>NC_035445.2:8386896-10872277 GCF_002127325.2 Helianthus annuus
TCTTTTAATTAAATGTCGACAATATATACCGGGTGTACGCCTACACCGGGATGTCGAGGTCGTGGCCATTTCGTAAAATGATGCGAAGGATATCCGGGACAACGGTCATTAACCCCCCAAAGGCTTTTAAGAAACAAAACTGTTTAAATGAGCCGATCACATTACACAAGTTAACCACCTCAGCGATGGAAGATATGATGCTCAATCAAGCGGTATTATTATACCGTATCCCAAGCCCGTATAGGGGAAATAAGTTAAAAGTATTTACCTTTGCAAGTATTATTCCTTAATTTGATTAAATCACCGATAGCTTTTACTGGGCTCCTAATCTGGAACGAAGGTTTTAATTAACCTCTTAGAATCCTAACGGGTCTTTATATTGGCCGTAGCCTAGACCGGTTGGTTCCGGAATATAAATATGGTTTAATCGCGCGAAAAGGCGAAAACCGAGAATGGAGTGTGATTATGCCCCAACAAGTTCAGAGACTTGTTTTATATAGGTTTAAGGTTCACACTCTGGATTTTGGGGTCCAAATAATATAATTTGACCCGTATCGGCTAATTTACGAAAACTAGTTTCATAAGCCGAACCGTGCGCGCAATAGGCGAAACGGTTAACCATGAGAGTCTTACGCTTATTTCCTAAGTCAATATGCCTTAAAGAGGTTGTGGTATCAGTAGGATACCTTCCGTGATGCCCGTAACGAGTTTAAGTTAATATTATGCCCCGTAGGGGCTTTTCGGTCATTTTAAAGACTTTTAAAGGGCTTTTCGAGTTCTACAGGAAATCTGAGTTTCCCGATCAGTTTGTAAAGTCTAAAATACCTTATTTATTATTTAGAATCAGTAGCAACTGGAATCGGGTCAAAAGACCTTGTAGAACTCAAGTTTTGGCCGAAAAGGGCATATTCGGTATTTACCGAACCGTAGCCATAACCGCAGGTTATGAGCAAGGTAAAAATTATTAAAAAATCTTTAAAATTCCAAAAATATTATTTTATAACAGTGGGTAAAAGTTTTGGTGATGAAATCTTGGTTTAGATAGGCGTTATGCTAATTGCGCCGTTTATTACAAAAGTTTCTTATAAATGCGCTATTTAGCATAACTCTCATTCTAGACCTCGGATTGACGTGAAATTTTAAGGACATGCTTATAATTTAGTAAGCAAGGTTTTGGTCCGTTCACGCATCCGAAATACTCGTTCTATTTTTAAAATGGCGTTACGGTCAACTTTTAGGCGATTAACGGAAACGCGTAAATGACTCGGACAATTCATGAACCGGTCACAGAGGCTTATACCACCATGTAACCTGGTCCTAAGAGAGTCCTAAGGCATATCTATACCTCACTAAAACGGGTCAGAACTGAAGTCAAAGCAAAAGTCAAACTTTTGCGACATTCGGCTCCGAACCGGGTCAATATAGCAAATGGTCGATTCAAACGAGCGTAAACAAGTTTATATACTTAATATCATGTTTTATGAGTGCCAAAACAGGTTTCATAGCATATACATTACAGATTATGTATAAAACGGCAAAATAGCTTTTTGTTGACTTTTTAAGTGCACGTTTGACTCGACATTTGACATAGTTAGAGTGGTGATCAGAGGGAACCCTTTTAGGGGTTTATTACCCACATAAATACCAACTCATAACTACTTTTGATCCGACAATTCACTGGACCATTTGTGAATTATCGCTATGACAACCGTTAGTTATGACGGTTTGGTTTATAACCTAAATCTATGGAAATACAAGACCACAATGGATGTGAACGACTTACAGAAGTTGTGTCTTGCTTAGAGAGCAGAGAAGAATGCTTGAGAGCTTCTTAGAATGATCAGTTGAGTGTATTTGAGTTGTGTGATAGTTATGAACCAAATGTGGCTATTTATAGTGAAACAAGGCACCTAAGATCATCACACAACCCCTACAACTGATCATGGATGATGGGCAGGTGTCCCATAGAGCTATAGGTCGAGTATAGGGTGCCCATGCCTCATTTATTGATGTTTGATCGTTCACAAGCTCAAAAGGCATGCAATTACAAGTTTTCTGCATCTGGGCGTCCCATGCGGCCCGCATGGAGGATCCATGCATGTTTTAACGCGGGCCGCCTGATGCTTAAAAATCAGGCGCGTATCTTAGGTGGCTCGCGGCCCGCTTTCACTTAACCCAAACTCTAATGCGGGTCGCGAGAGGCCTGTTTTTCAGGTTTTTAAAATCTTTTGTAATGATGAACAGAATCTGGTAATTAATAACGAAATCTTTCGTAATTATTAACCTGACCTTTCGGGTTTGAAGGGGTAACTTTGCGGTTTGGCCCTCGGTTAATTACAACTAAGGACCTCGTGTTAATTACCCGCGTTGTTAAGTCCCCGGTTAGTTTATTAATTATTCAGAAAGCCTTAACTTTCATTGTTGACGCTTTTAACCCTTCTCATACGAATTTGATCATAACTTTCTCGTTTTAAAACGGAACTTCGCGGAATTTATACAATATGTTCTAGTGAGCGTATAATACTGTTACAAAGCCTCGGGAGCGTTAAAGGGTCACTCAGAGGTATAATTAAACATGTTAACACAGTTAACCCCTGTAGCTTGTAATCTCTCACTTTCTTCCGTGTTTCGCTTCCGTACGATCCATGATTTATTCATTTGAAGGTACAAGCACCATTTAGGGTTACCATACAGTATATTTACCCTTGCTTGACATCTATAACCCTCGAATTTACATACATTCAAGGTTTGTCAAAATTAGTCCTTTATTTAATATCAACGCCACGTGTAATCAAATCACACGTGTTAACACATCATTGGACACAAAAATTCGAGGTGTTACATCCTCACCCCCTTAAAATAAATCTCGACCCGAGATTTACTCAAATAAATAGGGGTACTTTTCTTTCATTGTGGCTTCGACTTCCCACGTATATTCGGGGCCTCTACGAGCATCCCATTTGACCTTTACAATCGGTACGTGTTTTCTTCGAAGCTTCTTCACCTGTCGATCTTCAATCGACAAAGGTTTTTCTACAAACTTTAAGCTCTCATCTATATGCACATTTGTGTGTGGAATCACCAATGATTCATCGGCGAAGCACTTCTTGAGATTGCAGATGTGGAACACATTGTGAATTCCATTGAGCTCTTCAGGCAAGTTCAACTTATAGGCGACTGACTCGACACGTTCAATGACCTCAATAGGTCCTATGTACCTCGGACTCAGTTTACCTTTCTTGCCGAAACGCATCACCCCCTTCCAGGGTGATACTTTAAGCAACACTTTTTCACCCACTTCGAAGTGAAAATCCTTACGCTTTGGATCAGCGTAACTTTTCTGCCTATCTCTGGCAGCCTTGAGACGTTCCCGAATCTGGACAATCTTGTCCGTTGTCTGGAAAACAATCTCTGGTCCTGATAATTGGACCTCTCCTACTTCCGCCCAACAAACAGGCGATCTACATTTCCTACCGTATAATGCCTCGAAAGGCGCAACCTTTATGCTGGTATGGTAGCTATTATTGTAGGAGAATTCGATTAGGGGTAGGTTCTTATCCCAGTTACCACCTAAATCGATTGCACACGCGCGTAGCATGTCTTCTAACGTTTGAATGGTACGCTCACTCTGACCGTCCGTCTGTGGATGGTAAGCCGTACTGAAGTTCAAACGCGTGCCCAAAGATTGCTGGAAACTCTTCCAGAAGTGAGACGTGTATCTAGTATCCCTGTCGGAGATAATAGACACAGGTATGCTGTGTAAGGCTACAATCTTATCAACATAAAGTTGGGCTAGCATATCGGAGCTATACGTCTCCTTGATGGGTAGAAAATGAGCTGATTTAGTCAGCCTATCGACTATAACCCATATTGTATCGTTTCCTTTCCTGGTTTTGGGTAACTTGGTTATGAAGTCCATAGTTACACATTCCCACTTCCACTCGGGAAGTTCAGGCTGTTGTAGCAAGCCAGACGGCTTTTAGTGCTCGGCTTTGACTTGAGCACAAGTTAAGCACTTTGCTACGTGGGCGGCTAGAGACTTTTTCAAGCCTATCCACCATTAGTTTGCCTTTAAGTCATGATACATTTTGTCTGCACTAGGATGGACAGAATATTTGGAACTATGGGCTTCCTGGAGGATAACATCTCGTAGTCCTCCATAAATCGGAACCCATATACGTCCGTTCAGTCTAAGGATTCCATCCTTGCTAAGAGTCAACTGCTCCTCAGTTACTCCTAACTTTTCATTAGGATAATTAGCTTCCAACACAGCCTCTCGCTGTGCAGCTAATATCCTTTCAATTAAATTGTTCTTGACCTCAATGCTCTTGGCATTGATTCGAATAGGTTTTACCCTTTCTTTTCTGCTCAGGGCATCAGCGACTACATTTGCCTTGCCGGGATGGTACCTGATCTCACAATCATAGTCATTCAAGGTTTCCATCCAACGGCGCTGCCTCATGTTCAACTCCTTCTGGTTGAACAGGTGCTGGAGGCTTTTGTGATCAGAATAAATCACAAATTTAATACCATAAAGGTAATGCCTCCACAATTTCAGTGCAAATACAACGGCACCCAACTCCAAGTCATGGGTGGTGTAATTCTTTTCGTGCACCTTTAGTTGTCTTGAAGCATAGGCAATCACCTTGCCCTTCTGCATAAGCACACACCCCATGCCTGTGTGTGATGCATCGCAGTAAACTACGAATTCATCTGTACCTTCAGGTAGTGTCAACACAGGTGCGTTGCTTAGCTTCTGCTTCAGAACTTCGAAGGACTCTTGCTGCTTTGGGCCCCAAATAAATTTTTCTTTCTTCTTGGTTAAGGAAGTCAGGGGCGCAGCAATCCTTGAAAAATTCTCAATAAATCTCCTGTAGTATCCTGCCAATCCCAGGAAACTACGAATTTCGGTAGGAGTCTTCGGCTCTTGCCAGTTCATGACTGCCTCTACCTTAGCGGGATCCACTTGGATACCACGCTCACTTACAACGTGACCTAAAAACTGAACCTCTCGTAGCCAGAATTCACATTTCGAGAATTTGGCGTAGAGTTTCTCACGCTGTAGTAATTCGAGAATGCAACGGAGGTGCTTCTCGTGGTCAGCTTGGTTCTTGGAATATATAAGGATATCGTCGATGAAGACTATGACAAATTTGTCCAAATACGGCTTGCAGACGCGATTCATGAGATCCATGAACGCAGCCGGTGCATTTGTGAGCCCAAAAGGCATCACTAGGAACTCGTAATGACCATAGCGAGTCCTAAATGCTGTCTTGTGTACATCTTCATCTCTGACCCTTAGCTGATGATAGCCCGACCTCAAGTCGATCTTTGAGAAGTAGCTCGCTCCTTGCAGCTGATCGAACAGATCGTCGATCCTTGGCAAAGGATATCTATTCTTTATGGTAACTTTGTTCAGTTCACGGTAATCGATGCACAAACGCATCGATCCGTCCTTCTTCTTTACAAACAGGACAGGTGCTCCCCAGGGAGACGAACTAGGTCTGATAAAACCTTTTGCCAATAGTTCATCCAACTGGGTCCTTAATTCCTTCATTTCCGTCGGAGCTAGCCTGTAGGGCGCTCTAGCTATAGGAGCGGCTCCAGGAATGGTATCTATTCTGAATTCCACTTATCTATCTGGTGGTAAACCAGGTAGTTCTTCGGGGAAAACCTCAGGATATTCAGAAATGACAGGAAGATCCTCTATCTTCGGCTTAGGCTCTTCAATTATCACCTGAGCCATGTAAATGACACAGCCTCTGTTCAAACACCTAGAAGCTTTGAGCATAGATACGTCCTCGGGCAATCCGTACTGCGTATCTCCTCGAACGGTAAGCGATTCACCACTCGGAGTCTTTAATACTATATGCCTTTTGCCGCAAATGATTTGGACCTGATTACGGGATAACCAGTCCATGCCTAGGACTATGTCGAAACCCGCTAGATTGAAGGGAAGTAGAGATAGAGGAAAAGAATGGTTCTTAATGGACATTTCACATCCCTCCAGAATAGTGGAGACGGTTTCTATCGTGCCGTCTGCTAACTCTACCTCGTATTTCACATCTAGGGTTTTGATAGGCATATTTAATAGTTGGCAAAATTCTTGGTCTACAAAGGATTTATCGGCGCCTGAATCGAAAAGTACTCTTGCAAATATACTATTTACGAGAAAAGTACCTGTAAGCACATTGTCGTTCAGCACAGCCTCCTTTGCATCCATGCGGAAGACTCTCGCATTTGTCTTTTTGGTCTCCTCCGCCTTCCTGGCATTCTTAGGGCAGTTGCTCTTGATATGCCCCTTTTCATTGCAACCGTAGCAGGTTGCGTCCTTGATTTTCTTACAATCTACAGTCTTATGATCCTTGGACTTGCATAGTCCACAGGAAAAAGTCTTTGGCTGAGACTGTGAATTCGACCCAAACCTACATTTCCCAGAGTGGGGTTTCTTGCAGATTTTGCAATTGGGTCTTTCACCAGTTTGCCCATCTTTCTTCGTCTCCGACCCCCTTTTGCCATCACCGTTTCCACGGTGCTTCTTTCCTGACCTTCGTGAGGTATCATCCTCACATTTCCTCTTCTCAGCCTCCTTGCTCCTTAGCGTCCTCAGACGGACAGCATCTAAAGTGAGAGACAAGGAGAGGTCAGTAACTGACCTGAAGGTCGTCGGCCGAGAGGCCTTCACGCTAGCCTTTATCGCAGGCTCCAAGCCCCCAATGAAACGGGCGATTCTTCTAGACTCTGGTGTCACAAGGTATGGGACCAGGCGAGACATCGTATTGAAGCTCGTCAAATATGCCTGGCAGTCCAGGTTCGTCATCACCAGTGACACAAAGTCAGACTCGATCTTCTCTACCTCATGCTGAGGACAGTAGTTTTCCTTAATGAGAGCAATAAATTCCTCCCATGTCATTTTGTATAGAGCAGACTTACCCGATGCTTGTACCAACGCTCTCCACCATGCCAGGGCCTCGCCCTTAAATGACTGGGACACAAACTTCACCACATCCTTCTCCGCACACCCACTGATGTCCACAATAGTGTCCATCTCATCCAGCCAGGTGATACAATCAACAGCACCCTTCTCCCCTGTGAATTCCCGGGGCTTACAAGACACGAAGTACTTGTAGGTGCAACCCTTGGCACCGGACGCATCAGTATATTCTCGTTCACGACGAATACTATTCTCAGCGGACGAGTGGTTATCATCATCTTTCTTGGGTTTGGAGAGTGGTTTGGATTGTGACTTTGGTTTGGAGGGTGGTTTTCTGCCTTGGGACTCAGTATATTGACGATCCAGAGCTGCCTGAACAGCGTTGTCAATCAGAGCCTTTAACTGTGCGCCTGTCAAATGCATTGGCGCATTGTCGTAGTCATCTTCATTTGTATGGCTATTCTCTCCATTGGGATCCGCCATTGTAACTTGAATCTGTTACAGAAGATAACAAAATTTTATTCAGGAGATTATTATATAATTGTCTTTTATGACAATTTGTCAACCATGGTAACAGAGACCATATTTGGTTAACTTATTACTCATTTAATCTTAGGATTTGAATATATCCTATTTTAGCTATATCAATAATATTGGCGGCATAAAGCCTAATCACGAGGATGTTTTATAATTTTAGCCGAGATTTCAGAGAATCAAAGGCATAGAGGTTTGAACCGTAGTTCTCTTACCCCTTTCTGGCAGGGAGTCATAGACCACCACTGTTTTTTGTCTTTATAACACAATTATTACGGCCCATAGGCACTACACCACTAATGGATGTTTTAATAAGGTTGGCCCGTAGGCACTACATCACTAATGGATGTTTTAATAAGGTTGGCCCGTAGGCACTACATCACAAATGGATGTTTAATATGATTGGCCCGTAGGCACTACATCACTAATGGATGTTTAAATAAGGTTGGCCCGTAGGCACTACATCACTAATGGATGTTTTAATAAGGTTGGCCCGTAGGCACTACATCACAAATGGATGTTTAATATGATTGATCACCTTCATTGGTGATTTAACCCACGATTTATAAATCATTTAGTTGGGTTTTGAAATCCTTAAAGGATTATTGTATAAGAATGACGTGCGTGATTTTAACGAATCACATCTGCCATGATTGTTAACATGCTTGCAGCGGTTAACAGGGAATCTGAATCTTTTAATTAAGTCCTACCATCTTGGCCGGATCTTAAAAGACACCAGGCTAGGTTTCACTCGTAAGATTCTTTATTTAGGCAGATCAATTTAAAAGGAATGGTTTTGATTTATTTCATACATATTAAAACAAAATTCCTTCATCTTAAGTACAATCACATATTGCCCTAAATGGGTCTTTCAAATAGTACATACCTCCATAGAGGTTTAAAATAAGTGACAAGTCCACGCAGGGACTAACATAAAATAAGTGTCCATGCAAGGACTAAAAGATAAGTCCACGTAGGGACTGAAATACGATAAATGTCCACGCAGGGACTTATTTCAAAGTAGAAATTACATTAGTACTACTATTAAGGGCTAGTGGTCACGTTTCTTCTTTTTGCCCTTTAATAGGTTCGCTAAGCCTTTGAGAAATCCTCGGTGGCTCTTTTTCTCTTCCTCGAACTCTCTCTCCACACGATCTAGTCGATGGAGTATCTCTTCTTGTTCAGGAGGAGAGAAACGTGGTTGTGGCGCTTGTTGCGGAACTGGAGGTCTGGGAGGTATTGGATACCCATGAGCTGAGTAGTCTGGTGCTCCCATGTTCCCATGAGCTCCGTCAGGGTAGCGTGCACTATATCTAGCCGACTCCACATATGGGTCGCGCTCATAATTGTAGTTGTATTGTGCTTGTGACGGTTCGAACGGGTTGTAAGCCGTTGGACCCGTGTAAGCAGGTATGGGTTGGTCGTACCCAAATGGTGGCGAATTTGGTGCAGCTGGTGCGGAGTTCGCCTCCTGTATAGGACTTGAAGGTCCTTCTTCTTGTAGTGGCGGATAGTGGCTACTACTAGAGTGTCGAGGGGTGCTGAAGTGGATACCCCCTCCTCCTCGTGTGGACATACGAGCATTTGTCCTCCTACGCCTTGGCGGATCAGGCATTATTGGTTGCGCCGGTGGCGGAGGTGGTGGCGTAATTGCCACAAAGCGTGAATCCTCAGAGGGATCCTGTGGATGTCACGGTTGTTGTGATGTCTGTTGAGGTGGTGTGTAGTACCACTCATGTCGGTCGAACAACGCTTGGAAACTATCTGGTCCCTGATAGGGTGTGCCATGGAAGGATGACCCATCAGAGACTTCTATCAGATGCGTGGGCGTACCACGAGCAGGTTCTGTTGGATCAGTATCTTCGTCCATATGGTCTTCGGAGAAGTGATTTTGTGGCCCTAATGGAACAAAGCCTGAAGGTTCCTGTATGTAGTCAGCTGGATTAAACTGACCTATGAAGTATGGAGTAGGGTCGTCGTAATTTCGGTGCGATACCGAATGTTGTAGAGGTATGAAGGAAGGTTGTGGGTTGTTGGGATCATTCTCTTAGTTTGGCCCAAAGGAGTGCCGGTATGATGGCGTCGAGCTGTGCGAGGTGGAATGCCTCGCGGGTTCGTAAAGGTCTCTTCGCCTCTGTGGTTCTTCACTCCTTGTAGTCGAAGGAGCTCGCGTACCAGAAGGTCCGGCTTCGTGATCGTGATGAGTAACGATCTCTCCTCTGCCTCTTCTTCCCATTCCTCTTCCTCGGAATATCACTGGCGGCATGTTTCCTGCTTTATAAAACTTTAAATACCAATAATAAAAGAAAAAGACAAAATTGGAATAACAATTCGAATTTGTCCTAAGTTCTTGTCTAGACTCAAGTATGTGCAATTGTGTCACTGAGATTAAACACATTGCCTAACGTGTTTAATTCACTCAATGTTGGCTCTGATACCAACCTGTCACACCCCGATTTCCACGTGTATCACCGGTGGGCCCGGTGGGGGATTACCGTGACGTAGTTGGCAACAATATAGTCAAACCACACAATTATATAAATGCACAGCGGAAGCTTAAAGATAAATATATACTTCAACCTCTGGTTGTAATATCAAATGTATTACAGAAGTCGAATGTATCCACAGCGGATCAAAATAATAAAATATTGTTCATTCAGATACGGCATCGAGTTTGCGAGACTATTCGTGATGCTTAGGAAGCTAATACCAGCCAATTTCGTATAGTACCTGCACTTAATCTTTTTGGGGAAAATACGTCAGTTTACACTGGTAAATACGTTCAACTGACACATTTAAAAATGTTTATTAAAATTGATTTGAATGCACAAGGCACAAATTCTTTTATAACTTGGGGAAATTATTAAAATCTTGTGAACGTATTATATGTTCTTTTATGCGTTCAGTAGCCCGGATCGTGCCGGGTTAAAGATTAATAGACACACCACATTGCGTAAAACCGTAGTATAGAAACCAACGGCTACGTCTTTTAATTAAATGTCGACAATATATACCGGGTGTACGCCTACACCGGGATGTCGAGGTCGTGGCCATTTCGTAAAATGATGCCAAGGATATCCGGGACAACGGTCATTAACCACCCAAAGGCTTTTAAGAAACAAAACTGTTTAAATGAGCCGATCACATTACACAAGTTAACCACCTCAGCGATGGAAGATATGATGCTCAATCAAGCGGTATTATTATACCGTATCCCAAGCCCGTATAGGGGAAATAAGTTAAAAGTATTTACCTTTGCAAGTATTATTCCTTAATTTGATTAAATCACCGATAGCTTTTACTGGGCTCCTAATCTGGAACGAAGGTTTTAATTAACCTCTTAGAATCCTAACGGGTCTTTATATTGGCCGTAGCCTAGACCGGTTGGTTCCGGAATATAAATATGGTTTAATCGCGCGAAAAGGCGAAAACCGAGAATGGAGTGTGATTATGCCCCAACAAGTTCAGAGACTTGTTTTATATAGGTTTAAGGTTCACACTCTGGATTTTGGGGTCCAAATAATATAATTTGACCCGTATCGGCTAATTTACGAAAACTAGTTTCATAAGCCGAACCGTGCGCGCAATAGGCGAAACGGTTAACCATGAGAGTCTTACGCTTATTTCCTAAGTCAATATGCCTTAAAGAGGTTGTGGTATCAGTAGGATACCTTCCGTGATGCCCGTAACGAGTTTAAGTTAATATTATGCCCCGTAGGGGCTTTTCGGTCATTTTAAAGACTTTTAAAGGGCTTTTCGAGTTCTACAGGAAATCTGAGTTTCCCGATCAGTTTGTAAAGTCTAAAATACCTTATTTATTATTTAGAATCAGTAGCAACTGGAATCGGGTCAAAAGACCTTGTAGAACTCAAGTTTTGGCCGAAAAGGGCATATTCGGTATTTACCGAACCGTAGCCATAACCGCAGGTTATGAGCAAGGTAAAAATTATTAAAAAATCTTTAAAATTCCAAAAATATTATTTTATAACAGTGGGTAAAAGTTTTGGTGACGAAATCTTGGTTTAGATAGGCGTTATGCTAATTGCGCCGTTTATTACAAAAGTTTCTTATAAATGCGCTATTTAGCATAACTCTCATTCTAGACCTCGGATTGACGTGAAATTTTAAGGACATGCTTATAATTTAGTAAGCAAGGTTTTGGTCCGTTCACGCATCCGAAATACTCGTTCTATTTTTAAAATGGCGTTACGGTCAACTTTTAGGCGATTAACGGAAACGCGTAAATGACTCGGACAATTCATGAACCGGTCACAGAGGCTTATACCACCATGTAACCTGGTCCTAAGAGAGTCCTAAGGCATATCTATACCTCACTAAAACGGGTCAGAACTGAAGTCAAAGCAAAAGTCAAACTTTTGCGACATTCGGCTCCGAACCGGGTCAATATAGCAAATGGTCGATTCAAACGAGCGTAAACAAGTTTATATACTTAATATCATGTTTTATGAGTGCCAAAACAGGTTTCATAGCATATACATTATAGATTATGTATAAAACGGCAAAATAGCTTTCTGTTGACTTTTTAAGTGCACGTTTGACTCGACATTTGACATAGTTAGAGTGGTGATCAGAGGGAACCCTTTTAGGGGTTTATTACCCACATAAATACCAACTCATAACTACTTTTGATCCGAAAATTCACTGGACCATTTGTGAATTATCGCTATGACAACCGTTAGTTACGACGGTTTGGTTTATAAGCTAAATCTATGGAAATACAAGACCACAATGGATGTGAACGACTTACAGAAGTTGTGTCTTGCTTAGAGAGCAGAGAAGAATGCTTGAGAGCTTCTTAGAATGATCAGTTGAGTGTATTTGAGTTGTGTGATAGTTATGAACCAAATGTGGCTATTTATAGTGAAATAAGGCACCTAAGATCATCACACAACCCCTACAACTGATCATGGATGATGGGCAGGTGTCCCATAGAGCTATGGGTCGAGTATAGGGTGCCCATGCCTCATTTATTGATGTTTGATCGTTCACAAGCTCAAAAGGCATGCAATTACAAGTTTTCTGCATCTGGGTGTCCCATGCGGCCCGCATGGAGGATCCATGCATGTTTTAACGCGGGCCGCCTGATGCTTAAAAATCAGGCGCGTATCTTAGGTGGCTCGCGGCCCGCTTTCACTTAACCCAAACTCTAATGCGGGTCGCGAGAGGCCTGTTTTTCAGGTTTTTAAAATCTTTTGTAATGATGAACAGAATCTGGTAATTAATAACGAAATCTTTCGTAATTATTAACCTGACCTTTCGGGTTTGAAGGGGTAACTTTGCGGTTTGGCCCTCGGTTAATTACAACTAAGGACCTCGTGTTAATTACCCGCGTTGTTAAGTCCCCGGTTAGTTTATTAATTATTCAGAAAGCCTTAACTTTCATTGTTGACGCTTTTAACCCTTCTCATACGAATTTGATCATAACTTTCTCGTTTTAAAACGGAACTTCGCGGAATTTATACAATATGTTCTAGTGAGCGTATAATACTGTTACAAAGCCTCGGGAGCGTTAAAGGGTCACTCAGAGGTATAATTAAACATGTTGACACAGTTAACCCCTGTAGCTTGTAATCTCTCACTTTCTTCCGCGTTTCGCTTCCGTACGATCCATGATTTATTCATTTGAAGGTACAAGCACCATTTAGGGTTACCATACAGTATATTTACCCTTGCTTGACATCTATAACCCTCGAATTTACATACATTAAAGGTTTGTCAAAATTAGTCCTTTATTTAATATCAATGCCACGTGTAATCAAATGACACGTGTTAACACATCATTGGACACAAAAATTCGAGGTGTTACAGTCACTAAAACCTCCACTTGCGCAAATGTATATCTGTTAAACCAAACTCACATCTGAGTCTGTTGACTATTAAACCGCATCTCCGATTCCCGGATTGCGTACTTATGGCAATTCTACCCATTAACCGGTTATACTACCGTAGCCATTTCTTATGCAACATTTCGATATAATCATAAGACCTCATTTTGACCCGTTTGGTCTACTTAGCGAAATTCACCGATCTCATACAACTAAATCCATATTTGACTTTAAACATCATGTTTAATTAATTAAAACACTACATTACTTAAACAAACTAAGAAGTGATTACGGAAATCACTTACCTTGTGCATCCGTGTCCGTATCCGCTTCCTTGCCTCCTCTTGACCCGTTAGCCTTTCATGCTTGAGTCCATCTCCACATGATTCCTATACTTTCATGTCACCAAATCACATTCTCGTTAGCATACACAATTGTACATGTTAACGATCATATCAATCGCATATTTCACATTTGACTTTCTTTAGTCACAACTAACAAGCATAAAACATATAATCAAATTCATATCCTTTCAAACTCATGTAATTCATCATGCCATCACAAATAACGCGTATTGACATAACATGTAACATACGACTTCCTATAATCCTACCTTTACGACAACAAATCAAATCATGCTTCTTATGCGTAGTTGACTTTCAGAAATCAACAATTCATCATATGAACTTTCGACTTATTCTCATCTACTCGTAACATCAAAATAGGCTATACGAAAGACACTATATACATTACCTACTCATGATGCAAATGTGCTTACAACCACATTCAAACATTCAAACTAGTAATTTAACATGATCATGACATCATTTCATATTTCGTTCCTATATACACCAAGCTGTTTCATAAAATTTTGCATCCTAACTTCGCTTAGGCATTTCATCATACACTTGGTGGGCGTACCATTAATTAAGCATAGTGTACAAGTATCATTTGCATAACATGACCAATTCATGTCAAAATCATCAAGAACATCAAATTCAATAGAATTTCACATAACTTTTCTTCTAATTCAGTTCTAGCTAACAATTTAACAATATAAACAATCATCATACATACTCTCATTCAATTTCACACATTACAACTCATACCCATTCTACTCTAAGTGGGTTTTCACTTCCAAACATTGATTTAATCAATTTTAAGCATTCATAATGTTCTAGATGGTAATCTTAGTTCAATATCATACTAATTTCATATAAACTCATGGAATTTCTTGAAACCCAATATATTCAAGATCATCAAACTATCAAATTCTTCTTACCTTAAGCTTTAATAGGCCTAGATGATCAAGAAATCATTGACATGCATGAGTAACAGCCACGATTAGGGCTTCAATTAGCTGAATTTGTGTGATTAGAAGGGTTTCCCCTTCCTTCTTTGGCTCTGGCGTCGAATACACACACGCGCGCGCCTGATGTGTGTGTGTTTTATTTTTGTTTTCATTTTATCATTCAAACTTTCTTAATATGTCAACATTAGCCCCTTAAGTTTAATGTTCACACTTTGTTGCAAGTTTCTTTTTCAACTTAATTAAGTTTCATTTTGATTATATAAGAGACTAAACTCATTTCTTTATATCAACCGGGTTCTAATTTACCATACTCGGTTTTTGGGGTGTTACATAAGCTATTGTCTTTCATATGGGTTGGATCCTTTCCGTGGCTCTAACGAAAGATTATCACTACTCAATTTCTTGAATAAGTGAAGTTCTCCTATCAACTTAAAAGGGGCCTTTTCAGGTAGACCTTTATTGAGGTTAAGTGACGTGTAGATAATCTCGCTAATATCTCAGATCGGGGGACGACTCTGTCTTCGCTTCTGCTCGTGCACTCCTTAAAGCAAACTCAAGACCTAGTTCGTAAATGAGCCTACAATTGGTGACTGCTCTATATCTGTTATTTCTTTTGAAGAAGTTGTTGAGCTAGATGCGATACTTTCAAAATCCCGTGACTCTCACTCCAATTTGGAAATATTATTTATTTTTTGTTCTTTTAAAAATTATATGTATCCCTTGTGTCTTAAAACATCTAAGTACTTGCAAGTACGATATTTTATCTTTCATTTGAGTGGACTTTGACCTCAAGCTGCTCTTGGACCTAAACTAAGGTTTTTTCCTTTAAACCTTGATATCATTGTTGTTAGAAATCAAAATATCTTAAACAAGCGTGTAGTTCACCACGCCTTTTAACCGGTATAGTAATATTTATTTAATTTCTCTTTCGCTATAAACTAATCCAATTGACTCGTATAATTTTTTTTTCATATTTCTCTTTCAACACCTATCACATAATTCACAACATAAAAACAAATATAAGTGCGTGCTCATCCTCCTTTCTATTGCGTCTTACGTTGTAATTGTGATCTGAAATTTTCTATTTCAAATTGTAATATTTTATCTTTTTTGCATTTTTATTTGTATTTTCTCATGTGCTAACTCTCAGACTTTGAAAACTATCTCCCAGCACGCATTCCATGCGGCTCGTGGACGAGTCTGCAACACAAACAAGACTTGTGAAATCATTGTAAATAAGCTTTTTTTTATCGTAAACCATACAGACTACCAATACCATAACCAAACGAAATTTGTTCAAAATGATATATATTTTTGTGTCGTAAACTATATTGATTGCTGATACAATGCCGGTAACCAAACAACGTCCGTACCAGTATCGGTATGCCGGTATTAGCATTCGTTGCATCTAACTAATTATAACGATAATCTAACTCGATTCATTTTTTTTATCAAACCAATCTCAAATACTTCTAAAGTGGCTTGCACATTTACGCCCCAATTACATAACTCGTTACATCATAACTTTTGCTATTTTTGAATTCAAGTATTTATTTATTTATTTCCTTCGTTAAAACAGATATTTATTGATTAGACCGAACGGAGTGGGATCGTCCCCCACCGTCGCCGGGTCGTCTCACACCGCCCCATCCGGGGTCGTCGCGTCGCAAGCGGCATTTGGAAGACGGAAGCGACGAGCTTGGTGGTTGGCTGATTTGTAATTTGGTGGGCCCCTCTCTCTCTCTCTCTCCTTTATTATGTATTGGTTTTTTTATTTAAATTGGGTAGTCCTTCACACTCTTGGGTAGTCCCCAAAAGGATGATCCTCCACCAATATGACGTGACGTCTACGTAACGAATAACCCTAAAGGAACTATCCAAACCACACCATCTAGTCTTATTTGTTTTTGATTTTTTCTCTAGTACCTGATAACCATCAAATTTTGAAAAACATTCCCGAGCACGCATTGCATGTGGCGCGTGGAAACCTGTGTACCACAAACGAGAGTCGTGAACACTCACCTCTCCCGTCACCAAAATTTGTACGTATCTATCTTCCGTCACCATCTCTATCCCAACCCAAACCTAAATAAATTTCAATGAATATTCACTCACTCTTTATTTATTAACACCACCACACAACAACACTTGTGGCATTTACCGGCAGCCTTGTTTAGTTTTGATGGAGATTGAAACTCCAACTAATGTTACTATTAAAGGGATACTGGGGTTGTTGATGGCAAATGTTGGTGATGATGACAAGAAAAAGCGATTGATTTCGCTTGGGATGGGTGATCCCACCGCCTTTTCTTGTTTTACGACTACTTCGGTTGCTGAAGATGCGGTTGTTGAGATGCTTACTTCCCATAAGTTTAATGGGTATTCGCCTACTGTTGGTCTTCCGCAAACTAGAAGGTATGGGGTCAATGTTTGTGTGGGTTTGTTTTGTGTTTTGTTGGTTCAGTGGTGTGAAATTATTACCAACACCAAGTGTTTGCTGAAATCAGTGGCGAAGTTTGAAAAAAAAGTTCAGGGGGGACGGAAGGTAACGGACCTAAATTTTTTTTTCTATTGGGTAGTTTCGAGGTGTATGTTCGGGTCAGAACGTCGGTGATTCGATTCGGGTCGGGTCGGGTCAAACATTAATATCAAATAAAAAACGTTCTCAAACATTAAAAAAAGTTAGCGTTTTATTCTTCCCCATAGCATAATCTAATAACAAAACAAATTAACAAATCACCCTAAATTTCAAACTCTAGTTTCTATCTAAATCAAATCACAATAAGATTAAACAAATAAAACTAGACATAGTTACAGAAAGATTCAACAAGTTTAGGACAAAAAATTCGGACCAATTTCACCCATAATTTCAACCTAAATCACATAAATTGCAGTCCTAAATTAAACCTAAAGATAAAAAAACACACACCTTTAACCTTGTAAAGATTGAAGAAGTCGAACAAGAGTACAAGACCATAACAACGGGCAGCGTTTTGGCTTCTGTTCTCGAACAAGAAGCTGAAGTCGAACAGTTCTGGAACCTTCGTCTTCCCCCTTCTGCAGTTCTGGCTTGTGGCTTCTGTTCTTCTGGTCGATGTCCCAAAGTAAACGAATTTGGTTTTTTTTTTTTTTTTTTTTTTTTGATAGGGTGGGCTTTTAAGTTGGGCTATATAATGATTTGATTTGGGTTATATAATATACATTCTAGTATTCTACCAAATATAATGATTTGGGCTAAGTAAATATTTTATTTGGGCTATATAAATAAAAAAAATTAAAACCGGGGGTCGAAAACGTATACACCTAATTTTTTTTATAAAACCGGGGGGTCGAAAACGTATATACCTACAAAATCCTATACGAAACGTACATATATATAACACTACTGACCGAAAAGTTCGGGGGGTCGGTCGCCCCTCCCCGCCCCTTAAATCCTTCGCCCCTGGCTGAAATGCTCAAATGATATGTAATAAAGTTTAAAGAATCTGGGACTATAGAGGTGTGCACATAAACCCAAAATTGAACAGTATTCATTTCAAAAAAACCGAACCGAACCGAATCATATACGGTTTTTGGTTCGGTTTCTAACTATGTCCGAATTGTGAATTCGGTTATCGGTTCCACAAATGTTGATTGTTTAGATAATTGAACCCAATTCAATAGAATAAGTATCCGGAAACATTACATGATGGGTTTTTCTTTTACCGGAATTCCAAATTTGGTAACTGAAAAAACCAAATGGATTGTAAGTTTTGGGTTTGGTTCGGTTCGTAACAGTATCCAAATTGTGAATTTGGTTTCGGTTCGGTTATTTGATTACATAAAAATTGATTGTTTAAATAACCGAACCGAATTCAATCCAATAAATATATTACATGATGGTTTTTTTTGCCAAATTTTCAAAACTAAAAACTGTCAATGAAAAACTGAAATTACATATAAATAGACGTGTAAATCAAGGCAAACAGTTATTTACGAGTTTTACATTAAAAAGTGGAAGTACCGGAAATCTCTCATGTTAGGGAAAAAAGTTTATGTGACAAATCGTGGACTAATTGATGGAATTTGGGTCTGACAACTGGGCTAAACCGCTTACGGCCTTTGGTATGGAAAAAGAAGAAGACATGATTTTTGCCACAAAAAAAAAGATGATTCTTTGCAAAAACAAATGATTTTTAGCCAAAAATGTAATAGGCATGAGGGAGGAAAATGAAAATCAGAACTTTTTTGTGCCAAAAGTTGGTTTTGGGAGGTTGGTTAAAAAGTAATTTGTCATTGTGCCTAAAATAGCGAAACATCTTTTTATTAAGCAAAAAAAAAAAAAAAAAATATTGAAATTCCCTTTATGAATGTGAATTAAAATATCTAAAATTTAGGTAAAATTGTATTTCAAATTGATGGAATTTGGGCCCAGAATATAAATTTGATTCTATTTGTACTATTATGCTATGAAAATAAATACATAAATAAATAAAAGAGAGATGATGGTTTTCGGAGCCAGGCTCTCACTGGGTACGATTGTTTGTTTAATTCTTTTTTTTTTTTGGTAAAGGGTTACCCCGGTGATTCTATATATTCACAACCAAAAAACACAAGTAGTGTAGAGAGCCTACACTAGTTCAAACATAGGACATGCCCTATGAAAGTGACAACCAGAAACAAAACAAAACAAACGACAACCACCAAACGGACGACCACTAGGCTACCTACCTAGACTCAAACTTGGAACAAAATTACAAAAGAAAAATCAGCCGCCATCATCGTGCAATACTGAGCCTTCAATATCCCATGCCCTTAAAAGCCTACGAACTTTTTCACACTTTTTCAACTTCGCTCCAATCAGCTTGTACCGCACTTGTTGAATAATAATTTCACTTAGAGATTCCGGGGGCCTCACCTGGTTCCTGAATAATCTAGCATTTCGCTCCTGCCAAATGTAGTAAGCCGTAGCCGCCACAATCAGCTTAGCGACGTAAACAGACGCCAATTTTGAATTGGACCGATCAAGTAACCAGTTAACAATGTCATCCCATTTAGCATGCACCGAACCCATACCCGCTTTTTGTCTAACCAGCAGCCACACTTGCGTCGAGAATTTGCATTCAAAAAACAGGTGGCTATGAGAGTCATGGTTAGCATAGCATAACAAACAGCACATCATATTCATATTTTTCCTGCGCGAGAAATCCCAGCTCAATATCTTATCTTGAGTAAGCAGTTTCCTTCTCATGATAAGCCATAATAGAAAAGCATTTCGCGGAATACACTGACCAAACCACACAATACGGCACCAATCCACCTCCACTGCATGATTTGTTTGTTTAATTCAAATTTGACAAAAAAAAAAAAAAAAAAACCTTCAGAAATGATGTTGGTTCTGAACTTACTTATATGTCATCTTGTCGAACCAGCGCAATCTGTGAATATTTGTCAACTAATCTCCCATACAAGCTATCTCCGGACGACGTGTACATAACAGCAGGGTGCACACAAGCTATAGAAGTTGCTATATCAATTCTAGCCTCACCAAATGCAAACATCTTGGTTCCAAGACCAGGATTCCCCATCTATGAACTTTGTGCAGCTTTTAGAAACGTTGAAATACGCCATTTTGACCTTCTACCCGAGAATGGTTGGGAGGTTGACCTTGATGCCGTTGATGCATTGGCTGATCAGAATACCGTAGCTATTGTAATTATAAACCCCGGGAATCCATGTGGAAATGTATATAGTTATAACCACTTAAAGAAGGTATTTGCATACTACATAAAGGATTCTTATTTCAGTTTTTTTTTTTTTTTTGCAATTGGCTAATGATTTGAGTTACTAATATGGGTTTAATTGTTTTTATGTAAGTAGATTGCTGAAACTGCCAAGAAGCATAAGATTGTTGTTATAGCAGATGAAGTGTATGGTCATTTAGCGTTTGGAGCAAACCCATTTGTGCCAATGGGTGTTTTTGGGTCCATGGTGCCTGTTCTTACACTCGGGTCTTTGTCAAAAAGATGGATAGTGCCAGGTTGGCGACTCGGGTGGTTTGTCATGACTGACCCTAATGCCATTTTCAAAAATGCAAAGGTACATGAACCAGGAAGTTAACTTTTACCATACAAATGCTTGTTCTAGAAAACCTATACTGAAAGCTTGAGTTACAATTGTTTTAATAATTAAAGAGTAAAGTACACTATACACGGATAGTCCTTGTGGTTTTCCAAAATTTTGGATTTGGTCCCTAGCTTTCCAAAAGTACACGGATGGTCCCTGTGGTTTGCACTTTATAACGCATTTAGTCCCCATCCAACAAATTTAAAGGTTTCAGGCGGTCTAAGTTATGGACTAAATGTGTTACAAAGTGCACACCACAGGGACCATCCATGTACTTTTGGTAAAAGTTGGAGACTAAATGTCTTACAAAGTGCAAACCACAGGGACCATTCATATACTTTTGAAAAGTTAGGGACCAAATCCAAAATTTTGGAAAACCACAGGGACAATCCGTGTATCTTACTCATGATTAAATGTATATAACCTGTTTCTAACTGTCTTTTCAGACCGTTGAGCGCCTCAAGAAGTATTTTGATATTTGTGGAGGTCCAGCAACATTTATACAGGTAGATGTTTCCATAGTTTCTTTATATTATACGTAAAAACAACAACGAAAGGGATGAAAAAATAATGAAAGGTTTACTTGATAAAATACAATCTTAACGGTTTGTTTCAGGCAGCAGTACCTCGAATTCTAAAGGAAACAAGTGAAGCGTTCTTCACGAGAACTTTGAACATACTGAAACACACATCAGATCTTTGTGTGAACAAAATAAAAGATATTCCTTGCTTAACGTGTCCGACAAAACCTCAAGGATCCATGGCCATGATGGTGAAGCTAAGCATTCCACTACTAAAAGATATCAAAGACGACATCGATTTCTGTTTCAAGCTAGCTAAAGAAGAATCCGTGATCCTTCTTCCAGGTGATTTCAGCTTTCACTTGTGTTAAGATATGCATCAATGAGTTGTACTAAGATTGTTAAATGTGTCGGTCGGATGGATTGAGTAATGGGTCAAAATGGGTAATTTTTGTTATGTGTTCAAATTAAGTCGGTCCCGACAACACATGTGGCTACTATAAAAAACTATGTTATTAAACGAAAATCAATATTATAAAATAAAACGATTTTGGAGGCTGTAAACATTTGAAACACTTTTGGCCACATACAACCGTTTATAAGTTTTCAAGTTATACATAGGGCTGCAAACAAACCGAACTTTCAGCGAACAGTTCGTGAATCGTTCGGCGAGAAGTTCCTTTAATAAATGAACAAACACGAACAAGAAATTTCGTTCGTTTAGTTAAATGAACGAACATGAACAAAGACCGCGTTCGTTCATTTATGTTCATGAATGTTCGGTAATGTGTTCGTTTGTGTTCAATAGTTCATTAGTGTTTTTAATTTTTATATTTTATTAAAGTACTTCACAATTCAAACAGATAAAATATTTAATAAGTATCAGTGTTGTTCATAAACGCTTGTTTATGTTCATGAACATTAGTTTGTGTCGTTTGTGTTCATGAACGTCTGTTAGTGTTCGTTGCCCAAAATTAACAAACGAACACGAACACATCCATTTCCTTAATGAACGAACTCGAACAGAAAATATCGTCCAGTAAGTGTTCATGAACAGTTCGTGAACACATATATTTCCTTAACAAACGAACATAAACAAGGTCTTGTTTGTGTTCGCTCGGTACTTTTGCAGCCCTACTGATGTTTGGTATAAAGCATGACACAAACAGTCATTTATAAGTAAATGGGTCGGGTGGATTGAGTAACGGGTCAAATGGGGAACTTTTAGCATAGCCAAATCGAGTCGGTCCCAACAACACATTTGGCTACTGTAAAATCTATATTCTTGAACAAAAATTATCATCATTTTAATATAAAACAAGTTAGGAGGTTTTAAACATTTGAAACACTTTTGTCTATATGTTTGATATGAAATATGACACAAAACGAGTCATGTGTAAGTAAATGAGTTGAAACTGGTAAATAATAACGGTTATTTTGGTTTTTGCAGGACGTACAGTGGGACTAAAGAATTGGGTGAGGATAACTTTTGCCGCAGAACCATCTTCTCTTGAAGAAGCACTTGAAAGAGTAAAGTCCTTTTACCATAGGCATTCTTATGAACAAAATGGTTCAGTTGATCCATGATTGAAGAAGTAGGCACTTTACCCACAAATATATTTATAGTTTTAGCTTCTGAAATAATTATATAGATGTTTGTAATCTTGTATTGAATTTATAAATTAAAAAAATAAACAGTTGATTTATAGCAAACATGCCATGTTTAACTTCCATTACAAACATGGGCACCCCTAAAATCTTTTATTAAAATCAAATAGAAAACTAATATTATTTTGTTTAAATTTAAAAATAACATAGAATTTGCCCCTATGCAGGATCGAACTATAGACCTCCGGTTTACAATATTTAATTATCAAACACCTGGTAAATATTTTGAATGCAGCTTAAATACTAGATGAAACACTAGTAGATTATCTTAGAAGCGATTTCTTCTACGAAATGTTTATAAAAGAATTTTAAGTTTCAAAAAAGAAACCAGAAAATGAAATTTGAAGTAACTGAAGTTACTTAGGATAATAAAAGGTATATAATGTTTGGTTGATAAATTTGGTAGAAGATATTGAAATGTATAAGATTGAAAAAAGAGTTAATTACAAGTTTTTTGCTTTTATCTATATAGTAAATTTCATGCGGTGTCAATTGTATTTAAATTGATTAGTATTGTACTTAATGTTTCAAAATATTGCACGGTATGTCATTTGAGTCAAACCCAATTAATTTTAATTGTTAAATGAAAGGCAAATTGGTCTTTTAGTTAAAATATTTAAAAAACCATTATAATAATTAAAACAAAATGAATTATATTTTATATAATATTTACACACTCACACTCTAAAAAACACACTTCCTCTCTCTACTATCTCTCTCTCTAGGGCAAACCACCCCCTGCCGCCACAAGCACCACCACCCGCCACCACCCGCCACCACCCCCTCCCATCCCACCCCACCCCACAATCACCCCCACACGCATCACCTCTTATCATGGAGTCACCATCAAGATCATCAATTTCATGGAGTTAAAATCGGTTAATCCAGATCTAGAATCCGAGCAACCCACCCCCACACGAACACCAGCACCCTCACACAATGTCACTTTAGAGCAAGTGTCGATCTGGGAATCCGAGCGGCGATGGCGTCAAACTTGAGTCAGAACTATTGATTTCTCGAAGAACAAACGGAGAATTGGGTCAAAATCGCCAAATCTGGAGCGATTAAACGGTTGATTTCGCTAATTCCGTGTTTATATATATAGAGTATGTCACACCCCGAAATTATCAGAGCTTGGCGTGACTGGACTGGTATCTTCATTGCACAGCGGAAGCAAATAAGCTAAGACTTCTAGAAAATGAACGCCCACTAAGTACTCGAATCTCCAATGGCTCTCCTCTTCCAACCGTGCCTTAACTTTGAAATGCAACCTGAGAAAGAAACATGCGAAAAATCAACATAAAGTTGAGCGAGTTCATAGTTTGTTTGTAAAAGATTTGAAATATATCTTTTGAATAACCGGTTTGTGAAATAATATTGAGAAAACGAATTTAGAAATCATTTTTCTTGTCAAGTGATATGGAAACTTTGTATTTGCAACGCATTATATTCGTAAAACCATGTATTTGTAAACTCTTGTATTTGTAAAGTATGTATAACCGTCAATGCCCACCCTGTTTGACTCCATGCCCTCATAATCCTATACTTTGAATTTGTATAAAACATGGTATTTAATTTGTATAAATCAAGTATTTTTGTAAGTGTGTGATAAAAATCCCTGGTATGAAGCAATAAGGAAAAAGAGATCACCAATGGGTTGCAAAGCCACTGGTATGTGTGAAAAGATGCAAGAAGACTCAAACCTAGCAAATTTGTTACCGGGCTTCGGCTGTAAGACATAGTCACCTCTATGGGCCGCCTCGGCCTCACGGGTGTGGGCTTGCTACATCCAAATAGATCTATCACTCTTGTGTCCCTCGGTCCTAACAACGAGGATTGATGGCCTTAAGTGTTGTACCCACCCCTCACATGATCTAGTCTAGTAGTAAACCCTCCTTACGCTAATCATACCATGTATAAAATGTCTGTAATAATTTTAACATATATTTTACCCCAGCCTCTAAGGCTGAACCTCCCCAGCCTCTAAGGCTAACTCCCCAGACTCTCTATACTATCACCCGACGAACCATCCCTAGTCATGAAAATAATGCACATTTCGATAATACGCATTTGTTTTGTAAAAACCGGTATCTTTGGTATAATCCATTCGTAAACCATTTAAGTTCCTCGAAATCCATTCGTAATATGATTTAGAAATATGAGTTTTCGTTTGTTCAAAAGCTTTGTATGTTCGTGCTTTGTCTAAAAATATGCAGTCTTTGTTTATCGAAAACTTTGTTTGTTTCTGAAAAACGTGCATGTCTTTCCACCCCCGAAAACATTTATAAAAATGTAAAAACAATAAAAAGTGGGGGTTATGAACTTACCTGAATATTCCTGTGCAAAGCTAGCTAAATACGACTTCGTGATGTCGTTTCCAAGACGTGACTCGCTAGCGTGCATTCTAATAATATTCCCAAAACGGAATAACTATAAGTTTCTAGATAAACACGGTAACTAAACTACGTGTCACCGAGCTCTACCGAATTGTTAACTGAACGATTCGACGATAAATTGTTAACTTAAAAGAAGCGAAGAAGTTATACTTGTTAGCTCGTTTTGAGAAGTCGTTTGTGTATATATAGGAATATTCGTATATAATAAACTTGTATTATATATGTTACGTCTTGTATATATTTGCTAAAACATATGTATATGCCGTTTCGGCGTTTGTAATAAATATAAAAAAATATATTTATTTTGCAAAAGTATCATCGAGTTGTTTGAAGTTTGAAATAAATATAAAACTATATTTATTTTTTCATAAAAGCATTCGTATTGTTTAATACCTGAAATAAATATACAAACTATATTTATTTTGTAAAAACGAATTCATGTTGTTTGACATTTGAAATATATGTATAAACTATATTCGTTTTTATAAAAAGGAGTCGTGTGATCTAACAGTTGAAGTAACTGTTGGGATTGAACCCTACCAGAGGAACAGGTAATGAAAGCCAATACCGGATCACAACAGTGGACTCACAATAAGCAGCAGTTTACACTTTGCTTTCCCCTTGAAAGTGGCTCAAACATCTGATATGCTCCAAAGTACTGCCTCTATAAACATCTGCTTACCTACAACTGCTGTTCTACTCAAGGACTGATGAAGACTAAAAGCCCTGCTGTTCAATCTGCTGCCTTGAGTCAAGCACTGCTGATCATGACAAGTACTGCTGGGTTCACAGCAGTGGAATGATGCAGTAGCAGTTTTATTCATCTTATGTAATATTATGCAATATCAGTAGTTAGCAAAGCAGTAGTTGTATAGATCAGTAGATAGAGTTTGTTAGGTTGTTAGATGTCACTTTCATGGTGACGTCAGCTGAGATGCTTCAGTGGTTTGGACTGTCTATAAATGTAACAGTACTCTGTACTGTTACATTTGATTGACTGAGAGGATTCTTCTTCTTTAGTCCAATCCTTTCATCTTGTGCAACCAACCTTGAAGTATCAGGCTGAGGGGGAGTTTAGATATGTAAGCATGCTTGTTAATCTTTTGATTTTCATTGTAATCATTCAACTTAATGAGAAAGCATGTGTTTATCAAACTATTCTCTTCTTTGATTGTGTTTACAAAGTTTGCTTCCATTTCCGCTGCACTTTACATTGTTTTATATTCATTGACTTGTCAAATTCTTACAAACAAGCACAATCATGACAGCCTCAGATCCTAACAATTGGTATCAGAGCTAAACAGTCAAATTCGATCTAACAATCAATTTGACATAACAGTTCAGCTCAAAATTCATTGATACTAAGGTTGATTGTATTTACTTGAAAAACAGAGCAAGTGAAATCATGCTCAAAATGATGAATCTGATTCTCTGTAAAACAACCAAGATGTCATAAGATTCACAAATTTCAGTCAACAAGTGATGTCATGCACAAATCATTCATAGTGTCCAGATCTGGAAACTTATCTGGTTACTATGGTATGTCCATCTTCATTCAAAATTGACTTCAATGGTTGTTATGGAGTTTGTGATGATTTCAAGTTGGGGATGATGTGACAACTCGTATTTCAGAACCTTTCTTTATACTTTGATGTGACCAGTGTGGACGCTATGTGATTAACTAATGTGATTATTTGCAATAAAACGTTATGCTTTATTATGTGGTATGTGACACAAGATTGTGGTATGTGATGAATATGTGTATAACTTATGTGAATCGTGCAAGATTAGTCTAATCGCACAAAAACCCATTCGGGCCGCACACGTTAAACCCAACTACACAAGACTATCCGGTCACACAAGATCGTTGGGCCGGTCATGTCGCACAACAGGCTTCTTCCTCTCGGCCCATTATGATCAATTCGAAACCAATGGGCAAGTCATGAGGGATTTGGCCACTCCTCTATATAAACCGGTACCTAACCCTTTTGAGGGTTTGTTCCCTCATTATTTGCGAATCACACAAGACATACAAAAACCCTAGCCCTCTCTTTTTCTTCTCTCTTTCTTGTTCGACAGCTGCCCTTCTTCCTCTCGAAGCTTTCTTCATCTCATCATCGATACGGCTAGTGTCTCACAATGGTTTATGTAATACATGATACTACAATTGCTATATGTTGATCGATACTATGATTGTTTGCATGATAATCTAGGGTTCTTATTAATAGATCATTGGTAATGTATGTTCATGAGATTTATACAAACGATTAGATGTAATAATAAAGTTGTATGATGAACTAGACGTGGTAATCCGGCGAATCGGCTCACATGCATATTGTAATTAAACCAAATATATGATAACCGATTGTTAAGTGTTGGGTACGGATGTTGATGTATGTTTTAGCGTGATGTATTGTATGATGAACTAGGGGTTCCTAATGATTCGATGCTGAAGATAATGAGCTGATGTTAATGATGATGAACTGTTGTTATTCATGATTGTAGGATTAATTAGGGTTCATGATTGGGGAATTCTTTGATTAGATCGAATATAGGCATAAATGGAAACTGTTGGAATTAATTGGAAACAAGGTAAATGAATTCCATGATTTATGGAATTTTAAACAAGTCGCACAAGGTGCATTGCACAAGCAGGGTGCAACCACATAAAGCACATTGTACAACCTAGGATTGCATGATCGCACAAGACTTGTGGATCGCACAAGACAGTGCCGATCGCACTAGCCTTGGGCCACACACAATTGCCATGATTTGGGCCACGCGGCCCAACTCCATCGCACAAGCTTTATTCAGTCGAACAAGCTTTATTGGATCGCACAAGATTTTTAAACTGTCTAATTATTTGGGCCGCATAAGTTGTTGGGCTTATTTATAAACTGGGCCGGGTGAACATTGGATCGCACAACATGATGCGGGTCGCACAAGGTTGTGCTGACCGCACAACATGTTGGGTCGGGTAGTTGCTTGGGTTTCAACTACTCAATCGCACAAGATGTTATTGGGCTTACGCTGTTACTTCAGCCCAATACATCCTGATCGCATAAATTTGGGTTTTATGTATTTAACTGATTTGTTTAACATGTTCTTTGAGTATGCCATGATCGTTATGTGTTCATAACCTGATAGCTTGTGTGTAAACCTATGTGCACTACTTGAACCTAGACCTGACTTGTATGGTAACCATGTTAGGATGTGGTTGACCACTAGCAGTTCGATTGTGTCACACCCTAGCTTTGCGGAAGCGTGGTAAATTTTGGTGTGACTTCTTAATACCATAGCTTAATCATAACAAAGCTATATGAAATAAAACCCATGCAAGATCATCCATTTAATTAAGTTTTAAATACCAAATACAACAACATTGTCTGAAGACGTTGACACATGCAACGTGAGTTAAAATCTAATAACATAAAACATTGTTCAGAAAACACAAACATCAACATGACATAAACACAGTTTAAGGACTGTGACTCGTCCAGGAAAGAGTCACATCCCCTAAACCCGGATGACCTCGTAACACCTTGCAGCGGGAAAACATAACATACCGCGCCAGATCTTTAATTTCCTGAAATACATGTAAGTGGGAAAAAAATCAACAATAATGTTGAGCGAGTTCATGTGTAAGTGAGTAAATAAACCTCTGTATGTATAAAATCCTGGTATGTAGCAAATAAGGAAAAGAGATCACCAATGGTTTGCAAGGCCATTGATATGTGTTAAGTGCAAGTAGGAAGACTCAAACCTAGCGGATTTATGCGTTGGGCACAAAGTCACCCCGAGGTCCGTACTGTTGGGCCTGGGGCTGGGCTCGCTACACCTAGATAGATCTACCGCTCCTGTCCCTCGGTCCTACCCTGAGGATTAATGGCCTCAAGCTTCCGCCTACCCACTCACATGATCTAAGTAGTAAACCTCCTTACGCTAACCATACCATGTGTAACGTATTCGTAATCAAAGTTACATGTATTTCACCCCCACAGTTTAGAAAACTGAAAACAGTTAAGAGAAAAGGGGGACATGAACTCACAGTGGTGCGTCTCTACCAAGTATACCTCCTGATCAAGCAGCTGTGCGACGACCTACACGTACTAACTCTATTAGACGGACGGTCGTGCCTTAGCTTTATGGTTTAAGTTTTTGGGAAATAGTTAGACAACTATTTCGTGTTTTCATCTTGTAAATACTTGGTAATTATTTTCCTTCCCAAGGATGGGGGATTTAATACATGTGCGTTCGTATAACTTCGAAATATATTATTAAGTCTCACTTAATACATATTTTAATTCTAACTCCAAAATATAATTATTTTCCCAAAAATATTATATTTTAATACCTATGATTTTCTCAAAATAATACCTTGACAAAATACGCGTTCATTGGTATTTTCCGGAATGCGTAAGTTACGGATAAAATCGGGTGGTAATAATTATACCGTTGTAACTTATTATTAATTTTGAAGGCGTATGTATTATTTTGAAACCGTTACAATTGGTAATATTATTTTTACCCTAAAAATAATATTTGTATATTTCACAAAATAATCATAAACACATAACAAGTGACGTTATGAAAAATATATATACTAAATATATATTTATCAAGTTTTATTTTGTGAAATCCCACCTCCGATATTTTGTAAATAAAGTCGTGGCGAAATCTATAATTCGAAAACAAGTCTAAAATGTATTTCTAACACTTGTAGTGAAAATAATTCTAAGTGTTAGGTTTTTGGAAAAATTTCGCCAGAGTTTCCCCTATAACTGGAGGTGGCCACGCTTTCAAGCGTATCATTTTCTTTTATAAATCAAACCAACAATTTTCTTATTCAACCAAAAACAATGTCCAAAGCATCAACTAGTCAATAAATATGTAAATCGCAAGAATCACATGAACTTGTAGTTTTTCCAAAAATGTGTAGTAAATCTCATTACTTTTAGTGGATCTTTACATAAATCAATCCAGTTTCGTAAAAACCTCGCTTTTAAAGAAATTCCATCTTTACAACTTCTTGTAAAATTTGGCAAAACTAGTTCTTTGTCGAAACTTAGTGTTACACAAGTTTCTACACACTTGTGTGTTTAAAAATCATTCTTGTTCGTGTAAGATCCGGTTTTAGAAAATATTATTTCTTTGACACTTGGTCCTTTGAAAATACCGCTTGTAGATCCGTAGATCTACTAGTTTTAAACATTATTTCACAAGTAGAATCATTTTTACACAAGTTCAAGTTTCGTGTGTGGTAGAGTTTCATCACTTAACCCTTGCTACACTTAAACAAACTCTATGTCATGATCCATGATCATGACCAATCCGGGTTAGGCGATGATCCGAGCTACCACAACATAGATCGGCACTAAATAGTCACACAAAACAAATCTTACAAGATTTACACAACCCTTGTGCTATTAACCAACATTTTCATCATTTTAATAGACTTTTAACACTTCATCTTGTATGTTCATGAGTTTTAACCGTCATATATCGTTTTAACCACTTTGAATAGATCGAGAGTGCGTTTATAGTAACTTACTACTAGCTCGTGGCTAGCGAAGAATCTAGTCGAAGAATGAGTGGATAAAAGCAATGAGAAGAGGTTCTTCACGTTCCGAATGCACCGAGCTCCTTTGTGTGAGATCCTTAACACTTGTATGCTCTTGAAATTACTTGATCAAAGCTCGACGATGGATGGATGGTTGTTGTTGATCTCGGCCAAGAGGGAGCAAGGAGAGGGAGAGAGTGTGTGTTGTGAGTTTAAGTGGTGAAGTGATTAGTGTGTCAAGTCTTGTTCTTATATGCAATGTTATAGTTCAATATCCAATGGTCACTATGTCTAATTGATATTCGACATAGATGATTATTTTAATCAAGTGAAGGACAAGAGGTGTCCCCCTTGGGGACGGTTCGGTTGGGGGGGGGGGGTTACCCGGTTGGTTTTCAACTAGACATTAAGTATTAGTTAAGTTAAGTTAAGTTTAACTCGGTTACTAGTGTGTCATGCGTTATAGCGGGTGTTAGGGTATTCGGGGACTCTAACTGGCTCAGAAAAAAGAGAAACAATGTTAATGGCAATATTTTTATGTTCCGGATAAAGTCCGGTTGTTCGGTTGGATAGTAATCCGTTAAAGTGTTTAACAAAGTTTTAAAGTGTCGTTAATACTATTTTTAGTGACACAACTTATTCCCGACACTTTGGAAAGTGTCTAGTAATATTTTTCTCATGTTTTGGCACTTTATTAGTTAACCAAATGCTGAATTTTTAGTTAAAATGCTGAATTTTGTACTTAGAGTACGTTTTAGGCACATCCGGTCACTGTAACTTATTCCTAGTGACGCAGTTCTACAACCCTTATATCCCTACACTCTTTATTAGTGTAGCAACTATCTCTGGCTCATCCAGGCCTTAGAGGCAGTGTCTGCCTGATGCTGGCTATATCAGCATGATTAATAGGTTATTCGTTCATAGTGCTACTGTGCTTTTGTGCATCAAGGTTGTCACTAGAGTTCAGTATGTAAATCATGGAGTGACAGCAAATAGAGTATGATGCAAGCATGTACATGTATCAGTATTCAAGTAGCAGTTTATCCACAATCTCAAGTAAGCACAGTAATTAAGCAGCAATTAATTATTAATTAAGTCGTACGGATACCTGATTTAGTGAGGGTTGTCACATTCCCCCCCCCCCGTTAGAAAAATTTCGTCCCGAAATTTTAAGTTCTGCTTCTAGATGCAGGGTTCTTAGGAAATAAGTGGGGGTATTTCTCTTTCATCCGGTCCTCACACTCCCAGGTGTATTCAGGACCATGTCTGGCATTCCATCTGACTTTGACGAGCTTGACACTGCTCAGGCGGGTTTTGTTCACCTTCCAATCCGTAATCTCAACAGGTTCTTCAATAAAATGGAGTGTGTCGTCAACATGAATCTCGTCGGTGGGAATGACTACGGTATCTTGCGTTGGACTTTTCTTAAATGTATCATGAACTCCATTCAGTTCAGCAGGTAAGTCCAGCTTGTATGCTACTAGCCCAATTCTTTCCAAAATTCTGAACGGACCAATATACCACGAGTTCAACTTTCCACGCTTCCCGAAGCGTGCCACACCCTTCCAGGGTGATACCTTCAACAAAACCATATCACCTACCTCAAACTCTAGAGGTTTCCTTCTTCGATCCGCATAACACTTTTGACGATCACGAGCCGCCTTGATGCGATCTCGGATCTGTGCGATCTTATCTGTGGTTTCCTGGACCATATCAGGACTAACCAATTGTCTATCACCTGCGTCAGACCAACAAAGCGGTGATCTGCACTTGCGTCCATATAAAGCTTCAAATGGCGCGGCACCAATATTGGTGTGGTAGCTGTTGTTGTATGAAAATTCGACCAATGGCAAATGCTTATCCCAGCTACCGCCCAAATCCATAACACATGCTCTCAGCATATCTTCCAAAGTCTGAATAGTTCGCTAGCTTTGTCCGTCGGTCTGTGGGTGAAAAGCAGTGCTCAAATTCAATTGCGAGCCAAAAGCTTCTTGGAAGGATTGCCAAATCCTTGATACGAACCTTCCGTCTCTATCAGAGATGATCGAGAGAGGTACTCCATGGCGTGTAACGATTTCTCTCATGTAAATTTCAGCCAACTTGCTAGTGTTATCTTTCACCTTGATAGGTAAGAAGTGCGCTGACTTCGTTAATCGGTCCACTATTACCCAAATAGTGTCATGACCTCTTGGCGTTCTTGGCAACTTTGTAATAAAATCCATGGAGATTTGTTCCCATTTCCACTTGGGAATTTCTGTTTGTTGCAGAAGTCCCGAAGGCTTCTGGTATTCAGCCTTAACCTTAGCACACGTTAAACACTTGCTCACATAAACAGCAACATCGCCTTTCATCCTAGGCCACCGGTAGTAATCCTGAAGATCCTGGTACATCTTATCCGCTCCTGGATGGATAGAGTACCATGATTTGTGTGCCTCATCAAAAATAACTTTCCCCAAACCACCAAACAGAGGAACCCAAATCCTTTTCATAAAACATAACGTTCCTTCCTCGTTTGGCACCAATTGCTTCTCCATCCAACGGAGATATTCTTCTTCAATGTTTCTTTCCTTAAGAGCTTCTTTCTGCGCAACACGAATGCGCAAGGAAAGATCCGTCTGGATAATCATCTCTAAAGCCCTAACCCTTATGGGCTTGATCCTTTCTTTTCGACTTAGGGCGTCGGAGACCACATTCGCCTTCCCTGGATGATACTTTATCTCGCAGTCGTAGTCATTTGACAACTCAACCCATCGTCCTTTGTCTCATATTCAACTCCTTCTGGTTGAATATGTGTTGTAGGCTCTTATGATCTGTGAAGATTGTACACTTCGTACCATATAGGTAGTGTCCCCAGATCTTTAAAGCAAATATTACTGCGCCTAGTTCCAAATCATGAGTGGTATAGTTCTTCTCATGTACTTTCAGTTGGCGCGATGCGTAAGCTATAACCTTCTGGCGTTGCATCAATACATAACCCAAGCCTTGATGCGAGGCGTCACAGTATACCACAAAATCGTCAGTACCTTCCGGTAGTGCTAAGATTGGCGCATTACAAAGCTTATCCTTCAACAGCTGAAACGCTTCTTCCTGTTTGATTCCCCAATCAAACTTCTTATCTTTCTGCATGAGGAGCGTCAATGGTTGAGCGATCTTTGAAAAATCCTCAATGAACCTTCGATAGTAGCCCGCCAAACCCAAGAATTGCCGAATCTTGGTTGGCGTCTTTGGCGTTTCCCAATTTTTGATCGCTTCGATCTTGGTTGGATCCACGTGGATTCCGTCTCCATTTACCACATGTCCAAGGAATTGGACTTCTCGCAACCAAAACTCACACTTAGAGAATTTGGCATACAACTGCTCCTTCTTCAGCAACTCCAAAATAGCTCTTAGATGCTGTTCGTGCTCAGCCTTTGTCTTTGAGTAAATCAAAATGTCGTCGATGAACACAATCACGAACTTGTCCAAATACGGCTTGCATACTCTGTTCATCAAATCCATAAAAACTGCAGGCGCGTTTGTCAAACCAAACGGCATAACTAGGAACTCGTAGTGTCCATATCGAGTTCTGAAGGCTGTCTTAGGGATACTTTCCTCTTGTATCCTTAACTGATGGTATCCAGATCGCAAATCGATCTTTGAATAATAGCTTGAACCTTGCAGTTGGTCGAATAAATCATCGATCCTTGGCAGAGGGTATCTATTCTTGATCGTCAGCTTATTCAACTCCTGGTAGTCGATACACATTCGAAAACTACCGTCCTTCTTCTTGACAAACAGGACCGGAGCTCCCCAAGGCGAGAAGCTTGGTATGATAAATCCTTTGTCTAACAACTCTTGAAGTTGTGTCGACAATTCCTGCATCTCAGACGGGGCAAGTCGATAAGGTGCCTTAGCCACAGGCGCGGCGCCTGGAACTAAGTCGATGCGGAACTCTACTTGCCTCTGAGGCGGCAATCCAGGCAAGTCCACTGGGAAGACTTCTGGATATTCTCTCACGACAGGGATGTCTTCGATTTTCGGCTCAGCAGCTTTCTTATCTACAATGTGTGCCAGGAAGGCAGCACATCCCTTTTGTAAACGCTTACGAGCTTTCAGGCATCTGATAGCTCTTAAAGGCGTATCACGCTTCTCCCCATGAACCACAATTGTTTCTCCATCTTCGATTGGAATACGAACGACCTTTTCATGACAAAAAATTCGGCCTTGTTACTCGATAGCCAATCCGTTCCCACTACCCCATCAAAGCTTCCCAACTCGACAGGTAGTAAGTCTGGCGTAAACCCGTGCCCTCGAAATTCCATCACACATCCTTGGACAACCTCACTGGTCTCAACTAGTTTCCTATTTGTTAATTCGATCGAATATGGGACGTCTAACTTACTAGGCGTCAAACCAAGAATATTCTTAAATTCTAGTGACACGAAGCTATAATCGGCACCAGTATAAAACAAAATAGATGCAAAAGTTTTGGTTGTTAGAAAACATACCAGTAATCACGCCTGGATCCTGGCATGCTTCACAAACTCCGATGCTGGATGTTCTTTCATGGTCTTGTTTCAACTTCGGGCATTCCCTCTTAAGATGTCCAACGTCCCCACAATGGAAGCATCCTAGCACTCGGCCATTTCCTTTCCCATTTCCATCTTGAGCGTTGTTACTGTTTTCTCCTTGTCTAGGACTCTTCATCCCACAACCATCCTTGTTGTGTCCTTTCCTCCCGCACCTAGGCTTCCGACATCCACATTCATGGTGATACTTGCACCCAGCACATCTTGGTTTAGTTTCTAAGTAAATCTTATCATTGGCCTGTTTGTTGTTAGGGTAATCTTTCTTGAAATGCCCTTTGTCTCCGCAGTCAAAACAACCTCGAATAGATCTTTGTTCATCATTATTCGTTCGGGTATCTTCGGTGAGCTTCCTTTTGTTCTTTCCGGACGACTCTACCTGAGTCTCCTTGTCAGGGTTTGCAAGTTTTTCTAGTCTAATGGCTTCCGTAACGAGTGCCAAGCCCATCTTACTTGCAGCCATAGTTGTTGGTGGCGTAGATGCTGTCATTAAGCTCAGGACTTGAGGTGCCAATTCCCAAATGAAATGTCCTAATTTCCTCAATTCTAGTTCCACCAAGTACGGAACGACTCGTGCCAAATCATGAAGTCTTTGCATGTATTCCAACATTTTCGGACCTTCCATTATCAGGCTCTGGAATTCACCTTCCAACCTCTGTGTTTCTGTTTCGGTGCAATACTTCTTACGCATTATTCCTTTCAACTCATCCCAAGTTAACGCGTATGCTGTAGTTAGGCCCATTATTCAAACCTGAAGATTCCACCATAATCGAGCTCCATCTTGAAACAACTCAGAAACGTATGGGACTTGTTGTTCTGGCGTACAACCACTCATTCGAAAGATGGATTCCATACTTTCAATCCATTTCACAAGAGCTATGGCACCCCCAGTGCCGTCGAACTTCGGAGGCTTGTAGTTGAGGAAGTGCCAGTAGGGACAACCGTTATTTTCTGAGGTGCCTCTGCTAGGTTCGGAGCGTAGGGCCTCGTGCTGTGCTATAGCTGCAGCAATTATCTCTTGAAGTTCTGCCACCGAGGTGGGCATGCGCATTTCGCGTCTTGGTGGCATCTTCTAAAAGATGTTTCACGTAGGCTAGGTCATAGCAAGTCAAGTGCACGTATGTATTCATCAATATCAACACATAACATCTCATGCTAAAAATAAATCAACCACATAACATCTCATGTCATAGAACTTAAACAGTAGATCAAACATCACAAGTGGTGAGAATACTGCGATTGCATTGCCATAAATCGAGATCACAATGTAAAGTTTTCAAGTACATAACTGTATCATACAACCTCAATGACTTAGTAGGGGACGACCCTAGACAAGCCGTGAGATCGCTGGACGTATTCAGGAATCCTTGGTTCGTCCATTTTCTAATTCCAGAACTCCACCTTAAGCTTCTGGATTCCAGTCCTAGAACAACATTTCTTCTCAATCATTTCCTTGAGCTCGTCCCAGCTCAGTGCATAAGCAGCATCTGTGCCAAGGGCCTGAACCTGATGGTCCCACCATGAGAGTGTGCCTTCTAGAAATGACCCCGAGGTAAAGGTAACACTCTGTTGGGGCGAACAGTTAGTCATTCTTAGAATGGAGTCAATCTCTTCGGACCAACGAACAAATGCAACGGCGCCTCCTGTTCCGTCGAAGTTCAAAGGCTTGCAGTTCAGGAACTGCTTATAGGTGCAGTCAGTTGGAGGGTTATTTCCAGTAGTGCCATCGCTGTGCTTAAAGCAGAGGGCTTCATGTCATGCATTTGCCCAACTCGGCTTCTGTCCTTGGCAACGTACTGGTGTTTGTGTCACGCCTGGGTGGCATTCTCTTCTGCCGAAGTGGCATGAAGCGGGTTAGACAACATTTCAATTGTCTATGAGATACATAGCACCATAAGCCATCATGTAATCACCCAATTTCACACGTAAATATACTCAATGTATGAGTGAGGAAATAAATTCTGAGCCTTCACATAGGTTTGCCAATTTGGCTCGTTGCTTGAAATAGAATGAACTCGAGGCTACACCGCCTTGGTTATTCGTGTTTGAGTTATTTCCTGCTACATTGGTTTTCATTTGCTTGACCCGCAGAGTCCACCAGGATTTCTGTGCACTACAAGTCCTTATTACGTGGGCCCCCGTAATAACAAATTGTCTTGCACAGTTACCCCAAATTTTCTCTCGTCCAAGCAGATGATCAATCAAGGAGCAACAGCAGGTGCATCGGCATGAACAGGGTCATGCTCCAATGCGGGGTCAAGAGCAACGCCTGGCTCAGGGGCCACGGCTGGCTCCGGATCAACAAACTCCGTCTCAAAATCAGCTGGATCAACAAACACAGGGGTTACAGGATCCTCCAAGGGCTGGTCTAAGTGTATGAACTCAATGTCATGGTCTGGATCAAAACCAGGTGGAAAAACAGGATCATCCTCAAAATTGTGATCAAACTCAAAGCTGTGTGCGGGAACTGGTGCAGCTGACGACGCCATATCAGGGTCGGCGTCGTGTGAATGGTGCTGCAATCCCTGTATATGCGAAGATGCGGACGTCAGAAACTCAAGTGAGTCTGGGACAAGGGAAAGGGTATGAGCTTCCTCTGCAGGAGCGTCCGCAAGCAGTAGGCTATTACCAGCAGCAATAGGGCCTCGCCCTCAAGTGGGTCCTCCTCTAATAGTTCGACATCGTCGTTGGAGACAACGTCGGGGGGGGGGGGGGCATATCAACAATGGGATAAGTGGAAAGGGGCACAGGAGCAGGGATCACCACGAGTGGCAATCCCCAACAAGATGGCCATCAGCAGGCTCTGCTACAACATCGGGCAGCGCGAAGGGATGAAAGTCGTCATCGTCTGTGCTGGTAGTATCGGAAACGTACACCTCGTGCTTTGATGAAACTATGTCGCCTGATACTATGGCCATGGAATCTGTAGTGTCCGATTCTCCAGTATCTGATGAAGGCATGGCGTTTTGTAATACAAACACACATATGCACAAATAATCAATCATATAGTCAAATAAACATATTAGTCACCAATAAGCAATCATATAGTTCTCCTAGTCCCACTAGCCTCCCAGTCTTCCAGACTGAATCTCCTAGTCTCTCAAATTACCTTCCCAGCCTTTCGGGTTGTTCTTCCTAGTCTCACTAGCCTACTTCCTCAGCCTTCCAGACCGAGCCTCAGCCTCTCAGACTGAGCCTCAGCCTCCCAGACTGAGCCTATAAATAATAAATGAAATGTGCTCAACATTTGTTTGTAAAAACGTTTTGGATCTGGATTTAAGTGGTATGCAGTGTAAAAATGTTTTCGTGAGAGCCCTAGTGACCATAGTCTAGACTCGAGAAGGAATCCTAGTTCGCTATGATCAGAGCTCTGATACCAAGCTGTCACACCCTGGCTTTGCGGAAGCGTGGTAAATTTTGGTGTGACTTCTTAATACCATAGCTTAATCATAACAAAGCTATATGAAATAAAACCCATGCAAGATCATCCATTTAATTAAGTTTTAAATACCAAATACAACAACATTGTCTTAAGACGTTGACACATGCAACGTGAGTTAAAATCTAATAACATAAAACATTGTTCAGAAAACACATACATCAACATGACATAAACACAGTTTAAGGACTGTGACTCGTCCAGGAAAGAGTCACATCCCCTAAACCCGGATGACCTCGTAACACCTTGCAGCGGGAAAACATAACATACCGCGCCAGATCTTTAATTTCCTGAAATACATGTAAGTGGGAAAAAAATCAACAATAATGTTGAGCGAGTTCATGTGTAAGTGAGTAAATAAACCTTTGTATGTATAAAATCCTGGTATGTAGCAAATAAGGAAAAGAGATCACCAATGGTTTGCAAGGCCATTGATATGTGTGAAGTGCAAGTAGGAAGACTCAAACCTAGCGGATTTATGCGTTGGGCACAAAGTCACCCCGAGGTCCGTACTGTTGGGCCTGGGGCTGGGCTCGCTACACCCAGATAGATCTACCGCTCCTGTCCCTCGGTCCTACCCTGAGGATTAATGGCCTCAAGTTTCCGCCTACCCACTCACATGGTCTAAGTAGTAAACCTCCTTACGCTAACCATACCATGTGTAACGTATTCGTAATCAAAGTAACATGTATTTCACCCCCGCAGTTTAGAAAACTGAAAACAGTTAAGAGAAAAGGGGGACATGAACTCACAGTGGTGCGTCTCTACCAAGTATACCTCCTGATCAACCAGCTGTGCGACGACCTACACGTACTAACTCTATTAGACGGACGGCCGTGCCTTAGCTTTATGGTTTAAGTTTTTGGGAAATAGTTAGACAACTATTTCGTGTTTTCATCTTGTAAATACTTGGTAATTATTTTCCTTCCCAAGGATGGGGGATTTAATACATGTGCGTTCGTATAACTTCGAAATATATTATTAAGTCTCACTTAATACATATTTTAATTCTAACTCCAAAATATAATTATTTTCCCAAAAATATTATATTTTAATACCTATGATTTTCCCAAAATAATACCTTGAGAAAATACGCGTTCATTGGTATTTTCCGGAATGCGTAAGTTACGGATAAGATCGGGTGGTAATAATTATACCGTTGTAACTTATTATTAATTTTGAAGGCGTATGTATTATTATGAAACCGTTACAATTGGTAATATTATTTTTACCCTAAAAATAATATTTGTATATTTCACAAAATAATCATAAACACATAACAAGTGACGTTATGAAATATATATATACTAAATATATATTTATCAAGTTTTATTTTGTGAAATCCCACCTCCGATATTTTGTAAATAAAGTCGTGACGAAATCTATAATTCGAAAACAAGTCTAAAATGTATTTCTAACACTTGTAGTGAAAATAATTCTAAGTGTTAGGTTTTTGGAAAAATTTCGCTAGAGTTTCCCCTGTAACTGGAGGTGGCCACACTTTCAAGCGTATCATTTTCTTTTATAAATCAAACCAACAACTTTCTTATTCAACCAAAAACAATGTCCAAAGCATCAACTAGTCAATAAATATGTAAATCGCAAGAATCACATGAACTTGTAGTTTTTCCAAAAATGTGTAGTAAATCTCATTACTTTTAGTGGATCTTTACATAATCAATCCGGTTTCGTAAAAACCTCGCTTTTAAAAAATTCCATCTTTACAACTTCTTGTAAAATTTGGCAAAACTAGTTCTTTGTCGAAACTTAGTGTTACACAAGTGTACACAAGTGTCTACACACTTGTGTGTTTAAAAATCATTCTTGTTCGTGTAAGATCCGGTTTTAGAAAATATGATTTCTTTGACACTTGGTCCTTTGAAAATACCGCTTGTAGATCCGTAGATCTACTAGTTTTAAACACTATTTCACAAGTAGAATCATTTTTACATAAGTTCAAGTTTCGTGTGTGGTAGAGTTTCATCACTTAACCCTTGCTACACTTAAACAAACTCTATGTCATGATCCATGATCATGACCAATCCGGGTTAGGCGATGATCCGAGCTACCACAACACAGATCGGCACTAAATAGTCACACAAAACAAATCTTACAAGATTTACACAACCCTTGTGCTATTAACCAACATTTTCATCATTTTAATAGACTTTTAACACTTCATCTTGTATGTTCACGAGTTTTAACCGTCATGTATCGTTTTAACCACTTTGAAATAGATCGAGAGTGCGTTTATAGTAACTTACTACTAGCTCATGGCTAGGGAAGAATCTAGTCGAAGAATGAGTGGATAAAAGCAATGAGAAGAGGTTCTTCACGTTCCGAATGCACCGAGCTCCTTTGTGTGAGATCCTTAACACTTGTATGCTCTTGAAATTACTTGATCAAAGCTCGACGATGGATGGATGGTTGTTGTTGATCTCGGCCGAGAGGGAGCAAGGAGAGGGAGAGAGTGTGTGTTGTGAGTTTAATTGGTGAAGTGATTAGTGTGTCAAGTCTTGTTCTTATAGGCAATGTTATAGTTCAATATCCAATGGTCACTATGTCTAATTGATATTAGACATAGATGATTATTTTAATCAAGTGAAGGACAAGAGGTGTCCCCCTTGGGGACGGTACGGTTGGGGGGGGGGGGTTACCCGGTTGGTTTTCAACTAGACATTAAGTATTAGTTAAGTTAAGTTAAGTTTAACTCGGTTACTAGTGTGTCATGCGTTATAGCAGGTGTTAGGGTATTCGGGGACTCTAACTGGCTCAGAAAAAAAGAGAAACAATGTTAATGGCAATATTTTTATGTTCCGGGTAAAGTCCGGTTGTTCGGTTGGATAGTAATCCGTTAAAGTGTTTAACAAAGCTTTAAAGTGTCGTTAATACTATTTTTAGTGACACAACTTATTCCCGAAACTTTGGAAAGTGTCTAGTAATATTTTTCTCATGTTTTGGCACTTTATTAGTTAACCAAATGCTGAATTTTTAGTTAAAATGCTGAATTTTGTACTTAGAGTACGTTTTAGGCACATCCGGTCACTGTAACTTATTCCTAGTGACGCAGTTCTACAACCCTTATATCCCTACACTCTTTATTAGTGTAGCAACTATCTCTGGCTCATCCAGGCCTTAGAGGCAGTGTCTGCCTGATGCTGGCTATATCAGCATGATTAATAGGTTATCCGTTCATAGTGCTACTGTGCTTTTGTGCTTCAAGGTTGTCACTAGAGTTCAATATGTAAATCATGGAGTGACAGCAAATAGAGTATGATGCAAGTATGTACATGTATCAGTATTCAAGTAGCAGTTTATCCACAATATCAAGTAAGCACAGTAATTAAGCACCAATTAATTATTAATTAAGTCGTACGGATACCTGATTTAGTGAGGGTCGTCACAGATTGACCTTTTCGTTTATCTGCCGAGCTAACCTAAGGTGAGTTCACACTTTCTACAAGGCATGGGATTCCCAGTGGTTGGGAATGGGTAAGGGATTAAAACGGAAACTGCGTGATCTCCTGGTCTGGAACACGTGCTACACCCTCTTAACTGAAGGGTGACAACATTTGGAACCTGCGTGATCTCATTATATGGGACACGTACTACATCCTCTTTATTGAAGGGTGATAACATTGTTACTAGACCAAAAAATCTATCATCAAGTCCCTCATTTTATATCGACTTAATCGCCGAGGCCAATGGCGAGCGGGTCATTAGTTATATAGCGCTATTAGGTTTGACAAGCCTCACACCATGCCGCAGAGGACGGGCGTGGACTAATGGACTATGGCACGTCAATGATGATAGACATTGACTAGGGCACCAACTTACTTCAGTCAGTAGTCGATATGGTAACGGGTCTAGTGGAATATTCATGGGGTAGCCCCCACGGCAAGTAAGCCAGCTAAAGGAAACCTATGTTTTGACACAACTTAAGAATGAACACCCAACTGTGAACTCGCTCAACTTTGTTGTTGATTCGTTACTATATGCCTTGCAGGTCATTAGGTGCTTAGATGGAGCTTGCACAGGAGGACAGGGTCGTTGTGGGACATGGACTGTTGAGTTCCATGTTAAACATTTGAACTTTTGAACTTATGTTTTGGTTTTAAACTTTATGCTTCCGCTGATAACTTGAACTTGGTTAATTTCTTTTGGACACCAATTATATTGTGGTTGGTTTTATATTTACTTTAACACACTGTTCAATATGATTGGTGGCTTGATCCTGGTCATGTCACGCTCCCTGCGGTGATACTCCGCTTGTGGAATTTGGGGGTGTGACATAAAATATCAAGTGGCAAAGTGTAAGAACGATAAACGTCAAAACGTATATACAAAAGGTCACTTGAAAAGGTTTTATAAATAATAATGAAGCCCTAAAAAATATGATGTTTTTAACGTAAAATTTCTTTTAATCTATATCATCTGTTGAACTTGAACCCAAGACCTCCCCCTCTAAACCCATAAATTGTTGTTGTTAAAATGTCAAAAGGTATATGATACTCACTTGTAAAAGTTTTAAAAATAAAAAACAAAGGTTTATTAAAATAGGAGTAATACATTATTATGAAAACGTAGTCTTACAAATTAAAAGGAAGCTTTACGAAAACAAACTAGTTTTTTTACGTCGCGTGTTGTGCCGAAAACGATCAAATGATAATGTAAAACGTACGTGATTTGAATATAAAACATGTTGTTTAGAAAGGCAAACCATTAAAACGGTTTAGTTTATCATCGAACCATTTTATGAAATAAAATAAATATTTTATTTTGAATACAACTTCGTTTTGTAGCAAAACTTATAACGGAATGTTGAGGGGGAAAATTAAGCACAACTACGTACTTAAGTTTTGAGAAAAAAGTTATAAACTTAATTTATTAAAGAAGTATCAAATTAACTGATAAATTAATATATGTTTTAAAAAAAAGAAAAAAACGAATTATTAAAAAATTGGTAAAGGAAATATATGGTTTAAAAAAGAAAAAAAAATTAAAATATGTTATTAAAGTAAATATAATAAGAAACTATTATAATTTTAAAAATAAAAAAAAACTATATATTATTATAAAAATAAAGTTACTATTCATGGCCATTCATTAACAATATATATAGGGAAATTAGTATGTAATAATCCCACCTAGACCTTATTGGCCATTAATAATCCCACCTCAGAATATTTCGCCACCAGTCCCATCTTTCACCTATTTTTCCTACAATGGTCCCCCGTTAAAAAAACTTAACGGAGTTAAGCTTTTTTCCAAATTACAAACAGATTTTTTAGGGCTTTTGATTAGAATGGCGATAGGAGTCCATTGATGTAAAACTTGCCTCGAAACGTGCTCCAAACGATGAAAACGGTGCTTCAATTTGGGTGTTTAAATTTCCAATTAACCAAAATCAAGTCACTTGGAGCATCATTTCGAAGTAAGTTTTACATTAATGGACTCGTATCATTGTTCTGATCAAAAGCCCTAAAAATATGTTTGCAATTTGGAAAAAAAGCTTAACTCTGTTAAGTTTTTTTAGCGGGAGACCATTGTAGGAAAAATAGGTGAAAGGTGGGACTAGTGAGGGGAATATTCTGAGGTGGGATTATTAATGACCAATAAGGTTTAGGTGGGATTAATACAGGCCAATTTCTCATATATATATATATATATATATATAGGTAAAAAGTATGGTACAAATCTCCCTATCGTACATTATGTAACGCTACCCACAGCCATACACGTGTCCTGATTCAATTTTAATAAATAAGGGTATATCAGACATTCTATTTTAACATTTCGACTGCTAATCATGGAATCCCGTCAATTATGGAGTTCGTTTCCTAACCGTCCGTTTTAATTATTCTTCGATTTAATTCGATTGTAGGGTTTTTGTTTGATTCCTCACAGAACGGCCTTTTCAGAAAATGCTTGATTCGTCATTTATTTGAGTTCTGGGTTTTATTTGATTTGAAGTTTTTTTTATTAGATTTGTAATCAGGGTTGAAGATAAGTGTTTATGGGTTTAATTGTTGTGTTACTATATCGCATGTGTTTTTTTATATATCGCATGTGATGTTTTAAAATAGTCCAACTAGTAAAGAATGGATATGTTGTATAATTTCGCATGTTAAAAATAGTCATTTCGCACACAATGAAGTTTAATATATAATTTCGCAAGTTTAATTCGAGACTTCGCAAACCTTAAAGTATTTATCAATTGTAGCTATTCATTTCGCAATCTTTATGAGTAATTATTTTTATTTTCGCACAGTGTCTTTCAATAATTGAAATCAAATAATTCAGTTCAATAATTGATTTCAATAATTCATATCAATAATTTTTTTATTATATATTTTATGTTTTCATCACTATTGCAAACATCCAATTAAAAAATGGCAGATCCACCAACATCCTCTTCTTCTTCTGAACCAAGTATCAAGCAGATTTTGAGGAAAAGGATTCAACAACAAATTCAAGAGGATCAACTTTGTCAAGAGATGTTGGAGGCCAACATTTCTCGTGTAACGGAAAACATGAAGAGAAGACAAGAAATTCTGAACTTGCTATCCCAGATGCAAGTGAGTAGTCTTAAAGAAATTGCAGTTATGTTTATGGTGGATTTGGGTGAGAGGGATGAGAAACAGTTGAACGAGTTGGCCGGTGCAATAACTGTATTAGGATGCTCAATGAAGATGAAAATAGAGTTTCTTTCATCTTTTGAATGAACTTTTTGTTTTTTTTTTGCTGTATGTTCCAATAAATTTGCATGTTTTGTTATGTAATGGACTTGTATTTCGCAAATTTTAATAATTCAATGTCAAACATGCGATTTTCAAACAAAACACATGCGAAATAAAAACACAATTGCCAATTCAGAAACACCAATATATGCGAAATTAATAAGGGAACTAAAGCAGTTGAAACAATTGAAACAGTTGAAATATGTAACATAAATACATCATCAAATGAAGTTTAGTTTTCCCTTCCAAAATATGTACTCATCCTATTTGGGATTATCTCATCCAGATCTTTCAGATACATCTCTTTGTCTGGCCTTTTGTCGAAAGCATTGTGTCACACCCCAGCCGCGTAAAACAACAAACCGCGGCGGAAACGCCGGGGAGGTGAGTAACGACAGAATTATTGTTTCAACAACCATGGCAATTAAAGTTATGTATTATTAAAATTAAAGTTACATTGTCTTTGAGTTCAACTAAAACTACATAATAACTTTCTTTTAAGTCACTAAGGCCCGAGTCCGCCTAAGTGAAGCACAAGCATCATCATGCATTAGCACCTGAAACACATGTAAAAATAGGTACGTCGGCATAAAAATGCCTGTGAGATACATAGATTTTGTTTATGCAGATTCATGATTTGTATTTGAAAGAAGTGTTTAATAAAATGTAGTCATGAACCTTGTAAAATGTTTTCCTTTGTAAAACCATGTGAAAATCAATGAAAATCAAATGATGATGAAATGATAATGCATGGTTAAATGAATAACCAAGTGAAAATGAATTTGGATAAAATGTGTACTTTGTAAAACAGTGTCTTGTTCTTGTATAAAATGTTTCATGTCTTGCCCAAGTGATTTATATAACGCAACAATGTATAATACAATAAAAGCACTTATATATAGGAAGTACCAGCGGCGTATCCACCATGCTTTTATCATATAACACATAGCCCCGTTACATAAGTCACTTATCAATAACCAACCAAAATGTCTTGTTTAATGTCAAAAACGTTTATGTGTAAACCATGTACAATGTCATGTGTGAAATGTTTCATGTATAACCAAATGAAATGCATAGCAAGTAGGAAATCATCTACTTAAACTATGTGATGATGTCCATGTATAAACTGTGTCATGTATGGTGAATAACTAGAAGTTTCTCAACCCCATAGAAAATGTACAAAACAATGTTTTTGAATAAACCTAAGTTTAAATCAAATGTTATGTTTTGCAGAAAAACAATGCTTTATGATTACAAACATTTATGCAGTAATGTTAATCGCATACATTCAAGCCTTGCGACTGTGGCGACAAACCCTTAAACGAATTAAAGGTTTATCTAAATTATGTTGTCGGATTCTGTCATTCCCAACTTCCAAACAAACCCAGGAAGTCAGAAACGGGAGTTATCAATTCCTATGGTACCATTACATAAGTCCGAGCGGCGTGATCAGTGTTAATGAATGTATTATTGTCCTGATTAAACACACCAAATGTCATAACCAATGTAGCATGTGAAAACCATCTACTAGGAATGCTAAGTAAACATGCCTAGTAGAAATGTTCATGTAAAACAATGTGCTAGCATGCTCAGTAAACATACATAGCAGAAATGTTTTGTAAAACAATGTGTTCCATATGCTAAGTAAACATATGCAACAAATGTGTAACGAATCAATGTGCTAGCATGCTTAACATACATAGCAAAACATAGTGAAAGCATGTACTAAATATGTACTAGGTGAAACTAGCATGTTTATGTCATAAAAGCATGAAATGCACAAAAGTAACACGTATGTACATGTGTATCACCCCAAAATATTTGAAAACGGTAAAAGAGGGGAACTATGTACTCACTTGGGATTGCTAATTAGTCTTGAGAATAAGACCAATTTAAGCTCCAAGTATCACGGAATCAATCGGCACCTAGTATAGGTAACTATGTTAATAATCGGCTCCTAAACCGGGAGATAGGATAGAATGAGGTTCTATAAATCAAATGAGTAATTAAACTCATATGGTATGATCTAATAGGCGCCACATTCTGATTGGAAAGCCGACCTAAGTGCTTTTGACCCGTTTCGACACATTATGGTAACATAAGTCACTATAATGCGTCGTTAGCGTAAAACTATGTCCGGATGGTTATCTATGTGCTATGTCAAGTCTTACATGCCCAATTATCCCTAAATATGTCACTAAATCAGATTACATGTCAAAATTATGTTCACATAGTCAAATTACGGATTTATGCTTCAAAAGGGCATTTTGGTCATTTCCTATGGGCATACAAGCTAACTAGCATACGACTAACCATTCCTACGTGATCATAAGGTATGACCTCAGTGGTTATTCCCTATGCAACTATGATCACTAACTAAGCTTGGTCGGATCCTAAAGATCGACCAAACGGGTCGGGTTCGGAAGTATAAGCGGTTGTTTAGATCGCTTACCTTACGACCCTAAACAAGCACAAACTAATAGTGTCGAGTTAAACATGTCAAAACATGTTTAACCTACTGATTTGGTATCAAAACAAAGAGTTTTGATACCTTAAAGTAGTTCCGTTGCAAAATGCGTGCTAAAACGCATTTTGACCAAAACTTTGACTCGACACTACACCTAGCTAACGTGGTAATCAGCAGTTATAATCACGAAGGATTATAACTATCGTGATTACAATCACGTTTCAAAGTTCAATTGAACTTTGACTTGACCTATTGATGGTCAAAACCGAAAGTCAAACTGTTGGCCAAACGTTTAACTTTCTGCACTACATAAGGAAAAAGCCATAAAAAGAATGAAAGAAGCTCACTTAGGGTCCTTGCTATCTTTTCTACAAAGAAGACAAAGTCCTAATCAACTTGAGAATGCTCCTAAAGCAGATGTGAAGGACAGAAAGAAGGAATGAGCAAGGAATGAAGTGAACTTGGATGGCTATTTATAGTTGTTGTGAAGTAACAAGATCATCACAAGTGGTTTGTTTAGCCATTAAGCAATAAATCTTGACCCTCCAATTGTCACAAGCAGGTACAAAGCCTTGGTGGTCACTAAACTTGCTTAACATTCCAAAAAAAATGGCATAAACAGCCCTTAAACTTTAAATAGATTGCTAAAATTGAGTTTCTGGTCGATGGGCTGCTGAGGCGCCCCGCGTAAGAGTTGGGGCTGGGCTTACGCGCCCCGCCTGAGCTCCCCAGATCAGCAAACTTTGAAAATTTACAGTTTTGGTCCCTGCATGCAATCGAGTCCATTTCAGGCCTTTTTGACCCCCCGTAAAGCCATTTACAAGGCTCTACAAGGTCAATAAAGTTTAGAGGACTCAAAATATGCTTGGAACACTCTCGGATGTCGGCTCGTTTGGTCGTACGGTCGCGTTGTTCGTTAAATTACGACGAAACTCAAACGGATGCGAAAACGAACCAAATTAAGCGACGAATGGAATTTTTGCATGCCGATCACTAAAATAAAAATATTTTAGTGTGTACAAAAATTTTGGATGTTTAGATGTGGCCAGAACATAAGATATGCGCGAAAATGCAAACTTACGCCGTTTTTGACACTTTTAGTCCCTGTAAGATCATGTAAGCATGTTTTCGCACACCAAACCTATCAAAGCTTATTTCTAAGCCATGTTTAGGTTATATATGGTATGTTTAACTTATGATCAAGTTCCGGACTGTACATTGCCTTACGAAACGACAGACTTTTGCAAGTTGACGCAATTAGTCCCTGAGAGCGAATAAACTTGTTTTTGCCGTACCAAAGCCTTTAAAACTTATTTCTAAGTTATGTAAAGGTTATTTAAGGTATGTTAAGTTTAGATGATGTTCCGGAGTGTTTGTTGCGCTAAACTGATCGTGTTTACGCACCAGTTTGCGTATAACTCTCCAAAAGCGATATAGAGTTCAAGATCGATCAAAAATCATCACGAGCATAAAATCAAACATAAATGACAAACATTGGGATCAAAAAACACTGTTTTATTAATATTGTATTGTTCAGAGTTTGTAAAATGATATCACAAGCACAAATGTCACAGTCTTGCCTACTTCAGGAAATTTCGTCCAGAAATTTATTTAGAGGAAACTTGTGAGAATAGATGCGGATATTTTGCTTTCATCTGATCTTCACATTCCCAAGTAAACTATGGGCCACGTTTAGATTCCCAGCAAACTTTGACCAATTTAATCCGCTTGCCCTTCAACTGTTTAAATGTACGGTCCACTATCTCCATAGGTTTCTCAACAAAGTGCATCGTGTTATCAACACGAATTTCATCAAGTGGTATGTGGAGGTTCTCATCAGCTAAACACTTTCTGAGATTGGACACGTGGAATGTTGGATGAACATTTCCACGTTCAGGAGGTAGCTCAAGTCTGTAGGCTGCTTTTCCGACTCTTTCAACGATCTTAAATGGTCCAACATAGCGAGGTGCAAGTTTTCCTTTCTTTCCAAATCTAATCACACCTTTCCAAGGGGACACCTTGAGTAGGACGTGATCATCGACTTGAAATTCTAAGGGCTTGCGTCGTCGATCCGCGTAACACTTCTGACGGCTTCTAGCTGTCTGAAGGTTTTCACGAATCTTCTTGACCTTATCTGTAGTCTCGAGAATGAGTTCAGGTCCAGTAAGCTGAGCTTCACCTATCTCATTCCAGCAGACCGGTGAACGACATTTTCGACCGTATAAAGCTTCGAAAGGAGCCATATTGATGCTAGAGTGATAACTATTGTTGTAGGAGAATTCGACCAATGGTAAATGCGAATCCCAACTACCACCAAAGTCAATCACACACGCTCTAAGCATATCCTCCAGTGTCTGGATTGTTCTCTCAGATTGACCATCTGTCTGCGGATGGAACGCTGTGCTCAAATGAAGTTGAGTACCCATGGCAGATTGCATGGTTCTCCAAAAGCGAGACGAGAATCGAGTATCTCTGTCAGATATAATGTTCAAAGGAACACCATGTCGAGATACAATCTCATCAACATAGATCTTGGCAAGATCGTCAGCAGATAAACTCTCACGGATCGACAAGAAATGTGCTGACTTTGTAAGACGATCAACAACAACCCAAATGGCGTCATGACCCTTCTTAGTGTGCGGTAACTTGGTAATGAGATCCATAGAAATGTTTTCCCATTTCCAAACCAGAATCTCTGGTTACTCCAATAATCCAGAGGGATGTTGATGTTCTGCCTTAACCTTAAGACAAGTAAGGCATTTTGAAACATATAAGGCAATGTCTTTCTTCATACCCGGCCACCAGTACTGGGTTCGAAGATCCTTATACATTTTGTCTGCACCAGGATGAATAGAATAACGAGACTTACGAGCTTCATCCATAAGCAAGGTGCGAAGATCGTCTATACTTGGGACCCACAAACGGCCCATGTAATAAAAAATCCCAAAATCTCTCAGTTCAAGCTCAAGATTTGTATGACATGGTAACTCTTTACCCATCAAGTCTTGTGTAACACAAGTATGTTGAGCCTGAATTATGCGGGATTGAATGTCAGATCGAACTTGAACACAGTGAAGCTTGACACGTTCCTTACGACTTAATGCGTCAGCCACGACATTCGCCTTACCAGGATGGTAGCGAATTTCGCAATCGTAGTCGTTTAGGAGTTCAACCCAACGTCGTTGCCTCATGTTTAGTTCTTTCTGATTGAAAATATGCTGGATACTTTTGTGGTCAGTAAACACTACACACTTTGTACCGTAAAGGTAGTGTCTCCAGATTTTGAGAGCAAAGACTACTGCACCTAACTCAAGATCATGAGTGGTGTAGTTCTTCTCGTGCACTTTCAGCTGTCTTGATGCATAGGCTTTAACTTTGTTTCTTTGCATAAGAACACAGCCAAGCCTAAGTTGGATGCATCACAGTACACGACAAAGTCGTCGTTACCCTCGGGCAAAGATAGAATAGGTGCATCACAGAGTTTCTGTTTCAAAGTCTGAAAAGCTTCTTCCTGTTTGTATCCTCACTCAAAAGGTTTGCTTTTCTGAGTTAAAGCAGTGAGAGGAACCGCAATCTTGGAGAAGTTTTCAATGAAATGGCGGTAATAACCCGCTAGACCAAGAAATGAACGAACCTCGGTAGGAGTAGTAGGAGTATTCCAGTCCTTAATCGCACTGATTTTGGCGGGATCTACATGTATGCCTTGTTCGTTGACAATGTGCCCCAAAAATTGAACTTCCTTAAGCCAGAATTCGCACTTGGAGAATTTGGCGAAAAGTTGTTCTTTCTTTAGAAGCTCCATTGTAAGACGAAGATGTTGTTCATGATCAGCTCGAGTCTTAGAATAGACCAAAATATCATCAATAAAGACGATGATGAACTTGTCCAAATAAGGCTTACAAACCCTATTCATCAAGTCCATGAAAACAGCAGGAGCATTTGTTAAACCGAATGGCATAACAGTGAACTCATAATGACCGTAACGCGTACGAAAGGCTGTCTTGGGAATATCCTCTTCGAAAACTCGAAGTTGATGATACCCAGAACGTAGATCAATCTTTGAAAAGCAAGTAGCACCCTGTAGCTGATCAAAGAGATCATCAATGCGAGGTAGGGGATATCGATTCTTGATGGTAAGCTTGTTAAGCTCACGGTAATCGATACACATCCTGAAAGATCCATCTTTCTTTTTCACGAATAGGACAGGAGCGGCCCAAGGGGAAAAGCTTGGACGAATGAATCCTTTGTTAGATAGCTCCTGAAGCTGTTTAGATAACTCTTGCATCTCAGACAGTGCAAGACGATAAGGTGACTTAGCAATGGGATTAGCGCCAGGCACAAGATCAATGCGGAACTCAACTTGGCGCACAGGGGGTAAACCAGGTAATTCCTCAGGAAATACCTCTGGATAATCCCGAACAACAGGGATATCTTGGATTGTCTTACCCTTGCCTTTATCCTCTACGACATGTGCTAAGAAAGCAACATATTTCTTTCGTAGGTATTTGCGGGCTTGGGTACAAGACATAAGCTTAAGACCACAGACGGGTTTCTCCCCACGAACTTCTAAGATCTCACCAGTCGAAAGCGGTATACGAACCAACTTCTCAAAACATACCACCTCAGCATGGTACTTGGATAACCAATCCATTCTAACTATAACGTCGAAGCTCCCGAGTTGCATCGGTGTGAGGTCGATAGGGAAAAGATGGTTATTGAGATTCAAATGGCAATTTCGAAGAACAGAGTCGAGGACAACAGGTTCACTACTAGCTACTTCTACTGTCAAGGGCTTTCCTAGTTTAGTTCTAGTCATCGCAAGCAAAGGCTCAAATGCTAAGGACACAAAACTCTTATCGGCACCCGAATCAAATAGAACAGAAGCAGGATGGTTGTTAACAAAGAACGTACCGTTCACCACTTCGTTATCTGCACGCGCCTCATTGGCATTCAAGTTAAAAGCTCTACCATGAGCCGGTGCCTGATTTGCGTTTGCCAACCTCGGGCAGTTGTTCCTGTAGTGGGTCAGATCCCCACAGTTGAAACATGAACCAGGCGGAAAGTGAGGTCGTGCAGGATTCTGGGCAGGGTTTTGTACTGCTGGGTTTTGAGCTGCCTGATTCTGATTAGGAGCAAAACGGCAGGTGTTCGCAAGATGACCAGACTTGCCACAATTCGTGCAGATGCGGCATTGCATTTGTGGCTGGTGATGGCTGTTACATCTGTTACACAGAGGTGCATTACCAGCATACTGCCTCTTGGCAGCAGGTTGTGCAGCCTGATTCTGCGCTGCCTGATTAGGAGCAGCCTTACGCTTCCTCGATTTCTTCGAAGACTCAGCAGCCTTCTTGCCCTTGTTATCCTTGGCGCCATCAGACTGTTTCTGCTTCTTGTCACCTTTCCTATGGAGTTTACCCTTCTTGATCTGAGATTCAGTAAGGGTAGCAGCTAGCTCAATGGCCTGACGGACGGTAGTAGGGTGACTGCCAGTGACAATATCCTGAACAGGATCTGGCAACCCGTCTATGTACCTCTCGATTGCCTTATCCAAAGGCGTGACCATAGTCAGACAGAGCAAGCTTAACTCCTCATATATGTCAGTGTAAGCCCGGTGTTCACCACTGACTTGCTTCAGATCATTGAACTCATCTTCGAGTGCCCTCTGCTCGTGTCGAGGACAAAATTCTCTCATCATGAGAGTCCTGAGTTCCTCCCAAGTCTGACCCAAAGCAACATCTGCACCTCTATCTCTCATTACCCCATTCCACCAAGTAAGAGCCCTCTTTTGGAATACACTCGCAAACTCGACCTTACGGTTGTTCGGACACTGAACATGGCGAAATGTGCTCTCAAGACTCTCAAACCACTGGAGAAGACAGTTGCTCCTTCAGTACCACTAAACTTGAGTGGTTTAGCCGAGTTAAACTGTTTAAAGTTGCACGGAGCAGGTGCATTAACATTGTTATTGGTGGCTTGGTTTATTTGAGTTATGAAACCAGGTAGCATAGCAGCCATCTGCTGTGCTATAATAGCTGCCAGTTCGGCATCAGGTTGAGGAACGTTACGTCGAGGAGGCATTCTAAAAGAGTAAACATGAGAGAAAACGAGTGAGATGATGTGATGAAAATGAGATAACAATAAAATCGACAAAAAGCAAGGAAGGTGGTCATTTGTTCGTTACCACAAAGCAAACAAACAACACACAGTGACAAATCAAAGTAAATGAGTCATAATAATGTATCGCGAAGACATGCTCGCCTATAAGTGAACACTCACCCCAAGAGTTCCCAGGTAAGAGTGATTGGTCCGATACTGCGGATTTGTACGAACACTCTAGCCTTAGACAGAAAACTCAGGGTACAGGCATTCACCCTTCCAGTTTGCACGTGTTCACATTATTTAGACCCAAAACTTTGACGAGATTTTGAAAATTTGGAAGGCACACAGCCAAAAGAAATCATCTAAGGATAGATGATTGATTTCAAAATCATTTTGGAATATTGTGTTCAAGTTTTGGTAATCACCTAAGGATAGGTGACGTGTATTGTTTTAAGATCTGAACACAAGTAAACTTGTGTTAGGGTCCTAAGAAGTTATAGTCTAGGTCAAAGCATTACTAATAACCTAATTCCCTATAACCATTGGCTCTGATACCAACTCTTCTGTCACACCCCGGCCGCGTAAAACAACAAACCGCGGCGGAAACGCCGGGGAGGTGAGTTGTAACATTTGTGCTTGTAATCATTGTGAACAGTTCAGTTATCAATAAAACAATGTTATTTGATCCCAATGTTTGTTTGATTGTGTTTTACATTTTTCATGTTTTGACTTTTGTTCGATTTTAAACTCTACATCGCTTTCTCGATAATTATACGCAAACTGGTGCGTAAACGTACTCAGTTTAATGCGACAAATACTCCGGAACATCAACATATACTCAACATACCTTAAATAACCTTTACATAACTTAGAAATAAGTTTTGAAGGCTTTCGTATGACAAAAACAAGTTAATTCGCTTACAGGGACTAAACTTGACAAACTGCAAAAGTATGCCAATTTGAACTGTAACAAACATTCCGGAACATGTCCATAAGTTAAACATACCATAAATATCCTTTACATAGCTTAGAAATAGGCTTTGAGGGGTTTGGTATGCTAAAATAAACTTTTGGATCATTCAGGGGCTAAAAGTGTCAAAAAGTGCACAAGTTTGCACTTTCGCGCATAACTTATGTTCTGAATACATCCGGACATCCAAAAATTTATGTAAGCATCCTTATATTATGCCTTAGTGTTTGGCATGAGAAAAATCCATTCGTCGCGTCATTTGGATCGTCTTTCGCGCTTATGCGCATTTCGTCGTAATTAAGCAAACATCGCGATCGTACGGCCAAACGAACTGACATCCGAAATATTTTTGAGCATGTTTCATGTCCACAATGTTTAGGCATCATTTTAGGGCCTTAAAGTTGGCTTTACGGGCCTTAGAAGTGTCGGAAATGGCTTAAATATGCAACAGGGACCTAAACTGTAAATTCTGAAAGTTTGTGCTGATCAGACAAGGCCAGGCGGCCCGCCTGAGTTTTGTGTGATTCCTTACGCGGGCCTCGTCAGACAAACAGACCAGATTCAATGTTTTCTAATCCACTTGCATTGGCTTTTCGATCACCTAAAGGGCAACGACACGTGTCGAATCCCTATGGTGGGGGCAAAAATATGGCACCACAACTTTGCGACAAGTGTACGGCTTGGATCGTGGCACGATATTCAAGAAACGATCCTAACGGTCTTGCTTTTCCTATAAATACCCCCCCCCCTTTGGTTAAAAACCCACAAAATCTGATCTAAAGCTCTAAGTTGAGGCCTTTGCTTCATACCTGAGCTCCTGGATCGAGATTAGCTTTCGGGGACCCTTCGTAAGTGTTCTTTCGTTCTTTTATTCGCTTTTCGAGTCCGAAGTCAAGCTTTGTTTGACTTTCTGCATTGACCGGCCTATGGTCAACACGAAGTTCGTTGGAACTTCATAACGTGAGCGTGATCACGATGGTTATAGTCCGTAGTGACTATACCTACTGATTACCACGTTATCTAGGCTCAGTGACGAGTCGTAGTTTCGGCCAAAATGTGCATTCTTGCGTATTTTGTAACCAAACTACTCGTGGGTATCAAAACCATTTGTTTTGATACCAAACCTGTTTTCTAAACTTAGTTAAGCATGTTTTAACATGCTTAGCTCGTCACTTTTAGTTTATTGCTTATATAAGGTCGTAAGGTAAGTGATCTAAACAATCGCTTATACTTTCGAACCCGACCCATTTGGTCGATCATTAGGATCCGACCAAACACATTATGTGACCATAGCTGTAACCTTCCGAGGTTATACCTTATGGTCACGATGTTAGGCGTTCCAAACGCGTTCTACGCGAACGACGCGTTAAGTTAGCATAAGCTACCTAAACGGGTCGTAATGGGTCGTAAGCACTTAGGTTAGGTTTCATTTTAGTATGTAGGCTTTGTTAAACCATATTACACGAGTCTCCATACTCGTTTGGTTTACGAACCCGCGTACTATCCGATCCTTTCGATTTTGGTCCGGTATATTAATATAGATACCTATTAGGTGCCGTTTGATATTCCGTGATCTCAAGCATTGTGTGATTGTTACACAAGGACTTCAAAGCAATCTCAGGTGTGTACATTGAACCCCATCTTTTACTGTTTTCTAAACTGTTTTGGGGTGAAACACATGTGCCTACTTGTTACTTTCATGCTTTCACATCATAAACTTACTGTGTTCATTAGTACATTTATAGTACATTATTTCATTACATTTCATGCTATGTATGCCCATTGTGTGCGTACTTAGTACATTGATTTACATTACATTTCATGCTATGTATGCCCATTGTGTGCGTACTTAGTACAACGTTTTTACATTACATTTCATGCTATGTATGCCCATTGTGTGCGTACTTAGTACATCGTTTTACATTACATTTCATGCTATGTATGCCCATTGTGTGCGTACTTAGCACCTCGTTTTACATTACATTTCATGCTATGTATGCCCATTGTGTGCATACTTGGTACATCGTTTTACATTACATTTCATGCTATGTATGCCCATTGTGTGCGTACTTAGTACATTGTTTTACATTACATTTCATGCTATGTATGCCCATTGTGTGCGTACTTAGTACATTGTTTTACATTACATTTTATGCTATGTATGCCCATTGTGCGCGTACTTAGTACATTTATTCATCACATGCTCACTTTTTGGTATGACATTTGGTTTGTTTAACATGGAACAATACATTCATTAACATTAGCTACGCCGTTCGTTAGTAGGTAGTGGTACCATAGGAATTGACAACTCCCGTTCCGGACATCCTAGGTTGATTTGGATGAAAGGAATGACCGAATTCGATATACATAACTTTGAAATAAACCTTTAATTTGTTTAAGGGTTTATCGCCACAGTCTCAAGGCTTGGATGTATGCATTTTCACAATACCGCATAAATGTTTATATCAGTATAGCATGCATTTGTTCCACAAAACATAACTTTGATTTAAACCATGTTTTACTTCAATACCTTGTTTTGTGCATTTTACATATGGTTTAGTTGATATATTTCACTTACCATACATGATATACTTTGGGTACACATTACATGATCTACATTGAACATAAACATTTTGACATTGATATACACATTGGGTGGTTTACACTGAACATAGACATTTCGATATGGTTTACACAATAACACTTGACAATTGATTTATACATGAACAAATTACATGGTGGTTGGTTTGGGTAAATGGTTTGAGTAACGTGGCGTATGTAATATTATACAAACATGGTGGATACACCGTTGGTACTTCCTATATATAAATGTTTGTATAATATTACCTATCGTAGCATTATTTAAATCATTTCAGTTTAGACATATTACGTTTTACACAAATAACATATTCTTCACAAGACATTGTTTTTACAAACAACTTAGCTTATACAAACTCATTTTACTAGGTTATTCATTTAACCTTACATTTTTTTATACATATCATCTGATCTTATCGTTTTTCATATGCTTTACAAAACAAAACAATTTACAAGGTTCATGACTGACTGTTATTAAACGTTTTCTTTAAACTGAAGTCATGAATCCCATTTTCACAAAACCTATGTATCTCACAGGCATTTTTATTCTGACGTACCTACTTTCACATGTGTTTTCAGGAGCTGTTGCTTAGGATGATGATTGTGATACTAGGGCAGACCTGTGCCTTAGAGACATTAAAACGAAGATAGACTTAGTATTAATTATCTTATAAACTCTTTATTTCCTGTTTAAGACAATATAACACTCTTGTTTATAAATAAAATACAACTTTGTATGCCATGGTTATGAAACAATTAATTCTGTCCCAACACTCCCCGGCGTTTCCGCCGCGGTTGCATGTTATACGCGGCCGGTGTGTGACAGAAGAGTTGGTATCAGAGCCAGGTTTTAGGGAATTAGGTTATTAGTAATACTTTGACCTAGACTATAACTTTTTAGGACCCTAACACAAGTTATCTTGTGTTTAGATTTTAAAACATGCACTTCACCTATCCTTAGGTGATAACCACAACGAGAATTTCGATTCCGAATCCGCTTTGAAAATTAATCATCTGTTCTAGGATGATTGATTACTAGGTTTTGAACCCTCTGTTATATGGTTTTGAACCCCTTTGAATTTTCAAAATCTCGTCAAGGTTTTGGGTTTTAATAGTGTGAACACGTGCAAACTGGAAGAGTGAATGCCTGTACCCCGGGTTTTCTGTCTAAGGCTAGAGTGTTCGTACAAATCCACATAATCGGACCAGTCACTCTTACCTGGGAACTCTTGGGGTGAGTGTTCACTTATAGGCGAGCATGTCTTCGCAATGCATTATTTTCGACCCATTTACTTTGATTAGACATTATGTGTCGCTTGTTTGCTTAGCGATATATAACCATCATCTTTGCTTCTGTTGATTTCGTTTCATCTCATTCTCCTCATCCAATCATCTCACTCATTTCCTTTCATGTTTTCCTCTTCTAGAATGCCTCCTCGACGCGACAATCAAGTAGCAAATGCCGAACTGGCAGAAATTATTGCACAGCAAATGGCTGCTGCACTTCCAAACCTCTTTGCTCAATGGAATCAAGCCAACAACAACAACAATGCTCCATGCAAATACAAGGATTTTAACTCGGCTAAACCACTCAAGTTTAGTGGTTCTGAAGGAGCGACTGGGCTTCTTCAATGGTTCGAGAGCATTGAGAATACTTTTTGCCACGTGCAGTGTCCTGACAATCGCAAGGTCGAGTTTTCTTCAAGTGTGTTTCAGAAGAGGGCTCTTACGTGGTGGAACGGGGTTATGAGGGATCGCGGTGTAGAAGTTGCTCTAGCTCAGATATGGGCTGAACTTAGAGCTCTTATGATGAGGGAGGTTTGCCCTCGTCATGAACAACAAGCGTTGGAGAAGGAGTTTGATGACTTAAAACAAGACAGTGGCGAGCACAGGGCATATACTGATAGGTTTGAGGAGTTGAGTCTGCTTTGCCCGACTATGGTTGCCCCACTCGACAAGGCCATCGAAAGGTACATCGACGGCCTGCCTGACTCAGTATAAGACATCCTTACTGGTAGTAACCCTACCACACTCCGTCAGGCGATCGAGTTATCAGCGACATTGATTGAGTCGCAGATTCAGAAGAATAAATTACACAGGAAGGGTGACAAGGGCAAGAAACAATCGTCTGACAAGGAAGATAGCAAGAAAGGTCAAAACAAGAATGGAAAGGATTCTGGTTCATCGAAAAGGGCAAGGAAGCGTAAGGCTTCCCAAAATTTTGCTGTCACTGCCCAGGTTAATCAGGCAGCTCCCAACAAACCCGCACAGCCTCCAGCAAAGAAGCCCTATTCAGGAAGTGCACCTTTGTGCAATAGATGCAACAGTCACCATCAGCCGCAACATCAGTGCCGTTTCTGTACTAACTGTGGGAAGTCAGGTCATCTTGCTGATGTTTGTCGGTTTGCTCAAAATCGCGCAGTTCAGAACCCGGCTCAACAAGTTGCTCAGCAACAGGGTCAAGCTGCACGACCACACTACCCACCAGGTGCTTGTTAAAACTGTGGGGATCTGACCCACTACAGAAATCAGTGCCCAAGGCTAGCCAACCAGAACCAGAATCAGAATCAGGCTTAGGCTCGAGGGTGAGTCTTCAACATGAATGCTTAAGAGGCACAAGCAGAGAATGAAGTGGTGAACGGTACGTTCTTTATTAATAATCAGCCTGCATCTGTTCTTTTTTATTCGGGTGCCGACAAGAGTTTTGTGTCTTTGTCTTTTGAGCCAATGCTTCGCGTGTCTAGAACGAAACTAGGTAAACCTTTGACAGTAGAGGTTGCTAGTGGTGAACCCATTGTTCTTAATTCTGTTCTACGCAACTGCCAGTTGAACCTTAACGACCATCTTTTTCCTATTGACCTCACGCCTATGCAACTTGGAAGCTTCGACGTTATTGTGGGCATGGATTGGTTATCTAAGCATCGCGCAGAGATAGTTTGTTCTGAGAAGATTGTTCGTGTGCCGCTGTCGACAGGCGAGATCCTACAGGTTCGTGGTGAGAAGCCTGCCGGTGGTCTCAAACTCATGTCTTGTTTTAAAGCACGGAAGTATCTACGGAAGAACTATGTGGCTTTCTTAGCACATGTTACAGCAGATAAAGGCAAGGGTAAGTCTATTTCAGATATTCCTGTCGTTCGGGATTATTCTGAAGTTTTCCCTGAAGAGTTACCTGGTTTACCTCCAGCACGCCAAGTCGAGTTCCGTATTGATCTCGTACCTGGTGCAAATCCCATTGCCAGAGCCCCATACTGTCTTGCACCGTCTGAGTTGCAAGAGTTGTCTAAGCAGTTTCAGGAACTCTCTGACAAAGGTTTTATCCGTCCTAGCTTTTCACCTTGGGGTGCTCCCGTTCATTTTGTCAAGAAGAAGGATGGATCTTTTAGGATGTGTATCGATTATCGTGAGCTTAACAAGCTTACCATCAAAAATCGATATCCCCTACCTCGCATTGATGATCTCTTTGACCAATTGCAAGGCGCTTCTTATTTTTCAAAGATTGATCTACGATCTGGATATCATCAACTTCGAGTGCATGAGGAAGACATTCCCAAGACAGCGTTCCGTACTCGTTATGGGCATTATGAGTTCACAGTCATGCCATTCGGTTTGACTAATGCTCCTGCTATTTTTATGGACTTAATGAATAGGGTCTGTAAACCTTATTTGGATCAATTCGTCATTGTTTTTATTGACGACATCTTGATATACTCTAAGACGCGAGCTGATCACGAGCAGCATCTTCGTCTTACCCTGGAACTCCTAAAGAAAGAGCAACTTTTCGCGAAATTCTCCAAGTGTGAATTCTGGCTTAAAGAAGTTCAATTCTTAGGACATATTGTCAACGAACGAGGTATTCATGTAGATCCCTCCAAGATCAGTGCGATTAAGGATTGGGATACGCCTACTACTCCTACTGAGGTTCATTCTTTTCTTGGTCTTGCGGGTTATTACCGCCGATTCATAGAGAATTTCTCGAAGATTGCAGTTCCTCTAACTGCTCTAACTCAGAAGAACAAGCCATTTGATTGGGGATTCAAGCAAGAGGAAGCGTTCCTGACTTTGAAACAAAAGCTTTGCGACGCGCCTATCCTAACATTGCCTGAGGGCAATGATGATTTCGTCGTTTATTATGATGCATCTAAATTTGGTCTTGGCTGCGTCCTGATGCAAAGGAACAAAGTCATAGCATACGCATCGAGGCAGTTGAAGGTACATGAGAAGAACTACACCACTCATGATCTTGAGTTGGGTGCAGTTGTCTTCGCTCTTAAGATTTGGAGACATTATTTGTACGGTACAAAATGTGTGGTTTTCACTGACCACAAAAGTCTCCAGCATATCTTCAGTCAGAAAGAGCTCAACATGAGGCAGCGACGTTGGGTTGAACTTCTAAACGACTATGACTGCGAAATTCGCTACCATCCTGGTAAGGCGAACGTAGTAGCCGATGCTTTGAGTCGCAAGGAACGTACTAAGCTCCATTGTGTTCGTGTCCAATCTGTTACTCAAGCTCAATCTGATATTCAAGCACGTATTTCTCTGGCTCAACAATCTTGTGTTTCATAAGGTTTGATGGATAAGGAATTTCCTTACCACATAACACCTGCTCTTGAACTGAAGGACAATGGATCGTATTACTTCATGGACCGTTTGTGGGTCCCAAGCCAAGATAATCTTCGTACCTTGCTTATGGATGAAGCCCATAAGTCTCGTTATTCTATTCATCCTGGCTTAGATAAGATGTATAAGGATCTTCGTATTCAGTATTGGTGGCCTGGTATGAAGAAAGACATTGCCTTATATGTATCGAAATGCCTTACTTGTCTTAAGGTTAAGGCTGAACATCAGCGTCCTTCTGGTTTATTGGAGAAACCAGAGATCCCAGTTTGGAAATGGGAAAACATTACTATGGATCTCATTACTAAACTCCCGCGCACAAAGAAAGGTCACGATGCCATCTGGGTAGTCGTTGATCGTCTTACCAAGTCAGCGCATTTCTTGCCAATCCGTGAGGATTTTTCGGCTGACAAACTTGCTCAAATCTGCGTGGATGAAATTGTAGCTCGACATGGTGTTCCTTTGAACATCATTTCTGACAGAGATGCTCGTTTCACTTCTCATTTTTGGAGAACCATGCAATCTGCTATGGGGTCCCAACTTAATCTGAGCACAGCTTATCATCCGCAAACGGATGGTCAATCTGAAAGAACAATCCACACACTGGAGGATATGCTTAGAGCTTGTGTGATCGATTTTGGTGGTAGTTAGGATTCACATCTTCCGTTGATTGAATTCTCCTACAACAACAGTTATCACTCAAGCATCAACATGGCTCCTTTCGAGGCTCTCTATGGTCGAAAATGTCGTTCACCAGTCTGCTGGAATGAGATTGGCGAGGCTCAACTTACTGGACCTGCCCTCATTTTAGAGACAACAGATAAGGTTAAGAAAGTTCGTGATAACCTTCAGACAGCTAGAAGTCGTCAAAAGAGTTACGCGGACCTAAAATGCAAGCCCTTGGATTTTCAAGTCGGTGATCGTGTATTACTTAAGGTCTCACCTTGGAAAGGTGTGATTAGATTCGGAAAGAAAGGAAAACTTGCACCTAGATACGTTGGACCATTCAAGATCGTCGAAAGAATCGGTAAGGTAGCCTACAGACTTGAGTTACCTCCTGAACTTGGAAATGTTCATCCAACCTTTCACGTGTCCAATCTCAAGAGGTGTTTAGCTGATGAGAACCTCCACATACCGCTTGACGAAATTCGTGTTGATAAAACACTGAAATTTGTTGAGAAACCGGTGGAAATCATGGAACATGAAGTCAAGTGGCTTAAACGCAAGCACATTCCTTTGGTCAAGGTTCACCGGGAATCTAAACGTGGACCCGAGTTTACTTGGGAACGTGAAGATCAAATGAAGGCGAAATATCCGCATCTTTTTCCACGAGTTTCCTCTAAATAAATTTCGGGACGAAATTTCCACAAGTAGGGGAGACTGTAACATTTGTGCTTGTAATCATTTTGAACAGTTCAGTTATCAAGAAAACAACGTTATTTGATCCCAATGTTTGTTTGATTGTGTTTTACATTTTTCATGTTTTGACTTTTGTTCGATTTTAAACTCTACATCGCTTTCTGGAGAATTATACGCAAACTGGTGCGTAAACGTACTCAGTTTAATGCGACAAATACTCCGGAACATCAACATATACTCAACATACCTTAAATAACCTTTACATAACTTAGAAATAAGTTTTGAAGGCTTTGGTATGGAAAAAACAAGTTAATTCGCTTACAGGGACTAAACTTGACAAACTGTGAAAGTATGCCAATTTGAACTGTAACAAACATTCTGGAACATGTCCATAAGTTAAACATACCATAAATATCCTTTACATAGCTTAGAAATAGGCTTTGAGTGTAATGCCTCGCATTTTGAAACTTACTTTAGTCAGAAAGATTATTCATGTACCTATTTTGGGAAACTTACATCCGTATCGTATTCGTGTTTCTTGTAAAGAAATACAAAACTTTAGACGTTTGATTTTATTCAAACATTTGATATTGCATTCACAATACATAATCTATACTTTATTTTATACAAACTTATTCAGTTTTATGTTTTGTATAAATTAAACATTAATTATAATATATAATATCTTGTAATATTCATATAGTATATATTAATAATACATAAGATCTATTGATATATATAAGATCAATAAGTTTCTTAATTTCATGGCCGTGTGGCCGATTGTGTTGCACAACCCTTACACACCTAATCAACTTAACTGTTCATAAATATTACCCAATATTATATCACCTTATTACACTAAATTTATTTTGACATATACTATTAGATCAAACAAAAGTTTACTAAGGAAAAAGAAGAAGCATAAGCTGATCATGCGTAGCCAAGAAACAGCCGTCGTTTGGGTTGATCCGTGGCACACTCTTCATTCCACTAAATTTTAAGATCCTATAGTATGTTATTATATGAAATATTAGGACCTTAATAGGAAAATAAAATTAAAAAAATTATATCCAGCTTAACATGGCCAAAAATAACTTATGGCCAAACTTTGAATCCACCGCCAACCATGATCGACCAGCTTGAATAGTTGATTCATTGGCTCCATCTTCTCACCCAATTGTATTAAAGACCCAAGCCCACTTAACAACATAGTATAAAAACCCCTTTATAAAAATCTAAACCCTAAATTCCTTATCTCACTTCAGCCGCACCAACCAAATCCTTTCCCTTAACTCACAGAACTTCACACCACCACAACATCATTTCGTACCACCCACACACTCGCCGGAATCTTGCCAGAGACGTGAAGCTGCCGTCGGAAAACATCGAGCGTTCACGTCACGTGTTCGTTCGATACTCAAGCCTTGTAATCGTCACCGTCACTCAACCATAATCCTTCTGTGTTCGTCTACCCCGCCTCCTCGCAAACCCGCAACGGATATCACCTCGCAACACGTCGGAGAACTCACAACACGCCGGAGAACTACCGCAACTCGTCCCTTCGCCGGGGCCGCACGGAAGTCAACGGGAACCGTCTTCATCGTTTTGGTACAACCCTTTATTCTTTCTAGTTGATTCAATTTTTTTAGTTACTTTAATAAAACAAGATTCTATTAGATGTTAACTGAGATTGCTCCTTGTTCATATTCTGTTCGGCCGGCTGTTTTAAAAGAAGAAGATGAACTGATTGTTTATAAGCAAACGGGTTAATTATTGGATTTAAACCAACTATTGGCTGAACTTATATGTTCATCTAATATAAACTGAAACAAAAAAACTATATATATATATATATATATATATATATATACAACAGTGTTGTGGTCTTTTGAAGAGGATATGCTATTCAATTAAAATAATATATAATAATAGTTTCCTACTGTTGAGTAAATTATAAACTCATAACAATTATAGATTTTTAAATTTTAGGAAATTGAACATGTTTTGAGCCAACATTCGTGGCCCCTGTTCCATACAAAAAAAATCAAGTAGGCCATGAGATGTGGGATTCATATTAATATGACAACTTAATTAGTATTTTTTTTATCATTTATTATTATTATTATTATTATTTTTATTAGTCAAATGCATAATTCAAAAATATATATGTATATATATATATGGATATATATATATTTTTTTTATATACTAATATAAACGACGATGATTGAAAATTTAGTCGTAAATTTGTCTAGCTAATAATACGTATAAATATAGGTAAATATATTTTCTTTTTCTTTTTTTTACTATGAGAAATTAGTTGGTTTCGTATCTCGTATTATAGGTTATTTCCTATCGTCATATGAAGTTGTCCTCATATTCTTTTCGCGCGCTTAGTTCTATAAGGAGTTACAAGCGCAACCACTCGTAATCTCGAGACTTCATCAATCCCGCTCGCGGTTTAGCATTAGCATATGCAAACTTTGTGAGTATACTCGTATTCCCCCTTTTTACTTTTACCACTTTTGGGGTGTAACATGTTTATCTATCAACAAACTTACACATGAACATTTTGCTTAAACACATGAACATTCCTATAACATGCTTGTATATGTGATGGCTTGATGCTTTAAACTTGGATTTATCTTATGTGTTGAATTTATCATTAACTTCATACGAGCCAAACCGTGACATATGTAGCGCTATAGGATTAACAACCCGCCTCTTTATCTTCGGTTATGTCATGAGCATATTGCGTTTCCTTGGTTTGATATGTTAGACACATACCATATTTAAATGTTCATCTTGAATCACATGCTTGCTATGAGGAATTGTTCAAACTTATCTTTTTGCTATGTACGTATCAAACTTGTATACTCGCCTTTGCTTTTGCATTGAACTTTATTTTAACATGTTACAGGTGGATGTTGACGATGCATGGAATCTAGTAGGATGTTTAGATACACACTTAGAAAGAATTGTATTTGTATTGTATCATTTTATTATTCATGTTGTTGTATTTTGTTTCAAAACCTTGTACTTGATTCTTTAGAAATGAAATGAAACGATTATTTAAATACTTGTCACAATTATTAGCGTTATGATGTTTCGAGCAATCTTCACACTTCGTCTCATCCCGATGTTTCCGCCATTGGTTGGGGTGTGACATTGAGGGGTTTGGTATGCTAAAATAAACTTTTGGATCATTCAGGGGCTAAAAGTGTCAAAAAGTGCACAAGTTTGCACTTTCGCGCATAACTTACGTTCTGAATACATCCGGACATCCAAAAATTTATGTAAGCATCCTTATATTATGCCTTAGTGTTTGGCATGAGAAAAATCCATTCCTCACGTCATTTGGATCGTCTTTCGCGCTTATGCGCATTTCGTCGTAATTAAGCAAACATCGCGATCGTACGGCCAAACGAACTGACATCCGGAAAATTTTTGAGCATGTTTCATGTGACAACTCGAACTTAGACTCGCTTTTTGTAACGCTACGTGCATATGTGAATTGGATTATATGTTCGGATTTAATAAACGTTTTGTTATTGTGTGCTTTGTATATATATAAATGTTAATAACTCGAACCGCACAAGCCCACAACACACGCACAAGGCCGGTTGGGCCTCACTCTTGTGCGCGGACCAATAGGGCGGCCCATGTGGGGTTCGGCCCACATCTCCTCTACGTACATGCTCACATACACAACTAGGGTTTTTAGTTTTCAATCTTGGCACACACACAAACTCTCTCTCTCTTTTGCGTGAACACCGACGGCACAAGATCAACCCCTTGCTTCGGACCATTCTCTCCTACTAGCAACCGGTTAGTGTTGTGTTATTTTGTTTATTGATGATTTCATGATCTCATGCTTGAAACTAGATCGATTAGGGTTGTTGATCTAATGAAAATATGATCTATGTGTTGATATCTTGCAAGTAATCGGTTGAATATAGGCTGCTAGCATGATTGTTATGATGATAAATACAATCAGATTGTAGTTGTGGTTAGCTTAGAATCGAATGTGATGATATAAAGATATCGGCTGTTATGATATATATTGTTCATACAATCGGCTTGGACATGAATGCTAGGTTGTTAGTATGTTGATTTGTTAGTATGTTGATGTATTGTTTTGATGATGTTCATGTTCGATTCATAAGAATTCTTGATAAAAACATTTGAACTTGGCTTGTTTGATCGATATTAAGTGAATCGATGTTGTGTTAATTGATTGATAGAATGTTGAATTTGGAAACAATTGATTGTGATAACTGATAGCATAATTCAAGGGAAGTTGTTAATTGATCGCACAATTGGATCAACCACACAAGACCGACCGATCGCACAAGGGAGCCTCACCCGTACAAGCTTCCTGGATCGCACAAGGTCCAATTGTTTGGGCCTGATACGCTGTGTTGTGTTGGGCTGGACTACCCAAGGTTCCACGCGTACAAACGAGCCAATCGCACAAGCTGGCCCAAACGCACAAGGGTCACGAGTCGCACAATATGATCTCAGTCGCACAAGTTGTTGGGTTTGCTTAACTGTTGGGCCGGACAGCCCAAATACCCACTCGCACAAGCACACACTGATCGCACAATTGACTGTTTAGTTGCTGGGCCGAGATGTTTATTATGTATTGCTTAACTATTGGGCCACGCACACCTATGTTATGATATTGTTTAACCGATTGGGCCTCAAGCCCAATCCCAAATCGCACAACCCCAACGGACTCGCACAAGTCCACCATAGTGTGTTATTATTGGGCCGATAAGCTAATTGGGTTGTTAATGTTAATTGATCATACTTGTATGATTCCATTATACTCGTGACTATTATGTGCTATATGTTAACTTGTACATGCATTACTTGAACCGAACCTGACTTGTATGGTAACCCTGTTAGGACGTGGTTGACCACTGTTAGTTCAAGAGTCTTTTAATTGTTTATCTGCCGAGCAAACCAAGGTGAGTTCACACAGCCAAGGCATGGGATTCCCGGGTTAGGAATTGGGTTGGATATGATGAATGTGGAATGATTACTCGTACTTACGCATATACCAGACTATAGACCATCGTCCTCAGGTTAGTCAGGACACGTTACGTAAAGCCTACGTAACCCAGTATAATTGCCATATGTCTCCCGGGTCGGGAAGGACACGTTACGTAAAGCCTACGTAACCCAATACCATTCACTGGCTTCCAGGACGGAAGGCCACGCTGCGTAAAGCCTACGTAGCCCCCACGCGTACCACTGTCCTCGGGGAAGGGCACGTCACGTAAAGCCTACGTGACCCTGTACGTTTTCCTGTTCTCGGTAAAGAAGAACACATGGTCGGAAGTTAGTCTAGTAAGTACCGTTAATGAGAAGCCCTCATTAGCCAAGATGAACGTGGGAAGCCCCACCTTTAGTACACACTAGTATGGGAAGCCCCCACTAGCCATTCTTGTGCATTATGTTATGAACTTACTTTCTGTGAACTCGCTCAACTAGTTTGTTGATTATTTGCTGCATGCCTTGCAGGACCTTAGGTATACTTGGAGCTTGCACCAGAGGAGAAGCGGGTCGTTGTGGACAAGAACTCGTGAATGCTTATTAACCACTTTTACATTCACACATTGATACTTATGTTTGGGGTTTTACATTTAATGCTTCCGCTACTTAAACAGTGTTTGGTTTTGAACACCAATTATGTCTTTGATTATTACTAAATACTATGTTTGATATAATTGGTGGCTTGATCCTGGTCAGTCACGCTCCCAAGCGGTGGTACTCCGCAGGTGGATTTTGGGGGTGTGACAGATTGGTATCAGAGCCATTGGTTATAGAGAACTTGGTTTTAATATGGGAAAACGTTTTTTATTAAAACCGGACTATAACCAGAATAGTGCTCTCAACGATCCACAACGACGCTTCGCTCCACGTGCAAGACTCGACATACTAGGTAATAAGGTTTACGTTTATTGCCTGTATGCTAGGATTGTTTAGAACTTTGCTCGCATTACGCTTAGATACACATGCTTTGATTTCATGAGAACACCTATATGCCTACGCTTTTCTGTCATCGCCCTACTCGCGAACCATTCTTATGTATGCTACTTGTTACTATGAAGATCATGTCTGGAAGAATCAACATGACACAAGCCCAGCTAGAGGCTCTCGTTCAAGCCCAAGTCACAGCGGCATTTGCGGCTGCTCAAGCAGGTAGGATAACCTGTAGTTATAACTTACGCTAGGATCTTTAGATCCTACACTCCTAAACTAGCTTTTGTATTTAAACTTTGCCCTATTCGTACACAATAGGTCAACACGCGCAGCAGCCAGTCTGCACGTTCAAGAACTTCATGGACTGTCGTCCAAACTCTTTCAGCGGCACAGAGGGGGCAGTTGGACTCCTCCACTGGTTCGAGAAGCTAGAATCAGTATTTGAAATGTGCGAGTGCCCTGAGGCTCGCAAGGTCAAATTTGCTACTGGCACTTTGGAAGGGATAGCATTGACTTGGTGGAACGCCCAAGTCCAGATCTTAGGGTTGGCAGCTGCTAACGCCACCCCATGGAACGACTTTAAGGAACTCATTAAGCGTGAGTATTGCACACGTGAGGATATTCACAAGCTGGAAGACGAACTGTACAATCTGAAAATGGTTGGATCGGAAATCGAAGCGTATACCAAACGGTCCAATGAGCTGGCCGTTCTGTGTCCAACTATGGTGGACCCTCCATACAAGCGCATTGAGTTGTATCTCAAGGGATTGGCGCCAGAGATTCAGAGCCACGTGACGTCGGCTAATCTCGAAAACATCCAGGAAATCCAGCGCCTTGCTCATCGTATCACCGATCAGGCAGTGGAACAGAATAGACTGCCCAAGCGTGTTAATGCTACTGCTAACGTCACCACCTCAGTTACTCCTGCTACATCTGGTGACAGTAAAAGAAAGTGGGATGGGGATTCCAGCAAAGGTTCAGCATCTGTTCAGCCACAAGCTCAGCAGCAGAAGATCGATCACTATCAGAGTCCCAGTCAGCAATCCTCTAGTGGTCACAGACAGAGGAGATATCAGGGTAGCCAACCTAGGTGCCACAACTGCAACAGGCATCACCACGGCCCATGTAACAAGGGTCGTTGCCAAAGGTGTCTAAAGATGGGTCATGAGGCCAAAGACTGCAGGAGCCCTCGTCCTGCGAATCAGAATCAGCAGCCTCAGCAACCAGCTCCACAGAACCAGAATCAGCAGCAGCAGCCACAGCGTGGGAATCGGGGATGTTTCCAGTGTGGGGCTGAAGGTCACTTTAAACGCGATTGCCCTCAGTTGAACCAGAATCGCAACAACAATAACAACCAGGGCAACGGCAACAATAACGGCGGGAACAACAACAACAACGGCAATGAAGCTCGTGGTCGTGCTTTTGTACTAGGTCGAGGCGACGCAGTGAACGATCCCAACGTTGTTATGGGTAAGTTTCTCCTCGACAATATTTACGTTACTGTTTTGTTTGATTCGGGTGCGGATACAAGCTATATGTCTGTGAAAATGTGTCAACTGCTAAAACGTGCACCAACACTTTTACCCACCAAACATGTAGTCGAGTTAGCTAACGGTAAAAGTCTAGAAGCCACGCACGTAGTTCAGGGTTGTAATCTTATCTTAGCTGGTCAAGCCTTCTCTATTGACCTCATTCCCATAGTTTTGGGTAGCTTCGACGTCGTGATTGGGATGGATTGGTTATCCCAACACCAGGCAGAAATCTTATGCAGCGAAAAGGTTATTCGCATTCCTCGTTTGGGTCAGGAACCTCTAGAAGTTCAAGGCGACAAGAGTGGTGCAGTGGTTAGCATCATCTCTTTCTTGAAGGCTCAGAAATGCTTACGAAAGGGTCACACAGCCATTTTGGCTCTTGTTACAGACGCCTCAGCAAAGGAAAAGAAATTGGAAGATATTCCAATTGTACGTGATTACCCTCAGGTGTTTCCTGAAGACTTACCTGGCTTACCGCCTCATCGTCAGGTCGAATTTCAGATCGAACTCGCTCCAGGAGCAGCACCCATAGCTCGCGCACCATATCGTCTAGCTCCATCGGAATTGGAGGAATTGTCAAAACAGCTGCAAGAACTCTTGGAAAAGGGTTTCATACGACCAAGCTCTTCGCCTTGGGGAGCTCCAGTACTTTTCGTGAAGAAGAAAGACGGTACGTTCAGGATGTGTATAGACTACAGAGAACTCAACAAGGTGACGGTGAAGAACCGTTATCCTCTTCCGCGCATCGACGACTTATTCGACCAGTTGCAAGGGTCGTGCTACTATTCGAAGATAGATTTGAGGTCGGGGTACCATCAGCTGAGAGTCCGGGATGAGGACGTCTCCAAGACAGCCTTCAGAACTCGTTACGGTCACTACGAGTTTCTTGTCATGCCATTCGGGTTAACAAACGCGCCTGCTGTATTTATGGATCTGATGAACAGGGTGTGCAAACCCTATCTCGACAAGTTCGTCATTGTTTTCATCGACGACATTCTGATTTACTCCAAGAGTCAGGAGGAACACGAGCAGCATCTTCGCCTTATTTTGGAACTCCTTCGGAAGGAGCAGTTGTACGCCAAGCTTTCTAAATGCGACTTCTGGCTTCGTGAAGTCCACTTCTTGGGTCATGTAGTAAACAAGGATGGGATTCACGTCGATCCATCCAAGGTAGATTCGATCAGAAACTGGCCTGCACCGCGTACACCGACAGAAATACGACAATTCTTGGGTCTGGCAGGTTACTACAGACGGTTTATTAGAGACTTTTCGAAGATTGCTCAGCCGCTTACGCTACTGACACAGAAGGGTGTTACCTATCGCTGGGGAGAGCCCCAGGAGACTGCTTTTCAGCACCTAAAGGATAGACTTTGCAGTGCACCTATCCTCTCATTGCCAGAGGGCACAGATGACTTCGTGGTTTATTGTGATGCATCCATTCGGGGACTTGGATGTGTATTGATGCAGCGTGACAAGGTTATCGCTTACGCCTCTCGTCAACTCAAGGTTCAGGAACGCAACTACACGACGCACGATTTGGAGCTGGGAGCTGTTGTTTTTGCGCTTAAGATATGGCGACACTACCTGTACGGTACCAGGTGCACGATTTACACCGATCACAGGAGTCTCGAGCATATCCTTAAGCAGAAGGATTTGAATATGCGTCAACGACGATGGGTCGAGTTACTTAACGACTACGAATGTGCTATTAAGTATCATCCAGGCAAAGCCAATGTTGTGGCTGATGCCCTTAGTCGAAAGGACACTTTACCACGGCGCGTGCGAGCGCTACAGCTTACAATTCAGTCTAGCCTTCCCGCTCAGATACGAGCTGCTCAGACAGAAGCACTGAAGCCCGAAAACGTCAAAGCTGAAGCCTTACGCGGCTCACGACAACAGATGGAACAGAAGGCAGACGGCGCCTACTATGTAACGGGCCGGATTTGGGTCCCTCTTTATGGCGGTCTACGCGAACTTGTGATGGATGAAGCTCACAAGTCTCGCTATTCGGTACATCCAGGGTCGGACAAAATGTACCACGATATCAGCACTACTTATTGGTGGCCTAGCATGAAGGCCCACATTGCTACGTACGTTGGAAAGTGCTTGACTTGTGCGAGAGTCAAGGTTGAATATCAGAAACCAGCTGGCCTACTGCAGCAGCCTAAAATACCGCAATGGAAATGGGAGGAAATTTCCATGGATTTTGTTACGGGTTTACCTAGATCCCAGCGTGGAAACGATACAATATGGGTCATAGTTGATCGACTCACCAAGTCTGCACACTTCCTACCGATTAAGGAAACGGACAAGTTCACTCTCGCAGACGTCTATCTTAAAGAAGTTGTCTCGAGGCACGGGGTGCCCACATCTATCATTTCGGATCGCGACGCACGATTCACGTCAGAACTTTGGCAAGCGATGCATAAATCTTTTGGCTCACGACTAGACATGAGCACGGCTTATCACCCTCAGACGGATGGGCAGTCTGAGCGGACGATTCAAACTCTCGAAGACATGCTTCGGGCATGCGTTATCGATTTCGGCAACGGCTGGGAAAAGCACCTCCCTTTGGTGGAGTTCTCGTATAATAACAGTTATCACACCAGCATTCAAGCCGCTCCATTCGAGGCATTGTACGGGCGTAAATGCCGGTCACCACTCTGCTGGGCAGAGGTGGGAGATAGTCAGATCACGGGTCCAGAGGTTGTTGTGGACGCCACAGAAAAGATTGCACAGATACGACAACGCATGGCGGCAGCACGCGACCGTCAGAAAGCCTACGCGGATAAGCGTAGAAAGCCATTGGAATTCGAGGTCGGGGACCGGGTTTTATTGAAAGTTTCACCCTGGAAGGGTGTGGTTCGTTTTGGCAAACGAGGCAAACTGAATCCGCGGTACGTCGGACCATTCGAAATCATAGAAAAGATTGGCAAGGTAGCCTACAAGTTGAACCTACCAGCTGAACTCGGGGCAGTTCACAATGTCTTTCACGTATCGAATCTAAAGAAGTGCCTATCAGATGAAAACCTCATCATTCCTTTCAAAGAACTCACTATCGACGAGCGGTTGCAGTTCGTTGAGGAACCAGTAGAAATCACGGACCGGGATGTGAAGGTCCTCAAACACAAGAGAATCCCTCTTGTACGAGTTCGTTGGAACTCCACACGTGGCCCAGAGTACACCTGGGAACGCGAAGACAGGATGACAGAAAAGTACCCCCATTTATTCGGGAACCAGGCAACCACTACTGAGGCTGAAGCTACTACTTCGGAATTTCGGGACGAAATTCCAGATCAACGGGGGGAGGATGTGACACCCCAGGAAAACCAGTGAACAGTACAGTTTACCTAGCTTCCTCAGTGAGTGCATACCAAATTTCGGGACGAAATTTCCAATTAGTTGGGGATAATGTGACAACTCGAACTTAGACTCGCTTTTTGTAACGCTACGTGCATATGTGAATTGGATTATATGTTCGGATTTAATAAACGTTTTGTTATTGTGTGCTTTGTATATATATAAATGTTAATAACTCGAACCGCACAAGCCCACAACACCCGCACAAGGCCGGTTGGGCCTCACTCTTGTGCGCGGACCAATAGGGCGGCCCATGTGGGGTTCGGCCCACATCTCCTCTACGTACATGCTCACATACACAACTAGGGTTTTTAGTTTTCAATCTTGGCACACACACAAACTCTCTCTCTCTTTTGCGTGAACACCGACGGCACAAGATCAACCCCTTGCTTCGGACCATTCTCTCCTACTAGCAACCGGTTAGTGTTGTGTTATTTTGTTTATTGATGATTTCATGATCTCATGCTTGAAACTAGATCGATTAGGGTTGTTGATCTAATGAAAATATGATCTATGTGTTGATATCTTGCAAGTAATCGGTTGAATATAGGCTGCTAGCATGATTGTTATGATGATAAATACAATCAGATTGTAGTTGTGGTTAGCTTAGAATCGAATGTGATGATATAAAGATATCGGCTGTTATGATATATATTGTTCATACAATCGGCTTGGACATGAATGCTAGGTTGTTAGTATGTTGATTTGTTAGTATGTTGATGTATTGTTTTGATGATGTTCATGTTCGATTCATAAGAATTCTTGATAAAAACATTTGAACTTGGCTTGTTTGATCGATATTAAGTGAATCGATGTTGTGTTAATTGATTGATAGAATGTTGAATTTGGAAACAATTGATTGTGATAACTGATAGCATAATTCAAGGGAAGTTGTTAATTGATCGCACAATTGGATCAACCACACAAGACCGACCGATCGCACAAGGGAGCCTCACCCGTACAAGCTTCCTGGATCGCACAAGGTCCAATTGTTTGGGCCTGATACGCTGTGTTGTGTTGGGCTGGACTACCCAAGGTTCCACGCGTACAAACGAGCCAATCGCACAAGCTGGCCCAAACGCACAAGGGTCACGAGTCGCACAATATGATCTCAGTCGCACAAGTTGTTGGGTTTGCTTAACTGTTGGGCCGGACAGCCCAAATACCCACTCGCACAAGCACACACTGATCGCACAATTGACTGTTTAGTTGCTGGGCCGAGATGTTTATTATGTATTGCTTAACTATTGGGCCACGCACACCTATGTTATGATATTGTTTAACCGATTGGGCCTCAAGCCCAATCCCAAATCGCACAACCCCAACGGACTCGCACAAGTCCACCATAGTGTGTTATTATTGGGCCGATAAGCTAATTGGGTTGTTAATGTTAATTGATCATACTTGTATGATTCCATTATACTCGTGACTATTATATGCTATATGTTAACTTGTACATGCATTACTTGAACCGAACCTGACTTGTATGGTAACCCTGTTAGGACGTGGTTGACCACTGTTAGTTCAAGAGTCTTTTAATTGTTTATCTGCCGAGCAAACCAAGGTGAGTTCACACAGCCAAGGCATGGGATTCCCGGGTTAGGAATTGGGTTGGATATGATGAATGTGGAATGATTACTCGTACTTACGCATATACCAGACTATAGACCATCGTCCTCAGGTTAGTCAGGACACGTTACGTAAAGCCTACGTAACCCAGTATAATTGCCATATGTCTCCCGGGTCGGGAAGGACACGTTACGTAAAGCCTACGTAACCCAATACCATTCACTGGCTTCCAGGACGGAAGGCCACGCTGCGTAAAGCCTACGTAGCCCCCACGTGTACCACTGTCCTCGGGGAAGGGCACGTCACGTAAAGCCTACGTGACCCTGTACGTTTTCCTGTTCTCGGTAAAGAAGAACACATGGTCGGAAGTTAGTCTAGTAAGTACCGTTAATGAGAAGCCCTCATTAGCCAAGATGAACGTGGGAAGCCCCACCTTTAGTACACACTAGTATGGGAAGCCCCCACTAGCCATTCTTGTGCATTATGTTATGAACTTACTTTCTGTGAACTCGCTCAACTAGTTTGTTGATTATTTGCTGCATGCCTTGCAGGACCTTAGGTATACTTGGAGCTTGCACCAGAGGAGAAGCGGGTCGTTGTGGACAAGAACTCGTGAATGCTTATTAACCACTTTTACATTCACACATTGATACTTATGTTTGGGGTTTTACATTTAATGCTTCCGCTACTTAAACAGTGTTTGGTTTTGAACACCAATTATGTCTTTGATTATTACTAAATACTATGTTTGATATAATTGGTGGCTTGATCCTGGTCAGTCACGCTCCCAAGCGGTGGTACTCCGCAGGTGGATTTTGGGGGTGTGAAATTTCATGTCCACAATGTTTAGGCATCATTTTAGGGCCTTAAAGTTGGCTTTACGGGCCTTAGAAGTGTCGGAAATGGCTTAAATATGCAACAGGGACCTAAACTGTAAATTCTGAAAGTTTGTGCTGATCAGACAAGGCCAGGCGGCCCGCCTGAGTTTTGTGTGATTCCTTACGCGGGCCGCGTCAGACAAACAGACCAGATTCAATGTTTTCTAATCCACTTGCATTGGCTTTTCGATCACCCAAAGGGCAACGACACGTGTCGAATCCCTATGGTGGGGGCAAAAATATGGCACCACAACTTTGCGACAAGTGTACGGCTTGGATCGTGGCACGATATTCAAGAAACGATCCTAACGGTCTTGCTTTTCCTATAAATACCCCCCCCCCCCTTTTGGTTAAAAACCCACAAAATCTGATCTAAAGCTCTAAGTTGAGGCCTTTGCTTCATACCTGAGCTCCTGGATCGAGATTAGCTTTCGGGGACCCTTCGTAAGTGTTCTTTCGTTCTTTTATTTGCTTTTCGAGTCCGAAAGTCAAGCTTTGTTTGACTTTCTGCATTGACCAGCCTATGGTCAACACGAAGTTCGTTGGAACTTCATAACGTGAGCGTGATCACGATGGTTATAGTCCGTAGTGACTATACCTACTGATTACCATGTTATCTAGGCTCAGTGACGAGTCGTAGTTTCGGCCAAAATGCGCATTCTTGCGTATTTTGTAACCAAACTACTCGTGGGTATCAAAACCGTTTGTTTTGATACCAAACCTGTTTTCTAAACTTAGTTAAGCATGTTTTAACATGCTTAGCTCGTCACTTTTAGTTTATTGCTTATATAAGGTCGTAAGGTAAGCGATCTAAACAATCGCTTATACTTTCGAACCCGACCCATTTGGTCGATCATTAGGATCCGACCAAACACATTAGGTGACCATAGCTGTAACCTTCCGAGGTTATACCTTATGGTCACGATGTTAGGCGTTCCAAACGCGTTTTACACGAACGACGCGTTAAAGTAGCATAAGCTACCTAAACGGGTCGTAATAGCTCGTAAGCACTTAGGTTAGGTTTCATTTTAGTATGTAGGCTTTGTTAAACCATATTACACGAGTCTCCATACTCGTTTGGTTTACGAACCCGCGTACTATCCGATCCTTCCGATTTTGGTCCGGTATATTAATATAGATACCTATTAGGTGCCGTTTGATATTCCGTGATCTCTAGCATTGTGTGATTGTTACACAAGGACTTCAAAGCAATCTTAGGTGAGTACATTGAACCCCATCTTTTACTGTTTTCTAAACTGTTTTGGGGTGAAACACATGTGCCTACTTGTTACTTTCATGCTTTCACATCATATACTTACTATGTTCATTAGTACATTTATAGTACATTATTTCATTACATTTCATGCTATGTATGCCCATTGTGTGCGTACTTAGTACATCGTTTTACATTACATTTCATGCTATGTATGCCCATTGTGTGCGTACTTAGTACCTCGTTTTACATTACATTTCATGCTATGTATGCCCATTGTGTGCATACTTGGTACATCGTTTTACATTACATTTCATGCTATGTATGCCCATTGTGTGCGTACTTAGTACATTGTTTTACATTACATTTCATGCTATGTATGCCCATTGTGTGCGTACTTAGTACATTGTTTTACATTACATTTTATGCTATGTCTGCCCATTGTGCGCGTACTTAGTACATTTATTCATCACATGCTCACTTTTTGGTATGACATTTGGTTTGTTTAACATGGAACAATACATTCATTAACATTAGCTACGCCGTTCGTTAGTAGGTAGTGGTACTATAGGAATTGACAACTCCCGTTCCGGACATCCTAGGTTGATTTGGATCAAAGGAATGACCGAATTCGATATATATAACTTAGATAAACCTTTAATTTGTTTAAGGGTTTATCGCCACAGTCTCAAGGCTTGGATGTATGCATTTTCACAATACCGCATAAATGTTTATATCAGTATAGCATGCATTTGTTCCACAAAACATAGCTTTGATTTAAACCATGTTTTACTTCAATACCTTGTTTTGTGCATTTTACATATGGTTTAGTTGATATATTTCACTTACCATACATGATATACTTTTGGTACACATTACATGATCTACATTGAACATAAACATTTTGACATTGATATACACATTGGGTGGTTTACACTGAACATAGACATTTCGATATGGTTTACACAATAACACTTGACAATTGATTTATACATGAACATATTACATGGTGGTTGGTTTGGGTAAATGGTTTGAGTAACGTGGCGTATGTAATATGATACAAACATGGTGGATACGCCGCTGGTACTTCCTATATATAAATGTTTGTATAATATTACCTATCGTAGCATTATTTAAATCATTTCAGTTTAGACATATTACGTTTTACACAAATAACATATTCTTCACAAGACATTGTTTTTACAAACAACTTAGCTTATACAAACTCATTTTACTAGGTTATTCATTTAACCTTACATTTTATTTATACATATCATCTGATCTTATCGTTTTTCATATGATTTACAAAACAAAACAATTTACAAGGTTCATGACTGACTGTTATTAAACGTTTTCTTTAAACTGAAGTCATGAATCCCATTTTCACAAAACCTATGTATCTCACAGGCATTTTTATGCTGACGTACCTACTTTCACATGTGTTTTCAGGAGCTGTTGCTTAGGATGATGATTGTGATACTAGGGCGGACCTGTGCCTTAGAGACATTAAAACGAAGATAGACTTAGTATTAATTATCATATAAACTCTTTATTTCCTGTTTAAGACAATATAACACTCTTGTTTATAAATAAAATACAACTTTGTATGCCATGGTTATGAAACAATAAATTCTGTCCCAACACTCCCCGGCGTTTCCGCCGCGGTTGTAACGCCCTGCTTTTTCATACTTTCCATAATTAGAAAGCTCGCCTTGTAATGCTATTTTTGGAAATCTTGTATTATTGTAGGCGTCTTATCGTTGTAAAATCCGAGACTTGGATCATAAATAAAATTCGTATTTCTTTAAATTCACCATCTACATATTCATACATGTTCATACGTTCGAATTCATTGTACATCGAATCCTTATCTGTAATTCATACTTATACGATACTTATTCACGATGCATGTCCATGCTTGTCCTTATATTGTTGATACCTAAAAACCCCTAATAATATGCTTATTTATACAACGGTTAATCATCTAATATGTGACATATACTTGTCACTTACAAACATGTTACATACTTGTACATTACACTTTTTACCTACTTAAATCATGTTTTATTTCATATTTCACCTTGTTACAAGTTAGGGGAAACATTGTTGCATATTATTACACAACTTAATTAACAAAATTACTCATTATAATGTTTTAAAAATAAAAAAAATAAAGAAATATGGCAGCCCCAATTCAGCAAAATTCAGCCCCATATAGTTGGGTTTTGTGGGCTAGTTTCAAGGTGTAACCCCTTCTAAACACTTCCAAAGTCCAACCCATTGAAACCCTAATCTTTTCCCCCTATAAATACCACTTATAACCAGCCTCCCTACCACTTTTGCAACACTAAAAACTCTCAAAACATCCTCCAAACCGTAGCTGAAAGCAAGGGTTCGAGCAGATGACACCCCTTCACGAAAATGAGCATAACTCACTCAATTCTTATCCGATTCACTCGATTCTTTTTCCTACTACTTTGTATTGACCTTATCTACGTTTCCATGGGTTTTCACAGTAAATAAGTCCTTGGAACTCCGGAAAAAAGGCTCCAAAGTCCACTGATTGTTTTTGTTTTCATGAAATCCTTGTTATTTCTTACCAAACTTGAGTCTATCTCATCTCAAACCTATGTCCTAATGCTTACAACACTTTAGTGGTTGGTTAGGCTTAAAAACAAGGTTGAGACACTTAAAAATCAGAGGATTAAACCTCATAAACTTGGTGTTTTGTTTAGGGTTTTTAACCCACACGTTATGTCAAACTTTGTCTTTGATACATGAGTGATTATGGAACAACTTGGGTTGTCCAAACATACAATCCTCACATGATTTGATGATTTCTCTTAGTTAGTGTGTATATTTCTTATTCTTTATTGTATGTTCATGACCCTCCTTGGTTGTTTTTACATCAAGTGTAGTGGTGAACACATAGAGGTGCCTAAATGGAAGACTTGATCTTCCTACCTCCTACATGATTTCTATAACATTTAGAGGTACCAAAACGAAGATTTTTATCTTCTACCTCATGCTTGATTAATGGACTAAATAATTCATATAATACTTATACATATATATACTATTCAACCCTTGATGATGGACTTGTGTTCATTCGTCAAGATATTAGAATAACATCATTTAAGACATAAGACTTGTTACGATTCTAATGAGTATATTACTCATGAAAACATTAACCCTTGAGGTTTCATAGTGTCAAGAACAAGTACTTAGTGTTAAAAGGTGATTACTTTCTAATACATATATTCTTGTGTTTTAACTTCCTAAATCCTTACACGAACATATTCAACCTTCTAAACTCATCAACTTCGTCACATTGGATAATCGGAAAGCATATGCAAATTTGTGAGTATACTCGTAACCCCCTTTTTATATTTACCACTTTTTGGGGTGTAACATGTTTTACTATTAAACTACACTTAAACTTATTCTTTATGCAATGCACAAAACAATCCTTATACATGAATACTATGTTATGATACTTGATGCTTACGTGGACCATACTTATGTGATATGTTTTAGTCATTAGCTCTCACGAGCCTCCCTTCGACATGTATAGCGCTATAGGAGTAACGCACCGCCCCCCTTAAACTTGGGTCATGTTGAATTAATTAAACTTTCTTGCGTAAACAGAGATTGGCTAGAAATATGGCATGCCACGCTAGGTTGATCTTGTATAGACTAAGTTGCCATGTGGATTCGTTTTAAACTTTTATACTTATACTTATACTTATGCTTAAACTTGTATACTCGCCTTTGCTTTTGCATTGATTTGTATTTTAAACATGTTACAGGTCGAGGATTGATGATGCTATGAAAACGGACTAGCAAAGATGCCTAGATACTCACTTAGACGTCTTAGGTCAAATACGTTGTATAAATTTCATATTTGTTGTTGTATTATTTTCTTGTATTTTTAATGTATTGTAACATTTATTCATGAATGAAATCAATTTATCTTTAATTCTATTGTCACAATTAGCGTTATGAGTGATGAGCAATCTTTCTTCGTCTCACTCCGATGTTTCCGCCATCGGTTGGGGTGTGACAGATTGGTATTAGAGCCATAACTATAGGGAATTAGGAAAAGTAGGAATGCTTTAGCCTAGTCTATAGTTTTAGAGCCTTATTCTTATGTTTTACTTGAAACTACTTGCATGCTACCTTATTTGCTCTTATTTATTCTCTTTTGATCTTTTAAGCATATATGTCGCTTATGTGTTAACACTTGACATGCTATACTTGCTTTATTATGTGCTAATACATGTTTTATTGTCCCACTCATTATGTGCTATTCTTAATATGCTTCATTGTGCGTTTATATTTATTGTTTATTCCTTTAACATACTCTTTCCCTCATGCATTTTACTCGACTATTCTAAATCCGTAAACACTCGAGACGAATTCACCAAAATAGGCGTGAAACCCACAATTTGGTGAACGACTCTCAATCTACATATTCTTTTTTTTTTCACGAGATATCACCATTAATCTAGGAGTGAAATCCACATCTTAATGGTAAATCTCAAATTTCAAATTCTAGTGGACCCTCGTCAACATGTCGAAATTAAATTTTTGACCCGACGAGTACCAACCACACTTAGGATACGAAATCGTCAAGTTAGGGGTGAAACCCGCACCTTGTCGACTAGTTCCACTCCTTGGTATTTTTTTTTCATAAATCTCGCCAAGTCTCGAAATTTCGATTGATTTGGGACATGTAGTAACCGGAAGGGTAAATACCGTTAACCGACTTGTCGGCGAGAGTATTTTACCTATTAGGCCAAAGCATGCTCCTCAAATTCAAAAGACTTTTCGACCACTTTGGTTAGTCAAAGTTCCGTTTTGGAACCATCCAAATTTTGATCAACATGTGTTTCTAATATTTATTTTATACGATGCAATCTTTCAAACTCGAGTATACTTTCGATATTCTCTTTTCACGCACACAACATATTGAACCTTTTTCCATACATTTATATATATGCATGATTTCATATAATTTAAATTCATATTCCTTGTAACGACGAGTGGAGACATATCATTAAGATTGGAGTGATTTCCTTACCTTGACGATTAACTCCACTCCCCTTTTCTTAAAAAAAACCGACATCACCAACGAGTTAGGGGTGATTCCCTTACCTAGGTGATCGTTACCAAAACGTCTCTTCAAAATATCTTATTATGCAAACTCGATCATATTCTATACCCAAATTGTTTATCATTATTCAAAATACCCACTCATACCGATTTCAAAAATGCATTGTTTTATCAAACGTACTTCTTATTCTACAATCTATTTTCACTCAACTCATATACGCGAGATTCATAATCATGTCTTAAAACGTTTTATTGCTCGAACTTCAAAACCTTACGAAGTGCTACCTATCAATTTAATCGGTTCAATGAAACTCTTGCCCATGAACTTCATATTCGACTTAATCACTAAAACATGCTCACCTTCTACTTTTAATCAAAATCCAACCAACCTTTCTCAAATACTTATAAGATCTTATAGAAGTTATATGATTGTTTTACCAAATACCCTTTTCAACATCAACAAATCATTTGTTAATTTTTTTAATCACTAAGTCCTTTTGCTAAATCTCTCTTCTAAGGATCCTAGTTTTCACAAGAACCTCCTAAATTCATAATTTCTTATTTAATGAAACGAACTTACTTTTTAACGAAAACCTTTTTCCTACACCAATTTACAAAACACGTGGGCAAGAAGACTTCATAGGGACCGACCATTTTTCGGATTACGTAAACCCTTTTAAACAAAATTAGCATTTCCATTTGTTACAAAATACGTTATGCATAACCAACGAGTACTTTATGTTCCTTTACATATACAAACTATATCCTACCTTTCAAACCAAGCTCAATCTAATTTTGATTCGACAAACTCAACGTTTTGTTTAGACAACTGTACATGCACATCATCTTACACATTTTAGTCGATATCTCGCGATAACATCATTTATATCGTTCGTATCTACATATTTAACCTTTTTTTATCCGCAATGTCTCAACGTACACTATATACGCAATATTTATTATTCATATCTACACCTATGTTCATACGTTTAAGCTTGTACTTATACACATACTACTTACACGTTTATGTTTATGCTCATACATACATGCGTATTCACACTTAAACTTATGCTCATACTTTCATCTATACTCATGATTCATACATTCGTACCTATACGCGAGGGTAATCCAAGAGATTTGCTTGCGTGGGTCCCCTACATACTTAAGCATGGACTTGCTTACATACTACATTCTTACATGTGCACATTCTAATTTTTTTATGTATACCCAGATTCATACACAACTAGTACAAGCTGTGCAGATCATGTGACGATCAAAATAATCGCGGGTGCACACGGGAGTATAGTGATAGGCGTATGAGAACCATAGAGTGTGCTACTACGTATGGTAAGACACGGAACGTAACATGACACCGAAGACGAAACGGGCGTAACATGGTCAAAACATGGTGGATACGCCGCTGGTACTTCCTATATATAAGTGTTTTCACCATGTTACCAAACTTTCGTAAAATGTGCCATGAGAAATTCAGTGTTTTACAGACCTCTTAGACCTAATACAAACTTTAAATAACTCACAAACGCATTATATCTGATTATTCATGACGAGACTTCATCTTTAACACGCTACTTTCGTCTATCTAATACTTAGATCATTCATATACTTGCATTCATTTAGTGTCAATTGTTCACCCCATACTCCTATTATTCTCCATTATCCTTTCTTTCATATGAACCCCGTTCGCAATCAAGCTTGTTTAAACATTCAAATCCTAACTTATCTCATTACCTTTAAAACTGTCTTCCTATTCTTTATTCTTATGTAAATGTACTTAGTATACCTTTAACGCGTTATTCAAAGTACCAAATCTTTTCGTTACTCTCAATAAACAATTTTTACGAAAATGTGATTTTTATACTATCCTTTAGACTCCCCATGCAAACTACCACACTTTTCGTCAAAATACTAAACGCAATATACGAAAGTTATACTTCTTGGATATCATATTTTAAAGATACCTCTCCATTCTGGGACATTCAAACTTATTTAAACACCTTTGCCTATGCGCACGCATACACGTTTTACCTATGCTTAAACGCCTCAACTCATTTTAGTCAAACAAATTCCTATCCTATCGTTCTTCAAAATTTCCTACTTTTCTAAACGTTTCAAAACTCCCAAGTCTCGATTCTTTTAGCCAAAATGCTTTTTCTCCAAGGTCTTCCTCTTGAATAAATTTCGGGACGAAATTTCCTAAAGGAGGGGAGACTGTAACGCCCTGCTTTTTCATACTTTCCATAATTAGAAAGCTCGCCTTGTAATGCTATTTTTGGAAATCTTGTATTATTGTAGGCGTCTTATCGTTGTAAAATCCGAGACTTGGATCATAAATAAAATTCGTATTTCTTTAAATTCACCATCTACATATTCATACATGTTCATACGTTCGAAATCATTGTACATCGAATCCTTATCTGTAATTCATACTTATACGATACTTATTCACGATGCATGTCCATGCTTGTCCTTATATTGTTGATACCTAAAAACCCCTAATAATATGCTTATTTATACAACGGTTAATCATCTAATATGTGACATATACTTGTCACTTACAAACATGTTACATACTTGTACATTACACTTTTTACCTACTTAAATCATGTTTTATTTCATATTTCACCTTCTTACAAGTTAGGGGAAACATTGTTGCATATTATTACACAACTTAATTAACAAAATTACTCATTATAATGTTTTAAAAATAAAAAAATAAAGAAATATAGCAGCCCCAATTCAGCAAAATTCAGCCCCATATAGTTGGGTTTTGTGGGCTAGTTTCAAGGTGTAACCCCTTCTAAACACTTCCAAAGTCCAACCCATTGAAACCCTAATCTTTTCCCCCTATAAATACCACTTATAACCAGCCTCCCTACCACTTTTGCAACACTAAAAACTCTCAAAACATCCTCCAAACCGTAGCTGAAAGCAAGGGTTCGAGCAGATTGACACCCCTTCACGAAAATGAGCATAACTCACTCAATTCTTATCCGATTCACTCGATTCTTTTTCCTACTACTTTGTATTGACCTTATCTACGTTTCCATGGGTTTTCACAGTAAATAAGTCCTTGGAACTCCGGAAAAAGGCTCCAAAGTCCACTGATTGTTTTTGTTTTCATGAAATCCTTGTTATTTCTTACCAAACTTGAGTCTATCTCATCTCAAACCTATGTCCTAATGCTTACAACACTTTAGTGGTTGGTTAGGTTTAAAAACAAGGTTGAGACACTTAAAAATCAGAGGATTAAACCTCATAAACTTGGTGTTTTGTTTAGGGTTTTTAACCCACACGTTATGTCAAACTTTGTCTTTGATACATGAGTGATTATGGAACAACTTGGGTTGTCCAAACATACAATCCTCACATGATTTGATGATTTCTCTTAGTTAGTGTGTATATTTCTTATTCTTTATTGTATGTTCATGACCCTCCTTGGTTGTTTTTACATCAAGTGTAGTGGTGAACACATAGAGGTGCCTAAATGGAAGACTTGATCTTCCTACCTCCTACATGATTTCTATAACATTTAGAGGTACCAAAACGAAGATTTTTATCTTCTACCTCATGCTTGATTAATGGACTAAATAATACATATAATACTTATACATATATATACTATTCAACCCTTGATGATGGACTTGTGTTCATTCGTCAAGATATTAGAATAACATCATTTAAGACATAAGACTTGTTACGATTCTAATGAGTATATTACTCATGAAAACATTAACCCTTGAGGTTTCATAGTGTCAAGAACAAGTACTTAGTGTTAAAAGGTGATTACTTTCTAATACATATATTCTTGTGTTTGAACTTCCTAAATCCTTACACGAACATATTCAGCCTTCTAAACTCATCAACTTCGTCACATTGGATAATCGGAAAGCATATGCAAATTTGTGAGTATACTCGCAACCCCCTTTTTATATTTACCACTTTTTGGGGTGTAACATGTTTTGCTATTAAACTACACTTAAACTTATTCTTTATGCAATGCACAAAACAATCCTTATACATGAATACTATGTTATGATACTTGATGCTTACGTGGACCATACTTATGTGATATGTTTTAGTCATTAGCTCTCACGAGCCTCCCTTCGACATGTATAGCGCTATAGGAGTAACGCACCGTCCCCCTTAAACTTGGGTCATGTTGAATTAATTAAACTTTCTTGCGTAAATAGAGGTTGGCTAGAAATATTGCATGCCACGCTAGGTTGATCTTGTATAGACTAAGTTGCCATGTGGATTTGTTTTAAACTTTTATACTTATACTTATACTTATGCTTAAACTTGTATACTCGCCTTTGCTTTTGCATTGAATTGTATTTTAAACATGTTACAGGTCGAGGATTGATGATGCTATGAAAACGGACTAGCAAAGATGCCTAGATACTCACTTAGACGTCTTAGGTCAAATACGTTTTATAAATTTCATATTTGTTGTTGTATTATTTTCTTGTATTTTTAATGTATTGTAACATTTATTCATGAATGAAATCAATTTATCTTTAATTCTATTGTCACAATTAGCGTTATGAGTGATGAGCAATCTTTTTTCGTCTCACTCCGATGTTTCCGCCATCGGTTGGGGTGTGACAGTGGTTGCATGTTATACGCGGCCGGGGTGTGACATGAGTGGCGACAGAATTATTGTTTCAACAACCATGGCAATTAAATTTATGTATTATTAAAATTAAAGTTACATTGTCTTTGAGTTCAACTAAAACTACATAGTAACTGTCTTTTAAGTCACTAAGGCCCGAGTACGCCTAAGTGAAGCACAAGCATCATCATGCATTAGCACCTGAAACACATGTAAAAATAGGTACGTCAGCATAAAAATGCCTGTGAGATACATAGGTTTTGTTTATGCAGATTCATGACTTGTATTTGAAAGAAGTGTTTAATAAAATGTAGTCATGAACCTTGTAAAATGTTTTCCTTTGTAAAACCATGTGAAAATCAATGAAAATCAAATGATGATGAAATGATAATGCATGGTTAAATGAAATGCATAGCAAGTAGGAAATCATCTACTTAAACTATGTGATGATGTCAATGTATAAACTGTGTCATGTATGGTGAATAACTAGAAGTTTCTCAACCCCATAGAAAATGTACAAAACAATGTTTTTGAATAAACCTAAGTTTAAATCAAATGTTATGTTTTGCATAAAAACAATGCTTTATGATTACAAACATTTATGCAGTAATGTTAATCGCATACATTCAAGCCTTGCGACTGTGGCGACAAACCCTTAAACAAATTAAAGGTTTATCTAAATTATGTTGTCGGATTCTGTCATTCCCAACTTCCAAACAAACCCAGGAAGTCAGAAACGGGAGTTGTCAATTCCTATGGTACCATTACATAAGTCCGAGCGGCGTGATCAGTGTTAATGAATGTATTATTGTCCTGATTAAACACACCAAATGTCATAACCAATGTAGCATGTGAAAACCATCTACTAGGAATGCTAAGTAAACATGCCTAGTAGAAATGTTCATGTAAAACAATGTGCTAGCATGCTCAGTAAACATACATAGCAGAAATGTCTTGTAAAACAATGTGTTCCATATGCTAAGTAAACATATGCAACAAATGTGTAACGAATCAATGTGCTAGCATGCTTAACATACATAGCAAAACATAGTGAAAGCATGTACTAAATATGTACTAGGTGAAACTAGCATGTTTATGTCATAAAAGCATGAAATGCACAAAAGTAACACGTATGTACATGTGTATCACCCCAAAATATTTGAAAACGGTAAAAGAGGGGAACTATGTACTCACTTGGGATTGCTAATTAGTCTTGAGAATAAGACCAATTTAAGCTCCAAGTATCACGGAATCAATCGGCACCTAGTATAGGTAACTATGTTAATAATCGGCTCCTAAACCGGGAGATAGGATAGAAAGAGGTTCTATAAATCAAATGAGTAATTAAACTCATATGGTATGATTTAATAGGCCCTACATTCTGATTGGAAAGCCGACCTAAGTGCTTTTGACCCGTTTCGACACATTATGGTAACATAAGTCACTATAATGCGTCGTTAGCGTAAAACTATGTCCGGATGGTTATCTATGTGCTATGTCAAGTCTTACATGCCCAATTATCCCTAAATATGTCACTAAATCAGATTACATGTCAAAATTATGTTCACATAGTCAAATTACGGATTTATGCTTCAAAAGGGCATTTTGGCCATTTCCTATGGGCATACAAGCTAACTAGCATACGACTAACCATTCCTACGTGATCATAAGGTATAACCTCAGTGGTTATTCCCTATGCAACTATGATCACTAACTAAGCTTGGTCGGATCCTAAAGATCGACCAAACGGGTCGGGTTCGGAAGTATAAGCGGTTGTTTAGACCGCTTACCTTACGACCCTAAACAAGCACAAACTAATAGTGTCGAGTTAAACATGTCAAAACATGTTTAACCTACTGATTTGGTATCAAAACAAAGAGTTTTGATACCTTAAAGTAGTTCTGTTGCAAAATGCATGCTAAAACGCATTTTGACCGAAACTTTGACTCAACACTACACCTAGCTAACGTGGTAATCAGCAGTTATAATCACGAAGGATTATAACTATCGTGATTACAATCACGTTTCAAAGTTCAGTTGAACTTTGACTTGACCAATTGATGGTCAAAACCGAAAGTCAAACTGTTGGCCAAACGTTTGACTTTCTGCACTACATAAGGAAAAAGCCATAAAAAGAATGAAAGAAGCTCACTTAGGGTCCTTGCTATCTTTTCTACAAAGAAGACAAAGTCCCAATCAACTTGAGAATGCTCCCAAAGCAGATGTGAAGGAGAGAAAGAAGGAATGAGCAAGGAATGAAGTGAACTTGGATGGCTATTTATAGTTGTTGTGAAGTAACAAGATCATCACAAGTGGTTTGTTTAGCCATTAAGCAATAAATCTTGACCCTCCAATGGTCACAAGCAGGTACAAAGCCTTGGTGGTCACTAAACTTGCTTAACATTCCCAAAAAAAATGGCATAAACAGCCCTTAAACTTTAAACAGATTGCTAAAATTGAGTTTCTAGTCGCTGGGCTGCTGAGGCACCCCGCGTAAGAGTTGGGGCTGGGCTTACGCGCCCCGCCTGAGCTCCCCAGATCAGCAAACTTTGAAAATTTACAGTTTTGGTCCCTGCATGCAATCGAGTCCATTTCAGGCCTTTTTGACCCCCGTTAAGCCATTTTCAAGGCTCTACAAGGTCAATAAAGTTTAGAGGACTCAAAATATGCTTGGAACACTCTCGGATGTCGGCTCGTTTGGTCGTACGGTCGCGTTGTTCGTTAAATTACGACGAAACTCAAACGGATGCGAAAACGAACAAAATTAAGCGACGAATGGAATTTTTGCATGCCGATCACTAAAATAAAAATATTTTAGTGTGTACAAAAATTTTAGATGTCTAGATGTGGCCAGAACATAAGATATGCGCGAAAATGCAAACTTACGCCGTTTTTGACACTTTTAGTCCCTGTAAGATCATGTAAGCATGTTTTCCCACACCGAACCTATCAAAGCTTATTTCTAAGCCATGTTTAGGTTATATATGGTATGTTTAATGTCACACCCTGGCTTTGCGGAAGCGTGGTTAATTTGGTGTGACTTCTTAATACCATAGCTTAACCATAACAAAGCTATATGAAATAAAAACCATGCAAGATCATCCATTGATTTAAGTTTTAAAGCATAAGTAACATGACATTGTCTTACGGCGTTGACTCATGCAACGGACAATACAACCTGATAACATAAACATTGTTCAAAAGACACAACACCAACATGAAATAAACATAGTTTAAGAACTGTGACTCGTCTAGGAAAAAGTTACATCCCTTAAACTTGGATGACCTCGTAACTCTTATGCAGCGGGAAAACGTAACATACCGCGCCAGATCTTTAGTTCCCTGAAATACATGTAAGTTGGAAAAATCAACAATAATGTTAAGCGAGTTCATGTGTAAGTGAGTATGTAAAACCTTTGTATGTATAAAAACCCTGGTATGTAGCACATAAGGAAAAAGAGATCACCAATGGTTTGCAAGGCCATTGATATGTGTGAAGTGCAAGTAGGAAGACTCAAACCTAGCGGATTTCTGCGTTGGGCACAAAGTCACCCCGAGGTCCGTTATGCTGGGCCTGGGGCTGGGCTCGCTACACCCAGATAGATGTACCGCTACTGTCCCTCGGTCCTACAATGAGGATTAATGGCCTCAAGTTGCACCTACCCACTCACATGATCTAAGTAGTAACCCTCCTTACGCTAACCATACCATGTAAAAAGTACTTGTAATCATAGTAACATGTATTTCACCCCCGCAGTTTAGAAAAACTGAAAACAGTTAAGAGAAAAGGGGGACATGAACTCACTGTAATGCGTCCTCGATAACATCAACTCAAACTCGGTCTGCAACACGACTACCTACAACATGCTAATATCTATTAGACGAACGGTCGTGCCTTGACTTAAAGTTTAACGTTCTTGGGAAATAGTTAGACAACTACTTCGTGTTTATACTTCTTAATTATCGTATAAATAGATTCCTTCCCAAGGATGGGGTATTCATGCATGTACTATGTATTTGGTGACTTAGAGTGTTGGCAAAATATATTTTCAAGTCTCGTTTCCAACACTTTAAAGTTTTTGTGTCAAAACTCATGGCGAGGTTTACTTCCGAGAAACAAAGTTAAAACATACATGTTGAAAGAATAATTTTTCTAAGTCTTGGTATTTTTCAGAAAAATTCGCCAGAGTTTCCCCTAAAAACGGGAGTGTCCGTGCTAATACGCACATCGTTTTCTTTTTGAAATCAACCCATGATCATCAACAATCAACCACTACGTTTTGACACGCAAAACACTACCTTTGTCGTTTCAGTTTTAATATCTGAAAAACTGCACTGTTTTCGGACGAGTAAATAAAATACTTAACTTATTCCAAAAATTCCCAAATTTTTACGGAACGTCCTAATTGACCCACAAATTATTGTGTAAAAATATCGGGGTCTAGTTCATTACCAATAATTTATAGAAAATCGTTTATCTAACTGTGATCAGATTTGTTACATTCTGATCACAGTCTACAGAATAATTCGTTTAAAATTCCTCGTAAGTCCGTTTGTCGAAATTCCAGTTGGGGGGTCATAAATACATCAGTGACCATCTTTGGTAAAAATTTCAGGGGCTGGTTCTGTTTAGGTTTCAAGTTGTGACTGAAAACGTATGGCCCATTTTACTGCAGTTAAACTCAGCCTTAGCTGCTGTCATGAAAACAGACTTTTAAAATAGTAACCCACCTCAGAAAAATACGACTCCAGCGCCATTTTCTTCGTTTTTCGAAAATACACAATTTAGGCTTCAGAAAATCCGTTTTTCGACTATTATGATCTGTTTACAGCCGGTTGAAGTCGGCTGAAAACATTACTCAGCTTGCTGTTTTATGGTTTAAATGTTATTAAATCGTGTTACAAGTGTCCGATCAACGGGTTTTTCCAAGAAAACAACGATTTAACATCAAGTATGATTTAACCAACCCTCAAACCAACAAGATTCCCCTTCATGAATCAGACATAAGTAAACTTTTATGTAGCTTTTATGTTCATAACTCATGTTTCACATTTTCTAGCATTCTTGTAATTTAGTGATTTAAACCACAACACATCATACTACAAAACATAATTTTGAACAAGATGAACCAAGGTAAAATGGGACTTACTACTAGCCTCTAGCTAGGGATGAAATCTAGTAAAGAAATGTGATGAGAAAAGATGAAGAAGCTAGAACAAAGCCTTTCTTGAAGCTCCACAAGTAGTAACCTTCTTGAATCACCTTCTAAACTCAATGGAACTTGTAAAATGAAAGGGATGGTGTGAAAGTGAGGGTGGTGGTGGCGGTTTTGTGGGAACCGAAAGTGAGAGGAGAGAAGTGAAGGGGAGTGTGTAATCTTGGTGAAATGATGTTCAATCTAAGGTGCGATACTACTAATACTCATCTTGCATAACTTAGATACTTACACAAGCAATCTATCCATTAAATAAATCAAACATGATCTTGCAAGATATATGAAGTATGGAGAGATGATATGTGGGGTCCCACTTTGGGAACCAAAGTCGTTGGGGGGGGGGGGGGTCTTGTTGCAAAAATTGTGACTAATGCAAGTATTAGTTAGATGTAAGAAAGGTGGTGATATAGGTTAATTTTTTTTTAGCGGGTGTTATGGCATACGGGGATCATGACAAGCCAAAAATAATAAGACAAGGTATTTGACAAAAAAAATTTAGTGTCCCGGGTAATGTCCGATTATACGATTAAATACCGTTCCGTTAAAATGTTTAATTATGCCGAAAAAGGTCCTTTATGTATATTTTTGTAACATAAATTATTCCCGATACCTAGGAAAGTATACATGACCATTCTGCCATACTTTTGCATTTTACTAATAATTTAAAATTCTGAATTTTATATAAGAATGCAGAATTTTGCAATCAAAGTGTGTTTTAGGCACTTCTCGGCACTGTAACTATCATCTAGTGACGCAGTTCTACAACCCTCATATCCCTACACTCACTACTAGTGTAGTAAACTATTCCCGGCTCATACTGGCCTTAGAGGCAGTGTCTGCCTGATGCTGGTTATATCAGCATGTTTAATGGGTATCCCGTATAGTGTGCTCACTGTGCTTTTTGTGCATCAAGGTTGTCACTGATGTTTGTGTAAAAAAAAATAATAGAGTGACAGTATAAAATGTGATGCATGAGTATGTATGTATTAGAAATCAGTAAGCAGTTTAATCACAGTTGTAAGTAGGGGTGCAAACGAGCCGAGCGGCTCGCGAGCTACTCGAGATTGGCTCGAGAAAAAGCTCGAAATGAGCCGAGCCTTATCGAGCCCGAGCCGAGCTCGAGCCTAAAATAAAGCTCGTTCGTTTATCAAGCCCGAGCTTGAGCCTCGCATGTGAAGCTCGTTAGGCTCGTCGAGCCTTATTGAGGCTTAGTGTAAACGAGCCGAGTCGAGCCGAGCTTATTTAAACTTGTTTACAAGCCGACCTTGAATTGAACCTAAAAATAAGCTTATTTAGTAAACGAGCCCGAACCCGAGCTTCACTTATCGAGCTCGCTAGCCTAAAAGTCTATTATTTATATTATTTTTACTTAATATATTAACTAATGGATAACAAACGAGCTGAGCCCGAGCCGATCTCGAGCTTGAGAAAATACCAACGAGCCGAGCTCGAGCCTGGTCGGGCTCGGCTCGGTTCGTTTGCACCCCTAGTTGTAAGCAAGCACAGTAGTTAAGCAGTAATTAAATATTAATTAAGTCGTATGGATACCTGGTTTGGTGAGGGTTGTCACATTTAACTTATGATCAAGTTCCGGACTGTACATTGCCTTACGAAACGGCAGACTTTTGCAAGTTGACGCAATTAGTCCCTGAGAGCGAATAAACTTGTTTTTGCCATACCAAAGCCTTTAAAACTTATTTCTAAGTTATGTAAAGGTTATTTAAGGTATGTTAAGTTTATGATGATGTTCCGGAGTGTTTGTTACGTTAAACTGATCGTGTTTACGCACTAGTTTGCGTATAACTCTCCAGAAAGCGATATAGAGTTCAAAATCGATCAAAAATTATCACGAGCATAAAATCAAACATAAATGACAAACATTGGGATCAAAACACACTGTTTTATTAATGATATCATAAGCACAGATGTCACACATTGGCCATTTTAACTATTTTTTGACGATGCATATTGTGTTCTGATAGAATGATTTTACTGAGATATCTGTGCCTTAGGAGATGAAGTTGTGATTTCTGTCTGTTGTTTACTTCATCTTCTTTCACAAATCCAGTCACCCATGGTATTTGGTCTCCTTTGTACGTTTCCATGTGACGCATCGTAAACACTCTACAGTCTACGCCGTTATTCTTCGTCCTCCAATCCATATTTTTTCTTTCTATCACTGAGGTTGCAAGTTCTTCTATAGCCGGTGTTGGTTTTAAAGCATTTTGTAGGTATAAAACCAATACCCTTCTCTGTAACATTGTGTTAGTAGCTTTTACATAATATATAACATGTATATGTATAAGTTTTTGTATTACCAGTGTGTCTGGAAGCCCCTTGTATCTTTCCTCAAACTCTTGTTCTGCTGCTGAATTGTCAATCAGCTCAATTTTGCCGGATTTTAAGTTGAAGCACAAGACATAGAAGTGGTCACCTTGAAGTACCGGAATAAACACCAGGTCAACCGATTCAAGTTTTTTTACCTCATATCTATTTAACATGTCTTCAAAATTCGAGGCAAATATTTTGAGTCGTTGGTTATCTGTGTATTTCTTCTCGTCGTAACAGATATTCGGCTGTATATTATGTAACCAGAGTTAAATCCATGCAAACAATGGTTTTTTTTTCACATGCGAAGAGTGTATGTACCAAATGCGAAACTACAACAGTATGAGAAATGCAAACAATAGATTTTTTTTTCACATGCGAATAGTATATATAACACATGCGAAATTACAACAGTATGAAAATGTTTCAAAAGCAAAAATTCTGCCATAATACATGCGATTTAGATATAACTAGTTTGCGAAATCATTTAATATGCATTTACTTTTAGAATTTCAAATGACAAAATGTATATGAAAACATACCATCATTGTGGAATACAAGAAGAATCTGTGTGGTGATAATTTTCTATCCCTTTTCTTCTCTTCAAGGTTTATAATATCTACAAATGCATCTATTCCGTTCGATGCTACATATTGTTCCCTGTAGAAGCTTTCAAACACAGCTTTGAATGTTGCAACCTCAGTTTTTGATCGGTAAAATTCTTCTCTGCCAGTCATAAAATAAATAATTAGTTTTGTTTTGTGTATATTTTTTTTAGATGTTTGTTTGTTGATATATGTTTTTTTACTTACTGCAAGCCTGCAAAGGTAGCAAATGTGAAGCGGATCACACTCAATTCTTGGTTCAAGAGTGATTCATGCATGTTTACCACTCTATTGCAGTAAGGGGAACAAAATTTGTCTCCAAGCTCTGCACATCTTTTCTCACCTCTTATTTTTGCTTGTTCTATTGTCTTATAAAGCAGTTCATTTAACCCTTTTGGCATAACTTGTTTTGGAACTTGCTTTGTCCTTGAGGTTTTTCTCCCCTTAGTTTGCTTTTTTTCTTTATCTTCTCCCAACATGGGTCCTAGGCTCAAAACCAACTCAACTGAATGCAATTCTTCAGCAGTTACCTGAGGGCATTCAGGTTTCTTTTCCTTCTCAACTTCAGTGTCTGTATCGAGTTGTTGAGGGTCTTTTTCTGGCACTTCTTCCTGGACTTTTTGTTGAATGTTTTGTGTAGATTCTGCCAAGTTCACTATTTCTTCGATAACAGTTTCGTTTTCACCAGTTTCTGCATGCCAGAGTAATTTAAGATATACAATAATTTATGATGTTTAATTTTTCTCCTAAAATAAAGGGTTTTCTTACCCCTGGCAGTTGTTTGGTAAGCATATACACCTGGTTCCACAGTTTGAATGTTTGCAATAAGGGTGTCTGTGACTCCTCCATCATCTGGTTGCAGTATACCTATAGATACAAAATATTTAACTTAATACAGTAGAATCAAAATCGCAGGGTTATACATGACATATTGTGCGAAATCAAACTTTGAAGTGTTTTTAACAAAATCGCATGTGTTTTTTGTAGGTTTCGCATGTGCATAAATGTAGTGATTTTTTTACATGATTTCGCACGTGTTAATATTGAGTTCGCATGTTTTACCTTCTGATGCCATTTGTACCAAAACTATTGATATTACTTTTTGAGCTTCTTCATCCTCTCTACTTTCTTCGTTTGTAGTAACTTCATGATGAACTTCACAAGCTGGGTTTTCAGGTTCTTGATGAACAAGAGAGGCTGCAGTTTCATGCTCTTGAACCGAATCAGGTGGCACACAAATGGGATTATTCTGAAGCGTCTGATCCCACTCCTTACAAGCGTTCATAACCTCCGGATCCCAAAAACACTTAGTTTTTGCTTCTGAAACTAAGTTGTTCATCACTTGAACATCTTGAATCATTTTAAGGTATTTTTTGACATTTGCTTTCATTTTTTTCAACAGATTCTGTAATATTTTTCAAGTTAAGATACTATCAATCTAGAAGTTAAATATAATTGATTAAGTTAAATAAGTTTAATTAATATTTTTTTACGCTTACCTTTTTGTTTGCTCTCGAAGCCTCTAGTTATTGTTCATGGGCTGTATCATAGAATACCGATGGTGAAAGTTGAGCAGGAGTGTTGCAATAATCCATCATTTTCTGCGTCTGCGTTCCAACTTCAAAGTCAATGTTCATTTGAGACATTTCATTGATTTCAAAACTGAAATCCATGAAATCATCAATGATCTCGTTATCTTTTGGCTCTGCCCCGGTTTCTTTGTTTTGTACTCCGCGCGCAGTCCTTCTTTTGTAGCTTATCGTGGTGTCAACCGGTGGTCGTAGTGTATAATCATCCTCCAGAGGACCCTCTTCTTCTTCATTTTTTTCTTCATTTTCTTCTTCTTCTTCACTCTCACTTGATATCCATAGAGGTCCGTTATCCGAAATATGATCTTCGACTTTATCAATCTCCGAAGATGTTATATAATGAATAACCGGTCTCTCCACGGCTTTCTCAAACAGGTTAAGCCTTTTGTTGTACTCATGCGTGTATAGAAGCTGTATAAATCGCAAGATCATTTAATTATATAAAAGAACAAACTAGTATTTTAAATATGTTATTAAATGTAGTAATGTATACCGTAAGGAAGGCAACATGTCCCACGAACTGTATCTTATAGTTCTTCCAGCCCGTTCGTGTCCAACGCAAGGTTTTGAGTAGATATGAGCACCAATCTAGATTTTTTATATCCTCAACATCTTCTACACCGAGCAAACATCTATCATTTGCAAGTGTTGCCTTTGTAATTTATGCAAAGAAGGTCATCCAGTATACAAGGAAATTTAATTTAAACAGACTCCCTCCGTCTCTTTGATTTTCCATTGTGTTTGCAATTAAGCCATGGGTAATTCTCGCGTTTTGCCCCACTGGCGGATGAATGTATCCCGGACAGCATTTCCCGGTTCTCGACTTTTTTCAATTTTCTCTTGCTTTTTGACTTTTCTCTTATCGGCTATTATTTCAACCTTCTTTGGACCCTTTGGTATTTCAAATACCTCGTAAACTGTGTCCGATGTTATTTTTATTTGGTGTTTTCCTACGTTTTGCTTATCGAACTTCTCATCAAAGTTTCTCGCTAGCCAATATGCCAATCGTGTTGAAATATGGTTGATATTGATATCCATAATAGCTCCAAACCCCATATCCCTCACATCATCAATCTGTTTTTTTGAAAATCTTCTAACAGTATCCATATATGAGTTAGGTTGGCATCTCAGCAGTATTGCTTCATTGCTGTATTTGAGGAGCTCCCTATGTTCTGTTTTAGGTTGTTGCACCTTTTTTGAATGTTTTTTTGTCTGTATCTTTGATTTCCTCTTATCTTCTTTCTTCTCATCTTTATTCTTTTTTGGGGGTGGCTTAACAAAGTCATCATCTTCTGAACTTTCTTCAACCACCAATCTCTTTCTATTCTTGTTAATTTTTATCAGAGTTGATATTGGTCCTTCAAAGTCATCATCAGATTCTCTTTCTACAAAATCGCATGCTATAGTTAAAAACACTTACAAAATTGCATTTATCAGTTAATCATGTACAACAAGTCATCAATTCGCATGTGTTAGATATCAATTCGCATGTGTTAGTTATCAATTCGCATATATGAGTTATGAATTCGCATTTGTTACATAAGCATTACCTAAACTAGTCAATCATTATAAATCATAAACACTACAACTAACTTATGATATAAAATCGCATGTGCCTTTATATCAATTTGCAAGTCTAATCTAACCTAAAACAAAAAACCTTCGACATACTATTTTTTTTATCATATGAAATCGCAAATGTCATAAAAACCACCACAAAACCCTATATGATATCGCACATCTATCAGTTATCATTAAGAAAACTGCATAAAAATGCAAAACCTAATAAATAACCATACCAGTAATAAACCCTAGCAAAATTGAAGTAGTTATCAATATGTAATGTTATAAAACTATACGTTTCAGTTAAAACGTTAATAAACAAATAAAATTGCATTTGACTTTAAATCCCCTGTATATTCCACTATAAAATCGCAAATGTCAATAGATACCTGGATTCATCTTCTTCGCTTGTGGTCTGTCGTTGTTTGCTTTGCTTCTTTTCTCAATATTCATGAATCCTAGTTGAAATCGCAATGGAGAGTAGCAGGGAACGTTTGGAGAAGGAGAATGCAATGTTTTGATTTTGGGTTTACGGTATGATTGTGAGTTATTGTGTGCTGATTATCAGGGGTTTTGTTCTCGCTATGGACGATTTTAACCTTGGTTGTTTCTTTTATTAATTTTAATTTGATTAATTTAATTGTTAAACACACGCTTTAAATGAGATGATCGGACGGTTGTTGTTGTAGCGTTCATAATGTACGATTAGTGTACATTATGAATCCTAGTTGAAATCGCAATGGAGAGTAGCAGGGAACGTTTGGAGAAGGAGAATGCAATGTTTTGATTTTGGGTTTACGGTATGATTTTGAGTTATTGTGTGCTGATTATCAGGGGTTTTGTTCTCGCTATGGACGATTTTAACCTTGGCGGTTTCTTTTATTAATTTTAATTTGATTAATTTAATTGTTAAACACGCGCTTTAAATGAGATGATCGTCCATAGCGAGAACAAAACCCTTGATAATCAGCACACAATAACTCAAAATCATACCGTATATATATATATATATATATATATATATATATATATATATATATATATATATATATATATATATATATATATATATATATATATGTATATATATATATATATATATATATATATATACGTAGAGAGGCCGGTTATCATACAAAAACACCAATCGTACATTATGTACGCTACAACAACAACAATCGTCCGATCATCTCATTCAAAGCGCGTGTTTAACAATTAAATTAATCAAATTAAAATTAATAAAAGAAACCGCCAAGGCTAAAATCATCCATAGCGAGAACAAAACCCCTGATAATCAGCACACAATAACTCAAAATCATACCGTAAACCCAAAATCAAAACATTGCATTCTCCTTCTCCAAAACGTTCCCTGCTACTCTCCATTGCGATTTCAACTATGATTCCATGAATATTGAGAAAAGAAGCAAAGCAAACAACGACAGACCACAAGCGAAGAAGATGAATCCAGGTATCTATTTACATTTGCGATTTTATAGTGGAATATACAGGAGCTTTAAAGTCAAATGCGATTTTGTTTGTTTATTAACGTTTTAACTAAAACGTATAGTTTTATAACATTACATATTGATAACAACTTCAATTTTGCTAGAGTTTATTACTGGTATGTTTATTTATTAGGTTTTGCATTTTGTATGCAGTTTTCTTAATGATACCTGATAGATGTGCGATATCATATAGGGTTTTGTGGTGGTTTTATGACATTTGCGATTTCATATGATAAAAAAAAAGTATGTCAAAGGTTTTCTGTTTTAGGTTAGATTAAACTTGCGAATTGATATAAAGGCACATGCGATTTTATATCATAAGTTTGTTGTAGTGTTTATGATTTATAATGATTGACTGGTTTAGGTAATGCTTATGTAACAAATGCGAAATCATAACTTATATATGCGAATTGATAAATAACACATGCGAATTGATACTTAACACATGTGAATTGATGTTACATGATTAACTGGTAAATGCGATTTTGTAAGTGTTTTTAACTATAGCATGCGATTTTGTAGAAATAGAATCTGATGATGACTTTGAAGGACCAATATCAACTCTGATAAAAATTAACAAGAATAGAAAGAGATTGGTGGTTGAAGAAAGTTCAGATGATGATGACTTTGTTAAGCCACCCCTAAAAAAGAAAAAAGATGAGAAGAAAGCAGATAAGAGGAAATCAAAGATACAGACAAAAAAACATTCAAAAAAGGTGCAACAACCTAAAACAGAACATAGGGAGTTCTTCAAATACAGCAATGAAGCAATACTGCTGAGATGCCAACCTAACTCATATATGGATACTGTTAGAAGATTTTCAAAAAAACAGATTGATGATGTGAGGGATATGGGATTTGGAGCTATTCTGGATATCAACATCAACCATATTTCGACAAGATTGGCATATTGGCTAGCGAGAAACTTTGATGAGAAGTTCGATAAGCTAAACATAGGAAAATACCAAATAAAAATAACATCCAACACAGTTTACGAGATATTTGGAATACCAAAAGGTCCAAAGAAGGTTGAAATAATAGCCGATAAGAGAAAAGTCAAAAAGCAAGAGAAATCTGAAAAAAGTCAAGAACCGGGAAATGCTGTCCGGGATACATTCATCCGCCAGTGGGGGCAAAACGCGAGAATTACCCATGGCTTAATTACAAATACAATGGAAAATCAAAGAGACGGAGGGAGTCTGTTTAAATTAAATTTCCTTGTATACTGGATGACCTTCTTTGCAGAAATTACAAAGGCAACACTTGCAAATAATAGATATTTGCTCGGTGTAGAATATGTTGAGGAAATAAAAAATCTCGATTGGTGCTCATATCTACTCGAAACCTTGCGTCGGACACGAGGGCGCTAGAAGAACTATAAGATACAGTTCGTGGGACCTGTTGCCTTTCTTACGGTATACATTACTACACTTAATAACATATTTAAAATACTAGTTTGTTCTTTTATATAATTAAATGATCTTGCGATTTATACAGCTTCTATACACGCATGAGTACAACAAAAGGCTTAATCTGTTTGAGAAAGCCGTGGAGATACCGGTTATTCGTTATATAACATCTTCGGAGATTGATAAAGTCGAAGATCATATTTCGGATAACGGACCTCTATGGATATCAAGTGAGAGTGAAGAAGAAGAAGAAAATGAAGAAGAAACTGAAGAAGAAAATGAAGAAAAAAATGAAGAAGAAGAGGGTCCTCTGGAGGATGATTATACACTACGACCACCGGTTGACACCACGATAAGCTACAAAAGAAGGACTGCGCGCGGAGTACAAAACAAAGAAACCGGGGCAGAGCCAAAAGATAACGAGATCATTGATGATTTCATGGATTTCAGTTTTGAAATCAATGAAATGTCTCAAATGAACATTGACTTTGAAGTTGGAACGCAGACGCAGAAAATGATGGATTATTGCAACACTCCTGCTCAACTTTCACCATCGGTATTCTTTGACACAGCCCACGAACAACAACTAGAGGCTTCGAGAGCAAACAAAAAGGTAAGTGTATAAAAATATTAATTTAACATATTTAACTTAATCAGTTATATTTAATTTCTAGATTGATAGTATCTTAACTTGAAAAATATTACAGAATCTGTTGAAAAAAATGAAAGCAAATGTCAAAAAATACCTTAAAATGGTTCGAGATGTTCAAGAGATGAACAACTTAGTGTCAGAAGCAAAAACTACGTGTTTTTGGGATCTGGAGGTTATGAAGGCTTGAAAAGAGTGGGATCAGACACTTCAGAATAATGCCATTGATGTGCCACCTGATCCGGTTCAAGAGCATGAAACTGCAGCCTCTCCTGTTCATCAAGAACCTGAAAACCCAGCTTGTGAAATACATCATGAAGTTACTACAAACGAAGGAGGTATAGAGGATGAAGAAGCTCAAAATGTAATATCAACAGTTTTGGTACAAATGGCATCAGAAGGTAAAATAGGCGAACTCAATATTAACACATGCGATATCATGTAAAATTTCACTACATTTTGCACATGCGAAACCCTACAAAAACACATGCGATTTCTTAAAAACACTTTAAAGTTTGATTTCGCACAAATATTTCATGTATAACCCTGCGATTTTGATTCTACTGTATTAAGTTAAATATTTTGTATCTATAGGTATACTGCAACCAGATGATGGAGGAGTTACAGACACCCTTATTGCAAAAATTCAAACTGTGGAACCGGGTGTATATGCTTACCAAACAACTGCCAAGGGTAAGAAAACCCTTTACTTTAGGAGAAAAATTAAACATCATAAATTATTGTATATCTTAAATTACTCTGGCATGCAGAAACTGGTGAAAATGAAACTGTTGTCGAAGAGACAGTGAACTTGGCAGAATCTACACAAAAAGTTCAGGAAGAAGTGCCTGAAAAAGACCCTCGACAACTCGATACGGACATTGAAGTTGAGAAGGAAAAGGAACCTGAATGCCCACAGGTAACTGCTGAAGAATTGCATTCAGTTGAGTTGGTTTTGAGCCTAGGACCCATGTTGGGAAAAGAGAAAGAAAAAAAGCAAACTAAGGGGAGAAAAACCTCAAAGACAAAGCAAGTTCCAAAACAAGTTATACCAAAAGGGTTAAACGAACTGCTTTATAAGACAATAGAACAAGCAAAAATAAGAGGTGATAAAAGATGTGCAGAGATTGGAGACAAATTTTGTTCCCCTTACTGCAATAGAGTGGTAAACATGCATGAAGCACTCTTGACCCAAGAATTGAATGTGATCCGCTTCACATTTGCTACCTTTGCAGACTTGCAGTAAGTAGAAAAACGTATATCAACAAACAAACATCTAAAAAAAATATACACAAAACAAAAACTAATTATTTATTTTATGACTGGCAGAGAAGAATTTTACCGATAAAAAACTGAGGTTGCAACATTCAAAGCTGTGTTTTAAAGCTTCTACAGGGAACAATACAAAGCATCGAACGGAATAGATGCATTTGTAGATATTCTAAACCTTGAAGAGAAGAAAAGGGATAGAAAATCATCACCACACAGATTCTTCTTGTATTCCACAATGATGGTATGTTTTCATATACATTTTGTCATTTGAAATTCTAATAGAAAATGCATATTAAATGATTTCGCAACTAGTTATATCTAAATCGCATGTATTATGGCAGAATTTTTGCTTTTGAAACATTTTCAAACTGTTATAATTTCGCATGTGTTATATATACTATTCGCATGTGAAAAAAAATCCATTGTTTGCATTTCCCATACTGTTGTAATTTCGCATTTGGTACATACACTTTTCGCATGTGGGAATAAAAAACCATTGCTTGCATGTCTTTGACTCTGGTTTACATAACATACAGCCGAGTATCTTTTACGACGAGAAGAAATACACAGACAACCAACGACTCAAAATATTTGCCTCAAATTTTGAAGACATGTTACTTAGATATGAGGTAAAAAAACTTAAATAGGTTGACCTGATATTTATTCCGGTACTTCAAGGTGACCACTTCTATGTCTTGTGCTTCAACTTAAAATCCGGCAAAATTAAGCTGATTGACAATTCAGCAGCAGAACAAGAGTTTGAGGAAAGATACAAGGGGCTCCCAGACACACTGGTAATACAAAAACTTATACATATACGTGTTATATATTATGTAAAAGCTACTAACACAATGTTACAATGTTACAGAGGAGGGTATTGGTTTTATACCTACAAAATGCTTTAAAACCAACACCGGCTATAGAAGAACTTGCAACCTCAGTGATAGAAAGAAAAGAGATGGATTGGAGGACGAAGAATAACGGCGTAGACTGTGGAGTGTTTATGATGCGTCACATGGAAACGTACAAAGGAGACCAAATACCATGGGTGACTGGATTTGTGAAAGAAGATGAAGTAAACAACAGACAGAAATCACAACTTCATCTCCTAAGGCACAGATATCTCAGTAAAATCATTCTATCAGAACACAATATGCATCGTAAAAAAATAGTTAAAATGGCCAATGCTTTCGACAAAAGGCCAGACAAAGACAAGTATCTGGCAGATCTGGATGAGATAATCCCAAATAGGATGAGTACATATTTTGGAAGGGGATAGTAACTTCATTTGATGATGTATTTATGTTACATATTTCAACTGTTTCTACTGATCCAACTGCTTTAGTTCCCTTTTTAATTTCGCATATATTTGTGTTTCTGAATTGGCAATTGTGTTTTTATTTCGCATGTGTTTTGTTTGAAAATCGCATGTTTCATATTGAATTATTAAAATTTGCGAAATACAAGTACATTACAAAACAAAACATGTAAATTTATTGGAACATATAGCAAAAAAAAAACAAAAAGTTCATTCAAAAGATGAAAGAAACTCTATTTTCATCTTCATTGAGCATCTTAATACAGTTATTGCACCGGCCAACTCTTTCAACTGTTTCTCATCCCTCTCACCCAAATCCACCATAAACATAACTGCAATTTCTTTAAGACTACTCACTTGCATCTGGGATAACAAGTTCAGAATTTCTTGTCTTCTCTTCATGTTTTCCGTTATACGAGAAATGTTGGCCTCCAACATCTCTTGACAAGATTGATCCTCTTGAATCTGTTGCTGAATCCTTTTCCTCAAAACCGGCTTGATACTTGGTTCAGAAGAAGAAGAAGAGGATGTTGGTAGATCTGCCATTTTTTAATTGGATGTTCGCAATAGTGATGAAAACAAAAAATGTATAATAAAAAAATTTATTGATATGAATTATTGAAATCAATTATCGAACTGAATTATTTGATTTCAATTATTGAAAAACACTGTGCGAAAATAAAAATAATTACTCATAAAGATTGCGAAATCAAAAGCTACAATTGATAAAAACTTTAAGGTTTGCGAAGTCTCGGATTAAACTTGCGAAATTATATACTAAACTTCATTGTGTGCTAAATGACTATTTTTAACATGCGAAATTATACAACAGATCCATTCTTTTACTAGTTGGATTATTTTAAAACATCACATGCGATATATAAAAAGACACATGCGATATAGTAACACAACAATTAAACCCAATAAACACTTATCTTCTACCCTGATTACAAATCTAATAATAAAAAAAACTTCAAATAAAAAAAAACCCAAAACTCAAATAAATGACGAATCAAGCATTTTCTGAAATGGCCGTTCTGTGAGGAATCAATCAAAAACCCTACAATCGAATTAAAACGAAGAATACTTAAATGGAATGGTTAGGAAACGAGCTCCATAATTGACGGGATTCCATGATTAGCAGTCGAAAATGTTAGAATAGAATGTCTGATATACCCTTATTTATTAAAATTGAATCAGGATACGTGTATGGCTGCTGTTGTAGCGTACATAATGTACGATAGTGAGATTTGTACCATACTCTTTACCTATATTTATATATATATATATATATATATATATATATATATATATATATATAATGTTTACATGATATGTTTATGACTTTGAATATTTTAGTAAACTATTAGGTCAAATTGGAGAAAGATGTTATCAATTTTATGACGATTTTCGTTTAGTGATTTTATTGTTTGTATAGGGTGGCGATTTTAGTTGTTACACTTGTGAGTTTTAGCAACTGGCGAGGAATGACTCGTTTCGCCCAAGTTAAGCCGGTCAATACCTATTACAACCCGTTACTTTATAACCAACTTAGTTAAATATGGTAACTAAATATACTATTAACTAACCGGATTTCCAAAGTATATGGAGATCCTAAAGATAGACAAAATCACATATTTTACGGAGGAATGTCTAACTCAATTACAAGTCCTAAAACAGGGGAAACCCTAATCACCATCAAACTATAAATAGTGGTCTCCTCCCCAATATTTAACATGTTGTGTTCTAACCCTAAACACTCTCTTTACATATTATCACATATGAATCTAATATTGAGTTGAGAGTCAGAGGGTAGTGTCACACCCCAACCGATGGCGGGGTATGGCACTGAGCGAAACAGATTGTCCATGAGTATCCATAACAACTATTGATTACCAGATATTAAAACGTCATGTCCCATACCACAACATATCCAAATAAAACAGTTATTACAAATAATTGTCTCAAAAACAAATACTGTCTCGACTACTCAGATTTAAGCGTGACATAACTAGACCCCTAGCTTGATTCACCAAAGCGAGCATCCTAGCAAAAAGCATCCTAAACACCTATCACATACGTTAAAATAAAGGTCAATACACATAGTGTAAATGTGAGCATACAAGTTTAGTAGGTATAATAGAGTTCGAAATCATTTACGCATAACCAACATGTAACATGTATAAAGTGAAGGCAAGTAGGTTATCGACAGAGAAATATGCATAGACGTGACTGCGAGTTGTAGAATGCACAACACAAATCCCCACTGGGACACATGAAGTAAAGCCCTTAACAACCCCTGTCCACGACAGGTGCTGAGTCCAAACTATAGTACTATCGTTGCTAAGGTGTCAGGCAACAATCACTGTGTTAACATAACATACAAGCATTCATCGAATAACACGTAGCATGCAGTAATGGTTAGCGTATAAATAGTGTTTGCGTTGTGTGTCGATTTTGATTTAGAATAAGTAACGTATGTAACACCCAAAAGTACATAAAGCAAAAAAGGGATCGAGTATACTCACAGATAGCATTTAACTTAATAAACACTGCCTTGGATTGAATGGAGCGATGAGTGAGATTAGCCTGAACAGTTAACGATAGCATAAACGATAAGCGGCGCATAAAACGGTGCAAAGTGATAAGTGTCGGATGGTAATCCGATCGGATGGCAATCCGATTGGATGGCCAGTTGATCGGATGCCAATCCGTTTGGATGGTCATCCGATCGGATGGCCATTCGATTGGAGTGGCACCTCGTTTGGTGAGGATGTGTTTGTGTATGATGGTTTGCCTTTTGAAGTTTTCATTGTAGCATTTTGAAAACAGAGAAGTATCTCTACCTTTTAGGTCGATCGATCGAACGGCGGTTCGATCGGGTGACGATCTGTTCGGCGAGGTATTTCTCAGAGAACAAGTTCACAGCAGTGTTGTCACTCGATCGGATAGTCTACCGATCGGGTGGTAATCCGTTAGAACTGAAAATGCATTGAACATGTTGAAAATTGTTAAGTGTTGAAGTCCCAAACATCACATGGTCTGACAGTAGCTCGATCGGATGGCAATTTGATCGGACGGTAATCCGTTCGATGTTCAAAACTTTTGAAAAGTTGAAAATAAAGTTAAGTGTGGGAGCAAGGTGCAAGCCGATCGGATGGTTGTCCGATCGGATGGCAATCCAATCGGATGGCAATCCGATCGGACGGCAATCCGTCCCAATGACCTGATCGTCTTGACACTTGGTGGTTCGATAGTTTGTAGTTTTGATTCGAGACGATTTGATAGCGTGCCAAACAATAGAACCCTCGTCAAGACTCAAGTAATCCGATCGGATAGGAATCACCCTAGTCTGGTTAGTTGACTGTTCGAAACGGTGGTTCATGTTTAACCCGAAATTGGTTGTCTCTTAGATAGAATTCAGATTTTGAACCAACACATCACTAAGAAAGAGTAGAAGATCAGAACAAGCTCTGATTCTATCGGTTTAGAGTGCATTGAGTGTAAAAGAGTTGAAAGAAAGTAAGAAATCAATCTTTCAATCCTTTTCACCATGAATATGTTCAGATCTATGCAAGATCTTTGTTTATTCATGTTGAAATCGTCCAGATCTAAGTTGTTCTTGGTGGATTGAAGCCAAAACATGAAGTTCATAAGAACTCCATGATGACATCACCCTAGAACACCTCAAATCCACTGATTTCATGGTTAAAAGTTAAGATTTAAAAGATAGAATGATGAAGAAGTGTGTGTAGATCATAGAAGTACAAGATTTAGGTTGAAAACTTACAAGAATCGCGAGAAATCGAGAGAAATAGAGCTTGAGTGCGGCTGGGTCGAGTGGAGAGCTGTCACATCAAGTGATGTGACATGTGAAGGTATTTATAGGGTTTCCCAAAAAGGAAAGTGTACTAGGTCGAGTGGGTCACCGATCGGATGACTGTCCGATCGGGTGGCAATCCGATCGGTTGGCCATCCGATCGAGTGGCTTCGACGTTTCGAGTTTCGGCGTTTCGTTTCGTGCGTTGGGTTTTGTGATGCGTTTAAGCGAGTTGCAGTGCAATAGCATTATCCATTAATCCCAACTACTATATCTAATGTACAATCATCCTAAATAACTTGCGTTTAGCGTTTGCGGTTCAATTGCGATAGAGTTGCGATTGCGTTTCGATTAATCACCACAACATAAACATAAATAAACATGCACAAGTAACACATAAGTAGCACACACACGTAAAACAATATCCAGAACGCGTAATTCGGGTTGCAAATCCGATTGCGATACGATAAGCGATAAAACATGCGATAAATATCGATTAAACCTCGATTATTAACAAGTACTCCACATAATACAACTAATGCGATAAAATAAATAGATTATCTACAAGTCAAAGAAGTCAAAACAGGAGTTAAGCAAGGAGTGACAGATCGCAATTAGCAATCTTTTCTTCCTTTGACTTCAATCCTGACTTTGACTTTGACTTTCGAAACACGGGGTGTTACTGGTAGTCCAGAGACTCCGGTCTCTAACCCCTTATAACGTGTTTCCTTGTTTTGCAGTTCTGAGATGAGATGGAGAAAACGAAGTGTGGCCATGTTCGTATTCATCACCGTTGAAGTACATATCCGCTCAGATAACTGCTTCTTCATTGGCGTGATCCGTAGGGCTTGACAATAATAAACTACAATTCGTCTTCTTCGCGCAATCTCCAGATCTAGGTTTTTATGCACAGTATCATAGCCGGCAATGCAGTCGTTGAAGGTTCTCTACACCACAACCGAATCTGACTTTTTCACATTTCAAATCTTGGTTATGTACACGTTTGGAATCTCACTCACCCATCACTTAAATCTACTTAAAGGGTTTTTGTTATAAGTAGAGGCGGCAAAATTGACCCAACTATGTAAGTTTGGGATGATTTTGGTGTTAAAAACAAAGCAATGGGTTAATCTGGGTAAGGCTTTATAATTAAGGAGGTCAGGATGGGTAGGTTTTAAATTAAAAGAAAAACCCAATAGATAAGGATGGGTCAAAATGGATTCATTTGGAACCCAAAATACAATAACTATTCTTCAACTAGAAACAACGACAATTGGGGACTAGGGTTCATCAATTACTAAACAAGTAAACATCAAACCCTAAGTCACCATAAATCTCTCCATCCTACGATCGAATTCCCAAAATCATTACGTCATTCCAGTGAATTCACCCAATCTACTCACCAGTCTTGAGTTTAAGACAATCAATTCGAGTGTTCTGTATCATCGCAATTGGATTCACCATACCTATTCCCTGATTAAGAAGTTACTCATTATTTTGGTTGGAAGGGTTAAGGGAAAGAGAGTTATGTTCTTGAAGTAGCTTACTTCCAGATTGCTTCTCATCACTGGTGAAATTTCTTTGTAATTTTTTTGGGTTTAATGTTTCTTGTGAATGTATAAATGTCGACACATTATGCCACATGCGAAAATAGTGCACACTATATATTAGGCTATTTTACATCATTGCTAAGCTACATTTTTTCACGCTAAATCATGCCTGAACCGCATTTTTCCACGTTACATAATCAGGAACCCTATATTGGATACTACTCTTATAATCATTACATGCAGTGGCGGAACTAGAACATCAACTCAGGGGTATCCCTCAAATTTTTTTTATCGTTCAATTGCTCAAATCAATAATCATTCAATTTTGGGCTATTATTTACTTATTTGGGCTTAGCAAATGTGTATTATTTACTTATTTGGGCTTACCTAATGTGTTATTATTTACTTATTTGAGCTTACCAATATCTTATTATTTTGTAAAAAAAATTTGAGGGGTGTCCTCGTACTTGTTCAGGGGTGTCCTATGTATAAAAATCGAAAAAAATAAAAAATTTAACACTACTAGTAAAAACTTGAGCCGTAGCCCGGGCTACGCCCCACATAACTAAGGGTCCGCCCCTGATTACATGGTTCATTTAATGACTTATTATAAATACAGAGCATGCCTTCATATGACTTTATGGTGAATTTTGCAGACCACATACATGTGTCTTTAGAGTTGATTTAACATTTACTCCATTGTTAAATGGCCGGTTACAATTGGAAGACAAAGCTCCCTAGATCAAAAACATGAACGGAAGATTTCATGCATTGGCCTATGCTCGATTGACATTTGATAATCATGTTGCATTATTTGACATGTCATCTGCTTTTAAATGCACCTACGTTATTACTTTTATACTTATTATTTAAGATCCAATTTACTAACATGTTGATCGTCATTGAACTGAGTGATTTGCATGGGACAACACAACTATGGTCGGACATGGTCAAAATATTTACACGTTCTAACCTATACATCGAATAATCCTAATTTAAGCACGCAGACCTAGCTAGGTGCAACCGATATGCCAGACAAAGCTCTACGCACATGAGTCACGGGTGACATGTTCTAAATCTCATCCCTAAATGTAGTACGAATATAATCCTTGATAACTGAGCTATCTATCCAATATGTATACACATGCATTACTTTATTCATTAGATGGTTTATTATAATTAGGGCATTTACTCCCGTATGACTTGATGAGATACTCCATAAACTATATATTTGCCTTTGACAATGATCTGACAATAAAATAATACCTACAAGCAAGGCACATCGCCCACTAAACAAAAAGTGGTAATAAAGGTTTCACCTCTATTTCACGCACACGTATCTACAATATGTTTAAACTAATTAATAAGCATGCCATAGTCTTTAGCATGTTATGCTGCATATTAGGGGTGTGAATTTCTGACCCGACACGAACCTAAGACGAAATATATGGGTTTAGGTTTAGTCTAAACGGGTTCGGGTCAGTTTCAGGTTGAACCCGCGAACCCGTTTAGATAAACGGGTCGGGTTTGGGTCAACCTGGTCAAGTTGATGGGTTGACCCGTTTAACCCCTTTGTATTATATAATATTTTTTTACAATATGTTTTATGTTATAAATTAAATTGGCTATGTATTTTATGCTAAAATTGTAACTTAGAAAAAGAAATTCACATAAGATTTTATAATTTAAATGTAATTGTATTATATACATTTGTGTTTTTTAAGTAAACTTTAAATGTAATATATTAATTTGTGTACAAAAAATTAAAAAATAAAAGTTTTCGGGTTGAACGGGTTGTGTTCGGGTCAACCCATGAATATTCGGTTCGGGTTCATTGGTATGACACAATTTTCGGGTTCGGGTCGGGTTCGGGTTTGTATAAAATTTTTGGGTTCGGGTCGGGTTGAACCCGCCAACCCGCGAACACGACCCGTTTAGCACCCCTACTGCATATGTACATGCATTATTTAATTTATACTTATCATGCAAGTTCAGAGCTACTAACATCATCTAGCAACATCAAGCTGATGACTTGCAGGCTCTAACAACACAGACAATCCAATTTCCGATCGTGGTCTGGCAACACCGAGGGTTTCAGTCTGTACCTTCCGGTTTACACACTTAATTATCTGTATTGTGGAACATAGTTAGGGTCACACAACTTCATTTAGAACTGTCCTACTTGACAATTGACATTTATCGGCGTGCTACACACTCAGTAGTGATACACCTTCGTCAGATTACGTATTTGATGAGGCTAGACTTATGCTAGACGATATTGTGCTAGATTACATATTCAGGTACACAATTTCAGGTGCGACCCTTGCATTTATTGCTTTGTTTATTTAAATATTTTATGATCACTTGGTTGTGCACACCCTCCTTATATAACTTAACAATACATATATATCATTTGTCGAAAACAGAACACGCTTGTGAATGATTGCACAGTGAACGTGCGTTAGATCGGTTGGAGGCGCGGATGGACGCCGCTCACCACCGTATGGAACGTCTTCTCATGCGAGCGATCCAGGGCAATATACAGGCCACTATGGCGCGTGGTGAGCAGCCATTGCCGATACCGCCGTTCTCGCCTGTCCCTGGAGAGGATGCGGATCAGGGGGCGGTAACCTCAGGCACTCAGGGGGCGGGGCCCTTAGACACCACTCAGGATCCATAGGTTTAGGATCGTTGTACTTTTCTTGTATTTTGACGGTTTATGTATTTTGAACAATGTCATGTGTTTTTACAAACTTATTATGTAATTAAATTTGCAGTTTCAGTTTATTTGTATTTGTGATTGTTTATTTTAACTATTTAGATTGGTATGCTTGGTTACGCACAATCTATAATACGATATTAAGTTAAAAATGTGATACAATACGACACGATAAGCTGTAATATGATAATTAACGATATAAAAATAATAAAGATGTGATACGATACGATACAATACGATACGACACGATACGCTATAATACATAATTAACGGTAAAAAAATAAGATCTTAAAACTCATTAAAACAAAAATAACCAATAATAAACACCAATAACAAACCCAAAACACCAAAAACCAAACACAACAAACCAAAAATAAACTTCAAAAATTCAGTGCCTTAGTATGCATCGTATAGGCCTATACGATGCGTATTATGCCAGCCGCCAGACAACACCTGCACCTGTCAGTCTGCCATTTTTTTTTACTTTTTTAATACGCATCGTATAGGCCTATACGATGCGTATTGAAAAAGCAAAGTGTGCGGATAAATAACGAGGTGTGCCAGTAGAATCTCCCATCTAATAATAGTTTTACAGTATCTGAAAATTACAGAATGAGCACTAGAATTAACAATAGTTAGTTGCTAAACTATATTGTAACACTTAATTAGTTATCTTAGAGGTTTGTTGTCTTTTGGCGTCCTGATCGAACAACTTCGGTACGGTTGATAATATTCGTTTCTTTGTTTTTTTAATGTTATATAAAGTGACATTGTTTAACAATTTTTGTTATTCAAATAATATTAAATAATGTTTCATAAAATAAAATTTTGAATATTCCTTTACGACTTTTTTTTTCAACATTTTGATAAACATTTAATCCAAATCGATATTGTTCGAATAACATCGACACCGTGCTGATATCGTTCGTGATGAAACGAATCGATTCTGACTGAATTAGTACCAGTAACGAGATTATCCAAACCGATATCGACTGAATGCTCGCTGCAACGCACGGGGAATCCCACTAGTAGTAGAAGAATGCAATTTGTGTCCCTTTGCTTATAAGGAGATGTCAGCTCGCGCCCCCCAAACAATTTTTTCGACCATTGTGTTCCCTGCCTTTAAAACGCCCTACATAATGCGTCTCTCCCACAAACTCAGTCAGGTTATTCAATTAAAATACAAAACTGCAAGGATAAAAACGTAATTTCACTATAAATCATGGGGGTAAAACGGTCAATAGAGATTTATGTCTTGGTATTTCCATTCTCACCCCTTGCCATGTTACTTTCTTCTGCATCTGAGTCCCTCGCAATTACACCTGTAATTTCTTGTTATGCAATTTGTGTCCCTTTGCTTATAAGGAGATGTCAGCTCGCGCCCCCCAAACAATTTTTTCGACCATTGTGTTCCCTGCCTTTAAAACGCCCTACATAATGCGTCTCTCCCACAAACTCAGTCAGGTTATTCAATTAAAATACAAAACTGCAAGGATAAAAACGTAATTTCACTATAAATCATGGGGGTAAAACGGTCAATAGAGATTTATGTCTTGGTATTTCCATTCTCACCCCTTGCCATGTTACTTTCTTCTGCATCTGAGTCCCTCGCAATTACACCTGTAATTTCTTGTTAAGTCTGACTTTACACGGTTTGTGAATAAACAACAATTATGCTCAAAACAATTTTGTATTGTAAATAAAGATAGGTAATCACAAACGAGAAATTATCATCAACAATTGTTTTTCATTAATCATAAGATTCAAATGTTTTACATAAAGTTGACTCTACAGACTTCCCATCTGACTGATCACTATAACAATTCTGTTCGTACAAAAGAAAAAGGTGATGTGTAGTGATGAATAGATCTTTAACAGGTAAGATCTATTTATTCCAAGTACGAAAGCTCTGTTTGTGATTGGCTAACATCACCCTGATAGTGACATCTAACATTCATAACAAAAAGGATTCAACATATGTTGCAAACATCTGTGCAAATCAAAAAACTGATCTAACTATGCTAAACACTGATACAAGGCAAGTACTGTTACATTGGGAAACATTTATGATAGGACCGTTCATGTCGACGTTTAAGTTCCGCTGATATCTATAGTCCAATATAAAGTGCGGAATTCATTATATTAGATGATTTTAACAAGATTAGTTCATTTTAACTGTTTTTCATTCATTAAGTTCAGTTTTTACATCTGAGAATTCAATTTGATAGGGCTTCGTCGTCGGATTGCAAAAGTTAGAAATGACTTGGTCCTCACCGCTATTTATAGACATGCTAAGACTCTTGGGACCGATGAGCCTCCTCCATACGGATGAGTTACATCCGTGCGGGTCTATCTCATCCGTGTTGATGTCTCTCATCCGTACGAACCAACCAAAATACATACAAAACATAAAATCTAACATTTAAGCCCTGTTACATTTGACACGACACGACGACGCAGGCAACAATCATTATGCACCAACAATCTGTTTAGGCTATCCTCTGTTGCATTGATCCAAACATCTGTTTGGCTAGATAGATGTTTGGTCTTCTTCTTCAGACCTTTGATTCAATAGACTTTAGGCTTGAACATGCCTTGTTTCTTAATGAACAGTAGTTTCAAGGCTTTGAACAGATGTTTGCTTGTCTTCAACAGATGCTCTGATTTAGTTGTTCAAGATTCACTATCTTTAGGAGGAATCTAGTTCAAACTTCTATTTATTTCTTGATCACTCGATCATGTTTTGACTTTTGAATATCATTTGTTCTTTTATAGGTCCAACAGTTCCCAGTATTCTCCACAAAACCTTCCTCATTAAGCTTTATTATCCCCATTTCCTTCTAACACGCAAACCGAGACCCACGTTGTTGTTCTTGTTCTTATTCTGGTCTCTAGCGACCCATGCCCAAAACCTAAAAAATCCGATCATCCTTGTTTCCTCTGTTTCCAGCGGCAAATCGACCCAACCCAAAACCCAAACCGAATACCCGATCGCCATGTTGTTCTTGTTCTTGTTCTCTGTTTTCGAGCACCAAAGTCTTGTTATTTTTTTCTGACGACCCAAAACCCAAGCTCGACCCAAAATCCAACCACTGTGGAATCCAAACCGACTTGCTCCACTACTTCGTCTATGTCTCCACCACTGTTAAACCCACTATGACGCCGTACTGTGACACTCGGCTATTTAGGCTGTACCGTACAAAGGTAACATGTGTCATGAATAAATAAAAAGGTTGTATTTGACTAATATTGATGATTATATGTGATATTTGATGTGTTGGTAAATCCAAACTTTGATAAAAAAAATGTTGGCAACAATAAGATAAACGCTTATCGCGTAACGAACAAAATGCGAAACGAACGTCGGTGCACGCCCGATCAATGTTAAAATCCTAAAAATAATCTGTTATGATTAGAATGGTGATTTTAATCATGTTGACGTGATCGTGTTGTCCCGATCAGTCAAAAACCCAATTAAACCTAGTTAGCTAGAGTAAGCCGGGTATCAAATCCATGAAGAGCATGTGGTCAGTATCTCACGACCTGTTCGACTAGTTAGACTATTTACAAAAATGTACAATGTGATTATGAAGATTGCTACTTTTTTATAAGTTTATTTGGTTGGAAAATAAATCGGAGTGACCCGACAATTGGTATTATCTAAAACACTTGTGATTAACTAAAATTGCAACTAAATTACTAAATGATTAAAACAAGAAATTAGAGACAAGTTCCACACCCGGTTTGATTATTGCAAGACCTAGGGTTCCTACATGTTTTAACTTGATTCAATTGCATATAGTGATTAACGGATTACTATCACGAAGCTTAGGTGCCAATTGCTATCGACGTCATAGACAACGGACCGTAATGCACTTCGTTACCTCGGACATGTAAATCCTAACCTACGATAAGGCATAAGTGCACAAATTCATTTCGCAAAGTCAAATTTTATAATCATTCGACAATTCACAAATTCAATTCAAATGCACGACAATTACCAAAGGTATCAAATACTAAACAATTTGTCACAAAATCAAATGAAAATACAAATGCATAAACCCTAGATATTCTTACAACAATCTATACCGGGGTGAAACCGAAGAGACTAGCTGTTCATGGTCGAAGAGGCACGATCACCGGAGGATGAATACGAGCACTGAACCGTAATCTTGAGTCTTGAAGGAGAGTTAAGGGTTAGTGGTTAGGGTTTGGATGGTGGAGAATGGATAAAGATGAAGTGGTGGTGATTTGGGTAGGGTTAGGATGAAGATGGTGTTAGGAATTGTTTTGGAATATGTTAGATGCTTGTGAATGGTTCCAAGGAGGTGTTTTAACACCACACAACTCGTAACTCCCGTATCTTGGTCAAACGAAACCTTGCAACCCGTCCCCAAACATTAAAACACAAATTTCGTGACACAGTAATCGGGAGGGCATCGCCGACGGCCATTTAGGGCATCCCCGACGCCCCCTGTAAATGCGGATTTCCTGATTTCTTGTTTTCTTCATAACTTCTTCGTTTTAGCTCCATTTTACTCACCGTTTTTGCCCACGTACTCGTAATTCAGCCCTCTATCAGGCCATCTTCCAATATACTCATTTTAAATCCATTAACATCCCCCAAAACACATCCAATCTTCGTGATTAACCCGGTTTTGTTCATTTCACATCCCAATTGATCCTGTTCGCTCCCAGTGCTCCGTAAAGCTCCCAAATAGCTCATTAAACTCCGTAAGACCTGCAAAACACTAATCCCATTAAAAGTAGGCTATTCGAGATTAAAAGTTAAGCAAATACATGAACTTAAACATTAACAAACACCGGGTTTCGACCACGTATCACATCCCCACACTTGTCGTTTGCTTGTCCTCAAGCAAATCTGTTTTTCACTTTCGCGTGGGTTGAACAAGAAACACACTTCCCATTCTTAAGACCTAAATTAAGGTCTAAAGTCATGCCCGGTTCAAACTTTTTACAATTTATGAAATATCTAACGGTAAAGTGAATAATCACATATAAAATGGTTATCGAAGATTAACCTGCCCTTGAAACCAATAAATCATGCACAAGGTTCACAATGTTCTCTCCACTCGGTTTAAAATTTGGATAATTAGATAATGAATTAGCGCTTATTAAATAATCACTCAAAACCGATTAGAACACGTACCCGCATATGCTTGCAACTCAATCATTCTCCACCACCGAACACGAATACTAAGCACAAGTCAAAAGGTCTTTGAAGGGTTGTAATGGGGCTAGGGAAGGGTGGGAAATAGGATGTTTTAAAGTGGCTAAGGTGATGAAAACTCGATTTTTTATTACAAAGCAACTACTCTAAACAAAACTAACTATAGACATCAACTACGAGGCAACGATTTTTTTTTTCGCCCTTTTATTCAACAACTAATAACTCATATTTTTGTATTTTATCAACGATTTTCTATTCTTTTTTTCGCAACATTTTCTGATTGATTTTTTTTTGCAAACACAACTATACAAACAAATAATCCTACAATCGAATTTTCATCACACGGGTTTAAAAGGAAAGGTTTAACGGTTATGTGATAAACGGGTTGTCAAACGAAAGGTTTAGGCTCAAAGTGGGCGACTAGGGTATTTATTTGGGTAAGGATAAATAATTGGTTTTAAAGGAAAAGGTTCACCTAATGCCTTAATCATTCTAGTGCTTGTATTCGGTTTATGGTCTCAAACGTATCAAAAGTTGCAAGTTCTACAATAAATGACTAATGGTCCACTCAAACAAAGAAACATGTATATGTAAATCTATGATGTGAAAGTGGCTCAAAACCTCACGTGTAAAGGGTATGGTATGTGACATGCATGATATGTTAGTTTCTTAGGTGGATTATTCCCAAATAACCACCTGCTAAATACCATTCATGCTAACTGTTTGAACTTGACCATGACAATAGACCAAATGGGTTGTGTCATCCCTCGTTGACTTAGTTACTTGTGCTTTTTAGATCGCTTCAAACAAAGACATTTTGAAAAGTTTTTGAAATTTTCCCCCATCCCCACACTTGAGGTAAACAATGTCCTCAATGTGTAGTGTTTAAATGAACGGGTCAAAAATTGAAAAACTTTTACTACTCCCCCATCCCCACACTTGAGGTAAACATTGTCCTCAATGTGTAAGAACTAGAGTTCTTAAATCGCACAAGGGATGTGACACAGCTAATTTCCCAAAAATTTCACCCCGAAAACTAAAATACAATAACAATCCACTTATTGCTAACTAAGAATCAAGGTAAAAGGAAACGCATGCACCTGATTTTTTCTCGCTAGATGCTCATGTCTTCTTCTTCTCTTCACGAAAACGGTCGTCCCTCGAACATAATGTACCTACAAATCTTAACCCTTGTGTAGAAGCATGCTTCTCACAACCATTAAAATTTGTTAGCTACTTAGTTCTACCATTTTTATGAAAGTATTACCAAGTCATACATTAATTTACCTTGATTTATGTGGAAAAATAATTTACAACAACAACAATCCTAGCTCACTTTCGTAGGAATCACGGTTGCATTTAGCATATGCAACAAGCCCTTTTAAACCCCCAATAGCTTGGGAGGACGAGTAGGTCTCGTGAGGGTTATATAGGGAACACACCCACAACGTTCATTTAACTAATAAAATAAAATAAAACGAATAATTGTTGGTGCATATGTCTGTCGACTTTGTCTTGTATTGAGTCTTGTAATAGATTAGTAAGATTAGGGCACGATTTACGAGAAAAACGAGAAACATATAGGATGAGGCCATTTCGCACGAAATGGTGAATCCATTTCGTACGAAATGCCATTTCGTGTGAGCTGTTTCATGCGAAATGGTGATCCTATAAATAGGTGCCTTGGTCATTTCGTTTGTAACAGTTTTGATTCCGGTACCGAGGTGCTGCCGAAGTGTCTCCAGGCTGTAAAACGTTGTTATATCAATACAAAAGACAATTAAAGTGTATATCGAGCTGATTCAACTTCGATACTTCTGTTTCCGCCTTTTGTATTGGACAATATCTCTTCTGAACGACTCGCTTGGTCATGCAAACGATCCTACATGTGGTATCAGAGCTCAGGAGGAAGAGTTCTTACCGATTTCAGCTTGATTTAATCAAAATTCTGATTTCTACACCTTCTTTTAAAAGATTTTTCAAAATTAAACAAGATTTCACGGATAAAATGGCTTGATTTTCTCACATAACGTGCGAAACACTGTTTTAACAAACCCTTGAAAGAATCAGACCTAAAATCGAACTAAAACCTGATCAATTTGACAAAAATCCAGCCGATTGGATGACATCAGCATCATTTTGCATGAAATGAGCTTTCATTCCATTTGAAATTGATTTCCATTTCGCACGGTTTGGCTAGGTTTAAGTCCATTTCGCACGAATTGAACTTTGATTGGCCATTTCACACCAAATTGTTCCATTTTCGCACCAAAAGGCATTTCGTACCAAGATCCATTTCATTTAAGATTCTCATTTCGTTTGAAAATCTGATTGTGTGATATTTTGGAAACCAAAACATGGATTCTGAATTCTACAATGCGTTTGCTACTGACCCGAGTACTCCTGTTACCGTTGCTTAGAGTGTAACCATGGAAAATGAAACCGAAACGTTATAGAAACCTCCAAAGCTAATGGGTATTGAAGAATATCATAGTTGGAAAGAACGTTTCGAGAATTGGGTTCAAGCAAATCATCTAAGGTCTTGGGAAAGTATTGAAACTAAGTATGCTAGACCACTGTCTGATTTGGGAGTTGCAAAGATTATCTCAGAATTTTCAGATAAAGAGAGAGATATGTACAAGGTAGAAAAAATGATGGTCAGTTTACTTCAACAAGCTGTGAAAGAAGATATTTTCATATTACTTCAACATGATGGTAGTGCTTATTCGATTTGGGATGCACTTCGCAAAAAACTCAAAGGTAGTGCAGAGATGATCAAGAGTAAAAAAATCATAATTGAAGAAAGAATTTGAGTTGTTTACAAGTGTGCCAGGTGAAACTACAAAGACTCTCATTGAGAGATATTGTCATCTAGTGCGTTCAATGTCTCGATTGGAAATTACTAAAACTCCAGAGGAATGGGTTGAGAAATTAGCCGATGCATTACCTCAAAAAGAATGGGGTACATACCTCATGATTTTAAAGAATTCCGGAGAGTATAATAGATTGTCGATTACACAATTCATTGAGAAACTTGAGGGACAAGATCTTAAACAACAAAAGATTGCTAGAATGAACAATTCAAATGGTCAACAAGACATTAAGATGTACTACAAAGGTAATGCTCAAAATCTTGAAGCAAGTCCAAAGATCCAAACCGCTTTCAGTGCAGAGAACTCATCTGGATCAGTTAATCAAAGCTCAATCAACACTAGTGGTTTTTCTTCATATCCAAGTGTCAATCCGAGTGTTCAAAGCCCAAACAACAGTAATGGTCACGTGTTACAATGCAACATCGCATTGCATCTTCAGAATGGTGATGCGGGCCCAAGTGTGGAAGAGCGGGCTATTTTGTATTTGGAGGCCCAAGATCGTGTAACAAAAGGGGCTTCACTAAAATGGCTCTAACTTGGGCTACGGGGGTCCGTTTTGGGCGTACGACCAGGCGAAATGAACGTGAGAACGAGCTCCCTCTTGTTGCAAACGCCTATGGCGGTTTGGGTCATCGTCCGGGCCAAAAAACGCTTATTTCTATTAGTTATTTGCATTTTTATGTTTTTTGGACTATTTTGGGCATTTTGTTTTAGGCCGTGTGTTTGGCCCGTTATCTTTTTTAGGCCCATTTCGAATTTCTGTTCTTATTTATATGTCCCTCTAGTAATTTGAGCAATGAGAATTGAATTTTGAAACTACTGAATTTTCACTTTAAATTCCGTGCCTTTTGGGAGGAATCTTGGGGGTTGGGGAAGAACTACACGGGTATTCTTAGAATCAACGTGTTCGATCTTCGTTTCCATATCACGCGCTACATCAAATGGTCAGAATTTCTCTGAAGAAGTCGCTAAAGGTCATATGGCATTACTTGTTACCGTGTTAGAATCTTATGAGGGTTTGATTGCGGGAAGAATCGGAAATCCTATGTTGACAAAAGAGGATTACGATCAGATCGATGCTGAGGAAATGGAGCTTATAGATATTAAGTGGTGTTTAGCGAGTGTATTGAGGAGAGCTGAGAAATTTAAGCAAATTACAGGAAGAGATGACTTTCATGATGCTAATGTTTCTACTTTAGGTTTTGATAAATCTAATGTTACTTGTTTTCGATGCAGGGAAAAAGGACATTTCAAGAGGGAATGTACCAACCAAGAAGCAGGTGGAGCTCAAAATCCGTTCGGGAATAATGATTATTATCGGAAAGCTATATATCAACAAGTTGCTCAACAACCGTCATCATCCCATGCTATTGAAGATGGAAAGAAGAAAGCTTATCTTGTTAATCAAGATGATGAAAAAGTGGCAGAAAGTTTTAGCTGGGACAAATATATTCTGGCAGATTCAAAGTTTAGAGCATTTCTTGCACAAATAGTTCAAGAACCAGAGTTGATGAAAGAGTGGATGGATGTGTTTGTAGATAATGAGAAAAGTCAAGATGAAGAGTCTATTTCTTCAGAAAATTGTTCAGAAAAGACACAAGTCTTTGATCAATCATCAACTGATAGTAGTGATGATGAAGAAGAAATTAATCAAATTAACATTGGCAAAACTCATTTATCTCCTGAAAGTTTCAAATTTTATTTTGCAGATAAATTGGAGATGCTAAAGGAGAGACGAGCAGCAAAAGAAAAGAAATAGGTAAAATGCAAGAATGTTGATCAGGAAGAGAAGTCTGAACAGAGTAATGAAATTAAAGTTGTTGAAAAGATTGTTGAAATTGAAAAAATTGTGGAAGTCACAAAACCTTGTCTAAAATGTTTGGAACCATGCAAACATTGTGAAGAAAAAGACAAGAAGTTTAGTGAGCTTGACAAGATGAAAGAAAAATTATTGTTCAATGTTAAGTATGTGAAAGAACCGTATGATGTGTTGAACAGAACGGTGAATAGTTTAGTAAGATTAGGGCACGATTTACGAGAAGAACGAGAAACATATAGGATGAAGCCATTTCGCACGAAATGGAATATCCATTTCGTACGAAATGACAATTGGCCATTTCGCACGAAATGGTGAATCCATTTCGGACGAAATGCCATTTCGTGTGAGCTGTTTCATGCGAAATGGTGATCCTATAAATAGGTGCCTTGGTCATTTCGTTTGTAACAGTTCTGATTCCGGTACCGAGGTGCTGCCGAAGTGTCTCCAGGCTGTAAAACGTTGTTATATCAATACAAAAGACAATTGAAGTGTATATCAAGTTGATTCAACATCGATATGTCTGTTTCCGCCTTTCGTATTGGACGAGATCTCTTCTGAACGACTCGTTTGGTCGTGCAAACGATCCTACAATAATAATACAAACTCTACAACAATCATACCTGATTTGTCTCTCATGGTGGTTGTTATGGGTCATTTTCTGAGCATACATATCCTGACTAATATCCTGCTTTTGGTTGTTTGTTTGTGATCAGGATACTGGATTAGGATACTGCTAATATCCTGGGCGATATCCTAGTGTTAACTAAATTAACCACGTGTAGGTTAGAGGCTGTGGGTTACTAACTGTCAGATGGACTTCTTCTCCTCAAGACTCGGGCATATCTGTTATGTGAGAGACGTTGAACCCGAAAGACCAGGTCTACATTGTTCGAGTGGGGAATATTCGCCGGATCCCGGTTATTTAGGATAGTTTGTTGCATTTATTTTACTATAAATAGATGGGGGCGGATCAGATTAAAGCACGCAATCTTACACACACACTCTCGAACACTTTTGCTCTCTAGCTTTCGGCAGTCACTACACACAAACACTTGTAATCAAATTACATTGTAAACACTTAGTTGATCCGCACCACATCCTGCACTGCATCCTGATATTTGAAGCAATAGAAGAACAAGGCAGCTGCGATTGTCAGCTCCCGAGGTTTTGTGCCAGCGATCTAGATTGATCAAGGGCTTTCCTCGTATATCCTATGTCACCCTTTACATTTTTGCTCATTGCTTGATCATAGATACAGCTCTACATCCCGAGCCATATCCTTAAACTGTTTTTGTAATTAATTTGGCTAACATATTTTTCACACATATTTCTAGCACACTACCTCACTTAACTAATTTGATCACTTAATTACTTTGGTATTATTTGACCAAAACAATTTGGCGTCCACCGTGGGGCAAGTGGTGCTATCTTTACTCAAAATCTTTGTAAAATCATTTATTGATTTTCTGTTTTCAAAACTTGTTAGGGGTGGATTCACCTATGATCAGTGATCCTCATTTAATGATTGGATGTGGTGATCCTTGTTTCTGCTTCAGACAGTGATCCTCAGGAGGGTTGCAGGATCAGGATCATGGATCATGGTAAGGATCCTTATTCTAACGGTTGTCTACTTTGAATATGTTGTTGTTTTGCAGGAATACCAGCTTGGACTTGGTCTTGGCGAGATTCCTGGAGCATATTCGTTATTTCTTCTGCACGTGCTTGACCAATATGGACGTTATGGAGTTCGTGGGGGACTTGCATGAAATGCGGATAGTTAGTTAACTTAGATATTTTCCATTTTTAAGGGGATAGCGAGCTAATTTTAGAACACTTAGCTAATTTTGGCTAAACACACACACGGCTAACCGCTCTCTTCAGCTCGTTACCATTCACTTGGCGATTACACCTTTTTATACACTTTGCACTATAGTGATCCTTGTAACTAGCTCACTATCATCTGAAGTTGTAACACATTTCTTGTTTAATTCAAGTTGGTGATCGGTAGTTTCCATCACCCGAGGTTTTTTATGCCGGAGATCATTCATTGATGAAGGGCTTTTTCCTCGTACAAATCTCTGTGTCATTTATTCTTTACGATATATAGTGATCCTTCATATTGTTCAATAACTCAAGCATCATTCCCCATAACAAAGAGTTTGGTTGCATTATCATTGCTTGATTTTTTGACCAAAACAGTTTGGCGCCCACCGTGGGGCAATTGGTGCTTCATTCCTAAGAAATTCTTGTTTTTGTGGTCATTTTGGTTCATTGCATCCAAGCAGATGGCTTCATCATCAAAGAACACTTCCAGTGCGATGTCTGCAGTCAACTCATCCCAGGGCATTCCACCTTTGCCTCCACCACCTTCTGGATCTCAGAAAAATGCCGAGAAGAAACCGACTCCCATTTTCTCAAAACCTCCAACTTCTCCTGCTTCTTATACTCCTACCACTAGTGACTTGTTTACTTTAATTTTGCAGATGAAGGAGCATATACAGCAGCAGGATAAGACCAATGAAAGGATTCTCAGAGAGATTGGAGACATCAAGAAACAGAAGAGATCGGCAGAGGATCATTCCCCTTTAATGCCCAGATCTTTGAATTTCGATACTCCGGTCATGAACTCTCAGCCTTCAGCGGTTCCAGATGTTCAATACGTGGGAGGACCAAAAGGAATGCACTACGGATCATCAGCAATGACTCAGGCTTCAGGATCATACTTTCAACCAGCAGGATCCCTCCCTCAGCATATAGGATCCTTCGCTAGCTCAGGAGGATACTTGGGGGCGCAGCAGATTCAAGGATTCTGGCCGTTTCAAGGATCCGCTCAGGTTCAAGGGTCCTCGCAGGTTCAAGGATCCTCTCAGGTTCAAGGATCCTCTCTGGTTCAAGGGTCCTCGCAGGTTCAAGGATCCTCGCAGGTTCAAGGATCCTCGCAGGTTCAATCCTCTCAGTTTCATGGATCCTTCCAGATTCCTGGATCCTTAAGGAGTTTGCAACCAGGGAATTCAGATATCCATCAAGGAGATTTCATTCCAATGCAGACCATTGCTTCTACTGGTCCTTCAATCATTCCAGAATCCAATATGGATTCACATCCGGGGTTCCAAATTTGAATCCAATGGGAGGTAACACTTTCAATAATTCTTATACCACTAACCATGGCCTTATGCAGGATACAGGTATCAATCATGCTATGGCTAGGGAATTGCAAAAGCTGAAGGATATGATATCAAGTGTTCCAGGAGTAGTCAAGCCTATCCCAGAGATTGCGGATGGGAGCCATAAGATATCTCGTTTTGCACCACCCATCTGTGATGCTGAGATACCCAAGAGGTTCCACGTGCTGACAATGAAGTTATATGATGGCTCAACGGATCCTGAAGAAGACATAGCACAATACAGGGAAAGGATGGAGATCAATCCCATCCCAGAAAGGTTAAAGGAAGCATGTCTGTGTAAGGGATTTGGATCCACTCTTACTGGATCGGCTCTTATATGGCTGCTAAGTCTTCCCCTTACTCTATTACCTCGTTTGCTAATCTAGTTAACCTGTTTAACAACCAGTTTTCTTGTAGTAGAAAATTCGAGCGTTTAACTAGTGATCTATATAGGATAACCCAAGGTCATAATGAATCATTAAGAGATTATATCACTAAGTTTAGTAAAGAATCATTGGATATCCCTAACCTGGATATAGCAACGGCTGTAGAAGCCTTTAAAATGGGATTGCTTAGGTATTCATTATTCTATGATGATTTTGTTATGACACCTTGCAGGAACCTAGATGAGGTAAGAACCCGGACCCTTAGGTTCATCCGTTTAGAGAATGACAAAAGGATCCACGAGAGATTGTCAGGATCCTCAAAGCAAGATAAATAAGGATCCTATCTCAGGGATAACTGATCCAAGAAATACTCAAAGCATGACAACCAGAATGTGCATGCTGTGGAACAAGAGGAAGATGATGAGGATTATCCTCCTATTTCTGAATATTGTTTTTCTGCTGATAATAATGAACTAATCATTTCTATGCAGAGTTTAGGTGATAAGGTTAGGTGGCCAAGGAAGAACGACAAACTGCCTGCCACCAAAGACGAATCGAAATGGTGTGCTTACCATGGGGATTCTGATCATCTCACAGATGAGTGCATAGCATTAAGGAAGGAGATAGGTTATCTTTTGAGCAAAGGATACTTGAAGGAATTGCTTGGAAGGAAAAAGTCAAGGATCAAGGATCCTGAGAAAGTTCCTGAAAAACCTCCTCCTCCACCAACTGATGCTCAAATCATCCATTTCATCTCCGGAGGTTCTCAGCAGCTAAGAGACATGCAAAGGAAACAAAGATGGAGAATAGGGGCATACCTGTTCGAACTTCCAACCTTACCCAGGAAAAAGTCATATACTTTGATGGGGATGACCGTGTCGACATACATGATCCTCATCATGACGGTTTGGTTATTACATTATTTATATCTAACCATTTGTTCGCAGGATTCTCATTGATGGGAAAAGTTCAGTGAACATAATCCAGTTGGATGTCCTCAATAGAATGGACATCCTTGAATCCGATATTGTCCAAAGATCATCTGTCCTTGTGGGATTCAGTGGAGAGACAAAGATTACATTGGGGGACATCAAACTTCCTATCTATATAGAGGGAGTGAATTATGTTAAAAAATTTCTATGTTATTGATTGCTTATCTTGCTGTAATGTTATCTTTGGCAGGCCATGGATACACGATATGAAGGCAGTCCCCCTCAACATATCATCAATGTGTCAAGCTCCCAACTCTAAGAGATATGGTGAAGATAGAAAGTGATCAGCAGGAGGCAAAGAACTGTTACACTTCTTCAATGAAGCCAGCCTCCAAGGAGCAAGACGTCATGGAGGCAAGAGAGCAAGACGTCAAGGATATTCTGTTGAACCCAGAGGATCCTGAATCCAAAATTTTTATAGGATCCGGGATCCTAGACAGTATTGAGCAGGATTTAGTATTCTTCTTGGAAAGAAGAAAATCTACCTTTGCTTGGAAACATGAAGATATGACAGGTATATCTAAGAATGTTATTACTCACAAACTTGGTATTGACAGGTCTTTCAAGCCAATACACCAAAAAAGGTGAAAGTTTGCACTTGAAAGGAATGCCATTATCCAAGAAGAGGTGGACAAATTGCTCAAGGCAAGTTTGAGTGGACTGATAAGCATGAAGCTGCACTCAAGGTTCATAAGGATTATCTATCATCAGCACCAGCCCTGATGAAACCAGAAAAAGGAGATGTGCTATCCTTATATCTCGCGGTATCCTCAAAAGCAGTAAGTGTTGTCCTTGTTAAGGATCACGAAGGTACACAACATCCTGTTTACTATGTAAGTAAGAGTTTGCTTGATGCCGAGTCCAGGTATTCTCATTTGGAAAAACTTATTCTTGCTTTAATCATGGCATCCACTAAATTAAGACATTATTTTGAAACTCATACCATTATTGTTGTTTTGGTCAAAAATCACACAAGGATAATGCAACCAAACTCTAAGTAAACGGGGAATGATGCTTGGTTTGTTGGAAAAGTTAAGGATCACTTTGATAAGAAATATGCAAATGACACAAGGATTTATACGAGGAAAAAGCCCTTGATCAATGAATGATCTCCGGCATAAAAAACCTCGGGTGATGGCAACTACCGATCACCAACTCCAATATATGAAAATATGGTTACAACTTCGGATGATAATGAGCTGAGTACAAGGATCACTATCGTAAAGTGTGTCTAAGCGTGTGAGAATTGTGTTGTCTCTCTTCCGAATGGGGAAGAGTATTTATATATACAAGTGTAGGTGGCCTATTTTAGGTAAAAAGACTAATAATCAGCTCATTACCCCTTTAGAAATAAAAGTAAATCTAGCCTAAATTGTCGCCCTTAAATCATGCCAAGTTTCCATATCCTTTGCAACGTTCATCTCTGATTGAGCATGTGCCAAAATTGTAAAGACGCGTCCATTGATTGTGATGCTAAGAGCGGATCCTGCTAGTCATTCCTGCAAAACAACATTAAAGTTAATGAAAGCAACTGTTAGCATGAGGATCCTATGATGGTCCGTGATCCTGATCCTGGAACTCTGCTAAGGATCACTATCTGCCAAAGAAACAAGGATCACTGGTTAGGATCACATGTAAGGATCAAGTATTATAAAAATCCAGCCCTAACAATTGCCCCCAAAATATAAGGAGTTTATTGTAAATTAACGAGTTATATTTTGCTTTGATCCTATCTGCAACGGGCGACTCAGATAACTAGCCGTTATAATCGGACTAGTCGTTGCAACCCTTACGTCATTGAAGTGACAACCCTGCAGATCATGATTATAAATAGGAGATAGAGTTAGGATCAATTTGCATTTAAATTCAAGATATACTCTGTTTTGGTCAAAAAATCACACAAGGATAATGCAACCAAACTCTATGTAAACGGGGTATGATGCTTGGTTTATTGAAAAAGTAAAGGATCACTTCAGTATGAAATATGCAAAGACACAATGATTTATACGAGGAAAAAGCCCTTGATCAATGTATGATCTCCGGCATAAAAAACCTCGGGTGATGGCAACTACCGATCACCAAACTTCAATATAAGAAAAATGGTTACAACTTCGGATGATAATGAGCTGAGTACAAGGATCACTATAGTTTCGAGTGTCTAAGCGTGTGAGAATGGTGTTGTGTGTCCTTCCGAATAGGGAAGAGTGTTATATATACAAGTGTAGGTGACCTATTTTAGGTAAAAAGACTAATAATCAGCTCATTACCCCTTTAGAAATAAAAGTAAATCTAGCCTAAATTGTCGCCCTTAAATCATGCCAAGTTTCCATATCCTTTGCAACGTCCATCTCCGATTAAGCACATGCTATAATTGTAAAGACGCGTCCTTTGATCGTGATGCTAAGAGCGGATCCTGCTAGATGTTCCTGCAAAATATCATTTAATTCAATGAAGGTAATTGTTAGCATGAGGATCCTATAATGGTCCATGATCCTGATCCTGAAGTCCTGCTGAGGATCACTATCTGCTAAAGAAACAAGGATCACTGGTTAGGATCACATGTAAGGATCATATATCATAAAAATCCAGCCCTAACAATTGCCCCCAAAATATAAGGAGTTTATTGTAAATTAACGAGTTATATTTTGCTTTGATCTTATCTGCAACGGGCGACTCGGATAACTAGCCGTTATAACCGGACTAGCCGTTGCAACCTTTACGTCACCGAAGTGACATCCCTGCAAATCATGATTATAAATAGGAGATATGGTTAGGATCAATCTGCATTTAAATTCAAGATATACTCCCTTTATAATCTCTACCGAAGATCGATCAGGTATTCTCTTCTCTTCTCTTTCTTCCTTCTCTTGCTCTGTTTTTCTGCTCCCTGTTTTTGTTCTCCCATGAGTATGTTGCTCCGAAATTCCCCTCACAAGGATCACAAGAAGAGCAGTCCCCTGAAAAGCCAAGGGATCGTCAAAGACTCTCCTACTGAGAGGTGCTGCTTCACCGATGCTCATGTTGATAGGATCCGTCACTGTTTTCCGGCGGATGCTATCTTCAAATCATTCACTTCCACTGCTTTAAGCGATTTTGTTTCCGACACCTGGGTGGCCTTTCCTGCAACTCCGTTTACCCTAGGATATTCATATCCTTTTCCAGCCTTCACCCAATCCTTCTTTTCCCTGACCGGCATGTCTTATATCCAAGCCATGCCGATGATCTGGAGGGTTCTGTATACCCTTGAGAGGATCATCGAGCAGGAGGGGATTGACTTAGGGATGTCGGAGCTGGCTGAGCTATATGATCTTACCACGTTTGGTTCCTGTCGATACTTGCTGAAACGGAAAGCCGGGGAGGATCACCCTGTTTTTAAGGTTACCAAAAATGACACAAACTGGAAGCGACGTTTCTTCTTTGTTAGGAGGGATACCATCCCTAATGGGAAGGATCTGCCCAAGGAGTGAGCCACTCATGGTAGGATAGAGGATCCTGGAAGGATCACTATCAGACTTGTCTCTTATGATGAGGATCACTAATGTCTTCTTTGTCTTTTGTGCAGCTATATCCGTTGCTCATCTCAAGTTAACCCCTGCTGCAAGAGAAAGAGTTTTAGCTTTCAAAAAGCTTGATCCTGAGACCAGAAGTTTTCAAGTCACCATCCAGGATTCACAAGAAGTATCCTCCGCATCTGCCACAATGTCAAGTAAGTATCCTTATCAAAAAGTAAGTTCCATGCAAGACTGTTAAATTGGTTAGGAAACTTATCTTGTTTTGATTGTGTAGGCGCTGGGAAATCTGCTAAGTCTGCCAAGTCTGCTTCCAAGTTCGGGATTGATGATCTTGCCAATGTCAAGTCTTCAAGAAAGAAGACTTCTGTTGCCAGTCCCTCTGCTTCAGCCCCTAAAGCTCCTATTAGGGGTAAGGGAAAGAAGAGAAAGGCTTCTGAGGATCTTCAAGGATTTCCCCTGCTCCGCCAGCAGTTTCTTGATTACGTTAATGAAGTAAGGATCATTGCCCCTGTTGGTTATCCTACTTGAATATCCTGCTCGAATATCATGCCTGTATATCCTGCCTGTTTGAGGATCACTTGCGTCTGACGTCATATCTTGTTTTTCTTGCAGAAATTTACCGAAATAGAGACTTATGTCAACCACGTTGAAGATCAAGATCGCCAAATTGCCGACCTTCAACAGATGGGTGTGCTGAAGGACCCCAAGATAGCTGATCTTGAGAAGGAGCTCCGGGCTACCAACGATGAAGCTGTCAAAGCACTGATCAACTTCGACTACGAGAAACGTGATATCACCCAGGATGCTAAGGTCTCTGCTGCGATAACCATGTATAAGATCCAGCTGCGGAGGCTCAGGATCCTTCCTTCGACAGAGGCACATGGGACGTGGAAGGTTGGAAGGCAAGGCTGGCAGAGTTGGAGGATGATGATGAGGCCGAGGAGATCCCTATGCTTGAAGGTCGTGATGCTGGCAAGGATCAGGGGGAAGCAAGTGGAGCTGGTGGTGATGGTGCAGCGAAGGTTTGAGCTGCAGGATTGGGCAATGATGGAAATTTCTAGACATAGCCGGAGCCCAATTTTTAAAATTTGGTAGTGGTTTTTTTGTGGTTGTGATGTTTCGAAACAATTTATGGTTTGTAACTTAAACAATAGTTTTTAGGGTTAAGGATCATGGATCCTTTGAACAATAGGTAGGATCGCAAATGGTGGAGGGATCCTCTGTTTGGGGGATGAAGCCTTTGTGATCCTGCCGCCTTTAATTTCCTGCACCTGCTAAGACCGCACAGACAATGGACACCCTTTGCCAACCCATGTGGACGGGCCACGTTTTGCTGGTAGAAATGTGGGTTGGCAATTTTGACAACTTTTTGAAAGGGTTTAAGATCCTTTTGTTAATAATATAACTTTAATCTTTATGGCTTATCTCGTGTTGTTATCCTTTATTTGTCTTCTTATTTTCCAGTTTGTTTTAGAAACATATTTGTTAGAGTAACAAGAGTTGAGCAAACCATGTTTAATAAATTTAGGATATGATCCTAGATCAAATATCCTGACACTGAAAATTTTTGAAGCAATCAATTTCAAGGATCATAGGTTTAGTTGTCAAAGTGTAAGGGTTGTTTAGTATAATCAAAATAGTCAAGGATCATACCTGAGGATCCGAGTTAGGATCCTAACCTTTAATCAAGACGACCGTAGATGAGATTTTAATGGATAATAAGGATTAAGGATCCTTATGTGTTTAACTTTGAAAACCTGAAAAATGAAACATAGCTTGGGACTAAGCCAATGTAAAAGGTAAATTAGTAGCTGGGGACATGCCCAAAGGGTAACTGGGGATGAGATCCCAAAGGATCACTGGGGACAAGCCCAAAGGATAACTGGGGACAAGCCCAAAGGATAACTGGGGACAAGCCCAAAGGATCGTATGTAAACTGGAGTATGGCCCTTACTGGCGACTATCCAAGCTTAGTGACATGAAAATGTCAAAACCTTAGCTAACGTGAAAACGTTAGAAACCTTAGGAACGGATGTATGGTACGTCTACCATTATACATAGGATCCTGGGTATAGCCAGTACGATGAGGTTGTCAGCCCCGGAAGTGGGTACTGGTCCCAAAGACGTGAACTATATCAGGATCATCGTGCGCTGCTGGCGGAAACTGGGGATAATCCCAAGGATAACTGGGGTTGAACCCAAGGATCTGCGTTGCTTTTGAAGATCTCTGACGATATGCTGAAGATACCTGAACTATCATAACTCAAATGGTTCGTGAGAAGAGGATGAAGGATACAGGGTCCTTATCCTTTGGTAAAAAGTAAGGAAATGTAATAGTTTTAAGATAAGGACATTACCAGAGTAAGGATCACTGACATCACCGGGATCCTTCGAGGATACTTCAATGTAAGGATCACATGCTTGAAGGATCATGTTCATATGAAATATTTCTTTAAGTGAACAGCATTCCAGGCTCTTGGTAACAAATTTCCTTCCATGGTTAGCAATCTGTATGCCCCCTTTCCTGCTTCAGCTTCAATCAAGTAAGGGCCTTCCCACTTTGGTGCTAACTTCCCGTCAGCAGGATTGATAGTGTTTTGGAATGCTTTTCTCAACACCATATCTCCGACTTGGAACTTCCTTATCCTAACATTTTTGTTGTAAGCACCAGCCATTCTTTGTTGGTAGCTTGCCATCCTTATCCTAGCCAGACCCCTGATTTCCTCAATAGTATCCAAATCCTGAGCTAGTATTGTAGCATTCTCTTCAGGATCACGAGTACTTGTTCTAGCAGTTGGGATCACCATCTCTGTTGGGATCACTGCTTCTGCCCCAAATACTAAAGAGAAAGGTGTTTGACCAGTGGCATTCTTGGGAGTTGTCCTATCAGCCCATAGCACATAAGGTAATTCCTCTGCCCATTTCCCCTTCTTGGATCCTAGCTTCTTCTTCAGATTGTTGATGATGATCTTGTTGGATGATTCTGCTTGACCATTGGCTTGTGGATGAACTGGTGTTGATGTTATCATCTTAATTCCCCAACTGTCACAAAAGTTAGTGGTTCTGCTTCCAATGAATTGGGAACCATTATCACATACAATTTCAGAGGGAATGCCAAATCTAGTTATAATGTTTCTTTTGATAAAGGATATAACTTCCTTTTCTCTGACTTGAGCAAAAGCTTCAGCTTCTATCCACTTAGAGAAGTAGTCAGTCATGGCAAGCATAAATACTTTTCCACCAGGTGCTTTAGGGAGCTTGCCAACTATATCCATCCCCCATCTCATGAATGGCCAAGAGGATGGTATAGGATGTAGCAATTCGGCTGGCTGATGGAGGATATTGCTGTGTCTTTGACAAGGATCACACTTTTTAGCATATTCTACAGCATCCCTTTTCATAGTTGGCCAGTAGTATCCTGTTCTAAGGATCCTCGAGAATAATGCTCTGCCCCCAGTGTGGTTTCCACAATCTCCTTCATGGAAGTCTCTCAACACTTCTTCAATTTCAGGATCCTCGATACATATTAAATATGGTCTTGCAAGAGATCGCTTATATAATACATTTTTCAAAATTGTGAATTGAGATACCTTAATCCTGAAAGCTCTAGGATTTTCTCCCATCGGATCTCCCCGTATTGCAAGTATCTCATGATTGGTGAGATCCATGATCCTGAATAAGATTGAGCTTCTTCACTAGGGATCACTGCAGTATCCTCTTCTATTTCCATGGCCACCTGATTTTCAATAGCAGGAGCCAGGATATGGATGATAGGGATACTTATATCTTCTGGAATCTTCAAGGATGATCCTAGGTTGGCCAATGCATCAGCTTCTGTGTTCTCCTCCCTTGGTACCTGTTGTTTTGGTCAAAAATCACACAAGGATAATGTAACCAAACTTTATGAAAACGGGGTATGATGCTTGGTTAATTATGAAAGTAAAGGATCACTTCTGTGATAAAGATGCAAAGACACGATGATTTATACGAGGAAAAAGCCCTTGATCAATGAATGATCTCCGGCATAAAAAACCTCGGGTGATGGCAACTACTGATCACCAACTTCAATATAACAAAAATATAGTTACAACTTCGGATAGTAATGAGCTGAGTACAAGGATCACTGAGTGTCTAAGTGTTTGAGAGTTGTGTCGTATGTCGTGTGTCCCCTTCCGAATGAAGAAGAGTGGTACTTATACATGTGTAGGTGACCTATTTTAGGTAAAGTGACTAAATATCAGCTCATTACCCCTTTAGAAATAAAGATAATCTAGCCTAAATTGCTGCCCTTAGATCAAGCCAAGTTTCCATATCCGGTACAACGTCCATCTTCAATTCAGCTCTTGCCATAATTGTGAAAACGCGTTCCTAGATCATGATGCCTAGAGCATATCCTGCTAGATGTTCCTGCAAAATAATATTGTAGTAAGCGAAGGTGACCGTTAGCATAAGGATCACCATAGCGTCCTATGATCCTGATCCTGAAGTCCGCTAAGGATCACTGCCTGCCAAAGAAACAAGGATCACTGGTTAGGATCACATATAAGGATCACTTATAGTAAAAACCCAGCCCTAACAATTGCCCCCAAAATATAAGGAGTTAATTGTAAATAGACGAGTTATATTTTGCTTCGATCTTATCTCTAACGGGCGATTCCGATTAACTAGCCGTTACACATGAACTAGCCGTTGTGATCATTACGTCACAGATGTGACAATCCTGTAGATCATGATTATAAATAGGAGATAGGGTGAGGATCAGTTTGTATTTAAATTCGAGATACACTCCCTTTATATTCTGCACCGAAGGTTGTTCAGGTATCTTCTTCCTCTCTCTTTCCCTTCTTCCTTTCCTTTACTCTGTTTTTTCTACTTCGTCTCTGTTTCTATTCCGTCACAAAACATGTTGCTCCGGAATTCTCCATACAAGGATTCCAAGAAGGATAGTCCCTTAAAAAGCCAGGGGATTATCAAGGACTCTCCTACGGAGAGGTGCTGCTTTACTGATGTCCATATAGACATGATTCGCCATTGCTTTCCGGCGAATGTTGTTTTTAAATCCTTTGATCCTACTGCTTTGAGCGATTTTGTCTCAGATGTCTGGGTGGCTTTTCCTGCTACTCCGTTTACTATAGGTTACTCATATCCTTTTCCAGACTTTACCCAGTCTTTCTTTTCCTTAACCGGCATCTCTTACATCCAAGCTATGCCGATGATCTGGAGGGTTCTTTATACCTTCGAGAGGATCATCGAGCAAGAAGGGATTGATCTGGGGATGGCGGAGTTAGCTGAGTTTTACGATCTCACCACCTTCGGTTCTCACCGATATTTGTTGAAACGGAAAGCTGGGGAGGATCACCCAATCTTCAAAGTTACTAAGAATGATACCAACTGGAAACGTCGGTTTTTCTTTGTTAAGAGGGATTCCATCCCGGATGGGAAGGATCTGCCCAAGGAATGGGCCACTCATGGTAGGGTAGAGGATCCTCGAAGGATCACTATCAGTCCTGTCTCATATGATGAGGATCACTGATGTCTTTTTTCCTTTGTCTTATATGCAGCTATTTCCATTGCTCGTCTGAAATTAACCCCTGCTGCAAAAGAGAGAGTGTTAGCTTTCAAAAAGCTTGATCCTGAAGTTAGAAGCTTCCAAATCACTATCCAAGATTCTCAAGAAATATCCTCTGCATCTGCCACAATGTCAAGTAAGTATCTTTATAGAAAATAAGTTTTATGTAAAAGTATTTAATTTAACAAGGAGACTTATCTTGTTTTTGAATTGTGTAGGTGCTGGAAAATCTGCCAGGTCTGTTAAATCCGCTTCCAAGTTTGGGATAAGTGATCTTGCTAATGTCACGTCTTCAAAGAAGAAGAAGGCTCCTGCTGCCAGTCCTTCAGCATCAGCTCCTAAAGCATCTATCCGGGGCAAGGGAAAAAAGAGGAAAACCTCTGAAGATCTCCAAGGATTTCCCCTCCTCCGTCAGCAATTCCTCGACTACGTGAATGAGGTAAGGATCACTGCCCCTGTTGGTTATCCGTCTATCGTATCCTGTCTGTGTATCCTGCTTTTCTGGAGGATCATCTGATCCTATGCTTATCTTTTTCTTCTCCTGTTGCAGAAACTTGCTGAGATTGAAACTTATCTTGGCAATGTTGAGGACCAGGAGAGCCAGATTGCCGATCTTCAGCAAATGGGTGTGTTAAAGGATCTCAAGATAGCGGATCTTGAGAAGGAACTCCAGGCCACCAAGGATGAAGCTGCTCAGAGGCTGACTGATATGGATAACGAGAAGCAGGAGATCACCCAAGATGCTAAGGTCTCCGCGGCAATTGCTATGTATAAGATACAACTTCAGATGGCCGAGGAGGCTCAGGATCCTACCTTTGACAAAAGCTCATGGGATGTTGAAGGTTGGAAGGCAAGGCTGGCGGACTTGGATGATGAGGAGGATGCTGAGGATATCCCAAGGCTGGAGGGAGGTGATGCTGATAAGGATCAGGATGGAGAAGCTGGTGGAGATGGAGCAGCGAAGGAGTAGGCTGCATGATTGGGCGATGATGGATATTGTTGACTAGGCCGGAGCCCAATTTTTTTAGGTTTGTTTGTGGTTGTGGTATTTGGAACAATTTATGGTCTGTAACTTAAACAATAGTTTCTTAGGGTTAAGGATCCTGGATCCTTTTAGACAATAGGTAGGATTACGAAAGGTGGAGGGATCCTCTGTTTGGGGGATGAAGCCTTTGTGATCCTGCCGCTTTTACTTTCCTGCAAAAATGCTAAGACCGCATAGACAATGGACACCCTTTGCCAACCCATGTGGACGGGCCACGTTTTGCTGGTAGAAATGTGGGTTGGCAATTTTGACAACTTTTTGAAAGGGTTAATGATCCTTTTGTTTAATAATATAACTTAACTTTTCTGGCTTATCTTGTGTTGTTATCCTTCAATAATCCTCTTATTTCTCAATTGCTATTTTTGTTAAAATGACAAGAGTTGACAAAGTGTTAAATAATCTTAGGATATGATCCTGGATCAAATATCCTCATATTGAAAATTCTTAAAGCGTTTTAGTTCAAGGATCATAGGTTCGGTTGTCAAAGTATAAGGGTTGGTTAGGATAAAGAGTATAATCAAAAATAGTCAAGGATCATACCTGAGGATCCACGTTAGGATCCTAACCTTTAATCAAGACAACATAGATAAGACTTTGATAATTAATAAGGATTAAGGATCCTTATATGTTTAGACTTCCAAAACCTGAAAAGTGAGATATAACTTGGGACTAAGCCAATGTAAAAGATAAATTAGTAACTGGGGACATGCCCAAAGTATAACTGAGGGTGATCCCAGAGGATCACTGGGGACAAGCCCAAAAAGATAACTGGGGACAAGCCCAAAGGATAACTGGGGACAAGCCCAAAGGATCGTATGTAAACTGGAGTATGGCCCTTTCTGGCAACTATCCAAACTTAGTGACATGAAAATGTCAAAACCTTAGCTAACGTGAAAACGTTAGAAACCTTAGGAACGGATGTATGGTGCGTCCACCATTATACGTAGGATCCTAAATATAGCCAGTACGATGAGGTTGTCAGCCCCGAAAGTGGGTACTGGTCCCAAAGACGTGAACTATACCAGGATCATCGTGCGCTGCTGGCGGAAACTGGGGATAATCCCAAGGATAACTGGGGTTGGACCCAAGGATCTGTGGTGCTCTTGGAGATTTTTGACGATTTGCTGAAGATACCTGAACTATCATAACTCAAATGGTTTGTGAGTAGAGGATGAAGGATACATGATCCTTATTCTTAGGCAAAAAGTAAGAAAATGCAATAGTTTTAGGATAAGCATATTACCAGAGTAAGGATCACCGATATCTCCAGGATCCTTCAAGGATACTTCAATGTAAGGATCACAGGCAGGAAGGATCATGTTCACATGAAATATTTCTTTAAGTGAACAGCATTCCAGGCTCTTGGTAACAAGTTTCCTTCCATGGTTAGCAACCTGTATGCCCCCTTTCCTGCTTCAGCTTCAATCAAGTAGGGACCTTCCCATTTTGGTGCTAGCTTCCCGTCAGCAGGATTGATAGTATTTTGAAATGCTTTTCTCAACACCATATCTCCGACTTGGAACTTCCTTATCCTGACATTCTTGTTGTAGGCACCAGCCATCCTTTGTTGGTAGCTTGCCATCCTTATCCTAGCTAGATCCCTGTTTTCCTCAATAGTATCTAAATCCTGAGCTAGGATTGTAGCATTTTCTTCAGGATCACGAGCGCTTGTTCTAGCAGTTGGGATTACCATCTCTGTTGGGATCACTGCTTCTGCCCCAAATACTAAAGAGAAGGGTGTTTGGCCAGTGGCATTCTTGGGGGTTGTCCTATCAGCCCATAGCACATAAGGTAACTCCTCTGCCCATTTTCCTTTCTTGGATCCTAGCTTCTTCTTCAGATTGTTGATGATGATCTTGTTGGATGATTCTGCTTGACCATTGGCTTGTGGGTGAACTGGTGTTGATGTGATCATCTTGATTCCCCAACTGTCACAAAAGTTAGTGGTTCTGCTTCCAATGAATTGGGAGCCATTATCACATACAATTTCAGAGGGAATGCCAAATCTAGTTATAATGTTTCTTTTAATGAAGGATATGACTTCCTTTTCTCTGACTTGAGCGAAGGCTTCAGCTTCTATCCACTTGGAAAAATAGTCAGTCATGGCAAGCATAAATACTTTTCCACCAGGTGCTTTAGGGAGCTTGCCAACTATATCCATTCCCCATCTCATGAATGGCCAAGTGGATGGTATGGGGTGTAGTAATTCAGCTGGTTGGTGAAGGATATTGCTATGTCTTTGGCAAGGATCACATCTTTTAGCATACTCTATAGCATCCCTTTTCATTGTTGGCCAGTAGTATCCTGTTCTAAGGATCCTTGAGAATAATGCCCTGCCCCCAGTGTGGTTTCCACAATCTCCTTCATGGAAGTCTCTCAACACTTCTTCAATTTCAGGATCCTCAATACATCTCAAATATGGTCCTGCAAGGGATCGTTTATATAGCATATTATTTAAGATTGTAAATTGAGATACCTTGATCCTGAAAGCTCTAGGATTTTCTCCCATTGGGATCTCTCCGTTTTGCAAGTATTTCATGATTGGTGGGATCCATGATCCTGAATAAGATCGAGCTTCTTCACTAGGGGTTACTGCAGTATCCTCTTCTATTTCCATGGCTACTTGATTTTCAATAGCAGGAGCCAGGATATGGATGATAGGGATACTTATATCTTCTGGAATTTTTAAGGATGATCCTAGGTTGGCCAATGCATCAGCTTCCGTGTTATCCTCCCTTGGTACCTGTGTTAAGCTAAAAGAAACAAAAGAGAGTGCCAATTCTTTGACTATCTCTAGATATTTGGTTAGTTTTTCACCTTTAACAGCATAGGATCCATTAAAGTGATTGGTGATCAATAATGAATCTACATATACTTCGAGATATCTTACCCCCATATCCTTAGCAATCTGTAAGCCAGCGATTAAGGCTTCATATTCAGCCTCATTGTTAGTTGCTTGGAACTCACAGGCTATGGAGTGGGGTATTATGTCCCCCTGTGGCGATTTTAGTAGGATCCCTAGCCCTGTGCCTTTGATATTTGAGGATCCGTCGGTGTGTAGTATCCAAGGATCCTTGGTCTCATCCAGCTGCTGGACCTCCAATTCTGCTTCCTTTTGTAGATCACTACTGAAATCAGCCACAAAGTCAGCTAGTGCTTGAGATTTAATGGCTGTTCTTGGTTCGTATCTTATATCGTGGGCACTAAGCTTCACTGCCCACTTAGCCATTCTCCCTGACATATCCGGTTTCCTGAGGACATTCTTAATTGGAAAATTAGTTTTAACAACAATAGTATGGGTTTCAAAATAATGCCTTAACTTAGTGGATGCCATGATTAATGCAAGGATAAGTTTTTCGAGGTGTGAGTACCTGGATTCGGCATCAAGTAGACTTTTACTTACATAGTAGATAGGATATTGTGTACCTTCGTGATCCTTAACAAGGACAGCACTTACCGCGGTTGAGGATACCGCCAGATATAAGGATAACACATCTCCTTTTTCCGGTTTTGCTAATGCTGGTGCTGAGGACATATACTCTTTTAGGGCTTGTAAAGCATTCTCATGTTTCTCAGTCCATTCAAACTTCTTGTTCTTCCTTAGGATATCGTAGAATTCTTTGCATTTTTCTGAGGATTTCGATATGAACCTGTTCAAAGCTGCTATCCTGCCTGTCAGTCTTTGGACATCCTTGGCATTGGCAGGAGATTTGATATTTATCAATGCTTTGATTTGTTCCGGGCTTGCTTCAATGCCCCTCTGGGTTACCATGTATCCTAAGAACTTTCCTGCCTTAACACCAAAATGGCATTTTGAAGGATTAAGTTTCATGTTATAATTATCAAGGATATCGAATGCTTCTTCCAAGTCCCTTAGGTGATCCTCAGCTTTCTTTGACTTGACCACCATATCATCTATGTACACCTCCATAGTTTTTCCAATTTGATCCTTGAACATCATATTTACCAGCCTTTGATATGTTGCACCTGCATTTCTTAGTCCAAAAGGCATGGCAATATAACAATATAAACCGGTTGGGGTCATAAAGGCTGTATCCTCTTGGTCAGATGGTTCCATCTGGATTTGTTGGAATCCAGATGATGCATCCATAAAAGTTAACAGTTCATGCCCCGCCGTTGCATCCACCATGGAGTCAATGTGGGGTAATGGGAAAGGATCCTTGGGACATGCCTTATTCAAATCAGTGAAATCGACACATACCCTCCACTTTCCGTTTTTCTTTTGGACAACAACCACATTGGCTAACCATTTAGGATACTTTACCTCTCTGATCATACCTGCTCGAAGTAGTCTCTCTACTTCTTCTTGGATAATGGCATTCCTTTCTGGTGCAAACTTCCTCCTTTTTTGATGGATTGGCTTGATAGACCTGTCGATGCCAAGTTTGTGAGTAATAATATCCTTAGATATACCTGTCATATCTTCATGTTTCCAAGCAAAGGTAGATTTTCTTCTTTTGAGGAAGGATATCATGTCTTCTTTCATCTTGCCAAGGATCCCTGATCCGATATAGATTTTTGATTCAGGATCACTAGGATCCAAGAGGATTTCATCTACATCTTGTTCCCTTGCCTCCAAGACATTCCTCGGAGGATACTGTAATTGCTATTGCTCCCTTGGCTTCGAGGTTGGCTTCATGGATGAGGTATAGCAATCCTTAGCCTCTTGCTGATCACTGTCGATCTTGATTATCCCCCATGGGCTAGGGAGCTTCACACATTGATGGTAGGTAGATGGAACTGCTTTCATGTCATGTATCCAAGGCCTGCCAAGGATAACGTTGCAACAAGATAAACAGTCAATTACACAAAATTTTTGGTAATTATGTAATCCTTCCACGTAGATTGGGAGTTTGATGTCCCCCAGAGTTTTCTTCGTTTCTCCACTGAATCCAACAAGCACGGAGGATCTTGGGATGATGTCTGATTCTGGGATTCCCATCTTCTTCAAGACATCAAGCTGGATAATGTTCACTGAGCTCCCTCCGTCAATAAGGATCCTGCGGACAAAGTGGTTAGAGATAAAGAGAGTGATAACTAGGCTATCATGGTGAGGATCCTGAACATTAACGCGATCATCCTCATCAAATGTTATCATCTTCCCTTCCGAGACACTTGAGGTTCTAATAGGCCTTTCTCCATTATCCATTTTTGATTCTTTTGCATGTCTTTTGGCCGCTGAGAAGGATGTACCACAAATGTCTGATCCTCCGGATATGAAGTTAATCACTTGTGCGTTTGCCGGAGGTGCTGGAGCCTTTTCAGGGATCCTTTCAGGATCCTGGGTCCTTTGCTTTTTTCTCCCCAATAATTCTTTTAGATGCCCCTTGCTTAGCAGGTATCCAATTTCTTTTCTTAAGGCTATGCAATCTTCAGTTAGGTGCCCGAAATCCTCATGGTATGCACACCATTTGGACTTGTCTTTAGTCCCGGATGGTTTATCATTCTTCCTGGGCCACCTAGCTTTCTCACCTAAATTCTGCATTGCAAGGATTAGTTCATGATTATCAACGGAAAAACAATATTCTGAGATTGGAGGATATTCTTCATCATCCTCTTCTTGGTCAACAGCATGCACATTCTTGTTCTCGTTTCTATGGTAGGATTTGAACTTGTTGCTTTTGAAGGAGGGTCCTTGCTTATCTTGTTTTGAGGATCCTACTTGTCTTTCCTGGATCCTCTTGTCATCCTCTAGCCGGATAAACCTGAGTGCTCGAGTTCTTACTTCATCTAAATTCCTGCATGGTGTCATAACAAGATCATCATAGAATAATGAATCCTTAAGCAGTCCCATTTTGAAGGCCTCAACAGCCGTAGCCATATCCAAGTTGGGAATGTCCAAGGATTCTTTACTAAATTTAGTTATATAATCCCTTAACGATTCGTTATGATTTTGAGTTATCCTGTATAAATCGCTAGTTAATTTTTCAAATTTTCTACTACAAGAGAATTGGTTATTGAATAAATTAACTAAATTGGCAAATGAAGTAATAGAGTAAGGGGGAAGACTTAGCAGCCATTTAAGGGCTGATCCAGTAAGAGTAGATCCAAATCCTTTACATAGGCATGCTTCCTTCAATTTTTCTGGGATAGGATTGATCTCCATCCTCTCCCTGTATTGTGCTATATGCTCCTCTGGATCCGTCGTGCCATCATACAGCTTCATGGTAGGGATATGGAACCTTTTGGGTACCTCTGCATCACAAATTGGTGGTGCAAAGCGAGATACCTTGTGGCTTCCATCTGCAATCTCTGGGATAGGCTTGACTACCCCCGGAACACTTGAGATCATGTCCTTTAGTTTCTGTAGTTCCCTGGCCATAACATGATTGGTACCTGTATCCTGCATGAATCCAAGGTTAGTAGTAGGATAATTATTTAAAGTGTTACCTCCCATTGGGTTCAGGTTAGGGAATCCACATTGCTGGGATTCTGGAACAACGGAGGGACCAGTGGAAGCAATGGTCTGCATTGGAATGAAGTCCCCTTGATGGACATCTAGACTTCCTGTTTGCAAACTTTTTAGGGATCCTGGCATCTGAAAGGATCCTGGTATCTGGGATGATCCTGGAACGAAGGAGGATCCTTGAACCTGGGATGATCCTGGAACAAAGGAGGATCCTTGGCCCTGTAATGATCCTGGAACAAAGTAGGATCCTTGAAACTGCTGTGCCCCCGGATAGGCTCCCGGATTCATGAAGGATCCCGTGTATTGAGGATAGGATCCTATTGGCTGAAAATGTGAATCTGATGTCTGAGTCATTGCTGCCGAGTTGAGACGTGATCCTCTTGACTCCCCTATGATTTGCACGTCCGGGATCCCTGATGGCTGGGAAGTGATTATTGGAGTATCGAAGCTCAAGGATTTGGGCATCAGTGGAGAATGATCCTCTGCCGCTTTCTTTTGTCTTTTGAGATCTCCAATTTCCCTGAGGATCCTTTCGTTGGTTTCATCTTGCCGCTGCATACGATCCTTCATCTGCAAAATTAAAGCAAATACATCACTAGTACTGGGAATAGAAGAATTCATAGCAGAAGAAGATAGAGGTTTAGAGAAAGTGGGAGTTGATCTCTTCTCAGTATTTTTCTAAGATCCTGCCGGTGGAGGAGGCAAGGTGATCTGTGATGAGGTGACCGCAGACATCGCCGTGGACGTGTTCTTCAATGATGAAGCCATGTAATTCTTTGAAATGATTTCGAACAAAAGATTTTCTTATGAATGAAGCACCAATTGCCCCACGGTGGGCGCCAAACTGTTTTGGTCAAAAATCACACAAGGATAATGTAACCAAACTTTATGAAAACGGGGTATGATGCTTGGTTAATTATGAAAGTAAAGGATCACTTCTGTGATAAAGATGCAAAGACACGATGATTTATACGAGGAAAAAGCCCTTGATCAATGAATGATCTCCGGCATAAAAAACCTCGGGTGATGGCAACTACCGATCACCAACTTCAATATAACAAAAATATAGTTACAACTTCGGATAGTAATGAGCTGAGTACAAGGATCACTGAGTGTCTAAGTGTTTGAGAGTTGTGTCGTATGTCGTGTGTCCCCTTCCGAATGAAGAAGAGTGGTACTTATACATGTGTAGGTGACCTATTTTAGGTAAAGTGACTAAATATCAGCTCATTACCCCTTTAGAAATAAAGATAATCTAGCCTAAATTGCTGCCCTTAGATCAAGCCAAGTTTCCATATCCGGTACAACGTCCATCTTCAATTCAGCTCTTGCCATAATTGTGAAAACGCGTTCCTAGATCATGATGCCTAGAGCATATCCTGCTAGATGTTCCTGCAAAATAATATTGTAGTAAGCGAAGGTGACCGTTAGCATAAGGATCACCATAGCGTCCTATGATCCTGATCCTGAAGTCCGCTAAGGATCACTGCCTGCCAAAGAAACAAGGATCACTGGTTAGGATCACATATAAGGATCACTTATAGTAAAAACCCAGCCCTAACACCTGTGTTAAGCTGAAAGAGACAAAGGAGAGTGCCAATTCCTTGACTATCTCTAAATATTTGGTTAGTTTTTCACCTTTAACAGCATAGGATCCATTAAAGTGATTGGTGATCAATAATGAGTCTTCATATACTTTAAGATACTTCACCCCCATATCCTTAGCAATTTGTAAGCCAGCAATTAAGGCTTCATATTCAGCCTCATTGTTAGTTGCTTGGAACTCACAGGCTATGGAGTGGGGTATTATGTCCCCCTGTGGCGATTTTAGTAGTATGCCGAGCCCTGTGCCCTTGACATTTGAGGATCCGTCAGTGTGTAGTATCCAAGGATCCTTGGTTTCATCCAGCTGCTGGACTTCCAATTCTGCTTCCTTTTGTAGATCACTACTGAAATCAGCCACAAAGTCAGCTAGTGCTTGGGATTTGATTGTTGTTCTAGGCTCGTATCTTATATCATGCGCACTAAGCTTTACTGCCCACTTAGCCATTCTTCCGGACATCTCTGGTTTCCTGAGGACATTCTTAATTGGAAAGTTAGTTCTAACAACAATAGTATGGGTTTCAAAATAATGCCTTAACTTAGTTGATGCCATGATTAATGCAAGAATAAGTTTTTCGAGGTGTGAGTACCTGGATTCGGCATCAAGTAAACTCTTACTTACATAGTAGATAGGATATTGGGTACCTTCGTGATCCTTAACAAGGACAGCACTTACAGCGGTTGAGGATACCGCCAGATATAAAGATAACACATCTCCTTTTTCGGGTTTTGTTAATGCTGGTGCTGAGGACATATATTTTTTAAGGGCTTGTAAAGCATTCTCATGTTTCTCAGTCCATTCAAACTTCTTGTTCTTCCTTAGGATATCGTAAAATTCTTTACATTTTTCTGAGGATTTTGATATGAACCTGTTTAAAGCTGCTATCCTGCCTGTTAGCCTTTGCACATCCTTAGCATTGGCAGGGGATTTGATATTCACCAGTGCTTTAATTTGCTCCGGACTTGCTTCAATGCCCCTCTGAGTTACCATATATCCTAGGAATTTACCTGCCTTAACACCAAAGTGGCATTTTGAAGGATTAAGCTTCATGTTATAATTATCAAGGATATCAAACGCTTCTTCCAAATCCCTTAGGTGATCCTCAGCTTTCTTTGATTTGACTACCATATCATCTATGTATACTTCCATAGTTTGTCCAATTTGATCTTTGAACATCATATTCACCAGCCTTTGATATGTTGCACCTGCATTTCTTAATCCAAAAGGCATGGCAATATAACAATACAAACCGGTTGGGGTCATAAAGGCTGTATCCTCTTGGTCAGATGGTTCCATCTGAATTTGTTGGAATCCAGATGATGCATCCATAAAGGTCAACAGTTCGTGCCCCGCTGTAGCATCCACCATGGAGTCAATGTGGGGTAATGGGAAAGGATCCTTGGGGCATGCCTTATTCAGATCAGTGAAATCGACACATACCCTCCACTTTCCGTTTTTCTTTTGGACAACGACCACATTGGCTAACCATTTTGGATATTTTACCTCTCTGATCATACCTGCTCGAAGTAGTTTCTCTACTTCTTCTTGGATAATGGCATTCCTTTCTGGTGCAAACTTCCTCCTTTTTTGATCGATTGGTTTAATAGACCTGTCAATGCCAAGTTTATGAGTTATGATATCCTTGGATATACCTGTCATATCTTCGTGCTTCCATGCAAAGGTAGACTTTCTTCTTTTGAGGAAGGATATCATGTCTTCTTTCATCTTGCCAAGGATCCCTGATCCGATATAGATTTTTGATTCAGGATCACTAGGATCCAAGAGGATTTCGTCCACATCTTGTTCCCTTGCCTCCAAGACATTCCTCGGAGGATACTGTAATTGCTATTGCTCCCTTGGCTTCGAGGTTGGCTTCATGGATGAGGTATAACAATCCTTAGCCTCCTGCTGATCACTGTCGATCTTGATTATCCCCCATGGGCTAGGGAGTTTCACACATTGATGATAGGTGGATGGAACTGCTTTCATATCATGTATCCAGGGCCTGCCAAGGATGACATTGCAACAAGATAAACAGTCAATAACACAAAATTTTTGATAATTATGTAATCCTTCCACGTAGATTGGAAGTTTGATGTCCCCCAGAGTTTTCTTCGTTTCTCCACTGAATCCTACAAGCACGGAGGATCTTGGTGTGATGTCTGATTCTGGGATACCCATTTTCTTCAGAACATCAAGCTGGATAATGTTCACTGAGCTTCCTCCGTCGATAAGGATCCTGCGGACAAAATGGTTAGAGATAAAGAGAGTAATAACTAAACTATCATGATGAGGATCCTGGATGTTAATGCGATCATCCTCATCAAACATTATCGTCTTTCCTTCGGAGACACTTGATGTTCGAATAGGTCTCTCTCCATTATCCATTTTTGCTTCCTTTGCATGCTTTTTGGCCGCCGAGAAGGATGTACCACAGATGTCTGATCCTCCGGAAATAAAGTTGATCACTTGTGCATTCACCGGAGGGGCTGGAGCCTTTTCAGGGATCCTTTTAGGATCCTGAGTCCTTTGCTTTTTTCTTCCCAACAATTCTTTTAGATGCCCCTTGCTTAACAGATATCCAATTTCTTTTCTTAAAGCTATGCATTCTTCAGTTAGATGCCCGAAATCCTCATGGTATGCACACCATTTTGACTTGTCTTTAGTCCCGGATGGTTTATCATTCTTCCTGGGCCACCTAGCTTTTTCTCCTAGATTCTGTATTGCAAGGATTAGTTCATGATTATCAACGGAAAAACAATATTCGGAGATTGGAGGATAATCTTCATCATCCTCTTCTTGGTCAACAGTATGCACATTCTGGTTGTCATTTCTGTGGTAGGATTTGAATTTATTGTTCTTGAAGGAGGATCCTTGCTTCTCCTGCTTTGAGGATCCTACTTGTCTCTCTTGGATCCTCTTGTCATCCTCTAGCCGGATGAACCTGAGTGCCCGAGTTCTTACTTCATCTAGATTCCTGCATGGTGTCATAACAAGATCATCATAGAATAATGAATCCTTAAGCAGTCCCAATTTGAAGGCTTCAACAGCCGTAGCCATATCCAAGTTGGGAATGTCCAAGGATTCTTTACTGAATTTAGTTATATAATCCCTTAAAGATTCATTATGACTTTGAGTTACCCTATATAAATCACTAGTTAATCTTTCAAATTTTCTACTACAAGAGAATTGGTTATTGAATAAATTAACTAAATTAGCAAATGAAGTAATAGAGTAAGGGGGAAGACTTAGCAGCCATTTAAGAGCTGATCCAGTAAGAGTGGATCCAAATCCTTTACATAGGCATGTTTCCTTTAACTTTTCCGGGATTGGATTGATCTCCATCCTCTCCCTGTATTGTGCTATGTGCTCCTCAGGATCCGTTGTACCATCATACAGCTTCATAGTAGGGATATGGAACCTTTTGGGTACCTCTGCATCACAAATTGGTGGTGCAAAGCGAGATACCTTATGGCTTCCATCTGCAATCTCTGGGATAGGCTTGACTACCCCTGGAACACTTGAGATCATATCTTTTAGCTTCTGCAACTCCCTGGCCATAGCATGATTGATACCTGTATCCTGCATGAATCCATGGTTAGTGGTAAGATAATTATTTAAAGTGTTACCTCCCATTGAGTTCAAGTTAGGAACATTGGGTGTGAATCCATATTGCTGGGATTCTGGGATAACGGAGGGACCAGTGGAAGCAATGGTCTGCATTGGAATGAAGTCCCCTTGATGGACATCTAGACTTCCTGTTTGCAAACTTTTTAGGGATCCTGGCATCTGGAAAGATCCTGGTATCTGGGATGATCCTGGAACGAAGGAGGATCCTTGAACCTGGGACGATCCTGGAACAAAGAAGGATCCTTGAACCTGGGATGATCCTGGAACAAAGGAGGATCCTTGAAACTGCTGTGCTCCCGGATAGGCTCCTGAATTCATGAAGGATCCCATATGCTGGGGATAGGATCCTGCCGGCTGAAAGTGTGAGCCTGATGCTTGAGTCATTGCTGCCGATCCGAGGTGCAATCCTCTTGATTCTCCCATAATTTGCACGTCTGGGACTCCCGATGGCTGAGAAGTGATCATTGGAGTATCAAAGCTCAGGGATTTGGGCATCAGTGGGGAATGATCCTCTGCCGCTATCTTTTGCCTTTTGAGGTCCCCAATTTCCCTGAGGATCCTGTCATTAGTTTCATCCTGCCGCTGCATACGATCCTTCATCTGCAAAATTAAAGCAAACACATCACTAGTACTAGGAACAGAAGAATTCATAGCAGAAGAAGATGGAGGTTTAGAGAAGGTAGGATTTGGTCTCTTCTCAGCATTTTTCTGGGATCCTGCCGGTGGTGGAGGCAGAGTGTTCTGGGACGAGGTGACTGCAGACATCGCCGTGGACGTATTCTTCAATGATGAAGCCATGTAACTCTTTGAAATGATTTCGAACAAAAGGTTTTCTTATGAATGAAGCACCAATTGCCCCACGGTGGGCGCCAAACTGTTTTGGTCAAAAATCACACAAGGATAATGCAACCAAACTCTATGTAAACGGGGTATGATGCTTGGTTTATTGAAAAAGTAAAGGATCACTTCAGTATGAAATATGCAAAGACACAATGATTTATACGAGGAAAAAGCCCTTGATCAATGTATGATCTCCGGCATAAAAAACCTCGGGTGATGGCAACTACCGATCACCAAACTTCAATATAAGAAAAATGGTTACAACTTCGGATAATAATGAGCTGAGTACAAGGATCACTATAGTTTCGAGTGTCTAAGCGTGTGAGAATGGTGTTGTGTGTCCTTCCGAATAGGGAAGAGTGTTATATATACAAGTGTAGGTGATCTATTTTAGGTAAAAAGACTAATAATCAGCTCATTACCCCTTTAGAAATAAAAGTAAATCTAGCCTAAATTGTCGCCCTTAAATCATGCCAAGTTTCCATATCCTTTGCAACGTCCATCTCCGATTAAGCACATGCTATAATTGTAAAGACGCGTCCTTTGATCGTGATGCTAAGAGCGGATCCTGCTAGATGTTCCTGCAAAATATCATTTAATTCAATGAAGGTAACTGTTAGCATGAGGATCCTATAATGGTCCATGATCCTGATCCTGAAGTCCTGCTGAGGATCACTATCTGCTAAAGAAACAAGGATCACTGGTTAGGATCACATGTAAGGATCATATATCATAAAAATCCAGCCCTAACATACTCCCTTTATAATCTCGTCCGAAGATCGATCAGGTATTCTCCTCTTTTCTTTCTTCCTTCTTTTACTCTGTTTTTTTGCTCCTCTGTTTACATTCTTCTGTTAGTATGTTGCTCCGAAATTCCCCTCACAAGGATCACAAGAAGAGCAGCCCCCCGAAAAGCCAAGGGATCATCAAGGACTCTCCTACTGAGAGGTGTTGCTTCACCGATGCTCACATCGATAGGATCCGTCACTGCTTTCCGGCGGATACTATCTTCAAGTCTTTCACTCCCACCGCTCTAAGTGATTTTGTTTCTGACACATGGGTAGCTTTTCCTGTAACTCCGTTTACCATAGGATATTCGTATCCTTTTCCAGCTTTCACCCAATCCTTCTTTTCCCTGACCGGCATGTCTTATATCCAAGCCATGCCGATGATCTGGAGGGTTCTGTATACCCTTGAGAGGATCATCGAGCAGGAGGGAATTGACTTAGGGATGTCGGAGCTGGCTGAGCTATATGATCTTACCACGTTTGGTTCCTGTCGATACTTGTTGAAACGGAAAGCTGGGGAGGATCACCCTGTTCTTAAGGTCACCAAGAATGATACAAATTGGAAGGGATGATTCTTCTTTGTTAGGAGGGATACCATCCCTAATGGGAAGGATCTACCCAAGGAGTGGGCTACTCATGGTAGGATAGAGGATCCTGGAAGGATCACCATCAGACTTGTCTCTTATGATGAGGATCACTAATGTCTTTCTTTGTTTTTTGTTTATTGTGTAGCTATCTCCATCTCTTATCTGAAGCTGACCCCTGCGGCAAAAGAGAGGCTTTTGGCCTTCAAGAAGCTTGATCCGGAGACAAGAAGTTTTCAAGTTGCCATTCAAGATTCACAGGAAGTATCCTCCGCATCTGCCACAATGTCAAGTAAGTATCCTCATTAAAAAGTAGTTCTATGTAGGATTTTTTGAATTAGTTAAAGTACTTATCTTATTTTGATTGTGTAGGCGCTGGGAAATCTGTCAAGTCTGCCTCCAAGTTTGGTATTGATGATCTTGCAAACGTTAAATCTGCAAGGAAGAAGGCTCCTGCTGCCAGTCCCTCTGCTTCAGCCCCTAAAGCACCTATTAGGGGTAAAGGAAAGAAGAGGAAGGTCTCTGAGGATCTTCAAGGATTTCCCCTGCTCCGCCAGCAGTTTCTTGATTATGTTAATGAAGTAAGGATCATTGCCCCTGTTGGTTATCCTACTTGAATATCCTGCTTGTATATCCTGCTTCTTTGAGGATCACCCGGTCCTGAACTTACCGCTTTCCCTTTCTGCAGAAACTTGCTGAAATAGAAACATATCTTGGCCATGTTGAGGATCAGGACCGTCAAATTGCCGACCTCCAACAGATGGGTGTGCTGAAGGATCTCAAGATTGCTGATCTTGAGAAGGAGCTCCGGGCTACAAAGGATGAAGCTGCTCAAATGCTGGTCAACATGGATGATGAGAAGCAGGAGATCACCCAGGATGCCAAGGTCTCTGCCGCAATAGCTATGTATAAGATACAACTGCAGATGGCTGCGGAGGCTCAGGATCCTGCCTTTGATAAAAGCTCATGGGACGTGGAAGGTTGGAAGGCAAGGCTGGCAGAGTTGGAGGATGATGATGAGGCCGAGGAGATCCCTATGCTTGAAGGTGGCAAGGATCAGGGGGAAGCAAGTGGAGCTGGTGGTGATGATGCAGCGAAGGTTTGAGCTGCAGGATTGGGCAATGATGGAAATTTCTAGACATAGCCGGAGCCCAATTTTTTTAAAATTTGGTAGTGGTTTTTGTGGTTGTTGATGATTTGAAACAATGATGGTCTGTACTTAAACAATAGTTTTTAGGGTTAAGGATCATGGATCCTTTGAACAATAGGTAGGATCGCAAATGGTGGAGGGATACTCTGTTTGGGGGATGAAGCCTCTGTGATCCTGCCGCTTTTAATTACCTGCACCTGCTATGACCGCATAGACAATGGACACCCTTTGCCAACCCATGTGGACGGGCCACGTTTTGCTGGTAGAAATGTGGGTTGGCAATTTTGACAACTTTTTTGAAAGGGTTTAAGATCCTTTGTTAATAAAATAGCTTTAATCTTTCTGGCTTACCTTGTCTCGTTATCCTTTACTTATCCTCTTGTTGTCCAATTATTTTAGAAATATATTTGTTAGAATAACAAAAGTTGAGCAAATAAATTTAGGATATGATCTGTAACACCCCGTGTTTTCCAAAGTCAAAGTCAAAGTCAAGTGTTGACTGTTATTGGAATTAAAGATTAATAAAGATTAATTTCATTTTAGTTTCATTTTGATTTTCGTATTATTTGGAGTAAGTGTTGTATAATCAAACTAATCGACCGATAATCGAACTGTGAATCAACGACCGACTGTGAATGATAGGAAGTAACAATGCAATAAAGCTAGTCAATCAATAATCGAGCTGATCAAATCAATCATCGAACTCAAGTGTGGGGATTTTAGTACTTTTATACGTGTGTGTGTGCCTTATGTGTTACTTGTGCATGTTTACTTATATGTTAAAGTGTGTGGTGAATCAATCAAATCAAATCAAGACTCAAAGGTGAATCAAACTCAATCGAAATCGAATCTAAATTGTGGTGTAAGGATGCTTGTATGTTAGATATAGTAGTTGGGACTAAAAGTAATTTGATTAGGAATTCTATCATTCTCAAATCATCGTTCATCGAAGTCGAAATATCGAAAATCGTCGCAAAACACTCAAAACCAGGCAAGCCGATCGAACAGGGCAACCTGATCGAACAGGCTAGCCGATCGAACAGGGCAACCTGATCGAACAGGCTAGCCAATCGAACAGGGCAACCTGATCGAACAGGCTAGCCGATCGAACAAGACTGTTCGATCGGACAGCTGCTCGATCAGGGATGCTGTTCGATCAGCTGACCCCTTTCCTCTTTTGGAAGCCTATAAATAGGGCTGTCTTTGTCAACCTTTCCACTTTTGGAAAAGCTCTGACCGACCAGCCTCTTCTTCTCACTAAATCTCAGATTTCTCTCAAACCGGTAAGTATTTCACTCTAATCCTTGTACGTTTTTGTTCATTAATCGATTCTCCATCTTTCTATCTTTCAAAATCTGAATTTCATCCATGAAATCACCAAGATCTAGGTGTTCTTGAGTGATGTCATCATGGTGTTCTTGGTGTTCATCAAGAACTTCATGTTCTTGACTTCATTCAACCATGAATAAGCTAGATCTAACCGATTTCCACATCAATAACCTAAAATCTTCCAAAGATCTTAACATTTCACGATGGAAAAGGATTGGAAGATTGGTTTTCATCTATCTTTCAACTCTTTTACACTCAAAAAGGGTGAAAACGAGACTTGAACCGATTTACAATTCAACCTAAACAAACACATGGTTCAAGATTCGGGTTTTACCGAGAGATATACCGATTCCGGGTTAAACGTTAAACTTAGGTTCCAAACCGTCTCTGACCGAGTTTGGGTGATTCCTGCTCGAGTCAGTAGGCTAAATGGGGACTTCAGTTTTGTGGTTCAACTCGTAGTCAAAATATCTCTAAAACATCAACAATTAACGGGAATAACCAAGTGTTAAGTGATAGGTTAACCAAATTGAGAAGCTGGCCGAACGGCTAGGCTGTTCGATCGAACAGCCCAACCGAACGACTATGCCAGCCGATCGACTAGGCTAACCGATCGACTAGCACTTAGTCCCACCAACTCACAAAGTGTAGTATTGACGAGGTACTGTTCGATCGACTACACCACTCGATGGTAATCATTACTGCTCGAATCATGAGATACTACACTTCAACACTTAGACTTTTTGAAACAATGGAATGTCACCCGATCGAACATGCCAGCCGATCGAGTGACATACTTGAAAACAACGAAGTGCTAACCGATCGGTTGGGCTAACCGATCGAACAGCTGTTCGATCGACCAACTTGAAAGGTAGTACAAACCATCATACACAAACACATCCTTCTCATCAAAGGAAGAAACAATCCACTTGAAGGAACCAGCCGATCGAGCCAGCCAGCCGATCGAATGGATGTTCGAACGGACTTTCAAATCCATCGAACAGCCCACTCGATCGAACTGCTGTCCGATCGAATGGCCTACTCGATCCAAGTACATTGTTTACTTTTTCCGCGTTACTCATCGTTGTGTTATCGAACTATTCAGGCTAACCTATTCTCAGTGCTCCCTTCAATCCACAATCAACCACTGTGAGTATACTCGATCCCTTTTTGCTTTCAGCACTTTTGGGTGTTACATACGTAATCTATCAAAATTCACAAACAACACAAACTATTTGAACGCTAACCTACTTGCATGTATTACTTGTCTAAATGATTGCTGTTTATTATGTTTACACGTGGAGTGCTATCTGCCTGCTTTAGCAACGTAGTACTATAGTTTGGACTCAGCACCCGTTCACACGGGGGTTGCTAAGGACAATTACTTGCATGGATTACGGTGGTAATCATGTATTGCGAACTGTCTCGGACAGTCAACTCGAAGTCGTTGGTATCGATGGTCCCATGTTGATAATTTACATGCATCGTTTGCCCTTGTGTACGTGCTTGGTTATGCGTAAACTATACGAACTCTATATGCTATATCAAACTTGTGTACTCACCTTTACATTATATGTATTGACTTTTATTTTAACGTATGTGACAGGTGTTTAAGCTACTAGCGTGCTAGGGAAGCGAGGCAATAATAAGCTTCTAGGAGCCTGTGACCTTAGGACAGTGTCCACGTACCTGTTCCAGGGCCATAATTATCTGTAGATCTTGCACTGGCACCTGTAGTCAGTAAGATCCACAGTAGTCGTCTAGAAGTCTTAGAACAATATTTACATTTGGTATGTAATAATTAAGAATTTGAGTTGTCGGAACAGTTCCCATATTGTTTAGTTGATTTCTATGATAACTTGTTATTATTTGGGACACGGTATGGGACGTGTTATTTAACTAAATTGTATGATAGTTGTTGTGGAAACTTCTGAACAATCTGTTTCGCTCAGTGCCGCGCCCCGATGATTCCGCCACCGGTTGGGGTGTGACAGATTGGTATCAGAGCCATAACTATAGGGAATTAGGTTAGACACGATCTAGTCCGGATCGCTGTCTTAGAGACCTAGACTATAGTTAGGAACCAAGAGACCAAGTTTATGTGCTTATTTTATGTTGTTTCCTTCTATTCTATCATTACATCCGAACTCCGAGCCAAATTTTGTAATTTGGACGGGATTAGGAGTGAAATCCGCAAATTCCTGCCTAAATTACGAATATTTGCCAATTATTTTGTGTGGTTTTCTATCAACAAACGGGGGAGAATTATACCAAATCAGGGCTGAAACCCATAATTTGATGAAAACTTTCCTCTAAATTTTCTTAAAACAAGGAAGAAATTGCTAAGCTAGGGGTGAAACCCTAACCTTGGCAGTTATTCCAACTTTATTTTATCTCGCCAAGGCAATTGACGGACTCCAACGACCTGAACTCACGAGTATGACCTAGAATGCGCATGCATAATGCCCAAAGAATCGAGGCAGGAACATGTCCCCTAGAGTCGAAAGTGACGACAAGTCAACTATGAATAGTTAAATTGCCATGGTTAGTCAAAGTCTAGTAGCCGCAGACAATCCATTTTCCGATTTTGAGTATTGCTTCGTTGAATTTATGTGATTTACCTGTTTACGTGTTTTAAGATTCGTTGGTTACTCCATTTGTTATCAATCTGCGTGACTTTTGTTGCTATCCTATCTCGATTCGAATCCCTGTTGACGTGATCTAAACGAAACCAGTGTGCTATACTACGACTAAGTTAGACGATACACTGTGATGCTATCCGATATGCAAAACGAACGATACTCGACTTGTGGATATAGGTTTCTGTTTTCTGACCGCCTCTGTGATAAAATTGCGTACGTGTTTAGGAAATTAAGTGCTCTACTTACTTAATTGCTTATGTGCTCTAATTGCTTCTGTGCTTATGTGCCTCTATGATTCTGTGCTTATGTGATTATATGTGTTACGTGATGAGAAATGCGACGTGATTCTAAGCTTTAGAGATCTAAGAACGTGTGAGACTCGGATTCGTTGTGTTGAGCCTGTGACGATGTCTATTGCAGACCATGTCGTCATCTGGACAACCTAGATCACGCTCGCGTCTTACCCGCCAGGAGAAAAGAGATCGACGTCTGGCTGCTATCATCTCTAAGACCCTGGCGAAAGCCGTCAGTGATGTGTTCGAGAACGCAAGCAAGTCATCTGAGGAATCCCGAACCCTCACGCCCAAGGATCCCAACAAAGCTACTTTTAGCTTCAAACAATTCAAGGCATGTGGGCCAAAAGAGTTTACCGGTGAAGATGGCCCTACGGCTCTGTTTCATTGGTTTGACTCGGTAGAAGTCACCCTTCGTCAAAGCGGATGCCCAGATCACCTCCGAACTCTCAATGCTACCGGTGTCTTCCAGTCGCGAGCTTTGGACTGGTGGACCGCAGAAAGGAACAAGCGCGGGAACGACGCTGCATACGAGCTGACGTGGAAGGAATTGAAAGCAATCATGATGGACGAGTTTTGTCCTCCCCACGAACGCCAAAAGTTGGAGGATGAGTTCTGGGGTATCAAGCAAAAGGAGGGAGACAATGCTGGTCTCACCGCCCGTTTCAAGCAACTGAGCATTATATGTCCCGACCAGGTCAAGACTTCTGACATGACCATCAAGAAATACATCCGTGCTCTTCCGGATTGTGTCGCAGATTTTGTTCACGCCTCCAAGCCCGCAACGATCGAGGAAACCTACCTACTCGCCGCTGAGATTAACGACAAGCGGGTGAAGGCTGGTTTCTGGGATAAACAAACCAAGTCTCTGCATCAAGTTACCGCAGCATCAACCGATAACACCACTGCCCAAGCCTCTAAGTCCTCGAGAAGAAGAAAGAAGAACAAGGGTTGTGCCGCCGCAACCACTGCTGCTCCCATTCAGTCTGTGCCAGCACAACAGCAACAACCACAGCGCACAGCGCCAGTGATCAATGCGCCGCCGGCTAAGCGTGCGTACACCGGCCCCCACCCACTCTGCCCAACGTGTTCCTATCATCACCCGGTGGGTGTGGCTTGCCGATTCTGCGCTCACTGTAACGTCTACGGGCATTTCACTGCGAGTTGTCGTTATGGTCCCCGTCAAGCTCAAGCTCAAGCCGCTGTCAACCAGGCTCTACTCCCAGCTCCTCAAGCTCCTCAAGCTGCACAGGCCCCGGCAAACAATGTTCGGACCTGCTTTGCATGTGGTGACCCTAACCACTTCGCAAACCGGTGCCCGAACAGGGTGGTAAAACAGGAAGCTCAACAACCCCAGCAACAACAACAACAGCCTCAACAACAAGCCGCTCACGCCAGAACTTTCAACATCAATGCACGCCAGGCTCAAGCTGATAACAACGTGGTCAACGGTACGTTCCTCGTGAATGGTATATATGCATCATGTTTGTTTGATACTGGAGCCGATAACTGCTTTGTGTCATTTGAGTTTGAGAAACTTCTTAGACGTAAGCGCTCTTATCTTTCGACACCCTTCGAAGTAGAAGTCGCTACCGGAAGAACCATTGCTGTCAATTCTGTGCTCCGTGATTGTACTCTCAAGCTCAACAATCATATATTCCCGATTAATCTTATTCCAATGCAACTCGGAAGTTTCGATGTCATAGTAGGCATGGACTTTCTTCGTGAAAACCATGCTGAAGTCGTGTGTGCCGATAAGATGATTCGATTTGTGTTAGCTAGTGGTGATATCCTATGTGTTTATGGTGAAACTACTGCAAAAGATCTCAAGCTCATGTCCTGTCTTTAAGCTCGCAAATATCTCCGTAAGGAATATCGAGCCTTCTTGGCCAACATTGTTGTAGCAGAGACGGACAAGAAAAGGAAAGTTGAAGTCAAGGATGTTCCTGTTGTCCGAGAATTTCCTCAGGTGTTCCCTGATGATCTTCCTGGATTACCTCCAAGTCGTGATATCGACTTTCGAATCGACCTCATTCCAGGAGCCAACCCAGTGGCCAAAGCTCCGTATCGACTCGCTCCATCTGAGATGCGAGAACTTTCAAACCAACTCCAAGAGTTACTTGAAAAAGGCTTCATTCGCCCGAGCACTTCTCCATGGGGCGCACCAGTCCTTTTCGTCAAAAAGAAGGACGGGTCGTTCCGAATGTGCATCGATTACCGGGAATTGAACAAGCTGACCATCAAGAACCGATACCCCTTACCAAGAATCGATGATCTGTTTGACCAACTACAAGGTGCTCAGTGTTTCTCCAAGATTGATCTACGTTCAGGCTACCATCAGTTGCGGATTCAAGAGGAAGACATACCCAAAACCGCTTTTCGAACCCGATACGGCCACTACGAATTTGTTGTCATGCCTTTTGGTTTGACCAACGCACCCGCGGTCTTTATGGATCTGATGAATCGCGTGTGTAAACCGTTCTTAGACCGTTTTGTCATTGTATTTATCGACGATGTCCTGATCTATTCCAGATCGAGGGCCGAACATGCGCAGCATCTGCGATTGGTTCTCGAGTTGCTTCAGGGAAACCAACTCTACGCCAAATTCTCCAAGTGTGAGTTCTGGTTGGAGGAGGTTCAATTTCTGGGTCACATTGTAAATAGTCGGGGTATACACGTCGATCCTGCAAAGATTGAGGCAGTCAAGGGATGGGTTACGCCAAAGAATCCGTCAGAAGTTCGCTCTTTTCTCGGATTAGCTGGTTACTACCGGCGATTCATCGAAGGATTCTCAAAGATTGCTGTACCGCTTACCTCCCTTACTCATAAAGACAAGCCTTTTGTGTGGGGAACCGCGCAGGAGACTGCTTTCCAAACCCTCAAACACATGCTGTGCCATGCACCAGTTCTTACACTGCCGGACGGAAGCGATGACTTCGTTGTCTATTGTGATGCTTCAAACCTTGGACTTGGCTGTGTTCTCATGCAACGAGACAAGGTTATAGCTTACGCATCTCGACAGCTCAAAATCCACGAGAAGAACTATACAACCCATGACCTCGAGCTAGGCGCAGTTGTCTTTGCCTTAAAGATTTGGCGACACTACCTGTATGGTACAAAGTGTACGATCTTCACCGATCACAAGAGTCTACAACATATCTTTAACCAGAGAGAACTCAATATGCGTCAACGCCGATGGGTAGAACTTCTCAACGATTACGACTGTGAGATCCGTTATCACCCAGGCAAGGCGAATGTAGTTGCAGACGCCCTCAGCAGAAAGAATTACGTGATAGGTGTTCGAAACATCCAGGCTCAGTATAACCTCGAAGCTCTCATCCGCGAAGCACAACACGCTTGCTTTAACGAGCGTACGTTGAAGAAGGAACGAATCTATCACGATGGAACTCAGCTCGTGAGCAAAGCTAATGGGATATTCTATTATCTGGACCGAATCTGGGTTCCGAGGAGGACAGATTTGCGAAAGATCATCATGAACGAAGCCCACAAATCCCGATATTCCATTCATCCCGGTGCGGACAAAATGTACCAGGATCTTCGCTACAAGTACTGGTGGCCTGGGATGAAAAGGGATATTGCTCTATATGTTGGTAGCTGTTTAACTTGTGCAAGAGTCAAGGCTGAACACCAAAGACCTTCAGGCTTACTCGAACAACCGCCGATACCCGTATGGAAGTGGGAAAGCATAGCTATGGATTTCATAACTAAGCTCCCGACCACGCCATCAGGTTACGACAGTATTTGGGTTATAGTCGACCGTCTAACCAAATCAGCCCACTTTCTGCCAATACGAGAAGACTACAAGGTGGCCAAACTAGCCCAAATCTACACCGACGAGATCATTAAGAATCATGGTACGCCTCGAGACATCATTTCTGATCGCGATGCTCGGTTTACATCGAGATTGTGGGAAACTTTTCAAGCAGCTCTTGGTACGACGCTGAATTTGAGTACCGCATTCCACCCGCAAACCGACGGGCAGACTGAAAGAACGATTCGTACTATTGAAGACATGCTCCGTGCGTGTGTTATCGATTTTGGTGGTAGTTGGAGCAAACACCTACCGTTAGTCGAATTTTCGTACAATAATAGCTATCACTCCAGCATCGAAATGGCACCTTTCGAAGCCTTGTATGGTAGGAGATGTCGCTCGCCTATTGTATGGCACGAGGTCGGTCATTCACAATTGACTGGGCCCGAGATTCTGCAAGAAACGACTGACAAGATCCACCAGATAAGGGAAAATTTGGTGAAGGCCCGGGACAGACAAAAGATGTACGCCGATAAACGACGCAGGCCCCGCGAATTTGCAGTTGGCGACTACGTGCTCCTAAAGGTATCACCTTGGAAGGGAGTAGTCCGATTCGGCAAAAGAGGGAAACTTGCGCCTCGATTTGTTGGACCTTTTAAGATTCTGGAAAGGATCGGTAAAGTTGCCTACAAACTCGAATTACCGGAGGAACTCAGCAATGTCCACCCGACTTTCCATATTTCAAACCTTCGAAAATGCGTAGCCGACCACGACGCAATAATACCACTCGACGATCTTCAGGTTAATGAGACTCTACACTTCGTGGAAAAGCCTGTCGAAATCATGGACCGACAGACCAAGCAACTCAGACGCTCTCGCATTCCTATTGTAAAGGTACGATGGGAAGGCAAACGAGGCGCGGAGTTCACTTGGGAACTCGAAAGTGACATGAAGGCCAAGTACCCACAGTTGTTCAGATAGATCTGAAGCATCAAATTGGTAAAATCACACGGCGATGTACGGTTCTCGGCCTAATTTCGGGACGAAATTCCCTAAAGGAGGGGAGACTGTAACACCCCGTGTTTTCCAAAGTCAAAGTCAAAGTCAAGTGTTGACTGTTATTGGAATTAAAGATTAATAAAGATTAATTTCATTTTAGTTTCATTTTGATTTTCGTATTATTTGGAGTAAGTGTTGTATAATCAAACTAATCGACCGATAATCGAACTGTGAATCAACGACCGACTGTGAATGATAGGAAGTAACAATGCAATAAAGCTAGTCAATCAATAATCGAGCTGATCAAATCAATCATCGAACTCAAGTGTGGGGATTTTAGTACTTTTATACGTGTGTGTGTGCCTTATGTGTTACTTGTGCATGTTTACTTATATGTTAAAGTGTGTGGTGAATCAATCAAATCAAATCAAGACTCAAAGGTGAATCAAACTCAATCGAAATCGAATCTAAATTGTGGTGTAAGGATGCTTGTATGTTAGATATAGTAGTTGGGACTAAAAGTAATTTGATTAGGAATTCTATCATTCTCAAATCATCGTTCATCGAAGTCGAAATATCGAAAATCGTCGCAAAACACTCAAAACCAGGCAAGCCGATCGAACAGGGCAACCTGATCGAACAGGCTAGCCGATCGAACAGGGCAACCTGATCGAACAGGCTAGCCAATCGAACAGGGCAACCTGATCGAACAGGCTAGCCGATCGAACAAGACTGTTCGATCGGACAGCTGCTCGATCAGGGATGCTGTTCGATCAGCTGACCCCTTTCCTCTTTTGGAAGCCTATAAATAGGGCTGTCTTTGTCAACCTTTCCACTTTTGGAAAAGCTCTGACCGACCAGTCTCTTCTTCTCACTAAATCTCAGATTTCTCTCAAACCGGTAAGTATTTCACTCTAATCCTTGTACGTTTTTGTTCATTAATCGATTCTCCATCTTTCTATCTTTCAAAATCTGAATTTCATCCATGAAATCACCAAGATCTAGGTGTTCTTGAGTGATGTCATCATGGTGTTCTTGGTGTTCATCAAGAACTTCATGTTCTTGACTTCATTCAACCATGAATAAGCTAGATCTAACCGATTTCCACATCAATAACCTAAAATCTTCCAAAGATCTTAACATTTCACGGTGGAAAAGGATTGGAAGATTGGTTTTCATCTATCTTTCAACTCTTTTACACTCAAAAAGGGTGAAAACGAGACTTGAACCGATTTACAATTCAACCTAAACAAACACATGGTTCAAGATTCGGGTTTTACCGAGAGATATACCGATTCCGGGTTAAACGTTAAACTTAGGTTCCAAACCGTCTCTGACCGAGTTTGGGTGATTCCTGCTCGAGTCAGTAGGCTAAATGGGGACTTCAGTTTTGTGGTTCAACTCGTAGTCAAAATATCTCTAAAACATCAACAATTAACGGGAATAACCAAGTGTTAAGTGATAGGTTAACCAAATTGAGAAGCTGGCCGAACGGCTAGGCTGTTCGATCGAACAGCCCAACCGAACGACTATGCCAGCCGATCGACTAGGCTAACCGATCGACTAGCACTTAGTCCCACCAACTCACAAAGTGTAGTATTGACGAGGTACTGTTCGATCGACTACACCACTCGATGGTAATCATTACTGCTCGAATCATGAGATACTACACTTCAACACTTAGACTTTTTGAAACAATGGAATGTCACCCGATCGAACATGCCAGCCGATCGAGTGACATACTTGAAAACAACGAAGTGCTAACCGATCGGTTGGGCTAACCGATCGAACAGCTGTTCGATCGACCAACTTGAAAGGTAGTACAAACCATCATACACAAACACATCCTTCTCATCAAAGGAAGAAACAATCCACTTGAAGGAACCAGCCGATCGAGCCAGCCAGCCGATCGAATGGATGTTCGAACGGACTTTCAAATCCATCGAACAGCCCACTCGATCGAACTGCTGTCCGATCGAATGGCCTACTCGATCCAAGTACATTGTTTACTTTTTCCGCGTTACTCATCGTTGTGTTATCGAACTATTCAGGCTAACCTATTCTCAGTGCTCCCTTCAATCCACAATCAACCACTGTGAGTATACTCGATCCCTTTTTGCTTTCAGCACTTTTGGGTGTTACATACGTAATCTATCAAAATTCACAAACAACACAAACTATTTGAACGCTAACCTACTTGCATGTATTACTTGTCTAAATGATTGCTGTTTATTATGTTTACACGTGGAGTGCTATCTGCCTGCTTTAGCAACGTAGTACTATAGTTTGGACTCAGCACCCGTTCACACGGGGGTTGCTAAGGACAATTACTTGCATGGATTACGGTGGTAATCATGTATTGCGAACTGTCTCGGACAGTCAACTCGAAGTCGTTGGTATCGATGGTCCCATGTTGATAATTTACATGCATCGTTTGCCCTTGTGTACGTGCTTGGTTATGCGTAAACTATACGAACTCTATATGCTATACCAAACTTGTGTACTCACCTTTACATTATATGTATTGACTTTTATTTTAACGTATGTGACAGGTGTTTAAGCTACTAGCGTGCTAGGGAAGCGAGGCAATAATAAGCTTCTAGGAGCCTGTGACCTTAGGACAGTGTCCACGTACCTGTTCCAGGGCCATAATTATCTGTAGATCTTGCACTGGCACCTGTAGTCAGTAAGATCCACAGTAGTCGTCTAGAAGTCTTAGAACAATATTTACATTTGGTATGTAATAATTAAGAATTTGAGTTGTCGGAACAGTTCCCATATTGTTTAGTTGATTTCTATGATAACTTGTTATTATTTGGGACACGGTATGGGACGTGTTATTTAACTAAATTGTATGATAGTTGTTGTGGAAACTTCTGAACAATCTGTTTCGCTCAGTGCCGCGCCCCGATGATTCCGCCACCGGTTGGGGTGTGACATGATCCTAGATCAAATATCCTATCATTGAAATTTTCAAAGCAATTTATTTTAAGGATCATAGGTTTAGTTGCCAAAGTGCAAGGGTTGTTCACAATAATGAGTATAATCAATATAGTCAAGGATCATACCTGAGGATCCAAGTTAGGATCCTAACCTTTAATCAGGATAACCGTAGATGAGATTTTGATGGATAATAAGGATTAAGGATCCTTATTTGTTTAACTTCGAAAACCTGAAAAATGGAACATAACTTGGGACTAAGCCAATGTAAAGGATAAATTAGTAGCTGGGGACATGCCCGAAGGATAACTGGGGACAAGCCCAAAGGATCACTGGGGACAAGCCCAAAGGATAACTGGGGACAAGCCCAAGGATCGTATGTAAACTGGAGTATGGCCCTTACTGGCGACTATCCAAGCTTGGTGACATGAAAATGTCAAAACCTTAGCTAACGTGAAAACGTTAGAAACCTTAGGAACGGATGTATGGTACGTCTACCATTATACGTAGGATCCTAGGTATAGCCAGTACGATGAGGTTGTCAGCCCCGAAAGTGGGTACTGGTCCCAAAGATGTGAACTATACCAGGATCATCGTGCGCTACTGGCGAAAACTGGGGACAAGCCCAAGGATAACTGGGGTTGAACCCAAGGATCTGTGGTGCTTTTGAAGATCTTTAACGATATGCTGAAGATACCTGGACTATCATAACTCAAATTCTCGTGAGAGAAGGATGGAGGATACGTGATCCTTATGTAAAAATAAGAAAATGGAAAAGTTTTGAGATAAGGATTTTACTAGAGTAAAGGATCACTGATGTCGCCGGGATCCTTCGAGGATGCTTCCGATGTAAGGATCATATGCTTGAAGGATCCTGTTCACATGAAATACTTCTTTAAGTGAATAGCATTCCAGGCTCTTGGTAACAAATTTCCTTCCATGGTTAGCAATCTGTATGCCCCCTTTCCTGCTTCGGCTTCAATCAAGTAAGGGCCTTCCCATTTTGGTGCCAATTTTCCGTCGGCAGGATTGATGGTGTTTTGGAATGCTTTTCTCAACACCATATCCCCGACTTGGAATTTCCTTATCCTGACATTTTTATTGTAAGCACCAGCCATTCTTTGTTGGTAGCTTGCCATCCTTATCCTAACCAAATCCCTGATTTCCTCAATAGTATCCAAGTCTTGAGCTAAGATTGCAGCATTCTCTTCAGGATCACGAGTACTTGTTCTAGCAGTTGGAACCACCATTTCTGTTGGGATCACTGCTTCTGCCCCAAATACTAAAGAGAAGGGTGTTTGACCAGTGGCATTCTTGGGAGTTGTTCTATCAGCCCATAGCACATAAGGCAATTCCTCTGCCCATTTCCCCTTCTTGGATCCTAGCTTCTTCTTCAGATTGTTGATGATGATCTTGTTGGATGATTCTGCTTGACCATTGGCTTGTGGATGGACTGGTGTTGATGTTATCATCTTAATTCCCCAACTGTCACAAAAGTTAGTGGTTCTGCTCCCAATGAATTGGGAACCATTATCACATACAATTTCAGAGGGAATGCCAAATCTGGTTATAATTGTTTTGGTCAAAAATCACACAAGGATAATGTAACCAAACTTTATGAAAACGGGGTATGATGCTTGGTTAATTATGAAAGTAAAGGATCACTTCTGTGATAAAGATGCAAAGACACAATGATTTATACGAGGAAAAAGCCCTTGATCAATGAATGATCTCCGGCATAAAAAACCTCGGGTGATGGCAACTACCGATCACCAACTTCAATATAACAAAAATATGATTACAACTTTGGATGATAATGAGCTGAGTACAAGGATCACTATTGCTTTTGGTGTCTAAGTGTGTGAGAGTTGCGTTGTATGTCGTGTGTCCCCTTCCAAATGATGGAGAAGTGATATTTATACATGTGTAGGTGACCTATTTTAGGTAGCTAAACTAATATTCAGCTCATTACCCCTTTAGAAATGAGATACAATCTAGCCTAAATAGCCGCCCATAAATCAAGCCATGTTTCCATATCCTGTGCAACGTCTATCTCTGATTTAGCTCCTGCCATAATTGTGAAGACGCGTCCCTGGATTATGACGCCTAGAGCGTATCCTGCTAGATGTTCCTGCGAAACAATATTGTATTAAGTCGAAGTGGCCGTTAGTATGAGGATCACCATAATGTCCCATGATCCTGATCCTGAAGTCCTGCTGAGGATCACTGTCTGCCAAAGAAACAAGGATCACTGGTTAGGATCATGTGTAAGGATTACCTATAATAAAAATCCAGCCCTAACAATTGCCCCCAAAATATAAGGAGTTGATTGTAAATTAACGAGTTGTATTTTGTTTTGATCTTATCTCCAACGGGCAACTCCGAGTAACTAGCCGTTAATATTGAACTAGCCGTTACGATCATTACGTCATGGATGTGACAATCCCTGCAAATCATGATTATAAATAGGAGATAGGGTGAGGATCAGTTTGTATTTAAATTCAAGATACACTCCCTTTATATTCTGCACCGAAGATTGATCAGGTATCTTTCTCTCTTTCTTTTCTCTTTGCTCTGTTTTCTGCTTCTACTCTGTTTCCGTCCCGTCACAAACATGTTGCTCCGGAATTCTCCACACAAGGATCCCAAGAAGGATAGTCCCTTAAAAAGCCAGGGGATTATCAAGGATTCTCCTACGGAGAGGTGTTGTTTCACTGATGTTCACATAGACAGAATTCGTCATTGTTTCCCGGCGAATGCTGTTTTCAAATCCTTCACACCTACCGCTCTGAGTGACTCTGTTTCGAATACCTGGGTGGCTTTTCCTGCTACTCCATTCACCATAGGGTATTCATATCCTTTCCCATCGTTCACCCAATCTTTCTTTTCCTTAACCGGCATCTCATATATCCAAGCTATGCCGATGATCTGGAGGGTTCTGTATACCTTTGAGAGGATCATCGAGCAGGAAGGGATTGATCTGGGGATGGCGGAGTTAGCTGAGTTTTACGATCTCACCACATTCGGTTCTCACCGGTATTTGTTGAAACGGAAAGCCGGGGAGGATCATCCTGTTTTCAAGGTTACTAAGAACGATTCAAACTGGAAGCGTCGCTTTTTCTTTGTTAGGAGGGATTCTATCCCAGATGGGGAGGATCTGCCCAAGGAATGGGCCATTCATGGTAGGATAGAGGATCCTCGAAGGATCACTATCAGCCTTGTCTCATATAATGAGGATCACTAATATCTCTTTTTATCTTTTGTGCAGCTATATCCATTGCTCATTTGAAATTAAGCCCTGCTGCAAAAGAGAGAGTCCTAGCTTTTAAAAAGCTTGATCCTGAAGTTAGAAGCTTCCAAGTCACTATCCAAGATTCTCAAGAGATATCCTCTGCATCTGCCACAATGTCAAGTAAGTATCCTCATAGAAAGTAAGTTTTATGTAAGAGTATTTAATTTAACAAGGGAACTTATCTTGTTTCTGAATTGTGTAGGTGCTGGAAAATCTGCCAGGTCTGTTAAATCTGCCTCCAAATTTGGGATAAGTGATCTTGCCAATGTCACGTCTTCAAAGAAGAAGGCTCCTGCTGCCAGTCCTTCAGCATCAGCTCCTAAAGCGCCTATCCGAGGCAAAGGGAAGAAGAGGAAGGCTTCAGATGATCTCCAGGGATTTCCCCTCCTCCGTCAGCAATTCCTCGACTACGTGAATGAGGTAGGGATCACTGCCCCTGTTGGTTATCCGTCTCGCATATCCTGTTTGTGTATCCTGCTTTCTTTGAGGATCATCTGATCCTAAGCTTATCTTTTTTCTCCTGTTGCAGAAACTTGCCGAGATTGAGACCTATCTTGGCCATGTTGAGGACCAGGAGAGCCAAATTGCCGACCTCCAGCAAATGGGTGTGTTAAAGGATCTCAAGATAGGAGATCTTGAGAAGGAACTCCGGGTCATGAAGGCTGAGGCTGCTCAGAGGTTGATCGATATGGATAATGAGAAGCAGGAGATCACCCAAGATGCTAAGGTCTCCGCGGCAATTGCTATGTATAAGATACAACTTCAGATGGCCGAGGAGGCTCAGGATCCTACCTTTGACAAAAGCTCGTGGGATGTTGAAGGTTGGAAGGCAAGGCTGGCAGACCTGGAGGACGAGGATGAGGCTGAGGATATCCCAATGCTGGAGGGAGGTGATGCTGACAAGGATCAAGGTGGAGCAGCCGGTGGTGATGGAGCAGCAAAGGAGTAGGCTGCATGATTGGGCGATGATGGATATTGTTGACTAGGTCGGAGCCCAATTTTTTTTAGGTTTGGTAGTGGTTTTTGTGGTTGTTGATGGTTTGAGACAATTATGGTTTGTAATCTTCGAACAATAGTTTTTAGGGTTAAGGATCCTGGATCCTTTGAAAAATGGGTAGGATTGCTAAAGGTGGAGGGATCCTCTGTTTGGGGGATGAAACCTTTGTGATCCTGCCGCTTTTAATTTCCTGCACAATGCTAAGACCGCATAGACAATGGACACCCTTTGCCAACCCATGTGGACGGGCCACGTTTTGCTGGTAGAAATGTGGGTTGGCAATTTTGACAACTTTTTGAAAGGGTTAATGATCCTTTTATTTAATAATATAACTTAACTTTTCTGGCTTATCTCGTGTTGTTATCCTTATCTTCTTGTTTCTCAGTTGTTTTTGTAGTATATTTTAAAGTAGCAAGAGTTGAAAATATGTTATCCAAATTTAGGATATGATCCTAGATCAAATATCCTGATATTGAAAGTTTTCAAAGTACTTTAGTTCAAGGATCATAGGTTTGGCTGTCAAAGTATAAGGGTCGGTTAGGATAATGAATATAATCAAAATAGTCAAGGATCATACCTGAGGACCCAAGTTAGGATCCTTACCTTCAATCAAGACAATCATAGATAAGACTTTGATAGTTAATAAGGATTAAGGATCCTTATATGTTTAGACATCCAAAACCTGAAAAGTGAGATATAACTTGGGACTAAGCCAATGTAAAAGATAAATTAGTAACTGGGGACATGCCCAAAGGATAACTGGGGATGATCCCGGGGGATCACTGGGGACAAAACCCAAAGGATAACTGGGGACAAGCCCAAAGAATCGTATGTAAACTGGAGTATGGCCCTTTTCTGGCGACTATCCAAACTTAGTGACATGAAAATGTCAAAACCTTAGCTAACGTGAAAACGTTAGAAACCTTAGGAACGGATGTATGGTACGTCTACCATTATACGTAGGATCCTAAATATAGCCAGTACGATGAGGTTGTCAGCCCCGAAAGTGGGTACTGGTCCCAAAGACGTGAACTATACCAGGATCATCGTGCGCTGCTGGCGGAAACTGGGGATAATCCCAAGGATAACTGGGGTTGGACCCAAGGATCTGTGGTGCTTTTGGAGATCTTTGACGATTTGCTGAAGATACCTGAACTATCATAACTCAAATGGTTTGTGAGTAGAGGATGAAGGATACATGATCCTTATCCTTAGGCAAAAAGTAAGAAAATGCAATAGTTTTAGGATAAGCGTATTACCAGAGTAAGGATCACTGATATCTCCGGGATCCTTCAAGGATACTTCAATCTAAGGATCACATGCATGAAGGATCATGTTCACATGAAATATTTCTTTAAGTGAACAGCATTCCAGGCTCTTGGTAACAAGTTTCCTTCCATGGTTAGCAACCTGTATGCCCCCTTTCCTGCTTCAGCTTCAATCAAGTAGGGACCTTCCCATTTTGGTGCTAGCTTCCCGTCAGCAGGATTGATAGTATTTTGAAATGCTTTTCTCAACACCATATCTCCGACTTGGAACTTCCTTATCCTGACATTTTTGTTGTAGGTACCAGCCATTCTTTGTTGGTAGCTTGCCATCCTTATTCTAGCTAGATCCCTGATTTCCTCAATAGTATCCAAATCCTGAGCTAGGATTGCAGCATTTTCTTCAGGATCACGAGCAATTGTTCTAGCAGTTGGGATCACCATCTCTGTTGGGATCACTGCTTCTGCCCCAAATACTAAAGAGAAAGGTGTTTGACCGGCGGCATTCTTGGGAGTTGTCCTATCAGCCCATAGCACATAAGGTAACTCCTCTGCCCATTTTCCTTTCTTGGATCCTAGCTTCTTCTTCAGATTGTTGATGATGATCTTGTTGGATGATTCTGCTTGACCATTGGCTTGTGGATGAACTGGTGTTGATGTTATCATCTTGATTCCCCAACTGTCACAAAAGTTAGTGGTTCTGCTTCCAATGAATTGGGAGCCATTATCACATACAATTTCAGAGGGAATGCCAAATCTAGTTATAATGTTTCTTTTAATGAAGGATATGACTTCCTTTTCTCTGACTTGAGCGAAGGCTTCAGCTTCTATCCACTTGGAAAAATAGTCAGTCATGGCAAGCATAAATACTTTTCCACCAGGTGCTTTAGGGAGCTTGCCAACTATATCCATTCCCCATCTCATGAATGGCCAAGAGGATGGTGTGGGGTGTAGTAATTCAGCTGGTTGGTGAAGGATATTGCTATGTCTTTGGCAAGGATCACACCTCTTAGCATACTCTATAGCATCCCTTTTCATGGTTGGCCAGTAGTATCCTGTTCTAAGGATCCTTGAGAATAATGCCCTGCCCCCAGTGTGGTTTCCACAATCTCCTTCATGGAAGTCTCTCAATACTTCTTCAATTTCAGGATCCTCAATACATCTTAAATATGGTCCTGCAAGGGATCGTTTATATAACACATTATTTAAGATTGTAAATTGAGATACCTTGATCCTAAAAGCTCTAGGATTTTCTCCCATTGGAATCTCTCCGTTTTGCAAGTATTTCATGATTGGTGGGATCCATGATCCTGAATAAGATTGAGCTTCTTCATTAGGGATTACTGCAGTATCCTCTTCTATTTCCATGGCCACTTGATTTTCAATAGCAGGAGCCAGGATATGGATGATAGGGATACTTATGTCTTCTGGAATTTTTAAGGATGATCCTAAGTTGGCCAATGCATCAGCTTCCGTGTTATCCTCCCTTGGTACCTGTGTTAAGCTAAAAGAAACAAAAGAGAGTGCCAATTCTTTGACTATCTCTAAATATTTGGTTAGTTTTTCACCTTTAACAGTATAGGATCCATTAAAGTGATTGGTGATCAATAATGAGTCTACATATACTTCGAGATATTTTACCCCCATATCCTTAGCAATCTGTAAGCCAGCAATTAAGGCTTCATATTCAGCCTCATTGTTAGTTGCTTGGAACTCACAGGCTATGGAGTGGGGTATTATGTCCCCCTGTGGCGATTTTAGTAGGATCCCTAGCCCTGTGCCTTTGATATTTGAGGATCCGTCAGTGTGTAGTATCCAAGGATCCTTGGTTTCATCCAGCTGCTGGACCTCCAAGTCCGCTTCTTTTTGTAGATCACTACTGAAATCAGCCACAAAGTCAGCTAGTGCTTGAGATTTAATGGCTGTTCTTGGTTCATATCTTATATCATGGGCACTAAGCTTCACTGCCCACTTAGCCATTCTCCCTGACATCTCCGGTTTCCTTCATGATCCTTCACAAGGACAGCACTTACAGCAGTTGAGGATACCGCCAAATATAAGGATAACACATCTCCTTTTTCGGGTTTTGATAATGCTGGTGCTGAGGACATATATTCTTTAAGGGCTTGTAAAGCATTCTCATGTTTCTCAGTCCATTCAAACTTCTTGTTCTTCCTTAGGATATCGTAAAATTCTTTACATTTTTTTGAGGATTTTGATATGAACCTGTTCAGAGCTGCTATCCTGCCTGTTAGCCTTTGCACATCCTTAGTATTGGCAGGGGACTTGATGTTTACTAGTGCTTTAATTTGCTCCGGACTTGCTTCAATGCCTCTCTGAGTTACCATATATCCTAGGAATTTACCTGCCTTAACACCAAAGTGGCACTTTGAAGGATTAAGCTTCATGTTATATTTATCAAGGATATCAAATGCTTCTTCCAAATCCCTTAGGTGATCCTCAGCTTTCTTTGATTTGACTACCATATCATCTATGTATACTTCCATAGTTTGTCCAATTTGATCTTTGAACATCATATTCACCAGCCTTTGATATGTTGCACCTGCATTTCTTAATCCAAAAGGCATGGCAATATAACAATACAAACCTGTTGGGGTCATAAAGGCTGTATCCTCTTGGTCAGATGGTTCCATCTGAATTTGTTGGAATCCAGATGATGCATCCATAAAGGTTAACAGTTCATGCCCCGCTGTTGCATCCACCATGGAGTCAATGTGGGGTAATGGGAAAGGATCCTTGGGACATGCCTTATTCAAATCAGTGAAATCGACACATACCCTCCACTTTCCGTTTTTCTTTTGGACAACAACCACATTGGCTAACCATTTTGGATACTTTACCTCTCTGATCATACCTGCTCGAAGTAGTCTCTCTACTTCTTCTTGGATAATGGCATTCCTTTCTGGTGCAAACTTCCTCCTTTTTTGATGGATTGGTTTGATAGACCTGTCAATGCCAAGTTTGTGAGTAATAATATCCTTAGATATACCTGTCATATCTTCATGTTTCCAAGCAAAGGTAGATTTTCTTCTTTTGAGGAAGGATATCATGTCTTCTTTCATCTTGCCAAGGATCCCTGATCCAATATAGATTTTTGATTCAGGATCACTAGGATCCAAGAGGATTTCGTCCACATCTTGTTCCCTTGCCTCCAAGACATTCCTCGGAGGATACTGTAATTGCTATTGCTCCCTTGGCTTCGAGGTTGGCTTCATGGATGAGGTATAACAATCCTTAGCCTCCTGCTGATCACTGTCGATCTTGATTATCCCCCATGGGCTAGGGAGCTTCACACATTGATGGTAGGTAGATGGAACTGCTTTCATGTCATGTATCCAAGGCCTGCCAAGGATAACGTTGCAACAAGACAAACAGTCAATAACACAAAATTTTTGGTAATTATGTAATCCTTCCACGTAGATTGGGAGTTTGATGTCCCCCAGAGTTTTCTTCGTTCCTCCACTGAATCCTACAAGCACGGAGGATCTCGGTGTGATGTCTGATTCTGGGATACCCATTTTCTTCAGAACATCAAGCTGGATGATGTTCATTGAGCTCCCTCCATCAATAAGGATCCTGCGGACAAAATGGTTAGAGATAAAGAGAGTGATAACTAAACTATCATGGTGAGGATCCTGAATGTTGATGCGATCATCCTCATCAAATGTTATCATCTTCCCTTCTGAGACACTTGATGTTCTAATAGGCCTTTCTCCATTATCCATTTTTGATTCTTTTGCATGTCTTTTGGCCGCCGAGAAGGATGTACCACAGATGTCTGATCCTCCGGATATAAAGTTGATCACTTGTGCGTTTGCCGGAGGTGCTGGAGCCTTTTCAGGGATCCTTTCAGGATCCTGGGTCCTTTGCTTTTTTCTCCCTAACAATTCTTTTAGATGCCCCTTGCTTAGCAGGTATCCAATTTCTTTTCTTAAGGCTATGCAATCTTCAGTTAGATGCCCGAAATCCTCATGGTATGCACACCATTTGGACTTGTCTTTAGTCCCGGATGGTTTATCATTCTTCTTGGGCCACCTAGCTTTTTCACCTAGATTCTGCATTGCAAGGATTAGTTCATGATTATCAACGGAAAAACAATATTCTGAGATTGGAGGATATTCTTCATCATCCTCTTCTTGGTCAACAGCATGCACATTCTTGTTCTCATTTCTATGGTAGGATTTGAACTTGTTGCTCTTGAAGGAGGATCCTTGCTTATCTTGTTTTGAGGATCCTACTTGTCTCTCCTGGATCCTCTTGTCATCCTCTAGCCGGATGAACCTGAGTGCTCGAGTTCTTACTTCATCTAGATTCCTGCACGGTGTCATAACAAGATCATCATAGAATAAAGAATCCTTAAGCAGTACCATTTTGAAGGCTTCAACAGCTGTAGCCATATCCAAGTTGGGAATGTCCAAGGATTCTTTACTAAATTTAGTTATATAATCCCTTAATGATTCATTATGATTTTGAGTTATCCTGTACAAATCACTAGTTAATTTTTCAAATTTTCTGCTACAAGAGAATTGGTTATTGAATAAATTAACTAAATTAGCAAATGAAGTAATAGAGTAGGGGGGAAGACTTAGCAGCCATTTAAGAGCTGATCCTGTAAGAGTGGATCCAAATCCTTTACATAGGCATGCTTCCTTCAATTTTTCTGGGATAGGATTGATCTCCATCCTCTCCCTGTATTGTGCTATATGCTCCTCTGGATCCGTTGTACCATCATACAGCTTCATGGTAGGGATATGGAACCTTTTGGGTACCTCTGCATCACAAATTGGTGGTGCAAAGCGAGATACCTTGTGGCTTCCATCTGCAATCTCTGGGATAGGCTTGACTACCCCTGGAACACTTGAGATCATGTCCTTTAGTTTCTGTAATTCCCTGGCCATAGCATGATTGGTACCTGTATCCTGCATGAATCCATGGTTAGTGGTAGGATAATTATTTAAAGTGTTACCTCCCATTGGGTTCAAGTTAGGGAATCCATATTGTTGGGATTCCGGAACAACGGAGGGACCAGTGGAAGCAATGGTCTGCATTGGAATGAAGTCCCCTTGATGGACATCTAGACTTCCTGTTTGCAAACTTTTTAGGGATCCTGGCATCTGGAAGGATCCTGGTGTCTGGGATGATCCTGGAACAAAGGAGGATCCTTGAACCTGGGATGATCCTGGAACAAAGGAGGATCCTTGAACCTGGGATGATCCTGGAACAAAGTAGGATCCTTGAAACTGCTGTGCCCCCGGATAGGCTCCTGAATTCATGAAGGATCCCATGTATTGAGGATAGAATCCTATTGGCTGAAAATGTGAATCTGATGTCTGAGTCATTGCTGCCGAGTTGAGACGTGATCCTCTTGACTCCCCTATGATTTGCACGTCGGGGATCCCTGATGGCTGGGAAGTGATCATTGGAGTATCGAAGCTCAAGGATTTGGGCATTAGTAGGGAATGATCCTCTGCCGCTTTCTTTTGTCTTTTGAGGTCTCCAATTTCCCTGAGGATCCTGTCATTAGTCTCATCCTGTTGCTGCATACGATCTTTCATCTGCAAAATTGAAGCAAATACATCACTAGTACTGGGAATAGAAGAATTCATAGCAGAAGAAGATAAAGGTTTAGAGAAAGTGGCAGTTGATCTTTTCTCAGTATTTTTCTGAGATCCTGCAGGTGGAGGAGGCAAAGTGATCTGTGATGAGGTGACTACAGACATCGCCGTGGACGTGTTCTTCAATGATGAAGCCATGTAACTCTTTGAAATGATTTCGAACAAAAAGATTTTCTTATGAATGAAGCACCAATTGCCCCACGGTGGGCGCCAAACTGTTTTGGTCAAAAATCACACAAGGATAATGTAACCAAACTTTATGAAAACGGGGTATGATGCTTGGTTAATTATGAAAGTAAAGGATCACTTCTGTGATAAAGATGCAAAGACACAATGATTTATACGAGGAAAAAGCCCTTGATCAATGAATGATCTCCGGCATAAAAAACCTCGGGTGATGGCAACTACCGATCACCAACTTCAATATAACAAAAATATGATTACAACTTTGGATGATAATGAGCTGAGTACAAGGATCACTATTGCTTTTGGTGTCTAAGTGTGTGAGAGTTGCGTTGTATGTCGTGTGTCCCCTTCCAAATGATGGAGAAGTGATATTTATACATGTGTAGGTGACCTATTTTAGGTAGCTAAACTAATATTCAGCTCATTACCCCTTTAGAAATGAGATACAATCTAGCCTAAATAGCCGCCCATAAATCAAGCCATGTTTCCATATCCTGTGCAACGTCTATCTCTGATTTAGCTCCTGCCATAATTGTGAAGACGCGTCCCTGGATTATGACGCCTAGAGCGTATCCTGCTAGATGTTCCTGCGAAACAATATTGTATTAAGTCGAAGTGGCCGTTAGTATGAGGATCACCATAATGTCCCATGATCCTGATCCTGAAGTCCTGCTGAGGATCACTGTCTGCCAAAGAAACAAGGATCACTGGTTAGGATCATGTGTAAGGATTACCTATAATAAAAATCCAGCCCTAACAATAATGTTTCTCTTAATAAAGGATATAACTTCCTTTTCTCTGACTTGAGCAAAAGCTTCAGCTTCTATTCACTTGGAGAAGTAGTCGGTCATGGCAAGCATAAATACTTTTCCACCAGGTGCTTTAGGGAGCTTGCCAACTATATCCATCCCCCATCTCATGAATGGCCAAGAGGATGGTATTGGATGCAAAAATTCAGCTGGCTGATGAAGGATATTGCTGTGTCTTTGACAAGGATCATACTTCTTAGCATATTCTACAGCATCCCGTTTCATAGTTGGCCAGTAGTATCCTGTTCTAAGGATCCTTGAGAACAATGCCCTGCCCCCAGTGTGGTTTCCACAATCTCCTTCATGGAAGTCTCTCAATACTTCTTGAATTTCAGGATCCTCGATACATCTTAAATATGGTCCTGCAAGAGATCGTTTATATAGCATATTATTTAAGATTGTGAATTGAGATACCTTAATCCTGAAAGCTTTAGGATTTTCTCCCATAGGAATCTCCCCATGTTGCAAGTATCTCATGACTGGTGAGATCCATGATCCTGAATAAGATTGAGCTTCTTCACTAGGGATCACTGCAGTATCCTCTTCTATTTCCATGGCCACCTGATTTTCAATAGCAGGAGCTAGGATATGGATGATGGGGATACTTATATCCTCTGGGATCTTCAAGGATGATCCTAGGTTGGCCAATGCATCAACTTCTGTGTTTTCCTCCCTTGGTACCTGTGTTAAGCTGAAAGAGACAAAAGAGAGTACCAATTCTTTGACTATCTCTAAATATTTGGTTAGTTTTTCTCCTTTAACAGCATAGGATCCATTAAAGTGATTGGTGATCAATAATGAGTCTACATATACTTTAAGATATTTCACCCCCATATCCTTAACAATTTGCAAGCCAGCAATTAAGGCTTCATATTTAGCCTCATTGTTAGTTGCTTGGAACTCACAGGCTATGGAGTGGGGTATTATGTCCCCCTGTGGCGATTTTAGTAGTATCCCGAGCCCTGTGCCCTTGACATTTGAGGATCCATCAGTGTGTAGTATCCAAGGATCCTTGGTCTCATCCAGCTGCTGGACTTCCAATTCTGCTTCCTTTTGTAGATCACTACTGAAATCAGCCACAAAGTCAGCTAGTGCTTGGGATTTGATGGCTGTTCTAGGCTCATATCTTATATCATGTGCACTAAGCTTTACTGCCCACTTAGCCATTCTTCCGGACATCTCTGGTTTCCTGAGGACATTCTTGATTGGAAAATTAGTTCTAACAACAATAGTGTGGGTTTCAAAATAATGTCTTAACTTAGTTGATGCCATAATTAATGCGAGAATAAGTTTCTCAAGGTGTGAGTACCTGGATTCTGCATCAAGTAAACTCTTACTTACATAGTAAATAGGATGTTGTGTACCTTCGTGATCCTTAACAAGGACAGCACTTACAGCGGTTGAGGATACCGCTAGGTATAAGGATAACACATCTCCTTTTCCGGGTTTCATTAATGCTGGTGCTGAGGACATATTTTCTTTAAGGGCTTGTAAAGCATTCTCATTCTTTTCAGTCCATTCAAATTTCTTGTTTTTCCTTAGGATATCATAAAATTCTTTACATCTTTCTGAGGATTTTGATATGAACCTGTTTAAAGCTGCTATCCTGCCTGTTAGCCTTTGCACATCCTTAGCATTGGCAGGGGATTTGATATTCACCAATGCTTTAATTTGTTCTGGGCTTGCTTCAATGCCCCTCTGAGTTACCATATATCCTAGAAATTTACCTGCTTTAACACCAAAGTGACATTTCGAAGGATTAAGCTTCATGTTATAATTATCAAGGATATCAAATGCTTCCTCCAAGTCCCTTACGTGATCCTCAGCTTTCTTTGACTTGACTACCATATCATCTATGTATACTTCCATAGTTTGTCCTATTTGATCTTTGAACATCATATTCACCTGCCTTTGATATGTTGCACCTGCATTTCTTAGTCCAAAAGGCATGGCAATATAACAATATAAACCGGTTGGGGTCATAAAGGCTGTATCCTCTTGGTCAGATGGTTCCATCTGAATTTGTTGGAATCCAGATGATGCATCCATAAAGGTTAACAGTTCATGCCCCGCCGTTGCATCCACCATGGAGTCAATGTGGGGTAATGGGAAAGGATCCTTGGGACATGCCTTATTCAGATCAGTGAAATCGACACATACCCTCCACTTTCCGTTTTTCTTTTGGACAACAACCACATTGGCTAACCATTTTGGATATTTTACCTCTCTGATCATACCTGCTCGAAGTAGTCTCTCTACTTCTTCTTGGATAATGGCATTCCTTTCTGGTGCAAACTTCCTCCTTTTTTGATGGATTGGTTTGATAGACCTGTCAATGCCAAGTTTATGAGTGATAATATCCTTAGATATACCTGTCATATCTTCATGTTTCCATGCAAAGGTAGATTTTCTTCTTTTGAGGAAGGATATTATGTCTTCTTTCAACTCGCCAAGGATCCCTGATCCGATATAGATTTTTGTTTCAGGATCACTAGGATCCAAAAGGATTTCGTCCACATCTTGTTCCCTTGCCTCCAAGACACTTCTTGGAGGATACTGTAATTGCTATTGCTCCCTTGGCTTCGAGGTTGGTTTCATGGATGAGGTATAACAATCCTTAGCCTCTTGCTGGTCACTGTCGATCTTGATTATCCCCCATGGGCTAGGGAGTTTCACACATTGATGGTAGGTAGATGGGACTGCTTTCATATCATGTATCCAGGGCCTGCCAAGGATAACATTACAACAAGATAAACAGTCGATGACGCAAAATTTTTGATAATTATGTAATCCTTCCACGTAGATTGGGAGTTTAATGTCCCTCAGAGTTTTCTTCGTTCTCCACTGAATCCCACAAGCACGGAGGATCTTGGTGTGATGTCTGATTCTGGGATACCCATTTTCTTTAGAACATCAAGCTGGATAATGTTTACTGAGCTTCCTCCGTCGATAAGGATCCTGCGGACAAAGTGGTTAGAAATAAAGAGAGTAATAACTAAACTATCATGATGAGGATCCTGGATGTTAATGCGATCATCCTCATCAAACGTTATCGTTTTTCCTTCCGAGACACTTGATGTTCGAATAGGTCTTTCTCCATTATCCATTTTTGCTTCCTTTGCATGCCTTTTGGCTGCCGAGAAGGATGTACCACAAATATCTGATCCTCCGGAAATAAAGTTGATCACTTGTGCATTCGCCGGAGGGGCTGGAGCCTTTTCAGGGATCCTTTCAGGATCCTGAGTCCTTTGCTTTTTTCTTCCCAACAATTCTTTTAGATGCCCCTTGCTTAGCAGATATCCAATCTCTTTTCTTAATGCTATGCATTCTTCAGTTAGATGCCCGAAATCCTCGTGGTATGCACACCACTTTGACTTGTCTTTAGTCCCGGATGGTTTGTCATTCTTTCTGGGCCATCTGGCTTTTTCTCCTAGATTCTGCATTGCAAGGATTAGTTCATGATTGTCAACAGAAAAACAATATTCAGAAATCGGAGGATAATCCTCATCATCCTCTTCTTGGTCAACAGCATGCACGTTCTGGTTGTCATTTCTATGGTAGGATTTGAATTTATTGCTCCTGAAGGAGGATCCTTGCTTCTCCTGTTTTGAGGATCCTACTTGTCTCTCCTGGATCCTCTTGTCATCCTCCAGCCGGATGAACCTGAGTGCCCGAGTTCTTACTTCATCTAAGTTCCTGCACGGTGTCATAACAAGATCATCATAGAACAATGAATCCTTAAGCAGTCCCATTTTGAAGGCCTCAACAGCCGTGGCCATATCCAAGTTAGGAATGTCCAAGGATTCTTTACTGAATTTAGTTATATAATCCCTTAATGACTCATTATGACCTTGAGTTATCCTATATAAATCACTAGTTAATCTTTCAAATTTCCTACTACAAGAGAATTGGTTATTGAATAAATTAACTAAATTAGCAAATGAAGTGATAGAGTAAGGGGGAAGACTTAGCAGCCATTCAAGAGCTGATCAAGTAAGAGTGGATCCAAATCCTTTACATAGGCATGCTTCCTTTAACTTTTCTGGGATTGGATTGATCTCCATCCTCTCCCTGTATTGTGCTATGTGCTCCTCAGGATCCGTTGTACCATCATACAGCTTCATAGTAGGGATATGGAACCTTTTGGGTACCTCTGCATCACAAATTGGTGGTGCAAAACGAGACACCTTATGGCTTCCATCTGCAATCTTCGGGATAGGCTTGACTACCCCTGGAACACTTGAGATCATATCCTTCAGCTTCTGTAACTCCCTGGCCATAGCATGATTGATACCTGTATCCTGCACGAATCCATGGTTAGTGGTAAGATAATTATTTAAGGTGTTACCTCCCATCGGGTTCAAGTTAGGAACATTGGGTGTGAATCCATATTGCTGGGATTCTGGGATAATGGATGGACCAGTGGAAGCAATGGTCTGCATTGGAATAAAATCTCCTTGATGGACATCTAGGCTTCCTGTTTGCACACTCTTTAGGGATCCTGGCATCTGGAAGGATCCTGCTATCTGAGACGATCCTGGAACGAAGGAGGATCCTTGAATCTGGGATGATCCTGGAACAAAAGAGGATCCTTGAGCCTGGGATGATCCTGGGACAAAGGAGGATCCTTGAGCCTGGGATGATCCTGGGACAAAGGAGGATCCTAAGCTCATGAAGGATCCCAAATGCTGGGCGTAGGATCCCGCCGGTTGGAAATATGATCCTGATGCCTGAGTCATTGTTGCTGGGCTGAAATGCACTCCTCTTGATCCACCCATATATTGTATGTCTGGGACCTCTGTTGGCTGAGAAGTAATCATTGGAGTATCGAAATTCAAAGATTTGGGCATTAGTGGGGAATGATCCTCTGCCGTTTTCTTTTGCCTTTTGAGATCTCCGATTTCTCTGAGGATCCTGTCATTAGTTTCATCCTGCTGCTGCATACGATCCCTCATCTGCAAAATCAAAGTAAATATATCACTAGTACTGGGAACAGAAGAAGTTAGAGCAGAAGATGATGGTTTAGAGGAGATAGAAGTTGGTCTCTTCTCAGCATTTTTCTGAGATCCAGCTGGTGGTGGAGGCAAAGGTGGAATGCCAGTAGATGAATTGACTGCCGACATCGCTGTGGATGTACTCTTCAATGATGAAGCCATGTAACTCTTTGAAATGATTTCGAACAGAAAGTTTTCTTATGAATGAAGCACCAATTGCCCCACGGTGGGCGCCAAACTGTTTTGGTCAAAAATCACACAAGGATAATGCAACCAAACTCTAAGTAAACGGGGAATGATGCTTGGTTTGTTGGAAAAGTTAAGGATCACTTTGATAAGAAATATGCAAATGACACAAGGATTTATACGAGGAAAAAGCCCTTGATCAATGAATGATCTCCGGCATAAAAAACCTCGGGTGATGGCAACTACCGATCACCAACTCCAATATATGAAAATATGGTTACAACTTCGGATGATAATGAGCTGAGTACAAGGATCACTATCGTAAAGTGTGTCTAAGCGTGTGAGAATTGTGTTGTCTCTCTTCCGAATGGGGAAGAGTATTTATATATACAAGTGTAGGTGGCCTATTTTAGGTAAAAAGACTAATAATCAGCTCATTACCCCTTTAGAAATAAAAGTAAATCTAGCCTAAATTATCGCCCTTAAATCATGCCAAGTTTCCATATCCTTTGCAACGTTCATCTCTGATTGAGCGTGTGCCAAAATTGTAAAGACGCGTCCATTGATTGTGATGCTAAGAGCGGATCCTGCTAGTCATTCCTGCAAAACAACATTAAAGTTAATGAAATCAACTGTTAGCATGAGGATCCTATGATGGTCCGTGATCCTGATCCTGGAACTCTGCTGAGGATCACTATCTGCCAAAGAAACAAGGATCACTGGTTAGGATCACATGTAAGGATCATGTATTATAAAAATCCAGCCCTAACAATTGTTAAAACTAATTTTCCAATTAAGAATGTTCTCAGGAAACCTGAAATGTCAGGAAGGATGGCTAAGTGGGCAGTGAAGCTCAGTGCTTATGATTTAAGATATGAGCCTAGGACAGCCATTAAATCCCAAGCCTTAGCTGTCTTTGTGGCAGATTTCAGTAGTGACTTGCAAAGGGAAGCCGAGTTAGAAGTCCAACAGCTAGAGGAAACTAAGGATCATTGGATACTCTATACTGATGGATCCTCTAATGTCAAAGGAACAGGGCTTGGAATACTACTAAAATCACCACAGGGGGACATAATACCCCACTCTATAGCTTGTGAGTTCCAAACTACTAACAATGAGGCTGAATATGAAGCCTTGATAGCTGGTTTGCAAATTGCCAAGCATATGAGGATCAGGTATCTTGAGGTACATGTAGATTCATTATTAATCACCAATCACTTTAATGGATCCTATGCTGTTAAAGGTGAAAAGCTAACCAAATATTTGGAGATAGTCAAAGAATTGGCATTCTCTTTTGTTTCCTTTAATTTGACACAGGTACTAAGGGAAGAAAATACAGAAGCTAATGCATTGGCTAATTTAGGATCATCTCTGAAGATCCCAGGGGATATAAGTATCCCCATTATCCACATCCTGACCCCTGCTATCGAGGATCATGTGGCTATGGAGATAGGAGAGGATTCTGCAATTATCCCTAGTGATGATACTCAATCTCATTCTGGATCATGGATCCTCCCAATCATGAGATACATACAACATGGAGAGATTCCTACAGGATAAAACCCTAGGGCTTTCAAAACTAAGGTATCCCAATTCACAATATTAAATAATATGTTGTATAAACGATCCCTTGCAGGACCGTACTTAAGATGCATTGAGGATCCTGAAATCCAAGAAGTGTTAAAAGACTTCCATGAAGGAGACTGTGGAAATCACACTGGGGGCAGGGCATTATTCTCAAGGATCCTGAGGACAGGGTACTATTGGCCAACTATGAAGAGAGATGCTGTGGAGTATGCCAAGAAATGTGATCCTTGTCAGAGACACAGTAGTATCCTTCATCAACCGGCTGAATTCTTGCATCCTATATCCTCCCCGTGGCCATTTATGAGATGGGGAATGGATATAGTTGGTAAGCTTCCTAAGGCACCTGGTGGAAAAGTGTTCATGCTTGCTATGACTGATTACTTCTCCAAGTGGATAGAGGCTGAAGCCTTTGCCCAAGTCAGAGAAAAGGAAGTTATATCCTTTATTAAAAGAAACATTATTACTAGATTTGGCATTCCTTCTGAAATTATATGTGATAATGGTTCCCAATTTATTGGGAGTAGAACTACTAACTTTTGTGACAACTGGGGGATTAAGATGATAACATCAACACCAGTCCACCCACAAGCTAATGGCCAGGTAGAATCATCTAACAAGATCATTATCAACAACTTGAAAAAGAAGCTTGGGTCCAAGAAAGGAAAATGGGCAGAAGAACTACCTTATATACTTTGGGCTGATAGGACAACCCCCAAGAATGCTACTGGTCAAACTCCATTTTCTTTGGTATTTGGGGCAGAATCAGTGATCCCTACAGAAATGGTGGTTCCAACTGCAAGAACAAGCATTCGTGGTCCTGAAGAAAATGATGAGAACTTGGTTCAAGACCTGGATACTATAGAAGAAATCAGGGATTTGGCTAGGATAAGGATGGCCAGTTATCAGCAGAGGATGGCTGGAGCCTACAACAAAAATGTCAGGATCAGGAAGTTCCAAGTTGGTGATATGGTACTAAAGAAAGCATTTCAGAATACCACCAATCCTGCTGATGGAAAGCTGGCACCAAAGTGGGAAGGTCCTTACTTGATTGAAGCTAAGGCAGGAAAAGGGGCATATCGATTCCTAACAATGGAAGGTGATTTGCTGCCTAGAGCCTGGAATGCTGTTCATTTGAAGAAATAATTTATGTGATAAGGATCCGTGATCCTTACGAGATGAGTATCCTTGAAGGATCCTTATAGAACAGATGATCCTCACTTTGGTAACATTCTTATCTCAAACTATTTCATTCTTTTATTTTCTCATATAAGGATAGGGGTCCTGCATCCTTTATCCTCCTTTCAATTGATTCTGTGTTTTGAAGGTTCAGGTATCCTTAACAAAGGGTTGATTATAACAAATGGTTGATTATCCACAGAAGTATCCAGTTGTTTGGGCTTGACCCCAGTTGTTTGGGTCTGACCCCAGTTTCGCCAGTAGCGCACGATGATCCTGGTACAGTTCATGGCAATGGGACCAGTACTCGTTTCAGGGGCTGACAATTTCATTGTACTGGCTGTACCTAGGATCCTACGTATAATGGTAGACGTACCATATATCCGTTCCCAAGGTTTCTAACGTTTTCACGTTAGCTAAGGTTTTGGCATTTTCATGTCACTAAGTTTGGATAGTCGCCAGTGAGGGACATACTCAAGTTTACACCCGATCCTTGGGCTTGTCCCCAGTTATCCTTGGGCTTGTCCCCAGTTATCCTTGGGCTTGTCCCCAGTTATCCTTGGGCTTATCCCCAGTTATCCTTTGGGCTTGTCCCCAGTCACTAACTTATCTTTTATGTTGGCTTAGTCCCAAGTTGTATTCTATTTCAGGTTTTCGAAGTTAAAAACTAAGGATCCTTGGTCCTTACCTCCTACTAAGGTTTGTCTTATGGTTATTCTGATTATAATACTAAAGATTAGGATCCTAACTTGGATTCTCAGGTATGATCCTTAACTATTTTGATTTAATTCATTATTCACTTGAATAACCCTTATACTTTGACAACTGAACTTATGATCCTTGAAATATACTACTTTTTGGAATCTTTCAACTATAGGATATTTGATCCTGGATCATATCCTAAAAATTTTAAATCTAATTTGTTCAACTTTTCTTATTCAGACAAGTGTATATTAAAACAATTGAAAATTTAAAGGATATACAAGGATAACAACACAGGAAATAGCCAAAAAGTTAAAAGTTATTTTATTCACAAAATGTTCAACCCCTTAAGGTTGTCAAAATTGCCAACCCACGTTTCTACCAGCAAAATGTGGCCCGTCCACATGGGTTGGCAAAGGGTGTCCATTGTTTACGGGTCTTAGCAGTGCAGGAAAATAAAAGGCGGCAGGATAACAAGTGGCTTCATCCCCCAAACAGAGGATCCCTCCACCACCTATTATCCTACCTATTGTTCAAAGGATCATAGATCCTTAACCCTAAAAACTATTGTTCAAAGTACAACCAACCATTGTTTAACGAAAACATCACAACCAAAAAACCACTACTAAACTTAAAAATTGGGCTCCGGCTATGTCTAGAAGTGTCCATCATCGCCCATTGCTGCAGCCTACACCTTCGCTGCATCATCTTCAGCTGCTCCACTAGCTTCTCCACCATGATCCTTTCCATTGCCTCCAGCCTCGATTGCTAAAACCTCCTCAGCCTCCTCTTCGTCATCCAGCTCAGCCAGCCTTGCCTTCCAGCCTTCAACATCCCAGTTGCTTTTGTCGAAGTCAGGATCCTGAGCCTCCTGGGCCATCTTCAGTTTAGTCTTGTACATAGCAATGGCAGCGGAGACCTTGGCACCTTCCATGAGCTCATGCTTCTCATAGTCAGTGCTGATCAGGACCTTAGCTGTCTGGGTCTTAGCGTCTTGGAGGGCTTTTTCAAGATCAGCAATCTTGTGATCCTTGAGCACTGCAACTTGCTGAAGGTCTGCATACTTCTTATCCAGCTCTTCAACGCTCCCAACGTAGTCTTCGATCTCAGCAAATTTCTGCAAACAAGATAGAGCACAGTTCAAGATCATGTGATCCTCAAGTAAGCAGGATATATAAGCAGGGACAGTGATCCTTACATTATTGAAGTATTCAAGGAACTGGTGGCGGATCAAAGGCAGGCCTTGCAGATCCTCAACCTCAGAGGTTTTTCTTTTCTTGCCACCCCTTCCTTTAGTGGGTGCCTTGGGGATCGAAGCAGTTGGGCTGGCAGGAAGCTTCTTCTTGGAGGATCGTACAGTGTCCAGATCGGTGACGCTGAACTTGGAGGTAGATTTTGAAGTTTTTCCAGCACCTACATATTCGAAACAGATAAGTATCCTTATTTTTATTTAATATTTTAGTCACACACAAATACAAATACTTACTTGACATGGTGATTGATCCTGAGGAGACTTCTTGTGAATCTTGGGTGTTTGCTTTGAATGACCTTATCGCAGGGTCAAGCCTTCGAAAAGCAAGAAGCCTTTCTCTTGTTGCAGGTGTTTTGAATAGGTGTGAGACAGAGATTGCTGCACAAAAGAAGTGGAAACGTGTTAGTGATCCTGATCAAAAGCAAGTTTTCATCTAGTGATCCTTGTAAGGATCCTTTATCCTACCATGAGTGGTCCATTTGCTAGGCAAATCCTTTCCGTCAGGAATGGAATCCCTTCTAATGAAGAAGAATCTCCGTTTCCAGTTGGTGTCGTTTTTGGTAGCTTTAAAAATGGGATGCTCTTCACCCGGCTTGTGTTTGAGAAGATACCGGTGAGACCCATGGCTGACAAGGTCATACATTTCAGAAAGCTCTGACATTCCTAGATCGATACCATGTTGCTCAATGATCCTCTCAAGGGTAATCAAAACCCTCCAGACCATGGGCATCGCTTAGATGAAAGAAATGCCGGTAAGAGAGAAAAAGGATTGGGTAAAGGTTGGAAAAGGATAGGTGTATCCTATGCTGAATGGGGTTACAGGAAAGGCAATCCAGGTTTCAGAAGCATAGTCGCTCAAAATGGTGGGATCAAACGGTTTGAAAACAGTGTTCGCCGGAAAACAATGGCGAATTCTATCAATTTGTGCATCGGTGAGGCAACAGCGTTCTTTAACGGAATCTTTGATGATCCCTTGGCTCTTCAAGGGGCTGTCCTTCTTGTGATCCTTACCCGGTGAGGATCGGAGCATCATTTTTGTTGTGATGGTGGCAAAGAAAGAAAAACAGAACAAGAAGATGAAGAGAGAAAGGAGAGAGAAGTACCTGAATAAGTCTTCTGATGAGGATTTAAAGAGAAAACGCTCGAATATAAATGCCCTCTAGCTCTTATTTCTAACTGCCATTTATTATGATGATTTTGCAGGATAAGTCACCTCAGCGACGTCAGGATCTCAACGGCTAGTCCGCATATAACGGCTAGTTTGGTGAATGATTCGTTGCGGATAGGGACGACAAAATATAACTCATTATTTACAATATTACTCCTTATATTTTGGGGGCAATTGTTAGGGGTGGATTCACCTATGATCAGTGATCCTCATTTAATGATTGGATGTGGTGATCCTTGTTTCTGCTTCAGACAGTGATCCTCAGGAGGGTTGCAGGATCAGGATCATGGATCATGGTAAGGATCCTTATTCTAACGGTTGTCTACTTTGAATATGTTGTTGTTTTGCAGGAATACCAGCTTGGACTTGGTCTTAGCGAGATTCCTGGAGCATATTCGTTATTTCTTCTGCACGTGCTTGACCAATATGGACATTATGGAGTTCGTGGGGGACTTGCATGAAATGCGGATAGTTAGTTAGCTTAGATATTTTCCATTTTTAAGGGGATAGCGAGCTAATTTTAGAACACTTAGCTAATTTTGGCTAAACACACACACGGCTAACCGCTCTCTTCAGCTCGTTACCATTCACTTGGCGATTACACCTTTTTATACACTTTGCACTATAGTGATCCTTGTAACTAGCTCGCTATCATCCGAAGTTGTAACACATTTCTTGTTTAATTCAAGTTGGTGATCGGTAGTTTCCATCACCCGAGGTTTTTTATGCCGGAGATCATTCATTGATCAAGGTCTTTTTCCTCGTACAAATCTCTATGTCATTTATTCTTTACGATATATAGTGATCCTTCATATTGTTCAATAACTTAAGCATCATTCCCCGTAACAAAGAGTTTGGTTGCATTATCATTGCTTGATTTTTTTACCAAAACAATACTCTTGCCACTAACAATGTTGGATCTTTGCAGGATACAGGTGTGACATCGGCATTATCTAGGGAGCTCCAGAAGTTGAAGGATATGATATCCAGTGTACCTGGGGTGGTTCAGCCGATCCCTGAAGTATCCCAGGATAGCCCCAGGATATCTCGGTTTGTGCATCCCATTTATGATGCTGAAATCCCGAAAAGATTTCAAACTCCCAACATGAAACTTTATGATGGAACCACTGATCCTGAGGAGCATATTGCCCAGTGTAGGGAACGGATAGAAATCAACCCTATCCCTCCAGAACTTAAGGAAGCATGCTTATGCAAGGGTTTCGGCTCTACTCTAACAGGATCAGCCTTAAAATGGCTGTTAAACGTTCCTCCTCACTCAATTACTTCTTTTGCTCATTTGGTTAACTTATTTAATAGTCAATTTTCTTGCAGCTAGAGTTTTGAGAAATTAACCAGTGATCTTTACAGGATAACTTAGGGACCTCAGGAATCCTTGAGGGATTATGTGAATAAGTTTAGCCGGGAATCCTTGGATATCCCACATCTTGACGTTGCAACGGCCGTGCAGGCTTTCAAGATGGGATTGCAGAAAGATTCCCAGTTTTACCAGGATCTTGTTATGAATCCCTGTAGAAATCTGGATGAAGCTCGTAATAGGGCATTGAGATATATCAGGCTAGAGGATGATAAGAAAATGCAAGAGAGGATGAATGCATCCTCAACATATGAGTCAACTAACAGGAAGTCGAAATCCTCGTACAAACCGTACCGCTCTAAGCCGTATGCTAGAAATGATAACAAGAAAGTGAATGTTGTTGAAGACGAGGATCCTGAGGAGTATCCTGAGTTATCTGATTATTGTTTTTCTATTAATATACCTGAACTAATGTATGCTATGCAGGGTTTGGGAGACAAAGCCAGGTGGCCTTGGAAGAATCAATAAAAGGCTGATTGGAAGGATAAGTCCAAATGGTGTGCCTTCCATGAAGATTTTGGACATATTACAGAGGATTGCATTGCTCTAAGGAGGGAAATAAGTTATCTCTTGAGCAAAGGTTATCTGAAGGATCTCCTGGGAAGAAAGGAAAGCAAGGGTCAGGATACTGAGAAGGATCCTGAACGTGCAACACCACCCCCTGCGGATGCCAAGATAATCAACTTTATTTCAGGAGGATCCGACATTTGTGGAACTTCATATTCAGCAGCCAAGAGGCATGCAAAGGAGGCTAAAGCTGAAAGAGGGGATGGAAAGTATATTAGACCTTAAATTGTAAAAGATAAAAAAAGTTAAAGAAAAAACAATTTTGTAAATGGTAAGCTTTGGATATATTTGAAGTAAAATTTAATTCTTTCTTAAAAACCCATAAAAAAGTTGCAACTAGGATGACAACCCTCACAGCTGATAAAGTGATCACTTTTGACAGCGATGATAGGAATATTGTCCAGGATCCTCACCATGATGCTCTGGTAATAACACTATATGTGGCTAACCATTTTGTACGCACGATATTGGTGGACAATGGAAGCTCCGTCAACATAGTCCAACTGGAGACGTTGAAGAGGATGAATGTATCCCCATGGATATCACTTCAAAATCCACTGTACTCGTTGGCTTCAGTGGAGAAGCTAGGAATACCGTAGGAGAGATTAAATTACCAGTATATGTTGAAGGGGTTAATTCGATACAACGCTTCTGTGTAATGGACTCCCTATCCTGCTATAATATTATATTGGGCAGGCCATGGATCCATGATATGAAAGCTGTGCCATCGACTTACCATCAATGCATCAAAATCCCTACACCTTGGGGGGGTTGTCAAAGTAGACAGTGATCAGCAGGAAGCAAAGGAATGTTACTCATCCTCCATGAAATCCTCTACAAAGCCTAATGCAGTATAGCAATTAAAGATACGAGCCCAGGATATCGCGGAAGCTTTAGAGCAGGATGTGAAAAAAGTTATCCTGGATCAGGATAATCCAGATATCTCGGTGCTCGTAGGGACCAATATCCCTCAGGATATTGAGCATCAATTGACTAACTTTTTGAAATGCAGGATGTCGCGTGGAAGCACGAGGATATGACAGGTATTTCCAAGGATGTTATAACGCACAAGCTTGGTATTGACAGGACATTTAAGCCTATCTAGCAGCGAAGAAGGAAATTTGCTCCGGAACGAAATGCAATGATCAGAGAAGTCAAATTTCCAAGGTGGCTAGCAAATGTAGTAGTGGTACAGAAGAAAAACGGGAAATGGAGAGTTTGCATGGATTATACAGACTTGAACAAGGCTTGTCCAAAGGACCCATTTCCTCTCCCTCATATTGACTCAATGGTAGATGCCACTGCCGGCCATGAAATGTTCACCTTCATGGATGCATCCTCAGGATTTCAGCAGATCCAGATGGAACCTTCGGACCAGGAGGATACTGCCTTCATGACACCAACAGGTATTTATTGTTATACTGCTATGCCTTTCGGTTTGAAAAATGCAGGTGCAACATACCAAAGATTGGTGAACATGATGTTCAAAGATAAGCTGGGGGACACAATGGAGGTATACATCGATGATATGGTGGTGAAATCTAAAAAAGCTGAGGATCATCTCCAGGATATTAAGGGAGCATTTGATATCCTGGATCAGTATAACATGAAACTGAATCCTGCTAAGTGCCATTTCGGAGTGGGGGCAGGAAAGTTTCTAGGATATATGGTAACCAAAAGAGGAATAGAGGCAAGCCCAGAGCAGATCAAAGCCATCTTGGATATCAAATCACCTTCAAATATGAAGGATGTTCAACGGTTAATAGGACGAGTAGCGGCGTTAAATAGATTTATCTCAAGATCCTCAGAAAAATGCAAGGAGTTTTATGATATCCTGAAGAAAAATAAGAAGTTTGAATGGGGGGAGAAGCATGAAGCAGCCTTGCAGGATTTGAAGCAGTATCTATCAACCGCACCTCTACTGATGAAGCCCGAGGATGGTGAACCATTATCCCTGTATCATGCAGTGTCGGGGAATGCAGTAAGTGCTGTCCTTGTAAAGAATCACGGGGGTCAGCAGTATCCTGTTTATTATGTTAGCAAAAGTTTATTAGATGCTGAAACTAGGTATTCTCATTTAGAAAAGTTAATATTAGCCCTAGTTATGGCATTAACAAAACTTAGACATTACTTTGAGACACATAGGATTCATGTTAAAACTAATTATCCTGTTAAAAATGTGCTTAGGAAACCGGAGATGTCCGGTAGAATGGCTAGGTGGTCGGTGAAATTAAGTGCTTATGACTTAGTGTATGAACCTAGAAATGCCATAAAGTCTCAGGCTTTAGCTGACTTTGTGGCTGATTTCAGTAGTGACATCCAAAATGAAGTAGATTTAGAGGTACAACAACTAGGAGAAAACTTAGAATCCTGGATATTATATACTGATGGTGCATCTAATGTAAGAGGTGTAGGTCTAGGTATACTACTAAAATCGCCACAGGGGGACATATTACCCCAGGCTATTAGATGCGAATTTCCTGCCACTAATAATGAAGCAGAATATGAGGCTTTGATTGTAGGATTAGAATTGGCTAAGAACATGAATGTTAAAAGTTTGCAAGTATATGTTGACTCTTTGTTAATCACTAATCATTTTAATGGATCCTATGCAGTTAAAGGTGAGAAGTTAGTCGAATACCTCGATATTCTCAAAAAATTAGCAGGATATTTCGATGTTTTTACACTTGAACAGGTACCAAGAGAGGATAATGCTGAAGCGGATGCCTTGGCAAACTTAGGATCATCAGTCAGGATACTGGAGGGGACCCAAATATCGATACTTCATATCCTGTATCCTGCTATGGATCCCTTCAAAGGTCAGAATAAAGTGGTAACAAGCATTCAGGATTCTGGTCATGATCCTGAGAAGGATACTGGATCCTGGATGACTCCAATCATAAGATATCTCAAGGAAGGACACATTCCTGAAGACGAAAATCCTAAGGCATTTAGGATGAAGGTATCACGATTCACCATCATAAATAATATTTTGGATAAGAAATCTCTTGCAGGTCCATACCTAAGATGCTTGAAGGACCCTGAGGCTATGGAAGTGCTTCAGGATATACATGAGGGGGATTGTGGTAACCATACTGGGGGTAGGTCATTATTTTCGAAAGTATTAAGGACAGGATACTATTGGCCGACAATGAAGAAAGATGTTGCGGGCTCGAAGATGTGACGCATGTCAAAGGCATAGCAACATTCTGCATCAACCAGCTGAACCATTGTATCCTATAGTTTGCCATTCATGAAATGTGGAATGGACATAGTAGGGAAATTCCCAAAAGCTCCAGGAGGAAAAGTCTTTATGTTAGCAATGACTGATTATTTCTCTAAGTGGGTGGAAGCTGAAGCATTTGTGCAAGTCAGAGACCAGGAAGTAGTATCCTTTATAAAGAGAAATATCCTGACCAGATTTGGAGTACCAGCTGAAATCATTTATGATAATGGATCCCAGTTTATAAGCAAGAGGACTACTGATTTTTGTAAAAATTGGGGAATCAAAATGATCACATCCACACCAGTACATCCTCAAGCAAATGGACAAGCAGAATCTTCTAACAAGATAATTGTCAACAACCTGAAAAAGAGACTAGGAGCCAAAAAAGGAAGATGGGCAGAAGAATTACCCTTTGTTTTATGGGCTGATAGAACGACGGTGAAAAATGCAACTGGCCAAACCCCGTTTTCCTTGGTGTTTGGAGCAGAAACGGTGATCCCGACAGAAATGGTAATACCTACAGCAAGATCCAGCCTCCGGGATCCTGAGCAGAATCCTGAAATCCTATGCCAGGAATTGGATACTATTGATGAAACAAGGGATGCAGCAAAGCTAAGGATGGCAGCATATCAACAGAGGATATCCAGAGCATACAATAAAAATATAAGAACTAGGAGGTTTCAAGTCGGAGATTGGGTGTTGAGAAAAGCTTTTCAGAATACTACCAATCCTGCCGATGGAAAGTTAGCTCCAAAATGGGAAGGACCCTATGAGATTGAATCAGAATCAGGGAAAGGAGCATACCGACTTAAGAATATGGAGGGGGATATGCTACCAAGATCCTAGAATGCTATACATCTCAAAGCCTATTTCAAGTGAGTTTAGAACTTAATTTCTAACTCAAAATGGTATGAATTCTGTCTCTTTTAAATATAATTGATTTTATTTGAAGTCAATACTAACTTAAGCATCGGAGGGATGTTAGCCAGGCTAACACCCACCTTAGTTCAAGATTGTTTTGCAGAATATGATTCGGGATGTAGCTCCAGGATACACACGTAGGATACTTCGAAAGATTAGAGGATTGGCCCTCTCTCTCACGTTTAAGGGATCCTGATCCCTTCACAGGTTTAAAGGTATTCACCTTTCTCACGAATTGGTTTAAACACCCCGCTTGGAACACAAGTTATCCAGGGATAGTTCAAGGTGGCGGGACCAGTTCATGTAAAAGTGGCTGACAATTTCGTTACTATTGGCTATGCCCTGGATCCTTAAGGTATATGAGGATTGATCACCCTCTCTAGCGAAAGGGTATTTTCATACTCTCTAAGGTTTAAAGGTTTTCACCTTTCTAAGTCTTGGAGTTTATACACTCCCGCCTGTAGCGCATGAAAATTTGGGATTTTCCCCAGGATACTAAGGAGTTATCCCTAGTATATCTTTGGGTTTTGCCCCTGTAATGCAAGAATTGTCTATACAGTTGGAACTAATGCTCTAAATTTTTCTAAGTGTTTAAAGACTTCATGCATAGGGGACATTCCTTCTAGAGCAATTATGTGAAGCTCAAAAGATCAAGGTTGGGCTAAGTGTCTCGGACTGGGGACATTTTAGTAGGAAAAGTTGCAAAAGGGATTGGAGTTTGATACTAAGGTTACACTCAATTCCTGGTATGATCTTTCCTATGTGAATCTTACACAATTTGTTTGATCTTTTGAAACCATATATAAAGTTTAAGTATCCTGATTAGGATATATTTTAGGGTATATTCTCGAGATATATCCTCGAAATATGATTTAGGATATTTGGTTGGTATGTTCGGGACACGGTACTTGGGTTTAAAAATCAGAATTGAATTTGTTTATAAATTCTAAGTAAATTATCTTTTTCCTTTGAAAAGTTCTATTACTGTAGATTTTGGAAAGTGAACTATTTTTTAGAAACCTTATCTAAATTGTTTCGATTTTGAGAAGTCCTATTTGACGAGAGTCTTTGTAGGATACCACTAAGTATATTGATCAGGATGTATTCAAGGAAATGGTAAGACTAATCTTGTAAAATCTAAACCAAGTAAGGCATAACAGAAATTAAAAGGCAACAAAAAATAAGTCAAAAGGAAGTTATATTATTAACATGTCAAAAGTTGTGCTTTTGGTTTCACCTAGAACCGAGGCCCATCCGCCAAAAGCACAGTTAGTTTTACCATATTCATGCAACGGTTGAAGGTTTCATCTCAAAACGAGACCCATTCGCCTCCAACCGATGCATCATTCAAAACAGGTTATATTAACCAATGACCAAGGGCTTCATCCTGAAACCCAGGACCCATCCACCTTTGGTCATCGTATTGTTCTAGTGCAGGAAATGTAAATTGTTCAACGATAGGAAAAGTAAATTGTTTAGACAGACCACAACCATGAAATTTAAAAAACAGTGGGCTCCGGCCTTGGCACATACATCCATCATCGCCCACATTGCTGCGCTTAAGGGGCAGCTCCCTCTTCCATCGCGACTTCTCCAGCAGCATCCTCTTTTCCAGCATCTGCACCAGCATCACCCTCAGGATTCTTCTTGTCATCATCTCCAGCATTGGCCACTTCTTCTGCCACCTTAGAAGGCTCTTCACCAGCATGCTTTGCAGGATGAGCAACAGGATGGCCTCCAAGATCCTGTAATTTCGCTTCCCAAACCTTGACATTCTAGGAGGGGCATTCGAAGCCCAAGGCTTTGGCCTCATAAGCCATCCTTAACCTGGCTTGGAGAAGGGAAATAACAACGGATGCTTTGAGACTGTCCCGGTAGGAACTCATATCCTGCTGGTATTGAAGAAGGGCGGCATCTAGCTTGGCTTGAGTATCCTCATTGGCTTTGTGAAGGGCAGCTTGGTGTTCCTGGGCCATTGCCTTGTATTTGTCTTCATAATGCTGGGACTTGGCAGCTGCAATTGTTCCCTGATCAGCTATGGTGGCTTCAGCTTTTTCGAGCTTAATCTCCAGCATCTTATTAAGCCCACAGGCGTCTTCGTACAAGTGCATGAGACGTTCCAAGCCCTGCAGTTAAAGATACAGGTATCAGTGTAAAATAAGCAGGATAATGACTAACATGCATGTTCAGGATATTGGAAGCAAATTTTTACCTGCTTGAGGAATGAAGTGGCTTCATTAAATCCGTGATTCTCAAGGGAGAATGTCTCAGAGGCGGCTGGAGAATCCGTTTCTTTCCTCTTCCGGGAGCTAGAGGCCTGGGTCCTGGATGCCGGAGGGGCTTTAGGAGCGGTGGTAGTCTTTGAAGTGGTAGGCTTCGGTGTGACAGATGATCTCGTCTTAGATTTTTGTTTGACAGGTACAAGGCTGGAGTAACTGTCCAACTCGTCAAGTTGGAAGCCTTCAAGGTTGACAACTGGTACTACACAAGGGAAGATATTTTTAAAACTCATAATACTTCTGAAAAGAAATCAGTTTGATAAGTAAAGATAGCTACTGAGAATATGCTTACTAGACATCTCTGAACTTGATTTTTGGCTTGAGTTTGTGAGAGACAGGGAGAAAGTTCTTTCAGCGGCAGGAAGTCGGTAAACCTCTTTGATCCTGAGTTGTGATTCTGTACTTGGGGGTGCTAGGTCTCTGAAATTCGCTGCACAAATATTAGGATATCAGTCAGAATACAGTTAAGGATGTATTTGGGGATATTCCTAAAACCCTAAATCCTACCCTTGGTTAGCCATCTAACTGGCAGATCAAAATCCCTATCGATAGAGTCCCTTTTTACGAAAAAGAACTTTCGTTGCCACTGATCTTCGTTCTTGGTGGCTTTGAGGATTAGGGGATTTTTGGAAGTAGAAAACAAAAGAAAGCGGTTATTGCCATGAGATCTCAGTCGATATGCTATAGGAAGGTCTTCAATACACAGGTCAGGGCAATGACGAGATTTGATTTGGTCAAGCACCATCAAAACTCGCTAGACCATTGGCATAGTTTGGGCATAGCTGAGGCCGGTGAGTTCAAAGAAACGAGAAACGAAAGGTGGAAAAGGATACCGGAATCCTAAAGAAAAGGGGTAGGCAAAGAAGCAGACCCACTCGTCTGATGACGCGTTTCATCGGACCTCCCGATCAAAAGGGCGAATGACTGCTCCGGCAGGAAAGGCGCCGGAACCCTTCAGAGCAGCGATATCAGCATTGTTGAAGGAGCAGACTTCTTTTTCTGGTTCTCGTAGGTTTTGACTCACGAGGGTTGGAACCAGTTCATTCGAACGAGATCTTGTCCGTGATGCCATGAGGGGTATCGAGCGAGATAAAAGAAATTCAAAGAAAAACAGAGGATGAGAGAAAAGAGAAGTACCTGAAAATTGCTTGAGGAGTAATGACCATAACGTGGAATTCTTCGACTAATTATAGCCTGGATGTAGGGGTAAAGAGTAAATATTGCATCAAAAATGGCACAATGTCACATCAACCATTGTTTTTGTCTTAATTGCCTTGGTTTGTGAGATATAATTTTTAAAATATATCCGTTGGATTGGTATACCAACAGATATATTTGGGGACAATTGTTATGGGTCATTTTCTGAGCATACATATCCTGACTAATATCCTGCTTTTGGTTGTTTGTTTGTGATCAGGATACTGGATTAGGATACTGCTAATATCTTGGGTGATATCCTGGTCTTAACTAAATTAACCACGTGCAGGTTAGAGGCTGTGGGTTACTAACGGTCAGATGGACTTCTTCTCCTCAAGACTCGGGCATATTTGTTATGTGAGAGACATTGAACCTGAAAGACCAGGTCTACAACGTTCGAGTGGGGAATATTCGCCGGATCCCCGTTATTTAGGATAGTTTGTTGCATTTATTTTACTATAAATAGATGGGGGCGGATCAGATTAAGGCACGCAATCTTACACACACACACACACTCTCGAACACTTTTGCTCTCTAGCTTTCGGCAGTCACTACACACAAACACTTGTAATCAAATTACATTGTAAACACTTAGTTGATCCGCACCATATCCTGCACTGTATCTTGATATTTGAAGCAATAGAAGAACAAGGCAGCTGCGATTGTCAGCTCCCGAGGTTTTGTGCCGGTGATCTAGATTGATCAAGGGCTTTCCTCGTATATCCTGTGTCACCCTTTACATTTTTTGCTCATTGCTTGATCATAGATACAGCTCTACATCCCGAGCCGTATCCTTAAACTGTTTTTGTAATTAATTTGGCTAACATATTTTTCACATATTTCTAGCACAATACCTCACTTAACTAATTTGATTACTTAATTACTTCGGTAATTTTTGACCAAAACAGTGGTCGAAGTGAGCATTTGCCTACCGAGTTTCCAACATATGCTCGGTATTTGGCATGCCGAATCCACTCTCTTTTTATTTTGCTCGGCATGCATATAGTACAACTTCGGGGCCATTTCTTAACAAATTGGCCAATGTATTGCAACGCCACCCTTCGAATCCTTATACCCGAACCCTCATCCCCAACTTTGTTGGTTGGAGTGATAAGTATGGGAGAAGGATAGATATGAATTTGGGCTTCTTTTGGCTCTGACTCGACTTCAGGCGTTATGTCTTCAGTTTGATTCAACATTCGCTTTCTTGCTCCGGAAGATCCATAACCTCTTCCACCACATCACCATCAACCATGGTACCATTAGCCAGCACCTCTTGGTCTCGTCTAAGTTGAGCCAGTTCTTCGGTGAGTTGACCCACTTGCTTTGCCAACGCCTCGTGAGCTTTATCTCTCACCTCAAGTTCCTTCTTCAATTCCATCTTAATTTCTTGCCTTAAATCTTTTATTACATTCAGGATCGCATCAAGCTTTGAAATTATTGAATCTTGAGGTTCCTCGTATGCGGTTGAGGGTATTCATTATAATAATCATCATGCTCCTTCCGGTAACTTGAGAAATGTGGCAATTCGGGTTCATAGTAGTATTCTTGATAATGTGGTGGTGGCTTGTAACCAGACTTTATTTTTCCTTTCCAAAACACTGGATCTTTCCAAAACACTGGACAATCTTCATGTATGTGAACTTTTCCACAACAAGGACATGACTAATAAGCGTCATTTTCTTGCTCCGGTGGTGCAGGCGGTTCAAAGTTTGGATAATAGAAGGGTATCCCGTCATCATCATAGCAAACCCTCACATATCCTTTTTCTCGCCTATATTCAGAGCAATACCTCCCACGATTTCCGTATTTAACTTCAAACATTGGACAATCCTCAACCCAGTGACAGTTGCTCCCACAACATCTACATGAGTCATCATCTACCCAATTCATGGTGAAATAAGGTGCTTGCAAAACATATACCTATACAGACAAAACTCGACTACCCAAAAGTAAAATCAAATAGAAAAAAAAGAAAGCATACTAAAAACTAAAATTACTTTGTTTTGAGTTTTTTTAAAGATTTAAAACTACCCAATATAAACAAATCAAACGAATAATGCAATACTAAGCGCACTAGCTCCCTGGCAACGACGCCATTTTGACGTGACCGTGTCGTCCCGATCAGTTAAAAACCCAATTAAACCTAGGTAGCTAGGATAAGCCGGGTATCGAATCCACGAAGAGCATGTGGTCAGTATCTCACGACCTGTTCGACTAGTTAGACTATTTACAAAAATGTACAATGTGATTATGAAGATTGCTAATTTTTTTATAAGTTTATTTGGTTGGAAAATAAATCGGAGTGACCCGACAATTGGTATTATCTAAAACACTTGTGATTAACTAAAATTGCAACTAAATTACTAAATGATTAAAACAAGAAATTAGAGACAAGTTCCACACCCGGTTTAATTATTGCAAGACCTAGGGTTCCTACATGTTTTAACTTGATTCAATTGCATATAGTGATTAACAGATTACTATCACGAAGCTTAGGTGCCAATTGCTATCGACGTCATAGACAACGGACCGTAATGCACTTCGTTACCTTGGACATGTAAATCCTAACCTACGATAAGGCATAAGTGCACAAATTCATTTCGCAAAGTCAAATTTTATAATCATTCGACAATTCACAAATTCAATTCAAATGCACGACAATTATCAAAGGTTTCAAATACTAAACAATTTGTCACAAAATCAAATGAAAATACAAATGCATAAACCCTAGAAATTCTTACACAATCTATACCGGGGTGAAACCAAAGAGACTAGCCGTTCATGGTCGAAGAGGTACGATCACCGGAGGATGAATACGAGCACCGAACCATAATCTTGAGTCTTGAAGGAGAGTTGAGGGTTAGTGGTTAGGGTTTGGATGGTGGAGAATGGATCAAGATGAAGTGGTGGTGATTTGGGTAGGGTTAGGATGAAGATGGTGTTAGGAATTGTTTTGGAATATGTTAGATGCTTGTAAATGGTTCTAAGGAGGTGTTTTAACACCACACAACTCGTAACTCCCGAATCTTGGTCAAACGAAACCTTGCAACCCGTCCCCAAACATTAAAACACAAATTTCGCGACACAGTAATTGGGAGGGCGTCGCCGACGGCCATTTAGGGCGTCCCCGACGTCCCCTGTAAATTCAGATTTCCTGATTTCTTGTTTTCTTCATAACTTCTTCCTTATAGCTCCGTTTTACTCATCGTTTTCGCCCACGTACTCGTAATTCAGCCCTCTATCATGCCATCTTCCAATATACTCATTTTAAATCCATTAACATCCCCCAAAACACATCCAATCTTCGTTATTAACTCGGTTTTGTTCATTTCACATCCCCAGTTGATCCCATTCGCTCCCAGTGCTCCATAAAGCTCCCAAATAGCTCATTAAACTCCGTAAGACCTGCAAAACACAAATCCCATTAAAAGTAGGTTATTCGAGATTAAAAGTTAAGCAAATACATGAACTTAAACATTAACGAACACCGGTTTTCGACCACCTATCACATGTTCGGAAGGAAAAATAAATTAAAACGCTAATAAACTCTATTTTTCGAGTTTAAGCGCGTACCGCACGATACTTCGCGTATCTGACAAAATACTGTCAACGCAGCCAGTCGAGGCAACTGGTAATTATTTCAGTAATATTTAGGTGAGATTATTTTTATAGAGTGATAAAAAAATAATTCAAAACGCGCTAAAACGGGATTAAAACGCTAGATAAAATAACCGGTATCCAGTAAAATATCAGTTCTTGGTTTAGATTATATATATATATGTATATGTATATACGGATATATGTGTGTGAAATGTGAGAGCTGGCGGCTAGGGGAGCTTATACATCCTCTCTCTTGCCAGGTGTTGAGTCTTAGAATATTCCAAGTGATGATTATGCTTTACAAAGATCCTTCCAATATCTCACAATTCCAAGAAAGGATTTCAAAAAGCTCCATCACTCTCTCTCTCTCTCTCACTACAACTCGGCCGAACACCCCTCTTACAACATCCATTTTCATTTTTTAATCTTGTTCTTGAAAATCCAAGTTCATTTCAAGGTGTTTACAAGTCCATTTGAAGGTTTGGAGCTGATTTCAAGGTGTTTCAAACAACAATCAAGCCCCATGTCATCAATCTTTATTAAAAATCATTCAAAAACTTGAAGGTCTAAAACTTACTTTAAAAACCTTGTTCTTGATTCTTGATGATCTTGATGATGATGGAAGTTTCTCTTGTTCTTGAGTTTAAACACTAACTTAAAAACAAATGGGTTTTCAAAGAGAATAAAAATGGATGTATGTATATATCTATGTATGGTCGTAGGTTGTATATATGTGGGTATTTAGTTGTGTTTTCACTTTAGTTGATCTTTTATTGATGAGATTCTTGAAAGTTTGCTACATGTATGAATCAAAAAGGTGTCATATAAGAAGGTTCTTGTGATTTGAAAAGATGACATAAAAGTGTATTTTTGGAAGTATATATATATAGAGAAAGTATAATGTACTTCAAGGCTTAACCTACATTAACATACATGACAAAAAATATAACGTGCGTTATTATCATAGAACGTGCGTGATTATAGTCCCATGCGTGATTATGTGGTCCCATGCGTGATTATGTGGTCCCATGCGTGATTATACCCCTGATCCAATGGTTACCATTGTCTCCTACGTAATGTATGATAAGACTTTTTGTATGTTAACCTTACTCTATATATATATATATATATATATATATATATGTATATGCATGTGTCGTGTATATGTATGTGTGTATGCATATATGTAAGTTTTGTTTACTAGTAAATAAATGGTACATGCATTTACACTTTAATGATCATATGTATGATTAGATAATAATTTGATGATGGTACATGGATGACATGAACTTAATGAATGTAGATGCATTTAAGTTCATGTAGGATGATGATGATTTGATATGGGTGCATTAGATGCACTTACTTGAACATGCATGTTGAAATATGATCATGAAATGATGATTTGAATATGATTTGATAAAAATAAATTTTAATTAGATTCTAAACACTAAAAATATGAATATTTGAAGTGTTAAAATGGTATAAAACTTTGTCATAAAGTTTACTAGCTTTGCATGTTGTACTGGGTGCTTTATGTGTTGTAAAATACGTGAAATTGCATGATTTATGTGACTTACACAAAAACTTCACTAATCTGATTATAACCATCATTTTAATCAGTAAATAACATGTATTATGTTAAAATATCAAGTCATTACGAGTTGGGATGGTTATGGTAACGTTTAACGCAAAACTTAGCGGTAAAACGGTTAAAAATCGACTTTTCGAAGGATTTTTATAAACCGCTTTAAATCAGTAAGTAAACTGATATTTTTAGATTAAATATAAGTATTTTAACTAATTTTAAGTTTACTTGGTGGTTGGTTAGTCATGCGTGACTTCCAATGCCCGAAAACGTTACCGAATCACTAAAATACGCATTTTACAATGCACACTAGCATGGGTTATTTATGGGTGAAACTTATGTGTTAAAATGTGTTATGTGATTTAGATATGTGTATATGATAATATGTTAAGTGTTGACATGATAGCGGGAAATTTAGACTATGCATGTACACTTGTGCGCTTAAAGCGGTAGAAACGGTAAAAATCGCGTTAAATATGTAATTTGTTTGTCGAGCATGAAAATTGATACATATAAGTTATTTCATGTATACATGCTTTAAAAATGATAAAATAAATAAGTTAACGAGATTTCGCGTGTTATGATATTTAGGTGGTGTTTGTTTTTTTGCCAGAAGCACTTCTGGCCATTTATGTCTGCGTCGCGCAGATGCGCGCAGACGTTTGAGGTCAGCAGCTCGTTTGTTTTCCGGAAGAGCTTCTCACATTTTACCTCTTCCCCACCTCTTCCCCAAGCAGACATGTCCCCAAGTCTGCAAACCTTTTCAAACCTCTTCTCCTCTTCTCCCTCCAGCTGACACAAGCGTGGGGACGCAATGGTCGAAAAATTCGTTTGGGGGACACAAGCTGACACCGCGCTATAACCACAAAGACGCAAATTACATTTCACGCTAATAATAATTAATAAGGCATATCGGGACGTCTTGTTATCCGAAATCTTTGCAGAAATTATTTATAGAAACATTTACTTGATAATAAAAATATTTGAGCATTAATTAACTCTTTAACATATATTTTTAGTACACAATATATTTAACTAAACAAGAATTTAATTACATTACAACAACTCTTAAAGTACATCTATATTAACAACAAAAATCTTAATACCATACCTACTAATTTTAAAAACTTAATTATGTCACCATACCTACTAATTTTAAAAACTTAATTATGTCAACAAAATCAGTCACCTAATACTTTTAGTGTGACAATAAAGGTAATGTATGAAATTGTAGGTTTCAAGGCATCAAAAGATTTTCATACATATTTGGCGGTAACGTTTGGTGGGAGTGGCAAATCTCAAAAAACCAAATACAACTTATAATATTATAAAAAAGGTCCTCTGTCATTACTTGAGTTTCATTCCTTACCTCATAAAATACACTTTTTACACCCTTCTCCTAAATTAAATAAAACTTAAGTGTACTTAAGTATTGACATAGATGTGCATTTATAATACACGATCGGAAGTAGGAATCTAACATAAAAATTTTATAAATTATAGTTTAGTCTAAATGGTTTCAAGTTGACCGCAAACAAGTTTAACTAAATAGGACATGTTTGGATCAATATTTGAAGGTTGATATGTTTAATATGTTTAGTTATTTATTCAAAGTTTGGGTTTTACCTTATATTTTTACAAACTTAGAAATTTATGTCAAAATTCAAAAGAAAATGTTCAAAAGAAAAATAAATATTGTATATTATATGATTTAAACATAATCATTTTATACACAATTATACTTTGTGGTTGTCAACTAATAATTTCAGAATATAATATGCAAAAAGTAAAATACACTGTTTTAAGTTAATCATATCGTGTTTGTGTCAACTTGCAAATACACATGTCATGTTAGGCTTATGCGTTTGAGACGATTATCATATCCGTCTCGTATTCAGGTAAAATTTCTTAGTCATATCATGTTCTACCCACCATTCCGCAATCACTACCCGTTTAACACCCTTCATTCACTTAACACTATAAAAAATGCTCAAAAATTAAAGAATGACTAGTTTACAATGCTATTAACCATGAAAACACCTTAAATCAAATAACCTAACAAACTTTTTAGTTTTCACTAATCACTTTTTAGAAAAAAACACATAAGCTCCTTTTCTTCAAGGGCACAAAGTAAACATTAAGCAATACTCAAAGGATTAAACCTGTACTCATCCAACAACATGCTCGAAACACCCAACCCCCACTTCCATCACCACCACGTAAACCCTACGCACCATACATCTAACCCTAACTAACCAAGCACCCTAATAAGCACGTGAAGCCCACGCGCTCCAGTACCGCGTGGTCAGCAACCCACCCGAATTTTTCCGTTTTAAACTCCGAAACCCGAAAAACCCTTCCTCTACAAGAACCTCCGCCCCTGCCTCCATCTATGACTCACTGAAAAACGCTATGCATATAATCGATACATACACGGAGCCCTAAAACCTAATCGGAGCCAATCGGAGCCTCAAAACTGACACAAATCGAATCCAGAAGTTCAAATTAACGGTTTCTAGGGTTTCGGATTCGTTATCGTCTTCAATCTGATCAAATTCACCAGTTTTTTCGGTAAGTGATTCGGTTTATTCACTATTAAGACGTTACATACACGATTTGAAGTTATGATCACGGATTACATTGTATAAATCGGTTTGGATCGTTGTATGTGTGTGTGTGTTTAGGTGTCGTGATATAGAGAGATACAGAGTCTATATTATACACGGAGTGTTTGGTAGAGTGTAGTGGATTTGGTCATGCGATTGTCTCGGACTGGTATTTTGAATAGGAGAAAGAAGAATCAGAGGTTGTTAATTAGGGCTAAACAGAAACATAAGAAGCTTGATGCGATATGTGAAACGAAGTTTACGGAGAATCGTGTTAAGATAGAGTCTCCTAAGGTTGGGGAGGTTAATGGCGATGCGTCGGCGGAGGTTAGGCGGAGTTCTAGGGTGCGGCGAGCTCCTTCGGTGTTGGATGCGTCGCCGGCGCCTCCGAAGAAGAGACAGAGGGTTAATGGACACAGTGGGGGTGATTTGTCGAAAAAGGGGTTGAAAACAGAGTTTGGTTTGGGAGAGGAGGAATCGGGGGAGTGGAAGTCTAGGTTGAGAGCTAGGGGTAGGAGAGTGAGTTTTGTGGAGAGGGATTCATCTCCGAGGAGCAAGAAGAAGCTGTTTGATCGTTCTGATGGTGGTAAGGAACAATTGGATTTGGTGGGTTCAGGGTTGGAGGAGAATACATTGATGGTTGTGCAGTCGAAACGACCTGGGAGGGTTAAAGCATCAAATGTTGTGAGCAATGGAGATATTAGTTTGGACGACAGTGGTAAAGACGGTGAAGATACAACTGCTGAGCCAGTAGTAGAAGACAAGAATATGGGATATCTGGAGGATGGGGTGACAGATAATGGTGGTGTTGATGAGTTACTGGAGCAGGGGAAGGAAGTTCCAAACAGTATTGATCCTGAGGACATTTCGAAGAACACTGTACAATCTGTTGAACAGAGTACGCCTGCCGAACAAGATGAATCTGGGGGGAAGGAAAACTGTAGTTCTCAACCAGACGACCATGTAGGAGATTGTACACCCAATGATAATCATATGCAAGATGAGAACTCTAAGAAGGTTGGGGAAGACAAATTTTTTCCGACCCATAGAAAGCATAAATCTCATATCAAAAAGGGAAGGTGGTGTGGTCTTTGTGGAGGAGGAACAGATGGTAAACCTCCAAAAAGGTTAGTGCATGATGGGGCTGGCAGTGATAATGAGGCTTATAGTGGATCCTCCTCGGGTGAGGAACCGACTTATGATATATGGGATGGATTTGGTGATGAGCCAGGCTGGCTTGGACAACTCTTGGGTCCCATAAATGACCGGTTCGGGATTGCTGGGATATGGGTTCATCAACATTGTGCAGTATGGAGTCCAGAGGTATGTTTTATTCATTCAGAGCTTTAACTCATTATTTTATAGGTCTGATTGTACTATGAACCCAACTGACTTTAAAATGATACCTCAAAACAATGACCTTATTGATGCTCTTTACTGCAGCACTTCTAGATTATGAATAGGGAAGTATGCTGTAACATACTGGTCTATCTATTTATTTGTTATCCTAGTAGATGTATGCAGCAAGTGTGCATTTTATTTTCATTTAGCATCTTTAGTTCTATAATGTTAATGGACATGAACTCACCACCTGATTTAACTTCAGAATGGTGCATTGTTGATTGTCAAAACTTGCATTTACTTTCTTTTTCTACATGAAAAACATTCAGTCAGCCACTACAAACGTTGTATTGCTTGAGCACCCCTGAATATATGTATTTTTTTTAAGAATTTTGTTTAAGCTGCTGTGCTGGCTGTTGTTATAATATTTTCGAGGCATACTTTATTTATGGTATATCTTTTGGTGCTTCGGCCATGGGACGCTAATACGCTATATATTGAGGATACCTTGTCTGTCCTATATTGTCTGTCCTATACTTAGACTTAAGTGCAATATTCATACAGTTTTCATTGTGTTTTGTTTTGTTCTTTTAGTTTTTTCTTTGAGTAAACTGCCAAAATGGTCCCTGAGGTTTGGTCACTTTTGCCACTTTAGTCCAAAACTCAAACCTTTCGAATCTGGGTCCCTGTGGTTTCAATTTTATTGCCCTTCATTAGAAGGGAGGAAAAATACAAAAAGGCTGGATGTTAACTGAAACATCAACCAGATTTTGATTTCGAATGAACATGACAACAAAATTGAAACCACAGGGACCCAGATTCAAAAGGTCTGAGTTTTAGACTAAAGTGGCAAAACTGACCAAACCTAAGAGACCATTTTAGCAGTTTACTCTTTTTCCTTTTATATACTTTTTATGCAAGTATCAGTTATCCTATTGGTGAAACTCTGTTGTATGTACAAATGCATGTTGCTATGGTGTCTAGTTCTGTCTCTTCTTTCCCCCTGGTGTTCTGTTTATCCTTTTCTACTTTAGCACATTTTCTACTCTCACATTGTATACTATTGGATTTTGATACCGATTGACTGGAAAAACATTCGACTATCTGCAATTGTTGCTAGTGTACGTAGTCATCCTACCTACTCGACTAGTCGAGATAAGTGACTACTTCAGTCACTTGGTTGCTTTAGGTTCTATGCTCACATATTCTTCTTCACAAGCTGGATATTCCATTGTTTCACTACTATTTCTGCTCATGCTTGCAGGTTTATTTTGCTGGTTTGGGATGCCTGAAAAATGTGAGATCAGCTCTTTTCAGAGGAAAGGTATTGAAGTGTAGCCGGTGTGGTAGACGAGGAGCAACAATTGGATGCCGTGTGGACAGGTGTCCAAAAACTTATCACTTGGTAAGCATTCTGTTGCTCCACATATCTACTTGCAGTGTTCTAAAATTCACATTCTTCATCTCAAACTTACTCCTGTCCAGCAAGTAAACACCATTTTTTAATTTTTTTGCAGCCATGTGCTCGTGCCATTGGTTGCATCTTTGATCATCGTAAATTTCTCATAGCCTGCACAGACCATCGACATCTATTTCAACCTCATGGCAGTAAGTATCTAGAGAAGCTAAAGAAAATCAAAGCTAAAAAGATGAAATTAGAATTGAGAAAGCAGTCAAACGATGCTTGGCGCAAGGATCACGAAGCAGAAGAAAAATGGCTAGAAAATTGCGGAGAAGACGAAGAGTTCTTGAAACGCGAAAGCAAAAGGCTTCATCGAGATTTATCAAGAATCACACCTGTTTACATTGGTGGGCCCTCATCAGAAAATCAAATGCCATATCAAGGCTGGGAATCTGTCGGTGGGCTTCAGAACGTAATCCAATCGTTAAAGGAGGTTGTTATATTGCCACTATTGTATCCGGAATTTTTTAATAATATTGGGCTTACTCCGCCTAGAGGCGTCCTTTTGCACGGTTATCCCGGAACGGGCAAAACTTTGGTTGTTCGTTCGTTAATCGGTTCATGTGCTCGTGGTGATAAACGAATAGCTTATTTTGCTCGTAAAGGGGCAGATTGTTTAGGTAAATACGTTGGTGATGCTGAGCGCCAGCTCAGACTTCTATTTCAAGTTGCCGAGAAATCTCAACCGTCGATCATATTCTTTGATGAGATCGATGGTTTGGCTCCTTCACGCACTAGACAACAAGATCAGACACATAATTCAGTTGTCTCAACTTTACTTGCTCTACTCGATGGTCTAAAGTCTCGTGGCTCCGTTATAGTGATCGGTGCAACAAATCGGCCCGATGCTATTGATCCAGCTTTAAGGCGGCCCGGGAGATTCGATCGAGAAATTTACTTTCCACTCCCGTCAGTTAACGATCGGGAAGCTATTCTATCACTTCATACGCAGAAATGGCCCACACCTGTGAACAGATCGTTATTAAAGCTGATCGCAAGAAAAACCGTCGGATTTGCCGGTGCTGACTTGCAGGCTCTTTGCACTCAAACAGCTATTATCGCATTGAAACGGGGATGTAACTGGGAGAAACTTCTCAAATCTGCTGAAGAAAAAGGGTGTGTCGGTAAACGTCCTGTTTTACCGACATTTGTCGTTCAAGAGAGAGATTGGTTGGAGGCTCTTTCAGCTGCACCGCCACCGTGTTCTCGTAGAGAAGCGGGAATGGCAGCGAATGATATAGTGTCGGCCCCACTTCCGGCTCATTTGTTTCCGTGCATGCTGCAGTCACTTTCTCGATTGCTCGTTTCATTGTATTTGGATGAGCGTGTCTCGTTGCCACCTTCTCTTTCTAAAGCTGCTGGAACGATCAAAATGGTAATCGTTTCTGCCTTAGACAGAAAGAATGAAAATAGCGACTGTTGGTGGTCTCGAGTTCAGGATTTGCTTAAAGAAGCTGACGTGGCAAGTGACGTAGAATCAAATCTTTTACGCGCCTTGAATGATGATACTGATGACTCTAAAGTGCATAATGGATTCATGCAAACGAATTTGGTATATGGTGTATCGCATACGTTGGGAAAGAAACAGGGATTTTGCTTATTAATTTCAGGAAGTCCAAGAAGTGGGCAGAGGCATTTTGCTTCTTGCATTCTTCATTCGTTTGTTGGAAATGCGGTGCTTCATAAGATTGATTTGGCTACAATGCTGCATGAAGGAGCTGGAGACATGGTTCAGGGGCTGACACAAATCTTAGGTAAGCTAAGCTTTACACCTTTTGTTTTATGTCATCTATGTATGTACACATTTTTATCACCTCCGCACTGCAACATGATACCAATTAATTATAGCTATCAGAAATACTTTCACTCAATGCAACATATGATTAGAGATATACTTAAAAAGACTATTTAAATTCTTTGCAGTGAGATGCGCGAGTGTTGGTTCAGGCATAATATTCATGCCAAGAATTGATTTGTGGGCCTTAGAAACATGCCGTCAAGTCACTGATGAAGAAAAGGAATCCGGTTCGAAATTATTTATACATTCCGATAACACGGGAAAATCTCAAGACTCGATCTTACGCGCTTCTGACCTTTGGAGCTCTTTTGTTGAGCAGGCAGAGTCCATATTCATTTCTGCATCCTTGACTATTCTGGTAAGACGATTTCTCTATACGTGTTATCAACTTTGACCACGTTGACTTTTTCTAACGACTCTGAACGTGATACATGAAAGCTAGTTACCTTACTTTCAGCTGATGTTTATTTAAAAAGCCGTAATTTGAATGCAATTGAGATAGTTAGTTACACGTGACATGACATGAAGTATCTTTTACATATGATGTTTCAACTTTGTTTATATATATTCTCTAATTATATTATTTAATTGTTATTTTTATGCTTAAACAGGCTACATCAGAAGTCCCTTTTGAATTGCTCTCGCCAAGAATAAAGGATTTTTTTGGGAAAAGCGAACAGAACCTCGGTCCTTCAAATTACACAGGGAGTAGCATACCAAGGTTTTCTGTACATCTTGACGGGAACTTCAACCGCGATATGGTTATCGGTTCATCTGCAACCAAGTTATCAAATGACGTGGCTCAGTACTTTGTTGAGCTGATTCATCATCAAACACATATCCATGAAACTTTATCAAACACTAATGAATCTTTAGACATGAACACACTACACCCTAACCTAGATTCTGACTCCGCATATAGGTTGAAAAGTCAAACTCCATTACCACCTACCAAACGGGAGGAAAAGGGGAAATCAAACTTGATGTTAGCTATATCAACGTTTGGGTATCAGATCTTGCAATATCCTCATTTTGCTGAACTTTGTTGGGTCACATCGAAGTTGAAAGAAGGCCCATCTGCTGAAATTGACGGGCCTAGGAAGGTCTGGCCTTTTAATTCTTGTATTGTTCGGCCCAGTAATGTTAAAAGCAAAGAAAAGTATGGGTTAGTACATGGCTTGATTGCTGTTGGTTTATCAGCTTATCGAGGTCTCTACTCGTCACTAAGAGACGTTTCGGCTGATGTTCGAAAGGTGTTGGAGATTTTAACTTCTCAAATTAATGCCAAAGTTGAGAGTGGGAAAGATAGAAATCAATTTGTTCGGCTTTTATCCCAAGTCGCTTATCTTGACGATATGGTAAACAGCTGGGCTTACACGCTGCAGAGGTACGTTTGGTAACTAAGTAAATAGAGTTAAATGCCTATTTTGTTCTTGTGGTTTGGGTCATTTTGCCAGTTTAGTCCAAAGGTTTGAAACGTTGCCATTTTAGTCCTGGGCCAATTTCATCCATTTTTCTGTTAACTAGAAGGGCAATTCGGTCATTTTTTATGTAATTATGTTAACTAGAAAAGCAATTCGGCCATGTAAAATTACCGAAATGCCCTTCTCTTTAACAGAAAAAATGGATGAAGTTAACCCAGTGGACTAAAATGACAACGTTTAAAACTATTGGACTAAAATGGCAACGTTTCAAACCTTTGGACTAAACTGGCAAAATGGCTCAAACCACAAGGACTAAAATGGCATTTAACTCAAGTAAATAATAACAGGAGTAAAATGCCAATTTCGTCCTTGAGGTTTGGCCAGTTTCGCGACTTTGGTCTAAAGGTTTGTTTTTCCGCATTTGGATCCACAAAAGGTTGAATGAAATCTTCCCATTTCTATCCGGCTTGTTAACTCCATCCATTTTCTCCATTAAGTTGGGTATTTTCGTCTTTTTAGACATTTTTTAAGAGTTAAATGCCATTTTAGTCCCTGTGGTTTAGGCCATTTTGCTAGTTTAGTTTAAAGGTTTCATTTTTCGCCTGTGGGTCCAAAAAGGTTTCACCGTTGTCATTTTAGTCCACTGGGTTAACTGCATCCATTTTTCTGTTAACGAGGTCAATTCGGTCATTTTATATGTAATTTTGTTAACTAAAAGGGCAATTCGGCCATATAAAATGACCGAATTGCCCTTCTCGTTAACAGAAAAAATGGATGAAGTTAACCCAGTGGACTAATATGGCAACGGTGAAAGCTTTTTGGACCCACAGGCGAAAAAAGAAACCTTTGGACTAAACTGGCAAAATGGCCCAAACCACAGGGACTAAAATGACATATAACTCTTTTTTTAGTTAAACTAAAAACACATAAAGATCCACCCCTGTTGACTGTATTTCTTAAAGTATTTTTAGTTTAATAAAAAATGTCTAAAAAGACGGTAACACCCCTGACTTAACGGAGAAAAATGGTTGGAGTTAACGATACGGATGGAAATGGCAAGATTTCACACCTTTTGGATCCATATGCAAAAAAACAAACCTTTGGACGAAAGTCGCAAAACCAGCCAAACCTCAGGGACAACGAAAATGGCATTTTACTCTAGTAGCAGCTTTCATTATGTATCTTTTTCCCCTATAATTCTTATCTTATGTGACACCGATTCAGTTTGGAGGCTCCTTCTCAACTGGTGGAGGCAATCACGCAGGTTGATGTAAACGCTCCTCGAGTTGATGAAAACGCTTTCGTTCAAGTCGATGATTGTACGGACAAACCCTCACATTCAGAATCTGTGAAAGAAAGTACCAAGCATGTGGCTATTGTTGATGAACCCAACCGACTTCTACAGACCCAAGGGTCAAGCTCTTTCAAGGATCAAACAGACAACCTTTTAGAAAGTGAGCCAAACGAGATTATTCTAGAACGTTCAGAACCTAAATCCATGGCACATTCTAATGGATTCATGAGTGAAGAATCATCGGTTCCTGCAGACCAAGTTTTGAGGTCGTCTCCCAGTGGTGTATGCTTGTATCGGTTTTGCTCTAAATGCTTATCAAACCTCAAAAGTGCGATGCATCGACTTGTAATGTCTCAGTGGGACGTAAAATCAAGTAACTGGACAACAGAGGATGTTGATGATGGTGTAACGCGATTATCTTTAAATCTTTATACAACCGTACGGGAATTTTGTCTGGTGGATAATATTACAACGATTTTTAAAGGTCGGAGTTGTGAATGTGAAGTTTCTGGTAACAGAGGAACGGAGTGTCGTTGTCATTCAGCAAGCGACATCAGCAGTACAACTGGACACGGAGTTGTATCTGAATTTATTTACAAAAATGGTGTAGCTGCTGCTGCTGATACCGCGACCGCTGATGTTTGTTTTGACTGTAAATTTGAGACACTATGCCTTTGTTCTCTTATAGAGTATATAGTAATGACCAAGCCGCCTTCTGGTTGATTGTTGGCTTCAATCTGGCAATTTTGACTTCAAGAGATTAAAGAAAAACACAAAATTTTGATTTCAGAGCCATTAAGGGTTAGTTAATTCTCTTTTTATTTTTAAATTAATTTAATCTTTTTTTTTTTTTTTTCATAATGGTAGTATGAACTTCATTGTTATTGATTTGTTAAGACAAAAGTTGGTGGGATCGATGGGGGTTTGTGAAAACCCGCATTGGGAGTGGTGATTTAATGGCGACATGAGGCTGTTTAAGATACGACCACCACATCTGATGACCTCGGTTATTATCCACCGCCACCACCACCGCGCTGCAACCACTCATCTACCGCCATCACTCACAGGCTGAGCCACGGCTACCAGCGACTCCACCATTACTATTGGTGCTAACTATCCTTACTAGGTTTAATCCAAGTTCGTAATGACTTGGATCTGAAATGAAACTACTTTTGAATGTGTTCTTGAATCTAGTTTTGATGTTTGAATACATTCATGAATGAGTTTTAAAGGTGTTCTTGAATTTGCATATACACGCTTCCTACTTGGGTTCCCCATTTATAGAGAGGTAAACCCTTCACTTTTATGTAATGGTTGACGTGGGAGAAATTGGCAAAATATAAATAAAGCGCAGTGGTTCGGTTTAGAACTGAGGACCTCCCAACATTTTCTATAAGACCATGCGTAGCGGGCAAGATCCACCCTTGGGCGTTTTGCGCCATGTGGCAGCCCAGTCAGCAAGAGGCATTATTGGACGTTTTTCTAAAATGGGTGTAGTGGGGATGTGGGCATTATGTTAAAAGGGTGTAGAGAATTAAATATAAATAAAAAAACCTACCAAAAAAGCTATTGGCCATAAAAAATGAAGCTTCAATGTGATTGGTCAAAATTTTGCCCCAAGAGCGTGATTATAAACACGCCTAAACCAAAAACACACCAAACACGCCCATGCGTAATGGTTATGCGCCGTGATTGGGCAAAGAAAACGCCCATTTGTTGAATCACTACGGTTGGTCTAAGAAGTTTTTGCTTACTCTGGAAGAAGGTTAGCGATATATTTCCAAAAAATAAAAAAAATCTACATAGATTATTGAGTCAACTAACGAGCCAACTTTGGCTCAAGCTCGGCTAGTTTACAAACTGAGCCTATTTTGAGCAAACTTCGAGCTGTGATCTATTTGAACGTCCCTAATCCAAGCCAATGGTCAAATTGTATTGGAACTGTAAAAGCATGGAGGGTGTTAGGTTCAAATTGTATTAGAACTGTAAAAGCATGGAGGATTTTGGTCATTATGATTTATAATTGAGTAAACTGCCAAAATGGTCTCTGAGGTTTGGTCATTTTGCCACTTTAGTTTAAAATTTAAATCTTTAGAATTTGAGTCTCTGTGGTTTCAATTTTGTTGACATTTTCATCCAAAATCAAAATCAAAATCAAAATCTGGTTAGATTTTTTAGTTTACATCTAGTTTTTTTTGGGTCTTTTTCAGGGCAACATGGTTTTTTAACATTTTATTATAACAAATTAAAAAAAATGTGACCATTTTGCTCTTCATTAAAAGCGAGGAAAAAAACGAAACAACTGGATGCTAATTGAAAAATCTAACCAGATTTTATTTTTGGATGAAAATAGCAACAAAATTAAAACCACAAGGACCCTGATTCAAAAGATTTGAGTTTTGAACTAAAGTTATAAAAGTGATCAAACCTCATGGACCATTTTGGTTGTTTACTCTTTGTAATTTTATAACACAATAGGGAAACTTAATATTTTTTAATGGCATAAGATTCTATGATTAATGATTATAGAGTAGTGTGAAGAATTTTTTATTCGAGTAGTTTATTTAATATGTTGTAGTTTGTGTTTGTTTTTTATAAATTATATACACCCGGTGTTCATGGGCCTATTCGGTTGGTTTAAAAAAAGACTGCATTGTTAACTATGATTTTGGAAATAGACAAACAAACGGCTCGGTTTGCCAGTTTGGGCGGTCTTTTTTCTTTTGTTGAAGTTGCTATTTTTAAGCTCCCTATATTCACGGCGTTATAAAACCGGTGATTGAGGAACAACCAACAAGTAACATAATGGCACGTAAAGGGTATGGGGGCATTGTGATGGGTCATGGATTGTCACATAAGATGGTAAATGATGTGCTACACCACCCCCTCATGATTGGTATGGATTAAACCATGACAACCATGTACCTCATTTTTCTTAGTTAATTAAATATATTTTACACAAAATAAATTTAAAAAAATGGGGATGATGATCTGGGTCATGACCACACCATATAGGATGGTGGATGAGAGTGGGGTCACGGGCGAAGTATAATGGGTGCCTGAGGGTGCCCCCCTGATTATTTTTCCTAAATGATGGATAGTTTGGTATATATATATTTTAACTCTTATTTTATTTGTTTAACACTAGATTACCCACAATAAACTTAATACCAAATTATTAATTATCAAATATCATTCATCTTTTTTCCAGCTGCAGCTTTCTGTTTCTGCCGCAAGACTTTTGGGGAGTGCTGCCATTCCTTATCCTTTACCAATTCCACGGTTTCCACCAACATTTTGGGTAACAATTCTTTATTCTTTTATTGTTATTAGGAATGAATTAATGTTTATCTTTATTCATGAATCAGAATCATAATTACACAAATGATAGATCTAAAATACTTAATAGACAAAGAGGACTTGATACCTTGAGATGATTTAATTAATGTATTATTAGTACTTGATGATATGATATTAATATATTGTTCATGTATTAATCATTGATGATTACTTCAATTATTTTATATATGATATTAGAGTAAACTACAATTTTACCCCCTGAGGTTAGGGGTCATTGGCATGTCTATCCCCCTAAGGAAATAATTGCAATTTTAACCCCCACTGTTCACTCTTATGTCGCACTTTTACCCCCCGACGTCAAAAAGGGTTAACAGTCAACATTATAACCTGTTGGTCAAAGGGTATAATTGTCATTTTGCTCTTATGTGAAGCTTCTTTGATACAACACCCCCTATAAGTAAGAGACCCCCGCATAATTACCCCCAACCTTCCCACCATCGACATTCAACCTTCTTCTCCGGCGACATAACACACCGACGGCAATCATTTTCTCTCCGGCGACATCTCCTCTTCCGATCATTCTTCTCCTCGTCCGATCATTATTCTCCTCGTCGGATCAGTGGAAATGCCGGTGTTTTGTTGGATAATCCGCTATATCATCCGCCACACCAAAGGTATAATCGGCCAATGTTAGTTAATCAGGGTCAGATTTAGTCATTATCATGTTATAAACAGGGTTTAGGGTCTGATTTGGTTCACTGTTGGTTTTTTTACAGTTGACCTGACGATGAGCTTATCAAGCTCATCATTGGTGGTCCACCTGGTGGTCTCTGTGTTTGGGAGGCCTGTCCTCAACTTCCATCTACCACCGGAGAGTTGAGCGGATGTTTACTCTAGTAGTTACTTAGCTTTTGTGTAATATGTAGGTTAATTTAACTTAACTTAATCGAAGCTTTTGTGTAATATGTAGGTTAACTTAACTTATTTAGCTTTTGTCTAAAATGATGATGATTGTCTAAAATGATGATGATGATTTGCATGTTGTAGGCATAAGTGTGCTTAATCAGTTTGGGTTGTAGGCATAAGTGTGATAAAAATTAGGAGCACACCAAAGTTTGGGCATAACACATACTGGTTGATCAAAGTTTGGGCATAACACACACTGGTTGATCACAGTTTGGGCATAACACACACTGGTTGATCAGAGTTTGGGCATAACACACACTGGTTGATCAAAGTTTGGGCATAACACACACTGGTTGATCACAGTTTGGGCATAATGGGGCTTAATCAGATGCATAGAACACTGGTTGTAGGTTGGTACTTGCTATGATACTTCAGGTTGATCATGTGCATGTGCTTAATCAGTGTGCTTGATCATGTGCATGTGCTTAATCAGTGTGCATAGAACACACCCTGCTTGATCATGTCTACCACAGGTTGATCATGTGCATTTGCAGGTTGTAACTACCACACATAGCAATAGATTGAAGTAAATAACACATAGCATGCACAGGTTGATCATGTGCTTAATCATGTGCATTTGCAAGTGGTAAATAACACATAGCAATAGACCGAAGTAAATAACACATAGCATAGCAATAGCATAGCAGGTTGTAGGTTGGTACTTGCTATGATAACTTGCTATGCTACTTCAGGTTGATCATGTGCATGTGCTTAAGTTCTATAATGACACTGGAATGACAGTGGTTGATCATGTGCATGTGTTACTGATTAAGCACATTTTTGGTGCAACAGGTTGTTATTGCATGTGTTACTGATTAACCACATTTTTGGTGCAGTGGTTGATCATATTTGAACACCTTATATAAATGTGAACTAAGTGTATCAATATATCTGCAACAAGTATTGGAGTGTGATTTGTTCACATTGGACCTGCAGTTCTTATAACAGATGCATATAACAGGTTCAAAATTAGTAATTTACCAGTTTTGAAGTCTTTGCTTGTTAGTAATTTACCAGTTCTTATAACAGATGTAAGGTATTTAATTTACCAGGTTCAGATTTTGTATTACAGAATCATAGAACAGGTATTTGATTTTGGCGGGAAGGGTTTTCGAAGTTGCAGGGGGTAATGTTGTGTCTTAACACAAAGTACAGGGGGCAATAACAAAGGACAAATTAGTAATTTACCAGTGGGGGGGTAATTGTGCGACTTAACGGGAATGTTGGGGGGTAAAATGTAAGGGTAATATAGTCATTTCAACTTAGACTTAACAGTTCTGTTACCCATTTTGACGCCGGGGGGTAAAAGTGCGACATAAGAGTGAACAGTGGGGGTTAAAGTTGCAATTATTTCCTTAGGGGGGGGGGTAGACATGCCAATGACCCCTAACCTCAGGGGGTAAAATTGCAGTTTACTCATGATATTAATATACTTTTTATGTATTATTAGTCCATAATATTAATATAATGTTCATATTCATTGTTTTCTTTTTGTTAGGAATTCATGGGAAAGGCGAAAACTATTCATTCTTTTTTCAAAAGAAAGGATGATGAGCAAGAGAGTAAACGTCAGAAAGCTTCAACTAGTGAGCCGGAAGAGCATGAAGCACCACCACCACCACAATCAAACACAATTCCAAACGAAGCTCCACCACCACAATCAAACTCAAACGAAGCTCCACAATCACAATCAGACACTAATGAAGTGGATGTTAATCTTTTAGAAAGAGATCCCGGTAGACGAAAACCAATGTGGGAGCATCCGGTTAATTTAAGAGAACAAGTAAGACGTGCTTATCTTTCTTTTGGACCTTACCAAATACAACTTACAGAATATAAAGTTAATGGTACAAAGAAGCAAGCTTGTAGGTTCCGATATCCTTGGTTCAAACTTTACCCTAATTGGTTAGAGTATTCTCCAACAACACATTCGACTTATTGCTTTCTATGTTATCTTTTTTGTGATAAACCAAATATGAGCCATCGTCATGATACATTTACAGTTAAAGGGTTTGATAATTTGAAAAAAGTTTGTGGGAACGAATGTGCATTCATGAAGCACATTAAATCTTCACATCCAGACCCGAAACTTTTGCTCAAACTCCGCCACTGAGTGGGGTAACATGGCGCTGAAATGGAGGGTAATGGTGGTCTTGAGGGTCATGACCACACCCTGTAGCCTATCGTTAATTCCGATTTTAAGAATGATTATTGTTCGAATAGGGTCCAGGTTCAAGGTTATCACAAAAATGGAAACGCGGAAAGGGGATGTAATCCCGATCAATCAACGATTACAGAAAAAAGGAAATGCAGCTGTCTTTGGTCGACTGTTTTGGGCGGCAAAAGACATTCTAACATAACAAGATTATAAAGTTATAATGGTAGGCTCTCTTGGCAGATAAAAGAAGGTGGTGGAGTGGTGTTTGGGTTATGCTTGTTAGTTCTGAATCGGGTGGAGACCCGGGTTCAATTCCGGCTCTACCCCTAATTTTTTTGTTTTGTAATTCCCTATGAAGTTTCACTATTTACACAAAGATCCCCTTACCTTTGAAAGTTAACTAACTAATTGTGAATGCATTATGTCTGTCGCTTCTGTCAATTATGTACTTTAGTGTCAAATGTATCAAGTTGTAGTTAATAGGTTAAGATAAGACAAGGTTTGAAATGTAGTATGCTTAAGTGCGCAGGGCAGGCTCGCACGGATGGCCAATTTGCACGGATTGGGCGCATCCGCACTAGTCTCCATTCACGCATATGCGCATTCGTGATAACAGGTTTGAGCGGCTGGGGCTAGCCTATAAATAGGTTCACTGTCTTGTCATTTGTAAGAACTTTGGATCAGAGAGGGGAAACTCTGTCCAATTGGTTTCACGGTTTTGTACTTTCATATAATCAATAAAACCTTATTAATTAGATTGTTTCTTGTTCAAGTCAACGTCGTACTCAGATTCCGCATGAGATACAAAGTAATCGTAACCAGTTGTACATTCAAGCAGATCGTTACCGGTCCTAACAAGTTCCTACAAGTGGTATTAGAGCAGGAGACTGGTTGCAAGGGCTGACGATACAAGATACAAATAGATTCAAGCAAATCAGATCCAATTCAGAGCAAAAATAATCTGATTTCATCATTTTCTACTCATTCTTCTTCTACACTTCTTTTTCAAGCTTAAAACACAGATTTAACGTCGAATCTACGGATAAAATTGATTAATTTTTAAATATGCTATGCGAAATCATAACATAATTAATCCTTGAAAAGATCAGATAAAATTTTGAGCTAAATCATTGAAAATTCTTGGAAAAACCATGAAAAACGCAACTTGATGTTGCGCACTCGTTTGAGTGTGTTAAGTCACATTCACGCGGATCAAGAAACCCCAGTTTGCGCGGATCTGGTACTTTTAGTTTGCGCGGATCTGATCCATTGAGTTCGCACGGATCAGTCCTGATCTTCCCAATTCGCATGGATCAGTCATTTTCCTATTCACATGGATTAGACTTCATATTGTTTGTTTTCAAGTTGTTTGATCAGTTGTTGATTTTTGCAGGTACTTCTCGAGTATTTCGAAGTTGATAATCATGGAGCCGGAATTTTATAACGAGTTCTACGATGCTTTCACATCCGCAACAACATCCACACAAAAAAGTCTTTCAAATGTTATCTCTGAAAGTCTAAACTTTGATAATATTTATGGAACCCATTAAAAACCACACAAACTTATAAACATGGAAGATTATAACTGGTGGAAAGATAGATTTGAAAGTTGGGTTAAAGCTTATGCCTTTGAAAGTTGGAGTATGTTAAAATTTGGATATGAAAAACCAAAAAATGATAAGAGAGAAGAAATATCTTAAAACACCAATCTCGTATCTTGAATCAATTGAAGTTTATGTGAAAATTTAAGTGGATCAGTATATTGACAATCTAAGTGAATTGTTTAAAGCTTACAGTTTAAATAGATCAACAGTGTTAGTGATATGTCTCATAAATTGATATGATCCTTTAACGCAAACTCGACAAAAATATGTTTGTAAATAATTTGTTGTTGCATTTCATTACATATAAAATCACAAAAAGATTTTAGGTGTGTTTTAGCATAAAGTTTGTAAAATACAAAATTTTATTTCACTTTATGTTTGGACAAGTGATGTTGAAAAGCTGAGTTTCAAAATCTGAAGATGCTGAATATGTCTCAGAAAATAACAAGTACATTAATTTGAAACTTGAGGTTTATAATGTAAAATTAAAAAATCGTTTGAAATTGTATCCAAGGTAATTAATTTGGACTTGGTAGATAATTCGGTTTATCAAGGTCATTAAGTTGAACTTGCTTATCGGTGAGGGTTACTGAATTTGATTGTGCTTTAGAGTCAAATATAGTATTGATTGGTTTGTGAATGAAAGTAAATTGATACGGGGGGGGGGGGCTTGGTTTTAATGTCAAATGAAATTTTGTGGAGAGCCAAGTTATGATCCTGAAATTGCAAAGAATTCTCACTAGTGGTTTTAATTGTCAAATGGACAGATACTCAAAGAGCTAGGTAAGAATCCTGGAAGCTCAAAGCAAGGAGGAATTTGCTGAAGAGAGAGTCTAATGAAAGGGGGAGCTATCAAGATGTGAAAGGGGAGTTTGTGATTCGAACTGTCAAAGACTTTTGAAGACTTAGAAGAAGATTAGCTACGACAAAGATTGACTGCAGCAATATCTAAGGGGGCGTCTGTGAATGCACTATGTCTATAGCTTCTGTCAATAATGTATCTGTCACACCCCCAAAATCCGCACGCGGAGTACCACCGCTTGGAGGCGTGACGCGACCAGGATCAAGCCATCAATCATATTGAACATAGCATAATATAAATAAGATAGTTGGTAAAACCCAAATCAATACGATTGATGTTCCAAACCAAACATTGTATCAATAGCGGAAGCGTAATAATAAAAATCCAAAGTAAAGTTATAAGTTCAATTGTTTAACAAAAAGTCTACGATCCGAATCCCACAACGACCTGCTCCTCCTTGTGCAAGCTCCATAAGTACCTAAGGTCCTGCAAGGCATGCAGCAGAGAGTCAACAACTAGTTGAGCGAGTTCACAGTTAACAGTTCAGTAATAATATAGTGTGAGCAGTAGTATGTTCGTTCGTTATGTCATGTATCGTATTAGTTTCCATCGCGGCCTCCCAGGCAGGTATGCGAAGATATTAGGGGATGTTCATCCCGTGTATTCTAGACTAGGTTTATCTGTATCGCGGCCTCCCAGGCAGGTGTGCGAAGATTAGTAAATTTCAGTTCGCGGCCTTCCAAAGGCAGGTGTGCGAAGTCAGTCGTAATATCGCGGCCAACCCTTGGCAGGTGTGCGAAGATCAGTTCAATAAGTGTTACTAGTCTAGTCGTAGTTCAATCAGCGGAGTATGTACAATAGTTCAACAAATCACATCACTAGTTCCAGTATAGATAAGTACCAGTAAATAATCAAATCCCATTCCCACCCTGGGAACCCCATGCCTTGGCTGTGTGAACTCACCTTGGTTTGCTCGGTATGCTAAAGTTAAGTGCTCACAATTTATCAGTCAAGTCCTATATTATGCACGTATAATTAATCAGTACATGATTGCAAAGTTTCGCATGTAATCAGGTCACTAAGTGTACTGGATGATTAACATCATGTAACACGCAACCAGTTAATCCATTTCACATAACTCACACTTCACATAAAAGATTTCCAGTCTCATCTAGTAAGAGTATTCATTAATAGTCATGGTAAGTTTAACAGAATCCACATATACAACAGAGTTACACAATTGACCAAGTTCACATCTAACCAAGTTAATAACTAACTTAACTGAGTTATGTAGTTTAACATAGTTAACATGCTTTACAACTAACAGTGTTAATAACTAAAGGAATTAAATAACTAACAACATTAAATAAACTAACAAGGTTTAAAACTAACTAGTTAACATCGTTACTGTGCAGAAAGCTAGGCGAAATCCCAAGGTGGCGAAATCACTAGTGCCGAAATCAGTTTGAGTGATGAAATCACTTTGGGCCGAAAACACATACATGGGCCGAAAACAATTTGGTTGGTGAAACACAATTGGGCCGAAATCACTAAATGGACCGAAAACTAAGCTTGGGCCGAAAACTCTTATAGGCGAAATCACCCGGGCCACGAAATCCCAAAGTGATTTCGTTAGACATGTGTTTTCGTCCAGTAAGGGAGGTGTTTTCGTCGGCCCCATCAGTCATCAATATCATCAGTTACACAATACCAGAACCTTAATCAACACTTACAGTTACAAGATCAAACATCAACGAAATCATTAATCAAATCATCGATCTATTAACAAATAGATTATCAAACATTGCGAGACCAATCATCACAACAAATTCAGTAGTTCATCATCAAAATAATCAGCCATGGCCGACAAATGTAGACTCTTTTCATGTTGTTATTCGACCAAGATATGTAGTGGCTGTAAATTTTCAATAACAAGAACAATCGATCAAACAGGAACTAATAAATCACTTTGACATTCACTCATTTGTATCACCAGAATTATCGTTCAATCAATCAACTCTATATATAACCCTAATATGATTAATTCTTCAATCACATGAAATCAACAACTCATGAAATCGCAGAATCATGGTTCCATGATACTATCAAACAATAGTTCATATACTCTTTAAACACTAACCAGAATAGAAGGCAAAAGAATTAGTTGCAAAGAAGCCTCCGTAGGTTTGTGGTTGCCGTCACAAGTAGAGGGGTGCTCTAGGGTTTTGTGATTTCTTTCATACGTAGAATAAGAGCAAAATATTAAACGGCCTACTAATGGGCCAAAAGCCCAACTTATCTTTGCTGGCAACATGGTGGACGAAAACACACTAGGTGTTTTCAGCCATGAGGTGTTTTCATGAGATGCTAGTTTTCGACTAGGGGTGCTAGGCACTGTTCCACTTTTGATCGATTAAACAAAATTCAAATGTGTAAACCTATGCACACATACAATACATATCACAATTCACACTTATATTGTACCTCAACTTAGTTATTAAACACGCTTGATAACACAACGGATATATAGTCACAATACGATTTAATGTATCACAATACGATTTAATGTATTACCAACGTGTCCAATTGTAAAACCAACAAGTCGCGTAAACAAACAATCTAAACAATTATCGTGCAATAAATGCGAAGATATAAATCGTGGAAATTCGAGTTGTCACATTATCCCCAACTTAGAAGAAATTTCGTCCCGAAATTTGGTACGCACTCACTGAGGAAGCTAGGTAAGTTGTATCGTTCACTGGTTTTCCTGGGGTGTCACATCATCCCCCCGTTGATTTGGAATTTCGTCCCGAAATTCTGTAGTAGTAGCTTCAGCCTCAGTAGTGGTTGCACGGTTTTCGAATAACTGGGGATACTTTTCTGTCGTCTGGTCTTCGCGTTCCCAGGTGTACTCTGGGCCACGACGGGAGTTCCAACGAACTCGAACAAGAGGGATTCTCTTGTGTTTGAGGACCTTCACATCCCGGTCCGTGATTTCTACAGGTTCCTCGACGAACTGCAACCGCTCATCGATAGTGAGTTCCTTAAAAGGAATGATGAGGGTCTCATCTGATAGGCACTTCTTCAGATTCGACACGTGGAAAACATTGTGAACTGCCCCGAGTTCAGCTGGTAGGTTCAACCAGTAGGCTACTGGGCCTATTCTTTCTATAATCTCGAATGGTCCGACGTATCGCGGATTTAGTTTACCCCGTTTGCCAAAACGTACCACACCCTTCCAGGGTGAGACTTTAAGTAATACCCGGTCCCCGACCTGAAATTCCAATGGCTTTTTTTTTTTTTTTTTTACGCTTATCCGCGTAGGCTTTCTGACGGTCGCGTGCTTCCGCCATACGTTGTCGTATTTGTGCAATCTTTTCCGTGGCGTCCACTACAATCTCTGGACCCGTAATCTGACTATCCCCCACCTCTGCCCAACAGAGAGGTGACCGGCATTTACGTCCGTACAATGCCTCGAATGGAGCGGCTTGTATGCTGGTGTGATAACTGTTATTATATGAGAACTCCACCAAAGGGAGGTGCTTTTCCCAGCCGTTGCCGAAATCGATGACACACGCTCGAAGCATGTCTTCAAGAGTCTGGATCGTTCGCTCAGACTGCCCGTCCGTCTGAGGGTGATACGCTGTGCTCATGTCTAACCGTGAGCCGAAAGATTTATGCATTGCTTGCCATAGCTCTGACGTGAATCGTGCGTCGCGATCCGAGATGATGGAGATGGGCACCCCGTGCCTTGAAACAACTTCTTTAAGATAGACGTCTGCGAGAGTGGAGAACTTATCCGTTTCCTTTATAGCTAGGAAGTGTGTAGACTTGGTGAGCCGATCCACGATCAACCATATCGTATCGTTCCCACGCTGAGATCTAGGTAAGCCCGTAACGAAATCCATGGAAATTTCTTCCCATTTCCATTGCGGTATCTTGGGTTGCTGAAGTAAGCCCGTTGGTTTCTGATACTCGACCTTGGCTCTTGCACATGTCAAACACTTGCCGACGTAAGTAGCGATGTGGGCTTTCATACTAGGCCACCAGTATGTTGTTTTGAGATCATGGTACATTTTATCCGACCCTGGATGTACCGAGTAGCGAGACTTGTGAGCTTCATCCATCACAAGTTCTCGTAAACCGCCATAAAGTGGGACCCAAATACGCCCCGTTACATAGTAGGCGCCGTCTTCCTTTTGTTCCATTTGTTGCCTTGAACCGCGTAAGGCTTCAGCTGTGACGTTTTCGGGTTTTAGAGCTTCCATCTGAGCAGCTCGTATCTGTGCAGGAAGATTGGACTGAATAGTAAGCTGCAAAGCTCGTACGCGTCTAGGTAGAGTGTCTTTCCGGCTGAGGGCGTCAGCCACGACATTGGCCTTGCCTGGATGGTACTTGATGGCGCATTCGTAGTCGTTGAGAAGTTCAACCCATCTCCGTTGACGCATGTTCAAATCCTTTTGCTTAAGAATATGCTCGAGACTCCTGTGATCGGTGTAAATCGTGCACCTGGTACCGTACAGGTAGTGTCGCCATATCTTAAGCGCGAAAACAACAGCTCCCAGCTCTAAATCGTGCGTCGTATAATTCCGTTCATGAACTTTGAGTTGTCGCGAAGCGTAGGCAATAACTTTATCCCGCTGCATCAATACACAACCAAGCCCCTGTATCGATGCGTCACAATAGACCACGAAATCTTCCGTGCCCTCTGGCAATGAGAGAATAGGCGCGCTGCAAAGCCTATCCTTTAGATACTGAAAAGCCGTTTCTTGAGAATCTCCCCAACGGTAAGTGACACCCTTCTGTGTCAGCATAGTGAGCGGCTGAGCGATCTTGGAGAAGTCTTTAATAAATCGCCTGTAATAACCCGCCAAACCCAAGAATTGGCGTATTTCTGTCGGTGTACGCGGTGCAGGCCAGTTCCTGATCGAATCTACCTTGGATGGATCGACATGAATCCCATCCCTGTTCACCACATGGCCTAAGAAGTGGACTTCACGAAGCCAGAAGTCACATTTGGAAAACTTGGCGTACAATTGCTCCTTTCTAAGAAGCTCCAAGATCAATCGTAGGTGTTGTTCGTGTTCCTCCCGACTCTTGGAGTAGATCAGAATGTCGTCGATGAAGACAATGACGAACTTGTCTGGTCGAATAAGTCGTCAGTGCGTGGAAGAGGATAACGGTTCTTCACTGTGACCTTGTTCAGTTCACGGTAATCAATTTCACATCCTGAAGGTGCCATCCTTCTTTTTCACCGATAATTGGTATCCAATAGTTCTTGTAGCTTCCCAAGGCGAAGAGATAGGTCGGATAAATCCCTTATCCAAGATTTCTTGTAGCTGCGTCGATAGTTCTTCCGATTCTGGTGGAGCTAAGCGATACGATGCTCGAGCTATGGTTGCTGCTCCTGGAGCGAGCTCGATTTGAAATTTGACCTGACGATGAGGCGGTAGACCAGGTAAATCTTTAGGAAACACCTGAGAAAAGTCGCGTACAACTGGATGGTCTTCCAACTTCTTTTCTTTCGCTGATGCGTTAGTAACGAGAGCCAAAATTGCGGTGTGGCCCTTCCGCGAACATTTCTGAGCCTTCAAGAAAGAGGTGATGCCAACCACAGCACCACTCTTGTCGCCTTGAACTTCGAGAGGTTCTTGACCAGAACGAGGAATGCGAACAATCTTTTCTTTGCATAGGATTTCTGCTTGCTGTTGCTGCTGGCGATTCCGATTTGCAGGCCGTGGACTCCTGAATCGTAAGCTTCATGGCCCATCTTGAGACACCTCTGGCAACGTCCCTTGTTGCACTAACCACCGTGGTGTCTGTTGCATTAGTTACACGTTGGGTGATTTCTCCGATATCCACCCTGCCCTTGACCACCAGAAGTTGGCTGACTCGGCTCTGGTGATCACTATTCTTGCGCTGCTGCTGTGCTTGAGACCGAACAGTAGCTGAACCCTTGCTGGAATACCCATCCCATTTCCGGTTGCTGTCACTAGGAGTAGCGGGAGTAGTAGAAGTGATAGCGGTAGTAATAGTGCTGATACAACTAGGTAGCCTGTTCTGTTCCACTGCCTGATCCGTGAGGCGATGAGCAAGACGCTGAATGTCTTGGATATTGTCGAGGTTAGCCGATGTAGCATGGCTCTGAATCTCTGAGGCTACCCCCTTGAGGTACAATTCGATACGTTTGCTTGGAGGGTCCACCATGGTTGGACACAAGATGGCCAGTTCGTTCGACCGTTTCATATAAGTTTCAATTTCTGACCCCGTCATTTTCAAATGGTAAAGCTCCACTTCCAACTTGTGGATGTCATCACGCGTGTAGTATTTCATTTTAATGCGTTCGTTGATTTCGTTCCAGGGGGTGGCGTTAGCAGCTGCCAACCCTAGTATCCGTCCTTGCGCGTTCCACCAGGTTAGCGCGATTCCTTCCAAAGTACCAGTGGCGTACTTGACCCTGCGAGCCTCAGGGCATTCACACATCTCGAATTCTGACTCGAGCTTCCCAAACCAATGGAGTAGTCCCACTGCTCCTTCCGTGCCACTGAATGTGCTTGGACGACAGTCCATGAAGTTCTTGAAAGTGCAGACAGGTTGCTGTGCGTTCTGACCCGTTGCGCGAGAAAGATAGGTCAAGGTTAAGCGCGAGAGTTGGGTCACGAGAGTAGGATCTAACATCCTAGGATAGGTCTGGAATAGCAGGTTGTACCTCCTGCTTGTGCGGCTGCAAGTGCCGCAGCAACTTGTTCGTTAATGAGAGCCGTCAACCGGGCTTGAGTCATGTTAACACGTCCAGACATGATCGAGCAGTAAAGGTATCATAAGTAGGAATGGTTCGCGAGTAGTGTGATGACAAAAAAGTGTAGGCACACATAGGTGTTCTTAAGCAGTAACAAGTAGTGAGCAAAGTAAAGTAAGCATACTACGAGCAAAGTTCTAAGCAGTTCTAGCAAGCAGGTAATAAACATAAACCTTATTACCTAGGATGTTGGGTCTTGCACGTGGAGCGAAGCGTCGTTGTGGATCGTTGAACACTGTACTGGTTATAGTCTGGTTTTAATAAAAACGTTTTCCCCATATTAAAACCAAGTTCTCTATAACCAATGGCTCTGATACCAATCTGTCACACCCCCAAAATCCACACGCGGAGTACCACCGCTTGGAGGCGTGACGCGACCAGGATCAAGCCATCAATCATATTGAACATAGCATAATATAAATAAGATAGTTGGTAAAACCCAAATCAATACGATTGATGTTCCAAACCAAACATTGTATCAATAGCGGAAGCGTAATAATAAAAATCCAAAGTAAAGTTATAAGTTCAGTTGTTTAACAAAAAGTCTACGATCCAAATCCCACAACGACCTGCTCCTCCTTGTGCAAGCTCCATAAGTACCTAAGGTCCTGCAAGGCATGCAACAGAGAGTCAACAACTAGTTGAGCGAGTTCACAGTTAACAGTTCAGTAATAATATAGTGTGAGCAGTAGTATGTTCGTTCGTTATGTCATGTATGGTATTAGTTTCCATCGCGGCCTACCAGGCAGGTATGCGAAGATATTAGGGGATGTTCATCCCGTGTATTCTAGACTAGGTTTATCTGTATCGCGGCCTCCCAGGCAGGTGTGCGAAGATTAGTAAATTTCAGTTCGCGGCCTTCCAAAGGCAGGTGTGCGAAGTCAGTCGTAATATCGCGGCCAACCCTTGGCAGGTGTGCGAAGATCAGTTCAATAAGTGTTACTAGTCTAGTCGTAGTTCAATCAGCGGAGTATGTACAATAGTTCAACAAATCACATCACTAGTTCCAGTATAGATAAGTACCAGTAAATAATCAAATCCCATTCCCACCCTGGGAACCCCATGCCTTGGCTGTGTGAACTCACCTTGGTTTGCTCGGTATGCTAAAGTTAAGTGCTCACAATTTATCAGTCAAGTCCTATATTATGCACGTATAATTAATCAGTACATGATTGCAAAGTTTCGCATGTAATCAGGTCACTAAGTGTACTGGATGATTAACATCATGTAACACGCAACCAGTTAATCCATTTCACATAACTCACACTTCACATAAAAGATTTCCAGTCTCATCTAGTAAGAGTATTCATTAATAGTCATGGTAAGTTTAACAGAATCCACATATACAACAGAGTTACACAATTGACCAAGTTCACATCTAACCAAGTTAATAACTAACTTAACTGAATTATGTAGTTTAACATAGTTAACATGCTTTACAACTAACAGTGTTAATAACTAAAGGAATTAAATAACTAACAGCATTAAATAAACTAACAAGGTTTAAAACTAACTAGTTAACATCGTTACTGTGCAGAAAGCTAGGTGAAATCCCAAGGTGGCGAAATCACTAGTGCCGAAATCAGTTTGAGTGATGAAATCACTTTGGGCCGAAAACACATACATGGGCCGAAAACAATTTGGTTGGTGAAACACAATTGGGCCGAAATCACTAAATGGACCGAAAACTAAGCTTGGGCCGAAAACTCTTATAGGCGAAATTACCCGGGCCACGAAATCCCAAAGTGATTTCGTTAGACATGTGTTTTCGTCCAGTAAGGGAGGTGTTTTCGTCGGCCCCATCAGTCATCAATATCATCAGTTACACAATACCAGAACCTTAATCAACACTTACAGTTACAAGATCAAACATCAACGAAATCATTAATCAAATCATCGATCTATTAACAAATAGATTATCAAACATTGCGAGACCAATCATCACAACAAATTCAGTAGTTCATCATCAAAATAATCAGCCATGGCCGACAAATGTAGACTCTTTTCATGTTGTTATTCGACCAAGATATGTAGTGGCTGTAAATTTTCAATAACAAGAACAATCGATCAAACAGGAACTAATAAATCACTTTGACATTCACTCATTTGTATCACCAGAATTATCGTTCAATCAATCAACTCTATATATAACCCTAATATGAATAATTCTTCAATCACATGAAATCAACAACTCATGAAATCGCAGAATCATGGTTCCATGATACTATCAAACAATAGTTCATATACTCTTTAAACACTAACCAGAATAGAAGGCAAAAGAATTAGTTGCAAAGAAGCCTCCGTAGGTTTGTGGTTGCCGTTACAAGTAGAGGGGTGCTCTAGGGTTTTGTGATTTCTTTCATACGTAGAATAAGAGCAAAATATTAAACAGCCTACTAATGGGCCAAAAGCCCAACTTATCTTTGCTGGCAACATGGTGGACGAAAACACACTAGGTGTTTTCAGCCATGAGGTGTTTTCATGAGATGCTAGTTTTCGACTAGGGGTGCTAGGCACTGTTCCACTTTTGATCGGTTAAACAAAATTCAAATGTGTAAACCTATGCACACATACAATACATATCACAATTCACACTTATATTGTACCTCAACTTAGTTATTAAACACGCTTGATAACACAACGGATATATAGTCACAATACGATTTAATGTATCACAATACGATTTAATGTATTACCAACGTGTCCAATTGTAAAACCAACAAGTCGCGTAAACAAACAATCTAAACAATTATCGTGCAATAAATGCGAAGATATAAATCGTGGAAATTCGAGTTGTCACAATTTTAGTGTCAAATGTATCAAGTCGTAGTTAATAGGATAAGACAAGATATGGTTTGAAATGTAGTATGCTTAAGCGCGTATGGCAGGTTCGCGCGGATGGCCAATCCACACGGATTGGGCGCATTCGCACTAGACTCCATTCGTGCATATGCGCATTCATGATAACAAGTTTGCGGGGATGGGGCTAGCCTATAAATAGGTTCATTGTCTTGTCATTTGTAAGAACTTTGGATCAGAGAGGGGAAACTCTGTCAATTGGTTTCACGTTTTTGTACTTTCATACAATCAATAGAAACCTTATTAATTAGCTTGTTCTTGTTCAAATCACCTTCGTACTCGGATTCCGCACGAGATACAAAGTAATCGTAACCAGTTGTACATTCAAGCATATCGTAATTGGTCCTAACAAGTTCCTACACTAATTAAATTAACTTGGTTAAGTTAAATTGCCTAACCTTAAAAACTAACCTTAAAACCTAACAAAACTAACTAGGTTATGTTAAGAAACATTAATAATTTTTTTTATCGCAATATCAGTTAAAGTAATAAATAAACAACTAAATCAATAATTGAATTAATTTAACGAATGATTATTTATCTATTTTGTGAAAATTTCCGTGGTTCAAAAGGGATAGGATCCGAATTTCAAAACGGGTCGGATTTTGGGGAGCCCATTTTGACGGATGTTACATTTACTATTTCGCTTAAATTCTTTGAGATCCATCGACTGATTCTCACGCCGGAGTCCAAACGCGGGAGACCACCTCTCACGTTAAGACTAACGGTGTTCTTTGATTGCAGATCATGACCAAGAAACTACCTTTTGGAGTTGATCCTTGACCCCCCTACCATACTCTTGTTGCTTTAATAACTGTCAAGAAAGGGCTCTTGGGACTAAGAATCACACTAATGGTTTATTGTTAAACCAATTCCTCTTTATGTCAAACATAGGAAAAATATGTGTATAAAGACATAGATTTTATTGAGATGATTGTCATACATGGGCAATTACTTAGGGAGTCTTGCAAGAGTAATTGATGTGTACGGAACGTATACATGGATATGATATTTTGCTGCAGGGCAGTATGGTAGAACTTATAGAGAATCAATATCTGGGAATCAGATCACATCTCAATGATTATTTGAAGTTGTTAAATAGTGGTTCTATGGAGTTTCAAGTAATACAGTAAATCATGAAACTTGAAGACATAATGATTAGGGAAGATAAAATCTTATTTTGGTTCACCCATAAACTAAATCAATGTCTCAGGATCTTGAACATATGCAATGATTTAGCATAACCAAACTGGATATAAGATGTGGTTAGTATTTGGATGTTATTGAACATTACAGTGACCATATAAACAACTAGAATTAAAAGGTTAATGTTCAGATTGCTAATGATTACTGTTTTCAAGTCTCCGTATGTTTAAAATCCATGAATAAACAATTATTCTAAACATCATTAGTTGATTAGATTTATGGAAATAGATTTGAATTATGACTAGTGAAAAGTTGGTTCATTGAATGAGGTACTCATTAATGAATGTTCAAGGCTTTGAAGACCAAATTCACAGTGGCGGCTTACTAATGGATAAAACCACCTTCAAGAATACTTTGTGGATCATAGTCATAAGTATTTCTTGAAATGGTATTGTCTTTGTATCATCTGACCTGTGATACATATTAAATCACGTTTACCAAGGGTTATCCTTTGACATGTGCCTAACACTTGTTCGTAACAAGGACCAATAAGGGCAATTATTGGGGTTGACCTGAAGCTCAGTGGGAGTTGCATATGTAGTCGATATGGAATTATGTTCTCCTGCTTTGGTGAGAGTTTGACATCTCGAACCCCATGTTGATTTGTAGTGGTACAAATGCATGGCCATGCTCAAACTAAAAGTTTGATAAACCATTTGAATCTTGGTTGAGAATGAGAATATAGTTGAACACAAATGAGAATGAAAGGTTGATCCATGTCTCATGTTTAACAAGATGTGTATTACGGAAAGGATGATTGACAAGCAACCATGACTTTTATGAAGTTGTGAAGTAAGAGTACTTAGACCAATCAAGAATAGTAGATTGCTCGAAGTGTCATACCTTGTTAGGGGCAGTGAGACGTAGCCAGAACTCCAACAATGTATGTGTTGATGAATGATCGAGACTTGTGCATGCAAGAGACTATTGTAATATTATAGTATAACAACCCTCGGTAAAACCGACATCCTCATAATATTTCCGACACCCTAATATATCTTTAAATATCTCAATGTGTCTTTATATGTGCCCCGTATGTGAAAACCGAGCCCAAAATACAAAATAACATATAATATAAATAAAAACAATAAAAACTACGTTGAGGCGGGCCGCATGGGACCTCACCTCAACTTAACGTGGGCCGCGCGAGAGTATAACCAGATTTCGTCTAAATCTTTAGTTCATGCGGGCCGCGTAAAGATACATCCAAGTTAATGCGGGCCGCGAGTGTCCAGGATTGTGGCACAGCCCGGTGCGGCCACGTGTCCGATGCGTGTCGAGCCTATATGGTGACCGGGCCAAGCTACAACATTGACCGAAGTCAATGCGGGCCGCGTAAGGTCTGCCTTACCTTCACGCGGGCCGCGAGAAAACCCAGATCAGGCCCTATATAAGAATGCAACAGGCTTTCATTTTTCGATCGCTCAAATCTTTCTTTCTTTCTAAATTTCTGAAGTAGTGTACACTATACCCGGGCATTATACCCCCTAAAATAGCGAGGTTCTGCTACGATGTAAGTATTATAACCCCTGGAGACGTATTAGATACGCTGCCCGATTGATCTAGGGTTCCGTAACGGCTGTCGTGGTTCTGCCCGACGTAGTCGTTGGAATGCCGTCTCGGGGAGGGTATTACTAATGTTAAAATGGGTTATTATACTAACACACGTGCATTTGTGTAAATTATAGATATTCACCAGGAAACCCTAAAGAATAACCTAAGACAGCAATGTGAGTAATCTCCTTTTTACCAACTGTTTTTACAAAACCTTAAATATTTTACAATGCAATTTAGCAGTGATTGAGTCTTTGTAATTCTTCAATTACTGCCGGTATTATGGGGTTTTGTATACATTACTTGATAATCTTCACAATTGGACGAAGAGTTAGCCAATGTGTGATATGACCATAGCCACAGATCCGGTCGAGTGGCAAGTACTGAATGAGTAATTGTGTAGATATAAACATTGTAATCGCCCTCAATACTGTTTAAAGTAAATTAATATTTCTTGATTAAACTGGGATTCACTCACCAGTATTTCCCACTGACAAAACCTTTTTAAAACGCGTTTCAGGTAACAAAATGTGAAAGCCAAATAGAAGCCAGCTGGACAGCACTGAAGGCTTGGAAAAGTGGCTATAAAAGTTACCTAAATAAAAGAAAGCGTTTATTTCAATAAAGTGGGATTTATCCCTGTAAATCAGTTTGTAATAAAAACTTGGGTTTTACCCATTTGTTTAAGATTATAAAATATGGTGGTTTACTCTGATTTAATATTTCCTAACTACGGTCCTGATGAAAATTTCCGCTGCCAAATAAGTAATTAACGTGATACCACCGAAACTGGCTCACGGCCGCCCGTTCCTGGGAACTAGGGACCGGGGGTTGTGACATATAGCCAAGTAACGACATTTGACAACATTGTTACTGAGGTATGATGCAAGGGTTACACCGAAAGCAACAATTAAGTAATGATTGTTTTGGTTAAACAATTTAACACAAAATTCGCGTTCTGGTTATGATTATTATTATTTGTGAAATTATAAAAAGTAAACATTAAAAGGATACATGGTTTTTTTTTGGAGCAGATGTCAAGATTTAAATAGAAAAGAAAAAAAAGTTTGAATATACGATAAGGTGGACGGTACCAGATATATATAAAAAACTAGGTTACAGACTTGTATATTATACATGCCGAATACATACTTTTTAAACATATTTATTTTAACTATCATATCATATATCTCAAAATCTATAGTTCATCGGAAGTTGATATGTGGCATCTAATATTTCATAGGAAAAAGAGACGGAAAAACCAAATTTTAGATTACTTACTAATCTGACACGTGTCTTCCATTGTTTTTATTTATTAAACATAGAAAATAGAAGATATATATTATACTTTTAGATATATATGTGGCGTATTGAATTGTTTTAACATACGTAAAAACAATTATATAATTAAGTTCATAATTTTAAATATAAAAAGTTAGAACATATAAACCTTATCAATTCTGATGAACTAATAAAGTAATTTAAATTATTAGAATTAGAAAAGGAAAGTACTGGTCAAACAAAATTAAATAAAATTTAATACTTAAAAGTTAAAACAATAACAAATATGGAAACATTTAAATTGTATTTAATCAATCTTTTAGACGAAAAAGGAAATAAATGATAACCTCAATGAATAATGATATTAATTTATTTTATAGGTTCATTTTATTATATAGTATAGAACTAGTCTAAGTCCCCGTGTAATACACGGGTGGCTAAAAAACAAAAAAAATTATACTTTAATACGTAAATACTTTATTACATCATGATGATATTGAGCTATAAGAGAGTAACTGAGTGCTTCTCTTTGACATCTTGAAGTTATGTATATTGATCGTAAACATAATTTTACCTTGGATATAAAATAAATAATGATCCAACCTCGAACTAGTGCTGAAGGCCTTCCACATTACATAAGCAATGATTCCCCTAATAGTATAAACAAAAAAGCCCCGACATTGTATCTAGTTGCAACATCCGATGATCGGAGTTGTGTTTGCGTGTCAACCCAACCCGACTCATCCTATACCATAAAAAAAATCAAGGAAGTCTATTTACAAAGAAAACCTCAAATTAGGCATGCAACTAAAGTAATTAATTCAATCTTTTGTTTTTCTAAATAGGGACGACACCCCGTCAAAACTTTATTAATAAAATTAAAAAATAATAGTTACACCTAAAGAGCATTGGGTCTTCCGAGACATACCCCAAGAACACCAATCTCAAAAATGCCTAAGGCCTTACAGAACGGGTTTTAACAAACCCCTACCCCAACACACTCTAACCAATAACAATTACTACTTCTAACTCTACTCGCGACCACACACAACCCAAGTATTACAAACATAAAACCTATTCAAAATCCAAACAAAAAACAAACGAAAACAACCAATATCAAGACAAAATACAGTTCAAACAAAAAAACATCAATCTTCAAAACTATATTGGCTTTCATACGCATCAGCAACAAACTTCAGGCTTCTAGCCATCATCCAAGTCAAACCCAAGTCCAATAACCTGCACTTACCACCAAACCCAACAACACCTACCAGCAAATAAACATTCAATGTGATTTAATCCCAAGTCCCTATATTTCATGCCAAAAACTAAACATCGAAACTTCAAGTGATTTCATTTACAAAATAAATCATGAATCAAAGTAGAAAGCTATAGGAAAACCGAAAATGCATAAACATATAATATCTATCGGCATTGAAGCCAATGTAGATCATCATTTTTGTTCTAGACCTTTCCAAAGTTGGGCTTCACGTCTAAGGGTCGCCGGATAGATACCTTCTGCACCATATATTAAAGCACCAAACAAAACTTTAGAATGATAACAATATGCTTTCTACATAGTCACTACATTATAGTTATCCTCAACTGGAAAACTAATTATAACGGGTCAAAGTATTTGAAAAAAGAAGATCATCCAACCAGCTTGCATGATGCCTTTAATGCAAATATATATTATAACGGGTCAACTGGATTGAATAGGTCACGAACCTGACTTAACCCATCTTGATCTTTTACCCAGCCCAACAAAAATGATGTGAAATGATATAAGAAATCAACTTACCTCCATGAAAAGCGATGAATATGAGAGCCCGTTAACTCCCTTAAACAACCACCAATATGTGTAGCTCCATAAAATTACCTATAAAACGTTTAATGCTAACTGATGTTAGCATCTTTAATTGACAAAAAACAAGAAAATTAAAACATAGCAAATAATCACTGTAAAAGATCACAAAGGGTCCAAGAATTCATGCTAACTGATGTTAGCACCTTTAATTGACCAAAAGCAAGAAAATTAAAACATAGCAAATAACCACTATAAAAGATCCACCTTAGAGGATATCTTTCATTTTTTTGTTAGTATTTTATTGCATTATGGCATAACTTTGTTATAACTAAATACAAAACTTGGAAATATTCTACAAAATGAATATTTTGATTTACCTCGAAATCTCCCAAAGTATAATCTACCTTCAGATTATGGAGGATGGTTGTTCCTTGATTATTTGCATTCTTTAGCATGTCCTCCTAAGGCTAGATAAGGAAAAGATCAAAAGACAGATTAAAAAAACTGAGTCGAAACTATACTATTAATGTTTTAATGCAACCAAAAATATAATTTGTCAATGCAATTGATTAACCACCGCTCTTCAAAGAGATCGGCTTGATGTATAATCAAATAAACGCGGCTAAAGAGTCGGAACCAAACCTAATATAGTTCTGTCCCGTATGGTCAGCCGCCTTCACTAGCGGCTCCGCTGCCAAAAATCGCCCAACACAAGGATCATAACAACAAGTTGAAAAATATAAATTTTATAAAGTAAACCCACCATATCACTTACCACTTGCCTATGAATTGACAATGTACCATTAATATCTTTAATATCTGATGAATTTTGCTGGCAATAAAAAATAGAGATAAGTTTATCAACTCGTTCAAGTAACAAAAATGATTATTCTACGGCTACCTCAGCTTGGTGTACTCTTATAGAGACTTTCAAGTGGTTTCCTATTCATTTAAAGCTTTTACCTAAAACCGTTAAACTAATTAGACATACAACGTAACTTAAGTCAACACTTTTGTAGGTATACAGGTTAAAAATCTCACCTCTAAAATGTACATCACAAAGACGTGCCACTCCTAACTCCGAAAGAGTTATTGAGTGTAAGTCTTCAGCCTGAAACAAAGACACATGATAAATGTAAAGCATATAACCTGGATGTAAAGGTCGGTCACTCACCACCAACTGAACGATCAAAGACGTGCCACTCCTTTCAAATTCCAACTCGACATTTTGCCCCACGCTATCATCAAGTAAAGTCTCCAACTTCAGAAGCTAACTCGACATTCTACTCCAAAGCACAATGATTTACAATGGCTTCAAGTATATCATGTTACACTTTCATAAGTGAGATACGAAAAATAACCACTCGACCCGCTTAACATACTCTGAATTTCGAGGGCATGTCTTCATAGTAATCTCTGCTGAACACTCGATGCACTTAGGAGTTAAGTTTAGAATAATATAAGGAGCCAACTACACTAAGATACGATGAACAAAAAAAACTTAAATATGATTATTTCAAGAAAAATAAATAAATAAACAAATAAATTATTCAAATTTGTTGCAGCATTGATGAATCAAGACCCCAAAATAACCATATAATTAGAAGTAGAAATTACATATCCAGATGTTATACTTATTATTTAGATTTCTTGGGCATTTAGGTTTAATAAACCAAAACATAGTGTAGTCAGAAAGAAAAGGGTTTATTAACTTGTGATATTCAAGAAACTCTATCTAATGTGATCTAAATTATTAAGATTCATGAAATGTGTACGGTGATTTTCAATTCAAGTCACAAATTAAAATATGTACTTGTATTAGACTTAGTCCCACAATAAAAAAACAAAGCTACTAATATCTATAAAAAGAAGTTGGACAGATTGTTTATGAATGTTACTAACAACAGTAACTACACTTGTATTACTTAAGTTTTATAATTAAGCATGAATAGGTGAATAACTTATCTTATTGAGTACATAACAAACTATAATATATCTCATAATCTAAAGAATAAACCAATGAAGACACAACATCATAAAATTAAATTTGCACATATACCTTTGCTACATAATCTTGTTACATTGCTCTGCATGCTACAACTTGGGCTACAACTTTCATAAATCCTTCAACTTTATACAAAAGATCATACATATACTCCATATGACCTGGACTCCAACTTTGAACCGTTTATCTTGTCTTCATTTCCTTACCTCCGTAAATGTTTCTTCTAGAATTGAATAATGAAAAAAATAGAAAAGTAAGAAGTATTAAAACCTATATAATAAGTTACATAAACATTAAGAAACGGGTTTAAGGTTTAAGACAAAAATATAAAAGGATGAAAAGCGATGAAAAGGATACGTGGTAATGTAACAAAAAGCGATGAAAAAATAAGCCGTACCTAAAGTTTTAGTTGTTAGGCTTGCAACTTGAGTTACTTTGATGTCTGCAAAAAAAAATAAACATAAGTTCAAGCGACCTGAAGTTTAAAGTGAAAACAAAAGAGGATAACCTGAAGATGCTAGCACCCTCCAATCTACAACCAATATAAATCTACCAAAACAGAAATTAATGGCATTACACAAATATAAATGACCTAATTTTTTTTCTTAAGCATCACTTTCACTTAAACTATGAAGTTACATATGTCAAGAAGCTTAGAAGCATCAGAATAGTCGTCGTCGAGTTTTTATTTCCCATAATGGCTAGCAAAACACTTCACCATCCCATCGTCTTGTGCACCATCAATCAGCACATACTTGTAGTTCGCTTTCAAGGTCTCACTCTGCTGTTTATGCACCTTCTCTCTGCTGCAAGTTGTTGCTGCACAACCGGAATAAACTTCAATTCACAATTATACCATACAATGTTTCACAAGTTCAACCAAAATAGCAAATTGTATTTACCTCAACCGGCATTTTAGCCTCTTCCTTCAATCATGTCATCTCTAACATCGTCTCACCTGCAATCGGTCCAAGCGTTATGTACCATATAGCCCATATCGAAAGCATCTCTCTTGTTGCATCGAACACATGTCATGCTATGTCAAATGCACATAATATATCAAAAAAAATTCAAATCCTCTACAAACACATATTAACTTCTAATACATAAAAACACAAAAATCAAAGATGTGCATTGTAGTTATCCTCCACCTCCAATTTTGGTGCCCATCCATCGTTGTCATCACCATCGCCAATAACTATTGCTTCTCGGGTCACTTGTACCTTATCAACCTATACAATTAGACATGATAAATGTTCAAAACAATACATTTTCTTGGCAAAATGATCTATCAATTTTTTGTAAATGGTAAAATGACAGTGAAAAACAAATGAATTGACAATAGTAAAATGTGTTGTGGCATGGGAATGAGCAAATGGCACCAAGTACTGGTTTCGAATTTCCCGAACCGATTTGATTTTTAGTGTACCGACATTAAGCGTTATCGGTACCGCTTTTTACCTTAAAAACCGGTCTGCACCGGTACTGACCGTACCAGATATTTTCGGTACCCGTACCCATTTTTTGGAATTTTTGGCACCGGTTGGTACCGAGCTCATCCCTATTTGTGGCATATCTTTTATTAAAAGAAATAAATAATCTATCTAATGAGAAAATTTGAGCTCAGTTCCCAACAATTATGTTGTTCTTTAAAAAATCAATAGTGGATGTTTAACATTTGTTATTTGAATACGAATAAGTAAGCAAACGCTAATTGACAATTATAAGAAATATCATACACCTGCACTCGTGTAAAAAGAAATACCAGCTTATTTCAAAAATACATATGAAAAAAAATTATATGCTTTGAAGTTTCAAAACACAACCATTTCAAAATTCAAATCCAACATACTAAAGTGATACAATTAACTCAAATTATATGAAACATCAAAGTTTCAAGAACTATGCTTAAATAAATTTCAAGACACACACATACATATATGTCATATGAATAATAAGAAAAAAAAATGCTTCCTGAATTTGTTCATTGGTTTAACAAATACCCAACTCTGCATCATCACATGATTAGAATTCCCAAAATTAATCATAAGAGTTAATTACTGTTTTCGTCCCTGAGGTTTGTCAAAAATAACGGTTTCAGTCCATTAGTTTAAAAATTGCGATTTCAGTCCATTAGTTTCATTTTCGTAACCATTTCAGTCCACTAACTTAACTCCATCCATTTATTTTGTTAACTTTGAGTTAACTAACTAATTCAGGGACAGTTTGCGTCAGTTTTAGAAACACAGGGACTTAAGTGTAAACTCTAAAACATTAAAACAAAAAAAAATAGTAAATTCCAAAAAATCAAAAAAATTCCAAAAAAACCAAACAAATTCCAAAAAATTCTAAAAAATAATAAAAATTCTAAAAAATTCTAAAAAATCCAAAAAATCCGTTTCGGCGCGAACTGTTTCGAACCCGAACCGTTTCGACGCGAACCGTTTCGACCCGAACCGTTTCGAGCTGAACCGTCCATACCGTTTCGAGCTGAACCGTTTCGACGCGAACCGTTTCGACCCGTACCGTTTCGAAGCCGAACCGTTTCGAGCTGAACCGTTTCGAACCGAACCGTTTCGACCCGTACCGTTTCGAAGCCGAACCGTTTCAAGCCGTACCGTTTCGAACCGAACCGTTTCGAGCTGAACCGTTTCGAACCGAACCGTGTCGTATCGAACCGAACCGTTTCAAGCTGTACCGTTTCGACGCGAACCGTGCCGTATCGAACCGAAATGGTTCGGCTTCGAAACGGTACGGCTTTGAAACAGTTCGGGTCGAAACGGTACGGTTCGATACGGTTCAGCTCGAAACGGTTCGGTTCGATACGGCACGGTTCGGTTCGAAACGGTTCAGCTCGAAACGGTTCGGTTCGAAACGGCACGGTTCGGTTCGAAACGGTACGGCTTGAAACGGTTCGGCTTCGAAACGGTACGGGTCGAAACGGTTCAGCTCGAAACGGTTCGGCTTCGAAATAGTACGGGTCGAAACGGTTCGGCTCGAAACGGTTCGGGTCGAAACGGTACAGACGGTTCAGCTCGAAACGGTTCGGGTTCGAAACAGTTTGCCCCGAAACGGATTTTTTGGATTTTTTTAGAATTTTTATGATTTTTTAGAATTTTTTTATTTTTTAGAATTTTTTGGAATTTGTTTGGTTTTTTGGAATTTTTTTGAGTTTTTGGAATTTACTATTTTTTTTGTTTTAATTGTTTAGAGTTTACACTTAAGTCCCTGTGTTTCTAAAACTGACGCAAACCGTCCCTGAATTAGTTAGTTAACTCAAAGTTAACAAAATAAATGGATGGAGTTAAGTTAGTGGACTGAAATGGTTACGAAAATGAAACTAATGGATTGAAATCGCAATTTTTAAACTAATGGACTGAAACCGTTATTTTTGACAAACCTCAGGGACGAAAACAGTAATTAACTCTAATCATAAACAAAATCCTTTTAAATATTGTATTAATTTAATTTAGCCCCAATTCCACTTTTATGGCAAAACAAAAGAACTTACAATCCAAGAGACTGAAGCTGATAAGTTTCATTGCCATCAAGAAACGCCAAAGAAGACTCAACGGTGGCGGCAGCGAGGCGGCGACAATGAAAAACGCGGTCACGGTGGGTCATGGCAGCATAATAATCGACTGAACCCATCTGAGGCAAATCTGAATCAAGAGCAACAACATAAAAATCATACAACGAAATTAGGGTTTTCTTATAACAACTACAAAATCACAAACAGAGATGGAATCCAACTTACAGATGCTTCACTTTCAAAGGATGATGAAGATAAAACAAAGCAGGCGACTTGAATGATCCTTTGAATCCTCCGATTAAAAGCAGTAAATTGTATATAAGCCTTAAAATTGGAAACGCTTCCATAATTTAGCAACAGATCTTATGGCAATTGATGAATCGTTCAATTTTCCATATATAATTTATGAAGCGTTTCAAAGAAGAAGGAAGGAATTGTGAGCGCTAAGGAGAATTCAGAGAATTGATAGAAATGGCGCCTAAAAACCAATTATCTGGCTAAAGACCATTGCCACATCATGGTCAAATAGTCAACCTTTATTTTGCTTTAGAATAATAGATAGATATAGATATAGATAGATATTTAAATATTTAATTTAAATAATATGAATTAGCAACATAATGTTGCATTACAGGTTATACCATGTGTATATTCGAGTGTACAATGGTATTGGATGAATTGGTGGGCTGGTTTTATGAAAGGGAGTTAATATTTACACATCACTCCTCTCTATCTCTTTCTAAACATACATAGATGTATATAGAGAGAGATAGAGTGTAAAAGGGTGTGAGAATAAGATATATGGATGCGGAAATAGTGGGAGCCTTCATGAAATGGTGGCAGTTTTGGGTTTTTTTTTGTGATGTGTGGCCTACCAACTTTGGGTTTCAAAATTAATTATTCTTCTCTCTCTCAAAGATCTGCAGTCTCCTCATTCTCTCTACTCTCTACTTTCTCTCTCTAGATATCTACACTCTCTCACCATGTTCATAACATAACATACCTGATTGTCGGCAGCCGCATCGTGTTGGCTTTAGAAGCCGCTCCGATCGTATTACCATGTTTTAACGGTCTCTTGACCGACGATGGCTTTGTCGGACTTTTGTAGTTGGATTTAACTGTCGAATTGTAGCCACCATCGCCGGTGTAGGCGGTGTGTGTTATGTGCATGTATGGCTTGTGTCCATAGTTGTATGGGTTGTACCAACCTTTGCGTTTAAAACCCCATTTCTTTGTCGTTGTATTTGTGGGTGTTTTTTGTAGGATCAGTTTCGGACCCAAACGAGTCTATCAGAAGAGTTTATACTCAAAACGAAAGGCGGAAACAGATGTAATGAGCTCAATTCAGTAAAATACACACATAAACTGCCTTTTTGATTGATTAGATGACAAATTACAGCGAGACGGCACTTCGGCAGCACTTCGTTACACTGACCGGAAAAGTTCTTTTTGATTTCGCATGAACAGGCCTATATATAGGGCCATGATTTCGTTTGAGCATGTTCCAAACGAAATTAAGATTCCAAGCGGAACTTAATTTCGTGCGGAATTACACACATGCATCATCCAAGCGGAATTACCACTTCATGCGATATTACAATTATCTCGAACTACGTGCTCTGATCTAACATTCTAGGTACAAGACTCGATACAAGACGAAGTCGACAGACGCATGCACTAACAGACTCCCCCTCGAATGTTGACGAGTCTTCAGTGTCGAGTCTTCGCATCTTCAGTCTTTATCAGTCCTCTCGAACTCTCTGAAGTATCTTACACTGTAAAGCATCCTCAATCTCTATCTCTTGCCTTTTCTATCAGCACTAACAAACTCTCCTCGAATAAACTCCCTTCGAATGTTGATCTAAATTTCAAAGAATCAGGATTGCAAGCTGGCTTTCAAGCTTTCTACTTCTCCTGATCAGATCTCTTGATTCTTTAAGTTCATCAGCAATCCATAATTCCAAGATCATAACCTGGCTCTTATCATCTACAAACTCCCCCTTTCAATCAGCTGGGATCGCAGTTTGGCTTTCACAGGTCCAAGATCCTCACCTGACTCTCTCTAAACTCAGAATCCTCAGGTATTGGAACCTGGCTAACCTGCATATTCTCTACCACAAACATAAGTTTTATAGCATAAAGACTTTGCAACCTCCAACACTATTTGCAAATTTCTGATGAACCACTTGTAAACATGAAATGATTTAACATTTAAACATTTCTGATGACCACTTGCAGGATAAATTTTAAAACCTTTTATACAAACTCCTCCTCAAATTTATCATCATGTTCAGCACTTGGAATTTTGATAATCAGCTTTCCAACAACAGTTGTGTGACAACCCTCACTAAACCAGGTATCCGTACGACTTAATTAACTATTAATTGTTGCCTAATTACTGTGCTTAACTGAGATTTCTGATAAATTGATACTTGATTGTTGATACTTGTACATATCTGCATCATACTTTGATTTTTCCGTCACTACATTACTTATTTACTGAACTTTAGTGACAAACATGATGCACAAAAGCACAGTAGCATTTGAACGGATAACCTATGGAACATGCTGATATAGCCAGCATCAGGCAAACACTGCCTCTAAAGGCCTGAAAGAGCCAGAAATATTCTACTACACCCATAGAGTGTGTAGGGATACAAGGGTTGTATAATTGCGTCTCTAGGAATAAGATACAGAGATTGGATGTGCCTAAAACGTATTCTAAGCACGAAACACAACATTTTTATTTACATGCTAGCTTTTAGCTAACTAATAAAGTGCCAAAATACGAGGAATTATTCCTGACACTTTGCAGAATAAATTGTGTCGCTAAAAATATTATTTACGACGCTTAAAGGATTACTTAAGCACTTTAACGGATTACTATCCAACTGAACAACCGGACTATACCCGGAACATAAAAATATTGCCAGAAATATTATTGGTATTTTTCTGAGCCAGTTAGGGTCCCTGATTACCCTAACACCCGCTTTATAACGCATTAAACAACTAACGGGGTTAATCTCTAAAAGTAACCGACTTAACCAAACTAAACTCTAACTGAACGATCAAGATCCAACCGGGTACCCCCCCCCCTCTTTGGGCCGGTTTGGTCCCTTTGTAACTAAGGGTACACCTTTTTATTATTTAATTGGTTTTGTGGATATCTAGAGGACTTGTGAACCGATGGACGATAACGCTTGATTTTTCTATAAATACCTCTCTCTCACACACAAGTTCACACACACTAAACACCAACTTCACTCTCTCTCCCTCTTGCTCACCTCTCGGCCGTGACCACCCACCCCCATCCATCATACTTTCGGTTCTTGTCTTGCCATTCCAAGTGTACACAAGTGTCGGGGATCACGTACGAGGAAGCTTGAAGCAAGCGGAAGTTGAAGGACCTCGTTCATTTGCTTTTATCCACGCCATTTTCGCCAAAGATCTTCCCTAGCCCCGAGCTAGAGGTATAACATTTAAAACTCGCTCTTGATCGTATCTAAAGTGGTTAAAAGGATTTTTTTAACGGTTAAAAGTCGGTAACCCATCTTTTGAATCTAAAAAGTCTACTAAAACTCGAATATTGTTGGTTAAAAGCATATAACGCGTGTAAAAGTCGTAGTATTCGAATATGTTGATTATTGAGGCCCGATCTACGATGTGGTGGCTCTTATCATCGTTTAACCCGACTTTGTTAAGATCATGTATCTTAACATAAGCTTGTTTCTAGCGGTACGAGGGTTAAAAGGTGAAAATCCACCACACGGGAAACATGAACTTGTGTAAAAGTGTTTTGACATGTAAAATAGTATTTAAAACGAGCCGATCTACGTATGTACAAGTGGTATATTCGTAGAACCGGGTGTCGAGAAAATCATGTTTTATATAAGTTGGATAACACGTTAACCAAGATGATTTTTATAAACTACAAGTGTATAAACACTTGTGAAACGAAAGATCCGACAAAATAACAATTTTTATAAAAATTGTCGGGAAGTTGTAAAGAGTGATTTGTTCCAAAAACGGGGTTTTTACAAGACTAAATTATTTTATACATAGATCCACTAAATATAACGAGATCTACACAATAGTTTTAGAAAAACTACAAGTTCATGTGATAATGCGATTTTACATACTAGTCTACAAGTTTGAAGTGTTGAAACCTGTGTAATGGGTTGGAAATTGATTGGTTGATTTAAAAGAAGTGTTGAAATGATTTTGTAAAAGAAAATGATACGCTTGATAGCGTGGCCACCTCCAGTTACAGGGGAAACTCTGGCGAAATTTTCTAAAATCTAACACTTAGAATTATTTACAAGTGTTAGACTACTTTTGACATATTTTCAAATATATTTCGCCATGACTTTATTTACAAATATTCGGAGGTGGGGTTTTCACAAAAATAAACGTGATAAATATTTATTCGATAAATATATTTTTCACAACACTGTTTATGATTATTTTGTGAAAATGTATAAATATTATTTTTAGTGTAAAAATAATATTTACTAACGTTGACGAACCCAAAATAATACCAACGCGTATACGACAAACATATAAGTTACAACAGTAATTACTATTACCACTTAATCGCCAAAACGTAACTTACGCCTTATCCGGAAATATTCATAAATGCGGATATTGTCAACGTATTATTTTGGAAAGTATTATGCGAAGAGAAAATATATTATTTTTGAGAAAAATAATTATATTTTGGAATGAGAAATAAAATATATTAAGTAAGACTTAATATTATAAACGCGCATGTATTAAATCCCCCATCCTTGGGAAGGAGACTAAATTACCGAGTATATACACGGAGCGGTTGTCTAACTGTTTCCCGAAAATTAAACTATAAAGATAAAGCACGGCCATCCGTCTAATAGAATTAGCACATGTAGGTCGTTGCGCAGCAGTTGGATATTTGGATTACTTGGTATTGTGACGCACTCACTGTGAGTTCATGTCCCCCTTTTCTCTTAACTGTTTTCAGTTTTATAAACTGCGGGGGTGAAATACATGTTACAATGATTATGAATATGTTTATACATGGTATGGTTAGCGTAAGGATGTTTGTTACTCAGATCATGTGAGTGGGTAGGCACAACTTGAGGCCATTAATCCTCGTAGTAGGACCGAGGGACAGGAGCGGTAGATCTATCTGGGTGTAGCGAGCCCAGCCCCAGGTCCAGCATAACGGACCTCGGGGTGACTTAGTGCCCGACGCATAAATCCGCTAGGTTTGAGTCATCCCTACTTGCACTTCACATATATCAATGGCCTTGCAAACCATTGGTGATCTCTTTTTTTTCCTTATTTGCTACATACCAGGTTTTTGATAAAGATAAAGGTTTGTTTACGCACTTTCGCATGAACTCGCTCAACATTATTGTTGATTTTTCAACTTACATGTATTTCAGGGAATTAACGATCTGGCGCGGTATGGCTTGTTTTCCGCTGCATTAGGCCCGAGGTCATCCAGGGTTCGAGGCTTGTGACTCTTTCCTGGACAAGTCACAGTCCTTGAATCATGTTTATGTTAAGTTTGCATTCGTAATGTTAAGACAAGGTTATGGTTGTCGGGTGTTAACCCGTTAAGACAATGTTTTACTATTTTTATTTTTAATGGATGATCTTGCATATTTTTAATTCATATAGCTTTGTTATGATTAAGCTATGGTATTAAGAAGTCACACCAAATTAACCACGCTTCCGCAAAGCCAGGGTGTGACAGCTTGGTATCAGAGCTCTGATCATAGCGAACTAGGATTCTTTCTTGAGTCTAGACTATGATCACTAGGGCCCTCACGAAAACATTTTTCTGCATACCACTTAAGTCCAGATCCAAAACGTTTTTACAAACAAATGTTGAGCACATTTCATTTATTCATTATTAGGCTCAGTCCTGAAGACTGAGGCTCGGTCTTGGAGGCCGAGGCTCGATCTTAGAGATCGAGGTAGATGTTATTTATGTTAGGCTCAGTCTTGGAGGCTGAGGCTCGGTCTTGGAGGCCGAGGCTCGATCTTAGAGATCGAGGTAGATGTTTGTTGTTTTAGGCTCAGTCTTGGAGGCTGAGGCTCGGTCTTGGAGGCCGAGGCTCGATCTAAGAGGTCGAGGTGGATGATAGAGCAGTCTTAGAGACTGGGAGGAATTTGGCTAGTGGGACTAGGAATGTCAGTCTAGGAGACTGGGAGGCTAGTGGGACTAGGAGAATTATTTGATTGTTTATTGTTGACTTACATGTTTACATGAATATATGATTGATTATTATACGTATGTGTGTTTGTGTTACACACGGCATGCCTTCATCATGTACTAGAAAGATGGACACTACGAATCCCATGGCCATAGTATTAGACGACATAGTTTCATCGGAGCACGAGGTGTGCGTTCCCGATACTACCGGCACAGACGATGACGACTCTCAGCCCTTTTTGCGCCGCCTGAATGTCGTAGTAGAGCCTACTGATGGCCATCTTGTTGGGAATTTACCCTTCGCGGTGATCCATGTTCCTGTGCCCCTTGCCGCTTACCCTATTGTTGATATGCCCCCCTGACGTGGCCTCTGACGACGATAACGATCTACTAGAAAGAGGACCCATTTGAGGGCGAGGCCCTATTGCTGCTGGAATTAACCTACTGCTTGCGGACGCTCCTGCAGGGGAAACTTATGCCCATTCCCCTGTCCCAGACTCATTTGAGTTCCTGACATCCGCATTTTCGCAGACAGGGAGTGCAGCACCATTCACACGACGCCGACCCTGATACGGCATCATCAGCTGCACCGGTTCCCGCACACAGCTTTGAGTTTGATCACAGTACTGAGGGTGATCTTGTTCTTCCACCCGGTTTTGATCCAGGCCCTGACCTTGAGTTCATACACTTAAACCAGCCCTTGGAGGATCCTGTAACCCTCCATGATGGTTGATCCAGCTAATCTTGAGATGGAGTTTGTTGATCCGGAGCCAGCCGTGGCCCCTGAGCCAGGCGTTGCTCCTAACACCGCATTGGAGTATGACCCTGTTCATACCGATGCACCTGCTGTTGCTCCTTGATTGATCATCTGCTTGGACGAGAGAAAACCTGGGGTAACTGTGCAAGACAATTTATTATTACGGGGGCCCATGTAATAACGACTTGTAGTGCACAGAAATCCTGGTGGACTCTGCGGGTCAAGCTAATGAAAACCAATGTAGCAGGAAATAACTCAAACACGAATGACCAAGGCGATGAAGCCTCGACTTCATTCTATTTCAAGCAACAAGCCAAATTGGCAAGCCTATGTGAGGGTTCAGAAAAATTTATTTCCCACCCGTACATTGAGTATATTTATGTGTAAAATTGGGTGAGTACATGATGGCTTACAGTGCTATGTATCTCATAAGACAATTGGAAAGTTGTCTAACCCACTTCATGCCATTCCGGCAGAAGAGAATGCCACCAAGGCGTGACACAAACACCAGTATGTTGCCAAGGATAGGAGCCGAGCTGCAAAAACGCAACTCACAGGCAATTGCACGACATGAAGCTCTCCGCTTTTAGCACAGCAATGGCACTATTGGAAATGATCCCTAGCTGACCGCACCTATAAGCAGTTCCTAAACTGCAAGCCTTTGAACTTCGACGAAACAGAAAGCGCCATTACATTTGTTCGTTGGCCTGAAAAGATTGACTCCATTCTAAGAAAGACAAACTGTTCACCCCAAATGGAGTGATACCTTTACCTCAAGGTCATTACTAGACGGCACACTCTCATGGTGGGACCATCATGTTCAGGCCCTTAGCACGGATGCTACTTATGCACTGAGCTGGGACGAGCTCAAGGAAATGATTGAGAAGAAATGTTGTTCTAGGACTGGAATTCAGAAGCTTAAGGTGGAGTTCTGGAATTTGAAAATGGAGAGACCCGAGATTCCTTAACATGTCCAGAAATCGCACGACTTGCCTAGGGTCGTCCCCTACTAAGTCATTATTGTTGTATGATACAGTTATGTACATATAAGCTTTACATTGTGGTCTCGATTTGTGGTAATGCAATCGTAGTATTCTCATCACTTGTGATGTTTGATCTATGGTTTATGTTCTATGACATGAGATGTTATGTGGCTGATTTATTGATAGCATGAGATGTTATGTGCTGATATTGTTGAATACATACGTACATTTTACCTGCTACGACCTAACCTATGTGAAACATCTTTTAGAAGATGCCACCAAGACGCGAAATGCGCATACCCACCAACGAGGCAGAACTTCAGGAAATCATTGCTGCAGTCATCGCACAATACGAGGCCCATCACTCCGAGCGCAACGGAGGTACCTCGGAAGATAACGGTTGTCCCTACTGGCACTTCCTCAACTACAAGCCTCCGAAGTTCGACGGCACTGGAGGTGCCACAGCTTTTGTGAAATGGATTGAAAGTATGGATTCCATCTTTCGAATGAGTGGTTGTACGCCAGAACAACAAGTGCTATACGTTTCTGGGTTGTTTCAAGATGGAGCTCGACTATGGTGGTACCTTCAGGTTCAAATGAAGGGCGAAACCGCAGCATATGCATTATCATGGGATGAACTGAAGGGAATGATGCATGAGAAGTATTGCTCCAAAGAGGAAACCCAGAAGTTGGAAGGGGAATTCCAGAGCCGGATAATGGAAGGTCCAAAAATGTTGGGATACATGCAAAGACTTCATGACTTGGCACGAGTTATTCCCCACTTAGCGGAACCAGAAATGAGGCAATTGGGACAGTTCATTTGGGAACTGGCACCAGAAGTCATGAGCTTAATGGCAGCATCTACGCCACCAACAACTATTGCTGCAAGCAAGATGGGTTTGGCACTCGTTACGGAAGCCATTAGACTAGAAAAACTTGCAAACCCTGATAGGGAGACTCAGGTAGAGTCATCTGGAAAGAACAAAAGGAAGCTTACCGAAGATACCCGAACAAATAATGATGAACAAAGATCTATTCGAGGTTGTTTTGACTGCAGAGACAAAGGGCATTTCAAGAAAGATTGCCCTAACAACAGACAGGCCAATGATAAGATTTGCTTAGAAACTAAAGCAAGACGTGCTGGGTGCAAGTATCACCATGAATGTGGATGTCGGAAGCCTAGGTGCGGGAGGAAAAGGCACAACAAGGATGGTTGTGGGATGAAGAGTCCCAAACAAGGAGAAAACCGTAACAACGCTCAAGGTGGAAGCAGGAAAGGAAATGGCCGAGTGCTAGGATGCTTCCATTGTGGGGACATTGGACATCTTAAGAGAGAATGCCCGGAGTTGAATCAAAACCGTGAGAGAACACCCAGCATCGGAGTTTGTGAAGCATGCCAGGATCCAGGCATGATTACTGGTACGTTCTTTAACAACCAAAACCTTTGCATCTATCTTGTTTGATACTGGCGCCGATTATAGCTTCGTATCGTTAGAATTTAAGAATATGCTTGGTTTAGCCGCTCGTAAGTTAGAATTTTTCCGTACTCGATCGAATTAGCGAATGGGAAGTTAGTAGAAGCAAACGAGGTGATTCGAGGTTGCGTAATCGAGCTGGGAGAGCGTGAGTTTGCTCTCGATCTACTACCAGTCCAGTTGGGAAGCTTCGATGTGGTAGTAGGAATGGATTGGTTATCGAGTAATAAAGCATAGATAGTTTGTCACGAGAAGATAATTCGTATCCCGACCGATGATGGTGAGACCATTGTTGTTCATGGGGAGAAGCGTGAGACGCCGTTAAGGATGATTAGCTGCCTGAAAGCAAGGAAGTGTCTGCAGAAAGGATGTGTTGCTTTTCTGGCACACATTATGGATAAAAAGGCTGTTGGGCCGAAGATCGAAGACATCCCTGTCGTGAGGGAATACCCAGAAGTCTTTCCAGAAGACTTGCCTGGCTTGCCGCCTCAAAGGCAAGTGGAGTTTCGCATCGACTTAGTTCCAGGCGCCGCGCCTGTGGCTAAGGCACCCTACAGACTTGCTCCGTCTGAGATGCAAGAGCTGTCGACACAACTTCAAGAGTTGTTAGACAAGGGTTTTATCCGACCAAGCTTCTCGCCTTGGGGAGCTCCAGTTTTGTTTGTGAAGAAGAAGGACGGTAGTTTCCGTATGTGCATTGACTACAGAGAATTGAACAAACTGACGATCAAGAATAGGTATCCCCTACCAAGAATCGACGACCTGTTCGACCAGCTTCAAGGTTCGAGCTTCTATTCAAAGATCGATCTTCGATCTGGATACCATCAACTACGGATACAGGAAGAGAGTATTCCGAAGACAGCCTTCAGAACTCGATATGGACACTACGAGTTCCTCGTTATGCCGTTTGGGTTGACAAACGCACCTACTGTGTTCATGGACTTGATGAACCGAGTTTGTAAGCCATACCTGGATGAGTTCGTGATTGTATTCATCGACGACACCTTGATTTATTCAAAGACGAAGGCTGAGCACGAGCAACATCTTAGAGCTATTCTAGAGTTGCTGAAGAAGGAACAATTGTACGCCAAGTTCTCTAAGTGTGAGTTTTGGCTACGTGAGGTGCAATTCCTTGGGCACGTGGTGAATGGAAATGGAATCCACGTGGATCCCACCAAGATCGAGGCGATCAGAGACTGGGAAACGCCAAAGACGCCAACTGAGATTCGGTAATTCTTGGGTTTGGCTGGCTATTATCGAAGGTTCATCGAGAACTTTTCAAAGATCGCTCAACCGTTGACGCTCCTCACGCAGAAAGATAAGAAGTTTGATTGGGGAATCAAACAGGATGAGGCGTTTCAGATATTGAAAGATAAGCTTTGCAACGCGCCAATCTTAGCTCTACCAGGAGGCACTGACGATTTTGTGGTATACTGCGACGCATCGCGTCAAGGATTGGGTTGTGTGTTGATGCAACGTCAAAAGGTTATCGCCTACGCATCACGCCAGCTGAAGGTGCATGAAAAGAACTATACCACTCATGATTTGGAGCTAGGCGCAGTGGTTTTTGCTTTGAAAATCTGGAGACACTACCTTTACGGTACGAAGTGTACAATCTTCACAGATCACAAGAGCCTCCAGCATATATTCAACCAGAAGGAGTTGAATATGAGACAAAGGCGATGGGTCGAGTTGTTGAACGATTACGACTGCGAGATCAAGTATCATCCAGGGAAGGCGAATGTGGTCGCTGATGCCCTAAGTCGTAAAGAGAGAATCAAGCCCATAAGGGTTAGGGCTATGGAGATGATAATTCAAACCGACCTTTCCTCGCGCGTTCGTGCAGCACAGAAGGAAGCTCTCAAGGAGGGAAACCTTGAGGAAGAATATCTCCGTGGGATGGAGAAGATTTTGGTACCAAACAGGGAAGGAACATTGTGTTTTGAGAAAAGGATTTGGGTTCCTTTGTTTGGTGGTTTAAGAGAGGTTATCTTTGATGAAGCTCACAAGTCGCGGTACTCTATCCACCCTGGAGCGGATAAGATGTACCAGGATCTTAAAGATTATTACTGGTGGCCTAGGATGAAAGGCGATGTTGCTATTTACGTGAGCAAATGTTTAACTTGCGCCAAAGTTAAGGCGGAATACCAGAAGCCTTCGGGACTTCTGCAGCAACCAAAAATTCCCCAGTGGAAGTGGGAAGAAATCTCCATGGATTTTATTACGAAGTTGCCAAGAATGCCAAAAGGCCATGACACTATCTGGGTGATAGTGGATCGCTTAACGAAGTCAGCACACTTCTTACCTATCCGCGAGAAGGATAATACAAGCAAATTGGCTGAAATCTACATGATAGAGATTGTTACACGCCATGGATTACCTCTCTCGATTATTTCTGATAGAGACGGGAGGTTCGTATCGAGGATATGGCAATCCTTCCAGGAAGCTTTTGGCTCAAAGCTGAATATGAGCACTGCTTTTCACCCGCAGACCGACGGTCAAAGTGAGCGGACGATTCAGACGTTGGAGGACATGCTGAGAGCATGTGTGATGGATTTAGGCGGTAGCTGGGATAAGCATTTACCCCTGGTTGAATTTTCATACAACAACAACTACCACACCAGTATTGGTGCCACGCCGTTTGAAGCGTTATATGGGCGCAAGTGCAGGTCGCCGCTTTGTTGGTCTGACGCAGGTGATAGACAATTGGTAGGTCCCGATGTAGTTCAGGAAACTACAGATAAGATCGCGCAAATCCGAGATCGCATTAGTGCAGCTCGTGACCGTCAGAAGACCTATGCAGATCTGAAAAGGAAACCTCAGGAGTTTGAGGTTGGGGATATGGTTTTGTTGAAGGTATCACCCTGGAAGGGTGTGGCACGATTTGGGAAACGTGGGAAGTTGAATCCACGCTACATTGGTCCTTTCAAGGTTTTGGAAAGAATTGGGACCGTAGCATACAAGTTGGAACTACCTGCCGAACTGAATAATGTTCACGATACATTTCATGTATCCAATCTGAAGAGAAGTCCAACTCAAGTTAACGTTGCCATTCCTACCGACGAAATTCATATTGACAACACGCTCCACTTCGTTGAAGAACCTGTCGAGGTCACGGATTGGAAAATTAACAAGACCCGCTGGAGCAGTGTCAAGCTCGTCAAAGTTCGCTGGAATGCTAAACATGGTCCTGAGTTCACCTGGGAGCGTGAAGACCGAATGAAGGAGAAATACCCCCACTTATTTCCTGAGAACCCTGCTTCTACAAGCAGAATTTAAAATTTCGGGACGAAATTTATTTAACGGGGGGAGAATGTGACAACCCTCACTAAACCAGGTATCCGTACGACTTAATTAACTATTAATTGTTGCCTAATTACTGTGCTTAACTGAGATTTCTGATAAATTGCTACTTGATTGTTGATACTTGTACATATCTGCATCATACTTTGATTTTTCCGTCACTACATTACTTATTTACTGAACTTTAGTGACAAACATGATGCTCAAAAGCACAGTAGCATTTGAACGGATAACCTATGGAACATGCTGATATAGCCAGCATCAGGCAAACACTGCCTCTAAAGGCCTGAAAGAGCCAGAAATATTCTACTACACCCATAGAGTGTGTAGGGATACAAGGGTTGTATAATTGCGTCTCTAGGAATAAGATACAGAGATTGGATGTGCCTAAAACGTATTCTAAGCACGAAACACAGCATTTTTATTTACATGCTAGCTTCTAGCTAACTAATAAAGTGCCAAAATACGAGGAATTATTCCTGACACTTTGCAGAATAAATTGTGTCGCTAAAAATATTATTTACGACGCTTAAAGGATTACTTAAGCACTTTAACGGATTACTATCCAACTGAACAACCGGACTATACCCGGAACATAAAAATATTGCCAGAAATATTATTGGTATTTTTCTGAGCCAGTTAGGGTCCCTGATTACCCTAACACCCGCTTTATAACGCATTAAACAACTAACGGGGTTAATCTCTAAAAGTAACCGACTTAACCAAACTAAACTCTAACTGAACGATCAAGATCCAACCGGGTACCCCCCCCCTCTTTGGGCCGGTTTGGTCCCTTTGTAACTAAGGGTACACCTTTTTATTATTTAATTGGTTTTGTGGATATCTAGAGGACTTGTGAACCGATGGACGATAACGCTTGATTTTTCTATAAATACCTCTCTCTCACACACAAGTTCACACACACTAAACACCAACTTCACTCTCTCTCCCTCTTGCTCACCTCTCGGCTGTGACCACCCACCCCCATCCATCATACTTTCGGTTCTTGTCTTGCCATTCCAAGTGTACACAAGTGTCGGGGATCACGTACGAGGAAGCTTGAAGCAAGCGGAAGTTGAAGGACCTCGTTCATTTGCTTTTATCCACGCCATTTTCGCCAAAGATCTTCCCTAGCCCCGAGCTAGAGGTATAACATTTAAAACTCGCTCTTGATCGTATCTAAGGTGGTTAAAAGGATTTTTTAACGGTTAAAAGTCGGTAACCCATCTTTTGAATCTAAAAAGTCTACTAAAACTCGAATATTGTTGGTTAAAAGCATATAACGCGTGTAAAAGTCGTAGTATTCGAATATGTTGATTATTGAGGCCCGATCTACGATGTGGTGGCTCTTATCATCGTTTAACCCGACTTTGTTAAGATCATGTATCTTAACATAAGCTTGTTTCTAGCGGTACGAGGGTTAAAAGGTGAAACTCCACCACACGGGAAACATGAACTTGTGTAAAAGTGTTTTGACATGTAAAATAGTATTTAAAACGAGCCGATCTACGTATGTACAAGTGGTATATTCGTAGAACCGGGTGTCGAGAAAATCATGTTTTATATAAGTTGGATAACACGTTAACCAAGATGATTTTTATAAACTACAAGTGTATAAACACATGTGAAACGAAAGATCCGACAAAATAACAATTTTTATAAAAATTGTCGGGAAGTTGTAAAGAGTGATTTGTTCCAAAAACGGGGTTTTTACAAGACTAAATTATTTTATACATAGATCCACTAAATATAACGAGATCTACACAATAGTTTTAGAAAAACTACAAGTTCATGTAATAATGCGATTTTACATACTAGTCTACAAGTTTGAAGTGTTGAAACCTATGTAATGGGTTGGAAATTGATTGGTTGATTTAAAAGAAGTGTTGAAATGATTTTGTAAAAGAAAATGATACGCTTGATAGCGTGGCCACCTCCAGTTACAGGGGAAACTCTGGCGAAATTTTCTAAAATCTAACACTTAGAATTATTTACAAGTGTTAGACTACTTTTGACATATTTTCAAATATATTTCGCCATGACTTTTTTACAAATATTCGGAGGTGGGGTTTTCACAAAAATAAACGTGATAAATATTTATTCGATAAATATATTTTTCACAACACTGTTTATGATTATTTTGTGAAAATGTATAAATATTATTTTTAGTGTAAAAATAATATTTACTAACGTTGACGAACCCAAAATAATACCAACGCGTATACGACAAACATATAAGTTACAACGGTAATTACTATTACCACTTAATCGCCAAAACGTAACTTACGCCTTATCCGGAAATATTCATAAATGCGGATATTGTCAACGTATTATTTTGGAAAGTATTATGCGAAGAGAAAATATATTATTTTTGAGAAAAATAATTATATTTTGGAATGAGAAATAAAATATATTAAGTAAGACTTAATATTATAAACGCGCATGTATTAAATCCCCCATCCTTGGGAAGGAGACTAAATTACCGAGTATATACACGGAGCGGTTGTCTAACTGTTTCCCGAAAATTAAACTATAAAGATAAAGCACGGCCATCCGTCTAATAGAATTAGCACATGTAGGTCGTTGCGCAGCAGTTGGATATTTGGGTTACTTGGTATTGTGACGCACTCACTGTGAGTTCATGTCCCCCTTTTCTCTTAACTGTTTTCAGTTTTATAAACTGCGGGGGTGAAATACATGTTACAATGATTATGAATATGTTTATACATGGTATGGTTAGCGTAAGGAGGTTTGTTACTCAGATCATGTGAGTGGGTAGGCACAACTTGAGGCCATTAATCCTCGTAGTAGGACCGAGGGACAGGAGCGGTAGATCTATCTGGGTGTAGCGAGCCCAGCCCCAGGTCCAGCATAACGGACCTCGGGGTGACTTAGTGCCCGACGCATAAATCCGCTAGGTTTGAGTCATCCCTACTTGCACTTCACATATATCAATGGCCTTGCAAACCATTGGTGATCTCTTTTTTTTCCTTATTTGCTACATACCAGGTTTTTAATAAAGATAAAGGTTTGTTTACGCACTTTCGCATGAACTCGCTCAACATTATTGTTGATTTTTCAACTTACATGTATTTCAGGGAATTAACGATCTGGCGCGGTATGGCTTGTTTTCCGCTGCATTAGGCCCGAGGTCATCCAGGGTTCGAGGCTTGTGACTCTTTCCTGGACAAGTCACAGTCCTTGAATCATGTTTATGTTAAGTTTGCATTCGTAATGTTAAGACAAGGTTATGGTTGTCGGGTGTTAACCCGTTAAGACAATGTTTTACTATTTTTATTTTTAATGGATGATCTTGCATATTTTTAATTCATATAGCTTTGTTATGATTAAGCTATGGTATTAAGAAGTCACACCAAATTAACCACGCTTCCGCAAAGCCAGGGTGTGACAGCTTGGTATCAGAGCTCTGATCATAGCGAACTAGGATTCTTTCTTGAGTCTAGACTATGATCACTAGGGCCCTCACGAAAACATTTTTCTGCATACCACTTAAGTCCAGATCCAAAACGTTTTTACAAACAAATGTTGAGCACATTTCATTTATTCATTATTAGGCTCAGTATACTGGTCCATTTAAATTTTCATACAAAGTTCAACTGTTTCGAGATACGTGATTAATGTTTTAAGTACTTAAACTTATTCGCGTGTCCCACTACTTGAATATACTCCCGTATCCAGATCCCAATATTCAGTCTTACAGGTGAGTATACCTAGATGATATCTGTAAAAGGGTTAAATGCGAAACCGTGAGAGCTCAGGTCAGAACTTCTGTTCAGCAGAGAGATAACTGCTCGACTTTCGGTGTGTTCCCTTTAGAGAATCTTTTCTTCAACAGCACATGATTAGCATTTTTCGATGTTTCATCATTTTTTGTACTGAGGGCTAGCTTTAAGTTTAAAGCAAATACAAAGTATTATTCGGAGACTAGGCCATTGCTTCCGCAATATCAGAAGTCTTGGGATATTACCCCAGATATCACTGAGTATAAAGACCTAGTATCTCAGAAAGAGAGACCTTTCAAACAAGATTTCGGGGGTTACCCATATATCCAAGAAATGTTCCCCACAATATAAGCAAGTTTGAAATTTTAGGTTTATATCTCGAAAGCAATCTACTAAATGTACAAAAACCTACTGGCACATCCGCAGTGAGATTGTTTATCACATTTATCTTTCCATTTCTTTAGCATGTTGTGACAGTCCACTGATGTACTATCATTTCCTCTTTTATACACAAAAACTCAATTTTTGAATTTTATCATGTTTTTGGCATTTTCAAATTTTCTAATGTTTTTGGATTTTCTGAAATTTTTACTCCCCCTAAAATGCAAACACATTTAAAGAAATTTGAAAATAAACTGTACAAGTAAATTGACAACTGTTGTGAATCGCTTCAATTCACCATTCACTTGGCATAAACAATCAGAACTCCCCCTCATGACAAACTATTTGCCCATTATGATTTCAAAACACTTAAGTTTGTTTTAATAAAAATGGTTTTTCCGGAAAATATTTTTTGTTGATTTTACCACTTGTAAAGAATGGGGATCATCATCATCTTGTTTTTCAACCACTTGTATAAGATTACATCAAAATCAAACTAATGACCTTGATTAATCACTTCATAAGGACAAACCTCTGTACTACTTGTAAGACGAAATCACTTTTCGTGAATTTCTCAAGAAAAATACCACTTGTAGGAAACACAGGTACAACTTAATGTCCTTGATTTACCACTTGTAGGTATGCACAATCAAACCTGTTTATAAAGAATGATGCCGATTCCTGCTCCACTCTTACCAACCTGAGAGCTCCGGTAAGTCACACTTTAAACACATTCAAAACAAATTTTTAAGAAAGATGCCGATTCATGTTCCACGATTACCAACTTGAGAACTCCGGCAAGTCAGGTTTTTCAGTCAAAGAATATATCCACCCAAGCCTGACCAGCCTTGGGTGATACCGAGTCACCAACACTCCGTTTCTTACCTACCAACTTCTTCTCATAGAACTCTTTAACCCTTTGACTTTTCTGTCAACCATTTTTCCAAAGATGTGTTTCACTTGGGGTTAAAGGCCTTTTCAACATCAAAAATCTTTTTATCAGAATAAAATTGGTTTGAAATTTCAACTTTACCAACATTCTTCTTAAAATTTTCAGCACTCAAAGGTGAAAAATTTTCATCATCCATTTGAGGAACTGAGTTTACACATTTTTGTTCAACATGTGGCTCATTTGACTTTGTGGAATCAGATTCATCGCCAGAAGTTAGCTCCTCTGATTTTGATGAATCAGAATCATTGCTAGAACTATCACCAGACTTCTTAACAACCCACTTTTGGTTGTCAAGATATGCTCTTTTCTTGTAAAATCTGTTTGAACATTCACCAATTTCAAATTTGGAATCTTTGAAAAGTTTAGTTCTTTCAATTGTTGGTTCAAACTCAGTCACTTTTTCTTTCAGTTTAGAAACTCCCTGTTTGATTTGTTTTGCCTGTGAACAATTCATGGCAATATGACCACTTTTTCCACACTTGAAACAGGTTCGAGTTTCCTTCTTCTGATCAACAGTCTGCATCTCTTCTTGCTTTTTCGCAAGGAACTCTTTGTTTGACTGCTTTCTGAATATCTTTTCTTTTTCTTCCTCAGAAGATGTACCTGAAACAAATGTCGTTTTTGATTTAAAATCTCGAATATATTTGTCATTTTTATGATTTTCTGGTGGAGTAAATCCTAATCCTTTCTTTTTGAAATTACCGTTATGGTTTGGTTTCTTTCAATAACCAGAACCAGAACTGTAACCCTTTTTCTTGTTTTCTCTTTGTTGAACTCTTGAGGTGTATTTTTTTAGGTTTTTCAGAAAGATTTACATCTTTTATTTCAGAAATATTAATTTCTGTTTGTTTAAAAACCTTTTTAATCATTTCAGGTTTGACACCTCTTATTGGAAATTCCTCATCAGAATATAATTTGTCAGAAGCATTCAAAGTATAAGAAACTTTAAATGTTTCGTCATCCAAATTAGGTTTTGATAATAGGAATTCATTATTGTATACTCTTTTGCCCTGTTTAGAAGTTTGACTTGACGTGTCTGACTCAGACTTTGACTCTGGCCTTAACTCCGACATTGACTCCTCTGACTCATCCTTTTCCAACACCTGATCGACCACTTTCTTTATTAACTCGGACTCATGATCAGTGTCAGAAGATGTAAAAGTAATGTCAATGTTTTCTGGCAAATTAACTGTAGGCTCAGACTCCCACTGTAAGTTTGTTGCCTTTTTGACTCTTTCAGAATTTGGATTTCTGGGCAAATATCCATTTTCCAGCGGGGGTGGACACTTGTTATAACTGACACCTTGTTTCTTACCAGAATTCTTTTTGTCAGTCTTTTTCTTTGTGTCATTCTTCTTTTCAGGAGCCTTTTCTACAGAAACCTTTTGTTCTTCAGTTACCTCATCATCTTCAAATGCCTTCATGCCTTCAACAGTAGGATAAATCCTATCAATGACATAAGAAGTACATGAGTAACTTTTTAACAATCGATTAACTCTTTCCGTTTCAATCCTTTGTAATTCTAGTTTCTGTTCAAGAACAGCACACTTCTCAATGTAATTGTTCATAACTTTTTGCTTTATCATGAAAACTCCTTGAAGTGTCTTCATTGCTGTTGCCTGTTCTTCACTTGTATCATTGTACATATTCATTGCTTTGTTCAGCACATCATAAGATTCCTTCAACCTGTTCATGTTGTTAATCAACTCACTGTTTTTCTTCTTCATAATTTCACAGGTTTCACAATTCACCGGAATTTCTCTTGCATCAACATCTTCATTAATTTTGAACTTTGGAACTTCTTTCACTTTTCTCTTCACAGCTGGAACTTCCTCATCATCACTGCTGACAGGTGTTTTGACCTTTTTCTTTTTCTTTTTAGCTTTATCATCTTCACTATCACTTTCTACCATCATTTTCAAATGCCGTGCCATCCTTCTTGCATAATACTCAGTATCATCATCACTGTCTTCTTCAATTCGAGCAACAAAAGCTGTGTGAACTGGAGTTTTGTTAGGATCATAATCATCCCAACTGAAATTTTCCCAGCTAAACCCTTCAGGTAACTTTTCATCTTCTTGGTCTATCACACATGCTTTACCGCCAGCTGAGATATATTTGTCCCAGTTGAACCCTGTTGATGACATCTTCTCATCTTGACTCACCATACAAGCTCTCTTTGAAGATTCTTCAATCACATTTCTTCCATGTGCTGTTTGTGGCTGTTGTTGATTTGGGTGTTGAGCAACTTGATAGTAGATGGCCTTCCGATAGTAATCATTGTTGTTGAACGGATTTTGAGCTCCACTTGCTTCGTAATTAGTGCACTCCCTCTTGAAGTGTCCTTTTCCCTGCAACGAAAACAAGTGACTTTAGATTTATCAAAACCTAATGTAGAAACATTTGTCTCACGGAGATCATCTCTTCCTGTGATTTGCTTGAATTTCTCAGCTCTCCTCAACACACTAGCCAAACACCATTTTATGTCCATTAATTCCATCTCTTCAGCATCTATTTGATCATAGTCCTCTTTTGTAAGCATTGGATTCCCAATCCTTCCGGCTACAAAACTTCCATACGACTCTAAAACAGTTCCCAACAATGACATATGGCTTTTTGCAACTTCCTCTGTATAATCTTGATCATCCTCAAGATTCAAAACAATGTTGCATTGTAACTTCCTGCCATTCTTTGTTGTTGCCAAATTCGGATCAAATGATGGATATCATGAAAAACTCGTTTTGCTGCTTGATCCTTTAGACGAACCTCCCGATGAGCTTTTTACATTGAATGCTGTCTTAACCTTCGGTGACATATTTGTCTTGTCATTGATACCTGCTTTGTAATAAAGACCGATGTCTTGTTCACCATCAAACACTTTCATTCTAGAGATCTTTATTTGTTCCATTTCCTGTGCTTCAAGCTTCTCAATAAACTTGCTCAGTGTTAGATTGTTGAACCCTTTCTTGTTTCTCAGCATCATCAAGTATGTGCCCCAAGTCTCATGTGGTAATGCATCAGCCAGTTTTTCAATCAACTCTTCATTATCTTTGTTGATGCTAAACCTCTTCATGTTTACCAACAGATTGCAGTATCTTTCAATTATCTGCTTTGTGCTTTCATTTTTCAGACCACGTAATAGATCAAACTCTTTTTTCAGAAGTGATTTCTTGTTTTTGATCATCTCTTGGCTTCCAACAAACTTTGATCATAATGCTTTCCAAATCGAATATGCACTCCCAGTGTGTTGCAGTAAGACCAAGATATCCTCTTTCACAGCCTGATGCAGTAAACTGATCATCTTTTTTTCATTTTTGTATTTCTTTTTCTCCTTGGCACTAAGATCTTTGATAGTAATCACCTCTTCATCATCATTCGTTGGTCTAACGTATTTCGTTTTAATGCATTCCCAAGCATCTAAATAGTTTGCTTGTACCCAGTTCTCAAAACGTTCTTCCCAACCCTTATACTCCTCGATGTTCATGAGTTTGGGTGGTTTTTGCATAGTGCTCGTTTCGTTTTCCAGCATCGTTTGCTGTGTCATGGTAATCAGAGTAGCAAACGCGTTGTAGAATTCCTCTTCCATGTTTCGGTTTTCAAAGTTTTACAAACAGGCAGTTTCAAGTGGAATTAACCTTCAAACGGAATCACTTGGTGCGGAATTACCAAGTTTAAACGGAATACCAGTCTGGAACGAAATTTTCCCTAATTTCGCTTGAAATCAATACTTTTCAAACGGAAACACTAATTCCATGCGAAATTACCAAACGGAATCAGCACTTTCAAACGGGATTACCAATTCCGTGCGGACCAACTAAATGGAATTATGTCTTTGAAGCGGAATTAGCTAATTTCATGTGTACACCCAAACGAAATTAACTTTTCAAGCGAGATTAACCCCTAATTTCGTGCGGAATCTGCTGATGTCATCATCTCGAAGCGAAATTTGTCAAATTGATTAAGTTCTAGGCTGATTTTAGTTCTGAAACTTTCTAGGGTTTGTTAATACAACAATGCGCACAAGATGTGAGAAAATCAAGACATTTTGACCGTAAAATCAAGTTCAATTAGAAAAAGAAGGTGTAGAAATCAGAATTTGCAGCTAAATTGGTATGAACTCTTCCTCCTGAGCTCTGATACCACTTGTAGGATCGGTTTCGGACCCAAACGAGTCTATCATAAGAGTTTATACTCAAAACGAAAGGCGGAAACAGACGTAATGAGCTCAATTCAGTAAAATACACACATAAACTGCCTTTCTGATTGATTAGATGACAAATTACAGCGAGACGACACTTCGGCAGCACTTCGTTACACTGACCAGAAAAGTTCTTTTTAATTTCGCATGAACAGGCCTATATATAGGGCCATGATTTCGTTTGAGCATGTTCCAAACGAAATTAAGATTCCAAGCGGAACTTAATTACACACATGCATCATCCAAGCGGAATTACCACTTCATGCGATATTACAATAATCTTGAACTACGTGCTCTGATCTAACATTCTAAGTACAAGACTCGATACAAGACGAAGTCGACAGACGCATGCACTAACATTTTTTTCCAACAACTTTTTTTTTGGTCACCAGCGCCGGCGTTGTTCTTGCATATCCATCACCGGTGTTGGTGTCGGTTTGTTGTTTTTAGCCGGCAATGATGGTGGTCTGTCTCTTGCCATGGCAACTATGGTTGCAGCCGTGACGGCACTGAGCGGTAGTTTCTTGGCAGTGAAGAACTGTGTCCGAGCCTCTTTGTTTTGTCTCGTCGATGAACATCTTAGTCGATTAATGTTTTCTTTTTCTTTTTAACAAGGATAATGATGGTGGTGTTCATGGTTCAATGGAGTTGGTGATGGTTCAGTGGTGGTGTTTTACAAAAGAAAGAAAGAAAATACGGATGTTTGGGTTTTTGAAGAGTAGAACAACTCGAGATATATAACATATTTAAAAATATAATTTACATTTTGTAAGATAAACAAGATATAAACTCCAATGTTTATAAACAAACTCAACCCTAATTTATAATAGGGAAACTCATACGTTTGTACTACAGAAACTATTAGTGTACGGCCAACGATAAACACATTTGCTAAGAGACACTGCCAAGTTCATGTTCACTAAGAGACCTCGCCGCAACACGACGAGGATTAAACCTAGTTGAATTTAAAAATCATTAAAAGATGTAGTGTTCTTTGTTTGGAGTATATGTGATAATTAAAAAAATAAAACAGAAAAGATGAACATATTATAAAAGGATACACAAAAGGATTCCAACTTGCTTAGACTAGGGATGAGTGTGGTACCGGTACTGAAGTTCGTCAAAATTGGGTACCGATACCGGTACAGAACCAGTAGTATTTGAAGGTAAAATTCAATATTTTACCGGTACCGTAACCGATACCGATACCAAAAGTACTGATACCGAAAATACCAAAATGTGGATACCGGTACCGAAAAATCGGTACCGGTACCTAGTACCAAATTCTCATCCCTAGCTTAGTCCGAGGCCACATGACTTTAACTTCCACATATAATCACACCAATAAGCACACTATATATCTGTTGGTTCTTTAGATATATTATATATCTAATAAATTTTAGAAAATTTGGGTCTAATTAAGAATGGTAATGCCCTTGTGTGTTTGCCCACCTTGTACTTGGGCGAGCCAACTCAGCCCACCAATAGCGTGGTAATGGTAGGGTATTGGGATATAGATAAATCTTACCTCTATCCTCTGAAGATAGAAAAACTGCTTACAAAGAAACCCTCAACTCAAATATAAATAGCATGCAAAAAATATAATTAGAAAGCTACCAATGATAGAAGAATTGGTGGCAAAGTAACATATATAGTAAAATAGAAAAAGATATAACATCATAAAGCAAGATGTAGACCACAAAACACAAAGACAATCCCAAGCAAAGTCCATTTAAAGTGTTTAAAAATCTAAGCCCCTAAATCTCAAATCCATCCATACCTTAGCCACCCCTAAAAGTAGTTAACCTTAATCCTACGTCTCTACGAATTCCTATTCTGTATCATGTCCTAAAAATGCGCAACTATCGTAAATACTGTCTAATCCGCTCATCCCAAGTCAATTTAGGCTCACTATACTCATCTTCCGAGGATTTCCACTACGCCGTTGTCAACATCCTCTTTACATATTCAAACCATCTTAATCTACTCTCTTTTATCTATATGATAAACTAACTACACCTAATCTTTCCGTCAAATCCTCACATGTCATATGAATATGTCAAATGATAAAATAATAAATATGTCAAAAGACACACGTATAACTGTTTACTTGTATATAGTTACATAATCGTAACATATTTATGCCATTATTGTTTGGGCTTAAGGATATCATAAGAAAACTCTTGTTTTATAAGAAACTCCATACAGTATACTTACTATATAGATCTACATACATTTAGAAAGATATATGCAAAAAAAAAAAAAAAAAAAAATAGAAAAATTGCTTACAAATAAACCCTTGACTCAAATATAAATAGCATGCAAAAAATATAATTAGAAAGCTACCAATATAGAAGAATTGGTGGAAAAGTAACATATATAGTAAAATAGAAAAATATATAGCATCATAGTAGACCACAAAACATAAAGACAATCCCAAGCAAAGTACATTTAAAGCGTTTAAAAATCTAAGCCGAGTTAATTGCCTAAATCGTCCCTGAGGTTTGGGCAGGTTTGTCATTTTCGTCCAAAATGACACTTTTGTACAAAATTGCCCCAACGTTTGTAACTTTTTGCCATTTTCATCCAAACCACTAACTTAGTTTATTTTTTCTGTTAAGTTGAGGATATTCCGATGAAACTGGCAAATATAAAACCACAGGGACGATTTTGGCAATTTACTCAAACTCTTTTAAATTTCTTTTATTTAATTAATTTTGTTACTTATATAATAAAAATGAATATACATGCAATTTTTATATGAAAAAAATAATAGCTTTGTCACATAATTTTTATAAATTTTCATCCAACCACTAACTAAGTTAATTTTTCCATTAAGGCGAAGGATGTTTATAAACTAAGACAGAAATTAATTTCTAATTTTTTATATAGATCAGTTTTATAAAAATAAAATCTACTTAAACCTCTAAATTTTATAAAACTAAAATGTTGGTGACCTTATTGAAAAAGGTCAAATAAAAAAATCTTATCATATGTACAAAGTTTGTAATTCATCTTCTACTCTTTTAAATTCGCTCCTAAGGAAAAACAGAAGCCAGTGCCCCCCCCCTCAATCAAACAACGTATCGTTACCAAACCTTAAAATTACCCACCAAATTGTAATTATAATGCTATGAACCAAAAGTTTCTTTATCAAGTCACTCAGAATAAGTATTAGTTAGTTACCCTCATAATCTTAATTAAATAAATATTTTATTTCTACCAACATATTTCCTAGTTGCTCAACACATTTAAAAAATATGTAACGTTTTACAATTTTTTTTTCTATTTACAACTGATAAATACTAAAAGTTGTAATTGATTGTTATGTGTTGTACACCAATGACATTTTCTCTTTATAAAACTGATTTATATAAGTAGCTGTAAATTAATTTCTGTCTTAATTTATAAAATTCAAAACATCCTTCACCTTAATAGAAAAAATAATCCGAGTTAGTGATTTGGATGAAAATTTATAAAAATTATGTGACAGAACAATTATTTTTTTTCTAAAAACTGCATGTATATTCTTTTTTATTAAATATGTAACAAAAATAATTAAATAAAAGAAATTAAAAAGGGTTTGAGTAAATTGCCAAAATCGTCCTTGTGGTTTTATATTTGCGAGTTTCATCCAAATATTCTCAACTTAACAGAAAAAATAAACTAAGTTAGTGGTTTGGATGAAAATGGCAAAAAGTTACAAACGTTGAGGGCAATTTGGTACAAAAGTGTCATTTTGTACGAAAATGGCAAACGTGCCCAAATCTCAAGGACAATTTTGGCAATTAACTCAATCTAAGCCCCTAAAGTAAATCTCAAACCCATCCATACCCTAGCTACCCCTAAAAGTAGTTAACCTTAATCCTACATCTCTATGAACTTCTATTCTGTATCATGTCCTAAAAATGCGCAACTATCGTAAATATTGTCTAATTCGCTCATCATAAGTCAATTTAGGCCTACTGTACTACTCTTCTGAGGGTTTCCACTGCGTCGTCGTCAACATCCTCTTCACATATTCAAACCATCTCAATCTACTCTTTTTTATCTATCTGTACTTTTTCAGTAAACAGGTTTAATCGTGTCTTATACAGATATCTATTGCCAGCCCTAGTACTATCGCTATCATATCGGACAAAACTAATACGGACCGAACAACATCGATATTGATATTCATTTTTATGGTTTCGATCGATGTAAAATACGTTTTTATATCCTTTTAATTTACATGAGACAACTTTTATATGTCAAATTTAATACATTGTAGATACATAGAAATTTCCACTACTTTATAAAAAAGGTGTTTAAGAAATGCAACAAGCTTCTACGGTATTGTATTGTAATACTATCAATTTGTAACTTGTATATATGTGCATTAGTTGGTTGTGACTTATGCATTTGTTCTTTTCGGTGCAACATTTGGTTGTAACTTGGGTTATTTGTGCTATAGTAGATATTGGTTTGGTTGTTGTCTGGGGTACTAATTTGCACCCCACCGTTTGCTTTGCCACCTACTCCCCCCACTGCCTCCTCCGCATATCTGACTCCTACGTCGCGATAAAACTCTGACGACTTTACGGACTGTTGTCTTCGTCTTCTATGTTCACCTCTTTATCTTTTAGAGGTAAAATTTGTTCGTTGAAACCCTTTGTCGTTAGGGTTTTAACATTTCGACCGACTGTTATTGACGGTTGTTCGTTACGTTAGTTGTTTTGGTTCAAGTTTTGTGGTTTTGCATGCGTCTTTTTTGGGTTAAAACCGTCCGACTAATCAAAGTTTTTGTTTAATTTTTTGGGATTGATGATAGGGCTTTGCCCTGATATGAGATTGTCTCGTTTGTTGATTTGTGATTCTTTTATTTTTGGTGAGTTGTTTGTCTTTTAGTCATTGCTAAAAATGATGGCTTCGTTATCAATGAAGATGAGGATGCCTCCATCGGAGATTTTATATGTGTTAGGGGCTTCTGTTTGTTTATAATTCTGATCAGAAGTTTGTTGAGGCTTTACAACGGTGTCACTTGATTATTGTGACACCCGACTATTTAAAGCTTGGACTATACTAGTGTATCACGTGTTATGAATAAATGAAGGCACAAATTATTAAATATGACATTAATGTAAGGTATTTGAAGTATTGGTAAATCCAAACTTAGTTGAAAATTCTGTTGGCAATAATAAGATAAACGCTTATCGCGTAACGAACAAGATGCGAAACGAACGTCGGTGACCGCTCGGATAATGTTAAAATCCTAAAAATATTCCATTATGAATAAAATCCTATTTTTAATCATATTCGTGAAGAAAAAATAATTAAAACACTTAAAATCCTTATTTTGCGAATTTAAGCGCATACCGCGCAATATCGCGCGTATACTGCAAAGCCAGTCTAGGCAAACAAAATATTGTTCAGCAATATTATGGCGAGTTAATTTTTATAGAACGATAAGGTTAATTTTAAACGCCTTAAAACGCAAAAATACAATACCCGATAGTGAGTTAAATACCTGTTTTTGCATGAATATGTGTATGTATAGGTTTAAGAAAGAGAAAATATGTGTGTGAGAGTAAGGTGTCGGCACCATGTGTCTCCACCAATTCTTTTTTGTTGCCATGTGTTGATCTTATGAGAAACCTAATGATTACAAAATTCTTACACTCAACATAAAACAAATTCCCAAGATCAAACATTTCATTTTCTTCTTTCTCCTTTCAAACTCTCGGCCGAACACACACCCACACACCATTCTTTTCAAATTTCAAACACTTTCTTTGAAGATTAAAGCCATTTCAAGCTAGTTTCATGATGTTTTGAAGAATCAAGAGTGATTTCAAGGTGATTCCAAGAAGGTGCAAGCTCCATATCATGAAACTTGCTCCATATCATGAAACTTTGTCAAAAACCCACCAAAATCCTCAAGGTATAAATTCATGTTCTTGATCTTTGGTGATGATGAAGATAGCGCAAGGTTTCTCTTGATCTTGGAATTATTCAGAAACTTGAAACTAATAACAAATGGGTTTTTAAACAAAATAAAATGGAAGCATATGTGTGTACACATAGCCGTAGGTGTGTGTATATATATGTTAGATTTGTGTTTTGATTTTTGTTAAAATGATGATTAATTTCTAATTTTTTATATAGATCAGTTTTATAAAAATAAAATCTACTTAAACCTCTAAATTTTATAAAACTAAAATGCTGGTGACCTTATTGAAAAAGGTCAAAATAAAAAAATCTTATCATATGTACAAAGTTTGTAATTCATCTTCTACTCTTTTAAATACGCTCCTAAGGAAAAACAGAAGCCAGTGCCCCCCCCCCCCCCCGATCAAACAACGTATCGTTACCAAATCTTAAAATTACCCACCAAATTGTAATTATAATGCTATGAACCAAAAGTTTTTTTACTCAAGTCACTCAGAATAAGTATTAGTTAGTTACCCTCATAATCTTAATTAAATAAATATTTTATTTCTACCAACATATTTCCTAGTTGCTCAACACATTTAAAAAATATGTAACGTTTTACAATTTTCTTTTCTATTTACAACTGATAAATACTAAAAGTTGTAATTGATTGTTATGTGTTGTACACTAATGACATTTTCTCTTTATAAAACTGATTTATATAAGAAGTTGTAAATTAATTTCTGTCTTAATTTATAAAATTTAAAACATCCTTCACCTTAATAGATAAAATAATCCGAGTTAGTGATTTGGATGAAAATTTATAAAAATTATGTGACAGAACTATTATTTTTTTTCTAAAAACTGCATGTATATTCTTTTTTTATTAAATATGTAACAAAAATAATTAAATAAAAGAAATTAAAAAGGGTTTGAGTAAATTGCCAAAATCATCCTTGTGGTTTTATATTTGACAGTTTCATCCAAATATCCTCAACTTAACAGAAAAAATAAACTAAGTTAGTGGTTTGGATGAAAATGGCAAAAAGTTACAAACGTTAGGGGCAATTTGGTACAAAAGTGTCATTTTGTACGAAAATGGCAAACGTGCCCAAATCTCAGGGACAATTTTGGCAATTAACTCAATCTAAGCCCCTAAAGTAAATCTCAAACCCATCCATACCCTAGCTACCCCTAAAAGTAGTTAACCTTAATCCTACATCTCTACGAACTTCTATTCTGTATCATGTCCTAAAAATGCGCAACTATCGTAAATATTGTCTAATTCGCTCATCACAAGTCAATTTAGGCCTACTGTACTAATCTTCTGAGGGTTTCCACTGCGTCGTCGTCAACATCCTCTTCACATATTCAAACCATCTCAATCTACTTTTTTTTTATCTATCTGATAAACTAACTACACCTAATCTTTCCGTCAAAACCTCACATGTCATATGAATATGTCAAATGATATAATAATAAATATGTCAAAAGACACGTATAGCAGTTTATTTGTGTATAGTTACATAATCGTAACATATTTATGCTATTATTTTGACTTAAGGATATCAAGAGAAAACTCACGTTTTATAAGAAACTCCATACTACATATATGTAGCATACTTACTACATATATGTATAAGAGAAATATTATAAAAGAAATATATAAGAGAAATACTATCTCTATTTAATTTTTCTATGTATAAATACTTTAATTTAAATTTTTAATATTTTTGGCCCCTAATTTAAATGTTTAAGTTATACCACACGTATATGTAATATGAAACTTTTTAGGTTTTACACGAATGAGAGTTTTTCTCATCAACCTTACCCGACATTTTTATTCCATGTTTTTGTATAATTTTGCATGTTGAGCATGGTAGGATTATTGTCCATAAACGAAGAATCAAGCACATGGGTCGTTTGCTGGCAACACCTAATCCCTTTATTCCCTCTCTAACCTCACCAACCAATCCACTTTGCCACCTCAATTTAAGATTCTTATAACATATACACATAATATTAATTTTCACAAAAACATTTGACACCACATACTATTTGTACATTTAATTTTGCAACAATTCCAAGCTAACATGGCCCACATGATTCCTCCAATCACAATTATCTACGTTGACAGCTTTCACAACAAGTTTTCAAGATCTCATATATGCATATATGCTGGCTTATAAGTTTGATCAATTGTAACACACTTGCTGACAAACCTTATAATACAACCAAGAAAGTGAAAGCAACAACCCTATCTCATGGAACAAACTCTGATATACACCAATAAAACAAAACCTATGTCCAGATGTTTGGGTGAAAATCAAGAAATCTTGATCAAAGATTCTTCTAATGCAGAAAAAGGCTCGAGCTTTTATTCACAAGAACAAAACCCGAGTTATGATTTCATCGGGAGAGGGTCTGTGCCAACTTTAATAATCGGAAACGATGAAGAATATGATATTGAAGATGAAGAGAGCGAGTTCAAGATGGGGAGGTTGATTAGGCAAGCATCTCTCAATTCTTCTCATATGTCTACTCCTCAACAAAGCATTAAGGTACATATTATCTTGAAATACTATCCATCAATATTGTTGTATTGCTACAAAAAAAAAAGTTATATGGTTTATTTTCAAGAGGCTAGATGGCATCTGGGGTTATTTTTTGTTTTCAATAATGGGTTAGTCGGCATCTAAGATAACGGCTTCTATGTTTTAAAGATATCTATCAAAGTTCCAGATTTTTGACTTGCAGCAGTTGAAGTCGCTATCTTAGATAGCGAATTCACCTTGCTAGTTGGTGATATTCCAACTATCAAGGTTAAGTAGCTATCTCGTATAGTAACTTCAATTCCTACTCGAAGTCATTCTCTAGGACAACGACTAACTCATAATTAAAAACAAAAGAACAATAATCCAATTTGTCATCAATCTTATAAAATGACCAACCTTTTGAAAGTTTTTTATAATATTCATGCGAGTATGAAAAATATGAATCCAATATTGATAAAAGAACAGTCTCATGCAAATCATAACATCTTATGACAAATTGATTCATAATCACAATGATTTCTTTTTCAGGTTATGACAGGAAGCTCGAGTTTACATCGATACTTGTCACAAAAAATCGAAACAAATCAAGAAAAGATTACTGACATGAGGAAAGTTGAAAGCATGAAAGAGAGAAATAGAAGTAAACATCCCATGAAGATAGGGAAGAACAATGGTGGTGCACCAACAATCCCAAGAGGATGGGTTGATAAGGGTTCATCAGAAGACATGAAGGCACAAATCAAGTTTTGGGCTAGAGCAGTGGCTTTCAATCTGCATCAAGAGTGTTAAAAACCAAAATCACAGATTAAATTCTGGACCAACATGTTGATAATTACATGTATGATCATAGGTTAACTCATAAATATGACGCTAACCGAAATCTTTTTGCTGTGATTTTTGAAGGTTTTTTAACTTTATGAATGATGTAACTATTATGTTTTCAGATGTTTTATAAATTTTTGTAATTATATTTATTTGGTTTGTTTTTAACTATTGTTTTCGAACCGGGTTTGGTTGCATTAGCAACACTAAATTTGCATTGTTTTAAGTGATTTGGTTGAACAGTTCAACCTACTAAGAGCTACACGTATATGATTTTGAAGAGCATAAATTAATCTTCTCAGTCATGAAATACGAAAGCGTATGAAATCTAAATATTCACGTCATATTTCCCAACTAAAACCTTCTACTCCTAAACATGCAATTCATTTTGAGTTAGATCTTGCCCACAAAAATTTATAGAAAACGAAGTTGTATTAAAAATAATACTTTTTGGTATTGTAAATTATATTGAGTACCAGTACCGCTATCATATCGAACTAAACTAATACGAATCGAATAACATCGAGATATACTGATATTCATTTTTATGGTTTTGATCGATGTAAAATACATTTTTATATCCTTTTAATTTACATGAGACAACTATTATATGTTAAATTTAATACATTGTAGATACATCGAAATTTCCACTACTTTATAAAAGAGGTGTTTAAGAAATGCAACAAGCTTCTACCATATTGTATTGTAATACAATCAATTTGTAACTTCTATATATGTGCATTAGTTTTGTTCTTTTCGGTGCAACATTTGGTTGTAACTTGGGTTATTTGTGTTATAGTATATATTGGTTTGGTTGTTGTTGTTTGGGGTACTAATTTGCACCCTGTCGTTTGCTTTGCCACCTACTCCCCCCATTGCCTCCTCCGCATATCTGACTCATACGTCGCGATAAAACTCCGACGACTTTATGGACTGTTGTCTTCGTCTTCTATGTTCACCTCTTTATCTTTTAGAGGTAAAATTTGTTCGTTGAAACCTTTTATCGTTAGGGTTTTAACATTTCGACCGATTGTTATTGATGGTTGTTCGTTATGTTAGTTGTTTTGGTTGAAGTTTTGTGGTTTTGCATGCGTCTTTTCTGGGCTAAACTGTCCGACTAATCGAAGTTGTTGTTTAATTTTTTGGGATTGATGATAGGGCTTTGCCCTGATATGAGATTGTCTGGTTTGTTGATTTGTGATTCTTTTATTTTTGGTGAGTTGTTCGTCTTTTATTCTTTGCTAAAAATGATGGCTTTGTTATCAATGAAGATGAGGATGCCTTCATCAGAGATTTTATATGTGTTAGGGGCTTCTGTTTGTTTATAATTTTGATCAGAAGTTTGTTGAGGCTTTACAACGGTGTGACTTGGTTATTGTGACACCCAGTTATTTTAAGCTTGTACTGTACTAGTGTGACACGTGTTATGAATAAATGAAGGCACAAATTATTAAATATGACGTTAATGTAAGGTATTTGAAGTATTGGTAAATCCAAACTTAGTTGAAAATTTTGTTGGCAATAATAAGATAAACGCTTATTGCGTAACGAACAAAATGCGAAACGAACGTCGGTGACCGCCCGGATAATGTTAAAATCCTAAAAATATTCCGTTTTGAATAAAATCCTATTTTTAATCATATTCGTGAAGAAAAAATAATTAAAACACTTAAAATCTTTATTTTGCGAATTTAAGCGCGTACTACGTAATATCGCGCGTATACTACAAGATACAGACAACACAGCCAGTCTAGGCAAACAAAATATTGTTCAGCAATATTATGGCGAGTTAATTTTTATAGAACGATAAAAATAATTTTAAACGCCTTAAAACACAATTAAAACGCGAAAATAAAATACCCCATAGTGAGTTAAATACCTGTTTTTGCATGAATATGTGTATGTATAGGTTTAAGAAAGAGAAAATATGTGTGTGAGAGTAAGGTGGCGGCACCATGTGTCTCCACCAATTCTTTTATGTTGCCATGTGTTGATCTTATTAGAAACCTAATGATTACAAAATTCTTACACTTAACATAAAACAAATTCCCAAGATCAAACATTTCATTCTTCTTTCTCCATTCAAACTCTCGGCCGAACACACGCCCACACACATTTCTTTTCAAATTTCAAACACTTTCTTTGAAGATTAAAGCCATTTCAAGCTAGTTTCAAGATGTTTTGAGAATCAAGAGTGATTTCAAGGTGATTCCAAGAATGTGCAAGCTCCATATCATCAAACTTTGTCAAAAACCCACCAAAATTCTGAAGGTATATATTTATTTCTAAAATCATGTTCTTGATCTTTGGTGATGATGATGATAGTGCAAGGTTTCTCTTGATTTTGGAATTATTCACAAACTTGAAACTAATAACAAATGGGTTTTTAAACAAAATAAAATGGAAGCATATGTGTGTACACATAGCCGTAGGTGTGTGTATATATATGTTAGATTTGTGTTTTGATTTTTGTTAAAATGATGATTATTGTATGATGTGATTTATGGAAAGTGATTGGATGCATGATCAAAAGGTTTTTATAAAAGGTGTCATATAAAAGTCTTTGATTTGAAGTGAATATAAGAAAAGTGAAATCTTGGAAGTTTATATGTATGTATATGTCTGCCGTATGTATGTGTGTGTGTGTATATATAAATATATATATATATATATATATATATATATATATATATGTATTTATGTATGTGTACATGTGGGTTCTTTTTGTTAGTTAGTTCATAAATGAAATAATGTTGTTTGCATTTAAGTCAAGATGATTACATGATGATTTGATGATGAAGTCTTGGATTACGTGGATTAAAAGAATGTTGAGTGTATTTAAAGTTCTTGTATGATGATATGATAAATATGCATTGTACTATATAAGCATGCATGATAGCTACATGATCATAAGATGTTGAAATTGTTATGGTATGATAAAAATATATAAAAATCAGAATATAAGCTTGCAAAAATGATGTTCTGTGATGTGTTTTGATAGTATAAAACTTATGACATTGGGTTATTAGACTTACATGTTGTACATATAGCTTAAAAAGTAGTAAAATAGGTAAAATTGCATGATTTATGTGTCTTACATGAGACCTGCACTATCATGAGTATAACCAACATTTTAATCAGTAAATAACATGTGTTGTGTTAAAATATCAAGTCGTGACGATTTGGGATGGTTACGGCAAAATTCGGTACAAGCCTATGCGTTAAAAAAGGTAAAAATCGGCTTTTAAAGTGATTTTTGAGAAACTGTTTTAAATCAGGTTGTAAACTGATATTTTTATAATAAATATAAGTATTTTAACTTATATTAAGTATCTTTTGTGTTTGGTTAGTCATACGTGACTTCAGACGCCCGAAAACGTTTCCGAAAACGTTAAAATACGCATATTTCGATGTACGCGAAAATAGGTTATTCATGGGTTGAACTTTATGTTTGAAAAAGTGATATGTGAATATGAATATGAGCAATGTGATATGTTAAGTGTATACATTTTATTTTGGGTAAAGGGTTTACCCCGGTAAATTTTATATCACTCAATCAACAAAAAACAAGTGAGGAGCAGAAGTACTCCACAGTTCTCGAGTATGACAACCCATACTCAAGCAAACTAGCGCATAAATACGCAAACCGACAAAACAAGTCACTAGACAATCAACAAAAGACGGACACAAAGACTAAACAAAGCCGCAACATTAGCCTCCATCATCTTCATCCATCAGGAGACCTCGCGGAAGCCTCCACTCCTGAAGGACATTATTCGCGTGAGTCGTTCTTTTGAATTTCAAAGTATGAAGCTTCATCCGCACTATAGGAATAAATAATATGTTTATGCGTTTGTGTGATGAAAATGGTAAACTATGTTAAAAGTCACGTTATGTGTGTAAATTGTGTGTTAAGCAAGAAGATAATGCCTAGGTTAACTTAATGAGTTATTTGGTGTTTTAATACTTTATAAATGATAAATATATATAAGTTGATGTAATACGTGTATAACGATATACGATAATATGTTCATGTTTATGCAAATATATTACGAAGCGCAAATCTTAGATGTATTGCTTATAAACGGGTACGATAATGGATATAACATAAAAAGGATCACCAATAAAATCATTCAAATCACGAAAATCTTAATATGTATATATATGAACACAAATATATTGTCACACCCCCAAAATACCACATGCGGAAACCCCGCTAGGCGTGTGACGTACTAGGATCCAACCACCAATCACATTGAACCAATAACAAGATATTAAATAAAATTCCCATTTATTAAGCTAAACATTCTCAAACATAAATCAAGTTTAACATGTTCAGCGGAAGCATAAGATAAATCATCGTTCAACGTTTCAAAACCAAATGTTTTGTCATGTGTTTCCAAAAGACTCGACCCATGACTACTCTAGCAATCCAAGACAGCAAGTTCCTTGTCAAAAGAATCTATCGACCTGCGAGCTTGCAACAAGTGTATCAGCAAAAAGCTGGTGAGTTCACAGTTTTGTGAAAACATTTAGTTACCAAGTGTTTAGTCCAGTTTAATAACAATGTTGATAATAACTCGATACCATACAAGATGGTGTCAGATTGTTTGCTCGGCCCCAATGCCCCCTTTCAAAGCATTGACCATGATTAAGGTTATTAGTTCACGCCCGTCCTCTCAGGTACGGTGTGAGGTTGCCAAGCCTAATAGCGCTATCAACTAATACCCCGTTACCTCTCAGGTAACTATTCGATAGAAGATGGGACTTAAGGTGATAGGAAATGAGTGTATTATCCAAACATCCCAGCTTTTACCCAAAAAAGACTTATTCCCTTAGGAATACCCATTTGATTGTCCCACCTACCGGGACGCATGCTCAAGAGAAGTGAACTCTCCTTAGGTTTGCTTGGTATGTTGTATTACTTTGTTTATAGTTGGTCAACCAAGCCCTATTACGGTTACCAATAACAATTAGGTTCAGGTGTGCTACAGTTCACGTTTTCAACAGATTATAAGATTTGATATTCATCACATAACTCATACAGTACACATTTTGGATCACACACAACTCATCATGCAAGCACACATTACAATCCATCACTTAACAATCCCATACTCTACTCTTAACCTTGTGTGATCCATTAATTTACCCAACCCACACCCATAACATGTGGCCCAAATGTTGTTGGCCCAACAGCGGAGTGTGCGGCTCCACTACTAGTGTGTGATTCATTGCGCTCCAGCCCAAAAAGACTGGACGGCCCAATCTATTTAACAGCCCACGAGTGAAACTTGTGCGACTCGCTTAGGTTGTACACTCCGGCCCATTCTATTGTGCGATTCAGTGGCTTGTGCGACTAGACCCAAAGTGTGCGATTGACATGATTTACCCACTAAACCCGGTATATTCGTAATGCACAGTCTGAGGTGTGCGATTTGAAGGTGTGCGATTAGTTACTCAATACCAAAATTATCGATTAATCAGTTATAACTTCCTTACCATCTCTCCATTACCATCATTAGCATTGTTACCATTTATCACGAATTCATTGCATGATCGTCAGCATCATTTATCATTCAAATTCATCATTCAGTTTGCACAAGCATCTCTAAACTATAGAACTCTTGTTCACTGTTATATGATCACAATCACATAATCAAATTCATCGTTTTATGCCGTATCATCATGCTCATTAATTCTACACATGTTCGAACCCTAGCCCATGTTTTAGACATCCTTGTTAACTTCTGATTCTTTGATAATTGTTATCATCATAACCAATTTAATACCATCTTCATTAATACAACACCCTAATCATTCTTGATCCTATCAATGGTATGCCGAAGCTAAGTAATCTACAATCGAAACCCTAGTTTGTGCTTCGATCCCTACAAACCGACGCACATAAACACACAAACACACACTCCTGAATGTAAGTTAAAACCAATAATGAATATACTAACTGATTTCTAGCACAAGGGGCGATGAACAAAAGAAGGAAGCTCCACCCAGAATAGTGTTGCCGTCGACCAGAGAGAGAGAGAGAGAGAGAATTGATGCTAGGGTTTGTGTCTTGTGTGCTTGTGCAAAGATAAGCGGAATCGCATGCAAAGAAAGTGTGGGCATATGTGTTTCGTATGGGTTTGCTATGGGCTTCATAAGCTTTGGTTGGCCCAAATTAACTTAGAAAGGGAAGGCGGAGTGTGCGATTTCGAGCACCAGAGTGCGGCCCAGTTACTCAAAGCACAATCATATTGTGCGATTACCTATTAAGTGTGCGACTCGTGCATCATGTGAGACCACAACTAACACGTACATACTTATGACATTCACATAACAAACTCACAATCATTCATTTAATTAAACATTTCAATTTAATAGAAAACATACACGTAATTAACGAAGAATCAGTACAAGGAAAAGCCCTTCAAATTTCGGGTTGTCACATCATCCCCAACTTGAAAGAAATTTCGTCCCGAAATTTGATAAGCAGTAATAGAAAAGTGGAGTGGTAGTTCAGGATGATTGTGGATTTTCCCAAGGTGCTACATCATCCCCAAGTTGAAAGGGAATTTCGTCCCGAAATTCACCAGTTGCTTCAGGATTAGATTGAGCAGGTTTGAATAGCTGAGGATACTTGAGCTTCATCTGATCCTCGCGTTCCCATGTGAACTCTGGTCCACGTCTTGAGTTCCAACGAACTCTCATGATTGGGATTCGACTGTGCTTACGAACCTTAACTTCCCGGTCCATAATTTCGATAGGTTCTTCGACAAACTGCAACTTGTCGTCAATTTTCAGTTCTTGGGATGGTACCACAAGTGTTTCATCGGACAAACACTTCTTTAGATTCAAGACATGGAAGACATCATGAACGTTAACCAATTCAGCAGGTAACTTGAGTTTGTACGCCACTTTACCAATTCATTCCAGGATTTTGAATGGCCCAACGTAACGTGGATTAAGTTTGCCGCATTTCCCAAAGCGCACCACACCCTTCCAGGGTAAGACATTTAGCATGACACGATCACCTACAACGAACTCCAATGGTTTCCTACGCTTATCAGCGTAGCTTTTCTGACGGTCGTGCACTGTCGCCATACGATTTCTGATCTGGACAATCTTCTCTGAAGTTTCAAGTACAAGTTCTGGAGTGCTTTGCCTGTCACCCACCTCAGCCTAACAAAGAGGAGATCGGCATTTCCATCCTTACAACGCCTCGAACGGAGCTGCCTGGATACTAGAATGGTAACTGTTGTTGTAGGAGAACTCTATCAAAGGCAAGTGTTTCTCCCAACTTTTACCAAAATCGATCACACATGCTCGCAGCATGTCTTCAGGTGTCTGGATGGTTCGTTCGCTTTGACCATCTGTCTGAGGGTGGTAAGCAGTGCTCATGTCAAGACATGAGCCAAAAGATTTGTTCATCGCCTGCCACAAATCGGATATGAAACGCGGATCTCGATCAGAGATAATAGAGGTTGGCACCCCGTGCCTAGAAACCACCTCCTTAAGATAAACAACAACAAGTTGTGAGAACTTATCAGTTTCCTTGATTTCTAGAAAGTGCGTAGATTTCGTCAGACGGTCTACAATCACCCAGATGGTATCGTTCCCGTTTTGAGTCCTAGGCAAACTAGTGACAAAGTCCATTGCAATCTGTTCCCATTTCCACATGGATATTTTTAGTTGCTGAAGCAGACCAGATGGTTTCTGATATTCCACCTTGACTTTCGCGCAAGTCAAACATTAACTCACGTACGTCGCGATGTGAGCTTTCATCTTCGGCCACCAATATAGGACTTTTAGGTCCTGATACATCTTATCAGAACCCGGATGAACAGAATATCGTGACTTGTGCGCTTCGTCCATCATAAGCTCTCTAAGATTTCCGTACAAAGGGACCCATATTCACTCCATAAGATAGGGAATACCGTCAGACCGTTCCACAAGTTGTTTCTCCAAGCCTCGCATTTCTTCAGCTTTAAGGTTCTCGTCCTTCAATGCTTCAGTTTGGGCTGAACGAATCTGGTCAGGTAAATTAGAGTGGATAGTGAGCTGTAGAGCGCGAACACGTTTAGGTTTCATTTCCTTGCGACTGAGGTCATCAGCTACCACGTTAGCTTTGCCCGGATGGTACTTGATTGCACAATCATAATCGTTCAAGAGTTCCACCCAGCGACGCTGTCACATGTTCAACTCCTTCTGATCAAAGATGTGCTGAAGGCTCTTGTGGTCGGTATAAATAGTGCATTTAGTACCGTACAAGTAATGCCTCCAAATTTTTAATGCGAAAACCACGTCCCCCAACTCTAAGTCATGAGTTGTGTAATTCTTCTCATGAATCTTCAATTGTCGAGAAGTGTAAGCGATCATCTTCTCGCGTTGCATCAGCACACAACCGAGACCCTAAATAGAAGCATCACAGTACACCACAAAATCTTGGTATCCTCAGGTAAGGACAAGATTGGTGCACTGCAAAGTTTTTGTTTCAACAGCTGAAAAGCGTCTTCTTTCTTCGTTCCCCAAGAGTATATAATCCCTTTTTGTGTTGGTGCAGTCATCTGTCGTCTTCGTCTTATGTCAAGTCTCGGTCTCGGTGCGGATCCGATCAAGCACGACATCACATGTGACATCACATAGGTGACATCACAAGTGACATCACCTAGGTGACATCACATGAGATGTCATGAAATAGGAAGTTATATGTTAGCCGTTCAAATGATCTCAAAAGTTGAATGGTCCAATTAGAGATGAAAGATAGAAGGTCCAATTAAAGGTGAAAGATTGAAGGCCCAATTAGAGGCTGCCGTTTGAAGAGCATTCATACATAACCATTTCAATAGGTTGGTCGTTTGAAAGGCTTAACCGTTTGAGCTTGTTCAAACGGATAGGCTTCCACTATAAATAGATCTCAAACGAATTCATTTGTAACGATAGGAAAAATTGATACCGAGGTGCTGCCGGTATTTCCTCTCACTGTAAGCATTGTCATTTTAATAGAAAAGAGGTTTAAAGTGTAATTCCAGCTGTTTTTTCGAGTGCGTTTCTTAGTTTCCGCCTCTGAAACGTACGAGTGCTCTTCCGAACGACTCATTCAGGTCGAAACCGATCTTACAAGTGGTATCAGAGCTCAGGACGAGGAGTTCTTGCCATATTCAGCTTGGAAATCTGATTTTCTACACCTTCTGTTCAAAACCGATACTTTTTACGGTTAAAAGTGGCCGAAAACTTCAGACTGTGTTCGGAATTGACAACTAACAAAGCCTTAAAAGTTTCAGACTGAGATTCGTACTAAAACGGATAAAAATCGCCTGTCCGTTTGAAATTGTTCGAGAATTGCTGACGTCATAAGATCTTCCGTTTGAAAAATCAGCTCCTGTCGTTTGAAACAAGGTCTATCGTTTGAAACAATCGTTTGAATCAGGATTCCATCGTTTGAAAGCACCCTCCGTTTGTACTTATCGTTTGAAACCAGATTCTGTCATTTAAAAGTATACACTGCCGTTTGAAATTAGCATCTGTCGTTTGAACCATATCATTCCGTTTGAAAGTATCCTGTCGTTTGAAAAGATCACCATCGTTTGAAACTGTCTCGTTTGAAAGTCCACCGTTTGAACCAACTATTGTTTGAATATTGTAAACTGTTAAAAAATGCATTTAATCAATTTGAATAGCTTAGTGGATATTACGGCCCAATAAGATTTTGAATAATATCAAATTAATCAGTCCAAGATTCTTATTGTCGGCCATTATATTAGTTAACATTCTAGCAATTAGTTGATAAGTATTGGCAGGTTAAGTTGTTATCAGGTCACGTGAAATATTCAAAAGTTTCTGTTCACGGCCCATTCAAAGAGTTTCATAAAAATTGGCTTAATCAGATTTGAACTTTGGGCTTTAAGAGTTGTCGGATAGAGTGTTCGAGCCCAAGTGAAATTCATTGTTTGGCGACACGTTGAAAGCCCAAGTTGACAGCCCAATTTACTTCATTTGGTGTCAAACATTTCATACAAAGGTCAAGATCACGAGAGTTTCGATTGTCAGGTATTATTGTGTTACGAGGAAAATCAGTTCGTGTGGAAGATTGTTTGAGAAATTCTTCAATACCAAAACATGGATACCGAGTTCTACAATGCATTTGCAACACCGTCTAGTCCAGCTGCAGTTGTTCAAGCTATGAATTTAGAAAACGAGACGGGAACAACTCAAAAGCCCCCTAGATTGATGAGCATTGAAGAATATTATGGGTGGAAAGATCGTTTTGAGAACTGGGTTCAGGCAAATCATCTTAGATCATGGGAGTGTATATTGAAGAAGTATGTGTTGCCTCGAACAGAATTGCAAGTTATCAAACAGTTACCCGAATTCACGGATCAGGAACGGGTGATGTACAAAGCCGAGAAGATGATGATCAGTCTGTTGCAGCAAGCGATCAAAGAAGATATATTCATTCTGCTACAGCACGACAAAACTGCAAAGTCGATATGGGATGCTCTTAAAGTTAAATTTGAGGGAAGCGAGAACATGATAAAGAGCAAGAAAGCGTTGCTTAAGAAAGAGTTTGATCTGTTCAGCAGTTTACCGGGAGAGGATACAAAGAAGCTAATTGAGAGATACTGTCACTTAGTGCGATCATTGTTGATGTTGGGTGTTGATAAAGATCGTGAAGAGTGGGTGGATAAGCTGGCTGATGCGTTACCTCAGAAGGAGTGGGGAACGTATTTGATGATATTAAAGAACACAGGTGTTTATGACGGGCTGACAATCTCACAGTTTATCGAAAAAATCGAGAGTCAGGATCTGGAACAGCAAAAGATCGCGAGGATGAATAGTCCGAGTGGTCAACAGGATGTAAAGATGTATTACAGGGGTAGTATTCCAGTTAATGAGTCTGAGAGAAGTCCGAAAATCCAAACTGCATTCAGTGTTGGGGATTCATCAGATAAAGCTGATCAGGGTTCAAACAAGAGTAGCAGTGGGTTTTCATCATTTCCTAGTGTCAATCCTAAAGAGACAAATACAAGTGTTCAGTCTCAGGGTACAAAGACTGGAAATGGATACGTGATTCAATGCAACATAGCTCTCAACCTTCCAGAAGGTCAAAATTTTTCAGAAGATACTGCTAAAGATCACATGGCACTTCTGGGTTCTGTATTGTTATCCTATGAAGGTCTTGTTGCTGGTCGGATCGGAAATCCTATGCTCACCAAAGAGGATTACGATCAGATAGACGCCGAAGAAATGGAACTTATGGATATCAAATGGTGTCTTGCATGTGTGCTTCGACGTGCTGAAAAGTTCAAAACCATTACCGGGAGAAATGACTTTCTTGATGCTCATGTATCTACTTTAGGTTTTGATAAATCTAAAGTTACTTGTTTTCGATGCAGGGAGAAAGGTCATTTCAAAAGGGAGTGCAAGGGTAGAGAAGCAAGCGGTGCTCAGAATCCATTCGGAAAAGACGACTACTACCGAAAAGCTATCTATCAGCAAGTTGGTCAATCTCAAGAACCACAGGCGGCTCATGGTAGGAAGATTGAAGACCCCAAGAGAGCATGTTTGGTAGATTTCAGCTGGAGTGATTACATATCATCTGATGGCAAAGCAGCACGCATAATCGATCAAGATGATGAGAAACTACCTGAAGGTTTTAGTTGGGATATGTTTGTTGATGAGAAAGGAGAGTTCAAAGCATTCATTGCCAAGATTGTCAGAGAGCCAGATTTGTTTGCTACATGGATGAAGTCTATCGGAGTGAATGTGGCAAGTGAGGATGAAAAGTCTGTTACATCTGATGAAATTTCAGAGGGTTCAGATGAAAGTTTACGGAGTTCAGATGAAAGTGTTCAAAATGAGATTGTTTCAGAAAAAGAAGTTGTTTTTGATAAAACACCGTCTGATTCTGGTGTATCAGATGTTGATTCTGAAAAATCTGTACAGTTTGATCAGTCACCAGTTGATAGTAACAGTGATGTTGAGGAAGAAAAACATATAAATGTTGCTAAATCTCATCTTTCTCCTGAAAGTTTTCATTTCTATTTTGCAGATCGCATGGAGAAATTGAAGGAGAAAAGAGCTGCTAAAGAACGACAAAAGGAATCTGAAAGTGATGTTCAAAATGTTGAAAGTGGTGCTAAGAAGATTACCGAAGTTGTGAAAGACGAAGAAAAGGTGACTGAAGCTGAAAAGGTGATTGAAGTTGTGAAAACAATCGAGGTTGAGAAGGTTGTTGAAGTCGTCAAGCCTTGCGAGAAGTGTTTGGAAGCTTGCAAGGAATGTGTAGCAAAAGATGACATTATAGCTGAGTATGAGAAGAAGAAGGAGCAGTTACTGTTCAACCTCAATTATGTGAAAGAATCGTACGATGTCTTGAACAAAACAGTAACTGGTCTCCAAAAGACAAACTCAAAAAGAGAACAAGCACTGACAATGATGAATGCAATCATGATGTCAAAGCAAAAGGCGATAAACTTCTACATCGAAGAGAGTGCTAAATGGAAGCAAGAGTTGGAGACAGAAAAGATCGAAAATGAGAGGATTAGACGTTTATTGCTTAGCTATTCTAGTTCTGATTATCTCATTGATCGTATTTACCCAACTGTTGCAGGAATGGAAGCTTTTCAAGATGAGAAGCAAAAGAAGAAGAAAGATTGTGGTAAGAAACCGACTGTTAGCTATAACAAGTGTCCGCCTCCGATTTGGGAAGGGTATTCTCCTAGAAAACCAAACGAGGAGCAACTTGCAAAAGCAGTTAATATAACGTTAAAAACCGACACAACTGACGTTTTACCAGATAACATTGATGTCACGTTTACCTCGTCCGATACCGATCATGAGTCTGAGTTAATTAAAAAGGTGGTCGATCAGGTGTTGGATACTGATGAGGAATCTGAGTCCAAATCTGAGTCTGGAGGGTCAAATTCGTCAGTCAATAGTCAAAATTCATCGGTTAAACGGTCTTACAGTATAGAATTTTTGTTATCAAAAGCAAATTTGGATGATGAAACATTTGAAGTTGCATACACTTTAAATGATTCGGACAAATTATACTATGACAAAGAATTTCCAATAAGAAGTGTTCGTTTTGACATGATCAAAAAGGTTTTCAAAATGACAGAAATCAATATTTCTGAAATAAAGATTTAAATCTTACTGAAAAACCTAAAAAGTACACTTCAAGAGTTCAACAACGTCTAAACAAGAAAAAGGGTTACAATTCTGGTTCTGGTTTTCAAAAGAAACCTAACCAAAATCGTAGCTACAAAAAGAAAGGATTAGGCTTTGTTCCACCAGAAAATTATAAAAATGAAAAAAATTCTAAAACAAAAACAGAATTTGTGTCAGGTGGAAGCTCGGAAGATGAACAGAAGAAACCATTCTGGAGACAGTCAAATCAAGAGTTTCTTGCTGAAAGAAAGAAGAATGGAACTGAAGTGTTTCATCAAAGAGAGACTCGAACCTGTTACAAGTGCAATGAAGCTGGTCACATTGCATGGAATTGTTCGACAAATGCAAAAACAAAACAGGGAGTTTCTCAAAAACTAAAAGAAAAAGTTGTTGTTGTTGAACCACCAACAGAAAAATTTAAGGTTTTTGAAAATTCAACGTATGAGGTTGGTGAGTGTTCGAAGAAGAATTTTTACAAAAAGAAAAAAAAAGACAACCAAATGTGGGTTGCTAAGAAGGTTGATGTGAATGTCGGCGATGAATCTGGTTCCACAAAGCCAGAAGAGCCACAGGTTAAGGAGAAAATTTCAGTGAATGATGAAGAGTTTCCATCACTGAAGTTTGAGGAAGTTAAAAAGAAAGTTGGAAAAACTGAGATTTCAAATCAGTTTTACAATGAGAAAAAAGATTTTGATGTCGAGAAAACATTCAACGGGAATGTTAAATAGATATTTGGGAAAATGTTAAGTGGGAAAGCAAAGGGGGTTAAAGATTTTTATGCAACTAAAAAGGCAACATACAACCCCACTTCGCAAGAGTTGAAATCCATCAAGTCTGAGAAGACTTGGATGGAAGTGTGTTTCCCATGATAGTCTAAGGACTACGCCGGAGATCCCAAGTTTATATCGTGGATCAGGAATCGGCATCATTCTAGTGTTTGAAAAGCTTGTTTGAAAGATGTTGAATAGTGTTTGAATTTTACAGGTTGAAGGACTACGCCGGAGCTTCCAGGTTGGTAATTGAGAAGCAGGAATCGGCATCTTTCTGACTAATTTTACAAGTGGTAAAGAGGTTTCTGTAGATGTCTCATTCCTACAGGAAAACCTACAAGTGATATTTTTTTTGGTTATACTTTGAAGAGATTATGTTTACAAGTGATGCAGAGATTTCTGAACTGCAAATGGTAAATCAGGGACATTAAGTTGTACTTGATTTACTATTCATATGAGATTGATAAATAAGATGATGAACCATATCCCCATGCTTCACAAGTGGTAAACTTAAAAGTGGTAAAAACAAACTCATTTTCCGGAAAAATCATTTTGATTAAAACAAACTTAAGTGTTTTGAAATCTAAATGAGAAAATGGTTTGTTGAAAGGGGGAGTTCAGATTGTTTATGCCTAGTGAATGGAGGTTTGATGTGATTCGATGTCAGTTGTCAAGTTTCTGTACAGTCTGTGTTGCTTTCTTTGTTTTCAAGTGGGTCAAGAGTCTAGTAGTTTTCAAATTTCCTTTGAAATGTGTTTGCATTTTAGGGGGAGTAGAAAATTTCAGAAAATCCAAAAACATTAGAAAATTTGAAAAAGACAAAAACATGATAAAATTCAAAAATGAGTTTCGTTGTGAAAAGAGGAAATGATAGTACAGTCAGTAGGCTGTCACAACATGCTAAAGAATTGGAATAATCAATCTTACTGCGGATGTGTCAGTAGATTTTTACACATTTAATAAACTGTGACGAGATATAAACCTAAAGTTCAAACTTGCTTGTTCTGTGGGTTAACACAAACTTGGATATATAGGTAACCACTGAAATCTTGTTTGAAAGGTCCCTTATTCTGAGATACTAGGTCTTTATGCTCAGTGATATCTGGGGTATTATCCCGGGACTTCTGCTGTATGGAAGTACTGACCTAGTCCCCGGATAATGCTTTCCGCAAAAAGCTCGAAATATAGCTTCACCCTCAGCATGCTGATGAAACAATAAAATTGATAGTCGCTGCTGTTGAAATTAAAAGATCCTCTAAAGGGGACACACCAAAAGTCGAAGCCGTCATCTCTCTGCGTATACGGAAGTATCGACCTGAGCTCTCACGACCCTCGCATCTAACTCCTAAATAGATATCATCTGTGGTATATTCACCTGTAAGACTGAATATTGGGATCTGGATACCGGAGTATATTCAAGTAGTGGGACACACGGATAAGTTTAAGTGCTTAAAACATTAATATCGTATCTCGGATCATTTGAACTTTGTGTGAAAATTTCAGTGGACCGATATACTGACAATCTCATAAACTGATATGATCCTCTTACACGAACTGAAAATGAAATCAGCTTAACGGTGTTAGTGACATGTCTCATAAACTGATATGATCCTCTTACACGAACTCATAAAAATATGTTTGTAAATATTTCATTGTCTGCATTTCATTTCTTTACATTGAAAAATTCAAAAAGATTTTAGTGTGTTTTAGCATAAATTTCAGAAAATTCAAAAAGATTTTTGACAAACTGATGTTGGAAAGCTGATTATCAAAATTCCGAGTGCTAAACATGATGACATTGTTGTGAGGGGGAGTGCTTTTAATTGTCAATATATGTTTTTAAATCAACAAGTAGTTCATCATATGTAAATGATCTGAGAGAGAGTTAGTGTTGGTGCATGCAAATTGTTAAAATTAGAAAATTTACTTCTGGGTTAAGAATGTGTAGGTGTAGCCAGGTTTTGGATTCAGTGGACATAGCTAAAGCCAGGCATCAAGTTTGAACATGTGAAGGCCAAACAACGATCCTGAAGATGTTGCTGAAGAACAAAGAAATACCAGCAAAGCGAGAGGGGGAGTCTGAAGACAGAGAGAGACAGAAGCTCAGAGGACTGATCAAGACTGAAGATTGTGAAGACTTGATACTTAAGACTCGTCAACATCTGAGGGGGAGTCTGTTGGTGCAGTCATCTGTTGTCTTCGTCTTATGTCAAGTCTCGGTCTCGGTGCGGATCCGATCAAGCATGACATCACATGTGACATCACATAGGTGACATCACAAGTGACATCACCTAGGTGACATCACATGAGATGTCATGAAATAGGAAGTTATATGTTAGCCGTTTAAATGATCTCAAAAGTTGAATGGTCCAATTAGAGATGAAAGATAGAAGGTCCAATTAAAGGTGAAAGATTGAAGGCCCAATTAGAGGCTGCCGTTTGAAGAGCATTCATACATAACCATTTCAATGTTGACCGTTTGAATAGGTTGGTCGTTTGAAAGGCTTAACCGTTTGAGCTTGTTCAAACGGATAGGCTTCCACTATAAATAGATCTCAAACGAATTTATTTGTAACGATAGGAAAAATTGATACCGAGGTGCTGCCGGTATTTCCTCTCACTGTAAACATTGTCATTTTAATAGAAAAGAGGTTTAAAGTGTAATTCCAGCTGTTTTTTCGAGTGCGTTTCTTAGTTTCCGCCTCTGAAACGTACGAGAGCTCTTCCGAACGACTCATTCAGGTCGAAACCGATCCTACATTTTGTGTCAACGAGGTAAGAGTTTGAGCGATCCTCGAGAAGTCTTTGATAAATCTGCGGTAGTATCCAGCGAGACCCTGAAATTGTCGCACCTCTGAGGGATTCTTTGGTGCCGCCCAATTTCTGATAGCATCAATCTTAGAAGGATCCACGTGTATCCCCAATTCGTTGATGATGTGGCCAAGGAAGTGTACTTCTCGAATCCAGAAGTCGCACTTAGAAAACTTCACGTAGAGTTGCTCCTTTCTCAAGAGCTCCATGGATAAGACGCAAGTACCGCTCGTGGTCCTCCTTGCTCTTAGAATAATTCAAGATGTCATCGATAAACACAATGACGAAGTCATCGAGATCGGTTTACACACACGATTCATGAGGTCCATGAAGACCGTTGGTGCGTTAGCTAACCCGAATGGCATAACCATAAATTTGTAGCGGCCATACCGCGTTCGAAAAGCCGTCTTAGGAACATCCTCTTCTCGGACTCTCATCTGATGATAGCCCGATCGTAAGTTGATTTTTGAGTAAAAGCTTGACCCTTGCAACTGGTCAAACAGATTGTCGATGCGTGGGAAAGGATAACGGTTCTTAACCGTCACCTTGTTGAGTTCACGATAATCTATACACATACGAAAGGACCCGTCTTTCTTCTTCACAAATAAAACTGGGGCTCCCCAAGGCGAAGAACTGGGTCAGATAAAGCCTCTATCCAACAGTTCTTAAAGTTGATTAAATAGTTCTTGCAATTCTCCTGGTGCAAGACGATAAGGAGCACGAGCAATCGGGGCTGCTCCTGGTGTAAGGTCAATCTGAAATTCCACCTGACGGTGGGGAGGTAAACCAGGAAGTTTTTTAGGAAATATGTCGGAAAACTCACGAACAACAGGTAGGTCTTCGATTTTCCTCTCTTCAGGCTGAGTGTTAGTAACAAGTGCTAAAATAGCAGGATAGCCCTGTCGTAGACACTTCTGGGCTTTCATGGCTGAGATAAGGTTAACCATTGCACCGCTTTGGTGACCTTGGACCGATAGAGATTCTCAAGTAGGGAGGGGAATACGCACGATTTCCTCCTTACAAAGATTTCCGCTTGGTGCTTAGACAACTAATCCATACCAACAACTACATCAAAGCTTCCAAGAGTGACAGGAAGTAGGTCAATTTCAAACACTTGACCCATATTCGAGTTTACACCCAAAATGAATGTGTGAGGCTTCAATTGACTTGCCATCAGCCAATTCTACTACGCACTTACTTACAAGGGGTGTTAGAGTCAACCCTAACCGACGACTGAACTCTAAGGTCACATAACTCCAATCGGCACCAGAGTCGAATAAAACATAAGCAAAAAGATCGTTTACAGAAAACGTACCAGTCACAACGTTGCCATCATTCCTAGCTTCCCCAGCACCGATGGTAAACACCCTTCCACGCGCACCATTTCCAGCGTTATTGCCATTGCTATTGTTTCTAGTGTTGTTTTTATTATTCCTAACATTCTGATTCAGTTGAGGGCAATCCCTCCTAAAGTGACCCTCGTCTCCACACTGGAAACATCCCTTACAATTACCCTGGTTCTGTTGAGGCTGTTGCCTTTCCTATTGCGGTTGCTGTTGCTGTGGAGGTTGCTGCGGCTGCTGTTTTGGAAATGGGGCCCTGCATTCCCTTGCCATATGGCCCACCTTGGTTCACCTGTGACAGATTCGAGTGCACGGCCCACGATGATGGTAGTTGCACTTGCTACACTTTGGTTGTTTCCCCGCGTAAGAGCCCTGATTCGAGTTGTTGCTCCGATTCTGATTAACGAAGGATGACTGGCTAAAACTGCGATTGTTACTGTTGTCTGGCTTCTTCTGTGACTGGTTTGAGTTGGTTACTTTATCCGCATCATTCCATTTGTGTTTGTTGTCAGTAGCGGGGGTAGTAGCTGTAGCAGTAGTGGCAGTAGCAGAAATACGTGGTGGTAGCGAGCCACGCTCCACCTCCTGGTCTGTGATCTTGTGGGCTAAGCGGATGATTCGAGGCAAGTTGTCAAGATTCGTTACAGTGACTAAACCCCTGACCTGTGGTGCTAGACCATTGATGTACAACTCACTTCTACGATGTGGTGGTCGTGATAAGTTAGGACACATATTAGCAAGTTCATGAGATCGCTTCGTGTACGACTCGATCTTAGATCCTGCCATCTTCAGGTTGTAGTACTCATTTTCCAGCTTTTGAATCTCATCTCGAGGGTAGTACTCTTCTCGCATCAGTTCCTTGAAATCGTCCCAAAAAGTTACGTTCGCCATTTCAATACCCAGCATTTGGACTTGGGAATTCCACCAAGTCAAGGCACCATTCTCAAGAGTGCCTGAAGCATACTTCACCCTATCCTCAACAGGGCAGTTACACATAGCAAACACTGATTCGGCTTTCTCAAACCAGCAGAGTAGTCCCACTGAATGTCTGTGGCTTAAAATCCATGAATGTCTTAAAAGCGCAAGCAGGTGGGTTATTCTGGTTCTGGTTCGCATGTTGACCTAAGAAGGAAGGAAAATACAACACACGAGTAAGAGTCGAGTACGCAACACAGGGATAAAGAGTGTTTGGCACATATCGTACCAGCCTACTGAGCCGCTAGGGCTTTAGCCACACGAGTATTGATCAAGTCGGTTAATTCAGCCTGGGACATAACTATGTTGCCACGTCCACCGCCGCGGCCTCCACCACGTCCACCGCTATGACTTCTACAGATTACGCCCAACGACGGAACAAAACCCCTTTCACGCTCGCTAAGCCTTAGTGGGACTCACATGCACCCCACTTTATCATTATGTGTGCACCCATAATGACAATGCGATTTGCATGTTTATCTCAGCTCCTCTTAACTCGTGTTAAAATGTTCCTCACTTTAGAGTAACAAGACAAAAGACATCACAAAACATAGGTCACGAAAGTCTAGGGGGAACGTCACACTATCTGCCACATAGCATAGACAAATTACACATGATTTCATATTGTAGTGCTAAGTGTGCAGTCACATACATTGTCATACATAAGTGTACACTAGTTATGTTGTGCAATAAGTAAACAAGAGACGAACCTTGCAATCTGGAGCTGAGTGTCATGGTCGATTTCTGAGCTGTTCGGTTATAGTCTGGTTTTATAAAAACGTTTTAAAACCTAGTTCACTATAACCAGTGGCTCTGATACCAAACTGTCACACCCCCAAAATATCACATGCGGAAACCCCGCTAGGCGTGTGACGTACCAGGATCCAGCCACCAATCACATTGAACCAACAACAAGATATTAAATAAAATTCCCATTTATTAAGCTAAATATTCTCAAACATAACTTAAGTTTAACATGTTTAGCGGAAGCATAAGATAAATCATCGTTCAACGTTTCAAAACCAAATATAAGAAAACTAAATGTTTTGTCATATGTTTCCAAAAGGCTCGACCCATGATTACTCCAGCAATCCTAGACAGCAAGTTCCTTGTCCAAAGAATCTATCGACCTGCGAGCATGCAACAAGTGTATCTGCAAAAAGCTAGCGAGTTCACAGTTTTGTGAAAACGTTTAGTTACCAAGTGTTTAGTCTAGTTTAATAACAATGTTGATAATAACTCGATTCCGTACAAGATGGCGTCAGATTGTTTGCCCGTCCCCAATGCCCCTATCAAAGCGTTGGCCATGATTAAGGTCATTAGTTCACGCCCGTCCTTCAGGTACGGTGTGAGGTTGCCAAGCCTAATAGCGCAATCAACTAATACCCCGTTACCTCTTAGGTAACTATTCGGTAGAAGATGGGACTTAAGGTGATAGGAAATGAGTGTATTATCCAAACATCCCAGTTTTTACCCAGAAAAGACTTATTCCCTCAAGAATACCCGTTTGATTGTCCTACCCACCGGGACGCATGCTCAAGAGAAGTGAACTCACCTTAGGTTTGCTTGGTATGTTGTATTACTTTGTTTACAGTTGGTCAACCAAGCCCTAATACGGTTACCAATAACAATTAGGTTCAGGTGTGCTACAGTTCACGTTTTCAACAAATTATAAGATATGATATTCATCACATAACTCATACAGTACACATTTTGGATCACACACAACTCATCATGCAAGCACACATTACAATCCATCACTTAACAATCCCATACTCTACTCTTAACCTTGTGTGATCCATTAATTTACCTAAGCCGCACCCATAACATGTGGCCCAAATGCTGTTGGCCCAAAAGCGGAGTGTGCGGCTCCACTACCAGTGTGTGATTCAGTGCGCTCCAGCCCAAAAAGACTGGACGGCCCAATCTAGTTAAGAGCCCACGAGTGAAACTTGTGCGACTCGCTTGGGTTGTACACTCCGGCCCATTCTATTGTGCGATTCAGTGGCTTGTGCGACTAGACCCAAAGTGTGCGATTGGCATGATTTACTCACTAAACCCGGTATATTCGTAAAGCACAGTCCGAGGTGTGCGATTTGAAGGTGTGCGATTAGTTACTCAATACCAAAATTATCGATCAATCAGTTATAACTTCCTTACCATCTCTCCATTACCATCGTTAGCATTTGTTAGCATTTATCACGAATTCATTGCATGACCATCAGTAGCATTTATCATTCAAATTCATCATTCAGTTAGCACAAGCATCTCTAAACTATAGAACTCTTGTTCACTGTTATATGATCACAATCACATAATCAAATTCATCGTTTTCTGTCGTATCATCATGCTCATTAATTCTACCCATGTTTGAACCCTAGCCCATGTTTTAGACATCCTAGTTAACTTCTGATTCTTTGATAATTGTTATCATCATAACCAATTTAATACCATCTTCATTAATACAACACCCTAATCATTCATGATCTTTCAGTGGTATGCTGAAGCCAAGTAATCTACAATCGAAACCCTAGTTTATGCTTCGATCCCTACAAACCGATGCACATAAACACACAAACACACACTCCTGAATGTAAGTTAAAACCAATAATGAATATACTAACGAATTTCTAGCACAAGGGGCGATGAACAGAAGAAGGAAGCTCCGCCCAGAATAGTGTTGCCGTCGACCATAGAGAGAGAGAATTGATGCTAGGGTTTGTGTCTTGTGTGCTTGTGCAAAGATAAGGGGAATCGCATGAAAACAGAGTTGTATAAAGACTTTTTGAGAAAAACTTAAAGTTATGTGAAAATTCTAAGTATTGGAGAAACTTGGGTTTAGTAAAATAATTGATTATTAAATCATTCCTATTTAAATTAGGACATTTAGATTCAATTTGAGGAATTGTGATAAAATAAATGCACCCAAAGGTGAGTGTCACTAAACCCCTCTTTTATTGTTTTATATATTGTTTTGGGGGAAGAACACACCTTTAAAAGGATAAATATATGTTTTTGTATAAAATATATGTTAGTGCATATGTCTGTTGACTTCGTCTTGTATCGAGTCATGTAACAGAATAGATAGACCAGGACACGTTGTACGAGAGAAACGGGAAACAGGCCTGAACCAGCAAGTTCATACGACCTGGCAGGTCTGGTTCATGCTTTCTAGCATTCCTATAAATAGGTAGTCTTCGATCTTCATTTGTAACTTCTAGATTCCAGTAGCGAAGCTCTGCTGAAGTGTCACCAGCTCGTGTAACCTTGTCAAATCAATACAATCGACAGTTAAAGTGATTCTAAGTGCAAATCAAGCTGCTATAACATCAATACGTCTGATTCTGCCTTTCGTATTGATCGAGAACTCTTTTGAATGACTCATTTGATCGAATCCCCGATCCTACAAGTGGTATCAGAGCTCAGGAGGAAGAGATCTTACCATTTCAGCTTGATTTCTTCAAAAAAACTTCTTTCTACTCATTTTCTACACTTTTTCTTCAAAATTTCAACGAATTTACGATTAAAATGATCTGATTTTGTGATATAACATGTAAAACTAAATTTTAATTAATCCGTGAATAAATCACCAAATTCAACCTAAAACCTGATCAAATTTGACAAAATGATGAACTTTTAAACCAAATCGCGTGAAAAACACATCAGATCATTCGACAAATCATCAGGTCGTTTGAAATCTGACCAGGTCGCTTGAAAATCTAACCAGGTCGCAGGAGCTGAACAGCCAGCTCGCACGAATTGAATCAGGTCGTGTGAAATTGTACCAAGTCGTTTGGGCCAGCTCGTTTGAACCAAATCGATTGAACTAAGTCGTTTGAAATTGAACCAGCTCGCACGGTTTGATTGAAAATCCTCCAGATCGTGTGAAGACTGATCAGATCACTTGTAGTTTTGAACCAGATCGCACGGTTTGTCACATCAGGTCGCACCGTTTTAATATTGGGCCAGATCGTTTGGAATAGGTTTAGTTCGCGTGAAATTTTGGTCAGATCGTTTATATTTTTGAACCAGGTCAAAAGAAGTGACTTAGAGTTACCAGATCGTTTGGAATTCACTTTAGGTTGTGTGAAATCCAATTCGTTTGAAAGCTCCAGACCGTTCCAATTTTTTAGATCGTTTGAAATTCTGTCATTGTGAATTTTTAAAACCGAAACATGGATTCTGAGTTTTACAACGCATTTGCTACCCCGATCACTATGGCTCAGAAAGTGAACTTAGAGATTGAAATGGGCACCATGCAAAAACCGCCTAAGCTCATGAATATCGAGGAGTATAGTGGATGGGAGGAACGTTTCGCAAATTGGGTTCAAGCGAATCACTTAGAGGCGTGGGAATGTGTTGAAGAACGATATGTTAGACCGATTGATGAATACAGAGAGATTGTTGCTATTAAAGATTTAGATGATAAAGAGAAAAAGAAATACAAAAGTGAAAAGATGATGATCGGTATATTGCAACAAGCCATTAAGGAAGACATCTTGATCTTATTGCAACACAACGGAAGTGCACACTCAATGCGGAAAGCATTAAAAACGAAGTTTGTTGGAAGTTTAGACATGATCAAGAACAAAAAATCATTTTTGAAGAAAGAATTTGATCTATTTCGTGGATTGAAAACTGAAAATACCAAAATGGTTATAGAAAGATATTGCAATTTGGTGGTTAACATGAAGCGATTGGATATCAAGAAAGATAGAGAAGAATGGGTGGAAAAATTGGTTGATGCGTTGCCACAAGATGTTTGGGGCACGTATCTTATGATTTTGAAGAATAATGGTGAATTTGCGAATCTATCGCTGAGCAAGTTTATTGAAAAACTTGAAGTTCAAGAGATGGAACAACGAAAGATGGCGAAAATGAAGAATTCTAATGGTGAACAGGACATTGGTCTGTACTACAAAGGAAGTACGATTGATAAGACCAACATTGCACCAAAGATCGAAACAGCATTTAACGCAAACAGTTCTTCTAGAGAGTCATCTCAAGGATCAAACAACAATAATGGATTCTCTTCATATCCATCATTTGATCCAAATTTTTCAGCAACTAATTCTAAATCACAAAGCTCATACAACAATAATGGCCAAGTACTACAATGCAACATTGCATTACATCTTCAGAATGGTCAGAATTTCTTGGAAGAGGTTGCCAAAGGTCATATGTCTTTCTTGGTGACCGTATTAGAGTCTTATGAAAGTTTGGTAGCCCGAAGGATTGGTAATCCAATGTTGACCAAAGAGGATTATGATTAGATTAATGCTGAATAGATGGAACTAATGGATATAAAGTGGTGTATGGCTAGTGTGTTGAGAAGAGCTGAAAAGTTTAAACAGATCACTGGAAGAGATGATTTCCATGATGCTGGAACTTCACCTTTAGGTTTTGATAAATCTAAAGTTACTTGTTTTCGTTGCAGGGAGAAGGGACACTTTAAGCGAGAATGCACAAATCGCGAAGCAAGTGGAGCTCAAAATCCATTCGGCAACAATGATTATCATCGAAAAGCGATTTATCATCAAGTTGCTCTACAGCCGCATCAACAACAATCGCCACAAATTTCACATGCTAGGAAAGATCCGATTGAAGAGCCATCAAAGAAAGCTTATCTAGTTCATCAAGAAGATGAAAGAATTCCAGAAGGTTTTAATTGGGATCATTATGATCCTAACAAAACTTCAGATTCTAAAGCATTTGTTGCTCAAATTTTTGAAGATTCAACTGCTAAAGATGAAATAGTGTATGCTTATTACGAATCTCAACAATTCAGTCCTAAAAAGAAAAAAGAAGAACCAGTTTCAACAGAAGAGGCTTCAGAAAAAGCACCAATCTTTGATCACTCATCAGATGAAGAGAGTGATGATGACAGTGAAGAAATTCGAAAACTTGAATATTATAAAAGAGAATTTTCACCTGATAGGTATAATTTGTATTTTGCAGGTAAAATGGAAGAGATCAAAGAAAGACAAGTTGCGAAAAAGAAGAATCATAAGGAAGCAACTGTTGAAGAAAAGGTCAAATTTGAGGAAAATGTTCGAGTAGTAAAGGAGCAGGTTAAAGAAATTCCAGCTATCAAGGTTGAGAAGAAAGCAGATACTGAAAAGATACCTGAGAAGTGTGAAAATTGTGATACTGTGAAAAGGCACAACAACAAATGGATTTATAACATGAACAGACTGAAAGAATCTTATGATGTTTTAAACAAAGCTATGAATCAATATAGCAAGTCTAGCAATGAACAAGAGATAGCTATGAAGACACTCAATGGAGCGTTCATGACGAAGCAGAAAATCATCAATCAACACATAGAGAAATGTGCTGAACTTGAAAAAAAATTGGAAACTCAGATGATAGAAACTGAGAGGGTAAGCAGGTTATTAAAAAGTTATTCATGTGCTTCTTACGTGATTGACATGATTTACCCTACAGTAGAAGGCATGAAAGCATTTGAAGAGAAGAAATCTGAAGTAAAGAATACTGGTAAGAAACATAGTACCAATTATACAAAGTGTCCACCTCCGCTTGAAGAAGGATATTCTCCATGAAATCCTAATTCAGAAAGAGTAAAAAAGGCAACCAATTTAAAGTGGGAATCTGAACCTTTAGATGGATTGCCAGATAATATTGACATCACCTTCACAGCGTCTGACACTGATCATGAGTCCGAGTTAATTAAGAAAGTGGTTGATCAGGTGTTGGATAAAGATGAGGAGTCAAAGTCAGAGTCTAAATCAGAAAATTCGAATTCATCAGACAGAAGTTCGAGTACGCCGGTCAAAAGGGTTTACAATAATGATTTTCTGATATCAAAAAATAATTTGAATGACGAAACATTCAAAGTAGCATATACTTTGAATGACTCTGACAAATTATATTCTGATGAAAAATTTCCAATAAGAGGTGTTAAAATCGAAATGGTTAACAAGGTTTTCAAATTAACAGAAATTAATATTTCTGACACAAAAGATTTAAATCTTACTGAAAAACCTAAAAAATACACTTCAAGAGTTCAACAAAGATTGAACAAGAAAAAGGGTTACCGTTCTGGTTCGGGTTATCAAAAGAAACCAAACCATAACAGTAATTTCAAAAAGAAAGGATTAGGTTTTATTCCACCTGAAAATCATAAAAATGAGAAAATTTATAAACCAAAAACTAAATTTGTTTCAGGAACATCTTCTGAAGAAGAAAAAGACAATTTATTCAGAAAGCAGACGAACAAAGAATTCCTTGCTAAGATGCAAGAGGGAATGAAGAATGATGTTGCTCAGAAGAAGGAAATGAGAACCTGTTATCAATGTAAAAAAGTTGGGCACATTGCATGGAAATGTCCAAAGGCAACCCAAACAAAACAGGGAGTCTCTGAAAACTTGAAAGAAAAGTTGGTTGATAATGAACCACCAACCGAACAATTTAAAGTGTTAAAAATTCAAAATTTGAGGTTGGTGAAAGTTCAACACGTTTCTACAAAAGAAGAGTGAATCTGAACAACCACAAGTGGGTTGTTAAGAAATCAGATGTTAAATCTGGCGATGAATTTGTTTCTTCGGAAGCAAAGGAGCCACTTTCTGGCGATGAATCTGACTCGTCAAAGTCAGAGGAGCCACAAGTTGAGCTAAAAAGAGAAAATTCAGTTCCGCCATTGGATGACGTAAACTTTCCACCATTGCGGACTGAAAATTTAAAATAAGAAGTTGGAAAAGTAGAGATTTCGAATCAATTCTATTCTGAAAAGAAAGAATTTGATGTCGAAAAAGCGTTTAATGGCAAAGTAAAACATATCTTTGGTAAGATGGTTGATGGAAGGGCAAAATGGGTAAAAGAATTCTATGAATCAAAAAGGAATGTTCAAAGACCAAGTGAAACTGAACCGGTTACACCCAAAGCTGGTCAGGCTTGGGTGTCAGCATTCCTTGTTTAAAATCCTGACTTGCCGGAGCTCCCAAGTTGGTAATCGTGGAGCATGAATCGGCATCATTCTTGAAAAATATTTTTTTAAAAACTATCACTTGTGAAAGAACAAAAAACTATCACTTGTGAAAGAACAAAAAACTATCACTTGTGAAAGAAAAAAAAAACTATCATTTGAAAAATATTTTGTAATAGTTTTTACAAGTGGTTGAAAGAACAAAATGATGAATGAATCCCCATGATGTGTGAAATCAACAAAACTAATTTTCCCGAAAAACCATTTTGATTAAAACAAACTTAAGTGTTTTGAAATCATAATGGGAAAATAGTTTGTTGTCAGGGGGAGTTTTGATTGTTTAAGCTAAGTGAATGGAGAATTAAAGCAATTCACATCAGTTTGTTATTGTATTTGTACAGTTTATTGCTTTTACTTTCAAATTTTCCCAGAAAATCAAAAATTGAAACATATTTTTGATTTTAGGGGGAGTAAAAAAATTAAAATTTTGAAATTTTGAAAAATCCAAAAACATGATAAAATAAAAAATTCAAAAACATCGAAAAATTAAAAATGAGTTTTTTTGTTAAAAAGAGGAAATGATAGTACATCAGTAGATAATCACAGCATGCTAAAGAATTGGAAAGTTAAATATGTTATAAACGATCTCACTGATGATATGCCAGTAGGTTTTTACACATTCAGTAGATTGATTTCGAGATATAAACCTAAATATAAATACTTACTTATCTCGTGGGGAACATCTCTCGGATATATGGGTAACCCCCGAAATCTTGTTTGAGAGATTTTCTATTTCTAACATACTAGGTCTTTGTGCGTGATGATATCTGGGGTATTATACCAGGATTTCTGATTTTGCGGGAGCAATAGCCTAGTCCTCGTATAATACTCTGCGCTGCTTTAATCATAAAGCCCACCCTCAGCATAAAAAATGATGAAACATTGAAAGATGCTAATCATGTGTTGTTGAAGAAAAGATCCCCAAACGGGACACAGCTAAAGTCGAGCCATCATCTCTTTGTCTGAACAAAAGTTCTAACCTGAGCTCTCATGGTCTCGCATTACCCAGTTACATATATCATTAGTGTACATTCATCTGTAAGACTGAATATAGGAATCTTGATACGGGAATATATTCTGAGGTGGGACACGTGAATAAGTTAAGTGCTTAAAACACTAATTCTCGTATCTCGAAACAATTGAACTTTGTGTGAAAATTTAAATGGATCAGTATTCTGATAATCTAAGTGAATCGTTTAGAACTTAAAGTCTAAAAAGGTCAACGGTGTTAGTGATAAGTCTCAAAAACTGATATGATTCTCTTACACAAACTCACAAAAATATTGTCTGTAAATATTTCTTTATTGCATTTTTACACACATAAAATCTTAGAAAAAACCCAAAAAGAATGTGTTTTAGCATAAAATTTTGAAAAATCAAAAAGATTTTATTTCATCTTATTTCCGACAACTGATGTTGAAAAGCTGATTTTTAAAATTCCAAGTGCTAAACATGATGAACAAACAGTGGGTTGGGAAAATGTGTTTGAAATGAAAAATGAAGTTAAAGATTGAGATAATTTGAGAAAGTTTGAAGGTGATATTAATGTTAGTTAATCAAGGTCATTAATTTGAACTTGATATAAATATTCTTGATGTTGAATGATATCTACAAGAGGTTTCTAACTTTGTTAAATTTTAAACAAGTGTGAAATTTACTTTTGGGTAGAGAATTGTGCAGATAGAATGTTTTGAAAGAGCTAAGTTTCGACTCCTAAGGATTTTCCGCATAAGCGTATGCAGATTAGAGCCAGGTTTTCGATTCAAAGCTTGCAGATAATGAATTCCAGACTGCGATCCCAGTGTATCGAAAGGGGGAGTCTGAAGATATAAGAGCCAGATTCAGATCTTGGAACAAAGCTCGAGATAGAAGCTGCTGATGCTGATAAACTTAAAGAATCAAGAGATTGATGAGGATGCTTACAGAGAACGATACTTTGGAAAGAGAATTAGAGAGAGGATAGAGCCAGATTGACATTCTGATAGAAGAAGATAGAGATTGATGAGGATGCTTACAGAGAAAGATACTTTGGAAAGAGTGAGAAGACCAATCAAGACTGAAGACTCAATACACTGAAGACTCGTCATCATCCAAGGGGGAGTTTGTTAGTACATATGTTTGTTGACTTCGTCTTGTATCGAGTCATGTAATAGAATAGATAGACCAGGACACGTTGTACGAGAGAAACGGAAACAGGCCTGAACCAGCAGGTTCATACGACCTGGCCAGTTCGTGCGACCTGGCCAGTTCGTGCGACCTGGCAGGTCTGGTTCATGCTTTCTGGCATTCCTATAAATAGGTAGTCTTGGATCTTCATTTGTAACTTTCGGATTCCAGTAGCGAAGCTCTGCTGAAGTGTCACCAGGTCGTGTAACTTTGTCAAATCAATACAATCGACAGTTAAAGTGATTCTAAGTGCAAATCAAGCTACTATAACATCAATACGTCTGATTCCGCCTTTCGTATTGATCGAGAACTCTTCTGAACGACTCGTTTGATCGAATCCCCGATCCTACAATATGCCTTTGAATTATCTAAAAGTAAATTTTCATGCAAAATTTGATTTTTGAATGTTATGATATATTTTATGGAAAAACATGCATTTGGAAATGTGTATGATTTAAAACTGTTTTCCGGAAAACAAGATTTTATTGATATAAATATGTTTTGGGAAGAAACGGGGAAAGATTACGGTGTTTTGGGTAAAGCGATCGTAAGAAATTATAGATATTTTGAATTTTAGTTGGGTCAAATTTACCGGGTCACCAGGATGTAAGTAGCATAGCTTACATTACATGGGTGACATCGGAAATTTGTGAAACATCAGATCTTAAATTGTTATCTAGTGGGTTATATATATTGATGCAATTGAGGAGGGCACACAGATGCATCCTTGCCGTTTTTAATCATTAAGTATAGAACACGTGGAATGGTTGATAGATCTATTGGGTTGACACCCCGTCGTGACCGGTAGCTCCAGTCCACATAGCGGCGAATTCATTCTATAATCGTCTAGTATTGATTAGAGCCTCAAACGTAGTATATAGCTCGTAACATCTTGGAAACTTACGAAACTGAACAAATGAAAAAAAATTAATATTGAAACCATGAGTAGAAAATTTCATCGGAGACTTTTCAAATAAACAATCCCGAATGAATTACCCTCGGATTTTATGAAGGAAATAAAATTAACTTTGTTAATTCTATATTGATGTTTTATCATTAAAATCTATAATAAGAATTTTTTTTCTTAAACAAATTGCTACGAATTTGAATATGTGAACTCACCCTCCATTGTGTTGACACTTGATTTTTACGTGTTCTTCAGGTACATGAGTTCGGCTTCGGGGATTTTAGCTTGTGTTGTCATGTGGTTTTGTGATGCGATTGTAATGAAATAATGTTTGGACACTTTTAAATTACTTTTAGGACCGTGTGTAATATGACCCCTAAATGTCAAGCAACTATGTTGTGGTTGTGATGTATGTGGAAACTTAAAACTTATGTTTTAAAATAACCAAATGTCTAACATAAATATCGCATCGACCACTAAGACGTTTATGGGTACCAACCTCCATCAGCGCCACGTTTGTATTTCCGTTGTGATGTTTTTGTGGTGTGACGGAAGTTGGTATAAGAGCCAATGGTTGTTAGTGAACTAGGTGTTTTCTTAGAAAACTCTAGACTTCAACCAAAGAGTTTTGAGATTTAAAATCCCAAAATTCGTGAAGCCAAAGATTTAAAATAAAAATGAATCTTAACCATGTATGTGAACTATAAAGAACTTACGTGTATATGTGTTAACTTGTTTGTCTATGCCTTATGTGTTATATATATTTTTTCATCCTGAACATGCACTTACTTTGTACAGTTCTATTGTGTTACAGATGTCGCACGTGCACGAGACTATCTAGATTCACGAGTCCGAGAGTGAGCCTGAATTCGAGCGCTCTCCGACCTCAGTATTGCTAGAGCTACCACACACTACCTCTCAGTCTGTTGATATGACCAGTTTTACCTCATCATATTACATCTATTCCACAGCTTTTGCTAGTCAGATAGACACACTTTATGCTCACACCAGTAACGAGTGTATTGATGACGGTGATTCCACTGTTCCTTCCTCAGTCTCTGAGATTGGACAATCATTTGGCACGCCGCCGGTAGTCGATGAGTTGGGCATGGGTACATCGATGATTGGAGGATCATATGGAGTGACGCCACTGTTATCACGACTCGACCATTAGAGCCACTAGCAGTTTCACACACGGATACTGTTGAACCTACGACCGAGATCCCTCCATCACTTATACCAGAGCCATTTATTCCTCAGTCTGAATCCTTAGCCTCCATTGTACCTTTCCCAGTTCTTGCATGCCATGGGAAGAGACTCCGAATTGCAGAAGACATAGCATCGACCTCTCGGCCTGTTACAGAGTCTGCATCGAAGAAACAGAAGGGAGTTTGGGTAGATCGATGCTCATATTGCGATCGCCAGATTGCTACTCTACGAGGGGACATAGAGACGACTAAGGGAAAGATGCAGGATCATGGGGGTCAAATGGATGCATATGAGGATATCTGGGAGTTGGATGAGATCGTGAGAGATCAGATGTGTTAGAGGATAGCGGAGCTTGAAGAGATCGTTGGAAAGTTTTTGGAGTTTGTAAGTTTTAAGTGATTGTTGTTGATATTTCGAACATTCTATTCCTTTTGGTAACCCTTTTCTTAGGTTTGTATGCCATGTAGGTATTTTAGGAGGAAATTCGGTGAAACTTGTCCATGGTTTCGATTTCATTCCCACCAAATTTTGTTAGTTCTAAAAACTACACGTAAGTAATGTAATTTCCACTATAAAAAACCGAAACAATGGGTTTTTGGATAAATTTTTCAAATTGTTATGTGATTGTGATTACATGTGTATTGTTTAATCCGTTCGCATTTAATGATTGAATTATTTAATATTGCCTTACGTTGTTATTATTGCTCCAATAATAGAAACGTCAATATGCTACCAAAAGCGGGACTGAGTTCCTCTACTGACAGTATAGGATTTCCTATCACACCCGAGGAGTTAGCACAACTGATCGCTCAGCACGTTAACACTGCTTTGGAACAACGAGAAGTTAACCGGGCTGCGGGACATGGACATGGATGCAATGAGAAGGTGCATAGTTTTGGAGATGCGCCGTCCAAAACCCCACCCAGTAGAATATTGATTGGAAATGTTTTGTAAGTTTCCTATGATATAATATAATCTAAGAGTAATCTTGATTTTTCATTAACTTGGTGAACAATACATAGAGTACAAACAAAACATTACAGGATCCTTACCCGTGATCATTTACTGGTGTCTTGCGTGATGAAGAAGCAACGCCATATGAGAAGATAGGTTGTCACATCAGTTTGACTATTAGGGTCATCCAGCATCTCGAACATAGGGATGGAGACTAGAAAACGTAAGAAAGAGAATTTAAGGAAGAATTACGAGAAAAAGGACAAGAAGAAACGCAAACCTTATGAAGTAGTTACGGTCAACACTAGTGGATCTAGAAAGAAGGTGGTTAAAAAGGAAAAAAAAGTTTGGTGAAGAAAACCCCAATCAATGAACGAAAGAAATGTAACAGATGTGGCCGAGCCGGACATGAAACCCTTGAGTGCTATGCTAAAAGAACCATAGATGCAGTCGAACTTGTAGGATGTTTCAGATGTGGAAAGCATGGACATCTCAAACGGGACTGCCCTGAATCAGAGGGTCATAATGTCAAAAGTAAAGCATGGGAGTTAAATGCTAGGAAGACTTGGGTTGATCCTTCACTCGTCACCGGTATGTTCATGGTCATTAATTATTGATGTCCATGACATTATCGCCTAGTGCCATCTTAGGGGGTGAGATAAGACTTAGAAACCATTAGGTCATGAGTTTGATTCTCACAAGGGGGGGGGGGTTTCTCACATTTATAGGTTTCCTCGTGAATTGATGTATAAGCATTATAGCCTAGTGAAAATGGATATGATCGGATGATTCCGTTAATGACGCGATGATACTCAAGTGGCCAGTTAGTGATCCAAATATGCCGTTAAAAAAATTAATCATTGAATTTTGGAATTAATTAAAAAAAAGACACATGTGCAATGGGGATATATATTTTCTACAACATGGCCAATAAAGGGATGATACATGGTCGAATAATTAAATAATGACATGTCACCATATTGAAAATTGCACCGAATTTTGCATAAATAGTCAAGATTTTTCCCCCTCAATAATATAGCAACCTACGAAACATACGCCTGGATTGGTAATTTTATGCCGACTATGGTCCTTATTCTGTTTGAAAGTCTAGCGGTGACTAAGGCTAAAGCTCCATGGTTTGTATGGATTAAACCATGGCAACTATGGTTCTCCTTCCCATTTTTCAAGAACTCATTTCATTTTTCTTTAGATAAAGATAAATTAAAATAAATAAGAGGCTAGTGGTTTAGGTCATGACCACACCCTTAGGGTAGAGGTTTTGGATGGTGGATTAGAGGTGTGTGACATGACACTGACGTGGAGGGTCATGGTGGTAATGAGGGTCATGACCACACCCTATGGCCTAATAGGAGTCGGGGCTGCATGTCTGTTGACACCTATGTTTTAATCACTACACTAAATTCGTCATTGACGGGACTTAAACATTTGATTTCAATGAAAGCAACACCTTACATTCAATGACTTTACCAATGAAACCTAACTCCCATCCCTTTATTCATTATGTGTATAATATAACTAGGTTATAACCCGTGGTACCCACGGGTTGGTTTATTTTAAGGATATTATTATTTATTTATTATTATTTGTAGGGATTTTTCATAAAATTTAAGATGACATACATACATTGATTCAATTCAATGTTAAACGTATATTATCATTGAAATATTTGTCCATAGATATTGCAAAAATTTGATAATATATCTTTGTAAAGTACATTTGTATTTTTTTAGTAACCTACAAATCATTGTATAATATTTACATCATAACCCTTGCATTCTTTTGACTCCTCAAAGTGCAACATTTAGTTGTCGGTGTGTAAAATCAAGCGTTTTTAGAAACAACCCAACATTCGATATCGAATGTCACTTTGTTTTGTTTATAGTACTTGCGGATAACATTCGAATATAATGTAAAAAAATATCTTCATAACTAAATATCTAGTATATTAAAAAAAAACTGAAATTTAAATTACATCACAAGTTACAAAATATCTCCTTGTAAACCATGTTTGATGTCTGCTTCGAAGGTTTACCATCAGCATCAAACGCTAAAATTTTGACACCTTCTCTTGTCTTCACTCTCGATAAAGCGACGTGCAACTGGCCAAGACTAAAAACTGGATCCTTTAAATATAGCCCAACTTTGGATAAAGACTGCCCTTGACTTTTGTTAATCGTCATAGCAAAACATACTGATAACGGAAATTTCTTTCTTTGAAATTGAAAAGGTATCTTCTTGTCAGAAGGAATCATTGAAATCCTTGGAATATAAACTCTAGTGCCAATATTACCGCCTGATATTACTTCAGCTTCAATAACTCGTTTACCGAGAAAGGTTATTTGAAGTCTAATTCCATTACATAGACCATTTTGTTGATCAATGTTTCGAAGAAGCATTACAGGAACACCAACTTTTAGAACCAACCTATGATTAGGTAAACCGACTATTTTAAGAGCATTCAAATTATCAGTAGAATACAGATCTTGTTGGAAAGAATCAAGTACTTGCTCAGTTTGACAGATACTGTCAGAGCTCAAATACTCTTTTTCTTCACCCGGAAATAACGAAAGTAAACGATCATTAATTTCATGAACAACTTCATTTTTTGGTGCTAAAATAGCTCTCTCAGAAAAGAATCCATGATTTTTGTAATTTTCTAAAATTGAAGGATAAACAAAGTCGATTAAACTTTGTATTGGATCGTCCGAATCGGTGATTGCTAAGTCTTCCGGTATCTCTATAAGTGCTTCACCATCATTTTCTGAACCAACATTTCCTTCACCAATATCAAGTAGCCATCTTACAAATTTCTCAATAGACTCAATGTTAGATGTTTGAGCTCCAACTGTCAACCTCATGTTTTTTTATTAATTTTAAAACCTTGCATTCTGACCATATATATGAAGAACTCAAAGAAGCATTGACAATTTGTTGTCTTGTACCATCAGGAATGACCAGGAGGATCTGTCTAAAGTCCCCACCAAAAACAATAACTTTACCCCCAAATAGTAGTTCAGAATGGTTACCCATAGAAGAAGATAAAACGTCTTTCATTGTTCGATCTAGTGCCTCAAAAGCATGCTTGTGGACCATAGGGGCTTCGTCCCATATAATCAACTTTGCCTCTTTTAGTAGGTTAGCAACATCAACGTTTGGCTTAATGTGGCACATGGAGTCTTCTGTCAAGTTTATGGGGATTTTAAACCTAGAATGTGTTGTCCTTCCTTTAGATAGTAATAACGAAGCAATACCACTCGAAGCAACATTCAAAACAATCTGCCCTTTAGATCTAATTGCAGAAGCCAATGTCTTCCACAAAAAAGTCTTCCCAGTTCCACCATAACCATATACAAAAAACAACCCTCTAGTTTGGCTATCGAGTGCATGCATAATTTCATTAAAAACGTTCGACTGCTCTTCAGTTAGACATTCTTTCATTCGACAAAACTCAGTTTGCAACTCATTTGTGTCTTGCGATAATTCATCGTTGATTAGACGGTTGGTAACTTGACGTAAAGTGTCACACCCCCAAAATCCACCTGCGGATAACACCCGCTTCGGGGGCGTGACTGACCAGGATCCAGCCACCAATTATACCGAATACTTAAGTTGATAACAAAAGTAATACTTACTATTCATAAGCTTAGCAAATATTAAGTTCAGAGTTTAAAGTTTTAAGTTCAAAACAGTAATAAGTAGCGGAAGCATAAGTACAGTGGTTTAAAACAAAGTTCATGAGTCAAAATAAGGTAACACCCAACACAAGGGTGAGCAGACACTACACATCTCCAAGCTGCAAGCTCCTTCGTCACTGGTTACCTGCAAAGCATGCAGTAAGGGGTCAACAATAATGCTGAGTGAGTTCACTAGTTGTCCAGTTTTAATTACCAAAAACTTTGTTTCACCGGTTAATTTATCCGTTTATACATGCCCTGGGGAGCTACCCCAAAAGTTAGCGACTAAACTGTTTTTCCAATACCGAACACTAGGTAACCGTTGCGTATCCGCAGGATGCCCCGATGTCAATGTTCTATCATCATTGACGGATTTCTGAGTACATTAGTTCACGCCCGTCCCAAACCAGGGCACGGTGTGAGGCTGGTAAACACCTAAATAGCGCTATCAACTAATAACCCGTTCGCCTAACCCGGCGACTAATCGGTATTTGTAGTAGGGACTTGAGTGATAGAGTTTCGTTTAGTGCCGTTAGTTGCAATCCGTATAAACAGTAATTAACCAAAAAGGTTTCCCAATACCAGGGAAGGAAAAGTAAGTTGTGTTCCCAATAACTAGGGAAGGTATGAAAATGGTATCCCCTTTTACCAGGGGATAGGGTTGTTTCAGTCTCGTGTCCCAAACCACCGGGACGCATGCTTTTAAGTTGTGAACTCACCTTGGGTTGCTCGGTAGGTTTAGGTTACTTGTCAATCACGTTGGTCACCACGTCCTAACATGGTTACCGGTATAGGTCAGGTTCGGTATGCAAGTAATCACGTAAGAACATACACAGACACATAACATGCATGCAAGTAATAGTCATGGGGTTATTGGGCCGGCCCTAACATTCACATATTCAAACAGAATACAGCAGCACATAATCCAGTCAACAGATAGCCCAAGTTAACACAGGCCCAATAACCAAAAGGGACAGCCCACTCGCAACCAGCTGGTCTCGAGTCGCAACCAGGTGGTCTCGGCTTGTCACGCTGTGGTTGCGAGTCGCAACCGTGGTCTCGAGTTGTCACGTTTTGGTTGCGAGTCGCAACCGTCGTAGTCTCGAGTCGCAACTGCGCGGTTTCGACTTGTCATGCTTTGGTTGCGAGTCGCAACGGCGTAGTTTCGAGTCGGAATGCTGTCGTTGCGAGTCGTAATCTGTCACTTTCATATACACGTGATGATGCAGATATGACAGTCCAAATTGTACCAAGAATTCAGGCCCATTTTAGGAAACAACCAATAATATTGCACTAACACTTTGCCTAATCTGAATGCTAGTAAAGATAGATCAAACTTTGCCATTTTTAAAACCTTCAAACCATATTCAAACAAGTTCTTCTTATGTTCATAGTTTTCTAGGGTTTTCATGCCAACAATTCCATATATTCATGAACCAAAAATCACATATTTTTAACAAGATCATGATGCTAAACAAGAAAACATACATTATGTAGCCGAAATCTTATGTTAAACATCATCATTTTGCAAGAAACAAAGAAGCATAGTTTGGTTAGCCATACATATTCTTAGACTACCATTTTCTAGTCATTTTAAACATGTCACAAGTATTTACACATAAATGGTTTTCACATATAGTTTACTTCACAAATCACCCTAGAATCATGCATAATGTTTCTAACCAAGCATTTTCTACTTCATATACACAACATAAGTCCTATGCACATAATGATGACTAACCGGTTGAGAAGGAGAAGAATGAGCCGAAATAAAGGAAGAAGCCGAGGAGATGAAGTGTCCGAATGAGTGGTGATGAACTTGTCCGAGTTTCTTGTCCGAAATCCTTGCTTGAACCGAAAGAGGAAGAAGAGTGGTGTTGTTGTTGAAGGTTGCTAGTTGAGAGAGAATAGAAGTGTTGTGGGTTTGTGTGTTGTAACAAATGAGGGAAAGTGAGGAGAAGGTGGGATATATACATGGGGTGTTTCGGGTTGGGCTTGGGGGTTTCGACCCAAACCGGTTACGGCCCAAAGGCCCACTCGAGACCAAGAGGCCCACTCGCAACCGTCCGGTTGCGAGTCATGGTCTCGGGTCGTGGTTTCGGCTCTCATATAAATATATACATAATACATACATATCACACATATCATGCAAAAATCACGTTTCCATTTAATAATATATATATACACAAAATATTACAAGGTGATCGTTCGGAAAAACCTCGAGTGTTACATTATCCCCAAGTTTTAAGAACTTTCGTCCCGAAAGTTGAAGCAGCCACTGCCAAGCTAGCGTGTTTCACCGGGGTGTCACATCATCCCCCCGTTAGTTTGGAATTTCGTCCCGAAATTCGGTTGTAGCTTCAGTGCTGGGGTTTTCGTTTGGGAATAACTGGGGATACTTGGACTTCATCTGGTCCTCCCGCTCCCAGGTAAACTCTGGGCCGCGCCGTGAGTTCCAACGAACTCGCACAAGGGGTATCTGGCTACGTTTGAGGGTTTTGATCTCTCGATCCGTGATCTCAATCGGTTCCTCAGTAAAGTGTAGCTGTTCATCAATAGTCAGTTCCTTAAAAGGAATTACAAGTGTTTCATCCGACAAACACTTCTTCAGGTTAGATACGTGAAAAACGTTGTGCACTGCACTCAGCTCTGCAGGCAGGTTTAATCTATAAGCTACCTTACCGATTTTCTCGGTAATTTCGAATGGTCCAACATACCGTGGATTCAGCTTGCCCCGTTTACCGAAACGGACCACACCCTTCCAGGGTGAGACTTTAAGTAGAACCCGGTCCCCGACCTGGAATTCTAGTGGTTTCCTACGCTTGTCAGCGTAGCTTTTCTGACGGTCACGAGCTGCCGCCATGCGTTGCGTGATCTGGGAAATCTTTTCCGTTGTATCCACCACCAGTTCTGGGCCTGTGAGTTGACTATCACCGACTTCCGCCCAGCAGAGGGGTGATCGGCATTTACGACCGTACAATGCCTCAAAAGGTGCCGCCTGAATACTAGTGTGGTAGCTGTTGTTGTAGGAGAATTCCACCAGCGGTAGATGCTTCTCCCAGTTCTTGCCAAAGTCGATCACACATGCTCTAAGCATGTCTTCCAGGGTTTGGATGGTGCGTTCAGACTGCCCATCCGTTTGCGGGTGGTAAGCGGTGCTCATGTCCAAACGTGAGCCAAAGGATTTGTGCATAGCTTGCCACAATTCGGAAGTAAAACGAGCGTCTCGGTCGGAAATAATAGAAGTTGGCACCCCGTGCCTGGAGACTACTTCCTTTAAATAGATTTCTGCCAAGGTAGAAAACTTGTCTGTTTCCTTAATGGCCAGAAAGTGTGCAGACTTAGTCAAACGATCTACTATCACCCAGATAGTATCATTCCCGCGTTGAGATCTAGGTAGCCCTGTAACAAAATCCATGGAAATTTGCTCCCATTTCCATTTCGGGATTTCCGGTTGCTGTAGTAGGCCTGCTGGTTTCTGATACTCGATCTTGACTCTTGCGCAGGTCAAACATTTGCCAACATAGGCTGCTATGTGGGCTTTCATGCCAGGCCACCAGTATGTGGTTTTCAAGTCGTGGTACATCTTATCTGCACCAGGATGTACTGAATAACGGGACTTATGGGCTTCGTCCATCACAAGCTCTCGTAGATCTCCGTAAAGTGGGACCCAAATGCGCCCTGCCACATAGTAGGCGCCGTCCTCTTTCTGTTCTAGTTGCTGTCTCGATCCTCGCAGGGACTCAGCCCTGATGTTTACCGGTTTCAAAGCTTCAATCTGAGCATTTCGGATCTGGGTAGGGAGACTAGACTGGATGGTAAGTTGCAATGCTCGCACGCGCTTTGGTACAGTGTCCTTTCGACTGAGGGCGTCTGCCACAACATTGGCCTTGCCCGGATGATACTTGATGGCGCATTCATAATCATTCAGAAGTTCAACCCATCGACGTTGTCGCATGTTTAATTCCTTCTGCTTGAAGATATGCTCGAGACTCCTGTGATCGGTGTAAATGGTGCACTTGGTACCGTACAGGTAATGTCTCCATATCTTAAGCGCAAATATCACCGCTCCTAGTTCCAAGTCGTGTGTTGTGTAGTTCCTTTCATGTGTCTTAAGTTGTCGAGAGGCGTAAGCAATAACTTTCTCGCGTTGCATCAACACGCAACCGAGCCCATGAATAGACGCATCGCAGTAAACCACAAAGTCGTCAGTTCCTTCAGGTAACGAGAGAATAGGAGCACTGCAGAGGTTATCCTTAAGCCTCTGAAAAGCAGATTCCTGTGCTTCATTCCACTTGTAGGTGACGCCTTTCTGAGTGAGTGTGGTGAGGGGTTGTGCAATCTTTGAGAATCCTTGAATGAATCTGCGGTAGTAACCTGCCAATCCCAAGAATTGGCGAACTTCAGTGGGAGTCTTAGGGGTAGGCCAATTCTTTATAGCGTCGATCTTCGCTGGGTCGACGTGGATTCCATCCTTGTTAACCACGTGCCCAAGGAAATGAACTTCTCGAAGCCAGAAGTCGCATTTCGAGAACTTGGCATACAGTTGCTCATTGCGAAGGAGTTCGAGGATAAGGCGTAGGTGCTGTTCATGCTCTTCCTGACTTTTCGAGTAGATCAAGATGTCGTCTATAAACACAATCACGAACTTGTCGAGGTAGGGTTTGCATACCCGGTTCATGAGATCCATGAACACTGCAGGGGCGTTGGTCATTCCAAAGGGCATAACGAGGAATTCATAATGACCATAACGAGTTCTGAATGCAGTCTTGGAAATATCTTCATTACGGACCCTTAACTGATGGTAGCCTGATCGCAGATCAATCTTAGAGTAGTAGCTTGATCCTTGCAATTGATCGAATAGGTCATCGATTCGAGGAAGAGGGTAACGATTCTTGATGGTAACCTTGTTCAACTCACGATAGTCTATGCACATTCGGAACGTGCCATCCTTCTTCTTAACAAAGAGTACCGGTGCTCCCCAGGGTGATGAACTAGGACGGATAAATCCTTTATCCAATAGTTCTTGTAGTTGCGTCGAGAGTTCCTTCAATTCTGCGGGGGCTAGTCGATAAGGTGCACGAGCTATAGGCGCTGCTCCGGGAGCTAGCTCGATTTGGAATTCGACCTGACGATGGGGAGGGAGTCCAGGTAATTCCTCAGGGAATACCTCGGGGTAGTCACGCACTACTGGAAAGTCTTCAATCCTCTTTTCCTTTTCCTGCGTGTTGGTAACAAGTGCTAAGATAGCGGTGTGCCCTTTTCGTAAACACTTCTGGGCTTTCAAGAAAGAAATAACGCCGGAGATTTCTCCACTTTTGCCACCTTGTACAATGAGGGGTTTGCCAGAACGGCGAGGAATACGAACTGCTTTCTCTTGACAGAGGATCTCAGCGCGATGCTTGGATAACCAATCCATACCAATAACGACGTCGAAGCTTCCGAGAGTAACAGGGAAAAGGTCGATACTAAATGTCTGACCAGACAACTCTAGTTTGCAGCCTTTGACAACATGTGAGGCCTCGATGTTTCTACCATTAGCTAACTCGACGACGTGAGGAGAACTTAGTAACGAAAGCGGACGCTTAAGCTTCTTACTAATACGTAGGGATACATAACTAGCATCGGCACCGGAATCAAATAACACAGAAACATAACGATCATCGAGTAGGAACTTACCCGTCACAACATTGGGGTCATTCCTTGCTTCTCCAGCTCCAATCACAAAAGCTCTTCCTCTAGCACCATTCCCAGCATTGTTGTTCTGATTGTTGTTCCCAGCTCCCTGATTATTGTTGCGGTTCTGATTCAGTTCAGGACAATCCTTCTTAAAGTGTCCCTCAGCTCCACACTTAAAACATGCCCGGTTGTTTCCCTGCTGCTGTTGCTGTTGGGGTTGTTGCTGATTCTGTCTAGCTGGGAACTGACTTCGACAATCTTTGGCGTCATGCCCCATCTTGTGGCATCGCTGACACTGGCCCTTGTTACATGCCCCATTATGGTGTCTGTTACACTTGTTGCACTTAGGGTAGCTTCCCCGGTAGCCACCCTGTTGCTGGGTGCCTTTGTTGTTTTCGGTTTTCCTTTGTTGTGCTGGGGCCTGAGTGGGGTTAGCATCCTTGCTTTGACTTCCTTCCCACTTACGTTTGCTGTCACTGGAAGTTCCGACGGTAGCATTGATCCTTTTGGGCAACCTGCCCTCTTCCATGGCCTGATCAGTAAGTTTGTGAGCAAGTCGAACAATCGGCTGAATGGTAGTGTGGTTGGCTGAAGTGACATGGCTTCGAATCTCTGGAGCCAAACCTTTGATATACAGTTCGATCCTTCGGTACATTGGTCGAGACATGTTCGGGCAGAGAGCAGCATAGTCATTGGACAACTTGGTGTAGGTTTCAATCTCTGACCCAACCATCTTGAGCTCATAGTACTCGTTCTCAAGCTTGTGGATGTCATCCCGGTGACAGTATTCATCCTTAATCATATCCTTGAAATCCTCCCATGCCGTAGCATTTGCAGTTTCCAACCCAAACATCTGAATCTGCGCCTTCCACCAAGAAAGCGCGCTTCCTTCAAGCGTAGCAGTAGCAAATTTCACCCAATTTGCAGGGGGACACTCGCAAACAGCAAAGACAGCTTCAATTTTCTCAATCCAATGCAGAAGACCTATGGCACCCTCAGTGCCGTTGAAAGGGAGAGGCTTGCAATCCATGAAAGTTTTGAAAGTACACACTGGTGGTTGCGCAGGTGCATGCTGACCTGTTCGTGAGAAGCGAAGCGTATAGGTTTAGAGGCGAAAAGTCGATGTGGCGGTAGGATCTATACATCCTAAAGCAACGAGCTTACCTATAGGGTGAGCTGCAAAAGCCGCAGCCACTGTGTTGAGCAGGTTAGTGAACTGAGCCTGCGTCATGTTAATGTTTCCTCTTCCGCGTCCACTCATTGTCTTCATAACCAGAAAACACAGTATGAGTGTGATGCCGTAGTGTAACGAGAATAAGATAGAAGAGAGAGGTGTATCTATCTAGTTTAGGCACACTAGTACGTATATCATAACAGGAAACATAAAGTAAGCAACAAGTAAACACTGGTCCGAGCTATGAGGTCAAATGTGTCGAGCCTTGCACTTGGAGTGTAGTGTCGTCGCGAGTCACGGGTTATAGTCTGGTTTTCTCCAAAAAGATTTTTCCCTTTTTAAAACCAAGTTCACTATAACCAATGGCTCTGATACCAATCTGTCACACCCCCAAAATCCACCTGCGGATAACACCCGCTTCGGGGGCGTGACTGACCAGGATCCAGCCACCAATTATACCGAATACTTAAGTTGATAACAAAAGTAATACTTACTATTCATAAGCTTAGCAAATATTAAGTTCAGAGTTTAAAGTTTTAAGTTCAAAACAGTAATAAGTAGCGGAAGCATAAGTACAGTGGTTTAAAACAAAGTTCATGAGTCAAAATAAGGTAACACCCAACACAAGGGTGAGCAGACACTACACATCTCCAAGCTGCAAGCTCCTTCGTCACTGGTTACCTGCAAAGCATGCAGTAAGGGGTCAACAATAATGCTGAGTGAGTTCACTAGTTGTCCAGTTTTAATTACCAAAAACTTTGTTTCACCGGTTAATTTATCCGTTTATACATGCCCTGGGGAGCTACCCCAAAAGTTAGCGACTAAACTGTTTTTCCAATACCGAACACTAGGTAACCGTTGCGTATCCGCAGGATGCCCCGATGTCAATGTTCTATCATCATTGACGGATTTCTGAGTACATTAGTTCACGCCCGTCCCAAACCAGGGCACGGTGTGAGGCTGGTAAACACCTAAATAGCGCTATCAACTAATAACCCGTTCGCCTAACCCGGCGACTAATCGGTATTTGTAGTAGGGACTTGAGTGATAGAGTTTCGTTTAGTGCCGTTAGTTGCAATCCGTATAAACAGTAATTAACCAAAAAGGTTTCCCAATACCAGGGAAGGAAAAGTAAGTTGTGTTCCCAATAACTAGGGAAGGTATGAAAATGGTATCCCCTTTTACCAGGGGATAGGGTTGTTTCAGTCTCGTGTCCCAAACCACCGGGACGCATGCTTTTAAGTTGTGAACTCACCTTGGGTTGCTCGGTAGGTTTAGGTTACTTGTCAATCACGTTGGTCACCACGTCCTAACATGGTTACCGGTATAGGTCAGGTTCGGTATGCAAGTAATCACGTAAGAACATACACAGACACATAACATGCATGCAAGTAATAGTCATGGGGTTATTGGGCCGGCCCTAACATTCACATATTCAAACAGAATACAGCAGCACATAATCCAGTCAACAGATAGCCCAAGTTAACACAGAATGGCCCAATAACCAAAAGGGACAGCCCACTCGCAACCAGCTGGTCTCGAGTCGCAACCAGGTGGTCTCGGCTTGTCACGCTGTGGTTGCGAGTCGCAACCGTGGTCTCGAGTTGTCACGTTTTGGTTGCGAGTCGCAACCGTCGTAGTCTCGAGTCGCAACTGCGCGGTTTCGACTTGTCATGCTTTGGTTGCGAGTCGCAACGGCGTAGTTTCGAGTCGGAATGCTGTCGTTGCGAGTCGTAATCTGTCACTTTCATATACACGTGATGATGCAGATATGACAGTCCAAATTGTACCAAGAATTCAGGCCCATTTTAGGAAACAACCAATAATATTGCACTAACACTTTGCCTAATCTGAATGCTAGTAAAGATAGATCAAACTTTGCCATTTTTAAAACCTTCAAACCATATTCAAACAAGTTCTTCTTATGTTCATAGTTTTCTAGGGTTTTCATGCCAACAATTCCATATATTCATGAACCAAAAATCACATATTTTTAACAAGATCATGATGCTAAACAAGAAAACATACATTATGTAGCCGAAATCTTATGTTAAACATCATCATTTTGCAAGAAACAAAGAAGCATAGTTTGGTTAGCCATACATATTCTTAGACTACCATTTTCTAGTCATTTTAAACATGTCACAAGTATTTACACATAAATGGTTTTCACATATAGTTTACTTCACAAATCACCCTAGAATCATGCATAATGTTTCTAACCAAGCATTTTCTACTTCATATACACAACATAAGTCCTATGCACATAATGATGACTAACCGGTTGAGAAGGAGAAGAATGAGCCGAAATAAAGGAAGAAGCCGAGGAGATGAAGTGTCCGAATGAGTGGTGATGAACTTGTCCGAGTTTCTTGTCCGAAATCCTTGCTTGAACCGAAAGAGGAAGAAGAGTGGTGTTGTTGTTGAAGGTTGCTAGTTGAGAGAGAATAGAAGTGTTGTGGGTTTGTGTGTTGTAACAAATGAGGGAAAGTGAGGAGAAGGTGGGATATATACATGGGGTGTTTCGGGTTGGGCTTGGGGGTTTCGACCCAAACCGGTTACGGCCCAAAGGCCCACTCGAGACCAAGAGGCCCACTCGCAACCGTCCGGTTGCGAGTCATGGTCTCGGGTCGTGGTTTCGGCTCTCATATAAATATATACATAATACATACATATCACACATATCATGCAAAAATCACGTTTCCATTTAATAATATATATATACACAAAATATTACAAGGTGATCGTTCGGAAAAACCTCGAGTGTCACATAAAGAGTGATGATCAGGATAAGGCAATGTTGTAAACTTACTTAACGATGAACCATTGGAAATTAAATAATTCTCAATTTTGAACAAAATCTGATTCTTCAGTTGATCTTCAGGAAGCGTTAGATCTAAAAAAAGTACAAAAAATTGGGAAAAATTAGAAAAAAATATATATAATAATGTAAAACATATAAGTGACAAAAGAAAATAACTCGTTTACCAGGGATACGTGTCTCTTTTCGACGACTGTATAAAATATCGTCTCCTAATAAATGCCAAGTTTTATCCTATAGGACCGGTTTTGAGACCGTTCGATTGCGTAACGAACGTTTCACGTGCGGAATCCGTGAACGAACGTGACCGAACACACGATAACGTACTACTAATGTGATTCTATTGATAGAATTGACGTGTACGATACAAGAATCACAAATACACTACTTTCTCTCTCTACTTTCTCTCTCTAGAATCTTCTCCTCCAAGTCTTCTAAAAACTCAAACCCTAAAAACTCAAAAACTCATGACATAATCCCCTATTTATATGGTCAAGGCACTTTAATGATAGTTATCATTAATTACAAGTTTGCCACCTTGCCATTTCTAACTAACTAAGACATTATGCGCATGATTCCTTCCGGTTTTTCACTACGACTCAGATTGACGAAGGCGATAGACATTACGTGCATCAACAATCTCCCCCTTGGATATTGCCGTAGTCAATCTCGTAGCGAAACTCATAGCGACTTGACTTTCTCTCTCTTTAAGACTCGAACGAAGATGTAGTCGACAGACAACTGCACTAACAAACTCCCCCTTGGATGTTGACGGAATCTTTAGTGAGAGTCTTCAAATACTCTTGTTCGAACAGAATCCCGGTGGATCTGTCTTCAGCTTCCGTTGCTCTCTTTCTTCAGAATCTTCAGGCTCCCCCTTTCGTCAAGCTTCCGTGCTTTTGGGATCGACGCCTGGCTTTCCGAATACAAGCTCCTTTTGCGTTAAGCTCGTCTTCAGACTCCCCCTTAGACTCGGCTGTTGGGATCGTAGTCTGGCTTTTCGTAGCAACAAATTTCGAAACCTGCACATCTCAAACACACAATTATAACAAACAATATTGTGATTCAACTTAATGAATCAGCTAAACATTTGAGAATTTTTCACATTTAAAACTGATAAAATTTGAAACATTCCAATTTCTGATTCAAATTAATGTATCATCTTAAACATTTCAAATCAATTAACCAACCTGTCTGTTCATCATGTTTAGCCTTTGAGATTTTGAATGTCAGCTTTTCAACATCAGTTGTCGAAAATATTTTTGAAAATAAGAAACATAAATGCAGAAATGCAGAAATAAAATGTAGAAATGAAATGTGTACACACATATTTTTGTGAGTTTGTGCAAGAGGATCATATCAGTTTTGAGACAAATCACCAACACCGTTAAGCTTTTAGACATTTTAAGTTCTAAACGATTCACGTAGATTGACGATATAGTTGTCCTCTTAAATTTTCATACAATTTTCAATCTATTCAGGATACTATTTAAGTGTTTTATGAACTTAGTTCGATTCATGTGTCCCACCTCTTGAATATACTCCCGTATCCAGAATCCCAATATTCAGTCTTACAGACAAGAATACTACAATGATATTTGTACATAAATTAGGGGTTAATTGCGAGAACTGAGGGATCTCAGGTCAGAACTTCCGTTCAGCAGAGAGATATCAGCTTCGACTTAGCAGTGTGTCCCCTTTAGAGGATCTTTTCAGCTACAACAGATGATTATCAATTTTATTGTCTAATCAGCTGAGGGCTTTATGCTATGTTTCAAGCATTTTGCGGAAAGTATTAGTCAAGGACTAGGTCAGAACTACCGTTCAGCAGAAGTCCCGGAATAATACCCCAGACATCATAGAGTATAAACACCTAGTATATCAGAATACGAGACCTTTCAAACGAGATTTCAGGGGATACCTATATATCCAAGTAGTGTTCCCCACAAATTTCACAAGTTTGAAATTTTAGGTTTATATCCCGAATAAATCTACTAAATGTATAAAAACCTATCGTCACATCATCAGTGAGACCGTTTATCACATTTTACATTACATTTCTTTAGCATGCTGTGATAGTCCACTGATTTACTATCATTTCCTCTTTTTCACAACAAAACTCATTTTCAAATTTTTCGATGTTTTTGACTTTTTCAAATTTTCTAGATTTTTTTTTAAATTTTTCTCCCCCTAAAATCAAAATATGTTTCAATTTTGATTTTCTGAGAAAATTTGAAACAAACTGTACAAAGTTGACACCTTGATGAGAATCACTTCAATTCTCCATCCACTTGGCGTAAACAATCAGAACTCCCCCTCACAACAAACTATTTTCCCATTATGATTTCAAAACACTTAAGTTTGTTTTAATCAAAATGGTTTTTCCGGAAAATTAGTTTTGTGTGACATTTCATAAACTCGGGGTTTCATCACCTTGTTTTACAAATTATTACTTGTATGAAAGATGAATCAAGTACAACTTAATGTCCCTGATTTATCTTTTGAAAGACGAAAAATCACCAGAGTGAAATTTCTCAAGAAATGTGCCGATTCATGTTCCACGCTTACCAACCTGGGAACTCCGGCAAGTCAGGTTTTTCATTTGAAAAGTTTCACCCAAGCCTGACTGTCCTTGGGTGATTTTGAATTTTTGTTCAACAATGGTGGAAAGTTTTTCTCATCCATTGCTAAACTAGAATTCTCGACATTTACCTCAACACATGGCTCTTCTGGCTTTAACGAACCAGAATCATTGCCTGACTGTGGCTTGTCTGACTTTGATGAGCCAGATTCATCGCCTGAAGGTGGCTTATCTGACTTCGGCATGTCAGATTCATCGCCGACCTTTTCCTTCTTCTTTTCCTCTTTTGTCCTCAGATTTGTATCTGATGAATTCTTTTTGCTTGTCTTTACAGCTGAGGGAGTAGATTCATCAGAACTTTTATTCTTTCCAACGGATGAACCCGAGGACAAAATCTTCTCGAGATACTCTCGTGCTTTCTTCCTCTTCTTCCTCAGTTTGTCTTTCTGCCCTTGAGAAAGCTTCACTTTCGTTTCTTGAACTTTAGGTTCTTGGACCTTCTGTTCTTTGACATTCTGTTCTGAAACTTTCAGTTTCTTGGGCTTGACAGTGACTGGTTTCTTTGCCAACTTCTGAGAATTAACCCTCAATCTTTCACTTGATTTCCTAGAGCAATCCCTGGCAATGTGTCCTTGGATTTGGCAATTATAGCATCTTCTTGTCTCAAATCTCTGTCTCTGGCAGTTAACAGCAATGTGTCCTTGATATCCACATTTGTAGCACATTCTGTTATCGTACCAATCACCATTTTCATACCAAACGCTCAGATCAAAGCACTGTTTGGCTTGGTGATACTCTTTCCTCTTCTTGATTGTTGGATTTGTCTTTTGAGCACTGTGGTCAAACCTGCACCACTTATTACCAACAATTTTTGAGTTTTCGTTTTTCAATTTTTGTGATTTTTGATTGTGATTGGATGATTGATCTGATGAGCTTTTATTATCTTTTTGAACAATTTTCAACTTTTTAACAATTTGTTTTTGTTCTACACTCTTCTTAACAGGTTTCTGCTTTGAGCATTCACCTATTTCAGTAGATTGCAGAACAGTATTTTTGAATTTTTCTTTTAATTCTAAAAACAATTTTTGTTTTTCAATTTTTGTATTTACATCATCAGATTTCTCATCACAATCTTCAACTTTGACATTGTCAAAGTTTGTGACACAGTCACTTATTGGAACAGAGTTGATTGGTTTTGGACAAGGAATATTCAACTTGTCAGATGAAGTCACAAAACCGATCAACTTCTTTTCAAGTTCATCAATTCTGTTCCTCGAATTCTCAGCTTCCCTTTCAAGCTGAGATATTCTCCCAAAATGAGACTTGATTGTTTTTTCATTTTCATTTTTCAAATTTTCAAGAACAGATTTTTCATTTTCCAAAACATTTATCTGTTCTTGAAGTTTTACTTCATTAGCTTTCAGATTTTTGTTTTCAAGCTTAATCCAGAAATCCTCATCTTCTGACGATTTCTGTTTGTTTTCAAATTCTTTTTCTTTCTCTTTCAAAACCTTGTTTTCTGATGTCAAACTGTTCAAATTACCCAACAGTTTGTCATTTTCAACTTTCAGTTTCTCACAAATTTCCTGAATCATAAGAATCTGTTTATCATCAGCTTGCTTCTCATCTGTCAACTTCTTGATCTCCAATGCCAAAATTTTTGCACTTTTTTCGAGTTTGTCATTATAAGTCTTAAAGTTGTCACATTTGAAACATATTGATGCATTCTTCACAGATTCTCCAACTTTTGAATCTTTTTCTTTCAAAATTTTGTTTTCCAATGTCAAACTGTCCAAATCACTTAACAGTTTGACATTGTCTGATTCAAATTTGTCACATCTTGAACACTTCTCGGTCATCTTTACATCCTCAGCTCTCTTCTCAAGCTTGATCGCTGAAATTTCTTTAACCTGTTCTTCTACCTCTCGAACATTTTCATCAGATTTACATTTTTCTTCATCAGTTGCTTCACTTCTAATCTTTTGTAGTTCAAGTTCTCGTTCTTTAATCTTCTCGATAAACTCACCCAAAGTCACTTCTAAGTATCTCGTCTTCCAATCTGACAGATACGTTCTCCATTCATCACCCGGTAAAGCATTTTCCAGTTTGTTAACCCATTCCTCATTTGTCTTGGTAATCTTCAAACTCACCATTATCCAATACAGCTCGACATACCTTTCGATCAATTCTTCAATCGTTGAGCCGACAATGTTTAACACATGGGTTGTCATAATTGGACCGTAAAACAGTTCATATGAATAGGCCGTCAACAATTTATGGACCCTGACACAACTTTCACGTGACTACTTTGGGTCGCACACTTTGAATCACATGCACTCCTGAAAACTGATTACTACCTCGTGCAAACTGACACAAATCTGTTTAATCCTTTGCTGATTGGACCGAGAATTAGAAAAAGTGACCTTATGAGCAAATCTACTAAACTGACTAATAAGCGGACCAAATGAGCGGAACTACGAATTGTCACAATGAGCGGACCTCTTAATGTCCCTATGAGCGGATCTCAATTTTGGCACAATGAGCGGCGGACTTATCAAATTAAGTGACACTGGAGCGAACTTGATTGATCAGAAAAGCGGACCTACTGACCTGGTGTCTTTGGAGCGGACCTTAACGCAATTTGGAGCGGACCTGATGCAGTTTGGAGCGGACTTGATCAAAATATGTCCGAATAAGTGGCCTTGAAGCTGTCAAATAAGCGGATCTACTCAAATGTCCGAATAAGCGGAACCAAGTCCGAAGATGATTTCACCCATTTTTAGTCCGTATTTCAGTCTGAAACTTTCAAGGGTTTATCAATGTCCAATAACACGCAACCTGTGCAATTTTGACCCAATTCTGACAGGTACAACTTTCTGAACTGAAGGTGTAGAAGTAAGAAATGATGATGAATTCCAGCTATTCTCTATTCTCTGTAGAAAACCTCCTCCCAAGCTCTAATACCAATTGTAGGATCGTGATTCGACCCGAATGAGTCGTTCAGAGGCGTTCTTCTATGTTTCAGGTGCGGTATAACAAGAAATGTAGGTAGAAATAGCTTGTTCTTCACTTAATCTACTGTTTTATTGATTTGACAATGATTACAGCTCGATCTTCACACCGGCAGCACTTCGGCATGGAATTCGTAAACGTTACAAATGAGTTCGCTCATATGGTATTTATAGTGCAGGTAGGTTCCCATATACGGACATGACGCATAAGCGGACCAGGTAGGTTCCCATATACGGACATGACGCATAAGCGGACCAGGTAGGTTCCCATATACGGACATGTACGAATAAGCGGACCAGGTAGGTTCCCATATACGGACATGTACGAATAAGCGGACCTACACCCTAATTACATACATTTTCATATTTTCTCGTAATTCGAGCCCTAATCTATACAATACAATGAAAGACTCGATACAAGACGAAGTCGACAGATGTAGTGCACCAACACCACTAATTCGGTATATGAATGGAGCATTTCCCTTGTTTATTTTGGAATCAACTTTTCCACCCATTGATGTAAAAGAGAACATACAATCGTCGGATATTCTTTAAGAAGAACTTGCTTTTATGATCGGACACGTGGAACAAATTTTGATACGACGGATTAGCCTCCTTTAAATCTGGTAGCTCAACTTTCCCATATCCACAACATTAACCATAACATAACTTGCCCATTGTTAATCGACCTTTACCACCTTCGGAGGTCCATAACTTGTCATGACAAATCTCACATATAACAACTTGATCACCATGATCTATGTACTTTGTATAAATTTAAATATAGTGTAATAAAAATAAAAAGTATTTGTAATTTAAAGTGTGTATTAAATAATACAAAAAGTATACCACGTGAAATTCCTTTATAAGGATCTGGAACAAAAAGTTCAGCATTGCTAGGATCACCCGAATCCAAACTTTGCATAACTACTGGGGATAAATCACGTGTCTTGTGCTTCAATTTGCGTTTACCGGCTGATAACTTACTAATTGATGTTCTGTTAGATGTTGTAGTCGAATCCGTATATGTCACGATACTTGAGTTAAAAGTATATACACCAGGGGTACATAAGGACACGTCGTAGTTATGCAAATTATCAATACTTGAAGAATATATTAAAAGGATATTAAAAATTATATCCTAATTACTAACTGGTAAAATCCAAAACAAATAATTAAAAATTATAATATAAAGTATTATTATTACGTATACAAAAATAATATAAAGTATTAAAAAGTCTCACGTACATAAGGTTGTATCAAGTAAAAGTAAATAAGGCATACCATTCATAATTCCATGTAACGGGATTGTCATATTTATATTATTTGTAACATTAGAGACTTGAGATACGTTTTCTTTCCCACGTCTGATGACATCAACGTTTGTAACTTAATAATCAATAACAAATAGATAAATAAATAAATTACTACTCTTTTAAAAAAGGAAGTTAACATATAAAATACATTTTCATTATAATAAATAGAATTTCATACCAGTAGAAATGGCTGAGAGAGGAATTCTGTCAAAATCACCTATATGTATAAAATGGATTATTAAAAATACCCATAAGTATTAGTGGTTTAAATATATTTTTTAAACTTACTATTAACATATGAAGACAGCGTAGCATCTATACTTCTCTGAAAAGGGATTGTTATATCTAACTGATTTGTAACATTAGATACTTGAGATGAGTTTTCTTTATCACGTAACGTCACACCAACATTTGAAGAAGTTCTATTCTTCGTCCTCTTACTCTCAAGTATTCTTTTTCGGATTCTTCGCCTTTCAGCGGTATCAATAACTTAAAATTCAACAAAACACATAAATAAAAGTATTAGTAGCATCATAATAAAAAATATACAAACTACCTTATCTGTTATATTATGAAAGGAATCTCTTACCATTAGAAATGTTTGATAGAGGAGTTTTATCCAAAACACCTATATGTATACATGGATTATTAAAAATAAACACAAAGTATAGTAGTTTTAAAAATTAAATAATTTTAATAATAGAAACTTACTGTTAACATCAAAGTGTTTAGATTTACCAGATGATGATGTTGATGAACGAAAATTAGAGGTTCATCTTGTATTAATAATAATATATGCAAAGGTTTAACGAAATACCATATAAAACAAATAATGAATTATAAACTTTGATAATCTAGAAAATGGATATTAATTATACCTTTATTTCTGAAAATGGATATCAAACAAAAAATCGATACAATGATAATAAACAATTACCTTCAATTTGTTATTGAAGTCTTGTGATAGATTGACAATATTATGGTTGACAGTGAAGACTTCTTTAGATGACAAATGAAAAAGGGTTTTTTACATATATCCCCCTGCTAAGATGAGTTATTACATATTTACCCAACCCTTAAAATCAATTACATATTTCCCCTTTCTAAACCAAATATATTACATATTTCCCCTTCCTAAATTATATATATTACATATTTACCCATTTTATTAAAATTATTCTCATTAATTCCTATTTTACCCTTAATGAATTTATTGATTACTTTAATGAATTTACTTGTTACTCCAACAATGTGTTTTGAAACTCCAAATTTAAAACAACAAATTGCATCTTCTTCTTCCTAGTCCTACTGTACATTACAGACGATTGAATTTTTTATAAATATTAGACATTTATAAATGTCATGTATGATACTATATCATCAATAAGTAACAGTCCAATCCACTTTACTTAATCCAGCTACACCAAACACATTTTGGCCATACTTTAGTTGTATAACTTTTTTACTTCACCTGAACTATCCATTACCAAATGAGCATCTGGATAGTAGGTAAAATGGTACAAGTATGTGGCGAAAGGGGAAGTTGGCAACTCGATCATCTTAGCAGGTAACAAGATACAACGCCTAAAAGAATCTGAAATTGTTTCGAATAAAAAGCCTCAACTTATTATTTTATCAAACATACAAACAACAAACAGATGAGAAACAAGAAGCAGAAAAGGTGGTAGACCAATCATCGAATATGGCTTTCTCGTACAAGAACGCACATCATCTTCGTTTAATTCCGCTACCACTGCCGCTATTTCGCTTGTTCCCGATTTCAATTGTTTCTTTCTAACCAGAATCGCCGACCTATTTGAAGACGCCGCCCGTCGCTGCCCTCTTTTGTTTCAACGTTTGAACTTAGATTTTACTTTATGGAATTTGTTACCATACACCACCGGGATCTTTAGTGTGTTCTTGACTGAATTGATCCAGGTTCGAAGCTCCAGAGGCCGTACTAAATTGAAGAAGATTTTAAAATCCCATAGTTGGAATTTGATGGGTATTGGAACTGAGGTGATGAAAGATCTGAAAGAGAAAGGATTTATGGATGGGTTTGAAGTCGGTATTGGAACTAAGGTGATGAAAGATCTAAAAGAGAAGGGATTTAGTGGGAAAGAAAAACATTTTAGAGAAGGGTAAGTGGGAAAGAAAAAAATTTTAGAAAAAGGGTAAATGGGTAATTTCATGTATAAAGGAGAAATATGTAATAAATTTTAAGGGTTGGGTAAATATGTAATAACTAATCTTAGCAGGGGGATATATGTAAAAATCCCAATGAAAATTGATCTCAAGTAATGTGTATCCTACACATATATAGGGTTGAAAACATAATTGATTAAGTAAATGTTGTGTCAATATGGAATGTATTTAAGTAATTTGTTAGGCACACTTAACTTACCATAATATTTAATCCTAAACAATGGAAAAATAATAATTACTCATCTGAAAGATTAAATCTCGAATAGGTTAAGAATAAGTTTGGAAATTATTGATAAATATGTTTGGAAATTTTAATAAAACTTTAATCCCTTAATTAGTCTACAAAAAATTTTGGACGAAATTGACAATTTGATTAGGTTGATCATAATGATTTTCCATCAATAAGAAAAGTAACTTGTAGACATTTAACACTTTTTCAAAAATCTGTACAATAAGTTTTGAATAATACTTAAATTTCGCATTTATTAAGCATAAACTTTAAATTTGGAAGTTAGGAAAAAAAAATTGTTAATAATCTTGATTTCGTCATTTAATGAAATGTTTATTACCATTAGTTCAAAAAAAAAAAAAAAAAAACCGGCAGCACAAATATAGCAACCTATAGCATTATGAAGTTAAGTATAACCCATTATGAATTTTTAACTTCTAATTTACTCGCCAATTTACTCGGTAATCATTGTCCACTTAATTAAAGCATGGATGTTAATTCAATGATAATAGTTTACTTTTTCATTGATCGAATTCAATGGTACTTAAATTTGGCAGTGATTGAGCATAAACTTTAAATTTGGAAGTTACGCCAAAATCAATATTATAAACTTCGAATTTACTCATCAAGTGTTGTATATGAAATAAGTTTAAAACCAACCATTGTGTTCTCTTCAATCAACAGTTTTGGAGACTTATTAAAAAGCTGAACAGCCTGGTCGTGAAATAATATCAGCGCTCAACAGAATGAGAGTCATCAGAAACTTCAAGATTAATTTTGAACTTGGAAACAGGTTGAACTGTATTCTCAGAACATTGGTAATTGGAGCAGTAATAAACATTGAATTGTTTGAAATCATCAAAACAATCAGGTGCAAACAGTTCCTCGACCTCCAAAGTGGCTTCATGTGAGCAGGTAGGGCATGTCATATGGTACCAACAGTTGTTAATACTAATAACAGTACCAACAATATATACGTATACCTTTGATATCTCCCATACGGCACCAACATTAGTGATGGTTGTATCTTTAAGAAGTAAATCTGATGAGATATCTCCGTTTGCAGACATGATAACTGAAAAAATTTGAAGACATGAATTATACGTAAAAATATATGGTTAACAATTATTTATAATTGCTATATCACATATGTTAAAGAAAGACATATACGATATAAATATATGAAAAAATACATTGATGAAGAAACCCACAAGATAACAAAGCAATTTCGAATGAAGATGAAAACAAATAAAAACCGTATTTATAGAAGAAGATGTTAACATTTTGGTAAACAATTAAAATATAGTATAAGATTTATAAAATCTTGAACGTTTTATTAAATGGTTAATGAAGGAAAGGATTTGGGAAGTAATAAAGAATAATTTTATACAATCATACATTTAATTTTTAGCAGTCAATTTTGCTTGGTCAAAACCAATGTTAATTCGAATTTAAAGTTTTATAATAGTTGACTATTAATTTAACATCCAAAATATTTTTATAATCATGCCATATAAAACAAATAATTTTAATTACATAACTTAAATACTTTAATTGCAATTAAACATCCCAATTAAGCTGTAATCAACACTAAATTAGGATATTTTTTTTAGATTTGAAATATAAAATATTGCAATTAAACCAATGTTAGTTCGAATTTAAAGATTTTATAATAGTTGACTATTAATTTAACATCCAAAGTATTTTTATAATCATGCCATATAAAAATATCATTTTAATTACGTACCTTAAATACTTTAATTGCAATTAAACATACCAATAAATCTGTAATCAACACTAAATTAGGATGTTTTTTTTTATATTTGAAATATAAAATATTTAACATAAGATTTCTGCTATAATAAATAAAGTTTAATATTCTATATTGTAAAATTTGTAATCAAATGTAATTGCTTTAAAACAAATATACGATGGTTTAACATCAAGATTATTTATACATAAATTACTAAAAAAATACTTTTTATGAACGAAATCAAAATTATATACAGTTAAAGTAGTAAATAGAATGTTATGAATAACATTAGAAAAAAAAATTAAAATATGGGGCAATATAATTACACACGTAAGAGCATTCACATCCAAAGAACTAAATTGTGAGTGTGAAATTTTTAAAATATAAAGAGTATATTGAAAGTGGTTGTGAGTGGAGGAGAGAGAAAAATGTAATAATAAAGGTATAAAAATATTATTTAAGTGAAAAGGAGAGACAAGAAGTATTTGTTTTTAGTGGAAATCTATTGATATAGGAGTTATTTTTTAATGGAATGTATGTATAATTTTAGAGGGCTAGATGTGAATGTTCTAATATGCAAATAGAAAACAAATATTTATAATTATACACATAATACATCTATAAGACGATTAGTAATAAAAATTCAAACACGTCTATAATACAATATACAACCGGGCTCAAAGTGTTCTAAATTGCAATGTTACTAAACAAAATAATATAACCAAACACAAAATTGATAAAAACGACAAACCATAAATTCAAAATGTAATAACAACATCAAATAAATGCCATTGATAGATATCTTTACTTAAAGAAAATTCTTAAATTCATATTGTCTCAAAAACATTCAGAAGAACATTAAAAAACTCCCAAAATCACATGAACATAAATAAAAACCAGTTGTCTTAACTTCAACACCATCAAACCATAAATCTAATGACACCCACTACTTCTCGATTTTTGGAATCAAAAGATTAGCACCTTCAGAATATGGGCATTCATCTTTCGCATCATTAACATGATGTTTTGTTGATGAACATCCAAGTGTATCATCAGCATCATAAACATCGTGAAGATTAGGTTTCACATCACCAGAAAAAGTTGTCTTTGGATCATTCTCCAAACCTTTAGACAAAGGTGTTTCGTTATCACCAGTGAACGAAACCTCATCCTGAAAAAAATAATATTATTGGTAAATGAGTAGGAATAAAAAAATTGCTAACAGTTCATATATTAACGTATAACTAAAATTTAAAAAATAATTTCTCTTTAAAAAAAAGAAACCTTTGAAACATCACAAGGAACAGATTGAATTTCAGACGGTTGACCGCCGGTTGAATCGGAATTCTCATACTGTATCAATACAAAATAAATATGACTTGCAATTGTAATACAATATTCAACATTTAACAAAAACCAACTTCTAGTAATGATACCAGGTTTTGATAACTCATGTATTTTTAAATTTAGCGAAGAGTCCAGCAAGAATATCCAGATCTGACGTGAGCATTGAGATTCCGTAGTTCTCAACTTGGTGTATAATGTTAAACTCTAAAACATTGATGATAAAACCAAGTTTCTGCCCAACTAAAATGTCAAACAATTCGAGATAAGGTTTGGGAACGCCTCCAGAAGCCAACTCCTATCAAGTACATTAATCATTTAGGATTTTTGTAAAGATTTAGGCCAACAAAATACAGTATTCATAAATATTAATAATAACAACGAAATTGGTATGTTAACATACCTCATCATGCACTTCAACCAACTCTTTTGCAGTTTTTTTGAAAATCATAAAAGCCTCAAAATCAAATAGTGTCAGAGTCACCGTACCGTATGAGTCATGAAAAAAAAAAGAACAAACTATCAAGACAAACAAATTATCTAAGAAAAACAGGTCCTTCTCTAAGATATAAGATAGATAAACAAAAAACGGAGACGGAATCAAACTTCTCAAGAAAACTTCATGAACCAAATACACCAAAAAAAGAGTACCTATCAAATATTATGAAATTACTGAAGAAGTTTTTGATGAAGATTCGATGAAGCTGATGAAGATCAAAGGGTTTCTTGGTTTACGTGTAGATGAAAGATAAAGATCAACGTTGATGAAGTTTTTGTGTGTATTATTGACTAAAAAAAGATTATATAGGGTCCATTTTTTCGGGTGGGCGGGTCGGATTCTTGAGAATTCGGATGCAACGCACATTGAACAAACAGGAGGAAGTGTAAAAGATGTTTATGATAGTTGAGGGGTAATGATGAATTTAGGTTACCAATGTCAGATTTTTTCTTTGCCATTAAGATTACCATATTTTATTTTGAAATATATATAACATTACTATATTAATTTTATATAGGCGATCATAAGTATTGTTAATAGATTTTATTTTGTATGATTTAAAATTTAAAAACTTTAACAAAAGATCATAATTATTGTTAATGGTGGTGTTACCATATAATATAATATTAATAAAGATAAAAGATACTATTTTTGAATTATCAGTTGTGTCTTTTTTGGATGGAACTTAATCAATGATGGTATTTGGTAATAAAGAATGCAAGTTACCAACGCAAATCAATACAGAATTAAAAAAATCTTAAATTACAATTATCAAATGACTAAATATTTAAATCTTTTATTTTATAATGATTTGGAAATTGGAAATACGACACTTTAATAAAGTGTTAATATCGATAGTAAATCAAAATAATATCAGTAACATCAACTTATAAATACTAAATAGGTGAGACAACGGTCTCTTCAAACGATGCTACATTGTATAGTCCTTGAAAGGTCTCAGCGTCTCGTAAGTATTGAGCATCTTTCAGTCCAATTTGTATCTCAAGAATACCACACCGATCTATCTCAACAGATCAAGTGTCACCTTTGTTGTCAGCTAATTTGTTACGCCATGAATCAAATGAAATTGAATTTACGTTTGTAAAAGACGACACTTCTGACCATAGTTCATTTTCAAATTTAAATAGCTTCACGTTTTTATCAGGGGTCTTTCCAACAATAAACATATGAAGTGTGTTGCGGATTTTGAAAAAAACTGTATTGGCGACCAACAACATCAGTACATTGTGGTATGGAAACCTTGGAGAAAGTTTCAGATTCCACATCAAAAGCAATCGTATAACTTTTAGCAGGCGTCCAATAGTGTGGAGATGGAAAATATAAAACATTATTGCATAAAGTTCTAGAAGACCACCAATATAAACTTGAAGCGTAATCCGGTCCTTTCAAGAGAGTTAAAGTTTTCCATTCACATGTGTTCTGAAAATACACATGCGGTACAACATCATCCATACGACGTTGGAGAAGTAATATTTTAACATCGTTAGATGAATCAATATAAATCCCAACTGCATCTTTCTTTAAATCAAAAAAATGTTTAGGTTTCTTATCACACAAATTCAAAAATTGGTTAGTTGTTGGATTCCAAAGAATCAATTCGTTCGGTAGAAATTGGATGCACATCAATAAAAGACCATATTGAGAAGCAAGAATGGTTAGATTGGAAAGAGAGGTGTCAACGGGGAAGGAAATAATCTTCCTTGAAGAAATGTCTACCTTTCCTCCAATCAAGTTATGAAGATCAATTGATGACTTGACGTGATAAGCTTACGATCTTCATAATTAGCCATACGGCGATAGTGAACAATCGCAAACAAATGTGACGACAATTCATAACGCCATTGTTTGGAAACACATCTTAATCGAGCAACACACTCTGTTGGTAGCCTTGATAGGATTTCGTTAGCAAACATTTCAAATTCAAGACGTTCCATCCTACAAAATATTTAATAAGAAACAATTGATGAGAATTATGTACTCGAATTTTTGAAGTAAGCAACCAAGTTGCACGAATGATCTATAAAACATATAATAGAGCAATAATGAATCGTATGAACATGAATGGCAAATTAAAAACAAAAACTAATGAAAGATAAATAACCAAACTGAAATTTTGAGTTGGAGATAATTACCTTTGATCTCGACACAAATAATTTGACCAACTAAAATTTGCTTTATTTATAATTGCATTGGAAGGTAAACTTTATAATTTATGCGGATATTTTATTTTAAGAATATGATATATAAGATATAATCCATTGAATAAGAAAATTAATGAAAATATTGTCTCCAAAATTAGATAAATGTACCATACATCTATTTCAATTTATATTTGATTGATTAACGATATAGAAAATACATAAAAAAACAAATCAACTAAAAATAAAAAATTTATAATAAACATTTTTAATTCAATATTTTAATGGAATCCTAATAATTTGCGAGATACAAATATAGATGAAAACTTACAGTGTCAACCAATAGCTTCTGAAGCATTTTACGGATTTAAAGCGTGTTATATTTTTTTCAAACATTGTTATATTACCATACTAATATAATATTAAATGTTATTTTTTATCAAACTTAAGTAATATAATAAGAAAATGTAACAACTGTAATAAAATAATAGAATATTCGAAAGGTAACTTGTTCATAATTGATGAATTCCCAAAATTAATTAAAAAAACAGTTGACTTATCTTTATTAATATATCACAATGACATGGATTATAGCAATAAGGGTTTGTGACCACGAATAAGAGATAAAAATTGAGAACAACAAATATAAAAAACAATCCAATATATTACCATTCATGCCATTGTATTAAGATAATGAAAACATAAAACACCGAACATTGTGCAAACTTAAACGAAATAAATAAGTACGATTATTATCCATAAATATAAGAAACGGATATTTATTCAGAAAGAAGAACACGATAAAACAAATGAAGGCCCCCTCATATTATCAAATGAGATACGGATCCGGATGAATGCCTTCTTCAAGAAGTTCTTCCTGTTACAAATATCGGAAAGAGTTTGACAATTACTATAAGCAGTGTTAAATATAAATATGAATTTAAATTCATTCTATTTCTTATATGACAAAAAGATATTACCAATCTATTACTAACGCGGGTCGAATGCTTCATCAGAAATTCAAAACTTCTTAGTGCTTCATACCAATCTTTACATACAGTTCTGAACCGACCAACTGATTTGAGAGGGAGCCTAAAAAAATTTTCCATGAGCACCAAATCAAACGGGATATTCTCCATGATACGAACAAACCTAGCAAAAATATACACATATAATAACCAAACAAAATTAGTTCTTTTTCATACATCAAAAGAGAGTGGGTATTAAATAAGTTGTTTCAATACAACCTTCTTGAAGAAACACAAAAGAGTAAATAATTTGATATGTATTGGAGGGAAATGTTGTTGTTACTTATATGAAAAAAGAATTATAAATGGAATGATATATATCATTGATTAGACGATATTAACAAATATGTATGAAATATATTTGGGATGGATATATGATAGTCATGGGATTCATTCTCTTTAATCCGTTAATTTTAGTAAAAAAATTTGATTAAATTGACAATTTGATTAGCTTGATCATAATGATTTTCCATTAATAAGAAAACAAACTTACCGAAATTTAGAACTTTTCAAAAATCTGTACAATAACTTTTGAATGATACTTAAATTTGGCAGTTATTCATCTTATAAACTTTAAATTTGAAAGTTACGAAAAAATCTATATTATAAAATTAAACTTTGTAATGACAGTTACAATAAAATCGTAAATATAGTGAGCTCAGAATAATAAACTTTGAAAAAATCTATTATAACGTATAACTTGAATTCGTCAATTAATTGAATGTTTATTAGCATTAATTTAAAAAAAAACGGCGGCACAAATATAGCAACCTATATCATTATGAATTTAACTGTAACCCATTATTAATTTTAAACTTCTAATTTACTCGTCAATTTACTCGGTAATCATTGTCGACTTAATTAAAGAATGGACGTTTTATAAGTTTAATACATTAGTTGTTGATTGATAGATAATTAATACGAATATTACAATATTTAACAATATGATACTAAGTTTGAAAACCTAGCAATTAAAAAACAGTTATCATTCATACGATCATGATTGAAATATACAAATTAGTAACGTTAAAATATTTACAAAACATGATCCAGAAAGTTGGTAAGCGAAGATACTAAAACATGTACATAACATGCAAAACTTAGTAAGCTAACATATCGTTACTGAAACTAAAGTAGCGGACCAACAAAAACAGTTATCGGTACTAAAATATCAACAATCCAAAACATAATTCCACTGTTTCTAACCACCAAACGTAAAGATCATTATACTGTTTTTTAACCACCAACACATCCCATCTACCTTCACCGCCTCAATGGTAAATCAACATACCTTTACTTTTGACATATGAAACTCGGAATCCGTGACCAACTGTTTGTCTCGAACAAAATGATTCATACCAGTCACGTTGTAGCGCGGACATCCTTGAGAGTGCTCGACACCAATGGACACGTCCCAAGTCAAACCAGCGGAGTCCTTGATAATCAAATCCATCTTACGATCCAAACCGTGCAATTGTGCCCACTTCTTTTTCAGGCGCTACGAATACCAATAAAATAATTTAATAATTAAAGTGCTTAAACAGGGGTCATCCAATTATAAAGAATACAAAACACAACATACATTAGTAGTATGAAAAGGTAAATATCAAAAACTTACATAATGATTGTCCACGCGAAATACAACCGGTACTTCATCATCTGGATTTTCTTCAACACCAACTACAGGAATCAGATTAGGCAAATCATCATCAGAAACTTCAATCACCTCATTTGTAGGTTCTTTTTTGATAGCATAAAGTTCTGGTGGTAAAGTTAATAGGGCAGGTTTGCAACAGAAAACACTCATCTCATAGGTCCTCAAATCAACCATTTCAAAAACCACCAAATGATGATCAGTAATAGACATCTCCATTTTGATTCGACTCCAACCAGTTGTAATATAGAGGTCATCGTCAAAAACTTCCATATGGACGAACCATTTACGATTACCGGACGACCGTACCACAACAGGATATAACGGGCAAGTATTAAGCATCTTGTGATGAACAAACATCCTACTCACATACTACATGTGATATGCAAACATATATCAGTTCAGATGTTAAACATATATCACTTCAAATGTTAAAAAGATATAAGTTAAAATGGATAAGTACCATGCAATTATCTCGGTCCTTTAGATTTCGAGGTTGGTAGTAGAAATACTTAGACGGCGCAAGAGATATGTCTTGATAAAAGTAGATGATACGAAAAGAAGATAAAGCTTCTTCAAATTGGAAAACCACCTAGGCATAGGATGGTAACTTCAAAGAAGTGACCATATCAACCCACCCGTTATAAAGAAAGTAGTCGCCTGCAATCTTAATAATTTTTACTTTAAAAATCCTCCCATCGACAGTGTGGATGACAACATTCTTATCCGGGTAGTTGAATGTTTTAATCCACTCACCATATAATGCCGGAAGTTTCTATAAACAAACACAATAGGTAATCTTAATGGTAATTATAAGATGAATAATCAAAGACAATTTATTACAAAATAAATTATTCTGCTCCAAAATTGTTATAAGTTTGATACTAACCAACGATTTTCTGTCGTTGTTATGGACACGAGCAGTGAATCCATAAACCATTTCAGCTTTCTACACGTATGCCTGGAACATGACACCATAAGATTTACATTTAAACCATCAAAACATAAGAGTAAAAATTTATAAGTTCAAACAGGATCTTCAAAGAAGCAATAAAAAATAATCCATTACTAAAATAAAAAATCTTCAAATAACATTATGCGATAAACATTAACAGTCAACCTAATCAAAACAAAATCCATTACTAAAATCACCAAATCTTAAAATAAATTTATGTCATACCCAATAACAGCACCACTGTATAAGACAATAAAAACAAAAGATCCTTATATAAGATTGAAGACATAGATTAGTACACTAAAGAACAAACAATCTACATTTTGGTTTCGGTTTCCGGTTTAATCAGAAATAAAAGATCATGAAAAACTAAAGATCCTTGTATAAGATTGAAGATATAGAAACAAAATCGGAGACGGAATCAAACATTTAAAGTAAATTACATGAACAAAATACACCAAAAAGAGATTAGCTATCAAAAAATATGAGATTACCGAAGAAGATTTTGATGAAGATTGGATGAACTTCTTGAAGATCAAAGGATTTCTTGGTTTACGTGTAGAAGAAAGAGAGTGCACTGAGATTTTGTGTATATTATGAAGAAAATATCTATTATATACGGTCCATTTTTTCGAGTGGGCGGGTCGGATTCTAGCCATTCGGATGCCGCGATACATGAATTAAAAAGGTGGAAGTTTTTGGAGCCAAAACCAATTTCAAGAAGCCCTATGGTGATGCCACCTCATTCTCCAAGCCCTCATAACATGACACATCAGCCCTTATTTATCATGTTTATTATATATAATAGATATGTCCCATATTTTCCACAAACATTGTAATATTATACAATCAAACCATTTGTTATTACACTAGTGGATTCCTTGCATGATGCGTCGAGAGCTCAGTTTGGCCCGTATCGATTTGGTTTGTTTCATACCGGTACTTGGTATACTTTACGATACCATTTTAATACAACTCTGTTTTCAAAAAATTATGTAGGATTAAAATTGCGTGTTTTGCTTTTAAAAAATATTTAACAAAAATTAGTTATTAGAGAAAAATCAAACCAAAAGGGTTGAAGAAGTATATTACTTATAGTATAAGGGGTGAAATTGAAACTATTATTCACATCGACCTACTGGGTGGGAATTTGGTTGGTATCTGTTTGGTTCGGTTCGATTTGTTGTACGGTACTGGTACTCTACCCATAACCTAAAAAGAAAAAAAAGTCGTGATATGCCAAAAAGAATATCGACACGTGTTTTTTATCGATCAAAAACCATAATAATGAATACCGATACTGGTTCTGGTTCTGATAATATCGATACCGATACCAATGTTGGTATCGATACCGATGCCAAAAAGAATACCAATGTTGGTATCAGTTTGATTCGGCATGGTAGTGTTACATTAAAGGCAGTCGCTATAGCTTACGATTACAAAAATAATCTATTTTGAATAAATCTCTAATTTCAACAAACCTGCATATTTATACATGTCGAGAGAAAAGTCAAATTAAATGAAAACTAAATATGTTAAAGACTTATATTAGTTAAAGTATAAAAAGTAAAACTGAAGGTAAATAAAACTTGTTATTGTATAATAAATTCACTATTCATATTCTAACCAAGCTATCGCCTGCCTCATTGCATCAGCACACAACCCAACCCTTGATAAGAAGCGTCGGACTACATGACAAGATCTTCATTTCCCTCCTCTAAAGTTTATGTCGGAGCCTGTGTTAAACTTTCTTTCAGTTCTTGAAATGCATAATCCTAATCTGGACCTTATATGAACTTTAACTCCTTTCTTGTTAGTTTAGTTAACGACGTCGCCGACTTTGAAAAATATTGTATAAATCTCCTGGAATATCCTGCCAATCCGAGGAAGCTGCAAACTTTCAATAACGTCTTTATAGGATTCCATTGCATATCTGCTTCAACTTTTGCGGGGTCTACCATTATTCCATCCGGGTTAATGGCATGACCCAGAAATCGTACTTCGCGTAGCCAAAGGAAAATTTCAAAAACTTGCCATATAGTTTCTCTATCCTTAATGTTTCCAATACCTCCTTTATGTGACAAGTGTGGTCACATTCTTTCTTTACTTAGATTATAACATCATAATAAACACACACGATTATAGAGCGATCTAACACTACACTGGACTGCATATTCGAATAATCAAATCCATGAATGCAGCAAGAGCATTAGTCAAACCAAAACCAAATTACATTACAAGAAACTCGTAATGTTCATAGCACATACGGAAAGTCATCTTCAGGATGTTGATGTGTGCAAAATGTAACATATAAATTACATCAAATAAGGCATAAAACTAACCCTCTTTAGTACTAATGTTGGAAAAAGTGTGTTTTTGTCTTCCTTTTGAATTTACAGGACCAAATGAGCTTAAATGAACAAAAGGAACAAATATACAGCCAAAACCAACATAAATACAAAGAAAAGGAATAAACGTGACATGCCCGACCCCTCGACAGCATCCCCAAAGCAAAAACAAGACAACAGAAGACTGACCATGGGGCCGTGCCTAGCCGGACACGGGGGCGTGGTCAGGTTCCTGCAGAAAAGACAAACCTGTAGAAGCTTCTACACTCACCACGGGGGCGTGGTCAATGCAAAGATACGTAGAATCTTGCAAAATCTTGATAGTACAGATACGATGCTGACCACGAGGCCATTCACACTGGACACGGGGCCGTGTGTGACCCTCTGCTGACACTTGCATTTAATGAAGGAAGAGAAAAGGTTGGCCACGGGGGCGTGCCCGCTGGACACGGGGCCGTGGCCAGAGCTCTGTGTAGGTAATAAATAGGGGTGCTTGGTTCACTTCAAAGGCATCCATTGGCAAACCACTACTCTCCCACTTTGCCACCACTCCACCACCACTACAACACCAACACCCACCACTAGGGGGGGGGGGGGGGGCAGTTCTGACCCAAAGTCTTTGAGATGGGTCATTTTGGGTTATTTATAAAATACAAGGGGTGGGTTTGGGTTAAAGTAATTTAAGTAAAAGGGTTGAAAGGGGTTAATTTAAAAAACAAGTAAGGTAACTACGGGTCAATGCGGGTTGAACATTTTCAAGGAACGGTTCTTTAGGGTTGAGTATCATCAACCACGGGTTATAGATGCTCCTCCAGTCCTCCGCCACAAACCTCCGCCGTCTCCTCCACCACAAACCCACACCATTTCCGACGTCTCATCCGGCACAAACCCCCACCGTCTCCGATGTCTCAGCCTGCACAAACTCCCACTATCATCATCAAACACCCTACCAACTCCTACGTTTCTCCGATGCCTTCATAGCAGCAGCTGCAGTAGGTACTCCACTCGAATTAATGTCATTCTTTCATATAATTATCCGTCAGATTATACAAATCTTTTGTTAATTTTATGTACCAATACTGTATCAATCTGGATTACAAATTATGGATGTTCTTAGTGAAAATGCATATAGGATTAGTGAAAACAGGTAAGAAAAAACGGCACTCACGTTAACTTTATGTACCAATACTGTATCGATCGAACTCAAAAATGGCACTGTTGTTCATGGAACAATCATAGGCACTTACCGTTTCATTTCAAATGGAATTAGTTGCTGATAATTATGCATCTTATTACTGTTTGATTTTGTTATGTTTTGAATTTATTTTGATCTTAGTGTTTTAGGGACATATGTTGATGTTTAGCTGTGTTATTGTAGGCTTAACAGGGATCAGGTTTCAGCTCATCTTTTTAATAATATAATGCAAGGTTCTAATCATAGATTTATAGTAAGATATTGATATGCAATCGGTTTTACTTGTGCTTTGCAAGCACTAAGCACATAGTAAGCACATAGTTGTAAGCTAGAGTCCTAATAGGAAGTAATAATTAGGAAAATGTTCAGCATGAAAGCATTTGTAACAGGTTAGAGCTAGTTTATTTATGGGTATATGTCAAGTTGCAACTGTTTTGCTTCTCAAGTAGGTCTATAATTTGGAAAAAAATATATCGAATCTGTTTACATCTGAAGAAGCCCACTTTTTTTAGTCGAACCCATCCCGACCCGAACCCATTCTTAACACGAACCAACCCGGACCCGTTTTAACCCGACAAAATTGCCCCTTGGTGTACAATCTCTTTAAAAAACACATTTTTTAACTAACCCGACCCGAAACCCGTTCTGACCCGAAACCCGTTCCGACCCGAATCCGTTTGACCCGAACCCGTTTCGACCCGAACCAAAACAACCCTTTTTTTAGTTGACCTGTTTTGACCCGAACCCGTTTTGACCCATGACCCGACCCGACCCAACCCGACCCGTTTGCCAGGTCTACCCACCACCATCATCCATCTTTAGAGTGTGTAGTAGTCTCGGGATCAAAAATTGATCATAGAGGTTCTTGCCAATCAAATGCCATGTTTGGTTAAGCCTCTTAAATCACTTGGTGAAGACAAGACTTTTATGTATTACTTTTGATTTTTAATCTTTCGGTACTTTTTATTTGGTTTTGTATTAATGACTCTAATAATTAGTTTCTTATGTTGAAGGTGAATTTTTCCTATCATTCTTCCGTGGTGTCTTGGCGTTACTTTACTATCTATATAAAGTAAAAGATTACATCATTTATGTTTTTACGGTCTATATAAAAGCTTGTTGACTACCTGGTCGGGGGTTAGGGGAATGGTTTGGTAAGGTTTCTTGCCTTGTTCAGTGTATAGATCCTGCAAGGACCTGGTTCAAGCTTACTAGGACCTCCTTCAATACCCACTGATATTGAATGGCGGGGGTGCGAATAGCTTGAACCCCTCATATGTAAACTACTATTAATACATTAAACCGGCTACTTGTGATTGTATCCATGCTGACTTAAACCACTTAGCCGAGGGTAACGTCACCTTCAAAAGAGGGGCCTACCACTTTTCGCATAAATAACTTAATTAATTATCTTTCAATATTCCGGTCCTTTAGGATTGTATCCCCACTGACTCAAACCACTGGGTTGAGGGTAATGTCAACTTCAAAAGAGGGGCCTACTGCTATAACTAAGATAATCTTTTAAAAAGTCCGAAAGTGCGAAAATCATCAAAGGATACATTAAAGGCGAATCGGATCCAAGTGATTCATCTTATCTATCTGTTTTTCTTTTATTTTATTTCTGCATTTTTAGTTTTTATTTTCACGTTTTAAATCTTTTCTCAAAAAAAAAAAAAAAGATTGATTAGACGTTGAGGATAAACCGGTACTAAAAGCTCTTGTGTCCCTGGACGACCTCGGTATCTTACCAACACTATACTACGCTCACGATGGGTGCACTTGCCCAAGTATGTGTTTAGTGTAGTAGAATATCGTGTTTTATAAATTAAAAAGTTGACTAATGCGTAAAATGGGCTCAAAATATTAATAAAATCATATCACGCTTCGCACACACCAATGTCTTGTTCCTTAACTTTTATTGATGGTAACCCGACCTGAGATCGATCCTGGAGAACTAACTTGCTCCTTGTGTAGGTCAAACAGATCATCAAATCTAGGAAACGGGTACATATCATTCACCGTGAGTTTGTTCAACCCAATAATCAATACACATTCATATAGTTCCATATTTTTTCTTCACAAATAACACCGGTGTGCCCTTGAGATACTCTGTCGTAAGAAACCTTTATCTCGGAGGTCTTATAATTGGGAATCAATTCTTTCATTTTAATTGGATTTAAACAACACATCTCGGATGTCACACACCACAAACACATTACTCTAGTAGGCTTACAATTTGCAATTTCTACATCAAAGGACTTGTTATCTTTTTAACATTACCATGCAATACATCAAAAAAATGTAGCAACAATAAAACTCATACTTGCACCAGAATAAAAAATACTAACGCGAGAACATTATTTATCGAAAACTTATCTATCACTACATCGGGGTCGACCATGGTGAAAACTCATGCCTTAGCTTTTGGCTTTAACCACCTTCTTGTCATTTTGTTTCTTGTCCCTGAGCCTTTGGCTTCTTGCATTCTTTGCCGAGGTGTCAAAACCCACTAAATTTATGACATTTCGGGACATTAGGGCAGTAACGAGAGAAGTGTCTAGTTTTCCCACATCGGTAGAAATGGTTTGTCCATACAAGGCACTCGTCGAAGTGCTTCTTTTCACACTTCCCGCACAATCCAGTTTCCTCAACCGCTATCTTTTTCTCTACGGGACCCAATTTATCATTTATGAACTTTTTAGGAGGGTTAGACCACTTCTTCCTGGATCACGAGTTGGTTCATCATCATAAAGTATCCCACCAATCTCCACGACTATTTCGAACGTCTTACGACCACTAGCTTTCATGAGTGCACGAACCTTAGGTGAATACCCCGTAACATAGTATACCATCCGCCTCTTCTCTGTGATGATAAGGTACATGACCAACCTTGCCATTTCAATATACTTGGAGGTATACTTGTGGTGCCTTAGACCACCAACCTTTGAACCCCAAGAATTCCTTCTCAACCTCATCAATCCCATTCATTGGGCAGAACTTCTTGGTCACCAGCTCCTTTAATTCCTCCTACTACAACTTCTTTATTTCCTCTGCACTCTTGGTTTGCTTAATAGCATTCCACTAATGAATTACCTCAACAATAATGAAATGAGCTGCACACTTAACAACTTGTTTGGGCCTACTCATTGATGGATATGACTGCTTACATTTAAGAAATCTTGTGCGTCGTATATGGCATTCTTCCTTCCTTTGAATGTTTATGGTTTCAACCCTTGAAAGCTTGATACATACAAGCTTTTGAAGCATTCTTGTCAGGGTCACTGACTTCCTTGTCAGTCTCGAGGCTCTCGATTTCCTTCACTCAATCTTTCTTACTCCCTTTCCATTCTCAAGTTCCTCAACCTTCAGAGCTAAAATGCTTCAGACATAATTCATAACTGATGGCATGGTGTCATGAATAACCTTGTACACAACATGATTTAGGGTGAAGTCTCCTTTATTGTGTAGAGAGTGCATATCAATCTTAATAGGAATAGATCATTCACGTTCTATTTTAGTCTGTTTGGTCTTCCTTTGGGGGATTTGGGGTTCGCCATCGTGTCCACCACGTCTTATTCCATGTGCACCACCACGAGCCATTAAAACAATTCCTAGTATAAGATTGATCACCAACGGTACAAAGCTAGGTAATTATTCATATGTAAGGTAAGTAACTAATAAGAGTGGCCAATTGGCATTACCTTTTACTTTACATTTCGGGTTTTAAGTATTCCTTTTCATGAACTACCCTTTCTAGCATCCTTTTACCATGTCACATTCTCGATTTAAATTTACGCATTGGAGAATCCCTAAATATCTCAAACTATGGCCCCGATACCAGCTTCTAAGGACCCAAACCGGAGAGTCCTTACAGTTGGATTTTAACATCAAACCATAGCTCTTAAACTAAAACATGTCACATAATGCAACGAAATATATCAAAATCTTAAAATAAAAGTCATATAAGGTCGATAGGATGACAATCTTTAAGGTAGGGTAGCATGCTCATGCCGTGGACCCCTTATCATGCATCAAAATCCACTTAACCCGATATGCATGCTAACAAGTCAGGTACAATGAGTGAGTTCTAGTTTTAGGCTTAAATAAATCTTTAGTAAAAACATGTGATAAATCGTACTATACATAATGCATATCAACATCAGTAGTTAATGTAAACATCAAATTGTGAAGCGAACTACACCGTCAACTTCTTATCACAAAGACAAGCAGGCTTATACCAGCATAAAACTCTATCAACACCTGCTACGTCACCGCGCTCACATGCTCTATCAATACATTTCTAGCAACATGGGCACATAACATGCAACAGACACCTCAACTAACTTCAAGTATAAACGTATATAGTTTCATGTATGTCACCCAAAGAGGTAGCTTCTTTACTGATCACTACGTATAGTCTGACCCTTGAACACTTAGCCAATTGGTCAAAGATTCAAATAAACCACGCCAACTTTTCATTCCCTAAGACTCAGTAAACATAAGACTTTTCATAGGTGAACATGTCATCGAAATGTAACTTTTCGTTCTCAAAACATTTGTTGGACCCAGTATGGCATTAACAACTTCTTTTTACGTAATATGGCAAGTGATTTCAGTATATGTGAAAAAGATGTGCGGAAATGGAAATCAGACTTTCAAGAAACAAGACCTACAGAATTATCAAGTTTATATCACTTTGAAACAAATTAGTTTAACAAGGTGATTGTAAGATTATTATCTAATACAAATGAATCTTGATTTCTGTGGGTGAGAAGAGCAGTGGAGTTTGGGTATTTGTATATGAATGCTAAGCTTCAAACTCAAGTATCTTCTGCCTCTCGAGCCTTCTATTTATAAACGGTTGTGGACATGAATAAACAATTGTTTATTCATGCAATAAGTGCTGTGTAAAGTAGCAATTTGACATATTCATTGAATCCATCGTTCAAGTTGCATTTGTAATCATGATAACCAATAATGTCATGCTTTGGTCATGGGTGGCAGGATAGAGTTGTGATTTTTAGACAAGTGGGGCTTTCATCAGAATTTCTGATAAACCACTTCATCAGAAATTCTGGTGAACAAATCATCAGAAAGTCTGATGATCAGAATTGTCAGAAACTGATGATATTTCATCAGAAATATCATCAGATCCATCAGAAATGACCTTCTCTGATAATCCAAATCAACTCTTGATCAACTTGTGATTCTTTGAAGTAGATACTTTGCATTTCAGTTGTCCTATCTGATCTTCTTCTTCTTGCTGTGATCTTCAGGACTGTTATCTTCTTCAGAGATCCAGTTGATTGAGATTTTCTTCAATACTTACAAATAAAGTTTCCTAACAGTTTCCCCCTAAGTATTGTAAGAAAATGAACTACCTATATCCAATGTAAACAACTTTTAACTATTCCTTGAAAAGAAAAATCAAGTTACTAAGTTTCACAAACATAAAACATAAACCATCCAACCATTGTTCAAAAACAGAAAAACAAACTCTAAATATTGTTCAAAAACTGCAATATCTCATCAATTCATTTAATTGATCTTCACTCCACTTATGTGTTTGTCTCCTGGTTTCAGCTTCTTCTTGTGATTAATTGCCTTTTGAGTTGTCTTGTACATTGACTTGTACCATTCTCTTGCTTCCATCTAATTTTCAATACAATCTACAATTGTCTTTCTCAGCTGTTCATTGTTCTTTCCTTTCTTTTTGAACTGCTCTTGTTTATCATTTATGCAGTTTCTTATATATTTCAAAGTTTGGTTTGAATACCTGCAAATTTCACTGATTTTGAATAGAGCTTTCTCTTCATGAGCATCTTTGAAGACTGCACATATGTTTGGTGTGTCAAAGATTGCTCCAGTTCTTACTAACTTTGAAGGAATTTCAGCTGGAATCAATGTGTTGGGTGGAGGTATTAACACTTTGGTGCTATACTCGAAATTGATACATAGATCAAAGTCTGTTAGTGCTACTCTTTTGTATAATTTTGCTCCTGCACTTTTAAGACTGTCAAGGGCTCTTCTGATCACTACTGAACCACCTCTCCATTCATCAATAATGTTCTTCATCTTGACTATGTCCATTGGATGAATCTTATCAGCCAGATCTGCATCAATAACCTTTTGAACATCTTTATCTTTTCTGATCAGGGTATACTTGTTTTGACTTTCATTCCCTAATATGCCTCCTCCGGTAGTCAAAGTATCAACTCTTTCAATTGATACTATTGGATTGGTCAAGTTGTTGTGCAATATTACCCAACTGTCATTGTTTCTTTCTTCAAGAATACCTTTACTCATTGGTGAGAGCGGCCTTGTTGGGTTGTCTTCTGGACCTTTCCAATAGTAGTGCTTTAGATGTTCTTCTGGATACATGATTGTGTGTAGATCACCTTCCAGCACTTCTGATTCTTTGATTTTGCCTTCTGAATCTTCTCTCATTATTTTTCTTGGCCTTATTGAGGAGGTCACTTCATGTTCCATTCTTCTCTTCTCTTTTGTATCCATCCTTATGCTAAATTCTGTTTCTCCAGTGATGGTTGTAGAAGATGGTTGAGCTGGAACATATTCTTTATGTTGGATCTTTGAAGTGTCTGGCTTTGGTATGTTTGGTGGAGGACCCATGGGTAACTTTTGCTTATCTGGTGGTGGACCCATGGTCTGCTTCTGTTTTTGAGCTGTTGAAGTTCCTGTTTGCTTAATTTGTTCTTGTTGAATGGTTTCTGGTTGAAGTTGAGGATTTTCTGATCCTGTTGCTTGTCTTTCTTGTGGAATTGGAGTTTTTAATGTATGAAGATCAACTTTTGCCAGTGTGGCAACATTGAACTGCAATCTTTTTACTAACAAGTGGATGTCAGTAAGAGCTTGAGTGTTTGTTTCTTCTTGCTTCTTCATCTTCTGAAACTCCTGACTTTCTTTATTTCTTTGTGCGCTTAATTCCATTAACAATTTCTCAAAAGCCTCAGTCAAGCTGCTGCTGTTGTCACACCCTGGCTTTGCGGAAGCGTGGTTAATTTGGTGTGACTTCTTAATACCATAGCTTAATCATAACCAAGTTATATGAATTAAAAATATGCAAGATCATCCATTAAAATAAAAATACCATAACATTGTCTTAACGGGATAACACCCTAACAACCATAAACTTGTTCACCAAACATTACAAATTCAATCTTAACATAAACATGATTCAAGGACTGTGACTTGTCCAGGAAAGAGTCACATTCCCCGAACCCTGGATGACCTCGGTGACTAATGCAGCGGGAAAACATGCCATACCGTGCCAGATCTTTTAATTCCCTGAAATACATGTAAGTTGAAAAATCAACAATAATGTTGAGCGAGTTCATGCGAAAGTGAGTAAATAAACCTTTGTATTTATCAAAAACCCTGGTATGTAGCAAATAAGGAAAAAGAGATCACCAATGGTTTGCAAGGCCATTGATATGTGTGAAGTGCAAGTAGGAAGACTCAAACCTAGCGGATTTATGCGTCGGGCACTAAGTCACCCCGAGGTCCGTTATGCTGGACCTGGGGCTGGGCTCGCTACACCCAGATAGATCTACCGCTCCTGTCCCTCGGTCCTACCATGAGGATTAATGGCCTCAAGTTTCCGCCTACCCACTCACATGATCTAAGTAACAAACCTCCTTACGCTAACCATACCATGTATAAAGTATTCATAATCAATGTAACATGTATTTCACCCCCGCAGTTTAGAAAACTGAAAACAGTTAAGAGAAAAGGGGGACATGAACTCACAGTCAGTGCGTCGATATACCAAGTACTCCGAATGTCAGGCAGCTGTGCAACGACCTACATGTACTAATTCTATTAGACAGATGGCCGTGCCTTAGCTTTATAGTTTAGATTTTTGGGAAATAGTTAGACAACTATTTCGTGTTTAAATTTTGCATGTACTTTGGTAATTAATCTGTCACACCCCCAAAATCCACACGCGGAGTACCACCGCTTGGAGGCGTGACGTGACCAGGATCAAGCCATCAATCATATCAAACGTAGCATTTAATAATAAAAGTAGATAATATAATTCATCACGACATGATCGATGTTCAAAAACCAAACTTTGTATCAATAGCGGAAGCATAATAATGTAAACCCAAAGTAAATCATAAGTTCAAATATTCGAAACGTTAAATATAGTGTTCATGATCTGTGCTCCACAACGACCTGCTCCTCCTTGTGCAAGCTCCATAAATACCTAAGGTCCTGCAAGGCATGCAGCAGAGAGTCAACAACTAGTTGAGCGAGTTCACAGTTAACAGTTCAGTAATAGTATAGAATGAGTAGTAGTATGTTCGTTCGTTATGTCATGTATCGTATTAAATCCCATCGCGGCCTCCCAGGCAGGTATGCGAAGATATTAGGGGATGTCTTTCCCAAGTGTTCTAGACTAGGTTTATTTGTATCGCGGCCTACCAGGCAGGTGTGCGAAGATTAGTAAATTCCAGTTCGCGGCCTTCCTAAGGCAGGTGTGCGAAGACAGTCATAATATCGCGGCCAACCCTTGGCAGGTGTGCGAAGATCAGTCCAATAAGTGTTACTAGTCTAGTCGTAGTTCTATCAGCGGAGTATGTACAATAGTTCATCAAATCCCATTCCCACCCGGGAACCCCATGCCTTGGCTGTGTGAACTCACCTTGGTTTGCTCTGTATGCTAAGTATGTTCTCAAAGTAAATCAATTACGTCCTAGAGTATGCACGTACACAATCAGTTTGAATTCATACAGTTCACGTATAAGCATAATCAATGATCACCAAGTAGTACACATCACTAATCAACATTACACAAGTCATGCGTAGTGTTTAACATCAGTTAGTTAACTCAGTTAACACTTAACAGAATTAAATCAGTTTACTGTGCAAGTTATCCAAGTTGGCGAAACACATGTTTGACGAAACACTTGTGTTTCGTCAACTACCCTTGGCGAATCAGAAGTTCTATTTTGTCAGCCTCTCCTTGGCGAAACACACTCTCTGTTTCGCCAAGCTCCTATTTCGTCAAACATTCACCTTCGTCAAATATTCAAAGTCGTCAAACATTCTAATTCGTTAAGCAGCAGTTACGTCCACACGTCAGTTACGTAATCATCACAGAAAACCCTAATCATTCTAACAGCCGTTATCATTGTTCAATCATACAATCGTTAATCACATAATCATCATCTAATCATCATACAACAATCATTACCCAGAAACATACGGAATCATCATCATATAGAAATCGATTAATACCGCACGTCATCATCCATTTAACACATAATCAGCAGGGTAGAACTATGTAACAGATTCATAACATGTAATGCTTATTCATTCCGTATTCATCAATAAGTTTTGCAACACTAAATCAACACTATAGACCATAGCCTAGTCAAAACCATTAACCAAAACATGAACACGGTCATAAATCTAGCATGATCCTTCACGGTTACAAACAAGAACAGTAATGGATGATATAGACAAGCAATCACACGTAGAAAAACACTAACCGTAAAGAACAAGGAAGCAACTAGATCGGTTCGGGGCTTCGGTTATGCGAGATCGCCATCACAGAGAAAGGGAGTTCTAGGGTTTCTCCTGTTTTCGCTAAAGTGTGACGAATGAAGAGGGAATCCGGTATATAGTTACGTAATGTGTTGGGCCGCTAATGGGCCTTGGCGAAACTGGTTGGGCCGGCGAAACAGGATTGGCGAAACAGGTTTTCTGTTTCGTCGGATGGTTCTTGGCGAATCACAATTCTGATTCGTTAAGATGTTGTGTGGCGAATCACATATGATTCGTCGGGTCCTTAACGGGCTAGTGGGCTTTATCCAATTCAGGTTTAATAATTAAGCTTTTCACACTAACACATAATCAAGCAGTCACGAAACACTTTCATTTATCACAACGTACACATTACAAGTCAAACGAGTCAAACGACTAATCAGTCAAAGTCAACAGTCAAAGTCAACGTGCATTTAAAGTCGAAAGGTCGAGTTGTCACATTATCCCCAACTTAAAAGAAATTTCGTCCCGAAATTTGGTAAGTACTTACTGAGGAAGCTAGATAGGTTGCATCGTTCACTGGTTTTTCCTGGGGTGTCACATCCTCCCCCCGTTGATCTGGAATTTCGTCCCGAAATTCCGTGGTAGTAGCTTTAGCCTCAGCAGTGGTTGCATTGGTTCCGAATAACTGGGGATACTTTTCTGTCATCTGGTCTTCGCGTTCCCAGGTGTACTCTGGGCCACGACGGGAGTTCCAACGAACTCGAACAAGAGGGATTCTCTTGTTTTTGAGGACCTTAACATCCCGGTCCGTGATTTCAACTGGTTCCTCGACGAACTGCAACCGCTCATCGATAGTGAGTTCCTTAAAAGGAACTATGAGGGTCTCATCTGACAGGCACTTCTTTAGATTCGACACGTGAAAAACATTGTGAACTGCACCGAGTTCAGCTGGTAGGTTCAATCTGTAGGCTACTTTGCCGATTTTCTCAATGATCTCGAATGGTCCGACATACCGCGGATTTAATTTGCCCCATTTGCCAAAACGTACCACACCCTTCCAGGGTGAAACTTTAAGTAAAACCCGGTCCCCGACCTGAAATTCCAATGGCTTTCTACGCTTATCCGCGTAGGCTTTCTGACGGTCGCGTGCTGCCGCCAGGCGTTGTCGTATCTGTGCAATCTTTTCTGTGGCGTCCACCACAATTTCTGGACCCGTGATCTGACTATCCCCCACCTCTGCCCAATAGAGAGGTGACCGGCATTTACGCCCGTACAATGCCTCGAATGGAGCGGCTTGTATGCTGGTGTGATAACTGTTATTGTATGAGAACTCCACCAAAGGGAGATGCTTTTCCCAGCCGTTGCCGAAATCGATAACACATGCCCGAAGCATGTCTTCGAGAGTCTGGATCGTTCGCTCAGACTGCCCATCCGTTTGAGGGTGATACGCTGTGCTCATGTCTAACCGTGAGCCGAAAGATTTATGCATCGCTTGCCATAGCTCTGACGTGAATCGTGCATCCCGATCCGAAATGATGGAGGTGGGCACCCCGTGCCTCGAAACAACTTCTTTAAGATAGATGTCTGCGAGAGTGGAGAACTTATCCGTCTCCTTAATAGCCAGGAAGTGTGCAGACTTGGTGAGTTGATCCACGATCACCCATATGGTATCATTCCCACGCTGGGATCTGGGTAAGCCTGTAACAAAATCCATGGAAATTTCTTCCCATTTCCATTGAGGTATCTTGGGTTGCTGAAGTAGACCCGCTGGTTTATGGTATTCCACCTTGACCCTTGCACATGTCAAACACTTGCCGACGTAAGTAGTGATGTGGGCCTTCATACTAGGCCACCAGTATGTAGTTCTGATGTCATGGTACATTTTATCCGACCCTGGATGTACCGAGTAGCGAGACTTGTGAGCTTCGTCCATTACTAGCTCGCGTAAACCGCTAAAAAGTGGGACCCAAATACGCCCTGTTACATAGTAGGCGCCGTCTTCCTCTTGTTCCATTCGTTGCCTTGAGCCGCGTAAGGCTTCAGCCTTGACGTTTTCGGGTTTTAAAGCTTCTATCTGAGCAGTTCGTATCTGTGCAGGAAGACTGGACTGAATAGTGAGCTGCAAGGCTCGTACGAGTCTAGGTAGAGTGTCTTTCCGACTGAGAGCGTCAGCCACAACATTGGCCTTGCCTGGATGGTACTTGATGGCGCATTCATAATCGTTCAAAATTTCAACCCATCTTCGTTGACGCATGTTCAAATCCTTTTGCTTAAGGATATGCTCGAGACTCCTGTGATCGGTGTATATTGTGCACCTGGTACCGTACAGGTAGTGTCGCCATATCTTAAGCGCGAAAACAACAGCTCCCAGCTCTAAATCATGCGTCGTGTAGTTCCGTTCATGAACCTTGAGTTGACGAGAAGCGTAGGCAATAACCTTATCCCGTTGCATCAACACACACCCAAGTCCCTGTATCGATGCGTCACAATAAACCACGAAGTCATCTGTGCCCTCCGGCAATGAGAGAATAGGTGCGCTGCAAAGCCTATCCTTTAGGTACTGAAAAGCGGTCTCCTGGGGCTCTCCCCAGCGATAGGTGACACCCTTCTGTGTCAGTAGTGTAAGCGGCTGTGCGATCTTGGAGAAGTCTTTGATAAACCGTCTGTAGTAACCCGCCAATCCCAAGAATTGGCGTATTTCTGTTGGTGTACGTGACGCAGGCCAGTTCCTGATCGAATCTACTTTGGATGGATCGACATGAATCCCATCCCTGTTCACCACATGGCCTAAGAAGTGGACTTCATGAAGCCAGAAGTCGCATTTGGAAAACTTGGCGTACAATTGCTCCTTTCGAAGAAGTTCCAAAATCAATCGTAGGTGCTGCTCGTGCTCCTCCTGACTCTTGGAGTAGATCAGGATGTCGTCAATAAACACTATCACAAACTTGACTAAGTACGGCTTGCACACCCTGTTCATCAGGTCCATAAATACGGCAGGCGCGTTCGTTAGCCCGAATGGCATGACAAGAAACTCGTAGTGACCGTAACGAGTTCTGAATGCGGTTTTGGAGACGTCCTCATCCCGGACTCTCAGCTGATGATACCTTGACCTCAAGTCTATCTTGGAGTAGTAACTCGACCCCTGCAACTGGTCGAATAAGTCGTCTATACGCGGAAGAGGATAACGGTTCTTCACCGTTACCTTGTTCAGTTCACGGTAGTCGATGCACATCCTGAAAGTGCCATCCTTCTTTTTCACGAAAAGTACTGGAGCTCCCCAAGGCGATGAGCTTGGACGAATAAAGCCCTTTTCCAAGAGCTCTTGCAACTGCTTCGACAGTTCTTCCAGTTCAGTTGGAGCTAAACGATACGGTGCGTGGGCTATAGGTGCTGCTCCTGGAGCTAACTCAATCTGGAATTCGACTTGGCGATGAGGCGGTAAACCGGGTAAATCTTCAGGAAACACCTGAGGAAAGTCATGCACAACTGGAATATCCTCCAGCTTCTTTTCCTTTGCTGATGCGTCAGTGACAAGTGCCAGAATTGCAGTGTGACCCTTACGTAAACATTTATGCGCCTTTAAGAAAGAGATGATGCCAACCACAGCACCACTCTTGTCGCCTTGAACTTCAAGAGGTTCTTGACTAGAACGAGGAATACGAATAACTTTTTCCTTGCATAAAATCTCTGCGTGATGTTGGGATAACCAATCCATACCGATAACGACGTCGAAACTACCCAAAACGATGGGTATAAGATCAATCGAGAAGGTCTGACCAGCTAGAACGATGCTACAATCCTTGATTACATGTGCGGCTTCTACACCTTTACCGTTTGCTAACTCTACGACATGTTTGGCGTTTAGGGGTGTTGGTGTACGTTTTAACAATTTACTCATTTTCAAGGACATATAGCTTGTATCAGCACCCGAATCAAATAAGACAGTAACATAAATATCGCCGAGAAGAAACTTACCCATAACCACATTGGGATCATTCACTGCGTCACCCCGACCTAGCACAAAAGCACGACCCTGAGCTTCGTTGCCATTGTTGTTGTTTCCCCCGTTGTTGTTATGGTTCCCGTTGCCCTGATTGTTGTTGTTGCGATTCTGGTTCTGGTTCAGTTGAGGGCAATCACGTTTGTAGTGGCCTTCAGCCCCACACTGGAAACATCCCCGATTTCCACGCTGTGGCTGCTGCTGCTGGTTCTGTGGAGCTGGCGGTGGGAGTTGCTGGTTCTGATTTGCTGGCCGTGAGCTTCTACAATCCTTAGCCTCATGACCCGGCTTGAGGCATCTTTGACAACGTTCCCTGCGACACCTTCCACTGTGGTGTTTGTTGCACCTATTACACCACGGATGAGTTCCCCTATAACCACTCTACCCCTGACTGCCCGATGATTGCTGATTCGGACTCTGATAATCGTTGGTGCGACGCTGCTGTGCTTGAGACTGAGCAGAAACTGATCCCTTGCTGGAATCCCCATCCCACTTCCTTTTGTTCTCGCTGGGCGTGGCAGAAGTAGTAGCTGGAGTAGTAGTAGCAGTAGTGGTAGCACTGATGCGTTTTGGCAGCTTGTTCTGATCCACTGCCTGATCGGTGAGTCGATAGGCAAGACGCTGAATGTCTTGGATATTGTTGAGGTTAGCCGACGTCACGTGGCTCTGAATCTCTGGCGCAAGCCCCTTGAGATACAACTCAATGCGCTAAACTGGAGGGTCCACCATCGTTGGACATAAGATGGCCAGTTCATTTGATCGTTTCGTATAAGCCTCAATCTCTGACCCCGTCATCTTCAAGTGGTATAGCTCATTCTCCAGCTTGTGGATGTCGTCTCGCGTGCAGTACTCACGCTTAATCAATTCCTTTAAATCCTCCCAAGGTGTGGCGTTAGCAGCTGCCAACCCTAGGATCTGTACTTGCGCGTTCCACCAGGTGAGCGCAATCCCTTCCAACGTGCCAGTGGCATACTTGACCCTGCGAGCCTCAGGGCATTCACACATTTCGAACACAGATTCTAGCTTCTCAAACCAATGGAGGAGTCCCACTGCCCCCTCGGTGCCACTGAAAGTACTTGGACGACAGTCCATGAAGTTCTTGAAAGTGCAGACAGGCTGTTGCGCGTGTTGACCTATTGTGTACGAATAGGACAAAGTTAAATACGAGAGTTAATGTAGGATCTAAGGATCCTAGTGTGAGTCCATACTACAGGGTATACTACCTGCTTGAGCAGCTGCAAGTGCCGCAGCAACTTGAGCTTGAACGAGAGCCTCTAGCTGGGCTTGAGTCATGTTAATTCGTCCAGACATGATCTTCATAGCAAATGCAACATGAGTTAGAGAGGTTCACGAATAGAGCGATGACAGAAGAGTGTAAGCACATAGGGGTTCTCATGTAACGACGTATGGTAAGCAATGTAATCTAGCATACTACGAGCAAAGTTCTAAGCAGTTCTAGCAAGCAGGTAAAAAACATAAACCTTATTACCTAGGATGTCGAGTCTTGCACGTGGAGCGAAGCGTCGTTGTGGATTGTTGAGAGCACTGTTCTGGTTATAGTCTGGCTTTAATAAAAACGTTTTCCCATATTAAAACCAAGTTCTCCATAACCAATGGCTCTGATACCAATCTGTCACACCCCCAAAATCCACACGCGGAGTACCACCGCTTGGAGGCGTGACGTGACCAGGATCAAGCCATCAATCATATCAAACGTAGCATTTAATAATAAAAGTAGATAATATAATTCATCACGACATGATCGATGTTCAAAAACCAAACTTTGTATCAATAGCGGAAGCATAATAATGTAAACCCAAAGTAAATCATAAGTTCAAATATTCGAAACGTTAAACATAGTGTTCATGATCTGTGCTCCACAACGACCTGCTCCTCCTTGTGCAAGCTCCATAAATACCTAAGGTCCTGCAAGGCATGCAGCAGAGAGTCAACAACTAGTTGAGCGAGTTCACAGTTAACAGTTCAGTAATAGTATAGAATGAGTAGTAGTATGTTCGTTCTTTATGTCATGTATCGTATTAAATCCCATCGCGGCCTCCCAGGCAGGTATGCGCAGATATTAGGGGATGTCTTTCCCAAGTGTTCTAGACTAGGTTTATTTGTATCGCGGCCTACCAGGCAGGTGTGCGAAGATTAGTAAATTCCAGTTCGCGGCCTTCCTAAGGCAGGTGTGCGAAGACAGTCATAATATCGCGGCCAACCCTTGGCAGGTGTGCGAAGATCAGTTCAATAAGTGTTACTAGTCTAGTCGTAGTTCTATCAGCGGAGTATGTACAATAGTTCATCAAATCCCATTCCCACCCGGGAACCCCATGCCTTGGCTGTGTGAACTCACCTTGGTTTGCTCGGTATGCTAAGTATGTTCTCAAAGTAAATCAATCACGTCCTAGAGTATGCACGTACACAATCAGTTTGAATTCATACAGTTCACGTATAAGCATAATCAATGATCACGAAGTAGTACACATCACTAATCAACATTACACAAGTCATACGTAGTGTTTAACATCAGTTAGTTAACTCAGTTAACACTTAACAGAATTAAATCAGTTTACTGTGCAAGTTATCCAAGTTGGCGAAACACATGTTTGACGAAACACTTGTGTTTCGTCAACTACCCTTGGCGAATCAGAAGTTCTATTACGTCAGCCTCTCCTTGGCGAAACACACTCTCTGTTTCGCCAAGCTCCTATTTCGTCAAACATTCACCTTCGTCAAATATTCAAAGTCGTCAAACATTCTAATTCGTTAAGCAGCAGTTACGTCCACACGTCAGTTACGCAATCATCACAGAAAACCCTAATCATTCTAACAGCCGTTATCATCGTTCAATCATACAATCGTTAATCACATAATCATCATCTAATCATCATACAACAATCATTACCCAGAAATATACGGAATCATCATCATATAGAAATCGATTAATACCGCACATCATCATCTATTTAACACATAATCAGCAGGGTAGAACTATGTAACAGATTCATAACATGTAATGCTTATTCATTCCGTATTTATCAATAAGTTTTGCAACACTAAATCAACACTATAGACCATAGCCTAGTCAAAACCATTAACCAAAACATGAACACGGTCATAAATCTAGCATGATCCTTCATGGTTACAAACAAGAACAGTAATGGATGATATAGACAAGCAATCACACATAGAAAAACACTAACCGTAAAGAACAAGGAAGCAACTAGATCGGTTCGGGGCTTCGGTTATGCGAGATCGCCGTCACAGAGAAAGGGAGTTCTAGGGTTTCTCCTGTTTTCGCTAAAGTGTGACGAATGAAGAGGGAATCCGGTATATAGTTACGTAATGTGTTGGGCCGCTAATGGGCCTTGGCGAAACTGGTTGGGCCGGCGAAACAGGATTGGCGAAACAGGTTTTCTGTTTCGTCGGATGGTTCTTGGCGAATCACAATTCTGATTCGTTAAGATGTTGTGTGGCGAATCACATATGATTCGTCGGGTCCTTAACGGGCTAGTGGGCTTTATCCAATTCAGGTTTAATAATTAAGCTTTTCACACTAACACATAATCAAGCAGTCACGAAACACTTTCATTTATCACAACGTACACATTACAAGTCAAACGAGTCAAACGACTAATCAGTCAAAGTCAACAATCAAAGTCAACGTGCATTTAAAGTCGAAAGGTCGAGTTGTCACATAATCTCCTTCCCAAGGATGGGGGATTTAATACATGTGTATTTGTATTATATCATTAAGTCCCACTTAATATATTTTTACTTCTACTTCCAAAATATAAATATTTTTCTCAAAAATATTATATTTTCACTTCACATAATACTTCCAAAATAATGCGTTGACAAAATACGCGTTCATGAATATTTCCGTATAATGCGTAAGTTACGTTTTAACGATTAAGTGGTAATAATAATTACCGTTGTAACTTATATGTTTGTCGTGTAAGCGTTTGTATTATTTTGGAGCTGTTATTGTTCGAAATATTATTTTTACTCTAAAAATAATATTTATGTATTTTCACAAAATAATCATAAACAGTGTGGTGAAAAATATATTTACTAAGTATATATTTATCACGTTTAGTTTTGTGAAAATCCCACCTCCGAATATTAGTAAATAAGTCGTGGCGAAATATATTTGGAAATCATATCAAAAATAGTTCTAACACTTGTAAATAATTCTAAGCGTTAGATTTTAGAAAAATTTCGCCAGAGTTTCCCCTGTAACTGGAGGTGGCCACGCTTTCAAGCGTATCATTTTCTTTTACAAAATCACTTCAACAACTTCTTGATTCAATCAAACAATTTTCTGACACATCAAACTAGTCGACAAGCATGTAAATCGCATAATCACATGAACTTGCGGTTTTTCTGAAAACTATAGTGTAGATCCCGTTATATTTGGTGGATCTTTGTATAAAATAGTTTAATCTCGTAAAAACCTCGTTTTTAGAATAAATAATCCTTTACAACTTCCCGTCACCTTTCTCAAAGATTGTTATTTTGTGGAAACTTCTCATTTCACAAGTGTTTATACACTTGTGATTTGTAAAATCATATTAGTTAATGTGTCATCCGACTTTTATAAAACATGATTTTCTCAACACTTGGTTCTACAAAAATACCACTTGTACATACGTAGATCCGCTAGTTTTAAATACTATTTTACAAGTAAAAAAACTTTTACACAAGTTCATGTTTCTCGTGTGGTAGAGTTTCACCTTTTAACCCTCATACCGTCCGAAACAAGCTTATGTCAAGATCCATGATCTTAACAAAGTCGGGTTAAACGATGATCCGAGCTACCACAACGTAGATCGGGCCTAAATAATCACCACTTTCAAATACTACAACTTTTACACAAGTATTATGCTTTTAACCATCAATCTTTATGTTTTAGTAGACTTTAAAGATTCAAAATGTAAGTTTCCGCATTTTAACCGTTACAAATCTTATTAACCACCTTAGATTAGTTCGAGAATGCGTTTTAAGTGTTATACCTCTAGCTCGGGGCTAGGGAAGAATCTAGGCGAAAAGGTGGTGGATAAAAGCAAGATAACGAGGTCCTTCCACTTCCGTTTGCTCCAAGACTCCTAACACGTGACCCGAAAGGCTTGTATGTGCTTGGAATGGATGGATCAAGAGCCGAAAATGATGGTGTAGGGGGTGGGGTGTTCGGCCGAGAGCTATGGCAAGGGGAAAGAGAGAGAGTTGTGGTATTGAGTTATGAGAATGATCTTGTGTGTTTATGTTGAGTTTGATAGACAAAATCAAGATCTTAATCCATTGGTTACTATGCCATCTAGATATTAAGCATAAACAATTAAAATAATCAAAATGGTACTACACTTGGTCACAATGTGACCGATCGGCCCAAGGGGGGGGGGTTCTAGTTTGATTTCAAGTAGATAGTTAGTGTTTAGTTATGTTAAACCAAGTTAGGTTTAGGGGTTAACTCGGTTAGTGGTGTGATGTGTTATAATGCGGGTGTTAGGGTAATCAGGGACCCTAACTGGCTCAGAAAAAGACCAATAATATTTTTGTCAATATTTTCATGTTCCGGGTATAGTCCGGTTGTTCGTTTGGATAGAAATCCGTTAAAGAGCTTAAGTAAGCTTTTAAGCGTCGTTAATAATATTTTTAGTGACACAACTTATTCTACAAAGTGTCAGGAATATTTTCCTCATGTTTTGGCACTTTATTAGTTAGCCAGAAGCTAGTATGTTATTAAAAGTGCTGTGGCTTGTGCTTAGAGTACGTTTTAGGCACATCCAGTCATTATATCTTATTCCTAGAGACGCAGTTCTACAACCCTTGTATCCCTACACTCACTATGGGTGTAGTAAAATATTTCTGGCTCATACAGGCCCTTAGAGGCAGTGTCTGCCTGATGCTGGCTTTATCAGCATGTTCAATAGGTTATCCGTTCTAATGCTACTGTGCTTTAGTGCATCATGTTTGTCACTAAGGTTCAACTTGTAAATAATGTAGTGACGGCAATCAAAGTATGATGCAGGAATATACAAGTACTAGAAATCAAGTAGCAGTTCGTCAGCAATTTCAGTTAAGCACAGTAATTAAGCAGCAATTATTTATTAATTAAATCGTACGGATACCTGGTTTAGTGAGGGTTGTCACATTCTCCCCCCATTAGAAAAATTTCGTCCCAAAATTTTAAGCTCTGCTTGTAGAAGCAGGGTTCTCAGGAAATAAGTGGGGGTATTTCTCTTTCATTCAGTCCTCACGCTCCCAGGTGAATTCAGGACCATGCCTAGCATTCCAACGAACTTTGACGAGCTTGACACTGCTCCGGCGGGTCTTGTTTACTTTCCAATCCGTGACCTCAACAAGTTCTTCAACGAAATGGAGCGTGTCGTCAACATGAATTTCGTCGGTGGGAATGGCAACGGTAACTTGAGTTGGACTCTTCTTCAGATTGGATACATGGAATGTATCGTGAACACCATTCAGTTCAGCAGGTAAATCCAACTTGTAAGCTACTAACCCGATTCTTTCCAAGATCTTGAATGGTCCAATATACCTCGGGTTCAACTTTCCACGTTTCCCAAAGCGTGCCACACCCTTCCAGGGTGATACCTTCAACAAAACCATCTCACCAACCTCAAACTCTAGAGGTTTCCTGCTTCGATCCGCGTAGGCTTTCTGCCTGTCACGAGCCGCACTGATGCGATCTCGGATTTGTGCGATCTTGTCGGTGGTTTCCTGGACCATGTCAGGACCAACCAACTGTCTATCACCTGCGTCAGCCCAACAGAGCGGTGATCTACATTTGCGCCCATATAAAGCTTCGAATGGCGCGGCACCAATACTGGTGTGGTAGCTGTTGTTGTATGAAAACTCAACCAGAGGCAAATGTTTATCCCAGCTACCGCCTAAATCCATAACACACGCTCTAAGCATGTCCTCCAACGTCTGAATCGTCCGCTCACTTTGGCCGTCGGTCTGCGGGTGAAAAGAAGTGCTCAGATTCAACTTTGAGCCAAAAGCTTCCTGGAAGGATTGCCATATCCTCGACACGAACCTTCCGTCTCTATCAGAAATAATCGAGAGAGGTACTCCATGGCGTGTAACAATCTCTCTCATGTAAATTTCAGCCAATTTGCTTGTATTATCCTTCTCGCGGATAGGTAAGAAGTGTGCTGACTTCGTTAATCGATCCACTATCACCCAGATAGTGTCATGGCCTCTTGGCGTTCTTGGCAATTTCGTAATAAAATCCATAGAGATTTGTTCCCATTTCCACTTGGGAATCTCTGGTTGCTGCAGAAGTCCCGAAGGCTTCTGGTATTCCGCCTTAACTTTGGCGCAAGTTAAACATTTGCTCACATAAACAGCAACATCGCCTTTCATCCTAGGCCACCAATAATAATCTTTAAGATCCTGGTACATCTTATCCGCTCCAGGGTGGATAGAGTACCGCGACTTGTGAGCTTCATCAAAAATAACCTTCCTTAAACCACCAAACAGAGGAACCCAAATCCTTTTCTCAAAACACAACGTTCCTTCCCTGTTTGGTACCAATAACTTCTCCATCCCACGGAGATACTCTTCTTCAAGGTTTCTTTCTTTGAGAGCTTCCTTCTGCGCGGCACGAATGCGCAGAGGAAAGTCGGTTCGAATAACCATCTCCAAAGCCCTAACCCTTATGGGCTTGATTCTCTCTTTTCGACTTAGGGCATCGGCGACCACATACGCCTTCCCTGGATGATACTTAATCTCGCAGTCGTAGTCATTCAACAGTTCTAACCATCGTCTTTGCCTCATGTTCAACTCCTTCTGGTTGAATATATGTTGGAGGCTCTTGTGATCTGTAAAGATTGTGCACTTCGTACCATAAAGGTAGTGTCTCCAGATCTTTAAAGCAAAAACTACTGCGCCAAGTTCCAAATCGTGTGTGGTATAGTTCTTTTCATGTATCTTCAGTTGGCGTGATGCGTAGGCAATAACCTTTTGGCATTGCATCAACACACAACCCAATCCTTGACGCGATGCGTCGCAGTATACCACAAAATCATCTGTACCTTCCGGTAGAGCTAAGATTGGCGCGTTGCAAAGCTTATCCTTCAATATCTGAAATGCTTCCTCCTGTTTGATTCCCCAATCAAACTTCTTGTCCTTCTGCGTGAGGAGCGTTAATGGTTGGGCGATCTTTGAAAAGTTCTCAATGAACCTTCGATAATAGCCAGCCAAACCCAGGAATTGCCGAATCTCGGTTGGCGTTTTTGGCGTTTCCCAATCCTTGATCGCCTCGATCTTGGTTGGATCCACGTGGATTCCATCTCCGTTTACCACGTGCCCAAGGAATTGCACCTCTCGTAGCCAAAACTCACACTTAGAGAACTTGGCGTACAACTATTCTTTCTTCAGTAGCTCCAGAGTGGCTCTAAGATGCTGCTCGTGCTCATCCTTCGTCTTTGAATAATTCAAAATATCATCGATGAATACAATCACGAACTTATCCAAGTACGGCTTGCAAACTCGATTCATCAAATCCATGAACACTGCAGGTGCGTTTGTCAGACCAAACGGCATAACGAGAAACTCATAGTGTCCATATCGGGTTCTGAAGGCTGTCTTTGGGATACTCTCTTCCTGTATCTGTAGCTGATGGTATCCAGATCGAAGATCGATCTTTGAATAAAAGCTTGAACCTTGTAGTTGGTCAAACAGATCATCGATTCTTGGCAGGGGATACCTATTCTTGATCGTCAGCTTGTTCAACTCTCTGTAGTCAATGCACATACGGAAACTACCGTCCTTCTTCTTGACAAACAAAACTGGAGCTCCCCAAGGCGAGAAGCTTGGTCGGATAAATCCCTTGTCTAACAACTCTTGAAGTTGTGTCGATAGTTCTTGCATTTCAGACGGAGCAAGTCTGTAGGGTGCCTTAGCCACAGGCGCGGCGCCTGGAACTAAGTCAATGCGAAACTCCACTTGTCTTTGAGGCGGCAAGCCAGGCAAATCTTCTGGGAAGACTTCTGGGTATTCCCTCACGACAGGGATGTCTTCGATCTTTGGCTCAGCAGCCTTCTTATCTACAATGTGTGCCAGAAAGGCAGCACATCCCTTCTGCAAACACTTTCTTGCCTTCAGGCAGCTAATAATCCTCAACGGCGTCTCACGCTTCTCTCCGTGAACAATAATGGTCTCACCATCATCGGTCGGGATACGAACGACCTTCTCATGACAAACTATCTCGGCCTTGTTACTCGATAACCAATCCATCCCTACTACCACGTCGAAGCTTCCCAACTGGACTGGTAGTAGATCTAGAGCGAACTCACGCTCTCCCAATTTGATTACGCAACCTCGAATCACGTCATTAGCTTCTACTAACTTTCCATTCGCTAATTCGATCGAGTACGGAACATCTAACTTACTAGCGGCTAAACCAAGCATATTCTTAAATTCTAACGACACGAAGCTATAATCGGCGCCAGTATCAAATAAAACGGATGCATAGCGTTGGTTTACAAGGAACGTACCAGTGACAACATTGGGATCCTGGCGCGCTTCCCTTGCTTCTATGTTGAAAACCCTTCCGCGGGCTTGGTTCAATTCCGGGCAATTCCTCTTCTAATGCCCAACATCACCGCAGTTGAAACATCCGGGCCTCTGCTCGTTCCCACCATTGTTTCCCGCTTGGTTGTTTTTCTGATTACGATTCATGGTGCCCGCTTGGTTTGCGTTGTTGACTCGGTTTCCATCACCTCCATTGTTCCCTTGGGGGCGGTTCCCAGTACCACCACGGTTATTTCTATTCCCAAATCCTCCTTGGCCTCCCCGGCCAGCACTAGCCCAACAAAAATCCTTCGTATGACCAGTCTTCCCACATGATTCACAAACTCTTAGCCCGCAACGACCAGAGTGATGTCGTTGGCATGAGTTGCACTTGGGTTGTGCACCCATATATCCCTTCCCTTTCTTCCTACCACCAGCTGTATCCTGAGCTGGCGTGTTCTGCTCTCCTTTCTTAACCACCACCCCGGTGCCCTGCTTGAAGTTCGAAAACTTTCGTTTGTTACCACCTGACGACTCCACATGAGTCTCTTTCTTCTTGGGCTCAGCTTCATCAAACTTGTTCAAATGAATTGCCTCCTCGGTGAGAGCCACACTCAAATCAATGGCTTCAGTGATAGTTGCAGGTTTGGAGGAGGTCACCATGCTGATGATTTGAGGAGCTAATCCCCAAATGAAGCGTTCAATTCTCTTGAACTCAGGTGTGACCATGTAGGGTACCACATGCGACAAGTCGTGGAATCTTTGGACGTACTCAGCTATCTTTGAACCTTCCATTTTTAGATGCCAGAACTCGGTCTCCAATCTCTGGATCTCAGCGCGAGAACAGTACTTTTTGCGCATGAGTTCCTTCAGTTCGGTCCAGGTTAGCGCGTAAGCAGCTGCTTCGCCAAGTGTTTGAACTTGGAGATTCCACCAGGATAGGGCTCCATCCAAGAATAGCCCTGAGATATAAGTGACTTGTTGATCCAGCGAGCATTTGCTCATACGAAGTACGGTTTCGGTTTTCTCAGCCCAGCGGACGAAGGAGACAGCACCACCTGTGCCATCGAAGTTCATGGGCTTGCAGTCTAAGAACTGCTTGTAGGTGCACCCTGCACATACATTATAACATATGATTGGCATTAGCATTTCCGCTAAGGAAATCCATTTAGGTCATGGTATGTCTTAATGACTTAGGGTTACCATGAGGTGGATTGTTGTTGTTGCCCGTGTTGCCAGAGTTGCTTCCACTCATTCCTCCTTGAGAGGCAGCATATTGAGCAATAGCTGCAGCAATGACTTGCTGTAGTTCGTCCTGAGTAGTGGGCATTTGTTGTGGTTGACGTCTTGGCGGCATCTTCTAAAGATGTGTTTACGTCGGTCAGGCCATAGTAACGCGTACGTATATAGTAATAGTAATAGCACATAACATCTCATGTTATCGATACTTCACAAATACTAATCACACAACATCCCATGTCACAAATATTATACACACAACATCCCATGTCATAAAAATATACACAACATCCCATGTCATAATAATGTAAATAAGCAATCAAGCGAATCAAATATGATGAGAATACTGCGATTGCCATGTATATCGAGACCACAACGTAAGTGTATCAGTACATCACTGTGTCATACAATCATCAATCAACTAGGGGCTACATCACCCCTGTCCAAAAGCTATATCAAATCAGTGTCAAATACATCAAATACATCAAGTATGTGTCAAAAGTCAGTATCATCATGTAGTCTCCAAAATGCTATGCAACCAAAAGCAATCGCGGTCCTCTCACCAACGTCTACACAAGCAGTACTGATGAGCTCTATACAGATGGCGGTGGAGGAGGGGGAAAGTAAGTGTAAAGCAAGCGACGTAACTGGAGCCAGTCCTCCTCCATAGCTCGCTGAGTACGGATAACAGAAGCAACCTGCTGCTCTAGTGTAAAGAGACGAGCAGCATAATCTGGGGGTAAAGATCGACATGGCTGAAGAGGAGAGTGTATCTGACCATGGCATGAACATGGTGGTAGCTGAGCTCTCTCGAGCTCCTGGAGACGCTGCGTGTGTGACTCGTGCTCATGAACGAAGGACATCAAAACATCCTCTATAGTGTGTCCCACATGAAATGGATGGTAAGGATCAGTAGGTGGCATGACTGCTGGTGTCGACCAAAGCAAAGGCTCACTGGTGGGGTCAAACGGTGCCACATGAATCGGTGAAGTAGAGGGTGGAACAGATGACATCTGGGGCATGAAGGGAATAAACATCGGTACGTGCCCAAAAGGATGGGCTGAAGAGCCCTCTCCAGGCCTCACTGGAGGTACAAACTGAAGAACCTGAAAAGTGAAATTAACAGGTCGTGTAACAGGGATCTGAGGGGGCAAAGGTGGAACGTCCTCATCAGCAGGTATCCAACCGTGCTGTGCATGCTCATCCGGTGGATCCATGTGGTCTGCAAACAGTGCGTGCTCAGGCTCAAGTGGAACGTGATCAAATGGGGGAGCAACGACAGGGTGAACCGGTGCAACGTGATCAACAGGATGGTCAACTGGTATATCAGCAACAAAAGGTGGAGGAACAACAGGATCGACAGCAACAACGACATGATCGCCCTCCAAATGATCATCAACGGGCGGGTCAGCTAGAACGGGCTCAACTGGGATGCCAGCATGTACGGGGTCATGCTCGGGCATAGGATCTAGAGCAGCTGCCTGCTCAGGAGCCAAGGCAGGCTCATGGTCATCAAAAGCCATCTCGAAATCAAAATCGGGATCAATAGGAACAACTGGATCAGCGGGATCCTCCATGGGCTGGTCCATCGGGATAAACTCAATATCATGATCCGGGTTGAATCCCGGAGGAAAGATGGGATCAGAATCCTCTATATCATCATGGTCAAATGCGAAGCTAGGAATAGGTGCGGCAGAGGATGCCTGGTCAGGATCCGAATCGTGTGCAAAGTGCTGTGCGCTCACCTCGTGAGAAGGTGCGGATGCCACAGACTCAAAGGAGTCTGGGACCAGTGAATGTGCGGGTGAGTCCTCGGCAGGGGCATCAGCGATCATCAGAAGATCGCCAGCGGGAAGTAGGGCTGCGTCCGGGATCTCATCCTCGATAGGCTCATCCTCAAACAGATCGATATCGCCGTCAGCCTCGGCGTCAAGTAGTAAGTCATATGCGGGATAAACGGCTAAAGGTATAGGAGCCGGAATCACAACTAGAGGTAGGTACTCAGCAGGGGGGCCATCCGCAGGCTCATCAGCACCCTCGGGTAGTGCGAAGGGCTGGAAATCGTCGTCGTCCGTGCTGGTGGAATCAGATGTATGCACCTCATGCTCCGAAGATGGGAGGTCATCAGATACGATAGGTAGGGGTCCGGTGGTGTCCGAGTCACCTGTGCCTGGTGAGTCCATGTGTCTGTAACACCAACACAAATATGCATAAATAATCAGCCATACAATCAAATAATCACATAAGTTACCAAGTAAGATATCACATAATTCTCCTAGTCCCACTAGCCTCCCAGCCTCCTAGACTGCTCTTCCTAGTCCCACTAGCCAATTCTCCCAGCCTCCCAGACTGACTCCCTAGTCCCACTAGCCAATTCTCCCAGCCTCCCAGACTGACTCCCTAGTCCCACTAGTCAATTCTCTCAGCCTCCCAGACTGACTCCCTAGTCCCACTAGACAACTACCTCGATCCATTGGATCGAGCCTTGGCCTCCCAGACCGAGCCTCAGCCTCCCAGACTGAGCCTAAAATAATAAATAAAATGCGCTCAACATTTGTTTATAAAAAGGTTTTGGATCTGGACTTAAGTGGTATGCAGTAAAAATGTTTTCGTGAGAGCCCTAGTGATCATATTCTAGACTCGAGAAGGAATCCTAGTTCGCTATGATCAGAGCTCTGATACCAAGCTGTCACACCCTGGCTTTGCGGAAGCGTGGTTAATTTGGTGTGACTTCTTAATACCATAGCTTAATCATAACCAAGCTATATGAATTAAAAATATGCAAGATCATCCATTAAAATAAAAATACCATAACATTGTCTTAACGGGATAACACCCTAACAACCATAAACTTGTTCACCAAACATTACAAATTCAATCTTAACATAAACATGATTCAAGGACTGTGACTTGTCCAGGAAAGAGTCACATTCCCCGAACCCTGGATGACCTCGGTGACTAATGCAGCGGGAAAACATGCCATACCGTGCCAGATCTTTTAATTCCCTGAAATACATGTAAGTTGAAAAATCAACAATAATGTTGAGCGAGTTCATGCGAAAGTGAGTAAATAAACCTTTGTATTTATCAAAAACCCTGGTATGTAGCAAATAAGGAAAAAGAGATCACCAATGGTTTGCAAGGCCATTGATATGTGTGAAGTGCAAGTAGGAAGACTCAAACCTAGCGGATTTATGCGTCGGGCACTAAGTCACCCCGAGGTCCGTTATGCTGGACCTGGGGCTGGGCTCGCTACACCCAGATAGATCTACCGCTCCTGTCCCTCGGTCCTACCATGAGGATTAATGGCCTCAAGTTTCCGCCTACCCACTCACATGATCTAAGTAACAAACCTCCTTACGCTAACCATACCATGTATAAAGTATTCATAATCAATGTAACATGTATTTCACCCCCGCAGTTTAGAAAACTGAAAACAGTTAAGAGAAAAGGGGGACATGAACTCACAGTCAGTGCGTCGATATACCAAGTACTCCGAATGTCAGGCAGCTGTGCAACGACCTACATGTACTAATTCTATTAGACGGATGGCCGTGCCTTAGCTTTATAGTTTAGATTTTTGGGAAATAGTTAGACAACTATTTCGTGTTTAAATTTTGCATGAACTTTGGTAATTAATCTCCTTCCCAAGGATGGGGGATTTAATACATGTGTATTTGTATTATATCATTAAGTCCCACTTAATATATTTTTACTTCTACTTCCAAAATATAAATATTTTTCTCAAAAATATTATATTTTCACTTCACATAATACTTCCAAAATAATGCGTTGACAAAATACGCGTTCATGAATATTTCCGTATAATGCGTAAGTTACGTTTTAACGATTAAGTGGTAATAATAATTACCGGTGTAACTTATATGTTTGTCATGTAAGCGTTTGTATTATTTTGGAGCTGTTATCGTTCGAAATATTATTTTTACTCTAAAAATAATATTTATGTATTTTCACAAAATAATCGTAAACAGTGTGGTGAAAAATATATTTACTAAGTATATATTTATCACGTTTAGTTTTGTGAAAATCCCACCTCCGAATATTAGTAAATAAGTCGTGGCGAAATATATTTGGAAATCATATCAAAAATAGTTCTAACACTTGTAAATAATTCTACGCGTTAGATTTTAGAAAAATTTCGCCAGAGTTTCCCCTGTAACTGGAGGTGGCCACGCTTTCAAGCGTATCATTTTCTTTTACAAAATCACTTCAACAACTTCTTGATTCAATCAAACAATTTTCTGACACATCAAACTACTCGACAAGCATGTAAATCGCATAATCACATGAACTTGCGGTTTTTCTGAAAACTATAGTGTAGATCCCGTTATATTTGGTGGATCTTTGTATAAAATAGTTTAATCTCGTAAAAACCTCATTTTTAGAATAAATCATCCTTTACAACTTCCCGTCACCTTTCTCAAAGATTGTTATTTTGTCGAAACTTCGCATTTCACAAGTGTTTATACACTTGTGATTTGTAAAATCATATTTGTTAATGTGTCATCCGACTTTTATAAAACATGATTTTCTCGACACTTGGTTCTACAAAAATACCACTTGTACATACGTAGATCCGCTAGTTTTAAATACTATTTTACAAGTAAAAATACTTTTACACAAGTTCATGTTTCTCGTGTGGTAGAGTTTCACCTTTTAACCCTCGTACCGTCCGAAACAAGCTTATGTCAAGATCCATGATCTTAACAAAGTCGGGTTAAACGATGATCCAAGCTACCACAACGTAGATCGGGCCTAAATAATCACCACTTTCAAATACTACAACTTTTACACAAGTATTATGCTTTTAACCATCAATCTTTATGTTTTAGTAGACTTTAAAGATTCAAAATGTAAGTTTCCGCATTTTCACCGTTACAAATCTTATTAACCACCTTAGATTAGTTCGAGAATGAGTTTTAAGTGTTATACCTCTAGCTCGGGGCTAGGGAAGAATCTAGGCGAAAAGGTGGTGGATAAAAGCAAGATAACGAGGTCCTTCCACTTCCGTTTGCTCCAAGACTCCTAACGCGTGACCCGAAAGGCTTGTATGTGCTTGGAATGGATGGATCAAGAGCCGAAAATGAAGGTGTAGGGGGTGGGGTGTTCGGCCGAGAGCTATGGCAAGGGGAAAGAGAGAGAGTTGTGGTATTGAGTTATGAGAATGATCTTGTGTGTTTATGTTGAGTTTGATAGACAAAATCAAGATCTTAATCCATTGGTTACTATGCCATCTAGATATTAAGCATAAACAATTAAAATAATCAAAATGGTACTACACTTGGTCACAATGTGACCGATCGGCCCAAGGGGGGGGGGGTTCTAGTTTGATTTCAAGTAGATAGTTAGTGTTTAGTTATGTTAAACCAAGTTAGGTTTAGGGGTTAACTCGGTTAGTGGTGTGATGTGTTATAATGCGGGTGTTAGGGTAATCAGGGACCCTAACTGGCTCAGAAAAAGACCAATAATATTTTTGTCAATATTTTCATGCTCCGGGTATCGTCCGGTTGTTCGTTTGGATAGAAATCCGTTAAAGAGCTTAAGTAAGCTTTTAAGCGTCGTTAATAATATTTTTAGTGACACAACTTATTCTACAAAGTGTCAGGAATATTTTCCTCATGTTTTGGCACTTTATTAGTTAGCCAGAAGCTAGTATGTTATTAAAAGTGCTGTGGCTTGTGCTTAGAGTACGTTTTAGGCACATCCAGTCATTATATCTTATTCCTAGAGACGCAGTTCTACAACCCTTGTATCCCTACACTCACTATGGGTGTAGTAAAATATTTCTGGCTCATACAGGCCCTTAGAGGCAGTGTCTGCCTGATGCTGGCTTTATCAGCATGTTCAATAGGTTATCCGTTCTAATGCTACTGTGCTTTAGTGCATCATGTTTGTCACTAAGGTTCAACTTGTAAATAATGTAGTGACGGCAATCAAAGTATGATGCAGGAATATACAAGTACTAGAAATCAAGTAGCAGTTCGTCAGCAATTTCAGTTAAGCACAGTAATTAAGCAGCAATTATTTATTAATTAAATCGTACGGATACCTGGTTTAGTGAGGGTTGTCACAGCTGTTGGCTCTGAGAAGTTGTATTTCTTCAAGAAGCCTTCCTGAACTTGAACTTTCTCCTGCAGTTGCAATCTCAGTCATCTTTTTCTTGATATCATGTAGTTCTTTAAGAGCCTTCTCCATCTCTGATGAACTTCCTTTGCTTTCTGATGACTTTTGTATTTCTTTGAGAGCTGCATTATTTTCTTCTGTTTGTTTCTGCACAGTTTTGACAGTTTTTGATTAAAACTTTGATTTCTGATTTTGATTTCTGATTTCTTCCTGTATCAGATCAAGTTTTTCCTCCGTGACTGTTTTCTCAGTAGCAGCTTTATCTTCAAGTTCTTTATAAAGTTGTTTAGGGGACATAGATGGTTGTCCTTGGGAAATAGGAGAAACAACAGATGTTTCTCTTCTAACACCACCAGAAAACAAATTTTCTGATGTTCTGAGGTTAAGAGGATTGGAAGTATACAAATTCTCTGTTCCCTCACGAGAAAATTGAAACAAATTCAAGTCCTGGTTTTCCTCATATCCTTGAACCTTTTCAGGTTCTACATGAGTTGTTGAGAAACTTTTATTTTTCTCATCCAGGTTTCCTTGATCAGTAGACTGATCTCCACCTGTTGTCACCATATTTTCCTCCTCAGAGTCTGATTTAGAAAATGGGTCTTTTGTTTCACTCACATTTTGTTTTATAAAAACAGTGCTTCTTTGTAAAATATCATATTTTCTTTGAATTGATTCATCAGAATCACTCTCAGAAGTATAAAATATATTGAGTTTAGATTTTGTTGCACCTGTTTCTCCCATATGTGAGCCTTCAGTATGATGTTCTTCTGCTATATGAGTCATATGCACATCTTCATCAGCTAGATGAGGATCAGATTCATCCTGCTTTTCTTTCTTGGTGTGCTTGATTCTTCTGCATCATGCTCCATGGGTGACACATTTTCAAATCCTTCTTTTGTTTCTGCCTGTTTACTTAACATTCTCAGATATTCTGCTCTGTATGATGAGTCTTCTGGTATCAGATCCATCATTCTTTCTGACAGAACAGGTACATCAAAATCTGACTTCCATGACCCTGCAGCACTCCAAGGTCTCATAATTTCTGATTTCCACATAAATTTTGATTTTGGAGTTTGTAGATTCCTTTCAGAAAAGGCATCAGAAATTATGATGGACAGAAATCTGGGAAATGGTAGATGTGAATCTATCTTTCCAGTTTTGGTCAGAATTGATCTTTTGATCAGATTAAATATTTCTGTTCCAAAATCAATATTCAACCCAGTTATGAGGCTGAACATGATTGTTAGAATATTCATATTTATCTGATCTTTTCCTCCGATCTTTGATGATAGACACTTATTCAGTATCTCCATTAACACTTGCCAAAAGGCAGGTAGCTTGTTCCTCTTGAATTCATTGATTTTTGAAATCTTTGCCTTGCATCCCATTACAGCATCAAGTTATTCAAATATGTCTTCTTTTTGTGGTGCTTCTTCATAGTCTTGATATAAGGGTAGTTCCAAACATTCCCTTATTTTCTCCGGTGAGATTGTGATGAAGATATCTTCCCATACGTGTGCTGTTAGCTCCATACTTGTACTGTGAGGTTCGAGTGTTTTTACAACTTGTTGTAGCAGTCTTTCTGGTACCTCCCTGGTCTTTGTAAGAGCATGAGCTATTGGGCTTTTGATCAGAAATTCAATGAGAATTTGACACTTCACATCATATAGCTCAATGTTTGTATTCATTGCTTCATTGTTGATCTTCAAGGGAAGATATTCAGCTTCAGTGATTAAGGGAACAAAGTGTTCAGCTGGAGGTGAACTGATGTTGGTAGCAACCATTTAGGATTTGGGTTTTTTGCTTTGAAAAGGGTTTTTAGGGTTTGAGAGTGAAGGTTTTGAAGATGGACGTCTCTGTATTGAATGGGATATTTATAGTGAGTTGAGACAGAGATTTTCGAGTGTTTTTCGTGGGTTGTTTGTATTCAAGGTGTTTTATGACACCTTAATGATGTTTTAATCTTTTAAAGAAGTAACCGTTTTTGAAAAACCTTTGGTTTATCTCTAATTTAATGTATATCTCATTTAAGGATAATTAGAGATTCCAACGATTTTTAAAAGGATAAACACTAGTATCCAACTTGCACCTTTTCTTCATGTGGGACCCCTTTCGATTTCAGATATGGTCCAATCAAAAACCTTTTCTTTGATTATGTGCTGTCCCATGTTGTTCTTTTAATGATATATATTAGAAAATCTCTAAATATTTCTTGGAGAGTTGAATTTCTCATATATATCATCAGAAAACATTTGATTCATTTATAAGTTTGAATCAAGGTTTTTTTTTTTTTTTTTTTTTTTTTTTTTTTTTTTTTTTAAGATGAGAGGGAATGAGTGGAGTTTGAGAAGTTTTTACTTACCTTGATCTTGTGAACTCCACACCTTTGTTCTGGTGTATCAGGAAGTCTTTGTCATATAGCTTGTTCCAGTCCTCAGAAAAAATAATTTTGAAAGAAACTTATCTAAAAATAATCTAGATGTTCTGTAAGTTCCTTTGTTTCTGATCAAAGACATGTTTCTTTTCTATTTTAACAATCAAACCTTCCTGTTTGTCAAGAAAAATTTTCTTTTGATGTTTTCATCAATTTTTCAGTTTATCTGGTGATTTTATTCTGATGATTTAATGAGGTTTCTGATGAATTTTATTAGATTCTGGTGATTTACTAAATCCTATCAGATTTCATTTGATTTTTCACCAGATTTTCCTTGTTTTCATCAGACAAAAATTCTTAGTTTCCCCTAGACCTATTGACATATATAACTAACATGTATTTAAGAAAAATTTAATATATTACTAAACAAAAGATAGTTAAAACACACAAAAAGGTTAAACACACAAAAACAAGAAAAGATAAACCTAACTACTCATCCTCCTCATCCAACACGTTATACATGCACTTCACATATAACCAGAGACTGGTTATTCTTCCTGTATGATTGGTTGATGGAACCAGGGAAGCAACTCTTAAGTTTTCTTGAAGTGCCAGCTCAGCTCTTGTATAACAACTTCTCACACCTCCAAAGTCAAGCTGACTTGTGATTACCTTGGTTACAAAATGAGGGTAGATCAGAAAAGGATTACGGTCATGGACATTTGCTTCTAAGTCTCTCATGAGAAACTTAGCATAGTTGTAAGGTTTTTCCTGTACAATAGCATGAGCCACTTCCATCATCCTGTAAGACAGCTCATTAAAGTGTCCAGTATTTTTAGAAAAGCAAACACGTAGCTGTGTTACCAGATACTGGAAAGGTGGCATGAACCCAGATTTGCAAATCTGCCTTGACACATTGTTTGAATTGTAACCCATTTCTATCAAGGTTCGTTGCACCTCTGCCTTATCCAGTATGCTGATCTTTTGATAATCACCCAATCTGAGGACATCTCTGAGTATTTCCTCTTCTAGGGTGATCTTTACCCCCATAACCTCACTATTTATCCACATGGAAGTGCCACTCATAACGACTTGAGCATTCCACCAGAACTCTTGAAGAAGTTCCGGATATATAGTGACATGTGTTGATATAGCAAAGCCCAAAGGACTTCGCATGATCATATTGTATACAAACCTGCAGTCCTCCCATGCAGGTCCTTCCAAGTTAGATCTTAGCCTGAGATTATGATTTTCGTAAAGGTTGAGAGGGAATTGGTTGGATTCCATTGATTTTGGGTGATTCATTTGAAATAAGAAGTTTTCTGATGGTAGGCTTTTGAAGAGAAGATTTTGTTGTGAAGAATGTCTTTTTCAGATTGTTAATATTTATAGATGAAAGTGATAGTTCCATATTAACATTAAAAAGATTTTTTTTTTTCATCTCTTCATTTAAGACGATATCTATTGCAGTGAATATGACAGTCTACTAAGCCCTTTGTATGAGTAAGCCTTCAATAGCTGGGCGGCTACTTTCATAGCTCCTAATGATATTGGTGCTTACGTGTTTCTCTTAAATTCCTTATGATCGAATGACGTTGCATGAAAAAACATGATTTTTCTTTTGAGAAAAGAAAATTGTGATGATTGAGTTCTTTGGATTTAATTTTATCTTCATGCATGTCATCAATGTTTCCCCCTTTTTGTTTTTTTTTAAATGAAAAATAAAAAATAACAAAAATTGAATTAAAGACAACTATGAATTTATACAAATGGAATATGTATGAAGATATGGACTTTTGATGATTATTGATCATTATGTACTTTAAACAAAAATTCCTGATGAATATCAGAATTTCTGATAAAAATTTTCATCAGATTTTCTGATATATTTTCAGAATTTCTGATAAATCTTCACATTTTATTGATGATCTATTAGACCTTCTGTTTTTTCATCAGATAGATGATTTTCTCCATCAGAATTTTGTTTAATTGCCCTTTCATTCTCAGTCTTTTGGTGATCATCAATTTGGTTTTCATTTTGTGTTGCTTTTATTTTTGAAACATTTTCATCTCTTAAGTTAACCATGCCAAGTTTGCTGATCAAAAAGTTATGTCTCTTTTCATCAAGAGGTTTTGTAAATATATTAGCAACTTAGTTTTCAGTTGGAACAAAATACATTTCAATGTTACCTTTCTCCACATGATCTTTTATGAAGTGATATCTGACATCTATGTGTTTGGTTCTTGAGTGATGAACTGGATTTTCTGTTATTGCAATTGCACTCTTTGAATCACACAAAACTGGCATTTTTGTCAGATTTACTCCATAATCCTTCAGTTGAGTTTGCATCCACAACACTTGTGAACAGCAGCTTGCTGCTGCAACATATTCTGACTCTGCTGTTGATGTGGCAACACAGTTTTGCTTCTTGCTTGCCCAACATACCAATTTTCCCCCCAAGATTTGACAAGCACCAGATGTGCTTTTTCTTTCAATCTTACACCCTACATAATCTGCATCTGTGTATGCAATTAATTCAAGGTTTGTATCCTTTGGATACCAGAGACCAAGTTCTGAAGTGCCTTTTAGATATTTGAAAACCCTTTTTACAGCTTTTAAGTGGGATTCTTTAGGATCACATTGATATCTGGCCAGAAAGCATGTAGCAAACATGATGTCTGGTCTACTTGCAGTCAAATATAGCAATGACCCTATCATCCCCCTATAGGTTTTAATATCTACACTTATTCCATCTTCATCAGAATCTAATTTGTTCCCTATTGCCATGGGAGTTTTTGAAACAGAGCAGTTTTCAAGTGAATATTTTTGTAGAATTGTTTTAACATTTTTTGATTGTCTCAAAAATATTCCATCAATTCTTTGTTTGACTTGTAACCCTAAGAAAAAGGTTAATTCACTTATCATGCTCATTTCAAAGTGGCTGGTCATTAGCTTTTGAAACTTTTTGCAAAATTTTTCATTTGTTGATCCAATTATAATGTCATCAACATATATCTGAACCAACAAGGTATGACCTTTGTGTGTTTTGAGAAAAAGTGTGGTGTCAATAGTACCTTTGGTAAATCCAGAATTGATTAAGAAGTTTGATAATGTTTCATATCAGGCTCCAGGAGCTTGCTTCAATCCATACAAGGCTTTGTTTAATCTATAAACATGATTTTGAAATTTTGGATCAACAAAGCCTTCTGGTTGTTGCACATAAAATTCTTTTTCAATTTTACCATTTAGGAAAGCTGATTTTACATCCATTTGATAAACTTTGAAATCCTTGGATGCAGCATAAGCAAGAAAAATTTTTACAGCTTCTAATCTAGCTACTGGTGCAAAAGTTTCATCATAATCAATACCTTCTTGTTGACAGTAACCTTTGACCACTAACCTTGCTTTGTTCCTTGTGATTATGCCATTTTCATCATATTTATTCCTGTATACCCATTTTGAGCCTATGACAGATTTGTCTTTAGGCTTAGGTACCAGATCCCATACCTTGCTCTTTTCGAATTGATCCAGCTCTTCTTGCATAGCTTGTATCAAATCTGGGTCATTCAGAGCTTCTTTGGCAGATTTGGGTTCTATTTTGCTTAAGAACCCAGCATATGCACATTCATGTGCAGTTGCAGATCTTGTTCTGACACCATCAGCTGGATTGCCAATGATACCAGAATGAACATGCCCTTTGATCCATCTTAACCTGTTGTGAACTGTTGATGCATAATGTCTAAAGCCTGCGTCTTTGTAATGCTAGTTTAATGTATAGGGTCCAGATAGGTTATTTTGTATAAGTCCAGGGGGTTAAAGTGTAATTTTATGAAGTTTATGTTGTAGGTCCGCTTTTGTGGCATGTGTCCGCAAAAGCGAACCAGCTTTGTTGTCTGGACCGCTCTTGTGGACATGTCACATGAGCGGACCACCGAGTTTATAAATACCCCCGTTGTGTTCTTCATTTGTAACGTGGTCTGGAACTCCACGTCGAACTGCTGTCCGTACGGCAAGCGTTATCAAGTGAAGAAAAAGTATTTTAAGTGTGAATTCTCTGTTTCTGCTCCATTCTTTTATGGTTTTTCTTTGTATCATGCTGAAAATGTGTTTCCGCCACATTTTCAGTAAGCACTAGCTCTGATTGACTCACTCGAGAGGTCAAAACTGATCCTACAATTGGTATCAGAGCCAGTTGCGAGTTAGTTTGCTAGATACGAAGCGTTTTACACGGACTTTTGTAGATTTGGACTGTTTGAACGGTGGAAAAGGACTGAAATTTGGACAACAGGTGTAAAACACACTAATAACAAACCCTTGAAAGATTCGGATCAAAATACGGCCTAAAAGTGACTTAAAAACCCTCATGAAGTAGGACCGCGTATACGTCATGCTCCTGGTTCGCTTTTCTGGTCCGCTCCAACGTACAGTTTAAGCTGGTTCGCTCCTGTTTTTAGTTTTGGTCCGCTCGAAATGGCTGTTTTGGTTGCTGGTTCGCTCGTCTGGTCCGCTTGAACGACATATTTTCTGGTCCGCTCGAAGTACAATTTCTGGTCCGCTCCAGAATACATTTGTGGTTCGCTCGAAAGTCAGTTGCCTGGTCCGCTCCAAGGGCAACATTCTGGTCCGCTTCAAAATTCAGTGGTGGTTCGCTCATTGTTACTTCTGTGGTTCGCTTATTCAGCCACTGTGGTTCGCTCATTCAGCCAGCGTGGTTCGCTTACTCAGAACTGTTTGAAAACTTTCTTCGTTACGACTGAAAATGGAAAGCCAAGATTTTTACAACATGTTTGCGGGTAGTGGTGGAGTTACTCAGAGTCCTGCTAGCATCATTCAGAATGTAAATCTGGAAAATGAACTTGGAACGATGCAGAAACCTCCTAAATTGATGAGTTTGGATGAATATTCAGGATGGTCCGGGAGATTCAAAAACTGGGTGCAGGCCAACCATCTAGAGTGCTGGATAAAAATCGAAAGGAAGTATGTTCCTCCGGTAGATGGATTGAATATGTTGAAGACAATTGCCAGTCTTACAGATGCGGAACAGGTCGAGTTCAAAGCAGAAAAGAAGATGGTTAGCATCCTGCAGCAAGCGATAAAAGAGGATATTCTAGTTCTGCTACAGCACGATGATAGTGCACAGTCGATATGGCAAGCTTTGGAACAGAAATTCAAAGGCAGTGCGTCGATGATCAAGAATAAGAAAGCACTGATAAAGAAAGAATTTGATATATTCACGGGAATTAAAGGTGAGTCGACAAAGCAGCTTATCGAGAGATATTGTCACCTGGTGGTAGAGATGAGAAGGTTGAATATCGAGAAGACGAATGAGGAGTGGATAGACAAGTTATGTGATGCGCTTCCCTATGAGGAATGGGGAACGTACTTGATGATGTTGAAAAATAGTTCAGATTTCGTGAACTATAGTTTGAGCGTGTTTATAGAGAAAATTGAAGCTCATGAGCGGGAGTTGGTGAAAATCAAAAAGATGAATTCAGCGAATATGCCACAGGATGTGTCTTTGTATTACAAGAATAGTCCGGCAGCTACTAATGTTCAGAGTCCGAAGATTCAAACCGGATTTAGTGCAAACAACACTTCATCTGCTGCTCCAAATGCCTATCAGTCGAGTCAGTCGACTCCGTTTGCCAACTATGAGCCGAATGTCAAAGTCACTGAGCAGAATTCTCCTCAAAGTTCTACAGGGTCAAATCAACAGACGTTTGTGTCCGGTGTGCAGTGTAACATTGCGGTTAACATCAAGAATGGGAATGAAATCACCGAGAATGCAGCCAAGCAGCACATCGCGTTACTGGCATCAGTTCTGGAAGCTTATGAAGGTTTGGTCGCTGGTAGGATCGGTAATCCCGATATGACTAAAGAGGATTACGATCAGATCGATCCGGAAGAACTGGAACTGATAGATATAAAGTGGTGTATGGCGAGTCTGGTTAGAAGAGCACAACGCTTTATGGAGATCACGGGTAGAAGCAGTCTCTCAGGTCCTGATCAGAAATTAGGGTTCGATAAGTCAAAGGTGACCTGTTTTAAGTGTAAAGAACGAGGTCATTTCAAGCGCGAATGTCCGAATCGTGAAGTGCAGAATCATCAGAACCCGTTTACAAACGATTATTACAGACAAGCTATATATCATCGACAAAATCAACAATCTGCTGTTCAGAGACCTCAGATTGAGAACAAACCAGAAAAGGCACTTATCGTAAACCAAGATGCTGAGAAGGTTGTGTCTGGGTTTAGTTGGGACAAGTACATTCCAGGAAAAGATGATCAAGCAATGATGGCTGAAGTAGTTGAGATTACTGAGACAGTTGCAGAGTCGAAGGTTATCGATGAGGTAGTTACTGAGAATGTCGATGAAGTAGTTTCTGAGAGTGTTGTTGAGTCTGGTTCTGAAGTGGTTGAAGAAGTTGTTGAGGTTGTTGATCAAGTGGTTCCGGAGGTTGTTAAAGAGGTTTCTACAGATAGTTCTGCAAAAGCTGAGGAATCAGTGACTGAAGTTCTCAACTTTCAATCACGACAGGAGGAATTTTTTTATACAATGAAATCTATTTTGCCTCCTAACGTCTTTGATTCTTTTGCAGATTATTTTGAAGAGCCTAGAACTGGAACATGTCCGAGATTTGAAGCAGAGAAAGAAGCAGTCGAGGAGGTGATCGACGTTTCCAAAAAGATGACTGAAGAAGCTCTAAATGAGATTGCAGATAAAGCATTGATGAGCAAGTTAAAAGAGGTAGACTCAGATATCCAGGAGTCAGTTGATAAAGTGTCAGGTCTAGGAGAGGAAACTGGAGTCATAGAGTTCAACATGGTCAAGTCGTCTGAGTCGGAGTCAAATCTTGTTGGTAAAGTTGTTTGTGAGGATGAGATTATAGTTGAAAAAGTTTCAATCCCCGATACACCGTGTCTAAGTTGTTCACAACCATGCACGGGGTGTCTTGAAAAAGACACCAGGTATCAGGAATTGAAACAACATGCAGATTTGGTGAAGTTTGACTTAGAGCAAGTAAAAGAGGCATACGACACATTGTCTAGGTCAATAAAAATGATCCAAAAAGAGAGTCTTGAAAACGATAAAGCAACCAAGCTGGCACAATCAACTTTATTTGATAAACAAAGAGAAGTCAACTTTCATTTAGATACGATCGCATCTTTGAGAAAAGAGCTTGAGTTGACTAAAATTGAAAATGATAGAATTGATCAGAAATTGATGACTTATGTGGCGTCATCGTATGTGTTAGAGCAAATAGTGCCACAACAGCCACATGCTTCACCTGCCTTCAACAGTGTTCCACCCCCAATGTGGAATCATTATACACAGAAATATCCAGATGGGGTGGAAGCTGCATTAAACATCAAACTAAAAACACTTGAGAATGATTTACCTGATAACATTGATATCACTTTCACTGCGTCTGACACTGATAACGAATCCCAGGTTATCAAAAATGTTATTGATCAGGTGTTGGATGATGAGAGTGAGAAATCTGAGAAGGGAAAATCAGTGGAGTTCGGTAGTGATTCTGAGGAGGACGGAAACTGTTTAGATCGTTATCTGTCAAAAACGGATAAAAGTGCGGATGATGATTCGATTACGGTGGCTTACACTATGGTTGGGTCTGACAAACTTTACTCCAACACCGAGTTTCCGCTTCAGAACGTCAAATTCGAGAATGTTGAGAAAGTTTTTAAGTTGGTTGAACTGAGTGTTAACGAAATCAAGAAAAATGATTTCGTTTCGAAACTGAAAAAATCAGTTGGTTCTTCACGTCCCACTAGTTCAGAAAAGATAGATGGGGTGGGTAAAAGCCAAAACAAGAAAAATCAGTTAAAGAATAAAGGTATTGGTTTTGAGAAGAAAATGACTAAGCAGGTGTCCAAGCCAAAAGATAGGATTGATGATGTGTTTGTCGCTGGTCCTAGCACTGAAATTGAAAAAGATTATATCTTTAGTCAAAAGGCCGTGGACGACTTCAATGCAGCGCAAAAGCTAAAAGTGGAAACTGTCACAACCACTTTTGTAGAATATGATAAGCGTGTGTGTTATCGCTGCAATGAAGTCGGCCACATGGCAAAGCAGTGTAAGAAAGTGATTGAAAAACCGGTTGTGGTAAAAGCTATTAATAAACAAATGGTTGAGAAACCAAAGGTTGAAAAACCTAAGGTTGAAAACAAAAATGTTTCAAAACAAATCATTCAAAAACCTCGACCAAAATCACCGGTCGTTGCAAAAGATAAACAAGTGTTGGTTTCGCCGATCCGAATTCTTAAACGGGGTGAAAAGTTGAAGTCGGAGGATAAGCCAAAATCGACTTTCGAGATTGGCGAGTCTTCTAAGTCTCCCAAGACTTCGAAATTTTACCCTAAAGCAAAAACTTTTGAAAATCAGTCATGGGTCGCGAAATCTAAACCATCTGGTGAGATCAAAAAGATGGAAAGTTTGTTGAAAAATGAGTCACAGTTTGTGAAAGATGATGTTGCTGTGTTTGAGTCTGAAATTGATCAGTTTTTGTCGGAATTTCCCAAACTTCATAACAAAGTGAAACTAGATAAAAAGGAAATTGAATCAAATGTCACATTTAACTTTCCGAAAACAACTGAGAAATGCAATGTAGTTTTTGGTTCAGTATCGGAAGTTAAAAAGTCGTGGGCATCATTGTTTAACTGATGTGTTTGTGTGCTGATTGCAGGAGCTGCCCAAGTCTGTGCTATCCAGGTGGATAATGGACAGCGGAGCGTCGCGTCATATGACGGGATCCTTAGCACTTTTATATGATGTCAAAGCAATTAATGGAAGCTACGTTGGATTTGCTGGTAACCAAGGTGGCAGGATTGTTGGTCAGGGAAAGCTCACAAACGGCATCATATCTTTTGACAAAGTGAATTATATTGTTGAATTGACGAACAATTTGTTAAGTATTTCACAAATTTGTGACAAAGACTTTAGCGTACATTTACAAAAACAGAGTGTTTGGTTTTAAAGCCAGGGTTTAAAGTCCCTGATGAGTTGGTGCTGTTGCGTGCTCCTAGGGTTAATGATCTTTACATTTTAGACATGAGCACTGCAACACCATCACCTCCTCAAAAACAATGTTTTGTGACAAAATCTAAAGCAACTGAGAAAGAGTCAATTATGTGGCACAGAAAAATGGGTCATATACACGTTCGTAAAATGAATTTTCTTGTGCATAACGATTTGGTAGAAGGTGTGAATGTTAAGAATTTTCATTTACCTGACGATTGTGTTGCATGTAAGAAAGGTAAACAGGTACGGAAGTCTCATCCGCTAAAGATGCTCAACACCATCCGGTTACCTCTCGGGAGATTGCATATGGATCTCTTCGGGCCGGTCAATGTCAAAAGCATCAGTGGAGATTCTTACTGTTTGGTAGTTACGGATGATTATACAAGGTTTTCATGGGTTGTTTCTTTGGAAAAGAAGAACGAAACATTCGATGCTTTGATGGTTTTATTCAAAAAGATGGAAACGGTGTACAAGCTGCCGATCAGAAGAATTCGGAGTGATAACGGAACGAAGTTCAAGAATAACAAAATGTACGAGTTCTGCAATGAGAAAGGGATACTACATGAATTCAGTGCGCCGTACACACCACAACAGAACGGCGTTGCTGAACGAAAGAATAGAACCCTGATCGAGACTGCACGTACTATGTTGGCCGATTCAAAGCTTCCGATTTTCTTCTGGAGTGAAGCAGTGTCAGCGGCTTGCTATACATTGAATAGAGTTCTGACAGTGAAGAAATATAAAAAGACTTGTTTCGAGCTGCTGCATCGCTATAAGCCAAATCTTGAGTTCTTAGAACCTTTTGGCTCTCCGTGTACTTTCATAGACGCTGATGGTAAATTCGGAGCAAAAGTGAATGAAGGATTTTTCGTAGGTTACGCCAGCCCGTTAAAAAGGGTGTTTGTACCGTGTCTGGGGAAGGTGATTCAGGTCCATCATGTGGATTGTCAGAAGCACACGCCGTCGCAACAACTTCCCGGACAAAGAGTCCTATTCGACTACGACAAACTCTGGGAATCGTTTCATCTGCCGTCCGAGCCGAGTGAGGAGGAACTTGCTCTCATGTACTTGTATCAGCAAAGTCAGTTGCAAGAGTCGAAATCTAGACCGCTAGATGTTCCTACGCCCACCGTGGGTACTCACGATGATGAAGCTGGACCAAGTGGAACCGTTCATATACTGCCAGAGGAACCAGAGGAACCAGCTCCGTCGTTTGACGTTTCTGACGACTCAGAGGAGGAACCCGCTCCTACCTTTGACGAGGAACCAAATGAGAGATCAGAGGAGGCTGTTGATCAAATCGTTGATCTTGACATTTCAAATCTGGAATCGGAAGTTGTGGTGCCTGATACTGTGATGCCACGGACACTGTCTTACCATCCTTCAGAACAAATTATCGGCGATCTACAGAGTGGTGTCAAGACGAGACATCAGATAGACCAAGCTTTTACATGTTTTTATTCAGATATTGCTGATATGTAGAAAGAAGTCTCACTCAAATGTTTTATTTCGCAGATAGAGCCCAGGACCTACAAAGAAGCATTGACCGAAGACAGTTGGGTGAATGCTATGCAGGAGGAACTGCAACAATTTGAGAAATTGGGCGTCTGGAGACTTGTTGATCTGCCAAAGAATCAGAAGTTGATAAAGACGAAATGGGTGTTCAAATGTAAAAGAGATGATAGAGGAGTCGTGGTGAGGAACAAGGCACGTCTAGTGGTCCAAGGCTTCAGCCAGCAGGAGGGAATAGATTATGATGAGGTCTACGCGCCGGTTGCAAGGCTTGAAGCAATTCGCATCTTTTTAGCCTTTGCATCTTGGAAAGATTTCAAAGTCTATCAACTCGACGTTAAATCCGCATTCCTGTATGGCAAGATCCGAGAAGAAGTTTACGTGGGGTAACCACCGGGGTTTGCAGATCCACTAAACAAAGACAAGGTGTACTTATTGGATAAAGCATTATACGGTCTACACCAGGCCCCGAGAGCCTGGTACGAGACTCTCTCGACCTACTTGCTGGACAACGGGTTCACAAGAGGAACAGTAGACAGCACCTTGTTCACAAAAGAAGAAGCAGGCCACTTGCTGATCGTGCAGATCTACGTTGATGATATAATTTTTGGTTCCACCAACGACGATTTGTGTAAAGAGTTTGAGAGAGTAATGAAGAAGAAGTTCGAAATGAGTTCGATGGGGGAGATGAAGTTCTTCCTCGGGCTGCAGGTAGAACAAATGCCCGACGGAATCTTCATTCACCAGTCAAAGTATGTAAAGGACGTGCTAGACAAGTTTGATATGACAGATTGCAGTCCTGCATCAACCCCCCTCGCACAGAACCATGGTATTTGTCCGGATGAACAGGGAGTGAAGATGGATGAAACGTTATACCGATCGATCATTGGATCTTTAATGTATCTCACAGCTTCCCGTCCTGACATCATGTATCCGACATGTCTGTGTGCATTATATCAGTCGAACCTGAAGCAGTCACACCTGACGATCGTCAAACGCATCTTACGGTATTTGAAGGGTTGCCCAAGCATCGGCTTGTGGTACCCTCGTTCGGGTGATTTTACCTCATCCGGTTTCGCTGATTCAGATTTTGGTAGCTGTAAGCAGAACGCAAAGTCCACCACTGCTGGGTGCCAGTTCTTCGGAACTCGGCTCGTTACCTGGCAGTGCAAGAAGCAAACTGCAGTCACGCTCTCCACGTGTGAGGCTGAGTACGTCTCAACCTCTAGTTGTTGCTCGCAGATCCTCTGGATCCAACAGAAGATGCGCGACTTCGGTCTGAAATTCTTGGATACGCCGATATTTGTGGACAATGAAGCGGCCATAAATGTTACTAAAAATCCGGTTCATCATTCAAAAACAAAACACATTGAAATCCGTCACCATTTTATTCGAGATTGTCACGAAAAGAAATTAATACAGATTGAACATGTGGGCACCGATGATCAGAAAGCTGATTTTTACACAAAACCGTTTGATAAAAAGAGATTTTATTATCTTTTAAGGTTAAATGGGATGAAAAATCTGCAATCTGGGAGGGTAATCGAGTGTGAAGCCGAATTGGGCGGCGATCTGACTTGAACCGTATCGGGTTGTCAATTTTCATTTGTACAGTTGTATTTTTTTTCTGCTTTTCGTTAAAAACAAAAACACAAAAATATGTTTTAGTTTTAGGGGGAGATATTCGCAGAAAAATACAAAAACATGATAAAACCATAAAAATCCAAAACATTAAAAAAATGCAAAAAGAGCTGTGTAGTATAGGGGAAATGATAGTACATCAGCTAGACGGGCACAGTACGCTAAAGATATGTAATGTAAATATGCAATTAAGCAGTCTCGCTAAAGATGTGCCGGTAGGTTCTTACAGAATTAGTAGATCAGTTTGGGATATAAACTAAATTTAACTTGCGTTTTCGTGGGGAACACCTCCAGGATATATAGGTAACCCCTGAAATCCTGTTTGAAAGGTCCCGTATTCTGAGATACTAGGTCTTTATGCTCGGTGATATCTGGGGTATTATCCCGGGACTTCTGCTGTATGGAAATACTGACCTAGTCCCCGGATAATACTTTACGCAAAAAGCTTTGAAACATAAGCTTCACCCTCAGCATGCTGATGAAACAATAAAATTGATAGTCGCTGTTGTTGAAATGCAAAAGATCCTCTAAAGGGGACCCACCGAAAAGTCGAGCCGTCATCTCTCTGCTGAACGGAAGTTCTGACCTGATCTCTCACGGTTTCGCATCTACCCCCAACAGATATCAGCCGTGGTATATTCACCTGTAAGACTGAATACTAGGATCCGGATACGGGAGTATATACTGAGGTGGGAACACATGTTAACGTTTAAGTCTCTAAAACATTAATCACGTATCCCAAACAGATTGAAAGTTTTGCGAGAATTTAAAATGGATCAATATACCGACAATTAAGGCGAATTGCTTAAATGCTTAAAATGAAATAAGCTTAACGGTGCTTGTGTTCTGTCGGCAGCTGATATGATCCCCGAACACGCTCGCAAAAATATTGTGTGTATATATTTCAGTTTGTACAGCTTAAAACCCAAAAAGATTTTCTTTTCTCAATTTATTTTCGACAACGGATACTTGGGATTGGAAGATCAAAGCCTGTGTGCAGATCATGTCAGTGTCTGATGAGGGTTGGGTAAGCTGTGATTGCAAACAAAGATCTGGTATGATGTTTGAAAGATAAACTGTGCAAATGTTTGAAACGTTGAAAAGTTCATTAATTTAAACTGGTTTTAAAACAAAACAACAGAGTACTTCATAAAACTGATCATCCATGGCCATTAACTTGGACTTGGTAGGTCAAACAGTTGTCCAGGATCATTAACTTGGACTTGGTCAACTGGGTGTCAGCATGTGAAATCGAAAAAGTTTAAAAAATAAATAAAAAATGAATTTCTTGAAAAAGTAAAGTTGGTTCGCTTTTATGTCACCATCGGTTCGCTTTTCTGTCAAAAGTAACATGTTGGTCCGCTCATGAGAACATGTCAAATAAGCGATCCAGACCCCATATAAAAGGTACAGGGGTCCGCTTTTCTTGACATAACCCAGTTCGCTTATACGTCATTCTCTCTGAGGCGATTACGAGCGATCCTTCGTGTTCATCGTGATTTCTTGCTGTTTGATCCTTGTTTTCTTTATTTCTTGATAGATCGTCAATCTTTACATCATGGGCAAGGTAAGTATGCTTTAAATTTCATCTATTTCATGTTATCTTGTGTCTGTCGGTATGTTTGTATGAACGGATCGCGTTTTAAGCCTTTAAATGTCATATTTGTCTAATTTGGTAGCATGATTGTTGTCGTCTGATGATATTAAGAGTTGTATTACATGTTAATTGCTGTAATTTGAGTGTTTGATATGGTTTGTCGATGATGCATAGATTCAGTTTCAGATCTAGGGTGCTTTAGGCATGTTTTGTAGAAATCAAAGATACCCCTAGTCTCGGAATGATGTGTAGAGTCTGATTCTGTAATCAATTTTAGGGTTTAAGCAGTTTTTACAAGTTTTGTCTTAGGACCGCTTTTGCGGACATTCACTATTAGGAACGCTCTTAGGTACACATTGTAGGACCGCTTTTACGAACAGATAACTTTGAACCGCTCATAGGTCATCTGTTGAATCGCTCATATGTCATCTGTTGAACCGCTCATATGTCATCTATAGGACCGCTCATAAGTCATCTGTAGGACCGCTCATTGTTACCATTTTAGGTCCGCCTTTAGGAACACTTTCAGGTCCGCCCATATGTACCATATCAGGTCCGCTTTTAAGGCAGTAAATTGTTGATTCGCTTATGTGGCTAGGGATGGTTCGCTTTTGTGTATTTTCTAAGTAGGTCCTCTTTTTAGTCATTACAGTGGTTCACCTATAGGGTTGCAAAGTGTTTGGCTCGCTTTTATGGTAGTATAGTGTATGGTTCGCTTTTATTGTATATTGTTGGTTCACTTTTTTGGTCAGTGTTCAAAATGTCAAAAATTTTTCCTAAGTTTTTGATTGTCTTGTTGTCATGCAGGCATCACCAAACGTGTTATTCGATTCAGTACACAACAGCTGCATTGATTTAGATGTGGAGAAGTGTCCGTTATTGTCTGAATTTAGCAGTATTTTGGACTACATGAATCGTATTCCAGTGAAGAAAGCAATGACTGACCAGAGGCCGTTGTACAGATCACATATTAGTCGTTTTTGGATGAATGCAAAGTATGATGAGGCAAGCAAGGTGATTTCATCAGTGGTGGAAGTAGATGGAAAGACGGAGACTATTCTGGTGACTGAAGCATTAGTTCGAGAAGTTATGAACTTTCCTGATGAGGCCAACTACCCCACAAGATTTCCGGAACGTATGGTGAAAGGTTGTATGCTACGTTTGGGATACAGAAATACTTTGAACACCGGGAACTACTTGAAGTCGAAATTTCAGAAATCTTTCAAGTTCTTAATTCATTGTATTCTGATTACTTTGAGCCACACAAAGGGCAGTTTTGATCAGATGAGGGATTACCAAATGAACATGTTGACAGCGTTAGTGTTGAATAAGAAATACAACTTCTCGCACATAGTTTTTCATTATATGGTGGAGAATCTCACGTCGGATGTTAGAACCTGGAGGCATCCGCGTTTTGTACAAATGATGATTGATCGTGCATACCCTGGAATTGATAGAAACATTCAGGGTGATCTTCTTGTTCAAGCTCACATGTCTAATAACACTTTGAAGAACCTGGTCAAGTATCATCCTAATCATCCAGAGCCTGATTTAGTGATTGAAAACTTCGGATTGCTTAGAGATGCGAACTATGAGGATCCTGATCCGGAAAATCATCAAAATTGGAGAAATCAAGAGGAAATGAAAGAGGCGTTGTATGCTGTAGAGTTGAAAATACTTCAGAATTTCAAAGGAACCAAGAACGAGTGGTATGTGAAGGAATCAGGATGCAGACGTAGATTTGCAACTCCTGTAGCTGAAGGTGAAGGTTCTTCTTCAAAACCGAAGAAGAAACAAAAGAAGAAAAAGCAAACAATGTTAATTGATGAATCTGATGAAGATATTTCTGAGATGAATACTGAAAAAGAACAAGAGATGACTGGTGCTGAAAACATTGTAATTGAGACAGATTTGTTTACAACAGAAGCATATTTTGCTGATAATGTTGTGGAAACGGTTACTTCTGATGTTCAAAAGGAAAAAGAGAAAGTGTTAGATGATGTTGAAGGTGACGACGTTGATAAAGACACTACTAGTTCTTCTAGTTCGTCTGAATATGAAGTGATTGATGCAAAAGAACGTGAAAGACGAATGAGAGAAGAGGTAGAACAGGAGAAGTTGATTAGAAAGAGGAAGAGGGAAGAGAAAGAAGATGCACCTTATGAACCTTCTCCGGAGCATATATCAGCATCACAATCTACTCCGAGAGGTAAAAAGAAAGCTGCTGGTCGAAAGAGATCTACACCAAAGATTAAAGTGTCGAAGCGCCCTCAGAAGATCATACATACGCATTCTACACCTCCACGTCAACCAACACCTCCACAATCTCCAATACATCTATCTCCTCCCAGACAACCAACACCACAACAATCACCAAGACAACCTACTCCTCCATCACACTCAACACCACCCAGACAACCTACACCGCAACGACAACCATCTCCTATTTTTCAATCAACACCACCACCACAACAACCATATTATACTTCGCAAGATCTTTTTGGCACACCTCCACTCACCCAAGTACAACCTAGTTCTTCGAGTAGAGGTCTTCCGATACCGCAAGATAATCTGCTAGACGTTGATTTCGACTTTGCAAACAATTCGCAAGTGTTGAAATTGGAAAAGAGAATTGAGGATGTGATAGCAGAGAATAAAAAGTTGGCGGCTGAAAGCAAAAAGATTGCTGATAGAGAAAAGACTCTTGCTGGTAGAGTGCAGAGGTTGGAAGGTGAAAACAAAGTGTTGACACTGAAAATTGAAGTTGATCAGACGGAAATCGACGTTTTGAAAGTTCGAGTGTCTGAATTAGAAGAAGAGAAGAATCGTCGAGAGAGTGAAAATGAATACTATAAGTTGAAGAATAAAGAACTTATGGCTGCTAAAGCGCTACATGAACATAAGTTCTACATGCTGAATAGAGTTGTGGAAAGCATGTTAGAGACATCAGTGGAACAAAAATATGAAGAGTTGAAGCTAGAAGACCTTCGTGCAGAACGTCAAGCAGAATTAGAAAGGCAGATGAAAGATAAGGGTAAAGGAGTGGAAGGAAGTTCTGAAATGTCTATTGTACCCTTCAATGGTGATAGATAATCCTGAGCCTATATCTGCAGTTCCTGGCGTATTCGAAGAAGAAACTCCAACGCCTAAATTAATTGGTGGCGAAGATGAAGAGGATGATGAAGATGATGATGAGGATGAGTTTGTATATTCTGCTAGCAGTCACAGTTTTAAAGGTGATGATGATGATGACGCTGCAGGAGGTTCAGGTGTTAGAGTGACTGAAGCCTCAAATGAAAAAGTCGTTGAAGATCTGTTGAACGACACAATCAATGAAGAAAGTGGTGAAGCTGAGGGAAAGGGGGAGTCGAGTAAGACTCAGATTGTAGAGCATCATGAGCCTTTGTTTATGAGTCTAGATGCGTATAAAGAGATGCTTAAAGATGTAAACTCTGAAATTCCCTTCGACTTCGAAGAGGACTTAGAATCGTTTGATATCAATAAACAGCAAGATTATAAGTATGATTATGTTGAAGATGCTGATATCTACGATAGAGTTGAGGTTGAAGAATGTTCAGATAATGAAGAGGTTCCTGAAGATACTTCGAAACTTCCAATGTTAATGGAGTTCTTTGCTGCTGAGAATAGAGATGAATTACGTCAAAAGGTGACTGAAGCAGTGAATGATAATGTATTTGAATGTTTGAGGAAAGAAGCTGAGCAGGAAGGCCAATCTAATGTTGATAAAGAAGGTTAATCGAAGGCTGAAGAAATTGATCGTTCTAAATGGTTTAAAGATTCTCATGAAAGAAAATTCAAGAGGCCGCTGAAGTTCTTCCAACGAGATCGAAATGTTTCGCTTGGCGATATTATTAGTTGGGGTTTTCTTCCGCAAGTTAACGCTTATGCTATTCGAAGAGAATATGGCGTCCAGTATTTTGCACGTTTATATGACATAATGTCATTACCGTGGTAGGACGTTGATGAATTAGCAAAGGTGAGAGTCTTGGAGTACAAGGTGAGAAAGAATGATATTGCAATGTGGGGCTACATCAAGTATGAACAATTGAAGTCATTTCGAAAGTGGAAGCCTCATCGTCCAAGACGTGTTCAGAGAATTGATCCGGAAACTGGGGCTGTAGAAATTATTCTGAATGTGAAGCCTCCGCGTACAATGAAGACAATTCCGATGCTAGAAATGGAGCAGGAATTTTATAAAGGCTTTATTGATTGGGTTTACATTTGCAGAACGACTGAAGCAATAATCACATACATAGCTGGTGGAGAGCTGAGAGATATTCATGTTTACGACCCGATGTGGTTAGTTAATTGCTCAGCAAAAGACATCGAATGTCTATTCATTCACAAGATTCGCTACTCGCCAGCAGATAAAGAGCAAGCTCTTCAGTTTCAACGTGTTGTTTCTCTGTGTGTTCAGAAAGGTATCAACTCTGAAAACAAGTGGAAATCTTCGTGGTGGTCTTTAGAAGAGAAGATGAAGAAGAAATCAAAGCGTGAACGTGAACATGAGAATCAAAAGATGGAAGAAAATAGAGGAAAGTTTATGAAGCAACAAGAAAAGGAAGAAAAAGCGAGGAAGATAAAGAATGAGAAGATCAGGGTTGCGCTGCGAAGAAAGCCAAAACCGAAGGAAGAGAAATTCAAAGCTATCTGAAGACCTACATTCAAGACAAAGACTGCGGCTTCATCCAAGGGGGAGTTTGTTGATGCACAATGTCTAAAGCCTGCGTCTTTGTAATGCTAGTTTAATGTATAGGGTCCAGATAGGTTATTTTGTATAAGTCCAGGGGGTTAAAGTGTAATTTTATGAAGTTTATGTTGTAGGTCCGCTTTTGTGGCATGTGTCCACAAAAGCGAACCAGCTTTGTTGTCTGGACCGCTCTTGTGGACATGTCACATGAGCGGACCACCGAGTCTATAAGTACCCCCGTTGTGTTCTTCATTTGTAACGTCGTCTGGAACTCCACGTCGAACTGCTGTCCGTACGGCAAGCGTTATCAAGTGAAGAAAAAGTATTTAAGTGTGAATTCTCTGTTTCTACTCCATTCTTTTACGGTTTTTCTTTGTATCATGCTGAAAATGTGTTTCCGCCACATTTTCAGTAAGCACTAGCTCTGATTGACTCACTCGAGAGGTCAAAGCTGATCCTACATGAACAACTGTTGGTTCTGATTGATTTGAAGTTCCTCCTGTTCAGTTACCTCTGTTTGGTGTAAAGCACCAAAATTTTGATTTTCTGTTGTGCTATTTACTTGTTCTTCAGGGTTAGTACATGATATTTCTAATGATTTAAATGTACAAGATTTATCATGTTCTAGAAAATCTTCTGATATCATTTCAAAGAGATGCTCATAATTTTCTTGTTTGTCAGAAAAATTTATTTCTTTCATGTATTCATCAGAAACTTCAGTTTCTGATAAGTCATCAAATGAGACATATAAACTTTCTCTGATTGTCCTTGTGTTAAGAATAAAAATTCTATAAGCTTTTGAGGACAAAGAATATCCAAGAAAAATACCTTTTTCTGCTTTTCTGTCAAATTTTTCAAGGCTTTCAAAATCATTGAAGACAAAACATCTACAACCAAATGTGTATAAAAATTTTACACTTGGAATCCTATCATTTATAATGTTGTAGGGTGTTTTGTTTAGCCTTTTGTTGATAAGAGTTCTGTTGTGAGTAAAACATGCATTTGCAATTGCTTCTGCCCAAAAGTGAGAGGGCATTTTGGCATATGCAAGCATTGTTCTGGCAGCTTCTACTAAGGTTCTATTTTTTCTTTCAACAACCCCATTTTGTTGAGGGGTTCTGGGAGCTGAAAAATCATGAGAGATTCCTTTGTTTACAAGAAAGCTCTCAATTTTTGAATTTTTGAATTTTGTCCCATTGTCTGATCTGATCCTTCTTACTGTTAGTTTTAACAGATTTTCAATTTTCTTGATAAAATTAATGATCAAATCAGGTGTTTTCACTTTTCTTTCTAAAAAATTCAACCCATGTATATTTGGAAAAATCATCAACTATTACTAGTATATATTTCTTTCCAGAAAAACTTTCTGTACCTATGGGTCCACACAAATCCATGTGTAAAAGTTCCAAATTTTGTGTAATGGAAGATTCAGAAATTGACTTGTGAGAGCTTCTTTTTGATTTTCCCATCTCACAAGCATCACAAATTTTATCCTTTTTAGAGGATATGGAAGGTAACCCTTTTACCGGACCTTTACTTGCTAATTTGCTTAGGTTTTTGAAATTTAAGTGAGCCAATATTTTATTCCACAACCAACTACTTCCTTTGTTGATTTTTGAAAATAAACATAGTTTAGGATGTTCATTTTCTTCTTTAAAGTCAAAGTAGTATATTGATTGTCTTATCATTTTCCCACTCAAATATATTTTATTATCATCCATACCTATTAGCAAGCATTTTTCTGGTACGAATGTTACCTGAAAACCTTTGTCACAGAATTGACCACAACTCAGCAAATTATACTTTAAGCCCTCAACATAGGCTACTCTTTCAATGGTCAAACATCCATACCTGATACATCCGTATCCTATTATCCTTCCTTTCACTCCATTTCCAAAGTTCACCATTTTACCCAGCTTTGAGACAAAGTTGCTGAGTAAGCTCCTATCCCCAGTCATGTGCTTGGAGCTCCCTGAGTCGCAGTACCAGATCTGCTGCACATGATGGTCCTGAAATGAAATGGTTAGAGGGTTTTAGGTACCCAGGCATGCTTGGGTACTCTTTCTGATGATATTCTGGTTTTATTATTTCTTCTAAATGACCTTTCATCAGAATTTCTGTTAAATGCTGAGCCATTAACATAATTTTTCTTTTTCTTTTGGAGATGGTGTTGAACAAGCTTCAGTATTTCAACACACATACAAGAATCATCAGAAATTTCTGATGTTCCTTCTTGTGATGGAATGAAGGAATAATTTTGAAAAGATGAGTGAATTGCTTCTGGAGTTTTTACAAACTCTTGATTGCATTCACTTCTCTTTGGTTCAAAATTTGGCTTATCAAAGGAGTATTCAGAGCATGTTGATTTGCAAGTTTCTGAATCAGATTCTGATAAAAATATATCGGAAATCTGTTGAGTTGCTTTTACAAAGACAGTGGGTTTGTTATTATTTGTTCTCACATAACCCAAACCCTCTCCTTTGTTCTTTGGAGTGGACTCTATGAAATTTATAAATTCTTTTGCTTCTTGAAAACCTCTTACATTAATTTCTTTATCATTGATTTTTTTGTAAAGATCTCTTCTTTCATTTTCATAGAACTCAATTTTAGCTCTTTGACCTAAACTTTGTTCTATAAGTAATTGATTTTCAAGAATAATTTTATTCAAGGTCCTCTGCAACTCATCAGATTTTTTACCATCTGATTGATGTTTAACTTACAAGTTTAAAAAATCTGACATGAGCTCATTTAGCTTGTGTTCAAGATCAAGATTGTCTAAACTTACCTGTTGTCCTGAAGTGCCATGAGATAGAAATTAGCCATTTCTTCTTCTTCTTCTTCATCAGAAGAGTCATCAGATATCCATGTATCTGTCCCAGCAATTAAGCTGACTTGCTGTTGTTGCTTCTTAGCTTCCTCAAGCTTCTTTTCATACTAAGCAACATCTTTCAGCTTCTTGGTCTTGCACTCATATGCATAATGACCTTTTTGCTTGCACTTGTAAGACACCACCTCTGCCTTTCCTTTATCCTTATATCTAACTTCTTCTTTAGATCTATCATCCATCCTCCTTCTATCACTCCTCTAGTATCTCTGGCCTCCTCCCCTCAACTTCTGCTCAAATGTTTTGGTGAGCAGTGCTATTGCATCTGCAAAAGCTGAAAAATCTGATGATGAATCAGAAGTTTCAAGACTCTGGCTGTTTGATGGTTGTGGATCATTGGAAGTTGTTTGTCTTTGTGAGTTTGAGATAAGAGCTAAAGATCCCCCTCTTTGAATGGTTTCTTCAAATATTTCTTCCTCTCTGGGGATCAAGATGCTATATAAGTCATGAAGACTCATGTTCCCTAGTTCTAAGGTTGAGGACAAAGTCATTGTGAGACTCATCCATTCTCTAGGCAAAGCATCAAGAAATTTTATGTTTCTTTCATAATTTGGTTTAGTTATTCCAAATTTCTTTAGCTCGTTTAAAAGTTTTGTGAACCTTTGATACGTGTCATTTAACTTTTCATTAGGTAAACTTTTAAACCTTTCATAAGATGAGACGTTATTTGTTCTCTTGTTTCTTTTCATCCTTTCTCCTCCTTCACAAAGATTTTCCAACTGATCCCATATTTCCTTGGCTGATGCACAAGCATCAACTTGTGAAAATATGTCATTGGGGATGGCCATAATTAAGAGTGATTTTGCTCTTTCATCCCCTGCTACCAGTTCCTTGTCTTCCTCACTCCAAAGTATTTCACTTTTTGGAGCTCGGGAGGCAGGGATAACAGGTAGTTGGTCAGTTGCTGGAATTGCTGGTATTTCAGTCATTGGTATATGTGGACCCCTTTCAATGGATCGAAACAGAGCTCGGTCATGACCATTAAGGAAATTGACCATCCTGATTTTCCATTGGGGGTATTCCTCTCTGACCAGAGTCGGAGGTTTGGACATAGAACCAATATTGAAAGCATTATTCCAGGATTAAAAGCTGGCCATATTTAGAAAAAAGAAGAAGAGCGATTGATCGTTTGAAAATAATTTATTCAATCTGCTCTAATACCAATTGTTGGACCCAGTATGGCCTTAACAACTTCTTTTTACGTAATATGGCAAGTGATTTCAGTATATGTGAAAAAGATGTGCGGAAATGGAAATCAGACTTTCAAGAAACAAGACCTACAGAATTATCAAGTTTATATCACTTTGAAACAAATTAGTTTAACAAGGTGATTGTAAGATTATTATCTAATACAAATGAATCTTGATTTCTGTGGGTGAGAAGAGCAATGGAGTTTGGGTGTTTGTATATGAATGCTAAGCTTCAAACTCAAGTATCTTCTGCCTCTCGAGCCTTCTATTTATAGACGGATGTGGACATGAATAAACAATTGTTTATTCATGCAATAAGTCCTGCGTAAAGTAGCAATTTGACATATTCATTGAATCCATCGTTCAAGTTGCATTTGTAATCATGATAACCAATAATGTCATGCTTCGGTCATGGTGGCAGGATAGAGTTGTGATTTTTAGACAAGTGGGGCTTTCATCAGAATTTCTGATAAACCACTTCATCAGAAATTCTGGTGAACAAATCATCAGAAAGTCTGATGATCAGAATTGTCAGAAACTGATGATATTTCATCAGAAATATCATCAGATCCATCAGAAATGACCTTCTCTGATAATCCAAATCAACTCTTGATCAACTTGTGATTCTTTGAAGTAGATACTGTGCATTTCAGTTGTCCTATCTGATCTTCTTCTTCTTGCTGTGATCTTCAGGACTGTTATCTTCTTCAGAGATCCAGTTGATTGAGATTTTCTTCAATACTTACAAATAAAGTTTCCTAACAACATTTCATCATACATCCTACATTTCTTTACACTAACATTTCACTGACAATAAAGTTTTGCTCATCAAGACATTTCGCTGTACATACTTTTCGTTATTTATAGTTTCCATTGAGCATGTACATTTCGCTGAGCATATACATTTCATTGACATATTTAGTGAAATGTACCTGAAAATCCTAAGATGCTACAATGAAGTATGTGATCAGATCCAACTTCGTTTGACGTTAATATCCTAAATATTTCGTTGGAAATACAAACTTTATGTTGATTTTCACCTCTTCTACGTGAAAACCCTCAAACCACCAATTTGAAAGATTTAAAACCTATTAAGAAGATGTAATGAACATGCTGCCTTTAATCTTAGATGGAGAATCTTACTTGATAATGTGAATCTACATAGTGAAACTCATGACCCGTGAGATCTAAGAATCGTTTCACATTTTCTATGACTAGCTTCTCTTTCTAGAATGAAGGTGTGTGTAGTGAGAATGAGGAGCTTGAACATGCCCCTTTCCATTATAAGTTTTTTATATATGCTTTTACCTTTTTGCCATCCATGGATCTTGTCATGATAATCTCTCATGTATGGGCTTTTAGTTATTATCCATATTACCCATTTAGTCCATTACTTAGGCTTTTATTCCATACGTATCTTTAAAGCCCGTCACTTTTACCATTTATTGAAATTTTGAGCGTTACATGATCGATATTTGGTCAGTAAAAAATATATAAATAAGTAGTAAGTGGAAAGTCGAGTCGTCTCCACAAGGAATTGGTGGTCAATTCAGTTTTGATTAAATTTCTAATTATTAAAAGAAACAAATTGATTTTTTTTAATCGAGTTGGTTTGAAAGCAGCAAACTTTAACTTTTGATATAAAAAAATTGTGAGAAAATAATTTTCTCCAAGTTTCGGGTTTGGTGAAAACAATTAATTCCATTAACTAGTGGAAAGTCATTAAGGGTGATTAATCCAATGACAATTGAAGATCTAAACTTAAAGAGTTCGATGCAACAACTATCAATTTAATAATATGAGCAAATCAACAAAATCAAATCTTTGACGCGAAAAACCACAAATGAATTTTATATAACTTAAAAGGTTAAAAAATCCAATCCCAAAATCTAGTCAAAACAAAATATAAAAGTTCACTAGAACAAATCCTACACCAGGAGAAGATCACGGGTAAATTAGCCGCACATAATTGTCCTGGTATCTTCAAAATTATTCATTGTTTCTCTTAAATTGTGTCTCAAGCAACCAAAGTATTCTTCTTTTTTCAGTGTCGTGCAACTCCAAATACCCAAACAAGTGACTCTTTCGAACTCCCTCTCAATTTCTTGTATAACAACATTAATTCAATTATAAATTAACTAAATCAATTAATTTAAATAGTTGTTAAGTGACGAAACAATAATTATTTTCCTTATAATTTGTCAATTACAATAATTAGTGAATGATAATCACTAATTTAATCAATTCTAATCACTTCATTTAATTTCTTTCATTAGCGAGTTCAAGCTAAAACAAACTTATCACCGTTAACAAATCTAACCCACAACAGGATATCTGAACATTCTTTTTAGCTTAATAAGATCGTTTTAGCTCATATTCATTTTAACTCGTATGATAATAAAACCACATCAAAGAAATATATTTTATAACAATATCAATGCGTTTTTATCATAATTAATATCGAATAATGTGTACCTAAAATGCACCGATCATTACACAAAACCCATATCAACCCTAGCTGTTGAACACATCCGTTGTTTTTATTAATCAAAGTTATTGAAGTTTTTCGTTGTGCTTTTGATTATTTGAGCTCTTACAAGTCTTATACATGATCCTAACAAGCGATATTAGACTAAGCTCATGTCTTGATCTTTACTCGAACCATGCTTTGTGTATTAGTTCTGCATTTATAGATGAAGAAATTTGAAGCATATTAAAAAAGAATAAGAATAAAGATTAAGGCCAAGACAATCTACAAAAGGCTTGAAGGTTTGAAGAACCCAAGAATTAGGGCTGGTTAGAATCTTCAAAAGGTTTGAAGATCAATATACATATAGGGGTGACATGCTTCTAGAACAAAATTTATTCGTGTTTTGTAAAAACGAATAAACTTACTTGTCAATCTTTTATTCATCATAATCTAATTTTGCAGGATAGAATCTAATCGTGCGGTGATGAATGGCAACACCTCGTCTTCTCCGCCTCATCCTAGACCTGCAAACAAGAAGAGAGAAACGTGGAGATGTAGAGACGGCCGGTAGAGCAAGAATACTCTATTTCCAGCTACAAAAAGTGTGTTTGCCTCATATCTCATGCCCTAATGAGGACGTGGAGACCTCCTTATATAGGAGACATGGGCAACCCTAACCTTAATGAGCCAGACCCAGTTAGGGGTTTTCTCTATAAGCTCACAACCTAGTGTACTATAAAGTATAATGCGATGGGTTTCGCGGGTTAGTACGCAACAATAATAATATTAATATACAAGGCGATAAATAATGTATAACCATTTAAGCCAGGTCAAGTACCTTACCTCTACAATCATCTCATCAAATAAGTTTAAAAGAAATAAATTTTTTATACCTTTCAAGAACAAAAGTGAGTTTTATGATGAGATTCTTGATGAAAACAAGCTTCTTCCTCTTTGCAATCACCATGGAATCACCTTTAAATTTTTAAATCGACTTGAAACTAACTTGAAATGGCCACGATCTTCGAATGTGTGTAAGTGTGTGTTCGGTCGTGAGTTTCAAAGGAGAAGAAGAAATGGATTTGTAAAGTTTGATTCTTGAAAATTGGTTTAACTTAAGTGTAAAAGAAAGGTTGAAATGATTAGTTCTTCCAACATCCCAACACATGACACATAAGGAGTTTGGTGTGCACCTTGTGTGCCGCCACCTTAGCCCCCTCTCACACTTTCTCTCTGGTAAATAGATATACATGCACATATATTTATGCAAGAAAGAGATATTTAAATGACTACCGGGTATTTTATTTCGCGTTTTATCTGCGTTTTAAGGCGTTTAAAATTATTTTTATTATTCTATAAAAATTAACTCACCATAATATTGCTAAACAATATTTTGTTCACCTAGAATGGCTGCGTTGTCTGCATTTTGCAGTATACACGATATATTGCGTAATACGCGTTTAAATTCGCAAAATAAGAATTTTAACCGTTTTAATTAATTTTTCTTCACGAATATGATTATAAATAGGATTTTAATCATAACGGAATATTTTTAGGATTTTAACATTATCCGGACAGTCACTGATGTTCGTTTCGCATTTCGTTCATTACGCGATAAACGTTTATCTTATTGTTGCCAACATAATTTTTAATAAAGTTTGGGTTTATCAATACTTCAAATACCTCATATTTACATCATATTTAATAATTTAGTGCCTTTATATAATTGTAACACGTGTCACATTAGTACAGTACAAGCTCAGAATAGCCGGGTGTCACATCAAGTTCTCCGGATTATCAAGTAATGAATAATTATAGAAATAAGTTAAAACTTAATTGCACATTTAGACGAGAAACGTTGGCCTTTCAGTTGAATTGAGCATAACTTGCTCACAGATTGACATGCATGCACGGTCGTGTATAATATAATTAAGTTCATAATTTACCAGCTAGTAATGTATATGTAATATTTATGTAGGTATAATGTCATGCTTTGTTTGAACGTTAGATTATACTTCCAAAAGTGATTGACGGCTTTTAATATTATAGTTTCAGGGTGATGATGGAATAGAAAGTTTATTTTGGCTATAAAGTATAGGAATTAATAGGATTAGGACATGTGACAAAATTTAAAATAAAAAGTAAGGTATTTTAGTGAATCTTATCATTTTCTTCTTCCTTCTTCTTCACAGTAACATCAAAACCCATCATCTTCAACCATTTCTTCACTTTCTATCTTAATAATCATTACATTATAGTGCGATTTTCGTCACCAATCAATAATTCAAACACCCGATCAACGTGTTCTTCAGCTTTTTTGAAGAAAACACAGTTTAATTTCATAGAAAATCTCGTTTTTCCCGGTGTTTTTGAAGATAATCACTCGATCCGTTCGATTCGATCTCTTATAAGTGTTTCAATCATTCAAATTTCGTTAATCGTTGAAAAAACCGACTTCGATCCATGTAAGAAATTCTTTAATTTCATTTTTATTATCTGAGTTTTTGATATAGTTATTGCGTTTTACAATCTTGGCGGGGTCCGGGGGCAGCGCCCTTGGTAGCAGGGTCCCAGGGGCGGCAGCCCCTAGCGGGGTCCAAGGGGCAGAGCCCCTGGCTGGGGTTGATTGCGTTTTAGAAATAAGAGAGTTTTATGTGTTTTCTGGCCATTGCGTTTTAGAAAAAACACATTTTTGAAGTGTTTTTAGTTTATTGCGTTTTAGGTAAACACATTTTTATTTGTTTTCAGTCCATTGCGTTTTAGAAAATACACTTTTTTTTGTGTTTTTAAGCCATTGCGTTTTAGAAATAAGACATTTTTATATGTTTTTTGGCTATTGCGTTTTAGATAAACACATTTTTGAAGTGTTTTTAGTTATTGCATTTTAGGTAAAACACATTTTTGAAGTGTTTTAGTTATTGCGTTTTAGGTAAAGCACATTTTTATGCTTTTTTAGTCCATTGCGTTTTAGAAAACAGACATTTTAGGTGTTTTCTGGCCATCGCGTTTTAGAAATAAGACATTTCTTTGTGTTTTTGGTGCATTGCGTTTTAGGTAAAACACATTTTTATGTGTTTTCATTCCATTGCGTTTTAGAAAGTACATTTTCTTTTGTGTTTTTAGGCTATTGCGTTTTACAAATAAGACATTTCTTTGTATTTTCTGGCCATTGCGTTTTACAAATAAGACATTTCTTTGTGTTTTTGGTGCATTGCGTTTTAGAAAAATGTCATTTTTTAGGGTTTTTTTCCATTGCGTTTTACGCAACTGGGTTTTAAATTTTTTTTTTCGAAAATATAGCAATAGTATACTCGTTTTAAAGATAAAAAAACGCTTGTTTTTTGGTGCAATTTTTATAAAAAAATAATGTTGTGAAAGAGTTATTAACGTTTAAAAATGGGGGGGGGGGGGAATTGGAGGAGAGAGAAACTATTGTTTTGGATTGACTAGAATGCCACTAAACAAACTCACGCGCCTCTTTTCTTCCCTTCAATTTCCCTCATTTAATCCTAACTCTTGATTACCTAAAGGAATGGTCAAGATTACTTCTTAGCCTTCTTAGCTAAATAAACTTCCTATTATATCCTAACCCTATATTTTAATTGGTGAAGTTGGTATATATTAACTTCCTTGTGTACGAAACCTTATCAACTTGTGGGGCTTAACTTAATGGCTAAGAATTTTGAAAGCTCTATGTTGAATAGGATTTTTCTAACATTACTGAATTTCGATCTTGAAATCTTCGAGGATATTTCTTGCTTGAATAAACGTGGTCGCCATTCTGGGGAGGAATACGCTTTGTGGTGCAGGGTGAAGCGACCTCATAATTTTTTTAATTTGTTATTTTTAAACTACCATTCCAATGTGGACGCCCTTAAAATTTTATAACTACCATTGCAATGCGAATGGGAGTTTTCGGTATACCTTAGTTATTAGATAGTTTTTGGTATACCTCATTAGATAGATACATCTGGATTCAGTGAAAGGCTACAATTATATGATTACATATAGGCAATGTAATAAATTATATGTTTATTTTACTATATGTATCTACATAATAACTGCAATGTTCAAATATTGTTACATAGGTTATGATGATAATAACAATCTTAAAAACAACATATACACAGGGATGACATAACTACAACAAAGAGAGATTTGATCTTCCAAAATACCCTATCTCTTCCATTTCTTTATTGTCTTTCATTGTGTTCAAAAGACTCAACCACAGAAGTTAATTCCTGCTCATTATTCTTCAAAAGGATACCACCATTACCATTACCATTACCATTACCATCCATGTTATGTTTATACTGAATCATGGGGTCTTTATTGATATCCAGCAAATACAAAACTATCACTGTAGCTACTGAACCAACCAACATAGGAATCGGGCCAAAAATCCATAGAAGCAAAATGGCTGCAACATAAAGTGCTCGCAATCCGACTATCCAGAAGTTGTTTCCTCTTAACACCGCCTTCTGGATGCAACCCACCGGAACATCGCCAGTGGGCATGCTTATGAGGAAACACCCATGCACAAAGTGTCTTGTAGTTTGTACAAAACAAGCAAAGGCCAGTAAAAAGAAAGATAAAATAGCTATGTATTTGATGGTGCTGATGGATTCACTTGAGTTCCCTAAGATAAATCTGCTTGTAAGAAAGTTATCAGATGAGTTTCCAAGTAATGCTCCTATAAAAGAGCATAGCACTAGAGAAATTGAGCTCATCGTAGTTGAGGCCGATAAATGGCCGCTAAGAACTGACTGTGCAACTCCTCTATCTTTAACATCCATCTGCGAGCATTAGTTCAAATCGATCAATTATCAAATGGATTACAAACAAACGTACCCAAAATCTCGCTCATAAAAGAGCTATTTGTAAGGTCTACAGTGGGTGAGATGAGGGTAAACCTCTCTTTTATCCTAGGGATAGAGAGGCTGCTCCACTGAGTCCGTGACTCCCAACGTTTATTTTAGACTTACTGAATATAGTAACCTAGATAACACAGAGAAATAACGAGAATATGAATAAAAGTGGTTTGAGTTTTACCAATAGCATTTTCTCAACCCAGGCCTTCTTGTTGTGGTTCTCGTAGCCGATTGCAGTGAGATTAGGTTGTTTGCGGTACCTGTAGAGCAAAAAGAGATGATAGATGCACAAGATCAAGAACCCTAATGGCACCAGGATCATATCCAGGTATTCTTCCTTCCATTCCCAAGCCATGTTCTTTGTTTTTGAAATTCTCAACAATGTTTCTTTCTTGGTGGGATTCGTAAGGAGGTTAACGAATCATGATTATGGCCTATAAACGGGTCTGATGTGTGAAACGTGGGTCTGATTGATTATTCAACGAGGTTTGATGGAAAATTTGCATGGTGTAGATGGCTGTCATGCACGTGAAGTCATTTTCACAAGTTGCACAAGTTTTTCAGCCTCATTAGACTGCAGCTGGTTCTTTCCAAACATCATTAAATAGGTTTTCTTGTGGACACCAATATAGGGCATCTATATAACCTTTAAATGCATCAATGATAATATTTACCCCCTAGAGTTTATGCTTAGATGATATATATTTTGTGATGCAGTCACAAAGGAAGGCAATGATCACTTAAAACTAAAAGTTGAAATTTTTAGTCGTACAAATAACTAGAGCTTACCACCTAATCAGATTCTTATCTTTTGTATGCTTTACATAAATATATGCTTAATTTATTTGTGGGGTTTTGAAGCTTGAATCCACCCCTTTGTATTCGCAATCCATTAAGTCGTTTTCATCGTCCCAATCCTGGAGTTATGTTACAACCATCAAGATAAACTGTTATAAGATCACTACAAATCCAGGGCGGCCCGGAGGGGGTGCGGGGTGGGCGACGTGTTTTCTTTCTACAAAACCAGGGGCGGCCCGTTTTTTTCTGAATTTACCCATACAACGTGTTTTCTTTCTACGTTATGTTGTTTAATGCGCGTGTGAGGTGCTTTTTATCTACATTTCCACGTAAAAAAACAGCCTGCCGCAACGTGCGGGTGATTCCACAAATTTTTAATTCATTTTCATATATTTAAAACTTTTTTGTATATTCCGTTTAAAAATTTATATTTTAGGGGCCCGTATTTTATCTTCACACAGGGTCAGAAATTTTCGAAAATTTTCGAAGACGGCCCTGGGAAGTAGGTTGCTTTGCCACATACACACACGTGTCTTAACACTTGTACACTCACATAAGAGCCACTTGCAATACCATTACAACCGTAGATCCAAATGGATGGCTTGGATTTAGAAATCCACTCTTGGTGTATTAATAGATTTAGATCGAGTTATTAATTAAAATTCAACAAAACTTTCTTTTGTGACTTTTTACATGATGAACTGATGGTTAGCAACTTGGATGTTTTTATAAAGGATCACCATTCACCAACACCAAACTTATTTTGTGCAATTCTTCTTTTCTTTTTGCAAGAACAGTTCAATGCTTATGTCAGAGCCATAAAAAAAAATCACAACCAGCGATATTCATAAATTTTACTCATAAAAAAGAGACACCGGCCATGCTTTAAACTGTTTGAGACTATTGTTCTCTAATCATCCCCGCTATATATACATACCCTTGAATAAGTGTGACTAATGAGATATTTTTTGTAATGGTATCGCTTCTCCGTCATCAGTAACGCTTTGCTTTATCATGGTGTGTTTAGGAAACAAAAAGCCAAAAAAAATATACTAACAAAGGTCTAATATTATATCTACTAAAAAAGGGATACAGGGTATTGTTTTTGAGTGTGAATGGTAAAATTATTGAATAATTTAGGTTCAAGGATTTCAACAGAATCATCGAAGGTATCAGTTTAATTTCTATAGCAGCATAAAAATTAAAATATTACTTATATACAAACAAACACTATTTATTGGGAATATGAACAAATTAAACAAATTCATTGAAACATGTACTAGGAACAAGAATTATGCTTTACCACACAAAGTTATACATACGAACTAAACAAATTCATTGAAAATAACAACTTGTGAGAGTTTGGGAAGAGAAAATCACAAGAATTAAACACGAAAAAATACTATGAAAAAATATTTACCTGATTTCGTGTATGACGATGAAAATCTGAACAAGTGAATGGCGATTAGGGTTCCAAAAGGTGTAGGATGCTATAACAACCCTCCTATAACCCTTAACGTAACCCTAAACGTCCCTAAATACACCCCGTATGCGATAACGAGCCTGAAATACCTTTATACTTATAAAAATCAAGAAAAACCAAGTTTGGGAGTCGCTCGCAGGCCGCGACTCAGACACCAAAATCTGTCGCGGGGCGCAACAACCTTTTCTTGCTCGACACTGCATGGTGCCACGTGGCATGTGACTCACCGAAGCTAGGCCAATGACTGGCCAAGGCTATATTTGACACATCGTTCCTCGCGGGCCGCGAAAGCTTTCCTTATCTTCTTCCCGGGGCGCGAGCCGCCTTAAATATGGCCTATATATAGAGGTCGACGAGTTCATTTCAACTCGTTCATAATCTAAAATTCTCTCTCAATATTCTATAGGCTATTATAATACCCGGGCATAATACCCATTATAAAGTGAAGCTCTGCCTCGTTGTAAGTATTAGAACCGTGCTATTACCCTACACGATCGATTTAGGGCTCCGTAACGCATGTCAAGGCTCTGCCTGACTCAGGCGTTGGAGTTCTGTCTCGTGTTACACTCGATTGATCTAGGGCTTCGTAATGCATGTCAAGGCTCTGCCTGACTCAGTCATTGGAGTTCTGTCTCGAGTTGTACGGTTAATGTGATTTGGGTTATTTTACTAACACGTGTGTATTGTTTAATTTTAATAGATAATAACCAGGAGATTCCCAGGAGCTTTAGTTTTACCTAAGTAAACAATGTGAGTACATTTTCTTTTTCTCACTCTATGTGAGTACATCTTGTAACAACTCGCAAAATCATGTCCAATACAGTGGTGACACGTGTCATAAACCCTGATCATGTTAAAAGATAACTTGAGGGACTAAAACTGTCAAACAGTGTAAAGATGTAAATAGAAGGACCAAAAGCGTCAACATGCCAAACTTGTGCCTCTGAATGACCTCATATAATGTTCGTATTCGTAATTGAATATTGTGGCAAACACAAGAAGCCGTTTGTGCTTAAAAATCAAAAGTTACGAAACACAGGGGTTAAAAGTGTCAACATGTTAATTCTTACCTCTGAGTGACCTTTTAATGTTCCTGAAGCTATGTAACGTATTAATATACCCTCATGAATATCTGATAAAGATTTCATAATGTTACGGTTAAATCTTATGAGGTAATTTGAAATTTCCAAGAAGAGGGGTTAAAAGTGTAAATGTCACAATTCTTCTCTCGGGAGCCTTTACAACAATTCAAAAACTTATGCATGCAAGGTTTCACTCCCAAGAAGACTTCAGACCAGTTTTTATGGGCCCCTTATGCTGAAAATGTCAGATTATCGAACAATGGAAGTGCAGGGACTGATCTTGCAACAAAACAAAACAACTTAGAAATGTGTTGTCTCGCGTGGCGCGGCAGGACCTGCCTGGTCTGGCGCGTGGCACGACGGAGATGGTTTTTCAGCAGACTGGCAGCTACCCAGCATGCATGACCTGAAATCTGTTTGGGATTCTCTGCAAAACTGATGCGAATACAGCTGCATGTTGATGGTTTTTAAAAATCATTTTGGACACTTGTGAACATCATAAAACATCTGGAAACTTGGAATCATCCTACCACATCAAATCCCTTTATATAAAGGCTCCTTCTCATTGTTGATCTTGCCATTTCAAAAATTAGAACTTCAAACTCTCTAAACTTATTTTCTGGAGCATCCTGGTTCACAAGGAAGGTCTCATAGTTCAAACTTTCGTGCTAAGGACCATTGTAAGTGTTCTTAGCTTCTGTAGTTAAGCTTTTGTTAGTTTAAAGACCGAAAGTCAAAGTTAGCGTAATTCTGCTTTGACTTTGTGATTAATCATAAACGGTCCAGCCATTATTCGAATTGAATATGGCTATATGTTGGTAATTATGTAGGTGTTAAACCCTTAAAAGGGCACCTCCTAATTATCACATTTACTTGGTCAATTGTCGGGTCAAACTACTTAATAGAAAAGTCAAACGAGTCAGTTTTTGCAAAATAAATCATAACTGATAATGTAGAAGTTATAAATTACATTTTATCACTTAAACAACTTGGTAAATAATATAAGAACATGTTTAGGCATGTTCAACCCGACAATTCTGAGTTTAGGCTCGGTACGCAACCGAAAGTCGCAAAAGTAGACTTTTGCTTTGATTTTCAGTTCTTACCCGATTTAGCTTAGTTTAGCTATGCCTTAGAATTCCTTTGTGACCATATTATATGTTAGTATAACTCTCTGAAGTTATACTACCTAGTCCCTTAGAAATCAGAGATTTCATGCATGTTCCGTTATTTGCTTAAAATTGACCATTATGCCCTTTTGTCATTAAAACGAGATTTTTTGAAAGTGTGAAAGGACAAAAAGTTTTATTACTGATATATAAGTATGTCCTAAAAATTTGACCTTAGTTTATGGTCTAAAATAAAAGTTATGCAAGATATCGTAAAATGAAAGCTTTTTGTTAATTAAATTGCGTTTTTGCCGTAAATCATATTTAAACCCAATTTTTGGTATCAAACTTGCTACCCACTATTGTGATATAATATTTAGGGATTTTTGGAAATTTTTTTCAAATTTTATACTGACCATAACATAGAGTTCTTGCATGGACTCGGTAATTGACGATAATGCCCTTTTCGCTAATAAAATGAGTTGTACACATCATTTACATGTCTAACCTTTTTCTACTGATTTTATATGTTGAATAAAATATTTTAAGAAGTTGAGACTGATCAAAATCTCAGACTTCCTTAAACATATCAAATATCGTCAAATATCGACTTTTATGCGAATTAGGCGCATAGTATGGCTTAAAACCATATTTAGCACCTAAGACTTGTTACCTACTGATTTTAAAAATAAATTTTTATACTTTAACAGTAAGTATAAGTCTTGAACTCAGATTTCCGAATTTAACCTTAAAAGCATATGTGAAATGACCAAAATGCCCCTACGGTGCATAGTTTGGCCATAAACGATTAAACAGACATATGTATGATATCTTGCTGATATAACAACATAAAATAAATATTTTTACAGAATGTTTTGGGCTAGAACCTCCGTTTACATTTAAACCTCTTTTATAAACCTTAAAATGACCAAAACACCCTTTCGGGACTTAAATTGGTCTTAAATACATTTGGGGCATAATTGTTGATATCCTACTGATATCACAACATATTTTAAGCATAATGACTATTGGAACTTGTATGTGACTCATCCGGTTACCCGTTATGCATATACGTGTTCGGTACGGTTTATGTAACTAGTTTGCATGAATTAGCCGAAACGGGTCAACCCTTATCATTTTTACTTCAAAATCCAGAATATGTTTAGTTTACCCATTATATACAAGTCTTCAAACTTGTCGGGTCTAAATCACATTCCAATCCGGTCACCGCTTAATCTTGCGTTTTGTGCCGTAAACTTTCCTTTAAAACTAACCGGTCAAAGTTACAACTCAAATAAGACCCGTTAGAAATCTAATATGTTACTAAAACCTTCGTTCCAGATTAGGAGTCCAGTAAAAGCTCCCTGTACATGCTGATTAGAAAATACGACTGAGAATAAATTTCATTTAGCTCAGGTAAATACTTTTAACTTATTTTCTCTTATACGGGCTTGGGATACGGTAAATTATTACCGCTTGGTCAGGTATTGAATATTTAATCGATTAGTGGTTAAATCATTGAGGTAACCCGTTTTAATCTGTTTTGTTTGATACAAAGCATTTGAGGGTTAATATGACCGTGTCCTGGATATCCTTGGCTCATTCATTTGAAATGGCCACGACTTAAGCACGGGGTGTAGGCATACACCTGACAGTTGCGTATGTAAAACGGTATCTCACTCGTGAGGAAACTTCTTGTGGGCTTATACTAGTGGTGTGTCTATTAATCTTGTACCGGCTCTTCTATTTCGGTCCTGAACGTACGACAAACATATAAATCTGTATATATAATTATTTTAAATAATTGTCCCAAGTTATAAAAGAATATTTGTGCCTTGTGCATTTAAACCAATTTTCTTAAATGTTTTCAAGAGTTAGAGGCAGAGGTGGAAGAGGAAAGGCCCCAGTTTTGACCAGAAATGACCATGAAGCCGGGCCATCCCACCGGCGAACACCATCAGCAACAGTTACCTCTAGTCCTCACGAGGATTGGAGAACTTACTTGGAGCCCGCGAGACGCTCAGTATCACTTAGTTCTTCCCCGTCCTACCATCATTCGTTCGGGCCACATCAAGACAAGGAGCCTAATGATTCGCATCATTCTTTTATCCCGCTGCAGCGTTCGGGTTCTCACAGTTCTTTCCAGAACCCAACTCCCTATTTCCAAAGCTGGTTCAACCCGATGAACAAGGTACAAGAACCAGAGGGTCCAAACCCTTTGGGGCCGGCTAATCACTTTCCTGAAATCCAAAACATGGATGTGGACGAAGATCCAGATCCAGAAATGCCACCGTCTGGGACGCCGACGCATCCCATTGAAATTTCTAGCGGATCATCCTTTCATGATTCGCCTTACAGGGGCCCTGACATTTTTGCTGAAAGATGGGCTACATACAAGTGGGAGTATACTCCCCCTCACCGCAACTCACACCACCACACAAACAGGTCCCTTCTGAGGACCCGCATTTTCAGGCGGTCAAGCTACCGCCACCGCCAGCACTAGAGCAGCAATTGCCTCCATAACCACCGAGGCGAAGAAGAGGTGCACGGATGTCCGTGCGTGGGGGTTTCCATTTCAGCACCCCCAACACTCCAGCAACAGCAACTACCCTTCGCTATATAAAGACTCGCAAATGGGTGGGCCTTCAAACCCAGTCTCTAAAGTCAACTTTGCACCAGTCGCACCAGCACCACACATGGGTTATGAAAACCCAATTCCTTTATACCCCAGTGCAGCGGCGTATAACCCGTTTGAGCAGCAAGCTTATTCGGGTTACAATTACAACAATGCCCCTGATGTTGACCCATACCTCAAGGCAGTGAATTACAATGCTCTCTACCCTAGACCCTTTCCAGCTACGTACCCAATTGGGTACCTAGCATATGGGTATTAATACCCACCACCTCCTCAACCTCAGCCGTAGTAGCAGCTGCAGCCGCCACAGATCCAGCCACCGCAACAGCAAGAAATCCTCCAGTGATTGCACGAGGTGGAACAAAGGGTAGACGAGGAACGTAGGAGCCGCCGTGGTCTACTAAAGGGTTTTGTTAGGATCTGAGTTTGGTTTTGATTGTGTTTTACGTTTGAATAAAGATGAAGCTGAAAGAGTTGTGCAGCGGAATTAAGATGGAAGCAAACTTTTCACAATCAAACAGGAGAAATGCTTTTAACATACAAGTTTAACATTGAACCGAATGATTAAATTTAATTTCACCAACGATTACAATATGCAAGTATGCAACAAACTCCCCCTCAGCCTGAGCTCATAGTATTTGTTCGTGCAGGAAGAAGATGGTGAAAAAGCTAAATAGAACAGTACAGAGCACTGTTCTATTTATAGACACGAACAAACCACTGAAGCATCTAAGCTGACGTCACCATGAAAGTGACATCTAACCTCCTAACAAACTCTAACATCTGACCTATACAAACACTGCTATGATAACTACTGATATTACAATACATTACATAAAGTAAACAAAACAACTGCTGCATCCTTCCACTGCTGTGAACCCAGCAGTACTTGTCATGATCAGCATTGCTTGACTCAAGGTAGTAGATTGGGCAGCAGGGCTTTAGTTCTTCATCAGTCTTTGACTTGATCAGCAGTTGTAGGTCAGCAGTTTATATGATCTGTAGATAGGAGGTCAGCAGATGTTGAAACCACTTTCAAGGGGAGAGACTTGTATGCATAACATTTGCTTATTCTGGATCCACTGCTCTGATCCAGTTTTGGCTTTAACTATCTGTTCCTTTGGCAGGGTTCAATCCCAACAATCTCCCCCTGGAACAGATAATGCCAAAACTCTCCATTATTGGTAGATCTTTATTGCCTCATCAGCAGTTCCCTTATTTGCCCTTTGAGTTGTAATTCAAAGGTTAAGGCATCTGTGTCATCATCATCCCTGCTAAGTGGAAGATCAAGGAGATCCTGCAAATCTTCAAGACTCAGGCCAAGAGCTTCTTCCCTTGATATTTTCTTCACTTCTCCACTAGACTTGATCAATGTCAGTACGTGGGTCTGTTTGTCAGTTTTCCACTTTAGTACTTTTGAGCCTGGTGGGTTTCTTGGGAGATTTTTATTGGATGAGGAGTTTGGTGATGCAGGCCTATTCATGACTGTCTGAGCAGTACTTGCAGATTGTTCCAAACCAAGTTTTTCTTTAATCATTATCTTAATGCCTTCTTTCACAAGTGCATCACCAGCCATTAGATCTTGGATTGTTTCAGCACCCAACTGGTTTTGATTCCTTCTTTTGTAGATGGCAGCACCAGCTGGAGCATTGTTTCTTTTGACTTGCAGCTTTGGTGGTCTTGTTGAGACTTCTGCTTTGGAGTAGTCAGGTTTCTGTGGAACTTTTGGATCTTTCTTTCTAAGTTTCTCCAACCTTTTGTAGGTGGCCCTGACCCTGTCTTCTCTCCACTTTGATACTGAATTCTTTGAACCATAATCAGCTGCTACCAGCTCCTCTTTCATTCTCTTCAACTCTAAAGCTTTGTCAGATTCAAACTATTTGAATTTTTCAGGAGGAGTCTGCTTGACCTTATTTTTGATCAAATCTTGAATCCTGGCTGCCTCACTTTCAAGATCAGGAATGGTCCAGTTTTTGTACATGTATTTCCCCCCCCCCCCCCCCCGTATTTCTTGGTTGCCATGATGCTTTCAATGTAGTCTTTTCTTAGAGTTTCATCTGCTCTCTCTGAGATTTGTTGACATACATTTTTTTGCAAATTGCTCCAAGGATCTGACTTGTGTGAGCAAGAATTGGTAATTCTGCTGAATTTCTCTATCAGATTTTCCTTGAGCATTTCTTTTTGAGATATCATCTGCTTGTTTAGCTTTGACTTTCAAATATTCTTCAATATTGTTTGGCCTTGGATATCCTTCAACTGATGGTAAACTCCTTTTAGCAGGATCATCCTCATAATAAAAAGACTTGATTTCTTCTCTGACTGTTATAAGTTCAAGAGGAAATTGAACACCTGCAGGAGGTAAGGGCTTGTGAATTTGAGTTGATGAGAGAGGAACAAGCTTAGGTATTGTAACAAGTGACTGAGATTTTGAAGATGTTGGTGGTGGTGATGGAGAATCATCATCTGGAATGATAATTCTTCTCCTTCTTATTGTAGGAGAGGCAGATGATGTTTTCAGTGGATCAGTGGTGGCGATTTGAATGGCAGTGGTTTGTGATTGACTAACAGTTGTTGAAACAACTGTTGTTTCAACCACTGTTGTCATTACAACAGATGTTGTAACATCTGATGTTGTCTGCTTTTTGGCAGGAGGAAATGGCGGTGATGTTTTCTTTGGTGGTGATGGTGGTGGTGGTAAGGCAGTGGTAGTGGTGTGTGTTGAAGTGGTGTGTGTTGAAGTGATAACAGATGTTGAAACAACTGAAGTACCAGCAGATGTTGATACAGCAGGAGTTACAACAGCTGTTTGGGTGGAGGTTTGATGTTGGGGGCTTTTGGACGGTGGTTTTGGAGTATGCTTTGTGAGTCTGGATGGTGTGGACTTGGGTTCCCTTACTTTTCTAGTAGGATTTCTTTTTGGCACAGGATTTTGAACATCCTTTAGCCCAGAACAACCCTGCGCATACAACTCCATGTAAGCTCTTTTCTCCTCATTCCACCTTGACATATACTTTGCCACTCTGTCCCTTTTTACACTTACTACAGCTTCATCAAGTGCATTTTGAGTAACATCAACCTTTTTGCTTCCATTTGGAAAGGGAATTTTTCTGGTCATAGAATCTGTGACAACTCGAGTTTCCGAGATTCCACTTTCGCATTTATTGCACGTTCACTGTTTGTTTAGTTGCCTACTTACACAATTTGTTTGCGTTGTAACTGTATACGTTGTGATTTGATAAAGTGTATTGTGATTGTTGCATGGTTATGTGTTATTTTACGAATGATTGACAAATACATGAACTTGGTGATGAAACTGTAAATTATATGTGGTGTGGGTGTTTTGTGTAGAGGATGATACTTAGGGGTGTTTAGTGGTAATAATGAAAATAAAACAAAACCCCTTAACCCTAATCATTCTCACCAATTTCAATCATACGTCACTTCAAATCATTCTCTCTACAATCATTTCTCTCATCATTCTTGGCTACACAAGTTCTCTTGCATTAATCTTGATCTTCCAATCCATCTAGAATCAATCCAAGGTAAATGTTTAATGATTGTTTGTTGTTAATCATTGATTATTTGATTCTTGCAAACCCTAGTTCTCCAAATAATGGTTCTGTGTTTATTGATCAATTCTGATTATTGTGAAATGGTTTATGATTAGTTGTGTAATCACTTGCCTGACACTAAGATGCCTGATATGATAGAGATGTTTGATTGTTGATTAGATTGCTGCATTGAGAATGTATGAAAATTAGGGTTTGTGATCGTAAACGTAACTGTACCATTGAAATTCTGTAAAATGGTTTTGGAATTCACGCATGTTGAAAACTCGGAGTTAAGTGTCAGGGTTTTGTGAAATCACAAGTCTGAGTTTTATTTGATGCACATAGTCCGAGTTTTAATAATTGCTCGTGAGGTCCGAATTTTGATTAAATGTTACATTGTCCGAATTTGAAAGGATGTTTGATTTGAGTTTTGATTAAATGCTATATGGTCCGAATTTTAGTTGAACACTTGGTCCGAATTTTCATTAATATTGCCTTGTCCGAGTTTTGTGGAAGAGTGCTTGGTCCGAGTTTTATTATAAGGGATCATGGTCCGAATTTTATTAAGAACAACATATAGTCCGACTTTTGATTATGAGCATATGGTCCGAATTTTAGGAGGTGGAATCCTTGGGTCCGAATTATATAAGTGGATTATGGTCCGAGTTTTTGATTAACATGTGATCCGAGTTTTAGATTGAATCAAGGGTCCGAGTTTATGTTGAATGCTTGGTCCGAATTTTGTGATAAATGTATGATCCGAGTTTTGTAAACAAAACACATGGTCTGAGTTTTCAAACGTTAAAGGGGTCCGAGATTGTTGTTTGGTTCATAAGTGTTACTATATGCCACTGTATGTTACTCTGTATGATACTGTGTATTACTGTATGTTACAGTATGTATGTGCAATCTATGTTATGTCCACCTGTAAACAATTATCACACGGAACACAGTTGTTTGGACATCAAGGAATTGTAAACCCTAATTGAACGTAAACACTTACATCGAGTTTGTGTGCAATGTACCCTAGGTCGTGTGTAACGGACCTAACCATTAATTAACACTAGAAGCAATAACAAACCGAGCAAACCAAGGTGAGTTCACACTCTTACCAAGGCATGGGATTCCCGGGGTAGGGAATGGGATTGGATGATTGTCTGTATTTACGTTGTTGATGGGAATTATGAAATACTGACCTCGGTTGGGAAAGGTCACATATAGATACTGCTAGACTAGTGATACATGGGGAAGCCCCCACTACTCTTCGCACACATGCCTGTAATGGCTGCGATACTGATACTGATCTTCGCACACATGCCTGGAATGGCCGCGATACTGATACTAAACTTCGCACACATGCCTGGAGGGCCGCGATACAAATAAAACTATTCTACAATACATTGGAAACCCCTACTAATCTTCGCAAACATGCCTGGAGGGCCGCGATGTAATTATATACGATACATGGATTTCTAAACAAACAAACGTTTTTATGAAATGAACACTGTTACTAAACAATCCACTGTGAACTCGCTCAACTAGTTGTTGACCCTCTGTTACATGCCTTGCAGGTCGTTAGGTATACATGGAGCTTGCACTGGGAGGCGTGGTCATTGTGGACAAAGATCGTGAATGCTTTGATTTAACATTTTGACCTTTCATACTTTACTTATGTTTGGCTTTTACTCATATGCTTCCGCTAAACGTTGAATTTATACTTATGTTTTGAACACCTTTCATATGGATTGGTTTGGTCAAATTACATTTACTTTTACTATTTACGTTGTTCTGTATGATTGGTGGTTTGATCCTGGTCAGTCACGCTCCCAAGCGGTGATACTCCGCGGGTGGATTTTGGGGGTGTGACAGATTGGTATCAGAGCCATTGGTTATAGAGAACTTGGTTTTAATATGGGGAAAACGTTTTCATTAAAACCAGACTATAACCAGTACAGTGCTCAACGATCCACAACGACGCTTCGCTGCACGTGCAAGGCTCAACATCATAGGTACTACTATTCATGTTACTTTACCTACTTGCTAGAATTACATAGAACTTCGCTCGTGGTATGCTTAGATTACACTGCCTATTATTTGTTATTACTTGAGAACACTTGTATGCTTACTCTCTTCTTTCATCGCACTATTTGCGAACACTCTCTCACGTATGTTACCTTTGCTATGAAGATCATGGCTGGACGCATTAACTTGACACAAGCCCAGTTGACGGCTCTCATTAACGAACAAGTTGCTGCGGCACTTGCAGCCGCACAAGCAGGAGGTATACCCTGCAGTCATAACTCACACTAGGATCTTTAGATCCTATGCTCCTAAACCAACTCTTGTGTTTAACCTTGTCCTGTTCTTATATACACAACAGGTCAGCACGCTCAGCCACCTGTTTGCACTTTCAAGAATTTCATGGACTGTCGTCCAAGCACGTTCAGTGGCACGGAGGGAGTAGTGGGACTCCTCCATTGGTTTGAAAAGCTCGAGTCTGTGTTTGAAATGTGTGAATGCCCTGAGGCTCGCAGGGTGAAGTACGCCACTGGCACACTGGAAGGAATCACGCTGATTTGGTGGAATGCGCACGTCCAACTTTTAGGATTGGCAGCTGCTAACACCACTCCTTGGAATGATTTCAAGGAGCTGATTAAACGAGAATACTGCACACGCGACGACATCCACAAGTTAGAAGTGGAGTTCTTTCATTTGAAGATGACTGGGTCGGAAATTGAGGCATATACTAAAAGGTCAAACGAGCTGGCCGTTCTGTGTCCAACTATGGTGGACCCTCCTATCAGACGCATTGAGTTGTATCTCAAGGGGTTGGCACCAGAAATTCAAAGCCACGTGACATCGGCCAACCTTGCTAACATCCAGGATATCCAGCGTCTTGCTCATCGCCTCACAGATCAGGCAGTGGAACAGAACAGACTGCCTAAACGTATCAGTGCTACCGATGCTGCTACTTCCGCTACTCCTAGTGATAACAAGCGGAAATGGGATGGGGATTCCAGCAAAGGTTCAGCTTCAGCTCAGTCTCAGGTTTAGCAGCGCAAGACTGATAACTACAAGAGCCCTGGTCAGCAATCTTCGGGCAATCAAAGACAGGGTGGATATCTGGGAAATCTCCCAAGGTGCAATACTTGCAACAAGCATCACAACGGCCAGTGCAACAAGGGTCGTTGTCAGCGGTGCCTCAAGATGGGTCATGAGGCTAAAGATTGTAGGAGCTCACGACCAGCAAACCAGAATCAGTAGCAACAACCACCTGCTCCACGAAACCAGCAGCAGCAACAGCAGCGGGGCAACAGAGGATGCTATCAATGTGGTGCTGAAGGCCACTTCAAACGTGACTGCCCCCAGTTAAACCAGAACTAGAACAACAATAATAACAACAATCAAGGCAATGGCAACAACAACAACGGGGGAAACAATAATGGAAATGATGCTAGGGGTCGTGTGTTCGTGCTGGGGCAGGGTGATGCAAGGAATTATCCTAACGTGGTTATGGGTAAGTTTCTTCTCGACGACTTTTACGTTTCTGTATTGTTTGATTTGGGTGCGGATACCAGTTTTGTGTCTCAAAAAGTTAGTCAAATGTTAAAATGTACACCAACACCCTTAAACACCAAACATGTCGTAGAGATAGCCAATCGTAAAAGTTTAGAGGCCACACACGTAGTCAAGGGTTGTAACATTGTCTTAGCGGGTCAGACCTTCTCCATGGACCTCATTCCTATAGTTTTGGGTAGTTTCGACATCGTTATTGGGATGGACTGGTTATCCCAGCAGCAAGCAGAGATCCTATGCAAGGAGAAGATAGTTCGTATTCCCCGTTCTGGCAAAGAACCTCTCGAAGTTCAAGGCGACAAGGGTGGTGCTGTGGTTGGCATCATCTCCTTCCTGAAGGCCCAAAAGTGTTTACGAAAGGGGCACACTGCCATTTTGGCACTAGTTACTGATGCATCAACGAAAGAGAAAAGAATAGAGGATATCCCAGTTGTACGCGATTTTCCTCAAGTGTTTCCTGAAGATTTGCCTGGGCTACCGCCTCATCGCCAGGTCGAATTCCAGATTGAACTAGCTCCTGGAGCAGCACCTATAGCTCGCGCACCATATCGATTAGCTCCAACCGAACTGGAAGAACTGTCTAAGCAACTGCAAGAACTCTTGGATAAGGGTTTTATCCGTCCTAGCTCTTCGCCTTGGGGAGCTCCAGTGCTATTTGTGAAGAAGAAAGACGGTACCTTTAGAATGTGCATCGATTACCGTGAACTGAACAAGGTGACAGTAAAGAACCGCTATCCTCTTCCACGTATTGACGACTTGTTCGATCAGCTGCAAGGGTCGAGCTACTACTCCAAGATTGACCTGAGGTCAGGTTACCATCAGCTGAGAGTCCGGGATGAGGACGTCTCTAAGACAGCATTCAGAACTCGCTACGGCCACTACGAGTTTCTAGTCATGCCATTCGGGCTAACGAACGCGCCTGCAGTTTTCATGGATCTTATGAACAGGGTGTGCAAGCCCTATTTAAACAAGTTTGTAATTGTTTTTATCGACGACATCCTGATCTACTCCAAGAGTCATGAGGAACACGAGCAGCATCTACGACTTATCTTGGAACTTCTTCGAAAGGAACAGCTATACGCTAAGTTTTCAAAATGCGACTTCTGGCTTCGTGAAGTTCACTTTCTAGGCCATGTGGTAAACAAGGATGGGATTCATGTTGATCCATCCAAGGTAGATTCGATCAGGAACTGGCCTGCACCGCATACACCAACGGAAATACGCCAATTCTTGGGTTTGGCGGGTTATTACAGACGGTTCATCAAAGACTTCTCAAAGATCGCGCAGCCGCTTACATTACTGACACAGAAAGGTGTTACCTATCGTTGGGGTATTACACAAGAAACAGCTTTTCAACACCTAAAGGATAGGCTCTGTAGCGCACCTATTCTCTCATTGCCAGAGGGCACAGACGATTTTGTGGTCTACTGCGATGCGTCGATTCAGGGTCTTGGTTGTGTATTGATGCAAAGGGATAAAGTCATTGCCTACACTTCGCGCCAACTTAAAGTTCATGAACGGAACTATACTACACACGATTTAGAACTTGGAGATGTTGATTTCGCGCTTAAGATATGGCGACACTACCTGTACGGTACCAAGTGCACTATCTACACCGATCACAGGAGTCACGAGCATATCTTCAAGCAGAAGGAATTGAACATGCGGAAACGTCGATGGGTTGAACTACTGAACGATTACGAATGCGCTATCAAATACCATCCAGGCAAAGCCAATATTGTGGCTGACGCTCTCAGTCGGAAAGACACTACGCCTAGACGCGTACGAGCATTACAACTTACTATACAGTTTAGTCTTCCTACACAGATACGGGATGCTCAGATAGAAGCATTGAAACCAGAAAACGTCAGGGCTGAAGCCCTGCGTAGCTCGAGGCAACGATTAGAACAAAGGGAAGATGGCGCCTACTACGTAACAAGACGTATTTGGGTTCCACATTATGGCAACTTACGCGAGCTGGTAATGGATGAAGCTCATAAGTCCCACTACTCGGTACATCCAGGTTCGGATAAAATGTACCACGATCTCAGAACTACATATTGGTGGCCTAGTATGAAGGCCCACATTGCAACCTACGTCGGCAAATGTTTGACTTGTGCGAGGGTCAAGACGGAATACAAGAAACCATCAGGCCTACTTCAGCAACCAAGGATACCACAATGGAAATGGGGGGAAATTTCCATGGATTTTGTTACTGGTCTGCCTAGATCCCAGCGTGGGAACGATACTATTTGGGTAATCGTGGATCGACTCACAAAGTCTGCTCACTTCTTGGCTATCAAGGAAACTGACAAGTTCTCTACATTAGCAGACGTATACTTGAAAGAAGTTGTTTCGAGGCACGAAGTGCCAATCTCTATTATCTCATATCGTGATGCACGATTCACTTCGGAACTATGGCAAGCAATGCACAAAGCTTTTGGCTCACGGCTAGACATGAGCATAGCATATCACCCTCAGACGGATAGGCAGTCTGAGCGCACTATTCAGACGCTAGAAGACATGCTTCGGGCTTGTGTTATCGACTTCGGCAACAGCTGAGAAAAACATCTTCCGTTAGTAGAGTTCTCGTACAATAACAATTACCACACCAGCATACAAGCCGCTCCATTCGAGGCATTGTACGGACGTAAATGCCGGTCACCTCTCTGTTGGGCAGAGGTGGGGGATAGTCAAATAACGGGTCCAGAAATGGTAGTTGATGCTACTGAATGGATTGCACAGATACGGCAACGCATGGCGGCAGCTCGTGACCGTCAGAAAAGCTACGCTGATAAACGCAGAAAACCGCTCGAGTTCCAAGTTGGGGATCGAGTGCTACTCAAAGTCTCACCCTGGAAGGGTGTAGTTCGTTTTGGTAAACGGGGCAAGCTTAATCCGCGGTATGTAGGACCGTTCGAAATCATTGAAAGAATAGGCAAGGTGGCCTACAAACTGAACCTACCAGCAGAAATCGGTGCAGTTCATAACGTTTTCCACGTGTCGAATCTGAAGAAGTGTCTGTCAGATGAGACCCTCATAGTTCCTTTGAAGGAACTCACTATCGACGAACAGTTGCATTTCGTCGAGGAACCTGTTGAAATCACGGACCGGGATGTTAAGGTCCTCAAGAACACCAGAATACCTCTTGTACGAGTTCGTTGGAACTCCCGTCGTGGCCCAGAGTTCACCTGGGAAAGAGAAGACCAAATGGAACTCAAATATCCCCAGTTATTTCAGAACAATGCAACTACTACTGAGGCCGAAGCTACTACAGAATTTCGGAACGAAATTCCAAATCAACGGGGGGATGATGTGACACCCCAGGAAAACCAGTAAACGATACAACTTAACTAGCTTCCTCAGTAACCGCATGCTAAATTTCGGGACGAAATTTCTTTCAAGTTGGGGATAATGTGACAACTCGAGTTTCCGAGATTCCACTTTCGCATTTATTGCATGTTCACTGTTTGTTTAGTTGCTTACTTACATAATTTGTTTGCGTTGTAACTGTATACGTTGTGATTTGATAAAGTGTATTGTGATTGTTGCATGGTTATGTGTTATTTTACGAATGATTGACAAATACATGAACTTGGTGATGAAACTGTAAATTATATGTGGTGTGGGTGTTTTGGGTAAATGATGATACTTAGGGGTGTTTAGTGGTAATAATGAAAATAAAACAATACCCCTTAACCCTAATCACTATAAATTATATGTGGTGTGGGTGTTTTGTGTAAAGGATGATACTTAGGGGTGTTTAGTGGTAATATTGAAAATAAAACAATACCCCTTAACCCTAATCATTCTCACCAATTTCAATCATACGTCACGTCACTTCAAATCATTCTCTCTACAATCATTTCTCTCATCATTCTTGGCTACACAAGTTCTCTTGCATCAATCTTGATCTTCCAATCCATCTAGAATCAATCCAAGGTAAATGTTTAATGATTGTTTGTTGTTAATCATTGATTATTTGATTCTTGCAAACCCTGGTTCTCCAAATAATGGTTTTGTGTTTATTGATCAATTCTGATTATTGTGAAATGGTTTATGATTAGTTGTGTTATCACTTGCCTGACACTAAGATGCCTGATATGATAGAGATGTTTGATTGTTGATTAGATTGCTGCATTGAGAATGTATGAAAATTAGGGTTTGTGATCGTAAACGTAACCATTCCATTGAAATTCTGTAAAATGGTTTTGGAATTCACGCATGTTGAAAACTCGGAGTTAAGTGTCAGGGTTTTGTGAAATCACAAGTCTGAGTTTTATTTGATGCACATAGTCCGAGTTTTAATAATTGCTCGTGAGGTCCGAATTTTGATTAAATGTTACATGGTCCGAATTTGTAAGGATGTTTGATCTAAGTTTTGATTAAATGCTATATGGTCCGAATTTTAGTTGAACACTTGGTCCGAATTTTCATTAATATTGCCTTGTCCGAGTTTTGTGGAAGAGTGCTTGGTCCGAGCTTTATTATAAGGGATCATGGTCCGAATTTTATTAAGAACAACATATAGTCCGACTTTTGATTATGAGCATATGGTCCGAATTTTAGGAGGTGGAATCCTTGGGTCCGAATTATATAAGTGGATTATGGTCCGAGTTTTTGATTAACATGTGATCCGAGTTTTAGATTAAATCAAGGGTCCGAGTTTATGTTGAATGCTTGGTCCGAATTTCGTGATAAATGTATGATCCGAGTTTTGTAAACAAAACACATGGTCTGAGTTTTCAAACGTTAAAGAGGTCCGAGATTGTTGTTTGGTTCATAAGTGTTACTGTATGCCACTGTATGTTACTCTGTATGTTACTGTATGATACTGTGTATTACTGTGTGTTACAATATGTATGTGCAATCTATATTGTGTCCACCTGTAAACAATTATCACACGGAACACAGTTGTTTGGACATCAAGGAATTGTAAACCCTAATTGAATGTAAACACTTACATCGAGTTTGTGTGCAATGTACCCTAGGTCGTGTGTAACGGACCTAACCATTAATTAACACTAGAAGCAATAACAAACCGAGCAAACCAAGGTGAGTTCACACTCTTACCAAGGCATGGTATTCCCGGGGTAGGGAATGGGATTGGATGATAGTCTGTATTTATGTTGTTGATGGGAATTATGAAATACTGACCTCGGTTGGGAAAGGTCACATCTAGATACTGCTAGACTAGTGATACATGGGGAAGCCCCCACTACTCTTCGCACACATGCCTCTAATGGCTGCGATACTGATACTGATCTTCGCACACATGCCTGGAACGGCTGCGATACTGATACTAAACTTCGCACACATGCCTGGAGGGCCGCGATACAAATAAAACTAGTCTACAATACATGGGAAACCCCCACTAATCTTCGCAAACATGCCTGGAGGGCCGCGATGTAATTATATACGATACATGGATTTCTAAACAAACAAACGTTTTTATGAAATGAACACTGTTACTAAACAATCCACTGTGAACTCACTCAACTAGTTGTTGACCCTCTATTACATGCCTTGAAGGTCGTTAGGTATACATGGAGCTTGCACTGGGAGGCGTGGTCGTTGTGGACAAAGATCGTGAATGCTTTGATTTAACATTTTGACCGTTCATACTTTACTTATGTTGGGGTTTTACTAATATGCTTCCGCTAAACGTTGAATTTATACTTATGTTTTGAACACCTTTCATATGGATTGGTTTGGTCAAATTACATTTACTTTTACTATTTACGTTGTTCTATATGATTGGTGGCTTCCTGGTCAGTCACGCTCCCAAGCGGTGATACTCCGCGGGTGGATTTTGGGGTGTGACAGAATCCTTTTCAGGTTCAACATACAATCCATCATCCATACCCTTCTTTTTCCACTCCTGAATTTTCTCCCCCTTTTTGGCATTATCTGGGGGCAGTTGATCAATAAACAGAACAGTTGGAGGAGTAGTGCCAGTGGTTTCCAATATATGGGCCTTGAGTGCCTTAATATCTGCTTGTGTGTTCTTGAACCTAGACTCCATGACGTTTCGCAGCTTTTGTACATGTATTTCATGTTGCTGATCCGCCATTTCTTTTTGTTGTTGGAGAAAAGGTTGAAAGAGGTTCCATAGCTCATTTGCAGCAGGTGCTTATGGTGGAGCAGGTGCTTGAGGTGGAACAACAGTGGATTGCACATTTTGTGCTGTCAACAACTGATGCAGCATTTCTTTGATTTCTGCAACAGAAGTATCTAGTTTTTCGACTCTGGCCGTCAATTCCTGGTACTTTAAACCATCACCCAATTTAATGGGATCGTCTGATTTCCCACTAGCAGTGGTTTTATCAGTGGTTGAGGTAGGGAGTGTACTCCAAACATTAACCATTGATGCCCCTTTTTCTTGGTACTGGGGTCTTCTTCCTTCAACACTTGACAACCTTTTGATGTTGCCAGTAGTCAGAATGAATCCACTGGTGGATGTCAGCGGTGCTATGGAAGGAATTGCCTCCAAGGAAGTCTTATTCATGTAACCACTATCCAAGTGTAAACCAGTGGGTTCAACACTTGTAGTGGCTGCTTCACTTGGATTACCACCAAGAGTTACTTGTAACTCAAGGGGTGTAACCTCCTCAGGTTGTGTTGGTGGGTTAACAAGGATTGATAAATCAGGCCCAGTCTTTTGTTGAGGCATATTCTCGTGAACAGGTGATTGAGAAGGACTAGTTTGTGCCTGGTTCAAATCAATTGCATCCAACAGAATTTTTGTATTTGGTGGAATTGTAGATGTGAAGACAGGTGTAGAAAGAGAATTTGCCCCGGGCATTGGGCTGTGGATGGTGGAAACAAGTGCTTCTAGAGCATCTTGATGTGGTGTCCCTATTTGTACAACCTGTTCTTTTTGAGAAGAAGCAGGAGGAGTTTCAGCCATGGTTTGAGATATTTTTACCAACTGCTGTGAGGAAGTAGCAGCAGTGGTTTCTTGTGACTTTTGTTTTGTTACAGGCAGTTGCTCTGGTATCTCATCCTCCAGAGTTGCCTTTTTGGTAGGTTTTGGGGGTTTTTGAGTTTTCTTTTTCTATGGCTTTTTGGTGATTATAGGTGTGGGTTTCAAGGCAGTTGTTTTGCTACCTTGATCACCTTGAGTAGTAGGCTCAGCAGCAGATACCTGAGGAGCAGTGTTTGCTGCTAAATTCTGCTCAGGCACCTCTGCTTGTGTTTTGCAAGGTGTTGACATTCTTGTAAATGTTTCAGCAGTTAAGCTGTGCATTTGGAAAAATTCACCTTGGTTAATTTCAGAAATGTCATCCTTACTGAATTTCTTTTCAAAATAGTAACTTAGAAATCTTGGAAACAGTAAGAATGACTTATTTTCAACATTTTTAACTAAATCATTAAAGATTTCCTGGGAATAATTAAAATTTTCTTCTTGAAGAATAGCATATCCTAGATTTTGAATCTTTAATGGTATTTCATTAAAAGAGGTGGTTTTATTTGAAACACACACTAGAAGGGTATGAAATAAAAATCTTGTTGTAGGAGGGAAGAAACCTTTTTGTAAGGTATCCCTCTTCATCATTGTGTCTGCATATCCTCTTTCAATGAAGTTAATTTTTAACTCATTTTTTGGAAAAGAATTTTTACCTTCCTGATCCTTGAGTTGAAAGACTTCTGAGATGGATTGTGGTGTGATTTGGATGGCTTTACCCTTTAGAGAAGAGTTAATGGTAGTAACAGTCTCACCTTGTTTTTCAAGGGTTGCATTTTTCCAAAACTCTGGTTGCCAAGTAAATTGGTGCATCTGCTGTTAACAAAGTTTTGTACTTTGATGCAGAGATGGTATCAATGATGGAGTCGAAAGCATCGGTGGTGCCGGGTTTTGTGAGAAGACCCAGAAGATTGTGAGATGTTTTATGCGGGATTTCAATGGGTTTAGCCTTTTGAGAGGCTTCTTTGGAAGATGATTTTGAGGTGGATTTTGCGGAGGACTTCGGTTTAGTCATTTTTTAAGAAGACGATCGAAGAAATTTGTGAAGGAATTTGATGAAATGTGAAGAAAACTGCTTTGAGAAGAGAATTTTTAAGAATTCAATTCGATAGTAAAACCATGTTTGAGGTTGTGAAAGGGGGTTTTATAGAGAAAAAGTGAGTGCTGACGTGGTAGCGGTTATAAAAGGTCTGACCACTATGTACTGTCCACGTGTCATCCCCTGATGAAGCAAGGGACAGTACTTTTGTGAAAACTACTAGTGAAGGCAGTGGTTGCAACGGTAAAGAGGACAATGGATGCTTTTTACTATCAGTGGATAGCACAGCAGTGGATACAACGCTGATTTTGAACAACAGTGCTTATCAAAGGAATATGGGAACAGGGGATGACTTTCAGCAGTGGACAGACTTTTGAAGTAGAACTGACTTTTGAACTCATCAGTGGTTATGGCAAACTTTTAAGGATTTTAATGAAAAATTCATTTTTAGCTATTTTTAAGAATGGATTTTTGATTTTCTGAAAACATTTTAATGCTTTTATTCATAGAAAAACAGGATTTTGCCTGTTATTCCATGTTTAGCATGCCAATCCTAGAGATCAAGCTTTCAAAGGTGGATGTGTCTAATGCTTTGGTTAGCACATCTGCCAACTGATCCTTAGTTGGAACATGATGCAGAGAAATCAAACCTTTTTCATAGCAATCCCTCACAAAGTGATGTCTGATGTCGATGTGTTTGGTGGTTGAATGAGAAACTGGATTTTTGATGATATTTTCTGCTGCATGTTGTCCAACATGAGTGGTGTCTTCAAGGCAGTGATACCAAAATCCAACAACTGATTTTGAAGCCAGAGCAGTTGGGCTGTACAGCTTGCAGCAGCTATATATTCTGCCTCAGCAGTGGATGTGGAAACAGTTGCTTGCTTTTTGCTTTGCCAAGACACTAAGCAATTGCCTAGGAATTGGCACCCTCCTGAAGTGGACTTCCTTGTCTTGTCACATCCAGCAAAGTCACAATTTGAGAAACCTGAAAGCTCAATTTTACCATCAGTGTGGGAGCACCTTTTAGGTATCTGAATATCCTTTTTAAAGCAATAAGGTTTGACTTTCTAGGGGCTGACTGGGATCTTGCACAGACACATGTTGCAAACATGATATCTGGTCTAGATGCAGTTAGGTATAATAAAGACCCAATCATGCTTCCATATAAGGTCTGATCAACCAAATCATCCTTTTCATCAGACATGACTAGTTTATTGGTTGCAATGGGTGTACTGCATGGCTTACAATCCTCCATGTCAAATTTCTTTAAAAGTTCTCTGGCATATTTGCCTTGATGGATAAAAGTGCCATTTTGCAGCTGCCTTACTTGGAGACCAAGAAAGCACTTGAGTTCACCCATTGCACTCATTTCAAACTCAGCTATCATGAGTTGCCTGAACTCTTCACACATTTTATTATATGTGCTTCCAAAAATGATGTCATCCACATAAATTTGAACAATCATCAAATCCTTTCCTCTCCATTTTAAAAACAGTGTTTTATCAATTCTGCCTCTGGTGAAACCAATGGAAAGTAGAAAGGTGGAAAGAGTTTCATACCAGGCCCTTGGTGCTTGTTTCAGGCCATACAAAGCTTTATTCAACTTGTAGACATGATTTGGATTAAATGGATCCTCAAAACCTAGAGGTTGACAAACATATACCTCTTCTTGAATCTTACCATAGAGGAATGCACATTTAATATCCATTTGGTACACCGTGATGTTGTGGTTGACAGCAAAGGCAAGAAATAATCTGATAGCTTCAAGTCTTGCTACAGGGGTAAATGTTGCATCATAGTCAATGCCCTCTTCTTGTCTGAAGCCTTGAACCACAAACCTGGCTTTATTCTTGACAACAATACCCCTTTCATCAGTTTTATTTTTGAAGACCCATTTTGTGCCAATAGGACTTACACCCTCTGGCAATGGAACAAGCTCCCATACTTGTTGTCTTCTAACTGTTGGAGTTCCTCTTGCATGGCTTCTACCCAGCTGTTGTCTTTCAGTGCCTCTTGGTACTTGACTGGCTGATGAAGTGATGGAAAACCAGCAAAAAGACAAATGTTTTGGGATTGCCTTCTTGTGAGCACCCCTTCATTAATGTTGCCAATGATTTGATCTGGTGGATGAGATTTCAGGAAGATTAACTCCCCTTTGTATGGAACAATGGCATTGAGTGGTGAGGGCTACAGATGTGTATCATCTGAGCCAACCACTGCTGGTGACTTTGATGACCCAGCAGTGGCTTCAAAAGGTGGTGGTATAGGGGGTAAAGGTGTGGACACATGCTGACTTTGATCCACTGTTTGAGGACTTTTATCAATAGTGCTTGATGATGTGGAAGCAGTCGTTAATGGGCTACTTTGGTCAACAACTGTTGAGGTAGCAGTGGTTGAGCTTTGACAGCTGTTTTGGACATCTGCTGCTCTTCCCATTGTGACAGACTTTTGTTGAGGAGTGATGATCTCATACCCATAGTCTGGTGATGAATTCTCTGATGGACCTGCACTGTTAGTCTTGACAGCAGTATTTCCGAAAGTGAATTTTTCAAGATCAAACAATTATGCAGGGTTTGCTGGGATTTTCATTGATGAAAGTTCATTGAACTTTACGTTCAAAGTCTCTTCCACTGCTTTGGTCCGTGTGTTAAACACTTTGTAGGCCTTAGCAGTGGATGAGTATCCCAGGTGATATCCAACATCAATTTTAGCTGCAAATTATGAGATAGAATCTTTTAGGTTTAAGATGAAGCATGGGCAACCAAAAACTTTGAAATATGAGATTAATGGCTTTATTTTATACAGCAGTTCATAGGCAGTCCTTTGATGCCTGGGGTTGATCAAAACTCTGTTTTGGACATAGCAAGCAGTGTTTACTGCCTCTGCCCAAAAAGTTAATGGCAAACCTGAATCTGCAAGCATGGTTTTGGCAGCCTCTATCAAGGTTCTGTTCTTTCTTTCAACAACCCCATTTTGTTCTGGTGTCCTTGGAATGCTGTATTGCCTCACAATTCCTTTTGACACACAGAAATCATCCAACTCCTTGTTCCTGAACTCTGTGCCATTATCACTTCTGAAGATTTTTACTGGAAGGTCAAACTGCTTTTCAACCTGTTTCAAGTCTTGCAGAATGCCTGCAGTCTCATTTTTTGAGTGTAAAAAGTAAGTCCATGAAAACCTAGAGAAGTCATCAACAATAACCAAACAGTGTCTCTTTTTCTTGAGACTCATGACTTTCACTGGGCCAAACAAATCCAAATGAAGGATTTTGCAAACATTTGGTTATTTTAGACTCATCAATGGATTTGTAGGAGCTTTTATGTTGTTTTCCTTTTAAACAGGAAACACAATGCTCAAGACAGGTGAACAGTTTTTGAGGTAAACCCCTTACCAGACCCTGTTTTGAAATGGCAGTGATTGTCTTAAGATTTGTGTGCCCCAATCTTCTGTGCCATAGTTTTGTCTCTTTGTTTGATGCAGCTGAGAACAGGCAGGCATCAGTTCTGGGACATTCTTTTGACATATCAACAACATAACATTGCCACTTCTTTGAGCAACAAGTTTAGTTTTGCCATTTTTGATTATTTCTTCAATCTTTTCAACCATTTCTGGTCCAACAATCCTACAACACTCCTTTGTAAAGAATGATCCATACCCCTTATCACTCATTTGAGAAACACTTAAGAGGTTGAATTTTAGATTGTCTATAAGATTGACATTTTCAAATTTTACATTACCGGATTTCACTGTTCCAGACCCCAGAACTTTCCCTTTGCTATTATTACCAAAGGATATATCACCCCCTCCATGAATTTTGAAGTCTTGAAGAAGGGCTTTACATCCTGTCATGTTCCTGGAGCCTCCACTATCTACATACCAAAGACTATCTAAGCATGCAGAAGCTCCCTGCACATGAAGTAAAAGGATTAGTTCATTAAGGTCTCCAAAGCCAATAAGGCTTTGGATGGGGTCTCAACAGTGTCTGGAATGGTGGCAGAAGCATGGACAGTGGTTAGCTCAGGGGTTTGAACATTTTTGGTAATGTTTTTCTCTAACCACTACTGGGGGTCTTGGCCAATCACCTGTTGATAACCAAAAGGATGCCTATTCACTCTTGGTTTAGAGGGCTTTTTGTAAGCCTCATAAACATGTGGGATCCTTTGGTATGATGGTTGTCCTTTGCCTCTCCTGAATTGATTGGCAGGGGGTGCATCAGTCACTTGAACATCTTTTTGAACAGATGTTTGGTTCAGCTGTTTTGTGACAGCTGTTTGGACTGGCACAAACAGTGGTTCCTTCTTTGTGAATTTGACAGATGATGTTGATGAACTCAAAGATGTTTTTGCAGTGTACTCATTCTTTTTTATGTCAAAGTTCTTGAGATACACACATTTTTGAGTTTTGTGGTTATCTTTACCATAGATGGTGCAGCTTTCAGTAGGTACAATGACACTTGTTTTGTTTAGATCATATGCTTTTAGATGACAACAGTCTTCTGTTAGATGATTTATCTTTTCACAAAAACCACAAAACATGTTTTTGATCTTTTCTCTTTTCTTCCTTTTCTCAGATTCTTTAGCAACAGAGTTTTGAACCTTTGTTGGGATATCTTTGATAGGAATGACCTTTGCTTTTGGAGCTTTTACACCATGAATGGTTGTGAAGTCCATTGGCTTGAAGTTTTCCAGGATATCACACTCATTAGACCATGTGGGTTTAAATTGATATTTCTCAATCTCCTCAAAAGTTGAGGATCCCACAGATCTTTTCACAGTAATTTTGTTACCAAGTTTGTCAGTTATCTTAACCTCTTGGCCATCCTTGTTTGTGGGAATAACTTCAACAATGGTTTGAACAGATTCTTTGGAAGCATTGTTTTCAATTTCATCATGTTTTCTAAAACCAACACCAAATTTTACATTGCTCTTAATCTGTTTTTCAAGCATGACCTCATAACCTTTACAAGATTCCACCCATTTTTCACAGGTGATCTGGGTGGACTCCAACTCCTTTTTGCAAATTTGGTATTTTTCTACCATAGTTTGGAGTTGAGTTTTGGTTATGCTCTGCTCTTCTTTGAGACTGCTGATCTCTTTATCGTTTTCAGTAAATTTGTTTCTAAGTTCTTTTAATGACTTTTCAAATTTGACTTCATCAGACATGACTTTATCCCTAAGGTTTTCATTTACCTCTTTAATGTTAGCAAATTCAATAATACATTTGTCTGAACACAGTTTTTCAAGAACTTGAGGTGATACCTTAGCAGCAGCCATCATGGCACAATTACATTGATGATCATCTTCTTCATCAGCTCTAACTTCTTCCCCACTAGCTTTCTTCTTTTCCTCTTTCTCTGTGTCTTCTTTGGACCAGGGGTCAGACAGTGGTTCAATCAGCGTTTCTGAATTTTCTCCCAGCAGTAGTTCACCAGCAACTGCAGTAACCACTGCTCAGCAACTTCATCCACTGTTTCAGCACTTAGCTGTTCTCCTTCAGTTCATCCCCTTCTAGTATTGACTCTAAGGCCATCGAACAAAATTCATCATTAAAATTATCATTAGAAGCATAACAAAATTTTCATCACCAAGCTCATCAGGCATACTGCTCCAATCAACAAAGCCTTGGGTAAAGAAACTTTGTTGATCTGGTTGTACAACTATTGGAGCAGCTTGTTGAGGTGCAGCAGGTTGCACTTGTGCCTGAGGGACAGGGGCTTGAACATACTGAATTTGTGGAACAGTGGTTTGAACATAATGCACAGGCACAGGGGTTGCAGCATAGTGAGCAGTGTTAACATGTGTTGCAGGGGTATATTGGGTATATTGCACAGTGCTTTGATGTTGTGGTCTAGGGTTTGAGCTAGGATGAGTTATTATTGGACCAGTGGTTTGACTCCTACATTTCCTAGCAAAATGACCTAGCCTATTGCACTTGTAACATTTCAGTTTTGATTTATCCAACCCCACCCTCAAATTCCCATGAAGTCTTGGGAATTTTCTCCCTGATCTTTTGTAGAATTTGCTTGTTCTAACACTAAGCAAAGACAATTGATGCAAAATGTCCATCTCTTCTAAGTCAGTGGGATCAAAGTGTTGCAAATCATTGAGTTCAAAGCACAAGTTATCTGACATCTGGTTTTCATAATTTGCAGTGAAAGCATAATTTACAGAGTGATAATCAGAGTTGTTAAAATTTCCACCAGCAGTTGTGTCAATAAAATGATCATAACTCTGATCCTTACTGCTGCTACCAGATTCTTCCTGACCAAAAAGAGTTGTGCTGCTAAATGAATAGTCATCAACAACTTTACCAGACTCTTGCAACTTCCTATTCTGGTTTAACCCCCTTTCATAGGCCAGGAGTCTACCATGGAGTTGGGTCAGGGTCAGATCTTTGAACTCAGCTGAATTCCTGGTGACAAAAGCAAGTGTGTCCCATTTTTCAGGTAGTGATCTAAGAAACCTGCTATTTTGAGTTGCATTTGGGAATGTAACTTTAACAAGCCTAAGTTCACTAATGAGCCAGCTAAAACGTTCAAATTGTTGGGTTAATGATTCACCCTTGATGTGACAAAATGTTTCATACTGCTGATTCAGAATTTCCCTGTTGTTTTCAATAACCTCTTTCGTTCCCCCAAATTGTTCCTTCAATGCATCCCACAATTCTTTGGCACTGTTACAGTGTAACAGCCCAGCATAGATTTCATTGGGTAATACAGAAGCTATGATACTAAATGCTTTGGCATCGAGTTCGAACTTTTGAAAATCAGTTTCAGTATAGTTTTCAGTTGGTTTAGGTACGAACTTCTTTGCATCTTCAGCACTTGGCACCATAGGAACATGGGGACCAAAAACAACAGACCTCCAACATCCAGTATTCTGTTGAGCAAGGATGTGACCCATCCTTCTCTCCCAGATGTTGTACTCATTACATTTAAGCATGGATGGTTTGAAAAGAGAGCCAATGTTAGTCTTATCATCTTGTGATTATGACGTCATCCTGGTTGTTTTACAGGCACTGATTAATCAACTTTAATGGTGATTAAACCTTGCTCTGTTTTTCAACTAAACGAACAAACTATCAGTATTAACAATTGTGAGCTGAACTATTTATGTCAAAATGATTGTTAAATCAAATTTGACTGTCCAGGCTCTGATACCAATTGTTAGGATCTGAGTTTGGTTTTGATTGTGTTTTACGTTTGAATAAAGATGAAGATGAAAGAGTTGTGCAGCGGAATTAAGATGGAAGCAAACTTTTCACAATCAAACAGGAGAAATGCTTTTAACATAGAAGTTTAACATTGAACCGAATGATTGAATTTAATTTCAACAACGATTACAATATGCAAGTATGCAACAAACTCCCCCTCAGCCCGAGCTCACAGTATTTGTTCGTGCAGGAAGAAGATGGTGAAAGAGCTAAACAGAACAGTACAGAGCACTGTTCTATTTATAGGCACGAACAAACCACTGAAGCATCTAAGCTGACGTCACCATGAAAGTGACATCTAACCTCCTAACAAACTCTAACATCTGACCTACACAAACACTTCTATGCTAACTACTGATATTACAATACATTACATAAAGTAAACAAAACAACTGTTGCATCCTTCCACTGCTGTGAACCCAGTAGTACTTGTCATGATCAGCATTGCTTGACTCAAGGCAGTAGATTGGGCAGCAGGGATTTAGTTCTTCATCAGTCTTTGACTTGATTAGCAGTTGAAGGTCAGCAGTTTGTATGATCAGTAGATAGGAGGTCAGCAGATGTTGAAACCACTTTCAAAGGGAGAGACTTGTACGCATAACATCTGCTTATTCTGGATCCACTGCTCTGATCCAGTTTTGGCTTTAATTATCTGTTTCTTTGGCAGGGTTCAATCCCAACAGGTTTGGCAAACCTTATAAAGGAGAAGAAGAAGAGGGATTATTAAAATTCCTTATTTATTTATTGTATTGTTATTTCATATTCAATTAAGTCCCTGCGTGGACATTTTATTTATGTATTTGGTCCCTGCGTGGACTTGTATTTCTTATTTTAGTCCCTATGTGGACAAGTTTTCTATTTAAAGTCCTGTTTAGGGCAAGCTATGTACTTCTTTTAATTTATGGAATGTTTTAAAATTTTAATTTGTCATTATATGCATGTACTATATAAAACAAATCAAAATATCATTCCAATTTACAATTGATCAGCCATTAAATATTAAAAGAAAATCTTAAAGGTATAACCTAGCCCATATGTCATTTTAGACATGGCCATGATGGTAAAGCCTTTTTAAGATTCAAATCTTTGTTAACATTTGAAAACATGTTAGCACTCCTGGCAAACATGATTCGATAAAGTCACACTAGTCATCCTTATATTGGATTTTTTTTTTCAAATTCCTTATACCTACCTAATGATTTAAACATCCATTAGTGATAAAGTGCGTACGGGCCATAACCATTGTCCAATAAGACAAATAACAGTTGTAGTTTATGACTCCCTGTCAAGAAAGGTGATGGCTTATAAAATCATGGCTTATTAATTAAAACTGTCCTTGTGACTAGGCCTTTTGCATGCCACCCTAATATCCATAATAGTTTAAACTAGGATAAATTACAACAAAAATTTAATTAAATTAAATTACCAAATTAACTAATATGGTTTATAATTACCATGGTTAATGAATCATCGAAAATGATGATTCCTTAATAAACCTCTAAACAATCTATTGACAATTGTTTTATAGCAATCAAGCTTCAGCATGTCTAAATCAGAAGAGGTTAACAGTCATCCAAGGGAGAGAATTGATAACACCAGAATTAACGTAGCTGGTGCAGATCTTCAAGCATTGATTGACAATGCTGTTACTAGAGCCCTTGACAGGCAGTTCAAGGAATCAAGTGGTACTCGCAGCAGGACCCAATCTGTACCTCATACAAAACTACCTTCCAAGACGCATACATCTCATAAGGATCATTCTGATCATTCGTCGAATCAGAGAAGTATTCCATCCAAACGAATTATGCTCAATCAAGAGCCACGTGTTAAGACCTGCTCCTATAAATACTTCGTCTCTTGCAAGCCAAGGGACTTAACAGGAGAAAAAGAAGCCATCGATTGTATGACATGGCTCGATGAGATGGATATTGTAGTTGACATTAGTGGTTGTGCAGAACAGGATATTGTGAAGTTTGTTTCACAATCATTTAAGGGTGAAGCCTTGGCTTGGTGGAGGTCGCTAATCCAAGCCACAAGGAAGATCCCATCGTATAATTTAACTTGGGATCAATTTGTTGCATTGATGAAGGAAAACTTCTGTCCTCAGCATGAGGTGGAGAAAATCGAAACCGACTTCTTGACTCTGGTCATGAAGAACTTGGATTGTCAAGCATATGTTACCAGCTTCAACACCATGTCCCGATTGGTTCCTTATTTGGTTACACCGAAACCAAAGCGCATAGCTCGTTTTATTGGAGGTCTGGCTCCAGAAATCAAAGGTAATGTGAAAGCTTCCAGACCTACCACATATAGGTCTGTGGTGGATCTATCTCTACCTCTCACGCTTGATGCAGTCAGAAACAGGTCTGCCAAAGCTTCTGATGAAGGAAAACAGAAATGGGAGGATGAGAGTTCTCATCGCTCTAATAAGAAACGAAAGGGGAACTATGAGCGTAAGATGGGTTCTGGGTCTAAAAAGGACAACCAGCAGTCAGGTGAAAAACCTAAGTGCAAAACCTGCCAGAAACACCATTTTGGGAAGTGCAAGCTTGAATCGCAGTCGTAATCACAGACGAAGCCTAAAGTTTGTGGGATCTGCAAATCGAAAGAGCATAGAACCATAGATTGCAAGAAATTGAAGGATGCAACCTGTTATGGTTGCAACGAGATGGGGCACATAAGGACTAACTGCCCTAAGAACCCGAAGAAGCCTGAAGAGGCTAAGAAGACTAATGCTCGAGTCTTTCAGATGAATGCGCAGGAAGCGGTACAGAATGACAATGTTATAACAGGTACTTTCCTTATCAATGATGTTTATGCTAGAGTATTGTTTGATTCTGGCGCAGACAAGTCTTTCGTAGACAATAAATTTTGTAGACTATTAAATCTGTCTGTTAAAACTCTAAGAATAAAGTATGAAGTAGAATTGGCCAATGGTACCATAGAAACTGCCTCAACAATATTTGATGGATGTTTCATATCCATTAGGAATCACTCTTTTCCGCTATCTTTGCTTCCGTTGAAATTGGCAGGATTCGATATAGTGATAGGCATGGATTGGTTATCTTTTAACCAAGCCCAAATTGTATGTGATAAGAAGCAAGTGGCTATCAAGACTCCTTATGGTGAACCACTTACAATTCAGGGAGATACGCAGTATGGATTGCCTAAGGAGGTGTCTATGCTTAAGGCGTCAAAGTGTTTGAAGAAAGGGTGTGTCATTTACATGGCACTGGTGACCGTTGATGAGACAAAACCCTAGATTGAAGACATCCCTATTATTTCTGAATATCCAGACGTTTTTCCTAAAGAGTTACCTGGTTTACCTCCAGACAGGCAAGTGGAATTCAGGATCGATATCATTCACCAGATGCAAGAGCACCTTATCGGTTGGCACCAACTGAGATGAAAGAATTGAGAACACAGTTGGATGAATTTGTTGGCAAAGGGTTTAATTCGACCTAGCTCATCCCCTTGGGGAGCACCAAAATTATTTGTGAAGAAGAAGGATGAATCAATGTGTTTATGCATTGATTATCGCGAATTAAACAAGGTTACAATCAAGAACAGGTATCCGTTGCCCAGGATGAATGATCTATTCGATCAGCTTTGTTGGTGCATATGTCTGTTGACTTCGTGTTATATCGAGTCTTGGTTTCGTTGCAGATCTGATCAAGAATGATGTCATCATTCTTGATGATGACATCATACAATATGACATCATCATTGCAACATCACATGAAATAGAATGTAAACACACGAAACAGTATTTTAGATGCACACGAAATAGGAATTTATAATTGTTTATTGTAATTTCGAGTGAAAGGGTGTTATGTAATTCCGTACGGAATTACATTAGGTAATTCCGTGTGAGATATCATGTTGTGTTTCATACGAAATTAGTATGCCTATAAATAGGCTTGTGGTCTTTTCATTTCGTACGGAATTAGGTGCATAGTAACGAAGTGTTGCCAAATCCTGCCGTGTAATCAAGTTGTTTTATGAATGAGAAAGCTGTGTTAAAGTGATATCTCTGTTTTCTACTCAATTCTCTCTGATTCTGCTGTTTGTTTGTTTCCGCTACTCAAACAGTGGTGTATTGACTTTAATTGACTCACTTGATCATCAAATCGATCATACAATTGGTATCAGAGCCAGTGATGAGTCAATACACTTGAATCAGTGCCTTTTTCTACACTTTATTGGTCTTTTGGACATTTTAACGGACAAAATGGACTGATTTTCGGATATTGTGTGTAAAATACTGTTTTAATAAACCCTTGAGAGAATCAGATCAAAATTCAAAGTAAAAATTACAAAAATGGGTCAAAAAGGTAATTCCGTTTGAACGAGAATCTAATTTCGTTTGAAAAGTTGAGGTTATTTCACACGGAATTACTAATTCCGTTTGAAATACACCTAATTTCGTTTGAAAAGTTACAGTAATTCCGCACGGAATTACTAATTCCGTTTGAAAATCTTATTCCGTTTGGCTAATTCCGTGTGAAAAAGTTAATTTCATGTGAATGTGTTTTGAAAAAGTGTATTTCGTGTGATGTGTTTCAAGTGAAAGAGTTCTATTTCGTGTGACACATCAAACGAGGTTGTCAGTAAATTTGGAAAAGAAATCAAGTGTTTTGTGTCAGTGCGTGTGATATTATCGTTTCATTTGTAAAGTCTGTCAACATGTTACAGTAATTCACGTGAACTACTGAAGTCATCGGCCCAATAGGAGTATGATGTGTTTTAAAAGTGTCTGCCATTAAAAAATTTGTCGATACATGTGATTTTTAAACCAACAATCATTAATTGTTTCAGTCTATGTGTGTTTAAAGGTCCAATCAGATTTTGATTACTATCAAAGTTATCGGCCCATGTGATTGAGTTTATTGTCCAAAGTTTGCGGCCCAATCAATGCTTTAAGTGATCAGAATATTAAAAATTGCATGTCATCAGTTAGTTTGGTCAAACAAGAAATTAATCGATTTTAAATTTGCATGAGATTCATTTTTGTCGTGTAGTACTATTAGTCAAGTGCTGGGTCAGAAAGTTGATTTTGTTTAACTCACTTATCGGATCACAATTTGATTCAAAGGATATTGTTTTGTTCAAGTTTAAAGTGCAACAAATCGAGCGGCAATCCAAACGAGTTGCCACCCGATTCTAATCACTTCTACTTGTCTGTGTTTTAGGTTGTTTGTCAAGCATTAGATACTCGCCCGAGCGAATTCCCACTCGATTCGTTGTCACCGGATTTTTGTCACTCAATCGGATATTCATCTGATTCAGTGGTTTGATAAAGTGATTGAATTGAGTTTAGATTGTGTGAATTTTCGTATCGTTTGAAAATCTGTCTTTGTAAATCTTTTAATACCGAAACATGGATTCTGAGTTTTATATTGCACAGAACAAGTTTGATAGTTTTAAGGGTATCAAGGGAGAGTCTACAAAAGAATTGATCGAGAGGTATGTCAAGATGCATATAGAGATGAGAAATTTGAACATTAACAAAATGGATGAGATGTGGGTTGACAAGTTGGCAAATGCTTTACCAAATGATGTGTGGGGAACGTATTTGTTAGCTTGGAAGAAGAGCGGTGAATATTATAGTTTCAATTTGAGCAAATTTGTTGAGAATATTCAAGCTCAAGAACTTGAGTCCCAAAAGATTAGAAAATTGAAGTCTGATTCAGGAGAAAAGAATCATAAAGCAGCAACTGTTGAAGTAAAAGCCAACTCTGAGGAAAATGTTCAAGTGGTAGAGAGAAAGTTGACGAAATTTCAGCTATCAAGGTTGAGAAGAAAGCTGAAGCTGAAAAGATGTCTGAGAAGTGCTTAAACTGTGATAAATCTAAAGCAGACAATGTCAAACTCTTAAAAGAGATGGAGAGTTTGACATTGGAAATCAAAATTTTGAAAGAAAACGAAAAAGTTTTTGAAGATAAGATAAAATCTTCAGAAAACAAAGATTTTTGGATAAAATTGGAAAACAAAAATCTGAAACAAAATGAAACAAAATTTCAAGAACATATAAGAGTTTTAGAAAATGAAAAATCTGTTCTTGAAAAGAATATAGTGGAGAATGAAAATGCAATTACTTCTCAGCTTGAAAATGAAGCTGAGAGTGCAAGAAATCAAATTGATGAGCTTGAGAAGAAATTGAAAGGTTTTGTGACCACTATAGCAATGATTGATCAATTATGTCCAAAACCGATCAATTCTGTTCCAATAAGTGACAATGTCACAATTTTTGACAAAGTCAAAATTGAAGATTGTGATGAGAAAACTGGTGATGAAAATGAGAAAAATGAGAAAAAGAAAATATTTTTGAAATTAAAAGAAAAATTTCAAGAAACTGTTCCGCAATCAATTGAAAAGGGTGAATGCTCTACGCAAAAACCCTTGAAGAAGAAAGTAGAACAGAAACAAAAAGTTAAAAATTCAGAAAATGTTCAAAACAAGAATAAAAACTCATCAGTTCAATCATCCAATCAAGATAAAAAACCACAAAAAGTTGAAAATCAAAACTCACAAATAGTTGGTAATGTGTGGTGCAGGTTTGACCACAGTGATCAAAAGACAAATCCAGCTTTCAGGAGTAGTGATGATTACCACAAAGCCAGACAATGCTATGATTTGAGTGTGTGGTTTGATAGAGGAGAATGGTACGACAACAGAGTGTGTTACAACTGTGGGTTTAGAGGACACATTGCTGTTAACTGCCAGAGTCGGAGATTTGAGACGAGAGTATGTTATGAATGCCAAATCAAAGGTCATTTTGCCAGAGATTGCCCAATGAGATCAACGGAAAGATCGAGGGCTGAATCTTAGAAAAAGATGAAGAAATCAGTCAAGGTCGGAGAAAAGCCCAAAGAACAGAAGGTGAAAGAACAGAAAGTGAAGCTTTCACAAGGGCAGAAAGACCGACTGAGAAAGAAAAAGAAAGAAAGCTCGAGAGTACCTTGAAAGGATTTTGTCCTCGGGTACAACTGGTAATTCAGATAAAAGTTCTGATAAATCGCTTTGCTCTCCAAAGAATGATCAGTCAAGTAAAACGAATTCATCAGATACAAATCTGAGGACAAAAGGGACTCTAAAGAAATCAGATGTTAAGTCTGGTGATGAATTTGTTTCTTCGGAAACAAAGGAGCCACGTTCTGGCGATGATTCTGATTCGTCAAAATCAGAGGAGCCACAAGTTGAGCTCAAAAGTGAAAATTCAGTTCCGCCAATGGATGATATCAACTTTCCACCATTGTGGACTGAAAATTTTAAACAAAAGGTTGGTAAGGTGAAAATTTCAAATCAATTCTATTCTGAAAAGAAAGAATTTGATGTCGAAAAGGCTTTTAATGGAAAAGTGAAAAATATTTTTGGAAAGATGATTGAGGGAAAGGTAAAAGGGGTTAAAGAATTTTATGAAGCAAAAAGGAATGATCAAACCCCAAGTAAAATTGAAAAGCTCACACCCAAGGCTAGTCAGGCTTGGGTGCCTATATTCCATACTAAAAACTCCTGCCGGAACTCCCAGGTTGGTAATTGGGGAGTAGGAATCGGCATCTTTCTTGAGAAATTCACAGGTTGGTAACTGTGATATTTCGACTTACAAGTGGTTAATCAAGGACATTAAGTTGTACTTGATTTAACTATCTTACAAGTGGTACGATTATTGGAAAATGGTTTTTGTGATAAACCTACAAGTGGTTGAAAACAGTGTGGTGAATTAAACCCCATGTTTGTGAAATGGCAGACAAGACTAATTTTCCAGAAAAACCATTTTAATTAAAACAAACTTAAGTGTTTTGAAATCATAATGGGAAAATAGTTTGTTGTCAGGGGGAGTTCTGACTGTTTAAGCGAAGTGGATGGCGAATTGAGGCAATTCTCATCAGTTTGTCATTTTGTTTGTATAGTTTACTGTTTTATTTTTCAAATTTTCCCAGAAAATCAAAATTTGAAATATAATTTTGATTTTAGGGGGAGAAAAATTTTTAAAATTAGAAAATTTGAAAAATTCATAAACATTGGAAAATTCAAAACGAGTTTTGTATAAAAAGATGAAATGATAGTACATCAGTGGACTATCAGTGCACACTAGAGAAATGTAAAGTTTTGTAAAGTTTTAAACAGTCTCACTAGGGATGTGTCGATAGGCTCAGCTAAGACTAGTAGTTTTGCGAAAATGATACAAACATAAAGCAAAAGGCCTAAGTCTGGTGGGAAACACGGTCGAACGCATAGTACTTAGTTTTGTCCTTCTTGACTGTGTGCCTGCTCAGCAATCGCTGATTGTCGAAAGACATAAAACCGGTTAAGTTTGTGAGCTTTCACAATTTTGCTGAAAAATCACTGTGATTGTGTTTTCATTTTGCAAAGATTTAAACTTGTTTTATTTCTTTATTTTGTTTAAGCATTGGACATCCTCTGCATATACGTGAGTATCGAACTGGATGTTAGTGCCTAAACGTTCTGCTTTATTTTCTTTGGTGTTTCGTTTAAGCTTTGGATCACCTCTGCGTATACGTGAGTATCGAACTGGTGGTTAAAGCCTAAACAATTTCAACTTATTTTTATTTCTTATTTTGTTTAAACATTGGACTTTCTCTGCGTATCGAAAGATCGACCTGATTGTTAATGTTTAAACATTCTGCGTTGTTTTCGGACATATCAAAGTTGATGAAAGTTTAAAGGCATTACTTGAGTTAGTGTATTGCATGATGAGGGGATATGCTGAGATCGTGGGGTCCATAAGAATTTAGTGCAAAATTAATATACCTTAACGTATCGGTATGATTTTCGAAAGTTTTTAGATTGAGCTTAAGAGGACAATTATATCGTCAATCAACGTGAATCGTTTAGAACTTAAAATGTCTAAAAGCTTAACGGTGCTTGTGATTAGTCTCATAAACTGATATGATCCTCTTACCCAAACTCACGAAAAAATATGTCTGTGAATAGTTTATTTTCCAAAATCCAAAAAGATTTTAATGTGTTTTAGCATAAAATTTTGAAAAATCAAAAAGATTTTACTTCATCTTATTTTCGACAACTGATGTTGGGAAAGTTTGTTGAAATGAAAAAGGTTTTTGAAATGACTAAATGGCTCATTAATTTGAAACCAATTTAATCATTTTAAACTCAAATGGTAAGCATAAAGTCAAATCTTATTGTTGGTTAGAGTATATGCAGGTATGCAGCAATTGAATTCCAGACTGCGATCCCAGCTTGTCGAAAGGGGGATTCTGTAGACGTAAAAGCCAGGTTCCTAATCTTGTTGCTACGGAGAGCCAGGAGATGGTCCTGTATTTGTGAAAGCTGCTAATGTGAGAAGATAGAGATTTGTGAAGATCCTGTGTCGAAGTCTATAAAGAGTTAAAGCCAGGTTTCCGATACAAAACCTGTGAAAGTGCTATATCAGATTACGATCCTGGAATAACTTAAGGGGGAGTCTGTTAGCAAAAGGGAGTTTGAAAAGTGAAAGAGCTAGATTCAGATTCTGAAGAATAGCTGATGATGGTGATTGAAGAGAAAGAGAGAGTAGACTGATTAAGACTGTAGTTTTGACGTACTAAAGTCTCGTACTGAAGACTCCGTCAACATCCAAGGGGGAGACTGTTGGTGCATATGTCTGTTGACTTCATCTTATATCGAGTCTTGGTTTCGTTGCAGATCTGATCAAGAATGATGTCATCATTCTTGATGATGACATCATACAATATGACATCATCATTGCAACATCACATGAAATAGAATGTTCACACACGAAACAGTATTTTAGATGCACATGGAATAGGAATTTATAATTGTTTATTGTAATTTCGTGTGAAAGGGTGTTATGTAATTCCATACGGAATTACATTAGGTAATTCCGTGTGAGATATCATGTTGTGTTTCATATGAAATTAGTATGCCTATAAATAGGCTTGTGGTCTTTTCATTTTGTACGGAATTAGGTGCATAGTAACGAAGTGCTGCCAAAATCCTGCTGTGTAATCAAGTTGTTTTATGAATGAGAAAGTTGTGTTAAAGTGATATCCCTGTTTTCTACTCAATTCTCTCTGATTCAACACTGTTTGTTTGTTTGTTTCTGCCACTCCAACAGTGGTGTATTGACTTTAATTGACTCACTTGATCGTCAAATCGATCCTACAAGCTTCAAGGGGCAAGTTACTTTTCAAAGATCGACTTGAGGCCAGGTTACCATCAGCTGAAGGTCAGGACTGAAGATGTGCCTAAGACTGCATTCAGGACTCGATATGGCCACTAAGAATTCTTGGGGATGCCTTTTGGCCTCACTAATGCACCTGCAGCATTCATGGATCTCATCAATCGCGTTTGCAAGCTATGTCTAGACAAGTTTGTCTTCGAAGAGTCAAGCCGATCATGAAAAGCATCTCCGGTGTATTCTTGAACTTCTGCAACAAGAGAAGCTTTACACAAAATTCTCGAAATGTGAATTCTGGCTCCGAGAAGTTCAATTTCTTGGACACGTTGTGAGTGAGCATGGTATCCAGGTGGATCCCGCTAAAATTGAAGAAATTATGAATTGGTAAGCGCCTAAAACACCTACAGAGATTCGCAGCTTCTTAGGTCTAGCAGGATACTACAGGCGTTTCATTGAAAACTTTTCAAGTATTGCTGTGCCTCTAACTTCGTTAACTCGCAAGAATCTAAAGTTTGATTGGGGTCCCAAGCAGCAAGAATCTTTTGAAATTCTTAAACAAAAGTTGAGCAATGCTCCTGTGTTGACATTGCAAGAAGGGATTGAAGAATTTGTTGTTTACTGCGATGCATCGCACACAGGTATAGGTTCTGTGCTCATGCAGAAAGGCAAGGTTATTGCCTATGCCTCGCATCAATTAAAGGTACACGAAAAGAACTACACCACCCATGATCTGGAATTGGGTGCCGTTGTATTTGCACTAAAGCTCTGGAGGCATTATCTATACGGGACTAAGTGTATGATCTATTCTGATCATAAGAACCTTCAACATCTGTTTAACCAGAAGGATCTTAACATGAGACAGCGTCGTTGGATGGAGACACTAAACGACTATGATTGTGAAATTCGCTACCATCCTTGCAAGGCAAATGTAGTTGCTGATGCTTTAAGCAGGAAGGAAAGGGTTAAGCCCATTAGGATCAATGCCAAAAGCATTGAACTAAAGAACAACTTGAATGAAAGGCTGTTAGCTGTTCAGAAGGAAGCTGTTTTGGAAACTAACTTTCTGAATGAAAAGTTAGGTGTGACTGCCGAACAATTGTCATGTGGCAAGGATGGAATCCTAAGATTGAATGGTCGAATCTGGGTTCCAGTCCATGGATGGCTTAGAGATGTGATTCTTCAAGAAGCTCATAGCTCGAAATATTCAGTTCATCCAGGTAGTGATAAGATGTACCAAGATCTGAAGGCAAATTACTGGTGGATAGGTTTGAAGAAATCTATAGCCACTTATGTGGCAAAATGTCTGACGAGCGCACAGGTTAAAGCCGAGCATCAAAAGCCGTCAGGTTTGCTACAACAGCCTGAACTCCCCACTTAAAAGTGGGAAATGGTAACTATGGATTTTATTACTAAGTTACCAAGGACGAAACGTGGGAATGATACGATATGGGTTATAGTGGACAGACTGACCAAGTCAGCTAACATCTTACCAATTAAAGAAACGCACAGCTCCGATAAGCTAGCTCAGCTGTACGTGGATGAGATAGTATCTCTCCACAGTGTGCCAATATCTATTATCTCTGATACGGATACAAGATACACCTCGCATTTTTGGAAAAGCTTTCAGCAATATTTAGGCACTCGTTTAAATTTCAGCACTGCTTATCATCCTCAGACGGATGGCCAAAGCGATCGTACAATTCAAACACTTGAGGATATGCTACGAGCTTGTGTTATAGACTTGGGTGGAAGTTGGGATGACCATCTTCCTTTGATTGAGTTTTCATACAATAATAGCTATCATTCGAGCATTCAAGCCGCACCTTTTGAGGCTTTGTATGGAAGAAAGTGCAGAACGCCAGTTTGTCGGGCGGAAGTTGGAGAAACCCAACTATCAGGACCTGATATAGTCCTGGAGACGACGGACAAGATTGTTCAGATCCGCGATCATCTGAAAGCCACAAGGGATAGACAGAAAACCTATGCTGATATGAGGCGCAAACCTCTAAAATTCGAAGTTGGTGATAAAGTGTTACTCAAAGTGTCACCCTGGAAAGGGGTGATGCGTTTTGGCAAAAAAGGCAAGCTGAGCCCAAGATACATAGGACCATTCGAGATCATCAAATGTGTCGGAAGTGTGGCATATAAGCTAAACCAACTTGAAGAACTCAGTGGAATACATAATGTATTCCACACCTGCAACTTGAAGAAATGTCTAGCCGACGAATCACTAGCAATGTCGCATAAGGATGTGCAGATTGACGAAAGCTTGAAGTTAGTTGAAAAACCTTTGTAGATCGACGATCGACAGGTTAAGAAGCTTCAAAGAAAGCATGTGCCTATCGTCAACGTAAAATGGGATGCCCGTAGAGGTCCAGAGTATACGTGGGAAGTTGAATCCACGATGAAACAAAAATACCCTCATTCATTTAAGTAAATCTCGAGGTCGAGATTTATTTTAAGGGGGTGAGGATGTAACACCTCGCAAAATCATGTCCAATACAGTGGTGACACATGTCATAAACCCTGATCATGTTAAAAGATAACTTGAGGGACTAAAACTGTCAAACAGTGTAAAGATGTAAATAGAAGGACCAAAAGCTTCAACATGCCAAACTTGTGCCTCCAAATGACCTTATATAATGTTTGTATTCGTAATTGAATATTGTGGCGAACACAAGAAGCCGTTTATGCTTAAAAATCAAAAGTTACGAAACACAGGGGTTAAAAGTGTCAACATGTTAATTCTTACCTCTGAGTGACCTTTTAATGTTCCCGAAGCTTTGTTACGTATTAATATACCCTCATGAATATCTGATAAGGATTTCATAATGTTACGGTTAAATCTTATGAGGTAATTTGAAATTTCCAAGAAGAGGGGTTAAAAGTGTAAATGTCACAATTTTTCTCTCGGGAGCCTTTACAACAATTCAAAAACTTATGCATGCAAGGTTTCACTCCCAAGAACACTTCAGACCTGTTTGTATGGGCCCCTTATGCTGAAAATGTCAGATTATCGAACAATGGAAGTGCAGGGACTGATTTTGCAACAAAACAAAACAACTTAGAAATGTGTTGTCTCGCGTGGCGCGCTAGGACCTGCCTGGTCAGGAGCGTGGCGCGACGGAGATGGTTTTCAGCAGACTGGCAGCTGCCCAGCATGCATGACCTGAAATATGTTTGGGATTCTCTGCAAAACTGATGCGAATACAGCTGCATGTTGATGGTTTTTAAAAACCATTTTGGACACTTGTGAACATCATAAAACATCTGGACACTTGGAATCATCCTACCACATCAAATCCCTCTATATAAAGGCCCTCCTTCTCATTGTTGATCTTGCCATTTCAAAAATTAGAACTTCAAACTCTCTAAACTTATTTTCTGGAGCATCCTATTTCACAAGGAAGTTCTCATAGTTCAGACTTTCGTGCTAAGGACCATTGTAAGTGTTCTTAGCTTCTGTAGTTAAGCTTTTGTTAGTTTAAGGACCGAAAGTCAAAGTTAGCGTAATTCTACTTTGACTTTGTGATTAATCATAAACGGTCCAGCCATTATTCGAATTGAATATGGCTATATGTTGGTAATTATGCAGGTGTTAAACCCTTAAAAGGGCACCTCCTAATTATCACATTTACTTGGTCAATTGTCGGGTTAAACTACTTAACAAAAAAGTCAAACGAGTCAGTTTTTGCAAAATAAATCATACCTGATAATGTAGAAGTTATAAGTTACATTTTATCACTTAAACAACTTGGTAAATAATATAAGAACATGTTTAGGCATGTCCAACCCAACAATTCTGAGTTTAGGCTCGGTTCGCAAACGAAAGTCACAAAAGTAGACTTTTGCTTTGACTTTCAGTTCTTACCCGATTTAGCTTAGTTTAGCTATGCTTTAGAATTCCTTTGTAACCATATTGTATGTTAGTATATCTCTCTGAAGTTATACTACGTGGTCCCTTAGAAATCAGAGATTTTATGCATGTTCCGTTATTTGCATAAAATTGACCATTATGCCCTGTTGTCATTAAAACGAGATTTTTGAAAGTGTGAAATGATAAAAAGTTTTATTACTGATATATAAGTATGTCCTAAGAATTGGACATTAGTTTATGGTCTAAAATAAAAGTTATGCAAGATATCGTAAAATGAAAGCTTTTTGTTAATTAAATTGCGTTTTTGGTGTAAATCATATTTAAACCCAATTTTTGGCACCAAACTTGCTACCCACTGTTGTGATATAATATTTAGGGATTTTGGGAAATTTTTGTCAATTTTTATACTGACCATAACATAGAGTTCTTGCATGGACTCGGTAATTGACGATAATGCCCTTTTCGCTAATAAAATGAGTTTTACACATCATTTAGATGTCAAACCTTTTTCTACTGATTTTATATGTTAAATAAAATATTTTAAGAAGTTGAGACTGATCAAAATCTCAGACTTCCTTAAACATATCAAATATCATCAAATATCGACTTTTATGCGAATTAGGCGCATAGTATGGCTTAAAACCATATTTAGCACCTAAGACTTGTTACCTACGGATTTTAAAAATAAATTTTTATACTTTAACAGTAAGTATAAGTCTTGAACTCAGATTTCCGAATTTAACCTTAATAGCATATGTGAAATGACCAAAATGCCCCTACGGTGCATAGTTTGGCCATAAACGATTAAACACACATATGTATGATATCTTGCTGATATAACAACATAAAATAAATATTTTTATAGAATGTTTTGGGCCAGAACCTCAGTTTACATTTAAACCTCTTTTATAAACTTTAAAATGACCAAAATACCCTTTCGGGACTTAAATTGGTCTTAAATACATTTGGGGCATAATTGTTGATATCCTACTGATATCAAAACATATTTTAAGCATAAAGACTATTGGAACTTGTATGTGACTCATCCGGTTACCCGTTATGCATATACGCGTTCGGTACGGTTTATGTAACTAGTTTGCATGAATTAGCCGAAACAGGTCAACCTTATCATTTTTACTTCAAAATCCAGAATGTGTTTAGTTTACCCATTATATACAAGTCTTCAAACTTGTCGGGTCTAAATCACATTCCAATCCGGTCACCGCTTAATCTTGCGTTTTGTGCCGTAAACTTTCCTTTAAAACTAATCGGTCAAAGTTAGAACTCAAATAAGACCCGTTAGAAATATAATAGGTTATTAAAACCTTCGTTCCAGATTAGGAGCCCAGTAAAAGCTCCCTGTACTTGCTGATTAGAAAATACGACTGAGAAAAAATTTCATTTAGCTCAGGTAAATACTTTTAACTTATTTTCCCTTATACGGGCTTGGGATACGGTAAATTATTACCGCTTGGTCGGGTATTGAATATTTAATCGATTAGTGGTTAAATCAGTAAGGTAACCCGTTGTAATCTGTTTTGTTTGATACAAAGCATTTGGGGGTTAGTATTACCGTGTCCTGGATATCCTCAGCTCATTCATTTGAAATGGCCACGACTTAAGCACGGGGTGTAGGCATACGCCTGACAGTTGTGTATGTAAAACGGTATCTCACTCGTGAGGAAACTTCTTGTGGGATTATACTAGTGGTGTGTCTATTAATCTTGTACCGGCTCTTCTATTCCGGTCCTGAACGTACGAAAAACATATAAATCTGTATACAAGATTATTTTAAATAATTGTCCCAAGTTATAAAAGAATATTTGTGCCTTGTGCATTTAAACCAATTTTATTAAATGTTTTCAAAAGTGTAAGTTAATTGTATTTACCAGTGTAAACTGACGAATTTTTCAAAAAGATTAAGTGCAGGTACTATACGAATGGGCTGGAAACTCCTAAGTATTATTAAAGAGTCTTGCAAGCTTTTAATACTTTAAGTCTGTTGAACAATGTTTACTTTCTGTCTTAGATCCGCCTATTGATCCTTTTACAACCGTTGTGTAATATTTTATTATACTTTTGATTCAGTTTGTAATATATTATTTTAGACTTCCGTTGTACATTAAACTGTGATTAATTGTCTATGATGATATCAACTACGTCACGATACTCCCTACCGGGCCCACCGGTAATACGTGGAAATATCGGGTGTGACAGGTTGGTATCAGAGCCAACATTAAGTGAATTAAACACTAGCCTTTTGTGATTAATCTCAATGACATAGTTGCACATTCCTTGACTTCCGAGTCTAGGCAAAGGACTTAGGATTAATCCTAATCTTAATTGGTTTTTGTCTTTTGTTGTTTTCTTTTGTTTTGACATGATCAAAGACAAAATGCCGCCAACAGTTAGAGGCAGAGGTGCAAGAGGAAAGGCCCCGATTTTGACCAGAAATGACCATGAAGTCGGGCCATCCCACCGGCGAACACCATTAGCAACACTTAGCTCTAGTCCTCACGAGGATTGGAGAACTTACTTGGAGCCCGCGAGACACTCAGTCTCACTTAGTTCCTCCCCGTCCTACCATCATTCGTTCGGGCCACATCAAGAAGAGGAGCCTAACGATTCGCATCATTCTTTTATCCCGCTACAGCGTTCGGGTTCTCACAGTTCTTTCCAGAACCCAACTCCCTATTTCCAAAGCTGGTTCAACCCGATGAACCAGGTACAAGAACCAGAGGGTCCAAACCCTTTGGGGCCGGCTAATCACTTCCCTGAAATCCAAAACATGGATGTGGACGAAGATCCAGATCCAGAAATGCCACCGTCTGGGACGCCGACGCATCCCATTGAAATTTCTAGCACATCCTTTCATAGTTTGCCTTATAGGGGCCCTGACATTTTTGCTGAAATATGGGCTACATACAAGTGGGAGTATACTCCCCCTCACCGTAACTCACCACCACACAAATAGGTCCCTTCTGAGGACCCGCATTTTCAGGCGGTCAAGCCACCGCCACCGCCAGCACTAGAGCAGCAACTGCCTCCAGAACCACCGAGGCGAAGAAGAGGTGCACGGATGTCCGTGCGTGGGGGTTTCCATTTCAGCACCCCCCAACACTCCAGCAACAACAACTACCCATCGCTGTATAAAGACCCGTAAATGGGTGGGCCGTCAAACCCAGTCTCTGAAGTCGACTCTGCACCAGTCGCACCAGCACCACACATGGGTTATGAATACCCAATTCCTTCGTACCCCGGTGTAGCGGCGTATAACCCGTTTGAGCAACAAGCTTATTCGGGTTACAATTACAACAATGCCCCTGATGTTGACCCATACCTCAAGGCAGTGAATTACAATGCTCTCTACCCTGGACCCTTTCCAGCTACGTACCCAACTGGGTAACTAGCATATGGGTATCAATACCCACCACCTCCTCAACCTCATCCGTAGCAGCAGCCGCAGCCGCCACAGATCCGACCACCGCAACCGCAAGAAATCCTCCAGCGGTTGCACGAGGTGGAACAAAGGTTAGACGAGGAGCGTAGGAGCCGCCGTGGTCTACTGAAGGGTTTGGCAAACCTTATAAAGGGGAAGAAGAAGAGGGATTATTAAAATTCCTTAATTATTTATTGTATTGTTATTTCATATTCAATTAAGTCCCTGCGTGGACATTTTATTTATGTATTTGGTCCCTGCGTGGACTTGTATTTCTTATTTTAGTCCCTATGTGGACAAGTTATCTATTTAAAGTCCCGTTTAGGGTAAGCTATGTACTTCTTTCAATTTATGGAATGTTTTAAAATTTTTATTTGTCATTATATGCATGTACTATATAAAACAAATCAAAATATCATTCCAATTTACAATTGATCTGCCATTAAATATTAAAAGAAAATCTTAAAGGTATAACCTAGCCCATATGTCATTTTAGACATGACCATGATGGTAAAGCCTTTTTAAGATTCAAATCTTTGTTAACATTTGAAAACATGTTAGCACTCCTGGCAAATGTGATTCGATAAACTCACACTAGTCATCCTTATATTGGATTTTTTTTTTCCAAATTCCTTATTCCTACCTAATGATTTAAACATCCATTAGTGATAAAGTGCCTACGGGCCATAATCGTTGTCCAATAAGACAAATGACAGTTGTAGTTTATGACTCCCTATCAAGAAAGGTGATGAACTATGTTCAAACCTAAATGCCTTGATTCTATAAAATCATGGCTTATAAATTAAAAGTGTCCTTGTGACTAGGCCTTTTGCATGCCACCCTAATATCCATAATAGTTTATAACTAGGATAAATTACAACAAAAATTTAATTAAATTAAATTACCAAATTAACTAATATGGTTTATAATTACCATGGTTAATGAATCATCGAAAATGATGATTCTTAGTAAACCTCTAAACAATCTATTGTCAATTGTTTTATAGCAATCAAGCTTCAGCATGTCTAAATCAGAAGAGGTTAACAATCATCCAAGGGAGAGAATTCATAACACTAGAATTAACGTAGCTGGTGCAGATCTTCCAGCATTGATTGACAATGCTGTTAATAGAGCCCTTGACAGGCAGTTCAAGGAATCAAGTGGTACTCGCAGCAGGACCCAATCTGTACCTCATACAAAACCACCTTCCAAGACGCATACATCTCATAAGGACGATTCTCATCATTCGTCGAATCAGTGAAGTATTCCATCCAAACGAATTGTGCTTAATCAGGAGCCACGTGTTAAGACCTGCTCCTATAAATACTTCATCTCTTGCAAGCCAAGGGACTTTACAGGAGAAAAAGAAGGCATCGATTGTATGACATGGCTCGATGAGATGGATACTGTAGTTGACATTAGTGGTTATGCAGAACAGGATATTGTGAAGTTTGTTTCACAATCATTTAAGGGTGAAGCCTTGGCTTGGTGGAGGTCGCTAATCCAAGCCACAGGGAAGATCCCATTGTATAATTTAACTTGGGATCAATTTGTTGCATTGATGAAGGAAAACTTCTGTCCTCAGCATGAGGTGGATAAAATCGAAACCGACTTCTTGACTCTGGTGATGAAGAACTTGGATTGTCAAGCATATGTTACAGCTTCAGCACCATGTCCCGATTGGTTCCTTATTTGGTCACACCGGAACCAAAGTGCATAGCTCGTTTTATTGGAGGTCTAGCTCCAGAAATCAAGGGTAATGTGAAAGCTTCCAGACCTACCACATATAGGTCTGTGGTGGATCTATCTCTATCTCTCACGCTTGATGCAGTCAGAAACAGGTCTGCCAAAGATTCTGATGAAGGAAAGCGGAAACGGGAGGATGAGAGTTCTCATTGCTCTAATAAGAAACGAAAGGGGATCTCTCGGCATAAGAAGGGTTCCGGGTCTAAAAAGGACAACCAGCAGTCAGGTGAAAAACCTAAGTGCAAAACCTGCCAGAAACACCATTTTGGGAAGTGCAGGCTTAAATCGCAATCGTAATCACAGACGAAGCCTAAAGTTTGTGGGATCTGCAAATCGAAAGAGCATAGAACCTTAGATTGCAAGAAATTGAAGGATGCAACCTGTTTTGCAACGAGAAGGGGCACATAAGGACTAACTGCCCTAAGAACCCAAAGAAGCCTAAAGAGGCTAAGAAGACTAATGCTTGAGTCTTTCAGATGAATGCGCAGGAAGCGGTACAGAATGATAATGTTATAACAGGTACTTTCCTTATCAATGATGTTTATGCTAGAGTATTGTTTGAATCTGGTGCAGACAAGTCTTTCGTAGAAAATAAATTTTGTAAACTATTACATCTGCCTGTTAAAACTCTAAGCATAAAGTATGAAGTAGAATTGGCCGATGGTACCATAGAAATTGCCTCAACAATGTTAGATGGATGTTTCATATCCATTAGGAATCACTCTTTTCCGCTATCTTTGCTTCCGTTGAAATTGGCAGGATTCGATATAGTGATAGGCATGGATTGGTTATCTTTTAACCAAGCCCAAATTGTATGTGATAAGAAGCAAGTGGTTATCAAGACTCCTTATGGTGAACCACTTAAATTCAGGGAGATACGCAGTATGGATTACCTAAGCAGGTGTCTATGCTTAAGGCGTCAAAGTGTTTGAAGAAAGGGTGTGTCATTTACATGGCACAGGTGACCGTTGATGAGCCAAAACCCAAGATTGAAGACATCCCTATTATTTCTGAATATCCAGACGTTTTTCCTGAAGAGCTACCTGGTTTACCTCCAGACAGGCAAGTGGAATTCAGGATCGATATCATTCCTAGAGCAGCACCAGTTGCAAGAGCACCTTATCGGTTGGCACCAACTGAGATGAAAGAATTGAGAACACAGTTGGATGATTTGTTGGCAAAGGGTTTTATTCGACCTAGCTTATCCCCTTGGGGAGCACGAAAATTATTAGTGAAGAAGAAGGATGGATCAATGCATTTATGCATTGATTATCGCAAATTAAACAAGGTTACAATCAAGAACAGGTATCCGTTGCCCAGGATCGATGATCTATTCGATCAGCTTCGAGGGGAAAGTTACTTTTCAAAGATCGACTTGAGGTCAACTTACCATCAGCTAAAGGTCAGAACTGAAGATGTGCCTAAGACTGCATTCAGTACTCGAGATGGCCACTCCGAATTCTTGGTCAAGCCTTTTGGCCTCACTAATGCACCTGCAGCATTCATGGATCTCATGAATCGCGTTTGCAAGCTATATCTAGACAAGTTTTTCATTGTTTTTTATTGATGACATACTTATTTATTCGAAGAGTCAAGCCAATCATGAAAAGTATCTCCGGTGTATTCTTGAACTTCTGCAACAAGAGAAGCTTTATGCAAAATTCTCGAAATGTGAATTCTGGCTCCGAGAAGTTCAATTTCTTGGACACGTTGTGAGTGAGCATGGTATCCAGGTGGATCCCTCTAAAATTGAAGCAATTATGCATTGGCAAGCGCCTAAAACACCTATAGAGATTCGCAGCTTCTTAGGTCTAGCAGGATACTACAGGCGTTTCATTGAAAACTTTTCAAGGATTGCTGCGCCTCTAACTTTTCAAGTTTCATTGAAAACTTGATTGGGGTCCCAAGCAGCAAGAATCTTTTGAAATTCTTAAACAAAAGTTGAGCAATGCTCCTGTGCTGACATTGTCAGAAGGGATTGAAGAATTTTTTGTTTACTGTGATGCATCGCACACAGGTATGGGTTGTGTGCTCATGCAAAAAAGCAAGGTCATTGGCTATGCCTCGCGTCAATTAAAGGTTCACGAAAAGAACTACACCACCCATGATCTAGAATTGGGTGTTGTTGTATTTGCACAAAAGCTCTGGAGGCATTATCTATACGGGACTAAGTGTGTGATCTATTCTGATCATAAGAGCCTTCAACATCTGTTTAACCAGAAGGATCTTAACAAGAGACAGCGTCGTTGGATGGAGACACTAACGACTATGATTGTGAAATTCACTACCATCCTGGCAAGGCAAATGTAGTCGCTGATGCTTTAAGCAGGAAGGAAAGGGTTAAGCCCATTAGGATCAATGCCAAAAGTATTGAACTAAAGAACAGCTTGAATGAAAGGCTGTTAGCTGCTCAGAAGGAAGCTGTTTTGGAAACTAACTTTCCGAATGAAAAGTTAGGTGTGACTGCCGATCAATTGTCCTGTGGCAAGGATAGAATCCTAAGATTGAATGGTCAAATCTGGGTTCCAATCCATGGAGGGCCTGAACTCCCCACTTGGAAGTGGGAAATGGTAACTATGGATTTTATTACTAAGTTACCAAGGACGAAACGTTGGAATCATACGATATGGGTTATAGTCGACAGACTGACCAAGTCAGCTTACTTCTTGCCAATTAAAGAAACGCACAGCTCCGATAAGCTAGCTCAGCTGTACGTGGATGAGATAGTATCTCTCCATGGTGTGCCAGTATCTATTATCTCTGATAGGGATACAAGATACACATTGCATTTTTGGAAAAGCTTTCAGCAATCTTTAGGCACTCGTTTAAATTTCAGCACTACTTATCATCCTCAGACGGATGGGCAAAGCGAGCGTACAATTCAAACACTTGAGGATATGCTACGAGCTTGTGTTATAGACTTGGGTGGAAGTTGGGATGACCATCTTCCTTTGATTGAGCATTCAAGCCGCATCTTTTGAGGCTTTGTACGGAAGAAGTGCAGAACGCCAGTTTGTTGGGAGGAAGTTTGAGAAACCCAACTATCAAGACCTGATATAGTCCTGGAGACGACGGACAAGATTGTTCAGATCCGCGATCGTCTGAAAGCCGCAAGGGATAGACAGAAAAGCTATGCTGATATGAGGCGCAAACCTTTAAAATTCGAAGTTGGTGATAAAGTGTTACTCAAAGTGTCACCCTGGAAAGGGGTGATGCGTTTTGGTAAAAAGGGCAAGCTGAGCCCCAGATACATAGGACCATTCGAGATCATCGAATGTGTCGGAAGTGTGGCATATAAGCTAAACCTACCTGAAGAACTCAGTGGAATACATAATGTATTCCACATCTGCAATTTGAAGAAATGTCTAGCCGATGAATCACTAGCGATGTCACATAAGGACGTGCAGATTGACGAAAGCTTGAAGTTCGTTGAAAAAACTTTGTCGATCGAGGATCGACAGGTTAAGAAGCTTCGAAGAAGCATGTGCCGATTGTCAACGTAAAATGGGATGCCCGTAGAGGTCCAGAGTATACGTGGGAAGTTGAATCCACGATGGAACAAAAATACACTCATTTATTTCAGTAAATCTCGAGGTCGAGATTTCTTTTAAGGGGGTGAGGATGTAACACCTCGCAAAATCATGTCCAATACAGTGGTGACACATGTCATAAACCCTGATCATGTTAAAAGATAACTTGAGGGACTAAAACTGTCAAACAGTGTAAAGATGTAAATAGAAGGACCAAAAGCATCAACATGCCAAACTTGTGCCTCTGAATGATCTCATATAATGTTCGTATTCGTAATTGAATATTGTGGCGAACACAAGAAGCCGTTTGTGCTTAAAAATCAAAAGTTACGAAACAAAGGGGTTAAAAGTGTCAACATGTTAATTCTTACCTCTGAGTGACCTTTTAATGTTCCCGAAGCTTTGTAACGTATTAATATACCCTCATGAATATCTGAGAAAGATTTCATAATGTTACGGTTAAATCTTATGAGGTAATTTGAAATTTCCAAGAAGAGCGGTTAAAAGTGTAAATGTCACAATTCTTCTCTCAGGAGCCTTTACAACTGATGTGCGTGAAGTGTAATATATTTTAGGTGTATATTTTTAAGCCCTTTTACACTTTTTTAGCCAAGTTTTAAATTTATAAAACACGCTATTTACTAACACTAAACACACATATGGGCAAGTGCACCCATCATGGACGTAGTATAGTGTTGGTAAGATACCGAGGTCGTCCAAGGACACAAGAGCTTTTAGTACCGGTTTATCCTCAACGTCTAATCAAATCAAAAGTTAGAAAAATGGTTAAACTAGAAAAATAAAACAAACTAAAATGCTAAAAAAAATAAAATAAAAGTAAAAACAGATAGACAAGATGAATCACTTGGATCCGACTCGTGTGTAGTGTAACCTTTGATTATTTCCGCACTTTTGCACTTTTTAAGAGATTATCTCAGTTATTGTAGTTGTCACACCCCAATCACGTAGAACATACAAAACGTGGCGGAAACGTCGGGGAGTGTTGGGACAGAATCAATTGTTTCAAATCCATGGCAAATGAAGTTTCGTTTTATAAATCAAATATGAAAGTATACATTGTTTAAACAAGAACCAAAGAGTACACAACATAAATTAACTAGTTCTTGTCTCGTTTTAAGTCACTAAGGCACAGGTCCGCCTAAGTATGTCTTGATAAGTCCTATGCATCATTTCCTGAAAACACATGTGAAAATAGGTACGTCAGCATAAAAATGCCTGTGAGATACATTGGTTTTGTGAAAACGGAATTCATGACTTATGTTTGAGAAAATGTTTAGTCATGAACCTCGTATTTTACTTTGTCTTGTAAATCATTTGAAAAACGGCAAGATCAAATGATATGTATAAATAAGAGAATAATGTATGGTTAAATGAATAACCATGTAAACTGAGTTTGTATAAGATATGTTGTTTGTAAATCAATGTCTTGTGAAAAGTGTGTTATTTGTATAAAATGTTATATGTCTCAAATTGAAATGATTCAAGTAACGCTACGATATGTAATACCATACAAACACTTATATATAGGAAGTACCAGCGGCGTATCCACCATGCTTGTATCATATTACACACGCCTCGTTACTTAATCACTTATCAAACCGAACCCTCAAGATGAAATGTTTAACAATTGTGGAAATGTTCATGTATAGTGAAATGTCTATGTTCAATGTAAACCACCATGTATGTGTATCAATGTCAACGTGTTTATGTTCGATGTAAATCATGTAATGTGTATCCCAAAATGTATCATGTATGGTAAGCGAAATGTATCAACTTAAACAATATGTAAATTGCACAAAACAAGTCGTCGAAGTAAAACGTGGTTTAAATCAACGCTATGTTCTGTGGAAAAATGCATGCTCTATTGATATTAACATTTATGCGGTATTGTGAAATATGCATACATCCAAGCCTTGAGACTGTGGCGAGAAACCCTTAAACAAATTAAAGGTTTATCTAAGTTATGTATATCGAATTTGGTCATTCCTTCCAATCCTATCAAACCCAGGATTTCAGAAACGGGAGTTGTCAATTCCTATGGTACCACTACCTACTAACGTACGGCGTAGCTAATGTTAATGAATGTATTGTCCCATGTTAAACAAACCAAATGTCATAACAAAATGAAGGCATGTGATGTAAACAATTGTACTAAGTATGCTAAGTAAACATACGAAGCAAGTGTGCTCATGTAAATCAATCTGCCCATATGCTGAGTAAACATATGCAGCAGAAATGTTCATGTAAATCAATGTGCCCATATGCTGAGTAAACATATGCAGCAGAAATATTCATGTAAATCAATGTGTCCATATGCTGAGTAAACATATGCAACAGAAATGTTCATGTAAATCAATGTGTCCATATGCTGAGTAAACATATGCAACAGAAATGTTCATGTAAATCAATGTGTCCATATGCTGAGTAAACATATGCAACAGAAATGTAATGTAAATCAATGTACTAAGTACGCACACAATGGGCATACATAGCATAAAATGTAATGAAATCATGTACTATAATGTACTAATGAGCATAGCAGATATACGATGTGAAAACATGGAAAGCATGAAAGTAACAGATAGGCACATGTGTTTCACCCCAAAACAGTTTGGAAAATAGTAAAAGAGGGGTTCTATGTACTCACCTGAGATTGCTTTGAATTCCTTGTGAAATGATTACACAATGCTTTGAGATCACGGGATATCAAACGGCACCTAATAGGTAGCTACATTAATATACCGGACCAAAATCGGAAGGATCGGATAGTATGCAGGTTCGTAAACCAAACGAGTGTGGAGACTCGTGTAATATGGTTTAACAAAGCTTACACACTAAAATGAAACCTAACCTAAGTGCTTGCGACCCATTACGACCCGTTCAGGTAGCTTATGCTACCTTACGCGTCGTTCGCGTAGAACGCGTCTGGAGCGCCTAACATCGTGACCACAAGGTATAACCTCGGAAGGCTATAGCTATGGTCACCTAATGTGTTTGGTCGGATCCTAATGATTGACCAAATGGGTCGGGTTCGAAAGTATAAGCGACGGTTTAGATCGCTTACCTTACGACCCTATATAAACACTATACTAAAAGTGACGAGCTAAGCATGTTAGGACATGCTTAACTAGTTTAGAAAACAGGTTTGACATCAAAACAAACGGTTTTGATGCCCACGAGTAGTTTGGTTACAAAATACGCAAGAAATACGCATTTTGGCCGAAACTACGACTCGTCACTGAGCCTATATAACGTGGTAATCAGTAGGCATAGTCACTACGGACTATAACCATCGTGATCACGCTCACGTTATGAAGTTCTATGAACTTCGTGTTGACCATAGGCTGGTCAACGCAGAAAGTCAACAAAACGTTGACTTTCGGACTCGAAAAGCGAATAAAAGAACGAAAGAATACTTACGGAGGGTCCCCGAATGCTAATCTAGATCAAAGTGCTCAGGTATGAAGCAATGGCATCAACTTAGAGCATTTGGATCAGATTGTGTGGGTTTTTGGCAACAGGGGGGGGGGGTATTTATAGGAAAAGTGGAACCGTTAGGATCGTTTCTCGAATAACGTGCCACGATCTTGTGCGTACATGTGTCACAATGTTGTGGTAAGTCAGAAAATGGCCCTTGGCTCTTGATTGGGTGAAAGGGCATTGCCCCTTGATCGAACGAAAGGCCAACTGCATTAAATGCATACATTGAATCTGTCTGACAGTCCCACGCGGCCCGTCTTAATATGCAGGCCAAACTCACGCGGGCCGCCTGGCCCCGTCTGATCTGCACATATTTTCAGACTTGACAGTTTTGGTCCCTGTTGCGTATTTAAGCCATTTCCGGCACTTCTAAGGCCCGTAAAGCCAACTTTAAGGCCCTAAAATGATGACTAAACATTGTGGACATGAAACATGCTCAAAAATGTTCCAGATCTTGGTTCGTTTGGCCGTACGATCGTGATGTTCGCTTAATTACGACGGAATGCGCATAAGCGCGAAAGACGATCCAAATGACGCGACGAATGGATTTTTCTCATGCCAAACACTAAGGCATAATATTATAATGCTTACATAAATTTTTGGATGTCTGGATGTATTCAGAACGTAAGTTATGCGCGAAAGTGCAAACTTATGCACTTTTTGACACTTTTAGTCCCTGAATGATCCAAAAGTTTGTTTTAGCATACCAAACCCCTCAAAGCCTATTTCTAAGCTATGTAAAGGATATTTATGGTATGTTTAACTTATGGACATGTTCCGGAAGGTTTGTTACAGTTCAAATTTGCATACTTTCGCAGTTTGTCAAGTTTAGTCCCTGTAAGCGAATTAACTTGTTTTTGCCATACCAAAGCCTTCAAAACTTATTTCTAAGTTATGTAAAGGTTATTTAAGGTATGTTGAGTATATGTTGCTATTCCGGAGTATTTATCGCATTAAACTGAGTACGTTTACGCATCAGTTTGCGTATAACTCCCTAGAAAGCGATGTAGAGCTTGAAATCGAACAAGAGTTGATATGTGCAAACGATACACATATTTATACAAGTCCAAAGTATGAAATACAATATTTCATTGGTTTGGCGTTTGTTTGATGGTTGAAGGGACACAGGTGTCACAGTCTCCCCTACTTTAGGAAATTTCGTCCCGAAATTTAGTTTTAGAGGAAACTTGTGAAGACAGCTGTGACGGTTTCGCTTTCAGACAAATCCATTGAACTCTTAGGTAAAACTCTGGGCCATGTTAGGATCCTTAGCGAAAATTTCAACCCACAAAGTGAAGTCCTTGTAGTAACAAAACATGGAGTTTCGAACTACGGGCAGGAGAACGTTTCCCGTGAAGAGTTATCATAGGAAACTTGTGTGTGCTTGAAATCAGAATTGGGGAGTGTAAGGATAAATGACATTGGTCAAAATCCAAGACTTTTCCCGTATCACTACTCTTGTCACTGTAGGTCTTAATACATGACAAAACTTCCTGTGGTTTCTGTGCACTGAATTCCATAATTATGTAGGCCTCCATAATTACGTACTTTCTTGCACAGTCCGCACAGTTCATTTCATAATGCGTATGGGAAAAATATCAAACGAATAATCTCTTCAGCTAAACTACCCAAGAGAAATATTTAACTACATCAACGTAGGATGTCTTTAACTAGATTGTCGAACCAATCTATTTAACTTAGATCGACGTAGGATCTCTTTAACTAGACCACCCGAGGGCCTCTATATCAACGCATGATATATTCAACTAGATTGTCAAACCAATCTCTTTAACTTATATCGACGTAGGATCTCTTTAACTAGACCACCCGAGGGCCTCTATATCAACGCATGATATATTCAACTAGATTGTCAAACCAATCTCTTTAACTTAGATCAACGTAGGATCTCTTTAACTAGACCACCCGAGGGCCTCTATATCAACGCATGATATATTCAACTAGATTGTCAAACCAATCTCTTTAACTTAGATCGACGTAGGATCTCTTTAACTAGACCACCCGAGGGCCTCTTTAACTATATCAACGCATGATATATTCAACTAGATTATCAAACCAATCTCTTTAACTTAGATCGACGTAGCATCTCTTTAACTAGACCACCCGAGGGCCTCTTTAACTATATCAACGCATATTGTCTTTAAACATTGGAATAGTACTTTATAATCCAAGGGACTTAACTACAACGTAGAAGTCCATTAAGGATTTAAGATAGTACTTTTTTTGAATATCCTACTACGAATCCCTCATATGAAGATATGAAAGATTCCACGAGGATTTGGATAACGAATATCCAGAGTATACAAAAGCACAAAATGCATAATAGAAAACACAAGATGCATAAACACATAGTCATATAACCACAAAGATTGTTTAACTTGATTTGTTATTATTCTGTTAATTTGTTCTGCTAACTGTGCACATGTATTCAAAGCACACCAGGTACCCAATCAGTGGATTTTGATTGGTGCTTTAAATATTTCTAAGAATCTAACCATAAAGATAGAAAGATCTTAAAGAGAAATTCGATTTCGATTCTAAGGAACCGAAATGATCGAATTTTGGTACATGAGGAATCCAATTAAGGACTCTGATTTGTATGATAATCATCCACAAGGGTCTAATTATGGGGATAAAAGATCCCATATGGATTTTTTTGAAGTTGAAGATGTTTCGAAACCTTGCACTGGACGTGTTTAAGTCAAAACACGAAGTAAAATGCTTATGAGGTTGAGATGCTCTATATGCCATTCATACTTGAATCCATACTTGTATATGAGAATTGCGAACAACAACTTTTATTTATGAACGGGACAGATTGTTTCACATTACAAGTAAATAGAAGAAACAAAAGCATAAGACAACAACATCTTCTAAACAGCCAACTGCTCATCCGTGGGTTAGATTTGCCTTAGCAAACTTTGGGCAATTTCTTTGGAAATGACCCATCTCGCCACAGTTGAAACAAGAACCTGGTAGGAAACGACCTTGAGTGGGATTGTTGCCAGCTTGGTTTGGTGCAGCTGCAGCTGGGCAAACTCTTGCTGTATGGCCTATAAGTCCACAAGTCTGGCATTTGCGGCACTTTACATTGACATGATGATGGAGGCTACATCGGTTGCACAAGGGTGCAGTTCCGTTGTATGGCTTCCTAACAGGGGGTTGAGCTGGTTGGTTGGGGATGGCTTGACCATTGTGAGTGACCACGGTGAAGTTCTGAGAAGCCTTTCGCTTCTTTGACCTCTTATGGGATCCAGTCTGTTCATCCATGGTCTTTGATTCCTTGATTGGTTTCTTGGCTGGTGGTGCAGGCTTGACTTCTGCTTCCTTTGGTGGCCCTTGAGTGGCTTCATTGTTGAGACGAGACATGGCAAAGCCTAATTCAACAGTCTTCAGAATTACTTCGCCTATCCGCTGGGCAAATTTGGCAGTCTGCTCCGACATCTGCGCATCGTTGCGATGAAGAGACATTCTGGAGGAAATGAAGGATATGGGAGGAAACAAATGAAATGTTATCTGTAAATAAAACAAAATGACAATGCATAGAAACTGCGATCATTTGTTTGTTACCTAAGGCAAACAAATGAGACGGTGACTAATCAAAGTAAGCAGGTCATATTAATGTATCACTGAAGACATGCTCGCCTATAAGTGAATACTCACCCCAAGAGTTCCCAGGTAAGAGTGACTGGTCCGATACTGCGGATTTGTACGAACACTCTAGCCTTCGACAGAAAACTCGGGGTACAGGCATTTACTCTTCCAGTTTGCACGTGTTCACATTATACGACCCAAAACTTTGACGAGAGTTTTGAAAATTCAAAGGGGTTCAAAACCTTATAACAGAGGGTTCAAAACCTTATAACAGAGGGTTCAAAACCTAGTAATCAATCATCCTAGAACAGATGATTGGTTTTCAAAGCGGTTTTGAAATTTATGTTCTTGTTGTGGTCGTCGCCTAAGGATAGGTGACGGTATTGTTTTATGACTAAACGCGAGTGAACTCGCGTTAGGGTCCTAGGAAGGTTATAGACTAGGTCAAAGCATTACTAATAACCTAATTCCCTATAACCATTGGCTCTGATACCATCTTTTCTGTCACACCCCGACCACGTAGAACATACAAAACGTGGCGGAAACGTCGGGGAGTGTTGGGACAGAATCAATTGTTTAAAATCCATGGCAAATGAAGTTTCGTTTTATAAATCAAATATGAAAGTATACATTGTTTAAACAAGAACCAAAGAGTACACAACATAAATTAACTAGTTCTTGTCTCGTTTTAAGTCACTAAGGCACAGGTCCGCCTAAGTATGTCTTGATAAGTCCTATGCATCATTTCCTGAAAACACATGTGAAAATAGGTACGTCAGCATAAAAATGCCTGTGAGATACATTGGTTTTGTGAAAACGGAATTCATGACTTATGTTTGAGAAAATGTTTAGTCATGAACCTCGTATTTTACTTTGTCTTGTAAATCATTTGAAAAACGGCAAGATCAAATGATATGTATAAATAAGAGAATAATGTATGGTTAAATGAATAACCATGTAAACTGAGTTTGTATAAGATATGTTGTTTGTAAATCAATGTCTTGTGAAAAGTGTGTTATTTGTATAAAATGTTATATGTCTCAAATTGAAATGATTCAAGTAACGCTACGATATGTAATACCATACAAACACTTATATATAGGAAGTACCAGCGGCGTATCCACCATGCTTGTATCATATTACACACGCCTCGTTACTTAATCACTTACTCAAACCGAACCCTCAAGATGAAATGTTTAACAATTGTGGAAATGTTCATGTATAGTGAAATGTCTATGTTCAATGTAAACCACCATGTATGTGTATCAATGTCAACGTGTTTATGTTCGATGTAAATCATGTAATGTGTATCCCAAAATGTATCATGTATGGTAAGCGAAATGTATCAACTTAAACCATATGTAAAATGCACAAAACAAGTCGTCGAAGTAAAACGTGGTTTAAATCAACGCTATGTTCTGTGGAAAATGCATGCTCTATTGATATTCACATTTATGCGGTATTGTGAAATATGCATACATCCAAGCCTTGAGACTGTGGCGATAAACCCTTAAACAAATTAAAGGTTTATCTAAGTTATGTATATCGAATTCGGACATTCCTTCCAATCCTATCAAACCCAGGATTTCAGAAACGGGAGTTGTCAATTCCTATGGTACCACTACCTACTAACGAACGGCGTAGCTAATGTTAATGAATGTATTGTCCCATATTAAACAAACCAAATGTCATAACAAAATGAAGGCATGTGATGTAAACAATTGTACTAAGTATGCTAAGTAAACATACGAAGCAGAAGTGCTCATGTAAATCAATGTGCCCATATGCTGAGTAAACATATGCAGCAGAAATGTTCATGTAAATCAATGTGCCCATATGCTGAGTAAACATATGCAGCAGAAATGTTCATGTAAATCAATGTGTCCATATGCTGAGTAAACATATGCAACAGAAATGTTCATGTAAATCAATATGTCCATATGCTGAGTAAACATATGCAACAGAAATGTTCATGTAAATCAATGTGTCCATATGCTGAGTAAACATATGCAACAGAAATGTAATGTAAATCAATGTACTAAGTACGCACACAATAGGCATACATAGCATAAAATGTAATGAAATCATGTACTATAATGTACTAATGAGCATAGCAGATATACGATGTGAAAACATGGAAAGCATGAAAGTAACAGATAGGCACATGTGTTTCACCCCAAAACAGTTTGGAAAATAGTAAAAGAGGGGTTCTATGTACTCACCTGAGATTGCTTTGAATTCCTTGTGAAATGATTACACAATGCTTTGAGATCACGGGATATCAAACGGCACCTAATAGGTAGCTACATTAATATACCGGACCAAAATCGGAAGGATCGGATAGTATGCGGGTTCGTAAACCAAACGAGTGTGGAGACTCGTGTAATATGGTTTAACAAAGCTTACACACTAAAATGAAACCTAACCTAAGTGCTTGCGACCCATTACGACCCGTTCAGGTAGCTTATGCTACCTTACGCGTCGTTCGCGTAGAACGCGTCTGGAGCGCCTAACATCGTGACCACAAGGTATAACCTCGGAAGGCTATAGCTATGGTCACCTAATGTGTTTGGTCGGATCCTAATGATTGACCAAATGGGTCGGGTTCGAAAGTATAAGCGACGGTTTAGATCGCTTACCTTACGACCCTATATAAACACTATACTAAAAGTGACGAGCTAAGCATGTTAGGACATGCTTACCTAGTTTAGAAAACAGGTTTGACATCAAAACAAACGGTTTTGATGCCCACGAGTAGTTTGGTTACAAAATACGCAAGAAATGCGCATTTTGGCCGAAACTACGACTCGTCACTGAGCCTATATAACGTGGTAATCAGTAGGCATAGTCACTACTGTGACACCTGTGTCACCACGACCATCAAACAAATACCAAATCAATGAAATATTGTATTTCATACTTGGGATTTTGTGTAAATATGTGTATCGTTTGCACATATTAATTCTTGTTCGATTTCGGGCTTTAAATTGCTTTCTGGAAGGTTATACACGATCTGATTCGTAAATATAACCAGTTTAATGCAACAAACACTCTGGAATAGTGACATAGGTTTAACATACCTTAAATATCCTTTACATAGCTTAGAAATAGGCTTTGAGGTGTTCGGTGTGCTAAAATAAACTTTATGCTCATTCAGAGACTAAAAGCGTCAAAAGTGCATAAGTTTGCATTTTTTGCGCATATCTTACGTCCTGAATATATCCGGACATCAAAAAATTTATGTAATCATTAAAATATTTTATTTTAGTGATTGGCATGATAAAATTCCATTCGTCGCTTAAATTGGATCGTTTTTTTTTTTTGCGTTCGTTACGACTTCCGTCGTAATTAACCGAATAACGCAACCGTACGGCAAAACGAACCGACATCCGTGATGTCTTTGAGCATATTTTAAGTTCCCTATACTTTAATATCATCTTAGAGCCTTGAAATGAGGTTAAAGGGGTTTAAAAGTGCCAAAAAAATCAAGTTTTACAAGTGTAGGGACTATTTTTGAAATTTCTGGCAGATTCAATGAACCTAGTCCATTTTGAAGTGTTAATGGTTTTCACCCATGGTTTTGCAAAACCATGGGATGGTATTCAATGAACATAGTCCACATTAGGGGCTCCCATGGTTTTTGAAAACCATGTGCCCACATGTAAGGTCTAGATCAAATCACGTTTTTCGACGAACGATCTTAACGGTTCAAGGAAATCTATAAATACCCCTCACCCATTTCATTCTTCCTCACATTTGAATCTGATTCTACACTCTCTAAGTGGAAGTATATGCTTCCTACCTGAGAGTGAATCGGGTTCGAATCTTGCGGGGACCTTCTGTAAGTATTCTTTCGCGTTTTTCGTTCGTTTTAGCGTTAAAGTCAAACTGCGTTTGACTTTCTGCATTAACCAGTTTATGGTCAATGCGAAGTTCGTTTGAACTTCATAACGTGAGCGTAATCACGATGGTCATAGTCCCCAGTGACTATACCTACTGATTACCACGTTATCTAGGCTCAGTGACGAGTCGCAGTTTCGGCCAAAATGCGTTTTCTCACGTATTTTGTAACCAAACTACTCTAGGGTATTAAAACCGTTTGTTTTAATACCAAACTTGTTTTCTAATTCTACTAAACATGTTCTAGCATGTTTAGCTCGTCGCTTTTAGATTTGTACTTGTTTAGGGTCGTAAAGGTAAGCGATCTAATCAATCGCTTATACTTACGAACCCGACCCAATTGGTCGATCTTTAGGATCCGACCAAACACTTTAGGTGACCATAGTTGTATAGGGAATAACCTTCCGTGGTTATACCTTATGGTCACATCGTTTAAGTAGTTGTATGATAAGTAGTTCTTATGCCTTAGGTAAATTACCAAAATACCCTTTTTGTGCCAAAATTCATTTTAAGCATACGTAACTTAAATTTTGACATCTAAACTGATTTAGCAACAATATTAAACATGCTAAGGCATATTTTACTTGTCATAGGACTAGTTAGGCATTCCGAACGCGTTTTACGCGAACGACGCGTTAAAGTAGCGTAAGCTACCTAAACGGGTCGTAATGGGTCGTAAGCACTTAGGATAGGTTTCGTTTTAGTACGTAAGCTTTGTTAAACCATATTACATAAGTTCCCATACTTATTTGGTTTACGAACCCTCGTACTACCCGATCCTCCGATAGGTCCGGTTATTAATGTAGATACCTATATAGGTGCCGTTTGATTCCGTGATCTTCTAGCTTTGCTTGGTGGTTATCCTAGGACTTCTAAGCACTCTCAAGTGAGTACATAGACCCCTCTTTTACTGTTTTTCAAACATTTTGGGGTGAAACACATGTGCCTACTTGTTACTTTCATGCTTTTATATCATATACCTGCTATGTTCATTAGTACACTATTAGTACATGATTTCATTGTGTTTTTACTATGTATGTTTACTTAGCATACTTAGTACATCGTTTTACATGACATTTCAGGCTATGTATGTTTATCATACTTAGTACATTTTACATCACATGCTATGTATGCCCATTGTGTGCATACTTAGTACATCGTTTTACAAGACATCTTATACTTGGTATCATGCTATGTATGTCCATCCGTCGCATACTTAGTACATTGTTTGTGCATTCTTACCTATGGTTTGGTTATTACATATTTCACTTGCCATACATGACATTTTGTTTACACATTACTTGATTTACATTTGACAACGGTTTAGACATGGGCAATTTACATTGGTGGTTTATGTGGGTAAGTGATTTGAGTAACGAGGCGTGTGTAATGTGATACAAGCATGGTGGATACGCCGCTGGTACTTCCTATATATAAGTGCTTGTATTATATTACATGGCGTAGCGTTATTTAAATCATTCATTTGGAATTATACATCTTTACACAAATAACATATTTTTTTACAAGACATTGTTTTACAAAACAGTTTGTTTTATACAAACTCATTTTTTTACTTGGTTATTCATTTAACCTTACATCATTCTTTTTAACTATACATATCTATCATCGATTTTCAAACATTTTATAAAAGCAAACACTTAAACTGGATTCATGACAAGTTTTTGTTAAACATTTTCTCAAACCTAGGTCATGAATCCTATTTTTTCTTAAAACCTATGTACTCGCCGGAATTTTTATGCTGATGTATTTTCACATGTGTTTCAGGTGCTATAGTTGATGATGTTTGATGATGATATTGATGCATGCTCACATAGGATTGGACGAGGCCTTAGTGACATTAAAAGATGCAAGACTAGTTAATTTTTGTTATGTTTCTTTATTGTTAAGACATTGTAACTCATTTAATTCAATAAAACGAAATTTGTTTAATCCTTGGTTGTGAAACAATGATTCTGTTACAACACTCCCCAACGTTTCCGCCACGTTTTGTTGTTTTACGTGGTCGGGGTGTGACAACTACGGACTATAACCATCATGATCACGCTCACATTATGAAGTTCTATGAACTTCGTGTTGACCATAGGCTGGTCAACGCAGAAAGTCAACAAAACGTTGACTTTCGGACTCGAAAAGCGAATAAAAGAACGAAAGAATACTAACGGAGGGTCCCCGAATGCTAATCTAGATCAAAGTGCTCAGGTATGAAGCAATGGCATCAACTTAGAGCATTTGGATCAGATTGTGTGGGTTTTTGGCAACAGGGGGGGGTATTTATAGGAAAAGTGGAACCGTTAGGATCGTTTCTCGAATAACGTGCCACGATCTTGTGCGTACATGTGTCACAATGTTGTGGTAAGTCAGAAAATGGCCCTTGGCTCTTGATTGGGTGAAAGGGCATTGCCCCTTGATCGAACGAAAGGCCAACTGCATTAAATGCATACATTGAATCTGTCTGATAGTCCCACACGGCCCGCCTCAATATGCAGGCCAAACTCACGCGGGCCGCCTGGCCCCGTCTGATCTGCACATATTTTCAGAATTGACAGTTTTGGTCCCTGTTGCGTATTTAAGCCATTTCCGGCACTTCTAAGGCCCGTAAAGCCAACTTTAAGGCCCTAAAATGATGACTAAACATTGTGGACATGAAACATGCTCAAAAATGTTCCGGATGTTGGTTCGTTTGGCCGTACAATCGCGATGTTCGCTTAATTACGACGGAATGCGCATAAGCACGAAAGACGATCCAAATGACGCGACGAATGGATTTTTCTCATGCCAAACACTAAGGCATAATATTATAATGCTTACATAAATTTTTGGATGTCCGGATGTATTCAGAACGTAAGTTATGCGCGAAAGTGCAAACTTATGCACTTTTTGACACTTTTAGTCCCTGAATGATCCAAAAGTTTGTTTTAGCATACCAAACCCCTCAAAGCCTATTTCTAAGCTATGTAAAGGATATTTATGGTATGTTTAACTTATGGACATGTTCCAGAAGGTTTGTTACAGTTCAAATTGGCATACTTTCGCAGTTTGTCAAGTTTAGTCCATGTAAGCGAATTAACTTGTTTTTGCCATACCAAAGCCTTCAAAACTTATTTCTAAGTTATGTAAAGGTTATTTAAGGTATGTTGAGTATATGTTGCTATTCCGGAGTATTAGTCGCATTAAAATGAGTACGTTTATGCATCAGTTTGCGTATAACTCCCCAGAAAGCGATGTAGAGCTTGAAATCGAACAGGAGTTGATATGTGCAAACGATACACATATTTATACAAGTCCAAAGTATGAAATACAATATTTCATTGGTTTGGCATTTGTTTGATGGTTGAAGTGACACAGGTGTCACAGTAGTAGGCCCCTCTTTTGAAGGTGACGTTACCCTTAACCCAGTAGTTTGAGTCAGCAAGGATACAATCCTAAAGGGTCAGATTATTGAAAGATAATTAATTAATTTATTAATGCATAATGTGGTAGGCCCCTCTTTTGAAGGTGACGTTACCCTCGGCTAAGTAGTTTGAGTTAGCAGGGATACAGTCCTAAATAGCCAGGTTAAAGTTTTAATAGTAGTTTAACTTATGAGGGGATCAAAGAGTTTGGACCCCCGCCATCCAATAACGGTGGGTATTGAAGGAGGTCCTACTAAATTTGACCCAGGTCCTTTGCAGGATCTATACACTGAACAATGGCAAGACTCTTACCAACTTCCTTTGCAGGTCCTACAAGTGGTATCAGAGCTAGGAGCTCGATTGCACGATCAAACACATCGTTTTCGTACCAGATTTGAGCCGATTCAGATCCGATTTCTTCTATTTCTTCATCTTCTACTCGTTTCTTACGGTTTTTACGGAAATTCGACAAATTGAACGTGTTTTCACGGTCCGATTCGTCTGAAATTCAAGTATATTGTGCGAATATCATTGAATCAAAACCCTACCAAGTTTCACATTGAAACACCAAGCCGTTTTGGAGAAATTGCAGATTTTCGGTCCGAATTCACGTAAACTTTCAGCTGTGAATCGCTTATGTGGTCAAAATATGGATCGCTTATTTGGAATTGTTGGGTCGCTCATATGAAACAAGTGGGATCGCTCATTTGGTTTTTATTATGGATCGCTTTTAAGTAAATCTTCTGGACCGCTCATTTGGTCGTGTGGGTCGCTCATAATTACAACTGGTCGTGTGGGTCGCTCATAATTACACAGTATGACTCGCTTTTAAGTCAAACAGGTGGTTCGCTCATTGTACATTGAACAAGTGGCCCGCTCATAGTTGTGACTTATCGGTTCGCTGATTTGTCATCTTCTTCACATGTTTTCTGAATCATAGCAGAATTGTCGACCAAATCCTAGTGGTTGATAAACACCACCCACATCTTGTTGCCACCTCCTTTGCACGTGAAACAATTGAAGTTGTCGGCTGTATATATTGTTTGGAATATTGTTGACGCCCCACATACATATACTGTCCAATCCCTGTTCATCAAACTTTAAGCCACTGCCATTTTTAATTGTTGTTGTTTGTGAGTTGCCCACTTATACATTTGTGGCCAATCCAAGCTCATTAATGCACCGCCCATTAAAAATTATCAGCCCATGTGCGTTTTGTTTCAAAGTTAATATGAGAATATCAAGTGGATTTTTTCTTGCATGTGAGACATCATTTGACCGTCCATGAATGAGGCCCAATCCAGATTTTACTTGCACCGAGTTTAAAAAAATTAAAAATGATGATGTTGTGTTTAAGTGATGTTGTGAGCCGAAATTTTTGGGGACAATTGAATTAATAGTGTGCATTCATTGGAACGGGTTCACGAATCTTCGACAAACGAGTCTTAGATTGAGTTCATCAATACACTGTTACGTATTCAATCAGCTTTGATTTGATCGTTTACTTGCTTGTTTGCAGGAAATCCACGGTAGTTTGTCGAGCATCGGTTATACACACAAACGAATTTCCACTCGATCCACGTTCACCTAATCTTTGATATTCAATCGAATAGTCATTTGTTTGTGTGAAAGTTTTGAAGTGATTGAAAATTCGTTTTTGTGAATCGTTTAATACCGAAAATGGATTTTGCAATTAATATTGTACTGAACAAGTTCAATAATTTTTCAGGTATCGATGGAGAATCAATTGAAGAATTGATTAATTGGTATGTCGAGCTGTATTGGATAATGGTGAGTTTGAAGATAACCAAGACAAATGAGGAATGGGTTAACAAACTGGAAAATGCTTTACCGGGTGATGAATGGAGAACGTATCTGTCAGATTGGAAGAAGAGATACTTAGAAGTGACTTGGAGCATGTTTATTGAGAAGATTAAAGAGCGAGAACTTGAACTACAAAAGATTAGAAGTGAAGCAACTGATGAAGCAAAATGTAAATCTGATGAAAATGTTCGAGAGGTAGAGGAACAGGTTAAAGAAATTTCAGCGATCAAGGTTGAGAAGAAAGCTGAAACTGTAAAAATGATCGAGAAGTGCTCAAACTGTGAAAATCTGAAATCCGAAAATGCCAAACTCTTGAGGGATTTAGAGAGTTTGACATTAGAAAACGAAAATTTTAAAAAATCAGAAAATATTTTGAAAAATCAAATAAAAAATTCAGAAAATGAAAAATTAAAAATGGAAAAAGATTTTCAAAGTCAAATAAAAATTCTTGAAGATGGGACGGATGCGTTTAGCAAAAACAACATCGAAAAGCAAAAAATGATAAATTCTCATCTTCAGAAAATCATTCAGCTTGAAAAAGAAGCTGAAAGTGATCGGCATAAAATTGCTGAGTTAGAAAGTAAGTTGAAAGGTTTTGTGACTTCTGCACCTTATGTGTGTCCAGAACCAATCAATTCTAGTCAAATAAGTGACAGTGTCACAAACTTTGACAATGTCAAAGTTGAAGATTGTGATGAGAAATCTGATGATGTAAATACAAAAATTGAAAAACAAAAATTGTTTTTAGAATTACAAGAAAAATTCAAAAATACTGTTTTGCAATCTACTGAAATAGGTGAATGTTCAAAGCAGAAACCTGTTAAGGAGAGTGTAGAACAAAAACAAAAAGTTAAAACTGAGAAAATTGTACAAAAAGAAAATAAAAGCTCATCAGATCGATCATCCAATCGCATTCAAAAAGCACAAAAATTGAAAAACGAAATCTCAAAAATTGTTGGTAATAAGTGGTGCAGGTTTGACCACAGTGCTCAAAAGACAAATCCAACAATCAAGAAGAGGAAAGAGTATCACCAAGCCAAACAGTGCTTTGATCTGAGCGTTTGGTATGACAATGGTGATTGGTATGATAACAGAGTGTGCTACAAATGTGGATATCAAGGACACATTGCTGTTAACTGCCAGAGACAGAGATTTGAGACAAGAAGATGCAATAATTGCCAAATCCAAGGACACATTGCCAGGGATTGCCCAAGGAAATCAAGTGAAAGATTGAGGGTTAATTCTCAGAAGTTGGCAAAGAAACCAGTCACTGTCAAGCCCAAGAAACTGAAAGTTTTAGAACAGAATGTCAAAGAACAGAAGGTCCAAGAACCTAAAGTTCAAGAAACGAAAGTGAAGCTTTCTCAAGGGCAGAAAGACAAACTGAGGAAGAAGAGGAAGAAAGCACGAGAGTATCTCGAGAAGATTTTGTCCTCGGGTTCACCCGACAGATCGAATAAGAGTGCTGATGAATCGATTCACTCGACAACAAAGTCAAGTAAACCGAATTTGTCAGATGCAAATCTGAGGACGAAAGAGGAAAAGAAGAAGGAAAAGGTCGGCGATGAATCTGACGTGCCGAAGTCAGACAAGCCACCTTCAGGCGATGAATCTGGCTCATCAAAGGCAGACAAGCCACAGTCAGGCAATGATTCTGGTATGGTAAAACCAGAAGAGCCATGTGTTGAGGTAAATGTCGAGAATTCTAGTTTAGCAATGGATGAGAAAAACTTTCCACCATTGTTGAACAAGAATTCAAAATCACCCAAGGACAGTCAGGCTTGGGTGAAACTTTTCAAATGAAAAACCTGACTTGCCGGAGTTCCCAGGTTGGTAAGCGTGGAACATGAATCGGCATATTTCTTGAGAAATTTCACTCTGGTGATTTTTCGTCTTTAAAAAGATAAATCAGGGACATTAAGTTGTACTTGATTCATCTTTCCTACAAGTGGTAATTTGAAAAACAAAGTGATGAAACCCCGAGTTTATGAAATGTCACACAAAACTAATTTTCCGGAAAAACCATTTTGATTAAAACAAACTTAAGTGTTTTGAAATCATAATGGGAAAATAGTTTGTTGTGAGGGGGAGTTCTGATTGTTTACGCCAAATGGATGGAGAATTGAAGCAATTCTCATCAAGTTGTCAAGTTTGTACAGTTTGTTTCAAATTTTCTCAGAAAATCAAAATTGAAACATATTTTGATTTTAGGGGGTGAAAAATTTTAAAAAAATTAGAAAATTTGAAAAAGTTAAAAACATCGAAAAATTCAAAAATGAGTTTTTGTTGCATAAAAGAGGAGATGAGAGTACATCAGTAGACTATCACAACATGCTAAAGATATGGAATGTTTAATGTGATAAACAATTTTATTGTGGATTTGTTAGTAAATTTTTACACATTCAATAGATTGTTTTCGAGATATAAACATAAAAAAAGTCTAACTTGCTTATCTCGTGGGGAACATCTCTTGGATATATGGGTAACCCTCGAAATCTCGTTTGAAGGAGTCTATAAGATGTCAAACTTTCTTGTTTTGTGGGTAACATTTCACGGATATATGGGTAACCCCCGAAATTTCGTTTGAAAGGTTTCTTTTTCTGAAATACTAGGTTTGTTTATACTCAGTGATATCTGGGGTATTATCCCGGGACTTCTGCTGAATGGAAGTTCTGACCTAGTCCTTGGATAATACTTGCTGCAAATGCTTGAAACACAGCATAAGCCCTCAGCTGATTAGACAATAAAATTGATAATCATCTGTTGTAGCTGAAAAGATCCTCTAAAGGGGACACAAATCATGATCTCTTTGCTGAACGGTAGTTCTGACCTGAGCTCTCATGATTTCAAATCCAACCCTTTACAGATATCATCTTAGTATACTTTCCTGTAGTTCTGAATATTGAGATCTGGATACGGGAGTATATTCTGAAATGGGACACTCAATTAAGTTTGTAAGATTGAATATTTGAATCTGGATACGGGAGTATATTCAAGTGATGGGACACTCGAATAAGTTTAAGTATCTAAAACATTAATCTCGTATCTCGAATCAGTTAAACTTTGTGTAAAGATATAACTGGCAATCTAGGTAAATTGTTTAGAGCTTACAATGTTCAAAAGCTTAACGGTGTTAGTGATGTGTCTCAAAAACTGATATGATCCTCTTGCACAAACTCACAAAAATATGCTTGTACATATTTCATTTCTGCATTTAATTTTTGTTATTGCATTTGTGTTTCTTATTTTGAAAAATCCAAAAAGATTTTCGACAACTGATGTTGAAAAGCTGACATTCAAAGTCTAAAAGGCTAAACATGATAAACATACAGGTTGGTTAAATGGTTCGAAATGTTTAGTTGATTCATTAAGTTGAATCACAACTTGTTTCAAATATTGATTATTTGTAAATGCGGATAATTCTCAAACGTTTAGTTGATTCATTAAGTTGAATCACAACTTTATTGGTTTGTAATAGAGAGTTTGAGATGTGCAGGTTTTTGAAATTTGTTGCTACGAAAAGCAAGACTACGATCCCAACAGCAGAGTCTTAGGGGGAGTCTGAAGACGAGCTCAACACTAAAGGAGCTTGTATCTGAAAAGCAAGGCGTCGATCCCAAAAGCACGGAAGCTTGACGAAAGGGGGAGCCTGAAGATTCTGAAGAAAATACAGATCCTCTGGGATTCTGTTCGAGCAAGAGTATTTGAAGACTCTCACTAAAGATTCCGTCAACATCCAAGGGGGAGTTTGTTAGTGCAGTTGTCTGTCGACTACATCTTTGTTCGAGTTTGAAAGAGAGAGAAAGTCAAGTCGCTATGAGTTTCGCTACGAGATTGACTACGGCAATATCCAAGGGGGAGATTGTTGATGCACTTAATGTCTATCGCCTTCGTCAATCTGAGTCGTAGTGAAAAACCGGAAGGAATCATGCGCATAATGTCTTATTTAGTTAGAAATGGCAAGGTGGCAAACTTGTAATTAATGATAACTTTCATTAAAGTGCCTTGACCATATAAATAGAGGTTATGTTATGATTTTAGTTAGAGTTCTTGGAAGAGTTTAGTAGGAGACTTGGAGAGGAGACTTTCTAGAGAGAGAAAGTAGAGAGAGAAAGTAGTGTAAACGTGAAATCTTGTGCCAAACCGTCAAATCTATCAATGAAATCACGTTAGTAGTACGATAGTGTGTGTTCGGTCACGTACGTTCACGGATTCCGCACGTGAAACGTTCGTTACGCAATCGAACGGTCGCAAAACCGGTCCTACAATAACCAAATAAAAAGTGCTAAAAGATTAAAAATAAAAAGTATTACACTAAACACTTGTCTTCACCAAGTGATGTAAGAGACTTAGGCAAACATGGCCTTTGATTGTCAAGAACTCTTACGATCAATCTTGGACCCTGAGATGACTCACACACTCTATGATGGACAATGGATGATGGTGGTGGATGATGGTGTTGTGATGGTGGTGGGTGGAGTGTGAGAGAGGTGGTGTGCCAAGGGATGAGTTGCAAGTAATCCAAGCACTCCTATTTATAGGCTGAATAGAAGCCCGGGCACGGCCCCGTGTCCATTAGGCACGGCCCCGTGTCCATCCCCCTTCTCTTTCTTCATTAATTGCAGTTTGTCTGCATTAGTTGACCACGCCCCCGTGTCCGCTGAGCACGACCCCGTGTGCAGAAGCGTATCTGTACTATCAAGATTTCCTCAGATTCTGCGAATCTTAGAGTTGACCACGGCCCCGTATCCGCTGAGCACGACCCCGTGGTGGGCGATAGAAGCTTCTACAACTTTGTCTTTGCTGCTGACACTTGGGCATGCCCCCGTGCTCCTTGAGTACGGGGCGTGTTCAGCCTTCTATTCTCTTGTTTTGCTTGGGAAGATGTTGTCGGGAGACCGGGCATGCCATGTTTGTTCCTTTTCTTGTATTTATGTTAGATTTAGCCGCCTTTTTGCTTCTTTTGTTCATTTGAGCTCACTTAATCCTAAAAATACAAAAGGAAGACAAAAACACACTTTTTCCAACATTAGTACTAAAAAAGGTTAGTTTTATGCCACAATTGATGTAATTTATATGTTGCATTTTGTGCACATCAAATACCCCCACACTTGAATCTTTGCTTGTCCTCAAGCAAAACTCTTTATAATGTGGCTTTACACTCCCAAATGGAATGGGTAGAAGAGAAGGTTTTTGGGCTTGTCATAGAGTGTCGGGATTTCCAAGATTCTTTATTAAGTTTTATTCTTATTTATTTACAATCCTATTCGTCATGATTTATTAAAAACATTTCATAAGATAAATTACTTATTAAGGTATAACACGCCTTTTTAAAATTCCATTTATATACAAGTTCACGTACCTCACGGGGGAATCACTCAACACTCGGCCGAAGATGTATTTTAGTGAATCACTCGAGAGCGACATGGATCTTATTCCTACCATAGGCTTGCCAAGCAATCAATCCTCCTCCTTTTTAACTATACACCTTTGTAAATATCAAGAGGACTTTTGGGTGAAGGGTTAGGCTTGGGCTAAAGGTGGGTGGTTGGGTTAGTGGTTAGTAAAAGGGCGAAAAGCGTAAAAAGCGTCGGTTTTCATAAGACTCGTTATTTTTCAAAACTTTTTATTTTGATGAAGCATTTCTTTCAAGCAAAGTTGTTTTTGATAAACTTGTTTGTTTATTTCTTTGGCTTCATCATCATTCTTTTTTTTTTTTTTTGAATAACCAAGTCATAAAAAAACCCGAGCTTTGTTACTAAAATAAAGGGTTTAAAATGAAAAAGGGTTTAGGTGGGTAAAAAGGGTGTTTGGTTTGGGTTAAGAAATGAAAAGGTTTAGACTCAAAGGGGTTAACTAGGGGGATTTTTTTTTTGGGTAGGTGGTAAAAAAAAAAAGAAAAATAATGGTGTAGAAATAAAAAGGGTTAGTCCTAATGCCTCCATCATTTACTTACTTGGGTTTAAGTTGGTAAGGACCGGAAATTTATCGTCGTGGCAAGTTTTAGAGTCATAAGAACCAAGCGGCTATTCACACAAAAAACGAAAAATGAGCATTTAGTTTAAAGATATGTATTTGTATGCTCAAATAAGGCTCAAAACTCACTTTTTGTGGGAATGGGTTTTTATGTGATTAAGTATATATAATCAAATTTTAACTAAGCTTGTCATGCCGTTTCATAATTTTCTTATGTTGGTTCTTTTTATCACGACGCTATCGGTTGTAAATTTGTAAAAATATAACCTTTTTAGAATTTTGAAATTCCCAAATTAAACCAAGACAAGTAAAAAAACAAAAATTTTTGAAAAAAATTTGGGGTGATTAGCGCGGTTCCAATAGCGTTTTGTGTAAGGCTTGTATTTAGGACTTGCACGATTCAAGGTTTTAGCATCTCCCCCCCCCCCCCACACACACACTTAAATTACACATTGACCTCAATGTGTCCCAAAAATAAGCTTTTAGGTTGATTGAATGTGCAAACAGTTGTGAAAAAGCAAAATTTTATGTTACTGGGCTTCTGGACACGGCCACGTGCTCGATGAGCATGACCCCGTGTTCAGAGTGCCAGTAACGAAAACTTACAGAAGGTGGACACGGGGGCGTGTCGGCTAGGCACGGCCCCGTGTCTGGCAAAAAATCTGCAGAATTAAACAAACAGCAGGTCTGGGGAAGTGGGCACGGGGGCGTGTCGGGTGGACACGACCCCGTGTAGACAGTCTGCAAAGGTGAAAAACAGGTTTCTGGCTTCGGTTTTCCTGTCCCGGCGTTAGTAGTACTAGTATTTAGTACTCTAAGCCTCGTATGTACCTGTTTTATCAATAAACACTACACCAAACCATAGCAAACATCCTAAATTACCAAGTTCAACATCCACGTCACAAAGTTAAAAAGAAAAACAAATGAAGAAAATAAAAAGAGTTAAACGGAAAGTAAATTGTTCAACACTTGGCACGCAGGCCGGAAATTGTTCGATAGAAAAGAGGGTTAACCTGTGGGATAACCAACCAGCTGCTCCTCCATGCCCCGCCATGTACTCCCGGATGTTCCCGATGTCATCTTGAATATCGGAGATGTTTCTTTCAATTGCTCCGACCCGAGCGTACGTGTTGTTGGCGAGGTTGTAGGTGTTCCTAGTGCACATGAGGTTTTCCTGCAACAAATCATGCAAACTTTGGAAGTTAGGAAAACCGCCTCCTTGTGAGGAGGATTGGCCCGGATCACCGTGAGGCTGGTACTGGTAATGAGCAGGTTATTGAAATTGTGGAGCGTGAAGGACTAGTGCCTCTTGCGGGTTCCATGCATGCCCTTGGACCCTTTGGAAGCTTACTGACCCGTCTCCGGCTTCGTAAATCAAGTTCATGGAGCGGCAGATGTGTATGTCCACTCTTCCCGACCATAGGCTCTTTTCGAAAGATCGGGGCATGTTCACGAAGTGCTTGAAGAGACTGTATATCCACCCCCCGAAGAAGATAGGGGTAGGTGGAGTGGCAAGCCTGTTCCAGTGCATGTTTCGGAGTAGGAGGAAAGGAACATCGAGATGTCTGCGGGTATGAATGCAATGAAGGACCACTAGATCTCGTAACCCAACGACGTCGCTGCTATCATGCCTTTGACTAAGAGAGTAAGTAATGACCTAGTGAATGTAGCGATAAAGGGGGTCTCTTAGCTTAGTGCTCTTAGTGCTGCTCGGATTGTAGTGGCCATCTCTTATTTGTGCCCATGCAGCTTGGCGTTCGTTTTCTCCTAATTCTCGTAACCCTCCAGTGTTTTCTTCATTGCCCGCATCCTCTTCCGTATACAGCTTAGTGTTGCTCGGATTGTAGTGGTCATCTCCTATTTGTGCCCATGCAGCTTGGCGTTCGCTTTCTCCTAATTCTCTTAACCCTCCAGTGTTTTCTTCATTGCCCGCATCCTCTTCCGTATACAGCCCAACTATTGACCCAAACTGCGCCATTGAAATTGAGTACTTAGTCCCCCCACATCGGAATTGTACTCCATCACTATCAAATGGGTCGCACCTTGAATTGAACATGAAGGTGCTATAGAACTCCAAGTTATACTCGTGGACCGAGCGATGGCGAGTGGTTAGGGCGACTCTCAGTGAGCCGGTAACGAGGTTGTTAAACCGGTCAAGTTGATTCACTGTTGCTAAAAGCTCCATGCATGCTTGTCGCGGGTATTCCTCCGGTCTTGTTCGTAGCACATCGAATCTAGCCTTAGCATCTAACTCGTTGGCATTGAACCTTGTGAACTTCTTTGACATCTGAAAGAATACAACAAACAATTAGCACGAAACAGTGGAATTTTCGGAAAAAACTGAAAACAGTTAGCTGGACACGGCCCCGTGTTCAGCGAACACGACCCCGTGTCCAGGCGTCTGTTACTCAAAAAATTCATTTTTCGACTCGGTCCCAAAAATTTGAAAATTTTTGGTCCAGTAGGTGCGGTTTCCCCCGAAAATGAAACTCCGAGTACCGTTTTTCTGAAAACAAACCGTTTACCCCTTCGATTTTATCTTTTTCGGTTCAAAAACAAGGGTTTGGGGTTTTTGTGAGAAATCGGGCAAACCTATGAACAATACAAGTGGATTTACTTCCCATAACACTAATCTAAATTAATGCTAACAGATTTATGCAAAATTTGAGGTTCGATCCGGATGAAGTTCAAGAACCCTAGATTTTTCGCCAAATTTTTGATGTTTTAACTACATGCAAGTGTGATGCGTGTTAGTGTATATATGTTTTTAGATGTTTAATTAAGCCCTTTTTACACTTTTAGCCAAGTTTTAAATTTATAAAACACGATATTTACTAACACTAAGCACACATATGGGCAAGTGCACCCATCGTGGACGTAGTATAGTGTTGGTAAGATACCGAGGTCGTCCAAGGACACAAGAGCTTTTAATACCGGTTTATCCTCAACGTCTAATCAAATCAAAAAGTTAGAAAAATGTTTTAAACTAAGAAAAATAAAAACTAACTAAGTGCTGAAAAATAAAAATAAAATAAAAACAGATAGACAAGATGAATCACTTGGATCCGACACGTGTATTAGTATAACCTTTGATTATTTTCGCACTTTTGCACTTGTTTAAGAGATTATCTTAGTTATTGTAGTAGGCCCCTTTTTCGAAGGCGACGTTACCCTCAACCCATTAGTTTGAGTCAGCAAGGATACAATCCTAAAGGGTCGGATTATTGAAAGATAATGAATTAAGTTATTAATGCAAATTATGGTAGGCCCCGTTTTCGGCGGTGACGTTACCCTCGGCTAAGTAGTCTGAGTCAGCAGGGATACAGTCCTAAATAGCCGGGTTATAGTATTAATAGTAGTTAGCTTATGAGGGGGTCAAAGAGTTTGGATCCCCGCCATCCAATACCTATGGGCATTGAAGGAGATCCTACTAAATTTGACCCAGGTCCCAAGCAGGACCTCTAAACGCTGAACAAGGGCAAGACCTTTACCAAACCGTTCCCTTAACCCCCGACCAGGTAGCCAACATACCTCCATATAGACCGTGGAGATATGAATGGTGAAAATCTTTTATTTTATATAGACAGTAAAATAATGCCAAGACACCACGGACAAACGATAAGGAAAGATCACCTTCAACATAAGTAACTAGTTATTAAAGTCATTAATACAAAACCAAATAAAAAGTGCAAAAGATTAAAAATAAAAAGTATTATACTAAACACTTGTCTTCACCAAGTGATGTAAGAGACTTAGGCAAACATGGCCTTGATTGTCAAGAACTCTTACGATCAATCTTGGATCCCGAGACGACTCACACACTCTATGATGGACAATGGATGATGGTGGTGGATGATGGTGTTATGGTGGTGATGGGTGGTGGATGAAGTGTGAGAGAGGTGGTGCGCCAAGGGATGAGAGAGAATGAAACCAAGCTCCTCTATTTATAGGCTGAACAGAACGCTGGACACGGCCCCGTGTCCGCTGGGACACGGCCCCGTGCCCGTCTGACATTCTCTCTCTTCATAATTGTAATTGCGAATTACAATTAATGCGCCTGCTGTACTTTCAACACGCCCCCGTGTCCGCTGGGCACGGCCCCGTGGTGAGCAATGGAAGCTTCTACTGGTTTGTCTTTTCTGCTGCTTCCTGGGCACGCCCCCGTGTTCACTGGACACGGGGCGTGTTCAGACTTCTGTTCTCTTCTCTTTGTCTTGGGAGGTGCCGTTGAGGGTCCGGGCAGTTTACTTTTGTCCCTTTTCTTGTATTTATGGTAGAATTAGTGGTCTTTTTGCTTCTTTTATGATTTTGAGCTCATTTCATCCTGAAAATACAAAAGGAAGACAAAAACACTCTTTTTCCAACATTAGTACTTAAAAAGGGTTAGTTTTATGCCTTAATTGATGTGTTTTATATGTTGCATTTTACACACATCAAATACCCCCACACTTGAACTTTTGCTTGTCCTCAAGCAAAACTCTTTTAATGTGGCTTACACTCCCAAATGGAATAGGTAGAAGAGAAGTTTTTAACTTGTCCTAGAGTGTCGGGAATCCAAGGTTTGTATAGGTTCTATTTTTATTTTATTTACAATCTTATTCGTCATGGTTTATTTTGAACTTTTCATAAGATAAACTACTTATTTGGGCATAGCATGCCTTATTAAAATTCCATTTATATACAAGTTCACATACCTCACGGGAGATCACTCAATCACTCGGCCGAAGGTGTATATTTAAGTGAATCGCTCGAGAGCGGCACGGATTTACATTCTCCATATGCTTGCCAAGCGATCAATCCTCCTCCTTTTTACTTTTTACCTTTGTAAATATCAAGAGGTCTTTTGGGGTGAAGGCTTGGGTTTAAAGGTGGGTGGTTGGTTAGTGGTTAGTAAAAAGGGCGAAAATCGTAACAAGTGTCGGTTTTCGTGAAATACCTTATTTTTGGTGACATTTATTTTTGAAGTATTTCTCCAAACAAGCTTTTTATAGCTTATGTTTGTTTTTGACTTCATTCAAATTTTTTTTTTTTTTTTTGTCACGTAAAGGGTATGTTTATGAAAAACCGAGTTTGTTACTAAAATAAAGGTGAAAAAAAATGAAAAAGGTTTTTGGTGGGTAAAAAAAAAAAAAAATTGTTTTGGGGGTAATGAAATGAAAGGTTTAGGCTCAAAGGGGTTTTCTAGGGGGGTTTTGGGTAGGTAAAAAAAATGAAAAATAATGGTTTTGAAAGAAAAATAGTTAGTCCTAATGCCTCCATCATTTACTTACTTGGGTTTAAGTTGGTAAGGACCGGGTATGTATCGTCGTGGCAAGTTCTAGATTTGTAAAGACCGAGCGGCTATTCACACAAGAAACGAAAAATGAGCATTTAATCTAAATATGTGTATTCTTATGCTCAATAAAGGCTCAAAACTCACTTTTTGTGGGAATGGGTTTTTAATGTGACCAAGCATATATAATCGAATTTTAGCTAGACTTGTTATACCGGTTCATAATTTTCTTATGTTAGTTCTTTTTATCACGACGCTATCGGTTGTAAGTTTGTAAAAATATAACCCTTTTATAACTTGTTATTCCCAACTTAAACTAAGACAAGTAAATAAAAAAAATGAAAAAGTTTTTGAAAAAATTTGGGGTGTTTAGCGGTTCCAATAGAGTTTTGTGTAAGGCTTGTTTTAGGATTTTGCAAAATTCCAAGGTTTTAGCATCCCCCCCACACTTAAATTACACATTGTCCTCAATGTGTCCAAAAATAAAGTTTTTGGTTGATTAGAATATGTAAAAGTGTGTTTAAAAACAAAGATTTGTGTTACTGGCGCTCTGGACACGGCCCCGTGTTGACCGGGCACGGCCCCGTGGTCAAGTGCCAGTAACAAAAATTATAGAAGTGAAACAGAAGCCTGGAGACGGGGGCGTGTTCGCTGAACACGGCCCGTGTCCAGTTACCTGAACTGGGTGATTTCCTGCAGGGGGCTCAGCACGGGGCCGTGTTGGTTGGGCACGGCCCGTGTGGAGCTTTCTGTTATGGAGATTTTTGTCGGTTTGTTCTGTTCTTCTGCATGGTTCCATTTTTTCTCGTTCCTTTTTCATCCATTACCACCACGAGTGTGATTTATTCTGCAAAAACTAAAAGATTAAACTAAACTAAGGATAGGTCCGCGGAATGCCTCCGTGGTGCGCCACGTTTATAAGGGTCCTTGGCTAGACCCAATTCCCGGTCACACGTCTTTTGATTGGGGTGCCTTGCCTCCCAAGTTACACCGTCGGAGAGCGGCATCCAAGCTTGAGTCGATAACCTTCATGTAGTGGATCGGGTCGTCATCCTCTATTCTTTTCCCAACTCCGAACTTTACCTCATCGTCCCCATATCTCAAAGTTAGTGTCCCGTCATTCATGTCCACTACTGCTTGTGCGGTGGCAAGGAAAGGTCTCCCTAGAATAAGAGGGACCTCGGTGTCTTCCTCCATGTCGAGTATGACAAAGTCAACAGGATAAACGAATCTGCTTACCCTTACCAAGACATTCTCGATGACACCTTGCGGGAACTTGACCGATCGATCCGCGAGTTGTATGCTTATTTTTGTGGGGCTTGTGGTTCCCAAGCCAAGCCTTTTGAACATTGAAGAGGGCATGAGGTTAATGCTAGCCCCTAAGTCGGCCAAGGCATTGCGAACGGGAGATTCCCCTATTGAGCATGGAATCGTGAAGCTTCCGGGATCGATTTTTTTTCGGGTAGTTTATTGAGCACGAGGGCAGAGCATTCTTCGCCTAAATTAACTAATTGCAAATTTTCAATTTTCTTTTTATGTGTAAGGAAGTCCCTCATAAATTTAGAGTATTTGGGCATTTGAGTTAGGACTTCGATAAAAGGAATATTGACATGCAATTGTTTTAGCAAACTTTCGAATTTTGCGAATTGCTCGTTGGTTTTTTGACGAATTAACCTACCGGGGTACGGAACCCGAGGAGCCTTGGTAGGCTCTGTTGATGGGGGAGGGTCCTTCTCCTGCAGATTTGTTGGCGTTGATTCTTCCGCGGCTGGAGGTACTTCTGCAGGCCCTACGGTCCGGTTTCGTAGCGTGATGAGGTGAACTCGCGCCTTCGGGTTGGTTTCGGTATTGCTGGGTAATGCGCCTTGTGGTCTTTCGGAAAAATTTTGAGCTAGTTGATTTATTTGTTTTTCTATGTTTTGAATGCTAGCCTGTTGATTCCTAAAGTTTGATTCTAATTGTAGGAATCTTTCCGAATTTTTCTTGTCAGTGTCAGAGACGAGGCGAGATATAGTATCTTCGAGCCTTTCTCTTCCACTTTGTTGTTGAGTGAAATTTTGTGACTCATTTCTTGATTGCTGAAAGTTTGTTCGTTGTGGTTGTTGGTTACTACTATTGCCGGGCTCCCTCCAACCAAGGTTTGGGTGGTTTCGCCATCCTTGGTTGAAGGTCCCTGTTGGAGGACCCGACGGCCTAGGTCTATTATCAATGTAGTTTACCATTTCTTGTTGATCGTCCGTTTCTTTCATGCAACTCCAATTTTCATGTGACCCACCACACCCCTCACAAGCCATAACCGAGACTGTTTTTGTCATTTCTAATTTTTTTATTTTTGAAGAAAGGGCCTCGATTTGGGCTTGTAACGAGGTGCTTTCGTCTACCTTATGGGCGCCCGGGGCGATAGTTTTATTTCCCCGGGGAGTGTGCCATTGAAAATTGGTTTGAGCAATTTCCTCAATCTGATTATATATTTCGTGTGGGCGTCGATTACCTAAAAGTCCCCCGGAGCTAGAATCAAGTGTCTGCCTAGTATGTGGCAACAACCCATTGTAGAAAGTGGATACTTGTTGCCATATTGCGAGGCCGTGATGGGGACACTTGCGTAATAGCTCCTTGAACCTTTCCCAAGTTTCATACAAGGATTCCCCGTCCTCTTGTGAGTATGTGTTAATTTCAGCCATTAATTTAGCAGTTTTGGAAGGAGGGAAATACTTATATAGAAATTTTTGGGCTAGTTCATCCCAGGTGTTTACCGATCCAGCTGGGAGGGTGTTGAGCCAAGCTTTTGCTCGGTCTTTTAGTGAGAATGGAAACATACGAAGGCGGATGGCGTCGTTTGATGCTCCATTGATCCGAAATGTATCACATATTTCTAAGAAATTAGTTATATGTAGATGGGGATCCTCGTCCGCGAGCCCGTGAAAGGTTGCGGAGTTTTGGAGCATTTGTATCAAGTGCGGTCGAAGTTCGAAGTTATTGGCTTCGACATTCGGGGCATTGATAGCGGCGCCGAGATTACCTACGGTGGGCCGTAAGTAATCCATGAGGGTACGTTGGTCCGCCATTGGGGGTGGGTCACCCGAAACTTTCTCTTGGTTTTTGGCTTTTAACCTTTTTCTGAGAAAGCGTTCGGGTTCTTCTAATGGTTCCTTTATGTCTTTATTGGAACTGGAGCTCATACACTACGCGAGGTTGGCGTCGGGTTCCAAGTCCTGCAATAAAAACAGAAAAGAATGTTGGTCAGAAGGTTCACCACGGCCCCGTGTCGAGCGAACACGGCCCCGTGGTCGGAGGTACAGTGGTTGTTTTTCAGATCCCAGTTACTGGAAGTTGGACACGACCCCGTGTTGCACCGACACGGCCCCGTGGTCAGCCTTCTGTTAACTTGAAAAACAAAAACTGCCAGTAATGTTGCTGAGCACGGCCCGTGTCCGACCAGGCACGGCCCCGTGCTGAGCTCTGCAGAAGCTGAAAAATCTAAAAAAAAATCCTAAAAATTTAAAGAAAAATAAAAAGATGATTAGGCCGTTGATTCCTAACTTTCTTAAAATCCTTGTGTCCCCGGCAGCGGCGCCAAAAACTTGATGCGTGTTAGTGTATATATGTTTTTAGATGTTTAATTAAGCCCTTTTTACACTTTTAGCCAAGTTTTAAATTTATAAAACACGATATTTACTAACACTAAGCACACATATGGGCAAGTGCACCCATCGTGGACGTAGTATAGTGTTGGTAAGATACCGAGGTCGTCCAAGGACACAAGAGCTTTTAATACCGGTTTATCCTCAACGTCTAATCAAATCAAAAAGTTAGAAAAATGTTTTAAACTAAGAAAAATAAAAACTAACTAAGTGCTGAAAAATAAAAATAAAATAAAAACAGATAGACAAGATGAATCACTTGGATCCGACACGTGTATTAGTATAACCTTTGATTATTTTCGCACTTTTGCACTTGTTTAAGAGATTATCTTAGTTATTGTAGTAGGCCCCTTTTTCGAAGGCGACGTTACCCTCAACCCAGTAGTTTGAGTCAGCAAGGATACAATCCTAAAGGGTCGGATTATTGAAAGATAATGAATTAAGTTATTAATGCAAATTATGGTAGGCCCCGTTTTCGGCGGTGACGTTACCCTCGGCTAAGTAGTCTGAGTCAGCAGGGATACAGTCCTAAATAGCCGGGTTATAGTATTAATAGTAGTTAGCTTATGAGGGGGTCAAAGAGTTTGGATCCCCGCCATCCAATACCTATGGGCATTGAAGGAGATCCTACTAAATTTGACCCAGGTCCCAAGCAGGACCTCTAAACGTTGAACAAGGGCAAGACCTTTACCAAACCGTTCCCTTAACCCCCGACCAGGTAGCCAACATACCTCCATATAGACCGTGGAGATATGAATGGTGAAAATCTTTTATTTTATATAGACAGTAAAATAATGCCAAGACACCACGGACAAACGATAAGGAAAGATCACCTTCAACATAAGTAACTAGTTATTAAAGTCATTAATACAAAACCAAATAAAAAGTGCAAAAGATTAAAAATAAAAAGTATTATACTAAACACTTGTCTTCACCAAGTGATGTAAGAGACTTAGGCAAACATGGCCTTGATTGTCAAGAACTCTTACGATCAATCTTGGATCCCGAGACGACTCACACACTCTATGATGGACAATGGATGATGGTGGTGGATGATGGTGTTATGGTGGTGATGGGTGGTGGATGAAGTGTGAGAGAGGTGGTGTGCCAAGGGATGAGAGAGAATGAAACCAAGCTCCTCTATTTATAGGCTGAACAGAACGCTGGACACGGCCCCGTGTCCGCTGGACACGGCCCCGTGCCCGTCTGACATTCTCTCTCTTCATTAATTGTAATTGCGAATTACAATTAATGCGCCTGCTGTACTTTCAACACGCCCCCGTGTCCGCTGGGCACGGCCCCGTGGTGAGCAATGGAAGCTTCTACTGGTTTGTCTTTTCTGCTGCTTCCTGGGCACGCCCCCGTGTTCACTGGACACGGGGCGTGTTCAGACTTCTGTTCTCTTCTCTTTGTCTTGGGAGGTGCCGTTGAGGGTCCGGGCAGTTTACTTTTGTCCCTTTTCTTGTATTTATGGTAGAATTAGTGGTCTTTTTGCTTCTTTTATGATTTTGAGCTCATTTCATCCTGAAAATACAAAAGGAAGACAAAAACACTCTTTTTCCAACATTAGTACTTAAAAAGGGTTAGTTTTATGCCTTAATTGATGTGTTTTATATGTTGCATTTTACACACATCAAAGTGCTTAATCTAACTACTATTGATGATAGAATCATACCTTGATGTTGTTAGAAGTAGAGGAGACGTCGAAATTCGGCAGAAAATCGCCTGAACCAGAGAGTTTTCGGGGAAACGGGGCGTGTGGAATGAAGTAACTGTTATAAAAAAGGGTTTTATCCCGACAGTTGCGCGGACACGGCCTCGTGCCGAGCAAATTTAAATTTTTTTTAGTGCTCGTGTGAGTGCCCTGTTTTCCCAAAACTTGGTTAGAAGACTTACCAATTAAGATGTCATCCCGCTTGTTCGTACTTACCAGGTAGATGTTGATGCTTTTACTCTTCGACCGTTTGAAACGAGATTTCTTCCTCTTCATCCTCAATGAATCCTTGGTAGAGCTTCAGCCGTTGGCCATTGACTTTGAATGGAATTCCATTCCGAGATTTAATTTCTACTGCACCATGTGGGAAAATATGGGTGATGGAAAAAGGTCCTAACCACCTAGACTTTAATTTTCCAGGAAATAATCGAAGTCGTGAATTAAACAAAAGAACTTGATCTCCTACTCGAAATTCACTAGGTTTAATGTGTTTATCATGCAAATTTTTCATTCTTTCCTTATAAATTTCGGAGTTAGAGTATGCATAATTCCTTAATTCGTCTAATTCATTTAATTGATAAAATCGATTTTTACCTGCAAATTCTAAATCTAAGTTTACATTTTTAATTGCCCAGTAGGCCTTGTGAGCTATTTCTACCGGCAAATGACAGCTTTTTCCATAGACGAGCTTATATGAGGTTGTACCTATTGTTGTTTTATAAGCAGTTCGAAGAGCCCATAAAGCATCATCTAATTTATCGGCCCATTCTTTTTTATTTAACCCTACGGTTTTTTCAAGTATTCATTTTAAACCTCTATTAGTCACTTCGGCTTGTCCCATTGTTTGAGGGTGATATGCTGTTGAGACCCCGTGATAGACCCCATATATTGTTAAAAAAATTTCAAGTTGATGATTATAAAAGTGGGTACCTCTATCACTTATTAATGCTTTAGGTGTGCCAAAACGAGAGAATAATTTTTTCAGAAATCTTACCACAACTCTTCCATCATTTTTTGGAAGTGCCTCGGCCTCGGCCCATTTAGACAAGTAATCTACCGCCACAAGTATATATTTGTTTCCTTTTGACGGTGGGAAAGGTCCCATAAAGTCTAGTCCCCACACATCAAATATTTCACAAACAAGAAGGCCATTTTGTGGCATTTCGTTTTTGGAAGAAATATCACCTGATCTTTGGCAAGCGTCACATGTCTTGACAATACTTTGGGCGTCTTTGTAAATGGTAGGCCAATAAAATCCTGAATCAAATACCTTTCGTGCGGTACTAGCGGCAGCATGATGTCCTCCGTATGGACCTTCATGACAATGGTGGAGAATTCTTCTTGCTTCACTACCATGTACGCACCGTCGGATGAGTTGGTCGGCACACATTTTGAAAAGATAAGGATCTTCCCAAAAAATAATGCTTTACATTAGCAAAGAATTTCTTTCTTTGGTGATGTGGCCATCCTTTCGCGACTATACCGCTAGCTAGGTAGTTAGCATAGTCGGCATACCATGGTTCTTCTCTGTATTCCACCATTTCCAGGGACTCCGTTAGGAATTTTTCGTTGATTTGCTTGTCCCTGGTTGCCTCCAAAGTTGGGTCTTCTAGGCGTGAAAGATGATCTGCTGCGTTGTTTTCTGCTCCACTTTTGTCTTTGATTTCAATATCAAATTCTTGGAGGAGTAGAATCCACCGAATCAAACGGGGTTTAGCATCTTGTTTCTTGAAAAGGTATCGAATGGCTGCATGATCTGTATAGACTATTGTTTTAGAATGAACAAGATAAGAACGAAATTTATCAAAAGCAAATACCACAGCTAGTAACTCTTTTTCAGTTGTTGTGTAATTTTCTTGTGCATCGTTAAGTGTTTTACTAGCATAATAAATCGGGTGAAAATGCTTTTCTTTTCTTTGTCCCAAGACTGCTCCAACTGCAAAGTCACTTGCATCGCACATGATTTTGAAAGGTAATTGCCAATCAGGCGCTATCATGATAGGTGCATTGACTAGCATTTCTTTGAGGGTTAGAAATGCTTGATTGCAATCCTTGTCAAAGATGAAAGGGGCATTTTTTTCAAGTAATTTTGTTAGAGGTCTTGAAATTTTTGAAAAGTCTTTGATAAACGGCCTATAAAATCCGGCATGCCCTAAGAAAGTTCTGGTTGCTCTAACGGAGGATGGTGGAGGTAATCGAGAAATAGTGTCTATTTTGGCTCGATCAGCTTCCATTCCTTCGCTTGAGATTTTGTGACCGAGTACTAATCCCTCCGTTACCATGAAATGGCATTTTCCCAATTAAGGGCGAGGTTAGTTTCCTCACATCGGGATAGCATTCGTTCAAGGTTATCGAGGCATTGGTCATGTGAATCTCCAAAGATAGAAAAGTCATCCATGAAGACTTCCATTGTCTTTTCTATCATGTCATGGAAGATGGCCACCATGCAACGTTGGAATGTTGTGGGGGCATTACATAGACCGAATGGCATGCGTCGATAAGCAAAAGTTCCATAGGGACATGTGAATGTTGTCTTTTCTTGGTCTTCGGGTGCTATCGGGATTTGAAAGTAACCTGAAAAACCATCCAAGAAACAATAAAATTTATGACCGGATAATCTTTCTAACATTTGGTCAATGAAAGGCAAAGGAAAGTGGTCTTTCCTTGTTGCTTCATTTAACCGTCTATAATCTATACATACTCTCCATCCTGTGACGGTTCTCGTTGGTATTAATTCATTCTTTTCATTAGTTATCATCGTCATACCTCCTTTCTTTGGGACTACTTGTATGGGACTTACCCATGGACTATCGGAGGAGATGGGATAAATAAGTCTGGCGTCAAATAATTTGAAAACTTTGTTTTTAACCACTTCTTGTACATTTGGATTTACTCTACGTTGTGGTTGTATTACTGATTTGTAGTCATCATTCATTAAAATTTTGTGCGTGCACATGGAAGGACTTATTCCTTTAATATCTACAAGCTTCCAAGCGATCGCATTTTTGTGTTTTTTCAAAAGTTTAATCAATTTTTCTTTTTCTACACTACTTAATTTAGACGAAATAATTACAGGTGATCTACCATCTTTATCTAGAAAAGCATATTCCAAACCTTTCGGAAGTTCTTTGAGCTCAAGAGGTGGGTCTTTCGAAGACTCCTTATTTGGTTGCTCATTTTGATCAAGAACTTTAAAAGTTTGTTCTATGGCGACCTCTTCTTCAACAAAGTGGTCAATCTTTTCACTTGTATCGGGTGGTTCATCTTCATCTTCAATTAGGGGGTCATTATTTCCAAAAGGATACTTCATTGAACACTCAAGATCTATGCTCCTTTTGAATGCCCCTAATTGAAGAGGTAGATTATTGTACTTCCGGTTTTTCAAAGCTTCGTGAGTTTTTACAAAAGGTCATCCCAACACTAGAGGAGCGTCATCAAGGATGATAAAGTCGGTTGGGATTACCAATTGATTGGTTTGAACCAAAACATCCTCAACTACACCGATTGATTTTATTACTTTCCAATTGGACAGAAAAATGGGTATTTGAAGTGGAGAAAAATCACTAATACTTAATTTTTCGAAATGTAATTAGGCATTATATTAACACAAAGATCTTTATCAATCGTGACATTACTAATAAAGGAATTTTGATAAAAAAAACATGGAACCGGTGTAATGTTGATTTCAAATGGGTCTTCTTTTATTAGCGAAGTTTGATCGTTAGTTAACTTAATACTTACCGTTTCGTCAATTTTAGCGTTAGTGTTTAACTCTTTTAAAAACTTAGCATGAGTGGGTACTAAACAATGTTTTTCGAAAGAAGGTGACAAGATTTCTTCAAAATTAGACTATTCTTGGATTTTAACGTTGACGGACTCACCTTTTTCGTTGTTTAACTCATGTGTCGGTTTTTCACTTATTTGTTCTTCCATTTTTACCTCTTCAACTATCTTTTCTTTATTTAATTCTTCTCTTGCGCGGGACTCCTCTTCCCTTTCGCGAGATTCTTTTATGTATCGCTCGATAGTTTTAAGGTGTTCTAATATCCTATCGGTCACTTCGGAGATAGAGTAAGGATCGGGATTTTCAAAGCTTGAATTCGGTTGTTCGATCATTGGTTCCTCATAGTACTCATATGAAGTAGATGGTTCACACCATTGTTCTTCATTGTAAGTATATGATGGATAAGGGTTGTAATTTTGTTCTTCATAATACCCATATGAGGTGGGTTGTCCATGCCATGGTTCCTCATAATAAGCATATGAAGGTGGTGGCTCATATCTTGGTTCTTCAAAGTATGAGTATGAAGGCTCATACCTTGGTTCATCAAAATATGAGTATGAGGGAGAAGGTTCATACCTTTGGTCTTCATAGGATGTGTATGAAGTCGATGGCTCGTACCTGGGCTCCTCATAGTAGGTGTATGATGTGGATGGTTGAAATAAGTTACAATATTGAACCGAGTGCGGGTTACCACAATTAGTGCAACAGTCTTCCCTATAATCATCCTCCTCATAGGTGTAGTTGTAGCCTCCTGAGTATTGATCCATAAGAATCACTCAACAGATCACAACAGAGTCTCGAGACTAGAAAACAAAAATAAAAACGGAAACAGAGGCTGGACACGGCCCCGTGGTCAGTGGACACGGCCCGTGTTCAGGATCTGTATCTGGGCGTTTTATTTAAAGTTACTGGTTTTGTGCAGCACGGGGGCGTGTTCAGTGAGCACGACCCCGTGTTCAGACTCTGTATTTGGGTGTTTTTATGAAAAATATGCAGCACGGCCCCATGTTCAGTGAACACGACCCCGTGTTCAAGCTACTGTAAATGCAAAACTAAACTAAAATGCAGAAAAATGTGCGCGCATTTTGAAAAACTGATTAGGTCGTCGATTCTAAGCTTTCTTAAAATCCTTGTGTCCCCGGCAACGGCGCCAAAAACTTGATGTGCATGAAGTGTAATATATTTTAGGTGTATATTTTTAAGCCCTTTAACAATTTTTTAGCCAACTTTTAAATTTATAAAACACGATATTTACTAACACTAAACACACATATGGGTAAGTGCACCCATCGTGGACGTAGTATAGTGTTGGTAAGATACCAAGGTCGTCCAAGGACACAAGAGCTTTTAGTACCGGTTTATCCTCAACGTCTAATCAAATCAAAAGTTAGAAAAAGGGTTAAACTAGAAAAATAAAACAAATTAAAATGCTGAAAAATAAAATGAAAGTAAAAACAGATAGACAAGATGAATCACTTGGATCTGACTCGTGTGTAGTGTAACCTTTGATTATTTCCGCACTTTTGCACTTTTTAAGAGATTATCTTAGTTATTGTAGTATGCCCCTCTTTTGAAGGTGACGTTACCCTCAACCCAGTAGTTTGACTCAGCAAGAATACAATCCTAAAGGGTCGGATTATTGAAAGATAATTAATTCAGTTATTAATGCATAATGTGGTAGGCCCCTCTTTTGAAGGTGACGTTACCCTCGGCTAAGTAGTCTGAGTCAGCAGGGATACAGTCCTAAATAGTCGGGTTAAAGTTTTAATAGTAGTTTAACTTATGAGGGGATCAAAGAGTTTGGACCCCCTCCATCCAATACCTGTGGGTATTGAAGGAGGTCCTACTAAATTTGACCCAGGTCCTTTGCAGGATCTATACACTGAACAATGGCAAGACTCTTACCAAACCGTTCCCTTAACCCCGGACCAGGTAGCCAACATATCTCCATATAGACCGTGGAGATATGAATGGTGAAAATCTTTTATTTTATATAGACAGTAAAATAATGGCAAGACACCACGGACAAACGATAAGGAAGAATCACCTTCAACATAAGAAACTAGTTATTAAAGTCATTAATACATAACCAAATAAAAAGTGCTAAAAGATTAAAAATAAAAAGTATTACACTAAACAGTTGTCTTCACCAAGTGATGTAAGAGACTTAGGCAAACATGGCCTTTGATTGTCAAGAACTCTTACGATCAATCTTGGATCCCGAGACCACTCACGCACTATATGATGGACAATGGATGATGGTGGTGGATGATGGTGTTGTGATGGTGGTGGGTGGTGGGTGGAGTGTGAGAGAGGTGGTGTGCCAAGGGATGAGTTGCAAGTGATCCAACCACTCCTATTTATAGGCTGAACAGAAGCTCGGGCACGGCCCCATATCCATCCCCCTTCTCTTTCTTCATTAATTATAGTTTGTCTGCATTAGTTGACCGCGGAGCACGACCCCGTGTGCAGAAGCGTATCTGTACTATCAAGATTTCCTCAGATTCTGCGAATCTTAGAGTTGACCACGGCCCCGTGTCCGCTGAGCATGGCCCCGTGTCCGCTGAGCACGACCCCGTAGTGGGCGATAGAAGCTTCTACAACTTTGTCTTTTCTGCTGACACTTGGGCACGTCCCCATGCTCACTGAGCATGGGGCGTGTTCAGCCTTCTGTTCTCTTGTTTTGCTTGGGAAGATGCTGTCAGGAGGCCGAGCATGCCACGTTTGTTCCTTTTCTTGTATTTATGTTAGATTTAGCTGCCTTTTTGCTTCTTCTGTTCATTTGAGCTCATTTAATCCTAAAAATACAAAAGGAAGACAAAAACACACTTTTTCCAACATTAGTACTAAAAAAGGGTTAGTTTTATGCCACAATTGATGTAATTTATATGTTGCATTTTGTGCACATCAACAACAATTCAAAAACTTATGCATGCAAGGTTTCACTCCCAAGAACACTCCAGACCTGTTTGTATGGGCCCCTTATGCTGAAAATGTCAGATTATCGAACAATGGAAGTGCAGGGACTGATTTTGCAACAAAACAAAACAACTTAGAAATGTGTTGTCTCGCGTGGTGCGCCAGGACCTGCCTGGTCTGGCGCGTGGCGCGACGGAGATGGTTTTTCAGCAGATTGGCAGCTGCCCAGCATGCATGACCTAAAATCTGTTTGGGATTCTCTGCAAAACTGATGCGAATACAGCTGCATGTTGATGGTTTTTAAAAACCATTTTGGACACTTGTGAACATCATAAAACATCTAGACACTTGGAATCATCCTACCACATCAAATCCCTCTATATAAAGGCCCTCCTTCTCATTGTTGATCTTGCCATTTCAAAAATCAGAACTTCAAACTCTCTAAACTTATTTTCTGGAGCATCCTAGTTCACAAGGAAGCTCTCATAGTTCAAACTTTCGTGCTAAGGACCATTGTAAGTGTTCTTAGCTTCTGTAGTTAAGCTTTTGTTAGTTTAAGGACCGAATGTCAAAGTTAGCGTAATTTTGCTTTGACTTTGTGATTAATCATAAACGGTCCAGCCACTATTCGAATTGAATATGGCTATATGTTGGTAATTATGTAGGTGTTAAACCCTTAAAAGGGCACCTCCTAATTATCACATTTACTTGGTCAATTGTCGGGTCAAACTACTTAACAGAAAAGTCAAACGAGTCAGTTTTTGCAAAATAAATCATAACTGATAATATATAAGTTATAAATTACATTTTATCACTTAAACAACTTGGTAAATAATATAAGAACATGTTTAGGCATGTTCAACCCGATAATTCTGAGTTTAGGCTCAGTTCGCAACCGAAAGTCGCAAAAGTAGACTTTTTCTTTGACTTTTATTTCTGACCCAAATTAGCTTAGTTTAGCTATGCCTAAGAATTCCTTTGTGACCATATTGTATGTTAGTATAACTCTCTGAAGTTATACTACGTGGTCCTTTAGAAATCAGAGATTTCATGCATGTTCAGTTATTTGCTTAAAATTGACCATTATGCCCTTTTGTCATTAAAACGAGATTTTTGAAAGTGTGAAAGGACAAAAAATTTTATTACTCATATATAAGTATGTCCTAAGAATTTGACATTAGTTTATGGTCTAAAATAAAAGTTATGCAAGATATCGTAAAATGAAAGCTTTTTGTTAATTAAATTACGTTTTTGGTGTAAATCATATTTAAACCCAATTTTTGGCACCAAACTTGCTACCGACTGTTGTGATATAATATTTAGGGATTTTTGGAATTTTTTGTCAAATTTTATACTGACCATAACATAGAGTTCTTGCATGGACTCGGTAATTGACGATAATGCCCTTTTCGCTAATAAAATGAGTTTTACACAACATTTACATGTCAAACCATTTTCTACTGATTTTATATGTTAAATAAAAAATTTTAAGAAGTTGAGACTGATCAAAATCTCAGACTTCCATAAACATATCAAATATCGTCAAATACCGACTTTTATGTGAATTCGGCGCATAGTATGGCTTAAAACCATTAGCACCTAAGACTTGTTACCTACTTCTTTTAAAAATAAATTTTTATACTTTAACAGTAAGTATAAGTCTTGAACTCAGATTTCCAAATTTAACCTTAAAAGCATATGTGAAATGACCAAAATGCCCCTACGGTGCATAGTTTGGCCATCAACGATTAAACACACATATGTATGATATCTTGCTGATATAACAACATAAAATAAATATTTTTACAGAATGTTTTGGGCCAGAACCTCAGTTTACATTTAAACCTCTTTTATAAACCTTAAAATGACCAAAATACCCTTTCGGGACTTAAATTGGTATTAAATACATTTGGGGCATAATTGTTGATATCCTACTGATATCACAACATATTTTAAGCATAATGACTATTGGAACTTGTATGTGACTTGTCCGGTTACCCGTTATGCATATACGCGTTCTGTATGGTTTATGTAACTAGTTTGCATGAATTAGCCGAAACGGGTCAACCCTTATCATTTTTACTTCAAAATCCAGAATGTGTTTAGTTTACCCATTATTTACAAGTCTTCAAACTTGTCGGGTCTAAATCACATTCCAATCCGGTCACCGCTTAATCTTGCGTTTTGTGCCGTAAACTTTCCTTTAAAACTAACCGGTCAAAGTTACAACTCAAATAAGACCCGTTAGAAATCTAATAGTTTATTAAAACCTTCGTTCCAGATTAGGAGCCCAGTAAAAGCTCCCTTTGTACTTGCTGATTAGAAAATACGACTGAGAATAAATTTCATTTAGCTCAGGTAAATACTTCTAACTTATTTTCCCTTATACGGGCTTGGGATATGGTAAATTATTACCGCTTAGTCGGGTATTGAATATTTAATCGATTAGTGGTTAAATCATTAAGATAACCCGTTTTAATCTGTTTTGTTTGATACAAAGCGTTTGGGGGTTAATATGACCGTCTCCTGGATATCCTCGGCTCATTCATTTGAAATGGCCACAACTTAAGCACGGGGTGTAGGCATACGCCTGACAGTTGCGTATGTAAAACAGTATCTCACTCGTGAGGTTACTTCTTGTGGGCTTATACTAGGTGTGTCTATTAATCTTGTACCGGCTCTTCTATTCCGGTCCTGAACGTACGACAAACATATAAATCTGTATACAAGATTATTTTAAATAATTGTCCCAAGTTATAAAAGAATATTTGTGCCTTGTGCATTTAAACCAATTTTCTTAAATGTTTTCAAAAGTGTCAGTTAATTGTATTTACCAGTGTAAACTGACGTATTTTTCAAAAAGATTAAGTGCGGGTACTATACGAAATGGGCTGGAAACTCTTGATTATTATTAAAGAGTCTTGCAAGCTTTTAATACTTTAAGTCTGTTGAACAATGTTTACTTTCTGTTTTAGATCCGCCTGTGGATCCTTTTACAACCGTTGTGTAATATTTTATTATACTTTCGATTCGGTTTGTAATGTATTATTTTAGACTTCCGTTGTGCATTAAACTATGATTAATTGTCTATGATTATATCAACTACGTCACGATACTCCCCACCAGGCCCACCGGTAATACGTGGAAATATCGGTGTGTGACAGGTTGGTATCAGAGCCAACATTGAGTGAATTAAACACTAGCCTTTTGTGTTTAATCTCAATGACACAATTACACATTCCTTGACTTCCGAGTCTAGGCAAAAGACTTAGGATTTATCCTAATCTTAATTGGTTTTTGTCTTTTGTTGTTTTCTTTTGTTTTGACAGGATCAAAGACAAAATGCCGCCAAGAGTTAGAGGCAGAGGTGGAAGAGGAAAGGCCCCAGTTTTGACCAGAAATGACCATGAAGCCGGGCCATCCTACCAACAAACACCATCAGCAACACTTAGCTCTAGTCCTCACGAGGATTGGAGAACTTACTTGGAGCCCGCGAGACGCTCAGTCTCACTTAGTTCCTCCCCGTCCTACCATCATTCATTCGGGCCACATCAAGACGAGGAACCTAACGATTCGCATCATTCGTTTATCCCGCTACAGCATTCGGGTTCTCACAGTTCTTTCCAGAACCCAACTCCCTATTTCCAAAGCCGGTTCAACCTGATGAACCAGGTACAAGAACCAGAGGGTCCAAACCCTTTGGGGCCGGCTGATCACTTCCCTGGTTTAAGCCAAAGAAGTGGTATTAGAGCTACAGCCACTGGTTTAAGCCAAAGAAGTGTTCTGCTGACACCTAAATTTTGTGTTAGGAAATAACTTATGTGTAAATATTGTTTTGTGTTATTTGACTATTTGTTAGTTTACACTATGAGTGAGCAAGGAACTTCGGACGCTTATCGTCACTTAGATAGTTCACCAAAAGATGAGGGAACATCATCTCAACCTAATCCCTCAGGATACTTAGCCGATACTGAGGAAGAATTATTTATATTTAAGGCACAGTCTGAGGAACCCTTTACTACTAAAAAGAGAGGTTGGTTTAATAGAGGAGCACATGAGAGAAGAAAGAGAATGAAGAAGTTGTAACAACAGGGGGCAATAGTCAGAGCTAATAGGGAAGCAAATGCACAGACTCAGGAAACAGTCAATATGCCACCTTGGGAAGAGGAACTAGATAGACAGTTGGCCGATTTCCATATGTTAGCCACTACAGCAGTAGACACTAACCTAAACCAAATAGTCGAACCGCCACTGTTACCTTTATCCCAGACCAACAAATGCTAGAACCCGACCAGGAAGACCCGTTTCCAATTCCAGATGTAGATCCCTATGAGATTCCCAGAATTCCCCCACCGAACCCCATAGCTCAGTACACTGATCTTAACCCTTTAGATCCCTTTTGGAGTAGCGAATGGTGGACGTAGAGTGTAATAAGAAACCCATACCCTTATGGACAACCTATCCCTCAACTCCCTGATCTAGTATTAGCACCCATGCCACTTATGAGCCAGGAAAATTTGGAAGAACTTCGCTCATTCGGTGACGAATTAGTAGAGGAAGGAGATAAAATTCGGCAAATAGGAGAAAAGCTTATGTGGAAACCTGTCGAGCGTGATATGCATGATTGGATACATGATACCTAGAAAATGCCTAGATATATGTGTAATTTTGTATTTTGATATATATATATATATATATATATATATATATATATATACACTAAAATAGATACGGATGCATAACTACTAGTATATTTGATTTCCAGTTGTAGTATGTAACTGATGCATATATGTATATATATAGAAAAGAATAAAATTCGCAATGATCGACGTTTTTAATCAAAATTATTTGTGTGATTGTGTATAAATATTTGTATTAAATTATTCTGTGATAATTAATACTTGCTAAATATTCACAATTCAGATGGACAACGAAGTAAATCAGGAAAAATAGAATAATGAGAATAACGGAAACCAAATAGATAACAGTGTCATCCAACACATAGTAGCACAAGGAATTATAGATGCTATGCCTTATATTATCAAGAATGTTAAGGAAGCAGAAAATAATAAATCTGCAAATGGAAGTAAACGCCAACACACTGAACCAAGTCACAGTGTAAACAATAATAACGGACCTATAATCCAAGCTCCAATTCCTAATAGAAGAAGAACTGCTTCTTAAGGTTGTTCTTATAAAGAATTCTTGGCCTGCAAACCAATAGAATTCTCAGGCAATGAAGGAGCCATTGAAGCCTTACGTTGGATAGAAAAGACAGAAGCAGTCATAAAACTAAGTAAATGTGCAGATGAAGATAAGATTATGTTTGCTTCTAATCTTTTCAAAAATGCAGCCTTAGAATGGTGGAATACTATTCTTAAGTCTAGGGGAAGTGACATAGTTTATAATATAGAATGGATCAACTTTAGGGAAATGGTTGAAAGAAAATTTTATCCTCCTAATGAAAAGGAACAAATCGCCAATAAATTCCTAAATCTTAGAATGACTGGAATAGACTGCAAAGGTTACACTACCATATTCTTCGAATATGCTAGGATAGTGCCAACCTTAGCCTCACCTGAACCAGTGTTAATCTCCCATTATATTTGGGGATTGATTAGAGAGATTAGACACATACTCAAGGCAGCTAGACAACCAAAGAAGAAGCAGTAGAACTAGCCAATACCCTGACTGATTGGTATGTACTCAACAGGAAAACCAGAAAAAGAACCTAGCTCAAAAGCTTACCCAGGAGTTTCGCTACGGTAATTCCAAACGTGGGAAAGGTACAGGTTCTTATGCACCCTATTGTAGGTATTGCATAAGAAAGCATTCTGAAGATACCCTTTATACTGCAACTTTTGCAAAATATCTGGACACAAGGAAGGAGACTGTAGGAAGAAACCTATTAATCGAATATGCTTCAATTGTGGAGAAACTGGGCACATCAAACCGAACTGTCTGAAACTCGCTCCAGTAGCAACCCACAAGGCTAAGACAATTGAAGGACCTAAGAAAAATGCTAGAGCATTTTTTCTGACAGTTGAGGAAGCCAAGATGATTCCGGATGTGATTGTCGGTACGTTCTTAGTTAATAATATATTTGCCAAATTATTATTTGACTCTGGGGCAAACCAAAGTTTTATCAATACTTTTTTCTACAAACTTCTTGACCAACCCTTAGCCAAACTCCAACAAGATTGTCTGGTAGAGACAGCAAACGGAGAATCTGTTAAGATTAGTGAAATTATGTAGGGAGCAAGAATAGAAATCCTGAACCATCAATTCTTTGCTAACCTTTACCCAATGAATCTGGTTGGATTCGATATTGTACTAGGAATGGTTGGTTGGTAGCCAATCGTGCCAGTATTTTATGTGATCAAAATTCAGTACAAGTAAGTACACCAAGTGGTGAAAAGATCACAATCAAAGGAGATAAGCCACCTAGATCGACAAAATTCATCTCTATGATGAAAGCCGAAAGTTATGAAAGGAATGGAGGGATAGTATATATGATTTCTGTAATCATTAATACTAAAGGAAAAGAATTAAAAGATATCTCGGTAATATCTAAATTCTCAGACGTTTTTCCAGAAGAGTTACCTAGATTACCGCCTGATAGAGAGGTTGAATTTAGGATTCACCTAATACATGGAACGACACCGATTGCCAAGGCACCATATCGTTTAGCACCAACGGAGATGCAGGAACTGAAGAAACAGTTGGACGAACTTCTTGACAAGGGTTTTATACAACCAAGTTCATCACCGTGGGGAGCACCGATGTTGTTTGTTAAGAAGAAAGACGGATCGATGCGTATGTGCATTGATTATCGAGACTTGAACAAGGTTACGATTAAGAATCGGTACCCACTACCGAGAATCGAGGATCTGTTCGATCAACTTCAAGGAGCTCGATTCTTTTCTAAGATCAATTTACGCTTAGGATATCATCAACTGAAAGTACAGGAAGAGGACATTCTAAAACTGCTTTCAGAACTAGGTACGGTCATTATGAATTTACCGTCATGCCATTTTGTTTAACCAATGCCCCAGCCGCATTTATGGACATGATGAACAGGATATGTAAGCCATACCTGGATAAATTCATAATTTTCGTTATAGATGATATTCTAATTTACTCTAAGAGTAAAGAGGAACATGCAGCGCATCTACATACACTTCTAACATTGTTGAGAAAAGAGAAGCTTTATGCTAAATTCTCAAAATGTGAATTTTTGTTACAAGAAGTGCAATTCCTTGGACATCTGGTTAATCATGAAGGAATTCATGTGGATCTCACAAAGATCGAGGCGATTACTAAGTGGAAAGTCCCAGAGTCACCAACAGAAGTAAGAAGTTTTCTTGGACTGGCAGGATATTATAGACGGTTTATCCGAGATTTCTCTAGAATAGCCATTCCATTAACCAAACTGACCTGTAAATCAGTTAAGTTTGAATGGGGACCAAAACAAGAAGAAGCTTTTAAGATTCTTAAGCAAAGGTTAGCCAACGCACCCTTACTCGCATTTCCAGAAGGAACTGAAGACTTTATAGGCTAGTGTGATACGTCTAAGTTAGGATATGGATGTGTGTTGATGCAATGTCAAAAGGTTATAGCTTATGCTTCTAGACAACTTAAGAAACATGAAGAGAATTATACAACCCATGATCTAGAATTAGGAGCCATAGTTTTTGCCCTTAAGATTTGGAGACACTATTTATATGGAAATAAATTTGTTGTCTTCACCGATCATAAGAGTTTAAGGTATATTTTTGGGCAAAAAGAATTAAATATGAGGCAGAGACGCTGGATGAAAGTTCTTAGTGATTATGATTGTGATATCCAGTATCATGCTGGGAAAACTAATGTAGTAGCTGATGCTTTAAGTTGAAAGTATCATGAAAAGCCAAACCGAGTACGTTCTCTCAGGTTAAATCTACAAGTAGATTTAATCGAGCAAATTAGAAAGGTACAAGAAACAGCAATCAACAAAGATGCTGAAAGTTTAAAAGGAATGATTAAGGAATTAGAACTAGGAACAGAGGGAAATTGGAAGTTCCATAAGAAAAGGATATGGATACCTAAATAAGGAAACCTACGCCACAAAATTCTAGAAAAAGTTCATAAGTCTAAGTATACGATACATCCCGGAAGTGATAAGATGTATCAAGATCTAAGAAAGAAATTCTGGTGGATAGGAATGAAAAAAGGATATAGCAAACTACGTTGCTAAATGTCTAACTTGTTTACAAGTTAAAGCTGAGCATCAGAAACCCTCAGGATTATTGCAACAATTAGAGATGCCAATAGAGAAATGGGAATTGATAACAATGGACTTTGTTACCAAATTACCCAAGAAAATAAAAGGAAATAATACAATCTGGGTGATTGTGGACAGATTGACCAAATCTGCTCATTTCTTACCAATGAAGGATACTTCAGTATGGAACAGTTAGCCAAGTTATATGTAAATGAAATAGTTTCATTACATGGAATTCCTTTATCTATCGTATCAGATAGAGATAGCCGTTTTACTTCTCATTCTTGGACAAGTTTCCAAAAAGCAATGGGAACCAGGTTAAATCTAAGCACTGCTTATCATCCACAGACTGTCGGACAAAGCGAAAGGACAATCCAGACAATGGAAGATATGCTTAGAGCCTGTGTCATTGATTTCGGAGGAAATTAGGACGACCATTTACCATTAATAGAATTTTCCTACAATAACAGCTATCATACTAGCATTAATGTTGCACCATTTGAAGCACTATATGGACAAAAGTGCAAAACTCTAGTCTGTTGGGCATAAATTGGAGGGAAGCAATTATCTGGACCAGAGATAGTGCAAGAAACAACCGATAAGATAATTCAAGTCAAGGAAAGACTAAAAGCAGCACGAGATCGTCAAAAGAGTTATGCAGATAACAGACGAAAACCTTTAGAATTTCAAGTAGGAGATAAAGTATTATTAAAAGTTTCTCCATGGAAAGGAGTAGTCAGATTCATTAAAAGAGGAAAGCTAAGCCCCAGGTATGTTGGACCTTTTGAGATTATTAGAAGAGTAGGACCTGTAGCCTATCAGCTACAACTGCCAGAGGAAATGGCAGGAATACATGATGTGTTTCGTGTATGTAATCTCAAAAAGTGCTTAGCAGACGAATCGTTAGTGATCCCTCTTAAGGACATAGAGGTAAATGAGAAACTTAAGTTTATCGAGAAACCCATTCAGATTGAAGATAGAAAAATCAAGAACCTCAAACACAAGAGACTAGTTCTGGTCAAAGTGAAATGGGATTCCAAGAGAGGACCAGAATACACTTGGGAACTCGAGTCTGAAATGCAAAGGAAATACCCACAACTGTTCCAGTAGACCTCAAGGACGAGATCTTAAACAAGGTAGGGAGGATATAACAACCCTCCTAGAACCCTTAACGTAACCCTAAGCGTCCCTAAATATACCCCATATGCAATAAACGAGCCAGAAATACCCTTATACTTATAAAAATCAAGAAAAACCAAGTTTGGGAGTCGCTCGCGGGCCGCGACTCAGACACCAAAGTCTGTCGTGGGGCGCGACAACCTTTGCTTGCTCGACACTGCATGGTGCCACGTGGCATGTGACTCACCGAAGCTAGGCCAATGACTGGCCAAGGCTATACTCGACACGTCGTTCCTCGCGGGCCGCGAAGGCTTTCCTTGTCTTTTACACGGGGCGCGAGCCGCCTTAAATCTGGCCTATATATAGAGGTCGACGAGTGCATTTCAACTCGTTCAAAATCTAAAATTCTCTCTCAATATTCTGTAGGCTATTATAATACCCGGGCATAATACCCACTTTAAAGCGAAGATCTGCCTCGTTGTAAGTATTATAACCCTGCTATTACCCTACACGAATGATTTAGGGCTCTGTAACGCATGTCAAGGCTCTGCCTGACTCAATTGTTGGAGTTATGTCTCGTGTTACACTCGATTGATCTAGGGCTCTGTAATGCATGTCAAGGCTCTGCCTGACTCAGTCATTGGAGTTCTGTCTCAAGTTGTACGGTTAATGTGATTTGGTTTATTTTACTAACACGTGTGCATTGTTTAATTTTAATAGATAATAACCAGGAGATTCCCAGGAAGCTTTAATTTTACCTAAGTAAACAATGTTAGTATATTCTCTTTTTCTCACTCTATGTGAGTACATCTGCTTTTTGTAAACTGTTTTTACAAAACCTCAAAATGTTTTAAAATATAACTAACAGCGACTGAGTCTATGTATTCTTCAATTACTGCCGATATGTTGGGGTTTTGTATACAAAATGTTAAAGACGTCACCATTGGACGACGAGTAGCCAATGAGTAATATGACCCACCAGTTAGGATTGACAGTACTGAATGAGTAATTGTGTAGATATAAACATTGTAATCGCTCTCAATACTGTGAAATTATAAAAGTTGTTTTAATTAAATTGGGATGTACTCGCCAGTATTTCTTGCTGATAAAATGTTTTTAACGCGTTTCAGGTAATAAAATGTGAAAGCCAATAGAAGCCAGCTGGAGAGCACTGAAGGCTTGGAAAAGTTGCTATAAAAGTTACCTAAATAAAAAGGAGTTTTTTGTTTTCAATAATTAGGGTTTATCCCTACAAATGTATTGTCAAATGAACTTGGGTTTTCCCCAAATGATTTATTATTATAAAAAGATTGGTGTTTAACTCTGATAAAAATATTTCCTAACTACGGTCCTGATGTATTCTGATGCTAAATTAATAAACACTGATACCACTGATCTGGATGTCGCGGCACTGCTCCTAGGCAGGGGTCAGGGGTTGCGACAGATACTCTGCTCACAGAAGAAGGGATACATAATACATTCCTTAATAGAAGATGAGAGTTAGCGATTGATTGAAGAGGAGGGAAAATAGGTGAGGATGAGGGCAAAATTAAGTGGTGATCTATCCTAAACGGAATGAAAAAAATAGGGGGAGCGGTGGAATGCTTTTTAGCATATTTAGAGGGAATGGAATAAGGTAAGTAATGGGTGATTTCTTTCCATTGAGCAACCAAACAGTACTATTTTCATTACCCTTGAATGCTTGATTCCATTTCTTTACTCATTACCTCATACCAAACACTATCAGTGTTTGGTACACTATCAGTGTTTGGTATGTAGGAATGAGAGACGGAATTGAATGGACTATTATGAGGGAATGAAAAAACATGTGTTTGGTTGGTCATGGTAATGGAATAACTCATTACATAAGGCATTTCATTCTCACAAATTCATTCCATCCACCACCCTTGTTTTTTTCCATTTCATTCGCTCTCACCCTTCTTCATCAACATCCCGCCCACCACTACCACCACCACTACCCACCCTCGTTGCCAACATCCGTCGCCGACAACGGCCATCGCCACCCCGTGTCACCGCCCGACCACCCCCGCCGCACCGACCATCGGCGCCAACGCTGACCACCGCCACCACCGTCAACCCTTGTCGCCGACAACCGCCACCCCGTGTCGCCTCCACCAGCCATCGCCACCCTCCACCACCGAACGCCGGCGCCACCATCGACCACCACTACCCATCGCCGTCGCCGACCACTACCACCTACGCTGACCACCACCACCTGTCGTTGCTGCCACCCGCCTACCACCACCACCGCCTGACCATCGCTACCCACAGTCACCGTCACCCTCCACCACCGCCACCACGGCTACCACTGATCACCACCACCACCGTATATGCCACCACCATCCACCACCCCTGCCAACACCCCCCCCCCCACCACCACCACCAACCACCACCACCAACGCCGCCACTCAATTATCGATTTTATTCCTTCATCTTTTGCTGCCTACCAAACAACACAAGGTAATAATTAATTCTATTCCCAAATGGTAACCAAACATGACCATGGATTGGTAATGATCCATTTTATTCCTTTGTCATTTCATTACCTCATCGATTCCATTCTTTCGCCCATTCTATTACCACATACTAAACAGACCCTTAAAGTGTTTTAGAGGGAATGAAATGGACGAGGTAATAGATGATTCCATTCCATTGATCAACAAAACACCTTTTTCTTCATTCTCTTATAATGGTTCATTCAGACGCTACTCGGGTGTGTTTGGTATAGGGTAATTGAATAGACGAGGGAATGGAATGGACAATTTAATGGAATGAACGAGGTAATGGAATGGATAATTACCATACCATGTCTTGTTTCGTTACCACATGGGAATGAAATGAATCATTACTTTGTGTTGTTTGCTAGGCAAGAAAAGACGAGGGAATAAATTCGGTGGTGAGCAGAAATCATGGGTCGCGACGGTGGTAGCAACGACAATGGGTGGCGGAGGTGGTGGTGGCAACAGTGGTAAGTGGTAGCCGTAGAGGTGGTGACGGCGAAGATGGCGACAGTGGTGGAGTTAGTGGCGGCGAAGATGGTAACGGTGGTGGTGGTGGTGGAGGTGGTGGCGGCGACGACGGTGGGTGGCGGCAGTAGCGGGTGGCGGCGACGAAGACAGCGGATGTCGACGGTGGCAGATGCAGCGACAATGGTTATGGTGGCGACAACAATGGATGTGGTGGGTGGATGGCGGCGGTGGGCGGCGTTGGGTGGTGGTGGGTGGTAGCAGTAGTGGTGGGTTGTGGTGTTGTTAATGATCAGTGAAAGGGGGACTGGAATGTTAAAAAACGGGGGGGGGGGAGGTGGATGAAATGATTTTGAGGGAATAGAATGCCTTGTTGAATTGGTGATTCTATTCTATTGACCAACCAAACACACTTTCCTTCATTACCTCGCAATGGTCTATTTCATTTCATCTTTCATTCCCGCATATCAAATACTACCTACAGTTGATACGCGATTGAAATACACGAGGCATGCTTTGCGCACACCATTATTTTTGTCTGAACTAATGCAAATAAAGTTTTGAGTCCGAGTCTTTAACATAAGATAACCCATGACGACTTAACACTTAGACTAGTGGGTATGGGGGCCGGCTGAGGCCCGGCTAGGACCGGCGCCGGTCCCCCACACCGCCCCCCATAGGGTCGGCTCGGCAACATCGGCTCCCCACAGACGGACTTGTCGTGCCTCTCTCCTCTCTCCTAACACACACACACATCTATACATACATACATATATATATAAAGGGGTTTATCCCCCCACCCCCTAGGTTCATCCCCTCCAAGCCGAGCCTACGTGGCGCTGACGTGACGGCCCATCCAGGGATGGGGCTCTCCATACCCACTAGTCTTATACTATAACTAAATACATTTGAGGAGAACGAGGTTGTCTTTTTACATTATATTTAAGAGTTCAACGGAACACGATTATCTTATTTGAATTTAACTACCTTTATTATCTTTTACACGTATGTGCAAATTAGACCATGTGTAGTGGTAATTAGTTGGTATAACGCCCCCACCATGGAGCATTATCCGACACGTGGCATCCTAGTCACACTTGGGCATTGTAGCAAAAAGTGGCGTAGTGGGGCATTATTCCAATAACCCCCAAGCAATCAATAAATAATTATTATTTTTATAGAGAAAAGGATTAAAAAAATAAAAAAAAAAGCGAAACTTGTCACTTAGTCAAAGTTAGTTGGCACAATCCCATAGGTCTTCCATTATCACATGCAAACAACTTCGGCGTTTAAAAAATCACGCCACCATGCATTTCATTTGAAAATAACGCCGGGGCGTTTTGGGGTGTAGTGGGGGGAGGGGCGTTTTGGGGCGTTTTTTTTTCAATTGTTTTTTAAAAATCACGCCCCACTACAGGTGGTCTTATGTGATTAAATACAAAAAAAAAAATATGTTTCTTAAGAATCTTGATTATAAATACCATAAATTAGTTAGGCTAAAAGTTCGATTTTGTAGTTGTTATAGTTAATAAAATACTAATTATAAATTATAATTATAATTATAATTATAATATAATATAATATAAATCTATTAATATTAATTCTACAACCTTCGGAATAATGTTCTTGCCACTTGGCAGAACACTATTGGTTACCTATTTTTTTTCTCAACATCAGGAAGTGTTATTGTACATATGAGTTTTAAAAAGCTACATAGATGTGTAAGTGTCTTTGGTGGAGTCGTTTCTGTGAATTGGTATGTGTTATTCGGCGCAAGTTCGAATCCCAAATCTGCTTTCTTTCTTTTCTTTTTTCGTGTGGCTTTAGTGTACTGTAGTTACTCAAGCCACGTGTCTATTTTACTTTCATACGTGTCTAGAATTCCTTTCTTCACCCAAACCCCCACCCACCAAGAGAAAACCCTCCCTTTTTCTATGTCTAATTCCATTGATTTGTTGATTGTTTCATTTACTGAGTTGTAACATCCTTAGTCTTTCTCTTTTTTATGATCATCATAATCCCCGACGAGATTAGAAGTGTAATGTATGAATGCATGTCTAATTGATGTCCTATTTTCTTCTTCAGTCGTTGTTTCCAGGTTTAGGAATTGGGGCTGTACAGCTGTTAAAATAAATGGGCTTATATTTCTTGTAATTCATACTACAAATATACTGTTATTGGGCTGATTGTTATTGGGCACTGGATATTATGATGTCATGTTGTGGGCTTGTCAAGTTGTTACAGTTGTTGCAAGTTCGTTATGGGCTCAGGGTGTTAAGTGTAACATCAAGGGGTTTTGTGTATTGTACATAAAAGTTCAGGGTCTTCTTTGTATCTTATGATGACAGCTGATATATAATGGAGGAGAGAGAATGAAGCTTCCCACTTGTTCCGGATATTTTCTAGGGTTTCATTCACTTCTCTCTTTGTTCGTGCTTGTGGTGTTCATCTGGATTGTTCACCTTGGTTCATCTGGTGTTGAAGATCTTCATCATCTAGAGTTGTAGATCTCAGTGTTGAGATCGTGATTGTATTAGAGATCTTGTTGATCTCAGTTTTGATTTTACTTTGTGTAGGATCGTATTCTGACCCGAACGAGTCGTTCAGAGGCTTTCTCCTTGGTTTCAGGTGCGGAATTACAAGAAACTAAGGTAGAAACAGCAGGCAAATCACTTTAACTACTTGTTTTACTAATATCAGACGTTTACAGCTCAAATCTCGCACCGGCAAAGCTTCGGCACGATTTCTACACAATATTCTAACCGTTACAACTCAGATCGCTCATCAGGCTATATATAGAGATTAGGAACCGCTTATTGGACAGGCCCAATAAGCGGTCCAGACAAGTCATAAAAGCGGTCCAAGAATGCTGTCACTCGAGCGGTTCAGCATCCTTGTCACACGAGCGGTCCAACATGTGTCCGTTCGAGCGGCCCATACACTTGAGTGTCCAAATGAGCGATCCAATCATCTAATTTGACCCTATAAACGATCCAACATCTAAAACCTATACATTAACACTATTTCTATCATTCTAAGACTGTAAGACTCGAATGAAGATGTAGTCGACAGACAACTGCACCAACAGACTCCCCCTTGAATGTTGACGGAATCTTCAGTGAGAGTCTTCAACACGACATTCTCGGATATAGTTCGGTCTTCTTCAAGAATTCTGCCTGGATCTATCTTTCTTTGGCTATAACCTTCATCAGACTCCCCCTAACACCCTGCTAGGATAGTCGTCTGGGATTTTGTTACCACCATCGAAATTATCTCATGGCTTCTCTCTGTTCAGCTCATCATCTGTATATATCTCAAACACTCTATCACAAACAAATAAAGTTGTGATTCAACTTAATGAATCAACTTAATCATGTGATACTGTTTTCAATTAACTACTGCTTCACAAATTTGAAACATTAATTTCTGATTCAACCTAATGAATCATTTTAAACATTTCAAATGACTTAACCAACCTGTATGTTCATCAAGTTTAGCCTTTGAGATTTTGAAAATCAGCTCTTCACCATCATTTGTCGAAAATCTTTTTGGATTTTTGAAAATATGAAACATAAATGCAAAGACAGAAATTTAAATGCAAAACAAACATATTTTTGTGAGTTTGTGCAAGAGGATCATATCAGTTTTTGAGACATAACACAAGCACCGTTAAGCTTTTAATCGTTTTAAGTTCTAAACGATTCACGTAGATTGACGATATAATTGTCCTCTTAAATTTTCATACAATTTTCAATCTATTCAGGATACTATTTAGGTATTTTATGAACTTAGTTCAATTCATGTGTCCCACCTCTTGAATATACTCCCGTATCCAGAATCCCAATATTCAGTCTTACAGGTATGAACACTACAATGATGTCTGTACATAAATTAGGGGAAAGATGCGAGAACTGAGGGATCTCAGGTCAGAACTTCCGTTCAGCAGAGAGATATCAGCTTCGACTTAGCAGTGTGTCCCCTTTAGAGGATCTTTTCAGCTACAACAGATGATTATCAATTTTATTGTCTAATCAACTGAGGGCTTTATGCTATATTTCAAGCATTTTGTGGAAAGTATTAGCCAAGGACTAGGTCAAAACTACCGTTCAGCAGAAGTCCCGGAATAATACCCCAGACATCATAGAGTATAAACACCTAGTATATCAGAATACGAGACATTTCAAACGAGATTTCAGGGGTTACCTATATATCCAAGTAGTGTTCCTCACGAATTTCACAAGTTTGAAATTTTAGGTTTATATCCCGAATAAATCTACTAAATGTACAAAAACCTATCGTCACATCATCAGTGAGACCGTTTATCACATTTTACATTACATTTCTTTAGCATGCTGTGATAGTCCACTGATTTACTATCATTTCCTCTTTTTTTCGCAACAAAACTCATTTTTAAATTTTTAATGTTTTTGACATTTTCAAATTTTCTAATTTTTAAAATTTTTCTCCCCCTAAAATCAAAATATGTTTCAATTTTGATTTTCTGGGAAAATTTGAAACAAACTGTACAAACTTGACAACCTGATGAGAATCACTTCAATTCTCTATCCACCTGGCATAAACAATCAGAACTCCCCCTCACAACAAACTATTTTCCTATTGTGATTTCAAAACACTTAAGTTTGTTTTAATCAAAATGGTTTTTCCGGAAAACTTAGTTTGTTTACCAAACAGTTTAGGTACGGGGTTACTTCATCATCTTGTTTTCTACACAAAAGTAGGAAAATCCAAGTACAAGTTAATGTCCTTGATTTACCATATGCAGTCCAGAATCCTCTGTACCACTTGTAAAACATTCACAAACACAACCAAACCTCTTTACTGTTTGCATGATTGACGTTACCGAATAAAATTCAAGAAAGATGCCGATTCATGATCCACGATACCATCTTGGGATCTCCGGCAATTCCTGCAAAATCTTCAAACACAGATTTAAAAAGATGCCGATTCATGCTCCACTCTTACAAACCTGGGAGCTCTGGCAAGTCAGGTTTTTCTATTTGAAAAGTTTCACCCAAGCCTGACCAGCCTTGGGTGATTTTGAATTCTTATTCAACAATGGTGGAAAATTTTTCTCATCCATTGTTAAACTAGAATTCTCGACCTTTACCTCAACACATGGCTCCTCTGGCTTTACCATTCCAGAATCATTGCCTGAATGTGGCTTGTCTGACTTTAATGAGTCAGATTCATCGCCGACATGTGGCTCCTTTGTTTTCGAAGAAACAGATTCATCGCCAGGAAGTGAAAACTTCACTTTCTTCTTCTTCTTATCCTCTTTTGTCCTCAGATTTGCATCTGACGAATTCGGTTTTCTTGACTTTGCATCCGAGGGAGTTGATTCATCAGAACTTATATTCTTTCCAACGGATGAACCCGAGGACAAAATCTTTTCGAGATATTCTCTCGCTTTCTTTCTCTTTTTCCTCAGTCTGTCTTTCTGCCCCTGTGAAAGTTTAACTTTCTTTTCCTGAATTGACTGTTCTGGAACTTTAGGTTTAAGAACCTTTTGCTCCTGGGGCTTGACTTTGACTGGAATCTTCTTTGCCATTTTCTGAGAATTAGCCCTCAATCTGTCATTCGATCTTCTTGGGCAATCTCTGGCAATGTGACCTTTGATATTGCAATTATAGCACCTCCTGGTCTCATAACTCCAGTATTGGCAGTTAACAGCAATATGCCCCTGATATCCGCAGCTGTAGCACACCCTGTTATCATACCAGTTACCATTTTCACACCAAACGCTCAGATCATAACATTGTCTGGCTTGGTGATATTCCTTCCTCAAATGTGCTGGTTTTGACGCTTTTGCACTGTGGTTAGTCCTACACACAACAAATTTTGAATTTTCATTTTCTATTTTTTGTAATTTTTTCTTTTGATTGGATGATCGCACTGATGAGTTTTTTCCTTCATTTTTAAAGTTTTGATTCTGTTTTACAATCTTCTTCACAGGTTTTTGCTTAGAGCATTCACCTTTTTCAGTTGATTGCAGAACAGTTTTCTGAAATTTTTCTTTCAACTTTAAAAACAATTTTTGTTTTTCTTTTTTAACATTTTCATCATCAGACTCTGTCTCAGACTCATCTGCTGAATAAAATTTCTCATTTTCCTCATCAGTTTTATCATCACAATCTTTGACTTTGACTTTGTCAAAGTTTGTAGCATTTTTAATTATAGGAACTGAATTGATCGGTTTTGGATAAGGAACATTCAACTTGTCAGATTTAGTCGCAAAACTGATCAATTTCTTCTCAAGTTTATCTATCTTGATCCTGGAATTCTTAGCTTCTTCCTCAAGCTGAGATATTCTCTCAAGATGAGACTTGATGGAATTTTCATTCTCAACCTTCAAATTTTCAAGAACAGACTTTTCATTTATCAAAATTTTGATCTGTTCCTGAAATTTTGATTCATTCGCTTTCAGGTTTTTGTTTTCAAGCTTTATCTAGAAATCCTCATCTTCTGACGATTTCTTTTTGCTTTCAAGCTCTTTTACCAACTCTTTGATTCTCTTTTGAGCGCTTTCAACTTCTTTTTCAAGTTCGACAATCTTCTGAAGATGGGAATTTATCATCTTTTGTTTTTCAATGTTGTTTTTACTAAACACATTTCTCCGATCTTCAAGAATTTTCACTTGTCCCTCAAATTCTTGATTTTTCAAAGTCAAACTGTTAAAATCAACCAATAGTTTGTCATTTTCAGCTTTCAACTTCTCACAATCTTTTTCCAGAGAAAGAATCTGATTTTTAGCAACGTGCTTCTCGTCTTTCAACTTTTTGACTTCAGATGCCAAACTTGCCATGTCTTTCACGAGGTTGTCATTGTCAGTCTTAAAGTTGTCACACTTAGAGCACACTGTTTCATTCTTCACCGATTCTTCAGCTTTTGAAGTTTCTTCTGCTATCGCTATAAATGTACCTGCACAGAACATTTTAACGAAATCAAAAGGATTTCCATTATTATCAATATAACAACCTCGTTTGAAATCGTATTTCAGCACATGTTTTGCCCTGATACATTTACCAATCCTTTTGATCATCTCCTCAAACACATCTAAACTCAAATCTAGCACATTATATTCCAAAACCTTGATCAAATCTTTCTTTTTCTTTCTAACTTCAAGTTCATGAGCTTTAAGTTTGCTGATGAAATGATTTAGAGGTAGTTTTGAAAAATTTGAGTTCTCCCTTAAATTCTTCAAACATTCACCCCATTCAATCGGTAATGCATCTGCAAATTTATCCAATTTTTCAACATTTGACGGGTATATCTCATGATCTTTCATATAATTCAGTAAAACACTATATCGGTCTTTAAGATCATCCAACGTTTCGTCTTTCAGACACATGAAATATTTGAACCTTTTAGCCCAACCATCTTTGCTCACTTTTCTATACCCCTCATCTAGAAATCCGTTATTCCAGTTATTAAATCTTTCGAAATAATAGTTCTCCTGTTCATCAAACATCATTGCCATGTTTCGCAAAACAAAACGACACGTGTTTGTTGACGAATAAGCGATCTAAATGTGACAGAAAAGCGAACCAAACAGCAATTGAGCCAAATAAGCGGTCCAGATAAGCAATCCGGATGACAAATAAGCGATTCAAAAAAATTGTCTGAATAAGCGATCCAGAAATGATCCAAATAAGCGATCCACAATCAGTGAATTTGGAGCGGTCCAAATCAGTTCGAATAAGCGATCCAAGAACAATCCGACCGAATGAGCGATTCACAATGGTCCAGATAAGCGGTTCCTGATCGTTCGGATAAGCGGTTCCTGATCGTTCGAATGAGCGGTTCCTGATCTTTCGAATGAGCGGTTCCTGATCTTTCGAATGAGCGATCCTCGACCGTCCGGATGAACGGTTCAGAACTGTTCGATCGAGCGGTTCAAGCTATGTTCGAACGAGCGGTCCACATTCAAATCCAATTTTGATCCACTTAAACTTTGAGTTTTGATCTGAAACTTTCTAGGATTTATCTCGATACTATTTCGCACAATCTGTGAAAAATTGAGCAAATTCCGACCGTGAAATCTTCCCGAATCAGAAAAAGAAGGTGTAGAAGTAAGAAAAAGTGACGAAATCCAGCTAATTTCTGCAGAGAACCTCCTCCTGAGCTCTGATACCACTTGTAGGATCGTATTCTGACCCGAACGAGTCGTTCAGAGGCTTTCTCCTTGGTTTCAGGTGCGGAATTACAAGAAACTAAGGTAGAAACAGCAGGCAAATCACTTTAACTACTTGTTTTACTAATATCAGACGTTTACAGCTCAAATCTCGCACCGGCAAAGCTTCGGCACGATTTCTACACAATATTCTAACCGTTACAACTCAGATCGCTCATCAGGCTAAATATAGAGATTAGGAACCGCTTATTGGACAGGCCCAATAAGCGGTCCAGACAAGTCATAAAAGCGGTCCAAGAATGCTGTCACTCGAGCGGTTCAGCATCCTTGTCACACGAGCGGTCCAACATGTGTCCGTTCGAGCGGCCCATACACTTGAGTGTCCAAATGAGCGATCCAATCATCTAATTTGACCCTATAAACGATCCAACATCTAAAACCTATACATTAACACTATTTCTATCATTCTAAGACTGTAAGACTCGAACGAAGATGTAGTCGACAGACAACTGCACCAACACTTTGTTTTGTATTTCTGTTATGTTCAACAGATTTTACTAATCTGTTGAACTTGTATTGTATTTCATATAGATCTCATAAGTTTGAGATCTAGGGTTACTGGTTGGGTGTTTTTTCTGGTTTGGGTAAATCAATAAAAGTTTTGTCACTGTTGTGTCACTAGATCTGGTGTGTTCTTTATATCTTTGTTAGATCTATACCATTTTACATGGTATCAGAGCATCTCAGGCTCTGAACTTCAGATCTAAGTCTTCCGCTGTTAGGGTTGTTTGATCTTTTGTACTGATTTGTTTGTTGTTTTTTGGAAGCAAGCTGTAACCCAAGAAGGTTACAGTATTATATTTCTTGAAGGTGTTGCACTCACTGTGAGAGTATTCTTTCCCTTGTCTTTCTTTTGATTGGATTAGTTGAAGTCGGGGTAGTGAGGACTGGCACCTTTATTTGATTGTTTGTTTTCTTCTTTGTGTTTTGTCTTTGTGTTCTTTATTGGTTGTGTTGATCTTAGGGTTTGGCTCCTGTATTAAGACCTGTCCAGGCACTATAAGTGATGAACCTGGAATCTGGACACTGATACAGCTTCGCCTTAGGGTTGTTATTCTTTGTTTGTGTATCTGTTCTGTTTGATTCTGTGTTGTGATTGTTAGATCTTGTTATCATGGGTGATGCTGATCCAAATGCTAGTACATCTCAGACCTTAATAAGTAAACTAGATATTGGAGATCCTTTGTATCTTCATCCGAGTGACTCTAGTGCCCTTACTATTGTTAGTGTTAAGTTGAAAGGTACTGAGAATTATTCTGTGTGGTCTACATCTATGAAACTAGCTTTAGAAGCAAAGAATAAGTTTGGCTTTATAAATGGAAAATGTGAAAGATCCACTGAGGATCATGTGCTTGCTAGTCAGTGGGATAGATGTAATTCTGTGGTGTTAACTTGGCTTCTGAATTCTGTTTCTGAGGAGTTGTTTCTAGGTCAAGTTTTTTCTAGTTTAGCTTCAGAGGTTTGGGAGGATTTAAAAGAAACCTATGACAAGATAGATGGTTCTGTGGTTTATGATTTGTTCAAAAAAATTAATTGTATTTCTCAAAATGGTTCAACTGTGGCTGACTATTATAATAGATTAACAACTATGTGGAAGCAGTTTGATGCTATGCTCAAACTGCCTACATGATCTTGTAAAGCAGCTAAAGATTATAATGATTTTTCAATGTTAATCAAGTTAATGCAATTTCTTATGGGACTTGATGATGTTTATCAACCAGTAAGAACAAATCTGTTAACCAGAGAAGTTTTTCCATTTGTCAAGGTTGCTTTTTCTGTGGTTTCTAGAGAGGAATCACATAGGATGTCTAGTAATAATGGGTCAAAAGGTCAGAGTGTATCTTTTGTTTCTAAATCTAATCAATCTTTTGAATCAAAAAGGAAAGCATCTAATCAAAGAGGACCTAATCCTGGATTAAAGTGTACACACTGTAATATGATAGGCCATACTGTTGATAGATGTTTTGAGTTAATTGGCTATCCTCCAAATTTTAAAAAAAGGCCTAACAATCTATCTGGTAAAGCAACTGTTACTTGTAAATCTAATGCTACTGTTGGATCTTCTGGTAGTGGGTCTACTTCTGGTATGCCTTTTACATCTGAACAGATAGCCAAGTTGTTAAGCTTAGTTGGTGAAAAATCTGCTAATGTGTCAAATACTGGAGTGGAATCAACAGGTGTAGGAGGTGAGTCCTGTTTGGTTAATAATTGTGTTAGTTGTTCTAGTTCTTTATTCTTTGGTGGTGCTTTTAGTTGGATTGTTGACTCTGGGGCAAGTCAACACATGGTTAATGATGATAAAGATATGTTTAATGTAGTTGATGTTTCTGAATTTGATATTAAAGTTGGTCATCCAAATGGTACTAATGTTAAAGTGTTAAAAATTGGAAATGTCAAATTAATGAATAATGTGGTTTTAAAAGATGTGTTTTATGTCCCAGGGTATCATGTCAACCTAGTATCTGTTCATAGATTAGCTAAGGATAATAGTATTGAGGTTGTGTTCAATGAGGATAATTGTGTGTTACAGGATTCCAAGTCAAGGAAAATCCTGGTGACTGGTAGTCAGGATAGTGGTCTGTATTTTGTTGGTAGAAATGGTAATTCTGTGAATGTATGTTTTAATAGTTTTGTTAAGGAAAGTTTATGGCATAGTAGGTTAGGTCATCCTTCTGACCAAGTTCTAGCTGTGTTGAAAGATAACTTTGATGTTAAAAATGTTGAACATGGGCCTTGTGATGTGTGTCATAGAGCCAAACAAGTTAGAGTTCCATTTCCTCTTAGTGAACATAAAACTAAGTCAGTAGGTGAGTTAATACATCTTGATTTGTGGGGGCCATATAAAGTTACTAGTTATGAGGGGTTCAAATATTTTCTAACTGTTGTGGATGATTTTTCTAGAACAGTTTGGTGTTACTTGTTAACAAGTAAAACTGAAGTGTTTGACAACTTTTGTAACTTTTATGAGCTGATATTAACACAATTTGAGAAGAGAATAAAAATTATTAGAAGTGATAATGGAACTGAGTTTGTTAATAACCAAATGAACTTGTTTTGTAAAAACAAAGGGATTTTGCATCAAACTTCATGTGCTTATACTCCACAACAGAATGGAGTTGTGGAGAGAAAGCATAGACATCTTTTGAACACAGCTAGAGCTTTGATGTTTCAGGGTAACTTGCCTATTAAGTATTGGTCTGATTGTGTTTTAACTGTTGTTTACTTGATTAACAGGTTACCCTCATCTGTGTTAAATGGTAGGAGTCCATATGAAGTTGTGTTTGGTTTTAAACCCTCATTAGTTCATCTAAGGAACTTTGGATATCTTTGTTTTAGTATAATCTTGTCTGAATCTGATAAATTTGCTTATCATGCTGATAAGTGTGTTCTCATTGGTTATTCAAATATAAAAAAAGGATATAAATTGCTGTGTTTAGATAATAGAAAAGTATACTTTTCTAGAGATGTGAAATTTTATGAAAGTGTGTATCCTTTTAAGTCTAACTTGGATAAAAATCAAGAGCAGCTTAATAAAACTGAGTTAAATCAGATTAATTTTTTTGATTTTATTGAAACAATAGCATCTAAAGTTCCTGCAGTTCCCAATGATGAAGAGGGTACAGCTGGTGCTCAAGATCACTGCAGTGATGATCAGCAGCCAGTGTCACCCTCTACATCTGCCACTGCTCCAAGTGTTGACAATGGTCAACATGATAATGAACAGTTAGGTAGTAGTTTGGGTAACATTGGTGAGGCAGAGGACACTGTAGGATCACATGTTGAGACCAACCTATCTGAGGGACAATCTGTTAGGAAATCATCTAGAAAAGTAGTTTTTCCACAAAGGTTTAATGAATATGTTGTAGAAGGAAAAGTTAAATATGATATTGAAAAGGTGGTTAACTATGCAAATTTGTCTGCTGAGAATTTGTGCTTTGTTTCATCTTTCAATAAAGCTGTTAAGCCTAGTTCATATAATGAAGCTGTAAAAGACCCTAGGTGGATAGAGGCCATGAACAATGAAATGGAGGATCTGTATAGAAATAACACCTGGGTTATTGTAGATTTGCCTAAGGGTAGAAAACCCATTGGGTGTAAATGGGTGTATAAGATAAAGTATAAGGCAAATGGTGAAGTAGAAAGGTATAAAGCTAGACTAGTTGCTAAAGGATTTAATCAAAGAGAAGGTATTGATTTTAGTGAAACTTTTTCACCTGTTGTTAAAATGGTAACTGTTAGAGTTATATTAAAGCTTGCTGTTAATAAAGGTTGGCCTTTATATCAACTTGATATAAATAATGCTTTTATGTATGGTTCTTTATCTGAAGATGTTTATATGTCATTACCACAGGGTTATTTTGATAATGAGAAAAATAAAGTGTGTAAGCTAGTTAAATCACTTTATGGGCTTAAACAAGCCCCTAGGAAGTGGAATGAAAAGTTAACTTCTGTTTTGCTTGATATGGGTTTTGTTCAAAGTCTGTGTGACCATTCTTTGTTTGTTATGAACAAAGGTGATGTGTTAGTTATATTGCTTGTCTATGTTGATGATATTGTGATTACTGGAAACAGTTTACCAGAAATCACAAGAGTTAAAAGTTGTTTAAGTAAAAGTTTTCAAATTAAAGACTTAGGCATTTTGAAGTACTTCCTTGGTATAGAAGTCTTGTATTCTGGTGGGTCTGTTTGTTTGTCTCAAAGGAAGTACTGTTTGGAGTTGCTCAATGAGTTTGGATACCTAGGGTGTAAACCTGTTGGTACTCCAATTGAGCAGTCTCATATTATTACAAATAAAACTGACAAAGATGAGAAGTTTTTGGAAAATATCAATGGTTTTCAAAAATTAATTGGCAAGTTGATATACTTGTCATTAACACGTCCGGATATAAGTTATACAGTTCAGTTTTTGAGTCAATATATGCACAAACCTTGTCAGTCACATTTAGATATAGCTTTAAGACTGTTAAGGTACTTAAAGCAAAGCCCTGGCAGGGGTGTTATGTTCAGGAAAACAGGTAGCCTTGATTTGTCAGGATATGTGGATTCTGAGTGGGCAAAGTGTACTAAGACTAGAAAGTCTGTTACTGTTTTTGGGGTGTTTCTTGGAGGAACACTTGTGTCTTGGAAGAGCAAAAAACAAGGTATTGTTTCTAGATCTACTGCTGAGGCTGAGTACAGGGCGATGTGCTCAGCCACTTGTGAGGTAATGTGGATTAAGAACATTTTAACTGAGTTAAATGTGAATTATGCTTTGCCTGTAACACTATTCTATGATAGCAAGTCTGCTATTTCTATTTCTTTAAATCCTGTGTTCCATGAAAGAGCAAAACACTTTGAGTTGGACTTGCATTTTTTGAGAGAAAAAATTGCAAGTGGCATTATTGACCCACAAAAAAATTGCATCTGATAATCAGATTGCAGACATTTTCACTAAGGGCCTAAATGTTGGACAACACAGTGTGTTGTGTGAAAAATTAGGTTTGTTTGATATGTTTGCTGTATGAATTATGGGGGGATGTTAAAATAAATGGGCTTATATTTCTTGTAATTCATACTACAAATATACTGTTATTGGGCTGATTGTTATTGGGCTCTGGATATTATGATGTCATGTTGTGGGCTTGTCAAGTTGTTACAGTTGTTGCAAGTTCGTTATGGGCTCAGGGTGTTAAGTGTAACATCAAGGGGTTTTGTGTATTGTACATAAAAGTTCAGGGTCTTCTTTGTATCTTATGATGACAGCTGATATATAATGGAGGAGAGAGAATGAAGCTTCTCACTTGTTCCGGATATTTTCTAGGGTTTCATTCACTTCTCTATGTGTTCGTGCTTGTGGTGTTCATCTGGATTGTTCACCTTGGTTCATCTGGTGTTGAAGATCTTCATCATCTAGAGTTGTAGATCTCAGTGTTGAGATCGTGATTGTATTAGAGATCTTGTTGATCTCAGTTTTGATTTTACTTTGTTTTGTATTTCTGTTATGTTCAACAGATTTTACTAATCTGTTGAACTTGTATTGTATTTCATATAGATCTCATAAGTTTGAGATCTAGGGTTACTGGTTGGGTGTTTTTTCTGGTTTGGGTAAATCAATAAAGTTTTGTCACTGTTTTGTCACTAGATCTGGTGTGTTCTTTATATCTTTGTTAGATCTATACCATTTTACAACAGCTCTTATGCAGGTATTTCCTTACTCGTTTTTTTTTTTTTTATGCAACGTTTCATCCCCGTCATCAATCCGGCCACCGATCGTCAACGGTATTCATTCTAGATCTACCTCACTTCACTCTACACGCACACTTTTATCTATTGTTTTCAGTACTTCAATGGATTACGATATTGAACAATAATAATTATACTAAGTTTCAGTTTAAGGCGTTCTTCATGACTTTACAATTTCAGTTATGTGTAGCTGTTAATTCTGATTTCAATTATCTTAAGGTGAACTTTTTTTGTTTGCGGCTTTAAATCGGTGACTCCAAGTTGTCTTTATGGTTAGGGATGGAAGTTCATATTGCTGATACTCTGCTTCATTGCCTTTTGAAGTTCTAATCTTTTCTAACTCATTTTTGGTCTTCTCTGCTTCATCCACAAATTCAGGGATTGATGTTTCAAATTAAGGTGTTTTTTTTTTTACCGATTCTAACTAGAGGATATAACCAGAAAACTTGTTAAGTTACATCAAAACAGAAGGTAGACGGGCAACAAGCTGCGCCGCCAACCCTTTCTGAATTGCAAACCCCAACCCTTTCTTAAGGTGTTGTGTTTCCTTTAGCGAATTTCATTTGGATTGGTTGTAATTTTACTTTTCTTCTCACTAAAAAAAAGATGTACATAGGCACCAGCTTGTACACGTAAAGAACTATCACTATCGAGTTTCTTGAATTAATGTGCTAAGTTATTGTTGTTTATTTGGATGGTCTGAGGTTAAGTACTCTTTAAGGAACCAGAAAGCCCCACCAAATGTGAGTTTTGAGTATATTTTTTTTTTATATTTGAAAATTGAACATGCGACTTTCAGATTGGAAGTATATACATATCATAGAAGTTGCACTTTCAGAGTTGAAATGTTCGTTTGCATCGTAATTAGGTGTTGAATGAGTACTTTGGAGTGGGATTGTATAACTTGGTTTGTATAGCTTTTAGGAAAACTAAAACTAATCAGCCCATTTTGCATTAATGTGCATTTTCCAGCTTGCAAAGCTAGGAGATCGAATCTCAAGTGAGCTTTAAGGTATCTTGGTGTTTATTTTGACTATTTTTCATATAATGAATACACCATACGTCCTTAAAATGTAACCTTTATTTGTGAGTGATCTCACTGTACCTAAAAGTGTAACTTTTATTTCGTTCTATCTAAATTTTCATTATGCAATGGTTTTTTATGGCGATTAATGATGTTTCTTAACTCATTTTGATTATTGGATTGAGTGGTTTGATTAGGGTTTTTAATTGATGTTTTTTAGGATTTAGTTCTGAACCAATTACGCAATTGTCAGATAATTTTAAATAGATGGATCGAGTGTTTTTTATAGTCTTCATGTGCTTTGGAAATACCAAGTATGGATTTTCTTCAATAACCTGTTAGTAAATTATTCAAAGTAGGTGAGCTCTTAATTTCTTTTTATTTGAGATCAGCATATTAGATGACATATAATTGAGCACATCAAAAGGCTAGGCCGTTAAGAATTTTCATATTAAGTGGTTTTTATAGTCTTTTAATTGAGCCTAGACCCGCTTTAACCTGGCCCAAAAATTTATACGTGTATCCTAAATCCATTTACTTTTGCTATTTATTATATTTATGTATTGTAATAACCTTTACTAAATCTGTTCACTTTCAGATTCTGATCCACCATCAAAAAGGTTAGGCTAAGACGGATTCATGGAGTAAAGCTTGATTTGCTGAAGCCTTCTCTTTTGTCCACTTAGTAGTCTTGAACTAAAATCGCCTAATGCATTCCTTTTGTACAAATCATCCTTCAAGCAACAACACATCATCGACTCCCTACTAAATACGTATATAAGCAGCTTTATGGATTAACTAGGAAAACTTGTAACTAATGTTAAAGTTTATGCTAATGTCAACGCCATGTATGCCTAGCCATGCCAATTTTTGTTAGCTGCATCTATAAAAAGCTACATGCTTACTTAATCACAAGTTGTTATTAATATGACTAATGTTTGCAAACATAACTATTTGAAACTAGCTTGTAATGTCGCGCAACGCTCGACGGCTGATACACCTAGTTTCTTTAGAAATCTAATATCTAATACTAACAAAAAAAAATCCAATAAATGCCACTTGGCAATCTCTTATTTTATAGAATACAATAAATGCCATATGGCATCCTCTTATTTTATAAAATTATTTAATTCTTTAATAATAAATTAATTATATAATATAATATCTAATTCTAATTTATGATTAAATAAATACATAAATGATCTATAGTTAAAACCTATTATTTTAATACTTCATAAAATAAAATAGTTTAAATTACATAAAAGCTTATGCGATTATATATAAAATTGATACATGAGTTTATCTAACGTATGAATAAAAACTAAAAAGAGAAACTAATTGGGAGGACATCTTGCAAAAAGACTAAAAGTTATTGAAATGTGATTTAAAATTATAGATGGAGAGAATTTAATATTTTGAAGTTATAGAGTTGTGACACCTTTTAATTTATAGATGAGAGAATATCAAGGTTCTTTAGCCACACTGATTTGTGATAAATAAATGTGTTTTTAGTTTAATAGAGTTAAAAAATATACAATATATTTCCAATTTTTTAGCGGGTAAATGATACTCCTACTCTATTTTACACCAAATATGCAAAAATAGTACTATAAAACATTAACATTTTCTATAATGTTTTAGGGTACCTTTGTTAATGGCAAATGGTACTTCTACCCTGTTTCACGCTATAATAAAAATTAATATTATTTTTATACACTATTATATGTAGCGTAATTCGTAACCTCATTCATATGTATATATGTGTGTAATACATCGTTTTCAGTATTCAACCTATGTAATACACGGGCTATCATGGTATTTCAGTCTCGTATTGCTAATTAACATATGTCGTTAAACACATAAAGTAATTTTTAAAGATTATATAATTATATCGTTTATATTGTATAAACGCATGTAATACGCGGGTCCATAACCTAGTCTAATTATATAAGATAATCAGATTCATGTTTAATTAAATTCTCAAAATCGTGTTTAATTTATATAATTTCATATTTACTTTATTTTATAATTTTTTTATTAAAATTCAAATCTATATGATACTTTACCAATTAATTATTCAAACGCATTAAAAGGATAGTGCTATAGCGGTACCCTGAAGAGTTTCTTTAGGGGAGGTCGCTAGTTAGAGTCTCCTTCATGACAAAATGTTATGCGGAAACAAAGGGTTTTACCACAGTAAGCCTTCGGGCGATGAGTTTCCTCTGGAAATGCTAAAGGATTGGGTCATCGGTGCTGTCTGCGACCATGGGCGTGGATGACCTTTTGCCTATAAATAGATGTACCTGGATGACCTAGTTTTATTAGACGGTCAAATAAAATTATTCAAACATTTACCACTGCATCGCTCAGACACCCTCTAAAAATTATAAGAATAAATTACTTTTTGAGTTCCAGTGTTTTGGTGGTTTTAACCACTTGAAACAAAAATCAAAAGGTTTCACAGCTTGAGTCCCTAACCGCTCATTTTATAACGTTTTGAGTCCAATTTTTAACACTTGTACTTTTGATTTTGGACTTAAGTGGTTAAAACCACTAAAACGCTAGAACTCAAAATGTTATAAAATGAGCGGTTAGAGACTTAGAGCGTTATACTTTTTGATTTTGGATTCAAATGGTTAAAACTACTAAAACACATTAAATGAAATTAAAAAGTAATTTAGGGGCTGTTTGTTAACTCTTAATGAAGCTCTTAATAGTTCAGACCTCTTACTGATTTAGCACTTAATGGTTCAGACTGTTTGTTTCACAAGCAGATGCTTGAATGGTTCAGACATTTGCCTCTGAATGGTTAAGATTTATATAAAGTCTGAATGGTTAAAGACCTTTAATCTGAATTGGTCAGATATTTACCTCTGAACGGTTAAGCATTATACAGGTTCTTAACGATTCAGACCTCTTACTGGTTCAACATTTAATGGTTCAGATCTCTTAATGGTTCAGCACTTAACCATTCAGATGTAGCCAAACAACCCTTACTCTAACTATAATGTATCACACATGAGAAAATGACTAGGTTCGTAATTTTATAACATTAATTACCAAGCAATTACAATACCACCATCGTGTAATAACTCGTAATATTATTATGCAACCGCCAACCGCTGATGACGGAGAAGAACAACAAATAAAAGCGGATGTTAAGGACGATTATACAAAAACCATGATCTTCTTTCCATTGAATTCTCTCTAAAACATCTTTTGTCGGTCCATTATCCAACCTCCGATCATATCTCCCACAAACCACTTCCCAAAATCTAACATTTCCTTGCGTTAAATTCGTTTTTGACGTCTAAAATCGATAAAAACAACGTTAATTCAAGCACAAATCCATCGTCATTGTTTTAAGGAAAAGGGTTTTTCAATTTAAGGCAGATTCTACCGTTGAAGTGATCAGATTCGTAACTCGGTTTGAGCTTTGGAGCAGTGGAGGGTGTTGATGATCAAAAGGTATTGTTGAGTTTTGTATAACATGGGTTTTTTTTTTTAATTTATGAAGTGGGATTGTTGTAGGATCATAATGTTTGTTGACTGTTTGGTGAAAATTTGGAGAAATTTAGGTTGATTTTTGTTATTTGGATCAAATTTATATGTTGTTAATTATTGAACATCATGTGATCATGGGACAACAAAATATGTTGTACAATGAGCCACCAATGCATATGATGAACCTTGTATGGTATGTTATGGTGGGGTCATGTTGTTTCAAGTTTCAACAAACTTGTGTAGTTGTGTTACCTGCCCGAAAATCACGGGCAGCTGCCCTATGCGAGTGAACTTTGTAACACACATGTATTTTTACAGTTGCAGTGAATCATCAGATTGTTATAAGATCAGGTTGTTCGGGTGTGGTACCTATGACCTCTGAGGGGAATAGAGTCACTGGTGCGGTGGGGTTTGAGTTTGATCCCTTGGTGGTGAGTAACGGTGGCCATTTGGTTCGTGGTGGTCAATTGGTTCAAGCAGTACCTGCTGGCGGTTATTCATGGAATCACGCTCATGGTGTGCCCTATCTGCAAGGTATTTATTTCCATGTTATCTTGAAAAGATGTCGGTTTACTTATATTTGTTTCGTTTGTATAAAATCTCGATCGTTTAATGAAAGATATGGTGTGAAAACACTATAATGTGTTATTATTGTATTTTAGATTCGGGGTTTCATGGATACCGAGTTGCAACCATGAGTAGAAACTCGCCGGCTGTTATGCATCCTCATCAAGTGACCTACAATGTTTATCAACCACCACTACCACCGCAGATACTACCTCCACCGCCACCTATGCTGCCAATACAAGCTCAAAACATGGACATTCAGTTGCAACAACCATCAACTTCACATAGGCATTCTACAAGAACCTCGCAGATGTATCCCTATCAGAATGATGCTCCAGTGCCTCGGTTTGTGGGTCCTGCACTACCACATGGTGTTATGGTATACGAAGCTCGTCGACAACAATTGATGATCAACTCAATTGCAAGGCATCGTAGCTTTTCCCATCACAGAGTTACTCTCGAAGAGGTACTCTCTTGCTCTCACACAAGCCGACATGCACAAATGGGCCAAATCATCATATTAATTTAACCGGCTTAAAGTCATTCAAAGTCTATTTCTAACGCATACAGTCTCCCAAATCATAATTTTTAGAAATTAATCATAGTTAACACATTTGTTATTTAAGAAAAAGAATAAAAAGGTGTTTGTAGGACAACCCAACCACGATCCGGTCTGTTTCAACCTGCAGCCCTTTTGACCCATTACTAAACTCGTCTGACCCTCCTATCTTGCCACCACTAGTCTGTAGAAGATAGTAAGAAAACGAAACTACACTTTACAAGAATGACTTTAGGTAAAAAGTGGCAACGACAGACGTTCTTTTTGCTTTTTGCGTATATGTTTTCCGATATTCTTTCAAACTATAAATGGCATTTTGAGCAACAATGATTGCTTTACAACAAATGCCAAATACGACGGATCAAAAGTCGGTCTCGTAAATGCGTATGAACTATGAAGATCATCATTTATTATATCTTATATTTGGTCTTTTAATCATCACATCATTCTCGCTGTCGTTTTATTTCTATGCAGGCGTTTCAAGCACTACGCGAACAGCTTGGCGAAGCTGTTGACACAGGCTTGCCGGTTAAGTTTATTTCAGATAATCTAAAAACAAGAATATTCACCTCACCAAGACATCATTCCCAAGATTTAACATCACCTGCTGATGAAGAACCTTATCTCTGTGTAATTTGCCAGGTATTTCTTAACAAAAACCACGGTTTTCATTATATTCCTATTGGCTTTGGTTATTCAATCATATCATAATTTCGGGGATTTAGAGTTTCGAATTAAGATTTTCGCTTGTGGAAATCACATGATTGTTGCTATTGCAGATGGAGTTTGAGGATCAAGAAAAGATCGGGATGCTTGATTGTTGCCATGAGTACCATGCAAAATGCATCAAAAAGTGGTTAACTGTGAAGAACAACTGCCCCGTTTGCAAATCCACAGCACTTCGCTAAACGAATGGTGCTTTATCTTTCCCTTATAAATAAATGGTAAATATTAAACTTTCATGTCTTATAGTCGTTTTGGAGATGCAACAGCCGATAAATCTCTTTCGAAACCTTTTCTAGCAGACTATTTTTACTGTCGCGGAGTTTCTTAGTGTGTTTATATGTATATATTGGTGTGTGTGTGTGTGTACATATAGATTGTTGTTCATTTGGATGCTGGTAATTTTGTATATATGGTTTAGCTTAGACAATGCCAGTTGTTTGCTTTTATTTTATTAATTGGAGTTTACCAATTACCATCACTCATACAACAAAAAAGCAAACACATGGAACAACGGGTTTATCGAATCGATTAATGTCATATAAAGAAACTCTTTGATATTACAAAAAGAATCATAGAAATCGCATATGTTACTTAATAGTCTTGAACCCAAAATGATCAAATGTACTTCAAGAAAACTGTCTCAAATCCTACACATATAAAAACACAAATGGACCAAATAATTTGAAACAGAGGATACTTACTCAGATAACTCAACATATTCTTAAGCAGAGCAGCAACCAACTTTCTTAACATCATCCTTTGACCCAACATTAATGGTTTGACCTTTAGGCAGAGCTGAAGGATCATCACCTGCTTCAAGTGCTTTCCGGCTCACAACCTGATGTATTTGTGTAAGAACCTCTGTGAATGCGGTTTCAACATTCAATGCCTCAAGAGCTGACGTTTCCATAAAGTATGTGTTCTCCTTCTCCGCAAACGTTTTTGCCTCCTCAGTGGGGACTGCGCGCAAATGGCGCAAGTCGGCCTTGTTTCCTACTAACATTATCACAATGTTTGGGTCCGTGTGATCGCGAAGCTCTTTTAACCATCTCTCAACGTTCTCAAAGGTGACGTGGCGTGATGTGTCATACACTACCAGTGCCCCAACAGCGCCTCTGTAGTATGCACTTGTGATTGCACGGTACCTAAAGATCAATCAGTGTAGTTTCTTAAAAATTGACAATATAATTAGGGCCAAATGAAATCTATAACTAATCGCAGATAATACCAAAACTGGAAAAATCTTTTCAATCCAACCAATTAAATTCCAAAATCAATAAAATATTACAATGGTTCTTGGATAGAAAGCACATTTTCCCACATAAATTCAAGAGATTCAAGGCCAGTGCTACACAAATACCACTGACTGTTAACGATTTAAGTGGCACAGCGAAAAGCAACCCACAAGATGCACAAACGATTGAAAATAAAAGCAAGAACACGACAATTTACGTGGTTCAGATTCGATGTGAATCCTACGTCCTTAGTAGAAGCAGATTACAATTACATCACAGGGTATTTATAAGATCTAAACTAGGGTTTATAACTTGCTAAACAAAAACATAAATATGGGCTTTAACCACTTAAACAAAGCTGGCCCCAAATGCTTCTAATTAGACAACTTTAACTGAGCCTAACCCAACCCCAAAAGTCTTCACATTAAACCCAACACTAGCACCATAGTTATTAAAGCGAGCGCCCAGGCGCGCCTAGGCGCAAATAAAGCCCCGGGCCCAACAGATTGCCCTGAGTGTGCCTCGCGCCTTTAATAACTATGCTTCAGGTTAGTTCATGTCATAGTTATTAAAGCGAGCGCAGCAAATAAATCCCCGCGCCCAACAAATCGCCCTGAGTGCGCCTCGCGCCTTTAATAACTATGACTAGAACACTGTACTGACACCACTCACCACTGACACGTTGTACTGATCATATGATAGAGCGAAAATGTTCATAAGCATTGTATGACCATAGTTGTTAATAGCGAATAGCGGACGGTAGCGACAAGCAACCAATACGCTACATAGCGATAGCGATGAAATAGTGGGCGCTATTTTATGCTTAGCGACGCGCTAGGAGAAAATTTTAGAAATAATTTATATGTATATGATATCAAAATACGGCGTTTCTATACCTATTTTTAACAAAAAAAATCCTGAAATCCAGATATTGTATAAGTATATTTTATCACTATTTATATTAAAACCAAAAAAACAAAAAGAAAAAAAAAAATTGAAATCTCGCTAGTTACTCACTATGGAGGTGCCCAAATCAGATAGCGATGAATGAGTGCTTCGGTACGCTATTCGCTATAGCGCCATTAACAACTATGTGTATGACCAGCCGTATGATGTGTTGAAATGACTGATGTAACCACAAATAAAGTCACATACGACAATCTCTGGTGTGCAAGCTTTATTTAACATCATACAGCCGTACGATGTGACAAGCACGCTAAAGGACACATTTGCAAGTGGTGTTTGCATAGTATCACTAGTTTATTAATTGCCAAAAAAGATATACAAATGGATGATCATGAAGGACTAGTTGCCAAAAAAGATATATAAATGGATGATCATGATAGATTTAACTGCCAAAAAAGAAATGCAATATTATGTATCCGCAATTTCGTGAAAAAAAAAACCCTAGAAAATATCACAGATCGAGATCCGAAATCACCGGAGATTAAAAAATACAAAACCTAGAAATCATCCAATTCACAAATCTCATACAAAGTAATCTCAGATTTCAAACAGTAGAGCACGCGTACAGATCAATACGTATAACAAGAGTATATATAGATACAACCAATAAAAACATAATAATAATACCTTTCCTGACCAGCAGTATCCCAAATCTGAGCCTTAACAATCTTATCATCAACACGGATACTTCTAGTAGCAAATTCGACGCCGATAGTCGACTTAGATTCAAGATTGAACTCGTTCTTAGCAAATCTGGACAACAAATTGGATTTGCCGACACCGGAGTCGCCAATCAGGACTAATTTGAAGAGGTAATCGTAGTCGTCGTCGGCTCTGTAAGCCGCCATGTTGATTTGCTGCTGTTAGGGTTGATGATTGTGTGTCCGATTGATGATTTGGAGTTAGATTATGTATGAAGCTTTTCTAGGGTTTATGTGAAGATGATGATGATCAAGATTTGGTAGCACAAGATTCACGAGAGAGAGAGAGAGAGAGAGAGAGAGAGAGAGAGAGAGAGGGAGGCGGGGACGCTTTTCGCAATGGAGATTTAATAGATAAACTTTTTTACCGTTCAAAAAAAAAAAAAAATAGATAAACTTTCTTTTTCTTTTTTTTTATTTTCTTTTTTTTAGCAAAAGATAATGAGAAGGATGTTGCATGTTAAAGTGATGTGTTTTTTTTTTTATAGGAGTGTAAATGAACCGAACGTTCAGTGAACAGTTTGTGAACCGTTCGGCGGGAAGTTCGTTTATGTTCGTTCATTTAATAAACGAACAAACATGAACAAGAAATTTCGTTCGATTAGTTAAATGAACGAACATGAACAGAGGTCTCGTTCGTTCGATTGCGTTCGTAAACGTTCGGTAAGGTGTTCGTGAACATTCGTTGATTTGCGTTCGTTTATGTTCGTATATTTGTGTTTTAATTGAAGATCTTTGTACTTTCTTATATTTTGTTTGTATTTTTTATATTATTAAACTTTTATTTATTTTATTTCCCTAACAATTAAACTAGGAAACCCACTTTCACCTTGCTTATACATCATTTCCCTTTCATTTCTCATTATTTACATCCACGAATACGATCGACCCCCGTTCCACAATAAGGGATTCAAGTTCGAGTGCTACTCTCTGGGCCATCTATCTTTATCCTTCTTCGTGTTCGCCAAATTTATTTGTGTTCGTTTGTGTTCGTGAACCGTTCGCGAACACGCTCATTTCCTTAATGAACGAACACGAACATAAAATCTCGTTCGGTAAGTGTTCATGAACCGTTCGTGAACACATTTATTTCCTTAACGAACGAACACGAACAAAGCCTTGTTCGTGTTTGTTCAGTTCGTTTACAGCCCTAGTTTTGATGTTAAGTGAATGTTAAATTAAAAAAAAATATCTTCTCTGTTAAAAATAAAAGTTAAAAACCAAACAATACAAATAGGCTCCACCTAAATAATAAAAACAAATTAATTAAAAAAAAATTTGTGGGGTCCACCCCCAACTTCACTTTTTTTTCATCTCATCACTACCTTTAACCACCATATCACCACTCGCCTCCACCATAACCACCACCTATAACTTAATTAAATCCGACCCCTCTTAAAATATTTTTCTATTCATCCCCACCAACACAACCATCTTAACCACTTAAACCCACAAATATGAAAACCACTTTTAATTTAACCCGCCACAAGATTTAATTTAAGCTGACTATTCAACTAGTAACTACTTAAACCTATAAATATGAAAACCACTTTAAATTCAACCTGCCACAAGATTTAATTTTAAGCTGACTATTCAACTAAAATTTTTGGATCAGGGCACACGTGAGAATCAAGATTAACTGTTAAATTAAGATTGCGGTAGTAAGTGAAGCGGGCTGAATTAGAATTAGAATTAAAAGGGAAACGATGAGACAAGGGGAAACGAGAGTTATGTTGGCCATTGGCGGCAACTCTATTATTGTTACTTGCAGTAGCCGTTTGGTGGTTGTGGCAATGGTGATGGTGGTGGTGGCTGAGTGGTGATGGCGACGGTGGAGATAGAGGTGGTTTTGATTGCAGTAATCAAGATGTCGGCCGGATTTTTTGATTGCAGCAGCCAGAGCCAATGGCGGAGATGAATGATGGTGGATGGTGGACGCACGACGGAGGTGGTGGTGGTTCTCCGGCGGAGGGTGGTGGTGGTTGTAGTTGATGTTGGTGGCTATAGTGAACGAGAGAGAAAGGGGATAAGTTTACAATAAACCATGTGGGCCCCACCTGAATTAATATATTTCTTTTTTACATTTAAGTTATTTTTTAATAACAATGGCATTTTAGTAATTTTACATCCACTTAACACAAAAAACTAACCCCTATCCGTGCCAGGACTATCCAGGAATGAAATTGCAAAAATTAGGGACTAATTCTATAATTTTAGAAAGTTAGAGATTAAAAGTGAAAAATGAGCAAACCAATGGGACTATCCAGGCATTTTTCTCTTTTTTTTTTTTTTTATTTTAGTTTTTGGTTTCGAGTGTGCAATTTGATAAGATTTGACTAGTAATGGGATTTAAAATCTTATTTCTATATTTGTTGTTATTTTGTGGTTTATATTTGGTCTTATACTTGTCAACTATTTGTTAGTAGGTATACATTGACATCTAGTTTTGATGAAAATAACCTGTTAACTCGTTAACAACGGTTTTCAGAAAGGATTAAGAGAACTCGCTTGATTGGTTTGGTCAGTTTTTATGGTTTTACACTTTTACGGTTTGAGTGTTCCTCGATTTTGATGATTTAGCTGTTTAGTAAAAATCATTTTAAACAAACGTAACTTTGTATTAATTTTAAAAATATATAAGGATTGTACATAAATATAATATATTAATATTTATGAATGACTTCATGTTTCTAAGATGGAAAAATAAACTATTGAATGGTAAATAGCTTGTTAAGCTTTCACAACATGTTTGGAGTTCCAAAGTGTAAGTTAAACCATAAGAGCATTCACATCCAAGGAATCTAAATATGTGTGTTGTTTTTAAAATATAAAAAGTATAAGAGAGAAAATGTTACTGTTCATCTGTATATTTGGGGGGGGCACTGTTCACCCCCTATAATTTTTAATATATTTTGAAAGTGGTTGTGAGTGGAGGAGAGAGAAACGATAATGATAAAGGTATAAAAACATTATTTAATTGAAAAGGAGAGATAAAATGTAGTGTTTTTTAGTGTAATTTAGGGTGAAAATATGGTGGGTTGGATGTGAATGCTCTAAGCCGCCAAATTGTTAAAACTGAATAGTGAACCGAATAGTATATATTTTAAACCGGAAAACCGACTATCTTTCTTCAGTTTTTGACATTCCGCCGGCTTTGGCGGTTTATGAACACCCATTGGTATGGCTTTTTGGGTACGGGTACGGTTTTATTTATACTCTTTTATGGTTAAAATTATCCGTTGTAATTTTCAGTAACCAAATTTGGGTCTTAAACTCACGTAAAAACGGACTTCGGACATTAAATGTTCAACTATACTTGCACAATCATATATTGTCGTATATCGCATACCCTTTGGACATGCCAATAGCCGATGATGAAGGAGGGGGCGAGCAAGTCTAACATGATGAGAAGATAGGGAGAGTAAAATATTTTTCCATTGATAGGCAAAAGAACAAGAAATAAATATATTTTTCCATTGATAGTCAAGAGAGTCCCCTCCCTTTGTGTTTGGATCTATGGAGAAGTTATGACCAAACTTATGGTCCATTTAGTTCACCTAATAATTAGATCAAAATAATATTGGAATGAATTAATTTTAACAAAAAAATGTTTTTGATAGGTCAATTAAAGAAATTACAGTTGGAAAGTTTTCCCAATTTCAAAGAAATGCACATTCCTTCGTACTAATGATGGAATTCTAAACATTTCGTTGGAATGTTTGAGGAGAAATAACTCTCCCTTTCTTTCTTATAATGAATTTCATTAATAAATTTAGGGGTTGTTTGGTAGCCTTTGAATGGTTATTAAAACACTACCTCTTAATGGAACCATTAAGAATTTTACCAATGAGAAGGTAGAAGAATGTGACATGTGATGATTTACCATTCAGAGGTTACCTCTTAATCATTCAGACTTGAGGTTACCTCTTATTCATTTAGAGATTTTAAACCATTAAGAGATATCATCTGAATGGTCATTAAGAGGCTACCAAACAGCCCCTTAACAATCAAATATCTTATAAAATTTGAAAGTATTCTATTCCAATTCCATTTTCATTTTCAATTCATTTACAAAACAATCCGTGAACAAACAAACCCTTAATCTTTTATCACCATATCTTAATTTTCGTAATATAAAAAGTATACAAGTTCATTAAACGTAATTAAAAGAAACTTAATATATCCAACTATTTTAGTCAGTTTTAATATATGCTCCTTAGGTTATGTGGTGTGGTTATATTTCTAATCACCACCACCACCCTCTACACATGCATCACATCATTTCACCCTTATCCATCATTCTTATCTACCACCTTATATGGTATGGTCCCTGATCTTCACTATCATCCAACATCGTCCACCACCAATCAAATTCCCATACTCATGGTTGGCATGGAAATATCCATGCTCACCATGCATGGATTGAGAGGGGGTGGTGTATCATGTAACATTTGTGCCTGTAATCATCATGAACAGTTCAATTATCAATAAAATAATGTTATTTGATCCCAATGTTTGTTTGGTTGTGTTTTTCATCTTTCATGTTTTGACTTTTGTACAAATTCAAACTCTACATCGCTTTCTGGAGCATTATACGCAAACTGGTGCGTAAACGTACTCAGTTTATTGCGACAAATACTCCGGAACATCAACATACACTCAACGTACCTTAAATAACCTTTACATAACTTAGAAATAAGTTTTGAAGGCTTTGGTATAGCAAAAACAAGTTAATTCGCTTACAGGGACTAAACTTGACAAACTGCGAAAGTATGCCAATCTGAACTGTAACGAACATTCCGGAACATGTCCATAAGTTAAACATACCATAAATATCCTTTACATGGCTTAGAAATAGGCTTTGAGGGGTTTGGTATGCTAAAATAAACTTTTGGGTCATTCAGGGACTAAAAGTGTCAAAAAGTGCACAAGTTTGCACTTTTGCACATAACTTACGTTCTGAATACATCCGGACATCCAAAAATTTATGTAAGCATCCTTATATTATGCCTTAGTGTTTGGCATAAGAAAAATCCATTCGTCGCGTAATTTGGATCGTCTTTCACACTTATGCGCATTCCGTCGTAATTAAGCGAACACCGCGATCGTACGGCCAAACGAACCAACATCCGACACATTTTTGAGCATGTTTCATGTCCACAATGTTTAGGCATCATTTTAGGGCCTTAAAGTTGGCTTTACGGGCCTTAGAAGTGTCGGAAATGGCTTAAACACGCAACAGGGACCAAAACTGTCATTTTTCAAAGTATGTGCAGATCAGACGGGCTCAGGCGGCCATGTTTGTATCATATTACATACGCCCCGTTACTTGAATCATTTACCCAAACCAATCCACCATGTAAATTGTTCATGTGTAAACCAAATGTCAAGTGTTATTGTAATCCATGTCAAGTGTTTATGCTCAAGTGTAAACCACCAAATGTATATGTCAATGTCGACGTGTTTATGTTCAATGTAAATCATGTAATGTGTAATCCCAAAATGTATCATGTATGGTAAGCGAAATGTATCAACTTAAACCATATGCACAAAACAAGTCGTTGAAGTAAAACGTGGTTTAAATCAGCGTTATGTTCTGCGGGAAATGCATGCTCTATTGATATTAACATTTATGTGGTATTGTAAACTATGCATACATCCAAGCCTTGAGACTGCGGCGATAAACCCTTAAACAAATTAAAGGTTTATCTAAGTTATGTATATCGAATTCGGTCATTCCTTCCAGTCCTATCAAACCCAGGACTTCAGGAATGGGAGTTGTCAATTCCTATGGTACCACTACCTACTAACGAACGGCGTAGCTAATGTTAATGAATGTATTGTCCCATGTTAAACAAACCAAATGTCATAACAAAATGAAGGCATGTGCCCATATGCTGAGTAAACATATGCAGCAGAAATGTTTATGTAAATCAATGTGTCCATATGCTGAGTAAACATATGCAACAGAAATGTTCATGTAAATCAATGTGTCCATATGCTGAGTAAACATATGCAACAGAAATGTTCATGTAAATCAATGTGTCCATATGCTGAGTAAACATATGCAACAGAAATGTAATGTAAATCAATGTACTAAGTACGCACACAATGGGCATACATAGCATAAAATGTAATGAAATCATGTATTAATAACATAGCAGGCATATTATGTGAAAACATGGAAAGCATGAATGTAACAGATAGGCACATGTGTTTCACCCCAAAACAGTTTGGAAAAACAGTAAAAGAGGGGTTCTATGTACTCACATTGACTCCTCGAAAACATGTAAAAGATGGGGTTCAATGTACTCACCTGAGATTGCTTTGAGTTCCTTGTATAATAACCAGATAATGCTAAAGATCACGGAATATCAACGGCACCTAATAGGTAGCTTATGTTAATATACCTGACCAAATCGGAAGGATCGGACAGTACGCGGGTTCGTAAACCAAACGAGTATGGAGACTCGTGTAATATGGTTCAACAAAGCCTACATACTAAAATGAAACTTAACCTAAGTGCTTACGGTCCATCACGACCCGTTTAGGTAGCTTATGCTACCTTACGCGTCGTTCGCGTAGAACGCGTCTGGAACGCCTAACATCGTGACCACAAGGTATAACCTCGGAAGGTTATAGCTATGGTCACCTAATGTGTTTGGTCAGGTCCTAATGACCGACAAAATGGGTCGGGTTCGAAAGCATAAGCGATGGTTTAGATCGCTTACCTTACGACCCTATATAAGCACTAAACTAAAAGTGACGAGCTAAGCATGTTAGAACATGCTTAACTAAGTTTGAAAACAGGTTTGACATCAAAACAAACGGCTTTGATGCTCACGAGTAGTTTGGTTACAAAATATGCAAGAATGCACATTTTGGCCGAAACTACGACTCGTCACTGAGCCTAGATAACGTGGTGATTAGTAGGTATGGTCACTATGGATCATAACCATCGTGATCACGCTCACGTTATGAAGTTCCATGAACTTCGCATCGACCATAAGCTGGTCAATGCAGAAAGTCAACAAAACGTTGACTTTCGGACTCGAAAAGCGAATAAAAGAGCGAAAGAAGACTTACGGAGGGTCCCCGAGTGCAAATCAAGATCAAACAGCTCAGGTATGAAACAATGGTTTCAACTTAGAGCTTTAGGATCTGATTTTGTGATTTTTACACTAAAGGGGGGGGTATTTATAGGAAAAGTGGAACCGTTAGGATCGTTTTATCGAATATCGTGCCTTGATCTCGTGCGTACATGTGTCCAGGGGTTAAATACACTGAACTTGGCCCTTGGCCCTTCATTTGGGTGAAAAGGCATCGCCCTTTGATCGAACGAAAGGCCAGATTCTGCATTAAATGCAAAATCTTTCTGTCAGACATCCCCACGCGGCCCGCATCAGGATATGCAAAAACTCAGGCGGGCCGCCTGAGCCCGTCTGATCTGCACCTACTTTGAAAAATGACAGTTTTGGTCCCTGTTGCGTGTTTAAGCCATTTCCGACACTTCTAAGGCCCGTAAAGCCAACTTTAAGGCCCTAAAATGATGCCTAAACATTGTGGACATGAAACATGCTCAAAAATGTGTCGGATGTTGGTTCGTTTGGCCGTACGATCGCGGTGTTCGCTTAATTACGACGGAATGCGCATAAGTGTGAAAGACGATCCAAATTACGCGACGAATGGATTTTTCTTATGCCAAACACTAAGGCATAATATAAGGATGCTTACATAAATTTTTGGATGTCCGGATGTATTCAGAACGTAAGTTATGCGCAAAAGTGCAAACTTGTGCACTTTTTGACACTTTTAGTCCCTGAATGACCCAAAAGTTTATTTTAGCATACCAAACCCCTCAAAGCCTATTTCTAAGCCATGTAAAGGATATTTATGGTATGTTTAACTTATGGAAATGTTCCGGAATGTTCGTTACAGTTCAGATTGGCATACTTTCGCAGTTTGTCAAGTTTAGTCCCTGTAAGCGAATTAACTTGTTTTTGCTATACCAAAGCCTTCAAAACTTATTTCTAAGTTATGTAAAGGTTATTTAAGGTACGTTGAGTGTATGTTGATGTTCCGGAGTATTTGTCGCAATAAACTGTGTACGTTTACGCACCAGTTTGCGTATAATGCTCCAGAAAGCGATGTAGAGTTTGAATTTGTACAAAAGTCAAAACATGAAAGATGAAAAACACAACCAAACAAACATTGGGATCAAATAACATTATTTTATTGATAATTGAACTGTTCATGATGATTACAGGCACAAATGTTACAGTCTCCCCTACTTGTGGAAATTTCGTCCCGAAATTTATTTAGAGGAAACTGATTGAAAAAGATGCGGATATTTTGCTTTCATTTGATCTTCATGTTCCCAAGTAAACTCGGGTCCACGCTTAGATTCCCAACAAACCTTGACCAAAGGAATGCGCTTGCGTTTAAGCCACTTGACTTCACGTTCCATGATTTCTACCGGTTTCTCAACAAACTTAGTGTTTTATCAACACGAATTTCGTCAAGCGGTATGTAGAGGTTTTCATCAGCTAAACACCTCTTGAGATTGGACACGTGAAAGGTTGGATGAACATTTCCAAGTTCAGGAGGTAACTCAAGTCTGTAGGCTACCTTACCGATTCTTTCGACGATCTTGAATGGTCCAACATATCTAGGTGCAAGTTTTCCTTTCTTTCCGAATCTGATCACACCTTTCCAAGGTGAGACCTTAAGTAATACACGATCACCGACTTGAAAATCCAAGGGTTTGCGTTTTAGGTCCGCGTAACTCTTTTGACGGCTTCTAGCTGTCTGAAGGTTATCACGAACTTTCTTTACCTTTTCTGTTGTCTCTAAAATGAGGGCAGGTCCAGTAAGTTGAGCCTCACCGATCTCATTCCAGCAGACTGCTGAACGACATTTACGACCATAGAGAGCCTCGAAAGGAGCCATGTTGATGCTGGAGTGATAACTGTTGTTGTAGGAGAATTCAATCAACGGAAGATGTGAATCCCAACTACCACCAAAGTCGATCACACAAGCTCTAAGCATATCCTCCAGTGTCTGGATTGTTCTTTCAGATTGACCATCCGTTTGCGGATGATAAGCTGTGCTCAGATTAAGTTGGGACCCCATAGCAGATTGCATGGTTCTCCAAAAGTGAGAAGTGAAACGAGCATCTCTGTCAGAAATGATGCTCAAAGGAACACCATGTCTAGCTACAATTTCATCCACGTAGATTTGAGCAAGTTTGTCAGCCGAAAAATCCTCACGGATTGGCAAGAAATGCGCTGATTTGGTAAGACGATCCACGACTACCCAGATGGCATCGTGACCTTTCTTTGTGCGCGGAAGTTTAGTAATGAGATCCATAGTAATGTTTTCCCATTTCCAAACTGGGATCTCCGGTTGCTCTAATAATCCGGAAGGACGCTGATGTTCAGCCTTAACCTTGAGACAAGTAAGGCATTTGGATACGTATAAGGCAATGTCTTTCTTCATACCAGGCCACCAATACTGAATACGAAGATCCTTATACATCTTATCTGAGCCAGGATGAATGGAATAACGAGACTTATGGGCTTCATCCATAAGCAAGGTACGAAGATCATCTTGGCTTGGGACCCACAAACGGTCCATGAAATAGTACGATCCATTGTCTTTCAGTTCAAGAGCAGGTGTTATGTGATAAGGAAATTCCTTATCCATTAAACCTTGTGAAACACAAGCTTGTTGAGCCTGAAAAATACGTGCTTGGATATCGGTTTGAATAACAGATTGGACACGAACACAATGAAGCTTAGTACGTTCCTTGCGACTCAATGCATCGGCTACGACATTCGCCTTACCAGGATGGTAGCGAATCTCGCAATCGTAGTCGTTTAGGAGTTCAACCCAACGTCTTTGCCTCATGTTGAGTTCTTTCTGGTTGAAGATGTGTTGAAGACTCTTGTGATCAGTGAAAACCACACATTTTGTACCGTACAAGTAGTGTCTCCAAATCTTAAGAGCGAAGACAACTGCACCCAACTCAAGATCATGAGTGGTGTAGTTTTTCTCATGTATCTTCAACTGCCTTGATGCGTATGCTATGACTTTGTTTCTTTGCATCAGGACGCAGCCAAGTCCTAATTTAGATGCGTCGCAATAAACGACGAAATCATCGTTGCCCTCAGGCAATGTTAGGACAGGCGCGTCGCAAAGCTTTTGTTTCAAAGTCTGAAACGCTTCCTCTTGTTTGACTCCCCAATCAAATGGCTTGTTCTTCTGAGTTAGAGCAGTTAGAGGAACTGCAATCTTCGAGAAATTTTCTATGAAGCGGCGGTAATAACCCGCTAGACCAAGAAAAGAACGAACTTCAGTAGGGGTAGTAGGTGTATCCCAATCCTTAATCGCGCTGATCTTGGAGGGATCTACATGAATACCTTGTTCGTTGACAATATGTCCTAAAAATTGAACCTCTTTAAGCCAGAATTCACATTTGGAGAATTTGGCGAAAAGTTGTTCTTTCTTTAGGAGTTCCAAAGTAAGACGAAGATGTTGCTCATGATCAGCTCGCGTCTTAGAATATATCAAAATGTCGTCAATGAAAACGATGATGAACTTATCTAAATAAGGCTTGCAGACCCTATTCATTAAGTCCATGAAAACAGCAGGAGCATTAGTCAAACCGAATGGCATGACTGTGAACTCATAATGTCCATAACGAGTACGGAACGCTGTCTTTGGAATATCTTCTTCATGCACACGGAGCTGATGATATCCAGATCGAAGATCAATCTTCGAAAAATAAGAAGCGCCTTGCAATTGATCAAAGAGATCATCAATGCGAGGTAGGGGATATCGATTCTTGATGGTAAGCTTGTTAAGCTCGCGATAATCGATACACATCCTAAAGGATCCATCCTTCTTCTTTACAAAAAGAACGGGAGCACCCCAAGGTGAAAAGCTAGGACGGATAAAACCTTTGTCGGAGAGTTCCTGAAGCTGTTTAGATAATTCTTGCATCTCGGACGGTGCAAGACGGTATGGAGCTCTGGCAATGGGATTTGCACCAGGTACGAGATCAATACGGAACTCGACTTGGCGTGCTGGAGGTAGACGAGGTAAGTCTTCAGGGAATACTTCGGAATAATCCCGAACGACAGGAATATCTGAAATAGTCTTACCCTTGCCTTTATCTGCTGTAACATGTGCTAGGAAAGCCACATAGTGCTTTCGCAGATACTTCCGTGTTTTAAAACAAGACATAAGTTTGAGACCACCGGCAGGCTTCTCACCACGAACCTGTAGGATCTCGCCTGTAGACAGCGGCACACGAACAATTTTCTCAGAACAAACTATCTCTGCGCGATGTTTAGATAACCAATCCATTCCCACAATAACGTCGAAGCTTCCAAGTTGCATTGGCGTGAGGTCGATAGGAAAAATATGGTCGTTAAGGTTTAACTGGCAGTTGCGTAGAACGGAATTAAGAACAATGGGTTCACCACTGGCAACCTCTACTGTCAAAGGTTTACCTAGTTTCGTTCTAGACACGCGAAGCATTGTCTCAAAAGACAATGACACAAAGCTCTTGTCGGCACCCGAATAAAAAAGAACAGATGCTGGCTGATTATTAATAAAGAACGTACCGTTCACCACCTCGTTGTCTGCTTGTGCTTCTTGTGCATTCATGTTGAAGACTCGTCCTCGAGCCGGTGCCGGATTCTGGTTTGCATTCTGGTTCTGGTTGACTAGTTTTGGACACCGATTTCTGTAGTGGGTCAGATCCCCACAATTATAACATGCACCTGGTGGGTAGTTTGGTCGTGCAGCCTGACCCTGTTGTTGAGCAACCTGTTGAGCAGGGTTCTGGACTGCGTGATTCTGAGCAAACCGACAAACATCGGCAAGATGACCCGATTTCCCATAGTTAGTACAGAAACGGCACTGATATTGTGGCTGGTGGTGACTGTTGCATCGATTGCACAAAGGTGCACTTCCTGAGTAGGGTTTCTTTGCTGGAGGCTGGTTGGGAGCTGCCTGGTTTGCTTGGGCAGTGACAGCAAAATTTTGGGAAGCCTTACGCTTCCTTGACCCCCTTGAGGAACCAGAGTCCTTTCCCTTCTTGTTCTGACCTTTCTTACTATCCTCCTTGTCAGCCGACTGTTTCTTGCCCTTGTCGCCCTTCCTGTGTAGTTTATTCTTTCGGATCTGCGACTCAGTCAACGTCGCCGATAACTCGATTGCCTGACGGAGTGTGGTAGGGTTGCTACCAGTAAGGATGTCTTGTACTGAGTCAGGTAGGCCGTCGATGTACCTTTCGATGGCCTTATCGAGTGGGGTAACCATAGTTGGGCAAAGAAGACTCAACTCCTCAAACCTATCCGTATAAGCCCTGTGCTCGCCACTATCTTGCTTCAAAACATCAAACTCTTTCTCCAACGCTCGTTGCTCATGACGAGGACAAAACTCCCTCATCATAAGAGCTCTCAGTTCAGCCCATGTTTGAGCTAGAGCAACTTCTGCACCTTGATCTCTCATAACCCCATTCCACCATGTAAGAGCCCTCTTCTGAAACACGCTTGAAGAAAACTCGACCTTGCGATTGTCAGGACACTGCACATGACGGAAAGTGTTCTCGATGCTTTCGAACCACTGAAGAAGCCCAGTTGCTCCCTCAGAACCACTAAACTTGAGTGGCTTAGCCGAGTTAAAATCCTTGTATTTGCATGTACCATTGTTGTTGTTGGCCTGGTTCCATTGAGCAAAGAGATTCGGAAATTGAGCAGCCATCTGCTGCGCAATAATCTCCGCCAGCTCGGCAGTAGCTATCTGGTTGTCGCGTCGAGGAGGCATTCTGGAAGAGGAAAACATGAAAGGAGACGAGTGAGATGATTGGGTGTAGAGAATGAGATGAAACAGAATCAATAAAAGCAAAGATGGTGGTTATGCATCGCAATGCAAACAAACGATATGAAATGTCTAGTCAAAGTAAATGGGTCAGAATTAGTGTATCGTGAAGACATGCTCGCCTATAAGTGAACACTCACCCCAAGAGTTCCCAGGTAAGAGTGACTGGTCCGATTATGTGGATTTGTACGAACACTCTAGCCTTAGACAGAAAACTCAGGGTACAGGCATTCACCCTTCCAGTTCGCACGTGTTCACACTATTAACCCAACACTTTGACGGGATTTTTGAAAATCCAAAGGGGTTCAAAACCTAGTAATCAATCATCCTAGAACAGATGATTAATTTTCAAAGCGGATTCGGGACCGAAGTTCCCGTTGTGGTTATCACCTAAGGATAGGTGATGTGCATGTTTTAAACTCTAAACACAAGATAACTTGTGTTAGGGTCCTAGAAAGTTATAGTCTAGGTCAAAGCATTACTAATAACCTAATTCCCTATAACCAATGGCTCTGATACCAACTCTTCTGTCACACCCCGGCCGCGTATAACATGCAACCGCGGCGGAAACGCCGGGGAGTGTTGTGGACAGAATTAAATTGTTTCATGACCATGGCATACAAGTTGTATTTTATTTATAAACAAAGGTGTTACATTGTCTTGGAAAGAGAGTACGGAAATCAAAACATAATTAAGCTAGTTCAAACTTCATTTTTAGGCTCTAAGGCACAGGTCCGCCCTAGAATCATGATCATCGTCCTATGGAATAGCTCCTGAAAACACATGTGAAAGTAGGTACGTCAGCATAAAAATGCCTGTGAGATACATAGGTTTTGTGAAAATGGGGTTCATGACTTGAGTTTTAAAGAATGTTTAATAACAGTCAGTCATGAACCTTGTAATTTGTTTTGCTTTGCAAATCATTTGAAAAACGATAACATCAAACGATATGTATAGATAATTGCAAGGTTAAACGAATAACCAAGTAAAATGAGTTGAATAAGATAAGTTGTTTGTGAAAATAATGTCTTGTGAAGAATATGTTACTTATGTAAAGTGTAATGTGTCTAAACTGAAATGACTTAGATAACGCCACAATATGTAATATTATACAAACATTTATATATAGGAAGTACCAGCGGCGTATCCACCATGTTTGTATCATATTACATACGCCCCGTTACTTGAATCATTTACCCAAACCAATCCACCATGTAAATTGTTCATGTGTAAACCAAATGTCAAGTGTTATTGTAATCCATGTCAAGTGTTTATGCTCAAGTGTAAACCACCAAATGTATATGTCAATGTCGACGTGTTTATGTTCAATGTAAATCATGTAATATGTAATCCCAAAATGTATCATGTATGGTAAGCGAAATGTATCAACTTAAACCATATGCACAAAACAAGTCGTTGAAGTAAAACGTGGTTTAAATCAGCGTTATGTTCTGCGGGAAATGCATGCTCTATTGATATTAACATTTATGTGGTATTGTAAACTATGCATACATCCAAGCCTTGAGACTGCGGCGATAAACCCTTAAACAAATTAAAGGTTTATCTAAGTTATGTATATCGAATTCGGTCATTCCTTCCAGTCCTATCAAACCCAGGACTTCAGGAATGGGAGTTGTCAATTCCTATGGTACCACTACCTACTAACGAACGGCGTAGCTAATGTTAATGAATGTATTGTCCCATGTTAAACAAACCAAATGTCATAACAAAATGAAGGCATGTGCCCATATGCTGAGTAAACATATGCAGCAGAAATGTTTATGTAAATCAATGTGTCCATATGCTGAGTAAACATATGCAACAGAAATGTTCATGTAAATCAATGTGTCCATATGCTGAGTAAACATATGCAACAGAAATGTTCATGTAAATCAATGTGTCCATATGCTGAGTAAACATATGCAACAGAAATGTAATGTAAATCAATGTACTAAGTACGCACACAATGGGCATACATAGCATAAAATGTAATGAAATCATGTATTAATAACATAGCAGGCATATTATGTGAAAACATGGAAAGCATGAATGTAACAGATAGGCACATGTGTTTCACCCCAAAACAGTTTGGAAAAACAGTAAAAGAGGGGTTCTATGTACTCACATTGACTCCTCGAAAACATGTAAAAGATGGGGTTCAATGTACTCACCTGAGATTGCTTTGAGTTCCTTGTATAATAACCAGATAATGCTAAAGATCACGGAATATCAACGGCACCTAATAGGTAGCTTATGTTAATATACCTGACCAAATCGGAAGGATCGGACAGTACGCGGGTTCGTAAACCAAACGAGTATGGAGACTCGTGTAATATGGTTCAACAAAGCCTACATACTAAAATGAAACTTAACCTAAGTGCTTACGGTCCATCACGACCCGTTTAGGTAGCTTATGCTACCTTACGCGTCGTTCGCGTAGAACGCGTCTGGAACGCCTAACATCGTGACCACAAGGTATAACCTCGGAAGGTTATAGCTATGGTCACCTAATGTGTTTGGTCAGGTCCTAATGACCGACAAAATGGGTCGGGTTCGAAAGCATAAGCGATGGTTTAGATCGCTTACCTTACGACCCTATATAAGCACTAAACTAAAAGTGACGAGCTAAGCATGTTAGAACATGCTTAACTAAGTTTGAAAACAGGTTTGACATCAAAACAAACGGCTTTGATGCTCACGAGTAGTTTGGTTACAAAATATGCAAGAATGCACATTTTGGCCGAAACTACGACTCGTCACTGAGCCTAGATAACGTGGTGATCAGTAGGTATGGTCACTATGGACCATAACCATCATGATCACGCTCACGTTATGAAGTTCCATGAACTTCGCATCGACCATAAGCTGGTCAATGCAGAAAGTCAACAAAACGTTGACTTTCGGACTCGAAAAGCGAATAAAAGAGCGAAAGAAGACTTACGGAGGGTCCCCGAGTGCAAATCAAGATCAAACAGCTCAGGTATGAAACAATGGTTTCAACTTAGAGCTTTAGGATCTGATTTTGTGATTTTTACACTAAAGGGGGGGGGGGTATTTATAGGAAAAGTGGAACCGTTAGGATCGTTTTATCGAATATCGTGCCTTGATCTCGTGCGTACATGTGTCCAGGGGTTAAATACACTGAACTTGGCCCTTGGCCCTTCATTTGGGTGAAAAGGCATCGCCCTTTGATCGAACGAAAGGCCAGATTCTGCATTAAATGCAAAATCTTTTTGTCAGACATCCCCACGCGGCCCGCATCAGGATATGCAAAAACTCAGGCGGGCCGCCTGAGCCCGTCTGATCTGCACATACTTTGAAAAATGACAGTTTTGGTCCCTGTTGCGTGTTTAAGCCATTTCCGACATTTCTAAGGCCCGTAAAGCCAACTTTAAGGCCCTAAAATGATGCCTAAACATTGTGCTCAAAAATGTGTCGGATGTTGGTTCGTTTGGCCGTACGATCGCGGTGTTCGCTTAATTACGACGGAATGCGCATAAGTGTGAAAGACGATCCAAATGACGCGACGAATGGATTTTTCTTATGCCAAACACTAAGGCATAATATAAGGATGCTTACATAAATTTTTGGATGTCCGGATGTATTCAGAACGTAAGTTATGCGCAAAAGTGCAAACTTGTGCACTTTTTGACACTTTTAGTCCCTGAATGACCCAAAAGTTTATTTTAGCATACCAAACCCCTCAAAGCCTATTTCTAAGCCATGTAAAGGATATTTATGGTATGTTTAACATGGGACAATACATTCATTAACATTAGCTACGCCGTTCGTTAGTAGGTAGTGGTACCATAGGAATTGACAACTCCCATTCCTGAAGTCCTGGGTTTGATAGGACTGGAAGGAATGACCGAATTCGATATACATAACTTAGATAAACCTTTAATTTGTTTAAGGGTTTATCGCCGCAGTCTCAAGACTTGGATGTATGCATAGTTTACAATACCACATAAATGTTAATATCAATAGAGCATGCATTTCCCGCAGAACATAACGCTGATTTAAACCACGTTTTACTTCAACGACTTGTTTTGTGCATATGGTTTAAGTTGATACATTTCGCTTACCATACATGATACATTTTGGGATTACACATTACATGATTTACATTGAACATAAACACGTCGACATTGACATATACATTTGGTGGTTTACACTTGAGCATAAACACTTGACATGGATTACAATAACACTTGACATTTGGTTTACACATGAACAATTTACATGGTGGATTGGTTTGGGTAAATGATTCAAGTAACGGGGCGTGAAACAATTTAATTCTGTCCACAACACTCCCCGGCGTTTCCGCCACGGTTGCATGTTATACGCGGCCGGGGTGTGACATATCACGCGAATCATATCTCATGTGCCAATCTATGACCCAAACTACCATCCCACACCCACAGCCTTACATTGTACTATGACGTTAATTTTACGTAGTTGTAGCACTTTAGGTAATTAAAACTTTTAAAACTTATAATAAAATCATTTAAAACATACTATTGACTTTTAAACAAACTTCTTATAGGTAATTACAACTTTTAAAAATATTGTAAAATCATTTAAAACATACTATTGACTTTTAAACAAACTTCTTACACGATTTTTAAACCGCCATAATTTTTTCACACATTAAATATTTTTTTTAAGAAAAAATACATCACAAATAACAACATTTTGTTCTTTTAAATTTAAGTTTGGTTTTGTTTTATGTTTTTAATTAAAAAGCACTAGCATGTTACATGATTCAGAGCGGGACTATAGGAGGGTCAGGGGGTGACGTGTCGGAGCGTGTACGGTTTTTTTAATGTATTTTTAGTACCTTTTTACCTTTTAATCAAGCTTTAAATTTATAAAACACGATATAGAACTATCACTCTCTACAACAAGCTAGGGCAAGGGCACCCATCGTTAGCGTAACATAGTGATGGTAAGATACCGAGGTCATCTAAGGACACAAAAGCTTTTAATACCGGAATAGCGTCGGCGTTTAATCTAACCAAATATGGAGAAAATTGTTGTTTCTGTTTTTAAATAAATAACAATAAAGAAATAAAATAAATAAAACAGATAGACAAGATAGAATCACTTGGATCCGATTTTTCATTTACGTATCCTTTGATGATTTCCCCGCTTTGGGTTTTTTAAGAGATTATCTTAGTTATTGTGGCATGTCTCTCTTTTGGAAACAACGCTACCCTCAGCCATATTGGTCTGACTTAGAAGAGATACAGTCCGGCAAGGCCGGATTATTGAAAGATAATTAAAGTTATTAATACAAAAAGTGACATGTCCCTCTTTTGGAGGCAATGCTACCCTCGGCCATATTGGTCCGAGTCAGCAGGGATAGAGTCCCGCAAGGCCGGTTTAAAGTTTTAATAGTAATTAATTTATAAGGGATTACAAGCCGTTCTTACTTCCTCCGATTTGATGTTATCTGCCTCAAGGGAAGTGCTAATAAGCTTGAATCAGGTCCTCGCAGGATCCATACACCGAACGATGCAAGAACTTTACCAACCACCCTTCTAACCCCTTCTAGGCAGTTAACGCGCTTTATATAGACCGTAAAGACACGAATGAGTGAATCAACAAAACATGAAGAAATAATTAATTAAAGTTCACCTTCAATTAGTTATTAAAGTCGCTAATACAAACCCAAATAAAAACTTACCAAAGCTAGGAAATCAAAAGTAATACATAAATGATTTTGTCTTCACCAAGTGATGTAAGAGATTAGCTAAGCATGGCATTTGTTTGACAAAAACTCTTACTATCGATCTTGGATCCCGAGACTACACACACACTCTAAGGATGGATGATGGATGATAGTGGTGGATGATGGTGGTATAGTGGTGGTGGAGTGGTGGCAAGTGTGAGCGAAATGGTTTTCCAAGGGATGGTTTATAAATGAGCCAAACACCTCATTTTATACTTGAAAACAGTAGCTTTACACGGCCCCGTGCTTGGTTGGCACTGTCACACCCCAACCGATGGCGGAAACATCAGGATGAGACGAACAAATTGCTCAAAACAACATAACACTAATTGTGACAATATGAATTAAATCATTTTATTAAAACTAGAAAAGTAGTACAAAGTCTCAAACATTCAAACATAAATCCAAACATTTATTTATTTGCTAAAATGGGTTTCTAATGCTATCCTAGCTTGTTTTCTTGAATCTTGATCAATCAACCTGCAATATGTATTAAAATAAAATCAACAAAAACATGTTGACGAGTATACAAGTTTGATACATCATATAATAAAAAGCTTGAAGTTGCTCATATCCAACGTGAATAACATGATTTCACATTAACAGTATATACTCGAAACGATGTTACTCTATGTATCCAAACCAAAGTTAAACGCAATTAACGTGCCAATCCCAAAGAATAACGGGAGGTTTTAACACAGATTAACCTAACAATACCCGCGAGAATAACGGGAGGGGCGTTTCTCAACCTATAGCGCTACCATTGTTAGGGGAGGCTTGCAAAGTTAATGAACACATAGTCATGAGAGTTTACAGTAGCATAACATGTATAACATGAATTAAATGTATCACGTGCAATTTGGATAGAGTGTGCATAAAGCTGTTTGAAGTGAATAACGTGTTTGATATAGAATACATATTGCACCCAAAAGTGTGAAAATGGAAAATGGGTCATGTATACTCACCTTAGATTGCGTTGCGTTTCTTGGGAAAGAGATTAGAGTAGAGATTATCCAAGAAGTTCCAAGTGATTACCCTAATTGATTGAGATATGTTAATATGGTTTGTTTTGGGTTAAAGACTCCTAAGGTGATTTAAAGGAATTTAATAATGTGACGTTGTAGGGAAATTCCAACTAATAGAGAAAATAATATTAATTATTATCACAAATCTTATTAAGATTGATAATAATATCCATGCTAATGATATTTGTATAAGTAGTAATAATAATATTAAAATGACTAGTATTAGTAAAATATTAAGATTAACTTGAATGGTATTAAAATAACATGTATTAAGATTATTAATTTGTTAGTATTCGTAGAAACAGTGATTTTTATAGTAATATCAATAATATTGTTTACTATTTACTAATAATAATAACACGATATTTAGTGATAGTAAAAATAATAGTATCACTACCAAAGTAATATAATTAATGATAATGAGGTTCATCTCCATAATAATAAGACTAATTCCTTTTGATAGTTTTATATCTAATATTAATCAAATCTTTAATATTAGTCTCTTATATCTAGATCACCTTTTTAATAACAACAATAATAATAATGATAGTGATAACCATAATAATCATAATGATAATATTTTTATTAAGGTTAGTACCAAAAATAATATTAATTAAGATAATGATAATAATACTAATAATACTATTAATCATCATAATCTTATTAAACAAATAAGAAAATAACAAATCTTAAAAAAAAAAATTGGCCAACAGGCCGGCAACCCGCGCCCATTGTACAACAAGTCGGTAGCAACACCACTGGACTAAGTCCAGTTTGGTGTTGTCCTCGTGTCTTTAATTATTTTATATTAGACCAAATGCACAGTTTGTATATATATATATTTGTAATGTTCAGTACATGTCAAGCTTATGTTAACCAGATTTAAACAGAAGAACATGGGCGAAGGAGTAATACCGAAACGTGCTCGTGAAGGTCCCGGCGAAGTTCCGATGGTCAGCTTGATTTCCAGCGACTGGAGTTGTCTTCTCCGGCGAGTTCCGGCGAGGTGCAGAGGAGCAGAGGGGTCGTGTGGTCTCGGGACAAAGGTGAAGGTGAGAGATGTGAATTCGGTATGGAGTGACTCAGTATTTATAGGCCATCTATGAGGTCACGTAAATTCGGAAATGGTCTGTGATTGGACCGAATAAAGGAATGAGATCGGGTATTTTGGGAATGATTGGAACGAGATTTATTTACCAGAATCAAATCTTTCGCAGAAAAGGAAGGTCAACTTGTCTTGCTGTCGATTTGTTTTGGCGGGATCTCTTTAAAAAATGGAAGGTTCGAAAGTGAGTATGAGAATTAAAGGATGCGAGTTATAACCAGCGATGACGGTAGCCCGTCTGGTTAATGCGCGTGTGTGTGAAGTAGGAGACCCGGGTTCGAACCGCACAAGGGCCGGTTCTCACCCAGGAGACCCCCTTTTTGTTATTTTCTGTTACAATGTTACGTTTGGTCCCTGTGGTTTCTGAACTGACTAACTGAGCTAACCTAACTTACTAACATAGTTAACATACCACCTCTTGAACTTAGCTCATATATTAACCTTGTTAGTTTTAATATTTGTTTAACTAACTTAGTTAACCCTCACATTAATTAATTAACTAGATTAACCTCTTTAATTAATAAAAATTAAACTTTTTATTATTTATAATTCATTTATTAATACTTTTATTTAATTAACTTTATTAATTTAATTATTTAGAATATAATTTAATAATTTGTATAACTATTTGTTTTAATCGAATTAGCGCACTAATTCCTGAGTCTTGTACGGTTTAGGGTAATCTCTTGGTAAGGATTGTTCGAGAGTTGTAAATTAGAATATATTCCCAAAGTTTTCACATGTTTGAAATAGTTTAACGTGTTTTCAATCGTATTGTGTCGTGCACACAAAACATAGAATTATGACAAGGATGTGATCAAAACAATGCATTTTCATTATGATTTCAAGTCTCGGATTACAAATAGGATATAACGAGAGTACAACTGATTAAATCGAGAAAGTACAATACAACTTGCTATAAATAGAAACTGCAAAAATGCGAAGCGTTAAAGTCTCCCCTACTTTAGGAGATTTCATCCTCGAAATCTTTAGGAGGATGACTGATTGAACAAATGTGGATACTTAGTCCTCATATCGCTCTTAAGTTCCCAAGTGAACTCGGCACCACGTTTTCCTTCCCATCGCACATTGACTATGCGAATTTTGCTGCGCCTGAGTTGCTTGGTTCCTTGATCCACGATTTCGACTGGCTTTTCCACAAAATGGAGGGACTCATTGATTTGCAAGTCGTCGACTGGAACATGAAGTCCTTCTTCAGCCAAACACTTTTTGAGATTCGATACATGAAAGGTTGGATGTACGTTGCTTAGTTCTTGGGGTAGGTCAAGTATATAAGCCACCTTGCCAACCCTTTCAAGAATCTTGAAAGGACCAACAAAGCGAGGGGCAAGTTTACCCGTTTTACCGAAACGAACCACTCCTTTCCAAGGAGATACTTTGAGTAGTACGCGATCGCCAACATTGAATTCCAATGGTTTACGTCTTTTGTCGGCATAACTCTTCTGACAACTTCTGGCCTTGAGTAAGTTGTCACGGACTTGAAGGATCTTATCCGTTGTTTCTTGTATGATCTTAGGACCAGTAAGTTGTTTATCCCCAATCTCATGCCAGCCGATAAAAGATCGACATTTGCGTCCATACAATGCTTCAAATGGAGCCATTTGAATACTAGAGTGATAGCTGTTATTGTACGAGAATTCGACCAAAGGTAATTGCTTATCCCAACTACCACCAAAGTCAATGACACAAGAGCGAAGCATATCCTCTAGGGTTTGGATAGTACGTTCTGTCTGTCCATCTGTCTGGGGATGGAAGGCCGTACTGAGGTTTAAGTGAGTACCCATAGCGGATTGGAATGTTTTCCAAAGATGAGACGTGAAACGACCATCGCGGTCAGAGATGATGTCACGAGGAATGCCATGACGACAAATGATTTCATCAGTATACACTCGAGCAAGCTTTTCAACCTTGTAGTCTTCGCGAATGGGCAAGAAGTGAGCTGACTTGGTTAAACGGTCGATGATGACCCATATGCTATCATGACCAGAAGGTGTTCGAGGGAGTTTGGTTATGAAATCCATAGCAATGCTATCCCACTTCCAAACAGGAATTTCTGGTTGTTCAAGCAAGCCAGACGGACGCTGATGTTCAGCCTTGACTTTCGAGCAGGTGAGACATTTAGAAACGTAAGAGGCAATGTCTTTCTTCATACCAGGCCACCAATAGGACGTACGAAGGTCGTGGTACATCTTATCAGCACCAGGATGAATCGAGTATTTGGATTTGTGAGCCTCGTTCATGATGAATTCTCGAAGATTGTCGCGATTTGGCACCCAAATTCGATCGAGATAGTATTGAAGTCCATCTGATTTCGTTACAAGTTGTTCTATAGAAGCACCTCGTATTTCGACGATCAGACTTCCTTCGTTGGCTGACGAAAATTGTGCCTCACGAAGGCAAGTGTGAAGGTCACTGGGTGATTTGAAAACAACGAATACCACAAGAGTGAGCCTTACGACTAAGAGCATCGGCCACGACATTCGCCTTTCGTGGATGGTAGCGAATTTCGCAGTCGTAGTCGTTAAGCAATTCCACCCAACGACGCTGACGCATATTTAGTTCCTTTTGATTAAAGATATGTTGTAGGCTCCTGTGGTTAGTGAAAACCACACACTTTGTACCATATAGGTAGTGTCTCCAAATCTTTAACGCAAAGACAACCGCTCCAAGTTCGAGGTCGTGAGTGGTGTAATTTTTCTCATGAATTTTCAATTGTCGAGAGGCATAAGCGATGACCTTGTCTCGTTGCATGAGAATGCAACCAAGACCACGATTCGATGCATCGCAATATACCACGAAGTCATCATTTCCATCAGGGAGAGTTAGAATAGGAGCATTGCAAAGCATGTCCTTGAGAGTTCTAAAGGATTCCTTTTGTTCGAGACCCCAAACAAAAGGTTTTTCCTTTTGGGTTCACATGGTAAGGGGAACAACAATTTTCGAAAAATTTAAGATGAATCGACGATAGTAACCCGCCAATCCTAGGAAAGAACGGATTTCTGATGGGGTTCTAGGTGCTATCCAACTCTTCACTGCTTCGATTTTGGCAGGATCGACATGAATTCCCTTCTCGCTAACGACGTGACCAAGGAATTGGACTTCCTTGATCCAGAATTCGCACTTGGAAAACTTTGCGTATAACCGTTCACCACGCAAAAGTTCGAGTATGAGGCGTAAATGACGTTCATGATCGGGTCGAGTTTTTGAGTAAATAAGAATATCATCGATGAAAACGATTACAAAACGATCCAAATATGGTTTACAAACACGATTCATTAGGTCCATGAACACAGCGGGTGCGTTAGTCAAGCCAAAAGGCATAACCACGAACTCGTAGTGCCCATAGCGAGTGCGAAAGGCGGTTTTTGGAATGTCCTCTTCAAGGACACGAAGTTGATGATAGCCAGATCGAAGGTCGATCTTGGAGAAGCACATTGCGCCTTGAAGCTGATCAAAAAGATCGTCGATGCGAGGGAGGGGATAACGATTTTTGACAGTGAGCTTGTTGAGCTCACGATAGTCGATGCACATGCGAAATGAGCCGTCCTTTTTCTTGACGAATATAACAGGAGCACCCCAAGGCGAGGTACTTGGTCGTATGAAGCCTTTATCGAGGAGGTCTTGAAGTTGGCTAGAAAGCTCTTGCATCTCAGATGGTGCAAGACGATATGGAGCCCGAGCAACAGGAGTTGCACCAGGTACGAGGTCAATATGAAAATCAACAGATCGAGATGGAGGGGGGCCAGGCAAATCCTCTGGGAAGACGTCAGGGAAATCACACACCATTGGAACGTCGCTTACGCTCTTTCCCTTGCCTTTTTCTTCCACTACGTGGGCTAAAAAGGCAAAGTATCGTTTGCGTAAGTATCTATTCGCTTGGGTGCATGACATTAACTTTAGTCCTCGAGAGGGTCGGTCTCCATAGACATGCAACGTGTCACCAGATGGAAGAGGCAATCGAATGCACTTTTCGTGACAAGCGATTTCAGCATGGTTCTTACGAAGCCAATCCATGCCTACTATGATATCAAAGCTTCCCAATTCCATGGGTATAAGGTCGATGGAGAAAGTATGCTCGTTTAGAGTGAGAGTGCAATTACGAAGAATTGTGTCAACTAGAATAGATTTTCCATTGGCAACTTCGACTGAGAATGACTTAGGTAGTTTTGAGCGTGAGCAATTTAACAATGATTCGAATTCAATAGATACAAAACTTTTATCCGCACCAGTATCAAACAAAATTGAAGCATATAAGTTGTTAACGAGGAACGTACCATTAACGACTTCATTGTTGTTTTGAGCTTGCTTGACGTTGAGGTGAAAAGCATAACCACGTGGAGCTGGTTGGCGTAACTCTTGTTTTAGTTGAGGGCATTGAGGACGAAGGTGCGTAGTATCCCCACAATTGAAACAGGCTCTCACTGCGTTGGCTGGTTTAGGGTTTTGGGCAGGTGCAAGGGTATTGCGACAGTAAGGGGCAAACTGACCATAGAGGTTGCAAGAGGTCCAATGGCGACATTTGTTGGTGGGTGGGTGGTGAAATAGGTAAATGGCGCATTTTGGGTGGGTTCTAGTGTATTGTTTCTTCTCAGGGTTTTCTTGGTTTTGGGGTGCAGCTGGTACAACCGCATTGCAAACAGGGTATTAAAATTGACATTTCTTGCCCCAATTACCATTGGGTTGATGGGTGATTTGGTGAGCTGGTCTAGCAGTGGAAGTTGCTTTGGCGGCTGCAACAGCTTGTTTGTCGCGTATGCGATTGTTGTTCAAGCTAGCAATGAGCCGATAGACAGCCTCAATGTTATCAAGCTTGGCTGCCTCAATGGTGTCTCTCATGGTAGGGGGTAGACCGTTGGTATACTTCCTAATCATACGATCAATGGTGAGAACGAGGTGGGGTACAATGAAACTCAATTGCTTGAAACGGGTGGTGTACGCAAGGTTGTCATCTCCAATTTGCTTGAGAGCCCAAAACTCTTCCTCAAGCTTTTGCTGTTCATGAGGAGGGCAGAATTCCTCCATCATGAGTTGTTTCAATTCTTCCCATGGCAAAGCATACGCTAATTCGTTCGAACGAATGTTCCTCTCATTCTCCCACCATTCTAGGGCTCTTGCTTGGAAGACACCAGTAGCACTACGTGTCTTTAGTTCGTCAGGACATTCACTATTGATAAAGGTAACCTCTATGCTGTTGAACCATTCAAGCATAGCTGTCACACCTTCCTTGCCAGTGAAAGGTTTGGGGTGACAAGAAGCAAAATGTTTGTAGTTGAAGGTGACAGGCTTAGGCTGGACCATTTTCGAATCAATAGAGTAAATTGCTTGGCCATGAAAGCCATCATTCTCTTTTGCGAACTGATCTTTGACTTCTTGGATGAGTGGGAAAGTTGACGAGATGACGACATCTACGAATTCAAAACGAAGAATGGATGAGACTTTAATCATAATGTTTGTTTAGGAAAAATTTGTTTTCATGAATGCACCATATAGCATCTTGTTTCACATAGAATTTCACATAGTATAACATGAATTATCCACATTGAGTAACATGCAAAATGGAAGCATAATAAATTTAGTTTGTTCACGAAAGAGTATCATTAATTGTTTTAGGTTGCGACGATAGTGTGAGTTATGACTCCTAGCTTGAAATGAAGATAACGCTCAAATGTAAATCACATAGAAATTGAGATAACATAAAAAGAGATTTAACGTAAAACATGGATTGTCACGGAACGTAACATACGACACTTCCAAAGTAAATCGAAGTCCTTCTCGAATTAAGGAAACGTGCTTTGGCCTAATAGACAAATACTCTCATTGAGGAGCGACTAAGATATTTGTCCTTCCAGTTACTACACGTCCTTAATCGATTGGGAAAATTGAAACTTTGGCGAGAGCAAAAATGGAGGAGTGGGACTAGTTAACAAGATGCGAGTTTCACCTCTAACTTGATAACATCGAACCCTAGTGTGGTTGGTACTTATTCAAAGATAAGGGTCCACTAGAATATGAAATGGAAATTTCCTTCAAGATTTGGATATCACTCCTAACTTGAGGGTAGATTTCATGCAAAATTTAAAGTATAGCTGAGTGAAAGTCATCACCAAATGTGGGAATCACCCCTATTTTGATGAGTCGTTTCGATTGTGTTATAAGAGTGTCTTCAAAGCCTCCAAGTGTATTGTGTTAGCCTTAGGAAAGGCATGTATATTAAGAGTCCAAGAAAGTAGAGGGAAGCAAAGAAGATAGAAAGGAAGTTGTTTTAAGCAACACATAGTGAATAAGCTCTTAAACTATAGACTAGGCAAGGCATTCATAATTTCCTATGGTTATGGCTCTGATACCAACCTGTCACACCCCAACCGATGGCGGAAACATCGGGATGAGACGAACAAATTGCTCAAAACAACATAACACTAATTGTGACAATATGAATTAAATCATTTTATTAAAACTAGAAAAGTAGTACAAAGTCTCAAACATTCAAACATAAATCCAAACATTTATTTAATTGCTAAAATGGGTTTCTAAGGCCATCCTAGCTTGTTATCTTGAATCTTGATCAATCAACCTGCAATATATATTAAAATAAAATCAACAAAAACATGTTGGCGAGTATACAAGTTTGATACATAATATAATAAAAAGTTTGAAGTTGCTCATATCCAACGTGAATAACATGATTTCACATTAACAGTATATACTCGAAACGATGTTACTCTATGTGTCCAAACCAAAGTTTAACGCAATTAACGTGCCAATCCCAAAGAATAACGGGAGGTTTTAACGTAGATTAACCTAACAATACCGGCGAGAATAACGGGAGGGGCGTTTCTCAACCTATAGCGCTACCATTGTTAGGGGAGGCTTGCAAAGTTAATGAACACATAGTCATGAGAGTTTACAGTAGCATAACATGTATAACATGAATCAAATGTATCACATGCAATTTGGATAGAGTGTGCATAAAGCTGTTTGAAGTGAATAACGTGTTTGATATAGAATACATATTGCACCCAAAAGTGTGAAAATGAAAAATGGGTCATGTATACTCACCTAATTGAGTAGAGATTATCCAAGAAGTTCCAAGTGATTACCCTAATTGATTGAGATATGTTAATATGGTTTCTTTTGGGTTAAAGACTCCTAAGGTGATTTAAAGGAATTTAATAATGTGATGTTGTAGGGAAATTCCAATTAATAGAGAAAATAATATTAATTATTATCACAAATCTTATTAAGATTGATAATAATATCCATGCTAATGATATTTGTATAAGTAGTAATAATAATACTAAAATGACTAGTATTAGTAAAATATTAAGATTAACTTGAATGGTATTAAAATAACATGTATTAAGATTATTAATTTGTTAGTATTCGTAGAAACAGTGATTTTTATAGTAATATCAATAATATTGTTTACTATTTACTAATAATAATAATAACACGATATTTAGTGATAGTAAAAATAATAGTATCACTACCAGAGTAATATAATTAATGATAATGAGGTTCATCTCCATAATAATTAAGACTAATTCCTTTTGATAGTTTTATATCTAATATTAATCAAATCTTTAATATTAGTCTCTTATATCTAGATCACTTTTTAATAACAACAATAATAATAATGATAGTGATAACCATAATAATCATAATGATAATATTTTTATTAAGGTTAGTACCAAAAATAATATTAGTTAAGATAATGATAATAATACTAATAATACTATTAATCATCATAATCTTATTAAACAAATAAGAAAATAACAAATCTTAAAAAAAAAAAATTGGCCAACAGGCCGGCAACCCGCGCCCATTGTGCAACAAGTCGGTAGCAACACCACTGGACTAAGTCCAGTTTGGTGTTGTCCTCGTGTCTTTAATTAATTTATATTAGATCAAATGCACAGTTTGTGTATATATATATATATATATATATATTTGTAATGTTCAGTACATGTCAAGCTTATGTTAACCAGATTTAAACAGAAGAACATGGGCGAAGGAGTTATACCGAAACGTGCTCGTGAAAGTCCCGGCGAAGTTCCGATGGTCAGCTTGATTTCTGGCGATTGGAGTTGTCTTCTCCGACGAGTTCCGGCGAGGTGCAGAGGGGCAGAGGGGTTGTGTGGTCTCGGGACAAAGGTGAAGGTGAGAGGTGTGAATTCGGTATGGAGTGATTCGGTATTTATAGGCCATCTATGAGGTCACGTAAATTCAAAAATGGTCTATGATTGAACCGAATAAAGGAATGAGATCGGGTATTTTGGGAATGATTGGAACGAGATTTATTTACCGGAATCAAATCTTTCGTAGAAAAGGAAGGTCAACTAGTCTTGCTGTCGATTTGTTTTGGCGGGACCTCTTTAAAAAATGGAAGGTTCGAAATCTTTAGGAGGATGACTGATTGAACAAATGTGGATACTTAGTCTTCATATCGCTCTTAAGTTCCCAAGTGAACTCGGCACCACGTTTCCCTTCCCATCGCACTTTAACTATGCGAATTTTGCTGCGCCTGAGTTGCTTGGTTCCTTGATCCACGATTTCGACTGGCTTTTCCACAAAATGGAGGGACTCATTGATTTGCAAGTCGTCGACTGGAACATGAAGTCCTTCTTCAGCCAAACACTTTTTGAGATTCGATACATGAAAGGTTGGATGTACGTTGTTTAGTTCTTGGGGTAGGTCAAGTTTATAAGCCACCTTGCCAACCCTTTCAAGAATCTTGAAAGGACCAACATAGCGAGGGGCAAGTTTACCCGTTTTACCGAAATGAACCACTCCTTTCCAAGGAGACACTTTGAGTAGTACGCGATCGCCAACATTGAATTCCAATGGTTTACGTCTTTTGTCGGCATAACTCTTCTGACGACTTCTGGCCTTGAGTAAGTTGTCACGGACTTGTAGGATCTTATCTGTTGTTTCTTGTATGATCTCAGGACAAGTAAGTTATTTATCCCCAATCTCATGCCAGCCGATAGGAGATCGACATTTGCGTCCATACAATGCTTCAAATGGAGCCATTTGAATACTAGAGTGATAGCTGTTATTGTACGAGAATTCGACCAAAGGTAATTGCTTATCCCAACTACCACCAAAGTCAATGACACAAGAGCGTAGCATATCCTCTAGGGTTTGGATAGTACGTTCTGTCTGTCCATCTGTTTGGGGATGGAAGGCCGTACTGAGGTTTAAGTGAGTACCCATAGCGGATTGGAATATTTGCCAAAGACGAGACGTGAAACGACCATCGCGGTGAGAGATGATGTCACGGGGAATGCCATGACGACAAATGATTTCATCAGTATACACTCGAGCAAGCTTTTCAACCTTGTAGTCTTCGCGAATGGGCAAGAAGTGAGCTGCCTTGGTTAAACGGTCGATGATGACCCATATGCTATCATGACCAGAAGGCGTTCGAGGGAGTTTGGTTATGAAATCCATAGCAATGCTATCCCACTTCCAAACAGGAATTTCTGGTTGTTCAAGCAAGCCAGACGGACGCTGATGTTCAGCCTTGACTTTCAAGCAGGTGAGACATTTAGAAACATAAGAGGCAATGTCTTTCTTCATACCAGGCCACCAATAGGACGTACGAAGGTCGTGGTACATCTTATCAGCACCAGGATGAATCGAGTATTTGGATTTGTGAGCCTCGTTCATGATGAATTCTTGCAGATTGTCGCGATTTGGCACCTAAATTCGATCGAGATAGTATTGAAGTCCATCTGATTTTGTTACAAGTTGGTCTATAGAACCACCTCGTATTTCGACAATCAGACTTCCTTCGTTGGCTGACGAAAATTGTGCCTCACGAATGCAAGTGTGAAGGTCACTGGTGATTTGAAAACAACGAATACCACAAGAGTGAGCCTTACGACTAAGAGCATCGGCCACGACATTCGCCTTTCTAGGATGGTAGCGAATTTCGCAGTCGTAGTCGTTAAGCAATTCCACCCAATGACGCTGATGCATATTTAGTTCCTTTTGATTAAAGATATGTTGTAGGCTCTTGTGGTCAGTGAAAACCACACACACTTTGTACCATATAGGTAGTGTCGCCAAATCTTTAACGCAAAGACAACCGCGCCAAGTTCGAGGTCGTGAGTGGTGTAATTTTTCTCATGAATTTTCAATTATCGAGAGGCATAAGCGATGACCTTGTCTCGTTGCATGAGAACGCAACCAAGACCACGATTCGATGCATCGCAATATACCACGAAGTCATCAGTTCCATCAGGGAGAGTTAGAATAGGAGCATTGCAAAGCATGTCCTTGAGAGTTCGAAAGGATTCCTCTTGTTCGAGACCCCAAACAAAAGGTTTTTCCTATTGGGTTAACATGGTAAGGGGAACAGCAATTTTCGAAAAATTTGAGATGAATCGACGATAGTAACCTGCCAATCCTATTAATGAACGGATTTCTGATGGGGTTCTAGGTGCTATCCAACTCTTCACTGCTTCAATTTTGGCAGGATCGACATGAATTCCCTTCTCGCTAACGACGTGACCAAGGAATTGGACTTCCTTGATCCAGAATTCGCACTTGGAAAACTTTGCGTATAACCGTTCACCACGCAAAAGTTCGAGTATGAGGCGTAAATGACGTTCATGATCAGCTCGAGTTTTTGAGTAAATAAGAATATAATCGATGAAAACGATTACAAAGCGATCCAAATATGGTTTACAAACACGATTCATTAGGTCCATGAACACAGCGGATGCGTTAGTCAAGCCAAAAGGCATAACCACGAACTCGTAGTGCCCATAGAGAGTGCGAAAGGCGGTTTTTGGAATGTCCTCTTCAAGGACACGAAGTTGATGATAGCCAGATCGAAGGTCTATCTTGGAGAAGCACGTTGCGCCTTGAAGCTGATCAAAAAGATCGTCGATGTGAGGGAGGGGATAACGATTTTTGACAGTGAGCTTGTTGAGCTCACGATAGTCGATGCACATGCGAAATGAGCCGTCCTTCTTCTTGACGAATAGAACAGGAGCACCCCAAGGCGAGGTACTTGGTCGTATGAAGCCTTTATCGAGGAGGTCTTGAAGTTGGCTAGAAAGCTCTTGCATCTCAGATGGTGCAAGACGATATGGAGCCCGAGCAACAGGAGTTGCACTAGGTACGAGGTCAATACGAAAATCAACAGATTGAGATGGAGGGGGGCCAGGTAAATCCTCTGGGAAGACGTCAGGGAAATCACACACCACTGGAATGTCGCTTACGCTCTTTCCCTTGCCTTTTTCTTCCACTACGTGGGCTAAAAAGGCAAAGTACCGTTATCGTAAGTATCTATTCGCTTGGGTGCATGACATCAACTTTAGTCCTCGAGAGGGTTGGTCTCCAAAGACATGCAAGGTGTCACCAGATGGAAGAGGCAATCGAACGCACTTTTCGTGACAAGCGATTTCAGCATGGTTCTTACGAAGCCAATCCATGCCTACTATGATACCAAAGCTTCCCAATTCCATGGGTATAAGGTCGATGGAGAAAGTATGCTCATTTAGAGTGAGAGTGCAATTACGAAGAATTGTGTCAACTAGAATAGATTTGCCATTGGCAACTTCGACTGAGAATGACTTAGGTAGTTTTGAGCGTGAGCAATTTAACAATGATTCGAATTCAATAGATACAAAACTTTTATTCGCACCAGTATCAAACAAAATCGAAGCATATAAGTTGTTAACGAGGAACGTACCAGTAACGACTTCATTGTCGTTTTGAGCTTGCTTGACGTTGAGGTGAAAAGCACGACCACGTGGAGCTGGTTGGCGTAACTCTTGTTTTAGTTGAGGGCATTGAGGACGAAGGTGCGTAGTATCCACACAATTGAAACAGACTCTCACTGCGTTGGCTGGTTTAGGGTTTTGGGCAGGTGCAAGGGTATTGCGACAGTAAGGGGCAAAGTGACCATAGCGAGTAAATTGCTTGGCCATGAAAGTCATCATTCTCTTTTGCGAACTGATCTTTGACTTCTTGGATGAGTGGGAAAGTTGACGAGATGACGACATCTACGAATTCAAAACGAAGAATGGACGAGACTTTAATCATACTGTTTGTTTAGGAAAAAATTGTTTTCACGAATGCACCATATAGCATCTTGTTTCACATAGAATTTCACATAGTATAACATGAATTATCCACATTGAGTAACATGCAAAATGGAAGCATAATAAATTTAGTTTGTTTACGAAAGAGTATCATTAATTGTTTTAGATTGCGACGATAGTGTGAGTGATGACTCCTAGCTTGAAATGAAGATAACGCTCAAATGTAAATCACATAGAAATTGAGATAACATAAAAAGAGATTTAACGTAAAACATGGATTGTCACGGAACGTAACATACGACACTTCCAAAGTAAATCGAAGTCCTTCTCGAATTAAGGAAACGTGCTTTGGCCTAATAGACAAATACTATCATCAAGGAGCGACTAAGATATTTGTCCTTCCAGTTACTACACGTCCTTAATCGATTGGGAAAATCGAAACTTTGGCGAGAGCAAAAATCGAGGAGTGGGACTAGTTAACAAGATGCGAGTTTCACCTCTTACTTGATAACATCGAACCCTAGTGTGGTTGGTACTTATCCAAAGATAAGGGTCCACTAGAATATGAAATGGAAATTTCCTTCAAGATTTGGATATCACTCCTAACATGAGGGTAGATTTCGTGCAAAATTTAAAGTATAGCTGAGTGAAAGTCATCACCAAATGTGGGAATCACCCCTATTTTGATGAGTCGTTTCGATTGTGTTATAAGAGTGTCTTCAAAGCCTCCAAGTGTATTGTGTTAGCCTTAGGAAAGGCATGTATATTAAGAGTCCAAGAAAGTAGAGGGAAGCAAAGAAGACAGAAAGGAAGTTGTTTTAAGCAACACATAGTGAATAAGCTCTTAAACTATAGACTAGGCAAGGCATTCCTAATTTCCTATGGTTAGGGCTCTGATACCAATCTGTCACACCCCAACCGATGGCGGAAACATCGGGATGAGACGAACAAATTGCTCAAAACAACATAACACTAATTGTGACAATATGAATTAAATCATTTTATTAAAACTAGAAAAGTAGTACAAAGTCTCAAACATTAAAACATAAATCCAAACATTTTTTTAATTGCTAAAATGGGTTTCTAATGCCATCCTAGCTTGTTTTCTTGAATCTTGATCAATCAACCTGCAATATGTATTAAAATAAATTCAATAAAAACATGTTGGCGAGTATACAAGTTTGATACATAATATAATAAAAAGTTTGAGTTGCTCATATCCAACGTGAATAACATGATTTCACATTAACAGTATATACTCGAAACGATGTTACTCTATGTGTCCAAACCAAAGTTTAACGCAATTAACGTGCCAATCCCAAAGAATAACGGGAGGTTTTAACATAGATTAACCTAACAATACCCGGGAGAATAACGGGAGGGGCGTTTCTCAACCTATAGCGCTACCATTGTTAGGGGAGGCTTGCAAAGTTAATGAACACATAGTCATGAGAGTTTACAGTAGCATAACATGTATAACATGAATCAAATGTATCACGTGCAATTTGGATAGAGTGTGCATAAAGCTGTTTGAAGTGAATAACGTGTTTGATATAGAATACATATTGCACCCAAAAGTGTGAAAATGGAAAACGGGTCATGTATACTCACCTTAGATTGCGTTGCGTTTCTTGGGAAAGAGACTAGAGTAGAGATTATCCAAGAAGTTCCAAGCGATTACCCTAATTGATTGAGATATGTTAATATGGTTTGTTTTGGGTTAAAGACTCCTATGGTGATTTAAAGGAATTTAATAATGTGACGTTGTAGGGAAATTCCAACTAATAGAGAAAATAATATTAATTATTATCACAAATCTTATTAAGATTGATAATAATATCCATGCTAATGATATTTGTATAGGTAGTAATAATAATATTAAAATGACTAGTATTAGTAAAATATTAAGATTAACTTGAATGGTATTAAAATAACATGTATTAAGTTTATTAATTTGTTAGTATTCGTAGAAATAGTGATTTTTATAGTAATATCAATAATATTGTTTACTATTTACTAATAATAATAATACGATATTTAGTGATAGTAAAAATAATAGTATAATTACCAAAGTAATATAATTAATGATAATCAGGTTCATCTCCATAATAATTAAGACTAATTCCTTTTGATAGTTTTATATCTAATATTAATCAAATCTTTAATATTAGTCTCTTATATCTAGATCACTTTTAAATAACAACAATAATAATAATGACAGTGATAACAATAATAATCATAATGATAATAATACTAATAATACTATTAATCATCATAATCTTATTAAACAAATAAGAAAATAACAAATCTAAAAAAAAAAATTGGCCAACAGGCCGGCAACCCGCGCCCATTGTGCAACAAGTCGGTAGCAACACCACTGGACTAAGTCCAGTTTGGTGTTGTCCTCGTCTTTTTAATTAATTTATATTAGATCAAATGCACAGTTCGTATATATATATTTGAAACGTTCAGTACATGTCAAGCTTATGTTAACCAGATTTAAACAGAAGAACATGGGCGAAGGAGTTATACCGAAACGTGCTCGTGAAGGTCCCGGCGAAGTTCCGATGGTCAGCTTGATTTCCGGCGACTGGAGTTGTCTTCTCCGGCGAGTTCCGGCGAGGTGCAGAGGAGCAGAGGGGTTGTGTGGTCTCGGGACAAAGGTGAAGGTGAGAGGTGTGAATTCGGTATGGAGTGACTCGGTATGTATAGGCCATCTATGAGGTCACGTAAATTCGGAAATGATCTGTGATTGAACCGAATAAAGGAATGAGATCGGGTATTTTGGGAATGATTGGAACGAGATTTATTTACTGGAATCAAATCTTTCGCAGAAAAGGAAGGTCAACTTGTCTTGCTGTCGATTTGTTTTGGCTGGATCTCTTTAAAAAATGGAAGGTTCGAAAGTGAGTATGAGAATTAAAGGATGCGAGTTATAACCAGCGATGACGGTAGCCCGTCTGGTTAATGCGCGTGTGTGTGAAGTAGGAGACCCGGGTTCGAACCGCACAAGGGCCGGTTCTCACCCAGGAGACCCCCTTTTTGTTATTTTCTGTTACAATGTTACAGTTTTGTCCCTGTGGTTTCTGAACTGACTAACTGAGTTAACCTAACTTACTAACATAGTTAACATACCACCTCTTGAACTTAGCTCATATATTAACCTTGTTAGTTTTAATATTAGTTTAACTAACTTAGTTAACCCTCACATTAATTAATTAACTAGATTAACCTCTTTAATTAAAAAAATTAAACTTTTTTTTATTTATAATTCATTTATTAATACTTTTATGTAATTAACTTTATTAATTTAATTATTTAGAATATAATTTAATAATTTTTATAACTATTTGTTTTAACCGAATTAGCGCACTAATTCTTGAGTCTTGTACGGTTTAGGGTAATCTCTTGGTAAGGATTGTTCGAGAGTTGTAAATTAGAATATATTCCCAAGGTTTTCACATGTGTGAAATAGTTTAACGTGTTTTCAATCGTATTGTGTCGTGCACACAAAACATAGAATTATGACAAGGATGTGATCAAAACAATGCATTTTCATTATGATTTCAAGTCTCGGATTACAAATAGGATATAACGAGAGTACAACTGATTAAATCGAGAAAGTACAATACAACTTGCTATAAATAGAAACTGCAAAAATGCGAAGCGTTACAGGCACGGCTTTGAATCCATATTGCAATACCTTGTCCAACTACAAGAGTTGTCAAGTATGTACCTTGAAATCAAAAAGTGTTTGATATTGCAATATGTTTTATCAACTTTAAAAGTTGTTATAATTAAAACCAAAACCATTGTAGCCATGAATCTTGACTGAAAACATTTGTCCTTGTAAAACCAAGTATTAAATCGTCTTTAAAAGTAAACATTGTCTGGTTTATATCTTTAAGTAAACCTCGTTGTGTGTCATCGTTTGAAAACATTCGTCCAAAATAGTTCAAATAGTTTCAATCGTTCAAATCTTTCCAATTGTCCGTGTTATAAACCATCGTTCAATCGTTCGTATTTTAATTGCGAAATACAACTTTTGGTCGTTCTTTAATGAATACATTCAAACCTGTGTTCTGACTTAACTATACCACCCATTGGGTATTTTTAATAGGCCCTGAAAGACCTCTTTAACAAGACTAACAAACCAACACATGATTTGTTAACCGGAAAACAGTTTCTGTCGTTACCCACATTACCCACCAAAGGGATGGTCCAAAAACGGGATTTGTCAGATCCTATGGTACCATAACATACTATTGGTCGGCTTGATCGTAGTTAATGAATGTCATTCGTATGTCTTTCGACTAACGCCCCAACAAGTTCGTTCACATTATTGAAATCTTCGTGTTTATATAAACCATAGAATTTGTTTATGAAAACTTAAAAGGCATTTAGCACATATGAGTCACCCCAAAACAATTGAAAGCATAAAAGAGGGGAGCTATTTACTCACTTGAGATTGCAAGTATCCTTGATTAAGTGATATAACAAAGCTTGGGAAATCAAGGAATCAAGTGGCACCTAGTATCGGATTACTATGTTAATAACCAGGACCTAAATCGGGAGATCAGATAGAATGAGGTCTTGTAAACCAAATGAGTATTGAACTCATATGATATGGTTTAACAAAGCCTACATTCTGATTTGATAACTATCCTAAGTGCTTATGACCCGTTATGACCCGTTAAGGTAGTTTATGCTACTATAACGCGTAATTTGTGCAAATGCACATTCGGATGGTCTAACTAGCCCTATGATAAGTATTATGTGACAACCCGAAATTTCTTGGTCTTTTCTCTATGCATTGCGTATTCACAATTCTGTTTTCTTAATTCGTTGACGTTGCAACTCGTGCTTGATGTATGAATATTTGAAGTATGGTTTGGGTTGGTGTTTAGTAAAAGCCTAAGTATTGTGTAATGTTATGAAATATTAAATGTAAATGTAACCTACATGAACTCTACGAGAGAAGTTGATTGATTAAACTACATTGAACGCTCATGAATTATTTATACGTGTCATGTGAAGTATTAAATGTGAATGTATTTAATTAGGAGAACGGGTTTGATTTCTTGTGCATATTGTGATTACAACATATGGGAACCATCGGTCGCACATTTCTTCTAGGATCGCACAAAACCCCAGCGACCGCACACCTCACCTCTCCATACTCCTCATTGGCCTTGGACCAGTCCTCGGCCCAATCAATAACCGGCCCAAAACCTTCTCGGCAATAAACTGGGCTCGGCCCGTTTCCCTCCCCTCAGGTTTATACGCATACATCCCTTTTAACTCCAAATCAAGTCGGCCCACACATAAGCAAATTTTCGGCCCACTGTTATGAGTTGAGTGGTATTAGTATATGTTTGACTATTAAACTTTTGGCTCCCCCTTTGGGCCGGCTTCGCAAGCTCAAACCAGTCCAAGCCTGTTTCTCAATTATTTGTTTACGTGAGGTGTTATATGAATACATTAACCTGTTTGCAAACCCTAAACAAAACATTGCCCCATCAAGATATAATGTGCGGTAGGAGATTTTTCCCTTCAAGACTTCAGCCTATCGATCAACCTTTTCGGGCTTTGACTGATTTATTTGGGAACAAGTAACTTAATTCTGCCGAGCAAAACTAAGGTGAGTTCACACTTTTACCAAGGCATGGGATTCCCGGGGTAGAGAATGGGTTGGAATGATTAGTTGTACTTACATTGTGATTGGAATTACGTACCACTGACCTCGTTAGGGGAAGGTCACTTATAGATACTGCTAGACTAGTGATACATGGCGAAGCCCCACTACTCTTCACACACATGCCTGGAATGGCCGCGATACAAATACTAATCTTCACACACATGCCTGGAATGGCCGCGATACAAAAACTAATCTTCGCACACATGCCTGGAGGGCCGCGATACAAATACAACTAGTGTACAATACATGGGAAACTCCCACTAATCTTCGCAAACATGCCTGGAGGGCCGCGATGCAAATAAGTACGATACATGGTTTACTAAACAAACATACGATTTACGAAACGAACACTATAACTAAACAACCAACTGTGAACTCGCTCAACTAGTTGTTGACTCTCTGTTACATGCCTTGCAGGTCGTTAGGTACACATGGAGCTTGCACAGGGAGGCGCGGTCGTTGTGGACATGGATCATGGATGCGTTGTTAAACATTTATGACATTTCAAACTTTATACTTATGTTGGGTTTACATTTATGCTTCCGCTAAACATTGAAAATACTTATGTTTTGAACACCTTTCATATTGGTTTGGTTGAATTACATTTACTATTTACATTGTACAATATGACTGGTGGCTTGATCCTGGTCATGTCACGCCTCCATGCAGTGATACTCCGCGTGTGGATTTTGGGGGTGTGACAGATTGGTATCAAAGCCATTGGTTATACATAACTTGGTTTTAATAAGGGGAAAACGTTTTTATTAAAACCAGACTATAACCTGTTCAGTGCTAAACGATCCACAACGACGCCTCGCTCCACGTGCAAGACTCAACATTCTAGATGATATGGTATATGTTTTATTGCCTACTTACTAGATTACATAGAACTTTGCTCATGGTATGCTTAGATATACGTAACAACTATTGCTTGAGAACACTTTTGTGCTTACTCTCTTCTGTCATTGCACTTTTCACGAACCTCTCTCACTCATGTTACCTTTGCTATGAAGATCATGGCTGGACGCATTAACATGACACAAGCCCAGTTGACGGCTCTCATTAACGAACAAGTTGCTGCGTCACTTGCAGCCGCACAAGCAGGAGGTATACCCTGCAGTCATAACTCACACTAGGATCTTTAGATCCTACACTCCTAAACCAACTCTTGTGTTTAACCTTGTCCTGTTCTTATACACAACAGGTCAACACGCTCAGCCACCTGTTTGCACTTTCAGGAATTTCATGGACTGTCATCCTAGCATGTTCAGTGGCACTGAAGGAGCAGTTGGACTCCTCCATTGGTTTGAAAAGCTCGAGTCCGTATTTGAGATGTGTGAATGCCCTGTGGATCGCAGGGTGAAGTACGCCACTGGTACACTAGAAGGCGTTGCGCTGACTTGGTGGAATGCGCAAGTTCAGATGTTAGGATTGGCAGCTGCTAACGCCACCCCTTGGAATGATTTCAAGGAACTGATCAAACGGGAATACTGCACACGTGATGACATCCACAAGTTAGAAGTGGAGTTCTTTCATTTGAAAATGACGGGGTCAGAAATTGAGGCTTATACGAAAAGGTCAAACGAGCTGGCCATCTTGTGTCCAACTATGGTGGACCCTCCTATCAAGCGTATTGAGTTGTATCTCAAAGGGCTAGCACCAAAAATTCAAAGCCATGTGACATCGGCCAACCTTGATAACATCCAGGATATTACACGTCTTGCTCATCGCCTCATAGATCAAGCAATGGAACAGAACAGGCTGCCTAAACATATCAGTGCTACTACTACCGCTACCACTTCTGCTACTCCTGCTACTCCCAGTGACAAAAAGCAGAGATCTTATGCAAGGAGAAGATTGTTCGTATACCTCGTTCTGGTAAAGAACCTCTCGAAGTTCAAGGCGACAAGAGTGGTGCCGTGGTTGGCATCATCTCCTTTCTGAACGCTCAGAAATGTTTGCGAGAGGGACACACTGCCATTTTGGCACTTGTTACAGACGCATCAACGAAAGAGAAGAGATTAGAGGATATCCCAGTTGTACATGAATTTCCTCAAGTGTTTCCTGAAGATTTACCTGGGCTACCGCCTCATCGCCATGTCGAATTCCAGATTGAACTAGCTCCTGGAGCAGCACCAATAGCTCGCGCACCGTATCGATTAGCTCCAACTGAGCTGGAAGAACTGTCCAAACAACTACAAGAGCTCTTGGATAAGGGCTTTATTCGTCCTAGCTCTTCGCCTTGGGGAGCTCCAGTATTATTTGTGAAAAAGAAAGACGGTACCTTCAGGATGTGCATAGATTATCGTGAACTCAACAAGGTGACAGTGAAGAACCGCTATCCTCTTCCACATATTGATGATTTGTTCGACCAGCTGCAAGGGTCGAGCTACTACTCGAAGATTGATCTGAGGTCAGGTTACCATCAACTGAGAGTTCGGGATGAGGACGTCTCCAAAACAGCATTCAGAACTCGCTACGGCCAATACGAGTTTCTTGTCATGCCATTCGAATTAACGAACGCACCTGCAGTCTTTATGGATCTTATGAATAGAGTGTGCAAACCCTACCTAGACAAGTTTGTCATAGTCTTCATCGACGACATCCTGATCTACTCTAAGAGTCAGGAGGAACACGAGCAGCATTTACAACTTATTTTGAAGCTCCTTCGAACATAATAGTTATACGCCAAGTTTTCGAAATGCGACTTCTGGCTTTGTGAAGTCCACTTTCTAGGCCACGTGGTAAACAAGGATGGGATTCATGTTGATCCATCCAAGGTAGACTCGATTAGGAACTGGCCTGCACCACGTACACCAACGGAAATTCGCCAATTCTTGGGTTTGGCAGGTTACTACAGGAGGTTTATCAAAGATTTCTCAAAGATTGCACAGCCGCTTACACTACTGACACAGAAAGGTGTTACTTATCGTTGGGGTAATACACAGGAAACAACTTTTCAGCATTTAAAAGATAGACTCTGCAGCGCACCTATTCTCTCATTGCCAGAGGGCACAGACGATTTTGTGGTCTACTGCGACGCATCGATTCAGGGTCTTGGCTGTGTATTGATGCAACAGGATAAAGTTATTGCTTACGCTTCGCGCCAACTTAAGATCCACGAACAGAATTACACCACACACGATTTAGAGCTGGGAGCTGTTGTTTTCGCGCTTAAGATATGGCGACATTACCTGTACGGTACCAAGTGCACTATCTACACCGATCACAGGAGTCTCGAGCATATCTTCAAGCAGAAGGAGTTGAACATGCGTTAATGTCGATGGATCGAACTACTGAATGATTACGAATGCGCCATCAAGTACCATCCAGGCAAAGCCAACATTTCGCTGACGCTCTCAGCCGAAAGGATACGGCACCTAGACACGTACGAGCATTACAACTTACTATTCAATCTAGTCTTCCTGCACAGATACGAGATGCTCAGGTAGAAGCATTGAAACCGAAAAACGTCAGGGCTGAAGCCTTACGCGGCTCAAGGCAGCGATTAGAACAAAAGGAAGACGGCGCCTATTACGTAACAGGACGCATTTGGGTCCCACTCTATGGCAACTTTCGAGAACTTGTGATGGATGAAGCACACAAGTCTCGCTACTCGGTACATCCAGGTTCGGATAAAATGTACTACGATCTCAGAACAACGTATTGGTGGCCTAGCATGAAGGCCCACATAGCAACTTACGTCGGCAAGTGTTTGACCTGCGCGAGGGTTAAGACGGAATAGCAGAAAAGAAACCATCAGGCCTACTTCAGCAACCAAAGATACCACAATGGAAATGGGAGGAAATTTCCATGGATTTTGTTACTGGCCTACCTAGATCTCAGCGTGGTAACGATACCATTTGGGTGATCGTGGATCGACTCACTAAGTCTGCACACTTCTTGGCTATCACAGAAACAGACAAGTTCTCTACCTTAGCAGACATCTACTTGAAAGAAGTGGTTTCGAGGCACGGAGTGCCAACCTCTATTATTTCGGATCGTGATGCACGATTCACTTCAGAACTGTGGCAAGCGATGCACAAAGCTTTTGGCTCACGATTAGACATGAGCACGGCTTATCACTCTCAGACGGATAGGCAGTCTGAGCGCACTATCCAGACTCTCGAAGACATGCTTTGGGCATGTGTTATCGATTTCGGCAACAGCTGGGAAAAGCATCTCCCGTTAGTGGAGTTCTCGTACAATAACAGTTACCACACCAGCATCCAGGCCGCTCCATTCGAGGCATTATACGGACGTAAACGCCGGTCCCCTCTCTGTTGGGCAGAGGTGGGCGATAGTCAAATCACAGGTCCAGAACTTGTAGTTGATGCTACTGAAAGGATTGCACAGATACGACAACGCATGGCGGCAGCTCGTGACCGTCAGAAAAGCTACGCTGATAAGCGCAGGAAACCGCTCGAGTTCCAGGTTGGGGATCGAGTGCTACTCAAAGTCTCACCCTGGAAGGGTGTAGTTCGTTTTGGTAAACGGGGCAAACTCAATCCGCGGTATGTCGGACCGTTCGAAATCACAGAAAGAATAGGCAAAGTGGCCTACAGACTGAACCCAGAACTCGGTGCAGTTCACAACGTTTTCCACGTGTCGAATCTGAAGAAGTGTCTGTCAGATGAGACCCTCATAGTTCCTTTGAAGGAACTAACTATCGACGAACAATTACATTTCGTCGAGGAACCAGTTGAAATCACGGACCGGGATGTTAAGGTCCTCAAGCACACCAGAATACCCCTTGTTCGAGTTCGTTGGAACTCCCGTCGTGGCCCAGAGTTCACCTAGGAACGAGAAAACCAAATGAAACACAAATATCCCTTGTTGTTCGGGAGCAATGAAACCACTACTAAGGCTGAAGCTACTGCGGAATTTCGGGACGAAATTCCAAACCAACGGAGGGATGATGTGACAACCCAGGAAAGCCAGGAAACCATGCAACCTAACTAGCTTCCTCAGTAACTACGTGCTAAATTTTGGGACGAAATTTCTTTCAAGTTGGGGATGACGTGACAACCCGAAATTTCTTGGTCTTTTCTCTATGCATTGCGTATTCACAATTCTGTTTTTCTTAATTCGTTGACGTTGCAACTCGTGCTTGATGTATGGATATTTGAAATATGGTTTGGGTTGGTGTTTAGTAAAAGCCTAAGTATTGTGTAATGTTATGAAATATTAAATGTAAATGTAACCTACATGAACTCTACGATACAAGTTGATTGATTAAACTACATTGAACGCTCATGAATTATTTATACGTGTCGTGTGAAGTATTAAATGTGAATGTATTTACTTAGGAGAATGGGTTTGATTTCTTGTGCATCTTGTGATTACAACATATGGGAACCCTTGGTCGCACATTTCTTCTAGGATCGCACAAAACCCCGGCGACCGCACACCTCACCTCTCCATACTCCTCATTGGCCTTGGACCAGTCCTCGGCCCAATCAATAACCGGCCCAAAACCTTCTCGGCAATAAACTGGGCTCGGCCCATTTCCCTCCCCTCAGGTTTATACGCATACATCCCTTTTAACTCCAAATCATGTCGGCCCACACATAAGCAAATCTTTGGCCCACTGTTATGAGTTGAGTGGTATTAGTATATGTTTGACTATTAAACTTTTGGCTACCCCTTTGGGCCGGCTTCGCAAGCTCAAACCAGTCCAAGCCTGTTTCTCAATTATTTGTTTATGTGAGGTGTTATATGAATACATTAACCTGTTTGCAAACCCTAAACAAAACATTGCCCCATCAAGATATAATGTGCGGTAGGGGATTTTCCCCTTCGAGACTTCAGCCTATCGATCAACCTTTTCGGGCTTTGACTGATTTATTTGGGAACAAGTAACTTAATTCCGCCGAGCAAAACTAAGGTGAGTTCACACTCTTACCAAGGCATGGGATTCCCGCGGTAGGGAATGGGATGGAATGATTACTTGTACTTACATTGTGATTGGAATTACGTACCACTTACCTCGTTAGGGGAAGGTCACTTATAGATATTGCTAGACTAGTGATACATGGGGAAGCCCCACTACTCTTCGCACACATGCCTGGAATGGCCGCGATACAAACACTAATCTTCACACACATGCCTGGAATGGCCGCGATACAAAACTAATCTTCACACACATGCCTGGAGGGCCGCGATACAAATATAACTAGTCTACAATACATGGGAAACTCCCACTAATCTTCGCAAACATGCCTGGAGGGCCGCGATACAAATAAATATGATACATGGTTTACTAAACAAACATACGATTTACGAAACGAACACTATAACTAAACAACCAACTGTGAACTCGCTCAACTAGTTGTTGACTCTCTGTTACATGCCTTGCATGTCGTTAGGTACACATGGAGCTTGCACAGGGAGGCACGGTCGTTGTGGACATGGATCATGGATGCGTTGTTAAACATTTATGACATTTCAAACTTTATACTTATGTTGGGTTTACATTTATGCTTCCGCTAAACATTGAAAATACTTATGTTTTGAACACCTTTCAAATTGGTTTGGTTGAATTACATTTACTATTTACATTGTTCAATATGATTGGTGGCTTGATCCTGGTCATGTCACGCCTCCATGCAGTGATACTCCGCATGTGGATTTTGGGGGTGTGACATATTATATGCCCTAACATGTTTAATAATGTTGCATAATCAGTTTAAGTGTCAAAATTTAGGTTTCATAGGCTTAAATAGAAATTATGCACAAAAAAGGCATTTTGGTCATTTTCCTAAGGTATATAATCTACCTATCATATAATTAATTAAACGAAGTGACCATAAGGTATAACCTCGGAAGGCTATTCCTTATATAACTATGGTCACAAAATATGTTTGGTCGGATCCTAATGATCGACCAAACGGGTCGGGTTCGAAAGTTTAAGCGGTTGTTTAGACCGCTTGACTTACGACCCTAAACAAGCACTAAACTAAAAGTGACAAGTTAAACATGTTAAAACATGTTTAACTAGGTTAGAAAACTGATTTGGTATCAAAACAAAATGTTTTGATACCCGAAAATAGTTTCGTCGCAAAATGCACATAAACGTGCATTTTAATCGAAACTTTGACTCATCACTTCGACTAGTAAACGTGGTATCAATAGGTATAACCGCAAGGGATTATAACCATCGTGATTACGATCATGTTGCAAAGTTCAATTGAATTTTGACTTAACCAATTCATGGTCAAAACCGAAAGTCAAACTGTTTGACTTTCAGCTTGTAGTTGCTGAAATGAATGAATAAGCCATGAAAGAACACTTACAAGTGCTCTAAGGCTAGAAAAATGACTAGAGAAACTCAAGTAAGCGGCCTCCAACAAAGTGGTAGCCTCTACTTAGAGTTTGAGATGAGAAATTGGAAATGAGCAAGAAAAACGGGCAGATTTGAGGCCTATTTATAGTTGAATTGAAGCCACAAGATCATGTGTGCTCACCAAGGATCAACAAAATCAATACAAGTGTGTGGTTGAGAATCAAAGCCTTGCTCATCACTTAAAATAGCCCACAACATTGAAAAACTAAGTTAGAAAAAAGAGCTGGTTCCAACAAAGAAGTTTCTGCCCAGATATAGGCATCGCGCTGCACGACAGCAAAGGACCAGGGTCGTCGCGCTTCGTGAGCACTCAGGCCAGACTTTTTAGAATTGGCAAAACAGGTCCCTGCAGCTCAAAGCTTGATTTTTGACGCGTTTAACCCCCGTTAACCAATTTTCAAGGCTCTACAAGGATGTTAAAGTATAGGGGGCTTAAAAAATGCTTGGAAATATCACGGATGTCGGCTCGTTTGGTCATACGATTGCGTTTTTTGGTTAACTACGATGAAACTCGAACGGATGCGAAAACGATCCAAATTAAGCGAAGAATGGTATTTTTGCATTTCTATCACTAAAATACAATATTCTAGTGTTTATAAAAAATTTTTGGATGTCCAGATATGGTCAGAACGCAAGATATGCACGTATATGCAAACTTTCGCAGTTTTGACGCTTTTAGTCCCTGTGATCAAATAAGCGCATTTTCGCATACCGAATCCCTCAAAACTTATTTCTAAGCTATGTAAAGGGTATTTAGGGTGTGTTTAGCTTATGATCTTGTTCTGGAGTGTACGTTGTTATACGAATTGGAAGACTTTTGCAGTTTGTCGCAATTAGTCCCTGTGATCGAATAAACTTGTTTTAGCCATACCAAACCTTTCAAAACTTATTTCTAAGTTATATAAAGGTTATTTAATGTGTTAAGCTTGTGTCACTATTCCGGAGTGTATGTCACGTTAAACTGATTACGTTTATGTAAAAGTTTGTGTATAACTTTCCAGAAAGTGTTAAAAAGCTTGAAATCGAACAAGAATTGATATGTGTAACTGTTACATGTAATTGGACAAATCCCAGGAATGAAACACAAGATTTCATTAGATTCGTATTTGTATGATGGTCGTAGAGGCACAAGTGTCACAGTCTCCCCTACTTTAGGAAATTTCGTCCTTAAATTTAATTTAGAGGAAACTTGTGAAAACAGATGGGGATGTTCCGCTTTCATATGATCCTCCGTTCCCTGAGTAAAACTCTGGGCCACGTTTGGATTTCCAGCGAACATTGTTATTCGTACCCGTCTGTTGTTTATAGGGAAGAGTTCAGATCCGAAGATCTTAACTCCATTCTAATAGGTTTGTGTATGATTCTACCGAACCTCAAGAGTGTCATCTAATTGTCAAAGTGATGTCCTTGTTGCAGTAAAATATGGAAAGCGTGTGATTTCGACAAGGAGTTGGAGTTTCGAACAACGGATAGAGAGAATGTTTCCTCTGAAGACTATTATAGGAAACTTGTGTGTGCTCGAAATTTGGAGTCAGAGAGATAAAACAACAATGGTCAAGGTCCTAAACTTCTAGTAACTTAAATAACATCACGCTTGCAATGTAATAAGGAACACTTATATATAGGAAGTACCATCGGCGTGTCCACCATGCCCTTATTACATTGTTCCCGTTTCGTTATTCTTATCACTATAGGTTCTTACACATGACAAAACTTGATGTGGTTTCTGTGCACTGAATTCCATAATTATGTATGCATCCATAATTACGTAATTCCTTGCACAGTCCGCACAGTTCATTTTATAATGTGTAGGGGAAAAATCAAACATGTAGGATCGAGTTGTGACCCAAACGAGTCGTTTAGAGGAGTTTTAATCTATTTCAAAGGCGGAAACAGAGAAATAGACTTCGAAACAGCTTGCAAATCACTTTAAACTTCTTTCTGATTGATTTAACACTGATTACAATCACTGGAAAAACCGGCAGCACCTCGGTATCCAAATCAAGAACTGTTTTTGAGATTTCGCTTGAACTTGCTATATATAGACATCAGGTTTCGCTTGAAAGTGACAAGGTGCATTTCAAGCGGAATAAGAACTTGTTGATTTCGCTTGAAAGTGACACATGACATTTCAAGCGGAATCAGCTCATTCAAGCGGAATCTCCATAATTAACACATAAATCTGCTATTTTCTCGAACAACGTGCCCTGATCTAACAAATCTAGTACAAGACTCGATACAAGACGAAGTCGACAAATGTATGCACCAACAAACGAATAATCCTCTGATGACTTGACTAGACTACCGTAGAGTCTCTTTAACTAGATCAACGAATGATCTCTTTAAATAGACCACCAAAGAGTCTCTTCAACTAGATCACCAAGGGATCTCTTTAACTAGATCGACGAATGATCTCACTAGATCAACACATGATCTCTTTAACTAGATCGACGAACGACCTCTTTAACTAGACCACCAGAGGGTCTCTTTAACTAGATCAACACATGATCTCTTTAACTAGATTGACGAATCAATCTCTTTAAGTAGACCACCAAAGGGTCTCTTTAACTAGATCAACACATGATATCTTTAACTAGATCAACACATGATCTCTTTAACTAGACCACCAAAGGGTCTCTTTAACTATATCAACGAATGATATCTTTAACTAGATCATGATCTCTTTAACTAGACCACCAAAGGGTCTCTTTAACTATATCAATGAATGATATCTTTAACTAGATCAATGTATGATCTCTTTAACTAGACCACCAAAGGGTCTCTTTAACTTTGGAATAGTACTTAATAATCCATGGGTCTTAACTATTGCTTAGTGTTGGTCCCTTGGATAGGATCTGTTTGATGGAAACTTAGATGAATCGGCTTTGACTAATGTGCGGAATCCATATAATCAAACCACAGATATACGACAATGTATTCAACTCTAAAATGCTGTCTGATCTTTCATTTATCAGATATGAAAGTACACGAGTGCCTCTGAAAGTTCAGACTGACATGAGTTCTCCAGAGAGTCAAAGTAGCAAAAGTTACAAATGAATTGTTCGGCCAGCTATTTATAGGCAGTGTCAGGATAGGATGAGTGCTGGCCGATTGGCTGGGTTAGCCGATCGACTGACATTGCTGACTGATCGAACAACCTGTCCGATCGGTTGGGCTGTCCGATCGGTTGGGCTGTCCGATCAGCTGGACTAGCCGATCGGCTGGCATAGTCAACACAAGTCAGCACTTAACAATAACATGCCATATCCTGACCTGCTAAACTAACTATCATACATACAAACATAAACTATTCATAAACATACAAAAATATGACTACATGCTGACGGAAGCTACATACGTTTTTACACTAACAGACTCCCCCACGGATGTAGCTGTTGTTCCTTCCAGCATAGTCTTCATTTCTTCCTGTTCTGTCTTCGCTCTTTAGCCTTTTGTCTCCTCTTTTCTTCTCTTTCTTCTAACATTCTTCGTATTTTGTGTCTACCTTCAGTCATCCACCATTTCCTATATTCTGGGTCACCATCACGCTTTCGATCCCATTTAGGAATCTTGTTTTCTTCTGATTCAATTGGTGTCTGATCTGTTGGTGGCACAATCCCCATCCTCCGTCTTCCCAATTCAGCTGCTCTCTTTGCTATTGCTTCAGATCTTTGACTGCGCTTGTATCTTTTCAAGAACTCTTCAATTTCAATGTTTCTCCATTTAGACTTCCAATATCTACCTGAATTGATGTCTTGAGCGAAGCATACATCCACAATAGATTGATATTGCATTGCTTGAGCTTTGTCTCTTTTTTCATAAACGATCTTGTTAAGGAACAAGCAATCAATGTCTTTCTTCGAGCAGTTGACAAGCCACATTGGATCCAATATACTGATACTTTGAGATTTTCCAGTGGACTTGTCATAAAGAGAGATAACTGCCTCAGCCGTTGTTTCGTTGTAAAACCATCCTTGAAATAAATCATGAAAATATTGCTCGATGGCTCTGAGAGGCATATTCTTCAAACATTTAGGCGGCTTAACATCCAAAGTTATATCTTTTCTTCCATTCTCCAGGTATGTAACAATCTGCTTTGGATGTTATGGCTTCCAATCTGGATAACCATTCTTTGCCTGCCATTTGATGTAGTTCCACAAATCTTGATCATGTTGTCTAACTTCTGGACCATAGTAGAACTGCTTTATATTCTTTGTTTTCACCAACTCATCTACATCCCACCATGGTAAAGAACTGATATCTGGCAAAAATTCGAAGTACTGAACACCTTCTTCTCTTCTGATGGCATAGACTTTGAGATCTTCAAGATATCCCCATGATAAAATGTCTCCCCATGACAAATTTTTGTTGTGAGTGAAATACTGGAGAGCTCTAAGAGATTTTCTTTCTTTAGGCATAACCTTGAACCACTTCTTTCGCTCTTCAGCAAGAATTTCTCTTGGGATTGTTTCAGGAACACCTTCAGTAGAGACTTTTTCAACGATTTTCCTTCTGATTTCCTCTTCATTTCTATCTTTGAACATTTCAGCTAATGAAGGAAATGTTTCATCAACTCCAGCATAATGAAAATCAATCTCATCATCAGATGAATCTGAAGCATCTTCAATAATGACATCATCGTAATGATCAGCTTCATATGCATATATTGGCTCAAAATCTTTGCTGGTGACTGAGGAATCTCGTCCTCAATATCAAATTTAAACTTTCCATCTTCTAATCCCAAATCTTCTAGCATCTCAGCTCTAGTTATCCGAACTTCAACCTCTCCTTCTTGTTAAACATTCAAATAAATGACAATTGGGTTTGAAAGAAATACCTGATCAGCATGCTGCTTTCCGGATGATGAAGCTTCATTTTGTAAGTCATCCTCTTGTTCATTGATTTCATCATTCATCAATTCATCGATTCTTTCTTGAACAATTGGATCTCTGATCAATAACTCGGAAGCACCCTGATCGTTACCATCATCTCCCTTATCATCTTTATCATCATGATCATCAGGCTTGTCATCTTTTTCTTCGTCATTATCATCTTCATCTTCTTCTTCATCTTCTCCAAATAACTCTATATCTGAATCATCATCAACAATCTCTCCACGTGCTATTCTTGCCTTTCTTCGCCTTTCTTTTATCTTCATTTGACGAGCAATTTCCTTAACACTATAAGGCACTAAGCGAGCATCTCCAACAAGAACAAACTGCTTCGTCTTCCATTCTAACAACAACATTTCTCTAGCTTTTCTCTTCCTTTGAATAACAGCTACTCTTCGAAGAACATTGTCAACATCAAAGGTTCAGAAGACTCACCAATTATCATGAAGTTTTGAACTTGTTCATCAATGACATCTTCCATGACTTGTTCTTGAATCCCATCAACATGTTGTTCTTGATCATCAACCATTTCAATATCTTGTTGAGATGATGAACCACCAACTTCTGGCTGACTTGAAGATCCACCAGCTTCTTGAATATCTTCAATCACATTTTTATTCTTTTGGGTGGCTTCTTCAGCTAGACGTCTTTCTCGTTCAATTCTCCTTTCTTCAGCTCTTTTTACATCAATTTCATTGAAGGCAGCATGAACATCCATCTTTAGGTGACTCTCCATTACAGAGTATAACATATGAAGTTGTTCATCCTTCACTACTTTGTCTGCCTTCATGGCTTCCATTTCCAACTTCATTGCCTTCATTTCGTTTGATGAAGCTTCACTCATCTCACTGAGAAGCTGATTAAGAGTCTGATTCACATCTTCCAAGTTCTTTATCTTCACATTTAACAAAGCAATTTTTGCTGTCAACAGTTCAAACACCTTTGAATTATCATGAGCTTCATTCTTCATTCTGTTCATTGTTTCCTCTTGGTCTATCAACACTACTCTGACTTGATTAGAAGCTTTCATCAAATTATCAACCTGTTTCTTTAGAATATCACGCTCTGCTTCTCTTTTGGCTTTATCTTTTTCCAACTTGTTGACCTTTTGTAACAATTATTGTACTGCTTCATTGTTGAACATGTCATAATCGTCTTCAGGAATGTCTTCTGTGTAAATTCCCATTGCTTCTGGAAGACCTTCAAAAATGTAATCAAACTTTGAATCTTTAGGATGTGACGATCCTGGTTTATCTTGTGGAGGAGGACGTGGAGTAGCAGCTTTGAATCCAGTGATTTCAACATAATCATCATCACCTCTTGTTCTTTCTTGAGCTTTCACCACAGGTTCTTCAATACTTTGTACCTCAGGTTCTTTTGGAGTTTCAATACTTTGATCTTTTTCTGCTTCAAGAACCTTTGACTTCTGAAGATGTTTCTCTTTCTTTCCACCTTTATCTTTTCGCAGTTCAGCTCCTGATTTCTTTGCTCTAACATTTCTTGGAATTACCCCAGCTTGAACTGCTTTTCGTTTCTTTACTTGTTTCTTTGGCTGATCAGGATCATAAGACGAATCTTCTTCATCTGATGCTTTCTTTTTCTTTAAAGGTTTCTTCTTTAACTGAGCTTTCCCTCTCCCAAGAATTGTTGGATCCAGTTCAGATTCTGATTGGGTTGCTTTAGAATCATCCTCACTCGAGTTATCTTGATCCTCATCTTCAGGATCTTGAGCACTTGATCCTTGATCCTTTTGTGCCGCTGCTTCCTCGTTCTTCTTCAGATAGCTTTCAAATGATTGATTCAAAAGATCAATTCCTTGCTCAATAGCTACAGATGGCTCCAAGACAGTTTCATCTACCAGTCTTTGTTGTGGTTCTCCAGAAGACCCTACAAAACAAATATTGACAGATTCATTAGAAAATTTATAATAGTTAAAATTCTAATTTCCTTAAAACTCCCCCTTTCACTATACCCTTTTCTCCATCCTTTGGAATAGAAACAACAGGGGACGACTTTGGAGTTCTCTTCCTTTTCCCATCTCTTGCACACCACCATCTTGTTTTCTTCTCAATCATTTCACTCATCTTTACGTCTTCATTGTCAGAATCACTTTTGTCATGTCTCCATCTCTCATTCTCAGGAGCAACATATTCTGGATCCTTGATCTTACATATCATTTGTTTCGTTTTTGCATCATTTTCTTTGGTGATTCTTACAATTGTATCATATGTCATGTTTCTCACATCCATAATGTCACTTCTGATCTTTGGAAGATCCTTGATCTTATCATTGATCAACATCATAATGAATCTTGGATACATGATATATCTGTCTCCTTTCGCCTGGCAGTTCTCCTTCATAAACTCAAAGATCACTTGAGAAATGTTGTACCGTCTGTTCAATACCAAGCTAGTGACTGTGTTCATGATATAATCAGAAACTTCATCATAAGCTCCTTTCCTGTGTGACAATGAGTGTACCATGCAGTGCATCAAGTATCTATAAGCCTTTGAAAAACTTGTCTTAGTCATCTTATCATTGAGATGACCAGAAAATCCCATTCTACACCACATGCCTTTAGCAAGACGTTCAGACATGATTGTTGGGTCGTTATCGGAATCTCTCAAGTCTAGAACTCTTCTAAGATCTCCAACATCAAACTTAAATTCTACATCAATGTCTTTTCCTGTTTGGTCCTTCTTTCTCAAAACTGAGTGTATCATCTTGTCTGATTCTTCATATCTTGCTGTGTTCCAGAAAGCTCTAACATGAGATTCATAAATAACTGTTCTGTCAGACAAAGCCTTTGCCACTCTGCTTTCTCTAAAAAATTTGGCCATCTTTTCAACCACCGTACCATTCGTGTTATCGGCATCAATCACGCAGTAAACATTGTGACCTTTATTTGTGTCCTTTCCTCTTCCCTGTAAATATATGTATTATCAATTTCACAGGTCTTTGAGAAATAAGGATGAAAGATTTAAATTTTTGAAAATTTTTCTAACACTGAGACTCCTATGTGATAGAACTAGAGGATCGAATGGCTTGTCCGATCGGTTAGCATTATTGTCCGATCGGATGGCTCATCTTGTGAAACTTGTTCTGGTAAGGCTGATCGATCGGTTAGCATGTCTTGTTTGATCAAATAATCAATACTGTCCGATCGGTTAGTAATGCTGTTCGATCGGCTGGCAATGCTGTCCGATCGGCTAGTGATGCTGTCCGATCGGTTAGTGATGTTTTCCGATCGAACTGTCATATTGCACAGATATCAAGGAAAGATAGAATGTTGTCTGATCGGCTGGCAGACGCTGTCCAATCGGCTAGCAATTCTATTTGAACATCAGTGTAGTGACAATGGTTGCTGTTCAATCGAACGCCTGTCCGATCGGCTAGCATCATAGTTTGAACAGCAATGGAGTAACAAAAATGTTGTCCGATCGGCTGGCAAATGCTGACCGATCGGTCGGGGATTTTTCATAGATTTCAATGTAATGTTAAGGATGCTGTCCGATCGACCGACAATGCTGACCGATCGGCTAGCAATGCTGTTCGATGGGCTAGCAATGCTGACCGATCAGCTAGCACACTACATATCATGACAAACATTTTACAATACATAAAGGCACAATTTTCAAGGCATGAATTGTCCTATCAAATAACAACACAAGTGTACACACTCTGGTGGCTGTCCGATCGGCTGGGCTAGCCGATCGGCTGGTATCTCGTTCAAGAACAGTTAAGAAAACACAAGAGATTCAAAAATTTTCAGACAAATATTAACAAAAATTGAACACAGATCTATTTGCATAATCTTGTCGCGATCAAAACCCTATGTTCATTCTTGTCTAATTCGTTCTAACCAGGGTTTAATTTGACAAAAACATCTCCGACTTCCGTAACACATAATTCTCAGATCTACACAGATTAAACATGTTTTAACACAAATTGATCCGGCAAATCTATAGATCTAAGCATTCCGAACAAAACCCTATGTTTAAATCTCATCAAAAGTTACTAAATCTTCCTATATCTAAGTTTAAAGGACCGACAGCGAAGAACACGAAGAACATATAAAAATTTATCAGATTTGGACGTGAAAAACATACATTTGGCATTGTGAATGATGTGCAAATCAACAAACCAATGATCTAATTCCAAAGAGAATCAAGAATCAAGAAAATCAGTAGATAATTTGAGAGAGAATAGGTCGGCCGATCGGATATTGTAACCGTTTGACTGAACCCTTGACCGACTATTTATAGCGGGCCTTGACTCGGCTTGGCTTTTCGATCGACTAGCAATGCTGGCCGATCGGTTAGCTTGTCCGATCCAAGTGATCCTTTGACTCTCAAAAACATTGACTTTTTGACTTGTTGTCATTTTGATTTTATCAGTGATTGAAAATCCACTTAAGTATCTAGGTCCAAGTTAATGACCCTAGGTACTTAATTTGCCCACCAAGTTCAACTTAATGACCTTGGTTGACTCGAAACAAAACATACTGATATTTTGATCAATCTTTTTCTGAAAATTACAAGTTTCAAGTTAATGAATTTGCATAGACTTTGAATTTTCTGAGGTTTTATTCATGATAAGCTCACAATCCATCTCCCAGTTTTGAAAACTTCCTGCATCAGCATCAGACTGTGAATCTGAAGATCAGCTCTCTGCTTTGGTTTGTCGGAAAATAAAGCAGAAATATAAAATCTTTTTGATTTTTGAATAAAGTTTCTAAACTAGAAAGAAATAAAGCATGAATTGTAAACTATTTACAAACATATTTTTGGTGAGCGTGTTAGGGAATCATATCAGCTACCGACAAGTTACAAGTACCGTTAAGCTTCATAACATACTAAGAATTAAACAATTCGCTTAGATTGTCGATAAACTGGTCCTCATTAAATTTTCACACAAATTTCAATCTGTTGAGGATATGATTTAGGTGAATTAATGACTTAAACTTATATGTGTGTCCCACCTCTTGAATATACTCCCGTATCCAGATCCCAATATTCAGTCTTACAAGTGAGTATACCTAGATGATATCTGTAAGGGGTCAAATGCGAAACCGTGAGAGCTCAGGTCAGAACTTCCGTTCAACAGAGAGATGAAGGTTCGACTTTGGTGTGTTCCCTTTAGAGAATCTTTTCTTCAACAGCACATGATTAGCATTTTGCAATGTTTCATCATTTTTATGCTAAGGGTGAGCTTTATTTCAAGCAAGCACAAAGTATTATATGGGGACTAGGCCATTGCTTCCGCAAAATCAGAAGTCCCGGGATAATACCCCAGATATCACTGAGTATAAAGACCTAGTATCTCAGAAAGAGGGACCTTTCAAACAAGATTTCGGGGGTTACCCATATATCCGAGAGATGTTCCCACGATATAAGTAAGTTTGAATTTTATGCTTATATCCCGAACAAACCTACTAAATGTGTAAAAACCTATCGGCACATCATCAGCGAGACTGTTTAATGATTTTAAAACTTTACATATCTTTAGCATACTGTAACTGTCTAGCTAATGTACTATCATTTTCCCTTTATACACAAGCTCTTTTTCACTTTTTCTATTGTTTTTGGATTTTTTGAAATATTTCATGTTTTTGGGTTTTTCAATTTTTTATTGTTTTTGTATTTTCTGGAATTATAACCTATCTCCCCCTAAAGACCAAAACAAGTAAAAAATCGACAAACCATTGCAGATTGCTTTTCAACATCATCTACAGTGGTATCTTCATCAACGCCAATGATTCCATCCAACACCGATAAAAGCATCATACCATTTAGTTTTAAAAGATATTTAAAACGTGTTTTATCAAATGCTTTGGTATGTAAATCAGCTTTTTGCTCGTCAGTGTGGATTTTCTCAATTCGTATCAACTTCTTCTCGAAACAATCGCGAATGAAGTGATGACGAATTTCTATGTGTTTAGTTTTAGCGTGATGAACAGGATTTTTTGTGATGTTTATTGCTGCCTCATTATCAACAAAGATAGGGGAGTTAAGAAATTGCAAACCGTAGTCGCGCATCTGTTGCTGGATCCACAAGATCTGAGAGCAGCAGCTGCTAGCAGATACATACTCAGCTTCACATGTGGATAAAGCTACAGAGGTCTGCTTCTTGCATTGCTAGGTGACCAACCGTGGTCCGAAAAACTGGCACCCCGCTGTTGTTGACTTAGCGTTGACTTTGCAGCATCCGAAATCCCGAATCAGAATACCCTTCAAGCGTGAAATCGCTTTCTTTTGGATACCACAACCCCAAAGATGGAGTTCCTTTCAGGTAGCGCAATATCCTTTTCACAATCATCAAATGTGATGCTCTGGGGCTTGACTGAAACCGTGCTGCGAGGCAGGTAGGATACTTGATATCGGGTCTTAAAGCTGTCAGATACATCAGCGATCCGATCATGGAGCGATACAATGTTTCATCCACTTTATCTCCGGTGAGATCAGGATTTATCCAATGATTTGTCGCTAATGGGGCGGCGGCTGGAGTAGTCCCGGACATCCCAAATTTCTCTAAGACATCATGAACATACTTCGTCTGATGTATGAAAGTTCCCTCGGGTAGTTGATCAACCTGAAGCCCCAAGAAAAATTTCATCTCACCCATCGATGACATTTCAAATTTCTGCTTCATAACTTTTTCAAAGTCTTTGCAGAGTTCATCATTTGTTGACCCGAAAATTATGTCATCCACGTAGATCTGTACTATCAGAAGATGTCCGTCGACTTCTTTTGTGAAGAGGGCGGCGTCTATCTTTCCGCGGATGAAGTGATTGGCTAGCAGATGTTGAGACAAGGTCTCATACAAGGCTCTCGGGGCCTGGTGTAAGCCGTATAACGCCTTATCCCAGAGATAAACCTTGTCTTTATGAATTGGGTCGGTAAAGCCCGGTGGCTGTCCGACATAGACTTCCTCTTTCACTTTGCCAAAAAGAAAGGCCGACTTTACATCAAGCTGGTACACTTTGAATCCTTTCCATGATGCAAATGCTAGGAAGATTCGAATTGCTTCAAGTCTAGCAACGGGAGCATATACTTTTGTGAAATCTATACCCTCCTACTGACTGAAGCCCTGGACAACGAATCGAGCTTTGTTTCGGATAATAACCCTTCGGTCGTCTCTTTTGCACTTAAACACCCACTTGGTGTTTATCTTCCTGGGACCATCAGGCAGATCCACCAGTTTCCAAACACCCAATTTTTCAAAATGGTTTAGCTCCTCTTGCATAGCGTTGACCCAAGAATCTTCAGTTAGAGCTTCTTTGTACGTTCTCGGCTCAATCTGCGAAATGAAACAACTAAGTGAAAATTCTGTTTGTAAAGGAGTAACAGTAGAATAAAAACAAGTAAGGCCTTGGTCAATTTGTCGTCTGGTGCGGACGCCTGATTGCAATTCTCCAATAATCAACTCCTCTGGATGATATGAAAGAGTTCTTGGCATCACCTCGCCTGGAACATCTACCTCGCCTTCCAAATTTATGACATTTTGATTTGCATCTTGTTCACTGACTGGAATTGTTTGATCTGAAATCTGGATCTACTCCCCCTCAGACTCTTAATCACCACGATCAAATGTTGGCCCGTTCTCAGATTCTTGATTATCATTCTCTGTCGTCTGATTATCAGGAGCAACTTCATTTTATTGAACATCATCATGTTCTCCAGCATTGCTTGGGCCGGCTTCATCATCGTTTGAAGTTTGTCGTGGTTGCCTAGAATACTCAGCTGGGAATCTTTCTTGTGATGACTCATACTCCCTCAAAATATCCAACTCATCAAAGAAATCCTCTTCTCCTTCTGGATCTTCCATCACGTCAAACGAATCCCACAAAGTGTCATAATGATAGCGCCATGAATCTCCAGGATTTTACGGCGGCATTGTATTACCTTGACATTCAACATTGTGAGCTTCAATAATCCGTTTCAGACTTGGAACGAAAACTTGACGTAATGGACTTGCATAACCGTTGAATATTCCCTCAATACTTTTAGCACCAAACTTTCCAAAAGGCTCTAGAATTGTACAGGGAGACCCAAACGGTTCAAGATACTTCAAATTTGGTTTGCGGTTATTGATCAACTCAAAGCACGTTTTGTTGAATTTCTTGACAGTGAGAACTCTGTTGAGCGTATAGCATGCGGCTGCAACTGCTTTTGCCCAAAAATTTATCGGTAACTTTGAATCAGCAAGCATTGTTCTAGCCGTTTCGATTAGTGTCTTGTTTTTACGTTCAGCAACTCCATTATGTTGTGGAGTGTACGGAGCACTAAACTCATGCAATATACCTCTTTCATCACAAAATTCTTCCATCTTGTTGTTCTTGAATTCAGTACCATTATCACTTCTGATTCTTTTGATACGCCTCTGGTACAAATTTTCAATTTTTCTGAACAACGCCATCAAGCTTTCAAACGTCTCATCTTCTGTCTTTAAGAATGATACCCACAAAAATATGGAATAAATGTCAGTAACTACAAGACAGTAGAGATCTCCTGTAATACTTTTGACATTCACAGGACCAAAAAGATCCATGTGAAGTCTCTCCAGAGGTCTTGAGACTGAATTGACTTGCTTTTTAGGGTGTGACTTTTTCTTCTGCTTGCCTTTTACACATCTAATACACTCCCCTTCCAGATAAAAACCTTTCACATGAACACCAGTAACTAAGTCATTATGCACCAGGTGATTCATTTTTCGTAGGTGAATGTGGCCTATCTTTCGATGCCACAACTGTGATTCTTTTTCCGTTTCTCTTGACATAAAACAATGAGTACCCGTGGTTGTAGTAGCTACACTCATGTCCAATACATACAGATCATTGACTCTTGGTGCTCTCATGATAATCCATTCTTCGGGGACAACAAACCCTGGTTTCAAGATCAAACATTCTTTATCCGTGAAATGGGTTGTATACATTCGATCACAGATTTGTGAGATGCTTAGAAGATTGTTTTCAAGCTCGGCGATGTAGTTTACTCTTTCAAACGTGACAATCCCATTAGATATAGTTCCCTCACCAATTATTCGACCTCCTTGATTTCCCACAAAACCTACGTAACCTCCATTAAACCCTCTAACGTTGTACAATAGGGCTTTCTCTCCTGTCATGTGCCGAGAAGCTCCACTATCCATAATCCAACGTCAAACGGATCTTGGAAGCCCCTGCACATATAAAAAATACTTAGTTAGATTTTGATGCCACCCAAGCCTCTTTTGACTCGGGTAACTTGACATTGATGTGAGTTTTTGTAGTGTATAATGGCGGAAAAGTTTTGTCGTTTATCTTCAAGCTCTCTTCAGATCCAATCTCAACCTCTTTGCATAAAGACACGTACTTTTTCGGAGGTTGACCAGATGATTGGTCTTTCTTCACCACATACTTCTTTTCAGAAGTTGATTTTTGTTTCTTAAGTTTCTCATATACATCCAAAGGTACATACATCTTCTTGGTTGAAGATGATGATTTTTCAGTCTTAGACACCTTTGGTTTTAGAGAACTTGCTTTCTCTTCAACATGCTTTGGCTTCCATGTTTGTTGCGATGAGGCAACTCATTTGTAAAATTTGTCACTTTTAGTTACCACATTTTTAACAGGTTCAATTTTGACTTTGGTGTTGTCATTCTTCAAAACCTTTTTCTCAACAAACAATGGAGCTTTTCCATTCACATCATCTTTCTTTTTCTGATTCTTCACAACTTCAGTCTTAGGTTTCAAGCTGGTACACATTCGTGCAATATGTCCAACTTGGTTGCATTTGAAGCATGTTCGGGTGTCAACTACCCAACTTGTGCCTTCAGACTGAGGCTGTGAAGCCTTCTTCTCAAAGAACTCTTTGTTTGATTTTGAAAAAATCTGAGATTCTTCATCAGAAAGTGAACTTGAACTGTTCACAAACACTTTCTTCTCAGCAAACTTCTTGTTTTGAACATTTTTCCTTTGATAATTCTTACCACCCTAATAACCACCCGACCATTTGTTTCGATTGTTGTTATAAGAATGTGGTGGAACAACAGGTTTTTTATAGTAAGCCTTATCTTTCTCAAAATTCATTTGTCCTTTTGTTTGTTTCAACCCTTCAATTTCTGACACTTCAATATCAATCAATTTGAACACGTTTGTCAATTTAGCAACATTAACATTCTCCAGTGGAAATTCAGAATCCGAATACAACTCATCCGATCCCGACATCTTGTACATGACAAGAGTGGGTTCTTCATTTAAGTTGTTTTTGGATTTTGCTTTCAGAATGTATTTGTCCAGAAAACATTCATCTTCCTCAGTAGTGTCACTCTCAGATTTTAAAACATTTTCAACCACACTTTTCACGACTTCAGTTTGGACACTATCGTCATCGGAAGATGAAGTGAATGTGATATCAATTGTGTCCGGAAGTTTCACTTCAAGATCATTTTCATCATTAACCAACCCTGATTGTTTCTTTGAATAGTTTTTTAAAACTGGTGGTGGAACTTGATGATAACCCACCTCGGTTCCATCCGAAAAGACATCTTCGACTGCTTTGTTTTTCCTGATGGATTTAGGAACAATATGTTGCAAAACAAAGCTTGCGGAGTTGTAACTATTCATTTTCAACTGAATGCGTTCGTTTTCAATTTTAGCTTCTTGAAATTGAAGCTTCAATTTAGCAATTTCATCCAGTTGCTGGTTGATTAACTCCACTTTCACTCTAAGAACTCCCGACAATTGAAGATTTTCTTTTGTTGTTTTACCATTTCTTTCATCAGAATCTTTAACCGTTCGTTTTAGCTTCTCATATTTTTCTGAAATCTGACGATTTTCAAGAACTAACTCTTCATTTTCTTTTCTAACTCTTTCTACGTCAATTTTATCATTTTCAATTTTATCAGTTAAATCTTTTAATCTGTCGTTCGAAGCTTTCAACAATTTATCACGGTTTAAGATCTGATCTTCAACACTTCGAACTCTAGCAGTCAGATCTTCAACTTTGTTACCACTGAGGTAAGTGATTGTACTACAAATTTTGCACTCTTTCATGCAATTTTTGCAGTCGTTTTCAGATTTAACTTTCTTACCTGACTCACTCATTGACGCATTTGAACTGACCTGGCTTTCAGACTCAGATTCAGACTTAGAATCTACCTCAAGTTCCTTAGCAGCCAGAACCTTGTCAGCCATCTTTCCCAAATTTTCAGCTGTCAACTCTAGTGACGTATCAATGATCTCATCATCAAGCTTCTTTGGCAGCTGCTCTTTCTCTTTTTCCTTTTCTTCGACTTTCTTTTCTCCACCACCCCACCATAATCTTTGCCAACCCTCTTCTTCTTCAGCAATTTGTTGAATCATGGTATCAAGATTAAGGGTCTTTGAATCAATAGCAATGTTTCCCATGGGGTCAAGATAACATTCTCTGTCTGGATCCCATCTCTTCGCCCTTTTAGCTTCAGTGAATATGGAAGATATTCTAATTATCCTGGTTTGAGCTTTCATCTTTCTGTTGACATACTTCTCTTGTTCATTTCTGTTGTCTTTAAAAGGAACAGGCTCAACAGATTTTGCCATAAACGCATATCCAACCGCATCCTCTTCTGGTAGCAGCTCGCTCCAGTCAAATCCTTCATCGTCATGAATTACAGCAAGAGCTCGGGATTTTTCTTTGTTATCCTCCAGCTGCTTCATTCTGGGCGGTTCTGATTTATTCTGATGATAGATTGTTCGTTTGTAGTAATCTTCTTTGAACGGATTTTCAGAATCATCAGCATAAGCATTTCGGCACTCTCTTTTAAAATGACCTTTCTGTTTACATTTGAAACACGTGACTTTTGACTTGTCAAAGCCTAACTTGGTAGACGGTCCGCCAATAGACTTTCTTCCAGTAATCTCCATGAATCGTTGTGCACGTCTGACTGCACTAGCCATACACCACCGAATGTCGATCAATTCCATCTCTTCCGGATCGATCTGATCGTAATATTCCTTTGTTAGGTTGGTGTTGCCTATCTTGCCTGCCACAAGGCTCTCATACGATTCTAGTATAGAAGCTAAAAACACCATCTGTTGCTTTGCAGATTCCTCCCTGAAGTTTTGACCATTCTTTAAATCCACAACAATGTTGCATTGAAATAGATTCTTTGGTACTGATTGATGTTGACTTGAAGTACTAGTCGATGATCATTGACTTGAAGCATTGGATGACATTCCTCCATGAAAACCATTGTTTAAGCTTTCTTGATTTGTCGGGTTAGAACTTTCTGCTGAAAAAGCTGTCTTAGGGGACGCAGTCTTGGGAATCATGCTCCTTGGACACTACAGCTCCAAGTTCTGCTGATATGAAGAATGATTGACTTTGTTTGATTTCTTTATCTCCAGCTCATGACTCTCTAGTCTTTCAATCAACAAATCAACTGTCAGTTTTTCCGACGCGATTGTATTCTTCAACATCAAAGCAAAGTATTGCCAATCCATATCATCTGGCAACGAGTCAAACAATTTTTCAACTAATTCTTCTTGGGAATATACAATCCCATGTCTCGCCAGCTCCAACTTCAAGTGCCCGAACCTCTCAATCATTTTAGAAACAGATTCATTTTTCAAACAACTGAATAAATCAAACTCTTTTCTCAACAGTTTCTTTTGTTTTTTACTATTTTAGCACTTCCCAAGCATTTCACTTCTAACTTTTTCCAGAGATCTGTAGAATTTTTGTACTCAATCAGAGAAATTATGTCTTCCCTGATAGACTGAAACAGTAATGCGATGCACTTTTGTTCAACAACAAAATTCTATATATCTTCAGTTTGTGACAGATTTTCACCACTTTGTCCTCCATCATTGTATCCTGTGACAACTCGAAATTCCAAGATTCTAATTCGTATTTATTGCACGTTCTTGTTTTGTTTAGTTGTTAATTGTGCAAATAATTGGCTAGGGAATTGTATACACTTTGGTGCAATAAACCGTAGTGTGTGATTGTACATGGTTGTTTGTTAATTATGAAAGATTTGTCATATATATATACTTGGTGATGAAACTATGAAATTGTTATGAGATGGTGTACTATTGTAAAATATAATACTTGAGGATGTAGAGGACAATTAGTGAAATTCTAGTCATACTTAACCCTAATCCCATTTCACTAATCATTTTCACAAAACCAAAACACGTACTACACTCTCTAATCTCCTAGCAATCATCACCATCATCATTGGCAAGGGCTATTCATCACTTTCGATTCCACATTTCTCTAGGATCATCGCAAGGTAAATGATTATTGTTTATTGATTTCTTGATTCTATCAAATGATTATGGTGTATTGATTTCTTGATTATGTGTTCATGAAAAACCCTAGTTTCACACGTGATGTTTCTGTGTTTAAGGATTTTGATTGTTGAGAAACGAATATGAATGGTTGTATGATTGATAGATGGTTCCTGTAATGATTATAGGTTGATTGTTGTTGATCATAAGTAGATGCATTATGATTCTGCCGTCACTGTGTATGATATTAGGGTTAGAACCTAAGAAAAACGTAACTGTTTTGATGCACAGAGCGAATGATTAAGTTGTTGCTCAGAGTTTTGTGAATAAATATTATTGTATGCTTCTTGTCTGAGTTTATATGATATACTTGCCCGAGGTTCTTAACATGCTTAAAAGCCTTAGCCCGAGGTTATATGATATACTTGCCCGAGGTTCTTAAATGTATGCTTCTTGTCTGAGTTTCCTCACAACTGTACGTCCGAGCTTCTTGACATTGTGTTACCCGAGTTTAATATGATGTTTCATGTCCAAGTTTAATACGATGTTTCCTGTCCGAGGTTAATATGATATCACATGTCCGAGTTATATAAGGGACTCTAGTCCGAGTTTTACATTGTAAATGGTGGACCGAGTTCCCTTAGTGAATGCCTAGGTCCGAGTTTAATGATATGTGCAAAGGTCCGAGTTTAATGATATGTGCAAAGGTCCGAGTTTAATGATATGTGCAAAGGTCCGAGTTTTGGCTAGGAGCTTGGAGTCCGACCTTTACATCTTGTGGTCCGAGTTGAGCATATGGATTGCATGGGTCCGACCTTTGTGAGAATTAGTATGGTCCGGCCATTAAACATAAATGATGTCCGAGTTTTTTTGTAATCATTTTCACTTGGTCCGACTTTGTTGAGTCATGCCCTAGTCCGAGTTTTTGATCCACTCCCCATGGTCCGAATTCTTTTATGGGGTAACCCATGGTCCGACTTTAAATCCCACACCTTATATTGTCTTTGTTTTAATCCTTGATTGCATGATCCGACTTTTAAACAGGGGAAACCCCCACATACTTGTCTGGGTTTTAGAAGGGCAAGGCCCTGTCTGTCTGATGTTATGTGATGTTCAATTTGAATCAATGAGTTGCATACTATACAATGACTAACCTGTTAAGCTTATTGACGATAATAACATGTTAAGTATGTGATCAGTGGTAACCAGGTTAACATTCACGCTAGATTAAATTGTGTAATCAAAGACGCGACGCATGAATTATGTGAATACGATTAACTGTTACGTGATACATGATTGATACATGATATTAGCTATCAAGCACTATGTGACGTTAGATTGCATGCGGGATTGTTACGAACATGAACTGATTGAATATACGTGCATACGATAGGTCGCGATTGACTAACTATGAGCATGTGTATTCTTTAGCATACCGAGAAAACCAAGGTGAGTTCACACAAGCCAAGGCATGGGGTTCCCAGGGTGGGAATGGGAATTTGATGATTTACTGTACTTACGTTGATGATAGAACCTACTGCTAGACTAGTAACACTTATTGAACGATCTTCGCACACCTGCCAAGGGTTGGCCGCGATATTATGACTAACTTCGCACACCTGCCTTTGGAAGGCCGCGAACTGTAATCTGCTAATCTTCGCACACCTGCCTGGTAGGCCGTGATACAATTAAACCTAGTCTAGAATACACGGGATGAACACCCCCAAATATCTTCGCATACCTGCCTGGGAGGCCGCGATGGAAACTAATACGATACATGACATAACGAACAAACATACTACTACTCACGCTATACTATTACTGAACTGTTAACTGTGAACTCGCTCAACTAGTTGTTGACTCTCTGCTGCATGCCTTGCAGGACATTAGGTACATATGGAGCTTGCACAGGGAGGAGCAGGTTGTTGTGGAGCTTGGATCGTGGATGTTATGTTACACTTACAACATTTGAACTATTTAAATACATTGGATTCTCATTGTTACGCTTCCGCTACTTAAACTATGTTTTGTTGGAAACATCAATCGTATTGAATGATTGGTTTACATTTATTGTAACTGACATTAATTACATTGTTCGATATGATTGGTGGCTTGATCCTGGTCAGTCACGCTCCCAAGCGGTGATACTCCGCAGGTGGATTTTGGGGGTGTGACAGATTGGTATCAGAGCCATTGGTTATAGAGAACTTGGTTTTAATATGGGGAAAACGTTTTTATTAAAACCAGACTATAACCAGAACAGTGCTCTCAACGATCCACAACGACGCTTCGCTCCACGTGCAAGACTCAACATCCTAGGTAATAAGGTTTATGTTTATTGCCTACATGCTAGAATTTGCATAGAACTTTGCTCGTAGTATGCCTACCTTACTTTGCTCACTACTTGTTATTGCTTGAGAACACTTACGTGCTTACACTCTTCTGTCATCGCACTATTCGCAAACCTTAATCACTTATGTTGCCTTTGATGTGAAGATCAATGGCCGGACGAACTAACATAACTCAAGCCCAGCTAGAGGCTCTCGTTCAAGCTCAAGTTGCTGCGGCACTTGCAGCTGCTCAAGCAGGTAGTATACCCTGCAGTATAGACACACTAGGATCCTTAGATCCTACATTAACTCTCGTATTTAACTTTGTCCTATTCGTACACAATAGGTCAACACGCGCAGCAGCCTGTCTGCACATTCAAGAACTTCATGGACTGTCGTCCAAATTCTTTCAGCGGTACCGAGGGGGCAGTGGGACTCCTCCATTGGTTTGAGAAGCTAGAGTCAGTATTCGAAATGTGCGAGTGCCCAGAGGCTCGCAAGGTTAAGTATGCAACTGGCACCTTGGAAGGAATAGCGCTGACTTGGTGGAACGCCCAAGTCCAGATCTTAGGGTTGGCAGCTGCTAACGCCACCCCATGGAACGATTTTAAGGAACTAATCAAAAGGGAATATTGTACTCGTGAAGATATTCACAAGTTGGAAGACGAGCTGTATAACTTGAAAATGGTTGGATCAGAGATTGAAGCGTATACTAAACGGTCGAATGAGCTGGCTGTGCTGTGTCCAACTATGGTGGACCCTCCATACAAGCGCATTGAGATGTATCTCAAGGGATTGGCGCCAGAGATCCAGAGCCACGTTACCTCGGCTAATCTCGACAACATCCAGGAAATTCAGCGCCTTGCTCATCGTATTACAGATCAGGCAGTGGATCAGAACAGACTGCCAAAACGTGTCAAGGTTACTGCTACTGCTGTCACTACTTCTGCTACTCCCAGTGACAACAAGAGAAAATGGGAAGGGGATTCTAGCAAGGGATCGGTTTCTGTTCAGTCTCAGCAGCGCAAGACAAATGACTACCAGAATTCGAGTCAGCAATCATCTGGCAGTCAGGGGCAGGGTGGATATCGGGGAATTCACCCACTGTGTAATAAGTGCAACAGACACCACAGCGGAAGATGTCGCAGGGAACGTTGTCAAAGATGCCTCAAAATGGGTCATGAGGCTAAGGATTGTAGAAGCTCTCGACCTGCAAACCAGGATCAGCAACTTCCGCCACCAGTTACTCAAAACCCGCAACAGCAGCAACCACAGCGTGGAAACCGGGGTTGTTTCCAGTGTGGGGCAGAAGGTCATTACAAACGCGATTGTCCTCAGTTGAACCAGAATCAGAACCACAACAATAACCAGGGCAACGGGAACAACAACAACAATAGGGGAAACAACAACAACAATGGCAACGAGGCAAGAGGTCAAGCTTTCGTGTTAGGACGAGGAGACGCAATGAACGATATTTGAATTTATAACTTATTTTGGGTTTTCATTATTATGTTTTCGCTACTCAAACAAAGTTTGGTTTGAACATCAATTGTATTGGGTTTTATGAATTATTTTAACTGCTATACTTTATGTTTGATATGATGGATGGTTTGATATTATTGAGCGCACCTGCCGTATTTATGGACCTTATGAACAGGGTGTGCAAACCTTATCTTGACAAGTTCGTCATTGTCTTTATCGACGACATTCCGATCTACTCCAAGAGTCAGGAGGAGCGAGCAGCACTTACGTCTTATCTTGGAACTTCTTCGAAAGGAGCAACTGTACGCAAAGTTTTCAAAATGCGACTTCTGGCTTCGTGAAGTCCACTTCTTAGGCCATGTGGTGAACAGGGATGGGATTCATGTCGATCCATCCAGGGTAGACTCGATCAGGAACTGGCCTGCACCGCGTACACCAACGGGAATACGCCAATTCTTGGGTTTGGCGGGGTACTAGAGACGATTCATTAAAGACTTTTCGAAGATCGCGCAGCCGCTTACTATGCTGACACAGAAGGGTGTCATCTACCGTTGGGGAGATCCCCAAGAGACCGCTTTTCAGTACCTAAAGGATAGGCTTTGCAGTGCACCTATTCTCTCATTGCCGGAGGGCACAGATGACTTCGTGGTTTATTGTGACGCATCGATACAGGGTCTTGGTTGCGTATTGATGCAACGGGATAAGGTTATTGCTTACGCTTCGCGGCAACTCAAGATTCATGAACGGAACTACACGACGCACGATTTAGAGCTAGGAGCTGTTGTTTTCACGCTTAAGATATGGCGACACTACCTGTACGGTACCAGGTGCACGATTTACACCGATCACAGGAGTCTCGAGCATATCTTCAAGCAAAAGGATTTGAACATGCGTCAACGGAGATGGGTTGAACTACTGAACGACTACGAATGCGCCATCAAGTATCATCCAGGCAAGGCTAACGTTGTGGCCGACGCCCTCAGTCGAAAGGACACCCTACCTAAGCGCGTGCGAGCGCTACCGCTTACGATTCAGTCTAGTCTTCCTGCACAGATACGAGATGCTCAGGTGGAAGCATTGAAACCAGAAAACGTAAAGGCTGAAGCTTTGTGTGGTTCGAGGCAACAAATGGAACAAAAGGAAGATGGAGCATACTATGTGACGGGGCGTATTTGGGTCCCACTTCATGGCGGTTTACGAGAGCTTGTGATGGACGAAGCACACAAGTCTCGCTACTCGGTACATCCAGGGTCAGACAAAATGTACCACGACATCAGAACTACTTATTGGTGGCAAATGCTTGACCTGTGCAAGAGTCAAGGTTGAATATCAGAAACCCGCAGGTCTACTTCAACAACCAAGGATACCACAGTGGAAATGGGAAGAAATTTCCATGGATTTTGTTACGGGCTTACCCAGATCCCAGCGTGGGAATGATACTATATGGGTGATCGTGGATCGACTCACCAAGTCTGCACACTTCCTAGCTATAAAGGAAACGGATAAGTTCTCCACTCTCGCAGACCTCTATCTTAAAGAAGTTGTTTTGAGGCACGGAGTGCCCACCTCCATTATTTCGGATCGGGATGCACGATTCACGTCAGAGCTATGGCAAGCGATGCACAAAGCGTTTGGCTCTCGTTTAGACATTAGCACAGCATATCACCCTCAGACGGATGGGTAGTCTGAGCGCACGATCCAAACTCTAGAAGACATGCTTCGAGCGTGTGTTATCGATTTCGGCAACAGCTGGGAAAAGCACCTCCCTTTAGTGGAGTTCTCGTACAATAACAGTTACCACACCAGCATTCAAGCCGCTCCATTCGAGGCATTGCACGGACGTAAATGCCGGTCACCTCTCTGTTGGGCAGAGGTGGGGGGGATAGTCAGATTACGGGTCCAGAGATTGTAGTGGACGCCACAGAAAAGATTGCACAAATACGACAACGCATGGCGGCAGCACGCGACCGTCAGAAAGCCTACACGGATAAGCGTAAGAGACCATTGGAATTTCAGGTCGGGGACCGGGTTTTACTTGAAGTCTCACCCTGGAAGGGTGTGGTTCGTTTTGGTAAACGAGGCAAACTCAATCCACGGTATGTTGGACCGTTCGAAATCACTGAAAGAATAGGCCCAGTAGCCTACAGACTGAACCTACCAGCTAAACTCGGTGCAGTTCACAACGTATTTCACGTGTCGAATCTGAAGAAGTGCCTGTCAGATGAGACCCTCATAGTTCCTTTTAAGGAACTCACTATCGACGAGCGGTTGCAGTTCGTCGAGGAACCAGTTGAAATTACGGACCGGGATGTTAAGGTCCTCAAGCACAAGAGAATCCCTCTTGTCCGAGTTCGTTGGAACTCCAAACGTGGCCCAGAGTACACCTGGGAACGCGAAGACCAGATGACAGAAAAGTACCCCCAGTTATTCGAAACCAATGCAACCACTACTGAGGCTAAAGCTACTACTACGGAATTTCGGGACGAAATTCCAAATCAACGGGGGGATGATGTGACACCCCAGGAAAACCAGTGAACGATATAACTTACCTAGCTTCCTCAGTGAGTGCGTACCAAATTTCGGGACGAAATTTCTTTTAAGTTGGGGATAATGTGACAACTCGAAATTCCAAGATTCTAATTCGTATTTATTGCACGTTCTTGTTTTGTTTAGTTGTTAATTGTGCAAATAATTGGCTAGGGAATTGTATACGCTTTGGTGCAATAAACCGTAGTGTGTGATTGTACATGGTTGTTTGTTAATTATGAAAGATTTGTCATATATATATACTTGGTGATGAAACTATGAAATTGTTATGAGATGGTGTACTATTGTAAAATATAATACTTGAGGATGTAGAGGACAATTAGTGAAATTCTAGTCATACTTAACCCTAATCCCATTTCACTAATCATTTTCACAAAACCAAAACACGTACTACACTCTCTAATCTCCTAGCAATCATCACCATCATCATTGGCAAGGGCTATTCATCACTTTCGATTCCACATTTCTCTAGGATCATCGCAAGGTAAATGATTATTGTTTATTGATTTCTTGATTCTATCAAATGATTATGGTGTATTGATTTCTTGATTATGTGTTCATGAAAAACCCTAGTTTCACACGTGATGTTTCTGTGTTTAAGGATTTTGATTGTTGAGAAACGAATATGAATGGTTGTATGATTGATAGATGGTTCCTGTAATGATTATAGGTTGATTGTTGTTGATCATAAGTAGATGGATTATGATTCTGCCGTCACTGTGTATGATATTAGGGTTAGAACCTAAGAAAAACGTAACTGTTTTGATGCACAGAGCGAATGATTAAGTTGTTGTTCAGAGTTTTGTGAATAAATATTATTGTATGCTTCTTGTCTGAGTTTATATGATATACTTGCCCGAGGTTCTTAACATGCTTAAAAGCCTTAGCCCGAGGTTATATGATATACTTGCCCGAGGTTCTTAAATGTATGCTTCTTGTCTGAGTTTCCTCACAACTGTACGTCCGAGCTTCTTGACATTGTGTTACCCGAGTTTAATATGATGTTTCATGTCCAAGTTTAATACGATGTTTCCTGTCCGAGGTTAATATGATATCACATGTCCGAGTTATATAAGGGACTCTAGTCCGAGTTTTACATTGTAAATGGTGGACCGAGTTCCCTTAGTGAATGCCTAGGTCCGAGTTTAATGATATGTGCAAAGGTCCGAGTTTAATGATATGTGCAAAGGTCCGAGTTTAATGATATGTGCAAAGGTCCGAGTTTTGGCTAGGAGCTTGGAGTCCGACCTTTACATCTTGTGGTCCGAGTTTAGCATATGGATTGCATGGGTCCGACCTTTGTGAGAATTAGTATGGTCCGGCCATTAAACATAAATGATGTCCGAGTTTTTTTGTAATCATTTTCACTTGGTCCGACTTTGTTGAGTCATGCCCTAGTCCGAGTTTTTGATCCACTCCCCATGGTCCGAATTCTTTTATGGGGTAACCCATGGTCCGACTTTAAATCCCACACCTTATATTGTCTTTGTTTTAATCCTTGATTGCATGATCCGACTTTTAAACAGGGGAAGCCCCCACATACTTGTCTGGGTTTTAGAAGGGCAAGGCCCTGTCTGTCTGTCTGATGTTATGTGATGTTCAATTTGAATCAATGAGTTGCATACTATACAATGACTAACCTGTTAAGCTTATTGACGATAATAACATGTTAAGTATGTGATCAGTGGTAACCAGGTTAACATTCACGCTAGATTAAATTGTGTAATCAAAGACGCGACGCATGAATTATGTGAATACGATTAACTGTTACGTGATACATGATTGATACATGATATTAGCTATCAAGCACTATGTGACGTTAGATTGCATGCGGGATTGTTACGAACATGAACTGATTGAATATACGTGCATACGATAGGTCGCGATTGACTAACTGTGAGCGTGTGTATTCTTTAGCATACCGAGCAAACCAAGGTGAGTTCACACAAGCCAAGGCATGGGGTTCCCAGGGTGGGAATGGGAATTTGATGATTTACTGTACTTACGTTGATGATAGAACCTACTGCTAGACTAGTAACACTTATTGAACGATCTTCGCACACCTGCCAAGGGTTGGCCGCGATATTATGACTGACTTCGCACACCTGCCTTTGGAAGGCCGCGAACTGTAATCTGCTAATCTTCGCACACCTGCCTGGTAGGCCGCGATACAATTAAACCTAGTCTAGAATACACGGGATGAACACCCCCAAATATCTTCGCATACCTGCCTGGGAGGCCGCGATGGAAACTAATACGATACATGACATAACGAACGAACATACTACTACTCACGCTATACTATTACTGAACTGTTAACTGTGAACTCGCTCAACTAGTTGTTGACTCTCTGCTGCATGCCTTGCAGGACATTAGGTACATATGGAGCTTGCACAGGGAGGAGCAGGTTGTTGTGGAGCTTGGATCGTGGATGTTATGTTACACTTACAACATTTGAACTATTTAAATACATTGGATTCTCATTGTTACGCTTCCGCTACTTAAACTATGTTTTGTTGGAAACATCAATCGTATTGAATGATTGGTTTACATTTATTATAACTGACATTAATTACATTGTTCGATATGATTGGTGGCTTGATCCTGGTCAGTCACGCTCCCAAGCGGTGATACTCCGCAGGTGGATTTTGGGGGTGTGACATATCCATTCTTTAAACTTTTCCAATTGGGATACGCAAATGCCTTTAACCATTCTTCAAATTTCTTGGCCCACCGACTGTACTCTTCGATTGCCATCAACTTTGGAGGTTTGTTATATGTTCTGTATGCACTCTCCACGCTTAAGGCATCCGACAAAGTTTTCTTCGCATTAGGAGTGTTCTCATTGGTGTTGCTAGAAGTATCATCTCCAGAGTTTCCAGCAAAGGCATACATGTCACTGAAGGGATTCATGAACTCGTCCATTTTTAAGTACCTGAAATAGTTATTAAACACTTAGACAAATCTTCATGAATTTCAAAAGTTTAATCCAAGTGCACTTGGATCAAATGACTGTTCGATCGGTCAGTACACAACTGTTTTCACTCAATCGGTTAGCTGTTCGATCAATCGGCTTGTTCGATCGATCAGCTGTTTCCGTCCGATCGGTCGACTTATCCGATCGGCTAGGAATATGTCGTAAGCAAAGAATAACAACTATCAACAATGCTGTCCGATCGATCAACTTGTCCGATCGGCTAACACTGATGATGTCAGCAACACAATCTGTGAGCAATCTAACACAAGTCGTCCGTACAGTTGAACGAATTGATGATATTAGCAAGTCTTTAGAACAACTAGGTCGTTCGAACGGCTAACATCAGCAACCAAGAACAGTTTTTCATAGTTTTTGATGAATTTGAACAAGTTCTAGAACAAATTTTGCTATGAAAACCTGTAGGATTATACTTCTACTGATCGCGAATCGATCTATATCAGTTTTATCAAATTTTAAACGTAAAATCACTTCCAATTTTAAGTTTTTCCGATTTTATGGTGACAAATTGAGAAACAATGCTAGAAATGAGTAGAAAGCAGAAGAATATGTCAAATTTCCGGTGAAAATTTAACTCGAATCGACAGAAAAAGCAAATTTCCGGTGAAATTTGGCTCTAAATCAGCAAAAGAAGCTCGAATTCCGGTGAATTCGTTGTCGTAGATCTCGATTCAGCTCCCTGAAGGCTCTGATACCACTTGTTGGTCCCTTGGATAGGATCTGTTTGACAGAAACTTAGATGAATCGGCTTTGACTAATGTGCAGAATCCATATAATCAAACCACAGATATACGACAATGTATTCAACTCTAAAATGCTGTCTGATCTTTCATTTATCAGATATGAAAGTACACGAGTGCCTCTGAAAGTTCAGACTGACATGAGTTCTCCAGAGAGTCAAAGTAGCAAAAGTTACAAATGAACTGTTCGGCCAGCTATTTATAGGCAGTGTCAGGATAGGATGAGTGCTGGCTGATCGGCTGGGCTAGCCGATCAGCTGACATTGCTGACCGATCGAACAGCCTGTCCGATCGGTTGGGATAGCCGATCGGCTGGCATAGTCAACACAAGTCAACACTTAACAATAACACGCCATATCCTGACCTGCTAAACTAACTATCATACATACAAACATAAACTATTCACAAACATACAAAAATATGACTACATGCTGACGGAAGCTACAGACGTTTTTACACTAACACATAGAAGCCCATTAAGGATTTAAGATAGTACTTTTGGATATCCTTCTAAGAATCCATCATATGAAGATATGGAAGACTCTACAAGGATTTGGATAACGAGCATTTGGATCACACATAACACATAAACACATAATCACATGATCACATGATCACATAAATGTCAACTTGGTCATCAACTTGTTATCAATTTGTTATCGATTTGTACACTTACATTTAAAGTACACCAGGAATCCAATCAATGGACTTCAATTAGTATTTTAAACATCCTCAAGAATCTAACTATGAAGATAGGAAGATCTTATAAGGATTCGGTTTTGTCCTCATTGAATCACAACATATGTATTAAAGCACACAAAGAATCCAATTAAGGACTTTGATTTTGTGCTTTAAACATCCACAAGGATCTAACTATGAAGATAGGAAGATCCTATAAGGATTTGGGATTCGTGTAGTGAAAAATGTTTCGAAACCTTATACTAGGTATGCTAAGTGAATATACGAAGTATAGTGTTTATGAAATCAAGGTGCTAGATATGTTAAGTCAACATATGAAACAAATAGGATCCTTGAAATCAATGTGCTAGGCACGCTAAGTCAACATACGAAGCAGAATGTCCTTGAAAACTATGCATGGGATCTTTGAAAATATGTTTAATGTTTTTGCAACCTTATGTAATGTTTTTGAAATCATGTACTAGGTATATTAGGTAAACATGTTTATAAAATGTTTTAAAACCATGTGAAATGCCTTTAAAATCATGTTTGAGATTTTTGAAAACATGGATGATGTTTTTGAAATTATGCACTTGGTATATTGGGAAAATATACTATGTTTAAATGTTTTTAAACCATATGAAATGTTTTTGAAATCATGAATGATGTTTTGAAATCATATACTATGTATATTGTCGTGAAACCAGAAAGAAATGATATGTACATATGCATATCGCATAAGACCAATTAAGGACTTATGGAAAGTACCCTTAGATATCCAAGCAAGGATTTAAAGTGGTACTTTGAGTATTCGTCCAGAGTTGTAACTTGTACCTTGTACTTTGTTTCTTAGAAGAAACGAGTACTTATGATTTTCATGGAGATCGCGAGCGATCTAAAAAATGGAAGAACTATGAGAGTAGTTTGTCTTTCAAGGAACATGGTTCCTTGGTGTCGGTATCATAGGGGTATGTCATTCATACATGTAATCATATTTGACTTTGTAAATAAAATGGAAACGACCAATTTTATTTATAGAATAACCAAAGTGTTTCAAGATCATTGGATAGTAAATAGAAAACACAAGAGTTTAAGTGTTTATTCAGACATTAGCCTTGATATTGCCAGTGTTAATCTTGTGCCCATTCGTTGAGTCGTCATTTGCCAGCCAAGTCAATTGAAGTGGTTAGGATAACCACAATTGAGGCAGGTTCCTTGTGGGTAATTGGGACAAACATGTATCGCATCAGGAGTTGCGATAGATTGAGTAGAACTGCCATAGCTTCGTTTGGCGTAATGGCAAAATGACAAACATTTGTTGTCTGACCAAAACAGCCACAGTTTGAACATTTTCGACATTAGGCACTGGCATAGTGATGACGGTTACATCGATTGCACAGAGGAGCTTTTCCTCTGTATGGCTTCCTAGCTGGTGGTGATGCCACCTGGCTAGGTCCCACTTGGTTAAGTGGAACTGGAGCAATCGCTGTAAGATTCCTTGAAGCTTTATGCTTCTTTGATTTTCTTGAAGGCTTGGCTTTTGCCTTCTTAGGTGCCTCTTGAGTAGTTTCATCATTGAGATGAGACATGGCAACAGCTAACTCAATGGTCCTACGGAGTACTACGCTTAGTTGTTGGGCAATTGTAGCAGCCAGTTCGGACCTTTTAGTATCGCTGCGATGAGGAGACATTCTAAAGATAGTCGAAAATATGAGAGAAAACAAATGAGATGTTATCGGATAATCAAAACTTGAAGGTTAAAAATATCGACGAAACATGAAGGTTGTGACCATTCGTTTGTTTAGCTAAAACAAACAAACGTCACGGTGACGAATCAAAGTAAGTGGGTCTTTATAATGTATCGCGAAGATATGCTTTAGCCTATAGGTGGACACTCACCCCAAGAGTTACCAGGTAAGAGTGACTGGTTCGATGATGCGGATTTGTATAAACACTCTAGCCTTAGACAGAAAACTCAAGATACAGGCACCCACCCTTCCAGATTGCACATGTTCACATTTAAAGTCCAAACTTTAACGAGATTTTGAAAACAACAAAGGCTTAAAAGCCTAAAACAAATCATTTAAGGATAGATGATTTCTTGTGAAGTTTTGGAAAAAAATTTGACTCGAGAGAATGAATTGTGTTTTGTTTTTGTTAATCACCTAAGGATAGGTGATTGATATTGTATTAAGAATCTAAACGCAAATTTCTTGCGTTAGGGTCCTAGGAAGGTTATAGACTAGGTCAAGAGTATTACTAATAACCAAATTCCCTATAACCATGAGCTATGATACCAACTCTTCTGTCACACCCTGACTGCGTAATACAACAAACTGCGGCGGAAACGTCAAGGAGTGTCGTAAGAGAATCATTGTTTCACAACACATGGTAATTGAAGTTTTGTTTTATTTCATTAATTGTCTCATTGTTTTGATAAGAACCAAATGAATACAACAATTGTCTTTCAAGTTTTAAGTCACTAAAGCCTGCTTCCATCCTACGTATAGCAAGCAATCAACAATCGTCACATAATAGAACCTGAAACATATGTGAAAACAGTCAGCATAAAAATGCCCGCGAGTACATAGGTTTTGTATGTCAAATTCATGGCTTTGAATCCATATTGCAATACCTCGTCCAACTACAAGAGTTGTCGAGTATGTACCTTGAAATAAAAAGGTGTTTGATATTGCAATATGTTTTATCAACATTACAAGTTGATATAAATAAAACCAAAACCATTGTAGCCATGAATCTTGATTGAAAACATTTGTCCTTGTAAAACCAAGTAGTAAATCGTCTTTGAAAGTAAACATTGTCTGGTTTATATCTTTAAGTAAACCTCGTTGTGTGTCATCGTTTGAAAACATTCGTCCAAAATCGTTCAAATAGTTTCAATCATTCAAATCGTTCCAATCGTCTGTGTTATAAACCATCGTTCAATCGTTCGTGTTTTAATTGTAAAATACAACTTTTGGTTGTTCTTTAATGAATACATTCAAACCTATGTTCTGACTCGACTATACCACCCATGGGGTATCTTTAATAGGCCCTGGAAGACCTCTTTAACAAGACTAACAAACCAACACATGATTTGTTAATCAGAAAACAGTTTCTGTCGTTACCCACATTACCCCCCAAAGGGATAGTCCGATAACGGGATTTTTCAGATCCTATGGTACCATAACATAATACTGGTCTGCTTGATCATAGTTAATGAATGTCACTCGTCTGTCTTTCGACTAACGCCCCAATAAGTTCGTTCACATTATTGAAATCTTCGTGTTTTATATAAACCATAGCATTTGTTAATGAAAACTTAAAAAGCATTTAGCACATATGAGTCACCCCAAAACAATTGAAAGCATAAAAGAGGGGAGCTATGTACTCACTTGAGATTGCAAGTATCCTTGATTAAGTGATCTAACAAAGCTCGGGAAATCAAGGAATCAAGTGGCACCTAGTATCGGATTACTCTGTTAATAATCGGGACCTAAATCGATAGATCGGATAGAATGAGGTCTTGTAAACCAAATGAGTGTTGGAACTCATTTGATATTGTTTAACAAAGCCTACATTCTAATTTGATACCTATCCTAAGTGCTTAAGAACTGTTTTGGCCCGTTAAGGTTGTTTACACTACTTTAATCCGTCATTTGCGCAAATGCACGTTCAGATGGTCTAACTAGCCCTATGATAAGGATTATATGCCCTAACATGTTTAATAATGTTGCATAATCAGTTTAAGTGTCAATTTTTTTTAGGCTGCATAGGCTTAAATTGAAATTATGCGCAAAAAGGGCATTTTGGTCATTTTCCTAAGGCATATAATCAACCTATCATACAACTAATTAAACGAAGTGACCATAAGATATAACCTCGGAAGGTTATTCCCTATACAACTATGGTCACAAAATATGTTTGGTCGGATCCTAATGATCGACCAAACGGGTCGGGTTCGAAAGTATAAGCGGTTGTTTAGACCGCTTGACTTACGACCCTAAACAAGCACTAAACTAAAAGTGACGAGTTGAACATGTTAAAACATGTTTAACTAAGTTAGAAAACTGATTTGGTATCAAAATAAAGTGTTTTGATACCCGAAAATAGTTTCGTCGCAAAATGCACAAAAACGTGCATTTTGACCGAAACTTTGACTCGTTACTTTGACTAGTAAACGTGGTAATCAGTATGTATAATCGCAAGGGATTATAACCATCGTGATTACGATCATGTTGCAAAGTTCAATTGAACTTTGACTTGACCAATTCATGGTCAAAACTGAAAGTCAAACGGTAGTCAAACTGTTTGACTTTCAGCTTGTAATTGCTGAAATGAATGAGTAAGCCATGAAAGAACACTTACAAGTGCTCTGAGGCTGGATAAATGACTAGAGAAACTCCGGTAAGAGGCGTCCAACAAAGTGGTAGCCTCTACTTAGAGTTTGAGATGAGAAAATGGAAATGAGCAAGGAAAATGGACAGATTTGAGGCCTATTTATAGCTGAATTGAAGGCACAAGATCATGCCATGTGGATTTTGTGCTCACCAAGGATCAACAAGATCAATACAAGTGTGTGGTTGAGAATCAAAGCCTTGCTCATCACTTAAAATAGCCCACAACATTGAAAAACTAAGTTAGAAAACAAGTGCTGGTTGCAACAAAGAAGTTTCTGCCCAGATATAGGCATCACTTCGTGCGGCAGCAAAGGACCAGTGCCGTCGCGCCCGTGAGCACTCATGCCAGACTTTTCAGAATTGGCAGAACAGGCCCCTACAGGTCAAAACTTGATTTTTGACGCGTTTAACCCCCGTTAACCCATTTTCAACGCTCTACAAGGATGTTAAAGTATAGGGGACTTGAAATACGCTTGGAAATATCACCGATGTCGGTTTGTTTGGTCGTACGATCGCGTTTTTCGGTTAATTACGACGAAACTCGAACGGACGCAGAAACAATCCAAATTAAGCGACGAATGGTATTTTTGCATTCATATCACTAAAATACAATAGTCTAGTGATTACAAAAAAAATTTTGATGTCCGGATATTGTCAGAACGCAAGTTATGCACGTATATGCAAACTTTTGCAGTTTTGACGCTTTTAGTCCCTGTGATCAAATAAGCACATTTTCACATACCGAACCCCTCAAAACTTATTTCTAAGTTATGTAAAGGGTATTTAGCATATGTTTAGCTTAGGATCTTGTTCCAGAGTGTACGTTGATATACGAATTGACAGACTTTTGCAGTTTGTCACAATTAGTCCATGTGATCGAATAAACTTGTTTTTGTCATACCAAACCCTTCAAAACTAATTTATAAGTTATGTAAAGGTTATTTAAGGTATGTTAAGCTTGTGTCACTATTTTGGAGTGTATGTCGTGTTAAACTGATTATGTTTACGTAACAGTTTGTGTATAACTTTCAAGAAAGTGTTAAAAAGCTTGAAATCAAACAAGAATTGATATGTGTAACTGTCACATGTAATTGTACAAATACCAGGAATGAAACACAAGATTTCATTAGATTCGTATTTGAAAAAGATTTGAGATGTTTAGCGGTTCCAAGTAGAGTTTTGTGTAAGGCTTATGTTTTAGGACAAACAATTTTCAAGTTATTAAGTTTCCTCTCCCCCACACTTAAATTACACATCGTCCTTAATGTGTCCAAAATACGTTAAACTGATTAAATGTGTAAGGTGTGTTTTAAAAATAACAATTTTTTTGGAAAACACACTTGACAGGCCCCATGTATGGGAGCCACGACCCCATGTGTGGGAGCCACGGCCTCGTGTCAAAAGTGCCAGCACCAAATTTTTTCAGGAAGCAAACACGGGGGCGTGCCCATGGGACATGGGCCCGTGTCAATGTTCCAAAACAAAAAATGTTACAACAGACATGGGGCCCGGGGGCGTGCTTACCTGACACGGCCCCGTGCTGCACTTACAGAATTAAAGATTTTTAGTTAGAAGCCGTCTGTTTTCATGCATGAGGTGCTGGGTCAACGTCCTTTGGCTATCTCATCACTTTTGCACTTATTTATTTGTACCATCATTAAAGATTCTTTCATTTATCCATTAAAAACAAAGGAAAATACAAGGAAAAAGAAAAATTAAGTTCCTTAGCTAGATAGATAATAATCTTGATAGATGCCCTACGAGATCTTATTTTAAAACCCTAATAGCTACTTCCTAGATCTAGGAATGGTTAGTAAAAACCGATATTAATCTTCAGAGGGCTTCAAGATATTTCCGGAAATACCCTTTTCGAGGTCTTTGAGCATTTCCTCTATCTCCCTCAGAGGAAGACAAAAGGTTCTTCGTCAACCTCTTCTTGAGGTAGGGGAGCGGGATTGATCAGAACCTCAAATGCAACATTAATAGAAGGTTCCAAAATCTCAACATCCCATTCGGTGGGGTGAATGACCTCGTTAGCAAGGTTCCAATCCTCTTGAGGCCAAATCGGTTCCATTGGAGGCACAACCAAGATATTCAACCTTTGGTGTAAAAGGTTGATTTCCCTGAAGCAATCTTCCAATGCCATAGAGAGGTAGTTCACACGGTCAATTAAAACCTCTTCCACCCTGGTCATCTCATCAAGAGATTCTCTCAAAGCACTTACGTAACGAACGAGAGTTGCTTTAAGAGAAAGTCTTTTTCCTCGGCAGTTATTCCTGGAGCTGTTGGATAATGTTCCACTCTGTTGTCTTGACATGCCAGAAAACATGACAAACTATTAAAGATTTGGAAGAACAGACGATTGACACGGCCCTGTGCCCATGAAGCACGACCCCATGCTGAATCAACAACACTGAAATGTTAGCTCAAGAACTTTTATTTTAAGTTAAATTTATTTGATTTCTTACATTTCTGGACGTAAATAACTTAAAATAATGATTTACTATAGTAGATTTGCAAAACCTTGAGCTAAAAATCATGTTTTTTATCTTCCAATTGAAGCTTTCAAGCTTGAAGCTTGAAGCTTCAATGGAAGTTTGGTTGAAGGAAGAAGAGGAAATGGCTATTAATGGTAAAGACAAGAAGGTTTAAGGAAACTTTTTCAAGAACATACCTTTTTGGGTATGTGTGCAAGATCTGGAAGGATCTTGGTCTTTTTGGAATGGCTCCAAACGTTCTCCTCAAGGCTGACTTTATATAAAGTGACAGCACGTTGACACGGCCCCGTGCTTAGGAATCACGGCCTCATGTCGCCTGCATGATTCAAATAATGTTGTCCGTTAGTGAGACACGACCTATGTCTAGGTTGACACAGCCTATGTCTAGGTGTACACGGCCTCGTGTTGAAAAATATGAGGGGCATAGCCCCGTGTTTGTCTGACACGCCTTCATGTTTGGAATTTGATTGGACACGACCCCATGCTCGAGGAACACGGCCCCGTGTCTCATGGGTTTTTTTGAAGTTTTGTCTAAAGCTTTAAGGAACTTGCTCTTTATCATGATGTTCCTTATTGGTTGGAACAACACCGTATTGCCGGATGTACCTTAGGCTCCGGCGAGAGGTACGAAAACGCAAGAGGTTGTCGGAAAGATAGAATCCAAATTTAAAAATGGGAGGGCGAAGCCTTACCTTATTTACCTTATCCAGGCTCTTGTTAAAGAAGGTGTGAGTCGGCTCGCTCCCATCCAAACCGTCCGTGTGAAACTCACACACTGTAAAGGGGACTGTCATTGCGAGGTCATTACTGTCACACCCCGACCGCGTAATACAACAAACCACGACGAAAACTTCAGGGAGTGTCGTAACAGAATCATTGTTTCATAACACATGGTAATTGAAGCTTTGTTTCATTTCATTATTAGACACATTGTTTTGATACAAACCAAATAAATACAATAATTGTCTTTCACGTTTTAAAGTCACTAAAGCCCGCATCCATCCTATGTGAAGCATACAATCAACAATCGTCACATCAAAGAACCTGAAACATATGTGAAAATAGTCAGCATAAAAATGCCGGCGAGTACATAGGTTTTATATGTCAAATTCATAGCTTTAAATCCATATTGCAATACCTCATCCAGCTACGAGAGTTGTCGAGTATGTACCTTGAAATCAACAAGTGTTTGATATTGCAATATGTTTCAACTATACACGTTGATATAAGTAAAACCAAAACCATTGTAGCTAAGAATCTTGACTAAAAACATTTGTCTTTGCAAAACCAAGTAGTGAATCGTCTTTGAAAGTAAACATTGTATGTATATATCTTTAGGTAAACCTCGTTGTGTGTCATCGTTTGAAAACATTCGTCCAAAGTCGTTCTAATAGTTTCAATCATTCAAATCATTCCAATCGTCCGTGTTATAAACCATCGTTCAATCGTTCGTGTTTTAATTGTGAAATACAACTTTTGGTCGTTCTTTAATGAATACATTCAAACATGTGTTCTGACTCGACTATACCACCCATGGGGTATCTTTAATAGACCCTGAAAGGCCTCTTTAACAAGACTAACAAACCAACACATGATTTGTTAATCAGAAAACAGTTTCTGTCGTTACCCATATTACGCACCAAAGGGATAGTCCGATAAAGGGATTTGTCAGATCCTATGGTACCATAACATACTACTGGTCGGCTTGTTCATAGTTAATGAATGTCATTCGTCTGTCTTTCAACTAACGCCCCAACAAGTTCGTTCACATTATTGAAATCATCGTGTTTTATATAAACCATAACATTTGTTTATGAAAAAAAAACATTTAGCACTTATGAGTCACCTCAAAACAATTGAAAGCATATAAGAGGGGAGCTATGTACTCACTTGAGATTGCAAGGTATCCTCGATTAAGTGAACTAACAAGCTCGGGAAAATCAAGGAATCAAGTGGCACCTAGTATCAGATCACTATGTTAATAAATCGGAACCTAAATCAGGAGATCAGATAGAATGAGGTCTTGTAAACCAAATGAGTGTTGTAACTCATATGATATGGTTTAACAAAGCCTACATACTGATTTGAAAGTAATCCTGAGTGCTTTTGACCCGTTATGACCCGTTAAGGCAGTTTACGCTACTTTAACGCGTCATTTGCGCAAATACGCGTTTGGATGGCGTAACTAGTCCTATGATAAGTATTATATGCCTAAATATGTTTAATAATGTTGCATAATCAGTTTATGTGCCAAAATTTAGGTTACGTATGCTTAAATTGAATTTATGTGCAAAAAGGGCATTTTGGTCATTTCCCTAAGGCATATAAACTACCTATCATACGGATAACCAAACGAAGTGACCATAAGGTATAACCTAGGAAGGTTATTCCCAATTCAACTATGGTCACAAAATATGTTTGGTCAGATCCTAATGATCGACCAAACGGGTCGGGTTCGAAAGTCTAAGCGGTTGTCGAGACCGCTCGACTTACAACCCTAAATGAGCCCTAAACTAAAAGTGATGAGTTAAACATGTTAAAACATTTTTAACTAAGTTAGAAAACTGATTTGATATCAAAACAAATTGTTTTGATACCCGAAAATAGTTTCATCGCAAAATTGTTTTGATACCAGCGACAACAGCAGGCGGCCGCTCGAGACCGTCAGAAGGCCTACGCCGATAAGGGCAGGAAACCACTTGAGCTCCAGGTTGGGGAGCGGGTATTACTCAAAGTTTCACCCTGGAAGGGTGTGGTTCGTTTTGGTAAACGAGGCAAACTCAACCCACGATACGTTGGACCTTTCGAAATCATTGAGAAAATAGGCAAGGTGGCCTACAGACTGAACTTACCAGCAGAACTCGGTGCAGTTCACAACGTTTTCCATGTGTCGAATCTGAAGAAGTGTCTGTCAGATGAGACCCACGTAGTTCCTCTGAAGGAACTCACGATCGACGAACAGTTGAAATTCGTCGAAGAACCAGTCGAAATCACGGATCGGGATGTTAAGGTCCTCAAGAGCACTAGAATACCTCTCGTTCGAGTTCGTTGAAACTCACGTCGCGGCCCAGAGTTCACCTGGGAGCGCGAAGATCGGATGAAACAAAAGTATCCCCAACTGTTTGCAAACAGTACAACCACTACTGAGGCTGAAGCTACGGAATTTCGGGACGAAATTCCAGATCAACGGGGGGTGGATGTGACACCCCAGGATAACCGGGAAAACCAGGCAACTTAACTAGCTTCCTCAGTGAGTGCCATTAAATTTCGGGACGAAATTTCTTTCAACTTGGGGATGATGTGACAACCCGAAATTTAGAACCTTTCTTGTATCTTGATGTAACTTGCTTGAAACATTTCGTGACTAGTAACTTGTTAATGTGATAACATAAGTGAACATTTTATGTGACTATGTGCTTGCTTGTACGTATGGTATATATGTATGTATATTACGTGAGCCGAGAACCCGACTCGAGACCATGAGGTCTCGAGTGAACAGTATAGCCGGTTGGGCCTTTGGGCCGTAAACCCCTTATATCGACTTCTAAGCCCACTAGGGTGCACCAAGTCCACTATATAAACCACACTCATGGCAAACCTTGCCATTTTCTTGAACAACACACACACCCACACTCTCACACTTTCCCTCTCTAAAGACCCTTGAACCAAACACCACCCCCTATCTCTCTCTCGGATTCTAATCGGAACCAACAAGAGCCCGGAACTATCGGACATTCCATCCATCTTCTCGGCACCCCTTTCATAACCGGTTAGTGTTTCTTGATGTTTATTGTTGAATGCTTAGTGTTAATATATTCATGTTGTGTTTGTGCTTACATTGATGAATGTTGAAGTGGTTGACAATATGTTGTTGTTGTTGAGTGATGCATGATGAGTTTGATATTCAAGAAATCGGTTCATAAGTGTTTTCGGTTTTTACTTGGGTTCATGATAAGTTGATGTATTGTTATGATAAAATGTGTAGTATGCTTGAATAAGAATGGTGTTATCGGTTTACTTGGGTAGAATCCGAGGGGTTTGGGTGTTCATACTAAATGAATTGACTAATGAATATGCTTGTCATAATAGGATGCATATTAGTGAGTTATAGTCATAATTTTGCTTGAACAAGGGTTGAATGTGTTATGAATATGTTTTGAATGTTTGAAGAACATGAAGAACTACTTGAATATGCTTTGAATGTGTGTTGAATATTTGAATTCTGCCATGTTTGATCCGATTTGGTTAGTTTTTAGACAAAGAAACATGTTTAAGTGGATAGTACACAAATAGGGTGCATGCAATTGGAATTCTATTGGATAGTACAACTGTGCAGAATCAGCAACTGTTGGGGAGTCGAGACCCCTGATTGCGACTCGAAACCTCCACGATTGCGACACCAGTTGCGAGTCGAGAACACCTGGTTACGACTCGCAACCATAACATGACAAGCCGAGACCACGGTTGTGACATAGGTTGCGACTCGCAACCACCTATGATCAACAGCATGACTCGAGACCTTGGTTGCGAGTCCGGTTACGACTCGCGACCAAAAGCAGAATAACCCGAGACCGGGGTTGCGAGTCCGGTTGCGACTCGAGACCACGCTTATTGGACTTGCTTAGTTACGGGCCTTAGTTAATGGGCTGGCCTTGTGGACTTCTGTGTTAACTGTTTACATGCGTGTTTTGGGATTAAGTGATTGGGCTGAACATATGGGCTATACGTGCTACTGTTAACTGATTATGTTGTGCACTGTTGTTGAAACTGCCATGATAGGACTTATATGCCATGATCGTTACATGCGTATGAATACGTGTAGTTGTACGGGTACTGCCTGGTCTGAATCTGATATGAATGGTATCTATGTTAGGACGTAATTGACTACTTGCGACTTGATTGACCTTTCTATGTTACTACCGAGCAAACCAAGGTGAGTTCACACCCTCTACAAAGCATGGGATTCCCTGGGTTGGGAACGGGGTTAAGGAACGTGGATTCCTCGTCCTCCTTGGGTAGGACAGCTATGGTTCAGGAATGTGATTCCTCGTCCGGATGGACGGATAACTCGTACTAGACTAAAACTCTATCACGAAGTCCCTCCTTTTTGTATCGACTTAATCGCCGGGCCAATGGCGAGCGGGTCATTAGTTAGATAGCGCTATTTAGGTCTGACAAACCTCACACCGTGCCGCAGAGGACGGGCGTGAACTAATGGATCTGGGGCACGTCAATGATGATAGACATTGATGATTTTCAGGGCACATAAACATGACTACAGTCAGCAGTCGATATGGTAACGAGTCTAGTGTACGCATGGGGTAGCCCCCACGGCCGAAATGCCTGATAACTAACATGGGGTAGCCCCCACGGCTGGAATGCCAGAGTAACTGGGAATGAACATGTCACGTTTTTAAACTATGGGGTAACCCCCACGGCAGGATGCCAGTTAAAGGAAACTGTTTTCGAAACAACTAAAACGAACACCCAACTGTGAACTCACTCAACTAGTTGTTGACTCGTTACTACATGCTTTGCAGGACCATAGGTACTCAGCTGGAGCTTGCATGGAGGAGGGTCGTTGTGGGACACAGATTGCTGCGTGCCATGTTCTATTTGAAAACTTTTGAACTTATGTTATAACTTTAAACTTATGCTTCCGCTTGCAACTTAAACTTTGTTTGTTTGAAACACCAATCGTATTGGTTAAACTTTTATAACTGTTTATATGCTTGTTCAGTATGATTGGTGGCTGGATCCTGGTCAGTCACGCCTCCAAGCGGTAGTACTCTGCGGGTGGATTTTGGGGGTGTGACAGATTGGTATCAGAGCCATTGGTTATAGTGAACTTGGTTTTAATAAAGGAGAAACGTTTTTGTTAAAACCAGACTATAACCGGTATAGAGCTCAACGGTCCACAACGACGCTTCACTCCACATGCAAGGCTCGACATTCTAGGTGATATGATATGTGTATATTGCCTACTTGTTAGTTACGTAGTACATTGCTCATGGTATGCTTGATTAGTATAACTACTGTTGTTTGAACACGTGCGTGCTTACTCTATCCTACTATCGTACTTTCGCGAACCTCTCTCACTCGTGTTACTCTTGATATGAAGAATCATGTCTGGACGCGTTAACATGACACAAGCCCAGTTGACGGCTTTGATCAACGAACGAGTTGCCGCAGCACTTGCAGCTGCACACGCAGGAGGTATATCCTGCAGCCCGAACTTATCCTAGGATCTTTAGGATCTACTCTCGTGAACCAACCTTTGTGTTAAACTCTGTCTTTCTTTCACCTACCTTAGGTCAATATGCTCAGGCACCGGTGTGCACTTTTAAGACCTTTATGGACTGTCGACCCACTACTTTTAGCGGAACTGAAGGAGCAGTAGGTCTCCTCCACTGGTTTGAGAAACTGGAATCTGTGTTCGAAATGTGTGAATGCCCTGAAGCGCGCAGGGTGAAGTATGCTACTGGTACTCTCGAGGGTTTGGTCCTCACGTGGTGGAATGCTCAAGTGCAAATGCTGGGGTTGGTTGCTGCCAACGCCACCCCATGGGAAACTTTCAAGGAAATGGTCAAGGAGGAATACTGCAGTCGCGATGACATCCATAAGTTGGAAGATGAGTTCTACAACCTCAAGATGACGGGGTCAGAGATTGAGGCGTACACTAAGAGATCGCATGAGCTTGCCTTGTTGTGTCCTACTATGGTGGACCCTCCGTATAAGCGAATTGAACCTATCTCAAGGGCTTGGTGCCAGAGATCCAAAGCCATGTGACTTCAGCAAACTTGACTACTATCCAGCAGGTTGTTCACTTGGCTCACCGTCTCACTGATCAGGCGGTGGAGCAGAACAAGTTACCAAAGCGCATAGGTGCTGCAACTACTTCTGGTACTTCTAGTGAGAACAAACGGAAATGGGATGGAACTTCAAGCAAGGGTTCAACTTCGGTGCAATCTCAGTCTCAGCAGAGAAAGACTGACGACCACAAGAGCCCCAGTCAGCAATCGTCTGGTGGTCAAAGTCATGGTGGGTACAAGGGGAATCACCCCAAATGCAATCGTTGCAACCTACACCACAGTGGGCCATGCACCAGGGGCAACTGTCATCGGTGCAACAAGCCTGGTCATGTTGCAAAGGATTGCAGGAGCGCATACCCCGCCAATCAGAATCGTCAGCAACCTCAGCAGAACCAGCGACAACAGCAGGCGGCCGCTCGAGACCGTCAGAAGGCCTACGCCGATAAGGGCAGGAAACCACTTGAGCTCCAGGTTGGGGAGCGGGTATTACTCAAAGTTTCACCCTGGAAGGGTGTGGTTCGTTTTGGTAAACGAGGCAAACTCAACCCACGATACGTTGGACCTTTCGAAATCATTGAGAAAATAGGCAAGGTGGCCTACAGACTGAACTTACCAGCAGAACTCGGTGCAGTTCACAACGTTTTCCATGTGTCGAATCTGAAGAAGTGTCTGTCAGATGAGACCCACGTAGTTCCTCTGAAGGAACTCACGATCGACGAACAGTTGAAATTCGTCGAAGAACCAGTCGAAATCACGGATCGGGATGTTAAGGTCCTCAAGAGCACTAGAATACCTCTCGTTCGAGTTCGTTGAAACTCACGTCGCGGCCCAGAGTTCACCTGGGAGCGCGAAGATCGGATGAAACAAAAGTATCCCCAACTGTTTGCAAACAGTACAACCACTACTGAGGCTGAAGCTACGGAATTTCGGGACGAAATTCCAGATCAACGGGGGGTGGATGTGACACCCCAGGATAACCGGGAAAACCAGGCAACTTAACTAGCTTCCTCAGTGAGTGCCATTAAATTTCGGGACGAAATTTCTTTCAACTTGGGGATGATGTGACAACCCGAAATTTAGAACCTTTCTTGTATCTTGATGTAACTTGCTTGAAACATTTCGTGACTAGTAACTTGTTAATGTGATAACATAAGTGAACATTTTATGTGACTATGTGCTTGCTTGTACGTATGGTATATATGTATGTATATTACGTGAGCCGAGAACCCGACTCGAGACCATGAGGTCTCGAGTGAACAGTATAGCCGGTTGGGCCTTTGGGCCGTAAACCCCTTATATCGACTTCTAAGCCCACTAGGGTGCACCAAGTCCACTATATAAACCACACTCATGGCAAACCTTGCCATTTTCTTGAACAACACACACACCCACACTCTCACACTTTCCCTCTCTAAAGACCCTTGAACCAAACACCACCCCCTATCTCTCTCTCGGATTCTAATCGGAACCAACAAGAGCCCGGAACTATCGGACATTCCATCCATCTTCTCGGCACCCCTTTCATAACCGGTTAGTGTTTCTTGATGTTTATTGTTGAATGCTTAGTGTTAATATATTCATGTTGTGTTTGTGCTTACATTGATGAATGTTGAAGTGGTTGACAATATGTTGTTGTTGAGTGATGCATGATGAGTTTGATATTCAAGAAATCGGTTCATAAGTGTTTTCGGTTTTTACTTGGGTTCATGATAAGTTGATGTATTGTTATGATAAAATGTGTAGTATGCTTGAATAAGAATGGTGTTATCGGTTTACTTGGGTAGAATCCGAGGGGTTTGGGTGTTCATACTAAATGAATAGACTAATGAATATGCTTGTCATAATAGGATGCATATTAGTGAGTTATAGTCATAATTTTGCTTGAACAAGGGTTGAATGTGTTATGAATATGTTTTGAATGTTTGAAGAACATGAAGAACTACTTGAATATGCTTTGAATGTGTGTTGAATATTTGAATTCTGCCATGTTTGATCCGATTTGGTTAGTTTTTAGACAAAGAAACATGTTTAAGTGGATAGTACACAAATAGGGTGCATGCAATTGGAATTCTATTGGATAGTACAACTGTGCAGAATCAGCAACTGTTGGGGAGTCGAGACCCCTGATTGCGACTCGAAACCTCCACGATTGCGACACCAGTTGCGAGTCGAGAACACCTGGTCACGACTCGCAACCATAACATGACAAGCCGAGACCACGGTTGCGACATAGGTTGCGACTCGCAACCACCTATGATCAACAGCATGACTCGAGACCTTGGTTGCGAGTCCGGTTACGACTCGCGACCAAAAGCAGCATAACCCGAGACCGGGGTTGCGACTCCGGTTGCGACTCGAGACCACGCTTATTGGACTTGCTTAGTTACGGGCCTTAGTTAATGGGCCGGCCTTGTGGACTTCTGTGTTAACTGTTTACATGCGTGTTTTGGGATTAAGTGATTGGGCTGAACATATGGGCTATACGTGCTACTGTTAACTGATTATGTTGTGCACTGTTGTTGAAACTGCCATGATAGGACTTATATGCCATGATCGTTACATGCGTATGAATACGTGTAGTTATACGGGTACTGCCTGGTCTGAATCTGATATGAATGGTATCTATGTTAGGACGTAATTGACTACTTGCGACTTGATTGACCTTTCTGTGTTACTACCGAGCAAACCAAGGTGAGTTCACACCCTCTACAAAGCATGGGATTCCCTGGGTTGGGAACGGGGTTAAGGAACGTGGATTCCTCGTCCTCCTTGGGTAGGACAGCTATGGTTCAGGAATGTGATTCCTCGTCCGGATGGACGGATAACTCGTACTAGACTAAAACTCTATCACGAAGTCCCTCCTTTTTGTATCGACTTAATCGCCGGGCCAATGGTGAGCGGGTCATTAGTTAGATAGCGCTATTTAGGTCTGACAAACCTCACACCGTGCCGCAGAGGACGGGCGTGAACTAATGGATCTGGGGCACGTCAATGATGATAGACATTGATGATTTTCAGGGCACATAAACATGACTACAGTCAGCAGTCGATATGGTAACGAGTCTAGTGTACGCATGGGGTAGCCCCCACGGCCGAAATGCCTGATAACTAACATGGGGTAGCCCCCACGGCTGGAATGCCAGAGTAACTGGGAATGAACATGTCACGTTTTTAAACTATGGGGTAACCCCCACGGCAGGATGCCAGTTAAAGGAAACTGTTTTCGAAACAACTAAAACGAACACCCAACTGTGAACTCACTCAACTAGTTGTTGACTCGTTACTACATGCTTTGCAGGACCATAGGTACTCAGCTGGAGCTTGAATGGAGGAGGGTCGTTGTGGGACACAGATTGCTGCGTGCCATGTTCTATTTGAAAACTTTTGAACTTATGTTATAACTTTAAACTTATGCTTCCGCTTGCAACTTAAACTTTGTTTGTTTGAAACACCAATCGTATTGGTTAAACTTTTATAACTGTTTATATGCTTGTTCAGTATGATTGGTGGCTGGATCCTGGTCAGTCACGCCTCCAAGCGGTAGTACTCTGCGGGTGGATTTTGGGAGTGTGACAGCACGTGAGCCCTCATTTTGACAGAAAACCTATTTTCAGCAACCAGCTTGAATTTGGGGGTCTTTTATGCAACTTTTTCAATACTATGATCTGGTTTTGGAGCTCCCATTGTATACTAAACCATGTTCCACAAGTGTATGGTGAGGATTGAACCTTGATTCTTGCAAAAACACTTGTCATGATCTTGTTAATCCAAGCTTACTATAAATAGAAGTGGGTTCTTCACTTCATTCCCCACAATTTGATCTCAATTCTACTCTAAGTTGAAGCTCTCACTTGTGAAGCTTCATACCTGACTATTTTGAGTTCAAATCTTCATTGCTTGGACCTTTTGTAAGCTTCTTTCATGCTTTTCATGTATTTCAAGCATGAAAGTCAAACACTGTTTGACTTTCTGCTTTGACCATGAATTGGTCAACACAAAGTTCGTTTGAACTTTGCAACGTGAGCGTAATCACGATGGTTATAGTCCCTTGTGACTATACCTACTGATTACCACATCGATTAGTCGAAGTGACGAGTCAAAGTTTCGGTCAAAATACGTGTTTATGCGTATTTTGCAACGAAGCTATTTTCAGGTATCAAAACACTTTGTTTTGATATCAAACCTGTTTTCTAACATAGTTAAACATGTTTTAACATGTTTAACTCGTCACATTTAGTCTAGTGCTTGTATAGGGTCGTAAATCAAGCGGTCTTGACAACCGCTTAGACTTTCGAACCCGACCCGTTTGGTCGATCGTTGGGATCCGACCAAGCATATATTGTGACCATAGTTGTATAGGGAATAACCTTCCGAGGTTATACCTTATGGTCACTTAGTTTAATTAGTTGTTATGATAGGTAGTTTATATGCCTTAGGAAAATGACCAAAATGCCCTTTTCATGCATAATTGGTATTTAAGCATATGTAACTTAACTTTTGTCACTTAAACTGATTATGCAACATATTTAAACATGTTAGGGCATATAATACTTGTCATAGGACTAGTTAGGCGTCTCGAACGCGCATTCGCGTGAACGACACGTTAAAGTAGCATAAGCTACCTTAATGGGTCGTAACGGGTCGTAAGCACTTAGGATAGGTTCCGATTTAGGATGTAGGCTTTGTTAAACCATATCACATGAGTTCGAATACTCATTTGGTTTACAAGACCTCATTCTACCCGATCACCCGATTTAGGTGTCGATTGATTAACATAGTGATCCGATACTAGGTGCCACTTGATTCCTTGATTGCCTGAGCTTCTTAGTTCACTTTAATCGAGGGTACCTTGCAAATTCGATGTGAGTACATAGTGCCCCTCTTTACCATTTTCGAATGTTTTGGGGTGATGCATATGTGCTAAACGATTTTCGAGTTTTCAAAACAAATGTTACGGTTTATATTAAACTATGTGAAGTATTTGAACCACTGGAACTATTGGAACTATTTGAATCACTGGAACTATCTGAACTTTTGGAACTATTTGAACCACTGGAATTATCTGAACTATTGGAACTATTTGAACCACTGGAACTATCTGAACTATTTGAACTATTTGAACCACTAGAACTATCTGAACTATGTGAACTATTTTGAACTATTGAACCATTGGAACTATTTGATCTATGTGAACTAATTGAACTATTTAACTATTGAATGATTTGGGTTATGGTAAGTGATTAGGTAACGGGACATGTGTAATGTGATAAAAGCATGGTGGATACGCTGCTGATACTTCTTATATATAAGTGCTTTTAACACATTACATGTCGTTGCGTTATCTAGATCACTTGGGCAAATGTTTTCAAAACAAAGTTACATTACAAGGTTTACTTAAAGATATAAACCATACAATGATTACTTTCAAATGACGATTTACTACTTGGTTTACAAAAACAAATGTTTTCAGTTAAGATTCATGGCTACAAAGTTTTGGTTTATACATATATCAACTTGTAAAAGTTGATAGAAACATACTGCAATATTAAACTCTTTTGTTTTCAAGGTACTCACTCGACAACTCTCGTAGTTGGACGAGGTATTGCAGTATGAACTCGAGTCATGAATCTGACACACTCACAAAACCTATGTACTTGCCGACATTTTTATGCTGACATATTTTCACATATGTTTCAGGTACCATAATTTGATGATGTTTGATGATGATTATGATGCTTACTCACATAGGAATGGACGAGGCCTTAGTGACTCAATAACAATGAAAGTCAATTTGTTCATGTTTGCTTTTGATTTCAATACAATGTAATAAACTTAATTCAATAATACGAAACTTCAATCCATGTGTTATGAAACAATGATTCTGTTACGACACTCCCCGACGTTTTCGCCGCGGTTTGTTGTTTTAACGTGGTCAGGGTGGGATAGAAAAGTTGGTATCAGAGATCACGGTTATAGGGAATTAGGTTATTAGAAATGCTTTGACCTAGACTATAACCTTCCTAGGACCCTAACACAAGTTATCTTGTGTTTAGTCTTAAAACAATACTGTTGCCTATCTTTAGGTGACAATGAATTACAAATCCGACTTGAAAACTAATTGTCTCCTCTTAGATGATTTGTTATAAGGTTTTGAACCTTCAAAGTTTTCAAAATCTCATCAAAGTTTGGGTCTTATTAATGTTAACACGTGCAATCTGGAAGGGTGGGTGCCTGTTTCCTGAGTTTTCTGTCTAAGGCTAGAGTGTTCGTACAAATCCACATAATCGGACCAGTCACTCTTACCTGGGAACTCTTGGGATGAGTGTCCACTTATAGGCTAAAGCATATCTTCGCGATACATTATAAGGACCTATTTACTTTGTTTAGCCATTTTGCGTCGTTTGTTTGTTAGAAGTAACAAACAAATGATCGCCTTCCTTATGTTTCGTTGATATCTTCACTATCTCTTTTGTCCATTCAAATGATAATATCACTCGTTTCTCATGTTTTCTTTTTAGAAAATGCCTCCTAGACGCAATCAAACTGAAAATGCTGCCCTCGCAGGCACAATTGTTCAGCAGATGGCTGTAGTGATTCCGAATCTCATTACCCAGATAAACCAAGCGAATAACAACAACAATAACAATGCTCCGTGTGATTTCAAAACGTTCAATTAAGCTAACCCATCGAAATTTTCTGGGTCTCAAGGAGCAACTGCGCTCCTACAATGGTTCGAGAGTCTGGAAAGCACATTCAGACATGTTCAGTGTCCAAATGAATGAAAGGTTGAATTCACATCTAGTATCTTCGAAAAACGGGCATTAACATGGTGGAATGGTGTGATGAGAGATAGGGGTGCCGATATGGCACTGGCTCAAACCTGGGAAGAGCTTCGAGCTCTAATGATGAAGGAATTCTATCCTCGTCATGAAATCAGGGCATTGGAAAGGGAATTCGACGATCTTAAGTAAGATAGTGGTGAGCATTGAGCCTACACGGACCGATATGAGGAGCTAAGTCTGTTATGCCCAACCATGGTTATGCCTTTGGATAAGGAAATTGAAAAGTATATTGATGTCCTCCCTGACTCAGTACAAGACATTGTTACTGGTAGCAACCCTACTACAGTTAGACATGCCATTGAGCTATCCACTACCATGACTGAATCTCAGATCAGGAAGGGTAAACTTTTCCGAAAAGGTGACAAGAAACCCACCGATGAAACGAAACCAAAGGATAAGCAGACTGAATCCTCTAAGAAGTCAAAGAAGCGTAAGGCTTCTTAGAATTTCACCGTGATTGCTCAAAACGATCAAGCTGTCCCTAACCAACCAGCTCAAGCCCCTGCTAAGAATCCATACAACGGGACTGCACCTATGTGCAACCAATGTAACCTTCATCATCATGCTAGTGTGAAATGCCGCAAATGCCTAAATTGTGTACTTACTTGTCATACAGCTAGGGTTTGTTGAGCTGCAGCTGCACCAAATCAAGCTGACAACAATCCTGCTCAAGCTCGTTTTCCACCAGGTTCTTGCTACAACTGTGGTGAGATGGGCCATTTCAGAAATAATTTCCCAAAGCTTGCTAATGCAAATCCAGCACGTGGATGAGCATTCGACTAACTGGAAGACGACACTGTTTTGAAACGATCGAACTTTATGTATTATTTTCTTTTGTTATTCAAGTCTATGAAACAGTTATCTTAGTTTATAAATAAATCTTTATTTACATTACGATGTACAAATGTGATTACATATCCCCTACAATACCGATACCAAGGAACTGTGTTCCTTGCCAAACATACTACTCTCGAAATTCTTCCATTTTGTGATCGCTTGCGATCTCCACGAAAATCCTAAGTACTCGTTTCTTCTAAAAACGAGGTACATGGTGCAAGTTACAACTCTTAACGAATAACCAAAGTACCACTTTAAATCCTTAATAGGATGCCCAAGGGTACTTCCGTAAGCCTCTGATTGGTCTTACATATCATAACTTCCCGATTTCACGATATTTTACACAGCATACTATTTCAAAAGAATATACATGTTTACAAAAAAAAAAAAAAAAAAAAAAAACAAACAAACAAACCTCATACATGCTTTCAAAATCATCTCACATAGTTTTAAAACATTTCATAAAAAAATGTTTACCTAATATACTTAGTACATGATTTCAAAAACATTACAAAAGGTTTTCAAAAGCATATTTTTAATGATTCCAAGCATAGCCTTCAAAAACAATCTGCCCGTATGTTGCCTTAACATACGTGGTACACGATTATCAAGAACACCCGGCTTGTATGTTGACTAAGCATGCTTAGCACAATGATTTCAATGATCCAATTGCTTGATATGTTGTCTTAGAATATCTAGTACAAGGTTCCTAAACACCTCTCACTATACGAATTCCAAATCTATATAGGATCTTCCTATCTTCATAGTTAGATCCTTGTGGACGTTTAAAGCGCAACAATCAAAGTCCTTAATTGGATTCTTTGTGTGCTAAATCGAATGTTATGATTCTTTGTGATGAAATCGAATCCTTATAAGATTGTCCTATCTTATATGGTAAAATTCTCGAGGATGTTTAAAGTGCTAGTTGAAGTCCACTGACTGGATTCCTGGTATACTTTAAATGCACATGTACAAATCAACGTCAATTAATAATGTTGATGCATGGAATGTCTGTTGACTATGTCTGCATTAGGTCTTAGGTCAAGATAGGTTAACATAGGAGCTTGAAAGTCAAATTAGGTCTTAATGTTGTAGTTTTGCTTTTATGTACATAGGTTAGAAGTAGTTTCTCTTATATGTACATATGGTTCCGCTCATGTGGTCATCAGGTAGGTTCCGCTTATTTGTCACATGAGGTTTCGCTTATATGGCAGTCCATATGAGCGAAACCTGTCACCCTATAAATACCTAATGAGTTCATTCATGTATGTACGTTGGAGCGGAACCTTGTCATGCTTTGTGTAACCAAACTCTGTCAAAATTGAATCAGAAAGCAATCAAAGAGAAGGAATTGAAAAGGAAAAGCTGTGTAACTTCATGTGCATTGATTCCGCCTTTGTATGTGAAGATGAACGTTTCAACTGACTGTTTAGGGTCGGAACACGGTCCAACAAGTGGTATCAGATCTCAGGACGAGGAGTTCATACTACTACAGCTTGATTCTACAGAATTCTCTAATTTCTACTCACTTTCTCTCATACTTTTTCGATTTGAATTGGTTCCTACGGTTGAAATGGTCTAATTTTTGAGTATAACGTGTGAAACATACAATTAACAAACCCTAGAAAGATTCAAGTTAAACCACGGCTTAAAAATGGTAAAAATCAGTTAAAAACCATATTCCGCTTATTCGGTCATTGCTGGTTTCGCTCGAAATACCGAGTTTCGCTCGAAATTACACATAGTTTCGCTCATACAGACTTGGCAGTTTCGCTCATAGTGACATCTAGGTGTTTCGCTCATACGAACATTGAGTAGTTTGGCTTATTCGGACATAACCAGTTTCGCTTATTCGAACACCTGCTAGTTTCGCTCATACGGACACTAGTAGTTTCGCTTATACGGACACTACTGGTTTCGCTTATTTGACATTCTGCATATTTCGCTTTTGTGGACATTCAAACTGATATTTCGCTTATCAGTCACCAGTTTCAAAAAATTCGACAAATTTTTTTAAGTGTTGGCTGATTTTGCAGGTACACTCAAGATGGATGATATATTTTTGAACCCGTTCAGCGAGATGTACGCATTTGCTGGAAATTCGGGAGATGATTCATCCACAAGCAACAACAATGAGAATCCACCAAAAGAGAAGAAAAAGGAAGCTTGGGAATCGGAAAGTGCTTTTGGAACCTTCAATAAACCTCCAAAGCTAATGGCTATCGAGGAATATAGTCGGTGGTCAAGAAAGTTTGAAGATTGGCTGATGGCATTTGCATTTCCCAGCTGGAAGAGTATGAAAAACGGTTATGAAAATGGAAACAAAAATGGTGAAACTTTAAGATCAGCTGAGGAGATTGAATCATTTGTGGCTGAGCAAAAAGTGTAGCTTTGTTATTTCAGTCCGTCCGGGAGGACATAATCTCATTGATTGATTATTCAAATGCAAAAGATCTCTGGAAAAAGCTAGAAACAAAATGTCTTGGAAGTGCCGAAATTGTTAAAACTAAAAAGAAACTTCTTAGGAAAGAGTTTGATATGTTTGGCTGTCTAAAGAATGAATCAGTGTCAAAGATGATAGAGAGGTTTGGGCATTTGAAACCAGAGCAAGCCAGACATGAAATTACGTATTCTAACGATGAGCTAGTAGACAAGTTGTTTGACTCATTAACAGACGAGATGGATTGGAGATATTATGCGCTGATGCTGAAGAACACTATCGAATCTGAAAAGTTGACTGTGGATTTGTTGATTGAGAGGCTTGAAAGTCACGAGCTGGAACTGAAAAAGACATACAAAGTCAATCACTCATCCTATCAGCAGAATTTGGATTTGTATTATCCAAAAAGCATGATGCCAAAAGCAACTTCTCTCAAAACTGCTTTTTCTGCTGAGAATGTGTCCACAACAAGCAAAGAAAGTCAAAGTGTTCAAAGCAGTGCAAATCACAGTGGTTATCACAGTGGATCTTCATCATCTACAAGTCATTCTGATGCAAAGAATCGCTTTCAATGCAACATCGCAATAGACTTAAAGAATGCTCAGAATTTTGATGAGGAGTCGGCTAAACAGCAGATGATCTTTCTAGCATCTGTGTTGGAATCTTATGATGGGTTAGTAGCTGGGAAGATAGGCAACACCAACCTGACGAAGGAAGATTATGATCAGATAGATCCTGAAGAAATGGAACTGATCGATATTCGTTGGGCTATGGCTAGTGCTGTTCGTCGAGCACAGCGTATCATGGAAATTACCGGCAGGAAGACAATCGGTGGTCCATCTGCCAAGTTGGGTTCGATAAGTCCAAGGTGACGTGCTTCAAGTGTAAGTAGAAAGGTCACTTCAAGCGAGAATGCAGAAATGCATATGCTGATGAATCAGAGAACCTTTTCAGAGAGGATTACTACAAGAAGGCGATTTATCACCAGAATAAATCCGAGCCGCCTAGATTGAAACACGTTGAAGACAACAAAGAGAAATCTAGAGCTCTTGCGGTGATTTATGATGATGAGGGGCATGATTGGAGTCAAGAGGTTCTACCGGAGGAAGATGCGGTTGGTTATGCATTCATGGCGAACACTGAACCTGTTCCGTGGAAAGATAACAGAACTGAAGATCAGAAGTATAGATACAGAAAAATGTTGACTGAAAACAGAATAATTATAATTTCTGGTATCTATCTGGAAGTGAGGAGAGCGAGAAGATGGGATCAGGACAGGGATTGTTATCTTGATCCCTATGGAAATATTGCAGTTGATGACAAAACTCTTGATCTGGAAGCAATAATCAAGGAGCTCAAAGATGAGGATGAATATTGGCAGAATAAATGGTGGGGAACTGGAGATGAGAAGGAGAAAGAAGAGAAAGAGAAAAAGGAGAAAGAAGAGAAAGAGAAGTCAAAGAAAATTGATACTGGAATTATTGACACAACGCAGGAGTTGACTGCTGAGAACCTGGGAAAAATGGCTGACAAAATGCTGGCTGCTAAAGCACTTGAGGTAGACTCTAACTCCGTGTCTGAGTCAAAAAGCCAGGTCAGTTCAAACTTGTCAACAAATGCGTCAGGTAAACAAATTGATGGAAATGTTGATTGCAAAAATTGCAACAAAGAGTGCAAATTTTGTAATACAGTCACGTATCTCAACGGTAAGAAAGTTGAAGATCTGACAGCAAAAGTCAGAAGCGTTGAGAATCAAATTCTTGAGGGTGACAAAAGAGTTAAAGCTTCAACTGAATGGATACAAGAATTAACTAACCAAATTGAAAATGATAAAATTGAACATGAAAGAGTTAAAAATGAAAATGAAAAGTTAATTCTTGAAAACCGTCAGATTTCTGAGAAATTTGAAAAACTCAAAAGCACAATGAAAGATAGTGATGATCGTAATGGTAAAACACATAAAGAAAACATTCACCTAAAAGCAGTGCTCAGAGTAAAAGAAGAATCAATCAACCAACAACTAGATGAAATCGCTGAACTGAAACTTAAATTTCAAGAGGCTGAAATTGAAAACGAGCGAATCCAGTTGAAGCTTAACAGTTACAGTTCCACAAGCTTTGTTTTGCAACACATTGTTCCCAAACCCATCGGGAAAAACAAAGCTGGCGAAGGTGTTTATTCTGATGGAACCGGGGTGGGTTTTCACAGAGTTCCACCGCCGATTTTGGATAATTACACGAAAAAGCAATCTGGGTTGGTTGAAATCGAAGAAGAAAGTGAAATGAATCTTCCGGATTCAATTGATGTCACGTTCACATCTTCCAGTGACGATAGTGTCCAAAATGATATTGTAAAAGGTGTTGTTGAAAATGTGCTAAAAACGGATAGTGACACTACTGAGGAAGATGAGTGTTTTCTGGACAAATACATTCCGAAACAAAAGTCCAAGAACAACTCAGATGATGAACATACTCTTGTCATGTACAAGATGTCGGGATCTGATAAGTTGTTTTCGGATTCAGAGTTTCCAATTGAGAATGTTAACACGAACAAATTGACAAATGTTTTCAAGTTGGTTGAAGTTGATTTGTCAGCAGTGAACAATCTGAGTCAAATGAAGAGAAAAATGAGTTTTGAGAAAGATAAAACTTACTACAAGCAATCTGTTAATTCACCACGTTTTTATAATAACAACCGAAACAATTGGTCGGGTAGTTATCAGGGGGGTAAGTCTTATCAGAAAAGAAATGTTTCAAACAAGAAGTTTGTTGAGAAGAAAAAGTTTGTGAACAGTTCGAGTTCACTTGCTGATGAAGAGAAAGAGATATTTTCAAAATCAAATAAAGAGTTCTTTGAGAAAAGAGCTTCACAGGCTCAGTCTGAAGGCACAAGTCGAGTAGCTGATACTCGAACATGCTTCAGATGTAATCAAGTTGGTCACATTGCACGAAAGTGTACCAACGTGAAGCCTAAGACTGAAACTGTGAAGATTCAACAGAAGAAAGTTGATGTGAAGGGTAAAACACAAATTGTTGTTGAGAAAAAGAGTGTGAAAAATGATAACATCAAAGTGAAAAATGAACCTGTAAAGAAGTTGGTAACTAAAAATGACAAATTTTACAAACGGGTTGCATTATCTCAACAAGTTTGGAAACCCAAAACTGAGAAAAAGGTTTCAACTTCTGAGGATTCAATTCAAGTTGATTATGATGCAAATTTTCCACCTCTGAAGGCTGAAAACTTTAAAATTCAAGTTGCGAGAGTTGAAACTGTCAAGGTTACACCTAAGGCTGATGAGGCCTGGGTGGACACCATGTTTGACTAAGCAGTTTGAATTTCCGGATCTTCCTTGATCGCGAAGCATGAATCAGCATCTTTCTTGAAGATTGGTTAAGTCATAATCTGTTTTGTGCAGGATCTTCCAAAACTTGTATCCAGATGGATCATGGATAGTGGAGCTTCGAGACATATGACAGGGAAGACTGCATTGCTGTATGATGTAAGAAACATAAATGGAGCATACGTAGGTTTTGCGGGTAATCAAGGAGGAAGGATTATTGGTGAAGGAACGTTATCCAACGGGATTGTGACGTTTGAAAGAGTTAACTACATTGCTGAGCTGGAGAATAATCTGCTGAGTATTTCCCAGATCTGTGACAGGATGTATACTACTCACTTCACTGACAAAGAATATTTGATCTTGAAACCAGGATTTGTGATACCTGAGGAATGGATTATCATGAAGGCACCGAGAGTTAATGATCTGTACGTGTTGGACATGAGCGTAGCTACTACAACCACGGGTCAAGCTCATTGTTTCGTGTCCAGAGCAACTGAAAAAGAATCGAGATTGTGGCACCGGAAGATGGGGCATATACGTCTTAGAAAAATGAATCATTTGGTTCATAACGACTTGGTTATAGGAGTTCATGTCAAAGGTTTTCATTTGGAAGGGGAGTGCATTAGTTGTGTTAAAGGCAAACAGAAGAAAAAGTCACACCCTACAAAGCAAGTCAATTCAGACTCAAGACCTCTGGAAAGACTTCACATGGATTTGTTTGGTCCGGTGAATGTCAAGAGCATTACGGGAGATAAATATTGTCTTGTGGTTACTGATGATTATTCCAGATTTTCGTGGGTTTCTTTCTTGAAGACAAAAGACGAAACGTTTGACAGTCTAATGGCGTTGTTCAAGAAGATTGAGAATTTGTACCAAAGGCGTATCAAAAGAATTCGAAGTGATAATGGTACTGAATTCAAGAACAGCAGAATGGAAGAATTTTGTGATGAAAGAGGTATATTGCAAGAGTTTAGTGCTCCGTACACTTTGCAGCAGAATGGAGTCGCAGAACGCAAAAATCGGACGCTAATCGAAACGGCCAGAACGATGCTCGCAGATTCGAAGTTACCAATTAATTTCTGGGCTGAAGCTGTTTCCGCCGCATGCTATACGCTCAACAGGGTTCTCACTGTCAAAAAGTGCAACAAAACATGTTTTGAGCTGATCAATAATCGCAAACCAAATTTGAAGTATCTAGAATCGTTCGGGTCACCCTGTACAGTTATAGAGCCTTATGGAAAGTTTGGTCCGAAGTGCATTGAGGGTATATTCATTGGATATTCAAGTCCTACGCGCCGTGTCTTCGTTCCAAGTGAGAAGCGGATTATTGAAGCTGCAAATGTTGAATGTCAAGGTTATATGATGCCGCCACAAAGTCCAGGAGATTCATGGCGATATCATTATGACAAGTTGTGGGAATCGTTTGACATGATAGAAGAAGAAGAAGAAGAAGAAGATTTCTTTGATGAATTAGATATTTTGCGTGAGTACGAGTCACAACAAAGGTTCCCAGCGGAGTATTCAAGGCGACCACGGGAAACTTCAAATGACGATGAAGCAGGTCCGAGTAATGCTGGTGAACACGATGATGTCCAACAGAATGAAGTTGCTCAAGATAATCAGTCGGTTGAGAATGATAATCAGGAATCTGAGAACATGCCGATCTTTGATCATGGAGATTCAGATTCTGAGGGGGAGCAGATTCAGGATTCAAGTCAAATAAAGCAAGTTGGTGAACAAAGTGCAAATCAAAATGTTACTAATCTGGAAGGTGATGTGGATGTTCCAAGCGAAGTGATGCCGCGAACTCTTTCATATCATCCAAAGGAGTTGATCATAGGAGAATTGCATTCAGGCATTCGCACGAGACGTTAAATAGACCAAGGCTTAACATGTTTTTATTCTACAATAGCACCTTTACAAACTGAATTTTCATTAAGTTGTTTTATCTCGCAGATCGAACCGAGAACGTATAAAGAGGTGCTTACTGAAGACTCTTGGGTCATTGCGATGCAAGAAGAGTTGAGTCAGTTTGAAAAGTTGGGAGTGTGGAAGTTAGTGGATTTACCGGGTGGTCAAAGGAAAATCAATACAAAATGGGTATTCAAGTGTAAGAGAGACGACAGAGGAGTTGTTGTAAGGAACAAAGCTCGACTCGTTGTTCAGGGCTTTAGTCAACAGGAAGGAATTGATTTTACAGAAGTCTATGCTCCTGTGGCACGACTAGAGGCAATCAGAATTTTCCTTGCATTTGCGTCTTGGAAGAATTTCAAAGTATATCAGTTGGATGTAAAATCGGCATTTCTTTATGGGAAGGTCAAAGAGGAGGTTTATGTCGGCCAGCCACCGGGCTTTACTGACCCAATCCACAAACACAAGGTTTACTTATTGGACAAAGCGTCGTATGGTTTACACCAGACCCCGAGAGCTTGGTACGAGACTTTGTCTCAACACCTACTAGCCAACAAGTTCATTCGTGGAAAAGTGGATGCCACTCTCTTCACTAAAGAGGTCGACGGATATCTTCTGATAGTTCAGATTTATGTGGACGATATAATTTTTGGGTCGACGAATGAGAAATTGTGCAAAGATTTCGAACAGGTGATGAAGCAAAAATTCGAAATGTCATCAATGGGGGAGATGAATTCTTTCTGGGACTTCAAGTTGAACAACTACCTGAGGGAATTTTTATTCACCAGACGAAGTACGTGCATGATATTCTAGAGAAATTTGGAATGTCAAGTTCTACTCCAGCTGCTACCCCACTTGCAATAGATCATGGAATTCATCCAGATCTCACCAGAGACAGGGCTGATGAAACGTTCTACCGTTCCATGATAGGTTCTTTGATGTACCTAACTGCTTCACGTCCTGATATTATGTACCCAACGTGCCTCGCAGCAAGATATCAATCTAACCCGAGATCTTCGCACATGATTATTGTGAAGAGGATATTACGCTACCTGAAAGGAACTCCTACATTGGGGTTGTGGTATCCTAGAAAAGGCGACTTTACGCTCGAAGGGTATTCCGTTTCAGATTTCGGATGCTGCAAAGTCAATACAAAATCAACAACTGCAGGATGTCAGTTCTTTGAACCTAGATTGGTTACCTGGCAGTGTAAGAAACAAACGTCTGTGGCGTTATCTACATGTGAAGCGGAGTACGTTTCTGCTAGCAGTTGCTGCTCTCAGATCCTGTGGATACAGCAACAGATGCGCGACTACGGTTTGCAGTTTCTTAACACACCTTTTTTTGTTGATAATGAGGCCACTATAAATATAACAAAGAATCCAGTACATCACGCTAAAACTAAACATATAGAAATTCCTCATCACTTTATTCGCGATTGCTTCGAGAAAAAGTTGATACGAATTGAGAAAATCCACACTGACGAACAGAAAGCTGATTTACATACCAAAGCTTTTGATAAAAATCGGTTTAAATATTTGTTAAAACTGAATGGTATGAAGCTTCTTTCGGTGTCGGATGGCATAATTGGCGTTGATGAGAGTACTGTTGCGGATGAAGATGAGAAACAATCTGCAATGGTTTGTCGATTTTTTACCTGTTTTGGTATATAGGGGGAGTAGATAGATGTATACAGTTTTATTCAGAAAATACAAAAACAGTAAAAAAAATGCAAAAATACAAAAACATGATAAAACTGAAAAAGAGCTTGTGTAAAAAGGGAAAATGATAGTACATCGGCTAGACAATTACAGTATGCTAAAGAATTGTAAATATTAAATGAGTTAAACAGTCTCACTAATGATGTGTCGATATGTTTTCGCACATTTAGCAGATTTATTCGGGATATAAACCTAAAATTTCAAACTTGTGAAATTCGTGGGGAACACTACTTGGATATATAGGTAACCCCTGAAATCTCGTTTGAAAGGTCCCATATTCTGAGATACTAGGTCTTTATACTCAGTGATATCTGGGGTATTATTCCGGGACTTCTGATGTATGGAAGTACTGACCTAGTCCCCGAATAATACTTTCTGCAAGTGCTTGAAACACAGCATCGCCCTCAGCAAGCTGATGAAACAATAAAATTGATAGTCGCTGCTGTTGTAACTAAAAGATCCTCTAAAGGGGACACACCAGATATCATCTGTGGTATACTTACCTGTAAGACTGAATATCTGGGATGCTGGATACGGGAGTATATTCAAGAGGTGGGACACATGAATAAGCTAAGTTCATAAGACATCTAAATCGTATCCTGAATAGATTGAAATCTGTGTGAGAATTTAAGATGGATCAGTATATCGATAATTGAGGTGAATTGTTTAAGTCTGAATATGAAATGAAGCTTAACGGTACTAGTAATTTGTCTGAAAAGCTGATATGATTCCCTGACACGCTCGCCAAAAATAAGTTTGTATATAGTTTACTTTGTTTACTTTCTGCAATTTAAGATTTCTGGTTTTCATTTCTTAGTTTAGAACACATTATAAAATCCAAAAAGATTTTTCATTTCTGCTTTATTTTTGACAAACCATAGTAGAGAGTTGATTGTTGGATTCTCGAAGATTGAAGCAGATGCAGGAAAGTTCTGAGCTGAAGAATGAGGAAAGCTTACTTTGTTGGAGTTGAGATGTTTTCAAAGTTAAAACAAGTTCATTAATTTGATACTTGTTACATGTTTAAGAAAATGATTGAAAATGTTTTTACAAAATCAGTCTGTTTTGTCAAAAGATCAACCAAGGTCATTAAATTGGACTTGGTAGATTAATTGAGTAATCAGGGTCATTAACTTGGACATGAATACTTGAGTGGATTTCTAGTACTGATTGATTGTGTATTTTTGTTGAAAAGATAGTTTGTAATGATTAATGTTTGAGAGACAGGTTTTGGACTTCATTATTCCCACGGAAGCTAATTGTCAAAGCTTGAACCAGATCAAGACCTCAGATTCTAGCATATCGAGAGGAGGAGTCTGTGAAAGGGGGAGTCTGGATCAACAGTCAAAGGGGAGTTTGAAGATGGAGCTAGGTTGTGATCCTAAACCTGTGAAGATAGAGTGCTTATGATGAGAAGACAGAGAGTTGGAGAAAAGACCAAGACTGAAGACTCGGAGCTGAAAACTTCATCAACATCCAAGGGGGAGTCTGTTGATGCATGGAATGTCTGTTGACTACGTCTGCATTAAGTCTTAGGTCAAGATAGGTTAACATAGGAGCTTGAAAGTCAAATTAGGTCTTAATGTTGTAGTTTCGCTTTTATGTACATAGGTTAGAAGTAGTTTCGCTTATATGTACATATGGTTCCGCTCATGTGGTCATCAGGTAGGTTCCGCTTATTTGTCAGATGAGGTTTCGCTTATATGGCAGTCCATATGAGCGAAACTTGTCACCCTATAAATACCTGATGAGTTCATTCATGTATGTACGTTGGAGCGGAACCTTGTCATGCTTTGTGTAACCAAACTCTGTCAAAATTGAATCAGAAAGCAATCAAAGAGAAGGAATTGAAAAGGAAAAGCTGTGTAACTTCATGTGCATTGATTCCGCCTTTGTATGTGAAGATGAACGTTCTCAACTGACTGTTTAGGGTCGGAACACGGTCCAACAAATAACAAACTAATAACGAATTAAACAACCAAGTGAACAATGGTGTAACTATTATGTGCTTACGTGTTTATGTGTTGACCTAATCAAATTAAAGTTATCTCAAGATTGTTCGACAAATCCTATCCTCTACACATTATAAAACGAACTGTGCGGACTGTGCAAGGAATTACGTAATTATGGATGCATACATAGTTATGGAATTCAGTGCACAGAAACCACATCAAGTTTTGCCATGTATCAATCTAATCAAGAAACAAAAGTTAACTATATTCATTTCCATTTCCATTTCCGATGAAGTACCCGTTGAGGAAAAATGAACTAGATATTCATTTTTCGCTTCTGAAAGAGATACCCACTGAGGGAATTGAATAATCTATTCATGAACCGTGTTTATTTTGGTTTCTTATGAAATACCCACAGAGGAAAATGAATTATCCATTCATTTTCGCTTCTGAGAAATACCCACTGAGGAAAATAAACAAATTCATTTTCATTTCTGATAAAGTACCCACTGAGGAACATGAACTATCCGTTCATTTTCACTTTTGAAGAAATACCCACTGAGGAAAGTGAATAAATTCATTCCATTTCTGGTGAAGTACCCACTGAGGAAAATGAATTGATCATTCATTTTCACTTCTAAAGAAATACCCACAGAGTGAATGAATAATCCTTCATTAAATTTTGTCATCTTCATTTCTAATGAAGTACCCACTGAGGAACACGAACCATCCGTTCATTTTCACTTCTAAAGAAATATCCACTGAGGAAAATAAATAAATCCATTCCACTTCTGACGAAGTATCCACTGAAGAAAATGAGTTATCCATTCCTTTTCACTTCTAAAGAAAAAACCATTGGGGAATGAATAATCCTGTATCGATTCTTTCATTTCCATTTCTGACGAAGTACCCTTTGAGGAAAATGAATTATCCAATCATTTTCGCTTCCGAAGAAATATCCATCAGAGAAATGAATATCTTTTTCAATTATCCTTCATTTCCACTTCTGAAGAAGTACCCATTGAGGAAAATGAATTATCCATTCATTTTCTCTTTCGAAGAACTATCCATCAGGGAAATGAATATCTTTTTCAATTATCCTTCATTTCCACTTCCGAAGAAGTACCCGTTGAGGAAAATGAATTATCCATTCATTTTCGCTTCCGAAGAAATATCCATCAGGGAAATGAATATATTTTTCAATTATCTTTCATTTCCACTTCTGAAGAAGTATACATTGAGGAAAATGAATTATCCATTCATTTGCGCTTCCGATGAAATATCCATCAGGGGAATGAATATCTTTTTCAATTTTCGTTCATTTCTACTCCCGATAAAAGTATCCAATGGAGAAAATGAATTACCCATTTATTTTCGCTTCTAAAAGAATATCCACTGGAAAAAAAAGAAATACAAATCCTTACAAGATCTTTCTGTTTAATAGTTAGACTCTTAAAGGATACTCTCGACACTATTGTTTAATTTGGACTTGTCATTTAATCAAATCTCTCGTTCCCACTTCCTACTTTATCTAAGGAAGCACCCACTAGGGAACGATAAAGTTATGCCTTATGTGGAGATCTTTGATGGGTTACTCTATGCAAATAGACAAAGACTCTAAATTCCACGCAAGACAATTGTTTAACACACTTGTTCAGACAGACTCCTGCGAATAAATTTCGGGAAGAAATTTCCTAAAGTAGGGGAGACTGTGACACATATGCCTCCACGACCATCATACGAATACAAAACCAATGAAATCTTGTGTTTCATACTTGGAATTTGTATAAATATGTGTATCATTTACACATATCAATTCTTGTTCAATTTCGAGCTTTAAATCGCTTTCTGGAAAGTTATACGCGAACTGATGCGTTAGTTTAACGCGACAAACACTCCAGAATAGTGACATAGGCTTAACATACCTTAAATAACCCTTACATAACTTTGAAATAAGTTTTGGAGGGTTAGTGTGTCGAAAACGAGTTTATTCGATCGTAGGGACTATTTGTGTCACACTGCGAAAGTGTGCTGATTCGTAGCGTAACAAACATTCCGGAACATGATCATAAGTTAAAAATATCCTAAACATCCTTTACATAGCTTAGAAATAGGCTTTGAGGGGTTCGGTATGCGAAAATAAACTTATTTGATCAACAGGGACTAAAAACGTCAAAAAGTGCATAAGTTTGCATTTTCGCGCATATCTTACATTCTGAACATACCAGGACATCCAAAAATTTTTGTAATCATTAAAATATTTTATTTTAGTGATTGGAATGCAAAAATACCATTCTTTGTGTAATTTGGATCGTTTTCGCGTCCGTTCGAGTTTTCGTCGTAATTGACCGAATACCGCAACCGTACCACCAAACGAACCGACATCCGAGATAATTTCAAGCATGTTTCAAGTCCCCTATGCTTTAACATCCTTGTAGAGCCTTGAAAATGGGTTAACGGGGTTTATACGCGCCGAAAATGGCTTAAACAATCTGCAGGGACCATTTCTGCCATTTTTCGAAACTTTCTGGACCTGGGGAGTGCTAGCGTCGCGCGACCTCAATAGGGTGTTTCCAAGATTCCAATTTCGCATTTATTGCACGTTCACTATTTGTTTAATCGTTTACTTGCACAATTAATTTGTTGTGAAACTGTAACGTTTTGATTCAGTTAAGTATATTGTATTTGAGCTTGGTTATGTGTTAATTATGAAAGATTTGTCAAATGTGTGAATTGGTGGTGAAACTGTGAAATTGTTTGAGATGGTGTACTATTGTAAAATATGATACTTAGGGATGTATGGAGGAATTAGTGAAACTCTAATCATTTTAACCCTAATCATTCACTAAACCTCACACAAAACCAAAACACGTACTTTCACTTTCTTTGGTTCTCTCTGGCAATCATCACCATCATCATTGGCACAAGATATTCATCACCCTTGATTCCACACTTTCTCTAGAATCAATACAAGGTAATTGTTTGTTGATTATTTGATTGTTATCAATTCTTGATTCTTGTAATCCTTATAAACCCTAGTTCTTCATATGATGTTCTGTGTTATTGATTTGGATTCTGATTATTGTGTTAATGAATGTTGATTAGTCGTATAATCGATTGTATGATGATTAAGATAATGATTTGTCGAATGATTGATTCGATAATTGAATTACTGCTAGTCAGATGCAATGAAATTAGGGTTTTCTGAATCTTGAGAACGTAACTGTTGTATTGAACTTGATTAATACGTATGTTGATAGTCTGTGGATTAAGTCAGAGTTTTAGAATGTTATACAAGGTCCGAAGTTTGAATAAGTATGTTTGTCTGAGTTTTGTTTGGTAGTCTGAGTTTTGTGAATGACATATGTCCGAATTTTATGATTACATATATGAACCGATCCTTATGAAACAGCCTTGTCCGAGTTTCTAATACTTACCACATGTCCGACTTTTGTCTGCCATACATGTCCGACCTTTTGGATTGTGTATAGTCCGAATTATATGTAAATGACAAGAGTCTGACTTTTATATATATGATGCTTGTCCGAACTTCTTCATGAAATGCCTGATCCGAGTTTCATGACACTTGTGTTGTCCGAGTTTTTGGCTCCAAAGCCAAGGTCCGAATTTCTTTAAGTGTGGGGCAGGTCCGAGTTTTTAAAAGAGGACCCTTGGTCCGAGTTTTTAACCCCCCCCCACTTGTCCGAGTTTTATATATCATTAAGGGTCCGAGTTTTATTAAGGAGTAGGGTCCGAACTTTTGATGTGTTGTGTATGTTGGCTGAATTTATGATATAAGCGTGATGGTCTGAGTTTTAATGATGATACATGATCCGAATTCCGTTGTTAATGATTGAAAAGTCTGAATTACTTGTGGTGCTGAGTCAAAACTCTGTATGATGAACGCCTCGCATGTTACTGTATGATACAATATTATATGTTACTACATTTTGTGTATATTGCTGTATGTTATGTGCAAATCATGGCATGTTAATCTGTAATCAGTTACCACGCACAGTTGATTGAACACAAAGAAGTTGTCAACCCTAATTGAACGTAAAATACTTACATCGTATCATGTGCAATGTATCCTAGGTCGTGTGTAACGGACTTAGACATTTAATTAACCCTAGAAGCAATAACATACCGAGCAAACCAAGGTGAGTTCACACAGCCAAGGCATGGGGTTCCCAGGGTGGGAATGGGATTGGATTATTTACTTGTACTTCTCTAGATAATGGAAGGTAGTGATATGATCCTCGGGTAAGGAAGGTGATTGGTTAAGATACTACTAGACTAGTGATACTTATTGAACTGATCTTCGCACACACGCCGGGGTTGGCTGCGATAATATGACTGATCTTCGCATACATGCCAGGGTTGGCTGCGATAATATGACTAATCTTCGCACACATGCCTAGGAAGGCTGCGAACTATACGCTAAACTTCGCACATGTGCCGGGTGGCCGCGATACAAATATATCTAGTCTAGAATACTTGAGAACTTTCATTAATCTTCGCATACATGCCTAGAGGGCCGCGATACGAACTAATACGATATATGACTTAATGAACGAACACAAGGCTTATTATACTATTACCATTACTGAACTATAAACTGTGAACTCGCTCAACTAGTTGTTGACTCTCTGCTGCATGCCTTGCAGGACCTTAGGTACATATGGAACTTGCACAGGAAGGAGCAGGTCGTTGTGGAGCATGGATTGGATGTTTTGTTACGCTTTATAACACTTGAACTTATTACATACATTGGGTTTTCATATTATGCTTCCGCTACTTAAACTATGTTTTGGTTTGAACATCAATTGTATTGAATTGGGTTTTTGCGAACTATTCGATTATTATACTATGTTCAATATGATTGATGGCTTGATTCTGGTCAGTCACGCTCTAAAAGCGGTGATACTCCGCGGGTGGATTTTGGGGGTGTGACAGATTGGTATCAGAGCCATTGGTTATAGAGAACTTGGTTTTAATATGGGAAAAACGTTTTTATTAAAACCAGACTATAACCAGAACAGTGCTCTCAACGATCCACAACGACGCTTCGCTCCACGTGCAAGACTCAACATCCTAGGTAATAAGGTTTATGTTTATTGCCTACATGCTAGAATTACATAGAGCTTTGCTCGTGGTATGCTTAGATTACATTGCTCACTACTTGTTATTGCTTGAGAACACTTGTGTGCTTACACTCTTCTGTCATCGCACTATTCGCGAACCATTCCCACTTACACTACTTTTACTATGAAGAACAATGGCTGGACGCATTAACATGACTCAAGCCCAGTTGACGGCTCTTATCAATGAACAAGTTGCTGCGGCACTTGCAGCTGCAAACGCAGGAGGTATACCCTGCAGTCGCAATACATCCTAGGATCTTTAGATCCTACGTTCCTAAACCAACTCTCATGTTTAACCTCATTCTGTTCTTACACATTAGGTCAACACGTTCAACAGCCTGTATGTACTTTCAAGAACTTCATGGAATGTCGTCCAAGCACATTCAGTGGCACCGAGGGGGCAGTGGGACTCCTCCATTGGTTTGAGAAGCTAGAGTCAGTATTTGAAATGTGTGAATGCCCTGAGGCTCGCAGGGTCAAGTACGCCACTGGTACTTTGGAAGGAATCGCGTTAACTTGGTGGAACGCGCAGGTACAGATCCTAGGGTTGGCAGCTGCTAACGCCACCCCTTGGAATGATTTCAAGGATTTGATTAAAATGGAATACTGCACACGTGAAGACATCCACAAGTTGGAAGATGAATTTTACCATTTGAAAATGACTGGGTCAGAGATTGAAGCTTATACTAAAAGGTCAAACGAACTGGCCGTGCTGTGTCCAACTATGGTGGACCCTCCAATTAAGCGTATTGAGTTGTATCTCAAGGGGTTAGCGCCAGAGATCCAGAGCCATGTGACATCGGCTAATCTTGACAACATTCAGGCTGTTCAGCGCCTTGCTCATCGTATTACGGATCAGGCAGTGGAACAGAACAAGCTGCCAGAACGCATCAGTGCTACCACTACTGCTGTTACTACCTCTGCTACTCCCAGTGACAACAAAAGAAAATGGGATGGGGATTCCAGTAAAGGTTCAGCTTCAGTTCAGTCACAGGTTCAGCAGCGAAAGACTGACAGTTATCAGAGTCCCAGTCAGCACTCCTCAGGCAATCAGGGGCAGGGTGGATATCGGGGAATTCACCCACTGTGTAATAGGTGCAACAAGCGCCACAGTGGACGGTGTCGTAAGGAGCGTTGTCAGAGATGTCTCAAGATAGGGCATGAAGCTAAGGACTGCAGGAGTTCACGACCCGCAAATCAGAATCAGCAACACCCACCACCAGATCCACAGAACCAGCATCAGCAGCAGCAACAGCGGGGCAACAGGGGATGTTTTCAGTGTGGGGCTGAAGGTCATTTCAAGCGTGATTGCCCCCAGTTAAACCAGAACCAGAATCGCAAAAACAACAACAATCAGGGAAATGGCAACAACAACAACAACAATGGTGGGAACAACAACGGCAATGAAGCAAGGGGTCGTGCATTTGTGTTGGGGCAGGGTGATGCCAGAAATGATCCCAACGTAGTCATGGGTAAGTTTCTTCTTGATGACTTTTATGTTACAGTATTATTTGATTCGGGTGCGGATACAAGTTACGTGTCTTTGAAAGTTAGCCAAATGTTAAAACGTGCACCAACTCCCCTAAACACCAAACATGTCGTAGAGTTAGCTAATGGTAAAAGTCTAGAGGCCACACATATAGTTCAGGGTTGTAATCTTATCCTCGCTGGTCAAGCTTTCTCCATCGACCTCATTCCTATAGTTCTGGGTAGTTTTGACATTGTCGTTGGCATAGATTGGTTATCCAAGCAGCAAGCAGAGATCCTTTGTAAGGAGAAGATCATTCGTATTCCTCGTTCGGGTAAAGAACCTCTCGAAGTTCAAGGCGACAAGAGTGGTGCTGTGGTTGGCATCATCTCCTTCTTGAAGGCTCAGAAATGTTTACGAAAGGGGCACACTGCCATTTTGGCACTTGTTACAGATACATCAACGAAAGAGAAAAGAATAGAGGATATTCCAGTTGTACGTGATTTTCCTCAAGTGTTTCCAGAAGATTTACCTTGTCTACCGCCTCATCGTCAGGTCGAGTTTCAAGTCGAACTAGCTCCAGGAGCAGCACCTATAGCTTGCGCACCATATCGTTTAGCTCCAACTGAACTGGAAGAACTGTCAAAGCAGCTACAAGAGCTCTTGGATAAGGGCTTCATTCGTCCAAGCTCTTCGCCTTGGGGAGCTCCAGTTTTATTCGTGAAAAAGAAGGATGGCACTTTCAGAATGTGCATCGATTACTGCGAACTGAACAAGGTCACAGTGAAGAACCGTTATCCTCTTCCGCGTATTGACGACTTATTTGACCAGTTGCAAGGGTCGAGCTGCTACTCCAAGATTGATCTGAGGTCAGGTTATCATCAGCTGAGAGTCCGGGATGAGGACGTCTCCAAAACCGCATTCAGAACTCGCTACAGTCACTACGAGTTCCTTGTCATGCCATTTGGGTTAACGAACGCGCCTGCAGTTTTCATGGATCTTATGAACAGGGTGTGCAAACCCTATCTTGACAAGTTCGTCATTGTCTTCATCGACGACATCCTAATCTACTCCAAGAGTCAGGAGGAACACGAGCAGCACTTACGTCTTATCTTGGAACTTCTTCGAAAGGAACAACTGTACGCCAAGTTTTCAAAATGCGACTTCTGGCTTCGTGAAGTCCACTTCTTAGGCCATGTGGTGAACAGGGATGGGATTCATGTCGATCCATCCAAGGTAGATTCGATCAGGAATTGGCCAGCGCCTCGCACTCCAACGGGAATACGCCAATTCTTGGGTTTGGCGGGGTATTACAGACGATTTATTAAAGACTTCTCCAAGATCGCACAGCCGCTTACAATGCTGACACAGAAGGGTGTCACCTACCGTTGGGGAGATTCCCAGGAAACCGCTTTTCAGTACTTAAAGGATAGACTGTGCAGCGCACCTATCCTCCCATTGCCAGAGGGCACGGATGATTTTGTGGTCTATTGTGACGCATCGATACAGGGGCTTGGTTGTGTATTGATGCAGCGGGATAAAGTTATTGCCTACGCTTCGGCAACTCAAAGTTCATGAACGGAATTACACGACGCACGATTTAGAGCTGGGAGCTGTTGTTTTCGCGGTTAAGATATGGCGACACTACTTGTACGGTACCAAGTGCACTATTTACACCGATCACAGGAGTCTCGAGCATATCTTCAAGCAGAAGGAATTGAACATGCGTCAACGACGATGGGTCGAGTTACTTAATGATTACGAATGCGCCATCAAGTACCATCCAGGCAAAGCCAATGTTGTGGCTGATGCTCTCAGTCGAAAAGACACTCTACCTAGGCGTGTACGAGCTTTGCAGCTCACTATTCAGTCTGATCTTCCTGCACAAATACGAGATGCTCAGGTGGAAGCATTGAAACCAGAAAACGTCAGGGCTGAAGCCTTACGCGACTCAAGGCAACGATTAGAACAGAGGGAAGACGGCGCCTACTATGTAACAGGGCGTATTTGGGTACCATTATACGGTGGTTTACGAGAACTTGTGATGGATGAAGCTCATAAGTCTCGCTACTCGGTACATCCAGGATCGGATAAAATGTATCACGACATCAGAACTACGTATTGGTGGCCAAACATGAAAGCTCTCATCGCAGCTTACGTCAGTAAATGTTTGACCTGTGCAAGGGTCAAAGTTGAATATCAGAAACCAGTGGGCCTACTCCAACAACCAAAGATACCACAATGGAAATGGGAGGAAATTTCCATGGATTTTGTTACAGGCCTACCTAGATCCCAGCGTGGGAACGATACTATTTGGGTGATCGTTGATCGACTCACAAAGTCTGCTCACTTCTTGGCTATCAAAGAAACTGACAAGTTCTCTACCTTAGCAGACGTCTACTTGAAAGAAGTGGTCTCGAGGCACGGGGTGCCCACCTCTATTATTTTTCGGATCGCGATGCACGATTCACATCAGAACTATGGCAAGCAATGCACAAGGCTTTTGGCTCGCGGCTAGACATGAGCACGGCTTATCACCCTCAGACGGATGGGCAGTCTGAGCGCACGATTCAAACCTTAGAAGACATGCTTCGGGCATGTGTTATCGATTTTGGCAACAGCTGGGAAAAGCACCTCCCTTTAGTGGAGTTTTCATACAATAACAGCTACCACACCTGCATACAAGCCGCTCCATTTGAGGCATTGTATGGGCGTAAATGCCGGTCACCTCTCTGTTGGGCAGAAGTGGGGGATAGTCAGATCACGGGTCCAGAACTTATAGTGGACACCACGGAGAAGATTGCGCAGATACGACAACACATGGCGGCAGCTCACGACCGTCAGAAAAGCTACGCGGATAAGCGTAGGAAGCCATTGGAATTTCAGGTCGGGGACCGGGTTTTACATAAAGTCTCACCCTGGAAGGGTGTGGTTCGTTTTGGCAAACGGGGCAAACTCAATCCGCGGTATGTCGGACCGTTCGAAATCATTGAAAAGATAGGCAAAGTAGCCTACAAACTGAACTTACCAGCAGAACTCGGGGCAGTTCACAATGTCTTCCACGTGTCGAATCTGAAGAAGTGTCTGTCAGATGAGACCTTCATAGTTCCTTTTAAGGAACTCACTATCGACGAGCGGTTGCAGTTCGTCGAGGAACCAGTTGAAATCACGGACCGGGATGTCAAGGTCCTCAAGAACACTAGAATACCTCTTGTACGAGTTCGTTGGAACTCCCGTCGTGGCCCAGAGTATACCTGGGAACGAGAAGATCAAATGGAACTCAAGTATCCCCAGTTATTCGGAAACCGTGCAACCACTACTGAGGCTGAAGCTACTACTACAGAATTTCGGGACGAAATTCCAAATCAACGGGGGGGTGATGTGACACCCCAGGAAAACCCGTAAACGATACAACTCACCTAGCTTCCTCAGTAACCGCATGCTAAATTTCGGGACGAAATTTCTTTCAAGTTGAGGATAATGTGACAACTCGAGTTTCCAAGTTTCCAATTTCGCATTTATTGCACGTTCACTATTTGTTTAATCGTTTACTTGCACAATTAATTTGCTGTGAAACTGTAACGTTTTGATTCAGTTAAGTAAATTTGTATTTGAGCATGGTTATGTGTTAATTATGAAAGATTTGTCAAATGTGTGAATTGGTGGTGAAACTGTGAAATTGTTTGAGATGGTGTACTATTGTAAAATATGATACTTAGGGATGTATGGAGGAATTAGTGAAACTCTAATCATTTTAACCCTAATCATTCACTAAACCTCACACAAAACCAAAACACGTACTTTCACTTTGGTTCTCTCTGGCAATCATCACCATCATCATTGGCACAAGATATTCATCACCCTTGGTTCCACACTTTCTCTAGAATCAATACAAGGTAATTGTTTGTTGATTATTTGATTGTTATCAATTCTTGATTCTTGTAATCCTTATAAACCCTAGTTCTTCATATGATGTTCTGTGTTATTGATTTGGATTCTGATTATTGTGTTAATGAATGTTGATTAGTCGTATAATCGATTGTATGATGATTAAGATAATGATTTGTCGAATGATTGATTCGATAATTGAATTACTGCTAGTCAGATGCAATGAAATTAGGGTTTTCTGAATCTTGAGAACGTAACTGTTGTATTGAACTTGATTAATACGTATGTTGATAGTCTGTGGATTAAGTCAGAGTTTTAGAATGTTATACAAGGTCCGAAGTTTGAATAAGTATGTTTGTCTGAGTTTTGTTTGGTAGTCTGAGTTTTGTGAATGACATATGTCCGAATTTTATGATTACATATATGAACCGATCCTTATGAAACAGCCTTGTCCGAGTTTCTAATACTTACCACATGTCCGACTTTTGTCTGCCATACATGTCCGACCTTTTGGATTGTGTATAGTCCGAATTATATGTAAATGACAAGAGTCCGACTTTTATATATATGATGCTTGTCCGAACTTCTTCATGAAATGCCTGATCCAAGTTTCATGACACTTGTGTTGTCCGAGTTTTTGGCTCCAAAGCCAAGGTCCGAATTTCTTTAAGTGTGGGGCAGGTCCGAGTTTTTAAAAGAGGACCCTTGGTCCGAGTTTTTAACCCCCCCCCCACTTATCCAAGTTTTATATATCATTAAGGGTCCGAGTTTTATTAAGGAGTAGGGTCCGAACTTTTGATGTGTTGTGTATGTTGGCTGAATTTATGATATAAGCGTGATGGCCTGAGTTTTAATGATGATACATGATCCGAATTCCGTTGTTAATGATTGAAAAGTCTGAATTACTTGTGGTGCTGAGTCAAAACTCTGTATGATGAACGCCTCGCATGTTACTGTATGATACAATATTATATGTTACTACATTTTGTGTATATTGCTGTATGTTATGTGCAAATCATGGCATGTCAATCTGTAATCAGTTACCACGCACAGTTGATTGAACACAAAGAAGTTGTCAACCCTAATTGAACGTAAAATACTTACATCGTATCATGTGCAATGTATCCTAGGTCGTGTGTAACGGACTTAGACATTTAATTAACCCTAGAAGCAATAACATACCGAGCAAACCAAGGTGAGTTCACACAGCCAAGGCATGGGGTTCCCAGGGTGGGAATGGGATTGGATTATTTACTTGTACTTCTCTAGATAATGGAATGTAGTGATATGATCCTCGGGTGAGGAAGGTGATTGGTTAAGATACTACTAGACTAGTGATACTTATTGAACTGATCTTCGCACACACGCCGGGGTTGGCTGCGATAATATGACTGATCTTCGCATACATGCCAGGGTTGGCTGCGATAATATGACTAATCTTCGCACACATGCCTAGGAAGGCTGCGAACTATACGCTAAACTTCGCACATGTGCCGGGTGGCCGCGATACAAATATACCTAGTCTAGAATACTTGAGAACTTTCATTAATCTTCGCATACATGCCTAGAGGGCCGCGATACGAACTAATACGATATATGACTTAATGAACGAACACAAGGCTTATTATACTATTACAATTACTGTACTATAAACTGTGAACTCGCTCAACTAGTTGTTGACTCTCTGCTGCATGCCTTGCAGGACCTTAGGTACATATGGAGCTTGCACAGGAAGGAGCAGGTCGTTGTGGAGCATGGATTGGATGTTTTGTTACGCTTTATAACACTTGAACTTTTTACATACATAGTTTTGATATCAAACCTGTTTTCTAACATAGTTAAACATGTTTTAAGATGTTTAACTCGTCACTTTTAGTCTAGTGCTTGTATAGGGTCGTAAGTCAAGTGGTCTTGACAACCGCTTAGACTTTCGAACCTGACCCGTTTAGTTGATCGTTAGGATCCGACCAAGCATATATTGTGACCATAGTTGTATAGGGAATAACCTTCCGAGGTTATACCTTATGGTCACTTAGTTTAATTAGTTGTTATGATAGGTAGTTTATATGCCTTAGGAAAATGACCAAAATGCCCTTTTCATGCATAATTGGTATTTAAGCATATGTAACTTAACTTTTGTCACTTAAACTGATTATGCAACATATTTAAACAAGTTAGGGCATATAATACTTGTCATAGGACTAGTTAGGCGTCTTGAACGCGCATTCGCGCGAACGACGCGTTAAAGTAGCAAAAGCTTCCTTAATGGGTCGTAACAGGTCGTAAGCACTTAGGATAGGTTCCGATTTAGGATGTAGGCTTTGTTAAACCATATCACATGAGTTACAATACTCATTTGGTTTACAAGGCCTCATTCTACCCGATCTCCCGATTTAGGTGTCGATTGATTAACATAGTGATCCGATACTAGGTGCCACTTGATTCCTTGATTGCCTGAACTTGTTAGTTCTCTTTAATCGAGGATAACTTGCAAATTCGATGTGAGTACATAGTTCCCCTCTTTTACCGTTTTCGAATGTTTTGGGGTGATGCGTATGTGCTAAACGATTTTTGAGTTTTCAAAACGAATGTTTTGGTTTATATTAAACTATGTGAACTATTTGAACTATTTGAACCACTGAAACTATTGGAACTATTTGAACCATTGGAACTATCTGAACTATTGGAACTATTTGAACCACTGTAACTATCTGAACTATTGGAACTATTTGAACCACTGTAACTATCTGAACTATGTGAAGTATTTTGAACTATTGAACCATTGGAACTATTTGATCTATGTGAACTAATTGAACTATTTAACTATTGTACGATTTGGGTTATGGTAAGTGATTAGGTAACGGGACATGTGTAATGTGATAAAAGCATGGTGGATATGCCGCTGGTACTTCCTATATATAAGTGCTTTTAACACATTATATGTCGTTGCGTTATCTAGATCACTTGGGCAATGTTTTCAAAACAAAGTTACATTACAAGGTTTACTTAAAGATATAAACTATACAGTGATTACTTTCAAATGACGATTTACTACTTGATTTACAAAAACAAATGTTTTCAGTTAAGATTCATGGCTACAAAGTTTTGGTTTACACATATATCAACTTGTAAAAGTTGATAGAAACTTACTGTGTTGGTGCATCTGTCTGTCGTCTGCGTCTTGTATCGAGTCTTGTATAGAACATGCTAGATCAGGGCACGAGAATCGAGAAATAGTAATTTAGAGAGATTCCGCTTGAAATGACAAGTATGTCATGTTCAAGCGAAATCACCTAAATGACTAATTCCGCTCGAGTTTAACATTTCATTCCGCATGAGCCGTTAATGTTGATTCCGCTTGAAATGATTCTGTCATGTTCAAGCGGAATATGCTTGCCTATAAACAGTGGCACTCAAGCGAAATCACATAGTAATGGTTTCCGGTTTGCAACGAAGTGCTGCCGAAGTGTCGAGTCGCTGTAAAAGTCATTCAGTCAATTAAACGACAGTTTAAAGTGTATTGCTTGCTGAATTGAAAGCAGTTTCTTTGTTTCCGCCTCTGAAACTGAGATAAACTCTTCTGATCGACTCGTTCGGGTCTGAAAACAATCCTACAAGTGGTATCAGAGCTCAGGAAGAAGAGTTCTATCCAATTCAGCTGCGACTTCTGTTTCTACACCTTTCTTTTTCTAAAGTCAAATTTTTTCATGGTTAAAATCGACTGATTTTTGCATATGTTGTGCGCAAACATGTTTTAAAGAATCCTTGAAAGTTTCAGCTTAAAATTTGATCTAAAACAGGTTAAATTCGTTATTCCGCTTCAAATACAGCGAGTAAAAGATGACGTCAGCATCATTTCTGGTTGATTTCGCTTGAAATCGTGTTATTCCGCTTGAGATTTGGATCCTATTCCGTTTGAAAGTGAGATCCCGCTTGAAAGATTCTTGTGATTCCGCTCGAACAACGTTATTTCACGTGAAAGTTATGGCTGATTCCGCTTCAATCTTATTTCGCTGGAGACAACTTGTTGATTCCGCTTGAATCAATATTTCGCTTGAATTTGGTGTGTATATTCAAGCGAAATCAGTGTTTTTTTTTTTTTTGAGTTTGGTATTTCGCTTGAACAGACTGTTGTGATAAATTCTTGAAATCTGAATCATGTGTAACATCTGTCAAAAAAAAAACGAATATCTGAATCCGACCCGTTAATCAAGAAATTCAGATCCTAACCCATAATAGGGAATCGCTTAAAAAAATCCGTATCATAGAACGCGTTTATTTATTTACTGATGTAATTATTTATTTATTTATTCTAATTATTTAATATTAATTAAGTAAATAGAGATTTATAATTTAAAAGCTTAACTTTTCATTAACTTGGTTAAGTTTTGAGGTTATCTAAGTTAAACTAATTAAACCCTAACTATAAAAGACTAAGCTAAACCCTAGTCCCCATTTTATCTACAGCCGTTGTTCTCCTCGTATCCTTTTTGTTTCCTCTGCAACATAACTCACATCACAAAACATGGAGAACCATCTTCTTTTCCAAACCAATCTCACACAAACACCTCTAGATCCTTGCACCTCCCTTTTCTAAACCTAAACAAACATTAACCAGTTGCACCCCGTGTCTCCTCTCCCTCTTATGAAGGCCGGTCGACCACCACCTATGGTGGCGGCGTATGGCGACTGCAATGGCGACGAACCGCCATTGGCGGCAGAGCCGCGGCGGTGGCGGTGGTGCTCTTGTTTTTTATGAGATTTATCAGGTTATAATTTCATTACTTCTGTTATTTCGGGTCTCGTTTAGTTCAGAGTTGGCTCAGATTTGTGTTCGGGTTTTGGGTTCGGTCTGAGCTAGTCAGCGGGCTCAAGTTTATATCATTTTCTTTCAGCTTCGTGTTGGGGTATAAATGCGGTCCGGTTCAGATTCATGGCAGTGGAGGTAGTTAACGGTTGGCTCAGCGGGTTTGATCGGATTTCGGGTTGGATTGGTTCGGTTCCTTTTGGTTCGAGATTTGTTTCAGTTTGGGTTTGGGTTTCTGTCGTGTCAACTTTGGTCTTGGTTTGGGTAGACTCGGTACGGTCCCTGTTCGGGATCCGTTTTGGTTTCGGTCAAGCGGGTCAAAGACGGTCAACATCGGGGCAGCTACAGCCGGAGTTTGCAACGGGAACCATTTCATCGTGTTCGGTATATCTCCATTACCATTTCTTTCCTTCGTTTAATACTCGTTGAACTCTTATAACATTTCAAAACAAAAATAAGACAAAGGCAACAGTCAGTTCGAAAAATGAACTGCCGATTGATGAGGCTCGCTGTCTCTTTATTTTTCATCCATACATTAACTACTTGGTAATAAGTAGTTGTTGACAAATGTGTGGATCATCAACGATTACTTTAAATGTAATATTCATTCATATTTAATTTAATACATGAGTAAACTTCCGTTTTGCTCCCTGTGGTTTGGTCAGTTTAACGGTTTTGCCCCAAACCTTTCAAAATAGCCATTTTGCTCCCTGATCTTTGAAGGAAATCTCCAGTTTGCTCCCCGCCCCTTAACCTCATCCATTTGTGCTGTTAACTTATGTCACATGCAAATCACCTGAGGGGCATTTTAGTCTTTTCCTATAATTAATTATTTATTAATTTATATATATATATATATTTATATAAACTAGAAAATCATTCAAACATTTCAACCCAATTATCAACCCCAAAAACACGTATACACTCACAATCATCATTCCATTTCATCTCTCTCAACCCCAATTTCGTCCTAAATTCCTCACACCACCGTCACTGCACGACCACCATCCACCTCCGGCACCACCACCACCACTCACCAACCACCTCTCCACACCCCCCTAACCCATTCCCCCAAACCAATTCCACCCAATTCTTATGCTAGGGTTTCAAAATGAACAATTTCGACCAAACTCAGGCTCCAAATCAATCAACGAATCAGTCAACGGGTCGCACATATCAAGCGATACGTTCACATGTCGTGTCTCCCTCTCTCTCTAACTTCTGTAATGTCCACCACCGCCGCCGCCATGAGACACCACCACTGGAATTGATGATTACAGAACAGATCGAAGTAGTGTTGGTGGAATCCACCTGCTGCCCGTAAACTCCGACTTATCTTGTCGCCGGTTCAAAAAGTGCCTGTTGGACCATCGCCATCCGCCGCTAATATCAGCAAACTAGGTAAACTTCATCTTCAATCTTCAAACTGGAACATAAATCGGTTTAGATCTGAAAAGGGGTAAGGGGCGGCGGCTAGGGTTTCCACACGAACCACGTTGATGATGACGATGGGGGTTGTGTGGGGGGTGTTGGAAGTGAAGGTTGATGGTGGTGGTGTGGGGATTCGATCTGCAATGGTGGTGTGACACAATACCGAACGGAGACGGTTGTGATGGTGGTCGGCAGGTGATGGTGGTTGTGGGTGGTGTCAGCAGGTGGTGGTTAGAGGTTGAAGGCCGAAGGTGGTGGTGATGGTGGCAGTGGCAGTGGTCGGGTGGTGGTTAGAGATGGAAGGATGAGAGAGTGTAGAGAGAGATAAGAGAGAGGGTAAAGAGAAACAAAAGATCAGGGGTTTTGATGATGAAGATGATGATGATGTTATATATTATATATAATATAATCTTTTATTTGTAGTTTTACTAAAATACCCCTACTTTTATACTTGAAGTTACCAAAATACCCTTTTAGATAACAAACAATTTAACTGAGTTAGAGCTGAGGAGCAAACTAGAGATTTCCTTCAAAGATCAGGGAGCAAAATGGCTATTTTGAAAGGTTTGGGGCAAAATCGTTAAACTGACCAAACCACAGGGAGCAAAACGGAAGTTTACTCTTAATACATTTAATGTTGTCTGACTCCTTTTTCTTTACTAAAGTAATTTTTGTTTTTTTTGAAACAAAGACAAAGTCATGTAGAAGATGATTCTTTTAAACGGTTTTACTTATTTATATTTTTTTGACTCAATAAGTTAACAATTTCTTTTGTGTTATTATTTCATTATAAACCATTAAATTCTGATACTCACATAAATAAATAATCCTTTTTTTTCATAACATTAAAGGTTAATATTGAGATAAATTATCTAAATAAATTAACCTATGTATCTATTAAATAATAATAAGTTCGTGATATTTTAAATATCTAGGCTAAACACTCTCGTTCGTTCTCTTGAAATTTCGTTTACTCATGCGCCATCGTTTGCCCATATAGGGTGACCTCGGTGTTCCATTTTCCTAATCTCATCAACTCGTCATACTTGGATAATCGGAAGACTTGGCAATTACGTGAGTATACTCGAACCCATTTTTACTTTTAAACACTTTGGGTGCAACATGTATTCTATATTAAACGCACGTGACACTTGAAAATTATTTGAAACTTACTCTATCCATTTAAACATGAAACATGAAACTTGTGATTCTTGAGACTATTTTGTGCTATGTGAACGTTTAATCCCTGTGTGTAGTTCCGCCTTAACAATGGTAGCGCTATAGGGGTAATGCACCTCCCCGTTAGTCTTTGGGGTATTGTTAGGAGGAGACATATTAACCTCCCGTGAAACTTTGGGTTAGGTACTTTAACGCATTGGAAACTTGGGCTATCACTTGGACTGCCTTAACTAGCATGGCTGAAACTATTTTATTATGTTCATTGGATATGAGCTTTTATTCTATTATGCTATGTAAACAAACTTGTATACTCGCTCTTTGCTTTTGCATTGAAACTCTATTTTAATACATGTTGCAGGTTGTTAGACAAGACGATGAAGAAATCAAGTTAGGATGGACTTAGATACTCATTCAATAATAAACAATGTTGTTGCAATTTGTCTTTATTTGAAACAATGTATTCAAATTTTAGTCATTAATGAAATTGGATTTAAATTATATTGTCACATAGTGTTATGATGTCTCTTGCAATCTAGTTTTCGTCTCATCCCGATGTTTCCGCCATCGGTTGGGGTGTGACAGATTGGTATCAAAGCCATAACTATAGGGAATTAGGAAAAGTAGGAATGCTATAACCTAGTCTATAGTTTTAGAGCTTTATTCTTATGTTTTACTTAAAACTACATGCATGCTACCTTATTTGCTCTTATTTATTCTCTTTTGATCTTTTAAGCATATATGTCGCTCATGTGTTAATACTTGACATGTTATACTTGCTTTATTGTGTGTTAATACATGTTCTATTGTCCCACTCATTATGTGCCATTCTTGATATACTTCATTGTGCGTTTATATTTGTTTGTTTATTCCTCTAACATACTCTTTCCCTCATGCATTTTACTCGATTATTCTGAATCTGACAACACTCATATTACACAAACGGGACGAGTTTACCAAAATAGGCGTGAAATCCACAATTTGGTAAACAACTCTCATCCCGGTTGATTTCATTTTGTTGCACGAAATTACACCATTAAGTTAGGAGTGAAATCCACATCTTAATGGAAATTTCAAATTTCAAATTTCAAATTTCAAATTTCAAATTCAATTTCTAGTGGACCCTCGTTAACGTGTCGAAATTAAATTTTGACCCAACGAGTACCAACCACACTTAGGGTCCGAACTCGTCAAGCTAGGGGTGAAACCCGCATCTAGTCGACTAGTCCCACTCCTTGATTTTACATAAATCTCGCCAAGTCTCGAATTTTCAATTGAATTGGGGCATGTAGTAACCGGAAGGGTGAATACCGTTAACCGACTTGTCGGCGAGAGTATACCACCTATTAGGCCAAAGCATGCTCTCAAATTCAAAAGACCTTTCGACCACTTTGGCTAGTCAACGTTCCGTTTTGGAACCATCCAAGTTTCTTTTTATCAGATGTACGCTTTATTATCTTCGATCTTTTATGATGAATCTCTTTCTTGTCAATTTTGAACCGTTTTGAGATTTCACTTTTACGCATACATCATACTATTACTTTTCATATGGTTATACATCACTAGCATGCATGATTTCTCATAATTTTATTTACATTTTTCTTTTTGTAACAACAAGTGGAGACATATCGTCGAGATAGGAGTGATTTCCTTACCTTGACGATTAACTCCGCTTCTTTTTCTCATCTTACAACAACCTCACCAATGGGTTAGGGGTGATTCCCTTACCTAGGTGATCGTTACCGATACTTTCTTTTAATAGACTATGTTATGTAAACACGATCATTTATACATCTAAATCGTTTATCATTAGTCAAATCTCTAATTATTTCCAAAATGCATTGTTTATACGAATGAACTTCTTATCCTACAATCTATATTTTCATATAGCTTACACACGTGAAATTTTAACTTTTTCGTAGACACTTGTTTCTCAATATTCAAAATTTCACGAAATACTACTCGTCAACTTAGTCGGTCTAACAAATCCATTGCCCACGAATTTTGTACTCAACATAACTAATAAAACAAGCTCATCACATATCATTAAACTAGAGATTTTCTATTTTTAATTGAGAATCAAATCAACTTTTTCGCACACACCTATAAAATATTACCAGTATTATTTAAGCATTTACTAAAACTCCTTTTCAAAACCAATAAAACATTTTTCAACAATCACTAAGCTCGTATACCAAACTCCTCTTTCTAAGGATCAACTTTTCCTCAAGAATCTATAAACTTCAAAACTTTCTAATATAAAAGTTACTTAAAACGATGCAAGCTTGTTAATCCCAAGAACTTTTCAAAACTTCGCTCGATACGCCAATTAAATTCAAAACACGTGGGCAAGGAAACTTCATAAGAACCGACAAGTTCTCAACTATGTAAATTCTTTTAAAACCATAATAGCATTTCCATTCTTTTACAAAGTATCCTTTCGCATAATCAAAAGATGTTTTCTTTTACATTCTCCTTACATTCACAAACTAGATTTTACATTCCATGACAACTCAATCTATTTTAACTTCACGTTTTGCGCAAACAACTATATATGTATATCATTTTACACGTTTTAGTCAATATCTCACAACAATCTCACGCACGTCACTCGTTTTTTTTTCCTTCATACTCAAAACTTTTAATCTCTTACGCGCATAAACTTGTGTATTTCGATTTATACTGTAAACAAAATCATTATTTCCTACATCCATACTATTTCATTCTATGCCTTTACTTATGTTCACACTTACACATTTATGTTATACTCATGATTCAAAATTCATACGTTTTACGTTTATACACACACTCACAATTATACATATACGTTGTCCTTACATTCATGTCTATACTACATTCGTATTCATATTCATACGAGTTATGTTTTCATTTGCACTTTTACAACTTTGTTACACTTATACTCATACACATGTATTTTATTCATACTTAAACATTCGTGTTTTACACTTAATTTTCACATTTACATCCATACTCATGCATCTTGTGTTTATACTCATATTTATACTCGTATTCACACTCGTACTCGTGTTTATAGCCTCATTTATACGATTTATGTTATACTCGTACTCGCATTTATACTCTCATTTATACGATTTATGTTATACTCGTACTCGCGTTTATACTCTCATTTATACGGTTTACGTTATATTCGTACTCGCATTTATACTCACGTTTATAAAATTTCTGTTATATTCGTACTTTTGTTTGTACTCTCATCTACACGAATTGTGTCTATACTCACGTCATTCGTTTGTGCTCAAATTGTGCTCATATTTATGCTCATTTTTTTAATACACGTTATGCTTATACTTTTACTCATACTCCTAGCATGCGTTTTGTGTTTATGCTCACGTGCGTGTTCAAATTTAAACTTATACTATGCTCATGCTTTTTACTCAAAAATTTATACATTTGCACATGTACACGGGCGAAACCCGAAGGATTCGCTTACATTGGACTTATACTATTTGGAACGTAAACATGCTTATATGCTACATTTCTATACTCACGCATTTTTGATTTCAAAATTTATGTATACCTTGATTCATACGCAACTAGTACAAGATATGCGGATCATGCGACGATTGTTATAATCGCGGGTGCACACGGGATTATAGTAATAAGCGCATGAGAACCATAGAGTGTACTGCTGCGTATGGTAAGACACGGAACGTAACATGACACGAATAACGAAACGGACGTAACATGGTCAAATCATTGTGGATACGCCGCTGGTACTTCCTATATATAAGTGTTTTCACTGTGTTACCAAACTTCCATAAAACGTGCCATGAGAAATTCGGTGTTTTGCAGACCTATTTAGACCTAATACGTAAACTTTAACAACTCACAAACACATTGTTAAGCGCATGATATCCGATTATCCACGACGAGACTCCGCTCTTAGCACGCTACATTCGTCTATCCTATACTCATGTCATTCTTATACCTGCATTCGTTTATTAAGAATCAATCGTCCACTTCTATACTTCTAGTATTCTCCAATATTTTTTGTTTTTTATACGAACCTCGTTCACAATCAAGTCTGTTAAACCGTCTCCCTATTCTTATTTCTTATATAGACGTACTTAGTAGACCGTTATCACTTTATTCAAAGTACTAGACCTTGTCGTTCCCCAAAACTTCATACTTTTCAAAACGTTTAAAATTTTCAAAGTCTCAATTCTTAATAATCACCTTATTTCCAAAACTTTTTCAAGCCATCCTCTTAGATTTCGAGGACGAAATCTCCTAAATTAGGGGATACTGTAACATCTGTAAAAAAAACGAATATCTGAATCCGACCCGTTAATCAAGAAATTCAGATCCTAACCCATAATAGGGAATCGCTTAAAAAAAATCCGTATCATAGAATGCGTTTATTTATTTACTGATGTAATTATTTATTTATTTATTCTAATTATTTAATATTAATTAAGTAAATAGAGATTTATAATTTAAAAGCTTAACTTTTCATTAACTTGGTTAAGTTTTGAGGTTATCTAAGTTAAACTAATTAAACCCTAACTATAAAAGACTAAGCTAAACCCTAGTCCCCATTTTATCTACAGCCGTTGTTCCCCTCATATCCTTTTTGTTTCCTCTGCAACATAACTCACATCACAAAACATGGAGAACCATCTTCTTTTCCAAACCAATCTCACACAAACACCTCTAGATCCTTGCACCTCCCTTTCTAAACCTAAACAAACATTAACCAGCTGCACCCCGTGTCTCCTCTCCCTCTTATGAAGGCCGGTCGACCACCACCTATGGTGGCGGCGTATGGCGACTGCAATGGCGACGAACCGCCATTGGCGGCAGAGCCGCGGCGGTGGCGGTGGTGCTCTTGTTTTTTATGAGATTCATCAGGTTATAATTTCATTACTTCTGTTGTTTCGGGTCTCGTTTAGTTCAGAGTTGGCTTAGATTTGTGTTCGGGTTTTGGGTTCGATCTGAGCTAGTCAGCAGGCTCAAGTTTATATCATTTTCTTTCAGCTTCGTGTTGTGGTATAAATGCGGTCCGGTTCAGATTCATGGCAGTGGAGGTAGTTAACGGTTGGCTCAGCGGGTTTGCTCGGATTTCGGGTTGGATTGGTTCGGTTCCTTTTGGTTCGAGATTTGTTTCAGTTTTGGTTTAGGTTTCTGTCGTGTCAACTTTGGTCTTGGTTTGGGTCAGACTCGGTACGGTCCCTATTCGGGATCCGTTTTGGTTTCGGTCAAGCGGGTCAAAGACGGTCAACATCGGGGCAGCTACAGCCGGAGTTTGCAAAAGGAACCATTTCATCGTGTTCGGTATATCTCCATTACCATTTCTTTCCTTCGTTTAATACTCGTTGAACTCTTATAACATTTCAAAACAAAAATAAGACAAAGGCAACTGTCTGTTCGAAAAATGAACAGCCGATTGATGAGGCTCGCTGTCTCTTTATTTTTCATCCATACATTAACTACTTGGTAATAAGTAGTTGTTGACAAATGTGTGGATCATCAACGATTACTTTAAATGTAATATTCATTCATATTTAATTTAATAGATTTAATGTTGTCTGACTCCTTTTTCTTTACTAAAGTAATGTTTGTTTTTTTTGAAACAAAGACAAAGTCATGTAGAAGATGATTCTTTTAAACGGTTTTACTTATTTATATTTTTTTGACTCAATAAGTTAACAATTTCTTTTGTGTTATTATTTCATTATAAACCATTAAATTCTGATACTCACATAAATAAATAATCCTTTTTTTCATAACATTAAAGGTTAATATTGAGATAAATTATCTAAATAAATTAACCTATGTATCTATTAAATAATAATAAGTTCGTGATGTTTTAAATATCTAGGCTAAACACTCTCGTTAGTTCTCTTGAAATTTCGTTTACTCATGCGCCATCGTTTGCCCATATAGGGTGACCTCGGTGTTCCATTTTCCTAATCTCATCAACTCGTCATACTTGGATAATCGGAAGACTTGGCAATTACGTGAGTATACTCGAACCCATTTTTACTTTTAAACACTTTGGGTGCAACATGTATTCTATATTAAACGCACGTGACACTTGAAACTTATTTGAAACTTACTCTATCCATTTAAACATGAAACATGAAACTTGTGATTCTTGAGACTATTTTGTGCTATGTGAACGTTTAATCCCTGTGTGTAGTTCCGCCTTAACAATGGTAGCGCTATAGGGGTAATGCACCTCCCCGTTAGTCTTTGGGGTATTGTTAGGAGGAGACATATTAACCTCCCATGAAACTTTGGGTTAGGTACTTTAACGCATTGGAAACTTGGGCTATCACTTGGACTGCGTAAACTAGCATGGCTGAAACTATTTTATTATGTTCATTGGATATGAGCTTCTATTCTATTATGCTATGTAAACAAACTTGTATACTCGCTCTTTGCTTTTGCATTGAAACTCTATTTTAATACATGTTGCAGGTTGTTAGACAAGACGATGAAGAAATCAAGTTAGGATGGACTTAGATACTCATTCAATAATAAACAATGTTGTTGCAATTTGTCTTTATTTGAAACAATGTATTCAAATTTTAGTCATTAATGAAATTGGATTTAAATTATATTGTCACATAGTGTTATGATGTCTCTTGCAATCTAGTTTTCGTCTCATCCCGATGTTTCCGCCATCGGTTGGGGTGTGACATCATGGACGACGAATTTTATAACGCATTCGCTACTCCGGTTACCCCGATCAGTATTGCTCAGAACACGATGTTGGAAAACGAAACGGGAACTATGCAAAAGCCACCAAAGCTAATGAACATCAAGGAATATAAAGGTTGGGAATGACGGTTTGAAAATTGGGTACAAGCGAATTATTTAGATGCTTAGGAATGCGTAGAGACAAAATATATTAGACCGACAAATGACGATGAAGAAGAGATTACGATCAACGACATGAATGCAGATGATAAACGGAAATATAAGAATGAGAAAATGATGCTAAGCCTGCTACAACAAGCTGTGAAGGAAGATATCATGGTCTTATTGCAACATAACGAAAGTTCTTACTCAATTTGGAAAGCTCTAAGATCAAAGTTTGTTGGTAGTCAGGAAATGATCAAGAACAAGAAATCTCTTCTGAAGAAAGAATTTGATTTGTTTCGTGGTTTGAAGAATGAGAGTACAAAGCAGGTTATCGAAAGATACTGCAATCTGTTGGTGAACATGAGGAGGGTGAGCATTAACAAAGATAATGAGGAGTTGATCGAGAAACTGGCTGATGCTTTACCACACGAAACATGGGGAACTTATTTGATGATGCTAAGGAACAAGAAAGGTTTCAATAATTTGACTCTTAGCAAATTTATTTAAAAGATAGAGGCTCAGGAAATGGAGCAGATAAAAATCTCAAGAATGAAAGTGTTTGATGGTGAACAAGACATCAGTTTGTACTACAAAGTAGGGTTGAATGATAAAACAAGCAACTTGTCACCAAAAGTTGAAATTGCTTTCAACGCAAAGAACTCATCTGGTAGTTCATCAAAAGGATCAAACAGCAATACAAGTTTCTCATCATTTCCATCATTTGATCCGAATGTTTCAACAACAAGAAATGGCAAAAAGCTTCAATGCAATATTGTGTTGAATATTGAAAATGATCAGGAATATTCTGAAGAGTTAGCTAAAAGCCATATGTCTTTGTTAGGAACTATTCTTGAATCTTATGGTAGTTTTGTTGCAGGTCGGATCGGGAATCCAATGCTGACTAAGGAGGATTACGACCAAATCGATGCTGAAGAGATGGAGTTGATGGACATAAAATGGTGTTTGGCTAGCGTGTTGAGGAGAGCTGAGAAATTCAAGCAAATCACTGGAAGAGATAATCTTCATGAGGCTAACGTTTCTACTTTAGGTTTTGACAAATCTAAAGTCACTTGTTTTCGATGCAGGGAAAAAGGACACTTCAAGAGGGAGTGCACCAATCGTGAGGCAAGTGGAGCTCAAAATCCATTCAACAACAACAATCATTACTACCGAAAGGCCATCTACCTTGCTCAACAACCAACTCAACATCAACATCAGGCACAAACTGCTCATGGAAGAAATGTTAGTGCAGGAATGTCTATCGCCTCCGTCATTTCCGTTCGTAGCTGAAACAGAAGAACTTTAGTGATTATAGTGTAATATCTTGTTACTAAAAGGCAAGGTGGCATTATTGTAAATAAGGAAACCTTCCTTATCACCTTGGCCTATAAATAGAACCCTTAGGGTTAGGATTTAGAACTTTTGCCATTTGGAGCTTTGGAGGTTAGAGGTTAGAGAGAGAAGCTAGAGAGAGAAAGTAGAGAGAGAAAGGAAAAAGGTGATTCGTGTTGCTTGTACATTTTCATACGTTTCTATAGAATCACAGATTGAGTACGTCTCGTGTGTTCGGTCACGTTCGTGTACGGATTCCGCACGTCACACGTTCGGTTACGCAATCGTTTCGGAGTCAAACCGGTCCTAACAAGTGGTATCAGAGCAGGAGCTCGATTGCACGGATCAAACGCACGAATTCACACAGAAATTCATCAGATTCAGAGTCGATTTCACTCAGATTTGTCAAAATTTCTTCACTTTTTCATCTATTCACGTTTTTGACTGAAAATTGCAAAATTAAGCGACTTTTTACGGTTAAAAATTGCTGAATTTTTGATATGTTGTGCGAAACTATCTGATCTACAAGCCTACAAATTTTCAGGTCAAAATTCCAAGCCGTTTGGGAGAAATCTTGGATTTTCTGTTCGAAAAAACTGAAATAATGGTTGCTGTTGTTGTTAAGTTGATGAATGCCAACCGATCGACCAAGCCAGCCGATCGGCTAGGCTAATCGATTCATTAAAAAGGTTGACTCTTTGACCCCGGCCGATCGGCTAGGATTCCTCCGATCGAACAGCAGCTTTACTGACATTCATTAAAAGGGTTGACCTGTTGACCTAGCCGATCGGCTAGCATCCAGCCGAACGGCCAGCATCCCTATTCGTTCCACCGTTATGTTCAACCAATCGAACAGCATTTAATACGTTGACCTGGTTGACCTAGCCGAACGGCTAGCACACTAGCTGAACGGCCAGCTCTTGTTGTTCGATCGACCGTCATTAATATCCAATCGGCTAGCAACATTTATCATTTAGTCAACATATTATCAGCTTTGACAGTCAACTTTATCTGATTGCATGTGATATTACCTTGAGCAATTCAAAGTTGAAATATATTGTGTCAATACATTACAAAAATCGGTCAAATTAAATTGTGATCATAATTGTTGTCGGCCACTCTTTTTGAAAGACAAAAATAACTTGGTTGGTTTTATCATATCGATAATAAAGTCAGACCATCATCAAACAAAGATCAATATTAAAGACTTGTTTGTGATTGAAGTGTGAGGCCCAATCAATGCAATTTGACAGCTCATGTGCAAGAATATTAAGATTTAATACAAGTGCCGTGCATGTGAAATTGATCGGCCCAATCATGTTGAGTGCACCGACCCACTAAGTGTAGACAGCAAATGAGATTGATTTGAATATTATTAAAATTGTCGGCAAAGTGGTAGGAAGCGGCCCAATCAAAGCATTCAAAACATTTGTCAGGTCACATATCGGCCCAATAAACAATTGTTGTATCAGATTTTGCCGCCCATTTTGCGTGTAATAATTCAATTGGTCAAACCGATCGGTCAGTGTTATTGGTAGAAGTGTAAGCCAATTGAACAAGATTTGTCGTGTAGTGATTGTTTGTGTAGTGTCTTCATTCGGCTAGCAACCTCGATCGGCCAGTACATTGTCTTCAATCGATTAGCTCACTCGATCGGCTAGGAAGTATCTTCAATCGAGTAGCTCACTCGATCGGCTAGGAAGTATCTTCAATCGAGTAGCTCACTCGATCGGCTAGGAAGTGTCTTCAATCGAGTAGCCCACTCGATCGGCTAGGAAGTGTCTTCAATCGAGTAGCCCACTCGATCGGCTGGTGTATTCGATCGAACAGCAGCGTTAATTGTCACTCGAACGGCTAGCAGCATATCTCGTTCGATCGGCTGGCAGCATATCTCGTTCGATCAACTGGCAGCATATCTCGTTCGATCGGCTGGCAGCATATCTCGTTCGATCGGCTGGCAGGATATCTCATTCGATCGGCTGGCAGCATATCTCGTTCGATCGGCTGGCAGCATCTCTCGTTTGATCGGCTGGCAGTATATCTCGTTCGATCGGCTAGCACTGACTTGGTTCGGCCAGTTCACTCGATCGGCTGGTGTATTCGATTGAACAGCAGCATTATTTCCCGTACGTACAAGTTGATTGATATTTTTGAACTAATCATTTGTTTACGTGATTGATTTAGGTGATTCAAGGTAATTCAGAAGTTCAAACCATGGCTGAGGAATTCTATAACACGTTTTTCAACGCATTCACATCCGAATCGTTCGAGATTGCAAATGTTACACCAAAAACCATCATGAAGGCGATCAATGAGAACATCAAGCATGATAACTTTTACGGAACGCACTCAAAGCCATCAACTCTCGAAAGTATTGAAGACTACACTTGGTGGAAAGAACGGTTCATCAACTGGGCGAAAGCATATGCTCATGAAAGTTGGTTCTGTCTAGAGTATGGATACGAAAAGCCAAAAGATGACAAAGGTGAAGAACTACCGTTCAAAAGATTCTCCAGAGATGACAAAGCAGAATTTGCCGCCGAACAAAGGATGATTGCATTGATACAGTCAGCAATTAGGAATGATATATTTGCATTGCTTAATCATAGTGGGTCATCCAAATCGGTTTGGGAAGCTTTACGTGTTAAAGCTGAGGGTGGCAAACAGATAAAAAGGAACAAAATCGCTTTACTTAAAAAAGAATTTGATCTTTTTGATGGTTTAAAAGGAGAATCGGTGAGGCAAATGACAGAGAGATTCTGTCACCTTAAAATCGAGCTTGAACGTTTTAAAATTGACAAAACAAGAGAGGAACTTATAGATAAAGTAATTGAAGCGCCACGAGTTGATCAGTGGCAAACGTTTGTTTTTATCTTAAAAAATGATGTTTCATACGATGAAATTTCTCTTGATTCTTTGTTTGAAAAGATTGAGAGTCATGACTTGGAGCTACAAAAGCAAAGCAAGATGACTGGTTCTTCACATCAACAGAATGTTGGATTGTACTACAAAGGCAGTGTACCTTCTGATAAAGGCGTTGGTTCACCAAAAACAGCATTCAGTGGTGAAAAGATGAAGGAACCACAAACAACGTCAACAAGTCATCATTCTGGATATCATTCATCCTCACAAACTAGTTCTGAAGATGGAGAGGAGATTTTGTGCAACATTGCTCTTAAACTAAAGAATTCTCCTTCGATGAGCATCAATGCAGCAAAGCAGCAAATGAGCTTTCTTGCATCTGTTCTGGAATCATATGAAGGTCTTGTAGCTGGAAAAATTGGTAATTCGGAACTGACAAAAGAAGACTACGACCAGATTGATCCATAGGAAATGGAGCTTATTGATATTCGTTGGTGTTTGGCAAGCTGCATTCGAAGAGCTCAAAGATACATGGAAATTACTGGGAAACAATCTCTTGGTGGTCCATCAACGAAGCTCGGATTCGACAAGACAAAAGTGACTTGCTTCAGATGCAAGCAAAAGGTTCATTTCAAAAGAGAGTGTAAGAATGCAGAAGTTGCTGAAGTAAATGAACGTCCTTTCAATGATGATTATTATCAAAAGGCAATCTACCACCGAAGCAGAGGAGCCGAAATTAATCGAAGATAAACCCAAGGAGAAATCAAGAGCCTGTTTTGTCATTCATGATGATGAAGGGTTTAACTGGAGCGAAATTTGTCTAGAAGAAGATCGTTTGGAGAATGTTCGAAAAACAGCTCATGGCAGGGCTATTACAGAGAAAAGAAAGTTTGTTTTCGTTGCTGAGATTCAAGATAAAAACAAAGACAAAGACACTGCTGAAATCCATGAAGAAAAAGTTGAGATCAAGGAGAAAACTAGGGAAGAGATCTTGAGTGAGAAAACTGTTGGTGCAGTTGTCTGTCGACTACATCTTCGTTCGAGTCTTAGGGTAGGGCAGATTGTATAGTGATCGGAAAACGAGAAATCTTGTATTGAATAGGGTCGCTTATAGGGTATATAGTGTGGACCACTTTTTTGTCAATGTATATATAGGATCGCTTATCTGTCACCTAGGTGGATCGCTTTATGTGACATGATGAGTGGATCGCTTATATGGACATGTCCATATAAGCGATCCAGAGGGTCTATATATATGGAGTCATATGAGCGGTTCCAGGAGTAGCGTATGTGTGTGTTTTTCATGGTGTAACGGCGAAGCTCTGCCCGTTTGTCTCCAAGAGCTTGTAATTTGACAGTTAATCAATACAGGAGACGTTAAGTAGTGAAATCAAGCTTTACGAAGACTAATTCAATGAATTCCGCCTCTGAATTAGTCTAAGCACTCTTCTTAACGACTCGTCAGGTCTACAAACGATCCTACAAGTGGTATCAGAGCTCAGGAGGAAGAGTTCTTACCGTTTAGCTCGATTTTCGATCAAAATTCTCACTTCTACACCTTCTTTTACTGATTCAGGAAGTTTTCACGGTCGAAATTCACTCAAATTTTCACAGATTGTGCGTAATAGTACCAAGACAAATCCTGGAAAGTTTCGAGTCTAAATTCGAAGTTTAAGTGGGTCAAAATTGGAATTGAATGTGGTCCGCTCGATCGAACAGCTCTTGACCGCTCATTAGGTCATTGCTGGACCGCTTATTTGGACAATTCTTGGTCCGCTCGTTCGAACATCCTCTGGTCCGCTCCAGGAATTCTCATTGGATCGCTTTTAGTAACATTGTCTGGATCGCTCGTACGAACAGCATTTGAACCGCTCTTTCGGACATTGCTTGGTTCGCTTATTAGACAATTCTATTGGACCGCTGATTGGACAGTTCGCTCGAACGGTGTGTCTAATTGGTTCGCTTATTGATCAGATTGATTGGATTGCTTATAGAGCAGTCCGCTTATTTGAACAATTTGTCAAAGTTGGGAAATTGTTAGTGAATTTGTGAAAAATGACGATGGTATTTGATGAACAAGAAAACAATATGCTAGAGGATTTTAACAATTGGTATATGAGAAATATGGATACCGATTATAGAAATGTGAGTACGGACACTTGGATTAAAAGTTTTGAACTTTTCATATGTCAAAGGGATGAAACTTTGAATGAGATGGAAGCACGATTTAAAGTTTTAACGGACAATATGAGAAGAATGGGTATTAAGATGTCAAATGATGAATATCTATCAAAATTGACAACTGCATTACCTGCTAAATGGGATGAGTTTATGGTTGAACTAAAACAGAAAGATTTCTTTCCAGAGCTTTTTCCATATTAGTTCTTTAATGAAGTTAGAGGAGAGTTTTATAAGGAAGTAAGGAAAAGGAGAGATTTTTTGTCTGAGATGGAAAAGAATTTACATAGACTGGAGCTGGATGTACTCGTTGAAGTTAATAGAAGAGTTTGTGTATTTCTTGCAACAAAGAGTACTCTGAAATATGATATCAAAAGGAAATGTTATATTGATGATAATATGAATCCTTTTGATTTTGTTAAACTCTTTCGTGCAGGAATCGACAAGATGGAAACGAAGGATGCTCCAAACGATGAGGAATTTGTAGAGTGTGGATCTTCAAGTTCTGCATCAGCATGCTCAAAATGTGATCGCTTCAAGACTGAAAATGACAAACTCTTGAATGATGCGGAAAGTTTGACATCGAAAGTCAAGAAGTTAGAAGATGTGAAGCAAGCTGATGATAAGCAGATTCTTATGGTTCAGGAAAATTGTGAGAAGTTGAAAGCTGAAAATGACAAACTGTTAAATAATTTGAACAGTTTGACATTTGAAAACAAGAAGTTGAAAGAAAAAGAAAAAGTTTTTGAAGAGAAAATTAAAGATTTTGAAATTGAAAAAACAAAAAGTGAAAAAGAATTTCAAAATCAACTGAAAATTCTTGAAGATGGGAGAAATGTTTTTAGCCAAAACAACATTGAGAAGCAAAAATTGATCAAGTCACATCTTCAGAAAATTATAAATTTGGAGAAAGAATGTGAAAGTGCTCGAAAGAAAATCAAAGAGCTGGAAAAAGAGTTTGAAAGCAAAAAGAAATCTTCAGAAGATGAGGATTTCTGGATTAAGTTGGAAAACAAAAACCTGAAAGCGAATGAATTAAAATTTCAGGAACAGATAAAAGTTTTGATGAATGAAAAATCTGTTCTTGAAAATTTGAAGAATGATAATGAAAAAACAATCAAGTCTCATTTTGGGAGAATATCTTAGCTTAAAAGTGAAGCTGAGAATTCGAGGAACAAAATTGATGAACTTGAGAAGAAATTGATAGGTTTTGTGACTAAATCAGACAATTTGAAGTTTCCCTGTCCAAAACCAATCAATTCTGTTCCAATGAGTGACAATGTCACAAACTTTGACAATGTCAAAGTTAAAGATTGTGGTGAAGAATCTGATGATAAAAAGGAAAAATTTCAGAAAACTGTTCTGCAATCAACTGAAAAGGGTGAATGCTCGAAGCAAAAACCGTTAAAGAAGAAAGCAGAACAGAAACAAAAAATTAAAAATGAGAAAATTGTTCAAAAAGATTATAAAAGCTCATCAGATCGATCATCCAATCAAAAAGAAAAATTACAAAAAGTAAAAAATGAAAACTCAAAAATTGTTGGCAATAAGTGGTGCAGGTTGAACCACAGTGCTCAAAAGCCAAATCCAGCAAACCTGAGGAAAGAATATCACCAAGCCAAACAATGCTTTGATCTGAGCGTTTGGACTCAAAATGGTGATTGGTATGATAACAGAGTGTGTTACAGCTGCGGATATCACGGACACATTGCTGTTAACTGCCAGTATTGGAGTTATGAGACCAGGAGATGCTTTAATTGCAACATCAAAGGTCACATTGCCAGAGATTGCCCAAGGAGATCGAATAAAAGATTGAGGGCTAATTCTCAGAAATCGGCAAAGATTTCAGTCAAAGTCAAGCCCCAGGAACAGAAGGTTCTGAAACCTAAAGTTCAAGAACAGTCAATTCAGGAAAAGAAAGTTAAACTTTCACAGGGGCAGAAAGACAGACTGAGGAAAAAGAGGAAGAAGGCAAGAGAATATCTCGAGAAGATATTGTCCTCGGGTTCACGGGACAAACAGAATAACAGTTCTGATGAATCTACTCCCTCAGTTGCAAAGACAAGCAAAAAGAATTCATCAGATACAAATCTGGGGACAAAAGAGGAGAAGAAGAAGAAGGAAAAGGTCGGCGATGAATCTGATGTGCCAAAGTCAGACAAGCCACCTTCCGGCGATGAATCTGACTCATTAAAGTCAGACAAGCCACATTCAGGCAATTATTCTGGTTCATCAAAGCCAGAGGAGCCATTGGTTGAGGTAAAATTGTTGAAAACACCCAAGGCTGGTCGGGCTTGGGTGGATCTTTTTAAATGAAAAACCTGACTTGCCGGAGATCCCAAGATGGTATTGTGGATCATGAATCGGCATCTTTCTAAATCTGTTTGTGAAGTTGCAGGACTTGCCGGAACTCCCAGGTTTGTAAGCGAGGAGTAGGAATCGGCACCTTGAGAATTCAACCAAAAGATGGTAACTGGTTGAAAAACAGGTTTGATAAGCCTAATTGCTAAATCTACAAGTGGTTGTATGTTTGTGAATTGTTATAAGTGGTTCAGAATGAGAACCAGTTGATCTTACAAGTGGTTAAATCAAGGTCATTAATTTGGACTTGATTTAATTATCATTCATGAAATTGGTAAACAATGTGATGATTTAATCCCCAATTTTACAAAGGGTAAAAACAATTAAACTTATTTTCCGGAAAAACCATTCTGATTAAAACAAACTTAAGTGTTTTGAAATCATTATGGGAAAATAGTTTGTTGTGAGGGGGAGTTCTGATTGTTTAAGCCAAACGGATGGAGAATTGAGGTGTTTCGATATCAGTTGTCATGTTCTGTACAGTTTGTTTTCAATTTTCTTTAGATGTATTTGAATTTTAGGGGGAGTAAGAATTTTTAGAAAATTCAAAAACATTAGAAAATTTGAAAAAGCCAAAAACATGATAAAATTTAAAAATGAGTTTTGTTGCGAAAAAAGAGGAAATGATAGTAAATCAGTGGACTATCACAGCACGCTAAAGAAATGTAATGCCAAATGTGATAAACGGTCTCACTGATGATGTGACGATAGGTTTTTGTACATTTAGTAGATTTATTCGGGATATAAACCTAAAATTTCAAACTTGTGAAATTCGTGGGGAACACTACTTGGATATATAGGTAACCCCTGAAATCTCATTTGAAAGGTCTCGTATTCTGATATACTAGGTGTTTATACTCTATGATGTCTGGGGTATTATTCCGGGACTTCTGCTGAACGGTAGTTCTGACCTAGTCCTTGGCTAATACTTTCCGCAAAATGCTTGAAATATAGCATAAAGCCCTCAGATGATTAGACAATAAAATTGATAATCATCTGTTGTAGCTGAAAAGATCCTCTAAAGGGGACACACTGCTAACTCGAAGCTGAGATCTCTCTGCTGAACGGAAGTTCTGACCTGAGATCCCTCAGTTCTCGCATTTAACCCCTAATTTATGTACAGACATCATTGTAGTGTTCATACCTGTAAGACTGAATATTGGGATTCTGGATACGGGAGTATATTCAAGAGGTGGGACACATGAATTGAACTAAGTTCATAAAACACCTAAATAGTATCCTGAATAGATTGAAAATTGTATGAAAATTTAAGAGGACAATTATATCGTCAATCTACGTGAATCGTTTAGAACTTAAAACGATTAGAAGCTTAATGGTGCTTGTGATGTGTTTCAAAAGATGATATGATCTTCTTGCACAAACTCACAAAAATATGGATGTATATATTTCATTTCTGCATTTAATTTCTGTTTTTGCATTTACGTTTCATATTTTGAAAAATCCAAAAAGATTTTCGACAACTGATGTTGAAGAGCTGATTTTCAAAATCTCAAAGGCTAAACATGACGAACAGACAGGTTGGTTAAGTCGTTTGAAATGTTTAAAATGATTCATTAGGTTGAATCAGAAATTGGAATGTTTCAAAATTTGTGAATCAGTGTTTAATCGTAAAAAGTATCAAATGATTAGTTGATTCATTAAGTCGAATCGCAATTGTGTTGTATTGTGATAGTGTGTCTGAGTCTTGCAGGTTTCTGATCCTGTTGCTACAAATAGCCAGGAGACACATCAGAACCAGAGAAGAGCTGAAACAGAGAAAGCCAGGAGTTGATTTCAATGGTGATAACGATTTCCAGACAGAGATCCCAGCATGATGATAGGGGGAGTCTGACGAAAGTTAAAACCAGAGAAAGATCCAGGCATATGATTTCAGGAAAGAATTTCTGAAAAAGATTTGATTCCAGGCAGAGTTCCAGAAGAAGACCGAACAAGATTGAAGAGTTGTGAATGATTGAAGACTCTCACTGAAGATTCCGTCAACATTCAAGGGGGAGTCTGTTGGTGCAGTTGTCTGTCGACTACATCTTCGTTCGAGTCTTAGGGTAGGGCAGATTGTATAGTGATCGGAAAACGAGAAATCTTGTATTGAATAGGGTCGCTTATAGGGTATATAGTGTGGACCGCTTTTTTGTCAATGTATATATAGGATCGCTTATCTGTCACCTAGGTGGATCGCTTATGTGACATGATGAGTAGATCGCTTATATGGACATGTCCATATAAGCGATCCAGAGGGTCTATATATATGGAGTCATATGAGCGGTTCAAGGAGTAGCGTATGTGTGTGTTTTTCATGGTGTAACGGTGAAGCTCTGCCCGTTTGTCTCCAAGTGCTTGTAATTTGACAGTTAATCAATACAGGAGACGTTAAGTAGTGAAATCAAGCTTTACGAAGACTAATTCAATGAATTCCGCCTCTGAATTAGTCTAAGCACTCTTCTGAACGACTCGTCAGGTCTACAAACGATCCTACAAAAACTTATCGAGAAAGAAATGTTGTTTACAACAGAATGGATGAGATGCAGGAAGAGTATGAAAGTGCTGTTAGCAACAGAAGATGGGATAAGAAGAGAGAATGTTACTACAACAGAGAAGGAGAACCGGTTGTTCCAAAGAAAGACATAATTTTTGATGATGTTCTTCTTGTTGTCCCGTTGAGAGCCGAATACTACCGAAGGGTGATGAAAGATGATGCATACGTTAAACAGTATGAAAAAGATATCAGATATGCTATGCTCTCATGTTTGAGAAAAAGGGATGAGAAAAGAATGAAGTAAAATGTTGAAGAGATGGTGGATAATTTGAAGAAGGTTGCTGAAAAGGTTGTTGAAGCAGAAGTTGTGAAAGAAGTTGTTTCTGTAGAACAACAGATTGAAGAAGAGGTAAAAGAAGAAGAAAAGAAGGATGTGAAGTCAGAAGCTGGTGATGTTGGTGAGAGAGTCAGTGTTGAAGAAAAACAAGATGATGCTGATCAAAAGCAAAAAGAAGCCACTGAAGACACCGAAGTGCCAATCACTGAGGTAAATTATGATTCTGAAAACTTGAAACTGATTGTTAAGTGCAAGAAATGCATGGAACCGTGCATAGCTTGTACTGAAAAAGATGAGCAATTTAGAACAAGAGATCTTGAATTCATTAAAATTGAAAACATTTTCAAAGATAAATGCAAAGAAATGTTAGAAAAAGAAAAAGTTCTAAAAGAAAATGATGAAAAACTTTCAGAAAAATGTAACAAATTGGAAAAAGAAAATGAAGTTTTGAAGGAAAATGTTTTGAAAATGACAAATGAATGTTCACAAAAAGAGAATGTGGTTCAAGAAATGAAGAAAGAATATGACTCAATGAAATTATCATATCACATTATAAAAGAGTCATATGAAAAGGTGAAAGATGAGATGAAATATGCTCAATCAAGAATGAATCATTTATGTGAAACAACCAAAGAACTTAAACGAATGTATGCTATAAAACAAGAAGTTGTTAATTCCTATATTGAGGATGTTGCTAAGCTAAAGCAACAAATTGTTGATTTAGAATAGGAAAACAACAAGTTAAAAAGTTATCACGTGTCGTCATATGTGCTTGAACGAATTTTTAATATAAGACGGGGTGATGGTGAGTCTGAGCAGAACAAGAAAGGCATTGGCTCAGAGTATCATCAAGTCCCACCACCGGAAAAGTTTGCATTTTATAATGAAGAAAAGGTAGAGAAAGCTTTCAACATGGTAGATCAATTGCCAGATAACATTGACATAACCTATTCCAAATCTGATGATTCTCATGATTCAGAGGTGGTAGGTAAAGTCGTTGAAAGTGTGTTGAACGAAGAGTCGGTTGATACAGGTAAATCTGAATCACAGGATGAAGATGAAAGAAATCTTCATGATGGATATCTGAAGAACACAAAATCCGAGAAAAATTTGAATGATGATTCAAAGGGATTGGTCTATACCATAATTGGATCGGACAAATTATTCTTAGATGTTGTATTCCCGATTCAGAATGTGATTTCAGAAAAAGTTGATAAAGTTTTCAAAATGGTTGAGATTGAAAAATCTGAAATTCCAATGTTTGCTGGAAAAGGTCATAAAACTTTTTATAACAAACCTGGTTACAAGAAGAAAAACATGAAGGCTGGGTTGGGTTATAAGAAGAAACAAAATTGGAATAAAAATGAAACTCCGAATTTTCAGGCAAAAATGAACTTCGTTCACGGAACAAGTTCAGAAGAAGAGAAAGAACTCAAATTTAGACAACAGTCTAATGAAGAGTTTCATGCTCAGAAAAAACAATAACAACAGGTCAAAGATGTGTCCAAGAGAACATGTTTCAAATGTAATCAAATTGGACATCTTGCACGCAAGTGTCCGAATCTGAAACCTGTTGGTGTTGAGACGAAAAAGAAGTCTGTTTATGTTGAGAAACAGAAATCTGAAGCTGTGACTCAGAAGTCAACCAAGTTTGATTCAAAGCAAACTTGGAAGCCAAAAATGTCAAAGGCTGACTCACAACAAACATGGAAACAAGTGACACCCAGACTTAGAACAACACAAAGTTGGAAAACAACTGTTGATGCAACAAAACCAAACCAGTTTTGGAAACCAAAAGTTGTTGTTCAGGATCAAAATGTTCAAAAAGAGTCACATTTTTACAAAAGAGGGACTCCAAAAGGTCAAACATGGAGTGTTAAGAAACAAATTGCTTCGGAAAAAGATGAAAAGGTTGAAGTCAAAATTGACAAAGTCTTTGTACAAAATGACAAAGATTTTCTGAAGCTGAATGATGCATATTGTGTTGAAATGTCTAAGGTTCAACAGACCTGGGCTAAATTGTTCAAGTAATTGAATACTTTGAATGTGCAGGTGCTTCTGAATAAATCCCGTGTGTGAATTAAACAAAACTTATTTTCCGGAAAAACCATTTTGATTAAAACAAACTTAAGTGTTTTGAAATCATAATGGGAAAATAGTTTGTTATCAGGGGAAGTTCTGATTGAATATGCTGAAACCCTCACGGCGGAACAAACATGATTAATTTCACAAGATTGAAAAACGGTTTTCAAACTGTAAAAGATCAATGTGTTGTAAATCATGGGGGTACGTTAAATTTTCTGCAAATCAGTGCATGAGAGGCAGAAAATGGATGGTGACACAAAGCTATCAGTATCAGGTTGTCAAATTTTCTTTAAATGGTTTTGAATTTTAGGGGGAGTAAAAATAATAAAAATATTGTCAGAAAATCCAAAAACATTAGAAAATTTGAAAAAGCCAAATACATGATAAAATTCAAAAATTGAGTTTTGTGTAAAAAAAGAGGAAATGATAGTACATCAGTAGACAGTTACAGTATGCTAAAGAAATGTAATGATTAAATAGCGTTAAACAGTCTCACTGATGATATGCCGATAGATTTTTATACATTTAGTAAACTTTTTCGGGATATAAACCTAAATTCAAACTTGCTTATTTCGTGGGAAACACTACTTGGATATATAGGTAACCCCTGAAATCTCGTTTGAAAGGTCCCTTATTCTGAGATACTAGGTCTTTATACTCAGTGATATCTGGGGTATTATTCCGGGATATCTGCTGTATGGAAGTACTGACCTAGTCCCTGAATAATACTTTCTCCAAATGCTTGAAATATAGCATCGCCCTCAGCAAGCTGATGAAACAATAAAATTGATAGTCGCTGCTGTTGTAATCAAAAGATCCTCTAAAGGGGACACACCGAAAAGTCGAAGCCGTCATCTCTCTGCATATACGGAAGTATCGACCTGAGCTCTCTCGGCCCTCGCATCTAACCCCTTACATATATCATCTAGGTATACTCACCTGTAAGACTGAATATTGGGATCTAGATACGGGAGTATATTCAAGAGATGGGACACATGAATGAGTTTTAGTTCTTAAAACATCTAATTCGTATCCCGAATCAGTTGAAATTTGTGTGAAAATTTAAGTGGATCAATATATCGACAATCTAAGTGAATTGTTTAATTCTTAATGTGTAACTAAGCTCAACGGTACTTGTGACTTGTCAAAAACTGATATGATCCTCTGATGCATACTCAAACAAAAATATTGTCTGTAAATATGTTTGTACATATTTCTTTACTGCTTTATATTTCAGAAAAATACAAAAAGATTTTGATTTCTGCTTTATTTTCGACAACCGATGTCTGAATGCTAAGTTTCAAAATCTAAGTATGCTGATCGTGTTTCTGAAAATAAAACAAGTTCATTAATTTGAAACTTGAAACCTTAAAATCAAAAATTCAAAAACAGTTTGTGATATCTCCAAGGTCATTAATTTGGACTTGGATGATTAACCGTGAAGGATTTGGATGCTCATATTGTTAAAATCTGTAATATAGCCAGTTTTCAATTTTGGATGCTTAAATACTGCCAAATCTATGAAGCTTTTTGATAGGGGGAGAGAGTCAAGATAATCCTGAACATATTCATATTATTATATCTTTAAAGCCAGGATCTTGATTTAGAAAGTTTAAAGATCCAGAATACGATTTCTGGACAATGTCAAAACATTGTTACTTATAAATGTTTGAGATTTGCAGATGTTGTACCAGACTACGATCCCGACAGCTGAGTCTAAGGGGGAGTATGAAGACGAGCTCAACGCAAACGGAAGCGTGCAAAGAGCCAGGTATCGTTCCTGGAAGAGCTTGTAACCGGAAAGCCAGGTATCGATCCCAAAAGCACGGAAGCTTGACGAAAGGGGGAGCCTGAAGAGTCTACTGAAAGGGGGAGCTGAAGCTGAAGGCAGATGCACCGGGATTCTGTTCGAGCAAGAGGGAGTCTATGTTGCTAAATACGTGTTAAAGCTTCAAGAAGACTCAAGAGAGAGAGAAAGAAAAGTTGCTACGAGCTTGATTACGAATTGACTGAGGCAATATCCAAGGGGGAGTCTGTTAGTGCAGTAATGTCTATCGCCTCCGTCATTTCCGTTCGTAGCTGAAACAGAAGAACTTTAGTGATTATAGTGTAATATCTTGTTACTAAAAGGCAAGGTGGCATTATTGTAAATAAGGAAACCTTCCTTATCACCTTGGCCTATAAATAGAACCCTTAGGGTTAGGATTTAGAACTTTTGCCATTTGGAGCTTTGGAGGTTAGAGGTTAGAGAGAGAAGCTAGAGAGAGAAAGTAGAGAGAGAAAGGCAAAAGGTGATTCATGTTGCTTGTACATTTTCATACGTTTCTATAGAATCACAGATTGAGTACGTCTCGTGTGTTCGGTCATGTTCGTGTACGGATTCCGCACGTCACACGTTCGGTTACGCAATTGTTTTGGAGTCAAACTGGTCCAAACAAGAAATGTGATCGATGATTCTTCAAAGAGAGCGTGTATGGTAATTCAAGATGAAAAGAAGCCATCAACATGATTCAACTTGGATAAATACATACCAGCTGATGGCAAAGCATGTGTGATTGATCAAGATGACGAAAAGTTACCTGAAGGGTTTAGCTAGGAAAATTTTACTTGGGATGATTATATTCCTGACCAAGCTCCTGTGCACACAGCTTTTGTTGCTCATATTGAAGAAGATAGTGATGAAGATTGTACTGAGTATTATGCAAGACAAATGGCACAACATCTGAAGATGATGGCAGAAAGTGACAGCGAAGATGTGAAAGCCAAGAAGGAAAAGAAAAAGGTAAAGACACCAGTGAGCAGTGATGATGAGGAAGCTCCGGTGGTGAGAAGAAAAAATGAAAGAAGTTCCGAAGTTCGAGATTGATGAAGAAGCTGTTGCGAAAAAGTGTTCAGTAATGTGTGAAAATTGTGAAGCAATGAAGAAACAAAATAGTTCTTTGATTCACAACATGAACAGATTGAAGGAATCATATGATGTGCTGAACAAAGCGATGAATATGTACAATAACACAAGTGAAGAACAGGCTACATCAATGAAGACACTTCAGGGAGCGTTCATGATTAAACAGAAAGTTATGAACAACTATATCGAGAAGTGTGCTGCTCTTGAATAGAAATTGGAACTACAAAGAATTGAAACTGAAAGAGTTAATCATTTGTTGAAAAGTTAGTCATGTACTTCTTATGTCATTGACAGGATTTATGCAACTGTTGAAGGCATGAAGGCATTTGAAGATGATGAAGTAACTGAAGAAAAGGATGCTGAAAAGGTTTCTGAACAAAAGACTCCTGAGAAAAAGACTGAGAAGAAGAAAGACACTAAGAAAAAGGCTGACAAGAAAAATTCTGGTAAGAAACAAGGTGTCAGTTACAACAAGTGTCCACCCCCGCTGGAAAATGGATATTTGCCCAAAAATCCAAATTCTGAAAGAGTCCAAAAGGCTACAAACTTACAATGGGAGTCGGAGTCGTCAGTCAATTTGCCAGAAAGTATTGATGTCACGTTTACATCGTCTGACACTGATCAACAATCTCAATTGATGAAGAAAGTGGTGGATCATGTGGTAGATAACGATGAAACTGAGGAGTTAAAGTCGGAGTCCGTGTCGGAGTCAAAGTCCAAATCCAGCACTCCGGGTCAAAATGAAAAACAGGGCAAAAGAGTTTATGATAAAGAATTCTTGTTATCAAAATCTAATTTGAATGATGAAACATTTAAAGTGGCATATACTTTGAATGATTCGGACAAACTATATTCTGATGAGGAATTTCCAATAAGAGGTGTCAAAACTGAGATGATAAAAAAGGTTTTCAAACTAACAGAAATTAATATTTCTGAAATAAAAGATTTAAATCTTACTGATAAACCTAAAAAATACACCTCAAGAGTTCAACAAAGATTAAACAAGAAAAAGGTTACAGTTCTAGTTCTGGTTTTCAAAAGAAACCAAACTATAACGGTAATTTCAAAAAGAAAGGCCTTGGATTTACACCAACAGAAAAACAAAAAAATGAAAAATATGTTTGTGATTTTAAATCAAAAATGACATTTGTTTCAGGTACATCATCAGAAGAAGAAGAAAAGAAAGCATTTTGGAGACAATCAAACAGAGAGTTCCTTGCAAAGAAGCAAGAAGAGATGAAGAATGCTGGTCAGAGAAAGAAAACTCGAACCTGTTTCAAATGTGTTAGAATTGGACATCTTGCGGTGAACTGTTTGCAAGCAATTCAAACCAAACAGGGTGTTTCCAAACTCAAAGAGAAAGTGGTTGAGTTTGAACCACCAATTGATAGAACAAAATTATTCAAAAACTCAACTTTTGAAATTGGTGAATGTTCAAACAAGTTTTACAAGAAGAGAGCTAAATCGAACAACCAGAAATGGGTTGTTAAGAAGGCTGTTGATAGTTCTAGCGATGATTCTGATAGATCAAAATCAGAGGAGCTATCTTCTGGCGATGAATCTGATTCCACAAAATCAGAGGAGCCACGGGTTGTTTCAAAAGTGAAGAATCAGTTTCGACTGTGGATGATGAGGATTTTCCACCACTTCGGGCTGAAAATTTTAAAAAGAAAATTGGAAAGGTTGAGATTTCAAATCAATTTTTTTCTGAAAAGAAAGATTTTGATGTTGGAAAAGCCTTTAACCCCACTGTAAAACATATTTTTCGTAAAATGATTGATCGAAAAGTCAAAGGGGTTAAAGAGTTTTACGAGAAGAAGTTGGGAGGTAAGAAACCGAGTGTTGATGACTCGGTATCAGGCTTGGGTGGATATTTTCTTTGAATAGAAAAACCTGACTTGCCGGAGTTCCCAGGTTGGTAAGCGTGGAAGATGAATCGGCATCATTCTTTATATTTGATTGTGTTTTTGCGTACAAGTGGCAAATCAGGGACATTAATTTGTACTTGATTTCCTACAAGTTGAAGACAAAATGATGAACCACATCCCCGTTCCTACAAATGGTAAAAACAAATTTATTTTCTGGAAAAATCATTTTGATTAAAACAAACTTAAGTGTTTTGAAATCTTAATGAGAAAATAGTTTGTTGAAAGGGGGAGTTCTAATTGTTTATGCCAAGTGAATGGCGAATTGAAGATTGAAACAACAGTTGTCATATTTCTGTATAGTTTGTTTTCAAATTTTTTTAAATGTGTTTGCATTTTAGGGGGAGTAAAAATTTCAGAAAATCCAAAAACACTAGAAAATTTGAAAAAGCCAAAAATATGATAAAGCCAAAAATGAGTTTTGTTGTCAAAAAGAGGAAATGATAGTACATCAGTGGACAATCACAACATGCTAAAGAATTGGAAAGTAAAAATGTGATAAACAGTCTCACTGATGATGTGTCATTAGGTTTTTGCACATTCAGTAAATTGTTTTCGAGATATAAACCTAAATACAAACTTCTTTATCTCGTGGGTAACCTTTCTTAGATATATAGGTAACCCCTGAAATCTTGTTTGAAAGGTCCCTCTTTCTGAGATACTAGGTCTTTATACTCAGTGATATCTGGGGTATTATCCCGGGACTTCTGCTGAATGGAAATTCTGACCTAGTCCCCGTATAATACTTTCTGCAAATGCTTGAAACATAGCACAACCCTCAGCAAATTGATGAAACAATAAAATTGATAATCATTGCTGTTGTAAAAAAGATCCTCTAAAGGGGACATACCAAAAGTCGAAGCCGTCATCTCTCTGCGTATACGGAAGTATCGATCTGAGCTCTACGGCCCTCGCAATTAACCCCTTTACAGATATCATCTGTGGTATACTCACATGTAAGACAGAATATTGGGATCTGGATACGGGAGTATATTCAAGTAGTGGGATACGCGAATACGTTTAAGTGCTTAAAACATTAATTCGTATCTCGGAATAGTTGAAATTTGTGTAAGTGGACCAGTATACTGACAATCTAGGTGAATTGTTTAGAAGTTAAAATGAAATGAAGCTTAACGGTGTTGGTGATTTGTCTCAGAAACTGATATGATCCTCTTACACAAACTCACAAAAATATGTTTGTAAATATTTCTTTACTACATTCCTTATATTCAAAAATCTCAAAAAGATTTTAGTGTGTTTTAGCATAAATTTTAAAAATTTAAAAGGATTTTCGGCAACTAGTGTTGAAGAGCAGATTTTCAAAATTCCAAGTGCTAAACATGACGACCGATGGTTTGGGAGAGTGTGTTTAAGAGTTTAAATCTTCAAGTGGTCATCAGAAATTTTTGTAGAGAAAATGTTTTTGCAAGTGGTAAAAACTATATTCCTACAAGTGGTTCACCAGAGACTAAATGTTAGATCATTTTATGATTTCTACAAGTGGTGTCTGAGTGAGTTAAAGGTTTATATTAGAAAATTTATGTTTGAGGTAGGGATTGTGAAGATAACCTAAGCTGGAGGAGAGCCAGGTCACGATCTTGGAATGGATTCTAAACTGATGAATTTAAAGATTTAACACTCGAGGGGGAGTGTATGTTGATGCTGATGAATAGAGAAGACGTCAACATCCGGGGGAAAAGTTTGGTGGTGATAAAGAGAAGAGAAAATAGAGATTGAGGATGCTTACAACGTCAAATATTTCAAAGAGAAGCCCAAAGACTGATAAAGACTGAAGATGCAAAGACTCGACACTGAAGACTCCGTCAACATCCGAGGGGGAGTTTGTTGGTGCATCCGTCTGTCGTCTGCGTCTTGTATCGAGTCTTGTATAGAACATGCTAGATCAGGGCATGAGAATCGAGAAATAGTAATTTAGAGATATTCCGCTTGAAATGACAAGTATGTCATGTTCAAGCGAAATCACCTAAATGACTAATTCCGCTCGAGTTCAACATTTGATTCCGCTTGAGCCGTTAATGTTGATTTCGCTTGAAATGATTCTGTCATGTTCAAGCGGAATATGCTTGCCTATAAATAGTGGCACTCAAGCGAAATCACATAGTAATAGTTTCCGGTTTGCAACGAAGTGCTGCCGAAGTGTCGAGTCGCTGTAAAAGTCATTCAATCAATCAAACGACAGTTTAAAGTGTATTGCTTGCTGAATTGAACTCAGTTTCTTTGTTTCCGCCTCTGAAACTGAGATAAACTCTTCTGATCGACTCGTTCGGGTCTGAAAACAATCCTACATACTGCAATATCAAACTCTTTTATTTTCAAGGTACTCACTCGACAACTCTCGTAGTTGGACAAGGTATTGCAGTATGAACTCGAGTCATGAATCTGACACACTCACAAAACCTGTGTACTCGCCGGCCTTTTTGTGCTGACATATTTTCACATATGTTTCAGGTACCATAATTTGATGAGGTTTGACGATGATTATGATGCTTACTCACATAGGAATGGACGAGGCCTTAGTGACTCAATAACAATGAAATTCAATTTGTTCATGTTTGCTTTTGATTTTAATACAATGTCATAAAGTTAATTCAATAAAACGAAACTTCAATCCATGTGTTATGAAACAATGATTCTGTTACGATACTCCCTGACGTGTCCACCGCGGTTTGTTGTTTTAATGCGGTCGGGGAGTGACAACTATAACTATCGTGATTACGATCACGTTGCAAAGTTCAATTGAACTTTGACTTGACCAATTCATGGTCAAAACCGAAAGTCAAACGGTAGTCAGACTGTTTGACTTTCAGCTTGTAATTGCTGAAATGAATGAACAAGCCATGAAAGAACACTTACAAGTGCTCTAAGGCTGGAAAAATGACTAGAGAAACTCAGGTAAGAGGCCTCCAACAACGTGGTAGCCTGTACTTAGAGTTTGAGATGAGAAAATGGAAATGAGTAAGGAAAATGGGCAGATTTGAGGCCTATTTATAGTTGAATTGAAGCAGCAAGATCATGCCACATGGATTGTGTATTGCCCAAGCATGTATAGGATTGCAACAAGTGTTTGGCTAAGATTAAAAGCCTTGATCTTCACTCAAAAGCCCACAATATTGAAAAACAAAGTTAGAAAACTTGTTTTGTTGCTGTTTTAGAACTTTCTATCCAGAACCAGCCCTCGCGTCGCGCAACAACAGAGACCCAGGGTTGTCGCGTAGCACGACCCCCTCCTGCCAGCTTTCAGAAATTTACAGAAATGGTCCCTGCAACCCTTTTAACGCGTTTTCGACGGATTTAACCCCTGTTAACCCATAAATCAGGCTATACAAGGACGCTAAAGCATAGGGGACTTGAAATATGCTTGGAAATAACACAGATCTCGGTTCTTTTGGTCTTACGATCACATTTTTCGGTTAATTACGACGAAACTTGAACGGACGCGAAAACGATCCAAATTGCGCGACGAATGGTATTTTTGCATTCCCATCACTAAAATACGATATTATAGTGATTACCAAAATTTTTGGATGTCCGGATATGGTCAGAACGCAAGATATGCACGCATATGCATACTTTCGCAGTTTTTGACGGTTTTAGTCCCTATGATCAAATAAGCGCATTTTCGCATACCGAACCCCTCAAAACTTATTTCTAAGCTATGTTAAGGGTATTTATGGTATGTTTAGCTTATGATCTTGTTCCGGAGTGTATGTTGCTATACGAATCGGCAGACTTTTGCAGTTTGTCGCAAATAGTCCCTTCGATCGAATAAACTTGTTTTTGTCATACCAAACCCTTCAAAACTTATTTCTAAGTTATGTTAAGGTTATTTAGGGTATGTTAAGCTTATGTCACTGTTCCGAAGTGTACGTTTCGTTAAACTGATTACGTTTGCGTAATAGTTTACGAAAAACTTCCAGAAAAACTTATCGAGAGTTCGAAATCATACGAATTTTGATATGTGTACTTGTAATATATAATTGTACAAATCCCGATAATGAAACACAAGATTTCATTGGATTCGTATTTGTATGATGGTCGTAGAGGCACAAATGTCACAGTGTTCCCTACTTTAGGAAATTTCGTCTCGAAATTTACTTCAGAGGAAACTTGTGAAAACAGATGTGGATGTTTCGCTTTCAAATGATCCCCCATTACCTGAGTAATACTCTGGGCCACGTCTGGATTTCTAGGGAACTTTGTTAATTGTACTCGTCTGTTGTTTGTAGGGAAGAGTTCAGATCCGCAGATTTAAACTCAATTCCAATAGGTTTGTGTATGATTGTACCGAACCTCAAGAGTGACATGTAATTGTCAAAATGATATCCTTGTTGTAGTAAAATATGGAGAGCGTGTTCGACAAGAAGTTGGAGTTTCGAACAATGGATAGAGAGAATGTTTCCTGTGAAGACTATTTTAGGAATCTTGTGTGTGCTCGAAATTGGAGTCGGAGGGTATAACATAAAACAACATTGGTCAAGGTCCAGAACTTCTAGTAACTTAAATAACGTCACGCTTGCAATGTAATAAGGAACACTTATATATTGGAAGTACCATCGACGTATCCACCATGCCCTTATTACATTGTTCACGTTTCGTTATTCTTATCACAATAGGTTCTTACACATGACAAAACTTGATGTAGTTTCTGTGCACTGAATTCCATAATTATATATGCATCCATAATTACTCAATTCCTTGCATAGTCCGCACAGTTCATTTTATAATGTGTAGCGGAAAAATCAAATGAATAATCCTGTGATGACTTGACTAGACTACCATAGCGTCTCTTTAACTAGATCAACGAATGATCTCTTTAAATAGACCACCAAAGAGTCTCTTCAACTAGATCACCAAAGGATCTCTTTAACTAGATCGATGAATGATCTCTTTAACTAGATCAACACATGATCTCTTTAACTAGATCGACGAACGACCTCTTTAACTAGACCACCAAAGGGTCTCTTTAATTAGATCAACGAATGATCTCTTAAACTAGATTGACGAATCAATCTCTTAAACTAGACCACCAATGGGTCTCTTTAACTATATCAACACATGATATCTTTAACTAGATCAACACATGATCTCTTTAACTAGACCACCAAACAGTCTCTTTAACTATATCAACGAATGATATCTTTAACTAGATCAACACATGATCTCTTTAACTAGATTGACGAATCAATCTCTTTAACTAGACCACCAAAGGGTCTCTTTAACTATTTCAACGAATGATATCTTTAACTAGATCAACGCATGATCTCTTTAACTTGACCACCAAAGGGTCTCTTTAACTATATCAACGAATGATATCTTTAACTAGATCAACGCATGATCTCTTTAACTAGACCACCAAAGGGTCTCTTTAACTATATCAACGAATGATACCTTTAACTAGATCAACGCATGATCTCTTTAAGTAGACCACCAAAGGGTCTCTTTAACTATATCAACGAATGATATCTTTAACTAGATCAATGCATGATCTCTTTAACTAGACCACCAAAGGGTCTTTTTAACTATATCAACGAATGATATCTTTAAGTAGATCAACGCATGATCTCTTTAACTAGACCACCAAGGGTCTCTTTAACTTTGGAATAGTACTTTATATCCAAGGGTCATAACTATTGCATAGAAGCCCATTGAGGATTTGTTAGGATCTTAGGCCCTCATGATTGTGTTTGTTTGTATAAATTGATCAAATCAATAGATATGAATAGAGATTAAATGCAGCGGAAATGAAAACAAACTTTGTAAACACAATCAAAGGAAACATAGTTTTGATACACACATGCTTCTCATTGAGTCAAATGATTACATATCAAATCAAAAGATTACAATGCATGCTTACAAACTAAACTCCCCCTCGGCCTGATACACCCTGGTTGATTGCACAAGATGAAAGGATTGGATTAGTGGAGAAGAACTCACTCCATCAATCAAATGTAACAGTACAGGGTACTGTTCCATTTATAGGCAAATCAAACCACTGAAGCATCAAAGCTGACGTCACTATGAAAGTGACATCTAACAACCTAACAACCTTTAACCACTGTTACATATAACTACTGCTAGCTAAACACTGATACTATTACAATAGACAAAGTAAACAACTGTTTCTTCATTCCACTGCTTCATTCCAAGCAGGGCTTTGGTCTTTAGCAGAACTTGACTTAGGGCAGTAGATTAAAGAGCAACACTTTGTCTTCAGCAGTTGTTGTACACAAGTAGTACTTAATGGACAGCAGTTGTAGTATGCAAACAGTGGATGAGGGCCATCAGATGTTATAACCACTTTCAAGGTGAAAGTCTAATGCTAACAGCTGCTTATGATGAATCCACTTTTGTGAACCGGTTTTGGCTCTAATTATCTGTTCCTCTGATAGGGTTCAGTCCCAACAATCTCTCCCTGGAACTGATAATGCCAGAACCCTTCATTATTCAGGATCTTTATTGTCTCATCAGAAGTTCCCTAACTTGTTCTTTAAATTACAGTTCAAAATCCATAGAACTTGTATCATCCTCATCCCTACATAGTATAAGCTCAAGGAGATCTTGTAGATCTTCAACACCCAGGCCCAGTGCTTGTTCCCTTGATATGTGCTTTACTTCTCCATTGGATCTGATCTGAGTCAATACATGGGTCTTTTGATCAGACATCCATTTTAGTATTTTTGAACCCAATGGGATTCTTGGGAGAGGTTTATTTACTGATGAGTTGGGAGATTTTGGCCTTGTGAAGACTTGTGAAGCAGTACCCTGAGCTTTTGCTAGTTCAGAATTTTCAGACATTTGTTTGAATGCCATTTTTATGACATCATTTGCTGCAGCTATATCTTCTGCAGTCTCTTTTACAATCTGCTCTTGTCTTTTCTTTTGATTTAGCTCAATGGCTGAAATATCTGCTGATGTGTTTGGTGATGAAGGTCTGTTCAATACCTTTCTGGCAAGGTTTTGAATTTTTGCTGAGCTATCTTCATCTAATGCCATTTTCTTGATGGCTTCTTTAAAGTACTCAGCTTCTTTTTCTTTTTCTTCTGCTTCAGTCAGCTGTTTCCTCTTCTCTTGGTTTATCACAATGACAGAGGTATCTGCTGAGGTGAATAGTGGTTCAGAAGTATGAGCCTGCTTCTTTGACTTATCAATACTTTTGTTTTCAGGCTCCTTTGGTAAGTTAGGATCTGTCATTCTCCTTCTTTTTAGCCTTTCATAAGCCTCATCTGTATACTGCTTTGTCCATTTTGATATAGCTTTAGCAGTTCCAACCTTTGCATCCACCAGCTCTTGTTTCTTCTTTTTGTATTCTGAGGTAAGTTCATCAATGGCCTTTTTGTATTTGCTCCAATTTGGAGCTGTCCTTTTCTTACTTGGATCATTCTTGATTCTCTTGATTCTGTTTACCTCATGCTTTAGTGCAATGAGTGGCCATTCACTGAATTGTTCTTCTTTGGCTGGATAAAACTTTTCTTTCATGACGAATGCAAGATAATCCTTTCTCATTTCCTTTTGTAGAGCAGCATCAGGTGGCATATTTGACATATCTTTGCTCAGGTCTCTTGCATAATCTTCCATTTGTTTGACCTTAGTGAGTAAAAATTCCATTCTTTTAGAAATGGCTTCATCACCTTGATCTTTATATTAAATTCTAGCTCTTATATCTGCTTGCCTGACTTTGAGTTTTAGGTACTCATCCATATTTACTGGATTCCTGAAGCCCATGAGAGAAGGAAATCTTCTTTTTGAAGGATCATCCACCATATAGAATTGTCTCATCTCATCCTTTACAGCTTCTAATTCCAGTGGATAACTTTCAGCAATGGGTACAATATTTGCAGGGTTTATTGGTTTGGCTAGAGTTGGTGGAGTGGAAGGTTGTGGCTTAATGACATTATAAGTAGCGGATGAAATGGGATCAGGTGCTGGTATGTCATCATCATGTTTTTGAGATTTCCTTTTTCTAGAATACACCTTTTTAGGAGAAGGTGTTTTTGAATCAGTCTTTGGCACAAAAGGAACCATGGATGTGATAGGTGATTGACTAACAGCTGTTGAAACAACTGGTGTTTCAACCACTGCTGCCAGTACAACAGATGTTGTAACATCTGTTGTCTTCTGCTTTTTGGCAGGAGATGAGGGTGGTGAAGTTGTTTTTGGTGGTAAGGTGATTTTTGATGGTGATGGTGAGGCAGTGTGTGTTGAAGTAGTGTGTGTTGAAGTGGTGGTTTTAGTTTTAACAGCTGCTGAAACCACTGATGTACCAACAGTTGTTGATACAACAGGAGTTACAACAGCTGTTTGGGTAGAGGTTTGATGCTTGGAGCCTTTGGAAGGTGGTTTGGAGGCATGCTTTGTGGGTCTGGATGGTGTGGATTTGGGTTGCCTCACTTGTCTAGTGGGTTTCTTCTTTTCAACCTGGGGATTTTCATCATCCTTTGGCCCTGAAGTACCCTGTGCATTCAGCTCCACATAAGCTCTTTTCTCCTGTTCCCACCTGGCTTTATCCTTAGCCTCTCTATCCCTTTTAACACTTGCTTTTGCTTCTGCAAGTGCATTTGTGGTGACATCAGTTTTCTTACTACCATCTGGCAAGGGAATCTTTTTGGTCATGGCATCTTTTTCTGGTTCAACATACAGACCATCATCTATTCCCTTCTTTTTCCACTCCTTGATTTTCTCCCCCCTTTTGGCATTATCTAGGGGTAGTTGATCGACGAAGAGAACAGTGGGAGGAGCAGTGCCAGTGGTATTCAGGATGTGGGCCTTTATAGCCTTGATGTCTGCTTGAGTGTTCCTAAACCTTGACTCCATCATGTTTCTCAAATCTTATACATATATTGCATGTTGCTGATCTGCCATTTGTCTTTGTTGTTGGAGCAGGGGTTGAAATAATTCCACAACTCATTTACAGCAGGTGCAGATTGTGCAGGTGCTTAAGCTGGAACAGCAGTGGTTGAGACCTTTTGAGCATTTAACAACTATTGCATCATATCTTTGATTTCAGCAATAGATGTCTCAAGATTGTCAATTCTACCCATCAATTCTTGATATTTTAAATCATTATCCAATTTAATGGGATCATCTGATTCCCCACCGGCAGTGGTTGTGTCAATGTGTGATTTAGGGAATGAATTCCAAAAATCATCCATTGATGCCCCTTGTTCTTGGTACTGGGGTCTTCTTCCTTCAGCACTTGATAGCCTTTTGAAGGTACCAGTGGTCATAACAAACTCACTGGTGGTTACCAGAGGTGCTATATAAGGAATTGCCTTCAAAGGAGTCTGATTGATGAAACAACTGGCCAAATGTAGATCTGTTGATCCAACACTTGTAGTTGCTGTTCCACTTGAACTACTGTCAGGAGTTACTTGTAACTCCTTCAGTATAACCTCCTCAATTGTTGCTGGGATAGCAGAGGTATAAGTATCAGACCCAGTCATTTGTGGGAGTGTACTCTCAGTGATAGGTGATTGAGAGGAGCTGGTTTGTGTCTGAACTACAGCAACTGCATGCAACAAGGATATTATGGATTGTGGTAATGAGAGGGGTGAAGATATGGGTGTTGAATGAGATATGTCCTTGGGATCAGGACTGAGGAAGATGGATCTAATTGGATCCAGAGCTTCATAATGTGGGGTCCCTATGTTTACAACCTGATCCTTTTGTGAGGATGCAGGAGGAGTTTGAGGCAAGGGTGGAGATCTTTCTTCCATCTGCTGTGAGGAAGTAGCAACAGTGGTTTCTGGTGACATTTGTGTTGTCACTGGCAGTGGATCTGGGATCTCATCTTCCAGAGTTGCCTTTGATTTGGGTTGGGGGGGCTTTTTGGATGTTTTCTTTTTGGTCTTTTTGGTAATGGCAGGTGTGGGTTTCATAGCAGTGGTTGTGCTACTATGATCACCTGGAGCAGTGGGCTCAACAGCAGATACCTGAGGAGCAGTGTTATCTGCTAAAGTCTGCTCAGGCACCTCTGCTTTTGTTTTTGTAGGTGTTAACATTCTAGTGAATGTTTCAGGTGTTAAACCATTTATTTGAAAATAAACACCTTGTTTGAGCAAATCTTCATTTTCCTTTCCGAATTTTTGTTTAAAGAAGTAGCTTAGAAACCTTGGAAAAAGTAGAAATAATTTGCTATCAACATTTTTACCAAGTCATCAAAGATCTCCTGGTAATAGTTAAAATTTTCATTATGTAAAATAGAAAAATCCAGGTATTGGATCTTTAATGGTATTTCGTTAAAAGCAGTTGTTTTATTTGTAACGCACATTAAAAGAGTATGGAATAAAAACCTAGGTGCGGAAGGAAAGAGGCCTTTTTGTAAGGTATCCCTTTTTGTTTGTTCCGCATATCCTCTTTCCAGAAAATCAGTTTTTAACTCGTTTTTGGGAAAAGAAGTTTTACCTTCCGGATCATCGAGTTCAAAGACTTCCGAGATGGATTGTGGAGTAATTTGAAGATTTTTACCCTGTATGGAAGAGTTAATGGCTATGACATTCTCGCCTTGTTTGTCAAGGGTAGCATTTTTCCAAAACTCTCTTTGTGTTTGTTGGTAAATTGGAGCATCAGCAGTTAACAAAGTTTTGTACTTTGAAGCTGAAATGATGTCGATAATGGAATCGAAGGTGTGGGTGGTGGTGGGTTTTGTGAGTAAACCCAAGTAATTGTGAGGGGATTTGTTTGGGATTTCAATGGGTTCAGCGGCCTTTTGAGTGACCTTTTTGGAAGATGAAGATGAGGATGATTTTGATTTTGGTTTTGATTTTTTCATCTTGATGAAGAAGAACGGAGAATGATTTGAGACGGAAAGTTGGAAACTGCTTTGAGAAGAGAATTTTGGAATTTCAATTCGACAGTGTAATAACCCTGTTTGGGGGTTTTGGTCAGGGTTTTATTTGGGGAAAAAATGAATGCTGATGTGGCAGCGGTTACAAAGATCTGATGGCTAAAAACTGACCACGTGCCAACCTCTGATGAAATGATGAATAATGGAGGACAGTTGTTTTAGGAACCACTGATGAAGCAAATATCAGTGGCTGCAACGGTCATTAGTGAAAACAGTGGATGATTTTTACTATCAGTGGATAGCACATCAGTGGATAAAACACTGATTTTGAACAACAGTGCTTTTCAAGGAAATGAGAGAACAGGGGTTGACTTTCAACAGTGGGCGATATTTAGGAAACAGATGTTTGAGCAAAACAGTAGTTAGATAATGATAAGAATTTGAAAGGCTAGTATGTCAGCAACTGTTAGTGCAACAATGAATAAGCTTTTGACAAATGTTCTGAGCATCTTCTGTTCTGATGAAAGAATTGATTTTAAACTATCTGCAAGAATGCTATCCTCAACAAAATACATTTTAGATGTAAATTGTCAAGTTTAATATGTCAGCAGTTTTTACAGGAATTTGTATTCAAGGTTTTGCCACATGTCTATTACAAGTTTTGAAGCTTTTATAAATTCCTGACAGTGGTTTAGTACCCCAGATGATAGAAACCTTTTTACAATGGTTACTCATTTTGTGTCATAATATTTTAATTAGGACATGAGTATCCAATTATTTTAAGGTCTGTTAACAATCAATCTTTGATCTTTGTTAAAACAAACTTGAGTCTGACATGACCTTGACACTTGTACCATTTCCTTTTGATCTATTTTCAAGGATAATATCACCACACAAAAAAATAAGGGTTCTACATCCTGACAGGAAATTGAAACTTTTACTATAAAAAATAGGTAAAAGTACAAAATATACATTCTAAACAAAAATAACGAATGATATATCCTGTTTTATTTGAGAAAAACCTTTTCCAGAAAAATAATTAAAGGTTATTCTGAAAATAACATCAAAAAGGATCTGGTATACTTTCCAATTAAAGTTATAATCACATCATTCTCAAGTTTTATGAAAATGGTCACTGATTTGAAATAAATTGAAATAACTACTATTTGAGACCATTTCCTTGTCAATTGATTGCAAAAATGAGGAGACATGTACACATAAGTTTTGAAAGTCCTGTTATAGACTTTGTTACCATGTGATGATTCTGAAAAATTTGTCTAGTCCTCTTTTAAGTTTAATCACTGGTGATACTATTTTTACCTGAACTTCACTAAATCAATGAATGCACACAGTTGCTTGATGACCATTGTTCACCCAATTTTGGACTCTTAAGTGTTTTATATTTATACTCTTTTCTTGTGATTTCAAAAGTTTTGAGATAAACACACTTTTAAGTCTTTGTGATTTTTCTTCTTTTCCTTTTTACACTTTCCATATATAATAAGTTTTAAAATATTTACTGGAAAGTTCCAAGGAAAGAATATTTCAAATCCAAAATCATTTTTCAGATGTTTTGAGAGATTTGGTCATTTCTGCACATGCTTATGCCAAATTTCACATTACTCATGATCTGGATATTTTGACAACTGATTTTCTTAATGTATTCTTAACACAATTGATTTTGGTCCTTTTAGAGGATTCTCAACCTGTTTTTCAATACATAAGATCTAAATAGCTAAAGTTTTAATTTCCCTCTTTTTATGTTAACAAAAACACTAATGTTTTTACGAACATAGGTTTTTGTTGACCAGAGGTTCACACCTTAGTATCAATCATGATGGAAACAACACAAACTTCATATCAACACTTGAAATCAATTGATTATACCATAGTTATCAGACATATTTTCATATCTGAACACTATAAGTGGTTTCTACATGATATTACTTGTTATGAGAAGTTTGTGTGTCTTATGACATCTTAGTTGTTTACAGAGTTTTTGAATAGCAACTTTGAATGTGCTCACTCGTTACTCTGTTTTTCAACGAAATACAATCAACCTTAGTATCAATGAATTTTGAGCTGAACTGTTATGTCAAATTGATTGTTAGATCGAATTTGACTGTCCGTGGTCTGATATCAATTGTTAGGATCTTAGGCCCTCGTGATTGTGTTTGTTTGTATAAATTGATCAAATCAGTAGATATGAATAGAGATTAAATGCAGCGGAAATGAAAACAAACTTTGTAAGCACAATCAAAGGAAAAATAGTTTTGATAAACACATGCTTCTCATTGAGTCAAATGATTACAAATCAAATCAAAAGATTACAATGCATGCTTACAAACTAAACTCCTCCTCAGCCTAATACTCCCTGGTTGATTGCAGAAGATGAAAGGATTGGATTAGAGGAGAAGAACTCACTCCATCTATAGGCAAATCAAACCGCTGAAGCATCAAAGCTGACGTCACCATGAAAGTGACATCTAACAACCTAACAACCTTTAACCACTGTTACATATAACTACTGCTAGCTAAACACTGATACTATTACAATAGACAAAGTAAACAACTGTTTCTTCATTCCACTGCTTCATTCCAAGCAGGGCTTTGATCTTTAGCAGCACTTAACTTAGGGCAGTAGATTAAAGAGCAGCACTTTGTCTTCAGCAGTTGTTGTACACAAGCAGTACTTAATGGACAGCAGTTGTAGTATGCAAACAGTGGATGAGAGCCATCAGATGTTATAACCACTTTCAAGGGGAAAGTCTAATGCTAACAGCTGCTTATGATGAATGCACTGTTGTGAACCGGTTTTGGCTCTAATTATCTGTTCTTCTGATAGGGTTCAATCCCAACAGGATTTAAGATAGTACTTTTAGATATCCTTCTATGAATCCATCATATGAAGATATGGAAGACTCTACAAGGATTTGGATAGCGAGCATTTGGATCACACATAACACATAAACACATAATCACATAATCACATAAATGTCAACTTGGTCATCAACTTGTTATCAATTTGTTATCGATTTATACACTTGCATTTAAAGTACACCAGGAATCCAATCAATGGACTTCAATTAGTACTTTAAACATACTCAAGAATCTAACTATGAAGATATGAAGATCTTATAAGGATTCGGTTTTGTCCTCATTGAATCACAACATACGTATTAAAGCACACAAAGAATTCAATTAAGGACTTTGATTTTGTGCTTTAAACATCCACAAGGATCTAACTATGAAGATACGAAGATCCTATAAGGATTTGGGATTCATGTAGTGAAAAATGTTTCGAAACTTTGTACTAGGTATGCTAAGTCAACATATGAAGTATAGTGTTTATGAAATCAAGGTGCTAGATATGCTAAGTCAACATATGAAGCAAAATGTCCTTGAAAATCGTGTACTACGTATGCTCAGTGATCATACGAGCATAGTGTTCTTGAAAATCGTGTACTACGTATGCTAAGTCAACATACGAGTAGAATGTCCTTGAAAAACTATGCATGGGATTTTTGAAAATTTGTTTGTAATGTTTTTGAAATCATGTATTAGGTGTATTAGGTAAATATGTTTATAAAATGGTTTTAAACCATGTGAGATGATTTTGAAATTATGTATGAGGTTTTTGAAACATGTGTAATCTTTTTGAAATCATATACTGTATAAAATGTTGTCAAACCAGGAAGAAATGATATGTACATAGACATATTGCGTAAGACCAATTAAGGACTTACAGAAGTACCCTTAAGTATCCAATCAAGGATTTAAAGTGGTACTTTGGGTATTCGTCCAGAGTTGTAACTTGTAACTTGTACTTTGTTTCTTAGAAGAAACGAGTACTTAGGATTTTCGTGGAGATCGCGAGCGATCTCAAAGACGGAAGAACTACAAGAGTAGTTTGTCTTGTAAGGAACATGGTTCCTTGGTATCGGTATCGTAGGGGTATGTCATTCATACATGTAATCATATTTGACTTTGTAAATAAAATGGAAACGACCAATTTTATTTATAGAATAACAAAAGTGTTTCAAGATCCTTGGAAAGTAAACAGAAAACACAAAAGTTTAAGTGTTTATTCAGACATTAGCACAAGCCTAGATATTGCCAGTGTTAATCTTGTGCCCATTTGTTGAGTCATCATTTACCAACCAAGTCAATTGAAGTAGTTAGGATAACCACAATTGAAGCAAGTTCCATGTGGGTAGTTAGGACAAACATGTATCACATGAGAAGTTGCGTTAAGTTGAGTAGGAACTGCCATGTCATTGTTTGGCTTAGTGGCAAAACGACAGACATTTGTTGTGTGACCAAAACGTCCACAGTTTGAACATTTTCGGCATTGGGCACTGGCATAGTGATGACGGTTACATCGATTGCACAGAGGAGCTTTTCCTCTGTATGGCTTCCTAGCTGGTGGTGATGACACATGGCTAGGTGCCACTTGATTAAGCGGAACTGGAGCAAACGTTGTAAGATTCCTTGAAGCTTTACGCTTCTTTGAAGGCTTGGCTTTTGTCTTCTTAGGTGCCTCTTGAGCAATTTCATCATTGAGATGAGACATGGCGACAACTAACTTAATGGTCCCAAAGAGCACTATGCTTAGTTGTTGGGCAATTGTAGCAGCCAGTTCTGACCTTTGAGTATCGCTGCGATGAGGAGACATTCTAAAGATAGTGGAAATATGAGAGAAAACAAGTGAGATGTTATCGGATAATCAAAACTGAACGTTAAAAATATCGACAAAACATGAGGATTGTGACCATTTGTTTATTAACTAAAACAAACAAACGACACTGTGACTAATCAAAGTAAGTGGGTCTTTATAATGTATCCCGAAGATATGCTTTGGCCTATAGGTGGACACTCACCCCAAGAGTTCCCAGGTAAGAGTGACTGGTCCGATAATGCGAATTTGTACGAACTCTCTAGCCTTAGACAGAAAACTCGGGATACAGGCACCCACTCTTCCGGATTGCACATGTTTACATTTAAAGGCCAAACTTGGACGAGATTTTGAAAACAGCAAAGGCTTAAAAGCCTAAAACAAATCATCTAAGGATAGTGTAGGATCGCGTGCTGACCCGAACGAGTCAATCGGAGGTGTTCTAATCCGTTTCAGGTGCGGAATAACAAGAAACAGACACGAACAACAGTTTGTTCTACTAAATCTTGCCTTGTATATTGATTTCACACTGATTACAGGTCAAACGGCACTTCGACAGCAATTCGGTACCGGAAACAAGACGTGTTACCACTGATTTCGCCCAAGAGACATATATATAGTGTTGTTGATTTCGCTCATAGTGACATGATGTCCATTGGAGCGAAATCAGCATCCTGATTTCCCACATAGTGACATGTCCATATATGTGAAATCACCTTTCTAATTTCCCACATAGTGACATGTCCATATATGTGAAATCAACTTTCTTGGGAAATCACCACTACTACTCTATATTCCCGTACAATGCGCCCTAATCTAACATTCTAAGACTAAGACTCGATACAAGACGAAGTCGACAGATGTATGCACCAACAGACTCCCCCTCAGATGTTGACGAGTCTTAAGTGTCGAGTCTTCGCATCTTCAGTCTTGATCAGTCTTCGGGCATCCAGAATCTCTATCTATCTCTTGCATCTTCAAATACTTCCTCTAACAAACTCCCCCTCAAAATATGCTGGGATCAAAGTCTGACTTTTACAGCATCAGAATGGCAACCTGGCTTTACATAGTCCTCAGTTGTTGAAAACTGACTCTTATTCAGCTCAAGAAATCCTGCACATTCTCTACCCAAAACATAAGATTCACAAGAATAAGATATTTAACAAATTATCAAATTTCATGCATCAACACTGACTCCTCTACAATCAATATACAATCAGATATTAACAATGATCATTTAACAAATTTCATTTTACTGAAACACTTTTCAATCAAATTCTCCCAAACCTGTTCATCATGTTCAGCACTCTGAATTTTGAAAATCAGCTCTACAATATCAGTCGTCGAAAATCTTTTTGAATTTTTCGAAATTTTATGCTAAAACACACTGAAAATCTTTTTGGAATTTTGTGAAATAAACGAAATGAAATGCAGTAAAGTAATATTTACATACAATATTTTTGTGAGTTTGTGTAGAGGATCATATCAGTTTGTGAGACAAATCAACAACACCGTTAAGCTTTAAAAATTTTAAGTTTTAAACGATTCACTTAGATTGTCAGTATATTGATCCACTTAGATTTTCACACAAAGTTCAACTGTTTCGAGATACGAGATTAATGTCTTAGAGACTTAAACTTATTCGCGTGTCCCACCTCAGAATATACTCCCGTATCCAGATCCCAATATTCAGTCTTACAGGTGAGTATACCTAGATGATATCTATAAGGGGTTAGGTGCGAAACCGTGAGAGCTCAGGTCAGAACTTCCGTTCAGCAGAGAGATGACGGCTCGACTTTTGGTGGGTCTCCTTTAGAGGATCTTTTTACAACAGCAATGACTATCAATTTTATTGTTTCATCGATTTGCTGAGGGCGGCGCTTTTTCAAACATTTGCAGAAAGTATTATCCGGGGACTAGGTCAGTACTTCCATACAGCAGAAGTCCCGGGATAATACCCCAGATATCACTGAGCATAAAGACCTAGTATCTCAGAATAAGGGACCTTTCAAACAAGATTTCGGGGGTTACCTATATATCCGAGAGATGTTACCCACGAATTAAGCAAGTTTGAAATTTAAGTTTATATCTCGTCACAGTTTATTAAATGTGCAAAAACCTACTGACACATCATCAGTGAGACCGTTTATCACTATTTTAACTTTCCAATTCTTTAGCATGCCGTGATTGTCCACTGATGTACTATCATTTCCTCTTTTATACAACAAAACTCATTTTTGATTTTATCATGTTTTTGTCTTTTTCAGTTTTTCTAATGTTTTTGGATTTTCTGAAAATTTTTACTCCCCCTAAAATGCAAACACATTAACGAAAAAATTGAAAACTATCTAAACTCTTAACCCACTTGAAGAAATAAAATCAAAAACAAACTGTACAAATAACGTGACAACTGATATCAAAACACTTCAAATCGCCATCCACTTGGCATAAACAATCAGAACTCCCCCTCACAACAAACCATTTTCTCATTTAGATTTCAAAACACTTAAGTTTGTTTTAATCAAAATGATTTTTCCGGAAAATGAGTTTGTTTTTACCACTTGTAAATTTACCACTTATTAAGTACAGGGATATGGTTCATCATCTTGTTCATCTACTTATCATGTATAGTAAATCAAGTACAATTTAATGTCCCTGATTTACCATTTGCAATTAAACAACCTCTGTACCACTTGAAGAAAACACACTACCAATTGTAGGAATAACACATCTACACAACCATTTTACCAATCAGGATGCCGATTCCTGCTTCGCACTTACCAACCTGGAAGCTCCGGCGTAGTCCTTCAATCTGTAAAATTTTAACACTATCAAAAACTTTCATACAACCTCTTTAATCATGAAAGATGCCGATTCCTGATCCACGATTACAATCTTGGGATCTCCGGCAAGTCAGGTGTTTAATCAAACATAACATCCACCCAAGCCTGACCAGCCTTGGGTGATTTTGGAACACATATGTCCCACCAACACTTTGATTTATAAAACTCTTAAGCACCCTTAACCTTCCTATCAACCATCTTTCCGAAAATGTGCTTGACTTTCCCGTTGAAAGCCTTCTCAACATCAAATTCTCCCTTATTAGTGAAGAATTGATTTGAGATCTCAACTTTTCCCACTTTCTTCATTAAATTTTCCTTTGACAATGGAGGAAAATTCTCATCATTCACTTCTAGAACGGAAACCACAACCCTTTTCTCAACCGATGACTCCTCTGATTTTATGGAATCAGATTCATTGTTAGAACTACTTTCTGTTTTTACAATCCATTTTTGTTTACTCAAATCACCACTTCTTTTGTAAAACCGTTTTGAACTTTCACCTTTTTCAGAACTTGAATTTTTAAACAAATTACCATTTTTCACCATCTGTTCTTTTTTATCAACATAAATCTTTTTCAAGTTAGAATTAGAAGAAACTCCCTGCTTTGTATAGTTGGTCTTGGAGCAATTCCAAGCTATGTGACCAACTTCTTGGCATTTGAAACAGGTTCTTCTGTCAACTTTTTCAGCAAACCTTTTCACATTCTTCTTCACTTCAGCAAGAAACTCTTGATTTGACTGCTTCCAGAATGGTTTCTTCTGTTCATCCTCTGAGCTTCCTCCTGAAACAAATTTTGTTTTTGGTTTATAAATTTTCTGATTTTTATAATTTTCTGACGAACTAAAACCAAGACCTTTCTTTTTGAGATTACCATTATGGTTTGGTTTCTTTTGGAAATTATAACCACAACTGTAACCCATTTTCTTGTTAACTCTTTGTTGAATCCTTGAAGTGTAAGGCTTAGGTTTTGCAGAAAGATTCAAATCTTTTATTTCAGAAATATTAATTTCTGTTAATTTGAAAACCTTTTTGATCATTTCAGTTTTAACACTTCTTATTGGGAATTCCTCCTCAGAAAATAATTTGTCCGAATTATTCAAGGTATAAGCAACCTTAAACATTTCGTCATTCAAATTATTCTTTGATAACAAGAATTCTTTATTATAAACCCTTTTAACCGGTGAACTCGGACTCTTCTCAGACGAACTCGAACTATCCGACTTAGACTCCGACTTTGACTCTTCATCCATATCCAACACCTGATCGACAACTTTCTTAACTAACTCGGAGTCATGACCAGTGTCAGACGCTGTGAATGTGACATCAATATTGTCTGGTAATTTATCAGTGATTTCAGAATTTAATTGTTTACTTGTTCCTCATTTGGTTTCCTGGGGGAATAACTCTCAAAGATTGGAGGCGGACATCTGTTATACTTGACACTTTGTGGCTTACCAGTATCCTCCTCTTTTTCTTTCTTCTTCTTGAAAGCTTCAAGACCTGCAACAGTAGGATAAACTCGATCAATCAGATAATCACAAGTAGTATAACTCAAAAGTAATCGGTTAATCCTTTCACTCTCAATTTTCTCAAGTTCCAGCTCCTTCTTAAGCTTAGCACAATCTTCGATGTAATCATTAATGACACTTTGCTTTGTCATCAAAGTTGCACTCATTTTGTCATTTGCCTTTTCAATTTCTGCATTAATTCGTTCTTTTCAAACTGTCAACTGTCCTGTTCAATACGTCGTATGACTCTTTCACATACTTCACATCAGACAGTAGATCTTCCTTAATCTTCTATAAATCAGCAATCTTTTTATCTTTTTCTTCACAAACTTTGCAAGATTCTGAACATTTATCACAAGGCTTCGTAACTTCAACTACTTTTTCAACTATCTTTTCAATTTCTACAGTCTTTTCAACTGCTACAAGTTTCTCGACTTCAACAATCTTTTCTATTTCGACAATCTTTTCAACAATTTTCTCAACTTCCACGAGTTTCTCGACTTCAGCAATTTTCTCCACTACTTTCTCTACTTCAACAATCTTCTCTATTGCAATCTCAGCAGTTGCTTCATCTTTTGTTTCTACAGCTTCAGTCTTCGCCTTTTCATCAGCGAGTAGCTTTGCTGCTTCTAGTTCTTTCTGCAATCGAGCAATCTTCTTCTGATTCAGCATCTCAACTTTATCTGCATAGAAAAAATTAAAACTGTCAGGATCAATACTTTTTCTACATTTGTTAAGATACTCTTCCTCATCATCCGTATCAACATCACTTCCAAGATCTGGAAATATCGGAATCCTTTTCTGACAATCCTCATTTTGATCCAGAATCCTGGTAACAAGTGCCACATCAGGTTTAGTTCCACTAGGTATATACTTGTCCCAGCTAAACCCCTGTGCAACAACCTCATCACTTTGATCTATAATCCCAAAATAAGCTTTCCTATTGGCTTCTTCAATCATTTTCCCATAAGCAGTTTGCGGTTCCTTTTGTTGAGGTTGTTGATCGATCTGATGAAAGATTGATTTCTGATAATAATTGCTTTTTTCTTGACTTCCAGTTGATTCTTGATTTTTACATTCCCGTTTAAAGTGACCTTTTCCTTTACATCGGAAACAAGTAACCTTTGACTTGTCAAAACCAAGTGGAGAGGTAGCCATTCCTCGAAACTCGTCTATGCCAGTAATATGCTGAAATTTTTCAGCTCTCCTGCAGGCACTAGCTAAGCACCACTTCACATCCATCAGCTCAAGCTCTTCTGCATCGATTTGGTCGTAATTTCCTTTGTGAGCATCGGATTACCAATTCTTCCAGCAATCAAACTTTCATACGACTCTAACATGGCGACAAGAGATGCCTTGTGTTGCTTTGCCACCTCAAGAGAAAGATGTTGACCATTCTGAATGTTCAAGGTCACATTACACTGCAGATTTGTAGTATTTTGCTTCTGAGGGCTAGGTGTGTTGCTGTTTGGATCAAAGCTTGAGAATGATGAAGTAGATCCACCACTTTGAGTTGTAGTACTTGCATTTGGACTTGCAGGACCATTAGCACTAAATGCAGTACTAATCTTTGGACTTTGACTCGGAGTGTCCTCAAACTTGTTCCCTCTGTAGTACAAACTGACATCTTGCTTGGCATTTGGATTTGTCATGATAGCAGTCTTCTGAATATCCAGCTCTTGTTCTTCAATCTTCTAGATAAACTGAGCCAAGTTCATACTCTCAGTCTTCCTCATGAGTTTCACAATCATCAGATAAGTTCCCCACTTCTGTTGGGGTAAAGCCTCTGCTAACTTATCAACCCACTCATCATCATCTTTCTGAACATCCAATCTTCCCATTTCTAGAACTAGATGACAGTATCTATCTATTGTCTGTTTCGTGGTTTCATGGTCAAATGCAGTAAGCATGTCAAATGACTTCTTCAATAAGGCCTTTTTGTTTTTTGATCATATCAGCACTCCCTCTGAATTTCTGAATTAATGCCTCCCAGATTGATCTAGCAGTTCCGTTATGTTGGAGTAAGACAAAGATGTCTTCTTTAACTGCTTGCTGTAAAATGCTGATCATCATCTTTTCACTAGTATATTTCAGCTTATCAACTTCTGTAAAATCATTTAAACCCTTTTCCAACCCACGCTCATTCTTGGGTCTCTCATAGTCTTTCAGCAGTGAACACCAAGCATCGAATCTGTAGGCTTGAACCCAATTCTCAAATCGGTTTTCCAACCCTGAAAATCCTCAATATACATCAACTTTGGTGATTTCTGAATAGTACCCGTTTCATTTTCACTGTATACGGTCTCAGCAGCAGTGACAAGTGCAACCGGAGTCGCAAAAGCATTGTAAAACTCTTCGGCCATGATTTGATAACACGTTTTTCAATAACAGTGACTTATGAGCAAAATAGTAGGTTGAGATGATATCACAGGTAATCTGGAGCGAAATCAAGGGTTTGGGGCGAAATCAGGGGTCTTTGGAGTGAAATTAGGGGTCTTGGGTGGTCTTTGGGGCGAAATCAGGGGTCCTGGGTGGTCCTATGAGCGAAATCAGGGGTCCTGGGTGGTCCTATGAGCGAAATCAGGGGTTATGGGTGGATCTATGAGCGAAATCAGAGGTTTAGGGCACCTTGGAGCGAAATATGGTGTATCTTGGAGCGAAATCAAGGGTTGTCCATATGAGCGAAATCAAATCGGAAGGTAATTTGGTCCATTTTTAGTCTGAATTTCAGTGTGAAACTTTCAAGGATTTGTCTATGATCAATTTTCTATGATCTGTGAAATTTTAGTCCGATTCTAACCGTGAAATCTTCCTGAATAGATAAAAGAAGGTGTAGAAGATAGAGAATGAAGCTGCAATGGCAAGAACTCCTCGTCCTGAGCTCTGATACCACTTGTAGGATCGTGTGCTGACCCAAATGAGTCAATCGGAGGTGTTCTAATCCGTTTCAGGTGCGGAATAACAAGAAACGGACATGAAAAACAGCTTGTTCTACTAAATCTTGCCTTGTATATTGATTTCACATTGGTTACAGGTCAAACGGCACTTCGGCAGCAATTCGGTACCGGAAACAAGACGTGTTACCACTGATTTCGCCCAAGAGACCTATATATAGTGTTGTTGATTTCGCTCATAGTGACATGATGTCCATTGGAGCGAAATCAGCATCCTGATTTCCCATATAGTGAGATGTCCATATATGTGAAATCAACTTTCTGATTTCCCACATAGTGACATGTCCATATATGTGAAATCAACTTTCTAATTTCCCACATAGTGACATGTCCATATATGTGAAATCAACTTTCTAATTTCCCACATAGTAACATGTCCATATATGTGAAATCAACTTTCTTGGGAAATCACCGCTACTACTCTATATTCCCGTACAATGCGCCCTAATCTAACATTCTAAGACTAAGACTCGATACAAGACGAAGTCGACAGATGTATGCACCAACAGATAGATGATTTCTTGTGAAGTTTTGGAAAAATTTTGACTCAAGAGAATGAATTGTGTTTTGTTTTTGTTAATCACCTAAGGATAGGTGATTGGTATTGTATTAAGAATCTAAATGCAAATTTTCTTGCGTTAGGGTCCTAGGAAGGCTATAGACTAGGTCAAGAGCATTACTAGTAACCTAATTCCCTATAACTATGAGCTTTGATACCAACTCTTCTGTCACACCCCGACCGCGTAATACAACAAACTGCGGCGGAAACTTCGGGGAGTGTTGTAACAGAATCATTGTTTCATAACACATGGTAATTGAAGTTTTGTTTCATTTCATTATTAGACACATTGTTTTGATACAAACCAAATAAGTACAATAATGGTACTTTCACGTTTTAAAGTCACTAAAGCCCGTATCCATCCTACTATGTGAGGCATACAATCAACAATACTTTCACGTTTTAAAGTCACTAAAGCCCGTATCCATCCTATGTGAGGCATACAATCAACAATCGTCACATCAAAGAACCTGAAACATATATGAAAACAGTCAGCATAAAAATGCCGGCGAGTACATAGGTTTTATATGTCAAATTCATGGCTTTAAATCCATATTGCAATACCTCGTCCAACTACGAGAGTTGTCGAGTATGTACCTTGAAATAAAAATGTGTTTGATATTGCAATATGTTTCAACTTTACAAGTTGATATAAGTAAAACTAAAACCATTGTAACCAAGAATTTTGACTGAAAACATTTGTCTTTGTAAAACCAAGTAGTGAATCGTCTTTGAAAGTAAACATTGTATGTTTATATCTTTAAGTAAACCTCGTTGTGTGTCATCATTTGAAAACATTCGTCCAAAATCGTTCTAATAGTTTCAATCATTCAAATCGTTCAAATTGTCCGTGTTATAAACCATCGTTCAATCATTCGTCTTTTAATTGTGAAATACAACTTTTGGTCGTTCTTTAATGAATACATTCAAACCTGTGTTCTGACTTGACTATACCACCCATGGGGTATCTTTAATAGACCCTGAAAGGCCTCTTTAACAAGACTAACAAACCAACACATGATTTGTTAATCAAAAAACAGTTTCTGTCGTTACCCACATCACCCACCAAAGGGATAGTCCGATAACGGGATTTGTCAGATCCTATGGTACCATAACATACTACTGGTCGGCTTGAAAGTTCGTTCACATTATTGAAATCATCGTGTTTTATATAAACCATAGCATTTGTTTATGAAAAAAAGCATTTGCCATATATGAGTCACCCCAAAACAATTGAAAGCATAAAAGAGGGGAGCTATGTACTCACTTGAGATTGCAAGGTATCCTCGATTAAGTAAACTAACAAGCTCAGGAAAATTAAGGAATCAAGTGGCACCTAGTATCGGATCACTATGTTAATAAATCGGAACCTAAATCGGGAGATCGGATAGAATGAGGTCTTGTAAACCAAATGAGTGTTGGAACACATATGATATTGTTTAACAAAGCCTAAATTCTGAGTTGAAAGTAATCCTAAGTGCTTTTGACCCGTTAAGGCAGTTTACGCTACTTTAACGTGTCATTTGCGCAAATGCACGTTCGGATGGCCTAACTAGTCCTATGATAAGTATTATATGCCTAACATGTTTAATAATGTTGCATAATCAGTTTAAGTCTTAAAATTTAGGTTACATATGCTTAAATTGAATTTATGTGCAAAAAGGGCATTTTGGTCATTTTCCTAAGGCATATAAACTACCTATCATACGACTAACCAAACGAAGTGACCATAAGGTATAACCTCGGAAGGCTATGGTCACAAAATATGACTGGTAGGATCCTAATGATCGACCAAACGGGTCGGGTTCGAAAGTCTTAGCGGTTGTCGAGACCGCTTGACTTACAATCCTAATAAGCACTAAACTAAAAGTGACGAGTTAAACATGTTAAAACAAGTTTAACTAAGTTAGAGAACTGGTTTGATATCAAAAAAAAGTGTTTTGATACCCGAAAATAGTTTCGTCGCAAAATGCACATAATCGTGCATTTTGACCGAAACTTTGACTCGTCACTTCGACTAGTCAACGTGGTAATCAGTAGGCATAGTCGCCAGGGACTATAACCATCATGATTATGATCACGTTGCAAAGTTCAATTGAACTTTGACTTGACCAATTCATGTTTGACTACTGTCGCGTAGCGCGACCCCCTGCTGCCAGCTTTCAGAAATTTATAGAAATGGTCCCTGCAGCCCTTTTAACCCGTTTTCGACGCATTTAACCCCCGTTAACCCATAAATCAGGCTATACAAGGATGTTAAAGCATAGGGGACTTGAAATATGCTTGGAAATATCACGGATGTCGGTTCGTTTGGTCGTACGATCGCCTTTTTCGGTTAATTACGACGAAACTCGACCGGAAGCGAAAACGATCCAAATTGTGCGACGAATGGTATTTTTGCATTCCCATCACTAAAGTACAATATTCTAGTGATTAAAAAAAATTGGATGTCCGGATATGGTCAGAACGCAAGATATGCACGCATGTGCATACTTTCGCAGTCTTTGACCCTTTTAGTCCCTGTGATCAAATAAGTGCATTTTCACACACCAAACCCCTCAAAACTTATATCTAAGCTATGTTCAGGGTATTAAGGGTATGTTTAGCTTATGATCTTGTTCCGGAGTGTACGTTGCTATACGAATCGGCAGACTTTTGCAGTTTGTCGCAAATAATCCCTGTGATCAAATAAACTTGTTTTTGTCATACCAAACTCTTCAAAATTTATTTCTAAGTTATGTAAAGGTTATTTAGGGTATGTTAAGCTTATGTCACTGTTCCGGAGTGTACGTTCCATTAAACTGATTACGTTTGCAAAATAGTTTACGTAAAACTTCTAGAAAAGCTTCTCGAGTGTTCGAAATCATACGAATTTTGATATGTGTACTTGTCATATATAATTGTATAAATCCCGAGAACGAAACAAAAGATTTCATTGGATTCGTATTTGTAAGATGGTCATAGAGGCACACATGTCACAGTTACACACTTTAAGAACTGCATAAGCTTAATAAGATGATTAAAATCATTAAACCGTTTAGATGCATGATAAGAACAAGCAGGTAAAGCAAGTAACTGGTCTGATTGTTTCCACATACAATTCAACTTATGATAATATTCAGAAACAGGAATGCCGTTTTGACTAGATGAGTTAATCTTTTGATACTATTAAACACCACAGACCCATCTATCTTATCATAAGTTTCCTTTAAATCTTTCCACACATTAGAGGCAATTCTAGAATAAACAAAACCAAGATATAATTCTTCACACACAGAGTTAAGAATCCAAGTAAGCACAATAGAGTTGCACCTATCCCATTGTCTACCAAAACTTCATCTGACGTAGACCTAAGACAAGTACCATCAACAAAACCTATTTTATTTTTAACCTGGAGTGCAAGATACATAGCGTTTGACCAAATTCTATAATTCTCTGACCCTTTAAGTTTAACACTAACAATTGACAAATTAGCAGACTCACTAGGATGAAGAAACATTGGATCACCATTATCAATCTTGCTAACCAAAGTAGCACTAGTAGACGTCATATTATCAGTAGTAATCACATAATCATCACCAGGCATAGCAAACAGTCAAGAGTAGCACCAACAAAATGTAAGCAAACAAGCAGTCAAAATAACCAAGATTTTGCAAACAAGCCAAAATAGTCAAGCAACAGTTAAGACATGTAGCACAAAAAAACCAACAGAACACACAACGAACGCAATAGAGTGAACCCTCTCTGTGTCCTGATAATCAAACCGATCTTACTAAACCCGGTATCAATATGCCTTGACTCACAGACACAATGATGCAATAAAATATTTAAAAAATACGACGAGAGAAAGAACAATCTCACAGTGGGTACATACAACTCCAGTAACCAGATTCGTAACCTTCACTTAGGGTTACAAGCCTGATTATAAGCTAAAAACACCAAAAAAAAAATTCGGTCGGTTTGCCCTGTAACAGAGACCAACGAGAACCCTTCAATAGTCACACGGAAACCCTAAAGATAAGGGATTCAATCTTCTAAGATGAACAAAACACCTATTACCAGTCACACGGCTTCGTGGATTCCGAGGATACCACGAAGACAATCCAGAATCAGCAGAATAAAAAACCACCAAGACTCCTTAGATTCCCTTGAATCACACAAATCCATAGATCTGCGATTGACAGTTTCTCGGAAGCAGCAACGGAAAAATCGAATCACCCAGGAGCCATTTATGGCTCTGATACCATGTTAAGGACACGATATCTAGAAACAACAATCCTTTTTTATAAAATCACCGAGACGATTACAAAAACTGAAAGAACCTTCAAGATTATGATTCTCAGTTAACGCAAATCATCAACAAGATGATCATATATCAGCGAACAGAATTGCAACAATTGAACTCGAACAAACTACAGGTACAGTGACAATCAAACGCGGCTATGATCAGCTAGTCTCGAAGAAGAAACGCAGGACAGCAACAATCATACACGGCCATGATCAGTCAATCTCTAACAAATGGTCTGAATGTTCTAGAGAGAGACTAAGATATGTGTGCAAGAAAGATGAGATACATAAGAAGGCATCTTATTCTCCCTTTTATAAAACATAACCCTAAACAAAAAACTTGAGCTACACGCCTTTTTTCCAGCAGCCCAAATAAAAGAAAAGCCCAACTCGCAAAAAAGAAAGAATAAGCCCATTAGACAAAAAAACAAATATGAACAAATATTGAGTTAATACCAAGAGATTATATATATTTTGACAATACGGATATGGGCTTTGAAGAGTAAAACCATCAAGTGCATATATATTAAAGATGCAACTTCGAAGAGATCTGTCTATTTAATACATCTTCTTGTTACAATTTAATGTAATTTTTCATCTGACTCGTTTAGATATCATCCAATTTGCTTGCATGAAAATTTTAACGTTTGGTTATAAGAAATTTGTCTTGACTTGAACCAGAAATTTTAACGTTTAGTTACGAAAAATTTGATCACCAAAAAAAAAAGATAGAACCTATAGAAGAAAATCTTGTATCCACCACTAATCATATTTTCATGGCCGGCCCTGAAGGTAGGCGGGGAGGATCATCGGCCAGGGCCCGATATTTTGAAAGACACGCTATTATATATATAAAAAACTTCAATATGTATATGTAAAAATAAATAAATTAATTGGGTATACTCATACAAACACCAACATAGGCCCACTGACAGAACTATTTTTATGGTTTAGATTAGTATTAGCCCATTGACATTAGGCTTAGACCTTTAGTGAGCTCAATGCTCAATTTCGTTAGTTTCTAAAGACACATTTTTAAGCTCAAACAGGGTACATTAATTATTAGGATCGGCCCTTCATATTTTATAATGACATACATATAATATTATTGCTTTCACATAAAACATTAAACATTAGTGTGAAACGAAGTAAGCGAAGATGCATGATAGCAGCACGTGGAGTTGAGATTCCGCCAGTTAGTTTTCCGATTAAACAATCCAACAATGAAACCATCGGAGCTTCATTCTCTCCCTCACACACACTCCACACAACAAAAACACACACACCACAAGCTGTTGCTAGCTGTCATAATCCTTTATTCCATGTGATCCACCCCCCTATTTACATTCACTCCAACGTCATTCATCCATCCATCTTCCATTATTACAAGTGTTTTTTTAAGGGGCGGAACCTAGGCAAACTTTTTCGGTTGTTGGAATAAGATTTGCATGGCGCAATTGCCGCCAAAATCGCCAACAATGGGCCAGGATTCTGGCCCACTGTTCAACTGGATGGACGAGTTTGTAGATTTCTCGTCCGCCAGGAGGAACGCTCACAGAAGATCCACCAGCGATCCAATTGCCTTTGTTGAAGCTCCATTTGCTAGTGATGATGCCAACGACAATGATGAGTTTGGACGTTTGGATGATGAACAGCTTAGCTCTATGTTTTGCAACGAGTTCAACGCGAATCTCCAGTCCCTAAAGACGTCGTCTACCGCTTGTGACCAAAATAGCGACGAAGAAGAACCGAAACAACGGTCGCTGCAGCTGAAGAGTGAGCCCGGAGATATGGATGATGGTGTTGGTTATGAACATGATTCGGAATCCGGTAACCCGCGTGCTATGGTTTCCGGACACGGGGGCACCGTTGTTGATCCGAAAAGAGTTAAAAGGTACCAAGTGGCGGACCCAAGAATTATTTTCTGGGGATCGGAACAAAGTGTTCAACCAAATTTTCAAGAGGGGCGCCCGCCCACCCAAGCCAAAGCTTGGGTCCGCCCTTCATGTTCGTTAGTTTGATTATCAAACCCATGATGTTAATTACGGTTTTAACTGTATCAGGATATTAGCTAATCGTCAATCTGCCCAACGATCAAGAATCAGGAAACTGCATTACATTTCTGAACTTGAACGAAGCGTCACAACTTTGCAGGTTATCCATCTCTTCTGAAATTAATATACAAAAAAGGGTTTAAATGTTTTATTTTATTTGTTTTTCTTCAGGTTTTTAATTGCATGTTTATATCAACTAACATAAAAAAAAAATAATAATAAATCATTACTTATTCATCAATAGGTGAAATTAAAAATAAATATGAGCAAAGTTTATTTATTTATCACCTATATTATTCTTACCTATACATAACATATTAATGTCTAGGTATGCATTTAATTTAATTATTCTGTTAAACACATCAACAAATTAGTTTAGTATTTTTTATGTACACCGGCATATACGCATTTGTTAAATTATATCTTTGGCGAAGACGGAAGTGTCCACATTGTTATTATAGTTATTAATTAGTGTTTTGTAACCAAACTCAACATAACCAAAGTGAAAAGTTCTAAAAATTATGTGAATCACTTAAAAAAAAGTTAAATGATTTAAGTTTATTTTTTATTTCCTTTTTGTAATTATAGTTATTTAGTGTTTTGTAACCAAACTCAACATAACCAAAGTGAAAAATTCTAAAAATTATGTGAATCACTGATTAAAAAAAAGTTAAATGGTTTAAGTTTATTTTTTACTTTTCATTTTTGTTAATATAGTTATGTAGTGTTTTGTAAGCAAACTGAACATAACTGAAATGAAATTATATTTTTTGGCGAAGACGGAAGTGTCCACATTGTCGCCACGGGTAGCATTTCTGGACCATCAACGGCTGATTCTAAACGTCGATAACAGCTCGTTGAAGCAACGAATCGCGGCTTTGATTCAGGACAAGATCTTCAAAGACGGTAAGAACATATTCCATCTAGCTTTATTAACTTTTTTTACTGAATTAAAATCTGATCATTTGTTTCAAATTGCAGCTCATCAAGAAGCATTAAAGAAAGAGATAGAGAGATTAAGAAGAGTTTATCATGAACAAAACATGAACAAGGCCGATAAATTCGGCGGGACCACCACCACTGGTTCACCGATACCAATGACATCTCCGGCGCCGCCAGCCGCAGGATCCGATAATTGTACGGATGATTAACATTGGATCTGGGAAATAGAAGGATGACAAATGGGAGTGTGGGGTGGGGTGGGGTGGGGAGGGGTGCTGCTAAACTGCGCCCATGCAGGCCACGTGATGTGTTTTAAGGCTTTTGAGTGGTGGGGTGAGTGGTCCCATAATTGGCATGTGACTTTTATTATTGCCCGGGAAAGTGTAATTGTGTATTTTTAATTGTTTTATTACCTTTTTGTTTTTTTATTTTTTTATTTGTATTTTTAAGGGGTTTTCATACTAACCAGATGTTTTTGACGTCACGCGTTAAGCGGCGATTCAGGTTAGCTTTATAAAGTTACGATTGCAAGCACTGGTCATGTTAATAACACTATCATTCATTGATTATAATGTCGTGTATAGATGCGGCTAACAAAATTTAGGGCATCTAGAGGTACATGTTCAAGTCAGTAGCATGCGGTTACTATTAATTAGAAGTTTTCTAAGGTAAGCAAGTCATCACGCTGCTTATATACGCAACTAGTAATGTCAGTGAAAAAAATAGAAGAAAAATTCAGGAGTATCCTAATTTTTTTATGGTGCATTCATTCAGTAATCAACAAAACACGCTAATAAATAAAGTTAAACAAATACCCAGTCCGTCCTTAAGAATTCGAACGCCCTCGAGGGCCCTGTGCAAGTAGAAAACATAGGCCCTTAAATACAGACTTATTTATAAAAACAGTAATAAAATGATTTTTATGAGCCTTGAATATGAAAAAACTAAATAATCTATTTTTATTGCTTTTTTTTTGGGTTTTAAATTTAACTAGTGGTGTGTTACTCGCGACCTGCATCGAAGGTGTTAAAACTTGTAACGATATTAACTGATATTATTCTAAAGTGGGCTAAATTAAACATAAATGATATATAATCATATACTTTAAATACTATTCTAAGCATATTTTTATCTAATAAATGAGGATTAAGTGTGATGTCATATGGTCAAATTCACCCAATCTAAGACAATAATTTAGAAATGATGATGTCAATTTTAAAATCCATGATGTCATACCTCTTCAAAATTTTAAACAATAAATAAATGAAAAATAAAATTAAAAATTTAAATCCTGATTTAAGACAAGAACCGAGAGTAAATAACATCCCTGCAATTTTTTCATTGGACCAAACTTCTCCCCCAATTAAACCCTGGTTCTTTCTGTATGCTCCTTCTTGGGAGATCCAAAAAGTGTATGGATAAATGCAGCCTGTATCCATTCTTCTTTAAATACTTCATTATCATCTAAAGATATCATCATCATCGTCTACAGGAAGAGCTCTAATCGCCCCTGAATCCACTGCCTCTAACCGATTTCAATGACAATCGACTTTCAAAACCCTAGATTGCAACTGGAATCTTGTGATAGCTTATAACGACTGCTACATGGAGCCTCCTTTTAGGCGTTTGCAAACTTGAAAACGTATTACCGGAGCGACTATCCGTCGATTCCAACTTCTAAGTCTCCAGCTAAGGGTTTTATCGATGGTTATTTAGAGCATTAAAGATGAAGATGCCTCTGTTCGGAAATCCAAATCAACTGTGTGTCTTAATATACGAGTTTATTCTTCTTCATTCTAATTTTTTTGTTATCTTAGACATTCCGCAATTATTTTTTTATGCAGTCTTCGTATGTCAAATTTTATACAAGGGACTCATATCTTTGTTGATGCATTTTATGTGGATGCGACTCGATTCAGTTCGACTATGTTACGAAATAAAGACTGAAGCACGATATCCTCCGTCTTGATTCGGAATGACTTTATCTTTGTACGTGTCGTAAAACAGATGAAAGAATGCAATCTGTTAGTATGTGTATCAAGTTATGCAAGTCTGTTTGCTGCAGCTGATTCCACGAAAGATTATCATAGCCGAAGAACCTGAATCATACCCTTGATGTTTAGTCATGATTCCTGACGAATAACCTGACCAACGAAGAACATCATATGCATGCAAATTATAGAGCTTAACGAAGAACCTAGATTGATACCCACGAAAAACATCTTTCATGGACTTGATGTTTCGTCCAATACTTTCCACGAAAAACATAAGCCTATGAAGAACATAGTTCACATGTTTGGACGAAGAACATTCTTCACATGTTTGGACGAAAGACCCTTGTATTTTATGGGACTTACATCTTTCGTGGGCTAGCTTATTGGGCCCAGTACCTTTTCGTAGGGTTGCTGTTGTTTGTGTTATAAAAGGGACTTGCAGAACCCAGTTAGAAGAAGAGAGCACACAATGAGTTTGTGGGAACATTATCTTGTATAATCTCTGTAAAAAAATTCTTTTGGTTGAATATATTTGAGCTTAAACTTTGAAACTTCTTTTTGTATTTTGTGTGTTCTTTGCTTGGTTGCATACCCGCTTGGATTCCGCACTTACGGGTGTGTTCCATAACAAGGATACAGCTGTTCTAGATCCTCCTCTAGGGACCTACAAGTGGTATCAGAGCTTTGGCTCTCTTCCTTGTTAAAACCAAGCTATTGGTTGTGTTTTTAAGCAAGCTCTTGAAAGTTTCTGAGAATTTCTTTGAGTTTTAGAACAAGATATTCAAGTTTTTCAAGCTTTTTGAAAGTAAAATGGGTTAAATATTTGGAAAAACTTGTCGTTTGTTAAAAATTTTCATAAAAACCTTGTTAAAACACATCGTGACATGTTAAAATTCGGTTATTCTTAAAATTTTTGCAAAAATCTTGTTTCGCCAATTTTTCCGGTGAGGTGTTTGGCCGGAAAAGTGACCAGAATTTCATTGTTGAGAAGATAAGATTCAAAATTTTACTGAAAAAGGATATTTTCTGTTTTCTATTGGTGCATATTTCGTACGTCTGCCACTGTGCGAATAATTAGATAGAGCGTGTGTTGAATATTGTATAGAATAGAGAAATTTGGACACGGTTTTGATAATGTAAAGGTCCATCCAGACGGATGACCATCCGGCCGGATGACAATCCGGACGGATGGACACATAGGTAGTTGTCTATAAATACGGACTTGGGGTTCCCATTTGGAGAAGCTTTTGGATCCCAGAGGGGACATGCTGTCCAACTGGTCTCGTGGTGCTGTAAAGTTGAATAATCAATAGAGACCAGATTGTAAGTGACTGTTCGGTGTCTTATCTATCTTCTACTCCTTTCTTAGTCGTAATAAACGCACTGAACACGTCGTTTCAGGACCGAGGCTCTGTCAAACTCGCTGGTTCATGGATCAGCATTGTCTACTGTTAACCAAAACTGGGTATTCACCAACCTCCTTTTCATATTCAGAGGACCAGATTTTGGCTAAAATAGAAAAAGCTCACCAACTTTCACAGCTTTCAATTCCTGCGAAATACTATTCCTTACGAAAACCTTGTTTTGTCTTGTACTGTCTCACGAAAAAAAACACACACCACAAAAGATTAATACATTTTTCATTGAATTTTATATCCAAACACTCCCCACGAAAAACCTTGGCATAACGTTTCAGGAAAAACATAGTTCGCCCCTCTAGTATTTCGTGGACTAGTATACTTCATGGACTATGATTTAGAATTGGGCCTCACGAAGAACAATTGGACTCAAGATTATTATTTGTGGTGATTTTGGCCTATTTTCACAAAAGGCCCTTCATATTATTCGTGGGTTTGTTTTTAAACATCTTTCGTGGACAAAGAGCTTTTTAAAGGCAATTTGTTTTTTTCGTGGGTTCTCATTTTTCGTGGATATCAAGTATTTCACAGAAGCTTCACGGTGAGTTCATAGTTGTGTCTCAAGTTGATCAATTGCAGTCAATCATGAGTACAGACTAGTGGGGTTGGAAACCTGACCCTAACACGGATAATATGTATATGAGTAAGGGATTAGTGCCTTCATGTGCTCAGTCTCCCACACCCTTGTCCTCATCACAAGCGAGTTCAATTACGGCAAATCAGTGGGCATTGGTTACTAACCAAAATCAAAGTATTCAAAGTCTTCTTTTGAACGAAAATGAAACCGGAAGTAACAACCGTCTACCAAAGCTCATGCATATGAACGAGTATCCCGGATGGCAAGATAGATTTCATACGTATATTCTTGGGCAAAACACGAAGTTGTGGTTGTCTTTTACTTCGGATTTCGATCAAGCACTTGGAGAAGCCAGTTCAAATGCCGCGTCATTTGCGGATCTTACTACCGATGAGAAGAAGGCATATGATTTAGAGAAGAAGGCGTTCTCAATTCTAACTCAATCCTTAAACAAAGATATCTATCATTAGTTTGCGAGTTTCAAAACTACAAAAAGGTTATGTGATGCCTTAAAGGTGTGAGGTCAAGGAAATGTGGCATCACGCAAACTGAGACATGATTTGCTTAAAAAGGAATTCGACGGCTTCATGTGTATGGAAAGAGAGTCGCTGGGAGATATGACAAGTCGATATTATCATCTGCTGAGTGAGTTGGGTAATTATGGGGTAATGGTAACTCCAGAAGAGCTTGTCGCAAAGTTTGCCGATGCGTTGCTGTAACACCCCATGTTACGAAAGTCAAATACAAGTCAAAGTCAAAGAAAGAAAAGATTGCTAATTGCGATCTGTCACTCCTTGCTTGATACTGACTTGTGCTTCATTGACTTGTAATCGAATCTTGTATTTTATTGCTTTAGTTGTATTATGTGGAGTATCTATTAATAATCAAGGTTTAATCAATGTTTATCGCTCTACCGCTAATCGCATCGCATTCGCAACTTGATTAACAGATTCTGAATATTGATTTACGTGTGTGTGCTATTTATGTGTTACTTGTGCATGTTTACTTTATGTTAGTGGTGATTAATCAAAACGCAATCGCAACTCTATCCCAACTTAATCGCAAACGCTAAACGCAAGTTATTTAGGATGATTGTATGTTAGATATAGTATTTGTCTGGCTATTATTAATCTATCGCATCGCGTAATCAACCCTCGCTCAAACGCATCGCAACGCTCAAAAACGCAAAATAAAACGCCAAAACTCAACTCGCCCGACCACTCAATCGAATGACCATTCGATCGAATGGTCATCCGAACGGATAACCATTCGATCGAATGGCCATCCGATCGATGTGCCATCCTATCCGACACTTGTGCCACTTTCCTCTTTTGGCAACCTATAAATACCCCTATCACATCACAACAGTGATGTGACAGCTCTCTCGTTCGACCAGCACGCTCAAGCCCTCTTTTCTCTCGATTTCTCGCGATTCTTGTAAGTTTTCAACTCAAATCTTGAACATCTATCATCTACACACACTTCTTCATCATTTTCACCTTTGAATCTTAACTTTTAACCGTGAAATCAGCGGATTTATGGTGTTCTAGGGTGATGTCATCATGGAGTTCTTATGAACTTCAAGTTTACCTCATTCCACCAAGAATAACTCAGATCTGAAGGATTTCCACATGAATAAACATTGTTTTCGCATAGATCTAAGCATTTCAAAGTTAAATGGATTGAAAGATACTTCTCCAACTTTCTTTCAACTCTTTTACACTCAATGCACTCAAAACCGATAGAATCGGAGCTCGTTCAGGCCTTCTACTCGATTCTTAGTGAAGTGTCGGTCTGAGATCTGATTTCCTATCAAAGGGACAACCGATTTGGGGTTGAACATGAACCACCGTCACGAACAGTAAACTGATCAGACCGGGGTGATTCCCACTTCGGTCGGAGGACTTAAACTTAACGAGGTTCCGTTGTTTAATACATTGTCATACCGTCTCGATCAAACCGCAAACTTTTCAAAATAATCAAGTTTGAAGATGATCAGATCGTTGGGATGGATTGCCGTCCGATCGGATTGCCATCCGATCGAACAACAATTCGATCGGATTGCATTTTAGCCTCTAACACTTTACCAATTTTCAAACTTTCAAAAGATCTGAATGTCGAACGGATTGTCGCCCGATCGGTTGACGTTTGGATCTCCAACACTTAAACATTTTTGTAATTTTCAAAGATCATTTGTTTCTAACGGATTGCCATTCGATCAGAAGACTATCCGATCGAATGACCATCCTGCTGTGAACTTGTTCTCAAACTGAAATGTCTGGCCAATCGGATCGTTATCCGATCGAACGACTGTTCGATCGATCGACCGTTCAATCGATCGACCTGAAGGGTAGAGATACTTCTCTGTTTTCAAAGTGCTACAACGAAAACTTCAAAGCCATTAAACACAAACACATCCATCCCAAAAGAATGTCAATCCGACCGAATGTCCATCCGATCGGATGACCATCCGATCGGATTACCATTCGTCACTTAGTCCTTTCGCACTGTTTAATGCGCCGTTCATCGCTTATGCTATCGTTAACTGTTCAGGCTAATCTCTCAGCGCTCCCTTCAATCCAAGAGAGTGTTTATTTACTTAAACACAATCTGTGAGTATACTCGAACCCTTTTTGCTTTACGCACTTTTGGGTGTTACATACGTTACTTATTCAAATCACAATCGACACACAAAGCAAACACTATTTATACGCTGACCGTTATTGCATGCTACGTGTTATTCGATGAATGCTTGTATGTTATGTTTACACAGTGATTGTTGCCTGACACCTTAGCAACGATAGTACTATAGTTTGGACTCAGCACCTGTCGTGGACAAGGGTTGTTAAGGGCTTTACATCACGTGTCCCAGTGGGGATATGTGTTGCGCATTCTACAAATCGCATTCACGTCTGTGCATATTTCATTGTCGATAACCTACTAGCTTTCACTTTGCTACATGTTACATGCTGGTTATGCGTAAACGATTTTGAACTCTATTATACTATTAAACTTGTATGCTCACCTTTACACTATGTGTATTGACCTTTATTTTAACTTATGTGACAGGTGTTTAGAATGCTTGTGTTTTGCTGCTATGTGGAAATCAAGCTAGGATGGAGTCTTAGAAACAAACCTAAATAAAATCTGAGTTGTCGGAGTGGATATTTGTCTTTGAGAACATCGTCTGTAATAACTGTTTTTATTTTATATTTTTGTGGTATGGGACATGAACCTTTAATATATTATAATTAATAGTTGTTATGGATTCTCCTGGACAATCTGTTTCGCTCAGTGCCGTGCCCCGATGATTCCGCCATCGGTTAGGGTGTGACAGTTGCCAGTTCAATGGAATGGATTCTTGGAGATTCTGAAGTATAATGGCACTTTGGCTTCGACCAACATCCATGATTTCATTAAGCTTTTGGAGAACAAAAATCAAGAAGAAATCAGGAAGGCAAAAAGAGTTCCGCCACAAAATCCTGAAATGTATTATGGAAATTGTGGAGGTACTAGCACTGTTGCAAGACCTGCTCAACATGCTCAGCTACAAACGACTTTTGTCTCAAGCACCGATATGTGTGGAACACCACAACCAGTTGTCTCAGAGCAAAGCTGTCGGTCTACTAGAGTACCATTATTTCTTGATCCAAACTACAAAGGTCAACAACAAGTTTGTTATGGAAACACTTCATCAACAGTCAATGCTGGTCAGTCAACTAATCCAAATACAGTTCGGCTAGACACTTCAAGTTTCTCAAAAGTGAGTGTTGAGGTGGGAAAGGAACATATGGAGCTCTTAAACACTTTGATGAGCACATACTGTAGGTTAGTAGCAGGGCAAATTGGAAACAACAGTTTAACTTAGGAAGATTGATGTGTAGTAAAATACATATATTTGTCCCGTGTATATTGTATAATTTTTGTATAGTTTTTATTTGTTTTTATTTAGTTTTAGTATTATATTACATTATTTTGTGTTGGGTCAGGTTCTGGTGCAAATGAAGTGAAAACGAGTAATAATTAAATGACCAGCCAGTTGGGCAGAGTGGGGTGCCAGAGACCGAAGGAAATTCACCGCTATTTTCTATGAGTGGACCGAATCCGCTATCTCTAACAATAAAAAGCTGCTCTCATTTGATATTATTATTAGTATTGGAGTATTTTGTGGGTTATGAAAGTGCAGCTAATTACTTAAATGTGATGGAGTTTTGGGCATGTGTGCATCATCCCTAATCTACATATACATATAATAACAGCCTTGGACGATTACAAAAAGATCATATGCATATGTAATTCACTTTGGAAATACATCAAAGTAGATGCACGTACACTTCAAGAGGAAATTTATTGGGCTTGGCAGGCCCACCACAAGACATTATAGCCAGCAGATATAGTGTGAACCATTGATTTTGGGCCTGTTATGCAAACCTCATTCGAGATGGATCCATGCGGGACGCAAATTACACCAACAGAATGTTGGGAATTTCGTGTAACTTTTAGAAAATAATTTTTATCAATTTGTCAAACAAACTGAACGCAGCGGAAAACATGTACACGAGGTTCGGTTCTAAACCGATTCCACCAGTGATCTCATTACAATCAAAATAGGTTATATAAAATTAAAGAATCGTGACATCCAAGTAAGACACCTTGGTTCAACGAACGATCTCGCTAGATGATCGTTGACCACGAAATTTGATTTGTTCGTTTGAAACGCTTTCAAACGAAACCTAAATCTAAAGAGAATAAAGTTCAAAACCTTACCTTATGCGTAATCAAAGAAACAAATGACTTGTTTGTAAATTGTTGCTTCTCCTTCTTTTGTTCTTTTGCGACAGCCGATCAAAAATCAATACTGAAGTTCCACAAAATTGAAGTTACGTATATTGTTTCTGTTTCTTGAGGACTTTTTGAAAAGCCTCCACCAAAAAAAAACCTATGGAACCTTCTTGTTCTTTTATTTCCAACGATAGATGATAAGCCCAAGTATTTGATATCCATTATAACTATATGGATGCATATATGAGATTAAATTGGAAGTAGTTAAAGATATAATATGTATATCTTTTATTATAACCAATATCAGAATTGTAATCTAATCACAACTCCACATAATTATCTCATAATTATAACAAGTATCTCTCTTTTTAATTATCTAAATAATTAACAATATATATATATATATAATATTATAATTAACAAATCAATTATAATATTAAATCCGGCTCTCCGTAATTATTCTAAATAATTACATGTTTCTTTCATTACGCTTATTATTTCGTGATCCGGTGATTAACGATTAAAACACCGTTACATGTTCGTTGCCCAAAGTGTAACTCTTTGGGTCGTACCTTGACGGCAACATTGAATTATAAACGACAATTGAACATTATATCCAACAATCTCCCACTTGGTCGATTGGCCGATTAAGTTTCAATGTACACAATAGTGGGTGCCTAGCTGCATCATATTGCCCCCGGCAAGGTATGACAAATTTATGTCAACTAATTCTTTGCACTAATCAAACCTTTGGTTATGCAAATACTATAGCCCGGGTTATCGACTCATTTATCCCTCTGTATTGAACACTTGTTGAACATGAGACATGGATTCAATTCATTCTCATATATTATTCAACCATTTCTAATTTCGTTCATGATTTGAAGTGGTTTATCAAACTACAACTAGTTCGAGCGTGGCCACGCGTTTAACACCAGTTCAAATCAACGAAAGGCGCCAGAGTGTTCCTCTCCTAAGTATAGAAGCACAGATCCCTTTGGCTACAAACAACTCCCACTAAACTTCAGATCATTCCCAAAACTATCCTTATTACTGCCAGTTACGTACAGCGTTAGATAGAATCAAAGAGCAATCATTCATTTAAGTTAGTTCTAGTATGTACCGCAGGTCTAAGGATACAATGATCGTACCTATTCAAAATGTCTTATGACTAAGATCCATGAAGATCATTTTGAAACGAGTTACGCCCAATATGATTCAACTAATCATATCAGTGAATATGGTTCTCAACACTTTGAGTATCCATGATATGGATCAACCATCTAATTCACAATAGTCTTTTACCAGATTGGTTCTCACGAATCTGATAGACTACAGACATTTTAGAATACAATATTCATAGATACTTAACGTACTAATATTTGAACACAAATATAATAGTTTAAAAGACATTCAACCATTAAATTCAAATAAACATAAAATATTGTTTACAGTTCAAAATGCACCAAATTACTAAATTACAAAATCAGACCCACTGTCTAGCATATCTAAGACCTATACTATCTGCATGCTTCTCGTGTTTCACTTGAGGTATAGGCTTAGTAAACGGGTCCGCTAGATTCTGATCAGTATCAATTTTCTCTACTACGATGTCTCCTCTTTCCAAAACTTCCCGTATGTAGTGGAATTTTCTGAGAATATGCTTCGTGCTGTGATGCGACCTTGGTTCCTTTGCCTGAGCAATTGCACCTGTATTGTCGCAAAATATCTCGATAGGCTTCTGTATGCTTGGTATAACTTCGAGATCATCAATGAACTTTTTCATCCAAACAACCTCCTTAGCAGCTTCTGAAGCCGCTATATATTCTGATTCAGTGGTCGACTGGGCCACCACGCTTTGCTTAGAACTCTTCCAAGTTATAGCACCACCATTTAAAGTAAAAACATAGCCTGTCTGAGATCGTGAATCGCCACGATCTGTTTGGAAGCTTGCGTCAGTGTAACATTTTACTTTCAGCTCTTCTTCCAAACCGCCAAATATCATAAACATATCCTTAGTTCTTTTTAAGTACTTTAGGATATTTTTCACAGCAATCCAGTGACTTTTACCAGGATTCTGTTGATATCTGCTAGTCAAGCTCAGAGCAAACGATACGTCCGGTCTAGTACATAACATGGCATACATGATGGAACCGATAGCAGAGGCATATGGAACCTTTTTCATATCCTCTTTATCTTTGTCCAATTTGGGACACTGATGACTATTCAGTACGGTTCCACTTGCCATTGGCAAGAGACCCTTCTTGGAATCTTGCATCGAAAAGCGCCGAATGACCTTATCGATATACGTACTTTGACTAAGTCCAAGTAGCCGCTTAGATCTATCTCTATAAATCTTTATTCCTAGAATATAAGCAGCTTCTCCAAGATCCTTCATTGAGAAACATTTACCAAGCCAGGATTTAACATCCTGCAGCATTGGGATATCGTTTCCAATGAGAAGTATGTCATCTACATACAGGATCAGAAAAGTAATAGAACTCCCACTTGCCTTCTTGTAAACACATGGCTCATCATCGTTTTTGATAAAACCAAATTGTTTGATTTTCTGATCAAAACGAAGATTCCAGCTTCGAGATGCTTGTTTCAATCCATAAATGGATTTATTCAACTTGCAAACTTGCTTTGGATTCTTAGGATCTACAAAACCTTCAGGCTGCTCCATATAGACATCTTCTGTAAGGTATCCATTTAGGAACGCGGTTTTGACATCCATTTGCCATATCTCATAGTCATAATACGCGGCTATGGCAAGTAGAATCCTAATAGACTTAAGCATGGCTACTGGTGAGAAGGTTTCCTCATAATCAACTCCTTGAGTTTGAGTAAATCCTTTAGCAACCAACCGAGCCTTATAAGTTTGCACATTTCCATCCATGTCTGTTTTCAACTTGAAAACCCATTTACTTCCTACAGTCCGACATTCGGGAGGAAGTTCAACCAAATCCCAGACTTGGTTGTCATACATGGATTGCATCTCGACGCCCATGGCTTCGAGCCATTTTTCAGATTCGTTACCTGAAATCGCAGCTTTGTAGGTTGAGGGCTCTTCTTGATCTATTGTCAAGACGTACCTATCAGGTGAATACCGATTAGGTTCATGACGATCCCTCGTACTTCTGCGGACGCCTAGTGTTACATCAGATTCCTGAATCCTCTCAGGTTCAGGTTCAACAATATTTTGTTGAGAGGCAGATTCGACTATTGGTTGATTAATTTATGGTTCTCGAATTTCCTCAAGATCCACAAGATTATCTCCAATTCCTCGCGCCATAAGCTCATCCTCTAGGAATGTTCCTCGACACTTAGTGAAAACTCTATTTTCAGCAGGATTATAGAAATAATAACCAACCGGATATGCATATCCAATGAAAACAACCTTTTCACCGCGAGGATCAAGTTTGTCCGAAGACTCACTGGTAACATAAGCGTTACATCCCCATATGCGAAGGTAAGAGACTTTAGGTGGTTTACCATGCCACATCTCATATGGTGTCTTTTCTACCTTTTTAGTAGGAGCAATATTCACAAGACGTGTAGCAGTTTCAAGAGCATAACTCCAAAAGGAGTGTGGTAAGTTTGTACGACACATCATTGATCGAACCATATCTAATAAGGTTCGATTTCTCCTCTCAGACACACCATTGAGTTGTGGTGTTCCGGGTGGAGTTAGTTGGGATATAATCCCACACTTCTTGAGATGTTTATCAAACTCTTGATTAATGTATTCACCACCTCGATCGGATCGAAGTGCCTTAATCGTTTTCCCTAGTTGATTCTGTACTTCATTTTGGAATTCTTTGAACTTTTCAAAGGTTTCATGTTTAAACTTCATAAGATAAACATATCCATATCTACTATAATCATCAGTAAATGTAACGAAGTATCTTTCCCCGTTCCTTGACATAGTCCTGAATGGACCACATACATCAGTATGTATGAGTCCTAACAGGTCTTTGGCCCTTTCACTAGTTCCGGTAAAAGGGGCCTTAGTCATCTTGCCACTTAGACAACATTCGCATAAATCATAAGTCTCCTGACCCGTGGATTCTAGAATCCCTGCGGTCTGGAGCTTCCTCATGCGATTGATGTTAATATGGCCAAGACGACAATGCCAACGATATGTTTGATTAAAGCTAGTTTTAACACGTTTAGAGGAAAGAGAGCATACTATATTATTTGATCTATTGTTAGAAGTATCTATTTCATAGACACCATTGTGAGGCTTAGCCTCAAAATAGAACACACCATTTAAAAATGCAGAAATGTTACCATTAACAATATCAAAAGCATAATTAAAACCTTGTTCTCTTAAAGCAGAAACAGAAATAATATTCTTAGTCAAACTAGGAACGTAAAAACATTGTCTAATGTAATAAACAATCCAGAAGGTAATTCAAGAATAAATTCTCCAACTGCCTTCACAGCAACATTCTGCCCGTTCCCAACGTGCAGCTCTAAGTCACCCTGCTTCAGCTTCCTAATCCTTTTTAGTCCCTACAAATCATTACAAATGTGAAAACCACATCCAGTGTCAAACACCCAAGATTTGCTCGAAAAGGAAAATAGATCAATAACATGTATACCTGAGGATTCTCCAATCTGCAGCTTCTTAAGCTTCAACTCAGCCAGGTACTTGGGACAATTCCTCTTCCAATGCCCGATCTCATCACAGTGAAAACACTTGGCATCTTTATGAGGCTTTGCCTTCAGAGTGGCAACCTTTTTGCCTTTGCCCTTGTCTTGCTTACTCGCCTTGCCTTTTCCCTTGGATTGCTTCTTCTTGGTAATTCTTCCTTCCCTGATCGCCAGCACTGAATTGCCCTTAGTTGGGATGTTTGTCTCAGCAGTTTTTAGCATCTGATGCAACTCTGGGATCGTTATTTCCCACCCATTCATGTTATAGTTCAAAACGAACTGATGATATGAATTGGGTAGCGAGTTAAGGATCACATCCGTGGCTAACTCATTACTAAGGGGTGCGTTCAGACGCTCCAGTTGATCAACGAAAGACTTCATTTTCAGTACATGAGAACTGACCGAAGTACCTTCCTGCATGCGACATGTAATGAGAGATCTCATCACCTCAAAACGCTCATGACGAGCTTGCTGCTGAAACATGTTTTTCAGCTGCTCACTCATCTCATATGCTCCCAAGTTTTCCAGATTCTTTTGAAGTTCTGGAATCATCATAGCAAGCATAAGACATGTCACATCTTGGGAATCATCAACATGATTTTCCCATGTCCTACGGGCTGCACCCGTATTAGCAGCAGGTGCTTCGGGAATTGGTCCTTCAAGGACATAAGCCTTTTTCTCCGCCCTGAGAACAATTTTCAGGTTGCGGTACCAATCCATGAAGTTAGAATTATCAAGTTTAGCATTTTCAAGGATGGACTTAAGCGAGAATTTAGTGTTATCAGAATTGTTTGTAGACATCTGTAGAATTTAGAAGAAAATTTTATTAGTAATTTTCATGCATTAACCTAATTCAATTTTGACCCAAGATATACAAAATTTTAGGAATTAGGATGAGATCCCATCTCTCCATAACTCAGTGAATGGACTTAGCACTCTTCACTGGCATAGATTGAAGGGTAGGTGACGATCACCAATTGTGTCAGCTACACAATTCTCGGTTTGGGGTCGCATGACGAGTGTTGTCAAGCATTGGTACGTTAACCCCAACTACACCCACTTTCACAACCGTAGAAGACGAATGCAGGGTAAACACTAACATTTGCTCTCGTGTCGCAAAAGTGATATTTGTCCTCAAATCAGAACTGTAGCCCGGCCCATGTAAGCATGGAAATCGCGGAACTACCCCTAACCAAAACCGTAGGCCTGGATGCAGGGTAAACACTAGCACCAGGGGTTCGGATAGATCAGTTCGGGTGTTCTTAATTCAGGGTGGCGTAGAATATCGATTTTAGTTTGGGTTATATTTTAAAATTACCAGTTCGGGTCGTTTTAAAATACTTGTACGGCCTATGGCATGAACATAGGCTATACAATTCCTTTGTAAAATTCAATTTTACGTTTTAATTTGTGACGATTTGAAACACCTTTCAATCACTCGACCGATTAATTTTAAATACCCTATTTAATCTAAGTTGGTCGTGTCGCAAATTTATTTTAATTAATAACATTTATTAATTACGGTTTTCAAATTAACTTTTAATTTTTGAAAAACCAATTTTGATTTTTGTATTTTAAAATAAATTGTTTATTTTAATTACCTATCCAATACTTAATAAACCTTTTATTAAAATTGCCGTTTTAATGATCGTGTATTAGTTATTAATTTTATGGCGTAATAAACATCTCATGGCAAAACGCAAAATAAATAAATAAATATGCAATTCCGGGTTCATAATATGTTCGGTTCGTTCGAGCCCAAGAACGTGAACCGAGCCCATTAAGTGTAGCACAAACCCTTTTGTGCTCCCACTTAATCTTGGATCCAATCCTAAAAAAACTTCCTTTTTTGTTTGTTTAAATTTCCGATTGGAAAAATTTAATGAGTTCTTTTTTTTTAATAAAAAAAATATATCGCTTTCATATTAAAATCATTATTTCAATATTTCCAACTTTTTAATTTATTTAACCGCGTAGCTAAAAAACTAATTTAGTACGCGTGTCATAAAAAAAATTCTAAATCCGGATTTGCATAGTACGATCATTAAGCTAAACGAAATAGGTTAAGGCCAAAAATTATTTCAAAGAAGACTTTGACAAGTGTTAGTTTTGGCCTTAATACAAACTTGCCTATAACTATTGTACGCGACAAGTTCCTATGCCAAATCTACTCGATTTTAAGCATGCAATCCTATAAACTATTTTATCAAAAATAAACCTACTTTGATTTGTAAGGTGGCTCTGATACCACTGTTGGGAATTTCGTGTAACTTTTAGAAAATAATTTTTATCAATTTGTCAAACAAACTGAACGCAGCGGAAAACATGTACACGAGGTTCGGTTCTAAACCGATTCCACCAGTGATCTCATTACAATCAAAATAGTTTATATAAAATTAAAGAATCGTGACATCCAAGTAAGACACCTTGGTTCAACGAACGATCTCGCTAGATGATCGTTGACCACGAAATTTGATTTGTTCGTTTGAAACGCTTTCAAACGAAACCTAAATCTAAAGAGAATAAAGTTCAAAACCTTACCTTATGCGTAATCAAAGAAACAAATGACTTGTTTGTAAATTGTTGCTTCTCCTTCTTTTGTTCTTTTGCGACAGCCGATCAAAAATCAATACTGAAGTTCCACAAAATTGAAGTTACGTATATTGTTTCTGTTTCTTGATGACTTTTTGAAAAGCCTCCACCAAAAAAAAACCTATGGAACCTTCTTGTTCTTTTATTTCCAACGATAGATGATAAGCCCAAGTATTTGATATCCATTATAACTATATGGATGCATATATGAGATTAAATTGGAAGTAGTTAAAGATATAATATGTATATCTTTTATTATAACCAATATCAGAATTGTAATCTAATCACAACTCCACATAATTATCTCATAATTATAACAAGTATCTCTCTTTTTAATTATCTAAATAATTAACAATTATATATAATATATTATAATTAACAAATTAATTATAATATTAAATCCGGCTCTCCGTAATTATTCTAAATAATTACATGTTTCTTTCATTACGCTTATTATTTCGTGATCCGGTGATTAACGATTAAAACACCGTTACATGTTCGTTGCCCAAAGTGTAACTCTTTGGGTCGTACCTTGACGGCAACATTGAATTATAAACGACAATTGAACATTATATCCAACACAGAAGACATAGAGGATTATTATTTTACATCAACGTGAGACGCAAGAAAGACTTTGGAGGCGGTGGGGGAATCCCTATTATATTCGAAACACATCAGTTAGGGGATTGATAAAAATTTAGGGAGCCGCACATAATCAGAGAAACACAAAAAAGGAGACGAATTTTGGAGGCAGAAATCAGAGGCTATTGAAGGTTTGAAAGCTTTGGGATTGCAAGGAATCATTCGGGTATACTTTAGAAGCGTTCGGGAGTGAAGACCACGGGTTTTACTATCCTAATCTTTCGTTCTTTGTTCGTTTTTATGTGTAACACGATGAATTCAGAATTTATTATGACTTTGTCTATGTTTTTGATTATGATTTCCGGCTAAAAACCGTAAACTACCTAGGCTAATGACTATGGCATAACAAAGTTTGGATTTTTATTTGATTTTTGTCGTGGTTGTGGATCTTTCTTGCATTGTAAACGCTATGGGAATTTAACTTGGTGCGTATGTGTGCTTATGATTATCTTATTATTGATATTTGTTTCATATAATCCTTGGTGACGGTCTTTATCACAAAATAGAGTTATATTAGGGTTCTTGATTTAGGTGAGTGTCTATATCACGTAATAGGTCATTAATCCTTTAGGGTGAAAACGCGTAAGTAACCTTAGAAACAATATTCGGTAATTTAATAAAATCAAGTGTGCTGCTAAACTCGTCGCTGTGAGGCTCGAGGGTATTAATAGGTCTCGGTTTGGTTATAAGTCCTTAACGTTCCATTGTCTATTAAACCAAGATTAAAACCCGTAGTTGCTTTAGACGTTCGCGCGGCACGGTAGAGCGTCTTACATAGGCACTTTCAAGAAACTAGAGGACTGAAAGGAAAATCTAGAAAACCGGTGAGCATAACAGCCTAGGTAGTGCCATAAGAATCGCCTTGAGAGTGTTTGAGGGGCTTAGTGGTGTCTTAATAGGTTTAGCATTTAAAGATCCCGGTTCCACACCACAAAATTATCAAATAGAAATCCATTCTGAGTTTAGCTTGCATCTAGCCTAGGTAGTCTTCATCACCACTGGTCAAAACCTTCGTTCGAGTTCGTGTCTAGTCTTCTAGCATTATTTTTATTATTTTATTTAGGATTTTTAGAAACCCCCCCCCCTAAATTAATAAACAATTTAGTATGTCGTGTCAGTCTTAGTCTAGATAGAGTCGTAGCGTAATCAGTAGAGTCTCGTGGGTTCGATACTCAGACTTGCTTTAGCTTTACTACATTGATCGGTTCACTTGCCGGTTGTGTGGTTTAGGTTTTAGAGAGTCTTAGTTTTATAAATTTAAAGCTTAGAGAGTCTAGAATTAGGGTAATTTTAGTTGTTTTTAATTAACCCATTTTCAGCACTTCAAGTTTTTGGCGCCGTTGCCGGGGACTCTTTGGCGATTGCGTTGATTACTTTGTTTGGACTTAGTTGACATATTACGTGCTATTTGTTTGTTTATTGAGTCGTAGGAGTCTAATTGTCCGTGTCTTTTATTTTTCTTGAGTCTTGTAAATATGTGTGAGATTTGTGGAGGGTCCCATTTCACTATTCATTGTCCAAATTCACCGGGGTACTCTACAGATTATTATGCTAACCCTTTTGTGCAGTCGCAGCCATATTTTTCACAGGGGTATTCTCTGCAAGGTTATGATCATCGGCCATATTACAATGATCTGTATCAGCAGCCGCAACATAACCTGGTTCAGACGAGCGATAGAGGTTTTGAGGGTAGTATGAGTAGGATAGAAGAGATGTTCGCTCAGATAATGACACAAAATGCGCAGTTCATAGCGCAAAATCAAGCTACCCTGGAAAGCATGGCTGAATATGCGGAGAGAAATAAAGAGAGAGTAGAGGAGTTAGTTCGAGAGCGGGGTGAGCTAGAGAAAGTAGAAGAAGAGCCAGATGAGGAGATCATTCCAGTCACGGAAACGATAATGGACGACGAAGTCCCACCTCCGGTCCAGAAGGGTATTATATATGACTTCGGGAGTGACTCTGATGATGAAATAGACGAAGAAGAATGGGCGGCGTATCAGAGGTCGTTAGTGAAGAGAGAAGTGGAGGAAAAAGAAGTGGAATTGGGGGATTCCACTGGTTGGATGTTTGGTGCAGAGGAAGAAAGTGAAGAGGTTGAAATTAAGTCTTCTGGGGAGGATGAGGTTTTAGAGTCGGAATTGATCGAACCTACCTCTTACGAAGAGACTAGGTGTGGGAATCATCCTGCAAGAGTGGTGGAAGAGGAAGAGCACCACAGCTGGCCCGTGGTAGGGGTAACTGAAAAATCAGAAAAGCCACGAGAGAAGGCAAAGAAAAGAAAAGAAAGGAAAAGGTTCTGAACCGGAAGAGGATCGAAAGCTGGTACAAGATGGAGAGGAAGGAGCCGTTCACGCACGATCATTCTTCTCATTACATGCCACGCATTCGGTTTCTTCCAGGTATGTTTAAATTTTGGTGGTCTGACCCATTTCAAATTTTTAAAATATTCTATAATTCCACCATTATATTTTTAAATATTTTTGAGGACCGGGTGGAATTAAACGGGTTGGACAGGGTCCAGGTCAAAAAGAAACCTCCTGATTAAATTCAAGTGTGGGGAGGTTTTGTAGAGTTTGTAATTTTATATATTTGGTATATTTTCGGTAGTTTGTATAGTGAGTCATTTATTTTGCATAGTGAGTCTTAGTTAGCAGTTTTTGAGTCAGTCGTTTGTGTCGAGTCGGTATTGCTTTGGTGCTTGCTTGTTTTTGTTATGCAGGTTTGAATATGTATCACCCGTACTCAATCTCCATTCGGGTGATTTTGGAGCTGCTTATCAGATTTCAAGCATTTATCGAGTATACCAGTTGTGTCAAAGCCGATCGCGAACGAAATGCTATGCGATCGAGCTGGATTGGGAAAGATTTGAAGCATACACGATGTTATTAACCAGCTAAGTCCTTTCCAATTTGCCCTTTTGTTTTTATTTCTTATTTATTTTAGTTTTTTGAGTCGGTTTCCATCCTACATTGAGGGCAATGTAGAGTTTAAGTGTGGGGATGAGAAATTATCGTTTAGTGTCGTTAGTATAGTTAGTTGAGTCATAAAAAGCCGAAAAATAAAAAAAAAATTAAAAATTGTTCAAAAATCCAAAAAAATTAAAAAAATTGAAAATTTCCTTTGAAATAGAAGTTTGCAAAATAAAAACGGAAAATGATAGAAAAGTTGCGTTTTTGTTCGGGTTCAAATAATAATAATATGAGAATAAAATAATTGAGCTTGTGTCTAGTTTGGGATGTGCGGGTAGGCCTGGTTTGGTTCTAGGTTCCTTTGATCTAAATATATCTAATGTCGGTCTACTAGTGGGTTCTCATCTAGGGAAAGTGGGGAAATTGAAACCGCCAAAAATAACATAAGGGGCACCGTTATAAGTTAAAACCGTTAGAGTCTGTGATCATGAAAAAAAAATAGAATAAAAAGTGAGCTAGAAACTAAATGAAAGTAGCCATTCCTATGTAGTCTGGGTTGTGGATGGTGACTCTACAGCCGGATTACCGCTAGCGTGTGTGAAATCGACCATGCTAAGCATTAAAAAGAGAAAAAAAAATAATAAAAAGTACCGAAACTAAGTAGTCTGTGGTTGGGGATAGCGACTCTACAGCCGGATTGCCTCTTGGTTTGGGAAAGCACCGTCTAGACTCACGAGAGAGAAAAAAAAAGAAAAAAAAAAGAAAAAAAAATTGTTTGATCGTAAACTCTCTTGGTTTTGATATAAAACGATTGGGAATTGGTCCATTATCGTTCTCTTTGTCCTATAAGTTTGAGGTGGGATTAGATGGGCATGCGATTTCTAGTGTGAGACCCTAGGTGGATTGACCCATATTTGAACCTAAATTGCATGATAAGGGCTTGGAGCCGGGTTTGGGTTTAAAAGGATCAATATACTTGCAATCGCGGCTAACACAAGTTTCGGTTTTACTAAATTAACATGAGTTTTGTCCCGAACGATTATCCCGTCTATGATTCCGTTTTGCATAATTCTTTTTCGAGGACGAGAAAAGGTTAAGTGTGGGGATATTTGATGTGGAGTAAAATACATATATTTGTCCTGTGTATATTGTATAATTTTTGTATAGTTTTTATTTGTTTTTATTTAGTTTTAGTATTATATTACATTATTTTGTGTTGGGTCAGTCCTGGTGCAAATGGAGCGAAAACGAGTAATAATTAAATGACCATCCAGTTGGGCAGAGTGGGGTGTCAGAGACCGAAGGAAATTCACCGCTATTTTCTATGAATGGACCGAACCCGCTATCTCTAACAATAAAAAGCTGCTCTCATTTGATATTATTATTATTATTGGAGTATTTTGTGGGTTATGAAAGTGCAGCTAATTACTTGAATGTGATGGAGTTTTGGGCATGTGTGCATCATCCCTAATCTACATATACATATAATAACAGCCTTCGACGATTACAAAAAGATCATATGCATATGTAATTCACTTTGGAAATACATCAAAGTAGATGCACTTACACTTCAAGAGGAAATTTATTGGGCTTGGCAGGCCCACCACAAGACATTATAGCCAGCAGATATAGTGTGAACCATTGATTTTGGGCCTGTTATGCAAACCTCATTCGAGATGGATCCATGCGGGATGCAAATTACACCAACAGAAGACATAGAGGATTATTATTTTACATCAACGTGAGACGCAAGCAAGACTTTGGAGGCGGTGGGGGAATCCCTATTATATTCGAAACACATCAGTTGGGGGATTGATAAAAATTTAGAGCGCCGCACATAATCAGAGAAACACAAAAAAGAAGGAGACGAATTTTGGAGTTCTGGAGGCAGAAATCAGAGGCTGTTGAAGGTTTGAAAGCTTTGGGATTGCAAGGAATCATTCTGGTATACTTTAGAAGCGTTCGGGAGTGAAGACCACGGGTTTTACTATCCTAATCTTTCGTTCTTTGTTCGTTTTTATGTGTAACACGATGAATTCAGAATTTATTATGACTTTGTCTATGTTTTTGATTATGATTTCCGGCTAAAAACCGTAAACTACCTAGGCTAATGACTATGGCATAAGAAAGTTTGGATTTTTATTTGATTTTTGTCGTGGTTGTGGATCTTTCTTGCATTGTAAACGCTATGGGAATTTAACTTGGTGCGTATGTGTGCTTGTGATTATCTTATTATTGATATTTGTTTCATATAATCCTTGGTGACGGTCTTTATCACAAAATAGGGTTATATTAGGGTTCTTGATTTAGGTGAGTGTCTATATCACGTAATAGGTCATTAATCCTTTAGGGTGAAAACGCGTAAGTAACCTTAGAAACAATATTCGGTAATTTAATAAAATCAAGTGTGCTGCTAAACTCGTCGCTGTGAGGCTCGAGGGTATTAATAGGTCTCGGTTTGGTTATAAGTCCTTAACGTTCCATTGTCTATTAAACCAAGATTAAAACCCGTAGTTGCTTTAGACGTTCGCGCGGCAAGGTAGAGCGTCTTACATAGGCACTTACAAGAAACTAGAGGACTGAAAGGAAAATCTAGAAAACCGGTGAGCATAACAACCTAGGTAGTGCCATAAGAATCGCCTTGAGAGTGTTTGAGGGGCTTAGTGGTGTCTTAATAGGTTTAGCATTTAAAGATCCCGGTTCCACACCACAAAATTATCAAATAGAAATCCATTCTGAGTTTAGCTTGCGTCTAGCCTAGGTAGTCTTCATCACCACTGGTCAAAACCATTGTTCGAGTTTGTGTCTAGTCTTCTAGCATTATTTTTATTATTTTATTTAGGATTTTTAGAACCCCCCCCCCCAAATTAATAAACAATTTAGTATGTGATGTCAGTCTTAGTCTAGATAGAGTCGTAGCGTAATCAATAGAGTCTCGTGGGTTCGATACTCGGACTTGCTTTAGCTTTACTACATTGATCGGTTCACTTGCCGGTTGTGTGGTTTAGGTTTTAGAGAGTCTTAGTTTTATAAATTTAATGCTTAGAGAGTCTAGAATTAGGGTAATTTTAGTTGTTTTTAATTAACCCATTTTCAGCACATCAAAGATTATCAGCAAATAGATAAGGATGAAATGGATTTGATGGATATCAAGTGGGCATTTGCTAGTGCAGTGAGGCGAGCAAAAGACTTCGTGGAAAGAACTGGTAGAACAAGCTTGGAAAGCAAGAGAGACACCAAGTATGGGTTTGATAAGCAAGCGGTCAAGTGTTTCAACTGTGGTGAATGAGGCCATTTTAAACGGGAATGCATAAAGACAACTCAACATGGGAACCATAATCCGTTCAGAAATCAAGGAAACCAACCGAATCAGAATTAAACCAGAAATAATGAGCGTGCCTTGATGCCTGCAAACAATTCTCATCAAACAACAACCGAGCTCTTGTGATACAAGTTGATGAAGGTTGTGATTAGTCAATTCAACTGGGTAGCGGTGACCAGGGTGGAACAATTTATTTTGCTGAGGTTATCAATGATCTAAAGCACGCTAGTGGTTGAGAATCTTCAGAAGATGAAGACAGTTCTGGTTATATTGGAAGCTCAGATGAGGAAACCTCAACTTCAGGTGAAGACCGTATGGATGAAGCGTTACGTGAGTCCATTGATGCAGATGTTGAGAAGTTTTTGGGTGAAGCTAAAGAAGTGAATGACAGAAGATCAATTTTGGTGGATAAAGCCGCTTATTCTTCTTCTTCTCATCATTCAGCCTTTATGGCAAATGTTGGCGGTTCTTCAAGTTAAGTATGTATCGATGAACCAAAATCTGATAGATGTGATAGTTGAGCTAATTTAGGTGCTAAATTGTCTGATTTGCAAAGCAAATATGACGATTTGCAAAGCAAATATGACGTAACATTTATCTACAATCAAAATTTGATCGTGGATCTTTCAAAATGCACATAGGCCAATACGTTTCATAAAAATCATGAGAAGGAGTTTAAAAAGGTAATTGAGACATTAAAAGAAGATAATTCCGAGCTAAAGAAAACAGTTTCAAGAAAACAAAATGCTATAAACAATTACATCAATAGGCTCGAGGAAACACAAAAGGAATTGGCCTGTGCTAAGTATGAAAATAAGGCGATCAAGCTTAAGTTAGCTAGTTACTCAAACTCTTGGTATGTGCTGGATCACATCATTGACATACAGAAAAAGAAGAATGATGTCACGTCCATTGGATATAATAAATGTCCTCCACCTGTTAGACACAATTATACCGCAATGCGATGAGGAAGATAAGCCTCACTTTGAGACATCAGTTCCATTAGATGTTGAGGAATTTGCAGCTGGGCTCGGTTACAAAAAGGAAGTATCATCAGATTCGGATGGGTCAGATATGAAAGTGTCAACTGCTGAACAAATTCAGGATCCTCCAGTCATTGTTGAGGATGCTGATTCTTCAGATGATGAATCCGAGGATACTAACTCTGCATAGTCTAATGCAGTGACAAAAGAAGAGGACATACCTCTTGAAAATCATATTCTATGTGATCCTGCCGCAAAACCTACTAAGACTGTTCTGGTTGAGTCCACTTCTGCACAAGACTCTGAGAGTGTGAATTTGCTGTATACTCTGTGTTAGTGTATACGTTTGGTTTCAAAACCGATCCTAACATACTTTTCATTTTTTCTGGTTCTTATCAAGATTAGCTCCCAACTCATCTTCCTGTTTAGAACAACTTCCTGCATCTGCATCAGACTGAGAATCTGAAGATCAACTCTCTGCTTTGGTTTGTCGTAAAAATAAAGCAGACAAGAAAAATCTTTTTGGATTTTCTATAAAATCTCTAAACTAGAAATGAATTATAGAAACTAAAGTAAAGAATGTAATGAAAGTAAAATATTTACAAACATATTTTTGGTGAGCGTGTTAGGGAATCATATCAGTTACAGACACGTCACAAGTACCGTTAAGCTTGATAGCATTATAAGTATTAAACAATTCACATCGATTGTCAATATACTGATCCATTTTAAATTTTTATACAAGTTTCAATTCGTTCAGGATACGAATTAGGTGAATTAAGAACTTAAACTTATTCGAGTGTCCCACCTCTTGAATATACTCCCGTATCCAGGTCCCAATAATCAGTCTTACATGTGAGTATACCACGGATGATATCTGTAAGGGGTTAGATGCGAGGGCCGTCAGAGATCAGATCGATACTTCCGTTTACGCAGAGAGATGACGGCTTCGACTTTTCGGTGTGTCCCCTTTAGAGGATCTTTTATACAACAGCAAAGATTATCAATTTTATTGTTTCATCAATTTGCTGAGGGTTGTGCTATGTTTCAAGCAATGCGGAAAGTATTATTCGGGGACTAGGTCAGAACTTCCATTCAGCAGAAGTCCCGGAATAATACCCCAAATATCACTGAGTATAAAGACCTAATATTTCAGAAAGAGGGATCTTTCAAACGAGATTTCAGGGGTTACCTATATATCCAAGTAGTGTTCCCCACGAAATAAGTAAGTTAATGTTTTATGTTTATATCCTGAGCAAATTTACTGAGTGTATAAAAACCTATTAACCCATCATCAGCAAGATTGTTTAACGCTATATTCATTACAAATCTTTAGCATACTTAAACTATCTAGCTGATGTACTATCATTTTCCCTTTTTACACAAGCTCTTTTTCATTTTTCTATTGTTTTTGGATTTTGGAATTTTCTCATGTTTTTAGGTTTTTCAATTTTTTATTGTTTTTGGATTTTCTGAAAGTATATACATATATACCTATCTCCCCCTAAAGACCAAAACAAGTAAAAAATCGACAAACCATTGTAGATTGTTTTTCAACATCATCTACAGTGGTATCTTCATCAACGCCAATGATTCCATCCGACACCGATAAAAGCATCATACCATTTAGTTTTAAAAGATATTTAAAACGTGTTTTATCAAATGCTTTGGTATGTAAGTCAGCTTTTTGCTCGTCAGTGTGGATTTTCTCAATTCGTATCAACTTTTTTTCGAAACAATCGCGAATAAAGTGATGACGAAATTCTATGTGTTTAGTTTTAGCGTGATGAACTGGATTTTTTGTTATATTTATAGCAACCTCATTATCAACAAAGATAGATGTGTTAAGAAATTGCAAACCGTAATCGCGCATCTGTTGCCGGATCCACATGATCTGAGAGCAGCAACTGCTAGCAGATACATACTCCGCCTCACATGTGGATAGGGCCACAGAAGTTTGCTTCTTACACTGCCAGGTGACCAGACGAGGTCCAAATAACTGGCATCTCGCTGTTGTTGATTTTGCATTGACTTTGCAGCATCCGAAATCTGAGTCGGAATACCCTTCGAGCGTAAAGTCGCCTTTTCTAGGATACCATAACCCCAAGGATGGAGTTCCCTTCAGGTATCGTAATATCCTTTTCACAATAATCATGTGCGAAGCTCTCGGGTTAGATTGAAATCTTGCTGCGAGGCACGTTGGATACATAATATCGGGTCTTGAAGCAGTTAAGTACATCAACGAACTGATCATGGAATGATAAAACGTCTCATCTGCCCTGTCTCCAGTGAGATCTGGGTGAATCCCATGATTCTTTGCTAATGGGGTTGATGCTAAAGTAGAACCTGACATTCCAAATTTCTCTAGAATATCATGAACGTACTTCGTTTGATGAATAAAAATTCCCTCAGGTAGTTGATCAACTTGAAGTCCCAAGAAGAACTTCATCTCCCCCATCGATGACATTTTGAATTTTTGCTTCATAACTTGTTCAAAATCTTTGCACAAGTTCTCATTTGTTGACCCAAATATTATGTCATCCACATATATTTGAACTATCAAAAGATGTCCGTCGACCTCTTTGGTGAAGAGAGTGGCATCCACTTTTCCACGAATGAAACTGTTGGCTAGTAGGTGTTGAGACAATGTCTCGTACCAAGCTCTCGGGGCCTGGTGTAAACCATACAGCGCTTTGTCCAGCAAATAAACCTTGTTCTTGTGGATTGGGTCGGTAAAGCCCGGTGGCTGTCCGACATATACCTCCTCTTTAACCTTCCCATAGAGAAACGCCGATTTCACATCTAGCTGATATACTTTGAAGTTTTTCCAAGATGCAAATGCCAGGAAAATTCTGATTGCTTCTAGGCGTGCCACAGGAGCGTACACTTCAGTAAAATCGATTCCCTCCTGTTGACTAAAGCCTTGAACAACGAGTCGATCTTTGTTTCGTACAACAACTCCTCTGTCGTCTCTCTTACACTTGAACACCCATTTGGTGTTGATTTTCCCGTGACCATCAGGCAGATCTACCAGTTTCCAGACACCCAATTTTTCAAACTGGTTCAACTCTTCTTGCATCGCATTGACCCAAGAATCTTCAGTAAGCGCCTCTTTGTAAGTTCGCGGTTCGATCTGCGAAATAAAACAACTCAATGAAAATTCAGTTTGTAAAGGTGCTACTATAGAATAAAAACATGTAAGCCCTTGGTCAATTTGATGTCTAGTGCGAACGCCTGATTGCAACTCTCCAATAATCAGCTCCTCTGGATGATTTGAAAGAGTTCTTGGCATTACTTCACTCGGAACATCTACATCGCCTTCCAGATTAGTAACATTTTGATTTGCACCTTGTTCACTAATTGGGTTTGATTGACTCGAATCCTGAATTTGCTCCCCCTCAGAATCTGAATCACCATGATTAAATATCAGCATATTCTCAGATTCTTGATTATCATTCTGAACCGTCTGATTATCTTGAGCAACTTCATTTTGTTGGACATCATCATCTTCACCAGTATTGCTTGGACCGGCTTCATCATCGTTTAAAGTTTGTCTTTGTCATCTGAAAAATTTTGCTGGGAACTTTTCTGGTGATGATTCATAGTCTCTTAGAATATCCAACTCGTCAAAGAAATCTTCATCATCTTCAGGTTCTTCCATCACGTCAAACGAATCCCACAAAGTTTCGTAGTGATAACGCCATGAATCTCCAGGGTTCTGCGGCGGCATCGTATGACCTTGACATTCAACATTTGGAGCTTCAATAATCCGCTTCTCACTTGGAATGAAAACTCGTCGTAAAGGGCTTGCATAACCAACAAATATACCCTCAATGCACTTTGGACCAAACTTTCCAAAAGGTTCTAAAACAGTACAGGGTGACCCGAACGGTTCAAGATATTTCAGATTAGGTTTGCGGTTATTGATTAACTCAAAGCATGTTTTGTTTAACTTTTTGACAGTGAGAACTCTGTTGAGCGTATAGCATGTGGCGGAAACAGCTTCTGCCCAAAAATTTATCGGAAGTTTTGAATCTGCGAGCATTGTTCTAGCCGTCTCGATTAGTGTCCGGTTTTTGCGTTCTGCGACTCCATTCTGCGGCGGAGTGTACGGAGCACTAAACTCATGCAATATACCTCTTTCATCACAAAATTCTTCCATCTTGCTGTTCTTGAATTCAGTACCATTATCACTTCTGATTCTCTTTTTGGTACAGATTTTCAATCCTTTTGAACAACGCCATCAAACTGTCATAAGTTTCATCTTTTGACTTCAAAAACGATACCCACGAAAATCTGGAATAATCATCAGTAACGACCAAACAGTGGTAATCTCCTGTGATACTTTTGACATTCACAGGACCAAACAAATTCATGTGAAGTCTTTCCAGAGGTCTTGAAACTAAATTGACTTGCTTTTTAGGGTGTGACTTCTTCTTCTGCTTGCCTTTGATGCAGCTAATGCACTCCCCTTCCAGATGAAAACCTTTCACATGAACACCCAAAACTAAATCGTTATGCACTAGGTGATTCATCTTTCGTAGGTGAATGTGACCCATTTTCCTATGCCACAATCTCGATTCTTTCTCCGTTGTTCTAGACACAAAACAATGAGCCTGACCCGTGGTTGTAGTAGCTATGCTCATGTCCAACACGTACAGATCATTAACTCTTGGTGCCCTCATGATAATCCATTCCTCAGGAATAACAAATCCTGGTTTCAAGATCAAACACTCTTTGTCAGTGAAGTGAGTGGTATACATCCTGTCACAAATCTGCGAGATACTCAGCAGATTATTCTCCAGCTCAGCAATGTAGTTAACTCTTTCAAACATCACAATCCCATTGGATAAAGTTCCTTCACCAATAATCCTACCACCTTGATTTCCTGCGAATCCTACATAACCTCCATTGAAATATCTAACATCATATAACAACGCCGTCTGCCCTGTCATGTGCCGAGAAGCTCCACTATCCATAATCCAACGTGAAACGGATCTTGGAAGCCCCTGCACATTATCAAATATGTTTAATTAGATTTTGATTCTACCCAAGCCTTCTTTGACTCGGGTAACTTGACATTGATGTGAGTTGTTTTTGTGTAAAGCGGTGGAAAATTTTTGTCATTTATCTTCAAGCTCTCCTCAGACCCAATCTCAACTTCTTTATATAAAGAAACATCCTTTTTCGGAGGTTGACCAGATGATTGGTCTTTCTTTACCACATACTTCTTTTCAGAAGTTGATTTTTGTTACTTAAGTTTCTCATATAAATCCAAAGGTACATACATCTTCTTGGTTGAAGATGATGATTTTTTAGTCTCAGACACCTTTGGTTTTAAAGAACTTGTTTTCGTTTCAACACCTTTTGGTTTCCATGTTTGTTGAGATGAGGCAACTCTTTTTTAAAATCTGTCGTTTTTAGTTACCACATTTTTAGCAGGTTCAGTATTGACTTTAATGTTTTCATTTTTCAAAACCTTTTTCTCAACAAACATTGGTGCTTTCCCTTTCACATCATCTTTCTTTCTTAGATTCGTCACAACTTCAGTTTTGGATTTCAAGTTGGTACACTTTCGTGCAATATGTCCAACTTGATTGTATTTAAAGCATGTTCGGGAGTCAACAACCCGACTTGAACCTTTAGACTGAGGCTGTGAGGCCTTCTTTTCAAAAAACTCTTCGTTTGATTTTGAAAAGATTTTAGGTTCTTCATCAGAAAGTGAACTCAAACTCGAACTTTTCACAAATACTTTCTTCTCTACAATTTTTTTGTTTTGAACATTCTTTCTTGGATAATTCTTACCCCCTGATAACCATCCGACCATCTGTTTTGATTGTTGTTATGAAAACGCGGAGGTACAACAGGTTTTTTGTAGAAAGATTTATCTTTTTCAAAGTTCATTTCCTTCTTAGCACCTTTTGACCCATCAATTTCAGACACATTGATTTCAATTAATTTGAACACATTTCTTATTTTGTCAACATTCACATTTTCTATCGGAAAATCACAAACCGAATACAACTTATCAGATCCAACCATCTTGTACATCACAAGATTTGGTTCCTTATTTCAGTTGTTTTTGGATTTCGATTTTGGAATGTATTTGTCAAGAAAACATTTATCTTCCTCAAAAGTGTCGCTCTCAGATTTTATAACATTCTCAACAACACTTTTCACCACTTCAGATTGGACACTATCTTCATCAGAAGATGAAGTGAATGTTATATCAATTGTGTCCGGAAGTTTTACTCCATTAACTTCCTCATCATTAACCAACCCAGATTTCTTCTTTGAGAAATTGTTTAGAACTGGTGGTGGAACTTGATGAAATCCCACACCAGTTCCATCAGAGTATACATCTTCGCCTGCTTTGTTCTTTCCAATTGGTTTTGGAATAATGTGTTGGAGAACAAAACTAGCGGAGTTGTAACGGTTCAATTTCAACTGGATGCGTTCATTTTCATTTTTAGCTTCTTGAAATTGAAGCTTCAACTTTGCAATTTGATCCAGTTGTTGGTTGATCAATTCCTCTTTTATTCTAAGCACACCAGATAGTTGAAGATTTTCTTTTGTTGTTTTACCATTTCGATCATCAGAATCTTTAACCGTTCGTTTAAGCTTTTCAAAATTTTCTTTGATGTGACGATTTTCATGAATGAGTTTTTCATTTTCTTTCCTAATTCTTTCTATGTCACTTTTATCACTTTCAATTTTTTCAGTTAACTCTTGTGCTCGTTCGTTTGAAGCTTTCAACATTTTATCCCGGTTTAAGATTTGATCTTCAACATCTCTGACTCTTTTTGTCAGATCTTCAACCTTTTTGTTGTTAAGGTAAGCAATAGTACTACAATCCTTGCAGTTTTTCATGCAATTCTTGCAGTCACCTTCAATTTTAACTTTCTTACCTGACTCTTTGTTTGTATCAATCTGACTGACCTGGCTTTTTGACTCAATTCCAGAAGTAGAAACTACCTCTAGCTCCTTTGCAGCAAGAACTCTGTCAGCCATCTTCATCAGGTTTTCAGCAGTAAACTCTTGTGATGTATCGATAATCCCATCATCAATCTTCTTTGTCTGCTGCTTCTTCTCTGCCTCCATTGCTTTTTCATCTTTCTCTTCCACTTTCTTTTCACCACCCCACCATTCTTTCTGTCTAGCTTCTTCTTCTTCAGCAAATTGTTGAATGAGAGCATCAACACTGATAGATTTAGGATCAACTGCAATGTTTCCTTGAGGATCAAGATAACACTCTCTGTCTGCATCCCATCTCTTTGCCTTTTTGGCTTCTCTGCAAGTGTTGTAGATTCTGCTCATTCTTGTTTGGGCTTTCATTCTTCTGTTGACAAACTTTTCTTCTTCCGTTCGGTTGTCCTTAAAAGGAACAATCTTTGCAACAAAAGCGTAACCAACCGCATCCTCTTCCGGTAGCAACTCGCTCCAGTCATAACCTTCGTCATCATGAATCACGGCGAGAGCTCTGGATTTTTCTTTTGAAGTATCCTCGAGCTGTTTCATCCTTGGCGGTTCTAATTATTCTCATGATAAATCGCTCTCTTGTAATAATCTTCTCTAAACGGATTTTCAGAATCATCAACATAAGCATTTCGACACTCGCGCTTAAAGTGACCTTTCTGTTTACACTTGAAACACGTCACTTTTGTCTTGTTAAAGCGTAATTTGGTAGTTGGTCCACCGATAGACTTTCTCCCAGTTATCTCCATGAAACGCTATGCCCTTCTTACAGCACTGGCCATACACCACCTTATATCGATCAATTCCATCTCCTCCGGATCGATTTGATCATAGTCTTCTTTGGTAAGGTTGGTGTTGCCTATCTTCCCAGCCACAAGACTTTCATATGACTCTAGCACAGAGGTTAAGAACACCATTTGTTGCTTTGCTGACTCCTCACTGAAATTTTGACCATTTTTCAAATCCACAGCGATGTTGCATTGAAATACATTCTTTGTGCTGATTGCTGTTGACTTGAATTTCTAGAAGACGATCCTTGACTTGAAGCATTGGAAGACATTCCTCCATGGAAACCACTGTTTAAATTTTCTTGATTGGTCGGTTGTGAATTTTCTGCTGAGAAGGCTGTTTTGGGAGATACTGTCTTCGGGATCATACTACCCCTATAGTACAGTTCTACATTCTGCTGGTACGATGAGTGATTGACCTTGTTCAATTTCTTTATTTCCATCTCATGACTTTCTAGTCTCTCAATCAGCAGATCAACCGTCAACTCTTCCGGCTTTATCGTGTTCTTTAACATCAGGGCAAAGTATTTCCAATCTTTGTCATCTCTAGCTCTTCTCGAGAATATATGACTCCATGTCTTGCCAGCTCCATCTTTAGATGCCCAAATCGCTCAATCATTTTAGAAATAGACTCATTTTTTAAACATCCGAACAAGTCAAATTCTTTTCTCAATAACTTTTTCTTGTTCTTGACTATTTCAGCAGTACCAACACATTTAACTTTTAATTTTTCCCAAAGATCTTTTGCGTTTGTGTATTCAATCAATGAGATTATATCATCTCTCACTGACTGGTGAATCAATGCTATGCATTTCTGCTCAGCCACAAAGTTTTCGATATCTTCTGTTTCTGTCAGATTTTCACAATCTAGTCTTCCATTGTTGAAACCGTTCTTTAAACTTTTCCAGCTCGGGTACGCGAATGCTTTTAGCCATTCATCGAATCTTTTGGCCCACCTGTTATACTCTTCGATCGCCATTAACTTTGGTGGTTTGTTATATGTACCATACGCGCTCTCTACGCTTAAGGCATCGGACAAAGTCTTCTTTGTACTTGGAGAATTTTCATTTGTTCGGTTTGACGTATCATCTCCGGTGTTTCCAACGAATGCATACATGTCACTAAAAGGGTTTATGAACTCGTCCATTTTCAAATACCTGAAACAGTTTTAACAAAAACTTAGAAGAATCTTTATGATTTTCAAAAATCTTACACAAATGTACTTGGATCGAATGACTTGTTTAACGGTACACACTCAATCGGTTAGCTTGTTCGATCGATCGGCTTGTTCGATCGAACTGCCTGTTCGATTGGATATCAAATGGATAACTGTAACAGCAATCAATTACTCTCCGATCGGTCGGCTTGTCCGATCGGCTAGCAATATGACGTAAGCAAAAGATATCAAATATCAACAATGCTGTCCGATCGATCAGCTTGTTCGATCGGCTAACACTGATGATGTAAGCAACACAATCTGTAAGGACTCTAACTCAAGTTGTTCGAACATTTTGTTCGATCGAGTTGATGATGTCAGCAAGTCTTAAGAACAGCTAGGTAGTCCGAACGGCTGACATCAGCAACCAAGAACAGTTTTTCATAGTTTTTGATGAATTTGAACAAGTTTTTGAGCGAATTTTGTTATGAAAACTTGCAGGGTTATACTTCTGATGATTGCGAATCGATCTATAGCAGATTTATCAAATTTTAACCGTAAAATCACTCTCAATTTTAAGTTTTTCCAATTTTATGGTGACAAAATGAAAAATAAAGCTAGATCTGAGTAGAAAGTAGAAGAATCTGTCAAATTTCCGGTGAAATTTGAGTCGAATCGGCAGAAATAACAAATTTCCGGTGAAATTTGTCTCTAAATCAGCAAAAGAAGCTCGAATTCCGGTGAATTCGTCGTCGTAGATCTCGATTCAGCTCCCTGATGCTCTGATACCACTTGTTAGGATCGGTTTTGACACCAAACGATTGCGTAACGACACGTTCGACGTGCGTAATCCGTGAACGTGCATGACTGAACACACGAGAACGTACAATAACCGTGATTCTATAGAATAATATGACGAGTACAATGCCGAGAATCACATGAGAGAACTTTCTCTCTCTAGACTTTCTCTCTCTAAGATTAGCTCTGTAATTCCCAAATGAGCAAAAGTCCTAATCTCTAACACTATCTCCTCTATTTATAGGCCAAGGGATATAATGAGATAACTCATTATTTACAAAATTGCCACCTTGCCTTCTACTACATATTACAATAAAAGCACTAGATTTAAACGATTTCAGCTACGACTCGTATTGACGGAGGCGATAGACATTACTGCACCAACAAAGTACATGCAAGTTCATTAATTTGAAACTTGTAATTTTTCAGAAAAAAATTGATCAAAATATCAGTATGTTTTATCTCGGGTCAACCAAGGTCATTAAGTTGAACTTGGTGGGCAAATTAAGTACCTAGGGTCATTAATTTGGACCTAGATACTTAAGTGGATTTCTCAAACACTGATAAAGTCAAAACGGTCAAAAAGTCAAAGTTTTGAAAGTCAAAGGGTCTCCTGGATCGAACAGGCTGACCGATCGGCCAGCATTGCTAGCCGATCGAACAGCCAAGCCGTGTAGACATCACCTATAAATAGGTGGTCAAGCTTCAGTCAAACGGTTACACTGTTCGAACGACCGACCTTTCTTTCCCAAAATCTTTCCTCTGATTTCATTGTTTCTTGATTCCCTTTGGATTTAGAACATTGGTTTGTTGGTTTGCTCATCATTCACAATGCCAAAGGTATCTATTTCTTTATCAAATCTACCATTGTTATACTTGTTCTTCATGTCTGTTCCTGTCGGTGCTTCTATCTTAGATCTAGGAGATTTTAGGAACTTTTGATAAGATTCAAGCATAGGGTTGTGTTCAAAATATTTAGATCTATAAGTTTACCGGATCAATTTGTGTAAAATCTTGCTCAAACTTGATAGATCTAAAAATTTTGGTGTTCGGCAGTCGGCGAAGTTCATGTGAAATTATTCCTTGTTTAGGACAAGTTAGACAAAGATGAACATAGGGTTTTGATCGCGACAACATAAGGAACATAGATCTGTGTTCAATTTGTGTTAATTTGCATAAAATTTTTGAGTCTATTGAATGTTCTTAGGGGGTCCTCATTGCCGATTGGATATTTCATTGATTGGTCAAGATCGACATACCTTTTCATAAAAGGTTTTCCCAACACAAGTGGAGCATCATCAAAAATGACAAAGTCGGTTGGGACTATCGTTTAGTCTGTTTGCACTAACACATCCTCAACTATTCCCGTTGTTTTTATTACTTTCCGATTAGAAAGAAAAATGGGGTTTGAAGTGGAGAAAAATCACTAATACTTAATTTTTCGAAAATATAGTTTGGCATTATATTAACACAAAGATCTTTGTCAATTGTAATTTACTAATAAAGGTGCTTTGAAAGAAACATGGAACCGGTGTAATGTTACTTTCAAATTGCTCATCTTTTATTAGCGTAGTCTGATCGTTTGTTAATTTAATGCTTACCATTTCGTCAATTTTAGTGTTAGTATTTAACTCTTTTAAAAACTTAGCATGAGTAGGTACCAAACAATGATTTTCGAAAGATGGTGGCAAAAGGTTAATTTCTTTAAAAATTGACTCTTTTTGAAAATTATCATTTTCGTACTTACCTCTTTCGTTATTTGGTTCATGCGTTGGTTTTTAACTTAGTTGTTCTTCCATCTTTACTTCTTCAACTATTACTTCCTTAGTACAAATAGCCTCTTCCCTTTCGCGGGATTCTTTTATTAAGCGTTCAAGATTTTTGAGACATTGTAAGATTCTCTCGGCTTTGGGGAGGATAGTTGGTGGTGTTTCGTGAAGGTTAGAGGGATAAGTGTCCCAATCAAAGCTTGATTTTGGAAGTTCAAACCTTTGTTCCTCATAGTACGCATATGAGGTGGATGGTTCATACCTTGGTTCCTCATAGTACGCATATGATGTGGATGGTTCGAAAAGGTCACAATATTACACCGAGTGAGGATTATGGAAAATGGTACAATACTCTTCTTCGTAATCATCCTCTTCGTAGTAGTAAGAGTAACCTCCTAAGTATTGATCCATGAGAATCACTCTGCAGACTATAGAGTCTCGGGACCAGAAAACAAAATTAAAAAGCTGAAACAGAAGCTCACCATGGCCCCGTGGTCAGCAGACACGGCCCCGTGGTCAATTTCTGTATCTAGGCGTTTGAAACTGTTTACTGGTTATGTGCAGCATGGGGATGTGTCAGTGAGCACGACCCCATGTTCAGACTACTGTTACGTTAAAAATTCCTAAAAATTGATAAACAAACGTGTGGTTTTTAAAAAGTTTTGAAAAATAATTAGGGCGTCGATTTTAAGCTTTCTTAAAATCCTTGTGTCCCCGGCAATGGCGCCAAAAACTTGGTGTGCGTTAAGCGTGATATGATTTTATTTTTATTTTAAGCCCATTTTACGCATTAGTCAAGTTTTAAATTTACAAAACACGATATTATACTAACACTAAACACACACTTGGGCAAGTGCACCCATCGCGAGCATAGTATAGTGTTGGTAAGATACCGAGGTCGTCCAAGGACACAAGAGCCTTTTATTCCGGTTTAACGTCGACGTCTAATCATTCATAATTTTTGAGAAAAGAGTTTTTAAACATGAAAATAAAACTAAAAATGAAAAGATAAATAAAATGAAAAACAAATAGACAAGATAGAATCACTTGGATCCAACTCATTTAATGTAACCTTTGATGATTTTCGCACTTTCGGACTTTTTAAGAGATTATCTTAGTTATAGTAGTAGGCCCCTCTTTTGAAGGTGACGTTACCCTCAACCCAGTGGTTTGAGTCAGCAAGGATACAATCCCAAAGGGTCGGAATATTGAAAGACAATTAAGTAAGTTATTAATGCGGAAAGTGGTAGACCCTTCTTTTGAAGGTGACATTACCCTCGGCTAAGTGGTTTGAGCCAGCAAGGATACAATCCCAAGAAGCCGGTTTAAAGTATTAATAGTAGTTTACATATTTGGGGTTCAAGCTATTCACACCCCCACCATCCAATACCGTTGGGCATTGAAGGAGGTCCTAGTAAGCTTGAACCAAGGCTTCGCAGGATCTATACACTGAACGAGACAAGAACTTTACCAAACCACCCTCCTAACCCCTTTCCAGGTAGTTAACGCGCTTTATATAGACCGTAAAGACACGAATGAGCAAATCAATGACATCATGAAGAAATGGTAAAGAAAATTCACTTTCAACATAAAAACTAGTTATTAAAGTCATTAATACAAACCTAAATAAAAAGTGTCGAAAGATTAAAAATTAAAAGTAATACATTAAAGACTTTTCTTCACAAAGTGATGTAAGAGATTAGCCAAACATGGCCTTTGATTGACAAGAACTCTTACGATCAATCTTGGATCCCGAGACTACTACACACTCTAAAGATGGAAAATGGATGATGGTGGTGGGTGTTGGTGTTATAGTGGTGGTGGAGTGGTGGCAAAGTGGGAGAGAAGTGGTTTGCCAAGGGATGCCTTTGAAGTGAACCAAGCACCCCTATTTATAGCCAGAACAGAGCCCCGTCCACTGCCCCAGGTCCGTTGGACATGGCTCGTGGCCATTCTTCTTCTCTTCCTTCATTTAATGCAATTATCAGCAGAGGGCCCCACACGACCCCGTGTCTTCTGGGCACGGCCCCGTGGTCAACTCTTTGCTGTACTATCAAGATTCTGCAAATCTAAGAGTTGACCATGCCCCATGGTGAGCTGGGCACGGCCCCGTGGTGGGTGTAGAAGCTTCTGCAAGTTTGTCTTGTTGTGCAGGGCCTGACCACGCCCCATGCCTGGCTAGGCACGGCCCCGTGGTCAGGTTCTGTTCTCTTGTTTTTGCTTTGAGGATGCTGCCGAGGGGTCGGGCATGTCACATTATTCCTTCTTCTTGTATTTATGTTGGTTTGGGCTGCTTATTTGCTCCTTTTGTTCTTTTAAGCTTATTTAGTCTTGTAAATTCAAAAGGAAGAAAGAAACACGCTTTGTCCAACATTAGTACTAAAAAGAGTTAGTTTTATGCTTGAATTGATGTAATTTATATGTTGCATTTTGCACACATCAGGATGCCACCCCGAATGTAAGAGTTTGGAATCTTGATACTAAAAGGATCGAGGAATGGTCTAAAGTCGGAGTTCAAAGGCACACATTGCCAGTGAGATGTCCGGGTCAGCCATGGATGTTTGAGTACGATGACTTTTTCAATTCGATCAATATTGAAGATGATGTAGTGGATGCTACGGCACAGATGTTATTCGAAAGTGACAACGCAACAGATTCACCGTTGGTTCGTCCAATTATTGTCAACAATCAAGAATCATCTTCAGTTAACAATAATGCTCTCGAGAATGACGATTTTCACGATGTTGCTAAACTGAACGAATCTTCAGAGGATGATGAATTTCTTGATGCGGACCAAGAAGTTCCTGCAACAGTTGTGCATGGTACTTCTGAGGCTACACCCCCCAATGGACTGTCCCAAAACAACTGCATCATCCTCTTCGCTGGTTCAGGGTATTGATTTGGTTATTGATCTCAACTTCAACAATCTGGGTATAAATATTCCAGTTTCGGATAATCCAGATTCGAGAATTCGCAATACCCATCCTTAACAAAACATCATTGGTAATGTTTAAAGTGGCGTGCAGACGAGAAATCAGTTGAGAAACAACAACAATGTTGGCTTGTATGCAGCGTTTAGAGAATTAAGTTTGCAGAATGATTGGTCCTTCGTGTGTTATGTCTCACAAGAAGAACTAAGGTCTTGGAAAAAAGCGATAAAGGATAATTCTTAGGTGGAAGCTATGCAGGAGGAACTGCAACAATTCCAGATGCTTGGTGTCTAGAAACTGGTTGAAAAACCCGAGAACTACAAGAATATTGGCACCCGTTGGGTTTTCAAATGCGAAAAGGATGACCGTGGAGTAGTCGTTCGAAACAAGGCGAGATTAGTTATTCAAGGCTTTCGTCAGGTTGAAGGGATAGACTACAACGAAGTTTACGCACCAGTTGCACGTCTTGAAGCTATTCGGATTTTTCTAGCCAATGTTTCCTTCAAAGGATTCAAAGTCTATCAAATGGACATGAAAAGTGCATTTCTACATGGTGTGGTTGAAGAAGAGGTGTATGTCGAACAACCTCCGGGTTTTGAAGATCCTACTCATCCTATCGGGTTTGGTTGCTCAACAAAGCTCTTTGCGGATTACATCAAGCACCGAGAGCTTGGTATGCAACCTTATCTAACTATCTACTGGAGAATGGTTTCGCCGAGGCCTGATCGATTGCACTCTTTTCATCAAAGAAAAAGATGGAGATCTTCTGTTGGTTCAGGTATATGTAGATGATATTATTTTTTGTTCAACTAACGATGTTTTGTGTATGGACTTCGAGCGTGTTATGAAGGAGAAATTCGAGATGAGTGCCATGGGGGAAATGAACTTCTTTTTGGGCCTACAAGTTCAACAAACAGAGTCTGGGATATTCATCCATCAGACTAAATATATCGGTGACATCTTGAGTCAGTTCCAGATGTCCGAAGCAACGCCCGTTGGTACCCCACTTTCGCAGAATCACGGGATTCCTCCAGACTTGAAGGGTGAAAGCGTTAACTCTTCACTTTACCGAGCAATGATCAGATCTCTTATGTATCTCACAGCCTCGAGGCCTGACATAATGTATCCTACGTGCCTGCTCGCTTGCTATCAAGCTAACCCGAAGGCCTCACATCTAGCAACTGTAAAACAGATTTTCCGCTATTTGAAGGGTTGCCCGGACACCAGTCTCTGGTACCCTAGAGATGATAGCTTCGACTTGATCGCATTCAGTGATTTGATTTTGGTGGCTGCAAAATCGACGGCAAATCCACAACGGTTGGATGTCAGTTTTTAGGAAATCGCCTGGTCACATGGCAGGGCAAGAAGCAGGATTGTGTCGCTACATCAACCTGTGAAGCCGAGTACATTGCTGCCTCAAGTTGTTGCTCCGAAGTCCTGTGGATCCAACAACAAATGCGCGACTACGGTTTTGAATTCCTATCTACTCCTATTTTCGTTGATAATTATGTTGCCTTACAAATCACTAGAAAACCTGTGCAACATTCAAAGACCAAAGACATCGAGATCAAATATCACTTCATACGTGATTGTTTTGATAAAAGACTTATCGATATTGTTAAGGTCCACACCGATGACCAACATGCTGACCTTTTTACCAAAGCATTTGACAAATCATGTTTTGACTTTTAACTAATGGTAAATGGCATTAAGGTCAAGCAAGAGTAAACCGACATCAGAAAATCGTTTTTGTAAATATCTATTTGTGTTTTTAATTTCTCGTACTTTTTTCATTTTAGGGGGATTAATTTCAAAATGAAAAATACAAAAACATTGAAAATTTTCAAAAATATAAAAACATCGAAAAAATTTCAAAAACACAAAAAATAGAAAAACAAAAATGAGTTTCCTGGTGAGCAAAAGAGAAAGTGATAGTACATAAGTGGTCTGTTGAAACCTCTTTGAACTTAAAATGAAAAACCATAAACAACTCTATATAAGATGTTTCGGAGGCTCACAATCATTTTAAAGTGTGGAGGGTGATATAACTTTAATCGACTGTAGACCGTGTGGGAACCGCTCCTTGGCATATGGTCTTGGTACCGAAATTTCATTTGATAGATTGCCCAAGTTTTGAGATACGTGGTCTTTACGCTGTTTATCATCTGGGTATCATGGTTGTTTCTTTTACCAAAAACAATGGGGACGCAAGTATAGAACTTCCATGATACCATACATACGTGTAAATATCATACATTCATGTATATAATACATGATGCATTTGACCATCAATAAGTGATAAAATATCACATTCACCCCCGATAACTGATTCTAAATCACATTTATCATTCGAGAGTCGAGTTCGTCTCTTTGTCGGTACGATAGTACTAACCTGTTCACGGACTTGCTCTTGTGCCCTGCATGCATCGGATATTAAGTTCCTCATTAATAAGTGATTTTATCACATAGTGCTTGTATTCATCCTCAAATAAGTGAGTATCTCACAACATATACGTTGAAACAGATGATAAATGGTATACTCATCAGTAAGATGAACTCTCGTGCATACCTTGATACATGAATGTGTCGTGAGTGAATGAACACCGGTCGGTAAGTATAAATCATACCTTAACATATCCCTAAGTCACATGATTACATCTGATTGTTGAGTATAAGTGGACAACAATACCGATAATCGTTACAGGATGCTTATCTTAATATTAACTAATTAAACAACAAGAGCGTTTTGGCACAACCGTACATTGATATGATTCTCCTACTCTCGAAACTCGCGAAAAGAATGTATGTAAATATTTATTTACTGCTTTCCGTCTTTACATTTGAAATATTCAAAAATACCAAAGATTTTAGGTGTGTTTTAATATAAACTTTATAAAAAACCAAAAAGATTTAATTTCTATCTTATTTTTGATTGCCTGATGTTGGATCTCGAGTCTTTTCCACCTGAAACCTGCTTGAAACCTAAAACAATTGCACCTTCATAAACGATCAAAGTTAACAAGATTTGGAACTTCCTCTTGTACTTTGTGTGTTCTTTGCTTGGTTGCATACCCTCTTGGATTCCGTACTTGCGGGTGTGTTCGATAATAAGGATAAGGTTGTTCTAGATCCTCCTCTAGGGACCTACAATCTTATTTTGAAGGAACTGTGTCAAATTTTGAAGTTATGTCTCTGTATAAAATGAGATCAAAACAAACCTATGAAACGTATTGATAACTTCAACTCATTTGTAGGACCAGTGGAAATTTCATGAAAAGGTAATCGAATATGTTTAAAGAAAACACAAGATTGGCAAAGATTAGATTCTAGTGTTCCACAATTATCAAACTAGAGTTTTTAAGATAATGCAATAAATGAGATCTCGGATGACCGAGACGTTGGTGCCATGCGTCTTGAGTGAGAGCAGTGAAAGGTTGGAGAAGTGATATTGGAGACTTGTGATGGATGGAATGTGTAAAGATCCCCCAAGCTATTGCATGGTAGTATAGGGGTCTTGGTCTTGGTCTTGAGATCCTTCACCAAAAAAAACCATACAGAAATAGACAGTTTATTATCGATATTGAAACGACAAACACTAGGAAAGTGTTTGATTAAAGAGGGGGTATATAGGACTTGGTATAGTTTAGTTGGAGGGAGGGAGGGGCGAGGGGAGTGTTAGATTGCCTTGCCCATAAATGGGAATGGTTTTGCCATCTCCCATAATAATATTACGAATAATGCCAATATTAATATTAGACGTAAGAGTAGAGTTGGGAGTCACATGACCTGAAGCACCGGTGTCCATAGTTCATGTGTGATCAGGAGAGTTGAGTGACATTGCGTAGAGAGCTTGATCAATGTCAGTTGGAGTATACCCCGGTGTATAAGTCTGGGCTGCATATGATTGAGTTGGGCGCGTGCCTAAGATACCTTGACTGCTAGATGTGGGCCGCTGGGCCGTGGATATGAGCAGGGCGGCACTGGAGACCAAGGAGCCCACTGATAGGCTGAAAAATTATTTGTCATATTTGGGCCAGGCCAATTCTGAAAAGAACTAGCAGTCCAAGTTTGTTACCCAAAGGGGTCGTTGACCGTAGCCAGCGACCTGCGACCACGAGCAGATCCACGGCCTCGTCCGCATCCGCGCACACAACCCCTGCCCCGGCCCCGCTCCGGTTGATTTTGGTTCCGGTCGTTACGAGAAGGTTGATCGGAGCATTCTGCAACGGTATTGAGAGAGGTACCGACGGCTTTCGCGGCGTTTCTTGCTTGGTTCACCTTCCGTGTTTCAGCCATGCAAAGGCGAGAATGAGCTTCGTAGAAATCCGGTAAGGGTTTGGATTGTTGAATAAGAAGAGCAATTCCTTCATATTGTTCCGTAAGCCCAGTGAGGATTTGGAGAACTAGTTGTTCATCAGTGATCGGAGGACCAACGTTGGTGAGTTGGTCATAAATGACTTTCATTGCTTGACAATATGCAGACATAGATGAGAACTGATCGAGTCTGGTGTGAGCAAATTTGTTGTTGAGATCAATGGTCCTTGTGGCTTTGTTGTCTTGAAACAAATTTGCAAAAGCCGTCCACGCATCAAAGGCGGTGGTATTTGGTTTTAGTATAGTATGAAGAAGATCAGTGGATATTGTGCTCAAATTTTCTCTATGTGATGAAATCACTATTCAATTTTGTACATTTAGTGGAACCTTAATTACATTTTTAAATGCAATGAACTCTTATTTGGTTTGACATGTCTTTGTTTGAGTTTTTCTTTTTATTTTTTACTTGCACCAACAGCATGTTGTCACCTTGTACTTGATCCAGCTGTGACCATCAGATGCAGTGGCAGATCTTGCCCGTCGAACATGCTAGGGCCGAAAGACACGGGCACTAAAAAAAGCCCGGACAAGCCCGGGCCAAACATAGTATATATAAAAAATTTCGATCGAAATGCGGAAAATTAGCATTACGGCCGAAAAACTTGTCCGAGCAGTGGACCTGCCAGTGGCCTTCTAAGAACCGCCCCTGATCAGATGATTATTTTCATCAATTTATGCTTTTGCCTTTTTTTTACAAGAATTAATTCAAAAATATTTAATCAATCTTTCGAAAATATGATTTATATGATTAATTAATTTCGTATGTTTGTCTTTTTCTTTCAATAACTATTTTCAAACTGAGTTATGAAAAATAATTAATAAACAAATTTATACTAGATTTATTTTTTGTTTTAAAAGTATAAAGAAAACCTTACCTGATATAAATAAGAGATGCATTTGAAAGTAAATAAAATAATACTCATTTATAATCTATTTATTTTTTTACATGACTTAGTTATTCTTTTTCGTGATATTATTTTATGTTTCGGTCAAACTCCTCAATGGACATGCATGCATCAACGCTTTTATATCTATCTTTTGTTCAGTTTAAGGGTGTCGCCGCAACATGCGGGTCTTAAAAACTCGTATATACAAATATATAATCTATTACATTATCCTAAATTTAAATGGTTAATATCTCTTATCTGAATTGGCCATACTTTATAAATACTTACATACACATATTAGATACTTTATACACACATATTAACATACTACCAACACACATACATACTTATAAAACACATTTACATACTTATACATACGCATACATACTTACAAACACACATTTTGACCAAAACCACAAAATTTATACATACTTACATACACATTTGCATACTTTATACAAACATACATACTAATATACACATTTTTCACCAATTGCAAACATTTACATGCACAATTGTTCATCATTTACATACACCTACATACTAACATACACCTACATACATACATTCATAGACTTACATGCACACATACATGCTTGCATACACCTACATACACAAATACATAGATTTCCATATACTCATTTTCACCAAATACACCTACATTATACATTTTCACAAACATTTATTAACATATACACATTTACATACAAACATACATCCTTACATACACATTTACATACCTAAACAAAAAACTATACAATTTCTAAACTTTGAAAAAAATACATATAAAACTAACCGTAATTTCAAGTTTCAAGTAGATGTAGATCGCGGACACGAGGTGCTGACCGGAGAAGTGATGGTGGTGATCGGAGAAGTGACGGTGGTGATCCGATTTCTCTACCATAAACATAAAAATACACAAAAATTCAAGACTATAACATGTATATAACAAAATAGAGAAGAAATTTAACAAAAAACAAACTTAAACTAATCGATATGGGACAAATTTGAGGTTTTCCATCAGTAGAGGGAAGAAGTTTGGGGGGAAAAGTGAGGAGGTGGGAGAAATTGCCGCTGTATACTGTCTTTATGTCGATTGGGCATTACCGGCGACAATGTGTCGTCGCTATTGGTCTAAGTGTGGCCACTATTGAGTTGATCTTACCCCAGCCGTTAGATCATGATAAGATTTGAGTGGCTGGGGTTTAATGAGGGACATGGAGTTTTAGCGGAGACATGCCGTCGCCGTGAATGCCCTAATTTAGTCGCCGCTATTGGTTCTTAAGTCCCCAACCGTTGGATCAGGGTAAGGATCAACGGCTGGGGTTTGATCTCAGATGGTGGGAAGCGGATCGACCAATAGCGGCGACATTTGGCTTGTCGCCGCTATTTCCGTCGCTGCTGATGGTGTATATTTCTTGTAGTGATCATTATACTGGCTTTTAATGTTTCATACTTCTTACTGGTTCAACACATAATGCTTTAGCCCTCTCTTACTAGTTCAACAGTTGACCATTCAAAAGTTGCCAAAGAACCCCTTAGTAAACAATACCAGATCGGTTTCAGCACCCCCCGATGAGTCGTTGGAATATTGTCCAAATAATAGTTATCGTTCCAAAACCTTCACACTATACGGGGTTTGACAATCTGGTCCTAGAAGAAAACCCTAAACACCACGTACAGACCTGTATGTGACGTACATAACGGTAGATGGGTTGTGCAAATATGTACACCCTTAAATAAAAATCCTACCTTTTTTATGAATCTTTTTTATTTCTAACCCAAAAGCCCAAAACTATATATTCCTAAAAGACCAATCTCAATTTCTGTTGTAAGTGAATGGATGGATTTCTTGAACAAATTTAAATAGATGAATGGTTCTAAATATTTGTTAAGAAACCACGTAACAGATAACAGATAACTGGGTCCTTGCCTGTGAAACAACCAGCCACTGGTACCAATTTGATATTGACACTTTAATGTGTAGCTTGTTTCTTTCTCAGTAATCTTTTGGACCACTTCAATCATTCAAATTTTCATAAACCGTTCTTTTTTTTAACGAAACACAAAACTTTGGCACGAAGGGTTAAAACTTTTGTTATAGCCGTTTACTCCGCGTTCCATGAGATCTGAAGTTCTGAACTCATGATCTTTACGTGTAGCTCCTACTTTGAGAACAAAGAAAACATGCATGCCTTTGGGGAGGACCTACTTGGTGCACAGTACCCTCAGATGTGTGATATTTTGGATCATATTGTTTTTATATATTTGATAATAAAAATAAAATAAAATAAAATAACAAACAGTGATTTAACTCGTGTAAAATGTACACATAATATATTTGGACTGTAGTAATATGAGTTCATTGTCACCATCACCAACAAGCCAGCGAATTAACTTGTTTGTTCTGTTGCCCTCTTATTATAATTCAGAAATTACAAATATCTCTTCTTATCCTTTCCTCATCACTAGAAACCTGTATTTGCACAAGCCTTACATTTTCATCAATCATATCACTCAACCCAATCACCATTTCAAAATGAAGAAAATGGTTGCAAGAATTGCATGCTTTTCTGCTTTCTTTCTTTTCCTGTTAGATTGCAATGTAACGGCACGTTCCTTGCAGTATGACGACAGTGAACAGGTTTCAGATGGAGTTAGCAATGTTGTAGATAACAATGAGGGATCTTTGTTACTACCTCTCAAAGGGTCACATGGTTCTGAAGAGCAATGTGAGCAAATGTATGGATTTTTGCCTTGTTCAAACAATCTTCCTGGTCATTTATTTCTCATCGTGGTGTACGAATACCTATTATATCATGGAGAATCTTATGCTGGTGGTGATGGCCGGATTTTTGGTGTTCTTGGCAATAACTTTTTCGGTGCAAGTGTTTTCCAGCTTCTTGATTCGCTACCTGATTCTCTGATTCTTCTTGGTATGTAGCCTTATGTTCTTCATCCAAAATTTAACTACGAGTAATGATGATTATATATTGGAACATATGTGGAATAAATTGATAGAAATTATGGAACTTTGTTTCATGCCATAATCCAGATTTAGAAATAAATATGGTGTCTATGTATTGAATGAGAATGGAATTGTAGATTCCTTATCGATGGTAGTGTAGTCTTAGCAACATTATTATGAGAACTTAACTTGAAGATAAATTTCGTTAAATAGTAGATTCAAGAAAGACATTTGAAGTTAATTATACACGTGCTTAAATTTAATTCTTGTGTATATATATCTTGTAAGTCCTATAACTGTGGTCCAGTATAGATATATGTAATCCATAAAAATATTTATGACCATTATTCGTGTTCATCCATTCTAGTCTTCATTATCTATTGACTATTCAGTGTATGGCATCCACAACATTGGTAGTTACACTAAACTTAAAGCATTATTGTGTTATTATTATTAGGCCACACGGGGCGGTTCGTTATGGACTCCCCATAACGAGTTATAGGACCACGAACACCGCCGCCTCCATGTTTATCACGAGTTATAGGAATAACTCGTTGAATGTATAATGCGTTGAACTTGATCAAATGAATGTATATTACTTGTACATTGGGTATTAATACTTGTACATTGGAATCTCATCACTAGTGATACCACCCCCCCTACATTTCTATCACTAGTGATAGAATATTGGGTGATGACATGGCATGATTTGATTGGATAGTGGGAGTGATAGAAATCTATCACTAGTGACCACCCCTCCTCCCCTTAGTATATAGGTTAAACTTGGATACTGTATTATGTAGGGGTCTAAATATATTTAAGTTAATTTGGTTATATTGGTGTTTCTGATGCTTCATGTCGTTTGGGAACAAACTGGTTTGTATTGTATTAATAGGGTACTATCGATGTAGAAACGAAGTTAATGAAGTTTTCGTGTTCTTTACTAATACTGTTCAATTGATTTTGCACATGATTTCCAACAATTGTTATCTGAGAGGTTATGAAGAACAAATCAATCAAAGGTAGCATCTGGTTATAATCATTAATCAGATTAATAGATTATTAACTGAATCAACACAAATTGATCCATCGATTTAACGTTTGACACATCATCACATGAAATCAGAATAGGATTTAAAGAAAACGAGAAATATTAGAATTATTGAAGGGGGGTTCCTTTAATGACTTTAATTCGGTATAGTCAATCGTTGTTCTTCAAAAGGGTACAACCTGTAATAACATTGATCATTGGATTTGGTCAATTTGGATTAAGTCATGAAGCCAGTCCTGTAAGAAAAGGCTTACACTACAGAACTTTGGAAGTTAACGGATCTTATTAAGAACATGATGTTTTGATTCGACACAGGAAGAAACTGATCAATAGTAGTTTGGCAAATCCTGATCAAATCCTGAGTCGACCAAAAAACCAGTGGGCTGGTCTCTCGCAAGTTACATTAGGTTTTGATTGGACCTACGAAGAAATTTATCAGCAACAATTTAGTAGGTTCGATCAAATCCAGAGTCGACCCAAAGAAACTAGTGGGTTGTTCTCGAATAGGATAGAATTAATTTGATTCCAAACTATTAAAGGTTGATATCAAATTAATGAAAGTCAAAGAAGGGAGACTAAGAATCGATGAAGGTAGCAGGCCTGACATCATTAAACAAAACTTTAGACATGGCTGAGGTAGAGGTCGGTTGTCTAGGAGAAGTCAAGATGGTGAATGGGTAAATGAAGAAAGTTCAAGATCTTCCCTAGACTTTGTCTAGTTGAAGGGGGATTACCGGTAGTTAAACTAAAGATAAAGCATTATTGTGTCATTATTATTAGTATATGGCTCAAACTTGTATATTGTATTATGTAAGGGTCTAAGTGTAATCAAGCTAATTATGTTATATTGGTGTTTCTTGTATTATGTAAGGGTCTAAACGTAATCAAGCTAATTATGTTATATTGGTGTTTCTAAAAGGTCACTTCATTTTGGGAACAAACCAGTTAGTATTACTATAATTCAAACCCTTTTGTTTTTCTGTCATTTTTTTATCTTTAATTATTATTATTACTAGTATTTGTTTTTAAAACGTTATTTTATTTAAAGAGAACTTTTTTTGATTATTTGAAAAATAATCGTTTTCTTACGTTTTAAACTAAAGCGAGTCATTTTGATTTTGAAATGGATTTTTTTGTTCATAGCAGCTTGAAGTGAATATGCGAATTCGGTTTGTATAAACAATGATGCACAAAAAATTAAATGAAGCTTTAAAGCTAGCTAACTTAACTAACGTTTTATTTTCTTTTTACGTCTTATTACTTTTAATAAATAAAAGTTGTTAATTATATTAAAAAAACATTTTAATATAATAATAGTACTAATAAAAATAGAAATAGAAAGATGAGAGAACTAAAGTACGAAATAAATAAAAAATATAAAAGCAACTGTTTTTTTTTTCAAAAAATAGTTCTGAAACTTTTTTATTGTATAAAAAATATCTTTTTTATTAATTTTAATGACGTTTAATAGAAACATAATAAAATAATAGTAAGAGAAAGTGTCTTCAAATTATAGTAACACAATAGTTTTCAAAAACAATATTTGAATTGTTTAGAGGGGTGAAATTTAACAATTTTTAAATTATATTTTTAGAAAGGGGGGTATGACTAGTAAAAAAGAGAGTGCATTTAACCAACCCCTAGTATTATATAGATAGGATATCGATGTGTAAGTAATGTGTATGATTTGGGAATAAATGAATTCAAGTGTTCGTATTAATTTGTGATCTTGTTCAGTTGATATTGCAGTTGATTTCCAACACAGAATTGTCTCCATATTTGATCTTCTAATATTCAACAATTCTCTTCTAGATTCAAAATCTGTGTTAATTAATAGCTCCTAACTGTCTTTTGACATTTCTGTTTATTGAGTTGTCGAATCTGATGACTGCAACAAGTCATCAACGTTACGTGTTAAGGGTGCCAAAACGCCATGGTAAATTTATCCCTAAGACTATCCGCATCAGTGAAAGGCTATCCTTTCTTCAAACAGCCTAATCAGCATGCCACATCAGCTTTTCACTTATTCTTCACACAAACACTTTTTACCCACAACAATAACATATATATCCTTCCCACAAACAACCTTATAAAAAAAAAGGACCCACCACTAGCCCATTCTTCACCATTCTTCCTCAAGAATTGGGAAGAATGAACACCCTCCATGTCATCTCTACAACACCCACTAATCCAACCCTCTCACAAATGCCCTCCACATAGGAATGAACACAAACATCCTTGATGTGGATAGTCTAATGCAAGTTGGTTAAATGCACACATAATAGCAAGCCATCATCAGGGAGTAGGATTTACCCTAGTCTAGTCACTAAATCCTAAATGATTAAAAGAAATCTCTCTCTAGTTAGGTTTGAGAGGTTGAAGACATTAAACTTAGCATTAATAAGATCATTATTTTCAAAAAAAAAAAAAAAAAAAAACCCTTATATTACGTGTGTCGATGTCAAAGTGTAATTATTGTCACTCGTTGCTTATAAATTGGGTCAAATGTATCAAACATAATGTTAATATTTCAATGCTTATGATCAAGTTTGTCTATCTATTTTACTCTCTAACTTTTCTCTGAAAACTTTCAATCATTAACTGGTGTTAGTGTGTGTTTGTTACTACTTGTGTCAGGTTATTCTTTCCATCACTTCCTATTCGTGTTGCTATTGTTCGTGTGTGTTTGTTTGGTGTTGATTTCCTAACACTAACCTTGATCAACTGATTGAAGCATCTGGACTGTCGAGTAGCAAAGAAAAAGCTCAAGACTATGTTGTAACTGGTGCTGGGCTACTAGCTGGATCATCAATATTTCTCCTCACCCTTCTATGGGGAGTGTGTCTTATATGTGGGAGGAGAATGTTCTATGCAAAACCTGATTCTAAAGTAAAAAACAAAGGGATACAACTATTAACTGGTTTGCATTCTTTTTCTATCTTTAATATATATGATCATCAACATGTTCTAAAAGCTATTTATATTTGTAATAAAAGTTGATAACTTGTTTATGATCTTAATATCCATATATTTCTACAGGTTCTGGAGTTGTTACAGATGCCGAAACAAGTTATCATGCCAAAGTCATGTTCTTTTCACTTGTTCCGTTTCTAGTCATCCTATTACCTAGTGTATTTGGTTTATCGTATTCTAGTCAAGGATTTGAGATTGCTGTTCTTGTTTCACTTTGTGTTTCGGTTATTTGTTTATTCACTTACTTCATTTATCAGGTACATAACATTTCCTTAAAACAAAATCATAGGTGAAAGGGTAAATTTGGGTAAACTTAAAAAATCAACTAGTAGGGAAACAGGTTGAAAACCACATAAATTGTATTTCCATTGCAGAAAATCATTTCAATTGAAAATAAATCGTTTAATAACACCGGTTCAATCGTATTTTAAAACCTTAACTATATGTATAACTCAAGAAAAGGGCCCGACTAGGCCCAACTGGTCCTAACTTTCATTATTCAAACCTGTTTAATTCATTAAACCAATCCACCATAAGAACACCTATACAAAAAAAGTTTCAATATATATATATCGTATAAAGACCTCGGAGATGTTCTTGATTTTGCCTGTTTGGACCACTTTTTGCAGCTTTTTGACGAACGGATTCAGAAAAGAAGACTGGAGTATGCAGAAGTTGAAAGAAAAGTTGAATTGCATGTACCATTTTATGAAGTACAATCACTTATGTTGGATAGGGAAAAGAATCTCATGCTTAGGCAAAAAGAGATGGAGAAAATGATGAAATCTCCGGAGAACCGCAATAAAACAATGACCAGGGAAGAATTCTGTGATATGTTTGATGATTGGTTAGATGTCACAAGACAGTTGATGGATGATCCGTATTCACTAGATAAATCAGGGACAGAATATAATGAGGTCAATGTCACACAGTAAACCAGTATTAGTTTAAGTTTGATTGATTTAAGCCATCTCTGAGTGATAATTCTTGTGATTTTTTCAGGTTGCCAAACTGTTACTTGAAGATAAAAACCAACTGATAGAACTAATATCCCTTATGATAGACCGTGCTTCGGGACAAAAATTGCTTAAACAAGATGGTGCACAAGATGAATATGCCATAGATAGGTGAGGCTGTCTATATTTATATGATTATATAAGAATGTACTGATACAAAATTTGTGTTCAACTTTTAGATTCTTTGAACGTATTGACACGAACCAAAACGGATTTATTTCAAAATCTGAACTGAAAAACTTCATCATGGAAGTCAACTATGAGGAGATATTGATGGATGACGAGATAGCAGAGATCATAATGAGACACTTAGACATTGATGGAAATGGAAATATTGATAAACAGGAGTTCATATCCGGGTTTACAAAATGGCTCAAAGAGATAGATCGCGCAACGCGGACCCAGAAAAAGCTGTCACATGCTAACAATAGAGTAAGAAACATCATGATAAAAAATTCATGAAGGTTGATTTCTTCTAGTGTGTTGAATCACTGGTTCTTTTTATACAGGAAACAGATAGCTACAAACGGGCTGAGGCAAAGGCAAAAGAAAACGAAAAGTTGAAGGCAATAATATTATTGATACTTGGAATCTTTATGCTAACAGTCTTGGCTGAGCCACTAGTGGAAAGTGTTAGAGAATTTTCAGAATCTGCAGAGATAGAGCCTTTTTATGTGTCATTCATCTTAGTTCCATTGGCTACCAATGCTAGAACAGCCATTGCAGCCATTAGAGCTGCGAATCAGAAGAGACATCAAACAACATCTTTAACTTTTTCTGAGGTTTGTGACTCCAAACATTTAGATTTTATCTTCTATGATTCGAACTTGGACACAAGTGGTAACTGGCAGATTCAATTCACTTGAAATGCAGATATATCACAAAGTGTTCATGAATAACATCCTGGGATTTTCTGTTCTTGTCTCGGTGATATACTTCCGCGGATTGACATGGCATTTCTCAGCTGAGGTTCTTGTAGTAATTATCGTTTGTGTCATCATGGGGCTTCTTGCAAGTGTTAGATCCAAGTTTCCATGCTGGACATTGCTCATCGCCGTCCCTCTCTATCCACTATCTTTGGTCGTAGTTTACTTTGTTGATGATAGTTTCCGATCTACTTGAAACTTGAGCAACATTAATATGCCTAGTAGAACTTTTGTAGTACTAAAGGAGTTGAAGCTTCTTAGATATTTCAATTTGTGCCGAGGCTGAACCTGTATAGGTTCCTTCATGTACTTATGTTTAAATATTTCATGCACATTTTATATGTGGTGTTATCTTTATGTTACAGTAAGCATTTGCGCAAGTGAATTGACGTAGATCTTTTCAGACGTGCAGTAGCCAAGTCACTAATAGGTCAGTTAGGTTGTTAGCTATTTTTAGGAGTTCTAGGAACTAGTTGTTAGTAAAAGTAGTTTTTAACGATCCCTTATTTCATGTAAAGTAGTACTGAGTACTCTTCTATTGAAAGCTTTGTACCTCTCTTATGTAAGCATTTAATCCATACCAACATTATAGTAATAGTGCTCAATGTAAGGTTGCCAATGAAATTTCATGGCAGAAACTAACAAGTATTGTGCAAACTCTTATCTCTATGTTTAAGGTGTTTCCCGGTGCGATGTGAATGGACATGTCTCTTCGCGAAAGGTTGCGTCCCTTGTTCTCTGAAATAGAGTGGTCGATGTTAACAGGTATGTCTCTAGGGATAATAAACCCTTGTACTTAGTATGTGTCGGGATTAGAACTTCATTCACCCCCTAATCACGAACATCCTTGAGTTGTTGTAGATCTTGAGCTCCGAGCAATTCTCGCATTGTAGCAAACTGGACTCTTGCTAGTGCCTTTGTTCATATGTCTATCCATTATAGTTCTCCACTAATATGTTCCACATTGATGTGTTCATTCTCCACGCATTCTCTTATGAAATGATAGTGTGTATCTATGTGCTTCCTTCTTCCAAGAAAGACTGGATTATCCAAGAGTGCTATTGCGGAAATATTATCCACCATTAGTGTTTTCTCTCCTTTCCATCCTATAACTTCACTTAACAATCTTTTAAGCCAAAGTACTTGACGTGCTACCGTAGTGTCTGCTATGAATTCTAATTCACATGTTGAAAGTGGCACTGTTTGTTGCTTTTGCGCACACCAGTTTATAGGTGATTCTCTAAAGTAAAACACCGGACCAGTGGTACCTTTTCCTTGGTCTATGTTAACACCATAACTGCTATCACTATAACCTGTGATCTTACATCATCCTTACTTCTTGTAAATGATTCCATACTCCTTAGTTCCTTTGACGTAACGTAGTACTTGCTTCACTACTTTCAGGATGTTCCTTTGGTTCTTGCATGCTCATTTGGTTCTTGCATGCTCGCGTTGTATGCAATAAGTACCTAATAGAACCAATCAGGCTTCTGTAATGATTTGCATCTACTAGATCTCCTTCTTCAGTCTTTGTTAATTGTATTCCAGGATTCCTAGGAATCTTTGTTTCATTACAGGTTAGCATAATCAGTGTCCTTGGGTATCTTGTTTATATACCATGTTTGCTTTATGGCTATATCACCCGGTGCTTGAGTAACTTCTATTCGCAGATAGTATGCTAGCAATCTTAGATCGCTCATAGCAAACTTCTTATTCATCTGAAACTTGAAAATATCTATCTCCTTCTTTGAAGTTCCAGTGACTATCAAATAATTAACATAGACTCCAACTATTAGCGTAGAAGTCTTACATGTCCTTGTATAGATTGCTTGTTCTAAAGTGCACTTCTTGAAGTTAAGTGACTTTAGAGGTCGATCTAACTTCATGTTCCGAGCACGTGGTGCTTGTCTCAGTCCATACAAAGTTACTTAAAAATCCAGGGGCCCATTTTTTTATTCACACAGGGTCCTTTAGGATCCTAGAGCTCTCAAGATGGCCCCATGAGTCACCATTGACAGTGCCAACAAATTAGCTTTTCATAGTTCTTTAAGTTTTTTTAATCATGGTGGCATCCAAACTTCAATTACTTACTTATCTAATTATATTCTGCGTGAAAACATTTTTGAAAAAGTACTTAGACATTATAAATTTAAGGTAGCTAGCATCTTATGTTAAATCTCATCTAATTACATTCTTCACCAAGAAAACATATTGCATAAATATGTGAAAACAAATAAAGAATACATCTATACATATAATAAAGTAAACCAATTTAAGACACATGGCAATCATTGAGGCTATCAAGAATTCTATTTTCCCGCCTAAAACATAATCCATTTATTTTCATCGTTAATCCTAAATTAAAAAAGAAAAAAAAAGTAATAACACATTTAACCACGCAAGTTGGATAAACATTAATTGAATTCAAAATCATCAAAGATACTCAAAATTAGATAAAAAAGTGAGTCATGAAATTCTAATTATATTTTTTAATATATATATCTATATATATATTACAAAAATATTATTATTATTATTATTATTATTATTATTATTATTATTATTGTACCATTCTGATATTGATATATTTGGGTGTGAAATTTTAATCAGGCTACCGGAAAAGTCGTGCGATACGGTCTAGGAGTGTGTGTAAGCATTTTACTATCAAAACCTAATGTTGTTATGTTGCATTGTGTCCATATATCCACAGATCTTCACTTTTACTATCTGGTGTTTTTGTAGTGACAAACAATATAAGCCAAGGTAAGTCACTATCCAAGGCTGTTTTGTTTTTAACACTACCGAATTCACCCATGGTCAATTGCAAGTGGCATTATCAAGAATTAAAAGTAGAGACGAGGTATAACTACTAAATTTAGATAAAGATGGTAAGTTATGAATAAAAGATGATTCTATGAAGCGCGGGGACGCTCGGAAGCATGAAGTACCCGTCCCGGGGACGTTTTGGGGACGGAAACGCCATGGGGACACCATGGGGACGTTTCCTACATGTTCTTGTTTATGGGGACGGATCCAAAACGTTTTCGGGTTATTGGGGACGGCTCTAAAATATTCCGGGGACGTTTCACTAGCAAGAATAAAGAAGGTAACATGAATGTTGTGGCGGTAGTTCAGCAGGTGTTCTCGTATTAGTTTTAAATGGGGAAGATGAAGTGAGAAAACAGTTTATGACCTTTATTTTATTACTTATGGACTTTTTTTAACGTTTATGTGGCCTAATTCTAGAACTATTATTCATTAAAGTTATTTGGACCTGACAAAATACTTGAAACACTTTAAATAAGTTTCAGTTTATGTTATTTATTATTTTGTTAGATCAAGTATTAAAAACATATAATTTATTTTGTTTCTCTATTGTTTAATATATTTTTCTTTTTCTTAATAAATTTAACGTACCTTTGTCGTACCCATATCTTAGATTTTTGAGTTTTGTCATTCCTCGTACCCGTATCGTCCCCTAGTCTCGTACCCGTTCCTGTGCTACATAGGATGTAATGTTGTATACAAATAAATATATATATATTTATGAATCATGTTAATATTTTTTGGTTTCAAATTATGTTTGGTAGTCTGCGAGTTATAATTGTAACTTTTTATTTCTCTTTAAATGTATGTAATATGTAAATACAATAATAAGTATATTATAATATATTTATATTTCTATTATTTTCAACGACAGTTTAATTAAATGCGATGAAATTTATAATACTAACATACATTATCTTTATATTTAGAGATATTCTAAGCTAGGGTTGGATACCTGAATTGAATGTGTTTGGCATCAAACGTGAATTTGGAGTTTAATATTTCCGACATCTTTCAGATATTAAAACTCTGCCATGGTGGGATGTGCAAGAATTGTGCCAAAAATAGTATATAAATTTCAAAATGAAACCAGGCGATTAGAAACTGTGGAGGCTTATTCGATATCCTAAAACCGGGCAACTTTCCAGACTGGAAGCCCCACTATCCTAAAAAGTTAACAAAGATTGACCCTATCACAAAAGAAAATGATGTTACTAACAGGAGAAACGGTGATTGCTTTGAAGTCGGATGGAATTTGGATTGCTATATGAATTCTGAATTTAATATGGTTGGTAAACCTATCAGAAAAAGATATCGAATGCTTGTATTTAAACAAAATATGCTATGATGTGTCAGATAAAACACAAGCCATGCAATATCAGGGTGTGATCAGAATGTGTTATGCATACGAAATACACTCAGGAAGGATGTGGGATACCAGTTGGATGGAACTTGAAAGGAGGGAGTTTCTGAAAGAACAAAAGAAAGAAGAAAGGATTATGGCTATTGATGTGCTAAAAGTGGTGTAAACAAATTACCTAAATTAAACCCTAAATTAGACACGCGAAGCTTTAAATTATAAAACTAAGACTCTCTAACCTAGACCACAGAACCGGTAAGTGTATCGGTCAATGTAGTATAACTTATGCAAGTCCGAATATCGAACCCACGAGACTCTCTAATTACGTTACCAGACTCAATAGACTTTAGAGACTGACACGACTAAACTGATTTTATATTTGGGGGGGGGGGTTTCTAAAAATCCTAAATTTCAATTAAACTAAGACAAGACAAGACGTAAACGAGGATTGAGATAAGTGATGACGAATAAATACCTAGGTTGGAATCCCAATTGATATCGTATGGTTTCTATCAGATGATAATGTGTTATGGAACCGGGATCTTTAAATTCTAAACCCTAAGAGAAACCGAACAGGACCCCCGACCCTTCTCTAGAAGACACCTATAGAACTCTAAAAAGGCTGTTAAGATTACCGGTTTAATAGACTCCCCTATGGTTATCTAATTATCTTGAAAAGTGGCCAAATGTGACTAACTACCTCACAGTTGAAAGCCTATGGCAACTAAAGAGCGTGATTTAACTCGGTAAGCAAATATGAAAGGTAAACTAAGGAGATATTCTTACGAAGTACCAAACCCTAGCAATGTAACAGCAAAGACAGACTGACAACCTTTCACCTTATGGATATTAAGAGGGGTAGAATATTAAATCCTATTAAAACCTCAATCATAGTTCCTACTGAAATCGTGCACAATTAACCGTGAACTAGTCACTAACACACAACCCATGACCTAACTCGCATTCATACATGGAAGACATCCACAAAAAACGTAAGTGAAACATGTGATCAGATTTAAACACGATTAAATACGCATAAACATTAAATCAAGAATCCAAAGTTTGCTACTTTTTAAGAATAATCCATAAGTCATAATAATATCTAATAAAAATCCATACTTTATCAAAAGTTCATAACATCCTAGATAGTTTAAAGTATTTAGCCAATAAACATAGTCTTAAAAACAGCAAAACAAGGTTTAATAACTGAATTCATTGAATACAATAAAGAAAAATAGAAAACAAGAGATACTGGTAAGCAAAACCTGTAATCCTTTAATCTCTAAGCTTCTTGCTCGACTCTAATGATTCCCAAGCTCTAAGTCCTGCTAATCAGCCCTTCAAACTCGTCCTCAGTCGTATATGATTGATATTTTTCGATTAGGGTTCTTAGTTATGTATAGAAAACATGTTAAAAGGCCCATAAACTCAAAATTTACGTATTTCGCTAGGCTGGAGGACTTTGGCGACCCACGGTGGTCCAAGCCGATGGTTTCGCGGCCCATGGCGTGTTTAATTCAGTCAACTCGTCCAAGTAATCATCGCGGCACGCGGCAGAAGTGGCCAAGTGTCACACCCCAACCGATGGCGGAATCATCGGGGCGCGGCACTGAGCGAAACAAATTGTCCAGAAGTTTCCATAACAACTATGATTACCAATTATCTAAAGCATCACATCCCATACCATGACATAATAAGTAGCATAGTTATTACAGACAAAATCAAGACAAGTAGTTTTGTTCCGACAACTCAGATTTCAAATAAAGATAAATTGTTTGTTTTTTTGTTTGTAGACTCTTTCCTAGCCTCGATTTCATCGCACAGCAAACCAAAGCATCCTAGCATCTTAAGCACCTGTCACATAAGTTAAAATAAAGGTCAATACATAAAATGTAGAGGTGAGCATACAAGTTTGATATAACATATAGAGTTCGAAATAGTTTACGCGTAACCAGCATGTAACATGTATAAAGTGAAGGAAAGTAGGTTATCGACAGAAAATATGCACAGACGTGACTGCGAGTTATAGAATGAGCAACACATATCCCCACTGGGACATGTAAAGTAAAGCCCATAACAACCCCTGTCCACGACAGGTGCTGAGTCCAAACTATAGTACTATCGTTGCTAAGATGTCAGGCAATAATCACTGTGTTAACATAACATACAAGCATTCCTCGAAAACACGTATCATGCAATAACGGTCAGCGTATAAATAGTGTTGCGTTATGTGATTTATGTGATTTGAATACAGATAATGTATGTAACACCCAAAAGTGCGTAAAGCAAAAAGGGTTCGAGTATCCTCACAGATTGTGTTTAACAAATAAACACAGCCTTGGATTGAAGGGAGCGCTGAGAGAGATTAGCCTAAACAGTTAACGATAGCATAAACGATAAGCGCCGAGTAAAACAATTCAAAGTGTCAATGGATCGGATGGTAATCCGATCGGATGGCCAGTCGATCGGGTGACGGTCCGTTCGGATGGTCATCCCATCGGGTAACCATTCGATTGGATTGTTACCTCGTTTGGGATGGATGTGTTTGTGTATGATGGTTTGCCTTTTGAAGTTTTCGTGGTAGCATTTTAAAAATAGATAAGTATCTCTACCCATCAGGTCGATCGATCGAACGACCGTTCGATCGGGTGATGATCCGATAGGTTGGACACTTAGGGAGAACAAGTTCACAGGAATTTGTCACTCGATCGGATTGCAATCCGATCGGGTGGCAATCCGTTTGTCATGAAACATGTTGAAAATTGTTTAAGTGTTGAAGTTCAAACATCACATGATCGGGTAGTAATCCGATCGGATGGCAATCCGATCGGACGGCAATCCGTTCGATGTTCAAAAGCTCAAAAGTTGAAATAAAAGTTAAGTGTAGGACCAAGGTGCAAGCCGATCGGGTGGCAATCCGATCGGGTGGCAATCCGATCGGACGACAATCCGTCCCGGCTACCTGATCATCTTGTTACTTGGTTGTTTTGATAGTTTTGCGGTTTTCTCGAGACGGTTTGATAACGTGCGAAACAACAGAAACCTCGTCAAGACTTAGTGACCCGATCGAACTGGAATCACCCTAGTCCGACCAGCCTAACTGTTCAAGATGGTGTTTCATGTTTAACCCGTAATCAGTAATCTCTTGGACAGAATCCAGGTCTTGAACCCACACATCACTAAGAAGAAGTAGAAGATCAGAACAAGCTCCAATTCTATCGTTTTGAGTGCATGGAGTGTAAAAGAGTTGAAAGAAAGTTAGAAAACCATCTTTCAATCCTTTACACCTTGAATATGTTCAGATCTATGCAAGATCTTTGTTTATTCATGTGGAAATCATTCGGATCTAAGTTGTTCTTGGTGGATTGAAGCTAAAATATGAAGTTCATAAGAACCCGATGATGACATCATCCTAGAACACCTCAAACCTAGTGATTTCACGGTTAAAAGTTAAGATTCAAAAGATAGAAAGGTGTAGGAGTGCTTGTAGATTAAGAAAGTACAAGATTTAGGTTGAAAACTTACAAGAATCGTGAGAAATCGGAATAAAAGTGGGCTGGAGCGAGTTAAGTCTAGTGAGAGCTGTCACATCAAGTGATGTGACATATGAAGGGTATTTATAGGGTTTCCCAAAATGGAAAGTGGTGGAAGTGGCTGGTCGATCGGGTAGCAGCCCGATCGGGTGGCAACTCGATCAGGTGGCAACTTGATCGGATGTCAACCCGATCGGGTGGCAACTTGATCGGTTGGCCACTCGATTCGAGTGTTTGGCGCGACGAGTTTTTGCTGTTTTGATCCGTGTGTTGAGCGTTGTGGTGTGATAGAGTTCCATTTTATATTACTTTTAATCCCAACTACTATATCTAACATACAATCATCCTAAATAACTTGCGTTTAGCGTTTGCGATTCGATTGCGATTGAGTTTCGATTGTGTTTCGATTAAACACCACAATATAAACATAACTAAACATGCACAAGTAACACATAATTCGCACACACACGTAAAACAATATCCAGAACGTATAATTCGGGTTGCGATGCGATAAGCGATTAGGCGATAAGACATGCGATAAATAGCGAATAAATCTCGATCATTAACAAGTACTCCACATAATACAACTAACGCAATAAATAAAATAGATTAACTACAAGTCAAAGAAGTCAAATCAGGAATTGAGCAAGGAGTGACAGATCGCAATTAGCAATCTTTTCTTCCTTTGACTCCAATCTTGACTTTGACTTTCAAAACACGAGGTGTTACAGCCTCCCCCTCTTACGGGAATTTCATCCCGAAATTAGGCTTTAGCCATAACAAACAACTGCGGGTACTTCGCTTTCATGTCATTTTCAAGTTCCCAAGTGAACTCTGCGCCTCGTTCGCCTTCCCAGCGAACCTTCACAATGGGAATGCGTGAGCGCCTGAGCTGCTTAGTTTGTCGGTCCATGATCTCGACAGGCTTCTCCACGAAGTGTATTGTTTCATTTATTTGAAGGTCCTCCAACGGAACTTGTAAATCATGCTCAGCAAGACACTTTCTGAGGTTAGACACATGGAAAGTCGGGTGAATGTTGTTAAGTTCCTCCGGTAGTTCGAGTCTGTAGGCCACTTTTCCGATCCTTTCCATAATCTTAAAGGGTCCAACAAATCGAGGCGCGAGCTTTCCTTTCTTGCCGAATCTGACCACACCCTTCCAAGGTGATACCTTTAGGAGTACATGGTTGGCAACGTCAAATTCAAGGGGCTTGCTTCGTCTATCGGTATAACTTTTCTGACGACTCCGAGCTTTCAGCAGGTTGTCTCGAATATGGAGGATTTTGTCAGTCATTTCTTGCTGTAGCTCAGAACCGGTTAATTGCGAGTGACCGATCTCGTGCCATACAATTGGCGATCGACATTTTCTTCCGTATAAAGCCTCAAACGGTGCCATTTGAATGCTGGAATGATAACGGTTATTATAGGAGAATTCGACTAGAGGCAAGTATGCATCCCAATTACCACCGAAATCTATGACACATGAGCGAAGCATGTCTTCCAAAGTACGAATCGTTCTTTCTGTCTGACCGTTGGTTTAGGGATGAAAAGCGGTACTTAGATTGAGCGAAGTACCGAGAGCAGAGTGAAATGTTTCGCACAAACGCGAAGTAAACCGAGCATCGCGGTAAGAGATGTTGTCGCGAGGCGTACCGTGTCGACAGATAACTTCGTTTGTGTAGATTCGGGCTAGTCTTTATACCTTGTAGTCTTTCCGTATTGGCAGAAAATGAGCAGATTTGGTCAAACGATCGACGATAACCAAGATGTTATCTTGACCTGAGGTTGTACGTGGGAGTTTCGTTATAAAATCCATGGCTATGCTTTCCCATTTCCACATCGGGATCTCGGGTTGCACAAGCAAGCCAGAGGGTCTTTGGTGCTCGGCCTTGACTTTCGAGCAAGTCAGGCACCTCGAAACATAGAGAGCGATATCTTTCTTCATGTCAGGCCACCAGTGTGACAACTCGAACTTTAGACCTATCGTTGTGTAACGTACGCGAACGTGTTATGATTATACGAGCTTTGATTTTAATGAACGTTATCTTACTATGTGCATTATGTGTGTATGTATGTTATGTGAATGCTACACGAACCCAAACCGCACAACTTGATCCGATCGCATAACACTACAATCGAGTGCACAAGCCCTTTGGGCCACACCTTGTTCACGGACCCATTAGGCAGCCGAGTGGGCTCGGCCCACTCCCCACTCGCAAACACAAAACCAAGAGCAGGGGTTTGATTCTATTGTTTTTGCAAAACACATAACCCACACAACCCTAGGCTCTCTCTCTCGTTTTACTTGGAACCCGACGGCACAAGACCATCCGATCATCCTCTTGTTCGGATCACCCTTCTTTACTCGTAATCGGTTAGTGTTTTGTTTATGCTTTCGTGTTAAGTGATGTTATGATTTCATGCTTAGATTTAACCGATTAAAATTGCATGATAATGAACTAGGGCCGGTTCGATTATGTTGTTATGTTTGGTCCTCGGATTAATCATTATGATGATAAATATAATCAGATTTGTAATTGTGGTTAACTTAGAATCGGATGTATTGATATAAAGAAATCGGCTGTTATGGGATAATGTGTTAATCGGCTCTATGTTTGTTAAAAATCGGATATGCTTATGTGTTTTTGGACAAGTGTTCTTGATTATGTGTTATTAGAGTTCATATGAATTGAGATGGAACTGCCCTGTTTAATCGATAATTTGGTTAATTGATTTGTGGAAACTGTTAATTGATTGTTAATCATGGAAACTGTTAATGATAATTGATTTGCATAAAGGCGTGTAACTGTTGTGCATGAAATCAGGAAAGTTGTTGCAGATTGATAGACTTAGCATGGTTGCGAGTCCAATTGCGACTCGGAACCTCACATAGCAGCATGAGCCGAAACCGCGGTTGCGAGTCATGTTGCGACTCGTAACCGGACCGTGACAAGCCGAGATCACCATTGCGACTCGTAATCTCCCGTTGCGACTCGTAATCTCCTATTGCGACTCGAGATCGCTGGTTGCGACTCGAGGCCCGTTAGTTCGTACACTGGTTGGGCCTACACTGTCACGAGCCCAACCAAATTGGTCCAAATAATTGGACTTATGACTGTATGTTATTGGACTGCTTATCTGTTTGGGCCGATATGTTATTTGGGTGAATGTTATTTGGGCCGGGTTATGTTGGGCCATGATTAGAACGCACAAGTCATGCTCTTGACTGCTAAGTGTTGCCATGTTCTATAAGTGCTCGAAACATGTTAACTTGTATGCTTTATACGTGCATTACGTGAAGTCAGAACCTGACTTGTATAAAAACTGTGATAGGACGTGGTTGACCAATTACTTGCTACCTGTACTCTTTGTGTATCTGCCGAGCAAACCAAGGTGAGTTCACACAGCCAAGGCATGGGATTCCCGGGTTGGGAATTGGGTTGTATAATGTTGATATTGAAAGAGTTACTCGTACTTACGCATTCACTAGACTATAGACCATCGTCCTCAGGATAGTCAGGACACGTTACGTAAAGCCTACGTAACCCAGTAATTTCCATTTGTCTCCCGGGTCGGGAGGACACGTTACGTAAAGCCTACGTAACCCAATACCTTCTACTGTCTTCCGGGTCGGAAGGACACGCTGCGTAAAGCCTACGTAGCCCCCCCCCCACGCGTACCACTGTCCTCGGGGAAGGGCACGTCACGTAAAGCCTACGTGACCCAGTACGTATTCCTGTTCTCGGTTTAAGAAGAACACATGGTTGGAAGTTAGTCTAGTAAGTACCACTGATGAGAAGCCCTCATTAGTAAGGATAAACGTGGGAAGCCCCACCGATAATATAAACACAAGGTTTGGGAAGCCCCCACCCTTAGTACATACTAGTATGGGAAGCCCCCACTAGCTAAACTTACGCACTATGTTATAAACTTACTTTCTGTGAACTCGCTCAACTAGTTTGTTGATTATTTGCTGCATGCCTTGCAGGACCTTAGGTACATTATGGAGCTTGCACAGGGAGGAGCAGGTCGTTGTGGGATGTGGATCATGAACGATATTTGAACTTATGACTATTTTGAGGATACATTACTATGCTTCCGCTACTTAAACAATGTTTGGTTTTGAAACATCAATCATGTCATGATGAACTACCTTAACTACTTTTATTATTATTAAATGCTATGTTTGATATGATTGATGGCTTGATCCTGGTCATGTCACGCCTCCAAGCGGTGGTACTCCGCATGTGGGATTTTGGGGGTGTGACAGATTGGTATCAGAGCCATTGGTTATAGAGAACTTGGTTTTAATATGGGAAAACGTTTTCATTAAAACCGGACTATAACCAGAACAGTGCTCTCAACGATCCACAACGACGCTACGCTCCACGTGCAAGACTCGACATCCTAGGTAATAAGGTTTATGTTTATTGCCTGTTTGCTAGAACTGCTTAGAACTTTGCTCGCATTACGTTTAGATACACATGATACTATAGCATGAGAATCCCTACGTGCTTACACTTTTCTGTCATCGCCCTACTCGCGAACCACTCTCACTCACGTTACTTTTTACTATGAAGATCATGTCTGGAAGAATCAACATGACTCAAGCCCAGCTAGAGGCTCTCGTTTAAGCTCAAGTTGCTGCGGCACTTGCAGCTGCTCAAGCAGGTAGTATATCCTGTAGTCATAACTTACGCTAGGATCTTTAGATCCTACACTCCTAAGCTAGCCCTTGTATTTAAACTTTGCCCTATTCGTACACAATAGGTCAACCAGCGCAGCAAGTTTGCACCTTTAAGAACTTCATGGACTGTCGTCCAAGTACTTTCAGCGGCACAGAGGGGGCAGTGGGACTCCTCCACTGGTTCGAGAAGCTAGAGTCAGTATTCGAAATGTGCGAGTGCCCTGAGGCTCGCAAGGTTAAGTATGCAACCGGCACCTTGGAAGGAATAGCATTAACTTGGTGGAACGCCCAAGTTCAGATCTTAGGGTTGGCAGCTGCTAACGCCACCCCATGGAACGATTTCAAGGAACTCATCAAGCGTGAGTATTGTACACGTGAAGATATTCACAAGCTGGAAGACGAGCTGTATAATCTGAAAATGGTTGGGTCAGAGATCGAAGCGTATACTAAACGGTCGAATGAGTTGGCCGTGCTATGCCCAACTATGGTAGACCCTCCATACAAGCGCATTGAGATGTATCTCAAGGGATTGGCGCCAGAGATCCAGAGCCATGTTACCTCGGCTAATCTTGACAACATCCAGGAAATTCAGCGCCTCGCTCATCGCATCACCGACCAGGCAGTGGATCAGAATAAACTGCCTAAGCGTGTCAGCGCTACTGCTACAGTCACTCCTTCAGCTACTCCTGCTACTACTAGCGAAAGCAAAAGAAAATGGGATGGAGATTCCAGCAGGGGTTCAGCGACTGTTCAGCCACAAGCTCAGCAGCAGAAAATTGACCACTATCAGAGTCCCAGTCAGCAATCCTCTGGTGGTCACAGACAGAGGAGATATCAGGGAAGTCAACCTAAGTGCCACAATTGCCACAGACATCACAATGGCCCGTGTAACAAGGGTCGTTGTCAAAGGTGTCTTAAGATGGGTCACGAGGCCAAAGACTGTAGGAGTCCACGGCTTGCGAATCAGAATCAGCAGCCTCAGCTACCAGCACCACAGAACCCACAGCAGCAGCAGCCACAGCGTGGAAACCGGGGATGTTTCCAGTGTGGGGCTGAAGGTCATTTCAAACGCGATTGCCCTCAGTTGAACCAGAATCAGAACCGCAACAACAACAACAATCAGGGCAACGGGCATTACAACGGCGGGAACAACAACAATAACGGCAACGAGGCAAGGGGACGTGCATTCGTACTAGGTCGAGGTGACGCAGTGAACGATCCCAACGTAGTTATGGGTAAGTTTCTCCTCGACAATATTTACGTTACTGTTTTGTTTGATTCGGGTGCGGATACAAGCTATATGTCTGTGAAAATTTGTCAACTGCTAAAACGTGCACCAACACTTTTACCCACCAAACATGTAGTAGAGTTAGCTAACGGTAAAAGTCTAGAAGCCACGCACGTAGTTCAGGGTTGTAATCTTATCCTAGCTGGTCAAGCTTTCTCTATCGATCTCATCCCCATTGTTTTGGGTAGCTTCGACGTCGTGATTGGGATGGATTGGTTATCCCAACACCAGGCAGAAATCTTATGCAGTGAGAAGATTATTCGCATTCCTCGTTCTGGTCAAGAACCTCTCGAAGTACAAGGCGACAAGAGTGGTGCAGTGGTTGGCATCATCTCTTTCTTAAAGGCGCAGAAATGCTTACGAAAGGGGCACACTGCCATTCTGGCACTCGTTACAGACGCATCAGCAAAGGAAAAGAAATTGGAAGATATTCCAATTGTACGTGACTACCCTCAGGTGTTTCCTGAAGACTTACCTGGCTTACCGCCTCATCGTCAGGTCGAATTTCAAATCGAGCTCGCTCCAGGAGCAGCACCCATAGCTCGCGCACCATATCGTTTAGCTCCATCAGAATTGGAAGAACTGTCAAAACAGCTGCAAGAGCTCTTGGAAAAGGGCTTTATTCGTCCAAGCTCTTCGCCATGGGGAGCTCCAGTGCTTTTCGTGAAAAAGAAGGACGGTACGTTCAGAATGTGCATCGACTACCGTGAACTCAACAAGGTAACGGTGAAGAACCGTTATCCTCTTCCACGCATAGACGACTTATTCGACCAGTTGCAAGGGTCGTGCTACTATTCGAAGATAGACTTGAGGTCTGGCTATCATCAGCTGAGAGTCCGGGAGGAGGACGTCTCCAAGACTGCATTCAGAACTCGTTATGGTCACTACGAGTTTCTTGTCATGCCGTTCGGGTTAACGAACGCGCCTACCGTATTTATGGATCTTATGAACAGGGTGTGCAAACCCTATCTTGACAAGTTCGTCATAGTATTCATCGACGACATTCTGATTTACTCCAAGAGTCAGGGGGAGCACGAACAACATCTTCGCCTTATTTTGGAACTCCTTCGGAAGGAACAGCTGTACGCTAAGTTTTCGAAATGCGACTTCTGGCTTCGTGAAGTCCACTTCTTAGGCCATGTAGTGAACAAGGATGGGATCCATGTCGATCCATCCAAGGTAGATTCGATCAGAAACTGGCCTGCACCACGTACGCCAACGGAAATACGCCAATTCTTGGGTTTGGCAGGTTATTATCGGCGGTTCATCAAAGACTTTTCAAAGATTGCTCAGCCACTTACACTACTGACACAGAAGAGTGTCGTTTATCGCTGGGGAGAGCCCCAGGATACTGCTTTTCATTACTTAAAGGATAGACTTTGCAGTGCACCTATCCTCTCATTGCCAGAGGGCACGGACGATTTCGTAGTATATTGTGATGCATCCATCCAGGGTCTTGGATGCGTGTTAATGCAGCGCGACAAGGTTATTGCTTACGCCTCTCGTCAACTCAAGGTTCATGAACGGAACTACACGACGCACGACTTAGAGCTGGGAGCTGTTGTTTTCGCGCTTAAGATATGGCGACACTACCTGTACGGTACCAGGTGCACGATATACACCGATCACAGGAGTCTCGAGCATATCCTTAAGCAGAAGGATTTGAACATGCATCAACGGCGATGGGTTGAATTACTGAACGATTACGAATGCGCTATCAAGTACCATCCAGGCAAGGCCAATGTTGTGGCTGATGCCCTCAGTCGGAAAGACACTCTACCACGGCGCGTGCGAGCGCTACAGCTTACGATTCAGTCTAGCCTTCCTGCACAGATACGAGATGCTCAGGTAGAAGCATTGAAACTCGAAAACGTTAAGGCTGAAGCCTTACGCGGTTCGTGACAACGAATGAAACTAAAGGCAGACGGCGCCTACTATGTAACGGGGTGTATTTGGGTCCCACTTTATGGTGGTTTACGCGAACTTATAATGGATGAAGCTCACAATCTCGCTATTCGGTACATCCAGGGTCGGACAAAATGTACCACGACATCAGAACTACTTATTGGTGGCCTAGTATGAAGGCCCACATCGCTACGTACGTTGGAAAATGCTTGACCTGTGCGAGAGTCAAGGTCGAATATCAGAAACCAGCGGGTCTACTCCAGCAACCTAAGATACCACAGTGGAAATGGGAAGAAATTTCCATGGATTTCGTTACAGGCCTACCTAGATCCCAGCGTGGGAATGATACCATATGGGTGATCGTGGATCGACTCACCAAGTCTGCACACTTCCTACCTATAAAGGAAACGGATAAGTTCTCCACTCTCGCAGACGTCTATCTTAAAGAAGTTGTTTCGAGGCACGGGGTGCCCACATCCATCATTTCGGATCGCGATGCACGATTCACGTCAGAACTATGGCAAGCGATGCATAAATCTTTCGGCTCACGATTAGACATGAGCACAGCATATCACCCTCAGACGGATGGGCAGTCTGAGCGAACGATCCAAACTCTAGAAGACATGCTTCGGGCATGCGTCATAGATTTCGGCAACGGCTGGGAAAAGCATCTCCCTTTGGTGGAGTTCTCATACAATAACAGTTATCACACCAGCATTCAAGCCGCTCCATTCGAGGCATTGTACGGACGTAAATGCCGGTCACCTCTCTGTTGGGCAGAGGTGGGGGATAGTCAGATTACGGGTCCAGAGATTGTAGTGGACGCAACAGAAAAGATCGCACAGATACGACAACGCATGGCGGCAGCACGCGACCGTCAGAAAGCCTACGCGGACAAGCGTAGAAAGCTTTTGGAATTTCAGGTCGGGGACCGGGTTTTACTCAAAGTCTCACCCTGGAAGGGTGTGGTTCGTTTTGGCAAACGGGGCAAACTAAATCCGCGGTACGTCGGACCGTTCGAAGTCATTGAGAAGATAGGCAAAGTAGCCTACAAGCTAAACCTACCAGCAGAACTCGGGGAAGTTCACAATGTCTTTCATGTGTCGAACCTAAAGAAGTGCCTATCAGATGAAACCCTCATCATTCCTTTTAAGGAACTCACGATCGACGAGCGGTTGCAGTTCGTCGAGGAACCAGTTGAAATCACGGACCGGGAGGTGAAGGTCCTCAAAAACAAGAGAATCCCTCTTGTTCGAGTTCGTTGGAACTCCAAACGTGGCCCAGAGTACACCTGGGAACGCGAAGACAGGATGACAGAAAAGTACCCCCAGTTATTCGAACCCAATGCAACCACTACTGAGGCTGAAGCTACTACTTCGGAATTTCGGGACGAAATTCCATATCAACGGGGGGAGGATGTGACACCCCAGGAAAATCAGTGAACAATACAGTTTACCTAGCTTCCTCAATGAGTGCATACCAAATTTCGGGACGAAATTTCCAATTAGTTGGGGATAATGTGACAACTCGAACTTTAGACCTATCGTTGTGTAACGTACGCGAACGTGTTATGATTATACGAGCTTTGATTTTAATGAACGTTATCTTACTATGTGCATTATGTGTGTATGTATGTTATGTGAATGCTACACGAACCCAAACCGCACAACTTGATCCGATCGCATAACACTACAATCGAGTGCACAAGCCCTTTGGGCCACACCTTGTTCACGGACCCATTAGGCAGCCGAGTGGGCTCGGCCCACTCCCCACTCGCAAACACAAAACCAAGAGCAGGGGTTTGATTCTATTGTTTTTGCAAAACACATAACCCACACAACCCTAGGCTCTCTCTCTCGTTTTACTTGGAACCCGACGGCACAAGACCATCCGATCATCCTCTTGTTCGGATCACCCTTCTTTACTCGTAATCGGTTAGTGTTTTGTTTATGCTTTCGTGTTAAGTGATGTTATGATTTCATGCTTAGATTTAACCGATTAAAATTGCATGATAATGAACTAGGGCCGGTTCGATTATGTTGTTATGTTTGGTCCTCGGATTAATCATTATGATGATAAATATAATCAGATTTGTAATTGTGGTTAACTTAGAATCGGATGTATTGATATAAAGAAATCGGCTGTTATGGGATAATGTGTTAATCGGCTCTATGTTTGTTAAAAATCGGATATGCTTATGTGTTTTTGGACAAGTGTTCTTGATTATGTGTTATTAGAGTTCATATGAATTGAGATGGAACTGCCCTGTTTAATCGATAATTTGGTTAATTGATTTGTGGAAACTGTTAATTGATTGTTAATCATGGAAACTGTTAATGATAATTGATTTGCATAAAGGCGTGTAACTGTTGTGCATGAAATCAGGAAAGTTGTTGCAGATTGATAGACTTAGCATGGTTGCGAGTCCAATTGCGACTCGGAACCTCACATAGCAGCATGAGCCGAAACCGCGGTTGCGAGTCATGTTGCGACTCGTAACCGGACCGTGACAAGCCGAGATCACCATTGCGACTCGTAATCTCCCGTTGCGACTCGTAATCTCCTATTGCGACTCGAGATCGCTGGTTGCGACTCGAGGCCCGTTAGTTCGTACACTGGTTGGGCCTACACTGTCACGAGCCCAACCAAATTGGTCCAAATAATTGGACTTATGACTGTATGTTATTGGACTGCTTATCTGTTTGGGCCGATATGTTATTTGGGTGAATGTTATTTGGGCCGGGTTATGTTGGGCCATGATTGGAACGCACAAGTCATGCTCTTGACTGCTAAGTGTTGCCATGTTCTATAAGTGCTCGAAACATGTTAACTTGTATGCTTTATACGTGCATTACGTGAAGTCAGAACCTGACTTGTATAAAAACCGTGATAGGACGTGGTTGACCAATTACTTGCTACCTGTACTCTTTGTGTATCTGCCGAGCAAACCAAGGTGAGTTCACACAGCCAAGGCATGGGATTCCCGGGTTGGGAATTGGGTTGGATAATGTTGATATTGAAAGAGTTACTCGTACTTACGCATTCACTAGACTATAGACCATCGTCCTCAGGATAGTCAGGACACGTTACGTAAAGCCTACGTAACCCAGTAATTTCCATTTGTCTCCCGGGTCAGGAGGACACGTTACGTAAAGCCTACGTAACCCAATACCTTCTACTGTCTTCCGGGTCGGAAGGACACGCTGCGTAAAGCCTACGTAGCCCCCCCCCCCACGCGTACCACTGTCCTCGGGGAAGGGCACGTCACGTAAAGCCTACGTGACCCAGTACGTATTCCTGTTCTCGGTTTAAGAAGAACACATGGTTGGAAGTTAGTCCAGTAAGTACCACTGATGAGAAGCCCTCATTAGTAAGGATAAACGTGGGAAGCCCCACCGGTAATATAAACACAAGGTTTGGGAAGCCCCCACCCTTAGTACATACTAGTATGGGAAGCCCCCACTAGCTAAACTTACGCACTATGTTATAAACTTACTTTCTGTGAACTCGCTCAACTAGTTTGTTGATTATTTGCTGCATGCCTTGCAGGACCTTAGGTACATTATGGAGCTTGCACAGGGAGGAGCAGGTCGTTGTGGGATGTGGATCATAAACGATATTTGAACTTATGACTATTTTGAGGATACATTACTATGCTTCCGCTACTTAAACCATGTTTGGTTTTGAAACATCAATCATGTCATGATGAACTACCTTAACTACTTTTATTATTATTAAATGCTATGTTTGATATGATTGATGGCTTGATCCTGGTCATGTCACGCCTCCAAGCGGTGGTACTCCGCGTGTGGGATTTTGGGGGTGTGACAACCAGTACTTGTAGCGAAGGTCCTGCTACATCTTATCGGCACCGGGATGAACAGAATATCGAGACTTGTGGGCTTCGTCCATCAGAATCTGTCGTAAATCGGTCCGCTTAGGGATCCAGATTCGGTCCATATAATGGAATATCCTATTCGATTTACTTACTAACTGGGCTCCATCGTGAAGAATCCTTTCCTTCTTCAAAGTATGCTCGGTAAAGCATGCATGTTGAGCTTCGCGAATGAGAGACTCGAGATAATGCTGCGCAGGAATATTATGAGCGCTATGCAAATAGCTTCCTCTGCTGAGGGCGTTGGCAACGACATTTGCTTTGCCAGGATGATAACGAATCTCACAGTCATAATCGTTGAGAAGTTCCACCCAACGGCGTTGACGCATATTCAGTTCTTTCTGGCTGAAAATTTGTTGTAGGCTCCTATGGTCGGTGAAGACCGTACACTTAGTACCGTAAAGGTAGAGTCGCCAAATCTTCAATGCAAAAACAACTGCGCCTAGCTCGAGGTTATGGGTTGTATAGTTCTTCTCGTGGATCTTGAGCTGACGAGATGCGTAAGCGATAACCTTGTCCCGTTGCATGACAACACAACCAAGACCAAGGTTTGAGGCATCACAATAGACAATGAAGTCATCGTTTTCTGTTTGTGCACTATGTCTGTTGACTTCGTCTTGTATCATGTAATGTGATAGGATTGATAGATCAGGGCTCGTTGTACGAGAAAACAGGTTTTATGTGGTTTGGGGTAATTCCACACAAAATTACCAAATGGTAATTCCGCACGGAATTAGGTAATTCCGCTTGAAAGTTAATTCCGCATGAAGATTAACAAGTTAATTCCGTACGGAATTAGCTTAAGCTAATTCCGCATGAAATGTCCTTGTTAATTCCACACGGAATTACCTCCCTATAAATACCCTTGGCCTTTCATTTGTAACTTTTCTAATTCGGTAACGAAGTGCTGCCGAACTGTCTCCAGGTTGTAAATCACTGTTATATCAATAATAGAGACTATTATATATACATCAAGCTGGTTGCACGTCCGTTTCACTGATTCCGGCTTTGATTCGGATCCGAACTCTTCTGATTGACTCGTATTGGTCGAACGAACGATCCTACAAGTGGTATCAGAGCTCAGGAGGATGAGTTCTATCAAATTCAGCTTGATTTCATTACACTTTCTTACTTCTACACCTTCTTTTCTAAATTGAACAAGTTTTAACGGTCAAAATGGATTGAATTTCACATATATCATGCGAAACAGTGTTTTAACTAATCCTTGAAAGAATTGAACTAAACTTCGATCTAAAATTGATAAAACTTGTAATTTCGTTTGAAAAACTGTTCGGACAAAATGACATCAGCATAATTCCGTTTGAATTGGTTCTTAACTCCGCACAGAATTAGCTACCTTGGATTAATTTCGCTTGAACTTACAGCTAATCTCGTATGGAATTTAATTTCGTTTGAATCATTTCATACGAAATTATAATTTCGTTTCAAATTAGTTAATTTCGTTTGAGTGCCAGTTGTTTTCACACGAAACTATATTTCATTCAGTCAGTCCACGCGAAATTACAATTTTGTTTGAATTCTGATTTCGTGTGAATTGCAATTTCGTTTGAAAAGGTTATTCCACACCAAGAAGTGATTTCGCTTGAGACTTGATCTCGTTTGAAAGTGGATATTTTGTGTCAAGATCATTTCACGTCAACCGAGTGTCTGTTTATTTCAAGTTGGTTGATATTGTTTAAACTGATTGTGTTTGTTTGTTTGCTGTCTCCAGATAATTCAAGAATTTCACATCATGGCTGAAGAGTTCTACAATACGTTCTACAACGCGTTTACATCCGAGTCTTCCGAAATCTCAACTGTCACACCAAAAACCATTACAAAAGCGGTAAATGAGAACATTAAACATGATAACTTTTACGACACACATTCAAAACCACCAACTCTTTAAAGCATTGAGGATTACACTTGGTGGAAAGATCGGTTCATAAATTGGGCAAAAGCTTATGCTCATGAAAGCTGGTTCTGTTTAGAATTTGGTTATAAAAGGCCGACCAATGATAAAGGAGAAGAAACCCCGCTCAAAAATTTATCAGCAAATGACAAAAGAGAATTCTCAGCTGAACAGAGAATGATTGCTTTAATTCAATATTCAATCAGAAATGACATGTTTGCTTTATTGCAACATGACAGAACATCAAAATCTGTCTGGGAAGCTTTACGGGTAAAAGCTGAGGGGGGTAAACAAATCAAGAAAAATAAAATTGCATTATTAAAGAAAGAATTTGATTTGTTTGATAGTTTGAAAGATGAATCAGTTAGACAAATGATAGAGAGATTTGGTCATTTAAAAATTGAACTTGATCGTTTTGGCATTGTCAAAACTCGAGAAGAAATATTTGATAAGATCATAGAAGCGTTACCACGAGCTGATTAGTGGCAAACATTTGTATTCATATTGAAAAATGACGCTTTATATGATACAATTTCTCTTGATGTCTTGATAGAAAAGATAGAAAGTCATGAGCTTGAATTGCAAAAGCAGAACAGGATGAGCAGTTCTTCGCATCAACAGAATGTTGGTCTCTATTACAAAGGCAATTTACCTTCAGTGAAAGCTGGTGAATCACCAAAGACAACATTCAGTGGTGAGAGGACAAAAGAACCTCAGAAAAACTCATCAAGTTACGATCCGGGTTATCATTCATTCTCTTCAAAAGCTAATTCTGAAGAAGTAGAGGATATACTGTGCAACATTGCTCTTAAGTTGAAAAATTCTCCGGCTATGAGCATCAATGCAGCTAAACAGCAAATAAGTTGCATCAATCCTGGAATCGTATGAAGGTCTAGTTGCAGGCAAAATTGGAAATTCCGAGTTGACCAAAGAAGACTACGACCAGATTGATGCTGAAGAAATGGAGCTCATAGACATTCGCTGGTGTTTGGCAAGTTGCATTCGCAGAGCTCAGAGATACATGGAGATTACCGGGAAGCAATCATTAGGTGGTCCGTCAACAAAGCTTGGATTCGACAAATCCAAAGTGACTTGCTTCAGATGTAAACAAAAAGGTCATTTCAAAAGAGAATGTAGAAATTCTGAAGTTGCTGAAACGGAGAAACCTTTCAATGATGATTATTATCGAAAGGTGATTTACCACCATAGCAGAGAAGAGCCAAAGATGATTGAAAATAATCCCAGAGAAAAATCAAGAGCACTTGCTGTCTTCCATGATGATGAAGGGTTTGATTGGAGTCATATTCTTCCAGAAGAAGATCGTGTTGTAACAGCTCATGGAAGAAAAACATCAAAAAGTCAACATTATGTTTTCGTTGCTGAAATTAAAGAGGAAAACAAAGAAGAAAATGTTATAGCTGAAATCAAAGAGAAAACCAGAGAAGAGATTCTGAGTGAGAAAACTTACAGAGAAAGAAACATTGCTTGGAACATGATGGATGAAATGCAAGAGGAGTATGAAAGTGCAGTAAGCAACAAAAGATGGGATAAAAAGAGAGAGTGTTATTTCAACAGACAAGGTGAACCTGTTGTTCCTAAAAAGGACATAGTTTTTTATGATGTTCTTCTCATAATTCCCCGATCAGTCGAATATTATACAAATGTTGAAAAAGATAAAACATATGCAAAAAGGCTTGAAAAGGACATAAGACATGTCATGATATCGAGTTTGAGGAAGAGAGATGAAGAAAGAATGAAGAAGAATGTAGATGAGATGGTGAACAATTTGAAGAAGGTTGCTGAAGATGTGAAAGTTGAAGCTGTTAAAGTTGAGGTTGTGAAGATAGAAGAAGAAGTTGTTGAAGAAAAAGTTGTTACTGAAAAACAGCATGTTGATGAAGAAATAATGAAGAAGAAAGAAGAGAAATGAAGTTTGAATGTAGATAGTGTTGGTGATAAAGGTGCTAATGATGAGAAGAAGGAAGAGCTGAAGCAAACAGATGCAGCAGAAAACACCGAAGTGCCAATCATTGAGATAAATTTTGATTCTGAAATTTTAAAAATGGTTGAACAGTGCAAGAAATGCATGGAACCATGCAGTGCTTGTACTGAAAAAGATGAAAAGTTCAGAACAAGAGATCTTGAATTCACAAAAATTGAAGAAGTTTTCAAAAATATATGCAAGGAAATGTTAGAAAATGAAAAAGTTTTGAAAGATAACGACGAAACACTTTCAGAAAAATGTAAAAAGTTAGAAAAAGAAAATGAAGTTTTGAAAGAAAATGTTTTGAAAATGACAGAAGAATGTTCTCAAAAAAAAATGTTTGTCAAGAAATGAAGAAAGAATATGATTCAATAAAATTGGCATATCACATTACAAAAGAGTCATATGAAAAGGTGAAGGGTGAAATGAAATTTGTTCAATCAAGATTGAATTACTGTTCTGAAACAATAAATGAATTAAAACGAATGTATGAAATTAAACAAGATGTTGTAAATTCATATATTGAAGATGTTGCTAAGCTAAAACATCAGATTGCTGATTTAGAACAGGATAACAACAAATTTAAAAGTTACCATGCGTCATCATATGTGCTTGAACGTATTTTCAACATAAAACCGGATGGAAAAGATTCTGAGCAAAGCAAGAAAGGTATTGGCTCAGAGTATCATCAAGTTCCACCACCGGAAAAGTTTGTATTTTATGATGATGAAAAGGTTGAAAAAGCTTTCAACTTGGTAGATCAATTGCCAGACAACATTGACGTAACCTATTCCAAATCTGATGATTCTGATGATTCAGAGGTGGTAGGTAAAGTCGTTGAAAGTGTGTTGAAAGAAGAGTCGGTTGAAAAAGGTAAATCTGAATCACAGGATGAAAATGAAGGTAATCTTCATGATGAATATTTGAAAAATTCAAAATCCAGGAAAAATTTGAATGATGGTTCAAAAGGATTAGTTTATACCATAATTGGATCAGACAAATTATTCTTAGATGTTGTATTCCTGATTCAGAATGTGATTTCAGAAAAGATTAACAAAGTTTTCAAAATGGTTGAAATTGAAAAGTCTGAAATTTCAAAGCTTGCTGGAAAAGGTCACAAAACTTTTTATAACAAACCTGGTTTCAAGAAGAAAAACATGAAGGCTGGGTTAGGTTATAAGAAGAAACAAAGTCGAAATAAAAATGAAACGCTAAATTATCAGACAAAGATGAACTTTGTTCATGGAACAAGTTCAGAAGAGGAGAAAGAATTTCAATTTAGGCATCAGTCTAATGAAGAGTTCTATACTCAAAAGAAAAAGCAACAACCACATGTTAAAGATGTGTCCAAGAGAACATGTTTCAAATGTGATCAAACTGGACATCTTGCACGCAACTGTCCAAATCTGAAACTTGTTGATGTTGAGTCGAAAAAGAAATCTGAAAATGTTGAGAAACAAAAATCTGAGGATGTGAAACAAAGGTCAACCAGATTTGATTCCAAACAAACTTGGAGGTACAACATTAACAAGTTTGTTTCGAACCAAAATTGGAAATCAAACCCGAACAGGTTCGATTCAAAACAGACCTTGAATTCTCACACACCTAGATTAAGAACAACACAAAGTTGGAAAACATCAGTTGATATGACAAAACTCCAACAGTTTTGGAAACCAAAAGTTGTTCAAAATCAAAATTTTCAAAAAGACTCACATTTTTACAAAAGAGGTGCTTCAAAAGGACAAACTTGGTCAGTTAAGAAACCAATGATTTCAAAAGTTAATGAAAAAGTTGAAGTTAAAATTGAAAAAGTCTTTGTGCAAAACGACAAAGATTTTCCAAAATTGAGTGAAGCATATTGTGTTAATATGCCTAAGGTCAAGAAGACCTGGGCTAAATTGTTCAAGTAATTGAATACTTTAAATGTGCAAGTGCTCAACAAAACCAAAGATTGTGAGAATGGAAGTTGGAGCAGCCTGGCACAACGAGGAGAGGAGGTTGCTGAACCCTGGTTTAGTTAAACAGGGAGTTTGTTTGATTTTTGTACATAAATAAACAATTTTTCAAAAACCCTAAAAATTGAAAAATTAAAAACCAAAAATATGTTTTTATTTTGTCAAAAATTTGAAAAATCAAAAATATGTTACTTGAATATGCCGAAACCCTCACGGCGGAACAAACATGATTAATTTCACAAGAGTGAAAAACGGCTTTCAAACTGTAAAAGATCAATGTGTTGTAAATCATGGGGGTATTTACTGCTTTTCATGAAATTCGGTACACTTTAAGCAGAAAATGGATGGCGAGACAAAGCTATCTACATCGGTTATCAAATTTTCTTTACATGGTTTTGCATTTTAGGGGGAGTAAGAGAATATTTCAGAAAATACAAAAACATTTGAAAATTTGATAAAATTTGAAAATGAGTTTTTGCGTAAAAAGAGGAAATGATAGTACATCAGTATACAATCATGGTACGCTAAAGAAATGGAATGTTTTGATGTGATAAACGGTCTCACTAATGATATGCCAGTAGGTTTTTACACGCATAGTAGATTGTTTTCGAGATATAAACTTAAATTCAAGCTTACTTATTTCATGGGGAACACTACTTGGATATATAGGTAACCCCTGAAATCTCGTTTGAAAGATCCCTCTTTCTGAGATACTAGGTCTTTATACTCAGTGATATCTAGGGTATTATCCCGGGACTTCTGATTTTGCGGAAGCAATGGCCTAGTCCCCGTATAATACTTTCTGCTTGCTTGAAATATAGCGCTGCCCTCAGTACAAAAATGATGAAACATTGAAAAGTGCTAATCATGTGCTGTTGAAGAAAAGATTCTCTAAAGGGAACACACCAAAAGACAAGTCGTCATCTGTTTGCTGAACGGAAGTTCTAACCTGAGCTCTCATGGTTTCGCATTTAACCCGTAAAGATATCATCTAGGTATACTCATCTGTAAGACTGAATATTGGGATCTGAATTCGGGAGTATATTCAAGAGGTGGGACACACGAATAAGTTAAGTCTTTAAATACTAAATCTGTATCTCGAAACAGTTGAACTTTGTGTGAAAATTTAAGTGGATCAGTATACTGACAATCTAGGTGAATCGTTTAGATCTTAAAGTGTTTAAAGCTCAACGGTACTAGTGATTTTTCAGAAACTGATATGATCCTCTGACACGAACTCAAACAAAAATATTGTCTGTAAATATATTTGTAAATATTTCTTTACTGTTTTATGTTTCAGAAAAATCCAAAAAGATTTTGATTTCACTTTAGTTTCAACAACCGATGTCTGAATGCTAAGTTTCAAAATCTAAATATGTTGATTGTGTTTCTGAAAATAAAACAAGTTCATTAATTTGAAACTTGAAATTTTAAAATCAAAAATCAAAAACAGTTGTGATATCTCCAAGGTCAATAATTTGGACTTGAATGATTAACTGTGAGGGATTTGGATGCTAAGATTGTTAAAATTTATAAAAGAGTCAGTTTTTGATGTTGGATTCTTAATGCTGCCAAATCAATGAAAATTGTTGATAGGGAAAGTGCTTTAGATAGTTGTATAGAGCCAGATTACGATTTCTGGACAATTTCAAAAGATTATTACTTATAAAAGTATGAGAATTTGCAGATACCAGATTACGATCCTGACAGCTGAGTCTAAGGGGGAGTCTAAAGACAAGCTTGAAGCAAGGGGGAGCTTGTAAACAGAAAGCCAGGTGACGATCCCTAAAGCACGGAAGCTTAACGAAAGGGGGAGCCTGAAGAAAGTTGTTAATGTAAGAGCCAGAGTCAGAGCCTGGTATAATATTCAAGATAGAAGCTGATGGAAGAAGATAAAGATAGATGGATGCTTAAAATGTTAGATAATTCGAAAAGAGCAAGAAGACTGATCAAGACTGAAGATGTGTCATGCTAAAGATTAGATGCTGAAGACTTCGTCAACATCCAAGGGGGAGTCTGTTAGTGCACTATGTCTGTTGACTTCGTCTTGTATCTGTAGGATCATTTTCAGACCCAAACGAGTTGATCAGAAGAGTTTATCTCAGTTTCAGAGGCGGAAACTAAGAAACTGAGTTCAATTCAGCAAGCAATACACTTTAAACTGTCAATTGTATAGATTGAATGACTTTTACAGCGATTCGACACTTCGGCAGCACTTCGTAGCAAACCGAAATGAACTTCTACTTGATTTCGCCCTAGGCAGCCTATATATAGGCAACAGATTCCACTTGAACATGCCATGTGCATTTCAAGCGGAATCAGGACATTCAATTTCGAGCGAAATCATCAAACACATCTTCGAGCAAAATAACAAGCTAGTGATTTTGGTTGAAACTGACTTTATGTCATTTCAAGCGGAATCTCTACTTAACCGCTTTCTCGTTTTTCGTGCCCTGATCTAATACAATCTATTCAAGACTCGATACAAGACGAAGACGATAGACGGATGCACCAACAAACTCCCCCTCGGATGTTGACGGAGTCTTCAGTGTCGAGTCTTCGCATCTTCAGTCTTTATCAGTCTTCGGGCTTCTCTTTGAAGTATCTGACTCTGTAGGCATCCTCAATCTCTATCTTCTCTTCTCTTTCATTACTAACAAACTTTTTCCTCGGATGTTGATGTCTTCCCTATTCATCATCTCCAACATACACTCCCTCTCAAATGTTGAATCTTTAATATCTTCAGCAGCAACAATCTCAGAATCAAAACCTGGCTCTTTGCAACTCAGACTCCCCCTCTCAATCAGCTGAGATCGCAGTCTGGCTTTCACAGGTTCAGAATCGTTGCCTGACTCAAATCTGCATATGAACTCTACTACAAACATAAGTTTTATGATATCAAACATTAACATGCTCCGACATCACTTGTAGAAATCATAAAATGATTTATCTTTCAGATTCTGATGAACCACTTGCAGGAATATCATTTTCAAAACTTCTGATGACCACTTGTAAGATAGATTGTTAATACTTTAAAATCATAATCTTTCCAAACCTGTTTGTCATGTTTAGCACTTGAGATTTTGAAAATCAGCTCTTCAACACCAGTTGTCGAAAATCTTTTGGGATTTTTCAAAATTTATGCTAAAACACACTAAAATCTTTTTGGATTTTTGAACATAAGAAATGCAGTAAAGAAATATTTACAGATACTATTTTTGTGAGTTTGTGTAAGAGGATCATATCAGTTTATGAGACAAATCACCAACACCGTTAAGCTTGATTTCATTTTAAGTTCTAAACAATTTTCACACAAAGTTCAACTGTTTCGAGATACGAGATTAATTTCTTAAGCACTTAACCCTATTCGAGTGTCCCACTACTTGAATATACTCTCGTATCCAGATCCCAATATTGAGTCTTACAGGTGAGTATACCATAGATGATATCTGTAAAGGGGTTGAATGCGAAACCGTGAGAGCTCAGGTCAGAACTTCCGTTCAGCAGAGAGATGACGGTTCGACTTTTGTTGTGTCCCCTTTAGAGGATCTTTTCTTCAACATCAATGATTATCAATTTTATTGTTTCATCATTTTGCTAAGGGCGAGCCTATATTTTAAAGCATTTGAAGAAAGTATTATTCGGGGACTAGGTCAGAATTTCCATTCAGCAGAAGTCCCGGAATAATACCCCAAATATCACTTTGTATAATGACTTAGTATCTCAGAAAGAGGGACCTTTCAAACAAGATTTCGGGGGTTACCCATATATCCAAGAAAATGTTACCCACGAGATAAGCAAGTTTGAAATTTTAGATTTATATCTCATCACAATTTACTAAATGTGTAAAAACCTACTGGCATATCATCAGTGAGATTGTTTATCAACTTTTTTGCCTTTACATTTCTTTAGCATGTTATGATAGTCCACTGATGTACTATCATTTCCTCTTTTTCACAACAAAACTCATTTTTCATTTTATCATGTTTTTGACTTTTTCAAATTATCAAATGTTTTTGGATTTTCTGAAATATTTACTCCCCCTAAAATGCAAACACATTTTAGGAAATTTGAAAACAAACTGTACAATAAAATTGACAACCGATATCAAATCGCCTCAATTCGCCATCCACTTGGCGTAAACAATCAGAACTCCCCCTTTCAACAAACTATTTTCCCATTATGATTTCAAAACACTTAAGTTTGTTTTAATCAAAATAGTTTTTCTGGAAAATAACTTTAGTTGATTTACCAATTGTAGGGACGGGGATGTGGTTCATCATATTGTCTTCAACCACTTGTAGAAAATCAAGTACAAATTAATGCCCCTGATCTACCACTTGTACGTAAAACATAATCAAATATAAAGAATGATGCCGATTCATGTTCCACGCTTACCAACCTGGGAACTCCGGCAAATCAGGTTTTTTATTCAAAGAAAATATCCACCCAAGCCTGACCAGCCTTGGGTGTTACCGAGTCATCATCACTCGGTTTCTTACCTTTCCTCTTCTTCTCATAAAACTCTTTAACCCCTTTGACTTTTTGATCAATCATTTTTCCAAAAATATGTTTTACAGTGGGGTTAAAGGCCTTTTCAACGTCAAAAACCTTTTTATCATCATAAAATTGGTTTGAAATTTCCACTTTACCAATTTTCTTCTTAAAAATTCCAGCACTCAATGGGGGAAAATTTTCATCATCCATCTGAGTTACTGACTTTTCACTTTTTACCTCAACCTGTGGCTCCTCTGATTTTGTGGAATCAGATTCATCGCTAGAAAATAGCTCCTCTGATTTTGACTTATCAGAATCATCGCTAGAGCTATTCCCAGACTTCTTAACAACCCATTTCTGGTTGTCAGATTTAGCTCTCTTCTTGTAAAACCTGTTTGAACATTCACCAATTTCAAATTTAGAGTTTTTGAATAATTTGGTTCGGTCAATTGGTGGTTCAAACTCAATCACTTTCTCTTTGAGTTTAGAAACTCCCTGTTTGGTTTGAATTTCTTGCGAACAGTTCACCGCAAGATGTCCAATTCTACCACATTTGAAACAGGTTCGAGTTTTCTTTCTCTGACCAACATTTTTCATCTCTTCTTGCTTCTTTGCAAGGAATTCTCTGTTTGATTGTCTCCAAAATGCTTTCTTCTCTTCTTCTTCTGATGAAGTTCCTGAAACAAACGTCATTTTTGATTTAAAATTACGAACATATTTTTCATTTTTCTGTTTTTCTGTTGGAGTAAAACCAAGACCTTTCTTTTTGAAATTAGCATGGTTAGGTTTCTTTTGAAAACTAGAACCATGACCTTTTTTCTTATTTTCTCTTTGCTTAATTCTTGAGGTGTATTTTTTAGGTTTATCAGTAAGATTTAAATCTTTTATTTCAGAAATGTTAATTTCTGTAAGTTTGAAAACCTTTTTTATCATCTCATTTTTGACACCTCTTATTGGAAATTCCTCATCAGAATATAATTTGTCCGAATCATTTAAAGTATAAGCCACTTTAAATGTTTCATCATTCAAATTAGATTTTGATAACAGGAATTCATTACTATAAACTCTTTTGCCGTGTTTTTCATTTTGACTCGGAATGCTGGACTCGGACTTTGACTCCGACACAGACTCTGACTTTGACTCCTCAGTTTCATCGTTATCTAACACATGATCCACCACTTTCTTCATCAATTGAGATTGTTGATCAGTGTCAGACAATGTAAACGTGACATCAATATTTTCTGGCAAATTGACTGAGGACTCCGACTCCCACTGTAAGTTTGTAGCCTTTTTGACACTTTCATCATTTGGATTTCTGGGCAAATATCCATTTTCCAGCGGGGGTGGACACTTGCTGTAACTGACACCTTGTTTCTTACTAGAATTTTTCTTGTCAGCCTTTTTCTTAGTGTCTTTCTTCTTCTCAGTCTTTTTCTCTAGAGTCTTTTCTTCAGAAACTTTTTCAACATTCTTTTCTTCAGTTACTTAATCATCTTCAAATGCCTTCATGCCTTCAATAGTAGGATATATCCTGTCAATGACATAAGAAGTACATGAGTAACTTTTCAACAAACGATTAACCCTTTCTGTTTCAATTCTTTGTAACTCTAGCTTTTGTTCCAGAGCAGCACACTTCTCGATGTAGTTGTTCACAACTTTCTGTTTGATCATGAACACTCCTTGAAGTGTCTTCATTGCTGTATCCTGCTCTTCACTTGTATCATTATTCATGTTCATTGCTTTGTTCAGAACATTATAAGATTTCTTCAATCTGTTTATGTTGTTAAGCATTTCACTATTTTTCTTTTTCAAGATCACACAAGTTTCACAGTTCACTTTCATTTCACTAGCATCAGCTTTTTCCTCAATTATGAACTTTGGAACTTCTTTCACTTTTCTTCTCACTACCGGTACTGTTTCATCGTCACTGCTCACCGGTGTCTTTACCTTTTTCTTTTTCTTCTTGGCTTTCTCGTCTTCACTATCACTTTCTTCCATCATCTTCAGATGTTCTACCATTCTTTTTGCATAGTATTCAGCACCATCATCATCACTATCTTCTTCAACTCGGGCTACAAAAGCTGTGTGAATAGGAGCTTGGTCAGGAATATAATCATCCCAAGTGAAATTCTCCCAGCTAAATCCTTCAGGTAGCTTTTCGTCATCTTGATCAATCACACATGCTTTGCCATCAGCTGGTATATATTTATCCTAGTTGAATATGTTGATGGTTTCTTCTCATCTTGATTTACCATACAAGCTCTTTTTGAAGAATCATCGATCACATTTCTTCCATGAGCAGTTTGTGCTTGATGTTGATTTGAGTTAGATGTTGAGCAACTTGATGGTAGATGGCCTTTCGGTAGTAATCATTGTTGTTGTTGAACGGATTTTGAGCTCCACTTGCCTCTCGATTGGTGCACTCCTTCTTGAAGTGTCCTTTTTCCCTGCATCGAAAACAAGTGACTTTAGATTTCTCAAAACCTAAAGTAGAAACATTAGCCTCACGAAGATCATCTCTTCCGGTGATTTGCTTGAATTTCTCAGCTCTCCTCAACACGCTAGCCAAGCACCATTTTATATCCATCAGCTCCATCTCTTCAGTATTGATCTGATCGTAATCTTCCTTTGTCAGCATTGGATTCCCAATTCGACCTGCAACAAAACTACCATAAGATTCAAGAACAGTTCCCAACAAAGATATATGGCTTTTAGCTAATTCTTCAGAATATTCCTGATCATTTTCAATGTTCAACACAATGTTGCATTGAAGCTTTTTTCCATTTCTAGATGTTGAAACATTCGGATCAAACAATGGAAATGATGAGAAACTTGTATTGCTGTTTGATCCTTTTGATGAACTATCAGATGAGTTCTTTGCATTGAATGCAGTTTTAACTTTTGGTGACAAGTTGGTTGTTTTCTCATTCAACCCAGCTTTATAGTGCAAACCGATGTCTTGTTCACCATCAAACACTTTTATTCTGGAAATTTTTATCTGTTCCATCTCTTGAGCTTCCAATTTTTCAATGAATTTACTCAAAGTTAGCGTGTTAAATCCTTTCTTGTTTCTGAGAATCATCAAATATGTTCCCCATGTTTCGTGTGGCAATGCATCAGCTAAATTTTCAATCAACTCTTCATTATCTTTGTTGATACTCACCCTTCTCATGTTGACCAGCAAATTGCAGTATATTTCTATAATCTGCTTTGTGCTCTCATTCTTCAAACCTCGAAACAAATCAAACTCTTTTTTCAAAAGCGATTTCTTGTTCTTGATCATTTCCTGACTACCAACAAACTTTGATCTTAATGCTTTCCAGATTGAATAAGAACTTCCGTTATGTTGCAATAAGACCATGATGTCTTCTTTCACAGCTTGTTGTAGTAGACTTAACATCATTTTCTGATTCTTGTATTTCTGTTTATCATCAGTACTCATGTCTTTGATAGCAATCACCTCTTCATCATCATTCATCGGTCTCACATACTTCGTTTCAACACATTCCCAACCATCTAAATAGTTAGCTTGTACCCAGTTTTCAAACCGTCCTTCCCAACCCTTATATTCCTCAATGTTCATGAGCTTAGGCGGTTTTGCATAGTTCCCGTTTCGTTTTCCAGCATTGTGTTCTGTGCAATAGTGATCGGGGTAACCGGGGTAGCAAATGCATAATAAAAATCCTCGTCCATGTTTCGAATATCAAGAATTTCTCAAAACAGTCCTTCAAGCGAAATAACCACACTTCAAACAATAACTGTTCAAGCGAAATCACTAAACACTGATTCAAGCGGAATCAGTTTAAACTTTTTCAACCGAAAGGTGGCTTGGAGCGGAATCACAAAGTAATTTGGAGCAGAATCACCAAACAGCTTGAAGCGGAATCACCAAAAAATTTTGGAGCAGAATCACCAAAACTTTCAAGCGGAACCTGCTTTTCGAGCGAAATCAACCAGAAATTTCAAGCGAAATCTGGTTTTTCAAGCGGAATCACGAAGAAATGCTGCTGACGTCACTTTTTACATGAGTTATTTCAAGCAGAATACCAATTATGACCAGTTTTAGTTAGAATTTTAACCTGAAATTTTTAAGGATTGCTTAAAACATGTTTACACGTGTACTGTGAACTTTTGAGCCAATTTTAACCGTGAAAAGTTTTGAATTTTGAAAAAGAATGGTGTAGAAACAGAATTAGCAGCTGAATTGTATACAACTCTTCTTCCTGAGCTCTGATACCACTTGTAGGATCGTTTTCAGACCCAAACGAGTCGATCAGAAGAGTTTATCTCAGTTTCAGAGGCGAAAACTAAGAAACTGAGTTCAATTCAGTAAGCAATACACTTTAAATTGTCGATTGTATAGATTGAATGACTTTTACAGCGATTCGACACTTCGGCAGCACTTCGTAGCAAATCGGAATGAACTTCTACTTGATTTCGCCCCAAGCAGCCTATATATAGGCAACAGATTCCGCTTGAACATGCCATGTGCATTTCAAGCGGATTCAGGACATTCAGTTTCGAGCAAAATCATCAAACACATCTTCGAGCGGAATAACAAGCTAGTGATTTCGCTTGAAACTGAATTTATGTCATTTCAAGCGGAATCTCTACTTAACCGCTTTCTCGTTTTTCGTACCCTGATCAAATACAATCTATACAAGACGAAGACGACAGACGGATGCACCAACAATATCATGTAATGTAATAGGATTGATAGATCAGGGCTCGTTGTACGAGAAAACAGGTTTTATGTGGTTTGGGGTAATTCCACACGAAATTACCAGATGGTAATTCCGCACGGAATTAGGTAATTCCGCTTGAAAGTTAATTCCGCATGAAGATTAACAAGTTAATTCCGTACGAAATTAGCTTAAGCTAATTCCGCATGAAATGTCCTTGGTAATTCCACACGGAATTACCTCCCTATAAATACCCTTGGCCTTGATTTTCATTTGTAACTTTTCTGATTCGATAACGAAGTGCTGCCGAACTGTCTCCAGGTTGTAAATCACTGTTATATCAATAATAAAGACTATTATATATACATCAAGCTGGTTACACGTCCGTTCCACTGATTCCGCCTTTGATTCGGATCCGAACTCTTCTGATTGACTCGTATTGGTCGAACGAACGATCCTACATTTTTCATCGGGTAAAGCAAGAACGGGAGCATTGCAGAGCATGTGCTTGAGGGTTCGAAAGGCAGTCTCTTGTTCAGTTCCCCAAGCAAAAGGCTTATCTTTATGCGTGGGAGAGGTAAGCGGCACGACGATTTTTGAAAATCCTTCGATAAATCGACGATAATAGCCCACTTGTCCGAGAAAAGAACGAACTTCAGACGGGTTCTTAGGCGTAACCCAACTGTTAACAGCTTCAATCTTCGCGATTGACTATTGACAATGTGACCGAAGAATTGAACCTCCTCTAGCCAGAATTCACACTTGGAGAACTTGGCATAGAGTCGATTCCCTTGGAGTAGCTCGAGAACCAAACGTAGATGTTGTGCGTGTTCAGATTTCGACTTTGAATAGATCAGGATATCATCGATGAACACGATGACGAAGCAGTCGAGAAATGATTTACACACGTGATTCATCAGAACCATGAAAATCGCGGGTGTGTTGGTTAGACCAAAAGGCATAACAACGAACTCATAGTGGCCGTAACGGGTGCGAAAAGCGGTTTTGGGTATATCCTCCTCTTGGATGCGTAATTGATGATAGCCTGAACGTAGATCGATTTTCGAGAAACATGAAGCACCTTGCAATTGGTCAAATAAATCATCGATTCGAGGCAGGGGATAGCGATTCTTGATGGTTAGCGTATTCAATTCCCTGTAGTCGATGCACATCCGGAACGACCCATCCTTCTTTTTAACGAAAAGGACTGGTGCGCCCCAAGGAGAGGTGCTAGGGCGAATGAAGCCTTTATCAAGAAATTCTTGGAGCTGACTTGAGAGTTCACGCATTTTAGACGGAGCAAGATGATAAGGTGCTTTAGCAAAAGGATTTGCTCCAGGGATGAGGTCGATACGAAAGTCGATATCACGACTTGGTGGTAGACCTGGAAGATCATCAGGAAACACATTCGGAAATTCACACACAACGGGGACATCGATTACACCCGGTCTTCCTTTCTTTTCCTTCTCCGCTACTACAATGTTGGCCAAGAAAGCTCTGTATTCCTTGCGGAGATACTTGCTAGCTTGGATACATGACATGAGCTTGAGACCCTTTGACGCAGTTTCACTATAAACACACAATAAATCACCATTAGCGAGCGAAAAGCGAATCATATTATCGAAACACACAACTTCGGCACAATTCTCACGAAGAAAATCCATGCCTACTATGATGTCAAAACTTCCGAGCTGCATCGGAATAAGGTCGATCGGAAAGATGTGATTGTTGAGCTCGAGGGTACAATCACGGAGGACAGAATTGACGACGACGGTCCTTCCTGTGGCAACTTCGACATCGAATGACGAGGGTAGATGGTTGCGCTTACGATTTAGGAGCTTTTTGAATTCCGACGACACAAAACAGTTATCACCTCCAGTATCAAATAAACACGAAGCATATATACCATTCACGAGGAACGTACCATTAACCACATTGTTGTCAGCTTGAGCTTGGCGGACATTGATGTTGAAGGTGCGTCCGCGTGGTGCTTGTTGTTGTTGTTGTTGTTGTTACTGGGGCTGCTGTTGCTGATGCTGCTGCTGAGGCTCCTGCCTGACCACCCTGTTTGGGCACATGTTGGCAAAATGGTTAGGATCGCCACATGCGAAGCAAGTTTTGGCGTGGATCGCGGGTGCTGGAGCTGCTTGTTGTTGACCCTGAGGGGCAGGAAGAACAGCTTGTTGAACGGGAGCTTGAGCTGCGGCAAGATGAGAACCAGTATACGCGCGCTTTGCAGGCGGCGCATAGGTAACTGGTGGAGCTTGGCGGTGTTGTTGTTGCTGAGCCGGTACGGCTTGAAGTAGGGGAGCGGTGGTAACAGCACAGTTCTTGTTGGCATTCTTCCTCTTACGACGAGATGACTTGGATGATTGAGGAGCAGCGGTGGCGGTTTCAGCAGTGGTGGCGGTTGTCGCTTGGTGTAGATTCTTCGAGGCTTTGTCCCAGATACGAGCCTTAACACGTTTATCGTTGATTTCAGCGGCAAGCAGGTAAGTCTCCTCGATGGTAGTTGTCTTGGCGGCCTGAACAAAATCAGCCACATAATCCAGCAGAGCGTGGATGTATTTCTTGTTTGTGATCTCAGGCGTCTTCACTTGGTCAGGACAGATGATACTGAGCTGCTTAAAGCGAGCAGTCAGAGCTATGTTCTCTCCATCTTTCTGCTTGATATGCTAGAATTCGTCCTCCAACTTTTGGCGTTCGTGGGGAGGGCAGAACTCTTCCATTATAATGTTCTTCAACTCATCCCATGTCAACTCATAAGCTGCGTCATTTCCGCGTTTGTTTCTCTCAGCCGTCCACCAGTCTAAAGCGCGGGACTGGAAGACGCCAGTAGCATTCAGAGTACGGAGATTTTCAGGACATCCACTCTGGCGCATAGTGACATCGATAGAGTCAAACCATTGGAACATAGCCGTAGGGCCATCTTCGCCAGTAAACTCTTTTGGACCACAAGCTTTGAACTGCTTAAAACTAAAAGCAGACTTTGGCGCATCTGTTCGAGACTCTTCAGATGATTTGCTAGCGTTCTCGTTCAGCTCACTAACAATCTGAGGAAGTACTTTAGCTATCTGAGTAGCGATGAGAAAGGCGAGTCGCTTGTCAGCTTGCTTACGTTTCATAGCGCGAGAGTGAAGAGATCCAGTTGACGACATTGTCTGCAACAAACATCGTCATAGGATTCAATCACTATTTAATCGAATCTCACCTCATACGCCTAGTACTACTAAAGCTCAGGAACATGAATAAGCACATAAACATATAGTCACATAGGCACATTATCACAGAATCACATAAGCACATAAACACGTAAGGCACATAGAGCACATAGAGGCACATAGAAGCAGTCAGAATACAGAAACCTATCATTCAAAGTCGCGCGCGTTAGAGAATAGCGTTTGCGATTTACGAGCATACATCGTATAAGATAACATACGCGAGTAGCATAGTATGCGATCTTTCGATTTGGTAGCGTTTTGAGGTAGATGTGCAGTGCGATTCGTGTGTGTCGATCGGTGCGGACATCGAGAAGCGTATAAATTGCCAAAATTGAAACATAAAAACATGTAAAATCACACATAAACACATAAAATTGGCGAATATCAGAGTCAGCGGTTGTAAGTCCCGAAAATACGGATCAAACAACGATATCAAACGATCAACAAGGATGGGCGGAATCCAAGCTTGATGATCTTCAAGAAATCAAGAACAAGATGATGAAAGATTGTTGAATTGAATGCTTAATCTTACATACAATATGGAATTGTCTAATACAAGATTCAAAAACTAATCAACCAACCCTTTGCCCCTAATTATCATTTCCTATTTATAGTAAGGGGTTTCCCCCAAAACCCTAGGCCCATTTCCCTAAAGCCCACTCTAATACCCACCATCTTCTAGAAGCTTGGTCCATTTAGCCAATCCTACTAATCCATAAACCTATTGGGCCTAACAATCTCCCCCTAGGTTTACTGGATTAGTTGTTGAATCCGTCAGGAGGACCACCAGGCAACGGAGCCGGATCAGCAAACACACGATTCTTGAACTACTTCTTCAACTTAACTTTCAACAGATATCAACATACCCGCTTCGCTTTGTAGTTGCTCGATCGTCTGATCTTTGCTTGATTTTTGAGCTTGCAAGGACGAGATCTGAGCTTCCTTTAGGGCAACATCTTGTTCCAACACAATCACTCTTCGCTGCAACTTCGCTACATCAACAGTCGTATCATCATCACTATCTCTTTCGTCAATAAATTGTATCTTGCTGGCTGCAAAGCGCATGGCTGCTTCATCATGCTCGGAGAAATCGGCACCACTTGAACTTCCTACATTGAACCTGATGCCGCTTGAGCTTTCTAGTTGCGAATGAGTTGTTTCAGGCATATTGAGATCGAAATCGATTTTTAAATCAAAATCGAGATCTTGCGTGCTTGTTTCTTGAGTGGCAGCAGTGACTTTTGGATCGATGAGCATAATAGGCTAAGGTTCTGAGCTTGGGCCAGTAGAATGATTATTAGGAGCTGTTTCGGTTCTTCGTTTCTTGTTGGATGCTTGTTCAGCATCATCTTTCGAATCATCTTCAGTTTCAGGAATAGATACAGAAGGAGGGTTTCCGACACTATTCTTCAAAGATTCAATCAGGGCTTGAAGGTCTTCAGCCTTCATATACGTTGATTCTTGAACGGGTTCCTCAACACTCTCAGAGACGATCACTTCCGCATCACTGTCGTTGTTTGATTCCTTTTCAACCATCTCTAACACTTCAGTTCTATCGCAGCTTTAGCGGCAGCATTCATGAGTTGCGCGCCATGTTCTTCGGCATCTGTGGCATTCAAAGGCTTTGGTTTGATATGTATAAGAACCTGCAAACCTTGTAATTCGAATAAGTGGTCTGGGAAGACAATGAGAGGATCCGAAATGCTTAAGAAAAGAGATTAGTCCGAAATGTAACTCGAAAGAGAAATGGTTGACAATTTGTAGAGTTTCAGATTTGGGCCTGAGATCAACGAGCCAGCCCCAATTCAGAACAGTAGTCTGAATTACATTCGAGAGCAATGGGCCGGATCTGATTCATTTTATCTGAAACAGTGGGCCCCAATCCGAAACAGTGGGCCAGATTATTACTTTAATGTTTGCATTTTCAAGACAGAAAACATCTTTCTCAAAATCAACGATCCAACCAACCGAGCAACCCCTTTTTGAGCATAGAAATAATCAAAACAAAAGAAATTAATAATAGAAAACTAATGGAGGAGTAATATAGGGAGAACCTGCCATGGGATCAAAATCGTTCTTGAACTGATTAAGGGACACTTTTCAGCTCTTCGTTTACTTAGGTTGGTCCACGCAATTGTTGATATGTTTGTCCTCTTAAATCCACCACTCAAACTTCAACTTTTTGCTTTGTGATACGCTTTTAGGTAGATTTATACTGTGACATCTGTGTGTCCCATTCCAAGGCATACCCCCGCGATCAAGGTAAGCACAACGGTTCATCGTAGGAGGTGAGTATACTGAGATCATCCTTTTATTCTATTTTTTATTTTTTTTTCAATGCCAGACTTCCTGGTGAACAGGTCAGTACTTTCGTACAGCAGAGAGACCAAGGAAGATCTGACGAGAGCCCCTTTATTCTATTTTTTATGTTTTACAGCAGAGAGACCAAGGAAGATCTGACGAGGGCTCTTTTAGCAAGATATCCTGACTGTGTCCAGGTCAGTACTTTCGTACAGCAGAGGGACAGCTCTGATATCCTGGATGAATCATCAGTATAAAGACCCGAAACTTCAGATGTTGGCTATCTATCAACGCAGGATTTAAGACCATGAAATCATGCACTGTTGGTCTGTTACCCACGAGATGTCCAGTCCATTATGTTTGTATCACTTTGCTTCTTTTTTGCTTTTCGAGCGGTAGACCTAGCAACACATCGCAGTGGAGCCTAGCCTGTTTAACATTGAAACCTTACGTGTGTTAATCAAGTTCTTTAGCACGAAAGTTTATTTCATTTCCCAATCAACTATTTCTCCCCCTCAAACGATGCGTATGTACATATATGTTTTTTTTTTTTGCTTTTCTCCCCCTCAAACTAAGCATATGTACATATATGTCCCTCTCCCCCCCCCCTAAATTTGTGCATCACACTTTATGTGCAAATTTACTTATTTATTTACATTAGTATAGAAACCTTGGTTTTTTTTTTTTTTGATCGCTCAGTCGGTGATACGTGTCATTTTCAAAAGATCTACAAGCACATTGAATCTCGAGATGCTGACAGGTTTTATAAAAAGATTTGCTGAATTAGCATCAGTGTGGATCTATTTAAGTTTAAACAATCCTCTGTCATAGCAATCACAAATAGAGTGCACCTTGATGTCAATGTGCTTGGTTTTATGCTGAAAGACAGGGTTTTTGATAATCTGGATAACGGCATCATTATCAAAATAAGTAGTGGAGTTTAGATATGTCAAACCGTAATCCTTGAGCTGGTGTTGTATTCAAAGAACCAAGAACCTGAGAGCAGCAGGCAGCAGATGCTGCAACGTACTTTGCTTCCGCTGCAAAAGTGAGCTGTTGCTTCTTGCACTGCCAAGAGATGAGACTGTCCCCCAAGAATTGGCATCCAGCTGATGTACGCTTCATATCCCTGTTTTGACGAACTTGTGTGCCTGGAAACATTCACTTCTCCCAACGAGCTCATTTCGAACTTCTTTCTCATCACCAATGCATGTTCCTCATCATGATCCGGACCTTTAACTTGCTCGAAGCAACTTTCTCATACCCGATTCGATGTGGAATTGTGCACCAGCAACTTCCTTATGCTATACCAGATTGCTCCCCCTCATTTGATGCAGTAGAGTTGTTGATCACCGGTGGATCTACATTGCAGTCTGAGAGAATTGCTCCCAGAAACAGAGAAGTTCCTAAGAAAAGGAAGCTCAGATCTCATCCTTGCAAGCTCAAAAATCAAGCAAAGATCAGACGATCGAGCAACTACAAAGCGAAGCGGGTATGTTGATATCTGTTGAAAGTTAAGTTGAAGAAGAAGTTCAAGAATCGTGTGTTTGCTGATCCGGCTCCGTTGCCTGGTGGTCCTCCTGACGGATTCAACAACTAATCCAGTAAACCTAGGGGGAGATTGTTAGGCCCAATAGGTTTATGGATTAGTAGGATTGGCTAAATGGACCAAGCTTCTAGAAGATGGTGGGTATTAGAGTGGGCTTTAGGGAAAATGGGCCTAGGGTTTTGGGGGAAACCCCTTACTATAAATAGGAAATGATAATTAGGGGCAAAGGGTTGGTTGATTAGTTTTTGAATCTTGTATTAGACAATTCCATATTGTATGCAAGATTAAGCATTCAATTCAACAATCTTTCATCATCTTGTTCTTGATTTCTTGAAGATCATCAAGCTTGGATTCCGCACATCCTTGTTGATCGTTTGATATCGTTGTTTGATCCGTATTTTCAACAAAATTCATTGGTTTTTGAAAATCAGCGGGTCTGGCATTCTTTGGTTTGAAAGGCTCCCATGTAACATAATCACTCGGTTTACCATAAATCATTGTATCATAATTTTCTTGTTCTTGCTCAGTAGTAGGCATTCTTGAGTAATTATGATTATATGGCGGTGGAACCTGTTTGTAGCCAAAACCCTTACCCTTATTTTCTTTATAAGCAAGTTGCACATCGCACAGATTACGAACAGTGTCACTGGAAGTATCAAACTTTTTAATGTTTAACTCGTTTTGTTTATACTTTCCAGTGAGGAGCTCTAGCTCACCCTTCACAGAGTCACATTCAAGAGTTTTAACTGTGAGTCTATGTTTATAGTCGTGAACCCAACATTGCTGTTGATTCACGTCTCTATGAAGTTGAGCTATGTCCTTCTTAAGTGCGTCAATCTTTTCATAGAGAATTTTATTGTTCTCTCGAAGACCGATGTTCTTTGCCATGACACTGTTGTAATCATCCTTCATTTTAGAATTGAGTGCCCTAAGTTGTGCAACCCTATTCCTGCAAGGTTCAGTACACAACAGATAGTTGACAGTGTCAATGAGCGATCTTGGTTTGTCTGGCTGAGTTTGGACTTGGGGTGCTAGACTATTGACTGCAGCTTGCTGGGCTTGAGGTTTCTGTTTCGCCACTTCTTCGGGATGAGATTCTTTTGACTATGCATATAGATCTTGGTTTGATTGTAAATGATCCCACAACCAAGAAACAAAGGAGTCATTATCATTACCCAAAAAAGTATTCATCCGATTCCTTACTTCCTCTTTTCGTCTCCCTCTTTTAAGCAAGCGGATCACAAATTCCACGACAGGATCAACATTGTATTCTCCTATAAGCTCATTTAGCTTTTCTTTCACTCGATCCCGCAACCTTCCAGCTCCATCTTCAGAAATAATGATTTCAAACCGCGAATCGTCAGCACTATCCATCATGTTCAGGTTCGGGTTTTGGTTTTGATTTTGTGTCTGGGGTGCAGTGCAGTTAACGGTAGTTTGGATGATTGGGCTGAAGACAATGTTCGGATTTGCATTCGGCTTTGGATTACATATTGGGCTGAAGACAATGTTTGAGTACTGAGTTTGGGTTGTAGACATTTCGAACACTTGCAATCGAACGGTCCCGCTTCGTGTACCGTATCTCAAAACCTGTCAAAACTTTTTACCCCAAACGAAACAAAAACCTTTTTAATTAATAATAAACCCCTTTTTTTTATAACCTCCTTTTTATTTTTTATTTTTTTAAATCATAATTTTTAACCTTTACTTTATATATTATATAAAACCTTTTAAATTAATTTTTAGATTTTTTAATAAAAATTAAACTATTATTATAATTATTAATTAATAAAAACTATTAAATAATATTAATGATAGAGTAATGATTAGTTAATGATTGATTGATTGATTATAATAATTATATAATAATAATTTAAAAAACCTAAACGACAAAAGATATGTCGTTTAAGTCTTCTTCGACGTTCAAACCAACTGAAACCCTAAATGTTAGGTTCAGCCGCCACGGTGATGATGATCGACGGTGACCGGACTGTGAACAGCGGTGGTGAGGATGGTGATGTAACGGTGGTCGGAGGAGGTCGATGGTGTGTCGGAGACAAACGGAGAAGACAAACTGAATATGGTGGTGATGAATGATGTTCGGTGAATGGAGTCGAAGATGATGATACGATGGTCGGAGAAGACTGCGAAGGACGATGATGAGCGATCACGTTGCAGGTGGAATGACGATGACCAAGGTTGAAGGTGACCGGAGGAGCCGTCGGAGATGATGAAGGTAACCGGAGACGAGAACGAGTTGAACAGTTATGTATGTTTGACGAAGACTAGAGATATGAACGGAGGTTAAAGTGATTGTGATGGAGGTTACAGTGGTCCGATTATGGAGATCGGTGATGACGGATATCGGTGAAGAACGGAGGTGAAGGACGGGAACGGTGATCGGAGTTTGCAGATCGTCGTTTACGGTTGTCGGTGATCGGAGAAGACAAAGGAGATGAACGGGATGGATGAATGAAGATGATGACCGGACGAAGATTATGATGATGGTGGAGGATTACGGATGAGTTGATGTATCACGGATGGAAGTTGATTACGGATGAAAACGTTTACCTTGAATTATTCCGGATTAGATGATATACGGTTTTGGATGAAAGATGAACTTGATCTCGGACGAATGATATTTGATTGCGGATGATCACGGATTGAATTTGAATGATTACGGATGAAAGTGTTTGATCCGTGATGATTTGTAATCAATTTTGGATGAAAGTACGGATGAAAACTATATGATGAATACGGTCCGAGATGACGGTTTCGGATGTTGTTGCAGACGATTCCGGATTGAGAAGGTGATTGATCACGGATGATATGATGTTGTTGTCTGCTTGTCGGCTGTTGATGATAATGTTTTGATAATGATGTACGATGATGATGACAGTGATGTTTTTTATTCTTATGAGGATGTGATGAATTTCTAATGAAAGTAGTGATGTTTGTCAGATGATAATGATGAAATGATGATGTTGATGATAAGGAATGATATTTTATGTCTGATGATGTCAGGTGATGATGCCTACGAAGATATGAATATTTTTAACACCAAACACAAAGATCAAAAAGCAAAATATGACGATTTTTCGAAGAATGCGAAGAACACGATGAAGAATACGAAGAACACGATGAAGATCTTCAACCAAATTCAAATGCAGAATTTCTTGATGTTTGATATCAAATTGGCTCTGATACCAATTGTAAGTCCCGAAAATACGGATCAAACAACGATATCAAACGATCAACAAGGATGGGCGGAATCCAAGCTTGATGATCTTCAAGAAATCAAGAACAAGATGATGAAAGATTGTTGAATTGAATGCTTAATTTTGCATACAATATGGAATTGTCTAATACAAGATTAAAAAACTAATCAACCAACCCTTTGCCCTTAATTATCATTTCCTATTTATAGTAAGGGGTTTCCCCCAAAACCCTAGGCCCATTTCCCTAAAGCCCACTCTAATACCCACCATCTTCTAGAAGCTTGGTCCATTTAGCCAATCCTACTAATCCATAAACCTATTGGGCCTAACAGCAGTTACGGGTCATAATCGAAACACATAAAAATCAACGAAAATGCGAGATTGAAATCGAATATAGATCGCCTAAGGCTTGATAGACATCGACTACCCAAAGTGATTCGACTATTCACAAGGACTCTTGGTACGCACTTTGTCTTTCGAGACTGTGCTCTCGCCTCGATTCGGGCGAATGGCACGCATCCTTTCAGTTACAGTGGTACTTCAAGTCGTTAGAGTCCGTCGAAGCTTTGGTGAGAGTTTTGTAAAACCAAAATGAAAGCGAAATAAGTCGTCAAGGTTCGTGTTTCACCCCTAACTTAACAGCTTATATCATGTTTTGATAAAAATAGAAAAAGGAAATCTGTATTAAAGTACGGATTTCACTCCTGATTCAACGCAAATCCTCTTGTTTATAGATAAAATACGGGTCGAACAAGCGATCTAATAGAGAGTTTGCGGGTTTCACCCCTAATCTCGATCCAATCACCGGTTCAATATAGTGCGACTGCCTCAGGAAAGGCAATTGTGATAGTATATCGTAAGTGCGAGCGAGAAATAGCAAGTAAGCTCGCGCAAGACCTCTACAGGGTTTGCACAAGTCGGTCTATTGGTACTTAAACTATAGACTAGGTCATTTCTAAGACGTCGACCCGGACTAGGTCGAGTCTAGCCTAATTCCCTAAAGTTATGGCTCTGATACCAATCTGTCACACCCCAACCGATGGCGGAATCATAGGGCCGCAGCATTGAGCGAAACAGATTGTCCAGAAGTTTCCATAACAGCTACGATTACCAATTATTTAAAGCATCACGTCCCATACCATGACATAAAAAGTAGCATGGTTATTACAGACAAAATCAAGACAAGTAGTTCTATTCCGACAACTCAGATTTCAAATAAAGATAAATTGTTTGTTTGTTTGTTTGTTTCTAGACTCTTTCCTAGCCTCGATTTCATCACACAAGAAACCAAAGCATCCTAGCATCTTAAGCACCTGTCACATACGTTAAAATAAAGGTCAATACATAAAATGTAAAGGTGAGCATACAAGTTTTATATAGCATATAGAGTTCAAAATAGTTTACGCGTAACCAGCATGTAACATGTATAAAGTGAAGGCAAGTAGGTTATCGACAGAGAATATGCACAGACGTGACTGCGAGTTGTAGAATGCGTAACAGATATCCCCACTGGGACATGTGAAGTAAAGCCCTTAACAACCCCTATCCACGACAGGTGCTGAGTCCAAACTATAGTACTATCGTTACTAAGGTGTCAGGCAACAATCACTGTGTTAACATAACATACACGCATTCATTGAAAACACGTATCATGCAATAACGATCAGCGTATAAATAGTGTTGCATTGTGTGATTTATGTGATTGAATATAGATAACGTATGTAACACCCAAAAGTGCGTAAAGCAAAAAGGGTTTGAGTATACTCACATATTGTGTTTAACAAATAAACACAACCTTGGATTGAAGGGAGCGCTGAGAGAGATTAGCCTGAACAGTTAACGATAGCATAAACGATAACCGGTGCGTAAAATGGTGCAAAGTGTCAATGGATCGGATGGTAATCCGATCGGATGGCAATCCGATCGGTTGGCCAGTCGATCGGGTAACAATCCGTTCGGATGGCCATCCGATCGGGTGACCATTCGATTGGATTGTTACCTCGTTTGGGATGGATGTGTTTGTGTATGATGGTTTGCCTTTTGAAGTTTTCGTTGTTGCATTTTAAAAATAGAGAAGTATCTCTACCCTTCAGGTTGATCGATCGAATGACTGTTCGATCGGGTGACGATTCGATAGGTTGGACACTTAGGGAGAACAAGTTCACAGCAGTTTGTCACTCGATTGGATTGCAATCCGATCGGGTGGCAATCCGTTTGTCATGAAACATGTTGAAAATTGTTTAAGTATTGAAGTTCAAACATCACATAATAGGGTGGTAATCTGATCGGATGGCAATCCGATCGGACGGCAATCCGTTCGATGTTCAAAACCTCAAAAGTTGAAATAAAAGTTAAGTGTGGGACCAAGGTGGAAGCCGATCGGGTGGCTGCCCGATCGGGTGGCAATCCGATCGGACGGCAATCCGTCCCGGCGGCCTGATCGTCTTGTTACTTGGTTGTTTTGATAGTTTTGCGGTTTTCTCGAGACGGTTTGATAATGTGCCAAACAACAGAAACCTCGTCAAGACTTAGTGACCCGATCGGACAGGAATCACACTAGTCCGACCAGCCTAACTGTTCGAGACGGTGTTTTATGTTTAACCCGAAATCAGTAATCTCTTGGATAGAATCCAGATCTTGAACCCACACATCACAAAGAAGAAGTAGAAGATCAGAACAAGCTCCGATTCTATCGGTTTGAGTGCATTGAGTGTAAAAGAGTTGAAAGAAAGTTAGAAAACCATCTTTCAATCCTTTACAGCTTGAATATGTTTAGATCTATGCAAGATCTTTGTTTATTCATGTGGAAATCGTTCGGATCTAAGTTGTTCTTGGTGGATTGAAGCCAAAATATGAAGTTCATAAGAACCCCATGATGACATCATCCTAGAACACCTCAAACCTAGTGATTTCACGGTTAAAATTTAAGATTCAAAAGATAGAAATGTGTAGGATTGCGTGTAGATTAAGAAAGTAAAAGATTTAGGTTGAAAACTTACAACAATCGCGAGAAATCGGAAGAAAAGTGAGCTGGAGCGAGTTGAGTCGAGTGAGAGATGTCACATCAAGTGATGTGACATATAAAGGGTATTTAAAGGGTTTCCCAAAATGGAAAGTGGTGGAAGTGGCTGGTCGATCGGGTGGCAGCCCGATGGGTGGCAACTCGATCGCGTGGCAACTCGATCACGTGGCAACTCGATCGGATGTCAACACGATCGGGAGGGAACTCGATCGATTGGCCACTCGATTCGGGTGTTTGGCGCGACGAGTTTTTGCTGTTTCGATTCGTGTGTTGAGCGTTGCGGTGTGATTGAGTTCCATTTTATATTACTTTTAATCCCAACTACTATATCTAACATACAACCATCCTAAATAACTTGCGTTTAGCGTCTGCGATTCGATTGCGATTGAGTTTCGATCGCGTTTCGATTAAACACCATAATATAAACATAAGTAAACATGCACAGGTAACCATAATTAGCACACACACGTAAAACAATATCCAGAACGCATAATTCGGGTTGCGAATGCAGTTGCGATGCGATAAGCGATTAGGCGATAAGACATGCGATAAATAGCGAATAAATGTCGATCATTAACAAGTACTCCACATAATACAACTAATGCAATAAATAAAATAGATTAACTACAAGTCAAAGAAGTCAAAACAGGAACTGAGCAAGGAGTGACAGATCGCAATTAGCAATCTTTTCTTCCTTTGACTCCAATCTTGACTTTGACTTTCGAAACACGGGTGTTACACCAAGCCTGTCGCGATGCGTGACAGGTATCAAAATGTGATTATTTTATTCCATTCAACTTATAATCACTTGTTCACGTCACGTTCTTTGGATTTAGCATATTTTAGCTCGATTCCACTCCTCTTTTCAGCTACTTTATTCATCCAAGACCTGTGAAACACAAACAAATCAAATAATACGAATATTCTACTAAAACAAAACGAAATCTAACGAAAACCTACGTCGTCGAGTCGTGTCATGATTGTAATAGGTTGAATGTTAGATTATTCAGTATTTTGACTTGTTTACACTTTCATTCGGAAGTAGTACTTCCGCACAAAGGAAGTCGTTGGTATGAAGGAAATTTACGTTAGTTCGTACGAAGGAAGAGTCTAGTTCGTACGAATGAGCATGTTCGTCCATACAAAAGTAGATAGTTTCATTTGCACGAAGTAAGGCTAGGTCGTGTCTATAAATAGTTGTGCTGACTGAGAGCTTAGTATCGATTTTGTGAACTGAATGGCGAAGCCCTGTCCATTTGTTTCCAGGAGCTGTAAAACGTACACTGATTAATGAAACATTGAAACTTAAGTAATCTTTTTATTGTCACCTAATCTAATGAATTATGCGCATATTTACTATGTTACATAGATATTATCTGAGCATAACGATGACGAAAACAGTCCTCACAAAAATCCCTTTTAATTATGACATCATATCGTAATGTGAAAAACTCATCGTAATATCATTGGCAATACGTAAGAATAACCGGCGACTCATACGAAACCGATGCCTAATTTGTTCGTTGGTGTACACACAGTTTTCATCAAAATAGTCGGTGACCAAACGATCATATGCACCTTTAATAAAGTTTGAAAAAGTTAATAAATTATAGTAAGAACAACATTTAGCACAACACTAATTTCAAAAAATTCTTAAAAATACTTATACTAAGAACAACATTTATTTCTAAAATGTAAACAAATAATATATTCTTCCAATTTCTATTTAGCACAACACTCCTTGTTTTAGATTCAGAAGTTTCTTCATCTGTTCCATCTCTAAAATAATTTACGTCCTCTCCATCATAGCGCTAATGCAAAAGTTTACAGCGTTTTCATCAGAAGATGACCATGAAGAACTCTTGGCTACTAACAAAATTTTAACAAGATTATATAAAAGGTTTATAGAATTTTTTTGGTGAGAGTAAAGTACACGGATGGTCCCTATGGTTTGCACTTTGTAACACATTTAGTTAATAAACATTGGGGACTTAATGGATTATAAGTGAAAACCACGGGGACCATCCATGTACCATTTGCAAAAGTTGGGGACTAAATACGTTACAAAATGAAAACCACATGGATCATATGTGCACTTTTGAAAATATAAGAACTAAATCCAAAATTTTGGTTAACCATAAGGACCATTCATGTACTTACTTTTTTATGATTTGAAGAAGAGGATTGTATAAAAGTGGAGATGCACTACAAGAAAGTAGCACTTTTAGCGGCAACGGCAATAGCGGCGACAAGCCAAATGTCGCCGCTATTGGTCGATCCGCGTCCCACCACCTAACATCAATCCCCAGTGTTGATCCTTACCATGATCCAACGTTGGGGACTTAAGAACCAATAGCGGCGACCTGTTTTAGGGAATTAGCGGCGACGTAGTGTCTCCGCTAAACATTTGTGGACCCTCATTAAACCCCAGCCTGATATCTTATGTCGATCCAAACCAATAGCGGTGATGGATAACCAATAGCGGCAACAGGCTATCGCCGGTAATGCCCGGACGACATAAATTAGCACAGCGGGCTTTTTTCCCTCTTTCTTCACTTTCCCCCCTTTTCTTCTTCTCTCAAGCGATGGATTCCGGCGATTATACCCCAAATCGGTTAGTTCAAGTTTGTATGTTGTTAAATTTCTTCTCTATTTTGTTATATACATGTTATAGTCTATAATTTTTGTGTGTTTTTATGTTTATGCTAGACAAATCGGCTCACCACAGTCATCTCTCCGGTCACCACCATCACTTCTCCGGTCACCACCTCGTCTCCGCGGTCTACATCTACTTGAAAGCTTGAAATTACGGTTAGTTTTATACGAATTTTTTCAAAGTTTAGAAATTGTATAATTTTTTGTTTAGGTATGTAAATGTATATGTAAGGATGTATGTTTGTATGTAAATGTTTGTGAAAATGTATAATGTAGGTTTATTTGGTGAAAATGAGTATATGTAGGTGTTTGTATTTATGTATGTAGGTGTATGTAAGGATGTATGTTTGTATGTAAATGTTTGTGAAAATGTTTAATGTATGTGTAATTGGTGAAAATGAGTATATGTAGGTGTATGTATTTATGTATGTAGGTGTATGTATGTGTATGTAGGTGTATGTAAGCATGTATGTGGGTATGTAAGTCTATGAATGAATGTATGTATGTAGGTGTATGTAAATGATGAACAATTATGCATGTAAATGTTTGCAATTGGTGAAAAATGTGTATGTTAGTATGTATGTTTGTATAAAGTATGCAAATGTGTACGTATAAATTTTGTGGTTTTGATCAAAATGTGTGTTTGTAAGTATGTATGTGTATGTGTAAGTATGTGCATGTGTTTTATAAGTATATATGTGTGTTGGTAGTATGTTAATATGTGTGTATAAAGTATGTTAATTTGTGTATGTAAGTATGTATAAAGTATGTGCTAATGTGCATACGTTATGTTTAAGTTTCAGGATTTCTATGTTTATAGTCATGTTTGAAAAAAAATGTTTAAGTTGATAATTTCTATGTGTATGTTTAGGTTTGAGAAAAAAATATATTTAAGATGATAATTTGAATGTTGTTTATGTGTAGGTTTGAAAAAAAAAAAGTTTAAGTTTGATAATTGGTATGTTTGTGTTTAGGTTTGAAAACATTTATATTTAACTTTGACAGATATATATTAGTTAGGAAATACCCTCCTTAAATTAAAATTATCATTTAAAACCATCATGAAGAACATTACAATTTTAAAAAATCATGCCTGATATTGAATTCATCATTTCAAACATAACGAGCTAAGAAAATACCCAATCGAAATTGAAATCATGATTTAAAACATAACGTGCCTCCCAAAATTTAAATCAATCATTAAGAACATAACAAGCTTAAAAACTGCGCCCGTGTTTGAATTCATCATTTTAAACATAACGAGCTTAGAAATACCCGCCCGAAATTGATTAAGAAATTAATTTCGGGTTGTCCCCGTTTAACTTGGGACTGCTTTTTGAATACTTCATCTCATTTAGGATGTGAATGTGTATTACATGATTGTTTGTTTAAGAAGGATTCAGTTATCATTTTCTCTTTGCTCCTCGGGTATATATATCATTACATATATACTTGGGAGCTTAGAGGTAATGCTGCTGAATTTTTCTTAAACAAACAATCATGTAATACACATTCACATATGAGATAAAGTGTTCAAAAAGTGGGTTTAGCAGCCTACCCTTGTCTTGTTAATCCTAAATTAGATTCTCTTTCAGTTGCATAATGCCTATCGATAAAAGTTGGATTGATTCCCCACGTCATTCACCACACTACAAGCAAGGACTCAAGTCTTTTATCGAGATGTGTGAAAGAGTGATAAAAAACCACGATGAAGTTAGATGTCCGTGTACCCTATGTAAAAATTCCGGCTTAATAAACATGGCAGAAATGAAATACCAATTTTGTATTAACAGTTTTTGGAAGGAATACACGAAGTGGACCTATCACAGGGAAACGACTCCAATTGCAGAAGTAAATGATGTTGCGCCACAAGACGGTATGGGAAACGTTATTGAAAACGTTAGGGGGGAGCGTATGGAAGAAGATACATACCTTAACCAAGAGAACTCGAATGGAGATAGTAGCGGTGTTGGTGATGATTTTGAAGACCCGGTAAAGGAAGTTGAAACAGAATTATATCCTGGTTGTATCAAGTATTCTTCTCTCGACTTTTTAGCAAAGCTTATGAATATAAAGGATATGCACCATTTGACTAATGAAGCAGTAGATCATATCCTCTCGTTGTTGCGAGATTCAATGCCAGAAGGCAACAAGATTTCCCTTTCGTATTATGTAGCTAAGAAGACATTTAAGAAGATTGGTTTGGCATATGAGATGATAGATGTGTGCACAAATGATTGTGCTCTCTTTTGGAAAGAAAACGAGTCTTTACAAAATTGTCCCGTTTGTAATGAGAGTCGATGGGTCGATAAAGACATAAAAGACATGAAGGTGGCTCGTATTTGCTTCTCAAGCCAAACAAGTGTTCTTCATCCAAGAAACGTCTCGAAACCAAAAAAATAAACATAGGTGGGTAGTCGAAAATGTTAATCATCGAAAAATTTGGGATCGGCCATTAAGTGATGAGCGCGTCAATAAGGTTCAAAATGTTGACAAAGGCTTAGAAGATATTGACGTTGACAACAACTCTTCATCTGACTGTCCACTTGTCATTGACTTGACCCAATACTTTCAAATTGGATCTTCTCATGTTACTGCGGGTGACCCTTCAATTGCAGTTTATCCCCCAATGGCTACCGTCGATGAAGTGTTTGAGGTCGAGACTGATTGTGATGAGGTCGAGGCTGATTGTGATGAGGACGATCCCAATTATATGAAGTCTGATTAAAAGAAAAGTTATTGTAATTTATATTAATAAGTATTTGATAAACACTTGTTTGAAATATTTATTTGAATTTGAGTTACACTTGTTGTACTTTCCCTTAATTTCTATTAGATACACATGCTGAAACATTTGTAACTTTTTAGGGATTATGTTTTCGATATTGCTTATATTCGCATATCTGATGGCGGATGTGGCCCCATGGGGACATGGGGGTGACGATTCTAGTGATCCACCACCTCCTGGTGGTTATTTTAGTGGCACGCATGAGACTGACGGTAAGTCTTTTACTAAATTATTTTGTAGTCCTTATATTTTATATATTATTAATGTTGTTACTAATTATTTTTGTTTTAATTGCAGCGGTTCCCCCGAAGAGGGTTAGGGGGAAAGCCAAAAATGAGAAACTATGACGTCTAGTAAAAGCGGGGAGGGGGGTATCGCTTACGTTTGACAGACAGATCACGTATACCCCTGTTGGTCAAACAAGAGATATGTTTTCAAGGGAGGTCGGCTTGTATATGTGGCGGACCATCCCGTTTAATAATATTTGATGGGATAACGTTTCACCACCATACAAGGATGCCATCATGAACCACTTACGGGTAAATAAGTTATATGCATAAAATTTTATCAAATATTTAAGCACATGCAAATCCGCCGTTACCATACATGTGCGAAATCGTTAAATCTAATTTATATATAATATTTTAACTTTTTTATTTAATTCGTAGGAAAATTTCAAATTTAATAAAGTGGAACGTGATTTAGAGGCGAAAAACTTGACGGGTGGTATTAGGAGTGTGCTTATGAAGCAGTACTCTAACCACAAGTACGAAGCTAAAAAATTATTTAAGAGCAAGGGAGGTTACAATGATATTGAGAGGGCAAGGGCATACCATCCCGCGGATATGCCCTATGATTACTGGTTAAGAACGATCGAAGGTTTCCAGGACCAAAAGTATATTAAAAGAAGCGAGGCCAACAAACAAGTACGCGAGAAACAACAATTCCCATACCGCGTCGTATGGTGGCACCGCCTATAAAAATGTAATGTTTTATGTATGTGTGCGTGTGTGTAAGCTTTTGTTTATTTAATGTCTAATCTAAGTTTAATGTTAAACAGGATATGGATTGGGTACCTACGTATGCTAAAACCCGCGCGGATAATCAAGGGAATTGGGTTGATCCAGTTACTGAACAAAATTACGTAAGTATTTCTTTTAAGTATAATTTTCTATAACAAATATATTATATATATATATACATATATATATATATATTTAATCATCTTCGTAAAATACAGCAAAACATAAAACAGGCCACAACTGAATGGAGCGGTGATGGTCCTCCAATTGCCCCGTATCAGGAAGCGTTGGGAGAGCGGCGAGGATGGTACCGGGGGATGGGGCCTAAACCATCTTCCAACACGTCCTCGAACATGTCGTCTTTGCAAGCTCAGACGCAAGAACCCTTTTCCGAGGTAAACTACGCAATTTATAAAATGACAAACGAACGCATGTTTCCTTGTTAAATATATGTTGGTAGCGTTAATTAGTATCCTAATATACGTTTTGATATCTATTATTGTAGGATTTTGTTAACAACTTGTTCCAAACCCCGTCCTTTTTGAACCAACTTAACAACTGTCTTTCTTCACAAGGAAAAGGAAAAGGAAAGTCAAACGACTACGATTCTGACGACTTATTCGATAGAGAAGATGAGGATGATTCAGACGAGTGAGTTGTTGTTTTTAATGTAGGATTTTATTAAACATTGTAGGACTTAAACGTAGTTTGTAATTATAGTATATTTAGTATATGTTCATAGCGTGTATGTTTGCGTTGTTTGAATTAGGCAGGTTCTGTTTTTCGGCTGTAAAACTGGTTGGGTGCAGCTATGTACAGCTGTTGTTTAAAAAAAATAGACTTTTAGCGGCGACACATGTCGCCGCTATTGCCCATTGCCTTTACCGACCAACTTTAATTCCGACGACCCTTTAGCGACGGTATGTCGTCGCTAAAAGTCTAAGACCAATTGCGGAGACAAAGTCAATAGCGGTGACATTTGTTATCAATAGCGGCGACAACTGTCGCCGCTAAGGCCTTCCATTCTTGTAGTGATGGTTGTGAGTTTTGTGTTTAAATGGGTAGGTACATATAGGTTTTAAAATTAGAAAAAAAAATGATTTTTTTTTAAATATGCCCATTGTATAACAGCTGATTTTTTTTGTTAGTGCATGCATCTGTCGAGTTCGTGTTATATCGAGTCTTAGATTAGGATTGTTATATCAGGGCACGTTGTACGAGAAAATAAGAAGTTTTAGTGTTGAAAATGGTGATTCCGCTTGTACTTGCTAATTCCGCTTGAAATGACTTTGGTCAATTTCAAGAGAAATCACAATCAAGTGATTCCGCTTGAAATGGATCATGTCATTTCAAGCGGAACCCTATCCCTATATATACATGTTCAAGCGAGATCATATGTATCTGTTCCTGATTTTCATACCGAGATGCTGCCGGTGTGTTTTGTACGTGTAATCTGTTATATATCAATCAGAAGTGAGTTAAAAGTGAATTACTAGTTGTTTCTTCATCAGTTTCTTGTTTTCCGCACCTGAAACTGATCAAAACTCCTCTGAACGACTCGTTCGTGTCAGTAAATGATCCTACAAGTGGTATCAGAGCTTAGGAGGAGGAGTTCTTTCCGATTCAGCTCGATATTTCTGGTTTCTACCCCTTTTTTTCAGGATTTTCAATATTTCACGGTTAAAATCGGTTCAATTTTTCACAGATTGTGTAAAAGTGCATATTAACAAAGCCTTGAAAGAATCAGATTAAAATTCACAGTAAAAGTGATAGAAATGGACCTTCGAACTAATTCCGCTTGAATGAACAAATTGTGATTCCGCTCAGAATTGCTATTCCACTTGAATGCTTCTGTTTGAACTGGTCTGATTCCGCTCGAGAGTGTTATCCCGCTTGAAATTTTCAAGCGAAACCTGTGATTTCACTAGAGTTGTCTGATTCCGCTCCAATAGTGCTTATTCCGCTCCAAACTATTCAGTTGGGATTCCGCTTGAAACAGATAGAGGGTATTCCGCTTGAAACTATTTGTTGGGATTCCGCTTGAAATTATTGTTGGTGATTTCGCTTGAGAAATGTATCCAGAAAAATTTAATTCCGCTTGAACTGTCTGTTTTGAAAAACGTCTTGCTGAAACATGGATTCTGAATTCTACAATGCGTTTGCTACAACCCCGACTACTCCGGCTGACATTGCTAAGAATATGATCATGGAAAATGAAACTGGAACAATGCAAAATCCCCCGAAACTTATGGGAATCGAAGAGTACCATGTATGGAAGAATCGGTTGGAAAATTAGGTTCAGGCAAACCATTTGAGAGCTTGGGAAAGTATTGAAACCAAGTATGTTAGACAACAGTCTGCGATAAATGTTGACAAAATCATCTCAGAATTTTCAGACCAAGAGAGAGACAGTTATAAAGGGGAGAAAATGATGATCAGTCTTTTACAACAAGCAGTTAAAGAAGACATCTTTATTTTGCTTCAGCATGATGGGAGTGCGTTTTCGATCTGGGAAGCTCTTGAGAAGAAATTTGAAGGAAGTACAGAGATGCTACAGAGTAAAGCAGCGTTGCTGAAAAAGGAGTTTGAGTTGTTTACTAGTATGCCTGGTGAGACTACAAAGACTCCCATTGAGAGATATTGCCATCTTATGCGCACCATGTCTCAGTTGAAAATTACTAAAACTCCAGCAGAATGGGTTGAAAAGCTTGCTGACGCGTTACCACAAAAGGAATGGGGTACATACCTCATGATTCTGAAGAATTCTGGACAGTTTAGTAGGTTGTCGATCGGACAGTTTATTGAAAAGCTGGAGGCACAGGATCTTGAACAGCAGAAGATTGCCAGAATGAACAGTTCAAGCAATAAACAAGATATCAAATTGTACTATAAAGGAAATGTTCAAACAGTTGAAGCAAGTCCAAAGATCCAAACAGCATTTAGTGCAGGAAACTCATCTGGAAGAGGCAGTCAAAGTTCAGTCAACACTAGTGGATTTTCTAATGTGAATCCTCCAAGTGTTCAAAGTATGATTCAGTGCAATGTGGCATTACATCTTCAAAATGGACAGAATTTTTCGGAAGAAGTTGGGAAGAGTCATATGGCATTACTGGTCATTGCATTGGAATCTTATGAAGGATTGATTGCTGGGAAAATTGGTAATCCGATGCTCATATAGGAAGATTACGACCAGATCGATGCAGAAGAATTAGAGCTTATGGATATAAAATGGGCTTTAGCTAGTGTCCTGAGAAGAGCTAAAAAGTTCAAAATGATTACTTGAAGAAATGATTTTTTGGATACTCATCTTTCATCTTTAGGTTTTGATAAATCTAAAGTTACTTGTTTTAAATGCAGGGAGAAAGGTCACTTCAAAAGAGAGTGCAAAAACCAGGAGTCTAGTAGAGCAAAGAATCCTTTTGGAAAAGATGATTACTATCGGAAGGCTATATATCAGCAAATCACTAATCAACCGCATCAACAAAAGGATTCACAAACTGCACATGGAAAGATGATCGAAGATGCCAACAAGAAAGCTTATTACGGCATTATTGATCAAGATGACGAGAAAGTGGCTGAAGGTTTTAGCTGGGACAAGTATATTCCAGCTGATCCCAATGTTAAAGCTTTCATTGCTCAGATTATTCAAAAGCCAGAGTTGATGAAGGAATGGATAGCAGTGTTATCAGATGAAGAGAAAAGTGAAGATGAAGGATCTGTTTCATCTGAAAACAGTTCAACAGAAAGCAGTGATGATGAAGAGATTGAACAGATAAATGTTGGAAAGATTCATTTATCTACTGACAGTTTTGAATTTTATTTTGCAGATAAACTGAAGAAACTCAAAGAGAGAAAAGCTGCAAAAGAAAGGAAAGAAATCAAGATTGTTGAGAAGATAGTTGAAGTAGAAAAGGTGATTGAGAAGATTGTGGAGGTTGAAAAAATAGTTGAAGTCACAAAACCATGTCTTACATGTTCAGAATCCTGCAAACAATGTGAAGAAAAAGACAATAGGTTTAGTGAATCTGAAAAGTTGAAAGAAAAGTTGTTGTTTGATGTTAAGAATTTGAAAGAGTCGTACGATGTATTGAACAGAACTGTAAATAGTCTGCAGAAAACAAATTCGGAGAGAGAAGCTGCTTTGAAGATGATGAATGCAACAATGATGTCGAAGCAGAAAGAGATAAATTTTTATATTGAAGAATGTGCTAAATGGAAGCAAGAGTTGGATGGTGAAAAAGTTGAAAACGAAAGAATCAGACGTTTATTGAGAAGTTACACAAGTTCTGATTACTTAATTGACAGAATTTATCCTACTGTTGCAGGTTTTGAGGCGTTTAAAGATGAAGAAATGAAGCCAAAGAAGGAAAAGGATACTGGTAAGAAACAGAGTGTCTGTTATAACAAGTGTCCGCCTCCGATATGGGAAGGGTATTCGCCTAGAAAACCGAATGAGGAACAACTAAAAAGGCGGTCAATATAAAGTTAGAGTCCGAGTTAACAGATGTATTACCAGACAACATTGATATCACATTCACAGCGTCTGACACAGATCATGAGTCAGAATTAATTAAAAGAATGGTCGATCAGGTGTTGGATAAGGATGAGGAGTCAGAGTCAAAGTCCGAGTCCGAAAGCTCGTGTTTGTCAGTAGAGAGTTCGAGTTCGTCTGGAAAAAGTTCAAAATCGTCGGAAAAACGGGTTTATAGTAAAGAATTTTTGTTGTCAAAATCTAATTTGAATGATGAAACATTTGAAGTTACTTATACTTTGAATGATTCTGACAAATTATATTTTGATAAAGAGTTTCCAATAAGAAGTGTTCGTTTTGACATGATTAAAAAGGTTTTCAAAATGACAGAAATCAATATTTCTGAAATAAAGATTTAAGTCTTATTGAAAAACCTAAAAAATACACTTCAAGAATTCAACAACGGTTAAACAAGAAAAAAGGTTACGGTTCTGGTTCTGGTTTTCAAAAGAAACCAAACTATAACGGTAATTTCAAAAAGAAAGGCCTCGGTTTTATTCCATCAGAAAACTATAAAAATGAGAAAATTTCTAAAAACACAAAATTTGTTTAGGACCGTCAGCTGAGGAAGAGAAGAAGAGCTCATTCTGGAGACAATCGAATCAAGAATTTCTTGCTGAGAAAAAGAAAAATGAAGTTCAGAGAAAAGAAACCAGAACCTATTTTAGATGCAATGAAGTTGGTCACATTGCATGGAACTGTCCATTGGCAACAAAGACAAAACAGGTGTGATAATCGGCAAAATTCCGGTAATTCCGTACAACCTGAACAACTATTTAAATTTTTATTTTCACGTATACGACTTGATTTTAATTAATTAAAGTCTTGAGAGTCTAGGAATTACAAAAATCATAGTAAATTATGATAATAAATCCGTTGCGATTGGAAACAATATCCTAGACTAACAATAGGAACGCGATTAAACAATACTTGTCAGTACTAGTCGCGGTACAGTCTGATACGATAAAAACAAGACATACGGATATGTCTACACAAATATTCTATAAAAAGCTTTGTCCAAAAATAATATGTGCCTTATTATTTACAAAATTGCAATTAAAAACCAAATTGTCCAAGTCCGCAGAAAAATACAGCAATCATGCGGAAGTGTACAGCATTCCGCAGAACAAAACAGTAACTGTCCGAAAACCCAAAAATAAATATTATTTGACATAAATAATATAATGGGTATTAAAAACGACACAAAATCCGCAATCGAATCTTATTGCGTTAAGCTGTACGGCTAGTTCAGTAAACTGCCAGTCAGTAAAGCCGGTACCGGAACCGTGCCAAAAATAATAAAATTTTTAGTCTAAAAAGTTGGATTAATTATTTGGATAATAAAACATGTGCAAAAATAACTTTTGTTATGTAATTATCTAAACAAAACACGGTGTCAGTATTTAAGCCGGTACAGGACAGAACCGACTTTTTCACCCGAATTACAAACTAAAAATTTTGGTGAACTAATTTTACCTAGTGTCACACTACATTCAAATATTAGAGCTTAAAACCTTGTAGATATTTTTATAAAAAATGTCAAAGTTCTAAAAATGCTTAAAGATTATAAATTAAACAAGATTTTAATAAAAAAATAAAGCAAAAATTCTTCCCTTTTGGCTGATTTTTGTTGATGTGGGACCCCCACCTAAGCCCACTCATCTCAAAAGTGGTGTGTTGGAACAAGGAGGTTATTATTAGTGTATCCAAGAAAATCTTTTCTTACACTCTACCTTTACATTCATTTTTCCCAAACCCATCAAACATTACAACTTCCTATACTCTCTCTCTCTCTAAAATCGTTTGAACCAAGCACACCACCATCTTCACATTTTCAAAATTCAAACACTAGAGATTATTGCAAGTATGGAGGTCCATGGATGAATCAAACTACTAGGGTGTTTAGAAAAGCTAGTTGGAGCTCTTTTGGTGGAACTTAAAGCCTAAAACCATCAAGATTTCTTATCATCATCTTTGTTTCCTTGCAAAATTTGTAAGAACATCGTACTAGCTTCACTTTTATTTTTGATTTCTTTTACAAGTTCATCATAAACCCACTTGAAAAATAACAAGAAACAACTAAAAATCATTATTTTTAAACATGATTTTTCTATGATTAAGAGATGAACTTGGAGAAATCTAGGCTAATAAACTTGAATCTTGGTTATTCTTACTCAAAAATATGATCTACATACATGCATGTAGGATCAACCAAGATTCATCAACAAAGTGATGAACATGAGTTTTTGATGAACATGCATGCTAGTAAAATGTGAAAAACCATTTAAAAACAAGAAAATAAATTTTTGAAAAATTTATTGAATAAAGTTTCCATTTCTGGAAAGAATCAAAAGCAAGAAATATGTTAGTAGTAAACATTTTGAATACGTGTTTATGCTTCAAATGCTTTTGTAAGACATCTAAAACAAGAGTTTTTCATAAAATCTCTTTCTACAATTTTTTGGCAAAAATAAGGAATAAAGTTTCCTTTTTGGGAAAGATAAGAACAATATCATGTTCATGCTACTTTTGTTGACAAATTTTGATAGATATTGATACTTGATGATGTTTTGTATTGAAATAATTTGAAAACAAGTTTTGTATAAACTTGGGGAAAATCCATATTTCAAACAAAACTACGGCAAAATTTTTATAAATTTTGTGATGTGTTAAAAGTTGTTAAACAAAGAAGTTTGTTACTAAAACAATTATTTGGAGTCTTTAAACATGGTTAAACAAATTTTGGACAAAGTCATAAATCCATGTCTTATAAAAAGATTTCTAAATAAAAATGACAAGTATATATTTTTGGATAAAATGTGTACTTACAAAAGTATTCATCAAGTATCATAAGTTTATATATTTTGATGTGTACATCATATGTTAGTTCTAGTAGGAACAAATGCAAAATTGTTACACATCCATAAAAATTACAAAATATATATATAAACTTGAAAACGAAATAAAATGTCCATCCTTGGACACGAAAACACAAATGGACAAATTCGGACACTATTGGACTATATGGACTTTTGGACAAACAAAAATGGCACAAACAAAGCAAATGGTAAAACGTGACGGACAACACAAACGGGATAAATGATACGAATAAATAAAACCGACAAGTAGTAAATGACTAGAATAAAATACGAACCGTCACACAAGTTTATGCACTAAAATGTTCAACTATGGCATAAGTAACAATTTTTTTAAAAATTAGATTTTTATAAAAATACAAGTATTACTATTATTATTATTATTTTTTTTATTTTATTTACTAGCCCAAGAATTATGTAGTTTAAAAAGTGGTCCATAAATTAAAATTGGGCTAATGCCCATTTCTCATAAACAAAATTTGGGCTAGGCCCACTTTTACAAAACACTGGACTAAAATGTATTTTTAGTCAAAATTGGGCTAAAGCCCACTTTACAAAATACTTGGGCTAAAAACCCAATATTTACAAATTATTATGGACTAGATATATTTTAGAAAACAATTTGAGCTAGGCACATTCTTACACAAGTTATTTGGGCTAAGTCCACAACTATAAACTAAATTGGGCTAGGCCTACCTTTATAAAATGTTTTGGGCTAAGGCCCACTCCTATAAATTAATTTGGGCTTGACCCATATTTTTAAACAAAGTTATTTGGGCTAGGCCCATAAGCACCAAATACCCAAAATGGACTTAAATTCTAAAACATAAATTAAGCCCATTCAAACACAAATAAAATAAAATAAATGTGTATATACAAGGAAGTTATATATATATGAAAACACAAAAACAAAATACAAGATAGAATATTTGTACCATACACAAAAACAAACCTAAGTGTCTAACTAAATTAGAACACTTGTAGGTCGAGAAACGAACCGCGAACAAGGAATCGAATAGAGATTTGCACGGAACGCAAATCTGTGAGTTCATGTTTTCCCCTTTTACTTTGAATGTTTATAGTTTTAAACTTTCGGGGATGTATACATGTTACAAATAGTATGATAATACAATGAAACTATTTTGATCACATGCGGATAGGTGTTAAAATAAAGGGGCCATTAATGAATAAACAAGTACCGAGGAACAAACGGATAGATCTATTTGGGTTTTGGCAAGCCCCACTCTTAACGACAACGATAACCACGATCGTCAAGAGTGCCTTTGTGTCCAAACTAGTGTCGTTGACACACACGATAAATTGTCAAGGTTTGGTTGCCTCCTATTCGGCATACATATTAGTGTCCTTGCAACACACTAATGATCATACAATTTTTTTTATCATACTATACAAAAACGAATTTTATTACTTCAAATGTTTTGGAGACTCATTTGATGCGAAAACAAAATAACATGAATTCACTCAACTTTTGTTGAAGTTTTCAAAATTAACATGTATTACAGGAGATTAGTGGACGGCTATGGAAAAATATGTTCAAGTGGTTATCAAGAACGCAAGCTTTTGTGATGTCATCCGTTTTTAGTGTTATGTTTTGAACTTTGAATAATGTAGTTAAAGTTGTTGTTGTTTCAAGTTTCAAACAAGACGTATGTAATGTAAATTATGGTTTTGAATCAAATGTATGGATGAACATCTTTTATGTTTCAAATATGTTGTTTACTCGATTGATTGTAACGATTGCCGCTCTCGTCACACCTCGCCATACGCTTCCGCATAAACCGAAAATCGGGGTGTGACAGACCTGGTATCAGAGCATCAATTGTAGTGAACTAAGATTCTTTTTGAGTCTAGTCTACAATTTCCAAACGAAGTTCTTTACAACAAGCGTTCTATATTATATTTTTACAAAGCGTCCACTAATACAAAACGATAATGCAAGGATACTATGTGATAGTATTAAATGATAGTTCGAAACGATGATACCAAAAGACTAGTTTATTTGGTACAAGTCTATGGGGTTTAGACACGATAACAATAAGTCGAACTGGAAACGATATACGATATAAACAATGATGAAAACAAAAGTACAATTGTCCAAAAATCGATTATTTATAAGTTGTTCACATGTGTATGTTGTACGGATTATTTTGCCACGACCATGATATCTTAGTATTCAAATTCTATTATTATTCTGGACTCTCATAACAAGCGTATTGACCTCGCATCTGTTGATGAGCTCATGGTAGGGCGTAGTCCCTAAGTGAAACCCTGAGCTCGACATTCCATAAAAGATGGTTGTTTTCCCTCAGATACGGAAAATGCCTGACCTCGAAGATGACAATTAGGTGGAGGTGGTTGCCTTGGATGAATACTCTATTAGTAGGAACGAGGTCCCTATGGTTCATATAAATCATGATTGGTGACATTCTTGTCAAGACAAGGAAGATGAAACACTCATCTTGAAGGTAACCATTCAGCCATTATTGTTATGAATCCTCTTACTTCTATTTCTTAACTTCGTGCCATTCCGCGAGCAATGGCTACAAGTATTAACGCGTGGACCATCATGAAGGTCCATTCTATGTTAAAGGTAATTAGACAATCATGTCCCCCTCTCCGACTGATCGTCTGTTTTGAACGAGGGAACGCTAGGGTGACCATACAAGGCAATTTATTATTACGGGGGCCCACGTAATAATAACTTGCAGTGGATGGGAATCCTAGTGGGCCCTGCGGGTCAGACTAATGATCACTACCTATTCAAAATTCTTGAGTTGTTACTTAAGAATTCAATTTTTCCATTTCTTAGAACGCTAACTAAGGTGATTACTATGATTCCCCACAACAGATTAAAAACTACACGTATTGATTTCGTGCCTAGCATCCGATCTATATCACAAGTCAGTTGAGACAAGTCATCTAAGCAAACAGATTAGGAAAACCATCCAGGAAGGATTTCCCTCAAACATTCTAAAACTCCAACATTTGGGTTAATCTCACGGTGCCTATAACACCTTATCATATTTATTGGAGTTATTGCGATAAAATCCATTATTTGACATTTGTTTTGTCTCAAAGGGTAATATGGCACGAGCCATGGCACAAGTCTCTAACCATATTCCATTCGACATCTATAGAAATCATAACAACTTTGTTGGAATTCGTTGAGCTCAAACAATACCAATGTATTCGTCACATGAGTTAATGCGACGAAGGACTTTCCTTACTTTGGACGACCAAGGTCCATAGAGTATGGAATACATACTGTAAGGATAGAGGTAACTGCTTGGTTTTCCCCTCCTAAACAGATGGTTGTTCTGCTAAGGCATATGGACAACACATACATCCTCTCACCCACGACTCTCCACCTTACTATTCCGATGCACATTCTCAACCTCCACTACCGGACAGGAGCCCATCTAATCCTTATCTTCCATGCCATTTTCCACTTATTATTATAAACTATGAGTTTTATCTTCCAAGATTCATCTTAGTTTTCCCTTTCGACGAGTCCATGATCTTAAGACTCAGATTTCTGCTACTCGACCTCCCCCGGAATGGCCCATTACTATCATTTTTCCCCTATCAGTACCTCCACACTCTACATTCCACAAAGCGCCTCTATCATTTGAGGAACACATTCATACCCTTGAGAACCACTCGACTGCCACCATTAGGCACATTTTTGGTCTTGAGGAGGAGGTTACGTGCCTTCACGGTCTAATTTCTAAGTCTTCACTTACATATCCCACACCACGATAGTTATGTTCAATTACTAACTTTTGGGAAGTATACCTGATTTTGTGAAAGACTAAAGACTGTTGAAGATTTGGAGACTTAATATCAATTAGGAACAATGTGAAGAAAAGACTTCACCTTATTTTATATATTACTATATGTCTTGTATCGACCGAAGTGATGTAACTCCGAGATTATTTTTGTTTTCTTCACAAAAATAATTGTAAAAAGGTGACATGGCATATATAAGTTGGTATTTTCTTATTGACACACTGTTGTAATTTATTTTACATCCTGCAAGGATGTGATGAATATGGTGCGAAAGATTTGCATAAGTATCATTATGATCTATCTTGACCTTATGATCATAGTACGTGACGATATGTTTTTATTTTCGTTCATGTCTAATCTCTTCGATATATATTTTATATATATATATATATAAAGATCATGGCACCAGAACGAAGTAACACTTTTTAAGCCCAAACGGAACCCTTACCTATGACACGAGCTGAGCTTGATGCTCTACTGAACCAGTGAGTTGCGGAAGCAATCGTACAACATGAAGCAAACCATACTGCAAACAATGGCGGAACTGGAGGAACCATGTTGAGAATTGCTCAGGCTATAACTCTTGCCTTAAGTCTTACGAGGATGTAGTAAGGATGGGAAAACTGAATAAAGGTGCGGTGAAAAAGGAGACGCATGTGGAGTCTAATTTGAGTAACAATAAGAGAAAATATTCATATTTCAAGAAAGGTTCTATGTCGAACAACAAACATAAGAAAACCCCTACAGGTAAGAAAAACCAAGGTATTCGTTGTCACAATGAAAACGAGTGGTAAGAAATATAATGGAAATGCACCTAAGTGTAAACAGTGTGGTTATCACCACTATGGTGGAAGCCAAGCCACCAAGTGTGATAAATGCGGGAAAATGGGTCACCGCACAGAAAAATGTTGAGGTAACAACAAGGTAGTTAAGAAAGAAGGAGGCAACAGAAACGATAATGAACGAGGACAAAACCAAGGCTGTTTCAATTGCGGTGATATGGGACACTTCAAGAAAGACTGTCCAAAAGAAATCAAAGGCTGCGGACGAGCCTTTGTGGTTGGAGCCAAAGAAGCGCGACAGGATCCCAACGTAATCACCGGTACGTTTCCTGTCAACGATCATTTCGCTTCTATTTTATTTGATACCGGTGCAGATTTTAGTTTTATATCTTTAGAATTTAAAGATATGCTTGGACTAAATTCAACTAAACTAGATGTTCCATTCACTATCGAATTAGCGAATGGAAAGGTGATTGAATCCAATAACATTATTAAAGGATGCTCCTTAGAGTTAGGAGGACGAAAATTCAAAATTGACCTAATGCCCATTCAACTAGGTAGTTTTGATATTGTAGTTGGAATGGATTGGTTATCTACCAACCAAGCTGAAGTCGTATGTTACGACAAGATCATTCGAATTCCCCTTTCTAATAACGAAACACTTCTTGTTCACGGTGAGAAAAAATGAAATGCCGTTACGAATCATTTCCTGTATGAAAACCCGAAAGTGCCTACGAAAAGGATGTATAGCATTTTTAGCGCACATTGTTGACAAGAAGGCCAAGGAGCTAAAAATTAAGGCAATCCCTGTTGTGAAGGAATTCCCTGAAGTCTTACCAGAAGACTTGCCGGGAATACCTCCACAACGACAAGTAGAATTTCGAATAGACTTAGTTCTAGGTGCCGCACCTGTGGCAAAGTCTCCATACCGATTAGCTCCTTCGGAAATGCAAGAATTATCCACACAACTTCAAGAGTTGTTCGATAAGGGTTTCATCAGACCAAGCCACTCACCTTGGGGAGCTCCAGTGCTGTTCGTGAAGAAGAAGGATGGAAGTTTTAGGATGTGCATAGACTATCGGGAGTTGAATAAACTCACAATCAAGAATCGGTATCCATTACCGAGGATTGACGATCTATTCGATCAACTTCAAGGATCGAGCTATTATTCGAAGATCGATTTGAGATTAGGATACCATCAACTCAGAGTTCAAGAAGAAAGTGTTCCAAAAATGGCATTCTGAACTCGCTACGGACATTACGAGTTCCTTGTTATGCCTTTTGGCTTAACAAATGCACCAGGGGTGTTCATGGACTTAATGAACCGCGTGTGCAAGCCTTACCTTGACAAATTCGTGATAGTGTTTATCGATGATATATTGATATATTCACGAAACAAGAGTGAACACGAGTACCATCTTAGAATTATTCTTGAGTTGTTGAAAAAGGAAAAATTGTATGCGAAATTTTCCAAATGCGAATTTTGGCTTCGCGAAGTTCAATTTCTCGGACACGTAGTTAATGAGAAAGGCATACATGTTGATCCATCAAAAATTGAGGCCATAAAGAATTGGAGTACAAAGACACCGACTGAAATACGTCAATTACTAGGATTGGCCGGTTATTATCGAAGGTTCATTGAGAACTTTTCAAAGATTGCACAATCCCTCACTTCTCTCACTCAAAAGGGTAAGAAATTTGAATGGGGAGAGAAACAAGAAGCAGCTTTTCAACTGCTTAAAGACAAACTCTGTAATGCTCCAATTCTGTCACTCCCAGATGGTACAAATGATTTCGTAGTCTATTGTGACGCCTCACGGCAAGGGTTAGGATGCATGTTGATGCAAAGGGAGAAAGTTATTGCATATGCATCATGCTAATTAAAGATTCACGAAAGGAACTATACCACACATGACCTAGAGTTAGGTGCAGTGGTATTTGCACTAAAAATTTGGCGTCATTATCTTTATGGTACTAAATGCACGATATTCACGGATCACAAGAGTCTTCAACATATATTTAACCAGAAAGAGTTAAATATGCGCCAAAGACGATGGTCGAATTGTTGAATGACTACGATTGTGAGATCAAATATCATCCGGGCAAAGCGAACGTTGTTGCGGATGCTCTAAGTCGAAAAGAACGAGTTAAACCTTTGCGTGTGCGATCTTTAAGGCTAACAATTCATAACGACCTTACCTCTCGAATTCTTGATGCTCAGCAAGAAGCATTAAAACCAGAAAATATCAAAGCAGAAATGCTTAGAGGTATGGAAGAACAATTAGAGTCGAAAGAGAACGGAGCCTTATATTTTATGAATAGAATATGGATTCCTCATTTTGGTGGTCTTCGAGGCCTAATACTTGACGAGGCTCATAAATCCAAATATTCGATACATCCTGGAACAGATAAGATGTATCACGATCTCAAGGAATTTTATTGGTGGCCTAATATCAAAGGTGATATTGCGACATATGTTGGAAAATGTCTAACATGTGCTAAAGTTAAGGCCGAGTACCAAAAACCTTCTGGATTGCTACAACAACCCAAAATCCCTAATTGGAAATGGCAACATATTTCTATGGATTTCGTGACTAAATTACCCAGGACTTCTCTTGGTCACGACATGATTTGGGTAATCGTCGACCGATTAACCAAGTCAGCTCACTTCTTGCCTATCCGTGAAAAAGATAGTACTGAGAAGTTAGCTAAAATCTATCTCAGAGAAATTGTAGCAAGACATGGTGTACCTTTGTCGATAATCTCTGACCGAGATGGTCGTTTTATATCAAGGATTTGGCAGTCTTTTCAAAAGGCCTTTGGATCCTAATTAAATTTGAGCACGGCCTTTCATCCCCAAACAGACGGCCAAAGTGAACGCACAATTCAAACTCTAGAAGACATGTTGCGTGCTTGTGTGATGGACTTAGGTGTAAATTGGGATACTCACTTGCCTCTAGTGGAGTTCTCATACAATAACAGTTATCACACGAGTATTAAAGCCGCACCATTCGAAGCATTATATGGCCGTAAGTGTCGATCTCCGCTATGCTGGGCAGAATTAGGCGACAAACAAATGTTAGGTCCTGAGTTAGTTCAAGAAACTACCGATAAAATATTCAAGATTCGAGACCATATCAAGGCGGCTCGAGACAGACAGAAAAGCTATGCGGATAGACGTCGCAAACCGTTGTCTTTTGAAGTTGGAGACAAGGTGTTGTTAAAAGTCTCGCCATAGAAAGGCGTAGCTAGTTTCGGTAAGCAAGGGAAGCTTAGCCCGAGATACATAGGACCTTATGAGATCTTGGAAAAGATTGAAAATGTCGCCTACAAGTTAAAGCTGCCTGAATCACTCGGTAACGTTCATGACACTTTTCATGTGTCGAATTTAAAAAAAAAAGTGTCTTTCGGATGAATCACTTATTATTCCCCTGTACGAAATCCATGTAGACGACAAACTCCATTTCATCGAAGAACCTGTTGAGGTTCTGGTTTCAAAGATTTACAAAACGAGGAGAAGTCGTATCAAACTATTCAAAGTCCGATGGAACTCGAAACGAGGACTCGAGTTCACATGGGAACGAGAAGACAAATTCAAAAAGAAGTACCCTCATTTGTTTAAGAAAGTCCCAACGAAGAGTAACGCAACCTAAAATTTCGGGACGAAATTTTCTTTAACAGGGGGAGAATGTGATAATCGGCAAAATTCCGGTAATTCCGTACAACCTGAACAACTATTTAAATTTTTATTTTCGCGTATACGACTTGATTTTAATTAATTAAAGTCTTGAGAGTCTAGGAATTACAAAAATCATAGTAAATTATGATAATAAATCCGTTGCGATTGGAAACAATATCCTAGACTAACAATAGGAACGCGATTAAACAATACTTGTCAGTACTAGTCGCGGTACAGTCTGACACGATAAAAACAAGACATACGGATATGTCTACACAAATATTCTATAAAAAGCTTTGTCCAAAAATAATATGTGCCTTATTATTTACAAAATTGCAATTAAAAACCAAATTGTCCAAGTCCGCAGAAAAATACAGCAATCATGCGGAAGTGTACAGCATTCCGCAGAGCAAAACAGTAACTGTCCGAAAACCCAAAAATAAATATTATTTGACATAAATAATATAATGGGTATTAAAAACGACACAAAATCCGCAATCGAATCTTATTGCGTTAAGCTGTACGGCTAGTTCAGTAAACTGCCAGTCAGTAAAGCCGGTACCGGAACCGTGCCAAAAATAATAAAATTTTTAGTCTAAAAAGTTGGATTAATTATTTGGATAATAAAACATGTGCAAAAATAACTTTTGTTATGTATTTATCTAAACAAAACACGGTGTCAGTATTTAAGCCGGTACAGGACCCGAACCGACTTTTTCACCCGAATTACAAACTAAAAATTTTGGTGAACTAATTTTACCTAGTGTCACACTACATTCAAATATTAGAGCTTAAAACCTTGTAGATATTTTTATAAAAAATGTCAAAGTTCTAAAAATGCTTAAAGATTATAAATTAAACAAGATTTTAATAAAAAAAATAAAGCAAAAATTCTTCCCTTTTGGCTGATTTTCGTTGATGTGGGACCCCCACCTAAGCCCACTCATCTCAAAAGTGGTGTGTTGGAACAAGGAGGTTATTATTAGTGTAGGGTTGAGATCCTGTACAAACAGTGCTAGTTATAAGAACCGTAAGAACAGATCTGAACCATTGTTAATTTAAATCAAGGGTTGATATTGATTATAAATAAAACTCTTATAATTAAAAATTACTACTAACAAATTAGGGGTAATTTTGTAAAATTGCTAGTCATTTGACCATTTTCTATTAAATACAAATTCCACCAAGGTTTTTTAAACTAAAATAACTTTTATATACTTCATTATTTTTTTTAAAAATATATACCATAAAATCAAGTATTTTTTATCTTTAATATGAGTACCATATTGCTATACCTTTTTGTATTTATAAAAGTGTTTTTTAAAAAAAGTTAACAAGAGGTTTTTTATATTTGTGCTAATAAGGTGCTGATTATGTGTTACTTACAAAATAATACAAACAAACACCAAAGTAGATATAATCAGCACATCTGGTGTGCTGATAATGGAGAACGATTGAAGATGTTGTGCTAATGTCGTTTATGTTGATAATGGAGAACGATTCGAGGACGATGTGCTGATAATGAAGAACGATTAATGATGTTGTGCTAATTATATAGTGTTGTGCTGATTATATTTTTTGTAATTATTTTTAATTAGTTATAAATAAATATGGTCAAAAAGTCTAAATTACCCCTAAACTAATTTTTTATTGATGGACACTTGTCAATTATGTATTGGTTCTTATGGTTCTTACAAACTTAAGTGTTTGTATTTGATCCCATTCCTATTAGTGTATCCAAGAAAATCTTTTTTTACACTCTACCTTTACATTCATTTTTCCCAAACCCATCAAACATTACAACTTCCTATACTCTCTCTCTCTCTAAAATCGTTTGAACCAAGCACACCACCATCTTCACATTTTCAAAATTCAAACACTAGAGATTATTGCAAGTATGGAGGTCCATGGATGAATCAAACTACTAGGGTGTTTAGAAAAGCTAGTTGGAGCTCTTTTGGTGGAACTTAAAGCCTAAAACCATCAAGATTTCTTATCATCATCTTTGTTTCCTTGCAAAATTTGTAAGAACATCGTACTAGCTTCACTTTTATTTTTGATTTCTTTTACAAGTTCATCATAAACCCACTTGAAAAATAACAAGAAACAACTAAAAATCATTATTTTTAAACATGATTTTTCTATGATTAAGAGATGAACTTGGAGAAATCTAGGCTAATAAACTTGAATCTTGGTTATTCTTACTCAAAAATATGATCTACATACATGCATGTAGGATCAACCAAGATTCATCAACAAAGTGATGAACATGAGTTTTTGATGAACATGCATGCTAGTAAAATGTGAAAAACCATTTAAAAACAAGAAAATAAATTTTTGAAAAATTTATTGAATAAAGTTTCCATTTCTGGAAAGAATCAAAAGCAAGAAATATGTTAGTAGTAAACATTTTGAATACGTGTTTATGCTTCAAATGACTTTGTAAGACATCTAAAACAAGAGTTTTTCATAAAATCTCTTTCTACAATTTTTTGGCAAAAATAAGGAATAAAGTTTCCTTTTTGGGAAAGATAAGAACAATATCATGTTCATGCTACTTTTGTTGACAAATTTTGATAGATATTGATACTTGATGATGTTTTGTATTGAAATAATTTGAAAACAAGTTTTGTATAAACTTGGGGAAAATCCATATTTCAAACAAAACTATGGCAAAATTTTTATAAATTTTGTGATGTGTTAAAAGTTGTTAAACAAAGAAGTTTGTTACTAAAACAATTATTTGGAGTCTTTAAACATGGTTAAACAAATTTTGGACAAAGTCATAAATCCATGTTTTATAAAAAGATTTCTAAATAAAAATGACAAGTTTATATTTTTGGATAAAATGTGTACTTACAAAAGTATTCATCAAGTATCATAAGTTTATATATTTTGATGTGTACATCATATGTTAGTTCTAGTAGGAACAAATGCAAACTTGTTACACATCCATAAAAATTACAAAATATATATATAAACTTGAAAACGAAATAAAATGTCCATCCTTGGACACGAAAACACAAATGGACAAATTCGGACACTATTGGACTATATGGACTTTTGGACAAACAAAAATGGCACAAACAAAGCAAATGGTAAAACGTGACGGACAACACAAACGGGATAAATGATACGAATAAATAAAACCGACAAGTAGTAAATGACTAGAATAAAATACGAACCGTCACACAAGTTTATGCACTAAAATGTTCAACTATGGCATAAGTAACAATTTTTATAAAAATTAGATTTTTATAAAAATACAAGTATTACTATTATTATTATTTTTTTTTATTTTATTTACTAGCCCAAGAATTATGTAGTTTAAAAAGTGGTCCATAAATTAAAATTGGGCTAATGCCCATTTCTCATAAACAAAATTTGGGCTAGGCCCACTTTTACAAAACACTGGACTAAAATGTATTTTTAGTCAAAATTGGGCTAAAGCCCACTTTACAAAATACTTGGGCTAAAAACCCAATATTTACAAATTATTATGGACTAGATATATTTTAGAAAACAATTTGAGCTAGGCACATTCTTACACAAGTTATTTGGGCTAAGTCCACAACTATAAACTAAATTGGGCTAGGCCTACCTTTATAAAATGTTTTGGGCTAAGGCCCACTCCTATAAATTAATTTGGGCTTGACCCATATTTTTAAACAAAGTTATTTGGGCTAGGCCCATAAGCACCAAATACCCAAAATGGACTTAAATTCTAAAACATAAATTAAGCCCATTCAAACACAAATAAAATAAAATAAATGTGTATATACAAGGAAGTTATATATATATGAAAACACAAAAACAAAATACAAGATAGAATATTTGTACCATACACAAAAACAAACCTAAGTGTCTAACTAAATTAGAACACTTGTAGGTCGAGAAACGAACCGCGAACAAGGAATCGAATAGAGATTTGCACGGAACGCAAATCTGTGAGTTCATGTTTTCCCCTTTTACTTTGAATGTTTATAGTTTTAAACTTTCGGGGATGTATACATGTTACAAATAGTATGATAATACAATGAAACTATTTTGATCACATGCGGATAGGTGTTAAAATAAAGGGGCCATTAATGAATAAACAAGTACCGAGGAACAAACGGATAGATCTATTTGGGTTTTGGCAAGCCCCACTCTTAACGACAACGATAACCACGATCGTCAAGAGTGCCTTTGTGTCCAAACTAGTGTCGTTGACACACACGATAAATTGTCAAGGTTTGGTTGCCTCCTATTCGGCATACATATTAGTGTCCTTGCAACACACTAATGATCATACAATTTTTTTTTATCATACTATACAAAAACGAATTTTATTACTTCAAATGTTTTGGAGACTCATTTGATGCGAAAACAAAATAACATGAATTCACTCAACTTTTGTTGACGTTTTCAAAATTAACATGTATTACAGGAGATTAGTGGACGGCTATGGAAAAATATGTTCAAGTGGTTATCAAGAACGCAAGCTTTTGTGATGTCATCCGTTTTTAGTGTTATGTTTTGAACTTTGAATAATGTAGTTAAAGTTGTTGTTGTTTCAAGTTTCAAACAAGACGTATGTAATGTAAATTATGGTTTTGAATCAAATGTATGGATGAACATCTTTTATGTTTCAAATATGTTGTTTACTCGATTGATTGTAACGATTGCCGCTCTCGTCACACCTCGCCATACGCTTCCGCATAAACCGAAAATCGGGGTGTGACAGCAGGGAGTTTCTGGAAAACTGAAAGAAGTTGTTGTTGATAAAACCGAACCACCAACTGAGAAATTTAAAGTGTTTAAAAATTCAACATATGAAGTTGGTGAATGATCAACGAGGTTTTACAGAAGAAGTTTGAAGCTTGACAACCAAAAGTGGGTTGTTAAGAAATCTGAAGTAAAATCTGGCGATGAATCTGATTCCACAAAATCAGAGGAGCCACATGTTGTTAAAAAGAGTGAAAACTCAGTTCCTTCAATGGATGATGAGAACTTTCCACCATTGAGAACTGAAAATTTTAAATCAAAAGTTGGAAAAGTTGAGATCTCTAATCAATTTTATTCTGAAAAGGATGAATTTGATGTTGAGAAGGCTTTTAATGGTAATGTAAAGAAAATTTTTGGAAATATGATCGATAGGAAGGTTAAAGGGGTAAAGGACTTTTATGCTACAAAGAAAGCAACTTAAACCCCAACTGCTGATGAGTTGATTTCACCCAAGGCTGGTCAGGCTTGGGTAGACATTTTCTTTCATTGAAAAAAACCTGACTTGTCGGAGATCCCAAGTTTGTAATCGTGGATCAGCAATCGGCATCTTTCTTAAAAATTTGTTTGTATGAAAGAATTTAAAATTTTATATTTTACAGGTTATGCAGGAATTGCAGGAGCTTCCAGATTGGTAAGTGTGAAGTAGGAATCGGCATCTTGATTGGTAAAATGGTTTGTGTAGATGTGTTATTCCTACATATGGTAAAAAATGATAAGTTTTACAAGTGATACAGAGGTTTGATGATGCATACTTGCAAATGGTAAATCAGGGACCATAAGTTGTACTTGATTTCATACAAGTGGTTAAAATTGAACAAGATGATGAATCTAACCTACAAGTGATAAAAACAAACTTATTTTCCGGAAAAATCATTTTGATTAAAACAAACTTAAGTGTTTTGAAATCATAACCAGAAAATAGTTTGTTGAAAGGGGGAGTTCTGATTGTTTATGCTAAGTGGATGGCGAATTGAAGTAATTCGATATCAGTTGTCATTTTTCTGTATAGTTTGTTTTTTTTTCAAAAATTTTTTAAGTGGGTCATAGATTAGTTTGTTTTCAAATTCTCTTTAAATGTGTTTGCATTTTACAGGGAGTAAAAAATTCAGAAAATCCAAAAACATTAGAAAATTTGAAAAAAGCCAAAAACATGATAAAATCAAAAATGAGTTTTGTTGTATAAAAGAGGAAATGATAGTACATCAGTGGACTGTCACAACATGCTAAAGAAATGGAAAGATAAAATGTATAAACAATCTCACTGATGATATGCCAGTAGGTTTTTGCACATTTAGCAAATTGTGACGAGATATAAACCTAAATTTCAAACTTGCTTATATCGTGGGGAACAACTTCTTGGATATATGGGTAACTCTCGAAATCTTGTTTGAAAGGTCCCTCTTTCTGAGTTACTAGGTCTTTATGCTCAGTGATATCTGGGGTATTATCCCGGGACTTCTGCTGAATGGAAATTCTGACCTAGTCCTTGTATAATACTTTCTACAAATGCTTGTAATACAACATCGCCCTCAGCAAATTGATGAAACAATAAAATTGATAGTCATTGTTGTTGTAACAAAAGATCCTCTGAAGGGGACACACCTAAAGTCGAACCGCCATCTCTCTGCTGAACGGAAGTTCTGACCTGAGCTCTCACGGTTTCGCATATAACCCCTTACAGATATCATCTGTGGTATACTCACCTGTAAGACTGAATATTGGGATCTGGATACGGGAGATTCAAGTAGTGGGACACGCGAATAAGTTTAAGTGCTTAAGACATTAATTTCGTATCTTGGAACAATTGAACTTTGTGTGAAAATTTAAGTGGACCAGTATACTGACAATCCAAGTGAATTGTTTAGAACTTAAAATGAAATGAAGCTTAATGGTGTTGGTGATTTGTCTCATAAACTGATATGATCCTCTTACACAAACTCACAAAAATAGTGTCTGTAAATATTTCTTTACTGCATTTCATTATATTCAAAAATCCAAAAAGATTTTAGTGTGTTTTAGCATAATTTTTTTTGAAAAATCCAAAAATATTTTCGACAACTGATGTTGGAGAGCTGATTTTCAAAATTCCAAGTGCAAAACATGATGATCATGTTGAGAGGGGGAGTCTGTTTTTAATCAAATGTGGTTTAATCAAATCTACAAGTGATTCATCAAGATTTTCATTGATAAATTTTCTGTTTGGTTTGAGGGAGGGTTTAAGTTAGTGCACACATTTTGATTTTAAATTGTCATGAAATTTACTTTGAGGTAGAGATTGTGCAGATAACCTGAGCTGGATAAGAGCCAGGTCACGATCTTGGAACAACCTTTTGAAGAGCCAGGTTTATCGATCCTGAAAAACTTGTGATTGAACGGCTAGGTTTCGATACCTGAGGAATATTTGGAGAAAATGAAAGCCAGATTACGATCCTGAAGCAGATGATGCTGATGAACTTAAGGAATGTCAGCACATTGTTAGGGGGAGTCTATTGATGCTGATAGAGAAAGTGAAGCCCAGAGACTGATCAAGACTGAAGTTGCAAAGACTCGACACCGTAAGACTCGTCAACATCTGAGGGGGAGTCTGTTAGTGCATGCATCTGTCGACTTCGTCTTATATCGAGTCTTAGATTACGATTTTTATATCAGGGCACGTTGTACGAGAAAATAAGAAGTTTTAGTGTTGAAAATGGTGATTCCACTTGTACTTGCTGATTCCGCTTGAAATGACTTTGGTCAATTTCAAGCGAAATCACAATCAAGTGATTCCGCTTGAAATGGATCATGTCATTTCAAGCGGAACCCTATCCCTATATATACATGTTCAAGGGAGATCATATGTATCTGTTCCTGATTTTCATACCGAGGTGCTGCCGGTGTGTTTTGTACATGTAATCTGTTATATATCAATCAGAAGTGAGTTAAAAGTGAATTACTAGCTGTTTCTTCATCAGTTTCTTGTTTTCCGCACCTGAAACTGATCAAAACTCCTCTGAACGACTCGTTCAGGTCAGTAAACGATCCTACATTTTTAAAAATCAACAACATTTCATCGGGGAATTATTCTCGTGTGCACCGAACAAATAGGGGGTTGTTCCCCATCAAGGCCGACGCACCTCACCTGCCCCCTTCCTCATTCCGACACTACACCCTTAGCCTAATATTGCACAAATGCACTCCAACCCAAACATTTGAAAACTAGCTTCATAGAGATGATGTATATATGATGCTTCTCTTAGTAGTGGTTATATCGTCATGGTTATATCGTCATGATGAACAATTTAATTTTCTACCTTCCAAGTTCACACTGTCATGATGAACAATTTAATTTTCTACCTACCAAGTTCACACCACTAAAATCTTATAAAACTAGTTCTCCATGTTAAAAAAATATATATTTTAGTTTTGTTTATTTATGTATCCCCTTAATGATAGGAACGTGAACTAAGATCTTGCATTAGAAAACTAAAAAAATTGCGAGTTATCAATATGCAGGGATGACTTGTATATAACATTTGTATTAAAAACGGCTTCGTAAAGTAAACTCGTTTTAATTAAATCGTTTCTTGATCTTTTACAATATCCTGAAAAGACCATAACGTTTTAATTAAATCGTTTCTTAATCTTTTACAATATCCTGAAAAGACCATAAGAAATGGTAGACGTTGACTTTCTTCGTTTCATAACTACACGGATTCCCTAATGTCTATATATTGGACAAAATCTATACACAGTTTCCTTCAACACAATTACCATTTTGGAAATGGGAAAATTAATTGCAAAAAGTGCAATTTATTGTGTTTTTATTCATTTCCTACTAGTAGGGAAAGTTGTAAGTCGTCATTTGCAATATAATGCTGTGGAGTTGGTGTCGGATGGTTTCAGTGATGAATCGATTCTACGTCTGAAAGGATCCGATTCTTCTGAAGAGGAGTGTAAGCTGATGTACGGGTTTTTGCCATGTTCAACGAATATCCCGAGTCATATCTTCCTCATTGTGATTTATGAGTACCTGTTATATCATGGTGAATCCTATGCTGGTGGTGATGGGAGAATATTTCGTGTCCTTGGCAAAAACTTTTATGTTTCAATTTTTTCTCAGCTTCTTGACTCCCTTCCAGATTCTTTGATTCTTCTTGGTAACTTCTCTTTTTTCATGTCCTCCAAATTACCTGTCCTGTAGAAATGTGCAAATTTATGACTTTGTACCATATGTTGTACTATGTATGGTGCTTAGTATAATAAATGACTTTGAATTGTGGTGCTAATTATAGTTAGTTCCCTTTATGAATTACCAAATATAATAGTGATCATCCTCCCACTTGTGGCCTTCATCCTCCCACTTATGGGTTTTCCAATGGAGACTCAAGTTCAATTTTCACTTGTGTCCATGAGCGTAGCCTAGTGTATAGTGGGGTCCCCCCCCCCCCCCGAATGTTTCAGGTAGAAGTGTAAAATTTCCTATTTTTCGTCTGAAAATTTTAAAATTATATAGGATTGCCCCTCCAATTATTTTGCCTAAATATTTATACAATATATAAATTGGGTCAGATGACTTCCGCCCTCGGAACTTTTGGTCAAGCTCCGCCACTGCTTGTGTCATATTAGGGTGGATATTGGACAATGATGGTGACAAACCCACTGAGGGAGGTTCGATCTTGAGCCGCACCCCGGTTTTCATCCGGCTGTTACTTCAGCGGAGCTTCTCGTGTGGAGGCAGTATGGTTTCCGGGGGAACGCCGTAACCAAGTTTTACCAACCCAGCGCGGGCCCGGTTAAGAAAACGTAGTCTGCGCAGATCTTGGCTAGGGCCGCCGTTTAGGCGGTGTAACATTGGGTCACTCAAAAAGAAAGTCACCATTCAATTATTGTAGTCAACATATGGAGCCATTAAATTTAAATAACCCATGCGTACGTGGTATAGTGGTATTGGTGATTGCACCTCACATATGTGCTATTTTTTAACATCAATTGTTTACACCTAAATACTACCTAACCTTACACTTCTTACACTTGCAGGATTTGAAATCACACCACTTTTGTGGGGGGCAAGCATCATACTCTAGATCAGTGGGTTCTGGGTTGATTAGGTGCTATTTAGGAGTAAAGAGATGTTAAAAAAATACTAATGTTAACAAGGATTAAATATATTTTACCTGAATCGAGCAATGGAAGTAACAATGATATTATATGCATGTTATAGCCTTGGCAACACTATGACAGGATCTTGATCCTAGATTGCAAAAAGTGTGTTTATTTCTCAAATCAGTGAATTTACTTATATTTTCTTAAGATTTAAATCTCAAGTTTTTAAGTATTATATCATAATCATCGAGTAGCAAATTAGTATATATGATTGCTCCAAGTTTTAAACCAATTTTCTGACAATTCTTTCCTTGATCATTTGAAATTTAGCAACTGGACTGTCTTGTGATCAAGAAAAAGCGCAAGAATACGTTCTAACAGGCGCGGGGTTGCTAGCCGGATCATCAGTATTACTTCTCACACTTCTCTGGGGTACATGCTTCGTCTGCAGCAGAAGAAAATTCACGGGTTCGCATTCTTCATCATCTCTCCTTGCAGGTATGATCGTTATCATTTTCTATTAGCTTTTGTCTGCTCAAAAAGCATGTAGGATTATTGCCATGAACCTAAATATATGTATATTTTTATAGGTTGGGGTGTTCATACAGATCCAGAAACCAGCTTTCATGCCACAGTTATGTTCTATTCTCTTATACCATTTGTAATCATCCTATTTCCGAGTGTGTTTGGAATATCATATTCTACTCAAGAACACAAGATCGTCCTACTTGTGTCACTTTCGGCTGCCGTGATTTGTTTGATCTCATACTTCTGCTATCAGGTATATATTTGTTTTATATACAAAAAAAAAAGTTGCTTGATGTGTATCCAAATTAGATGCATTGCTTCATTCTTGATTTTTCCGTTTTGGAAACCATTTTTTGCAGTGTTTTGAAAAAAAGATATGGATAAGGAGACTGGAGTATGCAGAAGTCGAACAAAAAGTCGAAATGCATGTACCGTTTTATGAGGTGCAGGCACTTATGATGGACAGGGAAAAACATTTGATAAAAAGACAAAAAGATATGGAGCAAATGCTGAAAACTACAGAGAATGACAAAGAGAGTACAATGAGCAAGAAAGAATTCCATAAAATGTTTGAAGAATGGCTTGATGACACCAAAAAATTAATGGATGATCCATATTCGATGGATAAAAAGGAGACCGAATACAATCAAGTCAGTGCCACATAATTAGCTAGTATCAGTTCGCTTAACGTACTTGAATGCAAATGGGTTTGAGGTATGAGCTATTGGTGAATTATACTTTTGGCTTGTACATTTCAGGTTGTGGAACTGTTACTAGAGGATAAGAACAAATGGATAGAGCTAATGTCGTTTATGATGGAAGATGCTTCGGGAGAGAAGTTTCTTACAGAAGATGGGACCCCGAATGAATCTGCCATATACGGGTAAGGAGAGGCTGCGTAGAAGTGGCAGATGTAGATCAAAAAAGGGACCCCAAATGAATATCATCTATTTCTGTGTAGAAATTTCTTACAGAAGATGGGACCCCAAATGAATCTCATCTATATCTGAACTGGTCGATTTTGATTGTGTTTTAATAAAAAAAAGGTTTACTTTTATATTGTGTTAATTATTTATTAAAGATTTTAAACTTGTAAAAAGTGTCTGTAGATCAACCCAACTTGTCTGGTTCTTGTTCAACCAACAAACCTTTCGATGAGTTACCTGGTTTGGGTGCCCAGCCCATCAATCCTGCAATTTCACTCCTATGAATATCTGCCAATAGCGATTTATAATTCTGTATGGTCTAATTTTGTGTTAAATTTTCAGATTTTTCGATAAAATCGATATTGACAAAAATGGACATATTACACCAGCTGAACTAGAAGCCTACTATCAGAAGATACTGTTAGATGATGAAATAGCGGAGATCATAATGAGACATCTAGACATAGATGGGAATGGAGATATAGATAAAGAAGAATTCAAATCTGGAGTTAAAAAATGGCTCGCTTCACGTAACTTACAACAACGGTCGCAGGACAGCAACCTAGTAAGAAACATCATGATAAAAATCACTGCTTCTTTCTAAATAATCAATGATAATATATTTTATAGATAGCAATTTCGAATCATTTACAGGGTGGATTTGGGTTGTGTTTAATCTCCAATGGATTACATTAAAAATCAAGCTAAAAGAAATCGTCAAGTAGTCACATGGTTGATCATCATTCACCATGTATAGGCATAAAAACTCCTGAAATATATTTATGAGAAAAGTTAGATTAAAACTGTAAAATCTGGTTACCTAGACCTTTTACTTAACTACCTGTAATAATTTGTTTGGTGCAGGAACCCGATAAGTACCATCGGACTGAGGCAAAGGCAAAGACAAAGGAAATGCTTAAGGCAATAATACTACTGATAGTAGGAATCTTAATGATAACATTCTTGGCTGAGCCTCTGGTGGAAAGTGTTAGACAATTTTCAGAATCTGTAAAGATAGAGCCCTTTTATGTGTCATTCATCTTAGTCCCGTTGGCCACCAATGCTAGAACAGCAATTGCAGCCATTAGAGCTGCTAGTCAGAAGAGACATCACACAACATCGTTTACTTTCTCTGAGGTTTGTCCCTCCCTCCCTTGATTACTCTTGCCCCTACTACATTCTACCATCTACTTGCATTTGTGGTAATTTACAATCTCAGTTTTCTTGAAATGCAGATATACCACAAGGTTTTCCTGAACAATATTCTGGGATTTTGTGTTCTTGTCTCAGTCATATATTTCCGTGGGTTCACATGGCATTTTTCAGCAGAGATTCTAGTTGTGGTCATCGTTTGCATAATAATGGGACTTCTCGCAAGTTTAAAATCCAAATTTCCTGACTGGACTTTGCTCATCGCTTTCCCACTCTATCCGTTATCTATGGTAGTTGTTTATTTTGTAAATGATGCTTTTCAGTTTACTTGAAACTTGATCGAGTCTGAGAGGTGTCGGGTATGCTGTACTTTTCACGTCAGTTTCATGCATTGCTCATTTCCTTCGCATAAATCTGTATTGTTTGAGAATCTGGAATGTAATAATATGTCTTGTTAGAAATAACTCGTTGATGTGGCCTTACGGATCATTTGAGTAACGTTACCAATATGACATAACTAGTCCCCGACAATTACTTGATGGTAGTAATTGTCAAAATTGATTAGTTAAGTGGCAATTATGATTTCCCTTTAGGTACCATTAATAGAGAATACATAGAGTTTTTATAACGGATCACTATTCATGACCATTATTTATTCATTGATCTTTATATATTGATGATAAGTGATCAAAAACTTATGAAGAACAACAATACTAAGAATTTTCTCTAGTGTGATCCATCAACACAAGGTACCATAACGGGAATCATGACTTTATCTTTATCCTCGAAGATAATCATCCCTACAATTAAGTATCTCTAACTTGGCATCTATATTTACGTTATGATTGAATAAACATGATTAGGGTTCTTTATTTTTGACCTATGTTTAATGATATAATCAACATGTGGTATCAGAGCTAATGTTGATTATATCAATTCCGTTATCTATAAAATCTTTGACGGAATTTTAAATTTTATTTGATGATCATGCCTTCTGGAATGGAACTTCATACATATACATCTTATTGTATTATGGATATTTTTTATGAAAATCGACTTACGGCAATCCTTATCTACAATTTGGTTTTAGAATATATTGTAACAACCCGCACTTTCGTGCGTTGTTACTACTCGATACACTCGTTACGCCTAGCACCAGAGATTCGGATCATAATGTAACTATATCAGATCTATCGCTAAATTGAAGTATAATCGAATAATTACGCATATTCTATCGCTATTACAAACCTATTTTCAATAAATTATAACACTCACGATGATGTTGAGTGAGGGCTTAATCTACCATCCTCGATAACCGTGAGGTGTCAAAACGTAGACAAGCAACGCTAACAAAGACTATCGGGTGAGTACCATGTCTCCAGCCATCATGACGATGACGGCAACACGAGCAAGTAGTGCCCCGATAATCATTGTGGCACATCACATCGAAGAACGCACTCGAAGGCACGCGTAACTCGATCATCGCACCGAATATTGGATATATAGATACGTATATACGGCCCTTTTGTGATTAACTATAATAAATAATTAAATAATTATATAAATATATAAAATTATGGCTCAAACTGTCGAATCGAACCAAAAACGAGGATCAAGGGCTTCCGTACGGACGGGCCAGCCAAACGGCTGGGCCAGTCGATCGGACGGGCCAGCCGATCGGCTGGGCCACCCGATCGAACGGTCCAGCCGATCGGCTGGGCCGGCCGATCGGACAGAACAGCCATCCGGCTGGACCATCCAATCGAACGGGCGAGCCGATCGGCTGGGCCGTCCGATCGGACAGGCCAGCCGATCGGTTGGCCGGCCCACCTTTTCCTCCTTTTTCCTCCTTCCGTGCCTATAAATACCCCTCTTCACCCTCCAAGCACTTGTTGTTGCTGCTGCCACTCGACCAAGACATTCCAGCCCCTTAATCTTCCGATTTCTCGCGATTCTTGTAAGTTTTAACTCAAATCTTGTACTACTTCGATCTATATGCAATCCTTCACCTTTCTATCTTTCAAAATCCGACTTTTAACCGTGAAATCAACGGATTCGGAGTGTTCTAGGGTGATGTCACCATGGATTTCTTCAAAGGTGATGTCATCCCATGAAAAACAACTCAGATCCGAATGGTTTCCATGCGATTCTTCATGAATCTCGTCCAAATCCATGTTTTCTAATCAAGAAGCCATGGATTTGAGATGTTCAGAGTGATGTCATCACAAAGTTCTTATGAACCTCAAATGTTGGCCTCATTCCACTAAGAACAACTCAGATCTAAGAAATTCCATAAGAATAATCAAGGTTTTCATATCAGATCTATACACAAAAATGGTAGAAAACAGAGCTTAGACCGACCTTCTACTCATTCTTAGTATCGTGTTGGTCAGGGGTCTGATTCCGACCGAAGAGACGACCAATTTCGGGTTAAACACGGAAAAACCGCCAAGAACGGCCAGTTCTGATGGAACGGGGTGATTCCCGGCCGATAGAACAGGTCGGAATTGATGGAATTTTAGTTGTTCAACGCGTCATAACAACGTCTCGACCAAAAACATCGAAGAACACTCGATAATCATCGAAAACAGCTGGACAGGCTGGCCGATCGAGCGGCCCAGTCGATCGAGCGGCCCAGTCGATCGAGCGGCCCAGCCGATCGGCTGGACCAGCCGATCGAACGGCCCACTCGATCAAATGGCCCACTCGATCGAATGGCCCACTCGATCGAGCAGCCCGGCCGATCGAGCGGTCCATCCGAATGGGCCAGCTCAATCCAACTTTTCGTCCAATTTCACGTAATTCGATACCGTTTAACGCGTAACCCAATACTTATACAATTAGTCTGAAATCAGGACATTCTCAGGCACCATCCCGTCAATCCAACCGAATACGCACTGTGAGTATACTTGACCCTTTTTATCGAATTTTGGGTGTAACATACGTTCCTTATAAATCGAACTTATCAAACAAATGATTCAAATTGTCAATCTATCACTTGCGAATAACTGTTTGCATAGATATACGTGATGCTAGTTGCATGTATGCTAGGACTTATACTCGTGACGTCCCACCACGACTAGTATAGTACTATTGCGCCCGACGGGGTCTAGTTATGCCATCGAAGAGTCGAGCATCGAGGACTTAGCTGGTAGTATCAGTTTTGTGAGTATATATGTCGTGTATTACGTTTATGCATGTGGAAATTCGCAACACTTTTAATCTATTATACTATTTCATATCAAACCTGTATACTCGCCAATACTTTTGTATTGACAATATTTTAACGTATGTTGCAGGATTAGTCGAAGTCTACATCAAATCAAGCTAGGAAGTCTAGAAACTCACCTAAATTCTAAGTTGACGGAGTTGAATTGTTTGAGAGGACAAGAAATCTGTAATAACTTATGTGATTGTATTGTTGTTAGTATGGGATAACAAATGTAATGAATATTATCGCAATATAGTTGTTATGGATTCTCTTGAGCAATCTGATTCGCCTAGTGCCGCGCCCCGATAATTCCGCCATCGGTTGGGGTGTGACATATATGTATCAAAATTTCATTCCATGGTAATTATTAATTCGGTGTTCCATTCTTTTTTCTTATTCCATGCCAAATTTAATAAATTATCAAGCAGAATGGTTTAGGAAAACGTTGTTGTATTGGATGTTTATCTTTTGCTTGAAAATGGATATATGTTTGTCTATTACCAAACATGAAGAATTGGTTTATATGTCTGCCGTTGGAATAAACCTTTATTGGTTTTAAGTTGTTTCGTTTTGTATCCAATATGCGGTTTTGATTTTGCATTTTAATAATATTGCTTATGCTGATTTTTGATAACATTAATTTATTGCCATGTGAAAAAGGAAATGTTTATTAATGATGTAAGGAAGATAAATTTTCTTTATGGTTATGAACATAATTCAAGTGACACTTTTGGCATGAAGTAAACTAATGAATTCATTTTTTTAGAGCCAAATTATGTGCTACTTTTTAAAGATTCTACATGCGTGATTGAATGTTCCTTGAATTCAATTAACATTAAAAGATTTAATCTTTTACTAATATGTCTTAAAATGAAACTTTGACAGAGAATTACACAATGGTATATTTCAATGTTAATGATTAACCTTTTTTGACATTGAAATTTAATGTGTTAGGGCGTTGTAGGACCGTAAACGACTCCAAAACGATTGCAAACTACACGTGCGATGTGCGGAATCCGTGCGTGTGCGTGGAACGAACACAAGAACGTTATACAATCGTGATTCTATAGAACGATGTGAAAAAATACAAGCACCTCGAATCACCTCTCTACTTTCTCTCTCTAGCTCCAAGCTCCTCTAAATGATGACAATGGCTAAAAGTCCTAAATCTAAACTAAACACTCCTATTTATAGGCCATGGCAATTAACGAGAGTTCTCATTAATTACCATAATGCCATCTTGCTTTTTCTATCTAAATATTACAATATAAGATCATGTTTTCTTCAGTTTCTTGCTACGGACTGGATTGACGGAGGCGATAGACATAACTGAACTCACAGACTCCCCCTTGGATATTGTTGCAGTCAATCTCGTAGCGTTTTGTCTTTCTCTCTCTCTGAGTCTTCTTGAAAGTTTGTCGTCTTCAGCAACCACAGACTCGCTCTTGCTCGAATAGACTCCCCACGGATCTGTCTACGGCTTCAGTTGCTCCCCCTTTCGGTAGACTCTTTTCTTCAGGCTCCCCCTTTCGTTAAGCTTCCGTGCTTTTGGGATCGACACCTGGCTTTCTGGATACAAGCTCCCCCTTGCATCGAGCTCTTCTTCACACTCCCCCTTAGACTCGACTATCAGGAATGAAATCTGGTACAACATCTACAAATCTCAATTTATAAGTGAAAACATTTTGAACATCCAGGATTTAAAACCTGGTTCTCAGCACACTACAAAAAAATTACCATTTAACGACATACAAAAAATGCCACCAAAAAACAAAAAAATGCCACTAAAAACCAATGTAGGAATGGGTGGCACACACAAAAAGTGCCACTAGAAGCGCTGACGCTAAAACCTTTTAGTGTCACTTTTTTGATATGCCGCACAAAGTTTTGGAGCTTTTAGTGGCACTTTTTTTGCCATTAAAAAGTAATCCTAGTTACATGTCTATATTAGTTTAGTGGCACTTTTTGCCACAATTTCTAACACAATTTTTGTCTCCGTATAAACTGTTATATGTACTATTCTTAGTGACACGCATAAATTTGTCACAAATATCACCGTATTTACAATATAAAATAAAACTTCGATAAAATTGTAAATGTAGAAATCATAGTATTATAACTTCAATAATAAGTTTGATACAAAACATATTCCACATGTTAGCAAAACATTGTGTAATAAGTCACATATTCCATATTCGAAATGTTTACAAGGAGTCTAAACGTTCTCTTGGGTGAGAATTTCATTGTCCTAACACTTAGCTTCAAAGCTCCCGTGATATCTACCCTGCCATCTTCAACCATACAAACATACATTAGTATTGATTCTGGAAAATCTAAAAGTTCTTTAATTAATGGAACGCGTTCTTGATTCAAAAAAACATGTATAAAGATCATCTAACAATTAGACCAAAAACCAACATGTGTGATGTACTGAAAAGTACATATGTTTATAGTGTATATTTTGATCAGTTTTCAGTCGTTTAGAGTCTAGTTTAGGTTAGAATTTCGATACTGCTGACGTTAAGCTTTGATTTCAGGTCCCGTAGCTTAAAGTGATGAAAAACGAGTAAAACCGAGCAGTTTAGAAGAAAACCGGGATTCGTACGCGCGTCGGAGAAGCTAGAACTCGAAGCTGAATAAAAAAATAATAAAAATCAGGCAAGGAGGCGCCGCATGACGCGACACCCCCTTGGCGTCACGCGAGGGGTCCAGTTTCCGGGAAAAGTGTTTCCTAGCTAGGGTTTTGAGAAGAATTTCTAAGAAAAAAACATAACACAACTCTAATTACGAATCAAAAAACCCTAGGGCGAATTTTAAAGGAGATTTTGAGTATTTTGGAGTGCTTTAGCTTGCGGGAATCATTCGGTTGAAGCTTGGATCGTGGAAGTGAAGTTGTTCGGGTTTTATCTCCCGGTTTTCTTTAATTTCGTGTTTTCGATCTTTTCCGATGAATTCTTGTTTTGAACTTGCTTTGTTTATTTTAGACATCATGTTTCTTGGCTAAACCCTAGATACTACCTAGACAAGATGATAGTTTAATTAAAGTTTGGATCTTTTAACGGTTTTTATTGTTTGATTATGGATTGATTTCTGAAAGTAAAGTGTTCTAGAATTTCTGATTTGGTGCGTGTGCGTATTTACTTTTGATTGTTGCTTATTTACTGTTTCACATAGATTTTGGTGAATGTCTTTCACATAATAAATTTGTGTTGATTATTTGCATCTTTGCGGGTTCGGGTGATCTTTGGGTAAATCGGCCGATAGCCTTAGAAACAGTAATTAAAATACAATTAGAATTAAATATTCTGCTTAACTTGTCGCTGAGAGGCTCGAGTTAGTTATTAGGTCTCAGTACAATATATAGCTAAGATAGATTTTAAGAGAAGTCGGTTTTAGTTCCCTAATTGCATTTTTGTCTAGTAAACCAAGTTAGAACCTAGAATTGCCTTAGATTGTCGCGCTGAGAGGTAGATAGTCGTATTATGGCACTTTTAGAGTCGTTAGAGGACTGAGAGGAAGTCTAACAGTCGGTATACATAACAGCCTTGTAGGGTTTCCTAGGTTTCTTCCTAAGAAGGGTCGGGAAGTCTTAGCATTGAAATACCTTAAGTTTTAGTATTTTACGATCCCGGCTCCATACAACAATAAAACCGTTAGAAGTCCATTCATAGTTAAACTGGATTCAAGTCTAGGTAGTCATTAATCTCATCTGAATTAAAACCCTAGTCTTCGTTCGTGTTTTAGTTTAATTTCGTTTTAGTTGCAATTTTAGGATTTTAGTAAAAACCCCCCCTTAAAAACACAACAATTGTTTAGTCGTGTCAATGTCTAGTCTAAATAGAGTCGTTAACGTAATTCATTAGAGTCCTTGTGGGTTCGACATCCGGACTTACTTTTCTGTGCTAGAGTCGACCGGTTCACTTGCCGGTGAGTAGTTTAGTCAGGTTAGAGAGTCTAGATTTTTATTACTTGAGTCTTAATTTAGAGTAATATTACCTTGACTGCAATTGTCTAAACGTCTTTCTTGCCCTGTAAAATAGAAAGTTTTGGCTGATCAATTTCATACCAAGATTACAACATAAAAACATCCATTTAATTGATGTCACTCATAATATCCAAGAATTATTGCATACTTACATATAAGCGAGATTCGGTATCTATCTAAGATCAGGGATTGATCCTTGCAAGGAAAGCAAAGCATGTATGGAAGATGCTATTACATGGTAACAAAAATCAATGGTGTGTCTCATGGATCAAATATAATTAGGAAAAAAAAAAAACAATATCAAAAAGATAATAAAATGACACATCTAACATAATAAAGCCTACTAAATTCAACATTTGTTTATTGACAGTGAGAAAGATATGACTGTGACAACTAAATTAACATTCTTAGCGTGTTTTTGTGCCAAAAGTGACTGACCTAATTCAGCTTCTGTAAATCGATCACCTCCTTCAAAGTCTCATAAAAATGATATTGAACAACTATTAGACTAAACTACAAGTATTTGATGATTGAAGAATTTTACCTTATTATTAGCCCGTCTATGCCACAAAAAAACGCCAAGTAGCCCGGCTGATGTCAAAAGCGCCAAAAAAACTAGAGCCTAACTCGATAAGCTTAACTCGATATCAAAAGCGCCAAAAAATCAACAATATTAAAAATAAAGAACTAGAGGCTCTAAGATACTTGCCCGGCCTTTGAAAAGTTTCTTTGGTCCTTTAAAATGCTAGATAAAGGATTGGCTGTACAGTTTCGTGATAACCTGTTCCAAGCAAACCATTACATTAAACCTTTAGGAACGAAAGTTTAAAGATTGAAAGAAATGGATAATAGAACTCACAGCAGTGCTTCTCTAGTAACTGTAGTAATCTGAGGATTGAAAGAAACGAGAAAACATCAGATTATACATAATTCTTAAATCCATATGTGTGAGCCTAGTAGTCCCTTGTTATTCAAAATAAAACAAGTTGTTTTAAACATGCCGGGTTTGGTTGACCGTAAGCACTTTCTTGCCTATTTAGTTAATTTTTGTATACATAGTCAATGTATTAGTTAATATTACAAAAACAAAATCGTTACACTAACAATCTAAATCTTTGAATAGAACTAGATAGAAGATTCTATGCATTAAAACAACCATTAGGCGATTTCGAACCCATTTTAAAATCGACGGATCAAATAAAACATTAAATATCATCTTACACAGTTATTAGCAAGGTCCTTTGGTAATATTGTCAGGGAAACAAGTGTCTTTTACCAATGGGAATAATTCCAACCAGGTGAACTGTTGAAAAAACTTAGCCCCTTTACTCATCAACTACATGTACAAGCAGTAAACAAACTCATTTATAACCCATGATCTACACCAAACCGACATCAACGTGACTAACATAAATACAGGGAATTGAATAAGAGAGACCAGAGTGAAACATAACGACAAATAAAACACAACAGCATATAATTTTGGTATACAGTAACAACATTAGCAAGCAATCAGTAGTTAAGTACCTTGTAAACTGAAATCCTTGAGAACTTGATAGACCACCTTGCAATTCTTGTAAACTTGAGTTTCAGATGCCTCATAGTCTTCAACAGCCTCATTGGAGACTGTAGAAATGATATGTAGCTTCTTGTTCCTACCCATTGGTCTATTAATAAAACATGCAATGCGAATGTCATTATTTACCACATGATATTAAAATAATATACAGGAAACAAAAATAGCAATTTAAGTATCACATATATAGTACATACACATTTACACGATACAGTTTTTATAAATATTATTCAAATAATATCAATATATCATCAAGCTAGCAAAGGTTAACTCATTAAAAGCTCAATTCAAGACTAGTTCAAATGATTGCAGGTCAAGCTTGAACCTAAGCTAGCACTCCTTAGCTCGAATAAGAACGACTATCTTAGACAAACATATTATTTATTTACATAGCAGTGATATATTATATATTATAGTAATATTATATGGGGAAAGTGAATGCAATATTGTTAGCCGTCTAACCTTAGACACAAAAACCACAAAAAAACGATGTTTTATTAAAAAAATATTTGTATTCTCTATTTCCTCATATCGATCCTTCAGTTTCACATATTCATATCTCAAAGACAAGGATCTGCAGTAGGGCATTGACCTAAACTGAAAAACCTAGTGTAGATGCACTAAGGTCGGAGGGTGTGGGGGCGCCACCCCCGCCAGGTCACCTTCTATAGCGCCCCGGGCGCTATCACACCACACCCTCAAATTCAATTGGGGCGCAATGGGCTGGGCGCTAGCATGGTAACGAGAAGATTAATGTGTTCAGGTGGGGCCCACAACATGTAATCCAATCAATTTTTTTTTAATTTTGTTTAACTGGGGCTCCATCCAGACCCTGCAAATTAAAGGGGGCTCCATGGCTGACGTGGATCCTACGTGAACCACACCCTCTAGCCTAAAAACAAATTACAAACAATTAATATGCACCTTAAAACAACAATAACAAGCACTTCTAATTTGATTTGGCATGTTGAATCACAAGTACAATTTTTTTCCTACAAATTAGACCAACATAAGTTGCACACATATCCATCAAGTATTAGAAAGAAAACTAGGAACGCATCAAAAAGTATAACATTTAGATATCTGTGATTCGTTACCAGCCAATTTGATGTCGGAATTTAACGGAGTGCAACCGTCTCTTGTGGTTGTAGTTGTGCACAAATCGTATTCAAATCAAGAGTCGATTGAGCCACTTCCTTATCATGATTCTCGGGCACAACCGTTGCAACAACGCGCAACAGAAACATCCTTTGTCAGCCGAACAACATTCACCAACACATAGTCGCGAATTTCGCCACCCAGATTAGGGCTAGGGTTTCGTTCTCTTTTTTCTACTGAAATAATGATTGTAATTTACAATTTGTAAACCTCATTAAGAGAGATACACAGCCAATTTCATTTGTATACGATGTTATTTAACGAAATCGGTTCCGAAATTCGAACCCAAGCTTTTTCATCCTATTAATTCTACTTCATACGTGAGTTCAATTTTTTGGAATGCCATCATATGTATATTTATTAAGAGTAAATTACGTTTTTGGCCCCTGTGGTTATATCAGTTTTACTATATTGGTCCAAAATAAGATTTTTTAACAGATTTGTCCCCATGGTCCCTATAACTAACCGTTTTGGCCCCTAAATCTAACCAACCCCTAACTCAGGTTAGTTATTTGTCACATGGGTTGCACATGATAGGTAAAATTGTAATTTCCCCTCCTCTTTTATTACTTTATAAATAAAACTCAAATCTTTAACAAATCATCATCACATCTGCATCTCTTTCTTGAACAAACCCAGAACTTCAAACTCACTTTCATCTTCAAACCCAGAACTGTCAAACCCATTTTCTTTGACATTTATGCATGCAACATTAAAGAACTACAGCGATTGAGAGGTTAATAATACGATAACAAGTAAATCTGTTCGACATGTGACCTCAAACACACAAGATGCACATGCTTTTACACATTAGGAGTACCTAGGGTTTGTTCCTGTCCTGTCAACAATTTTAGTGTCTGAACTTTTTTGCAACATTACAAGTGTGAACAAGTAATGTGCTCTCAACTGTATCACTGCAATCTCATATAAATTATCATCATCAGGTATCTAACATGCACAATCGCCTAACTGACTCTATACATGTATATATTACACACTAATATTGTATGAGAAAAGTTTATTACAGTTTATTACACTAATATAGCTTGATCTCGTTGATTGTTCTGTGGACACCAAATCTTGAACAAATCATCATCATCTGCATCTATTTCTTGAACAAACCCAGAACTTCAAACCCACTTTCATCTTCAAACCACTTTCAAACCCAGAACTTCAAACCTAGATCTTCCAACCCACTTTCATCTTCAAACCCAGAACTGCAATTGAAAGCTACCGATTCAGAACTCAGCAACAATTGAAGAAATTAAACAATCGAAGAACCCAGATCTTCAAACCCACTTTCATCTTCAAACCCAGATCTTCAAACCCACTTTGATCTTCAAACCCAGAACTCAGCAACAATCGAAGAAATTAAAGAACTTACAATGGAGGGGGATGATGCTGTATCTTTGACCAGTCCGACACGTTCACCGGCAACGATGATGCCGTTCCTCCGACCACCGGTAGCGATTGTGGCTTTTGATTTGGTAGCGATGGTGGCTTTTGATTTGGCGAATGACAGGGATGAAGATGGCTTTTGATTTCAGGTGGAGAGGGAGAATGTAGAGAGAGAAGTTGCAGGAAGATGAAGAAGGAGGAGAATGTAGAGAGAGAAGTTGCAGGTGGCTTTTGGCTTTTGATTGCAGGAAGATAAAAAAAATATCTAGGGCTTTATTTATAAAGGGGAAGGGAAAATTACAATTTTACCCATCATGTGCAACCCATGTGCCAATTAATTAACCAGGGTTAGGGGTTTGGTTAGATTTAGAGGCCAAAATGGTTAGATATAGGGACCATGGGGGCAGAAACGTTAAAAAATCCTATTTTGGGCTAATATAGTAAAACTGATATAACCACAGGGGCCAAAAACGTAATTTACTCATTTATTAAAACAGATGATATATACAATGAACCATCAATTCACTAAACCACAATACACCAGGTACATATAAAAAGACCCACCAAAACAATAAAATTATATAAGAGGTAGAGACAAAAGTACCTAGAGTTTGCTACAGTGGCGGACCCAGGAATTATTTGCTGGGGGTGCGGATGAGTGGCTCAAGCATATTTTCAAGGGGTGCGGTCGGGTTTTTTGCCTAAAATATACACTAGATTTTTTTTTTCAAGGGGTGCGCCCGCCCACCTTGGGCATAACCTAGGTCCGCCCCTGGTTTGCTACAACGTGAGTAAGAATTAGAACATAAATCGATGAAGGTTTAGGAGAGATTGATTTTGGAAAATGATTCTAGAGGGAAAACTAATTAACTGGGAGGGGGATGTTTAATCTTTGTTGAAACACCGTAGAGGGAAAACTAATTAACTAGGAGGGAAAAAGAATTGGCGAAATTTTATCCAAGGGTTTTAAGAGCATTCTCATCCAATCCATCAAATTATACACATATTCCACTAAAAAACAACTCATATATCAATATATTTTCACTAAAAACAAATACTTTTTCTCTCTCCTTTTCAATTAAATAATATTATCATTATATTTTTCTCTCTCTTTCACTCACAACCACTTTCAATATATATTAAAAAAATTATACTGGGTGAACAGTGTCCCACCAAATATACAGATGAACAGTAACATTTTCTCTCTCATCCACTCACAACCATTTTTTATACCCTTTAAAATATAAAAACTACCCCTCACATATTTTGATGGTTTGGATGAGAATGCTCTAAGGAGGGAAAAGAGAAGATTTTAATAATTCATGAAAATTCCCCTTAGCATATAGAAAGTGCAGCTAAAAATTATCAAAAATTCTAGTGGCATACACAATGTGTCGTTAAAAACCTAAATTAGCGGCAGAAAAGTTAATTGTCACTAAAAGTGTATGCTAAGAAAATATGGCATACGCAAAGTGCCAATAAAACCTAAACAAGTGGCATAAATGTTAAATGCCATTAAAAGTGTATGCCACAAAATGGCTTTTTTTTGTAGTGGCATAAGCTGAAACATTTCAAATATGCGACAGTAAAAGCGTTTTTGGTTGTCCAGGAATAATGACCTGGCTCTTAAAAACTTTTTGAATCAAGTACCTGGCTCTAATCACAAATATGACAATAAGAATATATTCAGGATTTCTTGACTTACTCCCCCTATCAAATTGCTTTATAGATTTGACGATTTTAAGAATCCAAATCCGTAACCTGGCTCTTTACAACAGATTTTAACAATTTAAACAATCAAAACCTTCACGATTTATCATCCAAGTCCAAATTAATGACCTTGGAGACTTCACAAACTGTTTTTGATTTTTGATTTTCAAAACTACAAGTTTCAAATTAATGAACTTGTTTATTTTCAGAAACACGTTCAGCATACTCTGATTTTGAAACTTAGCTTTCAGACATCGGTTGTCGAAAATAAAGTAGAATCAAAATCTTTTTGTATTTTTCTAATACATAAAGCGGTAAAGAAATATTTACAAACATATTTACAGACAATATTTTTGTTTAAGTTCGTGTCAGAGGATCATATTAGTTTATCAGTTTATGACAAATCACTAGCACCGTTGAGCTTTAAAACACTTTAAGTTCTAAACGATTCACTTAGATTGTCAGTATACTGATCCACTTAAATTTTCACACAAAATTCAACTGATTCGAGATACAAGGTTAGTGTCTTAAGCACTTAACTTATTCACGTGTCCCACCTCAGAATATACTCCCGTATCAAAATTCCCTAGATTCAGTCTTACAGGTGAGTATACCAATTTGATATCTGTGTTCTGGGTTAGTTCGAGACCTTGAGAGCTCGGGTATGAACTACCGTTCAATCAAAGAGATGAAGGCTCAACTTTAGGTGTGTCCCCCTTGGGGATCTTCTTTACAACTGCACTTGAATTCTATCTTTCAATATTTTTCAATTTTTATGCAGAGGGTAATTAGCTTTTAAAGCGCGTAAAGTATTATATGAGGTCTAGGCCATTGCTTCCGCAATATAAGAAGACCAGGTATAATACCCCAGATATCAAACAGTATAAAGACCTAGTATCTCAGAATCAGGCAATCTCTCAATCAAGATTTTGGGGGTTACCCATATATCCGAGAGATGTTCCCCACGAGATAAGTAAGTATTTGATATTTAGGTTTAAATCTCGAAAACAATCTACTAAGCGTGTAAAAACCTACTAGCATATCATCAGTGAGACCGTTTATCACATTTGACGTTCTATTTCTTTAGCGTACTGTGATTGTCTACTGATGTACTATCATTTCCTCTTTTTACACAAAACTCATTTTTGAATTTTATCATGTTTTTGGCTTGTTCAAATTTTCTAATGTTTTTGAATTTTCTGACAACGCTTTACTCCCTCTAAAATTCAAAACATTTAAAGAAAATTTGATAACCGATGTAGATAGCTTTGTCTCGCCATCCATTTTCTACTTCACATGCTTTGTTTTGAAGAAAATATACCCCATGATTTACAACACATTAATATTCGACAGTTTGAAAACCGTTTTTCAATCTTGTGAAATTAATCATGTTTGTTCAGCCGTGAGGGTTTCGGCGTATTCAATCAACATATTTTTGAATTTTTGACAAAATTTAAAAGAAATTATATAACTAATCCATCTAGTGATTAATTTTTATAGATGGAATGAAATCTTGATTTTTTTGGAGGAAGATTGCAAGTGATACCGGAGAAGAAGACCAAGTTCTCCTCATAAATTTAGGGTTTATAAGTAATGGGAAACCACCATTACTGGGGGATGGTGGGTAGCAAATGGTTGGGTATCAAGTAAACTAGCTAAACTAAGTTATTTTGGGTACCAACACAGATGACCTAGGGTGTGTTTGGCTTAGCTTATTTTAGTTCAAAAGGACTTTTGTTAAAAGGACTTATATTAACTTATGAATTTTCGACAAGGAATTTCTAAAAAAGTGTTTGGGTTAGCTTATAAGCCAATAAGTTAATAAGTAGTTTTTTTAAAAAAAAGTGTTTGTTTAGCTTATTCATGTAAAATGACCAAAAAGGACATCCCTTTAAAAAGTGTTTGGTTTAGCTTATTTAAGTTTTTTTCTCTCTAGTTCGTCTAGCCCGAAATATATTTATCAAGATAAAGCAAACAGTAATACGTAACCCAAAGCAGATTATGAAAGGTCAAGTAGCTATATATGAACATTATTAGGTAGGCACTATTATTAAGTATAAAAAGAACTTACTGAACAATGTATAAACAATTAAACTATGTAGTAAGAACTCTAGGATTGACTGTTACAAATCATACTTATATCGTATTAATGTTGGTCATTTAAAAGCGTATAACAACTGTTTGTTAAAATGGCAGTAATAATGTTAATTTCACCTAACACTAAACACATGAATTTCAAAAACCTAAGTTTACACCGTAAACACAACGAGTCGAAATTTAGTATTTTCCGCGTAAAAAATTACTTAGAAACCATGTTCGTCTCACTCGACAATCTACTGTGCATGCTTCTCTAGGGTTGATAGTTACAAATCATACTTATATCTTTGATTACAAAGCCTAAGTTAATCGATGAAACAACAATGCAAATTAAGTAAAGTAATGTTGTAGAAACTAAATAGAAATCGGTTGAAAACTACTAACCGGTTACGAAAACTCGCAGAGATAGTGATGTGATCGTCCAGTCCGGTAAGCGACAGAGATGAAGAGTCGTGTGGTGGACCGGGTGTGCAGAGTATTGATGATTGATGATTCAGGCGGGATGAGGAGATGAGGAAGGCGGCAAATGGGTTGGAGGATTGGCAAGGGTTTAATGGGAAATTTATCCCCAAAAGGAGTTTTGGGTTTGGAGAAGTTACTATTTCTTTACTTTTCAAAAACCCTTTTATCAACGTAAGTTAAAAGTCATACTAAAAATCTTTATGCATTTGTTAAACATTATTTTTTAACTTATTAAATTTTAAAAAAACAATAACTTAAAAATTGGTGTAAAATAAGGAATCCCAAACACCCACCTAGTGTACCAACACTACATTGCACCTCAAAACAGAAACTGCACACAAATCCATCAACAATTTGAAAGAAAAAAAGGAGCGCAACTGTAACACCCCGTGTTTTCGAATGTCAAAGTCAAAGTCAAGGTCCAAGTCAACTTTGACTTCTTTGACTGCTAATGTTTCTTTTTACTTTTTGTATTATGTGGAGTAAGTGTTGTAATCAGAAAGAATCGAAGTGATCGAATGTTTAATCAATGCGACCGATTTACGACTGTGAATAGTAGAAAGTAACAATGCGATAAAGTTAATCAATCAATAATCAAGCTAATCGATTCATCAATCAAACTCGAGACTCGAATTATGTGAACTCTGGTATTGTATTACGTGTGTGTGCCTTATATGTTACTTGTGCGTGTTTACTTATATGTTTGGTGTGGTATTCAAGCGAATCAATCGAAAATCGAATCGAAACTCGAAAGGCAATCGAACTCAATCGAAACCAACATCGAAACGTGACTTGTAGAAGATTGTATGTTAGATATAGTGGTTGAGACTGAAAGTAATTTGACTAGGAACTCTATCGTATTCGTATCATCGTCCATCAAAATCGAAACATCGAAAATCGTCGCGAAACGCTCAAAGTGGGTCGCGGATCGAACAGGAGGCATCCTGGTCGAACAGGCCAGCCGATCGGCTAGCATCTTCCTAGCCGATCGAGCAGCCCCTTCGATCGGAGCTCCTGGCCGATCGGCTGCCACTTTCCTCTTTTGGAGCCTATAAATAGGGCTGCCATTGTCACACTTTCTATTTTTTGAAAGCTCTGGCCGAACCAGCATTCTTCTTCACCTTTTCTCAGATTTCTCTCAACTCCAGTAAGTTTTCACTCTAATTCTTGTACGGTTTTGATCATTGCATGATTATACACCTTTCTATCTTTCAAAACTTGATTTCTAACCATGAAATCACCAAGATCTAAGTGTTCTTGGGTGATGTCATCATGGTGTTCTTGAAGAACACCAAACTTTGGCCTCATTCAACTATGAATAGCTTAGATCTGACCGGTTTCCACATAAACAAACTAAGATTAGTAAGAATCTTAACATTTTTATGAATAATTTCCACTTTCTTCAACCTTTTACACTCGAAACCTTAAAACTGGTAGAAACGGAGCTTGAACCGGCTAACTAATCGTTCTAACAGTTAAGAGGTTCAAGATTCGGATTCTATATACAAGGTTCATCGACGATGGGTTAAACTCTAAACCGACATTCCGAACCGTTCACCGGCCGGACTTGGGTGATTCCTGTCCGAGCCGAAGAAACGAGTAGGAACGGAGGATATCATAGTTCAACTCGTTATCAAACTACCTCGATATGACAACAAGTAATTAAACAGCCAAGAGTTAGGGGAAAGGCCGACCAGGTCAGACTTGCTGGCCGAACGGCTAGGCTGTTCGAACAGCCCAGCCGATCGGACATGCCAGCCGATCGACCGGGCCAGCCGATCGGCTAGCACATGCATCTCACTTTTCAAACTTCCTGAGGTATGGTATTGACGAAGTGATGTTCGATCGAGTATGCTACTCGGTTGGTAAACATTACTCTTCGGATCATGAGATGCTTCAACACTTGATTGATTTTACAACTCGGTCGTAGTAGGGAATGCCAGCCGATCGAACAGTCTGTTCGATCGAGCGACATCCTGTTGAGAACCACTTCAAAAGTTCCCAGCCGATCGGTTAAGCCGGCCGATCGAATGGACCGTTCGATCGATCGACCTGAAAGGTAAGAACACCTTAGTGCTCTCATATACTACAACGAAAACTTCGAAAGTTCAAATCCTCAAACACAAACACACCAGAGGAAGAAACAATCCACTCGAATGGCCCAGCCGATCGAGCCTACCGGCCGATCGAACAGGACTGTGCAACGGACCTACCAGCCGATCGAACAGCCCGTCCGATCGAACCTGCCGTTCGATCGACCAGCCCATTCGATCCATTCACACTTGTCTGTTTTTCCACGTTACTCATTGTTGTGCTATCGAACTATTCAGGCTAACCCTACTCTCAGCGCTCCCTTCAATCCATAATCAACCACTGTGAGTATACTCGATCCCTTTTTGCTTTTAGCACTTTTGGGTGTTACATACGTTGCTTATATCAAAACACAAACGATCACACTACTCAAACTATTTGAACGCTAACCAATATGCATGTATTACGTGACTTAATGAATGCTTGTTGATTGTGTTTACACGTGGAATGTTGTCTACCTACCTTAACGACATAGTACTATAGTTTGGACTCAGCACCCGTTCACACGGGGGTTGTTAAGGACAATTACTTGCATGGATTACGGTGGTAATCATGTATTGCGAACCGTCTCGGACGGTCAACCCGCAGTCATTGGTATCGATAGGTCCATGTCGATAATTAACATGCTTCGTTTTTCTCTGTGTACGTGCTGGTTATGCGTAAACTATTCAAACACTACATGCTATTTATCAAACTTGTATGCTCACCTTTACATTATATGTATTGACTTTATTTTAACGTATGTAACAGGTATTTAGGATGCTTATTTGCTAGGAAAGCGAGGCTAGAATAAGTTTCTAGAAGCCCCCAACAAATGGTTGTCTGCCAAGAACAAGTGTCTGGGGCATAGTTGTCTGTAGATCTTGTCCTCTGGCATTACTGCCAGAAAGTCAACAGAATAGGGGTCTAGAAGCAGATAAACAATTGGTATAATAATATTTGAATCTGAGTTGTCAGAACGGAATTTCTTGTTTGGATGATTATCTGTAATGACATGTTTGTTTATTCGAGATACGGTATGGGACGTATCTTTAACTGGATTATATAAATAGTTGTTATGGAAACTTCTGAACAATCTGTTTCGCTCGGTGCCGCGCCCCGATGATTCCGCCATCGATTGGGGTGTGACAGATTGGTATCAGAGCCATAACTATAGGGAATTAGGTTAGATACGACCTAGTCCGGGTCGCTGTCTTAGAGACCTAGACTATAGTTAGGAACCAACAGACCCAGTTTATGTGCCCTATTCTGCAATTCTTCACCTATCACTGCACTCGAATTTTCAATTAAAGTCAGGCGATACAGTCAGGAATAGGTGTGAAAACCGCGAACTCCCGACTAAATTGACTGACTTATGCTGATTTTATTCATTTATTCATGCTTATCTCATTATTTTCGCCAACAAACAAGGGAGATTATACCAAATCAGGAGTGAAATCCATATTTTGATGAATAATCTCCTTTATTCTATTAAAAGCTTAGGAACAGAGGTCGTTAAGTCAGGGGTGAAACCCGAACCTTGACAATTTGTTCCGAACTTTATCTCACCAAAGTATTCGACGGACTCCAACGACCTGAACTCACAAGTATGACCTAGAGAACGCGTGTGGAATGCCCACGAGGCAGAAACACGACCTCTAGAGTCGAAAATGATGACAAGTCTACTGTGAATAGTCGAGTTGCCTTGGGTAGTCGATGTCTAGTAGCCGCAGACAATCTATCTCTCGATTTTATGTGTTTCGATTCTGAGAACCGCAACCGTGTACTCTGATGACTCGTTGATTTTTATGTGTTTATGTGTGCTTTCTCTGTTTTTTTTGTATATATTTTGGGATGTTATTCGATTTTGCTATCATTTCAATCGACACACACGACTCGTACTGTTATTCTATCCCTATTCGATCTCTAGTTGCTGCAATCTAGACGATATTATGCTATGCTATGATATACGACTAAGTTAGGCTATACTATACTATGCCACCCGATATACCATACACAATCATTATATGAACGACACTCGACTTGGAAGGATAGGTTTCTGTTTTCTGACTGCCTCTGTGATTAAATGCGTATGTGCCTTTCGTGACTATGTGCTTCTGTGCTCTACTTGCTTATGTGCTTCTGTGGTTATGTGGATTATGCGCTTTTGTGTCTATAAGATTACGTGATATGTGTTTCGACGTGTTCCTAAGCTTTAGCAATCTAGACGTGTGAGGTGAGATTCGATTACGTTGTGTTGAGTCCTGTAACGATGTCTATTGCAGACCATGTCATCGTCTGGATCACGTCAACGTCTGACCCGCCAAGAAAAGAGAGACAGGCGTCTCGCTGCTATCATCTCCAAATCCGTGGCGAAAGCTGTGAGTGAGGTGTATGTGTGACAACCCTCACCAAATCAGGTATCCGTACGACTTAATTAATATTTAATTACTGCTTCATTACTGTGCTTGATTGAAATTATGGATAAACTGCTACCTGAATACTGATACATGTACATACTTGCATCATACCTTATTTGCTGTCACTCCATTATTTACATACAGAACTTTAGTCACTCCATTAATTAAGTCCAACTCAAGATACCGTTGTCATTCCCACAGACGAGATCCATATCGACGACACGCTCCATTTTGTTGAAGAACCTGTTGAGGTTACAGATTGGAAAGTGAACAAAACCCGCCGGAGCAGTGTCAAGCTCGTCAAGGTTCGTTGGAATGCCAGGTATGGTCCTGAATACACCTGGGAGCGTGAGGACCGGATGAAAGAGAAATACCCCCACTTATTTCCCAAGAACCCTGCATCTAGAAGCAGAACTTAAAATTTTGAGGACGAAATTTTTCTAATGGGGGGAGAATGTGACAACCCTCACCAAATCAGGTATCCGTACGACTTAATTAATATTTAATTACTGCTTCATTACTGTGCTTGATTGAAATTATGGATAAACTGTTACCTGAATACTTGCATCATACCTTATTTGCTGTCACTCCATTATTTACATACAAAACTTTAGTGACAACCTTGATGCACAAAAGCACAGTAGCACAATGAACGGATAACCTTTTTAACATGCTGATATAGCCAGCACCAGGCAGGTACTGCCTCTAAGGCCTGTATGAGCCTGAGATAGTTTACTACACTAGTAAAGAGTGTAGGGATAAGAGGGTTGTAGAACTGCGTCACTAGGAGATAATTACAGTAACCAGATGTGCCTAAAACGTACTCTAAGTACAAAATTCAGCACTTTAATTAAAAATTCAGCATTTAGCTAACTAATAGAGTGCCAAAACATGAGAAAAATATTACTAGACACTTTCCAAAGTGTCGGGAATAAGTTGTGTCACTAAAAATAGTAATAACGACACTTCAAAGCTTTGTTAAGTACTTTAACGGATCACTATCCAACCGAACAACCGGACTTTACCCAGAACATAAAAATATTGCCATCTACACTGTTTTTCTTTTTCTGAGCCAGTTAGGGTCCCCGAATATCCTAACACCCGTCACAACTTACTACACGCTAGTAACCGGATTAATTTCCTAATCATCTAACTATAGCCTAACTATATAGTTGAAAACCAACCAAAGACCCCCCCCTCCAACGAAACCGTCCCCAAGGGGGACACCCCCTTGTCCTTGATTGAATATTATAATCCTAATGTCTAATATCTTGGTGACAAGAGAACCATTGGTTAATTGTGAGGGATTTTGTGACAACTCGTATTTTAGAACCGTCTCTTGTAATACGTGTTAACTCGTATGAACGTTACGTGATTAGTTGATGTGTGATTTCGTTGAATATTATGTTTTTGTTATGCTATGTGTTACGTGTTATTAAACTGGGCCGCACACCCTATCCCTCGCCACACTATTCTCGGCCCACTATGCATGACTCGAGACCAAGAGGGAAACCCGTATAAAGGGTTCGGCCCACTCTCCCTCTCTACGCATAACACTAGGAGTAGGGGTAAACTCCTCATACTTGCAAAACACTTTTCACACACAAACCCTAGGAGCCCTATCTCTCTCTCTCTCTCGTTTTCTCTTGGAATCGGACGACAGCCCTCACCCGAAACCAGCCATCTCGAGCAATCTAGGCTTCTCGGTTTTCTGGTTAGTGTTAATTCTTGATTGCTTGCTATGTTTGATGGCATGTTACGAACTAGGGTTTCATGCTAGTGATGTTTATTGATGATATTATGTATTCGGTACATGTGTTTTAGACGATATACAAGTATCCTTGATTTAGGTGTTGCATGATGAACAATACTATACTGTATGATTATGTTCTTGTGGATCGAAATGTAGTGATGATATGTCCGAGTGTATGCTAGATATCAAAGACACAAATCTGTTAACATGTTGTGGTTGATGATCATGTTAGGGTTTATGAGATTGATTAGAATATGCCTTGTTCAATCGATTGTATGTTAATTGGATAGTTGGAAAGTTGTTAATTGATGATAATGGTAATATGAATGTGCATGATTGCCGAATAATTGTTGATTTGATCTGTTTTGAAACTGCCAAAGTTGTTTGTAATTGTTACGGAGATAATGGACTACAATTAAGGAAATTTGTTACACCTCCGATCTCGACAAGGGTTGCGAGTCGAGAACCCCCTAGTCTCGAATCGAGACCACAACACCGACACAAACAGCACAATCCGAGACCACGGTTGCGGGTCCGGTTGCGACTTGAGACCGTGAAGTCTCGACTAGTACATGATGACCCGAGACCTCCTTGTTGAGACTCAAGACCTGGAGGCCAGCACAACTCGAGACCGCCTAGTCTCGACTCGAGATCTCTAGTCTCGACTCGAGACCGGGAACACGTGCACACTGTTTTGGACCCTGCACACTGTTACGAGCCCAACCATTTGGGCCGCATACTTGGACTTGTTTGCGTAACTATACTGTTGTTGAACTACCAAGATTGTTATTTGTGTACAATACGTGTAGAATATACGTGCACTACTTGAATATGAACCTGACTTGTATGGTAACCATGGTAGGACGTGGTGGACCACCCTATAGCTTGATTGACTTTCTGTGTATCTGCCGAGCAAACCAAGGTGAGTTCACACAGCCAAGGCATGGGATTCCTGGGTTGGGAATGGGTTGGAAGGTTTGAAATGGATAATTACTCGTACTTACGTTATTGCTAGACTATATACCATCGTCCTCAGGTTAGTCAGGACACTTATGTAAAACCTACGTAAATTAGTATCTACCACTGTCTCCCGGGTCGGGAGGACACTTACGTAAAACCTACGTAAACTCATACCTACTACTGTCTTCCGGGTCGGAAGGACACTTACATAAAACCTACGTAAACCCCACGCGTACCACTGTCCTCGGGGAAGGGCACTCACGTAAAACCTACGTGACCTTGTACGTATTCCTGTTCTCGGGCTAAGAAGAACACATGGTTGCAAATAGTCTAGTAAGTATTAATATGGGAAGCCCCCACTAGTAGTACATACATACATGGGAAGCCCCCCACTAAATGAACATACGTTTTGCTATTACGAACTTACTTTCTGTGAACTCGCTCAACTAGTTGTTGACTCTCTGCTGCATGCCTTGCAGGACCTTAGGTACTTATGGAGCTTGCACAGGGAGGAGCAGGTCGTTGTGGGACATGGATCGTGGATGCCATGTTAATCGTTTAAACAATTGAACTTATGATTTACATTGGGTTTACATACTTATGCTTCCGCTACTCAAATTATGTTTTGTTTGGTTTGAACATCAATTGTATTGAATTGGGTTTTACAAACTACTTTAATTATTATACACTATGTTCAATATGATTGATGGCTTGATCCTGGTCATGTCACGCCTCCAAGCGGTGGTACTCCGCGTGTGGATTTTGGGGGTGTGACAGATTGGTATCAGAGCCATTGGTTATAGAGAACTTGGTTTTAATATGGGGAAAACGTTTTTATTAAAACCAGACTATAACCAGAACAGTGCTCTCAACGATCCACAACGACGCTTCGCTCCACGTGCAAGACTCAACATCCTAGGTAATATGGTTTATGTTTATTGCCTACATGCTAGAATTACATAGAACTTTGCTCGTAGTATGCTTAGATACACATGACCCTATTGCATGAGAACAACTATGTGCTTACACTCTTCTTTCATCGCACTACTCGCGAACCTTTCTCATTTATGCTACTTTTACTATGAAGATCATGTCTAGACGTGTTAACATGACTTGTTGATGCATAGGATGTCTGTTGACTACGTCTACAAGAAGTCTGAGGTCAAGATTGGTCAACAGGTGGTTTAAACAATCAAAATTATGTAACTTAGTATTAGGTTCGCTTTTATGGTCTTGTGTATAGGGGTCCGCTTTTAGGTCTTGTAGGGGTCCGCTTTTATGTCGAAATGTAACAGGTCCGCTAATATGACATGTCATATTAGCGAACCACGACGTCTATATATAGGGGTTGTATTAGCGGATCTCAGATGCGTATGTGTGTGCTTAGGAGCCGAAACTCTGTCAAAATTCATTCAGAAAGCTAATAAAAGCAGTGGAATTGAAAGGAAAAACTGTTGTAACATCATATGTACTGATTCCGCCTTTATATGTGATGATGAGCTACCTTGACTGACGTTTTAGGGTCAAACAACGGTCCAACAAGTGGTATCAGAGCTCAGGACGAGGAGTTCATACTACTACAGCTTACATCTGCAGAAATCTCTCTTTTCTACTCACTTTCTCTCATACTTTTTCGATTTTCAGTGGTTCCTACGGTTGAAATTGTCTGAAAATGGAATATAACGTGTAAAACACACTAATAACAAACTCTTAAAGTTTCAGATCAAAATTCGGACTAAAAACGGTTAAAACAGGTTAAAAACTGTGATTCGCTGTTACGAACAAGTGGTTCGCTTTTACGGACAAAAAGCACATTTGAGTTCGCATTTGTGACTCATTTGGTTCGCTTTTTTGACTCATTTGGTTCGCTTCTGTGACACATTTGGTTCGCTTTTGTGACATAATCTGGTCCGCTTTTACGGACTGTATCTGGTCCGCTTTTACGGACAATATCTGGTCTGGTCCGTTTTACGACTTCAATCTGGTTCGCTTTTGTGTCCAGATTTTCAAAAGTTTCGGAAAATAGTTCTAAGTGTTGGATAATTTTGCAGGTACAATCAAAAATGGATGATATCTTCTTGAATCCGTTCAGCGACATGTATGCTTTCACGGGAAGTTCTGGAAACAACGATACGCCTTCAAGCAATACGAACGAGGATCCACCAAAAGAAAGAAAGAAGGAAGCTTGGGAGTCCGAAAGCGCATTTGGTACATTCAACAAACCTCCGAAGTTGATGGCTATAGAAGACTATAGTAGGTGGTCAACAAAATTCGAAGACTGGCTGATGGCATTCGCATTTGCAAGTTGGAAAAGTATGAAAAACGGATATGCAAATGGAAAGAAGAATGGTGAAGCATTGAGATCAGCTGAAGAAATTGAAGGATTTGTTGCCGAGCAAAAGTGTGTGGCATTACTATTTCAGTCAGTGCGGGAAGACATCATTTCGTTGATAGACTACTCCAACGCAAAAGATTTATGGGAAAAACTCAAGAAGAAATGTCTAGGGAGTAATGAGATTGTAAAAAATAAAACGAAACTTCTTAGAAAAGAGTTTGACATGTTTGGTTGTCTTAAAAATGAATCGGTTTGCAAAATGATTGAAAGGTTCGGTCATCTGAAGCTGGAGCTTGCACGACATAAGTTCACGTATTCTGATGAAGAACTTGTTGACAAACTGTTCGATTCATTACCAGATGAAGTGGATTGGAGATATTACGCACTGATGTTGAAGAACACTATTGCTCCTGAAAATCTGACTCCAGATTTGGTGATTGAGAGACTTGAAAGTCATGAGCTAGAATTGAAGAAAACATACAAAGTCAATCACTCATCTTATCAGCAAAACCTGGATCTGTACTATCCGAAAAGCTTGATGCCGAAAGCTACTTCTCCAAAAACTGCATTTTCTGCTGAGAATGTTTCTTCAGCAAGCAAAGAAAGTCAAAGCAGTCCAAGCAGCGGAAGTCACAGTGGTTATCACAGTGGGTCTACATCTTCTGCAAATAGTTCTGATGCGAAGTTTTCTTGCAACATCGCGATAGATTTGAAGAACGCACAAAATTTTGATGAGGAGTCGGCTAAGCAACAGATGGTTTTCTTGGCATCTGTGTTGGAATCTTATGAAGGGTTGGTGGCTGGTAAGATCGGGAATACAAATCTTACAAAAGAAGATTACGATCAGATAGATCCCGAAGAAATGGAACTGATCGACATTCGTTGGGCGATGGCTAGTGCAGTTCGACGTGCACAACGCTTCATGGAGATTACTGGGAGAAAAACGATCGGTGGTCCGTCTACAAAGTTGGGGTTCGACAAATCCAAGGTGACGTGCTTTAAGTGTAAGCAGAAGGGTCACTTCAAGCATGAATGTAGAAATGCGTACGCTGATGAGTCAGAGAATCCATTTCGAGATGATTACTACAAAAAGGCAATCTATCATCAGAATAAATCCGAGCCGCCTAGATTGAAGCAGGCTGATGATAACAGAGATAAATCGAGGGCTCTCGCTGTGATTTATGATGATGAGGGGTACGATTGGAGTAAGGAAGTGTTACCGGAAGAAGATGCGGTTGGTTACGCATTCATGGCGAATGATGATGAACCGATTCCATGGAAAGATGATCGTACTGATGAGCAGAAGTATTGTTATCGAAAAATGATTGCTGAAAACAGAATCTTGAGGATTTCTCGTGTTTATCTGGAAGCAAGACGAGCAAATAGATGGGATCCAGATAGGGAATGCTATCTTGATCGGTATGGAAACATTGCGATTGATGACAGCACACTTGATATGGAAGCCATCATCAAGGAGATAAAAGAGGATGATGAGTATTGGCAGCACAAGTGGTGGGGAACGCCAACTGAGAAGATGATTGAAGAAGAGAAAGAGAAAGAGAGAAAGGAGAAAGAGGAGAAAGAGATGAAAGAAAAAGAAGAGGTTGAGAAAGCAAAGCAGACTGATACTGGCTTGATCGATACTACGCAGGAGTTGACGTCTGAGAACCTGGGAAAAATGGCTGACAAAATGCTAGCTGCGAAAGCACTCGAGGTAGACCCTAATTCTGTTACTGAGTCAAAGGGGCTGGTCAGTCAAATTGTGTCAACAAATGCATCAGGTAACAAGATTGATGGAAATGCTGACTGCAAAAATTGCACCAAACAATGCAATTTTTGTAGCACTGTCACGTATCTTAACAATGAGAAAATCAAGAATCTGACAACGAAAGTTAAAAATGTTGAGGATCAGATTCTAGGTCGTGACAAAACTGTAAAAGCTTCAACCGAACGGATCAAAGAATTAACAACTCAAATTGAAAAATGATAAAATTGATCGTGAGAAAATAAAATGTGAAAATGAAAAGTTAATTCTTGAGAACCGTCAAATTTCTGAAAAGTTTGAAAAATTGAAAAGCATTATCAAAGATACTGATGATCGAAATGGCAAAACATTTAAAGAAAACGAACATCTGAGAGCCGTGGTGAGAATAAAAGAAGAATCAATTAACAATCAACTGGATGAAATTGCTAAATTGAAACTTAAAGTTCAAGAAGCTGAAATTGAAAATGAAAGAATTCAGTTGAAGTTAAACAGCTATAGCTCAGCAAGCTTTGTTTTGCAGCATATTGTTCCCAAACCTATAGGGAAAAACAAAGCTGGCGAGGATGTGTTTTCTGATGGAACGGGTGTAGGGTTTCACAAAGTTCCACCGCCAATCTTAGACAACTACACGAAAAAGCAGTCTAGTTTGGTGGAAATTGAGGAAGAAAGTGATGTTAAACTTCCTGAGAACATTGATGTCACGTTCACGTCTTCCAATGACGAGGGTGTCTAAAGTGATGTGGTGAAAAGTGTGGTAGACAAAGTGCTTAAACCGGATTGTGACACTTCTGAGGAGGATGGGTGTTTCTTGGATAAATACATTCCGAAACAAAAGTCCAAGAACAACTTAGATGAAGAATCAAACCTTGTCATGTACAAGATGATGGGTTTGGATAAGTTGTTTTTGGATTCAGAGTTTCCGATCGAGAATGTTAACATGAACAAATTGACAAACGTTTTCAAACTTGTTGAGGTCGAGTTGTCAGCAGTGAATAATTTGAGTCGAAAGAAAGATAGGGTTTATAACAAGAAATCGGTTAATCCACCGCGTTTTTACAATAACAACCGAAACAATTGGTCGGGTGGTTATCAGGGGGGTAAAACGTATCAAAAAAAGAATGTTCCAAACAAGAGGTTTGTCGAAAAGAAAAAGTTTGTGAACAGTTCAAGTTCACTTGCTGATGAAGAAAAAGAATTTTTTTCAAAATCAAACAAAGAATTTTTTGAAAAGAGAGCTTCACAGGCTCAGTCTGAAGGCACGAGTCGGGTAGCTGATACTCGTACTTGTTTTAGATGTGAACAGGTTGGTCATATTGCACGAAAGTGTACATATGTGAAGCCTAAGACTGAAGCTGTGAAGGTTCAACAAAAGAAGGTTGATGTGAAGGGTAAAGCACCAATGTATGTTGAGAAGAAAGTTGTTGAAAAGAAAAACATTAAAATCGACAACGTGAAAGTAAAAACTGAACCCGTAGAGAAGTCGGTAACTAAAAATGACAAATTTTACAAAAGGGTTGCAGTAACTCAACAGGTGTGGAAACCTAAAATTGAATCAAAAGTTGAGAAGAAAGTTTCAAATTCTGATGAGAAAAAGGCTGAAGAGCCAATCATTGTTGATTATGATGCAAATTTTCCGCCTCTCAAGGCTGAAAATTTCAAAATTCAAATTGCGAGAGTGAAGGTTGCACCTAAGGCTGATGAGGCCTGGGTGGACTCAATGTTTGACTAAACAGTTTGAATTGCCGGAGCTTCCTGGATCGCGAAGCATGAATCGGCATCTTTCTTGAAGTTGTTTAAATGATGATTTGTTATGTGCAGGATCTTCCAAAACTTGTATCCAGGTGGATAATGGATAGTGGAGCGTCAAGGCATATGACAGGGAAGACCGCGCTGCTGTATGATGCGAATAACATTAACGGTGGTTACGTGGGCTTTGCGGGTAATCAAGGAGGAAGGATCATAGGTGAAGGAACGTTATCTAACGGCATCGTAACATTTGAGAGAGTTAACTACATCGCTGAGCTGGAGAACAACCTGCTGAGTATCTCCCAGATCTGTGACATGATGTATACTACTCATTTCACCGACAAAGAATGTTTGATCTTGAAACCGGGATTTGTGATACCTGAAGAGTGGATCATCATGAGGGCACCAAGAGTCAACGATCTGTACGTGTTGGACATGAGCGTCGCTACTACAACCACGGGTCAGGCTCATTGTTTTGTGTCTAGAGCAACGGAAAAAGAGTCAAGGTTATGGCACCGAAAGATGGGGTACATTCACCTAAGGAAAATGAATCACTTGGTACATAACGATTTGGTTACAGGAGTGCATGTCAAAGGTTTTCATCTGGAAGGGGAGTGCATAAGTTGTGTCAAAGGCAAACAGAAGAAAAAGTCACACCCTACAAAACAAGTCAATACAGTTTCAAGACCATTGGAACGACTTCACATGGATTTGTTTGGTCCAGTGAATGTCAAGAGTATAACAGGAGATTCCTACTGCTTGGTCGTGACTGATGATTATTCCAGATTTTCTTGGGTTATGTTTTTGAAATCCAAAGACGAGACGTTTGACTGCCTGGTGGCGTTATTTAAAAGAATTGAGAATTTGTACCAGAGGCCGATCTGTAGAATTCGCAGTGATAATGGTACTGAGTTCAAAAACAGTAAGATGGAAGACTTTTGTGATGAAAGAGGTATACTGCATGAGCTTAGTGCTCCGTACACTCCGCAGCAGAATGGAGTTGCAGAATGCAAAAACCGGACGCTAATCGAGACAGCCAGAACGATGCTTGCAGACTCTAAGTTACCAATAAATTTCTGGGCTGAAGTTGTTTCTGCTGCATGCTATACTCTCAACAGAGTTCTTACTGTAATGAAGTTCAACAAGACGTGTTTTGAGCTACTCAATAAACGCAAGCCGAATTTGAAGTATCTAGAACCGTTTGGGTCACCCTGTACGGTGATAGAGCCTAAAGGAAAGTTTGGTCCGAAGAGGGTTGAGGGAATCTTTGTGGGTTATTCAAGTCCTTTGCGACGTGTCTTCATTCCAAGCGAGAAGCAGATTATTGAGGCAACAAATGTTGAATGTCAAGGTTACACTATGCCGCCACAGAATCCTGGTGATTCATGGCGTTATCATTATGACAAACTTTGGGATTCGTTTGACATGAGAGAAGAATCAGAGGAAGAAGAAGATTTCTTTGATGAGCTGGATATTTTGCGAGAGTATGAGTCGCAGCTCAGGTTTCCAGCGGAGTATTCTAGAAGACCTCGGGAAACTTCAAATGACGATGAAGCAGGTCCTAGTAATGCTGGTGAACATGATGATGAAGTTGCTCCTGGTAATCAGTCGGAGTTGAATAATGATCAAGAAGCTGATAACATGCCAGTTTTTGACCATGGTGATTCAGACCTTGAGGGGGAGCAGATCCAGTTGTCAAGTCAAACAAACCAAGTTGGTGAACAAGATGCAGAGCAAAATGTTACTAATCTGGAGGGAAATGTAGATGTTCCAAGCGAAGTGATGCCGCAATCTCTTTCTTATCATCCAGAGGAGTTGATCATAGGAGAATTGCAATCGGGCGTTCGCACGAGATGTCAAATTGACCAGGGCTTAACATGTTTTTATTCTACAGTAGCACCTTTACAAACTGAAGTTTCATTAAGCTGTTTTATCTCGCAGGTTGAACCGAGAACTTACAAAGAGGCGCTTACTGAAGACTCTTGGGTCATAGCGATGCAAGAAGAATTAAGTCAGTTTGAAAAGTTGGGGGTGTGGAAGTTAGTTGATTTGCCGGATGGTCAAAGGAAAATCAATACAAAATGGGTTTTCAAATGTAAGAGGGACGATAGAGGAGTGGTTGTAAGGAACAAAGCTCGACTCGTTGTTCAGGGCTTTAGTCAACAGGAGGGGATTGATTTTACCGAAGTCTATGCTCCTGTAGCTCGACTAGAGGCTATCAGAATTTTCCTAGCATTTGCGTCTTGGAAGAATTTCAAAGTATATCAGTTAGATGTTAAATCAGCGTTTCTTTATGGGAAGGTCAAAGTGGAGGTTTATGTTGGTCAGCCGCCGGGCTTTACTAACCCAATCCACAAGAACAAAGTTTATCTGCTGGACAAAGCGTTGTATGGTCTACATCAGGCGCCGAGAGCCTGGTACGAGACTTTGTCTCAACACCTACTCGCTAACCAGTTCATACGTGGAAAAGTGGATGCCACTCTCTTCACTAAAGTCGTTGATGGTCATCTTCTGATAGTACAAATTTATGTGGACGATATAATTTTTGGGTCAACGAATGAGAAATTGTGCAAAGATTTCGAACAGGTGATGAAGCAGAAATTCGAAATGTCATCAATGGGGGAGATGAAATTCTTTCTGGGTCTACAAGTTGAACAACTTCCTGAGGGAATTTTCATTCATCAAACGAAGTACGTGCATGATATTCTAGAAAAATTTGGAATGTCAAGTTCTACTCCAGCTACTACCCCACTTGCGACTAATCATGGGATTCACCCAGATCTCACCGGAGACAGGGCTGATGAAACGTTTTACCGTTCCATCATAGGTTCTTTGATGTATCTGACTGCTTCACGTCCTGACATCATGTACCCAACGTGCCTCGCAGCAAGATTTCAGTCTAACCCGAGAGCATCGCACATGATTATTGTCAAGAGGATATTACGTTACCTGAAAGGTACTCCGTCATTGGGGTTATGGTATCCTAGGAAAGGCGATTTTACGCTCGAAGGGTATTCCGATTCGGATTTCGGATGCTGCAAAGTCAATGCGAAATCAACAACTGCAGGATGCCAGTTTTTTGGACCGAGATTGGTTACCTGGCAGTGTAAGAAACAAACATCTGTGGCGCTATCGACATGTGAAGTGGAGTATGTTTCTGCTAGCAGTTGCTGCTCTCAGATCCTGTGGATACAGCAACAGATGCCGACTACGGTTTGCAGTTTCTTAACACACCTTTGTTTGTTGCTAATGAGGCCGCAATCAATATAACTAAAAATCCAGTACATCACGCTAAAACTAAACATATCGAAATTCGTCATCACTTTATTCGCGATTGCTTCGAGAAAAAGTTGATACGAATTGAGAAAATCCACACTGACGAACAAAAAGCTGATTTACATACCAAAGCTTTTGATAAAATGCGGTTTCAATATTTGTTAAAACTTAATGGTATGAAATTGCTTTCGGTGTCGGATGGGGTTGTGAGCGTTGATGAGAGTACTGTTGCGGATGAAGATGAGAAACAATCTGCGATGGTTTGTCGGTTTTTTACGTGTTTTGGTATTTAGGGGGAGATAGATAGTTGTACATAGGTTTATTTTCAGAAAAATACAAAAACAGTAAAAAATGCAAAAATACAAAAACATGATAAAATTGAAAAAGAGCTTGTGTATATAGGGAAAATGATAGTACATCAGCTAGACAATTACAGTATGCTAAAGATTTGGAAAGATAAAATGAGTTAAACAGTCTCACTAACGATGTGTCGATAGGTTTTCGTACATTTAGTAGATTTATTCGGGATATAAACCTAAAATTTCAAACTTGTGAAATTCGTGGGGAACACTACTTGGATATATAGGTAACCCCTGAAATCTCGTTTGATAGGTCTCGTATTATGATATACTAGGTGTTTATACTCTATGATGTCTGGGGTATTATTCCGGGACTTCTGCTGAACGGTAGTTCTGACCTAGTCCTTGGCTAATACTTTATCCAAAATGCTTGAAATATAGCATAAAGCCCTCAGCTGATTAGACAATAAAATTGATAATCATCTGTTGTAGCTGAAAAGATCCTCTAAAGGGGACACACTGCAAAGTCGAAACTGATATCTCTCTGCTGAACGGAAGTTCTGACCTGAGATCCCTCAGTTCTCGCATTTAACCCCTAATTTATGTACAGACATCATTGTAGTATTCTTGCTTGTAAGACTGAATATTGGGATTCTGGATACGGGAGTATATTCAAGAGGTGGGACACATGAATTGATCTAAGTTCTTAAGACACTTAAACGGTATCCTGAATAGATTGAAGTTTGTGTGAGAATTTAAGATGGATCAGTATATCGACAATCGAGGTGAATTGTTTAAGTCTGAGTATGTAATGTAGCTTAACGGTACTTGTAATTTGTCTGAAAAGCTGATATGATTCCCTGACACGCTCACCAAAAATAAACTTGTAAATAGTTTACTTTCTGCAATTTAAATTTTTTGTATTTCATTTCTTAGTTTAGATCACCTTAAAATCCAAAAAATTTTTATTTCTGCTTTATTTTAGACAAACCAGAGTGGAAAGTTGATTGTCGAATTCTAGAAAGATGAAGCAGATGCAGGAGATTCTGAGCTGAAGAATGAGGAGAGCTTATATTTTTGGAAGTTTGATTGATTTTCAAAGTCAAAAACAAGTTCATTAAGTTGATTCTTGTTATTTTCAGAAAAAGTTGAAAATAATTTTACTAAATCAGTTTGATTCGTCAAAGAGATCAACTAGGGTCATTAAATTGAACTTGGTAGATTAATCAGGTGTTCAGGGTCATTAACTTGAACTTGAAAACTTGAGTGGATTTCCTAGAGCTGATTGAATTTGTTTTTATTGTTTAGAAAAGATAGATTGTAATGATTATTGGTTGAGTAACAGGTTTGGAGACTTCATAATTCCCACGGAGGCAAGTTGTCAAAGCTTGAACCAGATATCTTAGATCCCAACATACTGAGAGGGGGAGTCTGTGAAAGGGGGAGTCTGGATCAACAGCTAATGGGAAGCTTGAAGTTAGAGCTAGGAGACAATCCTGGAACCTGTGAAGAATGTTTACAAAAAGAAGACAGAGTTGGTGAAAAGATCAAGACTGAAGACTACGGATCTGAAGACTGATAAAGACTACGTCAACATCCAAGGGGGAGTCTGTTGATGCATAGGATGTCTGTTGACTACGTCTACAAGAAGTCTGAGGTCAAGATTGGTCAACAGGTGGTTTAAACAGTCAAAATTATGTAACTTAGTATTAGGTTCGCTTTTATGGTCTTGTGTATAGGGGTCCGCTTTTAGGTCTTGTAGGGGTCCGCTTTTATGTCGAAATGTAACAGGTCCGCTAATATGACATGTCATATTAGCGAACCACGACGTCTATATATAGGGGTTGTATTAGCGGATCTCAGATGCGTATGTGTGTGCTTAGGAGCCGAAACTCTGTCAAAATTCATTCAGAAAGCTAATAAAAGTAGTGGAATTGAAAGGAAAAGCTGTTGTAACATCATATGTACTGATTCCGCCTTTATATGTGATGATGAGCTACCTTGACTGACGTTTTAGGGTCAAACAACGGTCCAACATGACTCAAGCCTAGTTGACGGCTCTCATTAACGAACAAGTTGCTGCGGCACTTGCAGCCGCCCAAGCAGGAGGTATATCCTGTAGTTATAACTCACACTAGGATCTTTAGGTCCTACACTCTTAAACCAACTCTTGTGTTTAACCTTGCCCTATTCGTAAACAATAGGTCAACACGCACCGCAACCAGTTTGCACTTTCAAGAACTTCATGGACTGTCGTCCAAGTACGTTCAGTGGCACGGAAGGAGCAGTGGGACTACTCCATTGGTTCGAAAAACTGTAGGTCCCTCGGAGGTTGAGGTTAAACCTTATCCTTGTTATGTTTAACACACTAGCAAGTGCGGAATCCAAGCTAGAATGCAAACCGGTAGTTTATATGAGAACACAAGCTACAAAGAGAAAGGTAGACACACGAGATATCAAAGTTTTCTCTTGTATTTCAGTGGACACGGTTACAGCCCTTGACCAAACTGAAAATACGCTCTCTACAAGACTAAGTTCACTCACATACTAAAGTGAACACATTACATGAGTATATATACCCATCACAGATTGTCTGGTCGAAGGATCAGATAGACTGATCGAAAGATCATCTATCGATCTGAAACCTACCGAAGGATCCACATATACCTCGAAGGATGATATCCTTCGAGGTCCATATATATCCATCGAAGGTTTATCCTTCGAGCTCATCGAAGGATATAAACAATCCTTCGATGACTCATTCTTCGACACAAACATATTACAAACATGTTCTAACTGTTTGGCCAAGTCAAACCAGGAGGATGGTTGACTTGGTCAAACTTACATCAAACACACATATTAACAAACATAAGACGTAAACAAGACTAACAAAAGACATCGTTTTATATCATAACAAAATACAGACAAAGTACAGACACAAGTGCACCAACAAACTCCCCCTTGGCTGTAGCTTTGTCTCGATCTTCGTGTCTTCAAGTCTCTGACGTCCTTTCAACCATTAAGTGATGCGTTGACCATTCACTTCCCGCATTCACAAGTAGGTTGAAGCAATACAAAGCCATCTTCTGAAACTTCATTGCTTGTGCACGATCCCTAACCAAGCAGTTGATCTCGTGATCCTTAAGAATAATAATATCCGACCTGGACATGTTAGTAATCCACATTGGATCTATCATTCGAAAGTTCTCCTGACTGTCTTGGAATAAGATCACCGCTTCTCCAGTATCTGCATCATAAACCCAGCAACGAAAGTTATCCAGAAAATCTGTCCTCATCTTCAACAACGGTATTTTCTTCATCAACTTCGGAGGATCATAAACCAATCGATAACGAGCAGTATTTGTATCTGGATCAAGCGTAAACCTGATCTGCTCGTATCGAGGGAACTGCGGCCTATATAACGGATCCTTCCAACCAATTCTTCGTTCCAACATGATCTTCTTGGCGAACAGATTCACCATTTTGTCTTCGACTCGATTAATAACCCTCAGCTGAGCCAAAACCGCAACATCATAATAAGGAAGTGAAAGAATGCTGAGAAGAGACCTGAAGTACTGAAGGCCGCATTCTCGCTTCACAACCATGCAGTGAAGCTCCTTGATGAACATCCAGCTGATAATACGACCACGAGCCTGATTCCTTTCCAGATTCATGTTGTTGGCCTGATCCAACGGAGGGAGCGGAGGAGGATTCCTAGCTAGGAAATCCGCTCGCCATTCGTTCACGGTCTTCTCACGGCTTTCTTGGGCTGTAGGAGAATCTGAAGAAGGATTAGTAAATTCTGCTGTCTTTGCCGCCACAAACTCATCATCAAGCGCATTAAACTCCGTATTATCTTGACCAACATAAACAGGACGTTCCGGATCCGAACCGATGAAGATTTCTTCAATTGTAGAGAAATCGGTTTCGTCCGGAACTAACGGAGTAGCATCGATCGTCTTCAAATCAACTTCAGCCAATTCCTTCAGAGCTAATATATGTTCAGCAGACATCTCTGTAACGTGTTCTCCCTCTTCTAATAGTTCACCCGTGACTGGATGATACTGTTGAACAGTTGAAGATTCAGGGAGATCGGTAAACGCTTCCGGTTCAAGACTAACATGTTCAAACCCTTCCGAAGCTTCCAACGTTTCAGTCTGCTCAGACAGACCAGTAGTAGCTGTTGGAGGAGCAGTAGGAGCAGCTTGAGACGTACCAGACCCACCTGCAGCACCGGATGCAGTTGCACTGGAACCTGAGGCAGCTGGTTGATCAGGATTTGCTGCATCATCGTCTTTGTCATCGCCATGCTTTGAGGGAACGATGCCTAATGCTTTGCACCTTTCATTCCAAAACGTAACTACTTTGTGATCCATTTTCTTGAAATTTTCTTGAACAGGCTTGAAGGCTTCTATTAATCGATCATCACGATTTTTATAGCGATCCGACAGCTCTTCATGCTTCTGCCTTAACACTTTTGCCTCATGCTCTAACACATTGCTATGCCCTTTCATTATCTCAACTTCCCTATCACGAGCCCTGTTTGCTTCTTTCAGCCTTTCAATCTCTAGAGCCTGTTCTGTTATCTTAAAATTCTGAGCATCAACAATTGAGACTAGCTTGTTGTGTGCCTTCACATCCTGTGTTCGCTGTTCACGATACTCTTCAATCTTTCTAGTATGCCGACCGACTAAGTTACCCAATTCACTGACTTGTTCGATCAGGAAGTGAATTCTCTCAGCTTCAGACAAACCAGACAATGTTTCTGCTAGAGTCGGCCATGAAGGCTCAGGTCCTGAGGAGCCAGACTGACCAGATGGACCGGAAGTACCTGTTGGACCAGTAATAATAAGAGGAGGACGTGTATGTGTACCTGAGACAGGAGTTGCAGGCGGCTGTTGATCAACAGTCGCCGTGCGTGTCCCAGAAGACGTCTGCGGAGAAGATACCAGCGCCAGCATCTCTGATGTAGTTAATTGATCACTGACAGGTGGTAGCTGATGCTCTGGAGGCGTTGAATGCTGGATCGAATCAGGTATAGGGGCATCACCAGCAGTTTCACCCATTGACCCTGATCCGTCCTTTGATTTCTTTGAAGTAAGAGTACCCTGTTTTCTTGCTTTCCTCTTCTTTCTAACCAAACCAGGAGCAGCAGGAATATAATCATCATCTTTGTCAGATTCTGCGGCACTAACCAGTTTCTCTATACGTTCAAGACCACGAAGATTCCCGCGCTGATCATAAACCTTTCGCATCCCTGGTGGAGGAGGATTATCATCTTCAGAAGACGAATCATCATTACCAGAACCTCCTTCATCATCAGAAGACGAACTTCTTTCATCCACCAACCTCCTCGGCTCGTCCGCCTTACCTTTCCTTTGTCGGTCACATCATCGCCTGACCGACTTGCAGGACCACCATCTCCACCTGCACTACCACGGACATCAGAATCGACGAACACTCCTTGAACTTCTTCCGAAACAACATTCACATCAATTTCAGCATGTGTTGCAGCACTGGAACTGCCAGCAGACTTCTTGCTCGATGCTTTAACTCCGTGCTTAGCCTCGAGTTGTGTGTTAGCCAACGCAATTAACCTGGGCTCTTCGTCATCAGAATCACTTCCATCTCGACGCCACTTGTGGTTCTGTGGTGCCTCGTAGGCCAGATCATCGAGGTGGCCAATAAGCTTTCTGACTGGATTGGATTCCTTATACTTAGACATAGACTTGAAGATCAGCAATGTACGCTCGTTCATCGGATTAACTGGTAGAACATCTGCCTCAACCTTGGGAAGATTCGGAATCTGATCATCCATCATCATTTGCAAGAATCTTGGATATAACCAAAACTTGGTTGACGTCCGTTGATTTGCTGACGGAAGTGGCCTGCGGGCATTCTCTTTCATATTGTCAAAGATGTAACGTGATATGTTGAACGGCTTGTTCAGAATTAAAGCCGTAAACAATCCCGTCAATTCAATAGGCGACAGATCGTATCCAGACCGTTTGTTGCTCAGACAGTGAATAAGAATATGCAATAAAACTTGTATCGTAACGGCATGAACCCTTTGTTTATCTGATTTGCTAGCACATTCTCGGAGTAATGTAGCCTCATCAATAAACCACGCTGACACTGTAAATCAATAGAAGTCGAATCTTCTGGTTGATCTCCCAATTGCAAACGCGCTCTGATGGTGTTCTCGGTGATCACCACAGGTTTCTCAGTAACGAATCCTCTAATCACTTCTTGGTTATTCACTGTATCAACCACAGCAGAATTCCAGAATTCCTTGATCTAGGACTGGTAAGCGGTGTGTTGTGTAGTAATGGCATAGTTGATTCGTGCCCGGTGAAGATACTGCATTATCCCCTTGTATTCCGGACTAACTTTGTCTTCCGGTTGCAGATACGCGACCATGTTGTGTCTTGGCTCGGACATAGATTCAACTTCAGACTTTTCTTTCTTAGTTGGTTTTGCCCGTTCCTTCTTCTCTTTCAGTGCCATTTCTGTTCATGAAAACAAGGACATGTTATGAGAAAACAGTCAAACAGTCAACAAAGATTTCACACTTAGAAAGATTTCAGTTTCTTGAAAAATTTCTAAGTGTTGTTTCCTCGAAGGATTCCATTTAGGCATCGAAGGATTGACACTTGACTCGAAGGATGACAATTTGATCGAAAGATGTTATTTTCCTCGAAGGATGAAATGCCTTATCGAAGGATCAACTTACGAAAGATCATTAATTTTGAAAGATATCTTGGTCAATCGAAAGATCTGATCAATCGAAGGATGATGTTTGGTTGATCACGGATCCTTCGAAAAGCTTAGTATCCTTCGAGTCTCAGTTCGAAGGATATTTTGCAGTTCATCTTTCGAGGTTAAGAAACATCATCGAAGGATGTTTTCCGGTGGCACTGTTCATCGGCGTGTTTTCCGGTGATTGCTTTAAGTGTGTTTTAATTGTGTTTCAAACCATTTAAAACATCAACATCAAACCATTTAGCAAACAACAACATCCTATTGACAAATACATTACATTTGGTGTCCGATTTAAACCAAAATCCCCAAAACAGAACTATGGTTAACCCAAACCCAAAACCCTTGACATCAGGAACTACCATCCCATCATTTTCATAAGTATGATCAGATGAGGTGTTCATGTTGTTGTTTGTTAAGGTATTAGGATTATCCTACCGTGATTGTTGTTGTAATCCTGATAGCCTAACTTTTTTTTTTGATTTTGGCAGAGTTTTGGTAGGATCAGAGGGTTTTTTTGTGATGAAATTTGAACTGTTATGTTGAAATGAAGAAGAAGGTCCCCTTTTATACTCTGTCCTCGAAACACGAACCACCTCGAAGGATCAATAACCTTTCGAAAGATGAAAAGGTGCTTCGAAAAATGAGACTTTGGGTCGAAGGATCCAGATCTGGATCGAAAGATACCAGATATTTGTGGGAACCCTCAACAACCTCGAAAGACGATCCTCGAAGGATATCTTTCGACCTGATCCATCTTTCGAAAAATTTGATCAGCTCGAAGGATCCAATTGGTCAAATCCTTCGTTGACCAATTCATCTTTTGAGCATCAAGATTGACTTTCATTGACCATCTGATCTTTCGAGGGCCATTGCTTCCTCGAAGGATCAGATTTTCACCAACACTTTGGATTTTGGGAATTTGCAATTCAAACCCTTCAAATTCTTAAAAGTTTTCAAAAACGACCGTTTTGAAAAATTGCCCGTTATGAAGTTCTGCAAAGGTCAGTTTTATGAAGTATCTCGGCTTGCTAGGTATCTGATCGAGCACCAACATCGGTTAATCAAAAATAAGATTAAATTGAAAATCTTTTTGGATTTTGATAAAATAAAAGACAACAATTTTAACATCCTTTGAATGTTATCAAACGACATCACCGCTAATGTCGTGCAGATATGCACCAAACGACAAAACTGTTTAAAATAAGACAATAAAAGTTAAGCAGTAAAGTTAAGCAGTAAATAAATATGTACAAACACAACAATATTTTTTTTTGCGAGTTTCTGGCGAAGAGAATCATATCAGTTTGCGGTCTTTTGTCAAAACACATTTCCTTTTAATATTCTTTTACAGATGTGGATAAGTATTCTACCACAATTACCGATATTGTTATCCACTTAAACTCAGCGATCAAGTGTAATCATAATACATTGAGATACATTTAAGGTATGATTTATACTTACCGACCGGTGTTCATCCACTCACGACACATTCCCGTATCAAGGTATGCACGAGAGTTCATCTTACTGGTGAGTATACCATTTATCATCCGTTTTTAACGTATATAAAATGTGAACAAGTCACTTATTTGAGTTTGAAAACCAAGCCATATGTGATGAAATCACTTATTGATGAGGAACTTGATTTTCATATGCATGAGGGCACAGGAGCAAGTCCGTGAACAGGTCAGTACTTCCGTACAGCAGAGAGACGAACTTGACTCCCGGATAAATGTGATATTTTATCACTTATTTGTTTGGATATGTGATTGTTTATCACTTATTGAGGTCGAATGCAGTATGTACACGTATGTATAGTATCATGGAAGATCTAGACTTACGTCCTTTATAGAAACAACCATGATACCCAGATGATAAACAACATAAACCCCGAATATCTCAGAACCTCGGCAATCTATCAAACGAAATTTCGGTACCAAGACCATATGGCAATGAGCGGTTCCCACGCGGTTTTCAGTTCGTTATGTTTATATCTCCTGCATACTTTAAAATGATCGTGAGTCTACCGGTACATCATTAGTAAAGCTACTTATCATTTTCTTTTCTTTTGATTTCTAGAAACATGTTTCGACCGACCTCTGATGTAATATCATTTTCTCTTATATTACCAAGAAACTCATTTTTGTTTTTCTATTGTTTTTGTGTTTTTCTGAATTTTCTCCCCCTTAAATGCAGAAAGTAAATAAAGTAAAGACATATTTTTGTATTTTTGCGGTTTTTCAATGTTTTTGTATTTTCCTTGAAACTTTCTCCCCCTAAAATTCAAAAATAAAATAAAGTAAAAACAAATTTTTGGATTTTTGGTTTTAGAAAAATATTAACAAAAACGATTTCCCGATGTTGGTTACTCTTGCTTCGCCTTTATGCCGTTTACCAAAAGTAAATAATTGAATCTTGATTTATCAAATGCTTTGGTAAAAAGGTCGGCACGTTGGTGATCGGTATGAATGTGAACCACATCGATAAGTCTCTTTTCAGAGCAATCACGTATGAAGTGATATTTAATATCGATGTGCTTCTTTTTTGAGTGCTGTACAGGATTTCTAGTGATCTGTAAAGCAGCTTCATTATCAACATAAATAGGAGTAGTTAGGAATTCAAAACCGTAGTCCCGCATCTGTTGTTGGATCCATAGAACCTGGGAGCAGCAACTAGACGCAGCAATGTATTCCGCTTCACATGTAGACGTAGCCACACATGTCTGCTTCTTGCACTGCCAAGTGACTAGGCGATTGCCTAAGAACTGATATCCTGCTGTAGTTGATTTGCCATCTTTCTTGCAGCCGCCGAAATCAGAATCATTGTAATCCTTGAGATCGAAGTTATCATCCTTAGGGTACCATAACCCGGTGTCAGGGCAACCCTTCAGATAACGAAAAATCCTTTTGACAGCAGCATAGTGAGAGACCTTCGGATTCGCTTGGTATCTGGCGAGAAGGCACGTTGGATACATAATGTCGGGTCTTGATGCGGTGAGATACATTAAAGATCCAATCATAGCACGATAAAGTGAAGAGTCCACAGCTTCCCCTTTTTCATCCGGAGTAATCCCGTGATTCTGCGGAAGAGGAGTAGAAATTTGCTTCGAATCGGACATCTGGAACCGGCTCAAGATGTCTCCGACGTACTTGGTTTGATGGATAAAAATTCCAGATTCGGACTGATTAACTTGCAAACCCAAGAAGAACGTCATTTCACCCATCGCACTCATCTCGAATCGATCTTGCATCACCTTCTCAAATTCCTTGCATAACTTATCATCGGTAGAACCAAAGATAATGTCATCGACGTATACCTGTACCAACAGAAGATCTTCACCTTTTTCCTTGATGAAGAGGGTACAATCGATCAAACCCCATCTAAACCCGTTGTTCAGCAGGTAGGTAGACAGTGTCTCATACCAGGCTCGGGGTGCTTGATGAAGACCATATAACGCCTTGTTAAGTAGTAAAACTCTGTCTGGATGTAATGGATCTTCAAACCCCGGAGGTTGCTCGACATATACTTCCTCTTCGACTACTCCGTGAAGAAAAGCACTTTTAACATCCATCTGGTACACCTTGAATTTCTTGAAGGATGCGTAGGCTAGAAAGATTCTAATAGCCTCCAGACGTGCAACAGGTGCATACACTTCATTGTAGTCAATACCTTCTATCTGACTGAAGCCTTGAACAACTAACCTTGCTTTGTTTCGGACAACAATCCCACGGTCGTCCTTCTTGCACTTAAACACCCAACGAGTTCCGATCTTCTTGTAGTGGTCGGGCCTATCAACCAATTTCCATACGCCCAACTTCTCGAACTGCTGAAGTTCTTCTTGCATGGCTTCCACCCAGGAATCATCTTTCAATGCCTCCTTCCAAGATCTAGGCTCTTCTTGGCTAACATAGCAGGCGAAAGACCAATCATTTTGTTGTCCCGATTCTCGTATCTCAGCATACAAGCCAGCATTTTCGTTATTTCTGATTTGATTCCTTGTCCTTACACCACTGAGAACATCACCTATAATATTCTGCTGAGGATGAATGTTATGAATTCGGGTTTCAGGAACTAGAGGAATTTCAACATTGGTCCTCAAGTTATTGATATTTAAATTCCCGATATCATTCTGAAGCTGTTGAGTTGTAGAAGATGATGCATTTTCTTCTTGGACAATTGGCGCAGACACTAGATCCGTTGCTTCTGAAGTACCTTGAACCGGACGCGGTGCTTCACCATCATTTGCATCAACATACTCCTCATCTTCCGATGACAAATTGTAATCGACAGCATCATTAAACACCTCATTTGAAACGAGATTGTTGACAGAAGAAGATGCTTGTGAGTCAACAATGATTGGGCGAACTAACTGAGAGCCAGTCGCATTCTCGCTTTCAGACAACATTTGAGCAATTGCATTGTCATCATCAAATGTCGGCAGATTGAATGAGTCGAAAAGACCATCATAATCGAACATCCATGGATCTCCAGAAGGCTTCGGTGGATTAGAATATCTTTGAACTTTTACAACACCCCACTCTTCAATCTTCTTGGTAGTCAGGTTCCATACTCGCAGATTAGGAGTAGCATACCCAAGGAAGTAACCTTCGATAGCTTTGGCACCAAACTTCCCGTCAGGCTCAATCATGGTACATGGTGCACCAAAAGGTTCTAGATATTCCAAGTCAGGAGTCTTCTTGTGTAGGAGTTCGAAACACGTTTTGCCATGTCTTTTCACTGTGAGAACCCTGTTTAACGTGTAGCAAGCCGAGGCAACAACTTCAGTCCAGAATCGAACTGGAAGCTGAGACTCAACCAACATGGTTCTTGCAGTCTCAATTAAGGTTCTGTTCTTTCTTTCAGCGACTCCGTTTTGTTGTGGCGTGTACCGAGTGCTGTATTCATGAAGGATTCCTTTTGCAGTGCAAAATTCATCCATAACCCTGTTTTTGAACTCGGTTCCGTTGTCGCTTCGAATTCGCCTCACCTTTAGATTATAAAGATTTTCCAACAAGGTGATCAAATTCTTTAGAATTTCTGGAGTCTCGCTCTTGTGGACCATGAAAGCAACCCATGAAAATCTTGAATAGTCATCAGTGACTACCAAGCAGAAAACCTCCCCGTGCACACTCTTGTGTTTGATTGGGCCGAAAAGGTCCATATGCAGACGTTCGAGTGGCATGTTTACAATGTTAACCTTCTTCAATGGATGAGATTTCTTGATCTGCTTCCCTTTCTGACACGGCACACAGACATCTTGAAGTTGAAAATTCTTCACATTGACACCTCTCACCAGATTGTTTTTAACAAGGTGATTCATTTTTCTGAGGTGAATATGACCCATCCGTCTGTGCCAAGAGATCGTCTCCTTTTCTGTGGCTTTTGAAATAAAGCAAGTAACTTGTTTGGACTTAGTTATTGCTTGGCTCATATCGAGGACATACAAATCATTAACTCTTGGTGCTGATAAGAGAATCCATTCTTCGGGAATCTTGAATCCTGGCTTCAGCACATAACAACCGGCATCATCAAAATGCACGGTGAACTTCTTGTCGCAGATCTGAGAAACACTCAGGAGATTGTGATCCAACTGTTGCACATAATTGATTTTGTCGAAACTCACAACTCCATTTGAGATCATTCCCTCGCCGGTGATATACCCTCCTTTGTCTCCAGCAAACGCGACATATCCTCCTCTTATACTTCGCACATCGAAAAGAAGACGATAGTCGCTCATCATGTGCCTGGAAGCCCCACTATCAACAATCCAATGACTATTAATAGTTCCTCCGAGAGCCGCCTGCACATGCAACTAACTTATCAGTTTGAGAGGGGGACCCAAGCCTTTGTGGACTTGGGTCGTCCTTGATCATCAAGGAAAGTGATTTCAATCACTTGATGATTAGGAAAAAGAACCTGTGGTGCTCCCCCTGATTGAATTACCTGCTTTTGCTTCCAAGCTGTTTGTCTTTTACCAGTATTTGAATTTATTGTTTTAGCATTTACTGGTTTTACAGTTTCAGGTTTTGCTTGTACAGGTTTTTATTCTTTGACCTCTGATTTTAAGGCCTTTTCAATTACCTTTTGATTCTTTTGCTTTAACTTCTTTTCCCTTTCTTTCAAGACACGTGGGTCTTGTTTCGGGGAAACTGATCGTTTTTGGTAATCGATTTCTTGGGGAGCACTCATTTTTGACTTCAGCTTTTGCACTTGTGGGCAATATCTTACAATATGCCCAACTGTGCCACATTCAAAACATGTTCTCCGCTCTACAAACTTCGGAGAAACATGTTGATGACCAGACGGAGAACCAGACAATGAACTTTGTGATCTAGACGTGCTTGGACCTAAATCACATCCGTTGGTGTGTTGGGTGTAATTATTCTGATCATTTCGTTTTAAATTTCTAACATGTTTTACAAAGTCAACGTTAGATTTATCCTGAAATGTTTCAAGTTTGTCTGAACCCGTGGATCCAACAAAGTTCATTTTCGGTTCTCGTTTCTTAACAGGAGCTCTTTTGTTTTGCACCTTTTGTTGTTGAACCTTAGGTTGCTCAACCTTTGATTGTTGAATTTTAGGTTGTGCGGCCTTAGGTTGAGTAGCCTTAGACTGTTCAACTTTAGGTTGTTAAACCTTTGGTTGTTCAGTCTTAGGCTGCTGAACTTTAGGTGCTTGAACATTCTTGTTCTGAGCCTTCTTTCCCTGTACCTTACCCTTTCCGGAGTTGACTTGTTGTTTTCGCTCAATTGGTAGTTTTTGGTTTCCGTATTGTTTTCTAATTTGTTCACACGGAATTGGATCACACTGAGTGACGGTAACTTTGCCACCTTTGTTCCCCAAAAATTTATCAGTGCATCCTTCAAAAATTTGCTCAATTAAATCTTGATTTACATTTTTAATTGGAAAATCTTTGTTAGAGTAGATTTTGCTATCTCCTTTGAGCGTGTACAACAAATTATTCCCTTCAAGGCTAGATACAATGGACTCCATTGCTTTTGACATTTCAGTCTTACTCGGTTTCACTGGCGGATCACACAAGATGTGATTCTCGATTGGAATATCTGTTGTAACCGAGTTAGACTGTTGTTTCACAATTTCTTCAGATTCATCGTCCGAAGAATCAGCATCCTCAACAATGGGAGGACTCTGTTCCTTAGCACACGATGAATCTGTCACATTCTCAGATTCTGATTGACCCGAGGATGATGTACCAGTTGTGAACCCGAGGCCTGCTGCAAAGTCATCTAGACCGAGTGGCACAGTAGGTTCAAAACGGGGCATATCCTCGTCATCAGGCAATTTGGAGTAATTGTGATTCATTGGGGGAGGACATGATTTGAATCCAATACATTTTGCATCCCCCTTTTTCTTTTGAACGTCAATAATGTGATCCAATACATAGCGGGAATTGGAATAGCTTTCCAGTTTCTGCTTAATTGTCTCACATTCACATTGAGCTGTTGCTAACTCTACCATTTGCTTTTCAATTGTGTCAATAAGATTATTGTTAGCATGTTGTTTTCGCAAAACAGCCTTTTGTAATTCTGAAACATCATGTCTTAATGACGCAATTGTTGCTTTAAATTCCTTTTCATTTCTGGTTAAAAACAAGTTAGCTTCGGTTGCTTTAGAAAGATCTACAATCAATTCTTGATTGTGTTTGTGTGTGATTTCAAACTGACTTTCCTTTTCAGCATATTTTAAACACTTTGCACATTCAATAGGAACAGAAATAGAGTCAGAATTAGTATCACATACCTGAGAAGTCTGACCTTCTACGTGAGCCATAAAGGCTGCATGAAAAGAAAAAGATCCATCTTCAGAGAAGAACTGAGCAAGCTTCTCGGAAGTTCCAGCAGATTTCTGGCAGAGGATAGATCTCCTCTTGCATAATGCTTCAGCTTCTGCCAAAAGCTCATCAACCTCCAAATCTAAAGCATCACTTGATAAATCACCAGCATCAAGTGATTCCCCATCCATGCTCCCACTATAACCCGAACTATCTTCATCTTCTGAAGATTCACTGGCAGACACGGGTTCTACTACCTTCTCAATCACTTTAGCATAACATGCTGTTCCACCATTTCCTCCTTCTCCAAGCTGAAGGTTCCAGTTGCAGATTTCATCAGCTTGAACAACCAATCCTCTGTGGGAATTAGTGTTTGTGGATCCAGATGCATTTCCTCCAACGGGAACTATTGATCTGACAGAATTGTTGTTCAGTTGCTGTTGTGGCTGTCCTTGATTCCTGAAGGGATTCTGATTTCCTTGCTTAGGTGGCTTCTGACATTCCCGCTTGAAGTGACCCTTTTCACCACAATTGAAGCAAGTGACAGCATTCTTATCAAAACCATACTTGGTGTTGTTGTTGCTATCCAAGTTGGTTCTCCCCGTCCTTTCCATAAACTCCTTTGCTCTTCGAATTGCACTAGCAAGCGTCCATTTGATATCCATCATTTCAAACTCTTCTCTATCCACTTGCTGATAATCTTCATTGGTTAGATTGATATTCCCAATCTGACCTGCGACTAATCCACAATAAGCACTAACCAAGGTATTCAACATCTCCATATGCTCCTTGGCTATTTCGACAGTGACTTTGGAAAAGTTGGAAGTGTCTAATCTGACTGTGTTCGGATTGGAAGTGGCTTGAAAGTTTGAAGAGCTTCCATAAAACCCTTGCTGTTGCGGTTGTTGCTGCTGAGCTCTGCTTGGGTCTAAGAAAGGCGGTGGTGTGAATTGCTGAGCTGTCGGTTGCACATACTGTTGTTGAGAAGAAGAATCTGGTCTTGAAAACATCGTGTATGCTGAAGGATCAAACTGATTTGTTGTGGAAGGTCCGGTGTTTGAGATGAAAGCTGTTTGAAGCTTCACGTGTTGAGAGGCTGGTTTTTCTCCACTGATACCTCCTGCAATCCCATAGTACATATCTGGATTTTGAGGAGTTAGTGTTCTTTTTGCCTTAAGCTTTTCTTCTACATCCTTGTTCTCCAATTTTTGAATTAACTCATAAACGGTGATTGTGTCTAGAACACCATTCTGTTTGAGAATTTCAAGAAAACTGCTCCACTTTGCTGGTAAGCTATCAGCGAATCTCTGCACCATTTCTTGTGGAGTGGCAGTGACTCTAAAAGCAAACATCTCGCTCAACAAGTGATGGAACCTTGTAGATAACTCTGCCAAAGTCTCATTCTCCATACACGTGAATCCTTCAAACTCTTTCTTCAGTAATTCTTGCTTGATCTTTCTAGATTGAGCATTTCCTTCACATCGTAACGTGAGCATATCCCACAAGCTTTTAGTAGTCGTGCAGTAAACAAACTGGTGGTAAATGTCTCTGTGAAGAGCTTGTGTGAGAATCATGAATGCTTTCTTTTCTTTCCAAATCATTGTCAAATGCGGTGAAGAAGCACATCCATAGATCTTGACCTTGCCCCTGAACATAAGTTCTCAGCCTTTCTTTCCACCGTCCCCAATCATTGATGTGATTTAGCTTTGGCGGTTTTGTGCTTGTACCAGTTTCACTGTCGTTCTGCATCATTGCTTGAATGCTGCTGCTTTGATTTGTGACCAATGCCCATTGATTTGCAGTTATCATTGCAGCTTGAGGTGGGGTAATAGCCCGCATCCATGCAGTTTGTCGAAATCTGACGCAGATTGCGTAGCTGATGATTGTGGAGTCAAAGTAGTTTGAGTCCACGCGGTTGGATCCCACTGACCGTTTGTTCCCATTTTATAAAAATTAATATATTAAGTGAAAATTGATTTAAAATTTGAAAAACAAGTTTTCCCCTTTTTAAAAATTTAATTTTCACAAACTATGTTAATATCTCTAATGAAAACAACCAGCCGAAGGATCCCTGATCGAAAGACCTGAAAAACACAAACTTGTTAAACTTAAACAGACTAGGATCGAAGGATCAATACTTGTTCGAAGGATCAACAGTGTTCGAAAGATCACTGTTGAATTTCGAACAATGATTTCGAAAGATTCTCCAATCGAAGGATCCTTATCTTTCGAATAAGAACTATAGATCGAAAGATATATCCTTCGAAAAGATTCCTTGGATCGAAGGATAAGTCACAGACTTCGAAGGATGTTCGAAGGATGATTATCTATCGAACTTCCTTTGATCGAAAGATGATCTTTCGACTTCGAAGGATATCCTTCGATCTGTACTGACACAGTTGACAAAAAGTGACAGGTTGGTGAAAAGGTGATTGGTTGGTAGAAAGCTTTCGGCAGAAGGTATGTTCAGACCATACATTCTACCAACCCAGGATTTGACCAATAAAATATTACTTAAAAAGGAAGGTTCTTATCCAGAAAACCGGTCACCGGAGTAAGCCGGAATTTGGCCGGAAATTACCAAACTTCTTAAAAACAAGTTTTTAAGTTACCCAACCCGTCCTTTAACACACCCGATTAGTTTAGAACACGTTTTTACGTCATGAGATGCGAGAAAAACACTAAAAACGGGTGCTAAACCATGTGAGTTTTTGTCCAAACACTCCAAAGTCTTGTATAAACTCAGTTTTTAACAAGGAAAAGAGCCACAGCTCTGATACCACTTGTAGGTCCCTCGGAGGTTGAGGTTAAACCTTATCCTTGTTATGTTTAACACACTAGCAAGTGTGGAATCCAAGCTAGAATGCAAACCGGTAGTTTATATGAGAACACAAGCTACAAAGAGAAAGGTAGACACACGAGATATCAAAGTTTTCTCTTGTATTTCAGTGGACACGGTTACAGCCCTTGACCAAACAGAAAATACGCTCTCTACAAGACTAAGTTCACTCACATACTAAAGTGAACACATTACATGAGTATATATACCCATCACAGATTGTCTGGTCGAAGGATCAGATAGACTGATCGAAAGATCATCTATCGATCTGAAACCTACCGAAGGATCCACATATACCTCGAAGGATGATATCCTTCGAGGTCCATATATATCCATCGAAGGTTTATCCTTCGAGCTCATCGAAGGATATAAACAATCCTTCGATGACTCATCCTTCGACACAAACATATTACATACATGTTCTAACTGTTTGGCCAAGTCAAACCAGGAGGATGGTTGACTTGGTCAAACTTACATCAAACACACATATTAACAAACATAAGACGTAAACAAGACTAACAAAAGACATCGTTTTATATCATGACAAAATACAGACAAAGTACAGACACAAGTGCACCAACAAAAACTCGAGTCAGTATTCGAGATGTGTGAATGCCCTGAGGCTCGCAGGGTCAAGTACGCCACTGGTACTTTGGAAGGGATTGCGCTAACTTGGTGGAACGCGCAAGTTCAGATTTTAGGGCTGGCAGCTGCTAACGCCACCCCTTGGAACGATTTTAAGGAACTGATCAAGCGAGAATACTGCACGCGTGATGACATCCACAAGTTGGAAGTTGAGCTTTATCATTTGAAAATGACAGGGTCAGAAATCGAAGCTTACACGAAACGGTCGAACGAACTGGCCATCTTGTGTCCAACTATGGTGGACCCTCCAATGAAGCACATTGAGTTGTACCTCAAAGGTCTAGCGCCAGAAATCCAGAGCCACGTGACATCGGCTAATCTCGACAACATCCAGGATATTCAGCGACTCGCTCATCGTCTCACTGATCAGGCAGTGGATCAGGACAAGCTACCGAAACGTATCAGCACTACTACTGCTACCACATCAGCCGCTACTCCTGCTACCTCCAGTGACAACAAAAGAAAGTGGGAAGGGGATTCTAGCAAAGGTTCAGCAACAGTTCAGTCTCAGGCTCAGCAGCAGAAGACTGACCACTACCAGAGTCCTAGTCAGCAGTTTTCTGGTAGTCGTGGGCAAAGAAGGTATCAAGGAAATCTCCCAAAGTGCCACAACTGTAACAGGCACCACAGCGGCCAGTGCAACAAGGGTCGTTGCCAAAGGTGTCTCAAGATGGGCCACGAGGCCAAGGACTGTAGGAGCCCACGGCCTGCGAATCAGAACCAGCAACCGCAACTACCAGCTCCACAGAACCAGCAACAGCAGCAACAGCGAGGCAACAGGGGATGCTTTCAGTGTGGTGCTGAAGGCCATTTCAAACGTGATTGCCCTCAATTGAACCAGAACCAGAATCGCAACAACAACAATCAGGGCAACGGAAACAACAATGGTGGGAACTGTTGGTGCATTTCATCTGTTGACTTCGTCTTGGATCGAGTCATTGTATTAGAATGTTAGATCAGGGCACGTTGTACAAGAGAATAGGATATCGTATGAGAATTTAGAGATAGGTTCGCTTTTAGGGCATGTTAGATTCGCTGATATGTCATGTGGTATGGTCCGCTTATGTGTACAAAGATGGTTCGCTTATGAGAACATGTTCTTTGGGGCGGACCTAAAGCACTATATATAGCCACAAAAGCGATTCAATTGTAACGTTTTGCCGAAACTCGTACCGAGGTGCTGCCGGATCGAGATTGTACCAGAATCTGTTATATATCTATAGAAAAGGTGTTTAAAGTGATATTCAAGTTGTTCCTGAGTCAAATACTTGTTTTCCGCACCTGTATTTGATAGAATTACCTCTGAACGACTCGTTCGGGTCGCCAAATGATCCTACAAGTGGTATCAGAGCTTCAGGAGGAGGAGTTCTACAGAGAATAGCTGAGATTCTTCTAAATTTCTGTTTTCTACACCTTCTTTTCTGTTTCAGACATTTCCATTGGTCGAAATCGGCTCAAAATCTCAGGGATTGTGCGCAACTACACAGAGACAAACCCTTGAAAGTTTGGTGTCAAAATTCGAAGTATAAGTGGGTCAAAAACAGGTCCGATTGAGATCCGCTTTTACGGTTCGCTCGAACTGCTGATCCGCTCCAACGATCTGTCTGGTCCGCTCGAACAGACATCAACTGGTCCGCTTTTGCAACACTTTCTGGTCCGCTCTCAGAATCACTTTCTGGTTCGCTGATAAAGACATATCGGGTCCGCTTTTCTGAAACAAAGGGAGATTCGCTTTTGTGTCACTCTGCAATCTGGTTCGCTCATTCAGTCTTGTCTGGTCTGCTCATTTGTAATTCGATAGATCCGCTCCAGTGAACTAACTTGGTTCGCTTTTGTATTCATTGTCAATCAACTGGTTCGCTTTTACGGCTGTTATAGAAACTTTTGAAAATTTTGAAAATGGACGAGGATTTCTACAACGCATTCGCTACTCCAAGTACCCCAATCACTGTTGTTCAAACCACAATGCTCGAAAACGAAACAGGGACGATGCAAAAGCCCCCCAAACTAATGAACATAGAGGAATTTAAAGGTTGGGAAGGTCGGTTTGAGAATTGGGTGCAAGCGAATTATCTTAACGCTTGGGAATGCGTAGAAACAAAGTATGTTCGACCATTGAACGATGATGAAGAACCCGTTCCATTCAAAGATTTAACTGCTGATGCTCGGAAGAAGTACAAAGATGAGAAAATGATGCTAAGTCTTCTTCCACAAGCAGTGAAAGAGGATATCATGGTTCTTCTACAGCACAATGGAACTTCATATTCGATTTGGAAAGCTTTGCGATCGAAGTTTAGAGGAAGTAAGGAGATGGTTAAGAGTAAAAAATCACTTCTGAAAAAAGAATTAGATTTGTTTCGTGGGTTAAAAAATGAGAGTACGAGAGAGATTATTGAACGTTATTGTAATCTGCTTGCAAATATGAAAAGATTAAGTATTGAGAAGAGTACTGATGAGCTGATTAAGAAGCTTGCTGATGCATTGCCTTATGAGACGTGGGGCACATACTTAATGATGCTCAGAAACAAGAAAGGTTTTAGCAATCTGACTCTCAGTAAGTTCATCGAAAAGATAGAGGCTCAGGAGATGGAACAGAGAAAAGTGATCAGAATGAAAGATTTCGATGGTGAACAGGACATCGGGCTGTATTATAAGGCTGGGGTTAATGAGAAAAAATCTTCAAATTTATCTCCAAAGGTTGAAACTGCCTACAGTGCCAAGAACTCATCTGGAAGTCCATCATCGGGGTCCAACAGCAAAACCAGCTTTACTTCATTTTCATCATATGATCCAAACATTTCTGCAACTAAAAATGGAAGAAAATTACAGTGCAACATAGTGTTAAATCTTGAAAACGATCAAGATTATTCTGAGGAAGTTGCCAAAAACCAAATGTCTTTATTAGGAATGGTTTTGGAATCTTACACTTGTTTTGTTGCAGGTCGTATCAGGAATCCAATGTTAACCAAAGAAGATTACGATCAGATAGATGCTGAAGAAATGGAGCTGATGGACATAAAGTGGTGTCTGGCTAGTGTTTTACGGAGAGCTGAGAAGTTCAAACAAATCACGGGGAGAGATGATCTTCGTGATGCGAATGTCTCTACTTTAGGTTTTGACAAATCTAAAGTTACTTGTTTTCGGTGCAGGGAAAAAGGACACTTCAAGAGAGAGTGCACAAACCGTGAAGCAAGTGGAGCTCAAAATCCGTTCAACAACAACAATGATTATTATCGAAAAGCCATCTATCACCAAGTTGGTCAATCATCTCAACAACAAAAAAATCAAGCTCAAACTGCACATGGAAGGGATGTGATTGAAGATTCAGGAAAGAGGGCATGTGTGGTAAATCAAGACGGAAAGCAGTCGTTTAACTGGGATAAATATATTCCAGATAATAGAAAAGCTTGTTTGATTGATCAAGAAGATGAAAAGCTAGCAGAGGGTTTTAGCTGGGCAAATTTCACTTGGGATGATTACATTCCTGATCAAACTACAGTTTACACTGCTTTTACAGCAAAGATTGTAGATGATAGTGATGATGATACAGAGTATTGGGCTAGAAAATATAGAGAAGATATGAAGTTGGTTGCTGAGAGTGATAGTGAAGATGAAAAAGTCAAGAAGAAGAAAAAGAAGATCAAAACGCCGGTGAGTAGTGATGATGAAGAGGTGCCGGTGGTGAGAAGGCAAAAGGTGACAGAAGTGCCTAAGTTTAAAGTTGAAGAACAAGTTGATGCAAAAGAAGTTCCTGTAAAGCGTGAAAATTGTGAAGCTGTGAAGAAGCAGAATAGCACTTTGATTTACAACTTGAACAGTCTGAAGGAGTCGTATGATGTGCTGAACAAGACAATGAATCAGTACAATCAAACTAGTGAAGAGCAAGCTGTTGCTATGAAGACACTTCAGGGAGCGTTTATGACAAAACAAAAAGTTGTAAACAATTACATTGAAAAGTGTGCTGCTTTAGAACAGAAGCTTGAGCTGCAACGAATTGAAACGAAAAGAGTTAATCGTTTATTAAAAAGTTACTCATGTACTTCCTATGTGATTGACAGGATTTATCCTACGGTTGAGAGCATGAAGGTATGGGAAGAAGATGAGATAACTGAAGAAAAAGCAGCTGGAGTTGTTGCTGGTGAAAAGATTGCTGACAAGAAGAAGGGTGATCAGAAAAAGGACACTGAAAAGGCTTCATCTGGTAAGAAGAAAGGTGTCAGTTACAATAAGTGTCCACCCCCGCTGGAAAATGGATATTTGCCCAGATATCCAAACGATGAAAGAGTCAAAAAGGCCACAAATTTACAGTGGGAGTCAGAGTCGTCGGTCAATCTTCCAGAAAGTATTGATGTTGTGTTTACATCATCTGACACTGATCAACAGTCTCAATTAATGAAGAAAGTCGTGGATCATGTGTTAGAGAGTGATGATGTGGAAGAGTCAAAGTCTGGGTCATGCACACAGAGTCAAACAGAAAAACAGGGCAAATTGGTTTATGATAGAAAGTTTTTATTGTCAAAATCTAATTTGGATGATGGATTATTTAAAGTGGCGTACACTTTGAATAATTCTGACAAATTATATTCTGATGAAGAGTTTCCAATAAGAGGTGTTAAAACTGAACTGATTAAAAAGGTTTTCATACTCACAGAAATCAATATTTCTGAAATAAAAGGCTTATGTCTTATTGATAAACCTAAACCTTACACTTCAAGAGTTCAACAAAGATTAAACAAGAAAAAGGATTACGGTTTTAGTTCTGGTTTCCAAAAGAAATCAAACCATAACGGTAATTTCAAAAAGAAAGGTCTTGGTTTTACTCCTACAGAAAAACAGAAAAATGAAAAATATGTTCGTGATTTTAAATCAAAAATGTCATTTGTTTCAGGTACATCAACTGATGGAGAAGAAAAGACAAGTTTCTGGAGAGAATCAAATAAAGAGTTTCTTGTGAAGAAACAAGACGAACAGAAGCGAGTTACAAGAACCTGTTACTGATGCAACACTGTTGGACACATTGCAAAAGATTGTTCGAATGCGATACAATCAAAACAGGGAGTATTTCGTAAAATCAAAGAGAAAGTGTTTGCATTCGAATCACCACTTGATAGAACAAAACTGTTTAAAGATTCTATTTTTGAAATTGGTGAGAGTTTGAACAAGTTTTACAAGAAAAGAGCAAAATCTGACAACCAGAAATGGGTTGTTAAGAGTATTGGTGAAAGCTCTAGCGATGATTCTAATAGGTCGAAATCAGAGGAGCTAACTTCAGGCGATGAAACTGATTCCACAAAGTCAGTTGAGCCACAAATTGTTTCAAAATGTGAAGCTGATGTAAAAATTGATAACTCAGTTCCGATTGTTAATGATGAGGAGTTTCCATTACTTCGGGCTGAGAATTATAAAAAGAAAATTGGTAAAGTTGAAATTTCTAACCAATTTTATCATGATGAACAGGAATTTGATGCTGAGAAGGTTTTTAACCCCAAGGTAAAACACATCTTTGGCAAAATGATTGATCGAAAAGTCAAAGGGGTTAAGGAATTTTATGAGAAGAAAACAAAGAAAGAAAAGGTTGAACCATCCCTGGTTTGTGACTGGGATGGTACATATTATGTACAGTAAGTCTCAGGACTTGCCGGAGCTCCCAGGTTGGTAAGCGTGGAGCATGAATCGACATCTTTCTTGAATTTTATTCGGTAACGTCAATCATACAATCGGTAAAGAGGTTTGTTTATGTTTGTTGGTTATAATTACAAGTGGTTAGATGATTTGATTGCATATGGTAAATCAAGGACATTAAGTTGTACTTGTATTTTCCTACATCTGATTGGAAGACAAGATGATGAACCACATCCCCGAACATTTGTTTGATAAATCTACAAGTGGTAAAATCAATCAAACTTATTTTCCGGAAAAACCATTTTGATTAAAACAAACTTAAGTGTTTTGAAATCTAAATGGGAAAATAATTTGTTGATAGGGGGAGTTCCGATTGTTTATTCCTAGTGAATGGCGATTTGAGGTGATTTGATATCGGTTGTCATGTTTCTGTACAGTTTGTTTTCATATTTTCGTTAATGTGTTTGTATTTTAGGGGGAGTAAGAAAATTTCAGAAAATCCAAAAACATTAGAAAAATTTGAAAAAGCCAAAAACATGATAAAATCAAAAATGAGTTTTTGTTGCGAAAAAGAGGAAATGATAGTACATCAGTGGACTATCACAACATGCTAAAGAATTGGAAAGTCAAAATGTGATAAACGATCTTACTGCGGATGTGTCAGTAGATTTTCGCACATTTAGTAAATTGAAACGAGATATAAACCTAAATCAAACTTGCTTGATTCGTGGGTAACTATTCTTGAATATATGGGTAACCCTCGAAATCTTGTTTGAAAGGTCTCATATTCTGAGATACTAGGTCTTTATACTCAGTGATATCTGGGGTATTATCCCGGGACTTCTGCTGTATGGAAGTACTAACCTAGTCCCCGGATAATGCTTTTCGCAATATGCTTGAAATATAGCATCGCCCTCAGCAAGCTGATGAAACAATAAAATTGATAGTCGCTGCTGTTGTAATCAAAAGATCCTCTAAAGGGGACCCACCAAAAGTCGAAGCCGTCATCTCTCTGCGTATACGGAAGTATCGACCTGAGCTCTCACGGCCCTCGCACAAAACCCCTTTACAGATATCATCTGTGGTATACTCACCTGTAAGACTGAATATTTGGGATCTGGATACAGGAGTATATTCGAGTGGAGTGATACACAATTAAGTTTAAGTCTCTAAATCATTAATATCGTATCTCGAATCAATTGAAGTCTGTGTGAAAATTTAAGTGGACAAACATACTGATAATCTTGGTAAATTGTTTAGAACTGAGAATGTTTAAAGCTTAACGGTGTTAGTGATTTGTCTTAAAACTGATATGATCCTCTTGCACGAGCTCACAAAAATATTGTCTGTAAACAGTTTATTTCTGTCTTTTATTTTCTTTCAGAAAAATCTAAAAAGATTTTTGATGTGTTTTAGCATAAATTTTTGAAAAGTCAAAAAGATTTTTGACAACTGATGTTGAAAAGCTGATTTTCAAAATTCAAAGTGCTAAACATGATGAGCAATATTTAAGGGGGAGTGTGTGTGTGAAATTAAAAATGTTTTCATAATCAAACCTTTTCAAGTGGTTCATCATACAGATAGAGAATTGAGAGGGAATTAAATGTTGGTGCACATGAGAGAGTCTGAGTTGGTGCATGTTTATATGCTTAAATGTTGTCATAAATCTTATGTTTGTGGTAGAGTTTATGCAGAAAAGTCAACATCTGAGAGAGAATATGTAACATTTGGGGGGGAGTACAAGTTGGACTTGATAAGCTTAAAAGTTGTCAATCTCATTGAGAGGGGGAGTCTGTTGATGAGAAGAGAAAGAGATGAAGATAGAGAGAAAAGCCCAGTGACTGATCAAGACAGAAGATTGAAGACAGTGTGGAGACTCGATGGCACTCCGTCAACATCTGAGGGGGAGTCTGTTGGTGCATTTCATCTGTTGACTTCGTCTTGGATCGAGTCATTGTATTAGAATGTTAGATCAGGGCACGTTGTACGAGAGAATAGGATATTGTATGAGAATTTAGAAATAGGTTCACTTTTAGGGCATGTTAGATTCGCTGATATGTCATGTGGTATGGTCCGCTTATGTGTACAAAGATGGTTCGCTTGTGCGAACATGTTCTTTGGGGCGGACCTAAAGCACTATATATAGCCACAAAAGCGATTCAATTGTAACGTTTTGCCGAAACTCGTACCGAGGTGCTGCCGGATCGAGATTGTACCAGAATCTGTTATATATCAATAGAAAAGGTGTTTAAAGTGATATTCAAGTTGTTCCTGAGTCAAATACTTGTTTTCCGCACCTGTATTTGATAGAATTACCTCTGAACGACTTGGTCGGGTCGCCAAATGATCCTACAGGAACAACAACGGCAACGAAGCTAGGGGTCGTGCTTTCGTGCTGGGTCAGGGTGACGCAAGGAACGATCCTAACGTAGTTATGGGTAAGTTCCTTCTTGACGACTTTTACGTTACTGTTTTGTTTGATTCGGGTGCGGATACAAGTTATATGTCTTTGAAAGTTAGCCAACTGTTAAAACGTACACCCACACTCCTAAACACCAAGCATGATGTAGAATTAGCTAACGCTAAGAGTCTAGAGGCCACGCACATAGTTCAGGGTTGTAATCTTATCCTCGCGGGTCAGACTTTCTCCATCGATCTCATTCCCATAGTTTTGGGTAGTTTCGACATCGTCATTGGTATGGACTGGTTATCTCAACATCACGCAGAGATCTTGTGCAAAGAGAAGATTGTTCGCATCCCTCGTTCCGGTCAGGAACCTCTCGAAGTTCAAGGCGACAAGAGTGGTGTTGTGGTTGGCATCATCTCCTTTCTAAAGGCTCAGAAGTGTTTACGTAAGGGCCACACTGCCATTCTGGCACTTGTCACCGATGCATCAACAAAGGAAAAGAAATTGGAAGACATTCCAATAGTTCGCGATTTTCCTCAGGTGTTCCCTGAAGATTTACCTGGTCTACCGCCTCATCGCCAGGTCGAGTTTCAAATCGAGCTAGCACCGGGAGCAGCACCGATAGCACGTGCACCGTATCGATTAGCTCCATCAGAGTTAGAAGAACTCTCTACGCAACTACAAGAGCTCTTGGAGAAGGGCTTTATTCGTCCTAGCTCTTCGCCTTGGGGAGCCCCAGTTTTATTCGTGAAAAAGAAGGACGGTACATTCAGGATGTGCATAGACTACCGGGAACTCAACAAGGTGACGGTGAAGAACCGTTATCCTCTTCCGCGTATTGACAACTTATTCAACCAGTTGCAAGGGTCGAGCTACTACTCCAAGATAGACTTGAGGTCAGGTTACCATCAGCTGAGAGTCCGGGATGAGGACGTCTCCAAAACAGCATTCAGAACTTGCTACGGCCACTACGAGTTCCTAGTCATGCCATTCGGGTTAACGAACGCACCGGAAGTCTTTATGGACCTTATGAACAGGGTGTGCAAACCGTACTTAGACAAGTTTGTGATTGTATTCATTGACGACTTGCTGATCTACTCCAAGAGTCAGGAGGAACACGAGTAGCACTTACGGCTTATCTTGGAACTTCTACGAAACGAACAGTTGTACGCCAAATTTTCAAAATGTGACTTCTGGCTTCGTGAAGTCCATTTTCTAGGCCATGTGGTAAACAAGGATGGGATCCATGTTGATCCATCCAAGGTAGATTCGATCAGGAACTGGCCTGCACCGCGTACACCAACGGAAATACGCCAATTCTTGGGATTGGCGGGTTATTACAGGCGATTCATTAAGGATTTCTCAAAGATTGCATAGCCACTTAAGCTACTGACACAGAAGGGTGTCACTTACCGTTGGGGTAATACTCAGGAAACCGCTTTTCAGCACTTAAAGGATAGACTTTGCAGTGCACCTATCCTCTCATTGCCAGAGGGCACGGACGATTTCGTGGTTTATTATGATGCATCCATTCAGGGTCTTGGATGTGTGTTAATGCAGCGCGACAAGGTCATTGCTTACGCTTCACGCCAACTTAAAGTTCATGAACGGAACTACACGACGCACGATTTAGAGCTGGGAGCTGTTGTTTTCGCGCTTAAGATATGGCGACACTACCTGTACGGTACCAAGTGCACTATTTACACCGATCACAGGAGTCTTGAGCATATCCTTGAGCAAAAGGATTTGAACATGCGTCAACGAAGATGGGTCAAATTTTGAATGATTATGAATGCGCCATCAAGTACCATCCAGGCAAAGCCAATGTTGTGGTTGACGCTCTCAGTCGAAAAGATACTACACCTAAGTGCGTACGAGCATTGTAGCTCACCATTCAGTCCAGTCTTCCTACACAGATACGAGATGCTCAGGTAGAAGCATTGAAACCAGAAAACGTAAGGGCTGAAGCCTTACGAGGCTCGAGGCAACGATTGGAACAGAAGGAAGACGGCGCCTACTATGTAACAGGGCGTATTTGGGTCCCACCATATGGCGGTTTACGAGAACTCGTGATGGATGAAGCACACAAGTCTTGCTACTCGGTACATCCAGGGTCGGATAAAATGTACCACGATATCAGGACGACGTATTGGTGGCCAAGCATGAAGGCCCACATCGCTACCTATGTCAGCATGTGCTTGACCTGTGCAAGAGTCAAGGCAGAGTATCAGAAACCAGCAGGTCTACTCCAGCAACCAAAGATACCACAGTGGAAATGGGAGGAAATTTCCATGGATTTCGTTACTGGCCTGCCTAGGTCCCAGCGTGGGAAAGATACGATTTGGGTGATCGTGGATCGACTCACCAAGTCTGCTCATTTCCTGGCGATCAAAGAAATAGACAAGTTTTCTACACTAGCAGACATATACTTGAAGGAAGTAGTCTCAAGGCACGGGGTGCCCACCTCTATCATTTCGGATCGTGATGCACGATTCACTTCAGAACTATGGCAAGCAATGCACAAAGCTTTTGGCTCACAGCTAGACATGAGCACAACATACCACCCTCAGACGGATGGACAGTCTGAACGCACGATACAAACTCTAGAAGACATGCTTCGGGCATGTGTTATCGATTTCGGCAACAGCTGGGAAAAACATCTCCCTTTGGTGGAGTTCTCGTACAATAACAGTTACCACACCAGCATCCAAGCCTCTCCATTCGAGGCATTGTACGGGCGCAAATGCCGGTCACCTCTCTGTTGGACAGAGGTGGGGGGATAGTCAGATCACGGGTCCAGAACTTATAGTGGACACCATGGAAAAGATTGCACAGATACGACAACGCATGGCGGCAGCTCGCGACCGTCAGAAAAGCTACGCGGATAAGCGTAGGAAGCCATTGGAATTTCAGGTCGGGGACTGGGTTTTACTCAAAGTCTCACCCTGGAAGGGTGTGGTCCGTTTTGGCAAACGGGGCAAGCTCAATCCGCGGTATGTCGGACTGTTCGAGATCATAGAAAGAATAGGCAAAGTAGCCTACAGACTAAACCTACCAGCTGAACTCGGTGCAGTTCACAACGTTTTTCACGTGTCGAATCTGAAGAAGTGCCTGTCAGATGAGACCCTCATAGTTCCTCTGAAGGAACTCACTATCGACGAGCAGTTCCGATTCGTCGAGGAACCAGTAGAAATCACGGACCGGGATGTTAAGGTCCTCAAGAACAAGAGAATCCCTCTTGTTCGAGTTCGTTGGAACTCCTGTCGTGGCCCAGAGTTCACCTGGGAACGAGAAGATCAGATGAAAGAAAAGTACCCCCAGTTATTCACGAACAGTATAACCACTACTGAGGCTGAAGCTACCACAGAATTTTGGGACGAAATTCCAGATCAACGGGGGGAGGATGTGACACCCCAGGAAAACCAGTAAACGATACAACTTACCTAGCTTCCTCAGTGAGTACGTACCAAATTTCGGGACGAAATTTCTTTCAAGTTGGGGATAATGTGACAACTCGTATTTTAGAACCGTCTCTTGTAATAGGTGTTAACTCGTATGAACGTTACGTGATTAGTTGATGTGTGATTTCGTTGAATATTATGTTTTTGTTATGCTATGTGTTACGTGTTATTAAACTGGGCCGCACACCCTGTCCCTCGCCACACTATTCTCGGCCCACTATGCATGACTCGAGACCAAGAGGGCAACCCGTGTAAAGGGTTCGGCCCACTCTCCCTCTCTACACATAACACTAGGAGTAGGGGTAAACTCCTCACACTTGCAAAACACTTTTCACACACAAACCCTAGGAGCCCTATCTCTCTCTCTCTCGTTTTCTCTTGGAACCGGACGACAGCCCTCACCCGAAACCAACCATCTCATGCAATCTAGGCTTCTCGGTTTTCTGGTTAGTGTTAATTCTTGATTGCTTGCTATGTTTGATGGCATGTTACGAACTAGGGTTTCATGCTAGTGATGTTTATTGATGATATTATGTATTCGGTACATGTGTTTTAGACGATATACAAGTATCCTTGATTTAGGTGTTGCATGATGAACAATACTATATTGTATGATTATGTTCTTGTGGATCGAATTGTAGTGATGATATGTCCGAGTGTATGCTAGATATCAAAGACACAAATCTGTTAACATGTTGTGGTTGATGATCATGTTAGGGTTCATGAGATTGATTAGAATATGCCTTGTTCAATCGATTGTATGTTAATTGGATAGTTGGAAAGTTGTTAATTGATGATAATGGTAATATGAATGTGCATGATTGCCGAGTAATTGTTGATTTGATCTGTTTTGAAACTGCCAAAGTTGTTTGTAATTGTTACGGAGATAATGGACTACAATTAAGGAAATTTTGTTACACCTCTGATCTCGACAAGGGTTGCGAGTCGAGAACCCCCTAGTCTCGACTCGAGACCACAACACCGACACAAACAGCACAATACGAGACCACGGTTGCGGGTCCGGTTGCGACTCGAGACCGTGAAGTCTTGATTAGTACATGATGACCCGAGACCTCCTTGTTGAGACTCGAGACCTGGAGGCCAGCACAACTCGAGACCGCCTAGTCTCGACTCGAGACCTCTAGTCTCGACTCGAGACCGGGAACACGTGCACATTGTTTTGGACCCTGCACACTGTTACGAGCCCAACCATTTGGGCCGCATACTTGGACTTGTTTGCATGACTATACTGTTGTTGAACTGCCAAGATCGTTATTTGTGTACAATACGTGTAGAATATACGTGCACTACTTGAATATGAACCTGACTTGTATGGTAACCATGGTAGGACATGGTTGACCACCCTATAGCTTGATTGACTTTCTGTGTATCTGCCGAGCAAACCAAGGTGAGTTCACACAGCCAAGGCATGGGATTCCCGGGTTGGGAATGGGTTGGAAGGTTTGAAATGGATAATTACTCGTACTTACGTTATTGCTAGACTATATACCATCTTCCTCAGGTTAGTCAGGACACTTACGTAAAACCTACGTAAATTAGTATCTACCACTGTCTCCCAGGTCGGGAGGACACTTACGTAAAACCTACGTAAACTCATACCTACTACTGTCTTCCGGGTCGGAAGGACACTTACGTAAAACCTACGTAAACCCCACGCGTACCACTGTCCTCGGGGAAGGGCACTCACGTAAAACCTACGTGACCTTGTACGTATTCCTGTTCTCGGGCTAAGAAGAACACATGGTTGCAAATAGTCTAGTAAATATTAATATGGGAAGCCCCCACTAGTAGTACATACATACATGGGAAGCCCCCACTAAATGAACAGACGTTTTGCTATTACGAACTTACTTTCTGTGTACTCGCTCAACTAGTTGTTGACTCTCTGCTGCATGCCTTGCAGGACCTTAGGTACTTATGGAGCTTGCACAGGGAGGAGCAGGTCGTTGTGGGACATGGATCGTGGATGCCATGTTAATCGTTTAAACAATTGAACTTATGATTTACATTGGGTTTACATACTTATGCTTCCGCTACTCAAATTATGTTTTGTTTGGTTTGAGCATCAATTGTATTGAATTGGGTTTTACAAACTACTTTAATTATTATACACTATGTTCAATATGATTGATGGCTTGATCCTGGTCATGTCACGCCTCCAAGCGGTGGTACTCCGCGTGTGGATTTTGGGGGTGTGACAGTTTTGTCTATAAGTTTAAGCTTAAGCCTAACATATCATTTCACCACTTAACCAACATCACTCCACTCTCTCCCTCTCTTTGAACTTTCGGCCGAAACCCCAAGCACCACCACCATCAATTTTCGATTTTGATCTTGCAAGTTCAAGTGCACACAAGTGTGGAGGATCGCGTACGAGGAAGCCCGGTGCACTCGGATTGTGAAGGACCTCACTACATTGCTTTTATCCACCCGATCTTCGACTAGTTTCTTCCCTAGCCTCGAGCTAGTAGTAAGTGACTCTAAACGACACTTTGATCTATTCTAAAGTGGTTAAAACGAACTTTGTCGGTTAAAAATCATGAACATGCAAGATGATATACTAAAAGTTTATAAAAGTGATAAATATGTTGGATAAAAGCTATGAAGTTGTGTATAACTTGCAAGACTTGTTTTATTTTGATTATTTAGTGTTGATCTATGATTGTAGTAGCTCGGATCGTCATCTAACCCGGCTAAGTCATGTCCATGTAACATGACCTAGATTATGTTTTAGTGTGAAAGGGGTTAAATGATGAACACTACTACACATTAAGCATGAACTTGTGTAAAATCAATCTTTCTTATGAAATAGAGTTGTAAACTAGTAGATCTACGGATCTACAAGTGGTATTTTCAAAGGACCAAGCGTCAAAAGAAATCATATTTTCTAAACCGGGTTTTACATGAACAAGAGTGATTTTTGTAAACACACAAGTGTATGGACGCTTGTATAACACAAAGTTTTGACAAAAGAACTATTTTTGTAAATGTTGACAAGAAGTTGTAAAGATGTAACTTCTTTAAAAACGAGACTTTCAAGAAACCGAATTGATTTATAAAAAGGTCTACTAAAAATATGGGGAAATTACTACATATTTTAGATAAACCACAAGTTCATGTATTCTTGCGATTTATATCTATTTTGACTAGTTTGATGGTTTGAATATTGTTTGTCAATGTTGGGAACATTGTTGATTTGAATTATAAAAGAAAATGATACGCTTGAAAGCGTGGCCACCTCCAGTTACAGGGGAAACTCTGGCGAAATTTTTCCAAAAACCTAACACTTGGAAATATTTTCACCACAAGTGTTATAAATATGTTTCTAACTTGTTTTCAAAAATGTAAATTTCGCCACGATTTTATTTACAACATTTCTAAGTGTCGGAGGTGGGATTTTCACAAAATAAAACTTGATAAATATATATTTAGTATATATATTTTCATAACAACACTTGTGAGATTTTTACGATTATTTTGTGAACTATACAAATATTATTTTTAGGGTAAAAATAATATAACCAGATGTTAACGATTCCAAAATAATGCGAACGCCTTCACCATAAATAATTAAGTTACAACGGTATTATTATTACCACCCGATCTTTAAACGTAACTTACGTATTTCTGGAAATTACTAACTGGATGCGTACTTTGTTAAAAATGTTATTTTGGAAAATTATATGGAATAAAATATAATATTTTTGTGAAAAATATTTATATTTTGGAGAAAGGATTAAAATATATTTTAAGTGAGACTTAATAATATATTTCAAAGATTATACGAACGCACATGTATTAAAACCCCCATCCTTGGGAAGGAAAATATCTACCAAATAATTACTAAGTATAATTACGAAATAGTTGTCTAACTATTTCCCAAAGACATTAAACCTTAAGCTAAGGCACGGCCGTCCGTCTAATAGAAGTTAGTATGTGTAGGTCGTCGCATAGCAGATTGATCAGGAGGTTTTCTTGTTAGAGACGCACCACTATGAGTTCATGTCCCCCTTTTCTCTTAACTGTTTTCATTTTTCTAAACTGCGGGGGTGAAATACATGTTACTATGATTACAAGTACTTTATACATGGTATGGTTAGCGTAAGGAGGGTTACTACTTAGATTATGTGAGTGGGTAGGCACAACTTGAGGCCATTAATCCTCATTGTAGGACCGAGGGACAGTAGCGGTAGATCTATCTGGGTGTAGCGAGCCCAGCCCCAGGCCCAGCGTAACGGACCTCGGGGTGACTTTGTGCCCAACGCCAAATCCGCTAGGTTTGAGTCTTCCTACTTGCACTTCACACATATCAATGGCCTTGCAAACCATTGGTGATCTCTTTTTCCTTATTTGCTACATACCAGGATTTTATACATTCAAAGGTTTTATTACTCACTTACACATGAACTCGCTCAACAATTTTTGTTGATTTTTCCAACTTACATGTATTTCAAGGAATTAAAGATCTGGCGCGGTATGTTACGTTTTCCCGCTGCAAAGAGTTACGAGGTCATCCAAGTTTAAGGGATGTGACTTTTTCCTGGACGAGTCACAGTTCTTAAACTGCGTTTTTATCATGTTGATGTTTGTGTCTTCTGAACAATGTTTTTATGTTATCAGGTTGTAGTTTCCATTGGATGAGTCAACGCCCTAAGACAATGTTGTGTTACTTTTGTTTTGAAACTTAAATCAATGGATGATCTTGCATGGTTTTATTTTCATATAGCTTTGTTATGATTAAGCTATGGTATTAAGAAGTCACACCAAATTAACCACGCTTCCGAAAAGCCAGGGTGTGACAGTATGAAAACGCTAGCAAGTCGTCTGAAGGATCTCATGCTGATACCCCTAAAGATTCCAGCAAGACTGCTTTTAGCTTCAAGCAGTTTAAAGCGTGCGGACCGAAGGAGTTCACCGGTGAGGATGGCCCTACTGCCATGTTTCATTGGTTCGACTCGGTCGAAGTCACCCTGCGACAAAGTGGATGCCCCGAAAATCTCTGCACTCTCAATGCTACCGGCGTCTTCCAGTCCCGTGCTTTAGACTGGTGGACTGCTGAACGAAACAAGCGTGGGAATGATGTAGCATACGAGCTGACATGGGAGGAACTGAAGGCGATTATGATCGATGAATTCTGGCCTCCTCATGAACGCCAAAAGCTGGAGGATGAATTTTGGGTCATTAAGCAGAAGGACAGAGACAACGCTGCTCTCACCGCTCGCTTCAAGCAGCTCAGTATCATCTGTCCCGATCAGGTCAAGACTCCAGAAATGACCATCAAGAAGTATATCCGAGCTCTGCCAAACTGTGTAGCAGATTTTGTTCACGCCTCCAAGCCAGCAACGATCGAGGAAACCTACCTGCTAGCCGCTAAGATCAACGACAAGCGGGTAAAGGCCGGTTTCTGGGATAAGCAAACCAAGTCTCTGCACCAAGCTACATCAGCATCCACCGACAACACCACTGCTCAATCCTCCAAGTCATCGAGAAGAAAGAAGAAGCACAACAACAACAGCTCCAGCAACAAGAACTGTTCTGTGACAACCGCTGCTGCTCCTCTACAAGCTGTACCAGCTCAACAGCAGCAACAGCACCGCTCAGCTCCAGTGATCAATGCACCGCCAGCGAAGCGTGCATACACAGGCCCTCACCCACTCTGCCCAACGTGTTCGTATCATCACCCGGTGGGTCTAGCCTGTCGATTTTGCGCTCACTGCAACCTTTACGGTCATTTCACTGCGAACTGTCGCTATGGTCCCCGTCAAGCCCCAGTTCAAGCCACTGTCAACCAAGCTCTACTCCCTGCCGCACAAGGCCAACAAGCAGCTCAAGCACCAGCAGCCAATGCTCGAGTCTGCTTTGCATGTGGTGACCCTAACCACTTTGCAAACAGGTGCCCGAACAGGGTGGTTAAGCAAGAGCCCCAGCAGCAACAGCCACAACAGCAGCCTCAGCAACAGCAGCAAGCAGCCCATGCCCGAACCTTCAACATCAATACCCGTCAGGCTCAGGCAGATAACAACGTGGTTAATGGTACGTTCCTTGTGAATGGTATTTATGCATCATGTTTGTTTGATACTGGAGCCGATAACTGCTTTGTGTCGTTTGAATTCCAGAAGCTCCTTAGTCGTAAGCGCTCTTATCAGTCCTCGTCATTCGAAGTCGAAGTCGCTACGGGAAGAACTATTGCCGTTAATTCTGTACTCCGTGATTGTACTCTCGAACTCAACAATCACATCTTTCCAATCGACCTTATTCCAATGCAACTCGAAATCTTTGATGTCATAATAGGCATGGACTTTCTTCGCGAAAACCATGCTGAAGTTGTGTGCTTTGAAAAGATGATACAATTCTCGCTCGCGAATGGTGATCTATTGTGTGTATACGGTGAAACAGCGTCGAAAGGTCTCAAGCTTATGTCATGCGTCCACGCCAACAAGTATCTCCGCAAGGAATACCGAGCCTTCTTGGCCAACATTGTAGTGGCGGAGAAGGAAAAGAAAAAGAAAGTTGAAGTCAAAGACGTCCCAGTGGTTCGTGAATTTCCTCAGGTGTTCCCTGATGATCTTCCCGGACTACCACCAAGTCGTGAAATCGACTTCCGCATCGACCTCATTCCTAGAGCTAACCCCGTTGTCAAAGCCCCTTACCGACTCGCACCATCCGAAATGAGGGAACTCTCGAATCAACTCCAGGAATTACTCGAAAAAGGCTTCATTCGCCCAAGCACCTCTCCTTGGGGCGCGCCAGTCCTCTTCGTCAAAAAGAAGGATAGATCATTCCGGATGTGCATCGACTATCGGGAATTGAATAAGCTAACCATCAAGAACCGATACCCCTTGCCCCGAATCGACGATTTGTTTGATCAGCTACAAGGTGCATCATGTTTCTCTAAGATCGATCTGCGTTCAGGATATCATCAGCTACGGATTCAAGAGGAAGACATCCCCAAAACCGCTTTTCGAACCCGTTATGGCCATTATGAATTTGTTGTTATGCCCTTTGGTCTAACCAACGCACCCGCGGTTTTTATGGACCTGATGAATCGCGTGTGTAAGCCTTATCTTGACCGTTTCGTCATCGTGTTCATCGACGATGTCTTGATTTACTCCAAAACGAAAGCCGAACACGCGCAACATCTACGTTTGGTTCTCGAGTTACTCCAGGGGAACCGACTCTACACCAAATTCTCCAAGTGCGAATTCTGGTTGGAGGAGGTTCAGTTTCTGGGTCACATCGTGAATAGTCAGGGCATCCATGTCGACCCCGCGAAGATTGAAGCCGTCAAAAGCTGGATTACGCCTAAGAACCCATCAGAAGTTCGTTCTTTTCTCGGACTAGCGGGCTATTATCGATGATTCATTGAAGGATTCTCCAAGATCGCTGTGCCACTTACCGCTCTTACTCATAAGGACAAGCCTTTTGTGTGGGGAAACGCACAAGAGACTGCCTTTCAAACCCTCAAGAATATGCTGTGCAACGCTCCGATTCTTACGCTGCCCGACGGAAGCGACAATTTCATTGTCTACTGTGATGCTTCTAACCTTGGCCTCGGCTGTGTCCTCATGCAGCGAGACAAGGTTATAGCCTACGCATCTTGTCAGCTCAAGATCCACGAGAAGAGCTATACAACCCATGACCTCGAGCTAGGCACGGTTTTCTTTGCATTGAAGATTTGGCAACACTACCTGTATGGCACTAGGTGTACGATCTACACTGATCACAGGAGTTTACAACACATCTTTAATCAGAGAGAGCTTAATATGCGTCAACGTCGATGGGTAGAACTTCTCAACGATTACGACTGTGAGATTCGTTATCACCCAGGCAAGGCGAATGTGGTTGCCGACGCGCTCAGCAGAAAGAGTTACGTGCTCAGTACTCGAAACATCCAAGCCCAGCACAATCTCGAAACCCCTATCCGCGAAGCTCAACATGCTTGCTTTAACGAGCGTACATTGAAGAAAGAGAGAATCTATCACGATGGAGCTCAGTTAGTAAGCAAAATCCGATGGGATATTCTATTATCTGGACCGAATTTGGATCCCTAAGCGGACCGAATTGCGAAAGATTATCATGAATGAAGCCCACAAATCCCGGTATTCTATTCATCCCGGTGCAGATAAGATGTACCAGGACCCTCGCTATAAGTACTGGTGGCCGGGCATGAAACGAGATATCGCCCTCTACGTTGGAAGTTGTCTAACTTGCGCAAGATTCAAGGCTGAACATCAAAGACCTTCTGGCTTACTCGAACAACCGCCGATACCTATATGGAAGTGGGAGAGTATAGCTATGGATTTCATAACAAAACTCCCGCCCACGCCATCAGGTCACGGCAGTATTTGGGTCATAGTCGATCGTCTAACGAAATCAGCCCACTTTTTGCCGATACGAGGAGACTACAAGGTGGAGCGACTAGCCCAAATCTACACCGACGAGATCATTTATAATCATGGTACGCCTCGTGATATCATTTCAGACCGTGACGCTCGGTTCACTTCACGATTGTGGGAAACGTTTCAAGCGGCCCTTGGTACGTCGCTTAATCTAAGTACTGCATTCCATCCTCAAACCGACGGACAGACTGAAAGAACGAGCCGTACTCTTGAAGAAATGCTTCGAGCGTGTGTCATAGATTTTGGTGGTAGTTGGAACAAACACCTTCCATTGGTGGAATTCTCGTACAATAACAGCTATCATGCCAGCATCCAAATGGCACCTTTCGAGGCTTTGTATGGTAGAAGATGTCGATCGCCTATTGTATGGCACGGGATCGGTCACTCGCAACTAACCGGTCCCGAGATTCTACAAGAAACGACTGACAAGATTCACCAGATTCGAGACAACTTGGTGAAAGCTCGGAACAGACAGAAAAGTTACGCCGATAGAAGACGCAAGCCCCTTGAATTTGACGTTGGCGACTACGTACTCCTAAAGGTATCCCCTTGGAAGGGTGTAGTCAGATTCGGCAAGAAAGCGAAACTCGCGCCTCGATATGTTGGACCTTTTAGGATTCTGGAAAGGATCGGAAAAGTCGCCTACAGACTCGAACTACCGGAGGAACTCAGTAACGTCCACCCGACTTTCCACGTCTCTAACCTCCAAAAATGCCTTGCTGATCATGACCTAATCATACCACTCGACGATCTTCAGGTCAACGAAACCATACACTTCGTGGAAAAGCCTGTCGAAATCATGGATCGCCAAAGCAAGCAACTCAGACGCTCACGCATTCCTATCGTGAAGGTCCGATGGGAGGGCAAACGAGGCGCGGAGTTCACTTGGGAACTCGAAAGCGACATGAAGGCCAAGTACCCGCAGTTGTTTAAATAGATCTGAAGCGTCAAATTGGTCAAATGACTCACGGTGATGTGCAGCTTCGAGCCTAATTTCGGGACGAAATTCCTTAAACAAGGGGAGGCTGTAACACCCCGTGTTTTTGAATGTCAAAGTCAAAGTCAAAGTCCAAGTCAACTTTGACTGCTAATGTTTCTTTTTACTTTTTGTATTATGTGGAGTAAGTGTTGTAATCAGAAAGAATCGAAGTAATCGAATGTTTAATCAATGCGACCGATTTACGACTGTGAATAGTAGAAAGTAACAATGCGATAAAGTTAATCAATCAATAATCAAGCTAATCGATTCATCAATCAAACTCGAGACTCGAATTATGTGAACTCTGGTATTGTATTACGTGTGTGTGTGCCTTATGTGTTACTTGTGCGTGTTTACTTATATGTTTGGTGTGGTATTCAATCGAAAATCGAATCGAAAATCGAATCGAAAATCGAAAGGCAATCGAACTCAATCGAAACTGACATCGAAACGTGACTTGTAGAAGATTGTATGTTAGATATAGTGGTTGAGACTGAAAGTAATTTGACTAGGAACTCTATCGTATTCGTATCATCATCCATCAAAATCAAAACATCGAAAATCGTCGCGAAACGCTCAAAGTGGGTCGCGGATCGAACAGGAGGCATCCTGGTTGAACAGGCCAGCCGATCGGCTAGCATCTTCCTAGCCGATCGAGTAGCCCGTTCGATCGGAGCTCCTGGCCAATCGGCTGCCACTTTCCTCTTTTGGAGCCTATAAATAGGGTTGTCATTGTCACACTTTCTATTTTTGGAAAGCTCTTATCGAACCAGCCTTCTTCTTCACCTTTTCTCAGATTTCTCTCAACTCCGGTAAGTTTTCACTCTAATTCTTGTACGGTTTTGATCATTGCATGATTCTACACCTTTCTATCTTTCAAAACTTGATTTCTAACCATGAAATCACCAAGATCTAAGTGTTCTTGGGTGATGTCATCATGGTGTTCTTGACCGGTTTCCACATAAACAAACTAATATTAGTAAGAAACTTAACATTTTTATGAATAATTTCCACTTTCTTCAACCTTTTACACTCGAAACCTTAAAACCGGTAGAAACGGAGCTTGAACCGGCTAACTAATCGTTCTAACAGTTAAGAGGTTCAAGATTCGGATTCTATATACAAGGTTCACCGACGATGGGTTAAACTCTAAACCGACGTTCCGAACCGTTCACCGGCCGGACTTGGGTGATTCCTGTCCGAGCCGAAGAAACGAGTAGGAACGGAGGATATCATAGTTCAACTCGTTATCAAACTACCTCGATATGACAACAAGTAATTAAACAGCCAAGAGTTAGACGAAAGGCCGACCAGGTCAGACTTGCTGGCCGAACGGCTAGGCTGTTCGAACAGCCCAGCCGATCGGACATGCCAGCCGATCGATCGGGCCATCCGATCGGCTAGCACATGGCGTCTCACTTTTCAAACTTCCTGAGGTATAGTATTGACGAAGTGATGTTCGATCGAGTATGCTACTCGGTTGGTAAACATTACTCTTCGGATCATGAGATACAATGCTTCAACACTTGATTGATTTTACAACTCGTTCGTAGTAGGGAATGCCAGCCGATCGAACAGTCTGTTCGATCGAGCGATATCCTGTTGAGAACCACTTCAAAAGTTCCCAGCCGATCGGTTAAGCCGGCCGATCGAACGGACCGTTCGATTGATCGACCTGAAAGGTAAGAACACCTTAGTGCTCTCATATACTACAACGAAAACTTCGAAAGTTCAAATCCTCAAACACAAACACACCATAGGAAGAAACAATCCACTCGAATGGCCCTGCCGATCGAGCCTACCGGCCGAACGAACAGGACTGTTCAACGGACCTACCAGCCGATCGAACAGCCCGTCCGATCGAACCTGCCGTTCGATCGACCAGCCCATTCGATCCATTCACACTTGTCTGTTTTTCCACGTTACTCATTGTTGTGCTATCGAACTATTCAGGCTAACCCTACTCTCAGCGCTCCCTTCAATCCATAATCAACCACTGTGAGTATACTCGATCCCTTTTTGCTTTTACCACTTTTGGGTGTTACATACGTTGCTTATATCAAAACACAAACGATCACACTACTCAAACTATTTGAACGCTAACCAATATGCATGTATTACGTGACTTAATGAATGCTTGTTGATTGTGTTTACACATGGAATGCTGTCTACCTGCCTTAACGACATAGTACTATAGTTTGGACTCAGCACCCGTTCACACGGGGGTTGTTAAGGACAATTACTTGCATGGATTACGGTGGTAATCATGTATTGCGAACCGTCTCGGACGGTCAACCCGCAGTCATTGGTATCGATAGGTCCATGTCGATAATTAACATGCTTCATTTTCCTCTGTGTACGTGCTGGTTATTCGTAAACTATTCAAATACTATATGCTATTATCAAACTTGTATGCTCACCTTTACATTATATGTATTGACTTTATTTTAACGTATGTAACAGGTATTTAGGATGCTTATTTGCTAGGAAAGCGAGGCTAGAATAAGTTTCTAGAAGCCCCCAACAAATGGTTGTCTGCCAAGAACAAGTGTATGGGGCATAGTTGTCTGTAGATCTTGTCCTCTGGCATTACAGCCAGAAAGTCAACAGAATAGGGGTCTAGAAGCAGATAAACAATTGCTGTAATAATATTTGAATCTGAGTTGTCGGACGGAATTTCTTGTTTGGATGATTATCTGTAATGACATGTTTGTTTATTCAGGATACGGTATGGGACGTATCTTTAACTGGATTATATAAATAGTTGTTATGGAAACTTCTGAACAATCTGTTTCGCTCTGCTAAACATTATTTTTTAACTTATTAACTTTAAAAAAAAACAATAACTTTAAAATTGGTGTAAAATAAGGAATCCCAAACACCCACCTAGTGTACCAACACTACATTGCACCTCAAAATAGAAACTGCACACAAATCCATCAACAATTAAAAAGAAAACAAGGAGCGCAACAATTAAAATTAGAGATTTATGATTGATTACCTACCAAATTGATGTCGTGATTTAAACAGTAGCACAATCGTCTTTGTTCGGCGTAGGAACTGGTCATATTCAAACAGAGCGAACGCAATGGACGAGATTTTGGAGAGATAAAAATTAGAGTGAGGGAAATTGTTTTTTTGTGAGAATGAGAGGGAAATCGATGAGGAGTTAGGGGAATGAGCGGGAATATGAAATGATTTGGGAGGGAAATTGATCTTTGGTGAAAGAGAAGAAGAAATTTCTAGGGAAATTTTTAGGTTTCAAAGAGGAAAGAGGAAAATGGTGAAAATTTTAAATTAGTTGTTCAAAAATTTTTGTGGCAGAGGCAAAGTGCCATTAAAACATATAGAAAATTTTGGTGGCATATGCAAAATGTCACTAAGAGCCTTGATTAGTGACATAAAAGTTAAATGCCACTAAATGTATGTGTTAAATACCTAAAGTGCCATTAAAAACAAAAATTAGTGGCACAAAACCTAAATGCCATTGTGCCATTAGATGACTTTTTTTGTAGTGTAGATAGTCTCATTCACACGAAGTAAGGCTAGGTAGTGTCTATAAATAGTCGTGCGGGAGTGCTTAGTATCGATTTTGTGAACTGGACGACGAAGTCCTATCCATTTGTTTCTAAGAGCTGTAAAATGTTTAATGAAAAATTGAAAATTATGTAATCTTGTTTATGTCACCTAATCAAATGAATTCCGAGCATATTGGACTAGGTTACTTAGATATTACCTGAGCATAACGTCGACGAAAACCGTCCTCACAAAAACCCGTTTTCATTCTGACATCATATCGTAATGTGAAAAACTCATCGTAATATCATTGGCAATACGTAAGAACAATCAGCAACGACTCATACGAAACCGATGCCTAAATTGTTCGTTGGTGTACACACAGTTTTCATCAAAATAGTCGGCCACCAAACCATCATGTGCACCTTTAATAAAGTTTGAAAACGTTAATAAATTATAGTAAGAAAACATTTAGCACAACACTTATTTCTAAAAATTCTTAAAAATACTTATACTAAGAACAACATTTATTTCTAAAAAACTGAATGTAAACAAATAATGTATTCTTCCGATCTCTATTTAGCACAACACTCCTTGTTCTTGAATCTAAAGTTTCTTCGTCTGCTTCCAAACTCTAAAATATTTTTTGTGGTCTCCATCATCGCGCTAATGTAAAAGTTTACAGTGTTTCCATCAGAAGATTGATGAACTCATGGCTACTAACAAAATTTTAACAAAATTATATAAAAGGTTTATAGAGTTTTTTTTTTTTTTTTTTTTTTTTTTTTTTTTTTTTTGTGAGAGTACACGGATGGTCCATATGGTTTGCACTTTGTAACGCATATAGTCCTCAACTTTAGCCAAAAGTAGATAGATGGTCCATGTGGTATGTATTTTGTAACACATTTAGTTAATAAACATTGGGGACTAAATGTATTATATAGTGCAAACCACGGGGACCATCCTTGTACCTTTTGCAAAAGTTGGGGACTAAATACATTAAAAAATGCAAACCACAGGGACCATCTGTATACTTTTGAAAAACTAGCGACTAAATCCAAAATTTTGGTTAACCATAGGGACATCCATATAGTTTACTTTTTTGTGATTTGAAGAAGAGGATTGTACGAAGGTGAAGAGGATCGTGAGTTTTATGTTTAAATGTGTGGGTAGATGTAGGTTTTAAAATTTAACAAAAAAATTTTTTTTTTTTAAATATGACCATTGTATAATGGCTGAATTTTTTAAAAATCAATAACAAAACTTCATCAGCGAGGTCGGGGAATTACTCCCATTTGCACCGATCAAAAAGAAGGGGGGGGGGGGGGGGGTTGTACTCCATCAGGGCCGACGCCACCTCACCCTCACCCTTCCTCATTCCGACACTACACCCTTAGCCTAATATTGCACAAATGCACTCCAATAGTTATGAACCCAAATATTTGAAAACTAGCTTAGTAGAGATGATGTATATATGATGCTTCTCTCAGGAGTGGTTATATCGTCATGATGAACAATTTAATTTCTACCTACCAAGTTCACACCACTAAAAACTTAAAAAACTATTTGTTTATGTAAAAAAAATATATATTTTAGTTTTGTTTATTTATCTATCCCCTTAATGATAGGAACGTGAACTAAGATGTTGCATTGGTAAACTAAAAAAATTGCGAGTTATCAACATGCAGAGATGACTTCTTGTATTAAAAACGGCTTCGTAAAGTAAACTCGTTTTAATTAAATCGTTTCTTAATCTTTTACAATATCCTGAAAAGACCATAAGAAATAGTAAACGTTGACTTTCTTCGTTTCATAACTACACGGATTCCCTAATGGCTCTATATATTGGACAAAATCTATACACTGTTTCCTTCAACACAATTACCATTTTGGAAATGGGAAAACTAATTGCAAAAAGTGCAATTTATTGTGTTTTTATTCATTTCCTACTAGTAGGGAAAGTTGTAAGTCGTCATTTGCAATATAATGCTGTGGAGTTGGTGTCGGATGGTGTGAGTGATGAATCGATTCTACGTCTGAAAGGAACCGATTCTTCTGAAGAGGAGTGTAAGCTGATGTACGGGTTTTTGCCATGTTCAACGAATATCCCGAGTCATATCTTCCTCATTGTGATTTATGAGTACCTGTTATATCATGGTGAATCCTATGCTGGTGGTGACGGGAGAATATTCCGTGTCCTTGGCAAAAAAATTTATGCTTCAATATTTTCTCAGCTTCTTGACTCCCTTCCAGATTCTTTGATTCTTCTTGGTAAGTTCTCTTTTTTCATGTCCTCCATATCAACTGTGTGAAACCATCTGATGAATTACTGTGATGCAAATTATAATTAGCTTCCTTAATGAATTACCAAGAATAACAGTGATGAGTTATTGTAGTCAACACATGGAACCATCTGATGTAAACAGCCCATGGCCTTGTGGTCTAGTGACACGTGAAATAAATCCCTGCAACTTCAGGCTGATTAGGTGTTATTTAGGAGTAACATATTGTTGTTAAAAAAATCTAATGTAAACAAGGTTTAAGTATTTCTTGCCTGAATCGAACAATGGAAGTAACAATGATATTATTGCCAAAATTGATAAAACAACAGTGATGGAATGTGTGTAAATATTTTATTAACTTGAAATCTGATTGAACGAATCAGTTGATCGAGTCATACCAGATCATCCCTATTCATACTTCGCTTGCGGTTACATCTGAACCGGCATGATTGTTTAAAGAATCTATACAATGATTTCGGTAAAATTAACACTAATTACATAATAATCCTACTAGAATTAATAATTACAATTTTAACCCAAAATTTATTAGAAGAACAGTAACTTATCGGGATTAACACTAACTAATTATGTATGCTTGTTACACAGTGTGATAACTTGAGTTCCAAATCCGTGAATTTATCTTTTTTTTTAGGATTTAACTCCCAAGTTGTTAAGTAGTATATCATAACCATCGAGTTGAATGTGATTGCTCCAAGTTACAAAACTATTTTCTGACATCTATTCCCTTAATTGTTTGAAACTTAGCAACTGGACTGTCCTGTAATCAAGAAAAAGCGCAAGAATACGTTGTAACAGGTGCAGGGTTGCTAGCTGGATCATCAGTATTACTTCTCACACTTCTTTGGGGAACATGCTTCATCTTCAGCAGAAAAGAATTTACGGGTTTAAATTCTTCATATCCCTTAACAGGTATGATCATTATCATTTTCTATTATCTTGAATCTGCGTAAAAGCATGTGAGATCATTTATATTAGATATATATATGTATTATAATCTAGATAGTGTGACAAATATTATTATTATTATTAGATATTAGTATAACCTAAGGTTGTGGCAGTTACCCTAACCGGCCGCAAATATATGTATTCAACATTCTGTACAATTTCGATTTTATCAATTCATATTCATATGAACATATTATTCATTCTATCAAAACCCTAGAAACCCCAACAAAGTGGTATCAGAGCCACACGAATCGATCGTATACTGTCAACCACGAAATCCAGATTCCTGTTATTGACTATATTCTGTCAAATGAATCCAGCAACCGGCATTCAATCACAAATTCCAAAACTTTCTGGGGAGAATTACTATCACTGGCATATCCAGATAAGGGTTTTACTGGAATCTCAAGAATTATGGAGTATTGTAGAAGACGGATATCAAGAATTAGGAACGAATCCTTCAGAAAACGCTATCGCTGCACATCGGGAATCAACGAAGAAAGATAGAAGGGCACTGCATATCATATTCCAGTCGGTTAATGAAACTGTGTTTGAACGTGTTGCTATGGCGAAAACGTCAAAAGATGCATGGACCACACTGCACAAGTCTTACAGGGGAGAAAATCGCGTCAAAACGGTAAAATTACAAACCTTAAGATGTAGTTTCGATGCTTTAAAGATGAAAGAGGGTGAGACTGTTGAAGATTATTTCAATAGAACAACTTTAATTGTAAATCAATTAAGAATGAATGAAGAAAAAGTGAGTGAACAGCGTGTAGTAGAAAAAATACTACGAAGCCTGACTCGAAACTTTGAGTCTGTGGTTATCACGGTAGAGGAAACAAAAGATTTAGAGAATATGTCCACCGAAGAACTCATGGGCATACTCCAATCCCATGAACTACGGATGAAAATGTATGATGATGTTCCCATAGAACATGCATTTCAAATGCAGAATTCGAACACGGATAAATCCGGACAGAATTTTAAGGGAAAAGGCAAAAACAAAGGCAGATCTTGGGGCTCTATAAGATGTTTTAATTGTCAGAAACTTGGACATACGGCCAAGTTTTGTCCAAAGAAGGACACGAACGAACGGTCTGACAATGTTCTAATTCATAAGGAAGATGAATTAGATGAGCAACGAGATGATACCATGTTTATGATTTTCAACATGGAGGAGATGATTAAGGAAGATTGCTGGTACTTGGACAGCGGGTGCAGCAATCATATGACAGGTAATAAAGGCCTGTTTGTCAAGATAGATGAATCACTTCAAAAGGAAGTGAGAACGGGGGATGATAAGCGATTAGAAGTTCAAGGAATCGGAGAAGTAATGATATCAATTAAAGGTCAGAAAAAGAAGGTTCAAAATGTATTTTATGTGAAGGGATTAAAGCATAACTTACTAAGTATAGGCCAATTACTACAAAAGGGTTACAAAGTAGAGTTTATGAAGGAACGGTGTATCATCAAGGATATAAACGACAGGATTATAGGGATCATTAAAATGACAAACAATAAAATGTTTCCTTTGAACCCTGAAAGTGACATGTCACTTGCACTATCAATGACAACAACTGATAGTTCTACCCTATGGCATGAACGATTTGGACATATAAATTATGACACCTTGATTGAAATGGGAAACAAAGAACTAGTACGAGGCATACCAAGAATCACAAAAAATTCAAACATATGTGAGGGATGCGTTGCGGGTAAACATGCTAGAAAGCCATTCCCAAAGAAGTCAACGTGGCCGACGGACAAACCTTTACAAATAGTTCATACCGATATATGTGGCCCCATGAAAACGGAGTCTATTGGTGGATGCAGGTATTTTATTACGTTTATTGATGATTTCAGACGAAAAACATGGGTGTATTTTCTCAAGTTAAAATCAGAAGCTTTAAGTTACTTCAAACAATTTAGAGCACTTATGGAAAAACAATCAGATCTTAATATTAAGACACTAAGATCTGATCGGGGAGGCGAATACTGTAGCAAAGAATTCCAAGATTATATAAAGATGAGTGGAATACACCACCAACTAACGAACAGCTATACCCCTCAACAAAACGGGGTGGCAGAACGAAAAAATAGAACTCTGATGGAACTCAGTCGAAGCATGATGAACATGAAGAAGTTAGATAATAGTTATTGGGCCGAAGCCGTGGCCTGTTCTGCTTATATATTGAACCGTACAGTAACGAAAACAAGACCAGATGTGACACCATATGAAGCTTGGAATGGACGAAAACCAAGTGTTGAGCACTTCAGGGTGTTTGGATGTTTTGCATATGTCCATATTCCAAAACAACTTCGAAGTAAGTTAGATATCAAAACCAAAAAGACTGTATTTGTAGGATATAGTACAAATACAAAAGGATATAAGTTTATAATCCGCTAACTAATAAGACTATAGTTAGCCGAGATGTCATCTTTGACGAAAATAAGGCTTGGATATCTGAATCTGAACCCACATCGACACCTTTTCTGATGAACAATGGGGATAGTTCAGCTATAACATCTCAATCAAATCCAGAACCTATACTGGATGCTACTGCTGGAGATGGAGTTGCTATCGGAAGTCCTGAAATCAATAACAGTCAAGACGGAATGGAAGCAACAGCCGAAAGCACAGCAAGTGAACAAACATCAATGTCAAACTCCGGAATTCAACTTAACGATGAGTCTTCTACAGATTCAGAAAATGAAACTATCAATACTCGAACTATAGGAAGTATTTATAGGAACACACGTGAACTTACAGAAGAAGAGATTTCTCACAAATATAGTGGAAATCAAACCGTCAATTTCGTCCTTTATGCACAAGCAGATCCAGCATCTTATGAAGAAGCTAGTAAAGATGTTAAATGGCAAGAAGCTATGGACAAAGAAATAGAATCCATATATAAAAATCAAACATGGGAATTACTAAATCCTCCAATGAATCAGAAGCCAATTGGTGTCAAATGGATTTATAAGACTAAGTTTGATGAGTATGGTAACGTAGACAAATACAAAGCAAGATTAGTTGTGAAAGGATATAAACAAAAATATGGAATAGACTATCAGGAAGTCTTCGCTCCTGTGATTCGGTTTGAAACGGTCAGACTAGTTCTAGCATTAGCTGCAAGGAATGACTGGTATTTACATCAAATGGATGTAAAGACGGCTTTTCTGAACGGAAACTTAAATGAACAAGTATATGTAGAGCAACCCAAGGGATATGTCATGAAAGGGCAAGAAGAAAAGGTATGTCTTCTTAAACGTGCACTGTATGGACTAAACAAGCTCCTAGAGCATAGTACAGTCGAATCGACAACTATTTTAAGTTACATGGATTCAAAAAGTGCACATACGAACACACCTTATTCGTTAAAGACACCAATGAAGGAAAATTGGTGATATGTCTATATGTGGATGATTTGATTATAGCGAGTAACTCTATGAACTTAATTGACTCTTTCAAAAGCATGATGAAGGAAGAGTTTGAGATGACTGACATGGGGAAACTACACTATTTTCTTGGTATGGAAGTTTCATATGAGAATGGGAACATAATTCTCTCTCAAAGAAAATATATGCGAAACTTATTAGATAAATATAGGATGACTAATTGTAATTCAGTCTCCACTCCCATGGAATATGGATTAAAACTATCAAAGGATGATTCGGAAGTATTTGCTGATGAAGGAACATATCGAAGCCTTGTTGGAAGTCTTATGTATCTTACTAATACCAGGCCAGATATAACATATGCTGTAACGAAAATCAGCAGATTTATGGAACATCCAAAGAAAAGCCACTGGGAAGCAGGGAAGCGAATACTCAAATACATCAAAGGAACATTAAGTCAAGGGGTCACATACTCAAAGGGTGGACAAGGAAAACTGATGGGTTTCAGTGACAGCGATTATGCAGGAAATGTGGACGACAACAAGAGCACTTCCGGACATGTATTTCTTCTAGGGTCAAGTCCCATTTCCTGGCAATCGAAGAAACAGAAAGTTGTGGCATTATCATCAACGGAAGCGGAATATATGGCTTTATCTTTAGCCGGATGTCAAGCAATTTGGATCAAAGGCATACTTGACGAGATTCAGGGAAGAATAGAATATCCAATACCAATTTATTGTGACAACAAGTCCACAATATGTTTAGCAAAAGATCCAGTTTACCATGGCAAGAGTAAACATATTAGAGTTAAGTATCATTTCATTCGAGACTTGATCAAGAAAAAAGAAGTAGAAGTATTATTCTGCGCAACGAAAGATCAAACTGCGGATATCATGACTAAAGCATTACAAAATAAAGACTTCTCTAGGCTGAAGACTCGTCTCAATATGGAAACTATCTAGCTTACGGGAGGATATTAGATATATATATGTATTATAATCTAGATAGTGTGACAAATATTATTATTATTATTAGATATTAGTATGACCTAAGGTTGTGGCAGTTACCCTAACCGGCCGCAAATATATGTATTCAACATTCTGTACAATTTCGATTTTATCAATTCATATTCATATGAACATATTATTCATTCTATCAAAACCCTAGAAACCCCAACAATTTATATGTTTTTTATAGGGTGGGGTGTTCATACAGATGAGGAAACCACTTTTCATGCGAGAATTATGTTCTTTTCACTTATACCATTTTTAATCATCCTATTTCCAAGTGTTTTTGGTATATCATATTCTACTCAAGAACACAAGATCGTCCTACTGGTGTCACTTTCTGCTTCGGTAGTTTGTTTAATCTCATACTTCTGCTATCAGGTATACATTTGTTTGATTTACAAAAATGTTGGTAAAAGTTTATGGAATGTAGATGCATTACTTTATTCTGGTTATGTCGCTTTGGAAACCATTTTTTACAGCGTTCTGAGCAAAGGATATGGAAAAGGAGATTGGAGTATGCAGAAGTCGAACAAAAAGTCGAAATGCATGTACCATTTTATGAGGTACAGGCTCTTATGATGGACAGAGAAAAACATTTGATAATCAGACAAAAGGAAATGGAGAAAAAGTTAACTAGTGCTGAAGGTAACGAAGAAAGTACAATAATGAGCAAGGGAGAATTTTATGAAATGTTTGAAAACTGGCTTGATGACACAAAAAAGTTAATCGATAATCCATATTCGATGGATAAAGAGAAGACGAAATACAATCAGGTATCTGTCACAAAATGATCTAGTATCAGTCTGCTTAATGAACTTATATGAAAATTGGTTTGGGGTATGTGCTATTCCTTAATCATACCTTTCGATTGTATATTTCAGGTTGTGGAACTGTTACTAGAAGAAAAGAACAAATGGATAAAGCTAATGTCGCGTATCATGAAACGTTCTTCCGGAGTGAAACTTTTTAAACCAGATGGAACTCTAGATGAATCTGCCATAGATAGGTAATTGGCGACGTTATACTGGTATACGCGTTAGAGTGGCAATTGTGACTCATCAACTTTTTAATGGGTTGATTTTGGTTGCGTTTTATTTAAAAGGGTTCATGTTTATAACGTATTAGTTATTTTTCATAAAATGTACTAAAAAGTGTGTGTAGATCAATCCAAGCTGTGAGTACGATCCGTACTAATAAATGTCTTGTTTCAAACCCACCCATGTTGCCACTTCTCTTCTGTTAATATCTTACAATAAGGTCTAACTTTCTGTTAAACTTTTCAGTTTCTTTGATTACATCGATACGGACAAAAATAAATATATTACACGGAGTGAACTGAAGGGAAACTATAACGAGATACTGGTGGATGACGAAATAGCGGATATCATAATGCGACATTTGGACGTCGATGGAGATGGAAATATAGATAAAGCAGAATTCAGATTGGGAGTTAAAAAATGGGTCGCTTCATGTGACTTACAAAAGCAGTTGCAGGACAACAACCAAGTAAGAAACATCATCATAAAAGCACTGTTTTATTCTGAAATAATAGAAAACAAAAGAAAATTAGAGATGGCAATTTCGATCCACTAGAAACGGTTAAAGTAGTCAAATGGTTGAAAGTTAGATTGATACTGTAATAAATTAATAATGTGTCATTCTTATCTGTTGCCTAACCCATTTAACTTGCTAACACAAATAATTTCGTACAGGAAACTGACGAGTATCATAAAACTGAGGCAAAGGAGAAGACAGAGGAAATGGTTAAGGCAATAATACTATTGATAGTTGGAATCTTAATGATAACATTCTTGGCTGAGCCACTGGTGGAGAGTGTTAGACAATTTTCAAACGCTGTAAAGATAGTGCCCTTTTATGTGTCATTCATCTTAGTCCCATTGGCTACAAACGCTAGAACCGCAATTGCAGCAATTAGAGCTGCACGTCAGAAGAGACATCACACAACATCTTTAACTTTCTCTGAGGTTTGTCCCTCGCTTGATACCAGAAGTAGATCGACCCATATTTTCCTATGAATGAGTTAATATGGGTTGTGTCTCAAAACCGTGACATTGGTCAAACCAGATAACAAGAAAAGGCCAACATGTCGAATGGGTGAAAGTCATCCAAAGTCTATATTTTACGCATACAATCTTCTAAAACATCAGTAAAGTATTTAAAAGCAAATTACTAAAACATCAGTAAAGTATTTATAAGAAAATAAAAAAAAATAATAAATTCATGGGATAACCCACTTCAACCTTTTTTGAAAAGACTCCTTTAACCTAAGCCCACTGTCCAGAGCCATTTTGAAAAGTGTTTCTGGACTAAGCCAGTTGAGCCCATTTATTGTCTTACTGGACCTGCCCATCTTGCCAACACTAAATTCTGCCATCTACTTGCACATGTGGTAATTTACAAGCTCAATATTCTTGAAATGCAGATATACCACAAGGTTTTCCTGAACAACATTCTAGGATTTTCTGTTCTTGTCTCAGTCATATATTTCCGTGGGTTCACGTGGCATTTTTCAGCAGAGATTCTAGTTGTGGTCATTGTTTGCATGATAATGGGACTTATCGCAAGTTTCACATCCAAGTTTCCGGACTGGACTTTGCTCATCGCTTTCCCTCTCTATCCGTTATCTATGGTAGTTGTTTATTTTGTAAACGATGCTTTTCAGTTTACTTGAAACTTGATCGAGTCTGAGAGGCGTCGGGTATGCTGTACTTTTCACGTCAGTTTCACGCATTGCACATTTCCTTCGCATAAATCTGTATTGTTTGAGAATCTGGATTGTAATAATATGTCTTGTTAGAAATAACTCGTTGATGTGGCCTTACGGATCATTTGAGTAACGTTATCAATATGACATAACTAGTCCCCGACAATTACTTGATGGTAGTAATTGTCAAAGTTGATTAGTTCAAGGGGCAATTATGATTTCCCTTTAGGTACCATTAATAGAGAATACATAGAGTTTTTATAAGGGATCACTATTCATGGCCATTATTCATTAATCTTTATATATATTGATGATAAGTGATCAAAAACTTATGAAGAACAACAATACTAAGAATTTTCTCTAGTATGTGATCCATCAACACAAGGTACCATAACGGGAATCATGACTTCATCTTTATCCTCAAAGATAATCATCCTTACAACTAAGTATCTTTAACTTGGCATCTATATTTACATTATGATTGAATAAATATGATTAGGGTTCCTTATTTTTTACCCATGTTTAATGATATAATCAACATGTGGTATCAGAGCTAATGTTGATTATATCAATTCCGTTATCTATAAAATCTTTGACGGAATTTTAAAGTTTATTTGATGAGCATGCCTTCTGGAATGGAACTTCATACATATAGATTTTATTGTATTATGGATATTTTTTTATGAAAATCGACTTACGGCAATCCTTATCTAAAATTTGGTTTTAAAATATATGTATCAAAATTTCATTCCATGGTAATTATTAATTCCCTGTTCCATTTTTTTTCTTATTCCATGCCAAATTTAATAAAATAATCAAGCAGAATGGTTTAAGAAAACGATGTTGTATTGGATGTGTATCTTTTGCTTGAAAATGGATATATGTTTGTCTATTACCAAACATGAAGAATTAGTTTATATGTCTGCTGTTGGAATAAACCTTTATTGGTTTTAAGTTGTTTCGTTTTGTATCCAATATGTCGTTTTGATTTTGCATCTTAATAATATTGCTTATGCTGATTTTTTATAACATTTATTTATTGCCATGTGAAAAAGGAAATGTTTATTAATGATATAAGGAAGATAAATTTTATTTATGGTTATGAATATAATTCAAGTGAAACTTTTGGCATGAAGTAAATTCATTTTTTAGAGCCAAATTATGTGTTTAAAGATTCTACATGCTTGATTGAATTTTCCAAAAATTCAATTAACATTAAAAGATTTAATCTTTTACTAATATGTCTTAAAATAAAACTTTGACTAATGGTATATTTCAATGTTAATGATTAACCATTTTTTTACATTCAAATTTAAACGATACCATTTTTATGTAATTATGTGTATTGTTATACAATGAACCCAAAGGCTACTTGTTTGATAATACACATAGTGAATATTAGCATAATGTACATAAATATTTCATTTCTGGCCCAAAGATGTTATGTTATATTTATGTGTTTTACCTTATTATTTATGTACGTTCATCATGATACATGAATTTTGGTCAAAGTCAAAGCGAAGCGAAGCTAAAGTTCATGTAGAACATTGAGACACTCTATATTTATTTGTGTTCATAACATATGAATTTTTGGTCAAAGCCAAAGCAAAGCCAGAGTTCATGTAGAACACTAAAGACGGTCTATTATTTATATCATTCATTATGCCTGAAAGTTGGTCAAAGCCAAAGCGAAAGCAGAACATTAAGTTGGTTTTTATTTACGTATGTTCATAATACATGAATTTTGGTCAAAGCCAAAGTGAAACCAAAGTTCATGTAGAACAATAAGTCAGTCTATTATATATGTTCATAATGCATAAATTTTGTTCAAAGCCAAAGCGAAGCCAAATTTATGTAGAACATCAAGACAATCTGTTATTTATGTATGTACATGAAGGGGTAAGGTCCCAAAAACCTCATAAAAAGGATTTGAGACCATACCACAAACTGGCCTTTCAACCTTTTAACCTTGCGCGGCCGCGCATTGGTCTCACAAAAGGGAGAAAGTAATCAACAAGCTATGGTCGCAGGCCCAAAGGAAAGCATAAAATCCTTGCGCCTTCTTCCATTAGCAAAGGATTAAAATCCTAAAGATCAATACTTCCGCCCAAATATCCAAACTTGGATATCATTTTACCCAGACTTGGGATTTATTCATCTGTGTCCATACAGTAAGGTGTCACACTAGATTACAGCAGTAATCTTCTAGAAAGAATATGATCGTGCACCACCCAGACGGTTATAACCGTCTGGACACGTGTCATTACCACAAGCATCCCTGAAATCACAACAAAAGCATGCAATTGGAGAATGATCTCCACTTAAATCACTTTCCACGTGGCAATCCCCCAGCCATAGATCAAACCACGATCCGTGTGCATTCACATCGGATCGAGGTTACTTAACATGGAATTAAAGAACTTAACGGAAGGAAATAGAACCGCTACGGCGTTAGCATCTTCCGTCATCTTTTCAATAACAGGTTTTCCCTCCCAAACTCCCGGTTATAAATTGGAGAACTGTTCAGGTATAAAGGCAGACCACATTTACCTCTCAAATACTTTTCTCTTCTCCATTACCAATACATATTCTCACACCGGAGTCGGGTCAAGGAGAGAACCCTCTTCTCCCCTTGGCGAGGCTAACGGTGCTCTGTTTTGCAGATTCACCGGAGAAGAAGATCGGCAGTAACTGAATCAACCGAGGGAGAGCTAACCCTTTTATGCGGAATCAAACCCTCTAGATATCTCGGTTCCGGCCATTTATCTAGTGTTTCTTCAGTACATAATGTGTCTGAATTTTCGTCAAAGCCAAAGCGAAGCCAAAATTCAGGTAGAACCTTAAGTTAGTCTGTTATTTTGGTGTTATAGTAGACTATATCTTCAATATAATAATTTGTGTCTGCCTTATTTGATTACCATAATGTAAATCACTCTAAGTTTCTTCTTAAGTTTGTATCCCATCTATTTCATCTACTCTAATTTTAAAACCTAAAATGTTTTGCTTACTAAAGAGTTTCTACAAAATTTGCACTTATTCGATTGTTGATTATCTCTTAAGGCATGACAATCCTACTGCTCTTTTTTGATAAAAGTATTACAGAAGAAAATTAGAGCATGACTAGTGGGATAAGTCAAATATTATATCTCTTATGATAATCAAGAACTCATTTAATTATTGTTGCCATATGAGCTATTCTGGATTGTAAATTTCCTAAGGCTAATTTGTTTTCTTTGGAAGAATCAAAATAACTCCTAAGACGCATGCATTATTCTAGATTCTTACTATAAAGTTAGTGGCATATGTGAATACATTATGATGTACAATACCATGACCCATAATTTAAAGATTTACACATGGAAATCAGTACACTTTTCTGGTGCATTACATATAACTTTTCCACTAATACCATAAGTTGTCTTAGGAATCAACTATAACACTCAAGAGTACTAAAGAAAAATGAGTGTATTGATTAGCAGCATATGTACAATAAAAGGAATGCATGCAACTGGAAAATTAGATGTTGTTCATCTCACCACCACTAAACCTAAAAGGAGGATACTTTTAAGATTCAGAGATAGTTTACAAGTACTACTTCCAGCTATATGTTTCTTCAAAGGAAAGTCTCAGTGCAGGTTTATGCCATTAAACTAGGCATGAGCATCGAGACTATCCATAATTCAATGGAGCAGCTGGCTAAGATAAGTAGTAAGATATTTATGATATTTAAGTTTGCTAATAGTAATATTCTAACCAACACATGACCGGTTGACTCTAGTTCTATGTGTTTCCTTACCAGAAACCAACAAATAATTAACATGAGAGTTAGTGGCAAAATTTTATGTTAAGACTATAAGAACCATAATAAACTGTTTTATAATTGGGTTTTATGATACCTTATATATTTTGTAGATTATTCAGAATTTAGTATCAATATAAAAGCTACATTATGATAGTTGTTAGGTTTGCATAGTTAAAACAAAGTCACTCTTACCTTAAACTCTCATATTATTTGTCATCTCAATCTGGATAGACACCTTATAAGATAGAACTAGATGATGCTACTTTTTCACAACCTTTTGTTATCATAAAAATGAAAATTAAACAAAAGTAAAATGAGACTTACAAATTCCATCCATTGAGACCAAATTTCATGAGAAATCATGACTAGGTTAGTGAAGGATGAAATATTATAAAATCTCATTCTTAGTGACTTATGAGCATGTGTTTTAAGCCTTAATAATTAAATGGCTAAGGGAATAAATCAAGTTCAATCAAAAATTATATTTCATTGGAACTTATCCTAAAATGAAATATTCAGATATTATTCATTTATCATACTATTTACTTGTGTCTAATATGTCCCTTATGGATCAAGGTATTAAAGAAATTAATTCATATATACTATGATTCCTTCTAAATATGTCCCTCAAAATTTTTTATAACATTTGGACATTAAGGAAATCAAGTCTAACATATATGACATGTTCCCACAGCACGTACATCACTGAAACTTATCTTATAGCATTCCTAGAGATCTAAAAGGATAGTGGGAGCATTAAGTGTCTTAATCTTAATTTGCGAGAGTTGCAAGATGTAGGGGAGTGAAAACTTGTTGTTACATCAATTTCTACCTCCTGTACAAGACACTGCTCCTTCAGAACTTTTCTCTTTAAAAATATACTGCTACTCTAACAAAATTTTCATTGTTGCTTAAACGTGGGCACACTCAGATTTCTTGCCAAAATTGTAATCCTCAAACAGAGAAACTACAATGAATAACTTCATTAATTTGTTTCTCTATTAGAACTTATTGGTCTTCTAATGTTGACGATAAGCATGCTAAATTGTTAAAGATTTTTAAGTCAGTGGGAGCAGTAAAAGTCCTTATCAGGACTTGCTGGAAGTGCAAGAGGTGGGGGGAAGAGACCTGCTAAATTTTACTCCGATTACACCTCTTGCACACCATACTGCACCAACTCTTACATGCTTAGCATTATGAAAGTGGTAGCAATTTAGGCAAGAGTTAATCCATAAAATTGAAACTCTTAATAAACCTAATAGTCAACTAAAGAGGCCATCTAGGTTTTAAAGCCTGCTAACTTTGTGATTATGTATCCTCCCTGACTGAAGTTGAAATGGATATTAGAAAGTTTATTGATCATTCATCTTCTAATTAAGCCATTAGCATCAATCAAGTTTCTAAATGGAATAAAAATTGTTATTAGCAAATTTGATTTTATGTGTCAAAATAACGTTTGGGATTTGGTTGAATTACCTAAATCCAAATGTAAACGTTAAAACACTAAAAGCAAGATTGATTGTTAATGGTTATGCCCAGAAGAGAATTATTTATCAAAGAATCATCTTACCTTTTCCTTACAAAATGTTTCTGTGATGATCGTTGTTGTTCTAGTGGCTTATAATCATTTAGAGCTACAAACAACTTTCCGTAAACAAAGAGTTACATGTTCATAAAACAACTTGAAAGTTCTAAACTGAAGGTCAAGAACACTTACTTTGTATGTCAATAACTTCCATGTTTGGGTTGAAGCAAACATCAAAATATGATGAAATATTAATGCAATTCTTTTCATCAAGTGGATTTATGTACGTACTTCAAGTTGAGTGTGAGCAACTAATGTAAACTTGTCCTTATATAGATGGTACTCTTTTGATAAGTATATGTTAAATAAGTCAAATAATTTCTCACGGATATTTTGATAAAATGAATCTCGAAGATACCATTTACATGAAAGATGTCACAATATATAATGAGATAGACCGAACCGGACATTAGTTTTTGTTCAAAGAGCTTTACTCTAAAGCGGGTCCTTAAAGATGTAACAAATTGTACTACTTTCCTTTAGAGGATAAAAGGATAAATGAGATTATTTCCTTATGTTTTGTCACACCCTCAAATTCCACATGCGGAGTATTACCGCGAGGCGTGCGACTGCCCAAGATCTAGCCACTAATTATTTTGAACCATTTACGAAAAGTGTAGGTTATAATAATGCAATTAGTGACTTAAGTTAAAATTTTCAAAAATATAATTTGTAGCGGAAATGTAACTTAAAACTTTTTACAGTTAGAAACCATGATTTAGATGAATATACAAAACGTACAGCTTACACACTCCATTCGTTTGCATTGTCCGTTCTAAGCTGTATCGAGCAACCTTCAAAGCATGCAGTAGGGTGTCAACATAAAGTTGGCGAGTTCACAAGTTGTCCAGTTTTAGTTCCAAAAACGTAAGTTGTTTAGATAAAAAATAATCACGTTATCGGGAGCTACCCAATCTGTAAGCGTACTAAACTGTAGATACCGGAAACTAGTGATTGTCAAGTTGTTGTGCCCCATTTGTCAATGTCTATCTTCATTGACCATGTTGTAAGGCCTACTAGTTCACACCCGATCCCCCCCGGTTACGGTGTGAGGTTTATCAAACCTAATAGTGTTATCAACTAATATCCTCTTCACCCCCGACGATTAATCGGTATTGTAAGTGGGGACTTTCCATGATAAAGTTTCGTTTAGTTTTGCTTGTTGTGATTTATAAATAATATCCAAACATATCCCCCCCGGGAATAGCAGTTTAACGTACACAATCGTATTTTCCCCGGAAATATTAGTTTAACAGTATCCTTTACCAGGATAGTAGTTCGTCCGTGTCCCCCCGGGACACATGCTTTTAGTGTGTGAACTAACCTTGGTTTGCTCGGCAGATAATTTACTCGTTTTAACAGTCGGTCAACCACATCCTATTATTGTAACCAATAACAGTTAGCCGTGTATGCAAGTAGTTCGCGTACTATTACACGTATCTAACACATTGTGTCCATGTCATAATATCATGTATCACATAAATAAATAGTCGGGCCATATACAGATTTACAATACAAGTCCAATAACCCAACAGTAGCTAAGTCAATCCATTATGTATATATATATATATATATAGCTAAGTCAATCCATGTAAGTGTGCGGCCAAAAGGAATGCATGGCCCAGTTCTATGTGGGTGTGCGGTCCGTTCACGAGTGTGCGATACATTACCAGGCGTGCGGTCACCTGGTAGTGTGCGGTCTTGAAATCAGACGTTAGTACAATTCACAAGTGTGCGGCTTACTCATATCAGGCCAAAACGTAGCACTGTGCGGCCCATCATCCTATCCGGCCCAACATAAGTGTGCAGCATACATGAAGGTGTGCGGCCTCCTCATGTGTGCGGTCATACCGTGCTTAGTTGTACCCTGTGCATCTTGTGTTTGTAACACAAAGTGTGCGACCAATTAATTAGCACCAAACACAAATTCTTGTTTAAATAATCATCACTATCTTTTCAAGCATATACATACTAGTTGCCTTGTTATTATTAACATGTCAGACATAATTCGTCAAACCCAAATATCATACAAGCCAAAGTTTTCATTTATTATTACTCCATTATCAAATTTCTAGCTTTAACATATCATCACAACGTTTATTTCCGAATATTACAAATTTCTACAAACAAACATGAGGCATTTAGTCTATGCATCAAATCATCATATTCGTATGCCATCAAAACAGTTAATAAATAAATAAACAATCGGCCAATATCATCGGATTGATTATGACTTATATCAAAGGTAAAAAATCTAAATAAATCAATCATACATATATAGATTGTCGTGAGACCATCCTACTCCTCATAAACATCAGACTTGAGAGAAACACATCATATACAGTGCACATTTTATCCTAATCCTCACAAACATCAGGTGAGAAGCAAGGGGGTGTAACTTTGCCGGCCAGAAAGGGCGTCAGAACCCTTTCTCCGGTCACCGAATAGTCTAGTCGAGGGAGAAGGAAAAAAGAATGTGTGACTGATGTTATTTCATTTAGGGTTTTCTTTAAAAAATGAGGCGTGAGGTTTTATAAGATAAATATATATAAACTCTAGGGTTTTAGGGTGTGATAAACTTAGATTGGGCTTGGGTCGCGTATATGAACCAGTAAAATATTATGCGTCTCGTTTGAACGAACTAACCCGTTTAACTATCAACTAATTATAACAGTAATATATATATATATATATATATATATATATATATATATATATATATATATATATATATATAGGGGACCGCTAAAATGAAAACCACCTCCAGTTGTAAGAACCATGAGAACTTTTTGATCCGGGGCGAGTTGGACCAAAATTTTTTTTCATAAATGTAGATGCGTGTATTATAAACACATATGTAAAAAAAAAAAATTCAAAAAAAAAAAAAATGTCATGAGTGTAATTTTGAGCACCACAAGTTTGTTTTTACGGGTACCGTAAATTTTATTTAAAATTTACAGTACCCGTAAACACAAACCTGTGGTGCTCAAAACTACACACACGACATTTTTTTTTGAATTTTTTTTTACAGATGTGTTTATAATACATGCATCTACGTTTATGAAAAAAATATTTGGTCCAACTCGCCCCATACGGTGTAGTTCTCATCGTTTCTTACAACTGGAGGTGGTTTTCATTTTAGCGGTCCCCTATATATCTATACTACTTTAATAAACATATATGAAGGACAAGATGGTAATTCAACAAGGTGTTGAAAACACACTTAATGCACAATGTACAAGTGTTAAGGCACAAGAAAACACAAAACCATTTACCCTTTACACGGATCTACATCTGCCGTCCATTTTTTTAACTTTTTCACACGAATCTACATCTGGACCGTCCATTTGACTTCACACGGATCACCAATTGCTTTCTCTCTCATTCCTCACACATCTCACAAAACAACATCAGATCTTCTCTCTCTCTTCTCTCTCTCTCTCGGCGATCTAGGGTTTCATGAGAGTATGAGGATGAGCTTGGTAAGACGATGCGACGGTGCGACAGTGTTGAGGACCTAACCATCGCCTCCAACAATGGTGGCTAGGGTTTCTTACAGATCTGACGTATAATTTTCGGAGAGTTTTGGTAAATTGGCGACCATACATACGATATCAGGTGAGTTCTGGTTTCGATCGTTTAATTTCCGGCCATATGAGTTTTGCTTTACGACTTTGCTTTTTGTTCTAAGCAAGTGTACGTCTCTTCTCTAGCCTTTCTCAAGATGCTTAAACACAGTAAGTACCAAATAATAGGGCTTCATTATGTTAAATTGTTCTTTTCATACTTTTGTATACGTTGGATTACAGTTGTAAAGTGCACAAGTATAATGTCTTATCCATGAATATTAGACATGTTTGAGGGGTACACCAAAAAGAAGCTCATTGTTACCAAGAACCAGGTACTATTCTTGAACATATGTGTTTTATTGTTTTATATAATTTATCAGATGTTTGGATCTTTAATTATCTTTATATGAAGAGTTATACTGGTTTATTCCATATTTTTTATATAGAGTTTGGGTGTTTTTGAATAGATCTTTAAATCAAACAAGACCATTCATTTGATAATTTTGTATATCTTTTTGGGTTCTTGATATAGCTGGTAGTGCATATGGGAAGGAAATCGATATTTGGAGTGCAGGGGTAATGTTGTATATTCTATTAAGCGGTGTGCCTCCATGTAGGGATTGGATGTTAGTTTGAATTTGGGTTCCTCTTCGTTGGCTGATGGTTCGAAATGGACGGATTGGATCGTGGCGGTCATTATAAACAGCCGAAAGTTAATTCCTTGGCAATGTGAGACCTTCTTACTGTTAACTTTTTTTTGTTTTGATAGGCTTTGTGATTATTGTTAAAATATGACTGATTAAGGTTAAAAACTTAAATGGTATTTGACGGTTTTTTTCAAGAATTAATTAATATTTTTGGATAAAAGAATATTAATCGATCTACCCTCCACTAAACGATAAAGACAAGGAGGCAAGATGCTAAACCATCTCAGTATTGAGTTATTTACAACCAATCAATTAATATGGGTGTTTACTTGTACCAATAATTGTTTTAAATGAACCAATGGGTTGTCGTGCATCGTATGTTTTAGTTTTTCTTTTTCTGTTTTTTATGGACCCAGAAATTGCATAAATAGAATGTAATACCAGCATCTGTAGTAGGCGGTAACAGATCTGTTTGTTTGTCTTTCTTGATTTGACAACATTGGCGAGCTACTTTTGTTTAATGTTAGGTTATCAGCACACGGAGAGTAAAAAAACAATGTTGACTTCCCGAAGTGGGCAAGATATTCGAGAAGTATAGATATTTCTTTTCTTATATTCATAAGACTTCTTACAACTACAACTCTTTTTTATAGACAATTCATTTCTCTTGCAGGCTCGTGAATATCTTTCTACACTAAGTGACCTCAGTTAAACTCAAAATTTTGCAGAGATTGAAAATGTAGAGGTGAGATTTAATGACGGTATCTTTTAGGGATGTCGACATAATGTATGTATTAGACAAGTTTCTTTTTTGTATTAATTAGGAAGTAGTGCATAAGTTATAAGTTTTCCCAGTAACGTGTCCGGTATACTTGCAGGGCCTTGTGAATTTTGATGAAATTCTACAGGAAGTTGATGGCATTATCCTTGCTAGAGGGGATTTACGGATTGACCTTCCACCAGATAAGGTCGGTTTTTGTCTTCATTTGAAGTAAATTACTGTAGAACTATGACCAATTTATTTATTTGTACACAGGTATTTCTGTTTCAAAAAGCAGCTGTGTACAAATGTAATATGGCTGGGAAATCGGCTGTTGTTACTCCCGACAACTTGAGGCCCACCCGTGCTGAAGCTACTGATGTTGCTAATGTTGTTTTAGATGGCAAGTATCTAATTTTATAATGATAGTAAATAATACAATATCAGTAATATTATATCATATAGAATAAAACAAACGTCTTGTCTTGTATCAGGAGCTGATGCAATTCTTATAGGTGCTGAGACAATGTGGGGGTTGTACCCTATTGAAACTATCTATATTGTTGGTAAAATTTGCGTTGAGGTATTAATTGCTTGATTATATTCTTTTGATTACACCAGAGAAATGAAAAAAAAAATCATTGCTTGATTAAGTGTACAATTCCGTTTAGGGCAATCTGCACCAAATTAAAACGAATCTTAAACTTTTTCCTGATTTTAGCAACCACTTTTAGTAGTCTGAAAATAGAAACCGACTTACACTTTTAGTAGGCCCACCCGTGCGAGGTGTGTGTGTGAATTAAAGTTTATGAAGATGTTTTTAATTTCCCCGGTATACAAAATGTACGATTTAAGTATATGTAACATGAATTGTTATGCAGGTTAATTGCCAAGTACAAGCCTACCATGCCGGTGCTTTCTGTTGTTATCCAACACCTTAAAACAAATCAACTTTGCTGGACATTTACAGGCGGTTTTGAGGTAAATAAATCAACTTTTCAATGTAACGTTGGCCCATTGGCTAAGAAACCAGTACGATGAGTCTTTAGATCATGAAAGTTTAGTCTTAATTTTTGGTTTTAACCTAAAACCGAACTGACCTGACCCAAGTTATATAACCGATAGCTGATTTAAAATGACCCAAGTTATATAATTGCGTCATGAATTGCGTTCATGTTTGTAAATCGCTGACCTATTTTGACCTTTTCCATTACAGGTGGACGAAGATAGCAGGAACTGATCTTTTGCTTGGTGATGTTGTGTCAGTCGGTTGCGCTGCTGGTCAAGATGGAGAGGAAAAAACTGTCCCCGCAGATATGCTTATTCTCGCAGGAACTGCTATTGTAAACGAGGCTATCCTTACCGGCGAGTCAACGCCCCAATGGAAGGTGACATAATTTCCAGATGATATTTCTCTCAAATCTAGCAGAATTCCTTATCTTTATCAATAATCGCACAATATTATACTCATGAATGGTCAGTGTAAAAGTGAATATATGATTCCATGTGTACTGACTTTTTGATTTTGGGTTTGTGAGTTGAAGTGGATCCCCGTTCTTAATGGATGGATTTTTGGGTTTGTTTAGGTCAAACTAGACTTTGTAACGAATTAAGTTACGTACCTTGTGAGTTGAAGTGGATCCCCATTCTATGCTCTCTTTTGAGTTAAATGTACACAACATTGAATAATTTCGAGAATCCCAAGCGCTTGGCCTTGAGTTTTCTAAACCATCTCTAATGCTGGCATTGGGTTGTCAAGCGCTTCAAAAGCTCGAGTATTTAACTTCAAAAGTGTATCCAACTAATGTCTTTCTTTCACAGAGTGCAAAAACAAACCTAAATGTGGAGCAAGTTTTCTTTTCAATAGCAACAGATATCAAGCAAAGACTTACAGAAACCGACACCAAGGCCGAGGTATTTTCGACCAATTTTTTTATTACAAAAAGAATGAAAAATCATTGCGCTTCACCAGAACCGACCTAATCGTTGAGATAGGAGAAAATCGGTCGGTTTGGGTTGATTATGGTTTTTATACGCTTCAATTCATGGTTTAAAGTTTAAAAGATAGGGGTGCTAAACGGGTCGTGTTCGCAGGTTGGGGGGTTTAACCCGAACCTGAACTGAACCTAAAAATCGTGTTATACATATGAACCCGAACACAACCCGAATATTCGTGGGCTGATCCAAACACGACCCGTTCAACGCAAATAATGTTTTCCGCAAATTAATATATTAAAGTTAAATTTTACTACAAAAAAACAGAAATGTATATAATACCATTACATTTAAATTATAAAAAATATAATATAATATAAATGGATTAACCGAGTCAACCCGCAAACCTGACCGGGTTGACATGAACCCGATCCGTTTAGCTAAACGGGTTCGCGGGTTCAACCTGAAACTGACCCGACCCATTTAGACTAAACCCAAACCCGTAAATGTTGTGTCGTGTTTTCGGGTCGTGTCGGAAATTCACACCCCTATTAAAAGACCAGGTTAACGGGTTGGTGAACTGTTAATACTGGTCGTTTACCTTATTTATATTATAGAATAAGCAGTTATATGCATTGTACATTCTCATGTATTATACTTTCTTTTTAATTTTTGGTACAAAATAATGATTCAAAAAAAAGACTGGTTCAATTGTTTCGGATCGTGAACACCCATATTTTTCACAGGGATCTTTTAAGTTGAAACCGTCAAAAGTGATTGATTTTTGTCAGCCCAATCTACCATTTTTCAAAATCATTCTTATTGCTACAGGCCAAAGTTTTAGTTGAAATCTCATATAAACTGTCATAACTACTACCACGCCAAACAAGTTTCTAAAAGTCAAAATGGGAGTTGACTAAAGTTGGTTTTGTTTGTGATCAGGGCTTGGCTGAGAAGTACAAGAAAACCGTTGCGCAAGTGGTTCTGCGATGGGGCATACAATGAAACACCATAATCATCGCTAAATCATTGAAGCAAGAACGAATTGAATAGAATTACAAAGTGTTTGACTTTGAGTTGACCAATAAGGAGATGAAGAACCATAAAATGGCCAAGGAAATGAAGAACCATAAAATTGCCAAATCCTATGATAAAAGAATTGATCATATGTTTGTATGTCTTGATCAGTGCATTCTTGTCTGTGACAGCTAGAACGTAAATTTGCTATGTGTTTCCTCATGTGTGTGATTACAGGCCAAAGAAACATGTATGCATGCATGTTAAATGTAAAGGAAACACTTTTGTTTCGAACTTAATCAAATTTATTTGCAAATATACAGAGTGTCAAGACCCTGAAGGCTAAAACAATGATTAATCGTGCATAGATTTCGACCATTGTCATTTTGATATTAGACAACAAAATAAATTTGTATAAAAATTATTTATCTCAAAGTAAAATGAATTTGCCGGACTCACGTGACATAAAAATACTATTTTCTTAACTATTGGACTGAAATAGATATTTTGGACAAAACACAGTGACTATTGACTAAAATAGTATTTAACTCTATTTAAAATGGGTCGATTTTAAATTCTAAATGATTATGTTTATGATAAATGTTTTCTCATTTATGTGTTAATTTATTGTACTGGGGTAATAGTTACCAATAGTAGTTGATAATTTTAATGTTAAATTATCATTCATTTATAAAATACAATACGAATAATAAATCTAACACAAGTACCATACAATAGGTCAAGAGTGATAAACTAACATAAACGTAGATCGCGTTGTAAATTGTCTCTCCCGCATCGCACGGGTTTCCTACTAGATTTTAATTATGACCCAACTGAACTGAACCTTCTCATACACACCCTTAGAATTACTAAGTGTTGTGTTTTCCTTTGCATCGCGAATTTGGTTTTGGTTATGGATCAAAACCGAACCGCCCCGTACATAGCCCTAAACTCACCAACCTAAGTGATATGTTCCCGCCGCATCGCGCGGGTAAACGACTAGTATATATATATATATATAGGGGAAGGTTCAAATGAAAACCACTAGTTATTGTGAAAACTCGAAAACTAATTAAAAAAAGCCAAAAAAACATACAAAAAAATTTTTTTTTTAATTTTTTTTTGCAATCAAAATTTCGCAGGTTTTTTAATATAGAAAAAAAAAATTTTCAAAAAAAAAAAAAATTTTTTTGTGTAGTGCACATGTGTAATACTGCACATATGTATGTGTACTACACATGTGTATTATTACACATGTGCATTACACAATTTTTTTTTTTTTTTTTGAAAAAAATGTTTTTTTTATATATAAAAACTAGCGATTTTTATAAAAAAATTGAAAAAAAAAAATTGTGTGTTTTTTAGGCTTTTTTTAGTTAGTTTTCGAGTTTTCACAATAAAAGTGGTTTTCATTTGAACCATCCCCTATATATATATATATATATATATATATATATATATATATATATATATATATATATAGAAACGGGATCAAGAGAAAACGCTCAAAAGTGTGAGAACGCATCCTAGCCCAACACGTGTCCCGCGGCATAGAGAAGGGCGGAGGGGCTTTTTTGTTTTTTCATTCTTCTTTTATTTTCACAACGCGATATAATATTTTATGGCGGCTAAGTTTTTTTTTGACGTTAATTGTAATTTTTAAACTTTTTGGCGTTGAATTAATTGTTTTTGTGTCACATATATAATTTTTTGGCGTTATAGCGTTTTCTGGTTAATTTTTTTGGCATTTTTGGCGTTTTGTATAATAATTCACTACGAGTCATTAAAATTTGCATAAGATTACAGAAAACCAATTTTTTTGGTGTTTAGTGAATTTTTTGGCTTTTAATACCCTTTTTACAAGGTGCTTTGCCAGCAGCTATTCTCCCAGTTTTCATACTACTAGCGTTTTGGTGTTTGTAGTTTTTGACGTTTTATATAATAATGTATTTTATTTATAGAGAATTAGATAACAAAACAACATATAACTTGATATCAAAACAATATAAAATGAAAACAAAAATAATACAAAATGGTAATCTAATTTTTCTTCCAAATCTTCAATGTCATCAGCCTCTTCATTCCTTAATTTGTTTTTGGCGTTTTGAACCTTTTTTTGAATACTTTAGCTAGATGCCAACTTTCCTTCATAAACCCCGTTTTTTTAGAAGAAGCTGCTTAGTGGCAACCTGTTTTTTGGTGTGATATTCTTGTTTGGTGGCATGTCATTAAAGATCAACTCTTGCTTGATGCTATTTGTAATAACGGAGTCCAAAATAGCATTTTACCCTTGTGTTGATCCCTTTATTCCATTCAAATAATCATCAAGAACAAAGCTCACATGATGTCAGTCTGTTTTTCTTGAATATTTGTCCATCTCATTCAGCAAAATATTATTGAGTTAACCCCCTCAGAAAAAGGATCCATTTCAGTGAAAGCTTTGCCATCTGTGGTGTTTTAAAGGGAGTAGTTTCTAGAGGATATGACGTTTTTGTGTTTTTCTGGGTGTGATTAATTTCATTGTGTATAGACCCTTCTCTTATAGGAGTTTTTTGGTGCGTAGTTTAGGCGGGACTTTTTATTGTAATAAATGATAGTAATAAAGTAACCGTCTTTTCAGTTACTGTTTTTTGTATTTACTGTGTTGATCAGCTTTTATCTGTTTTATAGGTTATAGACATCCCATCTTCTGAGTTTGGCATTTTTTTAAATGGCCTTATGCGGACCAACATGTAAAAACACAATAACCGAGTAAATAAAATATTAAGCAGGAAAAATATTTTTTGTTATTTTTGGCGTTTTGTTAGGGTTAACCATTTTTTAGTATTATTTTGGCGTTTTGCTAATAAAGATAGAAATATATCATTTAATTATCTTAAAAAAAGAAGATTACATAGAAGAAAAAAAAGAGGACAAAAATTAAAATCCTTCCTCAGAAGGTACTTTATCTGAATAGTATCCATCACTTGTGTCATCTTCTTCCTCCTCGTAGTCTTCATCTTGATCTTCATCCATGCCATCATATTCACCTTCATCAGCTTCTTGTTCCTGAAGATTCTGAAGCCTCCACCTGAACATGTTTTGCATTAACTCTAATTTTGAGTCTATTTCTGTGTTGGTACAAGTGGTGTGACATCTGTGCCTCCACGGCCATCAAACAAATACCAAATCAATGAACTATTGTGTTTCATATTTGGGATTTGTATAAATATGTGTATCATTTGCACATATCAATCGATTTCGAGCTCTAAATTGCTTTCTGGAAAGTTATACGTGAACTGATGCGTAGACGTAATCAGCTTAACGTGACAAACACTCCGGAACAGTAACATGGACTTAACATACCTTAAATAACCTTTACATAACTTAGAAATACGTTTTGGAGGGTTTGGAGTGTCGAAATCAAGTTTATTCGCTTACAGGGACTAATTTCAACAAACTGCGAAAGTATGCCGATTCGTACTGTAACGAACATTCCGGAATATGGTCATAAGTTAAACATGAACTAAATATCCTTTACATAGCTTAGAAATAGGCTTAGAGGTGTTTGGTGCGCAAAAATAAACTTATTTGGTCAAACAGGGACTAAAAGTGTTAAAAAGTGCCTAAGTTTGCATTTTCACGTATATCTTACGTACTGAACATATCTGGACATCCAAAATTTTATGTAAAAATTAAAATATTTTATTTTAGTGATTGGCATGATAAAATTCCATTCGTCGCGTAATTTGGATCATTTTTCGCGTCCGTTCGTGTTTCATCGTAATTAATCGAACAACGCAACCGTACGGCCAAACAAACCGACATCCGAGATGTTTTTGAGCATATTTTAAGTCCCCTGCACTTTAACTTCATTTTAGAGCTTTGAAATGGGGTTAACAGTGTGACAACTGGCACAAAACCGGTAATTTCCGTACACTTAAATTACTATTTAATGACTACAATTATGTGCTTAAATGTCAACATTGACTGATTACATGCTAAACAAGTGAATTCATGCATATTTTATACTACAAAGTATTGCTTTATGCATAAACGAGAGCGTTGCGTCAGAAATACCAGTAAACTCACCGGTAAGACACAATGTGTCAGCAGAACTGCAGAAAGCAGTCAGACATTAGAATTAGGGCCTAGGTGTAGGTCCAACGACAAGAATACATTAAAACCCAAGAGTACATACAAGGGTTTAATGTATAGACATTACCGAAGCAAAAATAAGCACTAAAAAGCACCCGAAATGCACGTTAAGTGCAGAATTTTATACAAATCAGCAATAATCAGCTTTTAACAACATAATTATTATGCAGAATTTATGTTTTAACATCCAGAATATTTCCCTAAGTGTCGGGAATCGAAAGCATTACAAAAAGGTACTTAAAAGACACTAAAAAGTGTAATTTAGCACTTTAACGAACTGGTATCCAACCAAACAACCGGACCTTACCCGGAACACAAAAATATTGTCAATGACATTGCTTTTCTTTTTCTGAGCCAGCTAGGGTCCCCGAATACCCTAACACCCGTTACAAAACATAACACACAAGTAGTTAGTTTAACCTTCTAACTAAGCAAACTAACACCGAACTATCTTGTTCAAATCCAACCATGACCCCCCTTAACCCCCAACCGATTGGTCCCCTTAGTGGACACATCCTTACACATTTGAATATTTTATTCACTTGTGTCTTATATCTAGATGACATCTTATCCAATGGTTAGTGAAGTTTTATGGTTTATAAAAGGTTGAGAGGTCCACCATTATCATTCACAAACCCACTTAACAAAAATTGCATTTTTCTTTCCCTCCTCTCTTTGGATCGGCCGAGAGCTCACCCCCACACACCACCACTTTCAAGTTTCAATCTTGCCATTCTACTTACATACAAAGGTATACAAGGAGGCTCAGTGTTCACGGAATCACAAGGACCTCTCTACATCGCTATTAACCACCTAGTTTTCGCCTTGATTCTTCCCTAGCCTTGTGATAGTTGTAAATGATTCTAAACACCCTCTTGATCTTGTCTAAAGTGGTTAATAAGAGATTTAACGGGTAAAGATCATGAACACTAAAGATCAAAGCTTAAAGACTTAAAAGTATGATGAATATGGTGGTTAAAGAGAAACTAATGGTGTAAAATTTGTAAATCTTGTTTTGTTATGGCTATTTTATGTTGTTGAATGCTAGTAGTGGAACGGATCGTCACCTAACCATGCTAGTTCATGTACATGGAACATGAACTAGTGATATGTTAAATATGAAAGTTGCAAGATAACGAATCTTTCCACAACATAAACATGAACTTGTGTAAAAATAGTTTTTCTTGTAAAATGGAGTTCTAGACTAGTAGATGCAAGTATAAGATGCAAATCATGTTTCAAACCCGGATCTTACATAAACTACAAGGTTTTTTTTTTTTTTTTTTTTTTTTTTTTTTTTTTTGTGAAAAAGCAAGTGCGTAAACACTTATGTAACAAAAGAGTTAACAAAGAAATATTTTCGTAATCCTTGGACTAGAAGTTGTAAACTTGCATTTTCTTTAAAAATAACATTTCCAAGAAACCGATTTTATTTTTGGAAATAGAAAGATCTACTAAAAATATTGGAAAGTTACTACATACTTTTACACAACTTACAAGTTCATGTGTTTGCGATTTATACTTGTTTTGACTAGTTTAATGTTTGAATATTGTTTGTTAATGATGGGAAAATTATTGATTGAATTTTGAAAAGAAAATGATATGCCAGTAAGCGTGGCCACCTCCAGTTACAGAGGAAACTTTAGCGAAAATTTTCCAGAAAATAACACTTAGAATATTTTCATGACAACTGTCTATAAATATATTTCTAACTTGCTTTCCCAAATAAATTTCGCCATGATTTTGCTACAAAATTTCCAAGTGTCGGAGGTGGGTTTTCGTAAACGAAACTTGTTAAATATATATTTAGAATATATATTTCGTAGTAAAACGCTTGTGTGATTTTATGATTATCTTGTGAACTATATGGATATTATGTTAGAGTAAAAACATAAAAAAATACACATGCAACATATTTGGACAAATACAAGAAAATATATTTGTGAAAATATATTATTTGATAGAATAGATAACTTGGACAAGTTATGAACATAAACTGAAGTTGGAATCAAAGATACATAATTCGGGTGCAAAGTGCAAAATACAAGATACTTATATTTATTTCTGAGAAAATAATATAAGTAAGACACTTAGTTAAAAATATAAAATATTTTTAACACAACAATACATATACAAAAGATAGTGACTTGTGCTTGTACGATACAAGTCTAGTGACTAACGATAATAAAACACGTTTAGGTCACGATGTTAATTAAAGCAAATCCGGTGAAGTTTACGACGAGGAACACAAAGTTGTGAGTTCATGCTCCCCCTTTTCTTTAACTGTTTTTTGGTTTTATAACTGCGGGGGTGAAATACATGTTACAAATACTACAATTGTTGGGATTGAACCCTACCAGAGGAACAAATAATGTAAAGCCAAAACCGGATCACATCAGTGGACTACCAATAAGCAGCAGTTTTCACTTTACTCTCCCCTTGACAGTGGTATTCTAATAGCTGATGGATCTTAACTGCTGCTCAACTACAACAACTGATAAACCAAACACTGTTGATACTCCAAAGACTGCTGAAGACAAACTCTGTTGCTCTATCTACTGCTGTGTTCTAAGTACTGCTGAAGACTCAAGCACTGCTCATTCAAAGACTGATCACCTATTGAAGAAAGCACTGATGTTCAAGTAATCAGTGCTTAGGCTACAATAGTGGAACGTGAAGCAGTAGTTGTCTCTAGTTTGTATTATGCTGATTATCAGATGTTGTATATCAGTAGTTTGTATAGAACAGTGTTTATAGTTTGTTAGGTCGTTAGATGTCACTATCATGGTGACGTCAGCTGACGTACATCAGTAGTTTGGTTTGCCTATAAATGGAGCGGTACTCTGTACTGTTACATTTGATTCGTTTTGAGTGAGTTCTCCTCCTCAATTCAATCCTTTCATCTTATGCAACCAACTCTGGAGTATCAGGCTGAGGGGGAGTTTAGTAGGTAAACATGTTGTAATCATTTGCTTTGTACTTTAATCATTCGACTCAATGAGAAGCAATTGTTTACAAAACTATTTTCTCTATATTGATTGTGTTTACAAAGTTTGTTTTCATTTCCGCTGCACTTAATCTTGTTGTATCATCATTGATTTGTCAAAACTAAACAAACAAGAACAATCATGTCAGCCTCGGATCCTAACAATTGGTATCAGAGCTTGGACAGTCAAATTCGATCTAACAATCAATTTGACATAACAGTTCAGCTCAAAATTCATTGATACTAAGGTTGGTTGTATTCAGTTGAAAAACAGAGTATCGAGTGAATTATGATCAAAATGGTTATTCAGAAAACTCTGTAAAACAACCAAGATGTCATGTGACACACAAATTTCACGCAACAAGTGATTTCATGCACAAGTCTCTCATAGTTTTCAGATCTGTAAAGTATCTGATAAATTATGGGATCGTTCAATATTTTCAAATTGATTTCAGTTGTTGCTTGGTTATTTGTGATGTTTTTCATATTATTCACTAAAGTATGTACCTCAGAATTAGCAAAATCTAAGTTCATATAACCATTAGTGTTTTGCCAATTCTAAAACAGGGAAATAAAGCTTTAGTCAAAAATTCTTATGGGCTAAAAGGCAGGTTGAGTATCCTCAAAAGGACCAAATCAACTTTTTCAAAACACATTAAGAAAATAAGGTGTCAAAATAGTCCAAATCATGCGTAATGTGAGATCTGTTAATAAAACATGTACAAATATGACTAGATCTTTCAAAACATTACTTCAAAGTGATTCTGGACTAAGCATGTTCAAAATAAAATCTCCTAGTGAGCATTTTTGAACATATGTGTCACACCCCGACCACGTAAAACATCAAATCGTGGCGGAAACGTCGGGGAGTGTTGTAACAGAATTATTGTTCCACAACCAAGGTAATTAAAATAATATTTTATTCATCACCCAAGGGTGGAATACATCGTTCAAAACAAGAACCATTGTGTTACATTGTATTAAAACTACTGAAATAAAGAGTACATAACGTAATTAAACTAAGTCTAGCTTCATTTTATATCACTAAGGCCCAAGTCCACCCTAGCGTGTCACGAACGTCCTATGCATTAGCTCCTAAAACACATGTGAAAATAGGTACGTCAGCATAAAAATGCCTGTGAGATACATAGGTTTTGTGAAAATAGGATTCATGACTTAGGTTTAAGAAAATGTTTAATGAAAACTTGTCATGAATCCATTTTGCTTATAAAATGTTTCAAAAGTGATAACAAATCAGTTAATATGTATGTATATAAAAGAATGATGTATGGTTAAAAGAATAACCAAGTAAAAATAAGTTGTATGAAATAAATTGTTTTGAAAAACAAAGTCTTGTGAAAAATATGTTATTTGCAAAAATGTATAAGTCCAAAATCGAATGATTTAAATAACGGTATGTCATGTAATACAATACAAGCACTTATATATAGGAAGTACTAGCGGCGTATCCACCATGCTTGTAGCATACTACACACATATCGTTACTTAAGTCACTTAAACAAACCACCAAAGTATATAGTTCATGTTCAAACCAATCATAAAAGTTCTTGTCTAAACCATTGTCAATGTTTAAAACCCAAAATGTAGTCATGTAGTTAAGTATGTGTAAACAAAAGTTATGTATGGTAAGTAACAAAATGAGAATACTTAACCATAAGTAAAAAGGAACAAAACAAAGTATTTTGAATAAATCAAAAAGTTATGTTTTGCCAAGTAAAAGTTTGTTTTATTGATACAAACATTTATGTGGTAAGTTAACGCATTACATTCAAGCCTTGAGACAGCAGGATAACCTTAGAGTAAAGGTTATCAAAGTAAAATGTTTTCGGATTCAGTCATTCCTTTCATCCAAACCAACCCAGGATGTCAGGAACGGGATTTGTCAAGTCCTATGGTACCGTTACTTACTACCGAGCGGCGTAGCTAATGTTAATGAATGTAGTAAAGAACCGTTTATGCAAACCAAATGTCATACCAAATGTAAACAAGTTATGTGAAAACAATGTACTAAGTATGCTAAGTAAACATACAAAGCAGAAAAGTCATGTAAATCAATGTGCTAGTATGCTCAGTCAACATACATAGCAGAAAATGTAATGTAAAACAATGTGCTAATATGCCAAGTAAACATATGTAGCAAAGCAACGTAATGTAAATCAATGTGGTAGCATGCTCAGTAAACATACATAGCAAAACATAATGAAATCATGTACTAATAGTGTACTAATGAAAATAGCAAGTATATGATATGAAAACATGAAAAGCATGAAAGTAACAAGTAGGCACATGTGTTTCACCCCAAAATGTTTGTAAAACAGTAAAAGAGGGGTACTATGTACTCACTTGAGATTGCTTAGAAGTCGTAGGATAACCACCAAGCAATGCTAGAAGATCACGGAATCAAACGGTACCTATATAGGTATCTACATTAATAAACGGACCTATCGGAGGATCGGGTAGTACGAGGGTTCGTAAACCAAATAAGTATGGGAACTTATGTAATATGGTTTGACAAAGCCTACATACTAAAACGAAACTTATCCTAAGTGCTTTTGACCCGTTACGACCCGTTTAGGTAGCTTATGCTACTTTAACGCGTCGTTTGCGTAAAACGTGTTCGGAAAGCCTAACTAGTCCTATGACAAGCAAGATATGCCTTAACATGTTTAATATTGTTGTTAAATCAGTTTAGATACCAAAAATTATGTTACATAGGTTTACAATGAATTTGGGCGTAAAAAGGGTATTTTGGTAATTTACCTAAGGCATAAGAACTACTTATCATACAACTACTTAAACGTCGTGACCATAAGGTATAACCTCGGAAGGTTATTCCCTATACAACTATGGTCACCTAAAATGTTTGGTCGGATCCTAAAGATCGACCAAATGGGTCGGGTTCGTAAGCATAAGCGATTGATTAGATCGCTTACCTTTACGACCCTAAACAAGCACAAATCTAAAAGCGACGAGCTAAACATGCTAGAACATGTTTAGTAATGTTAGAAAACATGTTTGGTATTAAAAAAAACGGTTTTAATACCCTAGAGTAGTTTGGTTACAAAATACGCGAGAAAACACATTTTGGCCGAAATTACGACTCGTCACTGAACCTAGATAACGTGGTAATCAGTAGGTATAGTTACTAGGGACTATAACCATCGTGATTATGCTCACGTTATGAAGTTCAAACGAACTTCGCGTTGACCAAAAACTGGTCAATGCAGAAAGTCAAGCACAGTTTGACTTTAACGCTAAAACGAACGAAAAAAACGCGAAAGAATACTTACAGAAGGTCCCCGCAAGATTGATATTCCAAGTATTTCTCAGGTATGAAGTGTTCAACACTTCAACTTAGAGAAAATCTAAGAATTCAAGTGGGTTTTGAGCAAGACATGGTGGGGGTATTTATAGATGTAGTAGAACCGTTAGGATCGTTCGTTGAATAACGTGCTTCGATCTAGGCCGTACACATCAAGACCATTGTTTTACAAAACCAGGGGAGCCCCCAAACCAGCCCATAGATTGCCCAAAACCATTTGCACAAGTGAGGAACAGCTGGATCAAGCTGGATTGCATTTTCTGGTATCTGGCACCTGCTTACGGACTGTATGGAGTAGGTCTTACGGTCCGTAAGGACCCTGCAGGTCAGAAAGATTGAATTTGGCAGAACAGGCCCCTGTACCTCCAAACTTGATTTTTGATGTATTTTGGCACTTCTAAGCCCCGTTAACCCCATTTTAAGGCTCTAAAATGAAGTTAAAGTGTAGGGGACTTGAAATATGCTCAAAAATATGCCGGATGTCGGTTCGTTTGGCCGTACAATTGCGTTGTTCGGTTAATTACGACGGAAGTCGTAACGGACACAAAAACGGTCCAAATCGCGCGACGAATGGATATTTGACAAGCTAATCACTAAAACATAATATTTTAATGATTACATAAATTTTTGGATGTCCGGGTGTATTCAGAACTTAAGTTATGCGCGAAAATGCAAACTTATGCACTTTTTGACGCTTTTAGTCCCTAAATGAGCATAAAGTTTATTTTAGCACACCGAACCCCTCAAAACCTATTTCTAAGCTATGTAAAGGATATTTAGGGTGTGTTTAACTTATGGGCATGTTCTGGAATGTTCGTTACAGTTCAAATCGGCATACTTTCGTAGTTTGTCAATTTTAGTCCCTGTAAGCGAATTAACTGGATTTTGCCATACCAAAGCCTTCAAAACTTATTTCTAAGTTATGTAAAGGTTATTTAAGGTATGTTAAGCATAAATTGATGTTCCGGAGTATTTGTTGCATATAACTGATTACGTTTTCGCACCAGTTTGCGCATAATTCTCCAGAAAGCGATATAGAGTTTGAAATCAAATAAAAGTCAAAACATGAAAAACATCAAACATAAACAAACAAACATAGGGATCAAATAACTTTATTTCATTGATAACTGAACTGTTTACAATGATCACAAGCACAGATGTCACAGTCTCCCCTACTTGTGGAAATTTCGTCCCGAAATTTGTTTGGAAACTCGTGGGAATAGATGTGGATATTTCGCCTTCATTTGATCTTCATGTTCCCAAGTAAACTCAGGTCCACGTTTAGATTCCCAGCGAACATTAACCAACGAAATGCGCTTGCGTTTAAGCCATTTGACTTCACGATCCATAATTTCCACAGGTTTCTCAACAAAATGAAGTGTTTTATCAACACGGATTTCGTCAAGCGGTATGTGGAGGTTCTCATCAGCTAGACACTTTTTGAGATTGGATACGTGGAAAGTTGGATGAACATTTCCAAGTTCGGGAGGTAATGCAAGTCTGTAGGCTACCTTACCGATTCTTTCGACGATCTTGAATGGTCCAACGTATCTAGGTGCAAGTTTTCCTGTCTTTCCAAATCTGATCACACCTTTCCAAGGTGAGACCTTAAGTAGTACACGATCACCGACCGGGAATTCCAAGGGCTTGCGTCGTCGGTCCGCGTAACTCTTTTGACCGCTTCGAGCTGTCTGTAAGTTATCACGAACTTTCTTAACCTTATCAGTTGTCTTTAGAATGAGGTCAGGTCCAGTAAGCTGAGCCTCACCGATCTCATTCCAGCAGACTGGTGAACGACATTTTCGACCATAGAGAGCCTCGAAAGGAGCCATGTTGATGCTGGAGTGATAATTATTGTTGTAGAAGAATTCAATCAATGGAAGATGTGAATCCCAACTACCACCAAAATCGATCACACAAGCTCTAAGCATATCCTCCAAAGTCTGGATTGTTCTTTCAGTTTGGCCATCTGTTTGTGGATGATATGCTGTGCTTAGATTTAGTTGGGTCCCCATAGCAGATTGCATGGTTCTCCAAAAACGAGAAGAGAAGCGAGCATCTCTATCAGAAATAATGTTCAAAGGAACACCATGTCGAGATACAATTTCATCCACATAGATTTCAGCCAGTCTTTCAACAGAAAAATCCTCACGGATTGGCAAGAAATGCGCCGATTTAGTAAGACGATCAACAACTACCCAGATGGCATCATGACCTTTCTTAGTGCGCGGAAGTTTAGTAATGAGATCCATAGCAATGTTTTCCCATTTCCAAACTGGGATCTCTGGTTGCTCCAAAAGACCATAAGGATGTTGGTGTTCAGCCTTAACCTTGAGACAAGTAAGGCATTTAGAAACGTATAAGGCAATGTCTTTCTTCATACCAGGCCACCAATACAGAGTACGAAGATCCTTATACATCTTGTCTGAGCCAGGATGAATAGAGTAACGAGACTTATGGGCTTCATCCATAAGCAAAACGCGAAGGTCATCTAGGCTTGGGACCCACAAATGGTCCATGAAATAATAGGATCCATCTTCCTTCAAAACAAGATCAGGCTTAATGTGACACGGTAATTCCTTACCCATTAAGTCTTGTGAAACACAAGTCTGTTGAGCCTGAGAAATGCGTGCTTGGATATCGGATCGTGCTTGAATAGCAGATTGAACACGAACACAATGAAGCATAGTACGTTCCTTACGACTTAATGCGCCAGCCACAACATTCGCTTTACCAGGATGGTAGCGAATTTCGCAATCATAGTCGTTTAGGAGTTCGACCCAACGTCTTTGTCTCATGTTGAGTTCTTTCTGATTGAAGATGTGCTGAAGACTTTTGTTGTCAGTGAAAACCACGCATTTTGTGCCGTACAAATAATGTCTCCAGATTTTGAGAGCGAAGACAACTGCACCCAACTCAAGATCATGAGTGGTGTAGTTTCTCTCATGTACCTTCAATTGTCTTGATGCATAGGCTATGACTTTGTTCCTTTGCATCAGAACACAGCCAAGACCCAATTTCGATGCATCACAGTAAACGACAAAATCATCGTTGCCTTCGGGCACTGTCAGAATAGGTGCATCACAAAGCTTCAGCTTCAAGGTCTGAAACACTTCTTCTTGTTTGGAACCCCATTCAAAGGGTTTATTCTTCTGAGTTAGAGCAGTTAGAGGAACTGCAATCTTTGAGAAGTTCTCGATGAAGCGAAGGTAATATCCCGCAAGACCAAGAAAAGAACGAACCTCAGTAGGAGTAGTAGGCGTATCCCAATCCTTAATCGCACTGATCTTGGAGGGATCTACATGAATACCTTGTTCGTTGACAATATGTCCTAAAAATTGAACTTCCTTAAGCCAGAATTCACACTTGGAGAATTTGGCAAAAAGTTGCTCTTTCTTTAGGAGTTCCAGAGTAAGACGAAGATGGTGCTCGTGATCAGCTCGCGTCTTAGAATAAATCAAGATGTCGTCGATAAAAACGATGATGAGCTTATCTAAATAAGGCTTGCAGACCCTATTCATTAAGTCCATAAAAACAGCAGGAGCATTGGTCAAACCGAATGGCATGACTGTGAACTCATAATGCCATATCGAGTGCGGAATCCTATCTTGGGAATATCCTCTTCATGCACACGAAGTTGATGATACCCAGAATAAAGGTCGATCTTCGAAAAGCAAGTAGCACCCTGTAACTGGTCAAAGAGGTCATCAATGCGAGGTAGGGGATATCGATTCTTGATGGTAAGCTTATTCAGCTCACGATAATCGATACACATTCTGAAGGATCCATCCTTTTTCTTGACAAAGAGAACGGGAGCACCCCAAGGTGAAAAGCTAGGACGGATAAAACCTTTGTCAGAAAGCTCCTGAAGCTGCTTAGATAGCTCTTGCATCTCAGACGGTGCAAGACGATATGGGGCTCTGGCAATAGGATTTGCACCAGGTACAAGATCAATACGGAACTCGACTTGGCGTGCTGGGGGTAGACCAGGAAACCCCTCAGGAAACAACTCCGGATAATCCCGGACAACAGGAATATCTTGCATAGACTTACCTTGGTCTTTATCTGCTGTAACATGTGCGAAGAAGACCACATAGTTCTTTCGCAGATACTTCCGAGCTTGAAAACAAGACATAAGCTTGAGGCTACTAGCAGGTTTTTCACCACGAACCTGTAGTATCTCACTTGACGAAAGCGGCACACGAACGATCTTCTCAAAACACACTACCTCTGCGCGATGCTTGGCTAACCAATCCATACCCACAATAATGTCGAAGCTTCCAAGTTGCATAGGCGTGAGGTCAATAGGAAAGAGGTGGTCGTTAAGGTTCAACTGGCAGTTGCGAAGAACAGAATCAAGATCAACGGGTTCACCACTCGCAACTTCTACTGTCAAAGGCTTACCTAGTTTCGTTCTAGACACGCGAAGCAAGGGCTCAAAAGATAACGACACAAAACTCTTATCGGCCCCTGAATCAAAAAGAACAGATGCAGGTTGATTATTAACAAATAACGTACCGTTCACCACTTCGTCGTCTGCTTGCGCCTCAACAGCATTCATGTTAAAAGCTCGTCCACGAGCCTGAGCTTGAACCGGGTTCGCATTCACCAATCTTGGACACTGATTACGGTAGTGGGTCAGATCCCCACAGTTGTAACAAGAACCTGGTGTGAAGTGAGGTCGTGCTGCTTGACCTTGTTGCTGAGCAAGAGGCTGAGCAACCTGTTGAGCCGGGTTCTGAGCTGCCCGATTCAAATTAGCAGGAAAGCGGCAGGTGGCAGCAAGATGACCAGGTCTTCCGCAGTTAGTGCATTGACGGCACTGGTGGTGCGGTTGATGATGTCCGTTACACTTATTGCACAAAGGTGCATTGCCAAAGTATGGTTTTTTGGCAAGAGGTTGCGCAGGCTGATTTGTCTGCGTAGTAACGGCAAAATTTTGGGAAGCCTTCCGCTTCCTAGAACCCTTTGAGGAACCTGCATCACTCCCCTTCTTGCTTTTACCTTTCTTGCTATCCTTCTTATCAGACTCCTGCTTCTTACCCTTCTTGTCACCCTTCCTGTGCAACTTACCCTTTCGAATCTGCGACTCAGTCAACGTTGCAGATGGTTCGATTGCCTGACGAACAGTGGTAGGCTTACTACCAGTAACGATGTCTTGCACAGAGTCGGTAGACCATCGATGTATCTCTCGATAGCCTTGTCGAGTGGGGTGACCATTGTTGGGCATAATAAACTCAACTCTTCGTACCTGTCAGTATATGCCCGGTGCTCGCCACTAAACTGCTTTAGATCGTCAAACTCCCTTTCCAGCGCTCGTAGTTCATGACGAGGACAAAACTCACTCATCATGAGAGTCCTTAACTCAGCCCATGTTTGTGCTAAAGCAACTTCAGCACCACGATCTCTCATAACCCCGTTCCACCATGTCAACGCCCTCTTCTGAAAAACACTAGAAGCAAACTCGACTTTGCGATTATCAGGACACTGAACATGATGGAAAGTATTCTCAATGCTCTCAAACCATTGAAGGAGCCCAGTTGCCCCCTCAGTACCACTGAACTTGAGTGGTTTAGCCGAATTGAAGCTCTTGAAGTTACAAGGAGCGTTCTGATTGATGTTGGCTTGGTTAAACTGAGCAATAAGATTCAGGAACGCAGCAGCCATATGCTGTGCGATGATTTCTGCCAGTTCGGCATTAGGTAGCTGATTTTCGCGTCGAGGAGGCATGCTAAAAAGAGGAAAACATGAGAGGAAACGAGTGAGATGCTTAGATGAAAAGAACGAGATGAAACAAAATCAACAAAGCAAGGATGGTGGTCATTCATCCGTATCACAAAGCAAACAAATGACACACAGTGACTAATCAAAGTAAATGGGTCCATAAATAATGCTTAGCGAAGACATGCTCGCCTATAAGTGAACACTCACCCCAGGAGTTCCCAGGTAAGAGTGACTGGTCCGATTATGTGGATTTGTACGAACACTCTAGCCTTAGACAGAAAACCCAGGGTACAGGCATTCACCCTTCCAGTTTGCACGTGTTCACATTATTTAGAACCCAAAACTTTGACGAGATTTTGAAAACTTGGAAGGCATAAGGCCAAAAGAATCATTAAAACAAATGATAAATTTTCAAAATCAATTTGAAAAATAAAAAAGGGTTCAAAACCATATAATAAATCATTTGAAAACAGAGGATTGTTTTTCAAAAATCGTTTTAGAAAACTGGGTTCTTGTTTTAGCGATCACCTAAGGATAGGTGAAGTGCATGTTTTAAGATCTAAACACAAGACTACTTGTGTTGGGGACCTAGAAAGGTTATAGTCTAGGTCAAAGCATTACTAATAACCTAATTCCCTATAACCATTGGCTCTGATACCAACTCTTCTGTCACACCCCGACCACGTAAAACATCAAATCGTGGCGGAAACGTCGGGGAGTGTTGTAACAGAATTGTTGTTCCACAACCAAGGTAATTAAAATAATATTCTATTCATCACCCAAGGGTGGAATACATCGTTCAAAACAAGAACCATTGTGTTACATTGTCTTAAAACTACTGAAATAAAGAGTACATAACGTAATTAAACTATGTCTAGCTCCATTTATATCACTAAGGCCCAAGTCCACCCTAGCGTGTCACGAACGTCCTATGCATTAGCTCCTGAAACACATGTGAAAATAGGTACGTCAGCAAAAAAATGCCTGTGAGATACATAGGTTTTGTGAAAATAGGATTCATGACTTAGGTTTAAGAAAATGTTTAATGAAAACTTGTCATGAATCCATTTTGCTTATAAAATGTTTCAAAAGTGATAACAAATAAGTTAATATGTATGTATATAAAAGAATGATGTATGGTTAAAAGAACAACCAAGTAAAAATAAGTTGTATGAAATAAATTGTTTTGAAAAACAAAGTCTTGTGAAAAAATATGTTATTCGCAAAAATGTATAAGTCCAAAATCGAATGATTTAAATAACGGTATGTCATGTAATACAATACAAGCACTTATATATAGGAAGTACCAGCGGCGTATCCACCATGCTTGTAGCATACTACACACATATCGTTACTTAAGTCACTTAAACAAACCACCAAAGTATATAGTTCATGTTCAAACCAATCATCAAATGTTCTTGTCTAAACCATTGTCAATGTTTAAAACCCAAAATGTAGTCATGTAGTTAAGTATGTGTAAACAAAAGTTATGTATGGTAAGTAACAAAATGAGAATACTTAACCATAAGTAAAAAGGAACAAAACAAAGTATTTTGAATAAATCAAAAAGTTATGTTTTGCCAAGTAAAAGCTTGTTTTATTGATACAAACATTTATGTGGTAAGTTAACGCATTACATTCAAGCCTTGAGACAGCAGGATAACCTTAGAGTAAAGGTTATCAAAGTAAAATGTTTTCGGATTCAGTCATTCCTTTCATCCAAACCAACCTAGGATGTCAGGAACGGGATTTGTCAAGTCCTATGGTACCGTTACTTACTACCGACCGGCGTAGCTAATGTTAATGAATGTAGTAAAGAACCGTTTATGCAAACCAAATGTCATACCAAATGTAAACAAGTTATGTGAAAACAATGTACTAAGTATGCTAAGTAAACATACAAAGCAGAAAAGTCATGTAAATCAATGTGCTAGTATGCTCAGTCAACATACATAGCAGAAAATGTAACGTAAAACAATGTGCTAATATGCCAAGTAAACATATGTAGCAAAGCAACGTAATGTAAATCAATGTGGTAGCATGCTCAGTAAACATACATAGCAAAACATAATGAAATCATGTACTAATAGTGTACTAATGAAAATAGCAAGTATATGATATGAAAACATGAAAAGCATGAAAGTAACAAGTAGGCACATGTGTTTCACCCCAAAATGTTTGGAAAACATTAAAAGAGGGGTACTATGTACTCACTTGAGATTGCTTAGAAGTCGTAGGAAAACCACCAAGCAATGCTAGAAGATCATGGAATCAAACGGTACCTATATAGGTATCTACATTAATAAACGGACCTATCGGAGGATCGGGTAGTACGAGGGTTCGTAAACCAAATAAGTATGGGAACTTATGTAATATGGTTTGACAAAGCCTACATACTAAAACGAAACTTATCCTAAGTGCTTGTGACAACTCGAACTTTAGACATGCTTTGATGTAACGTTACGTGCTCATGAGAACTGAATTATATGATTTTAAATGAATAATTGTTTACGTGTGTTGTGTATGTATGAATGTTATGTGTTGCACGAGCCCAAACTACACAAACCGGCCACACAAAGCCCTTTGGGCCACTCCTTGTGCACGCGGACCATTAGACAACCGAGTGGGCTCGGCCCACTCCCCACTCGCAACACACACAAAACCGAGTTAGGGGTTTTGTTTTACCACTTTTGCAAATCACAAACACACACACAAACCCTAGAAGTTTTGCTCTCTCTCTCTCTCGTTTACTTGGAACCCGACGGCGAACAACACTTCTCGGCTCACCCTCTCTTTGATTCCAACCGGTTAGTGTACATTGTTATTTGATTGTATGTGATGATATTGTGATCTATGCGTTTACATGATGATTTTATATGATTCTTGAAGATTACATGATGTAATTCGGATGATGCTAGTATGGTTGATTGTGATAGAACCGGTTTACATGTGTGCTTTGTTATAAATCAAATGTTAATATGTGTTTCGGATTGTTAACATGTTCATACGGATCGGATGAAACTCGATGAAATCTGTTATTATGCTATAGGATTCGGATGTTAACTTGTGGATATGCTAAGTTTTGGGCTAGGTAATTAGTCACGGTTACATGTTCATAGAAATAGATTGTTGTTCATATGAATGCAGTTCACGTTGATTCGATGTTCTTGAATGGTTATGAATATGCATGAAATCTAAATCAACTGTTGATGAATTTCTGTGATTGATCTGATTTCGAAACTGCCGTAGATGTTTGCTAGAATCACGGGATAGTCAATGCAGGAATTATGGAAACCAGTTACACACGCGGTTGCGACTCGGCATCACTCGTTGCGAGTCGGAACCCCACTCGAGACCACAAACAGCACCAGCCGAAACCGCGGTTGCGAGTCCCGTTGCGACTCGTAACCAGACCATGATGAACCGAGATCTCCATTGCGACTCGCAACCAGCTGTTGCGACTCGTAATCTCCGGTTGCGACTCGAGATCTCCGTTGCGACTCGAGACCACCCTTTACACGCACACTGTTGGGCCTTCACTGTCATGGGCCCAATCTTTTGAGCCCAACGATTTGAATTGTGGACTGTTTATTAATGGACTTGTAAGTGTTTGCTATCTGGGCCGATTGAGAATCTGGATTGTTTTGTTATTGGGCTGCTTATGTCATTGGGCCGGGTATGAATGGACTTAGAACAATTGGATCCTCACATACTATGTCTTATCTGTTTACGTGCGTACATGTTTGCCATGACTATACGTGATTACTATATACGTGCTGTATACGAACCTGACTCGTATAATAACCATGATAGGACGTGAGTGATCATTTACTTGCTACTTGTACTTTCTGTGTATCTGCCGAGCAAACCAAGGTGAGTTCACACAGCCAAGGCATGGGATTCTCGGGTTGGGAATTGGGTTGGATATGGTGGATATGGGATGATTACTCGTACTTACGCATATACCAGACTATAGACCATCGTCCTCAGGATAGTCAGGACACGTTGCGTAAAGCCTACGCAACCCAGTATACTTGCCATATGTCTCCCGGGTCGGGAAGGACACGTTACGTAAAGCCTACGTAACCCTATACCATTCACTGGCTTCCAGGTCGGAAGGCCACGCTGCGTAAAGCCTACGTAGCCCCCACGCGTACCACTGTCCTCGGGGAAGGGCACGTCACGTAAAGCCTACGTGACCCTGTACGTTTTCCTGTTCTCGGTAAAGAAGAACACATGGTCGGAAGTTAGTCTAGTAAGTACCGTTAATGAGAAGCCCTCATTAACCAGGATGAACATGGGAAGCCCCCACCTTTATTACACACTAGTATGGGAAGCCCCCACTAGCTATACTTATGCATTGCACTATGAACTTACTTTCTGTGAACTCGCTCAACTAGTTTGTTGATTATTTGCTGCATGCCTTGCAGGACCTTAGGTATACTGGAGCTTGCACAGGGAGGAGCAGGTCGTTGTGGGATACGGATCGTGAACTATTTATGAACTTATTACTCGTATAACTATTTTGAGATTACTTACTATGCTTCCGCTACTTAAACGATGTTGGTTTTGAAACATCAATCATGTCATGATGATTTACATTATTTACTTTTATATATGCTATGTTTGATATGATTGATGGCTTGATCCTGGTCAGTCACGCTCCCAAGCGGTGGTACTCCGCGGGTGGATTTTGGGGGTGTGACAGATTGGTATCAGAGCCATTGGTTATAGAGAACTTGGTTTTAATATGGGAAAACGTTTTTATTAAAACCGGACTATAACCAGTACAGTGCTCTCAACGATCCACAACGACGCTTCGCTCCACGTGCAAGACTCGACATACTAGGTAATAAGGTTTATGTTTATTGCCTGTTTGCTAGAACTGCTTAGAACCTTGCTCGCATTACGCATAGATACACATACTTTGAGTACATGAGAACACCTATATGCCTACGCTTTTCTGTCATCGCCCTATTCGCGAACCATTCTTACGTATGCTACTTGTTACTATGAAGATCATGTCTGGACGAATCAACATGACACAAGCCCAGCTAGAGGCTCTCGTTCAAGCTCAAGTTGTTGCGGCAGTTGCAGCAGCTCAAGCAGGTAGTATATCCTGCCGTATAGGCACACACTAGGATCTTTAGATCCTACATTAACTCTCGTATTTAACTTCGTCCTATTCGTACACAATAGGTCAACACGCGCAGCAGCCAGTCTGCACGTTCAAGAATTTCATGGACTGTCGTCCAAACTCTTTCAGCGGCACAGAGGGGGCAGTGGGACTCCTCCACTGGTTTGAGAAGTTAGAATCGGTATTCGAAATGTGCGAGTGCCCTGAGGCTCGCAAGGTCAAGTTTGCCACCGGCACTTTGGAAGGAATAGCATTGACTTGGTGGAACGCCCAAGTCCAGATCTTAGGGTTGGCAGCTGCTAACGCCACCCCATGGAACGATTTTAAGGAACTCATCAAGCGTGAGTATTGCACGCGGGAAGACATACACAAGCTGGAAGACGAGCTTTATAACTTGAAGATGGTTGGATCGGAAATCGAAGCATATACCAAACGGTCTAACGAGCTGGCCGTTCTGTGTCCTACTATGGTGGACCCTCCCTACAAGCGCATTGAGTTGTACCTCAAGGGATTGGCGCCAGAAATTCAGAGCCACGTGACGTCGGCTAATCTCGAAAACATCCAGGAAATTCAGCGTCTCGCTCACCGTATCACTGATCAGGCAGTGGATCAGAATAGACTGCCCAAGCGTGTTAATGCTACTGCTAATGTCACCACCTCAGTTACTCCTGCTACATCTGGTGACAGTAAAAGAAAGTGGGATGGGGATTCCAGCAAAGGTTCAGCATCTGTTCAGCCACAATCTCAGCAGCAGAAGATTGACCACTATCAGAGTCCCAGTCAGCAATCCTCTAGTAGTCACAGACAGAGGAGATATCAGGGTAGTCAACCCAGGTGCCACAACTGCAACAGGCATCACCACGGCCCATGTAACAAGGGTCGTTGTCAAAGGTGTCTTAAGATGGGTCACGAGGCCAAAGACTGTAGGAGTCCACGGCCTGCGAATCAGAACCAGCAGCCTCAGCAACCAGCTCCACAGAACCAGCAGCAGCAACAGCAGCCACAGCGTGGAAACCGGGGATGTTTCCAGTGTGGGGCTGAAGGCCACTTCAAACGCGATTGTCCTCAGTTGAACCAGAATCGCAACAACAACAACCAGGGCAACGGCAACAACAACGGTGGAAACAACAACAACAACGGCAATGAAGCTCGTGGTCGCGCTTTTGTGCTAGGTCGAGGCGACGCAGTGAACGATCCCAACGTTGTCATGGGTAAGTTTCTCCTTGACAATATTTACGTTACTGTTTTGTTTGATTCGGGTGCGGATACAAGCTATATGTCTGTGAAAATGTGTCAACTGCTAAAACGTGCACCAACACTTTTACCCACCAAACATGTAGTAGAGTTAGCTAACGGTAAAAGTCTAGAAGCCACGCACGTAGTTCAGGGTTGTAATCTTATTCTAGCTGGTCAAGCTTTCACTATCGACCTCATTCCCATAGTTTTGGGTAGTTTCGACGTCGTGATTGGGATGGATTGGTTATCCCAACACCAGGCAGAAATCTTATGCAGCGAAAAGGTTATTCGTATTCCTCGTTCGGGTCAGGAACCTCTAGAAGTTCAAGGCGACAAGAGTGGTGCAGTGGTTGGCATCATCTCTTTCTTGAAGGCTCAGAAATGTTTACGAAAGGGGCACACAGCCATTCTGGCTCTCGTTACAGACGCATCAGCAAAGGAGAAGAAATTGGAGGATATTCCAATTGTACGTGATTACCCTCAGGTGTTTCCTGAAGACTTACCTGGCTTACCGCCTCATCGTCAGGTCGAATTTCAAATCGAGCTCGCTCCAGGAGCAGCACCCATAGCTCGCGCACCATATCGTCTAGCTCCATCAGAATTGGAGGAACTGTCAAAGCAACTACAAGAGCTCTTGGAAAAGGGCTTCATTCGTCCAAGCTCTTCGCCTTGGGGAGCTCCAGTGCTTTTCGTGAAAAAGAAAGACGGTACGTTCAGGATGTGTATAGACTACAGGGAACTGAACAAGGTGACGGTGAAGAACCGTTATCCTCTTCCACGCATAGACGACTTATTCGACCAGTTGCAAGGGTCGTGTTACTATTCGAAGATAGACTTAAGGTCAGGGTATCATCAGCTGAGAGTCCGAGATGAGGACATCTCCAAGACAGCCTTCAGAACTCGTTATGGACACTACGAGTTTCTCGTCATGCCATTCGGATTAACGAACGCGCCTGCGGTATTTATGGATCTTATGAACAGGGTGTGCAAACCCTATCTTGACAAGTTTGTCATAGTATTCATCGACGACATCCTGATTTACTCCAAGAGTCAGGAGGAACACGAGCAGCACCTTCGTCTTATTTTGGAACTCCTTCGAAAGGAACAGCTGTACGCCAAGCTTTCTAAATGCGACTTCTGGCTTCGTGAAGTCCACTTCTTAGGCCACGTAGTGAACAAGGATGGGATACATGTCGATCCATCCAAGGTAGATTCGATCAGGAACTGGCCTGCACCGCGTACACCGACAGAGATACGCCAATTCTTGGGTCTGGCAGGTTACTACAGACGGTTTATTAGAGACTTTTCGAAGATTGCTCAGCCGCTTACGCTACTGACACAGAAGGGTGTTACCTATCGCTGGGGAGAGCCCCAGGAGACTGCTTTTCAGCACCTGAAGGATAGACTTTGCAGTGCACCTATCCTCTCATTGCCAGAGGGCACAGAAGACTTCGTAGTTTATTGTGATGCATCCATTCGGGGACTGGGATGTGTGTTAATGCAGCGCGACAAGGTTATCGCTTACGCCTCTCGTCAACTTAAGGTTCACGAACGCAACTACACGACGCACGATTTAGAGCTGGGAGCTGTTGTTTTCGCGCTTAAGATATGGCGACACTACCTGTACGGTACCAGGTGCACGATTTACACCGATCACAGGAGTCTCGAGCATATCCTTAAGCAGAAGGATTTGAACATGCGTCAACGACGATGGGTCGAGTTACTTAACGATTATGAATGCGCTATCAAGTACCATCCAGGCAAAGCCAATGTTGTGGCTGATGCCCTCAGTCGAAAGGACACTTTACCTCGGCGCGTGCGAGCGCTACAGCTTACAATTCAGTCTAGCCTTCCTACTCAGATACGAAATGCTCAGGTAGAAGCACTGAAGCCTGAAAACGTCAAGGCTGAAGCCTTACGCGGCTCACGACAACAGATGGAACAGAAGGCAGACGGCGCCTATTATGTAACGGGCCGGATTTGGGTCCCTCTTTATGGCGGTTTGCGCGAACTTGTAATGGACGAAGCACACAAGTCTCGCTATTCGGTACATCCAGGGTCGGATAAAATGTACCACGATATCAGCACTACTTACTGGTGGCCTAGTATGAAGGCCCACATCGCTACGTACGTTGGAAAGTGCTTGACCTGTGCAAGAGTCAAGGTCGAATATCAGAAACCAGCTGGCCTACTTCAACAGCCTAAGATACCTCAATGGAAATGGGAAGAAATTTCCATGGATTTCGTTACAGGCCTACCTAGATCCCAGCGTGGGAACGATACAATATGGGTCATAGTTGATCGACTCACCAAGTCTGCACACTTCCTGCCGATTAAGGAAACGGATAAGTTCTCCACTCTCGCAGACGTATATCTTAAAGAAGTTGTCTCGAGGCACGGGGTGCCCACATCTATCATTTCGGATCGCGATGCACGATTCACGTCAGAACTTTGGCAAGCAATGCATAAATCCTTTGGCTCACGATTAGACATGAGCACAGCATACCACCCTCAGACGGATGGGCAGTCTGAGCGAACGATCCAAACTCTTGAAGACATGCTTCGGGCATGCGTCATCGATTTCGGCAACGGCTGGGAAAAGCATCTCCCTTTAGTGGAGTTCTCATACAATAATAGTTATCACACCAGCATCCAAGCCGCTCCATTCGAGGCATTGTACGGGCGTAAATGCCGGTCACCTCTCTGTTGGGCAGAGGTGGGGGATAGTCAGATTACGGGTCCAGAGATTGTAGTGGACGCCACAGAAAAGATCGCACAGATACGACAACGCATGGCGGCAGCACGCGACCGTCAGAAAGCCTACGCGGACAAGCGTAGAAAGCCATTGGAATTTGAGGTCGGGGACCGGGTTTTATTGAAAGTTTCACCCTGGAAGGGTGTGGTTCGTTTTGGCAAACGGGGTAAATTGAATCCGCGGTACGTCGGACCATTTGAAATCATAGAAAAGATTGGCAAGGTAGCCTACAAGTTGAACCTACCGGCTGAACTCGGGGCAGTTCACAATGTCTTTCACGTATCGAACCTAAAGAAGTGCCTATCAGATGAAAATCTTATCATTCCTTTCAAGGAACTCACTATCGACGAGCGGTTGCAGTTCGTTGAGGAACCAGTCGAAATCACGGACCGGGATGTGAAGGTCCTCAAACACAAGAGAATCCCTCTTGTCCGAGTTCGTTGGAACTCCAAACGTGGCCCAGAGTACACCTGGGAACGCGAAGACAGGATGACAGAAAAGTACCCCCAGTTATTCGGGAACAAGGCAACCACTACTGAGGCTGAAGCTACTACTTCGGAATTTCGGGACGAAATTCCAGATCAACGGGGGGAGGATGTGACACCCCAGGAAAACCAGTGAACAGTACAGTTTACCTAGCTTCCTCAGTGAGTGCATACCAAATTTCGGGACGAAATTTCCAATTAGTTGGGGATAATGTGACAACTCGAACTTTAGACATGCTTTGATGTAACGTTACGTGCTCATGAGAACTGAATTATATGATTTTAAATGAATAATTGTTTACGTGTGTTGTGTATGTATGAATGTTATGTGTTGCACGAGCCCAAACTACACAAACCGGCCACACAAAGCCCTTTGGGCCACTCCTTGTGCACGCGGACCATTAGACAACCGAGTGGGCTCGGCCCACTCCCCACTCGCAACACACACAAAACCGAGTTAGGGGTTTTGTTTTACCACTTTTGCAAATCACAAACACACACACAAACCCTAGAAGTTTTGCTCTCTCTCTCTCTCGTTTACTTGGAACCCGACGGCGAACAACACTTCTCGGCTCACCCTCTCTTTGATTCCAACCGGTTAGTGTACATTGTTATTTGATTGTATGTGATGATATTGTGATCTATGCGTTTACATGATGATTTTATATGATTCTTGAAGATTACATGATGTAATTCGGATGATGCTAGTATGGTTGATTGTGATAGAACCGGTTTACATGTGTGCTTTGTTATAAATCAAATGTTAATATGTGTTTCGGATTGTTAACATGTTCATACGGATCGGATGAAACTCGATGAAATCTGTTATTATGCTTTAGGATTCGGATGTTAACTTGTGGATATGCTAAGTTTTGGGCTAGGTAATTAGTCACGGTTACATGTTCATAGAAATAGATTGTTGTTCATATGAATGCAGTTCACGTTGATTCGATGTTCTTGAATGGTTATGAATATGCATGAAATCTAAATCAACTGTTGATGAATTTCTGTGATTGATCTGATTTCGAAACTGCCGTAGATGTTTGCTAGAATCACGGGATAGTCAATGCAGGAATTATGGAAACCAGTTACACACGCGGTTGCGACTCGGCATCACTCGTTGCGAGTCGGAACCCCACTCGAGACCACAAACAGCACCAGCCGAAACCACGGTTGCGAGTCCCGTTGCGACTCGTAACCAGACCATGATGAACCGAGATCTCCATTGCGACTCGCAACCAGCTGTTGCGACTCGTAATCTCCGGTTGCGACTCGAGATCTCCGTTGCGACTCGAGACCACCCTTTACACGCACACTGTTGGGCCTTCACTGTCATGGGCCCAATCTTTTGAGCCCAACGATTTGAATTGTGGACTGTTTATTAATGGACTTGTAAGTGTTTGCTATCTGGGCCGATTGAGAATCTGGATTGTTTTGTTATTGGGCTGCTTATGTCATTGGGCCGGGTATGAATGGACTTAGAACAATTGGATCCTCACATACTATGTCTTATCTGTTTACGTGCGTACATGTTTGCCATGACTATACGTGATTACTATATACGTGCTGTATACGAACCTGACTCGTATAATAACCATGATAGGACGTGAGTGATCATTTACTTGCTACTTGTACTTTCTGTGTATCTGCCGAGCAAACCAAGGTGAGTTCACACAGCCAAGGCATGGGATTCTCGGGTTGGGAATTGGGTTGGATATGGTGGATATGGGATGATTACTCGTACTTACGCATATACCAGACTATAGACCATCGTCCTCAGGATAGTCAGGACACGTTGCGTAAAGCCTACGCAACCCAGTATACTTGCCATATGTCTCCCGGGTCGGGAAGGACACGTTACGTAAAGCCTACGTAACCCTATACCATTCACTGGCTTCCAGGTCGGAAGGCCACGCTGCGTAAAGCCTACGTAGCCCCCACGCGTACCACTGTCCTCGGGGAAGGGCACGTCACGTAAAGCCTACGTGACCCTGTACGTTTTCCTGTTCTCGGTAAAGAAGAACACATGGTCGGAAGTTAGTCTAGTAAGTACCGTTAATGAGAAGCCCTCATTAACCAGGATGAACATGGGAAGCCCCCACCTTTATTACACACTAGTATGGGAAGCCCCCACTAGCTATACTTATGCATTGCACTATGAACTTACTTTCTGTGAACTCGCTCAACTAGTTTGTTGATTATTTGCTGCATGCCTTGCAGGACCTTAGGTATACTGGAGCTTGCACAGGGAGGAGCAGGTCGTTGTGGGATACGGATCGTGAACTATTTATGAACTTATTACTCGTATAACTATTTTGAGATTACTTACTATGCTTCCGCTACTTAAACGATGTTGGTTTTGAAACATCAATCATGTCATGATGATTTACATTATTTACTTTTATATATGCTATGTTTGATATGATTGATGGCTTGATCCTGGTCAGTCACGCTCCCAAGCGGTGGTACTCCGCGGGTGGATTTTGGGGGTGTGACAGTGCTTTTGACCCGTTACGACCCGTTTAGGTAGCTTATGCTACTTTAACGCGTCGTTTGCGTAAAACGTGTTCGGAAAGCCTAACTAGTCCTATGACAAGCAAGATATGCCTTAACATGTTTAATATTGTTGTTAAATCAGTTTAGATACCAAAAATTATGTTACATAGGTTTAAAATGAATTTGGGCGTAAAAAGGGTATTTTGGTAATTTACCTAAGGCATAAGAACTACTTATCATACAGCTACTTAAACGTCGTGACCATAAGGTATAACCTCGGAAGGTTATTCCCTATACAACTGTGGTCACCTAAAATATTTGGTCGGATCCTAAAGATCGACCAAATGGGTCGGGTTCGTAAGCATAAGCGATTGATTAGATCGCTTACCTTTACGACCCTAAACAAGCACAAATCTAAAAGCGACGAGCTAAACATGCTAGAACATGTTTAGTAATGTTAGAAAACAGGTTTGGTATTAAAACAAACGGTTTTAATACCCTAGAGTAGTTTGGTTAAAAAATACGCGAGAAAACGCATTTTGGCCGAAACTACGACTCGTCACTGAGCCTAGATAACGTGGTAATCAGTAGGTATAGTTACTAGGGACTATAACCATCGTGATTATGCTCACGTTATGAAGTTCAAACGAACTTCGCGTTGACCAAAACTGGTCAATGCAGAAAGTCAAACACAGTTTGACTTTAACGCTAAAACGAACAAAAAAAACGCGAAAGAATACTTACAGAAGGTCCCCGCAAGATTGATATTCCAAGTATTTCTCAGGTATGAAGTGTTCAACACTTCAACTTAGAGAAAATCTCAGAATTCAAGTGGGTTTTGAGCAAGACATGGTGGGGGTATTTATAGATGTAGTAGAACCGTTAGGATCGTTCGTTGAATAACGTGCTTCGATCTAGGCCGTACACATCAAGCCCATTGTTTTACAAAACTAGGGGAGCCCCCAAACCAGCCCATAGATTGCCCAAAACCAGTTGCACAAGTGAGGAACAGCTGGATCAAGCTGGATTGCATTTTCTGGTATCTGACACCTGCTTACGGACCATATGGAGTAGGTCTTACGGTCCGTAAGGACCCTGCAGGTCCGAAAGATTGAATTTGGCAGAACAGGCCCCTGTACCTCCAAACTTGATTTTTGATGTATTTTGGCACGTTTAAGCCCCGTTAACCCCATTTTAAGGCTCTAAAATGAAGTTAAAGTGTAGGGGACTTGAAATATGCTCAAAAATATGCCGGATGTCGGTTCGTTTGGCCGTACGATTGCGTTGTTTGGTTATTTACGACGGAAGTCGTAACGGACGCAAAAACGGTCCAAATCGCGCGACGAATGGATATTTGACAAGCTAATCACTAAAACATAATATTTTAATGAGTACATAAATTTTTGGATGTCCGGGTGTATTCAGAACTTAAGTTATGCGCGAAAATGCAAACTTATGCACTTTTTGACGCTTTTAGTCCCTGAATGAGCATAAAGTTTATTTTAGCACATCGAACCCCTCAAAACCTATTTCTAAGCTATGTAATGGATATTTAGGGTGTGTTTAACTTATGGGCATGTTCCGGAATGTTCGTTACAGTTCAAATCGGCATACTTTCGTAGTTTGTCAATTTTAGTCCCTGTAAGCGAATTAAATGGATTTTGCCATACCAAAGCCTTCAAAACTTATTTCTAAGTTATGTAAAGGTTATTTAAGGTATGTTAAGCATAAATTGATGTTCCGGAGTATTTGTTGCGTATAACTGATTACGTTTTCGCACCAGTTTGCGCATAATTCTCCAGAAAGCGATATAGAGTTTGAAATCGAATAAAAGTCAAAACATGAAAAACATCAAACATAAACAAACAAACATAGGGATCAAATAACTTTATTTCATTGATAACTGAACTGTTTACAATGATCACAAGCACAGATGTCACAATATGAATAGAAAGGGTAGAAAGGGAAAAAGAAAATGAACAAATCTCAAAGTGTGGCTATCTCAAAACTTTTGTATCCAAAAGGAAAAGAGTATAATCATAAAAGACTCTTGAGGTTACAGTTGGGTAAAACAATGGAGTCATGCAACTGTGTGCATTCATCAATGCAGAAATTGTTCAGGTAACAATGGCATCACCAGTGATAGCTCTTAAAAGTAGGATTTACAATCAATTGTCAAGAAAATGACCCCAAACTATGGTCAAAATAACTTGAGAATGATATGATCATGAACCTAATTGAAAAGTTGTCAGATCCTTTTGTTTTTTAAAATATCCTTTAATTTTTCTTAAGGTGTTTTTCTCTAAATAAAATCAGATATGTTTTATTTTTTTATAAAATATATTTTGTACTTTTACTCATTTTTGATAGTAAAAGTTCATCTCTGGTCAGGATGTAACTTCCTTATTTTTGTGTGAAATTACTATCCTTAAAACTGATCAAAAGGAAATGACACTCATGTCAAGGTCATGTTAAGCTCAAGTTTGGTTATCACTGTTCAAAAATTGATTGCAATTTGATTTTGAACTACTAGACACTCATGTTCTAGTTCAAGTAATTAGACACAAAATGAGTAGTTTTAGTAGAAAAGTTTTCATCATCTGAGATGCTAAACCACTGTCTGAAAAAAAAAAAAACTAGACAGTTGGCAAAACCTTGAACAAAATTTCTGAAGTTTACTGTTGACAATTTAATCTTAATATTTTACATCTAAAATGTATTTTGTTAAGAATAGCATTTCTGGTACTCAACAGATGATAGATTCCTACATCTGAACAAACAGATGCTAAAATTATCTGTCAGTAGTCAAAACACTGCTGCACAACCAGTTGTTATACAAATTGTCCTTACCCTCTGTTGTTCTTAAAATGCTGTTGTGCCTCAACATCTGTTCTCTAAAGCCTGTCCACTGCTGAGAGTCAACCTCTGCTTCTTCAAAACACTGATGTTTAAAATCTTTGTTTCATCCACTGATACATCCACTGTTTCATTTCATTACCGTTGTAACCACTGATGATCGCTCCATCAGTAGTTGTCAAAACAACTGTCCTCCATTATTTACCATTTCATCAGGGGTTGGCACGTGGTCAGCTTTTAGCCGTCAGATCATTATAACCGCTCTCACATCAGCATTCACCTTTTTCTTCCTAAATAAAACTCTGCCCTTACACCAAAACAGGGTTTTACTGTCGAATTGAATTCCAAAAGTTCTCTTCTCATAGCAGTTTCCCTCTCATAACTCCAAAAACTTCTTCGATCTTCTTCATCCAAAATGACGAAACCAAAATCGAAAACAAAATCAAAACCATCATCTTCCTCCACAACAGCAGACGCCACTCAAATGGCCGCTGAAACACCGGAGATTCGCTACAAAGCTCCACACAACTATGTAGGTATACTCACAAAACCTACCGATAACCACACCTTCGACTCCATCCTTGACATCCTTTCTGCATTAAAGTACAAAACTTTAATCACAGCAGACGCTCCCATTTACCTTGATACCCAGAGAGAGTTCTGGAAAAATGCCACCCTTGAAAAACAAGGAGACATCATCGCTGCCATCAACTCCTCGATACAGGGTAAGAAGGTACAAATCTCTCTAAAATCCATCTCTGAAATCTTTAAACTCGATGATTTGAAAGGAAAAACCTCATTTACTAAAGATGAGTTGATAAAGGATTTCATGAACAGGGGCTATGCAGAACAACCAAATAGGGATACCCTACAAAAGGGTTACTTCCCTTCTGCACCCAGATTTTTATTCCACACACTACTCATGTGTGTTTCTAATAAAACAACGTCTTTTAATGAGATACCAACAAAAATCCAATGCCTAGGGTATGCAATTTTAAACGATAAAAACTATAATTACTCCCAGGAAATATTTGATGATTTGGTAAGAAAACGTTGATAATAAGGCATTTCTGCTCTTTCCAAGATTTCTAAGCTACTACTTTGAACAAAAATTCATAGAGAAAGATGCAGATTTGCCCAAACAAGGTGTCTCTTTCAAAATAAATTGTTTAACAATTGAAACATTTTCAAGGATGATGACCCCAATAAAATTAAAAACAAAAATGCCTGAGCAGGTTTTAGAAACTGCCACTGATCCTCAGGCAACCTCTGCTGAGCCCACTGCTCCAGGTGATCAAAGCAGCACACCCACTGCTTTGAAACCCACACCTGCCACCACTAAAAAGACCAAAAAGAAAATATCCAGAAAACCCACCAAACCCACACCAAAGGCAACTCTGGAAGATGAGATCCCAGAGTCAATGCCAGTGACAACACAAAAGTCACATGTAACCACTGCTGCTACTTCCTCATAGTAGTTGGAAGAAAGATCTCAACCCCAGCCTAAAACTCCTCCTGCATCCTCACAAAAGGATCAGGTTGTAACCACAGGGTCTCCACAATATGAAGCTCTAGATTCACTTGGATCTATCTTCCACAGTCCTGATCCCAAGGACATGTCTCTTTCAACACCTATACCCTCACCAATCATATTGCCACAATCAATAATACCCTTGTTGCATGCAGTTGATATGGCACAGACACAAACCAGTTCCTCTCTATCACCCATTACTGAGAGTATACCTCCACAAGTGATTAGGTCTGATGCTCATACCTCTGCTACCCCAGCAACAGTTGAGGAAGTTACACCCCCTGAGTTACAAGTAACTCTCGGAGGTAGTTCAAGTGGAGCAACAACTACAACTGATGGATCAACAGATCTTCAGTTGGACAGTTGTTACATCAATAAGACTCCCTTGAAGGCAATTTCTTCCATGGCAACTTCGGTAACCACCAGTGAGTTAACTTTAAGCGCTGGTACCATCAAAGGTTTATCAAGTGCTGAAGAAAGAAGTCCCCAGTACCAAGAAAAAGGGGCATCAATGGATGATTTTTGGGACTCTGTTCCTAAGTCACACATTGATACAACCACCACAGGTGGGGATTCAGATGATCCTTTTAATTCAGGTGATGATTCAAAATATAATGAATTAACGGCCAGAGTTGAAAACTTGGAATCTTCTGTTGCCGAGATAAAAGATATGGTGCAGCAGCTGTTAGAAGCTCAAAAAGCCCAATCAACTGTTCCTCCTGCTCAAGCATCTGCTCCACAAGCATTTGCTGCAAATGAGCTATGGAATATCTTCCAACCAATGCTTGAAAAACAGCAACAAATGGCTGATAAAAAGCATGCTCTTCAAGTACAAATGCTGACCAACATGGTGGAATCAAGGTTCAAAGACACTCAAGCAGATATCAAAGCTATAAAGGCTAGCATCCAAAAGACTGCCCAGAGTGAAAAAACTCCATCTACCATCTTCTTCATGGATACACCTCTGGCAGATAATGCCAAAAAGGGGGAGAAAATCAGATTAAGAAAGAAAGGAATTGAAGATGGAATATATTTTGAACCAGAAGATACATCAGCATTTACAAAAACAAATGATACAAAATCTTCAAATCAAACAGCGGATACTTCAACAGTTACAAAAACTGCTGTCAGTAGCCAAACAGCTGCCATATCATCAACACAAACACCTCCAACACACACCACATCACCACACACCACCATAACTACTGTTCCACTACCACCATCTGTGTCTAAAGCACAAAAATCACCATCAAAGCCAAAAACTACCAAATCATCATCACCCCCTGCCAAAAAGCAGAAGACAACAGATGTTACAACATCTGTTGTAATGGCAACAATGGTTGAAGCACCAGTTGTTTCAACTACTGTTAGTCAACCACTGATTACCACCCAAACAACTGCCACAATAACCCCTGCTCAAAAGCAGAAGACATCTGCTGATACATCAGTAGTTGTAATGACAACAGCAGTTGAGACACCAGTTGTTTCAACAGTTGTTAGTCAACCATCCACCACTGCTCTATCCTTTCCTATATCACAACCAAAGCTCCTCAGTAGAAAAAGGAAGCCAATACCTGCCAATGAGGGATTACATGATCCTAATGCTGCAAAATATCCACTCGAAATTGAAGCTCTCAAAAATGAGATGAGGCAATTCTATACAGAAGAAGATCCTTCAAAAAGAAGATTCTCCTCACTCATAGGCTACATGCCACCAGAAGATATGGATGATTATCTCAAAATAAAGGCAAGGCAAGCTAAAGTAAAAGCTAAGGTTGACAGTGAAAAGGAAAGTCTAAGCGAAGTAGGCATTGCTAAAAGACTGGAGTTCTACCTTACAAAGGTAAAGCAGATAGAAGAATTTGCACAAGAGCTAGAAAAGGAAAAGGCTGATCAAAAGAAGAAGTTAAGAGAACAACTTCTAGCCTTCATCATGAAAGAAAAGTTCTATCCTGCTGAAGAACAACAGTTTAAAGAATGGCCATTAGTAGCTTTAAAGCATGAGGCTGAAAGGATCCAAAGAATCAAGAATGATCCTTCAAAGAAGAAAAATGCTGCAAACTGGAGTAAATACAAAAAGCTCATTGCTGACCTCACTACTGAATATAAAGGAAAGAAAAAGGAGCTTGTGGATGCTAAAATGGACACTGCTGAAGCCATATTAAAATGGTCTAGGCAGCAAACTGATGAAGCCTATGAGAGGCTAAAGAAAAAGAAGAAAACTGCTTCAGATGCTTCAAAGAAAAGAGAACATATGATGAAGCTTGAACAGAAAATTGAAAACCTCAAGACAATGTTAAAATCAGCAGACAGTCCTACTCTTTGGTCAAACCAAGATGAAGGCAAACAGCTGACTGAAGAAGAAGTCATAGAAAAAGAAGCAGAGTATCTCAAGGACACCATCTTAAAAATGGGTCTGAATGAAGACAGCTCATCAAAGCTTCAAAACCTTTTTAAGAAGGTACTCAACAAACCTGCATCTCCAAGCACTGCAAAAGACAAGACAGAAGTTGAAAGACAACAGCTTATTGAACAAGAAACTGCAGAAGATATAGCTGCAGCAGACAAAGTCATTGAAGAAGCTTTCAAAAGAATGTCTGAAAGTCTGCAGATGTTTTCAAGGCCATCATCTCTCAACTCATCTGCAAATAAGTCTCTCCCAAGAAACCCACTTGGCTTTAAAATACTAAAGTGGATGTCTGATCAAAAGAACCATGTATTGACCCTGGTCAGAGCCAATGGCGAAGTAAAGTACATATCAACGAAAGAAGCACTAGGCCTTAGTGTTGAAGATTTGCAGGATCTCCTTGAACTTTCACTGTGTAGGGATGAGGATGACCAGAGTGCAAAGGAATTTGAAGCTGTATTCAAAGAACAAGCTAAGGCACTCTTGATGAGTAATAAAGGTCCTGAATAATGAAGGGTTTTGGCATTATCTATTCCAGGGGGAGATTGTTGGGATTGACCCCTACCAGAGGAACATATAATGTAAAGCCAAAACCAGATCACATCAGTGGACTACCAATAAGCAGCAGTTTTCACTTTACTCTCCCCTTGACAGTGGTATTCTAACAGCTGATGGATCTTAACCGCTGCTCAACTACAACAACTGATAAACCAAACACTGATGATACTCCAAAGACTGCTGAAGACAAACTCTGTTGCTCTATCTACTGCTGTGTTCTAAGTACTGCTGAAGACTCAAGCACTGCTCATTCAAAGACTGATCACCTTTTGAAGAAAGCACTGATGTTCAAGTAATCAGTGCTAAGGCTACAACAGTGGAACGTGAAGCAGTAGTTGTCTCTAGTTGTATTATGCTGATTATCAGATGTTGTATATCAGTAGTTTGTATAGAACATTGTTTATAGTTTGTTAGGTCGTTAGATGTCACTATCATGGTGACGTCAGCTGAGGTACATCAGTAGTTTGGTTTGCTTATAAATGGAGCGGTACTCTGTACTGTTACATTTGATTCGTTTTGAGTGAGTTCTCCTCCTCAATTCAATCCTTTCATCTTGTGCAACCAACTCTGGAGTATCATGCTGAGGGGGAGTTTAGTAGGTAAACATGTTGTAATCATTTGCTTTGTACTTTAATCATTCGACTCAATGAGAAGCAATTGTTTACAAAACTATTTTCTCAATATTGATTGTGTTTACAAAGTTTGTTTTCATTTCCGCTACACTTAATCTTGTTGTATCATCATTGATTTGTCAAAACTAAACAAACAAGCACAATCATGTCAGCCTCGGATCCTAACAACAATGCTTATAAATGGTATGATACAAAAAACAAGAAGCGCTCTTGGTGATAACTAGTACCAAGTATGATGCGTTTGAGACATGATACGAGAATTCGTGTCACGAATAGGGTACCATAAGCACCATTAATCGTGTACATACTTAGACCGCAGAACAAAAGGTTAGATCTAATGGGTTCAGGGTAGCCCCACTCTTGGTGACAACTAGAACCAAGTAGTGTTTTGTGTCTCAGTCGTGAATCGACTACAGAAAAATGCCTATGGTTTTGTGACCTCCTATGTCGTGTCACATGTTAATGGCTTTGCAACCCATTAACACTTGATACATATAGAAATACTTGATTTATACATGAATATGTGACTAAAATAAAATACATACCATGTTTTTCATACAAAGTATACAATCATTCAATACAAAAACTGCATGAATTCACACCAACATTATGTTGACGTTTTTCCAAAACTCACATGTATTTCAGGTAACTAAAGGTGGATGTGCGCGCGGTCCTACTCATGCTTATGGATGTCGTCTATGTTATGTTTAAATAAAGTTGTAAACTTTTAAGACAATGTTTTATGCTATCGTCGCGATGTAGACGCTAAACTTGTGTTTTCAAATTATGAAATGTATGGTATTTGAAGTTATTTTTACGAGCATGTAGTATGTTTACCTTTCGTATGCAATGAGAACCTTTCATGATCACACCTCGTGCTTCCGCCACAGAAAGGGGTGTGACAGATTGGTATCAGAGCTGCGATTGTAGTGAACTAGGATTCTTTCTCGAGTCTAGTCTACAATCTTTAGGATCCTTTCACGAAAACAATTTTTCAAAGAGTTTTCATTGCATAAAACGTCCCGCGACATCCACTACCTGAAACTGTTTACATGAGTCTAGAAAAGACACTACGAAACTTAGGGTGCACAGGAGTAGCACTTGTCTTTAACTGAGAAATTATTTGCAATTATGTGTGATAATCAGCATATACATGTACTAGATGTAGAATACCACTAGTATACATGACTTTACCTGAAAACAACGACCTAACTGAAGGAAGAAATATGAGGATGAAACGAACTGTGCGGACTGTGCAAGGAGTTACGTAATTATGGATGCATACGTAATTATGGAATTCGGTGCAGAGAAACCACATCAAGTCTTGTCACATATAGATTCCCTCAGTACAAGAAAAAGGTCAAACGTATACTCTTTGGAGTCAATGACTTAGGGTATAAAGACAAGAACCGCCAATGTGAAGTAAGGTGTTTACCTAATAATAAATGCTTGTTGCTGTATGAATTGATTGCGCGGATTGTTTGATGTCACTTATGTGGTATATGCCTGCGTATATATATATATACTACTACTGTCTCGTACAATGATATCAAACAAATGTCTAACCCTTTTATGTTATGTTCTGTCAGAACATGGCACCAAGAAGAGTTGTGAACGCTCGTGATCAACCTCCCCCTCCCCCACTGCCAAAGACTGCTGAAGAGCTGAACGCTCTACTGGAAGAAAGGATCTCTGCTGCTGTCGCCCAGTACGAGGCGAACCGTACTCAAGACAGTGGAGGACCAAGCAATGCTAGACGTAACGGACATGGAGATTCGTCTGGAGGAAACGCAGCTCAAGGTAACTTTAAGACAATTTGCTAAGCATGGAGAAATTTATAACGGTCTTTGTTTCATTATTTCTTCGATTGCTCATAAGTGAATTGGTTGGATCGATTACAGGCTGCACCTTCAAGCAGTTCCTCAATTGCAAACCACTGATCTACGATGGCACTGGAGGAGCGGTAGCGTTTGTGCGCTGGACGGAAAAGGCTGAAGCCACTATCCGCATGAGCAAGTGTACCGCGGGTCAACAAGTCACTTTTGCTACTGGGCTGTTTGTCGATGAAGCACTGACATGGTGGAATTTGCATGTTCAAACGCTGGGTGATGATGCCGCATATGGCATGTCTTGGGATGAACTGAAAGAGAAGATGAGAGAGAAGTACTACTCTCGTGCCGAACTCCAAAGGCTGGAGACGGAGTTCTGGCACTTAACTATGGTAGGTGCTGACATCACTGGGTATACTCGAAGATTCCATGACTTGTCTAGGGTGATTCCCTACATGGTGACCCCGGAATATAAGCGCGTTGAACGCTATATTTGGGGACTGGCCCCTGAATTCCGCGGCATGGTGACTTCAGCCAAACCCCAAACAATCACTAAGGCTGTAACTCTGGCTGTCAGCCTTACTGAAGACTGTGTTCGCATGCAGAAGCTATCACTGAACCCGACAGAAAACACCGAGACGCATGCTGAGTCGTCCGGTGACAAGAAAAGGGAACATGCAAACTTAAATCAAGCAACTCGTAACAACAAGGGTTCCAACAAGAAGCGTGACCCCAACCCGCCTCAGGAGGCGAAATCGCTTGCAGCCATGAATGACGCTCCAGCTAAGGGATACCTGGGCACCTTGCCCAAATGCAATCGGTGCAAGCGTCATCTCGAAGGAGCCTGTCGCGCTCCAAAGTGTGACAAGTGTGGAAAATTGGGTCACCGCACTGAAGACTGTTGGGGTAAGGGAAACCGAAACGGAAATGGAAACCGCACTGGTGCTGGAAACAACGGTGGGAACGGTAATGGCAATGGTAACCGGGTTGGGAATGAAGCCGGGTGAATCCAAGGATGCTTAAGTTGTGGAAGAAATGAACATTTCATGAGAGACTGCCTGAAGAGAAACAACGCTCAGGCTCGAGCATTTGTGATTGGAGCAAGGGACGCACGCGAGGACCCTAACGTGGTCACCGGTACGTTTCTCATTAACAATCACTTTGCATCCATATTATTTGACACTGGTGCCGACTATAGCTTCATGTCTGTGGAATTTAAACGTATGCTTGGGATAGAGTCTAGTAGATTGGATATTCCATACTCCATAGAGTTAGCCAATAAACTTGTTGAATCGGGCGAAGTTGTTAGAGGCTGCACACTAGAACTTGGTGAACGAAGATTCAGCATCGACCTCTTACCTATTCAATTGGGTAGCTTCGATGTAGTGGTCGGAATGGACTGGTTGTCCAAGAACAAAGCTGAAGTCATTTGTCATGGGAAAATCATTCGCATCCCTTTGGCGAATGATGAAACTCTCATCGTACATGGAGAAAAATGAGATGCGCCTCTAAGAATCATCAGTTGCATGAAGGCGCAGAAGTGCTTAAGGAAAGGATGTGTCGCTTTCCTAGCACATGTTGTAGACAAGAAGGCTGAGGAAACGAAACTCGAAGATATTCCCGTGGTGAAGGAATTTCCTGATGTTTTTCCCGAAGATCTACCAGGACTACCTCCGCAACGACAAGTCGAATTCCGTATAGACTTGGTCCCAGGAGCCGCTCCTGTAGCCAAGGCACCCTATCGACTTGCACCATCCAAGATGCAAGAATTATCTACACAAATCCAGGAGTTGTTGGATAAAGGATTCATAAGGCCAAGCTTCTCGCCCTGGGGAGCTCCAGTATTGTTCGTGAAGAAGAAGGATGGAACACTGCGAATGTGTATCGATTACAGAGAACTGAACAAGCTCACAATCAAGAATCGGTACCCACTACCGAGGATTGATGACTTATTTGATCAATTACAAGGATTAAGCTACTATTCCAAGATCGATCTTCGATCTGGATACCACCAGCTAAGGATACAAGAAGAAAGCATACCTGTTAGTGCAATAACGTCTGTAGCTTCCGTCAACATGTAGTCGTATTTTGTATAGTTGTGTGTATGTTTTGTTTGTGTATATGTAAAGCAGGACAGAATCGGTGAAGTTTTTGTTAAGTGCTGTTGATGCCAGCCGATCGGACAGCCCGACCGATCGAGCAGGCTACTCGATTGGTTAGGATGTTCAGCCGATCGGCTAGCCCAGCCGATCGGCCAGCACTCTCTTATTCTGTCCTTGCCTATAAATAGTCGGTAGGTTAGTTTATTGGGAACCTTTTGACACTTTCACTTGCAACCTACCTTTTGTATGTCTGAGTTTCTTTCTGGTTCTTGTATACTTTCACATCATTCAATAGAATCTCAGACGGTGATTCAGAGTAGAATATTGTCTTTGTATATATGCTATGTGATTCCATGAATTCCGCGCATTGATCAATTTTCGATTCAACTACGTTTATGAACAGGAAAATCCCATCAGAGGGACCAACAAGTGGTATCAGAGCTTTAGGAAGCTGAATCGAGATCTACAGAGACGAATTCACCGGAATTCAAGCCGTTCTTGTTGATTTAGAGACAAATTCACCGGAATTCAAGACGTGTTTGCTGTGTCAGAAACAAATTTCACCTGAAATTTGTTATTTCTATCATTCCGACTCAAATTTCGCCGGAAATTTGAACGATTCTTCTATATTCTTCTCAGATCTAGTTTTATCTTTCACTTTTACATCATAAAACCAGAAAAACTTAAAATTCAAAGAGATTTTACGGTTAAAAACTGACAAATTTGCAATCAATCGAATCGCAATCTTTAGAATTACAATCCTACAAAGTTTCACAATCAAATTCAATCTAAAACTTGTTCAAATTGATCAAAATTCATGGAAAACTGTTCATGTTTACTGATGTCAGCCGGTCGAATGACCTAGCCGATTCGTGTAATTGCTGACATCATCATTCCAGTCGCATAACCGTTCATATAATATCAAGTGTTGCTGACATCATCAGTGTTAGCCGATCGAACGAGAAATTTGATCGGACAGCATTGTTGACTTTTGACATTGTTGCTGATATCGTATTGCTAGCCGATCGAATACGCCACTCGATCGGACAGTAATTGTGTACTGATTACATAGTTGTGTTTGTCAGCCGATCGAACGAGTCACCCGATCGAACGAGCCAGCCGATTGAGGGTGTGCTGGTCGATCGAGCGAGCCATTCGAACCAAGTGTCCTTGTGTTTACTTTCTTTGAAATTTAAAATTTTTCTAAGTGTTTGATAAATATCTCAGGTACATAACAATGGAGGAATTCATGAACCTATTCAGTGAAATGTATGCGTTTGCTGGCAATGGTGGAGATGATTCAACAAACCGAACAAATGAGAATACTCCAAGTACGAGAAAGACGTTGACAGAAGCACTTAGTGTGGAAAGCGCTTATGGAACCTACGATAAGCCACCAAAGCTGTTAGCAATTGAAGATTATAACCGGTGGGCAAAGCGATTCGAGGAATGGTTGAAAGCCTTCGCGTATCCCAGTTGGAAAAGCTTAAAAATGGTTTTAACAATGGAAGAGAAGACTTTGAGAACATGTCAGAAAGTGAAGAGATTGAATATTTTGTGGCTGAACAAAAATGTCTAGCTTTGATTAACCAATCAGTGAGAGAAGATATCATCTCACTAATTGATTATTCAAACGCAAAGGATCTCTGGGATAAGTTACAAAAGAAATGTGTCTGTGACACTTCGGATTTTCCCGGGAAACCTTCTTGATGTAACTTTGCGTGTACATATATTATTAAATGGAAACTATGGATTTTCTGTGATTATGTGTTGTATGTATGTACGTTATATATATATAGGTGTATATTACTAGTGAGCCGAAACCGCAAGACCCGACTCGAGACCACCTAGTCTCGAGTAACCCACATCGGTTGGGCCGCAAACCCCCTTGGTCCACCCGAAAGCCCATTAGTGCACACCTTGAGATATAAAACCCATCATCCACCTTTACCACACTCTCCTTTACACTCTCCTTCATTTCACTCACCCTCATTCACCCTTTCTCCCTCACTAAAACCCTAAACCTTAACAAATCAAGATCACTTCCTCACCCTCTCATCTCTCTCGGATCCAACCGAAACATCAAAGCTCTCGGATTCTAGCTCGAGATCATCACTCGGAGCTTGGTTCATCCATATTCTTGTACTCCTACATCTAACCGGTTAGTGATGATAATGTTGTATATGTTTGCTTGTTAAATCTTATGCATGTCAAATGTGCCTTTTCTTGTATAGTTGATGCTATTATTGTTGTTTAAGCAAAATACTTGTTGATCTAGTGATTGATTGATAAAGAAAATGGTTACTTGTTACTAAATGATGCTTATGCGATGAATAGGGTTTTGATGCATAAGATGTTGATAGTTATCATACTAGCTTGACTTGTAAATGTAGAAATAAACAAATGCCTTGCAATATATATAAGTTTGAATGAATATGTGATGCATATGCGTGATTTTGAATGCATTTCCGGTTGGTGTTCACCATTCTAATAAATTCGATGCAACATAGGAGGTTTTGTTAGAGGTAGAAAACCCTAAAAAGTGATGAACTATTTGAATGTGGCTTGAATATATGAAGAACATGTTGAAGGTGATATGAATATTTAAAATCAGGTTGTTTTGATCCATTTTGCTTAGTAATCAGACAAGGAAACATGTTAGTGCAATATGGTTGGATAGTACACAATCACACAAAAACAGAATTTCATTGGCTAGTACATAGGACAGGTTCTAGAAGGATTCAGGTGCACGTAACAGTGGTTGCGAGTCGGAACCCTTGGTTGCGACTCGAGACCAAAACGTGATTCGTCGAGATCTCCCGGTTGCGACTCGCAAGCAGCACATGATGAACCGAAACCGAGGTTGCGAGTCGGAATCCCTGGTTGCGACTCGAGACCAAAGCATGATGAACCGAGACCGAGGTTGCGAGTCGGAACCCTTGGTTGCGACTCGAAACCGTGCATTCTCGAGTCGAAACCGCCCCTGTCTCGACTGGGCTGCCTAAGTGTTATTGGGCCAAAAGCTTGTTGGACTATCTGTTGACTGGACTGCTTGTGTATCTGTTACTGTTGTGAATGTTAGAACAGGCCCAATAACCCAACTGTTGAATGTGTGCATTTTAAGTGTGTCTATACGTGTTTGCTATACGTGATTACTTGTACCCCAACTTGACCTATATTTGGTAACCATGCTAGGACGTGGTGACCAACGTGATTGACCGTGTATTTAATCTACCGAGCAACCCAAGGTGAGTTCACAACCTAAAGCATGCGTTCCCGGTGGTTTAGGAAACGGAACTACAAACAACACTATCCCCTATGAGGGATACAACTTACTTTTCTTCCCTTGATTTTGGGAACCTTTAGTTAATTATTGTTTATACGGATTGCAACTAACGGCACTAAACGAAACTCTATCACTCAAGTCCCTACTACATAATACCGATTAGTCGCCGGGGCCAGGCGAACGGGTTATTAGTTGATAGCGCTATTTAGGTTTTACCAACCTCACACCGTGCCATGGTATGGGATCGGTCGTGAACTAATGTACTCAGGCATCCGTCAATGATGATAGAACATTGACATCGGGGCATCCTACGGAAACGCAAACGGTTACCTAGTGTTCGGTATTGGAAAAACAGTTTAGTCGCTAACTTTTGGGGTAGCTCCCCATGGCATGTATAAACGGATAAATTAACTGGTGAAACAAGTTTTTGGTAATTAAAACTGGACAACTAGTGAACTCACTCAGCATTATTGTTGACACCTTACTGCATGCTTTGCAGGTAACCAGTGACTGAGGAGCTGCTGCTTGGGGATGTGTAGTGTTCGTCAAAACCCGTGTGTTGGGTTTTATTTATCTTGAACCATGAACTATCTTTTAAAACTATTTGGTTTATGCTTCCGCTGTTTTGTTTAAACTTACTATCGAACTTAAACTACGATGTTGCTAACTACTTTAGATAGCAATTGCTTTACTATTAACCAATGCTTAGTATAATTGGTGGCTGGATCCTGGTCAGTCACGCCCTCAAGCGGATGTTACTCCGCAGGTGGAATCTGGGGGTGTGACAGATTGGTATCAGAGCCATTGGTTATAGTGAACTTGGTTTTAAAAAGGGGGAAAATCTTTTTGACAAAAACCAGACTATAACCCGTGACTCGTGACGACACTACACTCCAAGTGCAAGGCTCGACCTATCTGACCTCATAGCTCGGACCCATGTTTACTTGCTTGTTTGTCTTATGCTTTCTGCTCTACCATACGTGCTAGTTTGCCCAATTAGATAGATACGCCTCCCCTCTTCTATCTCATTCTCGCTATGTTACGACACCACACTCATACTATGTTTTCTGGTTATGAAGACAATGAGTGGACGCAGACGAGGAAACGTCAACATGACTCAGGCTCAGTTCACTAACCTGATCAACACGGTGGCTGCAGCATTCGCAGCTCACCCTGGAGGTAAGCTCTTGTTTTAGGATGTTTAGATCCTACCGCCACATCGTCTTTTCACCTCTAAGCCCATTCGTATCACTCTCACAACAGGTCAGCATGCGCCATTGCAACCACGTGTCTGTACTTTCAAGACCTTCATGGATTGCAAGCCTCTTCCTTTCAATGGCACTGAGGGTGCCATAGGCCTCCTGCACTGGATCGAGAAGGTCGAAGCTGTCTTCGCTGTCTGCGAATGTCCCCCAGCTAATTGGGTAAAGTTTGCTACTGGTACCCTTGAGGGAAGCGCACTTTCGTGGTGGAAGGCGCAAATTCAAATGCTTGGTTTGGAGACTGCTAATGCTACAGCATGGGAAGATTTCAAGGATATGATCAAGGAAGAGTACTGTCACAGGGATGACATCCACAAACTCGAGGGCGAGTACTATGGTCTCAAGATGGTTGGGTCAGAGATTGAGACCTACACCAAGCTGTCCAACGACTATGCTGCACTTTGCCCAAACATGTCCCGACCCATGTATCGAAGGATCGAATTGTACATCAAAGGCTTAGTCTCAGAAATCAGGAGCCATGTGACCTCAGCCAACCTCACTACCATACAGCCTGTGGTTCGTCTTGCCCACAAACTTACCAACCAGGCTGTGGAAGAGGGCAGGTTGCCCAAAAGCATCAGTGCTGCGGAAGGAACTTCTAATGATGGTAAACGAAAGTGGGATGGAAATCAGGGCAAAGATGCTAACTCTACTCAGGCCCCAGCTCAGCAAAGGAAAACTGACAACAACAAAGGCACTCAGCAACAGGGTGGCTACCGGGGAAGCTACCCTAAGTGCAACAAGTGTAACAGGCACCACAATGGGGCATGTAACAAGGGTCAGTGTCAGCGATGCAACAAGATGGGGCATGAAGCCAAGGATTGTAGAAGTCAGTTCCCAGCAAGGCAGAATCAGCAACAACCCCAACAGCAACAGCAGTAGGGAAACAACCGCGGATGTTTTAAATGTGGGGCAACTGGGCACATGCGAAAGGATTGCCCTGAACTGAATCAGAATCGCAACAACAACCAGGGAGCTGGGAACATTGAGCAAAACAACAATGCTGGGAATGGTGCAAGGGGAAGAGCTTTTGTGATTGGAGCTGGAGAAGCAAGGAACGACCCCAACGTCGTGGCGGGTAAGTTCCTACTTGATGATCGTTATGTTTCTGTGTTATTTGATTCCGGTGCCGATGCCAGTTATGTATCCCTTCGCATTAGTAAGAAACTTAAGCACCCGCCTGCATTATTAAGTTCTAAGCACATCGTCGAGATAGCTAATGGTAAGAACATCGAGGCCACGCACGTGATCCACGACTGCACACTAGAATTGTCTGGTCACACGTTTAGTATCGATCTTTTCCCTATCAAACTTGGAAGCTTCGACGTCGTCATCGGTATGGATTGGTTATCCAAACATCGCGCTGAGATCCTCTGTCAAGAGAAAGCGGTTCGTATTCCTCGTCGTTCTGGCCAACCCCTCATCGTTCAAGGCAACAAAGGTGGAGAAGTCACAGGCATTATCTCGCTTCTGAAAGCCCAGAAGTGTTTACAGAAAGGGCACACCGCTATCCTAGCGCTTGTCACCGACACCCACGAAAAGGAAAAGAGGATTGAAGATTTTCCTGTAGTACGTGACTATCCCGAGGTATTTCCTGAGGAACTACCTGGACTCCCTTCCCACCGTCAGGTCGAATTCCAAATCGAGCTAGCTCCCGGAGCAGCACCCATAGCTCGTGCGCCTTATCGTCTAGCCCCTGCAGAACTGAAGGAACTCTCTACGCAACTACAAGAACTATTGGATAAAGGATTTATCCGTCCTAGTTCATCACCCTGGGGAGCACCAGTACTCTTTGTTAAGAAGAAGGATGGCACGTTCCGAATTTGCATCGACTATCGTGAGCTGAACAAGGTTACCATCAAGAATTGTTACCCTCTCCCGCGCATCGACGACCTATTCGATCAGTTGCAGGGATCGAGCTACTATTCTAAGATTGACCTGCGATCAGGCTTTCATCAGCTGAGAGTTCGTAATGAAGACATCTCTAAGACTGCGTTCAGGACTCGTTATGGTCATTACGAGTTCCTCGTTATGCCTTTTGGAATGACTAACGCACCTGCGGTTTTCATGGATCTCATGAACCGAGTGTGCAAGCCGTACCTCGACAAATTCGTGATTGTGTTTATCGACGACATCCTGATCTACTCGAAAAGTCAAGAAGAGCATGAACGACACCTACTCCTTATCCTCGAACTCTTACGCAATGAGCAATTGTATGCCAAATTCTCGAAGTGTGACTTCTGGCTCCGAGAAGTCCATTTCCTTGGGCACGTGGTCAACAAGGACGGCATTCACGTCGACCCCGCTAAGATCGACTCGATAAAGAATTGTCCTACACCCAAGACTCCAACCGAAGTTCGCCAATTCTTGGGATTGGCAGGATACTACCGCAGATTCATTAAGGGATTCTCAAAGATTGCACAACCCCTCACGACTCTTACTCAGAAAGGCATTGTTTACAAGTGGAATGAAGCTCAGGAGTCGGCCTTTCGAAGGCTAAAGGATAACCTCTGTAGCGCTCCTATTCTCTCGTTGCCTGAAGGCACTGACGACTTTGTGGTTTACTGCGATGCGTCCATTCATGGGCTCGGTTGCATATTGATGCAACGCGAGAAAGTTATTGCCTACGCTTCTCGACAACTCAAGACGCATGAAAGGAACTACACTACGCATGATTTGGAATTGGGAGCAGTGATCTTTGCTCTTAAGATATGGAGACATTACCTGTACGGTACCAAGTGCACTATTTACACCGATCACAGGAGTCTCGAGCATATCTTTAGGCAAAAGGAATTAAACATGCGACAACGTCGATGGGTCGAACTCTTGAATGACTATGAATGCGCCATCAAGTACCATCCGGGCAAGGCCAATGTCGTGGCAGACGCCCTCAGCCGAAAGGACACTATACCAAAGCGCGTGCGAGCATTGCAACATACCATCCAGTCTAACCTCCCTACCCAGATCCGAAATGCTCAAGTTGAAGCATTGAAACCGGAAAACATCAGGGCTGAGTCTCTGCGAGGATCGAGACAGCGACTAGAACAGAAAGAAGATGGCGCTTACTACGTAACAGGGCGCATTTGGGTCCCACTCTATGGAGACTTATGTGAACTCGTGATGGACGAAGCCCACAAGTCCCGCTACTCAGTACATCCTGGTTCGGACAAGATGTACCACGACTTGAGGACTACATATTGGTGGCCTGGCATGAAGGCCCACATAGCAACGTATGTCAGCAAATGTTTGACTTGCGCAAGAGTCAAGACAGAGTACCAGAAGCCAGCAGGCCTACTCCAACAACCAGAAATCCCGAAATGGAAATGGGAGCAAATTTCCATGGATTTTGTTACAGGGCTACCTAGATCTCAACGCGGAAATAACACCATTTGGGTAATAGTAGATCGATTGACCAAGTCCGCACACTTTCTGGCTATTAAGGAAACAGACAAGTTTTCTACCTTGGCGGAGATTTACTTAAAGGAAGTAGTTTCGAGGCACGGAGTGCCAACCTCAATTATTTCTGACCGAGACGCTCGTTTTACTTCGGAATTATGGCAAGCTATGTACAAATCCTTTGGCTCACGTTTGGACATGAGCACCGCTTATCACCCGCAAACGGATGGACAGTCCGAACGCACCATCCAAACCCTAGAAGACATGCTTAGAGCATGTGTGATCGATTTTGGAAAGAATTGGGAGAAGCATCTACCGCTAGTGGAATTCTCCTACAACAACAGCTACCACACTAGTATTCAGGCAGCACCTTTTGAGGCATTGTACAGTCGTAAATGCCGATCACCTCTCTGCTGGGCGGAAATCGGTGATAGTCAAATCACGGGCCCAGAGATGGTGGTAGATACAACGGAAAAGATTGCCCAGATCAGACAACGCATGGCGGCAGCTTGTGACCGTCAGAAGAGTTACGCTGATAAGCGTAGGAAACCACTAGAATTCCAGGTCGGTGACCGGGTTCTACTTAAAGTCTCACCCTGGAAGGGTGTGGTTCGCTTTGGTAAACGGGGCAAGCTTAATCCGCGATATATCGGACCATTCGAAATTACCGAGAAAATTGGTAAGGTTGCTTATAGATTGAACCTGCCTGAAGAACTGAGTGCGGTACACAACGTTTTTCACGTATCTAATCTGAAGAAGTGTCTGTCAGATGAAACGCTCGTAATTCCTTTCAAGGAACTAACTATTGATGAACAGCTACACTTTACTGAGGAACCGATTGAGATCACGGATCGAGAGATCAAAATCCTCAAACGTAGCCAGATACCTCTTGTACGAGTCCGTTGGAACTCGCAACGTGGCCCAGAGTTTACCTGGGAGCGGGAAGACCAGATGAAGCACAAGTATCCCCAGTTGTTCCCAAACGAAAACCCCAGCACTGAAGCTACAACCGAATTTCGGGACGAAATTCCAAACTAACGGGGGGATGATGTGACACCCCGTTGAAACATTCTCACTTATACTAGCTTGACAGTGACTGCCTTAACTTTCGGGACGAAAGTTCTTAAAACTTGGGGATAATGTGACACTTCGGATTTTCCCGGGAAACCTTCTTGATGTAACTTTGCGTGTACATATATTATTAAATGGAAACTATGGATTTTCTGTGATTATGTGTTGTATGTATGTACGTTATATATATATAGGTGTATATTACTAGTGAGCCGAAACCGCAAGACCCGACTCGAGACCACCTAGTCTCGAGTAACCCACATCGGTTGGGCCGCAAACCCCCTTGGTCCACCCGAAAGCCCATTAGTGCACACCTTGAGATATAAAACCCATCATCCACCTTTACCACACTCTCCTTTACACTCTCCTTCATTTCACTCACCCTCATTCACCCTTTCTCCCTCACTAAAACCCTAAACCTTAACAAATCAAGATCACTTCCTCACCCTCTCATCTCTCTCGGATCCAACCGAAACATCAAGGCTCTCGGATTCTAGCTCGAGGTCATCACTCGGAGCTTGGTTCATCCATATTCTTGTACTCCTACATCTAACCGGTTAGTGATGATAATGTTGTATATGTTTGCTTGTTAAATCTTATGCATGTCAAATGTGCCTTTTCTTGTATAGTTGATGCTATTATTGTTGTTTAAGCAAAATACTTATTGATCTAGTGATTGATTGATAAAGAAAATGGTTACTTGTTACTAAATGATGCTTATGCGATGAATAGGGTTTTGATGCATAAGATGTTGATAGTTATCATACTAGCTTGACTTGTAAATGTAGAAATAAACAAATGCCTTGCAATATATATAAGTTTGAATGAATATGTGATGCATATGCGTGATTTTGAATGCATTTCCGGTTGGTGTTCACCATTCTAATAAATTCGATGCAACATAGGAGGTTTTGTTAGAGGTAGAAAACCCTAAAAAGTGATGAACTATTTGAATGTGGCTTGAATATATGAAGAACATGTTGAAGGTGATATGAATATTTAAAATCAGGTTGTTTTGATCCATTTTGCTTAGTAATCAGACAAGGAAACATGTTAGTGCAATATGGTTGGATAGTACACAATCACACAAAAACAGAATTTCATTGGCTAGTACATAGGACAGGTTCTAGAAGGATTCAGGTGCACGTAACAGTGGTTGCGAGTCGGAACCCTTGGTTGCGACTCGAGACCAAAACGTGATTCGTCGAGATCTCCCGGTTGCGACTCGCAAGCAGCACATGATGAACCGAAACCGAGGTTGCGAGTCGGAATCCCTGGTTGCGACTCGAGACCAAAGCATGATGAACCGAGACCGAGGTTGCGAGTCGGAACCCTTGGTTGCGACTCGAAACCATGCATTCTCGAGTCGAAACCGCCACTGTCTCGACTGGGATGCCTAAGTGTTATTGGGCCAAAAGCTTGTTGGACTATCTGTTGACTGGACTGCTTGTGTATCTGTTACTGTTGTGAATGTTAGAACAGGCCCAATAACCCAACTGTTGAATGTGTGCATTTTAAGTGTGTCTATACGTGTTTGCTATACGTGATTACTTGTACCCCAACTTGACCTATATTTGGTAACCATGCTAGGACGTGGTGACCAACGTGATTGACCGTGTATTTAATCTACCAAGCAACCCAAGGTGAGTTCACAACCTAAAGCATGCGTTCTCGGTGGTTTGGGAAACGGAACTACAAACAACACTATCCCCTATGAGGGATACAACTTACTTTTCTTCCCTTGATTTTGGGAACCTTTAGTTAATTACTGTTTATACGGATTGCAACTAACGGCACTAAACGAAACTCTATCACTCAAGTCCCTACTACATAATACCGATTAGTCGCCGGGGCCAGGCGAACGGGTTATTAGTTGATAGCGCTATTTAGGTTTTACCAACCTCACACCGTGCCATGGTATGGGATCGGTCGTGAACTAATGTACTCAGGCATCCGTCAATGATGATAGAACATTGACATCGGGGCATCCTGCGGAAACGCAAACGGTTACCTAGTGTTCGGTATTGGAAAAACAGTTTAGTCGCTAACTTTTGGGGTAGCTCCCCATGGCATGTATAAACGGATAAATTAACTGGTGAAACAAGTTTTTGGTAATTAAAACTGGACAACTAGTGAAGTCACTCAGCATTATTGTTGACACCTTACTGCATGCTTTGCAGGTAACCAGTGACTGAGGAGCTGCTGCTTGGGGATGTGTAGTGTTCGTCAAAACCCGTGTGTTGGGTTTTATTTATCTTGAACCATGAACTATCTTTTAAAACTATTTGGTTTATGCTTCCGCTGTTTTGTTTAAACTTACTATCGAACTTAAACTACGATGTTGCTAACTACTTTAGATAGCAATTGCTTTACTATTAACCAATGCTTAGTATAATTGGTGGCTGGATCCTGGTCAGTCACGCCCTCAAGCGGATGTTACTCCGCAGGTGGAATCTGGGGGTGTGACAGTGTCGGTACTGTAGAAATCATTAAAAACAAAAAGAAACTGCTAAAAAAGGAATTTGATCTGTTTGGTTGTCTTAAAAATGAGTCTGTTCCAAAAATGATTGAACGTTTCGGGCATTTAAAGCTAGAGTTGGCCAGGCATGGAATTGTTTTTACACAAGAGGAGCTTGTAGACAAGTTATTTGATTCTTTGCCAGACGAAATGGATTGGCAATACTTAGCAATGATGATCAAGAATACAATCGAGCCAAATGTTCTGACAGTTGATTTACTGATAGAGAAACTGGAGAGTCATGAGCTCGAAATAAAGAAAACACATAAAGTCAATCACTCGTTATATCATCAAAATGTGGAACTCTATTATCCGAAGAGCTTGATTCAAAAGACAGGATCTCCAAAAACAGCCTTCACTGCAGAAAGTTCACAACCAATGACTTAAGAAACCTCACACAGTGGTTTTCATGGAGGAATGTCGTCCAACACTACCAGTCAAGGACCATCTTCAAGCACTTCAAACCAACAACAAACTGTGCCAAAGAATGTCTTTCAATGTAACATTGTAGTTGATTTGAAAAATGGTCAGAATTTAAGTGAGGAATCGGCGAAACAACAGATGATTTTCTTGGCATCTGTATTGGAGTCATATGAGGGGTTAGTTGCTGGAAAGATAGGTAACACTAACCTGACGAAGGAAGACTACGATCAAATAGATCCTGAAGAAATGGAGCTAATTCATATTCGTTGGGCTATGGCCAGTGCTGTTCGTCGAGCACAACGCTTCATGGAAATAACTGGCAGGAAAACAATTGGTGGTCCATCTACCAAATTGGGTTTCGATAAGTCTAAAGTGACATGTTTCAAATGCAAACAAAAAGGTAACTTTAAACGAGAATGCAGAAACGAGTATGTTGATGAATCGGCTAATCCGTTCCGAGAAGATTATTATAAGAAAGCCGTTTATCATCAGAACAAATCGGAACCTCCGAGGCTGAAGCAGATCGAAGAAAAAGAAAAAGAAAAGTCAAGAGCTCTAGCGGTCATTCATGATGATGAGGGATACGACTGGAGTGAGTTATTGCCTGAAGAAGATGCGGTTGGTTACGCATTCGCAGCAGGAAAGATTGTTCCGTTCAAAGATACAAGAACAGAAGAAGAAAAGTTTGTGAACAGAAGAATGAAGGCCCAAACAAAAGTAAGCAGAACTTATACCATTTACAAAGAAGCAAAAAGGGCTAAAATGTGGGATCCAGACAGAGAATGTTATCTTGATCCTCAAGGTAATATCGCAATCTATCCAAGTTCACTCAGTGTTGATGCAATCATTCAGCAATATGCTGAAGAAGAGGAAGCTAGACAAAGAGAATGGTGGGGTGAAGGTGAAAAGAAAGTGGAAGAGAAAGAAGAAAAGGCGAAATCGGCAGAAAAGAAGATCGATGATGGAGTGATAGATACATCCCAGGAGCTTACAGCCGAAAATCTGATGAAGATGGTAGACAAAGTTCTAGCTGCATAAGAACTGGAGGTAGATTCTAGTTCTGGAACTGAGTCAAACGCCAAGGTCAGTCAGATAAGCATGAATGTAGTGTCAGGTAAGAAAGACAAAAGCGAAAGTGACTGCAAGAATTGCATGAAAAATTGCAAAGATTGTAGTACTATCGCTTATCTCAACAACAAAAAGGTTGAAGATCTGACTAGAAGAGTCAGAGAGGTTGAAAACCAAATCTTAAACCGAGATAAATTGCTAAAAGCTTCAAATGATCGTGCAAAAGAGTTAACAGAAAAAATTGAAAGTGATAAAAGTGACATAGAAAGAACTAAGAAAGAAAATGAGAAACTCGTTCTTGAAAATCGTCACATCACTGAAAATTTTGAGAAGCTTAAGCGAACGGTTAAAGATTCGGATGATCGAAATGGGAAAACAACAAAAGAAAATGTTCAACTGACGGGTGTGTTAAGGGTGAAAGAAGAGTTAATAAACAAACAATTGGATGAAATTGCTAATCTGAAGCTTCAATACCAAGAAGCAAAAATCGAAAATGAACGCATCCAATTAAAATTAACCAGTTACAACTCCACGAGCTTTGTTCTGCAGCACATTGTTCCCAAACCAATCGGGAAAAACAAAGCTGGTGAAGACGTATTTTCGGACGGAACTGGAGTGGGATATCATCAAGTCCCACCACCTGTTTTAAACAATTACTCAAAGAAAAAGTCCGGACTGGTTAATGATGATGAAAATTCAGATGAAATAAAACTTCCAGAGTCGATTGATGTTACATTCTCAGCATCATCATCTGATGATAGTGTTCAGACTGATATTGTCAAAAGCATGGCAGAAAGTGTCTTAGAGTCTGATTCAAATGAAGATGATGGTTGTTTCTTGGATAAATACATTCCGAAACAAAAATCCAAGAACAACTTAAATGAAGAACCAAATCTTGTCATGTACAAGATGTTGGGTTCATATAAGTTGTTTTCGGATACTGAGTTTCTGATTGAGAATGTAAATGTCAACAAATTGAAAAATGTTTACAAATTAATCGAAGTTGAGCTGACAGAAGTGAAGAGTTTGAACCAAACAAAAAGACAAATGAATTTTGAAAAGGATAAAGCTTACTACAAGAAACCCGTTATTCCTCCACGTTTTTCTAATAACAATCGAAACAATTGGTTGGGTGGATATCAGGGGGGTAAGTCTTATCAAAAGAAAAATGTTCAAAACAAGAAATTTGTTGAAAAGAAAGTTTTTGTGAACAGTTCGAGTTCGTTTTCTAATGAAGAACCTGAAATCTTTTCAAAATCGAACAAAGAGTTCTTTGAAGAAAAAGCTTCACAACCTCAGTCTGAAGGCACTAGTCAGGTTGTTGACGCCCGAACATGTTTCAGATGTAATCAAGCTAGCCATATTGCACGAAAGTTGTGACAACCCTCACTAAACCAGGTATCCGTACGATTTAATTAATAATTACATGCTGCTTAATTACTGTGCTTACTTGAAATTACTGATGAATTGCTACTTGACTGTTGATACTTGTACATATCTGCATCTTACTTTGATTTCCGTCACTACATAATTTACATGCTGTACTCTAGTGACAAACATGATGCACAAAAGCACAGTAGCACCGTGACCGGATAACCTATTGAACATGCTGATAAAGCCAGCATCAGGCAGACACTGCCTCTAAGGCCTGTATGGGCCAGAAATATTTTACTACACCCATAGTGAGTGTAGGGATACAAGGGTTGTAGAACTGCGTCTCTAGGAATAAGATATAATGACTGGATGTGCCTAAAACGTACTCTAAGCACGAAACACAGCACTTTTATTAACATACTAGCTTCTGGCTAACTAATAAAGTGCCAAAACATGAGGAAAATATTCCTGACACTTTGGGAAATAAGATGTGTCACTAAAAATGTTATTTACGACACTTAAAAGCTTATTTAAGCACTTTAACGGATTACTATCCAACCAAACAACCGGACTTTACCCGGAACATAAAAATATTGACATTAACAATATTGGTCTTTTTCTGAGCCAGTTAGGGTTCCTGAATACTCTAACACCTGCATTAGAACGCATCACACCACTAACCGAGTTAAACCCTAAACTTAACAAGATTAACCTAACTAATGTCTAACTATTTAGTTGGATTTGAACTAGTACCCCCCCCCATTGAAATCGGCCAACTAGTGGGGACAAGAGATGATTTCTTTTGATTAAAATATTATAGTTGCCTAATATCTTGGAGACATGAGAACCAATGGTTAATTATCATAAACTTTGTCTATAAGTAGCCTACATAATCCATCATATTCATCACCACTTAAACTCTCACACACACACTCCCTCTTGCTCTCTAACTCTTGGCCGAACTCCCCTCCCCCTCTACATCCATTTTCGGCTCTTGATCATTCCATTCCAACATCATACAAGTGTTCAAGGTCACGCATAAGGAGTCTTGGAGCTAACGGAAGGCGAAGGACCTCGTTATCTTGCTTTTATCCACCACTTCTTCGCATAGATTCTTCCCTAGCCCCGAGCTAGAGGTATAACACTTGAAACTCATACTCGAATCATTCTAAGGTGGTTAATAAGATTTGTAACGGTTAAAATGCGGAAACTTATCTTTTGAAGCTTTAAAGGCTACTAAAACATGAATATTGTTGGATAAAAACTTAATACTTGTGTAAAAGTTGTAGTATTTGAAAGTTGTGAATATTGAGGCCCGATCTATGATGTGGTAGCTCGGATCATCATTTAACCCGGTTCGGTTAAGATCATGGATCTTGACATAAGCTTGTTTCGGACGGTACAAGGGTTAAAAGGTGAAATTCTACCACACGAGAAACATGAACTTGTGTAAAAGTATTTTTACTTGTAAAATAGTGTTTAAAACTAGCAGATCTACGTATCTGCAAGTGGTATTTTCAAAGGACCAAGTGTCGAGAAAATCATGTTCTCTAAAAATCGGATAACACACTAACAAGTATGATTTTTACAAACCACAAGGGTATAAACACTTATGAAATGAAAGATCCGACAAAATAATATTTTTTGCAAAAGATGACGGGAAGTTGTAAAGATAGATTTATTCTAAAAACGAGGTTTTTACAAGATTAAGTTACTTTACACATAGATCCACAAAATATAACGGGATCTACACTATAGTGTTCGGAAAAACTACAAGTTCATGTGGTCATGCGATTTACATACTTGTCGGCTAGCTTGATGTGTCGGAAATTGTTTGATTGAATAAAGAAGTTGTTGAAATGATTTTGTAAAAGAAAATGATACGCTTGAAAGCGAGGCTACCTCCAGTTACAGGGGAAGCTCTGGCGAAATTTTTCTAAAAACCTAACACTTGGAATTATTTACAAGTATTAGAATTATTTTTGATATGTTTTCAAAATATATTTCGCCACGACTTTATTTACAAATATTCGGAGGTGGGATTTTCACAAAACTAAATGTGATAAATATATATTCTGTAAATATATTTTCACCACACTGTTTATGATTATTTTGTGAAAATACACAAATATTATTTTTAGAGTAAAAATAATATTTACAAACGTTGACGAATCCAAAATAATACAAACGCTTTCACGATGAACATATAAGTTACAACGGTAATTATTATTACCACACGACTACAAAAACGTAACTTACGCATTATACGGAAATGATTATGAACGTATATTTTATCAACGTATTATTTTTGGGGAAAAATTATGTGAAATAGAAATATAATATTTTTGAGAAAAATATTTATATTTGGAATTAGAAATGAAAATATATTAAGTGAGACTTAGTATTATAATTTGAACGCACATGTATTAAATCCCCCATCCTTGGGAAGGATATTAACTACCAAGTACATGCAAAAGGTAAACACGAAATAGTTGTCTAACTATTTCCCAAAAACCTAAACTATAAAGCTAAGGCACGGCCATCCGTCTAATAGAATTAGTACATGTAGGTCGTCGCACAGCAGATATTCGGAGTACTTGGTAGAGACGCACTGACTGTGAGTTCATGTCCCCCTTTTCTCTTAACTGTTTTCAGTTTTCTAAACTGCGGGGGTGAAATACATGTTACAATGTTTATGATTACTTTATACATGGTATGGTTAGCGTAAGGAGGGTTACTTTTTAGATCATGTGAATGGGTAGGCGGAAACTTGAGGTCATTAATCCTCAGGGTAGGACCGAGGGGCAGTAGCGATAGATCTATTTGGGTGTAGCGAGCCCAGTCCCAGGCCCAGCATAACGGACCTTGGGATGACTTTGTACCCGACGCATAAATCTGCTAGGTTTGAGCCTTCCTACTTGCACTTCACACATATCAATGGCCTTGCAAACCATTGGTGATCTCTTTTTCCTTATTTGCTACATACCAGGATTTTTGATAAATACAAAGGTTTACTTACTCACTTACACATGAACTCGCTCAACATTATTGTTGATTTTTCAACTTACATGTATTTCAGGGAATTAAAAGATCTGGCACGGTATGGCACGTTTTCCCGCTGCACTAGTTTCCAAGATCATCCGGGGTTTAGGGAATGTGACTCTTTCCTGGACAAGTCACAGTCCTTAAACTGTGTTTATGTTATGTTTAAGTTTGTAATGTTTGTTGAACAAGGTTATGGTTGTTAGGGCGTGTTTCCCGTTAAGACAATGGTACTGTATTGGGTTTTAAAACTTAACGGATGATTTTTTCATGTTTTTTTAATTCATATAGCTTTGTTATGATTAAGCTATGGTATTAAGAAGTCACACCAAATTAACCACGCTTCCGCAAAGCCAGGGTGTGACAGCTTGGTATCAGAGCTCTGATCATAGCGAACTAGGATTCCTTCTCGAGTCTAGACTATGATCACTAGGGCTCTCACGAAAACATTTTTACTGCATACCACTTAAGTCCAGATCCAAAATGTTTTTACAAACAAATGTTGAGCACATTTCATTTATTCATTATTAGGCTCAGTCCTGAAGACTGAGGCTCGGTCTTGGAGGCCGAGGCTCGATCTTAGAGATCGAGGTAGATGTTTATTATTTTTAGGCTCAGTCTTGGAGGCTGAGGCTCGGTCTTGGAGGCCGAGGCTCGATCTAGGAGATCGAGGTAGATGGCTAGTTGGACTAGGAAGAGTAGGCTCAGTCTTGGAGGCTGAGGCTCGGTCTTGGAGGCCGAGGCTCGATCTAAGAGATCGAGGTAGATAGCTAGTGAGACTAGGGAGAATAGGCTCAGTCTTGGAGGCTGAGGCTCGGTCTTGGAGGCCGAGGCTCGATCTAGGAGGTCGAGATGGATGATAGAGCAGTCTTAGAGACTGGGAGAATTTGGCTAGTGGGACTAGGAATGTCAGTCTAGGAGACTGGGAGGCTAGTGGGACTAGGAGAATTATTTGATTGTTTATTGTTGACTTACATGTTCATATGAATATATGATTGATTATTATACGTATATGTGTTTGTGTTACAAACGTCATGCTTTCATCATGTACTAGAGAGATGTACACTACGAATCCCATGGCCATAGTATCAGACGACATAGTTTCATCGGAGCACGAGGTGTACATTTCCGATACTACCGGCACAGACGATGACGACTTTCAGCCCCTTTTGCGCTGCCCGATGTCGTAGCAGAGCCTACTGATGGCCATCTTGTTGGGAATTTGCCACTCGCGGTGATCCCTGCTCCTGTGCCCCTTGCCGCTTATACTGTTGTTGATATGCCCCCCCCCCCGACGTGGCCTCTGACGACGATAACGATCTACTAGAAGAGGACCAATTCGAGGGCGAGGCCCTATTGCTGCTGGTATTAGCCTACTGCTTGCGGACGCTCCTGCAGGGGAAACTCATGCCCATTCCCCTGTCCCAGACTCATTTGAGTTCCTGACATCCGCATTTTCGCATATACAAGGAGTGCAGCACCATTCACACGACGCCGACCCTGATACGGCATCATCAGCTGCACCGGTTCCCGCACATATCTTTGAGTTTGATCACGGTATTGAGGGTGATCTTGTTCTTCCACCCGGTTTTGATCCAGACCATGACCTTGAGTTCATACACCTAGACCAGCCCTTGGAGGATCCTCTAACCCTCTATGATGGTTGATCCAGCTGATTTTGAGATGGAGTTGGTTGATCCGGAGCCAGCCGTGGCCCTTGAGCCAGGCGTTGCTCCTAACACCGCATTGGAGCATGACCCGGTTCATGCCGATGCACCTGCTGTTGCTCCTTGATTGATCATCTGCTTGGACGAGAGAAAATTTGGGGTAACTGTGCAAGACAATTTATTATTACGGGGGCCCACGTAATAACGACTTGTAGTGCACAGAAATCCTGGTTGACTCTGCGGGTCAAGCTAATGAAAACCAATGTAGCGGGAAATAACTCGAACACGAATGACCAAGGCGATGAAGCCTCGACTTCATTCTATTTCAAGCAACAAGCCAAATTGGCAAGCCTATGTGAAGGCTCAGAAAATTTATTTCCCCACCCATACATTGAGTATATTTATGTGTAAAATTGGGTGAGTACATGATGGCTTATGGTGCTATGTATCTCCTAGACAATTGAGATGATGTCTAACCCGCTTCATGCCACTTCGGCAAAAGAGAATGCCACCCAGGCATGACACAAACACCAGTACGATGCCAAGGATAGAAGCCGAGCTGCAAAAAAAAAAAACGCAACTCACAGGCAATTGCACGTCATGAAGCCCTCCGCTTTAAGCACAGTGATGGCACTAATGGAAATAACCCTCCAATTGACTGCACCTATGAGCAGCTCCTGAACTGCAAGCCCTTGAACTTCGACGGAACAGGAGGCGCCATTGCATTTGTTCGTGGTCCGAAAAGATTGACTCCATTCTAAGAATGACTTGCCCCAACAGAGTGTTAACTCTACCTCGGGGTCATTTCTGGATGGCACACTCTCATGGTGGGACCATCAGGTTCAGGCCTTTAGCACAGATGCTGCTTATGCACTGAGCTGGGACGAGCTCAAAGAAATGATTGAGAAGAAATGTTGTTCTAGGACTGGAATCCAGAAGCTTAAGGTGGAGTTCTGGAACTTGAAAATGGACGAACCAGAGATTCCTTAACATGTCCAGCAATCGCACGACTTGCCTAGGGCCGTCCCCTACTAAGTCATTGTTGTTGTATGATACAGTTATGTATGTGTAAGCTTTACATTGTGGTCTCGATTTGTGGTAATGCAATCGCAGTATTCTCATCACTTGTGATGTTTGATCTATGGTTTATGTTCTATGACATGAGATGTTATGTGGCTGATTTATTGATAGCATGAGATGTAATGTGCTGATATTGTTGAATACATACGTACATTTTACCTGCTACGACCTAACCTACGTGAAACATCTTTTAGAAGATGCCACCAAGACGCGAAATGCGCATGCCCACCTCAGAGGCGGAACTTTAAGAGATAATTGCTGCAGTTATAGCACAACACGAGGCCCTACGCTCTGAACCTAGCAGAGGTACCTCAGAAAATAACGGTTGTCCCTACTGGCACTTCCTCAACTACAAGCCTCCGAAGTTCGACGGCACTGGAGGTGCCATAGCTTTTGTGAAATGGATTGAAAGTATGGATTCCATCTTTCGAATGAGTGGTTGTACGCCAGAACAACAAGTCCTATACGTTTCTGAGTTGTTTCAAGATGGAGCTCGACTATGGTGGAACCTTCAGGTTCAAATAAAGGGCGAAACCGCAGCATATGCATTATCATGGGATGAACTGAAGGGAATGATGCATAAGAAGTATTGCTCCCAAGCGGAAACCCAGAAGTTGGAAGGGGAATTCCAGAGCCTGATGATGGAAGGTCCAAAAATGTTGGGATACATGCAAAGACTTCATGATTTGGCCCGAGTAGTTCCGTACTTGGTGGAACCAGAATTGAGGAACCTAGGACATTTCATTTGGGAATTGGCACCTCAAGTCCTGAGCTTAATGACAGCATCTACGCCACCAACAACTACGGCTGAAAGTAAGATGGGCTTGGCACTCGTTACGGAAGCCATAAGACTGGAAAAACTTGCAAACTTTGATAGGGAGACTCAGGTAGAGTCATCTGGAAAGAACAAAAGGAAGCTTACCGAAGATACCCAAACAAATAATGATGAAGAAAGATCTATTCGAGGTTGTTTTGACTGCGGAGACAAAGGGCATTTCAAGAAAGATTGCCCTAACAACAGACAGGCCAATGATAAGATTTACTTAGAAACTAAAGCAAGACGTGCTGGGTGCAAGTATCACCATGAATGTGGATGTCGGAAGCCTAGGTGCGGGAGAAAAGGGCACAACAAGGATGGTTGTGGGATGAAGAGTCCCAGACAAGGAGAAAACCGTAACAATGCTCAAGGTGGAAGCAGGAAAGGAAATGGCCGAGTGCTAGGATGCTTCCATTGTGGGGACATTGGACATCTTAAGAGAGAATGCCCGAAGTAGAAACAAGACCGTGAAAGAACACCCAGCATCGGAGTTTGTGAAGCATGCCAGGATCCAGGCGTGATTACTGGTGCGTTCTTTAACAACCAAAACTTTTGCATCTATTTTGTTTGATACTGGTACCGATCATAGCTTCGTGTCACTAGAATTTAAGAATATTCTTGGTTTAACGCCTAGTAAGTTAGACGTCCCATATTCGAGCGAATTAACAAATGGAAAACTAGCGGAGACCAGTGAAGTTGTCCAAGGATGTGTGATGGAATTCGGAGGGCACGGGTTTACGCTAGGCTTACTACCAGTCCAGTTGGGAAGCTTCGACGTGGTAGTAGGAATGGATTGGTTGTCAGGAAACAAGGCCGAGATAGTTTGTCATGAAAAGGGTCGTTCGTATCCCGGCCGAAGATGGCGAAACAATTGTGGTTCACGGAGAGAAGCGTGATACGCCGTTAAGAATTCAGCTGCTTGAAGGCGCGAAAGTGTTTGCAGAAGGGATGTGCTGCCTTCCTGGCACACATTGTGGATAAGAAAGCTGAAGAACCGAAGATCGAAGACATCCCTGTCGTAAGGGAATATCCAGAAGTCTTCCCAGAAGACTTGCCTGGATTGCCGCCTCAGAGGCAAGTGGAGTTTCGCATCGATTTAGTTCCAGGCGCCGCGCCTGTGGCTAAGGCACCGTACAGACTAGCTCCGTCTGAGATGCAGGAACTGTCGACACAACTCCAAGAGTTGTTAGACAAGGGATTCATCCGACCGAGCTTCTCGCCTTGGGGAGCCCCTGTACTATTTGTCAAGAAGAAGGACGGTAGTTTCCGTATGTGTACCGACTACCGGGAGTTGAACAAGCTGACGGTCAAGAATAGGTATCCTCTGCCAAGGATTGATGATCTGTTTGACCAACTGCAAGGTTCAAGCTTTTACTCAAAGATCGATCTTTGATCTGGATACCATCAGTTAAGGATACAAGAGTAAAGTATCCCGAAGACAGCCTTCAGAACTCGTTATGGACACTACGAGTTCCTAGTTATGCCGTTTGGGTTAACAAACGCACCTGCAGTATTCATGGATTTGATGAATAGAGTTTGCAAGCCGTATTTGGACAAGTTCGTGATAGTGTTTATCGACGACATTTTGATTTATTCAAAGACGAAGGCTGAGCACGAGCAGCATCTTAGAGCTATTCTGGAGCTGCTAAAGAAGGAACAGTTGTACGCCAAGTTCTCTAAGTGCGAGTTTTGGCTACGAGAAGTGCAATGCCTTGGGCACGTGGTGAATGGAGATGGAATACATGTTGATCCCACAAAGATCGAGGCGATCAAGGATTGGGAAACGCCAAAGACGCCAACCGAGATTCGGCAATTCTTGGGTTTGGCTGGCTATTACCGCAGATTCATTGAGGATTTTTCAAAGATCGCTCAACCATTGACGCTCCTCACTCAGAAGGACAAGAAGTTTGAATGGGGAATCAAACAGGGGGAAGCATTTCAGGTATTGAAAGATAAGCTTTGCAACGCGCCAATCTTAGCCCTACCAGAAGGTACAGATGATTTTGTGGTATACTGCGACGCATCGCGTCAAGGATTGGGTTGTGTGTTGATGCAACGCCAAAAGGTTATTGCATACGCGTCACGCCAACTGAAGGTACACGAAAAGAACTATACCACACATGATTTGGAACTCGGCGCCGTAATTTTCACTTTAAAGATCTGGAGGCACTACCTTTATGGTACGAAGTGCACAATCTTCACAGATCACAAGAGCCTCCAGCATATATTCAACCAGAAGGAGTTGAATATGAGGCAAAGACGATGGGTAGAACTGTTGAATGACTACGACTGCGAGATTAAGTATCATCCAGGGAAGGTGAATGTGGTCGCCGATGCCCTAAGTCGAAAGGAGAGAATCAAGCCCATAAGGGTTAGGGCTTTGGAGATGGTTATTCGAACCGACTTTCCTCTGCGCATTCGTGCCGCGCAGAAGGAAGCTCTCAAAGAAAGAAACCTTGAAGAAGAGTATCTTCGTGGGATGGAGAAGTTATTGGTACCAAACAAGGACGGAACGTTGTGTTTTGAGAAAAGGATTTGGGTTCCTCTGTTTGGTGGTTTAAGGAAGGTTATTTTCGATGAAGCTCACAAGTCGTGGTACTCTATCCATCCTGGAGCGGATAAGATGTACCAGGATCTTAAAGATTACTATTGATGGCCTAGGATGAAAGGCGATGTTGCTATTTATGTGAGCAAATGTTTAACATGCGCCAAGGTTAAGGCGGAATACCAGAAGCCTTCGGGACTTCTGCAACAACCAGAGATTCCCAAGTGGAAGTGGGAACAAATCTCCATGGATTTTATTACGAAATTGCCAAGAACGCCAAAAGGCCATGACACTATTTGGGTAATAGTGGATCGATTGACGAAATCAGCACACTTCTTGCCTATTCGAGAAAAGGATAATACAAGCAAATTGGCTGAAATTTACATGAGAGAGATTGTTACACGCCATGGGGTACCTCTCTCAATCATCTCCGATAGAGACGGAAGGTTCGTATCGAGGATATGGCAATCCTTCCAGGAAGCTTTTGGCTCAAAGTTGAATCTGAGCACTGCTTTTCACCCGCAGACCGACGGCCAAAGCGAGCGGACAATACAGACACTAGAAGGTATGCTGAGAGCATGTGTGATGGATTTGGGCGGTAGCTGGGATAAGCATTTGCCTTTGGTTGAGTTCTCATACAACAACAGCTACCACACCAGTATTGGTGCCGCGCCATTCGAAGCTTTATATGGGCGCAAATGCAGATCACCGCTCTGTTGATCTGACGCTGGTAATAGACAGTTGGCTGGTCCTGAAGTGGTACAGGAAACCACAGATAAGATCGCACAGATACGAGATCGCATCAGTGCGGCTCGTGACCGGCCGAAAGCCTACGCGGATCGAAGCAGGAAACCTCTAGAGTTCGAGGTTGGTGATATGGTTTTGTTGAAGGTATCACCCTGGGAAACGTGGAAAGTTGAACCCGAGGTATATTGGACCGTTCAAGATTTTGGAAAGAATTGGGACCGTAGCATACAAGCTGGACTTACCTGCTGAACTAAATGGTGTTCACGATACATTTCATGTATCCAATCTGAAGAAAAGTCCAGCACAAGATACCGTTGCCATTCCTACCGACGAAATTCATGTTGGCGACACGCTTCACTTCGTTGAAGAATCCGTTGAGGTCACGGATTGGAAAGTGAACAAGACCCGCCGGAGCAGTGTCAAGCTCGTCAAAGTTCGTTGGAATGCCCGCCATGGTCCTGATTTCACCTGGGAGCGTGAGAACCGAATGAAAGAGAAATACCCCCACTTATTTCCTAAGAACCCTGCTTCTACAAGTAGAATTTAAAATTTCGGGACGAAATTTTTCTAACGGGGGGAGAATGTGACAACCCTCACTAAACCAGGTATCCGTACGATTTAATTAATAATTAATTGCTGCTTAATTACTGTGCTTACTTGTAATTACTGATGAACTGCTACTTGACTGTTGATACTTGTACATATCTGCATCTTACTTTGATTTCCGTCACTACATAATTTACATGCTGTACTCTAGTGAAAAACATGATGCACAAAAGCACAGTAGCACCGTGACCGGATAACCTATTGAACATGCTGATAAAGCCAGCATCAGGCAGACACTGCCTCTAAGGCCTGTATGGGCCAGAAATATTTTACTACACCCATAGTGAGTGTAGGGATACAAGGGTTGTAGAACTGCGTCTCTAGGAATAAGATATAATGACTGGATGTGCCTAAAACGTACTCTAAGCACGAAACACAACACTTTTATTAACATACTAGCTTCTGGCCAACTAATAAAGTGCCAAAACATGAGGAAAATATTCCTGACACTTTGGGAAATAAGATGTGTCACTAAAAATGTTATTTACGACACTTAAAAGCTTATTTAAGCACTTTAACGGATTACTATCCAACCAAACAACCGGACTATACCCGGAACATAAAAATATTGACATTAACAATATTGGTCTTTTTCTGAGCCAGTTAGGGTCCCTGAATACCCTACCACCCGCATTAGAACGCATCACACCACTAACCGAGTTAAACCCTAAACTTAACAAGATTAACCTAACTAATGTCTAACTATTTAGTTGGATTTGAACTAGTACCCCCCCCCCCCCATTGAAATCGGCCAACTAGTGGGGACAAGAGATGATTTCTTTTGATTAAAATATTATAGTTGCCTAATATCTTGGAGACATGAGAACCAATGGTTAATTATCATAAACTTTGTCTATAAGTAGCCTACATAATCCATCATATTCATCACCACTTAAACTCTCACACACACACTCCCTCTTGCTCTCTAACTCTCGGCCGAACTCCCCTCCCGCTCTACATCCATTTTCGGCTCTTGATCATTCCATTCCAACATCATACAAGTGTTCAAGGTCACGCATAAGGAGTCTTGGAGCTAACGGAAGGCGAAGGACCTCGTTATCTTGCTTTTATCCACCACTTCTTCGCATAGATTCTTCCCTAGCCCCGAGCTAGAGGTATAACACTTGAAACTCATACTCGAATCATTCTAAGGTGGTTAATAAGATTTGTAACGATTAGAATGCGGAAACTTATCTTTTGAAGCTTTAAAGGCTACTAAAACATGAATATTGTTGGATAAAAACTTAATACTTGTGTAAAAGTTGTAGTATTTGAAAGTTGTGAATATTGAGGCCCGATCTATGATGTGGTAGCTCGGATCATCATTTAACCCGGTTCGGTTAAGATCATGGATCTTGACATAAGCTTGTTTCGGACGGTACAAGGGTTAAAAGGTGAAACTCTACCACACGAGAAACATGAACTTGTGTAAAAGTATTTTTACTTGTAAAATAGTGTTTAAAACTAGCAGATATACGTATCTGCAAGTGGTATTTTCAAAGGACCAAGTGTCGAGAAAATCATGTTCTCTAAAAATCGGATAACACACTAACAAGTATGATTTTTACAAACCACAAGGGTATAAACACTTGTGAAATGAAAGATCCGACAAAATAATAATTTTTGCAAAAGATGACGGGAAGTTGTAAAGATAGATTTATTCTAAAAACGAGGTTTTTACAAGATTAAGTTACTTTACACATAGATCCACAAAATATAACGGGATCTACACTATAGTGTTCGGAAAAACTACAAGTTCATGTGGTCATGCGATTTACATACTTGTCGGCTAGCTTGATGTGTCGGAAATTGTTTGATTGAATAAAGAAGTTGTTGAAATGATTTTGTAAAAGAAAATGATACGCTTGAAAGCGTGGCTACCTCCAGTTACAGGGGAAGCTCTGGCGAAATTTTTCTAAAAACCTAACACTTGGAATTACTTACAAGTATTAGAATTATTTTTGATATGTTTTCAAAATATATTTCGCCACGACTTTATTTACAAATATTCGGAGGTGGGATTTTCACAAAACTAAATGCGATAAATATATATTCGGTAAATATATTTTCACCACACTGTTTATGATTATTTTGTGAAAATACACAAATATTATTTTTAGAGTAAAAATAATATTTACAAACGTTGACGAATCCAAAATAATACAAACGCTTTCACGATGAACATATAAGTTACAACGGTAATTATTATTACCACACGACTACAAAAACGTAACTTACGCATTATACGGAAATGATTATGAACGTATATTTTATCAACGTATTATTTTTGGGGAAAAATTATGTGAAATAGAAATATAATATTTTTGAGAAAAATATTTATATTTGGAATTAGAAATGAAAATATATTAAGTGAGACTTAGTATTATAATTTGAACGAACATGTATTAAATCCCCCATCCTTGGGAAGGATATTAACTACCAAGTACATGCAAAAGGTAAACACGAAATAGTTGTCTAACTATTTCCCAAAAACCTAAACTATAAAGCTAACGCACGGCCATCCGTCTAATAGAATTAGTACATGTAGGTCGTCGCACAGCAGATATTCGGAGTACTTGGTAGAGACGCACTGACTGTGAGTTCATGTCCCCCTTTTCTCTTAACTGTTTTCAGTTTTCTAAACTGCGGGGGTGAAATACATGTTACAATGTTTATGATTACTTTATACATGGTATGGTTAGCGTAAGGAGGGTTACTTTTTAGATCATGTGAATGGGTAGGCGGAAACTTGAGGTCATTAATCCTCAGGGTAGGACCGAGGGGCAGGAGCGGTAGATCTATTTGGGTGTAGCGAGCCCAGTCCCAGGCCCAGCATAACGGACCTTGGGATGACTTTGTACCCGACGCATAAATCTGCTAGGTTTGAGCCTTCCTACTTGCACTTCACACATATCAATGTCCTTGCAAACCATTGGTGATCTCTTTTTCCTTATTTGCTACATACCAGGATTTTTGATAAATACAAAGGTTTACTTACTCACTTACACATGAACTCGCTCAACATTATTGTTGATTTTTCAACTTACATGTATTTCAGGGAATTAAAAGATCTGGCACGGTATGGCACGTTTTCCCGCTGCACTAGTTTCCAAGATCATCCGGGGTTTAGGGAATGTGACTCTTTCCTGGACAAGTCACGGTCCTTAAACTGTGTTTATGTTATGTTTAAGTTTGTAATGTTTGTTGAACAAGGTTATGGTTGTTAGGGCGTGTTTCCCTTTAAGACAATGGTACTGTATTGGGTTTTAAAACTTAATGGATGATTTTTGCATGTTTTATTAATTCATATAGCTTTGTTATGATTAAGCTATGGTATTAAGAAGTCACACCAGATTAACCACGCTTCCGCAAAGCCAGGGTGTGACAAAAGTGCACCAACTTGAAGTCTAAGACTGATGTTGTTGAAAATCGAAAGAAGAAAAATGATGAGAAAGAAAAGGCTCCATTGATTGTTGAGAAAAAGAGTTTGAAAAATGACAACACAAAAGTCAAAACTGAACCTGTAAAGAAGATGGAAATTAAAAATGGTAAATTTTATAAACGGGTCGCAACAACTCAACAAACATGGAAGCCAAAAGTTGCAGAAATGAAAGCAAGTGGTTCAAAATCAAAGATTTCTGAAATGGAAAAACAATCATCTTCTACCACATCGGTAAAGATGAGTGTTCCTGAAAAGAAAAGGGTTCCATTATCTCAACAAGTTTGGAAACCAAAAAGTGAGAAGAAAATTTCAACTTCTGAGGTGAAAAAGTCTGAAGAATCAATTACGGTTGATTATGACGCAAATTTTCCACCTCTCAAGGCTGAAAATTTCAAAATTCAAATTGCAAGAGTCAAAGTTACACCTAAGGCTGATGAGGCCTGGGTGGACTCGATGTTTGACTAAACAATCTGAATTGCCGGAGCTTCCTTGATCGCGAAGCATGTATCGGCATCCTTTATTAAAATGTTTTAATCATGATTGTGTATGTGCAGGATCTTCCACAACTTGTTTCAAGATGGATCATGGACAGTGGAGATTCCAGACATATGACAGGGAAGACTGCATTATTGTACGATGTGAGGAATATAAATGGAGGATATGTCGGATTCGCGGGCAATCAAGGTGGTCGTATAGTTGGCGAAGGAACGTTGTCAAACGGGATTGTAACGTTTGAAAGAGTCAATTACATTGCTGAGCTGGAGAACAACCTACTAAGTATCTCCCAGATCTGTGACAGAAAGTACACTACTCATTTTACTGACAAAGAATGTTTGATTCTAAAACCGGGATTTGTTGTTCCTGAAGAGTGGGTCATCATGAGGGCACCAAGAGTCAACGATCTGTATGTATTAGATATGAGCATAGCTACTACAACAACAGGTCAGGCTCACTGTTTTGTGTCAAAAGCAACTGAGAAGGAGTCAAGATTGTGGCACCGAAAGATGGGGCGTATACATCTTCGAAAAATGAATCATTTGGTGCATAATGATCTGGTTACAGGAGTTCAGATAAAAGGTTTTCATCTAGAAGGGGAGTGTATAAGTTGCATTAAAGGCAAACAGAAGAAAAAGTCGCACCCCAAAAAGCAAGTCAATTCAGTTTCACGACCGTTGGAAAGACTGCATATGGATTTATTTAGTCCTGTGAATGTCAAAAGCATTACAGGAGATTACTATTGTCTGGTCGTCACTGATGATTACTCTAGATTTTCTTGGGTATCTTTCTTGAAGACAAAGGATGAAACATTTGACAGTCTGATGGCGCTACTAAAAAAGATTGAGAATTTGTACCAGAGACGTATCCGAAGAATTAGAAGTGATAATGGTACTGAATTCAAAAACTACAAGATGGAAGAATTTTGTGAAGAAAGAGGTATACTGCATGAGTTTAGTGCTCCGTACACTCCACAGCAAAACGGAGTAGCAGAACGCAAAAACCGGACGCTAATCGAGACAGCTAGAACTATGCTCACAGATTCAAAACTTCCAATAAATTTCTGGGATGAAGCTGTTTCTGCCGCATGCTATACTCTCAACAGAGTTCTCACCGTAAAGAAATTCAACAAAACATGTTTTGAATTGATCAATAACCGCAATCCTAACTTGAAGTATCTTGAACCGTTCGGGTCACCCTGTACGGTGATAGAACCTTTTGGAAAATTTGGTCCAAAGTGCATCGAGGGTATATTTGTTGGATATGCAAGTCCTCTGCGTCGTGTCTTTGTGACAAGTGAAAAGCGGATTATTGAAGCTGCAAATGTTGAATATCAAGGTAATACGATGTCGCCTCAGAACCCAGGAGATTCTTGGCGTTACCATTACGACACGTTACGGGATTCCTTTGATGTGATGGAAGAACCTGAAGATGAAGAAGACTTCTTTGATGAGCTGGATATTCTTAGAAACTATGAATCTTCAGAAGAAAGATTTCCAGCACAGTATTCTAGGCAATCTCAGAAAATTTCAAATAACGATGAAGCAGGTCCTAGTAATACTAGTGAACATGATGATACTCCAGAGAATCAGATGGCAACAAATGATGACACAACATCTGATATTGGTCCAACTTTTGATCATGGCGATTCTGAATCTGAGGGGGAGCAAATCCAGATCTTAGGTCAAACCGATCCTATCAGTAAAGAAGATGCAGATCAAAATGTCACTAATCTGGAAGGCAATGTGGATGTTCCTAGTGAAGTAATGCCCAGAACTCTTTCATATCATCCGGAGGAGCTGATCATTGGAGAGCTTCAATCAGGAGTTCGCACCAGACATCAAATTGACTAAGGGCTTACTAGTTTTTATTCATCAATAGCACCTCTACAATCTGAATTCTCACTATGTTGTTTTATCTCGCAGATTGAACCTCGAACGTACAAAGAGGCGCTTACTGAAGACTCTTGGGTCAACGCGATGCAAGAAGAGCTAAACCAGTTTGAGAAATTAGGTGTTTGGAAATTGGTGGATTTACCAGAAGGTCACAGAAAAATCAACACCAAATGGGTGTTCAAGTGTAAGAGGGACGACAGAGGTGTAGTGGTTAGAAATAAAGCTCGACTTGTTGTTCAGGGCTTCAGTCAACAGGAGGGAATTGACTTTACCGAAGTATACGCTCATGTGGCTCGACTAGAAGCAATCAGAATTTTCCTAGCATTTGCATCATGGAAAAACTTTAAAGTCTACCAGCTTGATGTAAAGTCAGCCTTTCTCTACGGCAAAGTGAAGGAGGAAGTGTATGTGGGACAGCCACCGGGTTTTGTCGATCCACACCACAAGAATAAAGTGTATCTTTTGGATAAAGCGTTATATGGCTTACACCAGGCCCTGAGAGCCTGGTATGAGACGTTATCTCAGCATTTGCTAGCCAATCACTTCATCCGGGGAACAATTGATGCCACCCTCTTCACAAATATAGTCGACGGTCACTTGCTGATAGTACAAATTTATGTGGATGACATAATTTTTGGGTCAACAAACGAGGACTTGTGCAAAGATTTTGAACAGGTAATGAAGCAAAAGTTCGAAATGTCATCAATGGGGGAAATGAAATTCTTTTTGGGACTTCAAGTTGATCAACTTCCTGAAGGAATTTTCATACACCAGACAAAGTACGTTCATGATATTTTGGAGAAATTCGGAATGTCAGGATCTACTCCTGCGGCAACCCCATTAGCAACAAATCATGGAATTCACCCAGATCTCACCGGAGATAAGGCAGATGAAACTCTTTATCGTTCCATGATTGGTTCTTTGATGTATCTAACTGCTTCAAGACCCGACATTATGTATCTGACGTGCCTCGCAGCAAGATTTCAATCTAACCCGAGAGCTTCGCACTTGATCATTGTGAAAAGGATATTACGCTACCTGAAGGGAACTCTATCGTTGGGGTTGTGGTATCCTATTAAAGGCGATTTTACGCTCGAAGGGTATTCCGACTCGGATTTCGGATGTTGCAAAGTCAATGCTAAATCAACAACTGCAGGATGCCAGTTCTTTGGACCTCGCTTGGTCACCTGGCAGTGTAAGAAACAAACGTCTGTGGCGCTATCCACATGTGAAGCAGAATACATCTCTGCCAGCAGTTGCTGTTCTCAGATCCTGTGGGTACAGCAACAGATGCGCGATTACGGTTTGCAGTTTCTTAACACTCCTCTTTTTGTTGATAATGAGGCCGCAATTAACATAACAAAAAATCTGGTACATCACGCTAAAACCAAACATATAGAAATTTGTCATCACTTTATTCGCGATTGTTTCGAGAAAAAGTTGATACGAATTGAGAAAATCCACACTGACGAGCAAAAAGCTGATTTACATACCAAAGCATTTGATAGATCACATTTTAAATGTCTTTAAAACTGAATGGTATGATGCTTTTGCCGGTGAAGGATGGGATCATTGGCGTTGATGAGGATACCACTGTAGATGATGTTGATAATCTATCTGCAATGGTTTGTCGATTTTTTACCTGTTTTGGTCTTTAGGGGGAGATAGATATATTTGTATATACTTTATAGAAAATCCAAAAACATTAAAAAATCAAAAAGCCAAAAACATGATAAAATTTCAAAATCCAAAAACAATAAAAAATAATGAAAAAGAGCCAGTGTAAAAGGGAAAATGATAGTACATCAGTTAGACTGTTATGGTATGCTAAAGATTTGTAAAGTTTTAATAGGTTTAAACAGTCTCACTAATAATGTGTCGATAGGTTTTTGCACAGTTAATAGATTTTTTCGGGATATAAACTTAAAAACATAAAACGAGACTTAATTTGTGGGGAACACTATTTGGATATATAGGTAACCCCTGAAATCTCGTTTGATAGGTCCCTTATTCTAAGATACTAGGTCTTTATACTCAGTCATATCTGGGGTATTATTCCGGGACTTCTGCTGAATGGAAGTTCTGACCTAGTCCCCGAATAATACTTTACGCAAAATGCTTGAAACATAGCATCGCCCTCAGCAAGCTGATGAAACAATAAAATTGATAGTCGCTGCTGTTGAAATCAAAAGATCCTCTAAAGGGGACATACCGAAAAGCCGAAGCCGTCATCTCTCTGCGTATACGGAAGTATCGACCTGAGCTCTCACGGCCCTCGCATTTAACCCCTTACAGATATCATCCGTGGTATACTCACATGTAAGACTGAATATTGGGAACTTGATACGGGAGTATATTCAAAAGGTGGGACACATAAATGAGTCAAGTTAATAAGACATCTAAATCATATCCTGAATAAATTGAAATCTGTGAGAAAACTTAAAATGGATCAGTATATCGACAATCGAGGTGAATTGTTTAATCCTGAATATGAAATAAAGCTTAACGGTACTTGTAACATGTCTAAGAAACTGGTATGATTTCCTGACACGCTCATCAAAAATTTGTTTGTATATAGATTTTTTCTTTACATTCTGTTTTTCAGTTTCAGTTATACTTTTATAGTTTAGAATCTGCATTGAAAACTCAAAAAGATTTTACACTTCTGTTTTATTTTCGACAAACCAAAGCGGAGGATTAATCTTCAGATTCACCGTCTGATGCAAGTTGCAGGAAGCTGTTCTGAACTGAAAAACAAGTTGGGAGCTAATCTTGATATAATCAAAGAAAATAAAAAGTCAAAATGCAAGTTCATTAAGTTGAAACTTGTAAAATTTTCAGAAAAAAATGAGCAGGAGGATGAAGTTGATTATGAAGCATCATCGTCTGGAAAACAACCTGTTGATCAGGTACTTCTTTCTAACCCTACTGTCGTTTACTTATCTGGTAAACAACAAGGAGAGGTAGAGGTTAAAAGAACGTGGGCTGAAATGTTAGAGGAATTGGGGTTGGAAGATGGAAAATTTAAATTTGATATTGAAGACGAAATTCCTCACTCACCTGCAAAAGATTTCGAGCCTAGATACCCTCAAGAAGCTGATCATTATGATGAAGTGATAGTTGAAAGCGCATCTGATTCAGAAGAAGATAGGTTGGATTTTCATTATGAAGGTGCAGATGTTGCATTTCCTACTTTCACAGAGTTATTTCAAGAAAAGAATGAAGACGAGTTAAGAAGAAAGATTGAAGAAAGGGTTGCTACAGCAGATATTCCTGAACCAGTTCCTAGAGAAATAACAGCTGAAGAAAGAAAACGATGGTTCAAGAATATGCCAAAAGAAAGAAAGACTCTCAGGGCTCTTCAATACTTTACTCATAACAAAGATCTTTCTTGGGGAGATATTTTATCTTGGGGATATCTGGAAGATTTGAAAGTCTATGCAATAAGAAGGGAGCAGGGTGTATAGTATTTTGAATTTCTAGCTGATATAGCTACTTTACCCTGGTGGGACGTAGATGAGTTGGTGGTTACAAAGAATATCAAACAATTCTACTACGGTCCAGAAGTTCGAGAACGTGATCAGGATTTGTGGAATTACATCAAATGGCAAGCAAAGAACAATTATCCTGATTGGAAACCACAATATCCGAAGCAGATTGTTAAATACTTAGAGAATGGTGAAAAAGACATTACGTTGGATGTGAAGCCTCGAAGATGTTTGAAGAATATGCCACTCAGAGCCATTGAACAAGATTTTTATGATCTATTTCAAGCTTGGCTATATAATCCCTCTACAGCTGAAGCAGTTATTTCTTTGTATGACAAGACCACTGGAGAAGAACGAAGAATAAGTATTTTGGATCCTATGTGGTTGGTCAACTGTTCGAAGAAAGATATAGATTGTCTGTTTGTCAACAAGATAATCTATAATAAGAAAGACAAAGAGATAGCTATGCAATATCAAGGAGTGATAGATGTTTGCTTTGCAAAAGAAATCAATTCAGGGAAAAATTGGAAGACAAAATGGAGAGATCTTGAAGTTGATGAATTTCTAAAGGCATACAAGCAAAGTCAAAGACAGAAAGAAATAGCTAAAAAGGCTGCAGAGAGGGGAAGAAGAAAACTTGGGTATGTGCCGCCTACAGATCAAACGCCTATTGAATCTGAAGAGAACAAAATTCCAAAGTGGGATAGAAAGCGTGATGGCGACCCAGAATACCGAAAGTGGTGGATAAATGAGGGCAGGCATAAAAGAAGGAAAATGTTAGAGGAACGAGCTGAACAGAGAAGACAAAAGGCAAAGGAGAGGAGACGCAACAGGAGGAAATAAAGACTATGTTGAAAGGGACTACAGCTACATCCGAGGGGGAGTCTGTTAGTGCAATAACGTCTGTAGCTTCCGTCAACATGTAGTCGTATTTTGTATAGTTGTGTGTATGTTTTGTTTGTGTATATGTAAAGCAGGACAAAATCGGTGAAGTTTTTGTTAAGTGCTGTTGATGCCAGCCGATCGGCTAGACCAGCCGATCGGACAGCCCGGCCGATCGAGTAGGCTACTCGATTGGTTAGGATGTTCAGCCGATCGGCTAGCCCAGCCGATCGGCTAGCACTCTCTTATTATGTCCTTACCTATAAATAGTCGGTAGGTTAGTTTATTGGGAACCTTTTGACACTTTCACTTTTGCAACCTACCTTTTGTATGTCTGAGTTTCTTTCTGGTTCTTGTATACTTTCACATCATTCAATAGAATCTCAGACGGTGATTCAGAGTAGAATATTGTCTTTGTATATCTGCTATGTGATTACATGAATTCCGCGCATTGATCAGTTTTCGATTCAACTACGTTTACGAACAGGAAGATCCCATCAGAGGGACCAACAAGACCAAAGACTGCATTCAGAACACGCTATGGGCATTACGAGTTTCTTGTTATGCCATTCGGACTGACAAACGCACCAGCGGTCTTCATGGATCTGATGAACCGCGTATGCAAACCATATCTCGATAAATTCGTGATTGTATTTATCGATGATATCCTGATCTACTCACATACGAAAGAAGAGCACGAGCAACACCTCAGAACCATACTGGAACTACTGAAGAAAGAGAAACTCTATGCAAAGTTCTCAAAGTGCGAATTCTGGATTCGCGAAGTTCAATTTCTTGGTCACGTTGTGAATGAGAAGGGCATTCACGTAGACCCATCCAAGATTGAAGCTATAAAGAATTGGGAAGCCCCCAAAACCCCAACTTAAGTTCGTCAATTTTTGGGCTTAGCGGGCTATTATCGGTGATTTATTGAGAATTTCTCAAAAATAGCTCAACCGCTAACGACCCTTACGCAAAAAGATAAGAAGTACGACTGGGGCGTTAAACAAGAAGAAGCCTTCCGACTACTCAAAAACAAGCTATGCGATGCACCAATACTATCATTACCCGAAGGCACAGAAGACTTCGTGGTATATTGCGACGCTTCACGACAAGGGTTGGGTTACGTGCTCATGCAACGCCAAAAGGTCATCGCTTATGCTTCAAGATAATTGAAAGTACATGAAAGGAACTACACCACGCACGACTTGGAACTGGGTGCGGTGGTCTTCGCCTTGAAGATCTGGCGACACTATCTGTATGGTACTCGATGTACAATCTTCACAGATCACAAAAGCTTACAACACATACTTGATCAGAAGGAATTAAACATGCGCCAGCGGCGATGGGTCGAGTTGCTAAATGATTACGACTGTGAGATTAAGTACCATCCTGGAAAAGCAAACGTTGTAGCAGACGTTTTAAGCCGAAAAGAAAGGGTTAAGACCCTAAGGGTTCGAGCATTGGAGATGACTATTCGGACGAACCTCACTTCACGTATTCGTGACGCACAACAAGAAGCCCTTAAGGTGGAAAACCGCAAAGCTGAATACCTCTGGGGGGCATTGAAGTACATGGCGCCAAATGAAGAGGGAGCCTTATACTTTAAGAAGCGTATTTGGGTTCCGCTCTATGGTGGCCTACGAGAAGACATCCTTGATGAAGCGCACAAATCGAGATACTCGATCCACCCAGGATCGGACAAGATGTATCAAGACTTGAAAGAATACTATTGGTGGCCGAGACTTAAGAGCGACGTTGCTGTTTATGTTGGAAAATGCCTAACCTGCGCTAAGTTTAAGGCTGAATATCAGAAACCGTCCGGCCTACTACAACAACCAGAGATTCCCATGTGGAAGTGGGAGCAAATCTCGATGGACTTCATAACGAAATTACCCAGGACCCCTAGAGGGCACGATATGATATGGGTGATAGTTGATCGACTAACGAACTCTGTGCATTTCCTACCAATCCGCGAAAAGGATAGCACTGGGAAACTCGTTGAAATATACCTGAAAGAAATTGTGACACGTCATGGAGTGCCTATCTCAATCATTTTAGACAGATATGGACACTTTGTTTCAAGAATCTGGCAGTCCTTTCAGGAGGCCTTTGGATCTCAGCTTGATCTAAGCACAGCATTCCATCCACAAACAGACGGCCAGAGCGAATGGACTATACAAACATTAGAAGATATGCTTCGCGCATGCGTCATGGATCTAGGCGGTAGCTGGGATACTCACCAACCTTTAGTTTAGTTTTCCTACAATAACAGTTATCATACAAGCATCAAAGCCGCACCGTTCGAAGCTCTGTATGGCCGTAAGTGCCGATCACCCTTATGTTGGGCAGACGCCGGAGATAAACGTATGGTTGGTCCTGAACTTGTACAAGAGACAACCGATAAGATTATGCAGATCCGAGAGCGCATTAAGGCGGCTCGAGATCGACAAAAGAGCTACGCTGATCGAAGACGTAAACCATTAGAATTCGAGGTAGGAGACAAAGTGTTGTTGAAAGTCTCACCTTGGAAGGGCGTAGTCAAATTCGGAAAACGTGGAAAGCTAAATCCACGATACATCGGACCATTCAAGATCTTAGAGAGAGTTGGTACCGTAGCATACAAGTTGGAATTACCGGAAGAACTGAATGGAGTACATGACACATTCCACGTATCCAACCTCAAGAAGAGTCCAACACAAGAAAACGTAATCATCCCTGCGGATGAAGTGCATATCGACGACACCCTCCGATTTACAGAACAACCCGTTTAGGTTACCGACTGGAAAGTCAACAAGACAAGAAGGAGCAGTGTCAAACTTGTCAAAGTACGTTGGAACTCTAAACACGGACCCGAGTACACATAGGAACGTGAAGACCAGTTCAAAGAAAAGTATCCCCACCTGTTCAAGAAGACTCCTACCAGAGCTAGTACGGCTAGTACGGCCTGAATTTTGGGACGAAATTCCTTTAACGGTGGGAGACTGTGACAACTGGCACAAAACTGGTAATTTCTGTACACTTAAATTACTATTTAATGACTACAATTATGTGCTTAAATGTCAACATTGACTGATTACATGCTAAACAAGTGAATTCATGCATATTTTATACTACAAAATATTGCTTTATGCATAAACGAGAGTGTTGCGTCAGAAATACTAGTAAACTCACCGGTAAGACACAATGTGTCAACAGAACTGCAGAAAGCAGTCAGACATTAGAATTAGGGCCTAGGTGTAGGTCCAATGACAAGAAAACATTAAAAACCAAGAGTACATACAAGGGTTTAATGTATAGACATTACGGAAGCAAAAATAAGCACTAAAAAGCACCCGAAATGCACTTTAAGTGAAGAATTTTATACAAATCAGCAATAATCAGCTTTTTACAACATAATTATTACGCAGAATTTATCTTTTAACATCCAGAATATTTCCCTAAGTGTCGAGAATCGAAAGCATTACAAAAAGGTACTTACAAAGACACTAAAAAGTGTAATTTAGCACTTTAACGAACCGTTATCCCACCGAACAACCGGACCTTACCCGGAACACAAAAATATTGTCAATGATATTGCTTTTCTTTTTCTGAGCCAGCTAGGGTCCCCGAATACCCTAACACCCGTTACAAAACATAACACACAAGTAGTTAGTTTAACCTTCTAACTAAGCAAACTAACACCTAACTATCTTGTTCAAATCCAACCATGACCCCCTTTAACCCCCAACCGATCGGTCCCCTTAGGGGACACATCCTTACACATTTGAATATTTTATTCACTTGTGTCTTATATCTAGATGGCATCTTATCGAATGGTTAGTGAAGTTTTATGGTTTATAAAAGGTTGAGAGGTCCACCATTATCATTCATAAACCCACTTAACAAAAATTGCATTTTTCTTTCCCTCCTCTCTTTGGATCAGCCGAGAGCTCACCCCCACACACCACCACTTTCAAGTTTCAATCTTGCCATTCTACTTACATACAAAGGTAAAGGATCACATATAAGGAGGCTTGGTGTTCACGGAATCACAAGGACCTCTCTACATCGCTATTAACCACCTAGTTTTGGCCTTGATTCTTCCCTAGCCTTGTGCTAGTTGTAAGTGATTCTAAACACCCTCTTGATCTTGTCTAAAGTGGTTAATAAGAGATTTAACGGGTAAAAATCATGAACACTAAAGATCAAAGCTTAAAGACTTAAAAGTATGATGAATATGGTGGTTAAAGAGAAACTAATGGTGTAAAATTTGTAAATCTTGTTTTGTTATGGTTATTTTATGTTGTTGAATGCTAGTAGTGGAACAGATATCACCTAACCATGCTAGTTCATGTACACGGAACATGAACTAGTGATATGTTAAATATGAAAGTTGCAAGATAACAAATCTTTCCACAACATAAACATGAACTTGTGTAAAAATAGTTTTTCTTGTAAAATGGAGTTCTAGACTAGTAGATCTATAGATCTACAAGTGGTATTTTCGAAGAACCAAGTATATGATGCAAATCATGTTTCAAACCCGGATCTTACATAAACTACAAGTTTTTTTTTTTTTTTTTTTTGTGAAAAAGCAAGTGCGTAAACACTTATGTAACAAAAGAGTTAGCAAAGAAATATTTTCGTAATCCTTGGACTAGAAGTTGTAAACTTGCATTTTCTTTAAAAATAAGATTTCCAAGAAACCGATTTTATTTTTGGAAATAAAAAGATCTACTAAAAATATTGGAAAGTTACTACATACTTTTACACAACTTACAAGTTCATGTGTTTGCGATTTATACTTGTTTTGACTAGTTTAATGTTTGAATATTGTTTGTTAATGATGGGAAAATCATTGATTGAATTTTGAAAAGAAAATGATACGCTAGTAAGCGTGGCCACCTCCAGTTACAGAGGAAACTCTGACGAAATTTTTCCAGAAAATAACACTTAGAATATTTTCATGACAAGTGTCTATAAATATATTTCTAAATTGCTTTTCCAAATAAATTTCGCCATGATTTTGCTACAAAATTTCCATGTGTCGGAGGTGGGTTTTCGTAAACGAAACTTGTTAAATATATGTTTAGAATATATATTTCATAGTAAAACGCTTGTGTGATTTTATGATTATCTTGTGAACTATATGGATATTATGTTAGAGTGAAAACATAAAAAAATACACATGCAACATATTTGGACAAATATAAGAAAATATATTTGCGAAAATATATTATTTGATATTATAGATAACTTGGACAAGTTATGAACATAAACTGAAGTTGGAATCAAAGATACATAATTCGGGTGCAAAGTGCAAAATACAAGATACTTATAGTTATTTCTAAGAAAATAATATAAGTAAGACACTTAGTTAAAAATATAAAATATTTTTAACACAAGAATACATATGCAAAAGATAGTGACTTGTGCTTGTACGATACAAGTCTAGTGACTACCGATAATAAAACACATTTAGGTCACTACGTTAATTAAAGCAAAACCGGTGAAGTTTACGACGCAAGGAACGCAAAGTTGTGAGTTCATGCTCCCCCCTTTCTTTAACTGTTTTTGGTTTTATAACTGCGGGGGTGAAATACATGTTACAAATACTACAATGCTTATAAATGGTATGATACAAAAACAAGAAGCGCTCTTGGTGATAACTAGTACCAAGTATGATGCGTTTGAGACATGATACGAGAATTCGTGTCACGAATAGGGTACCATAAGCACCATTAATCGTGTACATACTTAGACCGCAGAACAAAAGGTTAGATCTAATGGGTTCAGGGCAGCCCCACTCTTGGTGACAACTAGAACCAAGTAGTGTTTTTGTGTCTCAGTCTTGAATCGACTACAGAAAAATGCCTATGGTTTGGTGACTTCCTATGTCGTGTCACATGTTAATGGCTTTCCAACCCATTAACACTTGATACATATAGAAATACTTGATTTATACATGAATACGTGACTTAAACAAAATACATACCATGTTTTTCATACAAAGTATACAATTGTTCAATACAAAACTGCATGAATTCACACCAACATTATGTTGACATTTTTCCAAAACTCACATGTATTTCAGGTAACTAAAGGTGGATGTGCGCGCGGTCCTACTCATGCTTATGGATGTCGTCTATGTTATGTTTAAATAAAGTTGTAAACTTTTAAGACAATGTTTTATGCTATCGTCGCGATGTAGACGCTAAACTTGTGTTTTCAAAATATGAAATGTATGGTATTTGAAGTTATTTTTACGAGCATGTAGTATGTTTACCTTTCGTATGCAATGAGAACCTTTCATGATCACACCTCGTGCTTCCGCCACAGAAAGGGTGTGACAAACAGGGCTTAAACGTGTCAAAAATGCATCGAAAACCATGTTTTAGGCCTGTAGGGACTAAACTTGACATTCTATCAAAGTCAGGCTTAGGAGGGGCGCGTAAGACTTAGTGAAAGTCTACGCGGCCCGCGAGAGACCCCCAGACCTGCAAAAATCAGTTTCCAGCAAAACCCAGCTGTTCCTTTGTTTTGCACGTGGTTTTTTTTCAATCTATGGGCTTGTTTTAGGCACCCATAGTATGGTATTTCAGTGGGTAACACTTGGATGGTTGAGATTGAAGCTTGGTATTCAAGAAACGATCCTAACGGTTGTCCAAACTCTATAAATACCCACTTTGAATTCACTTGTTCTTCACACCTTGATTCATTTCTGCTCTAAGTTGCGGTTTCCACACCTCATACCTGAGCAACTTGAATCAAATCTCCATTGCTTGGACCTCTTATAAGTATTCTTTCATGCTTTTATGCGTCTTTAAGCGTAAAAGTCAAACAGTGTTTGACTTTCTGCTTTGACCGGTCAATGGTCAACACGAAGTTCGTTTGAACTTTGCAACGTGAGCGTAATCACGATGGTTATAGTCCCTTATGACTATACCTACTGATTACCACGTTATTTAGGCATAGTGACGAGTCATAGTTTCGGTCAAAATGCGCGTTTAAGCGTATTTCGCAACCAAACTATTCTTGGGTATCAAAACCCTTTGTTTTGATATCAAACTTGTTTTCTAACTTCGTTAAACATGTTTTAACATGTTTAACTCGTCACTTTTAGTTTAGTGCTTATATAGGGTCGTAAGATAAGCGGTCTAACAACCGCTTAGACTTTCAAACCCGACCCGTTTGGTCGATCATTAGGATCCGACCAAACATATTTTGTGACCATAGTCGTATATGGAATAACCTTCCGAGGTTATACCTTATGGTCACTTAGTTTAAGTAGTTGTATGATAGGTAATTTATATGCCTTAGGAAAATGACTAAAATGCCCTTTTTACGCATAATTTCATTTTAAGCATATGTGTAACAACCCGGTGGTATATGATAAGGTTAAATCAATTAACTAGGAATTTATAACCTAGTTAAATACAAGACTTATGGTGGTATATGATAAGGTTAAATCTTTTAAATTGCATATTAAACAAGTTTAGGGACCAATCTTGTCAAATTTTAAAACTCAATTACTAAATTAGTAAACAAAATACACAACCACACACTGATGTGTGGGTATCGATCGAACAAAGGGCAGGGGCGACCAAGGAATTTTCTTTAAACCCTAGTTTCACATCAAATCTCTAAATTGAAGCTTAAAATCTGCCCTAAATCAAGTCTTGAACATAAATTAGTGATCCCCTTGTAGTAAGGATTAAAAAGGTAAAGAATCCGGGTCGTCAAGTGGACAAGCCGGGGGTGATACACGCTTAACGGGTGCGCTTTGAAGGTACGTAATCTATAGTCTCGCTAAATTTCATTTATGGTAAGTTTCATGTTGTTATATCGAAATTTGTAAACAAGGAAAAAAACTGACTATGTCACAGAAGTGACAAAGTGAATTAGACAAGTAAAACGGGTCAAAAGCATGAGCCCTTATAGAGGGATGATGGTTCGGAACATTCACTTGTTGAATGATTCTGGAAAGCATGGTTAAAGTCGTGAAAATAAGCATGATGACTATAGCACAAGCGACCCTCGGGAGGGAAGCAAATGCTCATACTTGATAATTGTAGAAGCATGGTAATAGCCCTAAGCTTTGGGGGTGGTATAATGCAACCTTTGTTAATGGGTTGGATAAACGAAACAAGGAAATCAGGGACAAGTCATTGGCGTCTCGGTTTCCGTGATGTGAAATTTACATGGTTAGATCCGTGATATTACTACGGACTCATAGGAGAAAGAATACGTAAAAACGGAATACCGAGTAATAAGTTATGACCTTTTAAAGTTGGAAAATAGTAAATTTCTGGAGCTGGGTAAGAATGCAGGTTTTAAACCTGCACCTGCTGGAAAAAGGGTTCCCCCGCGCCACGTGGAAGAATCCTTTTAAACCCCTGCGATACGCGGGAGCCGTCGCGACACGCGAAAGGTTCAAGGAATTCCGTCGCGACACGCGACAGAATCGAAGCATGAAAATTATTATTTTTTTTATATTTTCATGTTGGAACTTCATTTCATACATTCTAATGTTGTCAAAACTTATATTTTGGATGGTTTTGACCTTAGGTACGGCTCGTGGTCATGGATGTTGATCAAGCAATGGGATTCAAGAACCAAACTGTTAGGCCCTAAAGTGTGAGACTGACGCATCAAATTAATACAACGGGCTATGGTTACGAACTGGGCTTTACCGGGTTAGTTTATATTAGGTTGTGGACCTTTATAGGTCACTTGGGCCAAGCTTTAGGCCATGTGGGCCAAGCAGGCCCAAGGGAAGCCCATGTAGGGAAGTGGGCTTGGGTATGTATATAAACAAGTTTCTAACTTGTTTTAGGGTGAACCTCACAGTTACAGAAATTCTAGAGTTAGAGAGAGAGAGAGAGAGAGAGGTGATTCGATAGTGAAGAACACTTGTACTAGATGGTTTTGCTTGTTTGAGTAATAGAATCGTGTGCAAGTGTTTAAAGGTGATTCGGTATTGTTCTTCGTTTTCATATTTTCAGTATTTCGTGTTTATTCTTGAATCACATCAAGTTTGGATTCCGCACAAACTTGGTATTGTTTAATAACATGAAATTTCAACTTGTTCTAAAATTGAAACTGAATCTGAATCTATTAAAGAAGAAAAAGGAGTTGAAATAAATGAGCAGTCACCGAAAAATGTTTTTGAAGATAAAGATAAAACTGAAACACCGGTTTTTCAAAATGACCATGATAAAAGTGAGAAGGATGAATCTCATCATGAGTCTACATCTCATGCTTGTGCTAGTTCTGATCAACAGGTACAGAAGAACTCAGAAAAGGCATATAGAACACAGGCAACGCAAGCTCGATCATCTAGACCCATCAAATCAGATAATGTTGCTAGCTCTCAGAATCTCCATACATTGAAACGACAGACATGTTTTAACTGTGGAATTCCTGGACACATTGCTAGAAATTGTGTTCATCGTCCAAAACTGCAGCAAAATGCCAATACTCACTCTTGTGCTGATGATTGTGAGCCGGTTCACAACACGCAAAAGGAGCCAAAACGAGCAGATCAAAATCGAGGATATAAGAAGTCTGCTCATCAAGGACAAGGCAACAATAATCCTCATAAGGCTCGTGACAAGGTGAATGAAGGCTCTAACCAAGGAGAAACGACAAAGAATTGTGCTCATAGCAAAAGGAGTTATGCAAACAACAAATACAAGCACCCAAATTCGTCCACGTCTAAGAGTAAAGTGCAGGCGCATCCAACGCAAAAAGGACCGGTTTGTCCTTCAGGACCTGCTAGAGCTAATCAAGCTGCTCAAAACGTCTTTCTGATGAAAAGACAGACTTGCTTCAATTGCGGCATTGCTGGTCACATAGCTCGGAACTGCACACATCACCCCTATGTACCCTATTATATGCAAAATCAGAGGGTTACACCAAAGGGTAACTACCATTCCAAGCCGATGAAGGTATCTTCACCTAAGGCAATGAAGAATGTGAATCCCAAGGTTAAACCTTCTGATGGGGATTGGAACGCTGCCAAAAACAAACGCAAGGCTGTTCAAGAACAAAAACGTTTTTTCTAAAACGAACAAGCCTGAATCAGTCAAAGTTGCTCAACCGAAGGCAACAAACACGTTTGTTAAACCGAAACAGATTTGGAAACCCAAATCCAAAGCAGCAATGTGTCTAATCCTTGAAACTAAAGGGGACTTGTGTTTAAAGGAAGTGTCTTATTTTGATGCTTCAGGAAATCCTAGGACCACGATGGCCTGGGTACCCATGTCTTACTAATCTCCTTATTTTTCATGAACAACTAAGGAGGAGCTGTTGACAATCTCTGAAATGTTGATAGCAGTTGTTCCAGAGATAAAACGGGTAACATTTCACTGATGCAAAAAGTTCAATTTTTTTTACAGATGATATGTTTCCTTTGGAGGAGATTAGAGAAGTAAGATAAGATCAGCAAAAGGTACTGTTTAAATTCAGTACTTTGATTTGAATATTGATTAGTCTTCAATCTGATGACAGAACGGTTAAAAAAAATATAAAGTGTCCTTTCTCTAATAAATGGTAAATTTGCGCAAAAATACAAGATTTATGCACAAATTTAGGGGGGGGGAGGGACTTATAGATAGATATAGAGTTTAGGGGGAGAAAACTCAGAAAAGAAAAATCCAAAAAGAGTTTGCTGTAAATATGCAATGTTTTAGGGGGAGAAAATGAGAAAAATACAAAAACATTTGAAAAATGAAAAAGCCAAAAAAAGAGAAATTGCATGATATAGGAAGTGAAATAAATGTTCGTGTTAAAGGGTTTTGACTAACACATGTAAGGTGCCATAGCTGAAAAGACTAGGATCTACTGCGATATGTCGATAGGCTTGACCCTCAAAATGATAAAAGATTCTAAGTGATATAAACATAACGAACTATGTACCATGTGGGTAACATACCAACGGCGTATGATTTTATGGTCTTAAATCTTGCGTTGATAGATAGCCAACATCTGAGGTTTCGGGTCTTTATATTGTTGAATCATCCGGGGATATCTTGGCTGTCCTTCTGTTCAGAACTAAAATTGTACATGACCCCAGGAAAGAAAGTCACTTGGAATTAGCTCATTTCTATTTGAATGTCTGTATGTTGTCCCGATACACACAATTTTGATCTGATTCTGAAATCTTCTCTGAAAAAAGTCGTGTACCTCCTCTGCTGCATCCAGATATATGCTGACCTGGAGGTGCTAGGCAACGACAGCTTCTGCTGCATCCAGATACATGCTGACCTAGCTGTACGTTGTCGCGCTATAGATCTAATACACCCGAAAGAGGCTCTCAAGTGCCCAAAAGAAACCCAAGAAACCTATATTAAACTGAGAAAAACTCATTTGATCTGTATATTATACCATCTCTGCAAAAGATCTATTCTGTTCTCTTCTCAACCTATTCCTAGTTAAGATTTCAGAAATCTGGATTGGACTTGTGAAATATGTGGTAGGGAAGATACTTGCATGATAGAGTGTGCTGTTTATATTTCCGGGATTTGATTAGTATTTATTTAGTTGTTCATTGTTAAGAAATCAAAACATGATAAAACAGATTATATGCAGACCTAGACACAGTCAAGATATCTTAAAAGATCCCAAAGAGGACAAAAACCCTGAGGAATAAAATCTCAAAATGAGAAAATTCCCAATGCTCAAAGAGCCAAATTCGTACCAAAAAGGTATTTGCCTCGCCCTCGTTGGACAAAATCATTAGTCGCTCTGCTGTACGAAAGTACTGACCTGTCACCAATGATCTAACGTTGTGAATAAAAAAGGATTACATCAGTATACTCACCTGTTACGATGAATCGTTGTGCTTACCTTGATCGTGGGGGTATGCATTGTAATGGGACACACGAGTATATTAGTACAATATTACCTTAAGCATATCACGAAGTTGAAAAAATTGAAAGTTGAGCATTAAAGTTTATGTGGACAAACATATTGGCAATCGCATAGACCAGTTTGATTAGGCTTGTACTGAAAAATGTTCCTTAGTCTGCCTGAGAACGAATTTTGATCCCATTGCAATTGTAATTGTATATTATGGTAGTTGTTTATATTTTGATTTTTATTTGTTTTTAGTTCTTAAAAATTAAAAAAAAATTGAAAAATTCAAAAATACAAAAATAGTGTCTTGCTTTTCTATAAAACCAAAAATCCAAAAATAGATTGTTTATTTGTTTTCTTAAAAATAAAAAATATAACCGTTCTTGAAGATTTGACAGATCATCAAAAGTTGAAAGAATTTAAACTGTGTAATCTGAGTACAAGTACTTGGATGTACCTAGTGTTCATATGGTACACTCCCTGTTGCATAAGAAATGTTTGCTTATGAGTTTGTGAGCATGTGCAGAACTTGAATTCAATCAAGAACAGGGGTTGATAAAGATTGGCATGCTGTTAGCTGCTGAAGAAGCATGGAGCATCACAAAATCAAGATGTACCTGAGTCAGAAGAACCGGATACGAAACGCCGTCTGACAGTGAAAGTACATTTGAAGAAGTACCATGAACCTGCTTGAAAGATAAAGATTGAAGAAGAAAAAAGCTGTTGAGAATCCTCCTCTCACATTCTTTTTGACAAGATTTTCAAGCAAATGCTGATCGTGATCCTGATATGAAGCTAACCACAAAATCTGAAGAAAGAGACCCAGTGCTGAGAGTTCAGAAGTCAAGAACTTCCACGACATCTGTAGCATAGCGTCAACCATAGATTTCGTTGAAGACGTTGCTGAATTCAAGTTATGAAGAAAATTTGATGGCATCAGTCTAGGGGGAGATTGTTAGGCCCTAAAGTGTGAGACTGACGCATCAAATTAATACAACGGGCTATGGTTACGAACCGGGCTTTACCGGGTTAGTTTATATTAGGTTGTGGACCTTTATAGGTCACTTGGGCCAAGCTTTAGGCCATGTGGGCCAAGCAGGCCCAAGGGAAGCCCATGTAGGGAAGTGGGCTTGGGTATGTATATAAACAAGTTTCTAACTTGTTTTAGGGTGAACCTCCCAGTTACAGAAATTCTAGAGTTAGAGGGAGAGAGAGGTGATTCGATAGTGAAGAACACTTGTACTAGACGGTTTTGCTTGTTTGAGTAATAGAATCGTGTGCAAGTCTTTAAAGGTGATTCGGTATTGTTCTTCGTTTTCATATTTTCAGTATTTCTTGTTTATTCTTGAATCACATCAAGTTTGGATTCCGCACAAACTTGGTGTTGTTTGATATCATTGAAAGATCCGGTTAAACGGGAATTACACGAATACATATTTTGAATGCTTCCGCGATAATCTATTCAAGCTAGACTTAGACGTTGTTGTTGAAACTTTGTTAAATGTCTTCTTTTTAAACAAGTTAGTACGTTATGTTACTTATTAACTTAACTTTGTAAAAACCAAAAATATGTTTTGTTGTATAAAATATGTGTACTTACATGATGAAATATTAAAATTTACAAAAAGTGTTACAGTTTGGTAATCAGAGCTTCAGGTTACTAACAAGATGTGTTCGGTTCAAGCATGATCAAGCATCCGGTAAGAGTTAATAGTTTAAATAGATTTAGAAAGTATAGAAATAAATCATGAATAAATTATGCATGTAAAGAGTGTGTAAGCTCACTCAAACACAAGAAATGCATGAAACAAGAACGATTGAATCAAGTTGGGAACTTGATTGAATCAAAACAAGTAAAGCATGTGTTATAAATGGAATTTTTAACTATCTACGTAAATATTTCAGTAATAAAGATGACGGACGAAGGTGATGATGATGCGGTGCCAAGAGTCACCGAACAAATGAGGGTAGTGATTGCCGAAGAGGTTGGAAAGGCGATCGAAAACAGCTTGTCGGGCTTTATTGATAAAATTCAAAACACAGTTTTATCAATAGTGGACGAGAGAATCAAGAAATTGGAAGACGACGCTAATGTAGCAAAAGAAAAGTCTGGAGGACGAAAGCCTTGTAGGATCGTGTCTCGACCCGAACGAGTCGTTCAGATGAATTTTTGTCAATTACAGGTGTGGAAAATAACTAATCAACGTGGAAATAGCTAGCAAATCACCTTAAACACCTTTCTGTATTGATTTATAACAGTTTACATCTAAATCTCAATCCGGCAGCACTTCGGTACGAGTTACAAGGTCTCTACTAAATGTTTCGCTTATGAGACTATTTATAAGTGCTGAGGTTTCGCTTGATTGTACATGTCACATAAGCGAAACCTCCAGCTGACATTCAAGCAGAACTATATGATGACTAATAAGCGAATCTTCATGAGGTGACACATAAGCGAAACCTCATATGTTCCTATAAGCGAAACTACCACCTATGTTACATACAATCTCCTATTTTCTCGTAAAACGTGCCCTGATCTAACAATCTAAGACCAAGACTCGATACAAGACGAAGTCGACATATGTAGTGCACCAACAAACTCCCCCTCAGATGTTGACGGAGTCGTTCATGGAGTCTTTGACAATGTCGAGTCTTCACACCTTCAGTCTTGAGCAGTCTCTGGGCTTCTCTCTCTCTCTCTATCTTCATCTCATACTCTTAAATCACCAACAAACTTCTTCTTTTGGATGTTGACATCTTTTAAGTTTCTCATCTCTAACAATCATCCCCCCTCAAAGATTGACTCTTCCTGCATAAAACTCTACCACAAACATAAGTTTTATGACAAACATTTAAGCATAAAAACAATATTTGAAACTTATCACAAATCAATCAACCAATCAGGTACTGATGAACCACTTGAAACTGTATCATTTTTATCTAAGCAACACACTATCCCAAATCATCTGTTCATCATGTTTAGCACTTAGAATTTTGAAAATCAGTTCTTCAATATCAGTCATCGAAAATCTTTTTGACTTTTTCAAAATTCATGCTAAAACACACTAAAATCTTTTTGCATTTTCTGAAAGATAATAACTGACACCACTTGTAAAACAAAAGAATGTAGAAATAAAATATTTACAGACAATATTTTTGTGAGTTTGTGCAAGAGGATCATATCAGTTTTGTGACAAATCACTAACACCGTTAAGCTTTAAACATTCTCAGTTCTACACAATTTACCTAGATTGTCAGTATATTGGTCCATTTTAAATTTTCACACAAATTTCAATTGATTCGAGATACGAAATTAATGTTTTAGAAACTTAAACTTAATTGTGTATCACTCCACTCGAATATACTCCTGTATCCAGATCCCAATGTTCAGTCTTACAGGTGAGTATACCACAGATGATATCTGTAATGGGGTTATGTGCGAGGGCTATGAGAGCTCAGGTCGATACTTCCGTATACGCAGAGAGATGACGGCTTTGACTTTAGGTGGGTCCCCTTTAGAGGATCTTTTGATTACAACAGCAGCGACTATGAATTTTATTGTTTCATCAGCTTGCTAAGGGCAATGCTGTGTTTCAAGCATTTTGCAGAAAGCATTATCCGGGGACTAGGTCAGTATTTCCATACAGCAGAAGTCCCGGGATAATACCCCAGATATCACTGAGTATAAAGACCTAGTATCTCAGAAAAAGGGACCTTTCAAACAAGATTTTGGGGGTTACCCGTATATCCAAGAATAGTTACCCACGAATTAAGCAAGTTTGAATTTAGGTTTATATCTCGTTTCAATTTACTAAATGTGCGAAAACCTACTGACACATCCGCAGAAAGATTGTTTATCACATTTTTACTTTACATTTCTTTAGCATGCTGTGATAGTCCACTGGTGTACTATCATTTCCTCTTTTATGCAACCAAAACTCATTTTTGATTTTATTATGTTTTTTACTTTTTCAAATTTTCTAATGTTTTTGGATTTTCTGAAACTGATTTTCTGAAATTTTTCTACTCCCCCTAAAATGCAAACACATGAAAGAAATTTGAAAACTGTCTAAGCTGACCCACTAGAAACATGAAAGTAAAACAAACTATACAAAAATATGACAACTGATATCAAAACACATCAAATCGCCATTCATTTGGCATAAACAATCAGAACTCCCCCTATCAACAAACTATTTTCCCATTTAGATTTCAAAACACTTAAGTTTGTTTTAATTAAAATGGTTTTTCCGGAAAATAAGTTTGATTGATTTTACCACTTGTAGTCAATAATAGATTCGGGGATGTGGTTCATCATCTTGTCTCTCAATTACTTGTAGGAAAATACAAGTACAAATTAATGTCCTTGATTTACCATATACAAGAATGCGCAATCAAATCGTCTAACCACTTGTGCAACAAACATAAACAAACCAATTTGCCGTTTGAATGATTGACGTTACCGAATAAAACTCAAGAAAAATGCCGATTCATGCTCCACGCTTACCAACCTGGGAGCTCCGGCAAGTCAGGTTTTTAGTCGAAGAAAATATCCACCCAAGCCTGACCAGCCTTGGGTTTCACCGAGCTAACATCACTTGGTTTCTTACCCTTCCTCTTCTTCTCATAAAATTCCTTAACCCCTTTGACTTTTCGATCAATCATCTTAACAAAGATATGTTGAACTTTGGGGTTAAAGACCTTCTCAGCATCAAATTCCTGTTTATCATTATAAAATTGGTTAGAAATTTCAACTTTACCAATTTTATTTTTATAATTTTCAGCCCGAAGTGATGGAAACTCCTCGTCATTCACAATCGGAACTGATTTTTCATTTTTTAAAACAGCTTCACAATTTGAAACAACTTGTGGCTCAACTGATTTTATGGAATCAGTTTCATCGCCCGAAGATAGCTCCTCTGATTTTGACCTATCAGAATCATCGCTAGAGCTTTCAGCAGCTTTCTTAACAACCCATTTCTGATTGTCAGTTTTAGCTCTCTTCTTGTAAAACTTGTTCGAACTCTCACCAAATTCAAATGTAGAATCTTGAAACAATTTTGTTCTTTCAATTGGTGGTTCGAAATCAACTACTCTTTCCTTGAGTTTACGAGATACTCCCTGTTTTGATTGTATTGCCTTAGAACAATCTCGGGCAATATGTCCAACAGTGTTGCATCTGAAACAGGTTCTTGTATCTGTATTCTCCTCAGCCATCTTCTTCAATTCATCTTGCTTCTTTGCAAAGAATTCATTTCCTGACTGTCTCCAGAAATCTTTCTTTTCTTCTTCTTCAGATGACGTTCCTGCAACAAATGTCATTTTGGATTTAAAATCATGAACATATTTTTCATTTTTCTGTTTTTCTGTAGGAGTAAAACCAAGACCTTTCTTTTTGAAATTACCGTTATGGTTTGATTTCTTTTGGAAACCAAAGCCAGAACTGTAACCTTTTTTATTATTTAATCTTTGTTGAACTCTTGAGGTGTAAAGATTAGGTTTTTCATTAAAACACAAGTCTTTTATTTCAGAAATATTAATTTCTGTGAGTTTGAAGACCTTTTTAATCAGTTCAGTTTTAACACCTCTTATTGGAAATTCCTCATCAGAATATAATTTGTCAGAATCATTCAAAGTGTAGGCAACTTTAAACAATCCATCATCTAAATTAGATTTTGATAACAGAAATTTTCTATCATAAACTATTTTGTCCTGTTTTTCTGTTTGACACGGAGTGCTTGACTCAGACTTTGACTCAGACGCGAACTCCGACTTTGACTCCTCTATGTCATCATTTTCTAACACATGATCCACGACTTTCTTCATCAATTGAGATTGTTGATCAGTGTCAGACGATGTAAACACTACATCAATACTATCTGGTAGATTGACTGACGACTCCGACTCCCACTGTAAATTTGTTGCCTTTTTGACTCTTTCATCATTTGGATTTCTAGCCAGATAACCATTTTCCAGCGGGGGTGGACATCTGTTGTAACTGACACCTTGGTTCTTACCAGATGACGTCGTTTCAGTGTCTTTCTTCTTTTTGGTCTTTTTCACTGGAGTCTTTTCTTCAACCTTCTCTTCAGAAACTTTCCTTTCTTCAGTTACCTCATTTTCTTCAAATGCTTTCAAACTTTCAGCCATCGGATAAATCCCGTCGATGACATAAGATGAACATGAGTAACTTTTTAATAAAACGATTAACTCGTTCAGTTTCAATTCTTTGAAGTTCAAGTTTCTGTTCGAGTTCAGCACACTTCACAATATAGTTGTTTACAACTTTTTGCTTAACCATAAAAGCTCCCTGAAGTGTTTTCATTATTGTAGCTTGCTCTTCACTTGTGTTATTGTACATGTTCATCGCTTTGTTGAGCACAGCATAAGATTCCTTTAATCTGTTCATATTGTGAATCAAAGAACTATTTTGTTTCTTTACAACTTCACAATTTTCACAAATTATTGGACTCTTCTTAGCAACAGCTTCTTTATCAATCTTGAACTCTGGAACTTTCACTTTCTTTCGAATCACCGAAGTTGTTTCATCATCACTACTCACCGGTGTTTTCACCTTCTTCTTTTGCTTCTTTACCTTCTCATCCTCACTATCGCTTTCTTCCAACATCTTCAAATGCTTTGCCATCTGTTTAGCATAGTACTCAGTATCATCATCACTTTCATCTTCAACTTTGGCAACAAAAGCTGTGTAAGCTGTAGTTTGATCAGGAATATAATCATCCCATGTGAAATTTTCCCAGCTAAATCCCTCAGGTAATTTCTCATCATCTTGATTGTCACACCCCGACCACGTAAAACAACAAAACGTGGCGGAAACGTCGGGGAGTGTTGTAACAGAATCATTGTTTCACAACCATGGAATAAATAGTTTCGTTTTATTAAATCAAATGTATTACATTACATTAGAAATTGAAACAAAACATAAACAAATAGTCTTTCGTTGTTATTAAGTCACTAAGGCGTCGTCCATTCCTATGTAAGCATACACCAATATCATCATCAAATATCATCAACTATTGTACCTGAAACACATGTGAAAATACGTCAACATAAAAATGTCGGCGAGTACATAAGTTTTATGTGAGTGTCAGATTCATGGCTCGTTTTACATGTTGCAATGCTTATTTAAAAACCTTATTTTGAAAAGTATAGCATTGCGACATAATTAACCAACTCAAATCAAGTTGATTATAATTTATAAAATCTCGTAGCCATGCTTCTTAACTCCAAAAAACATTTGTTTAATTAAACCCAGATTGGAAATCATTTTTGAAATAAAAACTCGCATAGTATATATATATTGTTAGAAAAACCTTGTAGTATAACTTTGTTTTTGATAACCTTGCCCAAGTGATCCAGATAACGCAACGATATATAATGTGTTAAAAGCACTTATATATAGGAAGTACTAGCGGCGTATCCACCATGCTTTTAGCACATTACACCCGCCCAAGTACCTAATCCCTTCCCTAACCCAACGGTTCAAACAGATTTCAAACGGTTCATGTCAATCAACAGATACAAATGGTTCACACGGTTCAACAGTTACAAACGGTTCACATAATTAAATGGTTACAACGGTTCACATAGTCAAATAGTTACAACGGTTCAAAATGTAATTCAATGTGTCCATATGCTGGATGAGCATATGCAGCAAAATGTAATGTAAAACAATGTACTAAGTATGCACACAATGGACATACATAGCATAAAAACATAAGGAAATCATGTACTAATAGTGTAGTAATGAACATAGACAGTATATGATATAAAAACATGAAAACATGAAAGTAACAAGTAGGCACATGTGTTTCACCCCAAAATGTTTGAAAAACAGTAAAAGAGGGGTCTATGTACTCACTTGAAGGTGCTTAGAAGTCTTGAACAACAACCAAGCAAAGCTAGAGGGATCACGAAAATCAAACGGCTCCTAATATAGGTAACTACATTAATATCCGGGCCTAACTCGGAAGATCGGATAGTGTGAGGTTTCGTAAACCAAATGAGTATTGGAACTCATATGATATGGTCTAACAAAGCCTACATACTAAAATGAAACCTAACCTAAGTGCTTACGACCCGATATGACCCGTTTAGCTAGCTTACGCTACTTTAACGCGTCGTTCGCGTAAAACGCGTTTTGGAACGCCTAACTAGTCCTATGACAAGTAATATATGCCTTAACATGTCTAATATTATTGTCTAATCAGTTTAGATGTCAAAATTTAGGTTACATATGCTTAAAATGAATTTATACGTAAAAAGGGTATTTTGGTAATTTTCCTAAGGCATATAAACTACCTATCATACGATTAATTAAACCTAGGTGACCAAAAGGTATAACCTCGGAAGGTTATTCCCTATGCTACTATGGTCACTAAACATGTTTGGTCGGATCCTAATGATCGACCAAACGGGTCGTGTTCGAAAGTCTAAGCGGGTGTTTAGTCCGCTTGACTTACGACTCTACACAAGCACTAAACTAAAAAGTGACGAGCTAAACATGCTAAAACATGTTTACTTAAGTTGGAAAACAGGTTTGGTATCAAAACAAACGGTTTTGATACCTATAACTAGCTTGGTTACAAAATACGCGAGAAAACGCATTTTGACCGAAACTACGACTCGTCACTGAGCCTAGATAACGTGGTAATTAGTAGGTATAGTCACTAGGGACCATAACCATCGTGATTAAGTTCACTTTATGAAGTTCAAACGAACTTCGTGTTGACCATAAACTGGTCAAAGCAGAAAGTCAAACACGGTTTGACTTTATCGATAAAAACGAATGAAAAGAACGAAAGAATACTTACAAAAGGTCCCCGCAAGCTATGATCCGATTTACTCTCAGGTATGAAGCATAAACTTCAACTTAGAGAGCCAAAATCAGATCATTGTGGGTTTTGCAAGTGAAAGGAGGTGGGTATATATAGGAAATCTAGAACCGTTAGGATCGTTCATCGTAAAACGAGCTTCGATCTCATCCGTACACATGTGCCCATGGTTTTGTGAAACCATGGGAGCCCATAGTTTCATTAAAACCATGTGCAATTGAGGGGAATAGCTGGAACAAGTTGGAATTTAGATTTTTCATTTTGGTCCCTTCCTAAGATAACTATGGCAGAATGTCAATTTTGGTCCATGAACTTCAGAATCTTGCATTTTGGCTCATTTTTGACACGTTTAAGCCCCGTTAACCTTATTTCAAGGCTCTAAAATGAAGTTAAAGTATAGGGAACTCAAAATATGTTCAAAAATATGTCGGATGTCGGTTCGTTTGGTCGTACGGTTGCGTTGTTCGGTTAATTACGACGGAAGTCGTAACGAACGCAAAAACGATCCAAATCACGCGACGAATGGAATTTTCTTATGCCAAACACTAAAATAAAATATTTTAATGCTTACATAAATTTTTGGGTGTCCGGATGTATTCAGAACGTAAGATATGTGCGAAAATGCAAACTTATGCACTTTTTGACGCTTAGTCCCTGAATGAACCTAAAGTTTATTTTTGCGCACAAAACACCTCAACGCCTATTTCTAAGCTATGTAAAGGATATTTAGGGCATATTTTACTTATGATCAAGTTTCGGATTGTTCGTTACAGTTCAAATCGGCATACTTTCGCAGTTTGTCAATTTTAGTCCCTGTAAGCGAACAAACTTGATTTCGGCATACCAAACCATCCGAAACTTATTTCTAAGTTATGTAAAGGTAATTTAAGGTATGCTAAGCCTATGTCACTGTTCTGGAGGGTTTGTTGCATTAAACTGGCTATATTTACGCATCAAATCACGTATAACCTTCCAGAAAGCGATTTAAGGCCCGAAATCGAACAAGAATTAACATGTGCAAACGGTACACATGTTTACACAAATCCCAAGTATGAAACCCAATATTTCATTGATTTGGTTTTTTTATGGTCGCAATGGCACAGGTGTCACAGTCTCCCCTACTTTAGGAAATTTCGTCCCGAAATTTATTCGTAGGAGTCTGTTTGTGACTTTTTGTCAAATAACCACCAGAGATATGCAAGGCATAATCCTGTCATTTCCTTAACAGACATTCTTCAGAAACGAAAATGAACGGACGGGGTCATTTTCCTCAACGAGTATTCTTTAGAAGCGGAAATGAAGGAATAAACAAATAGAGATTCATTTCCTCAACGGACAATCTTCAGAAATGAAAATGAACGGACGGGGTCATTTTCCTCAATGAGTATTCTTCAGAAGCGGAAATGAAGGAATAAACAAACAAAGATTCATTTCCTCAACGGACAATCTTCAGAAACGAAAATGAACGGACGGGGTCATTTTCCTCAACGAGTATTCTTCAGAAGCGGAAATGAAGGAATAAACAAACAGAGATTCATTTCCTCAACAGACAATATTCAGAAACGAAAATGAATAGATGGAGTCATTTTCAACGGGTGCTTCATCAGAAACGGAAATGAAAAGGATGAACAAAAGGATATTCATTTCCTTAACGGACAATCTTCAGAAATGAAAATGAACAGACGGAGTCATTTTCAACGGTTGCTTCCTCAGAAATGGAAATGAAGGAATAAACAAACGAATATTCATTTCCTCAATGGACAATCTTCAGAAACGAAAATGAACGGATGGAGTCATTTTCAATGGTTGCTTCCTTAGAAACGGAAATGAAGGAATAAACAAACGGATATTCATTTCCTCAACGGACAATCTTCAGAAACGAAAATGAACGGACGGAGTCATTTTCAACGGTTGTTTCATCAGAAATGGAAATGAATAGGGTTAACTCTAGACACATGACAAAACTTGTTGTGGTTTATGTGCACTAAATTCCATAATTATGTACGCGTCCATAATTACGTGATTCCTTGCATAGTCCGCACAATGCGTTTCATAATATGTAGGGGAATAAAATCAAACCTGTGATGAGTGTGACTAAACCACCATAGGGTCCTTTTAGTTAGATCGATAAATGATCTCTTTAATTAGACCACCTATGGAGTCCTTTCAGCTATATCATCACATGATATTCCTAACCATATTTTTGGATCAATCTGTTTAACTAGACCACTCAAGGGGTCTAATTATGGAATAGTACTTTATAATCCAAGGGACTTAACTACAACGTAGAAGCCCATTAAGGATTTAAGGTAGTATCTTTGGGTATCCTACTATGCATTTCCTTATATGAAGATATGGAAGATTCTACGAGGATTTGGATAACAAAAATTTGGATCACACAAAAACATACATAAGCACATAATCACATAATTGTTTAACTTGACCTTTAACTTGTTATTGTCTTGTGATTGATTGCTATTAACTTGACGATGATTTGAACATGGATATTCAAGATATACTAGGAACCTAGTCAATGGACTTCAACGTCCTCAAGCATCTTATTTTTTATTACAAGGAATCATCACATTCGAATTAAGGTATACAACAATTAAGGACTTACGGAAATACCCTTAAGTATCCTATCAAGGATTGGGTATTCGTCCAGAGTTGTAACTTGCGCCTTGTACTTCGTTTTCCTTGGAGGAAACGGGTACTTATGATTTTTGTGGAAAACGCAAGAGATCATAAGGTGGGAGAAATTTTTTTTTGGGGGTAGTCTGTTCTTCAAGGAATACGATTCCTTGATTGTCGGTATTGTAGGGGATATGTTGTTTATACATGCAACCACATCAATATATATATATATATTGCGATGTAAAATAAAAGATTTATTTATAAACAACAATTACAACTGTTTAATGGACCATGACCACAAAAGAAAATAATACATAAGGCTTGATTATTTCTAAACAGTGTTGTCTTCCAATTGGTCAGATGCTCATCCCTGCGCTGGATTCGCATTAGCAAGCTTTGGGCAATTTCTTCGGAAATGGCCTCGCCACAATTGAAGCAAGAACCTGGTGGAAAACGACCTTGAGCAGGATTGTTGCCAGCTTGATTTGGTGCAGCTGCAGCTGGGCAAACTCTTGCTGTATGGCCTATGAGTCCACAAGTTTGGCACTTGCGGCACTTTACATTGGCATGACGATGGAGGCTACATTGGTTGCACAAGGGTGCAGTTCCGTTGTAGGGCTTTCTAGCAGGGGGTTGAGCTGGTTGGTTGGGGACGGCTTGATCATTGTGAGTGACCACGGCGAAGTTCTGAGAAGCCTTTCACTTCTTTGACTTCTTAGGGGATCCAGTCTGTTCCTCCTTGGGTTTCGATTCCTCGATCGGTTTCTTGTCACTTTTTCGAAAAAGTTTACCTTTCCTGATCTGAGATTCAGTCAAGGTAGCGGATAGCTCAATGGCCTGTCTAACTGTAGTGGGATTACTACCAGTCACAATGTCTTGTACTAAGTCAGGGAGGCCATCAATATACTTTTTGATTGCCTTATCCAAAGGTGTGCCCATGTTTGGGCATAACAGACTTAACTCCTCATAACGATCCGTGTAGGCTCGATGCTCACCGCTATCTTGCTTAAGATCATCAAATTCCCTTTCCAAGGCCCTGATCTCGTGACGAGGACAGAACTCCTTCATCATCAGAGCTCAAAACTCTTCCCACGTTTGAGCCAGTGCCACATCGGCACCCCTATCTCTCATCACACCGTTCCACCACGTCAAAGCTCGCTTCTCAAAGACACTAGAAGCGAAGTCTACCTTTCGCTCGTTTGGGTATTGAACATGTCTGAAGGTGCTCTCTAGACTCTCGAACCATTGCAGAAGTGCAGTCGCTCCTTGAGATCCAGAAAACTTTGAAGGCTTAGCCGAGTTGAATGTCTTGAAGTTGCAGGGGGCATTTTTGTTGTTGAGAGCTTGGTTATATTGAGCAACGATGTTCGATATTGCAGCAGTCATTTGCTGCGTAATGACAGCTGCCAGATCTTCAATAGGTATCTGATTTTCGCGTCGTGTAGGCATTCTAAAAGGGGAAACAAGAGAGGAAACAAGTGAAATGGCATTGGGTAAGAATAGGATGTTACAATTACCGACCAAAAGCATGGGTGATGGTCATTTGTTTGAACCACGAAGCAAACAAACGACACACAAAGGCTGGATCAAAGTAAATAGGTACTCATAATGTATCGCGAAGACATGCTCGCCTATAAGTGGACACTCACCCCAAGAGTTCCCAGGTAAGAGTGACTGGTCCGATACTGCGGATTTGTAAGAACACTCTAGCCTTAGACAGAAAACCCAGGGTACAGGCACCCACCCTTCCAGTTTGCACGTGTTCACATTAATGAGACCCAAACTTTGACAGGATGTTGAAAATTTTGATGGTTCAAAACCTTATAATAAATCATCTTAGAACAGAGGATTAGTTTTCAAAGCAGATTCGAATTTTGTGTTCTTATTGTGGTTGTTGCCTAAAGATAGGCAACGGTATTGTTTTATGACTAAACGCAAGTAAACTCGCGTTAGGGTCCTAGGAAGGTTATAGACTACGTCAAAGCATTACTATTAACCAAATTCCCTATAACCATTGGCTCTGATACCAACTTTTCTGTCACACCCCGACCACGTAAAATAACAAAACGTGGCGGAAACGTCGGGGAGTGTTGTAACAGAATCATTGTTTCACAACCATGGAATAAATAGTTTCGTTTTATTAAATCAAATGTATTACATTACATTAGAAATTGAAACAAAACATAAACAAATAGTCTTTCGTTGTTATTAAGTCACTAAGGCCTCATCCATTCCTATGTGAGCATACACCAATATCATCATCAAATATCATCAACTATTCTACCTGAAACACATGTGAAAATATGTCAGCATAAAAATGCCGGCGAGTACATAGGTTTTATGTGAGTGTCAGATTCATGGCTCATTTTACATGTTGCAATGCTTATTTAAAAACCTTATTTTGAAAAGTATAGCATTGCGACATAATTAACCAACTCAAATCAAGTTGATTATAATTTATAAAATCTCGTAGCCATGCTTCTTAACTCCAAAAAAAAAATTGTTTAATTAAACCCAGATTGGAAATCATTTTTGAAATAAAAACTCGAATAGTATATATATATTGTTAGAAAAACCTTGTAGTATAACTTTGTTTTTGATAACCTTGCCTAAGTGATCCAGATAACGCAACGATATACAATGTGTTAAAAGCACTTATATATAGGAAGTACTAGCGGCGCATCCACCATGCTTTTAGCACATTACACCCGCCCCGTTACCTAATCACTTCCCTAACCCAACGGTTCAAACAGATTTCAAACGGTTCATGTCAATCAACAGATACAAATGGTTCACACGGTTCAACAGTTACAAACGGTTCACATAATTAAATGGTTACAACGGTTCACATAGTCAAATAGTTACAACGGTTCAAAATGTAATTCAATGTGTCCATATGCTGGATGAGCATATGCAGCAAAATGTAATGTAAAACGATGTACTAAGTATGCACACAATGGACATACATAGCATAAAAACATAATGAAATCACGTACTAATAGTGTACTAATGAACATAGCAAGTATATGATATAAAAACATGAAAACATGAAAGTAACAAGTAGGCACATGTGTTTCACCCCAAAATGTTTGGAAAACAGTAAAAGAGGGGTCTATGTACTCACTTGAAGGTGCTTAGAAGTCTTGAACAACAACCAAGCAAAGCTAGAGGGATCACGGAAATCAAACGGCACCTAATATAGGTAACTACATTAATATCCGGGCCTAACTCGGAAGATCGGATAGTATGAGGTTTCGTAAACCAAATGAGTATTGGAACTCATATGATATGGTCTAACAAAGCCTACATACTAAAATGAAACCTAACCTAAGTGCTTACCACCCGATATAACCCGTTTAGGTAGCTTACGCTACTTTAACGCCTCGTTCGCATAAAACGCGTTTGGAACGCCTAACTAGTCCTATGACAAGTAATATATGCCTTAACATGTCTAATATTATTGTCTAATCAGTTTAGATGTCAAAATTTAGGTTACATATGCTTAAAATGAATTTATGCGTAAAAAGGTTATTTTGGTAATTTTCCTAAGGCATATAAACTACCTATCATACGATTAATTAAACCTAGGTGACCATAAGGTATAACCTCGGAAGGTTATTCCCTATGCTACTATGGTCACTAAACATGTTTGGTCAGATTCTAATGATCGACCAAACGGGTCGTGTTCGAAAGTCTAAGCGAGTGTTTAGTCCGCTTGACTTACGACTCTACACAAGCACTAAACTAAAAAGTGACGAGCTAAACATGCTAAAACATGTTTAGTTAAGTTGGAAAACAGGTTTGGTATCAAAACAAATGGTTTTGATACCTATAAGTAGCTTGGTTACAAAATACGTGAGAAAACGCATTTTGGCCGAAACTACGACTCGTCACTGAGCCTAGATAACGTGGTAATCAGTAGGTATAGTCACTAGGGACCATAACCATCATGATTACGCTCACGTTATGAAGTTCAAATGAACTTCCCGTTGACCATAAACTGGTCAAAGCAGAAAGTCAAACACAGTTTGTGACTTTAACGATAAAAATGAATGAAAAGAACGAAAGAATACTTACAAAAGGTCCCCGCAAGCTATGATCCAATTTACTCTCAGGTATGAAGCATAAACTTCAACTTAGAGAGCCAAAATCAGATCATTGTGGGTTTTGCAAGTGAAAGGAGGTGGGTATATATAGGAAATCTAGAACCGTTAGGATCGTTCATTGTAAAACGAGTTTTGATCTCATCCGTACACATGTGCCCATGGTTTTGTGAAACCATGGGAGCCCATAGTTTCATTAAAACCATGTGCAAATGAGGGGAACAGCTGAAACAAGCTGGATTTAGATTTTTCATTTTGGTCCCTTCCTAAGATAACTATGGCAGAATGTCAATTTTGGTTCATGAACTTCAGAATCTTGCATTTCGGCTCATTTTTGACACGTTTAAGCCCGTTAACCTCATTTCAAGGCTCTAAAATGAAGTTAAAGTATAGGGAACTCAAAACATGTTCAAAAATATGTCGGATGTCGGTTCGTTTGGTCGTACGGTTGCGTTGTTCGGTTAATTACGACGAAAGTCGTAACGAACGCAAAAACGATCCAAATCACGCGACGAATGGAATTTTCTTATGCCAAACACTAAAATAAAATATTTTAATGCTTACATAAATTTTTGGATGTCCGGATGTATTCAGAACGTAAGATATGTGCGAAAATGCAAACTTATGCACTTTTTGATGCTTTTAGTCCCTGAATGAACATAAAGTTTATTTTTGCGCACAAAACACCTCAAAGCCTATTTCTAAGCTATGTAAAGGATATTTAGGGCATATTTAACTTATGATCAAGTTCTGGATTGTTCGTTATAGTTCAAATCGGCATACTTTCACAGTTTGTCAATTTTAGTCCCTGTAAGCGAACAAACTTGATTTCGGCATACCAAACCATCTGAAACTTATTTCTAAGTTATGTAAAGGTTATTTAAGGTATGTTAAGACTATGTCACTATTCCGGAGTGTTTGTTGCATTAAACTGGTTATATTTATGCATCAGATCAAGTATAACCTTCCAGAAAGCGATTTAAGGCCCGAAATCGAACAAGAATTGACATGTGCAAATGATACACATGTTTACACAAATCCCAAGTATGAAACCCAATATTTCATTGATTTGGTTTTTTTTTATGGTCGCAAAGGCACAGGTGTCACATTGATCAATCAAACAAGCTTTTCCATCAGCGGACACATATTTATCCCAGTTGAATGACTTCTTTTCTTCTTGATTAACCACACATGCTCTCTTTCCAGAATCTTCAATTATGGGTCTTCCATGTGCAGTTTGTGCTTGATGTTGATTCTGTTGAGATGGTTGTTAAGCAACTTGATGATAGATGGCTTTTTGATAGTAATCATTATTGTTGTTGAACGGATTCTGAGCCCCACTTGCTTCGCGATTAGTGCACTCCCTCTTGAAGTGACCTTTCTCCCTGCAGCGAAAACAAGTGACTTTAGATTAGTCAAAACCTAAAGTAGAAACATTAGCCTCACGAAGATCATCTCTCCCCGTGATCTGCTTAAACTTCTCAGCTCTCCGTAACACGCTAGCCAAACACCACTTTATGTCCATCAACTCCATCTCTTCAGCATCTATCTGGTCGTAATCTTCCTTGGTTAGCATTGGATTCCCGATACGACCTGCAACAAAACAACTGTAAGACTCTAAGACCATTCCTAACAAAGACATTTGACTTTTAGCAACTTCCTCAGAATAATTTTGATCACTCTCAAGATTTAATACAATGTTGCATTGAAGTTTTCTCCCATTTTTTCGTTGCTGAAGTGTTTGGATCAAAAGATGGAAATGATGTAAAACTTCTATTTTCGGAGATAGATTTGTAGATTTCTCATTCACTCCTGCTTTATAATACAACCCAATATCCTGTTCACCATCGAAATCTTTCATTCGTACAATCTTTCTCTGTTCCATTTCCTGAGCTTCTAACTTTTCAATGAATTTGCTCAACGTTAACGTGCTAAAACCCTTTTTGTTCTTGAGCATCATCAGATATGTTCCCCATGTTTCATGCGGTAAAGCATCAGCAAGCTTTTCAATTAACTCTTCATTGTCTTTGTTAATGCTTAATCTTTTCATGTTCACCAACAAGTTACAATATCGTTCAATGATCTGTTTTGTACTCTCGTTTTTCAATCCTCTAAACAAATCAAACTCCTTTTTCAAAAGCGACTTCTTATTTTTCACCATTTCTTGACTTCCAATAAACTTTGATCGCAACGCTTTCCATATTGAGTATGAACTCCCGTTGTGTTGTAACAAAACCATTATATCTTCTTTCACAGCTTGTTGTAATAGGCTTAACATCATTTTCTCATTTTTGTACTTCTTCTTATCATCGGCACTCATATCTTTGATCGCGACTTCCTCTTCATCGTCATTTAATGGTCTCACATACTTTGTTTCCACACATTCCCATGCATCAAGGTAGTTAGCTTGAACCCAGTTTTCAAAACGACCCTCCCATCCTTTATATTCTTCAATGTTCAATAGTTTGGGTGCTTTTTGCATTGTTCCCGTTTTGTTTTCAAGCATTATGGTTTGAGCAACAGTGATCGGGGTACTCGAAGTAGCGAATGCATTGTAAAATTCCTCGTCCATATTCAAATTATATAAATTTTCCTCAACAGACCTTAAAAGAGAAACAATATTGTTCACACAAGCGGAACTGGAATGTCTGAATAAGCGAAACCCCTAAGTACAAACGAGCGGAACTACTTGATGTTCAAACAAGCGAAACCACTTGATCTTTGAAGCGGAACCTTATGAGCGAAACCAAAAGTGACTATAAAAGCGAAACCTTAGGAGTGAAACCTCCAAGAATGACATTTGAAGCGGAACCTTTCAAGCGAAACCACTGAGTCACTGAAGCGGAACCTCTGAAATTTTGTAACTATGAGCGAAACTATTACGGTCATAAAAGCGAAACAATAGGAAGTCAGTATAAGTGGAACCTATTTGGATATAAGTTTAGTCCACTTTTAATGCGAATTTTAACACCAAACTTTCCAGGATTTGTCTTTATCGTATTACGCACAATCCTTGAATCTTGAGCTGATTTTGACCGGTGAAACTTTCTGAACTGAAGAAAGAAGGTGTAGAAGTGAGAAATTTCGACGAATTCCAGCTATTCTCTGCAGAACTCCTCCTCCTAAAGCTCTGATACCACTTGTAGGATCGTGTCTCGACCCGAACGAGTCGTTCAGAGGAATTTTTGTCATTTACAGGTGCGGAAAACAAGTAATCAACGTAGAAATAGCTAGCAAATCACCTTAAACACCTTACTGTATTGATTTATAACAGTTTACATCCAAATCTCGATCCGGCAGCACTTCGGTACGAGTTACAAGGTCTCTACTAAATGTTTCGCATATGAGACTATTTATAAGTGCTGAGGTTTCGCTTGATTGTACATGTCACATAAGCGAAACCTCCAGCTGACATTCAAGCGGAACTATATGATGACTAATAAGCGAATCTTCATGAGGTGACACATAAGCGAAACCTCATATGTTCCTATAAGCGAAACTACCACCTATGTTACATACAATCTCCTATTTTCTCGTAAAACGTGCCCTGATCTAACAATCTAAGACCAAGACTCGATACAAGACGAAGTCGACAGATGTAGTGCACTAACAAACTCCCCCTCAGATGTTGACGGAGTCGTTCATCGAGTCTTTGACAATGTCGAGTCTTCACACCTTCAGTCTTGATCAGTCTCTGGGCTTCTCTCTCTCTATCTTCATCTCTTACTCTTAAATCACCAACAAACTTCTTCTTTTGGATGTTGACATCTTCACACATGATTTGTTTGACCAGCTACAAGGAGCAAGTTGGTTCTCCAAGATAGATCTTAGATTGGGTTATCACCAATTGAAAGTCAAGGAGGAAGACGTACCGAAGACGGCATTTCGTACGCGGTACGGGCATTATGAGTTCCTTATAATGCCCTTTGGGTTGACTAATGCACCCGCGGCTTTCATGGACCTTATGAACCGGGTTTGCAAACCCATGCTAGATAAGTCGGTAATTGTATTTATCAATGACATTCTAGTATACTCGAAGAATGAAGCTGAGCACGTGTGTCATTTGCAAGAAATATTAGAGACACTCAGACAAGAAAAGTTGTATGCAAAATTCTCTCAGTGCGCCTTCTGGTTACGAGAGGTGCAGTTTCTTGGGCACATCATTAGTGCTGATGGAGTACTAGTGGATCCGTCAAAGGTAGAAGATGTTTCAAAATGGAACCCTCCAAGAAATCCCTGAGAAATCCGAAGCTTTTTAGGGCTCGCGGGATATTATCGGAGATTCATATAGGATTTCTCCAAAATTGCCTTGACATTGACCAAATTGACTCGCAAGGAGGAAAAGTTCGTGTGGGGCATCGAACAGGACGAAGCCTTCCAAACGCTCAAGGAAAAGTTAACTCACGCTCCGATGTTAACATTACCGGAAGGAGTTGACAACCTGGTAGTTTACACAGATGCGTCGCATTCGGGACTCGGGTGTGTTTTAATGCAACGAGGCAAGGTATTCGCCTACGCCTCGAGGCAATTGAAGATCCATGAAAAGAAATACCCGGTTCACGACTTAGAGTTAGCGGCGGTGGTGTTTGCCTTAAAGATACGGAGGCATTACTTGTATGGGGTAAAATTTGCGATCTTTATCGATCTTAAAAGTTTAAAGTATTTCTTCGATCAAAAGGAATTAAACATGAGACAAAGGCGGTGGCTGGAAACGGTCAAGGATTTCGACTGTGAAATACATTACCACCCCGGGAAAGCCAATGTAGTGGCTGATGCGTTGAGCCGAAAAGCAGATTATACCCCGATACGGGTACGATCATCGCAGCTCATTGTGACCTCGGGCTTACTAGAACGAATCCGAGAAGCACAAGATGAAGCAGTAAAGACAGAAAACTGGAGAATGGAAAGGATTGTTGGCCAAGTTAAAGATCTCGAGGTAGGCAGTCACGGCTTGAAGACACGTTTCAATAGAATTTGGGTCCCTAACACATGTGGAGTTAAAAAGCTCCTACTTGATGAAGCTCACAACTCCCGTTATTCCATTCATCCGGGAGCGACCAAGATGTATAACGACTTAAAACAAAACTACTAGTGGCCCGGAATGAAAAGAGACGCCGTGAAATACGTGGAAAAGTGTTTGACGTGCCTACAAGTCAAGGCGGAGCACCAAAAGCCATACGGTAAACTCCAACGGTTAGAAATCCCGGTTTGGAAATGGGAACATGTTACGATGGACCTATTAACCAAACTACCAAAGACGAACCGCGGATTTGATGCTATATGGGTAGTTGTTGATAGCCTAACCAAGAGTGTTCATTTTATTCCAATTCGTGAGACTTATACGTCAGAAAAGATGTCAGAAGTTTACACTAATGAGATAATAGCACGCCATGGGGTACCGGTATCCATCGTGTCCGATAGGGATACTCGGTTCACTTCAAATTTCTGGCAAGATTTCCAAGAACAAATGGGAACAAAATTATTCATCAGCACTGCGTACCATCCCCAAACGGATGGACAAAGTGAAAGAACAATACAAACGTTGGAAGATATGTTACGGGCATGTATAATCGACTTTCGAGGCAGTTGGGATGTTCATCTACCCTTGGTCGAGTTTTCTTATAACAACAGCTACCATGTTAGTATTGGGATGGCATCGTACGAAATGCTCTATGGTAGGAAATGTCGAACCCCGGTATGTTGGGGCGAAGTGGGCCCACGTGAACTTGCCCACCAAGATATAGTACGAGCCACAAATGAAAAGATTGATGCGGTTCGGGCTCACTTGAAAGCGGCTCAAGATAGACAAAAGTCGTATGCTGACAAAAGGAGGAGACCAATCGAGTTCCAGGTTGGCGATAAAGTCATGCTCAAAGTATCCCCATGGAAGGGGGTTATCCGGTTTAGAAAAAGAGGGAAATTGAGCTGTAAGGACCGCTTTTCAAAAATAATAGATTAACTACATAAACAAGATTTTTCGGAACATCGAAATACAACTTTGACACTTAATAGAAATTTTTACAAAAATTGGGCATGACCCGTTTGTAAAACGGACATACCCCCTGTTTTGACATAACATACAACGTTTACATACGACCCATTTTACATAAAACCATTCCAACAAAAGTAACGAGTTTTTAAATCTAAAACATTTCAACAAAGTTTAACAAAGTAACAAAACATGGACCCAAAAGTATGCATATAAGTTGCGGAAGCGCTTGGTATTATAAGGCTTGAACATGTGCTCGTCCCATAACTCCACATCGCCTATAGAGGTGCTTTACCTACATTAACATTCACAATTTAATAAGTTAGTTATTTCCATAGAAAATCCTAACCTTTCGTTTTAGCTTTATCCACATAAAACATTCTTACTCTTAAGCATACAACAACCCAATAATTGGGTTAGGCATAACCACTCTCGTAGAGAGTTTGACATACGCGTTCGACCCGTGTAATTGGGTTTAGCATAAACACTCTCGTAGAGAGCTAAGCATACACATTCAACCCGTGAAATTGGGTTTAGCATAAACACTCTCGTAGAGAGTTAAGCATACACATTCAACCCGTGAAATTGGGTTTAGCATAAACACTCTCGTAGAGAGTTAAGCATACACGTTCAACCTGTGAAATTGGGTTTAGCATAACTCAACACTACTTTCATTAACATACCCAAATCCACAAGGGATTTGTCGTTTACTTACTACATTGTCGAACTCGTTATACAAGGATAGCTTTTACAACGAAATTTTATATAAATAGGAAATATAATAAAGACTCGTATGACACGAAGCATACCTCGATCTTGTGCTCCTTCCGCTTGCTTAGTGCTTGTACCTTCTTCTTTCACGCCTACATTAGAACATTCATTCATTCACTTAGTTTATCAATTCTTTCTACTATTTTCGTATTCATTCATCTTTTATGCATTTCATCGAACACTTGGTAGGCATCATATTTAAGGTACAAGGTACAAGTCTATTAAGCATGTTCCTACTAACTCATCACCACACAAAATCACCTTCCTCTAAATTCACATAAATTTTCCATTCTAAAATCAGTTTATCTAGCATTCAAGTATCACAACAATTTCACATATCAACTAAAACATAATCATATTCCTTAAGAACCTCCTATTAGTAATATGATCTTTACAAAGTGGGTTTTCACTACACTTTTCATACAACCTAAATTTAAGCATGAATCTTGTTCTAAAAAGCAATCTTAACTCAGATTTGATACAATTGATATAAAGAATCGAGATTGGGTTTTACCCCTTATTCAACAATTCACAATTTCAGGAAATTAAACTTACCACTCAAGAGATTAGGGTTAGCTAATCACAATTTAGGGATCATGCACTGAATTAACTTATGATCTTGAGTTGGATTGCTTGATTTCTTGAGCTAGGGTTTCCCCCTCCCTCCTGCTTGTTCGATCGCTCCCAGACACACGAACTGTGTGTTTGGGATGTTTATTGTTTTATTTATTTAGTTAATTAAAATTTTACATTTTCACCCCCTTCACTTATTTGCTAGTTACAAGTCTAACCTTTAACCACATTTAGCTATGATCTCACCTAGTTACAAGTCTAACCTTTAAAATTTTACATTTTCACCCCCTTAAAAGAGGTTTCGTCTCCGAAACCTGAACATAATTTAAATAATGACATACCGAAAAGAAAAGGATAGTGTCTCCTCATCTCGTCTTCTGCTTCCCACGTAAGATCCGAACCCTTCCGGTGCCGCCATTGCACCAGCACTTGTTTAACAGCCTTGTTGCGGAGTTTCTTTACCTTGAAGTCTTTAATGGCTATGGGTCTTTCAATATAGTTTAACCCCTCGTCCAACTCAATGTCATCGAGAGGTACTAGTGCTGTGTCATCCGCAAGACATTTCCTCAATTGCGACACGTGGAAGGTATTGTGAATCCCTTCTAGAGCAGGCGGTAATTCTAGTCGATACGCAACCCTTCCAACCCGAGCTAAGATTTTAAACGGCCCGATGTAACGAGGACCTAACTTTCCCCGTTTGCGAAAACGGATTATACCCTTCCATGGGGACACCTTTAGCAAGACAAAATCTCCGACTTGGAACTCGATAGGACGCCTTCTCTTGTCTGCATAAGCTTTTTGCCGATCTTGAGCTGCTTTCAACCTTGTTCTAACCATTTCGATCTTTTCATTTGTAACTGCTATTAAATCACTTGGTGCAAGCTCCCTTTGTCCTACTTCACCCCAACATACGGGAGTCCTACATTTTCTCCCGTATAATAGTTCGTAAGGTGCCATTTGAATACCACTATGGTAACTGTTATTATAAGAAAATTCGACCAGGGGCAATTGGTCGTCCCAACTTCCTCCAAAATCTAAGGCACACGCCCTCAACATATCAACGAGCGTTTGAATGGTTCTTTCTGACTGGCCGTCAGTTTGAGGGTGGTAGGCGGTGCTTATGTGCAACTTCGTACCCACACTCTCGTGAAACTTCCGCCAGTAACGAGAAGTAAATCTAGTGTCCCGATTCGAGACAATCGACACGGGCACTCCATGACGGGATATGATCTCGTTCATATAAATTTCTGCCATTTTCTCGGAAGAGTAAGCTTCTTTGATGGGTAAAAAGTGAGCGCTTTTTGTAAGTCGGTCTACGATTACCCATATTGTATCGTGCCCTTTCTTTGTTTTAGGAAGTTTGGTTATCAAATCCATCGTTAGTTCCTCCCACTTCCATACCGGTATCTCCAAAGGTTGTAATTTCCCATACGGCTTTTGATGTTCTACTTTCACTTGGGAGCATGTTAAGCATTTCGCGACGTATTTAACTATGTCACGCTTCATACCCGGCCACCAATAATTGAGTTTCAAGTCCCGATACATCTTTGTAGCCCCGGGATGGACCGAATATCGAGACTTATGTGCTTCGTCGAGCAAGGCAGCTTTGACTTCACAGAATCGCGGAATCCAAATTCGGCCGAACCGCGTCTTAAGCCCGGTCGAATTTTCTTCTAGATTATCGATCACACCTTTTAGTCGTTCCCTCTTCAGGTCTTCCGCTCCGAGCGACTTTATCTGGGATTCGCGTATTGCCTCGAGTAATCGTGGCGTAACTATCATCTTCATGGATTTCACTCTTATGGGAGGTGGATACTCTTTACGGCTTAATGCATCGGCTACTACATTTGCCTTCCCCGGATGGTAGAGGATATCACAATCATAATCTTTGATAAGTTCCAACCACCTCCGCTGCCTCATGTTTAGGTCTTTCTATTCAAAGAAATATTTAAGGCTTTTGTGGTCCGAGTAAATGGTGCATTTTGCTCCATATAGATAATGCCTCCGAATCTTTAATGCAAACACTACCGCCGCTAATTCCAAGTCGTGTGTGGGGTAGTTCACCTCATGAGGCTTCAATTGTCGTGAAGCATAAGCGATAACTCTCCCTCTTTGCATTAGAACATAACCCAATCCCTGGTGTGAAGCGTCTGAATAGACCACCAGGTCTTCGGTTCCGTCTGGTAACGTTAGGATCGGGGGACTTGATAGTTTTTCTTTCAACATTCGAAAAGCCTCCTCCTGTTCTTTTTCCCATACAAACTTCTCTTTCTTTCTTGTCAATTTTGTTAAGGGTAAGGCTATCTTGGAAAAGTCTTGTATGAACCTTCGGTAGTATCCAGCAAGACCCAGAAAACTTCTTATCTCTGTTGGATTTTTCGGAGGAACCCACTTCATTACAGCATCGATCTTTGAAGGATCAACCATAACACCCTCCGCATTTATCACGTGCCCCAGAAACTGTACCTCCCTAAGCCAAAAGGCACACTTTGAAAATTTTGCGTAGAGCTTCTCCTTACGGAGAGTTTCAAGTACTTCACGCAAATGTACCGCATGTTCGTCTTTGCTTTGTGAATAAACCAAAATGTCATCTATGAATACAATTACCGATCTATCCAACATGGGTCGGCATACACGGTTCATAAGGTCCATAAATGCCGCCGGCGCATTTGTTAACCCGAAGGACATGACTAAAAATTCATAATGTCCGTAACGGGTTCTAAATGCGGTCTTTGGAATGTCTTCTTCTCGTACTCTAACCTGATGGTACCCCGATCGCAGATCTATCTTGGAGAACCAACTCACCCCTTGTAACTGATCGAAAAGGTCGTCAATTCTAGGTAAAGGGTAGCGGTTCTTTATGGTTAGCTTATTTAACTCCCTATAGTCGATGCACATGCGCATCGACCCGTCTTTCTTCTTTACAAATAAGACGGGCGCTCCCCAAGGCGACACACTTGGGCGTATAAAGCCTTTGTCTAGGAGGTCTTGTATTTGTGTCATTAATTCCCGCATTTCCGTGGGAGCTAATCTATAGGGAGCCTTCGCGACTGGTTTCGCATCCGGATTCAATTCGATATTGAACTCCACTTCTCGCTCGGGAGGGAGTCCCGGCAATTCCTCCGGGAATACATCCGGAAATTCGTTCACAACTTCAACATCTTCAATCTTTGGGAAGCTTTGTTGAGTATTTACTACGTAAGCTAAGTATGCTCTACTCCCATTGAGCACGTACTTAGTGGCTTGAACGAGAGTACATAGCTTCGCTTCCATCTTTCTTTCGCCTTGTACATTTAATCGTCTTCCACTTGGGGCTCGGAGATGTATGGTTTTGGTTTCACAATTTATCTCCGCGTGGTTTTGAGACATCCAATCCATACCCACTATTACTTTGAATTCCCCCAAGATCATGGGGATAAGATCAATAGCAAACTCCTCATCCTCAATGGTCAATTTGCAATTTTTACATATTTCGTGCAACAAGAAACTTTTGCTATCTGCTATCTCTACTTCTAAGGGCATCGACATTCGTTCAATCTTAAAGGATGGATGTTGAACAATTTCGCTAGAGATAAACGACATGGTAGCTCCGGTATCAAACAAAACGTAAACCGGTATAGAATTTATTAGAAAAATACCTGAGACCACATTTGGCTGGGACTTGGCTTCTTCAGACGTGATCTGAAACATTCTCCCCTTTGCCCTAGAACCCTCTTGCTTCCTATCTTCTTTCTTTGACCCTTGTTGAAGCTTTGGACATTCCGACTTGATATGCCCTTTTTCGAAACAGTTGAAACAAGTCTTTGGGTTATCCGGGCATTGATAGGACGAATGCCCCTCCTTACCACATTTAAAGCACCCCTTCTTACCTAACAAACACTCTCCGGTATGGAGCTTTCCACACGTCTTGCATGGTGTAATCCCACCCTTCGACTTACCCTTTCTTCCTTGATCCTGAAACTTCCCCTTTTTGGATGGACTAAAACTTGCACCTTTTTCACTCGGCCTCTTTTCACCTCGCTCCTCTTGTCTTTTAATTTCGATCTCTCTATCCCGCGCTAAATCAATGAGCTCTTCAAGAGTTTCACATTTTGAGGGAGTGATGAACTCTCTAACTTCTGCTTTTAACACGCCATAAAAGCGACTTATCTTCATCCTCTCGGTTGTTACCAATTCTCCACAGAACTTCATCTTATCCATAAAGTTGTTTGCTATTTCATTCACTGATTCGTTTTTCTGCCGGAGGCGTAAGAAATCCTCCTGAATCTTGTCGATAGCCGACTGAGGACAATGATATCTCATGAAGGGCCCCTTAAACTCCTGCCAAGTCATAACTTGCAGTCTGTCTTCGCCTACCTCCTTGCTGTGAGCATCCCACCAATCCTTCGCCTGATGGGTTAGTAAACCGGTAGCGAACATCACTTGATCCTCCTTATCACACCGACTTCGTATAAAGACCGCCTCTATGTTCGAGATCCATCTTTGACATTCAATAGGATCTATTTTACCGTCATACGTCGTCGGATGGCATGCCATAAAATCCTTATAAGTGCACCTTCGTTCCTTACCTCTACCCTTGGATCCTTCGATTAATTCTTTCAATTCTTCAAACCTACTGGTCATCATAGCATCCACCACACCCAGAACTCGGCTTTCTACTTCTTGAGCCAACCGTGGTAGATTGGCTTGTATAACCCCTTCCGCTACTTCAGTGACTCTGTTCTCGAATGCTTCTTGTCTAGCCGCATCATTGTTATCATCATTATCATCATTGATATTTCTTGCATCGGCCATCTACACAACATCACATTTATATTTAACACAACTAACAAGCTTTCATTACGTCATAGTTCATTATTCCAAGTTTATTTCATCCACCTTCCCTTAGTTGAATTTTACTTGCCTTTTTAAATTTTTTTTTACTATTCGTTCATATTATTCGACTCGTCACCTCCGATTATTTCGAGTTCATCACTTCATAATTTCTATTTATGGTTCCCCATACCTATGAAGTCCCACATGGACTTTTCATCACAATATAGTAGGCTTTCAATTGATACGGGAACTTAGAATGGGTAAAACAAGGCAAATCAGCGAACCAATCCCACGCTAGCCGTCGGCGACGGCAGGGTAGCCCGTCGGCGACGGCTCTTAAAAATGGGCGTCGGGTAAAAAGGTCCGTAGACAGGAACTTAGGCCGTCGGCCAAAATAAGGCGTCAGCGACGGACATACAGGGCGTCGGCGACGGCCTTCCCCTGATCGTTTCGCTGCAACTTCATTTATTTTGTGTTTTAACCCACTTCCAGGTCCGTACCAGCTGCCCGGGTTCCGGAATTACTTGTTTTGCTACCCATAATTGTTACTTCACATATTTAACTTAACCTTACATCTTAAACTCATAACATATACTAGCATTTATCGAAATCATACATTATTACCTCATTGGCGATTCGGGAGCGAGCACACTTTCGAACGAGCCATTGGTTTGAGTTCAAGCATCGCGTTAAAAGCTCGAATCCCTCAAACCTTGGCTCTGATACCAACTTGTAAGGACCGCTTTTCAAAAATAATAGATTAACTACATAAACAAGATTTTTCGGAACATCGAAATACAACTTTGACACTTAATAGAAATTTTTACAAAAATTGGGCATGACCCGTTTGTAAAACGGACATATGTCACACCCCCAAAATCCACCCGCGGAGTACCACCGCTTGGAGGCGTGACTGACCAGGATCCAGCCACCAATCATACTGAACAAGCATATAAATAATCATAAAAGTTTAACCAATACGATTGGTGTTTCACAAAACCAAGTTTAAGTTGCAAGCGGAAGCATAAGTTAAGGTTATAACATCAGTTCAAATGTTTTCAAATAAAATATGACACGCAGCAATCCGTGTCCCCCAACGACCCTCCTCCATGCAAGTTCCAGCTGAGTACCTATGGTCCTGCAAAGCATGTAGTAACGAGTCAACAACTAGTTGAGTGAGTTCACAGTTGGGTGTTCGTTTTAGTTGTTTCAAAAACAGTTTCCTTTTACTGGCATCCTGCCGTGGGGGTTACCCCATAGTTTAAACGTGACATGTTCATTCCCAGTTACTCCGGCATTCCAGCCGTGGGGGCTACCCCATGTTAGTTATCAGGCATTTCGGCCGTGGGGGCTACCCCATGCGTACACTAGACTCGTTACCATATCGACTGCTGACTGTAGTCATGTTTATGTGCCCTGAAAATCATCAATGTCTATCATCATTGACGTGCCCCAGATCCATTAGTTCACGCCCGCCCTCTGCGGCACGGTGTGAGGTTTGTCAGACCTAAATAGCGCTATCTAACTAATGACCCGCTCGCCATTGGCCCGGCGATTAGTCGATACAAAAAGGAGGGACTTCGTGATAGAGTTTTAGTCTAGTACGTGCTATCCGTCCATCCGGACGAGGAATCACATTCCTGAACCACTGCCGTCCTACCCAAGGAGGACGAGGAACCCACGTTCCTTAACCCCGTTCCCAACCCAGGGAATCCCATGCTTTGTAGAGGGTGTGAACTCACCTTGGTTTGCTCGGTAGTAACACAGAAAGGTCAATCAAGTCGCAAGTAGTCAATTACGTCCTAACATAGATACCACTTATAATCAGATTCAAACCAAGCAGTGCACGTACAAGTAGTAGTCATGGCATACAGTTACATCATGGTAGTTTCAACAACAGTGCACAACATAATCAGTTAACAGTAGCACGTATAGGTATAGCCCATCTGTTCAGCCCAATCACTTAAGCCCAAAACACGCATAAAATAGTTAACACATAAGTCCACAAGGCCGGCCCATTAACCATGGCCCGTAACTAAGCAAGTCCAATAAGCGTGGTCTCGAGTCGCAACCGGACTCCCAATCATGGTTTCGAGTCATGCTGTTTGTGTTGATCATGGGTGGTTGCGAGTCGCAACCTAAGTCGCAACCGTGGTCTCGGCTGATCATGCTAAGGTCTCGAGTCGCAACGGGACTCGTAACCTGTGTCGCAACCTGTGGTCTCGGCTTGTCATGTTATGGTTGCGAGTCGTAACCAGGTGTTCTCGACTCGCAACTGGTGTCGCAACGTGGAGGTTTCGAGTCGCAACCAGGGGTCTCGACTCCCCAACAGTTGCTGATTCTGCACAGTTTGTACTATCCAATAGCATTTGAATATCATGCAACACAAACATTGTACTATCCACTAAAACATGTTTTATTGTCTAACCATTCATGAAATCAGATCAAACAAGCAGAATTCAAACATTTAACCCACATTCAAAGCATATTCAACAAGTTCTTCATGTTCTTCAAACATTCAAGCATATTCATAACACATTCAACCTTTGTTCAAGCATATTATGCATTCTTCCTAATTATACATGAACAACTATCAAACACTTGAACCAAAGACCACAATTCGGTCCTTTATTTACCCGATTTCATGACAAATGCAAACCGATTTCATGCTCCTTAAAACTAGTGTTTCAACCTCCTTTAAACACTAAAACATCATCAATCCGAAATCAAGCATGTTAACCGGTTCATTATTATCATACATGTAATATCATCTTTTTGTCAACAATTACAATTTTCTATCGAACCAACACTTATCATAACAATTAGCAAGCAAACAAAATGTCAAGATCATCAATTCAAGCACAAAACATAACAAGGATCACTAACCGGTTAAGAGGTGTGAAAGGTGAACTTCGATTTCCAAGCTTTGACCGAGAATCCTAGTGTTGGCCGAGAATGGAGTGTGTGTTTGTGTTTCTTAGGGTTTTAGTGTGAGGGAATATAGGAGAGTGTGTGTGTTGTTCAAGAAAATGGCAAAGTTGCATAACCCCCAAGATTATATACTAGTTCTAAGGTGGTGTACCCTAATGGGCTTCCAAGCCGGTTAAGGGGGTCACGGCCCAAAGGCCTAAGTCGGTTACTATACACTCGAGACCACATGGTCTCGAGTCGGGTCCTTTGTTCTCGGGTTGGGTTCTCGGTTCACTTATAACACGTATATATATATATGCACACAAACAAGACACATTTCACATAAAAGGTTCACGTTTATCATTAAGTTAATCGGTTGACCAGTCACATAACGTACAAGCATGTTACATCAAACGTAATGAAAGGTTCTAAATTTCGAGTTGTCACATCATCCCCAAGTTGAAAGAAATTTCGTCCCGAAATTTGATGGCACTCACTGAGGAAGCTAGTTAAGTTGCATGGTTTTCCCGGTTATCCTGGGGTGTCACAACATACCCCCTGTTTTGACATAACATACAACGTTTACATACGACCCATTTTACATAAAACCATTCCAACAAAAGTAACGAGTTTTTAAATCTAAAACATTTCAACAAAGTTTAACAAAGTAACAAAACATGGACCCAAAAGTATGCATATAAGTTGCGGAAGCGCTTGGTATTATAAGGCTTGAACATGTGCTCGTCCCATAACTCCAAATCTCCTATAGAGGTGCTTTACCTACATTAACATTCACAATTTAATAAGTTAGTTATTTCCATAGAAAATCATAACCTTTCGTTTTAGCTTTATCCACATAAAACATTCTTACTCTTAAGCATACAACAACCCAATAATTGGGTTAGGCATAACCACTCTCGTAGAGAGTTTGACATACGCATTCGACCCGTGTAATTGGGTTTAGCATAAACACTCTCGTAGAGAGCTAAGCATACACATTCAACCCGTGAAATTGGGTTTAGCATAAACACTCTCGTAGAGAGTTAAGCATACACATTCAACCCGTGAAATTGGGTTTAGCATAAACACTCTCGTAGAGAGTTAAGCATACACGTTCAACCCGTGAAATTGGGTTTAGCATAACTCAACACTACTTTCATTAACATACCCAAATCCACAAGGGATTTGTCGTTTACTTACTACATTGTCGAACTCGTTATACAAGGATAGCTTTTACAACGAAATTTTATATAAATAGGAAATATAATAAAGACTCGTATGACACGAAGCATACCTCGATCTTGTGCTCCTTCCGCTTGCTTAGTGCTTGTACCTTCTTCTTTCACGCCTACATTAGAACATTCATTCATTCACTTAGTTTATCAATTCTTTCTACTATTTTCGTATTCATTCATCTTTTCTGCATTTCATCGAACACTTGGTAGGCATCATATTTAAGGTACAAGGTACAAGTCTATTAAGCATGTTCCTACTAACTCATCACCACACAAAATCACCTTCCTCTAAATTCACATAAATTTTCCATTCTAAAATCAGTTTATCTAGCATTCAAGTATCACAACAATTTCACATATCAACTAAAACATAATCATATTCCTTAAGAACCTCCTATTAGTAATATGATCTTTACAAAGTGGGTTTTCACTACACTTTTCATACAACCTAAATTTAAGCATGAATCTTGTTCTAAAAAGCAATCTTAACTCAGATTTGATACAATTGATATAAAGAATCGAGATTGGGTTTTACCCCTTATTCAACAATTCAAAATTTCAGGAAATTAAACTTACCACTCAAGAGATTAGGGTTAGCTAATCACAATTTAGGGATCATGCACTGAATTAACTTATGATCTTGAGTTGGATTGCTTGATTTCTTGAGCTAGGGTTTCCCCCTCCCTCCTGCTTGTTCGATCGCTCCCAGACACACGAACTGTGTGTTTGGGATGTTTATTGTTTTATTAATTTAGTTGATTAAAATTTTACATTTTCACCCCCTTCACTTATTTGCTAGTTACAAGTCTAACCTTTAACCACATTTAGCTATGATCTCACCATAATTCCTTAACTACATTAAGTTTAATATTATTTTCCTTTTATACTTATCATTTATCGTTTTTGGGGCGTTACATGAGCCCAAGATTTATCGGGCCATTTACGATTATTGAACGAGTAGGAAAGGTAGCTTATTGCCTTGAGCTACCGGAGGAATTAAGCGGAATTCAAAGCACTTTTCATGTGTCACATCTTCGGAAATGTCTAGCCGATGAGACGACTTATATCCACTACGATGATATCGAGGTGGATGATAGATTAAACTATGTGGTAAGACCCATTGCGATTTTAGATCTTAAGTTGAAAACCTTAAGGAACAAAGAGATCAATCAAGTGAAGGTCAAATGGGAACATAGAAAGGGTTCAGATACCACATGGGAATCCGAGGAGGAGATGCAACGGCTCTACCCCACATTATTTGGTACGTAATTCGGTTTCGAGGACGAAACCCTCACGATAGTCGATACACATTCTGAAGGTACCATCCTTCTTCTTCACAAATAGTACTGGAGCTCCCAAGGGCGATGAGCTAGGACGAATTAAACCTTTATCCAAGAGTTCTTGTAGTTGCGTAGAGAGTTCTTCCAACTCTGATGGAGCTAAACGATAAGGTGCACGTGCTATAGGCGCAGCTCCAGGAGCTAGTTCAATCTGAAACTCGACTTGGCGATGGGGCGGAAGACCAGGTAATTCCTCAGGGAATACCTCAGGATAGTCTCGTACAACTGGAAAATCTTCTAGCTTCTTCTCTTTCTCTGTGGTATCAGTAACTAGAGCCAAAATCGCAGTGTGGCCCTTTCGTAAGCATTTCTGGGCCTTAAGGAGATAAATGATGTTCTCAACAGCACTTCTCTTGTCGCCACGAATCATGAGAGGTTCACTACCTAAACCAGGGATACGAACGATCTTCTCGTTGCAAAGAATCTCTGCTCGGTGTTGGGATAACCAATCCATCCCAATGACAACGTCGAAACTACCCAAGACGATAGGGATAAGGTCAATAGAGAAGGTCTGGTTAGCGAGAATAAGTTGGCAACCTTTGACTACGTGCGAGGCCTCCAAACTCTTATCATTAGCTAGCTCTACAGTGTGCTTGTCGCTCAGGGGTGTTGGAATACGCATAAGCATTTTACTAACTTCTAGTGACACGTAGCTAGTATCGGCACCCGAATCAAATAAAACTGTAACATAAAAGTCGTCGAGAAGGAACTTACCCGTCACAACGTTGGGATCATTCCTTGCTTCACCTTGACCAATCACAAACACTCGACCCCTGGCACCATTGTTGTTGTTGTTGTTCCCATTGTTACCATTCCCCTGATTGTTGTTGTTGTTGTTCTGGTTCAGTTGGGGACAATCTTTCTTGAAGTGGCCTTCAGCTCCACACTAAAAGCATCCTTTGTTGTTACCCTGCTGCTGTCGCTGGTTCTGCTGGGGTTGCTGACGATTCTGATTGGCGGGGTATGCACTCCTGCAATCCTTTGCAACATGACCAGGCTTGTTGCACCGATGGCAATTGCCCCTGGTGCATGGCCCACTGTGGTGTAAGTTGCAGCGATTGCATTTGGGGTGATTCCCCTTGTACCCACCATGACTTTGACCACCAGACGATTGCTGACTGGGGCTCTTGTGGTCGTCAGTCTTTCTCTGCTGAGACTGAGATTGCACAGAAGTTGAACCCTTGCTTGAAGTTCCATCCCATTTCCGTTTGTCCCCACTAGAGGTACCAGAAGTAGTTGCAGCACCTATGCGCTTGGGTAACTTGTTCTGCTCCACCGCCTGATCAGTAAGACGGTGAGCCAACTGAACAACCTGCTGGATAGTAGTCAAGTTTGCTGAAGTCACATGACTTTGGATCTCTGGCACCAAGCCCTTGAGATAGAGTTCAATTCGCTTATAGGGAGGATCCACCATAGTAGGACACAACAAGGCAAGCTCATGCGATCTCTTAGTGTACGCCTCAATCTCTGACCCCGTCATCTTGAGATTGTAGAACTCATCTTCCAGCTTGTGAATGTCATCACGACTGCAGTATTCCTCCCTGATCATTTCCTTGAAATTCTCCCATGGGGTGGCGTTGGCAGCAACCAACCCCAACATTTGCACTTGAGCATTCCACCACGTGAGAGCCAAACCCTCGAGAGTACCAGTAGCATACTTCACCCTGCGCGCTTCAGGGCATTCACACATTTCGAACACAGATTCCAGTTTCTCAAACCAGTGTAGGAGACCTACTGCTCCTTCAGTTCCGCTAAAAGTAGTGGGTCGACAGTCCATAAAGGTCTTAAAAGTGCACATCGGTGCTTGAGCATATTGACCTAGGGTAGGTGAAAGAAAGACAGAGTTTAACACAAAGGTTGGTTCACGAGGGTAGGATTCAAATGATCCTAGAACAAATTCGGACTGCAGGATATACCTCCTGCATTTGCAGCTGCAAGCGCTGCGGCAACTCGTTCGTTGATCAAAGCCGTCAACTGGGCTTGTGTCATGTTAACGCGTCCAGACATGATTCTTCATAACAAGAGTAATACGTGTGAGAGAGGTTCGCGAAAGTACGATAGTAGGATAGAGTAAGCACGTACGTGTTCAAGCAACAATAGTTATACTAATCGAGCATACCATGGGCAATGTATTATGTAACTAACAAGTAGGCAATATACACATATCATATCACCTATAATGTCGAGCCTTGCATGTGGAGTGGAGCGTCGTTGTGGACCGTTGAGCACTAAACCGGTTATAGTCTGGTTTTAACAAAAACGTTTCCCCTTTATTAAAACCAAGTTCACTATAACCAATGGTTCTGATACCAATCTGTCACACCCCCAAAATCCACCCGCGGAGTACCACCACTTGGAGGCGTGACTGACCAGGATCCAGCCACCAATCATACTGAACAAGCATATAAATAATCATAAAAGTTTAACCAATACGATTGGTGTTTCACAAAACCAAGTTTAAGTTGCAAGCGGAAGCATAAGTTAAGGTTATAACATCAGTTCAAATGTTTTCAAATAAAATATGACACGCAGCAATCCGTGTCCCCCAACGACCCTCCTCCATGCAAGCTCCAGCTAAGTACCTATGGTCCTGCAAAGCATGTAGTAACGAGTCAACAACTAGTTGAGTGAGTTCACAGTTGGGTGTTCGTTTTAGTTGTTTCAAAAACAGTTTCCTTTAACTGGCATCCTACCGTGGGGGTTACCCCATAGTTTAAACGTGACATGTTCATTCCCAGTTACTCCGGCATTCCAGCCGTGGGGGCTACCCCATGTTAGTTATCAGGCATTTCGGCCGTGGGGGCTACCCCATGCGTACACTAAACACGTTACCATATCGACTGCTGACTGTAGTCATGTTTATGTGCCCTGAAAATCATCAATGTCTATCATCATTGACGTGCCCCAGATCCATTAGTTCACGCCCGCCCTCTGCGGCACGGTGTGAGGTTTGTCAGACCTAAATAGCGCTATCTAACTAATGACCCGCTCGCCATTAGCCCGGCGATTAGTCGATACAAAAAGGAGGGACTTCGTGATAGAGTTTTAGTCTAGTACGTGCTATCCGTCCATCCGGACGAGGAATCACATTCCTGAACCACTGCCGTCCTACCCAAGGAGGACGAGGAACCCACGTTCCTTAACCCCGTTCCCAACCCAGGGAATCCCATGCTTTGTAGAGGGTGTGAACTCACCTTGGTTTGCTCGGTAGTAACACAGAAAGGTCAATCAAGTCGCAAGTAGTCAATTACGTCCTAACATAGATACCACTTATAATCAGATTCAAACCAAGCAGTGCACGTACAAGTAGTAGTCATGGCATACAGTTACATCATGGTAGTTTCAACAACAATGCACAACATAATCAGTTAACAGTAGCACGTATAGGTATAGCCCATCTGTTCAGCCCAATCATTTAAGCCCAAAACACGCATAAAATAGTTAACACAGAAGTCCACAAGGCCGGCCCATTAACCATGGCCCGTAACTAAGCAAGTCCAATAAGCGTGGTCTCGAGTCGCAACCGGACTCGCAATCATGGTTTCGAGTCATGTTGTTTGTGTTGATCATGGGTGGTTGCGAGTCGCAACCTAAGTCGCAACCGTGGTCTCGGCTGATCATGCTAGGTCTCGAGTCGCAACGGGACTCGTAACCTGTGTCGCAACCTGTGGTCTCGGCTTGTCATGTTATGGTTGCGAGTCGTAACCAGGTGTTCTCGACTCGCAACTGGTGTCGCAACGTGGAGGTTTCGAGTCGCAACCAGGGGTCTCGACTCCCCAACAGTTGCTGATTCTGCACAGTTTGTACTATCCAATAGCATTTGAATATCATGCAACACAAACATTGTACTATCCACTAAAACATGTTTTATTGTCTAACCATTCATGAAATCAGATCAAACAAGCAGAATTCAAACATTTAACCCACATTCAAAGCATATTCAACAAGTTCTTCATGTTCTTCAAACATTCAAGCATATTCATAACACATTCAACCTTTGTTCAAGCATATTATGCATTCTTCCTAATTATACATGAACAACTATCAAACACTTGAACCAAAGACCACAATTCGGTCCTTTATTTACCCGATTTCATGACAAATGCAAACCGATTTCATGCTCCTTAAAACTAGTGGTTCAACCTCCTTTAAACACTAAAACATCATCAATCCGAAATCAAGCATGTTAACCGGTTCATTATTATCATACATGTAATATCATCTTTTTGTCAACAATTACAATTTTCTATCGAACCAACACTTATCATAACAATTAGCAAGCAAACAAAATGTCAAGATCATCAATTCAAGCACAAAACATAACAAGGATCACTAACCGGTTAAGAGGTGTGAAAGGTGAACTTCGATTTCCAAGCTTTGACCGAGAATCCTAGTGTTGGCCGAGAATGGAGTGTGTGTTTGTGTTTCTTAGGGTTTTAGTGTGAGGGAATATAGGAGAGTGTGTGTGTTGTTCAAGAAAATGGCAAAGTTGCATAACCCCCAAGATTATATACTAGTTCTAAGGTGGTGTACCCTAATGGGCTTCCAAGCCGGTTAAGGGGGTCACGGCCCAAAGGCCTAAGTCGGTTACTATACACTCGAGACCTCATGGTCTCGAGTCGGGTCCTTTGTTCTCGGGTTGGGTTCTCGGTTCACTTATAACACGTATATATATATATGCACACAAACAAGACACATTTCACATAAAAGGTTCACGTTTATCATTAAGTTAATCGGTTGACCAGTCACATAACGTACAAGCATGTTACATCAAACGTAATGAAAGGTTCTAAATTTCGAGTTGTCACATCAACCCCAAGTTGAAAGAAATTTCGTCCCGAAATTTGATGGCACTCACTGAGGAAGCTAGTTAAGTTGCATGGTTTTCCCGGTTATCCTGGGGTGTCACATCCACCCCCCGTTGATCTACAATTTCGTCCCGAAATTCCGTAGCTTCAGCCTCAGTAGCGGTTGTACTGTTCTCAAACAGTTGGGGATACTTTTCTTTCATCCGATCTTCGCGCTCCCAGGTAAACTCTGGGCCGCGACGTGAGTTCCAACGAACTCGAACGAGAGGTATTCTAGTGCTCTTGAGGACCTTAACATCCCGGTCCGTGATTTCGACTGGTTCCTCGACGAATTTCAGCTGCTCGTCGATCGTGAGTTCCTTTAGAGGAACTACGTGGGTCTCATCTAACAGACACTTCTTCAGATTCGACACATGGAAAACGTTGTGAACTGCACCGAGTTCTGCTGGTAAGTTCAGTCTGTAGGCCACCTTGCCTATTTTCTCAATGATTTCAAAAGGTCCAACGTATCGTGGGTTGAGTTTGCCTCGTTTACCAAAACGAACCACACCCTTCCAGGGTGAAACTTTGAGTAATACCCGCTCCCCAACCTGGAGCTCAAGTGGTTTCCTGCCCTTATCGGCGTAGGCCTTCTGACGGTCTCGAGCGGCCGCCATGCGTTGTCGTATTTGAGCAATCCGCTCAGTAGTGTCTACCACATGTTCTGGACCAGTGATTTGACTATCCCCCACCTCTGCCCAACAAAGAGGTGACCGGCATTTACGTCCTTACAATGCCTCGAACGGAGCAGCTTTAATGCTGGTGTGGTAGCTGTTATTATACGAGAATTCCACGAGTGGCAGATGCCTTTCCCAGCTGTTGCCAAAGTCGATTACACATGCCCGAAGCATGTCTTCTAAGGTCTGAATAGTTCGCTCGGACTGCCCGTCCGTCTGTGGATGATACGCTGTGCTCATATCCAAACGTGAGCCAAAAGATTTGTGCATTGCTTGCCACAGCTCTGAGGTAAAACGCGCGTCTCGATCCGAGATAATAGAAGTGGGCACCCCGTGCCTCGAAACAACTTCCTTGAGATATATTTCCGCTAGGGTGGAGAATTTATCTGTTTCCTTAATTGTCAAGAAGTGTGCGGACTTTGTAAGTCGATCCACAATCACCCAGATAGTATCGTTTCCGCGCTGTGATCTAGGTAGTCCAGTAACGAAATCCATGGAAATCTGCTCCCATTTCCATTGTGGTATCTCCGGTTGTTGGAGTAGGCCTGAGGGTTTCTGATATTCCGTCTTGACTCGCGCACAAGTCAAACACTTGCTGACGTAAGTTGCTATGTGGGCCTTCATGCTAGGCCACCAATACGTAGTTTTAATATCGTGGTACATTTTATCCGAACCAGGGTGTACCGAGTAGCGAGATTTGTGCGCTTCATCCATCACAAGTTCTCGTAAGTCGCCATAGAGTGGGACCCAAATGCGTCCTGTTACGTAGTAAGCACCGTCTTCCTTCTGTTCTAAGCGTTGTCTTGACCCGCGTAGGGCTTCAGCTCTAACGTTTTCTGGTTTCAGTGCTTCTATCTGAGCAGCTCGTATTTGCGAAGGTAGACTAGAATGGATCGTGAGTTGTAGAGCTCTTACGCGCTTAGGCGCAGTGTCCTTTCGACTGAGGGCGTCAGCCACAACATTGGCCTTGCCCGGGTGATACCTGATAGAGCACTCGTAGTCATTCAGCAGCTCGACCCATCGTCGTTGCCGCATATTCAGTTCCTTCTGCTTGAATATGTGCTCTAGACTTCTGTGGTCGGTGTAGATGGCGCACTTGGTTCCGTATAGGTAATGCCGCCATAACTTAAGTGCGAAAACAACAGCTCCCAGCTCCAAATCATGCGTCGTGTAGTTCTTCTCGTGAACTTTGAGTTGGCGTGAGGCGTAAGCTATGACTTTATCTCGTTGCATCAATACACAACCAAGACCTTGAATTGATGCATCACAGTAAACCACAAAATCTTCTGTGCCCTCTGGCAGTGAAAGGATAGGTGCACTACAAAGTCTATCCTTTAGATGCTGAAAAGCTAACTCTTGTGCATTTCCCCAATGATAAACAACGCCTTTCTGCGTTAGCGAGGTGAGAGGCTGCGCGATCTTAGAAAAATCCTTAATGAATCTCCTGTAGTAACCTGCCAATCCCAAGAATTGGCGAATCTCCTTTGGTGTGCGAGGCGCAGGCCAGTTCTTAATAGAGTCCACTTTGGATGGATCAACGTGAATCCCATCCTTGTTCACTACATGCCCCAGGAAATGGACTTCACGAAGCCAGAAGTCGCATTTCGAGAACTTTGCGTAAAGCTGTTCCTTCCGAAGGAGTTCCAGAATAAGTCGTAGATGCTGTTCGTGCTCCTCCTGACTCTTAGAATAGATCAGGATGTTGTCGATGAAGACTATAACGAATTTGTCCAGATACGGCTTGCAAACTCGGTTCATCAAGTCCATGAAAACTGCGGGTGCGTTCGTCAGCCCAAACGGCATGACCAAAAACTCATAGTGCCCATAACGGGTTCTAAAGGCTGTCTTAGAGACATCCTCTTCTCGAACTCTTAGTTGGTGATATCCCGATCTCAGATCGATCTTTGAATAATAGCTCGACCCCTGCAACTGGTCGAACAAGTCGTCAATGCGCGGTAGAGGATAACGGTTCTTCACAGTCACCTTGTTGAGTTCACGATAGTCGATACACATTCTGAAGGTACCATCCTTCTTCTTCACAAATAGTACTGGAGCTCCCCAGGGCGATGAGCTAGGACGAATGAAACCTTTATCCAAGAGTTCTTGTAGTTGCGTAGAGAGTTCTTCCAACTCTGATGGAGCTAAACGATAAGGTGCACGTGCTATAGGCGCAGCTCCAGGAGCTAGTTCAATCTGAAACTCGACTTGGCGATGGGGCGGAAGACCAGGTAATTCCTCAGGGAATACCTCAGGATAGTCTCGTACAACTGGAAAATCTTCTAGCTTCTTCTCTTTCTCTGTGGTATCAGTAACTAGAGCCAAAATCGCAGTGTGGCCCTTTCGTAAGCATTTCTGGGCCTTAAGGAGAGAAATGATGTTCTCAACAGCACTTCTCTTGTCGCCACGAATCATGAGAGGTTCACTACCTAAACCAGGGATACGAACGATCTTCTCGTTGCAAAGAATCTCTGCTCGGTGTTGGGATAACCAATCCATCCCAATGACAACGTCGAAACTATCCAAGACGATAGGGATAAGGTCAATAGAGAAGGTCTGGTTAGCGAGAATAAGTTGGCAACCTTTGACTACGTGCGAGGCCTCCAAACTCTTACCATTAGCTAGCTCTACAGTGTGCTTGTCGCTCAGGGGTGTTGGAATACGCATAAGCATTTTACTAACTTCTAGTGACACGTAGCTAGTATCGGCACCCGAATCAAATAAAACTGTAACATAAAAGTCGTCGAGAAGGAACTTACCCGTCACAACGTTGGGATCATTCCTTGCTTCACCTTGACCAATCACAAACACTCGCCCCCTGGCACCATTGTTGTTGTTGTTGTTCCCATTGTTACCATTCCCCTGATTGTTGTTGTTGTTCTGGTTCAGTTGGGGACAATCTTTCTTGAAGTGGCCTTCAGCTCCACACTGAAAGCATCCTTTGTTGTTACCCTGCTGCTGTCGCTGGTTCTGCTGGGGTTGCTGACGATTCTGATTGGCGGGGTATGCACTCCTGCAATCCTTTGCAACATGACCAGGCTTGTTGCACCGATGGCAATTGCCCCTGGTGCATGGCCCACTGTGGTGTAAGTTGCAGCGATTGCATTTGGGGTGATTCCCCTTGTACCCACCATGACTTTGACCACCAGATGATTGCTGACTGGGGCTCTTGTGGTCGTCAGTCTTTCTCTGCTGAGACTGAGATTGCACATAAGTTGAACCCTTGCTTGAAGTTCCATCCCATTTCCGTTTGTCCCCACTAGAGGTACCAGAAGTAGTTGCAGCACCTATGCGCTTGGGTAACTTGTTCTGCTCCACCGCCTGATCAGTAAGACGGTGAGCCAACTGAACAACCTGCTGGATAGTAGTCAAGTTTGCTGAAGTCACATGACTTTGGATCTCTGGCACCAAGCCCTTGAGATAGAGTTCAATTCGCTTATAGGGAGGATCCACCATAGTAGGACACAACAAGGCAAGCTCATGCGATCTCTTAGTGTACGCCTTAATCTCTGACCCCGTCATCTTGAGATTGTAGAACTCATCTTCCGGCTTGTGAATGTCATCACGACTGCAGTATTCCTCCCTGATCATTTCCTTGAAATTCTCCCATGGGGTGGCGTTGGCAGCAACCAACCCCAACATTTGCACTTGAGCATTCCACCACGTGAGAGCCAAACCCTCGAGAGTACCAGTAGCATACTTCACCCTGCGCGCTTCAGGGCATTCACACATTTCGAACACAGATTCCAGTTTCTCAAACCAGTGTAGGAGACCTACTGCTCCTTCAGTTCCGCTAAAAGTAGTGGGTCGACAGTCCATAAAGGTCTTAAAAGTGCACACCGGTGCTTGAGCATATTGACCTAGGGTAGGTGAAAGAAAGACAGAGTTTAACACAAAGGTTGGTTCACGAGGGTAGGATTCAAATGATCCTAGAACAAATTCGGACTGCAGGATATACCTCCTGCATTTGCAGCTGCAAGCGCTGCGGCAACTCGTTCGTTGATCAAAGCCGTCAACTGGGCTTGTGTCATGTTAACGCGTCCAGACATGATTCTTCATAACAAGAGTAATACGTGTGAGAGAGGTTCGCGAAAGTACGATAGTAGGATAGAGTAAGCACGCACGTGTTCAAGCAACAATAGTTATACTAATCGAGCATACCATGGGAAATGTATTATGTAACTAACAAGTAGGCAATATACACATATCATATCACCTATAATGTCGAGCCTTGCATGTGGAGTGGAGCGTCGTTGTGGACCGTTGAGCACTAAACCGGTTATAGTCTGGTTTTAACAAAAACGTTTCCCCTTTATTAAAACCAAGTTCACTATAACCAATGGCTCTGATACCAATCTGTCACACCCCCAAAATCCACCCGCGGAGTACCACCGCTTGGAGGCGTGACTGACCAGGATCCAGCCACCAATCATACTGAACAAGCATATAAATAATCATAAAAGTTTAACCAATACGATTGGTGTTTCACAAAACCAAGTTTAAGTTGCAAGCGGAAGCATAAGTTAAGGTTATAACATCAGTTCAAATGTTTTCAAATAAAATATGACACGCAGCAATCCGTGTCCCCCAACGACCCTCCTCCATGCAAGCTCCAGCTGAGTACCTATGGTCCTGCAAAGCATGTAGTAACGAGTCAACAACTAGTTGAGTGAGTTCACAGTTGGGTGTTCGTTTTAGTTGTTTCAAAAACAGTTTCCTTTAACTGGCATCCTGCTGTGGGGGTTACCCCATAGTTTAAACGTGACATGTTCATTCCCAGTTACTCCGGCATTCCAGCCGTGGGGGCTACCCCATGTTAGTTATCAGGCATTTCGGCCGTGGGGGCTACCCCATGCGTACACTAGACTCATTACCATATCGACTGCTAACTGTAGTCATGTTTATGTGCCCTGAAAATCATCAATGTCTATCATCATTGACGTGCCCCAGATCCATTAGTTCACGCCCGCCCTCTGCGGCACGGTGTGAGGTTTGTCAGACCTAAATAGCGCTATCTAACTAATGACCCGCTCGCCATTGGCCCGGCGATTAGTCGATACAAAAAGGAGGGACTTCGTGATAGAGTTTTAGTCTAGTACGTGCTATCCGTCCATCCGGACGAGGAATCACATTCCTGAACCACTGCCGTCCTACCCAAGGAGGACGAGGAACCCACGTACCTTAACCCCGTTCCCAACCCAGGGAATCCCATGCTTTGTAGTGGGTGTGAACTCACCTTGGTTTGCTCGGTAGTAACACAGAAAGGTCAATCAAGTCGCAAGTAGCCAATTACGTCCTAACATAGATACCACTTATAATCAGATTCAAACCAAGCAGTGCACGTACAAGTAGTAGTCATGGCATACAGTTACATCATGGTAGTTTCAACAACAGTGCACAACATAATCAGTTAACAGTAGCACGTATAGGTATAGCCCATCTGTTCAGCCCAATCACTTAAGCCCAAAACACGCATAAAATAGTTAACACAGAAGTCCACAAGGCCGGCCCATTAACCATGGCCCGTAACTAAGCAAGTCCAATAAGCGTGGTCTCGAGTCGCAACCGGACTCGCAATCATGGTTTCGAGTCATGCTGTTTGTGTTGATCATGGGTGGTTGCGAGTCGCAACCTAAGTCGCAACCGTGGTCTCGGCTGATCATGCTAAGGTCTCGAGTCGCAACGGGACTCGTAACCTGTGTCGCAACCTGTGGTCTCGGCTTGTCATGTTATGGTTGCGAGTCGTAACCAGGTGTTCTCGACTCGCAACTGGTGTCGCAACGTGGAGGTTTCGAGTCGCAACCAGGGGTCTCGACTCCCCAACAGTTGCTGATTCTGCACAGTTTGTACTATCCAATAGCATTTGAATATCATGCAACACAAACATTGTACTATCCACTAAAACATGTTTTATTGTCTAACCATTCGTGAAATCAGATCAAACAAGCAGAATTCAAACATTTAACCCACATTCAAAGCATATTCAACAAGTTCTTCATGTTCTTCAAACATTCAAGCATATTCATAACACATTCAACCTTTGTTCAAGCATATTATGCATTCTTCCTAATTATACATGAACAACTATCAAACACTTGAACCAAAGACCACAATTCGGTCCTTTATTTACCCGATTTCATGACAAATGCAAACCGATTTCATGCTCCTTAAAACTAGTGGTTCAACCTCCTTTAAACACTAAAACATCATCAATCCGAAATCAAGCATGTTAACCGGTTCATTATTATCATACATGTAATATCATCTTTTTGTCAACAATTACAATTTTCTATCGAACCAACACTTATCATAACAATTAGCAAGCAAACAAAATGTCAAGATCATCAATTCAAGCACAAAACATAACAAGGATCACTAACCGGTTAAGAGGTGTGAAAGGTGAACTTCGATTTCCAAGCTTTGACCGAGAATCCTAGTGTTGGCCGAGAATGGAGTGTGTGTTTGTGTTTCTTAGGGTTTTAGTGTGAGGGAATATAGGAGAGTGTGTGTGTTGTTCAAGAAAATGGCAAAGTTGCATAACCCCCAAGATTATATACTAGTTCTAAGGTGGTGTACCCTAATGGGCTTCCAAGCCGGTTAAGGGGGTCACGGCCCAAAGGCCTAAGTCGGTTACTATACACTCGAGACCTCATGGTCTCGAGTCGGGTCCTTTGTTCTCGGGTTGGGTTCTCGGTTCACTTATAAAACGTATATATATATATGCACACAAACAAGACACATTTCACATAAAAGGTTCACGTTTATCATTAAGTTAATCGGTTGACCAGTCACATAACGTACAAGCATGTTACATCAAACGTAATGAAAGGTTCTAAATTTCGAGTTGTCACATCATCCCCAAGTTGAAAGAAATTTCGTCCCGAAATTTGATGGCACTCACTGAGGAAGCTAGTTAAGTTGCATGGTTTTCCCGGTTATCCTGGGGTGTCACAACATACCCCCTGTTTTGACATAACATACAACGTTTACATACGACCCATTTTACATAAAACCATTCCAACAAAAGTAACGAGTTTTTAAATCTAAAACATTTCAACAAAGTTTAACAAAGTAACAAAACATGGACCCAAAAGTATGCATATAAGTTGCGGAAGCGCTTGGTATTATAAGGCTTGAACATGTGCTCGTCCCATAACTCCAAATCGCCTATAGAGGTGCTTTACCTACATTAACATTCACAATTTAATAAGTTAGTTATTTCCATAGAAAATCATAACCTTTCGTTTTAGCTTTATCCACATAAAACATTCTTACTCTTAAGCATACAACAACCCAATAATTGGGTTAGGCATAACCACTCTCGTAGAGAGTTTGACATACGCATTCGACCCGTGTAATTGGGTTTAGCATAAACACTCTCGTAGAGAGCTAAGCATACACATTCAACCCGTGAAATTGGGTTTAGCATAAACACTCTCGTAGAGAGTTAAGCATACACATTCAACCCGTGAAATTGGGTTTAGCATAAACACTCTCGTAGAGAGTTAAGCATACACGTTCAACCCGTGAAATTGGGTTTAGCATAACTCAACACTACTTTCATTAACATACCCAAATCCACAAGGGATTTGTCGTTTACTTACTACATTGTCGAACTCGTTATACAAGGATAGCTTTTACAACGAAATTTTATATAAATAGGAAATATAATAAAGACTCGTATGACACGAAGCATACCTCGATCTTGTGCTCCTTCCGCTTGCTTAGTGCTTGTACCTTCTTCTTTCACGCCTACATTAGAACATTCATTCATTCACTTAGTTTATCAATTCTTTCTACTATTTTCGTATTCATTCATCTTTTATGCATTTCATCGAACACTTGGTAGGCATCATATTTAAGGTACAAGGTACAAGTCTATTAAGCATGTTCCTACTAACTCATCACCACACAAAATCACCTTCCTCTAAATTCACATAAATTTTCCATTCTAAAATCAGTTTATCTAGCATTCAAGTATCACAACAATTTCACATATCAACTAAAACATAATCATATTCCTTAAGAACCTCCTATTAGTAATATGATCTTTACAAAGTGGGTTTTCACTACACTTTTCATACAACCTAAATTTAAGCATGAATCTTGTTCTAAAAAGCAATCTTAACTCAGATTTGATACAATTGATATAAAGAATCGAGATTGGGTTTTACCCCTTATTCAACAATTCACAATTTCAGGAAATTAAACTTACCACTCAAGAGATTAGGGTTAGCTAATCACAATTTAGGGATCATGCACTGAATTAACTTATGATCTTGAGTTGGATTGCTTGATTTCTTGAGCTAGGGTTTCCCCCTCCCTCCTGCTTGTTCGATCGCTCCCAGACACACGAACTGTGTGTTTGGGATGTTTATTGTTTTATTTATTTAGTTAATTAAAATTTTACATTTTCACCCCCTTCACTTATTTGCTAGTTACAAGTCTAACCTTTAACCACATTTAGCTATGATCTCACCATAATTCCTTAACTACATTAAGTTTAATATTATTTTCCTTTTATACTTATCATTTATCGTTTTTGGGGCATTACATGAGCCCAAGATTTATCGGGCCATTTACGATTATTGAACGAGTAGGAAAGGTAGCTTATTGCCTTGAGCTACCGGAGGAATTAAGCGGAATTCAAAGCACTTTTCATGTGTCACATCTTCGGAAATGTCTAGCCGATGAGACGACTTATATCCACTACGATGATATCGAGGTGGATGATAGATTAAACTATGTGGTAAGACCCATTGCGATTTTAGATCTTAAGTTGAAAACCTTAAGGAACAAAGAGATCAATCAAGTGAAGGTCAAATGGGAACATAGAAAGGGTTCAGATACCACATGGGAATCCGAGGAGGAGATGCAACGGCTCTACCCCACATTATTTGGTACGTAATTCGGTTTCGAGGACGAAACCCTCTTTAAGGGGGGTGGACTTGTAACAACCTGGAAATATAAAACCTAAAATTAGAACTGTAAATTATAATCAATTAACTAGGAATTTATAACCTAGTTAAATACAAGACTTATGGTGGTATATGATAAGGTTAAATCTTTTAGATTGCATATTAAACAAGTTTAGGGACCAATCTTGTCAAATTTTAAAACTCAATTACTAAATTAGTAAACAAAATACACAACCACACACTGATGTGTGGGTATCGATCGAACAAAGGGCAGGGGTGACCAAGGGATTTTCTTCAAACCCTAGTTTCACATCAAATCCCGAAATTGAAGCTTCAAATCTGCCCTAAATCAAGTCTTGAACATAAATTAGTGATCCCCTTGTAGCAAGGATCAAAAAGGTAAAGAATCCGGGTCGTCAAGTGGACAAGCCGGGGGTGATAGACGCTAAAAGGGTGCGCTTTGAAGGTACGTAATCTATAGTCTCGCTAAATTTCATTTATGGTAAGTTTCATGTTGTTATATCGAAATTTGTAAACAAGGAAAAAAACTCACTATGTCACAGAAGTGACAAAGTGAATTAGACAAGTAAAACGGGTCAAAAGCATGAGCCCTTATAGAGGGATGATAGTTCGGAACATTCACTTGTTGAATGATTCCGGAAAGCATGGTTAAAGTCGTGAAAATAAGCATGATGACCATAGCACAAGCGACCCTCGGGAGAGAAGCAACTGCTCATACTCGATAATTGTAGAAGTATGGTAATAGCCCTAAGCTTTGGGGGTGGTATAATGCAACCTTTGTTAATGGGTTGGATAAACGAAACAAGGAAATCAGGGACAAGTCGTTGGCATCTCCGTTTCCGTGATGCCAAATTTACATGGTTAGATCCGTGATTTTACTACGGACTCATATGAAAAAGAATCGGTAAAAACGGACTACCGAGTAATAAGTTATGACCTTTTAAAGCTGGAAAATAGTAAATTTCCGGAGCTGGGTAAGAATGAAGGTTTTAAACCTGCACATGCTGGAAAAAGGGTTCCCCAGCGCCACCCGGAAGAATCCTTTTAAACCTCCGCGATATGTGGGAGCCGTCGCGACACGCGAAAGGTTCAAGGAATTCCGTCGCGACACGCGACAGATCGAAGCAGGAAAATTATTTTTTTTTATATTTTCATGTTGGAACTTGATTTCATACATTCTAATGTTGTCAAAACTAATATTTTGGATGGTTTTGACCTTAGGTACGGCTCGTGGTCATGGATGTTGATCAAGCAATGAGATTCAAGAACCGAACACATATTTTGAATGCTTCCGCGATAATCTATTCAAGCTAGACTTAGACGTTGTTGTTGAAACTTTGTTAAATGTCTTGTTTTTAAACAAGTTAGTACGTTATGTTACTTATTAACTTAACTTTGTAAAAACCAAAAATATGTTTTATTGTATAAAATATGTGTACTTACATGATGAAATATTAAAATTTACAACAAGTGTTACAATATGTAACCTAAATTTTGACATCTAAACTGATTAGGCAACATTATTATACATATTAAGGCATATAATACTTGACATAGGACTAGTTAGGCGGTCCGAACGCGTTTTACGCAAATGACGCGTTAAAGTAGCGTAAGCTAACTAAACGGGTCGTAATGGGTCGTAATCACTTAGGTTAGGTTTCGATTTAATATGTAGGCTTTGTTAAACCATATCATATGAGTTCCAATACTCATTTGGTTTACGAAACCTCATTCTATCCGATCTTCTGATTTAGGTCCGGTTTATTAATATAGTTATCTATATTAGGTGCCGTTTGATTTTACATGATCCCTCTAGCTTTGCCTGGTTGTTATTCAAGACTTCTAAGCATTCTCAGGTGAGTACATAGTTCCCCTCTTTTACTGTTTTCAAACATTTTGGGGTGAAACACATGTGCCTACTTATTACTTTCATGCTTTTCATGCTTTTATATCATATACTTGCTATGTTCATTAGTACACATATAGTACATGATTTCATTATGTTTTGCTATATATATTCACTGACCATGCTAGCACATTGATTTTTATATATTACATTTTGTTGCATATGTTCACTCAGCATATGGACACATTGATTTACATTTCTACTTTGTATGTTCATTTTGCATATTTAAGTACATTATTTTCATAAAACATGCTTACATTTGGTATGACATTTCGTTTGTTTAACGGGTCATAAATACATTCATTAACACCGATCATGTCGTTCGTTAGTAGGTAGTGGTACCACAGGAATTGACAACTCCCATTTCTGAAATCCTAGGTTTCTTTGGGTGGCACTACGCCAAAATAGGGATACAGCCACACATAAAAAGTGTGACTATATGTCTTTCGCCACACATATTTTTTTCAGGTCAAGTGTGACCAAAGCTCGAGTCAACGTAGGTGTCATACAGTCACACACAATTTTTAGTTTTTAGTGGCTGTAGAATTTAAAAGTGTGGCTAAATGGCACAAACATTTTTGGATAAAATCTAGCACTTCCTCCATTAAGTGTGGCTAAAGGATAGCAACGACCACATGTATTTGCTTTAAGTATGATCGTTACTAGTATATAGTCACATGAATTATCAAAAAAGTTTGTTTTAGCCACATCAATTAAAAAAGATGTGGCAAAAATGGTTATTGTAATCAAGAATTTTGTCCGTTAAGTGTGACTAAAGGGTAGCAATGGCCACATTAATTATTGTAAGTGTGGTCGTTTCTATTATATAGTCACATGAACTTACTATAAGTGTGGTTGCTTATATTATATAGACAGATAAACAGAAAACAAAGTGACTAAGTGTGGCTAATAATTATTTATAGCCACACGAAATTTTGTAAAGTGTGGCTATTGTCTAACCTTTGGTCACACATATTTTTTTTTCCTATGACTTTTTCTATCATTCTATCACACAAAAAAGAAACAAAGTGACTATGGTGTGGCTAATGGTTATTTATAGCCACACCAAATTTTGTAATTTTAAGTATGACTAAAGAGTAGCAACAGTCACATGAATTTATTACTGTAAATGTGGCCAAAAACTATTTTTGGTCACAATTTTTTTAGTAATTTTAAGTGTGGCTGTTATCTAACATTTGGTCACACATATTTTTTCTCATGACATTTACTATCATTTCGTCACACAAAAGGAAAAACTCATGACGGTGTGACGCATCTTTATGTAAAGCCACGTTTAAATTTTAAGTGTGGCCATTGTCTAACCTTTGGTGTGTGTTTGAAACGCAGAGAGAGAAAGGGACGGAGAATGTGTTTGGATACTGTGTTTGTGTATTTGGGATGATTGGATATCTACACAAGAGGGAAAGTTGAAAATTTCAATTTCGGTAGGAGGGAGGCAACTAAAATTATTATTTATATTTAATTAAATTTTTATTATTCATGATAACTTTTTTTTTGAAAGGATTATTCATGATAACAAGATATACATATTGGTAGGAGGGAGTCAAGGGGTGCAAACAAGCCGAGAGGCTCGTGAGCTACTCGAGATCAGCTCCAGAAAAAGATTGAAACGAGCCAAGCCTTATCGAGCCCAAGCCGAACTTAAGCTTAAAAAAAAGCTCGTTTGTTTATCGAGCCCGAGTACGAACCTCGCATGTGAAGCTCGTTAGGCTCGTCGAGCCTTATAGTAAATGAGTCGAATTAAGCCGAGCTTATTTAAACTTGTTTACAAGCTGACCTCAAACCTAAAAAATTAGATTATTTAGTAAACGAGCCCGAGCTTGAGTTTCACTTATCGAGCTCGCGAGACTACAAAGTATATTGTTTATATTATTATTATTATTTGATATATTCATTAATAGATAATAAATGAGCCGAGCCCGAGTCGAGCTTGAGCTTGAGAAAATACAAACGAGCTCGAGCCCGAGCTCTCATAAGTTAATCGAGCTCGAGCTCGGCTCGGTTCGTTTGCACCCCTATAGTCAACTTGTTGGACCGTGTACGACCCTAAATAGTCAGTTTAGGCAGTTCATCTTTGTGTACAGAGGCGGAATAAATCTAAACAAAGTCACAACAGCTTTTCCTTTCAATTTCCTTCTCTATTAATGCTTTCTGAGTAAATTTTTGACAGCGTTTCTACACCTAGCGCATGACTTAATTTTGCTCCAAAAGTTAAAAATGAAATCACACATAGGGTATATATAGTGCAGCTGATTTCGCTCCAAACAGCAGGAGCGAAACCCCATGTGATCAATACGAGTGAAATCACCAAGTTAACCTTGGAGCAAAACCCCTACATTACATCAGGAGCGAAATCACCATTAAACCTGATTTCGCTTCAAATGACACAAGTGTTATTTGGAGCGAAATTACACTATAACACCTAATCCAAGATTTTCGTGCTCCAATCTAACCTATCTAGACCTAAGACTCGATAAAGACGCAGTTAACAGACATTCAGTGCACCAGCATACTCCCCCTTAGATGTTGACAAAGTCTTTGGCGTCGAGTCTTCAGTCTTGGTCTTTTCTCCAACTCTGTCTCCTCATTGTAACAACTCTATCTTCACATGTTCAGGATCTTGATCTGGCTCTGTCTTCAGTCTCCCCTTTGAGTGTTGATCCAGATATTTAGACTCCCCCTTTCACAGACTCCCCCTCTCGGTATTCTGGGATCTAGGATCTTTATCTGGTTCAAACTTTGACTTTATGAGCCATGGGGATAATGAAATCCACAACCTGTTACTCAACCAAATAACATTGTAATCTATTTGTTTTAACAATAAATCACAAACTTTATTAGTTTAGAAATCCACTCTATTCAGGTCCAAGTTAATGACCCTGATTACTCAATTAATCTACCCAGTCCAATTTAATGACCTTGGTTGATCTTTTGACAAACAAACTGATTTTGTTTAACATTTTCAAAATATTTTCCTGAAAATAACAAGTATCAAGTTAATGAACTTGTTTTAACTTTTTCAACAAACAAACTTTCATCAAGATAAGCTCTCCTCATTCTCCAGTCCAGAACTTTTCCTGCATCTGCTTCAGCTTTCGAGAATGCAACGATCAACTCTCCACTTTGGTTTGTCGGAAAATAAAGCAGAAATGAAAAATATTTTTGGATTTTTATGATGTATCTAAACTAGGAAATGAAATACAGAAACTTAAATTGCAGAATGTAAAGAAATTAAACTATTTACAATCATATTTTTGGTGAGCGTGTCAGGGAATCATATCAGCTTATCAGACAAATTACTAGTACCGTTAAGCTTTAATTCATACTCAGAATTTAATAATTCACGTTGATTGTCAATATACTGATCCACTTTAAATTCTCACACAAATTTCAATTTACTCAGGATACGATTTAGATGTTTTAGAAACTTAACTCAATCATGTGTCCCACCTCTTGAATATACTCCCGTATCCAGAATCCCAAGTATTCAATCTTACAGGTGAGTATACCACAAATGATATCTGTAAGGGGTTAAATGCGAGGGCCGTGAGAGCTCAGGTCGATACTTCCGTATACGCAGAGAGATGACGGCTTCGACTTTTCGGTGTGTCCCCTTTAGAGGATCTTTTGTTTCAACAGCACTGATTATCAATTTTATTGTTTAATCAAGTTGCTGAGGGCGATGCTATGTTTCAAGCATTTTGTGGAAAGTATTATTCGGGGACTAGGTCAGAACTTCCATTCAGCAGAATTCCCGGAATAATACCCCAGATATCACTGAGTATAAAGACCTAGTATCTCAGAATAAGGGACCTTTCAAACAAGATTTCAGGGGTTACCTATATATCCAAGTAGTGTTCCCCACGAAATAAGTTTCGTTTTGAAATTAGGTTTATATACTGAACAAATTTACTAAATGTGCGAAAACCTATCGACACATCACCAGTGAGACTGTTTAAACTCATTTAATTATTTACAAATCTTTAGCATACCGTAACTGTCAAACTGATGTACTATCATTTTCCCTTTTTACACAAGCTCTTTTTCAGATTTTACATTGTTTTTGGATTTTGAAATTTTATCATGTTTTTTTCTTTTTGAATTTTTACTGTTTTTGTATTTTCTAAAAATATATTTATCAACATCTACTCCCCCTAAATACCAAAACAGGTAAAAAATCGACAAACCATTGCAGATTGTTTCTCATCTTCATCCGCAACAGTATCCTCATCAATGCCAATAATGCCATCCGACACCGAAAGAAGCTTCATACCGTTTAGTTTTAAAAGATATTTAAAACGTGTTTTATCAAAAGCTTTGGTATGTAAATCAGCTTTCTGTTCGTCAGTGTGGATTTTCTCAATTCGTATCAACTTTTTCTCGAAGCAATCGCGAATAAAGTGATGACGAATTTCTATATGTTTAGTTTTAGCGTGATGTACTGGATTCTTTGTTATATTAATTGTGGCCTCATTATTAACAAAAAGAGGTGTGTTAAGAAACTGCAAACCGTAGTCGCGCATCTGTTGCTGTATCCACAGGATCTGAGAGCAGCAACTGCTAGCAGACACGTACTCCGCTTCACATGTAGATAGCACCACAGACGTTTGTTTCTTACACTGCCAGGTAACCAAGCGAGATCCAAAAAACTAGCATCCTGCAGTTGTTGATTTTGCATTGACTTTGCAGAATCCGAAATCCGATTCGGAATACCCTTTGAGCGTAAAGTCGCTTGTTCTAGGATACCACAACCCCAAGAAGGAGTTCCTTTCAGGTAGCGTAATATCCTCTTGATAATAATCATGTGCGAAGCTCTCGGGTTAGATTGATATCTTGCTGCGAGGCACGTTGGGTACATGATATCAGGACGTGAAGCAGTTAAGTACATCAAAGAACCTATCATGGAACGATAAAACATCTCATCAGCCCTGTCTCCCGTGAGATCTGGGTGAATCCCATGATTTGTTGCAAGAGGAGTAGCAGCTGAAGTAGAACTTGACATTCCAAATTTCTCTAGAATATCATGCACGTACTTCGTCTGGTGAATGAAGATTCCCTCAGGTAGTTGTTTAACTTGTAGTCCCAAAAAGAATTTCATTTCCCCCATTGATGACATTTCGAATTTTTGCTTCATCACTGATTCAAAGTCTTTGCACAGACTCTCATTTGTTGACCCAAAAATTATATCATCCACATAAATCTGTACTATCAGAAGATGTATGTCGACCTCTTTAGTGAAGAGAGTGGCATCCACGTTTCCACGAATAAAACCGTTGGCTAGTAGATGTTGTGACAAAGTCTCATACCAGGCTCTTGGGGCCTGATGTAAACCATACAGCGCTTTGTCCAATAAGTAAACCTTGTTTTTGTGGATTGGATCGGTAAAGCCCGGCGGCTGTCCGACATAAACCTCCTCTTTAACCTTCCCATAAAGAAAAGCCGATTTTACATCTAGCTGATATACTTTGAAGTTCTTCCAAGATGCAAATGCCAGGAAAATTCTGATTGCTTCTAGTCGTGCCACAGGAGCATAGACTTCTGTAAAATCAATCCCCTCCTGTTGACTAAAGCCCTGAACAACGAGTCGAGCCTTGTTTCGTACAACAACTCCTCTGTCGTCTCTCTTACATTTAAATACCCATTTTGTATTGATTTTCCTGTGACCATCCGGCAAATCCACTAGCTTCCACACTCCCAACTTTTCAAACTGACTTAACTCTTCTTGCATCGCATGACCCAAGAGTCTTCAGTAAGCGCCTCTTTGTAAGTTCTTGGTTCAATCTGCGAAATAAAACAACTCAATGAAAATTCAGTTTGTAAAGGTGCTACTGTAGAGTAAAAACATGTAAGCCCTTGGTCAATTTGACGTCTCGTGCGAACGCCCGATTGCAACTCTCCAATGATCAACTCCATTAGATGGTATGAAAGAGTTCGCGGCATTACTTAGTTTGAAACATCCACATCGCCCTCCAGATTAGTAACATTTTGATCTGCACCTTGTTCACTAATTTGGTTTGTTTGACTTGAGAACTGAATCTGCTCCCCATCAGAATCTGAATCACCATCATCAAATACTGGCATGTTCTCAGCTTCTTGATCATCATTCTCTGTCGACTTATTACCAGGAGCAACTTCATCATCATGTTCACCAGCATTGCTAGGACCTGCTTCATTATCATTTGAAGTTTCCCGTGGTCTTCTAGAATACTCAGCTGGGAACCTTTGCTACGACTCGTATTCACGCAAAATATCCAACTTATCAAAGAAATCTTCTTCTTCCTCTGATTCTTCCCTCATGTCAAACGAATCCCATAACTTGTCATAATGATAACACCATGAATCTCCTGGATTCTACGGCGGCATAGTATAACCTTCACATTCAACATTTGTAGCTTCAATAATCCGCTTCTCACTTGGAACGAAGACACGTCGCATAGGGCTTGCATATCCAATAAATATACCCTCAATGCTCTTCGGACCAAACTTTCCATGAGGCTTTGTAACAGTACAGGGTGACCCGAACGGTTCTAGATACTTCAAATTAGGTTTGCGGTTATTGATTAGCTCAAAACATGTTTTGTTGAACTTTTTGACAGTGAGAACTCTGTTGAGCGTATAGCATGCGGCGGAAACAGCTTCAGCCCAAAAATTTATCGGTAACTTTGAATCTGCTAGCATTGTTCTAGCTGTCTCGATTAGTGTCCGGTTTTTGCGTTCTGCGACTCCATTCTGCTGCGGAGTATACGGAGCACTAAACTCATGCAATATACCTCTTTCATCACAAAATTTTTCCATCTTACTGTTCTTGAACTCAGTACCATTATCACTTCGAATTCTTTTGATACGCCTTTGGTACAAATTCTCAATCTTCTAGAACAACGCCATCAAACTGTCAAACGTTTCATCTTTCGTCTTCAAGAAAGAAACCCACGAAAATCTGGAATAATCATCAGTAACGACCAAATAGTAGTAGTCTCCTGTAATACTTTTGACATTCACAGGACCGAATAAATCCATATGAAGTCTTTCCAGAGGTCTCGAAACTGAATTGACTTACTTTGTAGGGTGTGACTTTTTCTTCTGCTTCCTAGATGAAAACCTTTGACGTGAACTACTGTAACCAAATCATTGTGCACCAAGTGATTCATTTTCCTTAGATGTATATGCCCCATCTTGCGGTGCCACAATCTCGATTCTTTCTCAGTTGCTCTGGACACAAAACAATGAGCTTGACCCATGGTTGTAGTAGCTACGCTCATATCCAACACGTACAGATCATTAACTCTTGGTGCCCTTATGATAATCCATTCCTCAGGGATTACAAATCCTGGCTTCAAGATCAAACATTCTTTGTCAGTGAAGTGAGTGGTATACATCCTGTCACAAATCTGCGAGATACTCAGCAGATTGTTCTCCAGCTCAGCAATGTAGTTAACTCTTACAAACGTCACAATCCCATTGGATAACGTTCCTTCACCAATAATCCTACCACCTTGATTACCCGCGAATCCTACATAACCTCCATTGATATTTCTCACATCATACAACAATGCAGTTTTCCCTGTCATATGTCGAGAGGCTCCACTATCCATGATCCATCTCGAAACGAGTTTTGGAAGATCCTGCACACAAACAAATTGATTTAAAAACTTCAATAAGGATACCGATTCATGCTTCGCGATCAAGGAAGCTCCAGCAATTCAAACTGCTTAGTCAAACATTGTGTCCACCCAAGCCTCATCAGTCTTGGGTGTAACCTTGGTACTTTTGACTCTTGCAATTTGAATTTTACAGTTCTCAGCCTTAAGAGGTGGAACATTTGCATCATACTCAATCGGAATTGAGTCCTCAACCTTTTTCTCCTCATAAGTTGAAATTTTTGTCTCTGTTTTAGGTTTCCAAACTTGTTGAGATAATGCTACCCGTTTGTAAAACTTGTCATTTTTAGTTACCACTTTCTTTTCGGGTTCATTTTTTACTTTGGTGTTGTCATTTTTCAAAACCTTTTTCTCAACAACCAATGGAGCTTTGCCCTTAGCATCAACTTTCCTTTTCTGAATCTTCACAACTTCAGTCTTAGACTTCAAGTTGGTACAATTGCGAGCAATATGTCCAACCTGATTGCATCTGAAGCATGTTCGGGTGTCAGCTACCCGACTTGTGCCGTCAGACTGAGACTGTGAAGCTTTCTTCTCAAAAAATTCTTCATTTGATTTCGAAAAAAATCTTTGCTTCTTCATCAGATAATGAACTTGAACTGTTCACAAACACCTTCTTTTCAACAAATTTCTTGTTTTGAACATTTCTTTTTTGATAACCCTTACCACCCTGATAACCACCCGACCAGTTGTTTCGATTGTTATTAAGAAAACGTGGTGGAATAACATGTTTCTTATAGTAAGCTTTATCTTTTTCAAAATTCATTTGTCTCTTTGTTTGACTCAAACTGTTCACTTCTGACAACTCAACTTCAACCAACTTGTAAACATTTGTTAACTTTTTCATATTAACATTCTCAATGGGAAACTCAGAATCCAAAAACAACTTATCTGAACCCAACATCTTGTACATGACAAGATTTGGTTCTTCATGTAAGTTGTTCTTGGAATTTTTTTTTCGGAATGTATTTGTCCAAGAAACATCCATCATCTTCAGCTGAATCAGACATCAAAACGCTTTCAGCTGTGCTTTTGACAATTTCTGTCTGAACACTATCATCAGATGATGAAGAAGAAAATGTAACATCAATTGAATCAGGAAGTTTCACTTCATTTTCTTCTTCAATTTCAACCAACCCAGATTGTTTTTTCGAATAATTGTCAAGAACAGGTGGTGGAACTTGATGAAAACCCACCCTGGTTCCATCAGAGTAAACATCTTTGCCGGCTTTGTTTTTGCCGATGGGTTTGGGAACCATGTGTTGCAAAACAAAGCTTGCGGAGTTGTAACTCTTAAGCTTCAACTGGATTCGCTCATTTTCAATTTCAGCTTCTTGAACTTTAAGCTTTAATTTTGCGATTTCATCCAGCTGTTGGTTGATTGATTCCTCTTTTAACCGAAGCACTGTTTTTAGTTGAACATTTTCTTTATAAGTTTTTCCATTTCTGTCATCATTATTTTTCATTGTGCTTTTAAGTTTCTCAAACTTTTCAGTGATCTGACGGTTTTCAAGAACTAACCTTTCATTTTCTTGCCTAATCTTTTCATGGTCAATTTTATCATTTTCAATTTTGTTAGTTAATTCTTTTAACCGTTCAGTTGAAGCTTTAACCCTTTTATCACGATCAAGGATTTGATTCTCAACGCTTCTGATTCTCGCAGTCAAATCCTCAACTTTCTTACTGTTGCGATAAGTGACTGTGTTACAAACTTTGCATTCCTTGATGCAATTTTTGCAAACAACATCACTATTGACTTTTTTACCTGACTCAGTCGTTGACATGTTTGAACTGACCTGGCCTTTAGACTCAGAGACGGATTTAGAATCTACCTCAGGCGCCTTAGCTGCCAGCACCTTATCAGCATTCAACTCCTGCATCGTGTCAATGATCCCAGTGTCAATCTTCTTTGACTTCTCTTCTTATATCTCTTTCTTCTCTTTCTCCTTCTCTTCTTTTTCTTTCTCATCTCCACTTCCCCATCATTTTTTCTCTGCCAATACTCATCTTCGTCTTTAAACTCTTTGATTATAGTTTCCACATCAAGAGTTTTATGGTCAACAGCGATGTTTCCATATGGATCAAGATAACATTCCCTATCTGGATCCCATCTCTTAGCTCTTACTGCTTCATTGAAAATACCAGCTAATCTGACCAATCTGTTTGAAGCCAACGACCTTCTGTAAATGTACTTTTGTTCTTCGGTTCTATTGTCTTTCCAAGAAATAGGTTCTGTCTTTGCCATGAATGCATATCGAACCGCATGCTCCTCAGGTAACAACTCACTCCAGTCGTAGCCTTCATCGTTGTGAATTACTACAAGAGCTCTAGACTTCTCTTTGTTCTCCTCCAGCTGCTTCAATCTTGGCGGCTCTGATTTATTCTGATGATAAATCGCCTTCTTGTAGTAATCTTCTCTGAACGGGTTCTCAGATTCATCAGCATACGCGTTTCTGCATTCACGCTTAAAGTGACCTTTCTGTTTGCATTTAAAGCACGTCACTTTACTCTTGTCAAAGCCTAATTTGGTAGAAGGTCCACCAATTGACTTCCTCCCTATGATCTCCATGAAATGCTGTGCTCGACGAACTGCACTGGCCATACACCATCTTATGTCGATCAGTTCCATCTCCTCAGGATCTATCTGATCATAATCTTCTTTCGTCAAGTTGGTGTTGCCAATCTTCCCTGCTACAAGACCTTCATAAGATTCTAACACCGACGCCAAGAAAAACATCTGTTGTTTAGCAGACTCCTCGCTGAAATTCTGAGCATTCTTTAAGTCTATAGCGATGTTGCATTGAAATAAGTACTTTGCATCAGACTGGTTTGAATTTGACGAAGATCCACTGTGATAACCACTATGATATCCACTGCTTTGACTTTCTTTGTTTGGTGTGGAGACATTCTCAGCAGAAAACGTAGTCTTGGGAGATGTGTTCTTTGGCATCATACTCTTTGGATAATACAAATCAAAGTTTTGCTGGTAAGATGTGTGATTGACTTTGTATGTCTTCTTCAATTCCAACTCTTGACTCTCGAGTTTTTCAATCAGCAAATCTACAGTCAACACTTCTGGCGCCTTGATAGTATTTTTCAGCATCAGCGCATAATATTGCCAATCCATCTTGTCTGGTAACGAGTCGAACAATTTGTCAACTAGCTCATCTTCAGAATAAGTAATTCCATGTCTAGCTAGTTCCAGCTTCAGATGTCCGAACCTCTCAATCATTTTACAAACAGATTCATTCTTTAAGCACCCAAACAAATCAAACTCTTTTCTAAGTAGTTTCTTTTTGTTTTTCACAATTTCTGTACATCCTAAACATTTGGTTTTCAACTTATCCCAGAGATCTTTAGCAGTAGAGTACTCGATCAAAGATATTATATCTTCTCGAATGGATTGAAACAACAGCGCAACACACTTCTGCTCAGCAACAAACGATTCTATCTCCTCAGGTGAAGTTAAACTTTCCCCACTTTTGCCTCCATCTTGGTATCCATTTTTTAGATTCTTCCAGCTGGGAAAGGCAAAAGCTTTCAACCAATCTTCGAACTTCTTGGCCCACCGGCTATATTCCTCGATAGCCATCAACTTTGGTGGTTTGTTGTAAGTTCCGAAAGCACTTTCAACTTCCAAAGCATCCGATAGCTTTTTCTTTGTATTCGGAGGTGTCACACCCCCAAAATCCACCCGCGGAGTACCACCGCTTGGGAGCGTGACTTGACCAGGATCAAGCCATCAATCATATCAAACATAGCATTTAATAATAAAAGTAATCAATGTAAATCACCATGACATGAATTGATGTTCCAAAACCAAACATCGTTTATATAGCGGAAGCATAGTAATGTAAACTCAAAGTAGTTATAAGTTCAGAATAAGATCATGATCCGTATCCCACAACGACCCGCTCCTCCATGTGCAAGCTCCCAGTACCTAAGGTCCTGCAAGGCATGCAGCAAATAATCAACAAACTAGTTGAGCGAGTTCACAGAAAGTAAGTTCATAACATAGTGCATAAGAATAGCTAGTGGGGGCTTCCCATACTAGGGTGTACTAAAGGTGGGGGCTTCCCTTGTTTATCCTGGCTAATGAGGGCTTCTCATTAACGGTACTTACTAGACTAACCTCCGACCATGTGTTCTTCTTTACCGAGAACAGGAAAACGTGCAGGGTCACGTAGGCTTTACGTGACGTGCCCTTCCTCGAGGACAGTGGTACGCGTGGTGGCTACGTAGGCTTTACGCAGCGTGGCCTTCCGACCTGGAAGCCAGTAGATGGTATTGGGTTACGTAGGCTTTACGTAACGTGTCCTCCCGACCCGGGAGACATATGGCAAATATACTGGGTTACGTAGGCTTTACATAACGTGTCCTGACTAACCTGAGGACGATGGTCTATAGTCTGGTATATGCGTAAGTACGAATAATCATTTCCATATTCAACATATCCAACCCAATCCCCAACCCGGGAATCCCATGCCTTGGCTGTGCGAACTCACCTTGGGGTTGCTCGGCAGACACACTAAGGGAGCAGGTAGCAGTAGTTGTTCAATCACGTCCTAACACGTTTATCATACAAGTCAGGTTCGATTCACGTTGAGCACGTATGGTTACACAGAGTTAACAAGCAAGCACACAAAACATGGCCCAAACAAAACCAATTAAATCATGCGAGTGTCCGTTCGTGCGGTTGGCAACTGGTCCGGGTGGCATTTCGTGCGGACAGTCAGTTCGTCCGGATTGGACTATCCGTGCGGGTGTCAATCCGCCCGATTCAACATTTCGTCCGGATGGACCGTTCGTGCGAGTGGCAATCCATGCGGACTGTCAGCTCGTGCGGATGACATTGTGTAGTCCGTGCGGGTGACAGTTCGGTTCGTGCGGATGACTGGTGCGGACAGTCCGTACTATTCGGTCCAAATTTCAGCCTGTACGATCGGATGTGTGTGTGGGTATCTTGTGCGAACAGGTTACTTGGTGCGATCGATTCAATAATCCGGATATCAGGCAAGTTGGTTACGATTAGATCATGTTTTCCAATTTTACCTCAATCAAATAACATAATTTCCAACAAATCAGCTAACACCAACAAGATCAACCAGCATAATTCACACGTTTTTATCAAGAACCCTAATACGATCATTATGAACAATAATAACACTTATTCATATTATAATCCGATTTCATGAACATTAAAAATTCGAATTGCATAACATCACAGCCAATCAACAAGACATTATCATTAAACATCATCAACAACAAATCCGATTATATAACCTGTCCGGCCGATTAACAAGCATGTCCGGCCGATCGAACAAAGCCCAATCAAACATGCAATTATCTAATCATATATCTAATCAACAATTTATCAGACATCGATTCCTATCCATCAAACATATCCGGTCGATCAGTTCTAACATGTTCGACCGATTCAACAACACATTCGGCCGATTAACACACCAATTTGTAACGTTGGACATGTAATCATTTAATCAAGTAAAGCAATTCAAATAAAACACTAACCGATCGGTCGAGGGTATTCCAAATCGGAATCGATTTCCGGTTGCTTGTGCCGTCCGGTTATGCGTGAGAAAGAGAGAGAGATGTTTTTGCTAGGGTTTTGTGTGTGTTGTGAGTTTTGGTAACAAATGAGAACAAGCAAGTCCCTAAAGTGTTTAATCTGGTGCGCATAAGGGAGTGGGCCGGCCCATCCGCTTGGGCTGCCCTTGGGCCGTGTCCAAATGTAAAGCCCAAGTGGGCTTTGTGCGTTCGGTTTCAATATTCTACACATTATATACACAATACCCGCAGCACGTAATAACATAGCATTCAATTAAATCGTAGCTCGTAATCATAACACGTTCACATACGTTACACAAAGTAGGTCTAAAGCCCGAGTTGTCACATTATCCCCAACTAATTGGAAATTTCGTCCCGAAATTCGTGTTGCTTGAAGAAGTATCGTCTCCAGAATTTCCAGCAAACGCATACATATCGCTAAACGGGTTCATGAAAAGATCATCCATCTTGAAAGTACCTGAAAAATCAGCAAACACTTAGAAAATTTTCAAAGTTTTGAAAAACAGTGATTTCGAGCGAAATCAGCTTTTTGAACGAAATCCACTTATGAGCGAAATCAGAAACTTATGTCCCTTAGAGCGAAATCAAAACTTCTCTTCGAGCGAAATCTGGTTTAGCTCCAAATGACCTTGTGAATTTTGAGCGAAATTAGCCTTTTTGAGCGAAATTAGCGATTGTCTTTACGAGCGAAATCAGGTTTTTAGGCAATTTTTACCAATTTTAATCCGAATTTTAACCTGATTCTTTCTAGGGTTTGTTAATACTGTGTTTTATACAATATACTCGAAATTCAGGCCATTTCAGCCGCTGGAACTAGTTCAAATCAGAAAAGTATGAGAAGAAGAGAGTAGAAATGAGAAAATCTGGTAGAATCAAGCTGCTATGGTATGAACTCCTCGTCCTGAGCTCTGATACCACTTGTTGGACTGTGTACGACCCTAAATAGTCAGTTTAGGCAGTTCATCTTCGTGTACAGAGGCGGAATCAATGTAAACAAAGTCACAACAGCTTTTCCTTTCAATTTCCTTCTCTATTAATGCTTTCTGAGTAAATTTTTGACAGCGTTTCGACACCTAGCACATGACTTAATTTCGCTCCAAAAGTTACAAATGAAATCACACATAGGGTATATATAGTGCAGCTGATTTCGCTCCAAACAGCAGGAGCGACACCCCATGAGATCAATACGAGCGAAATCACCAAGTTAACCTTGGAGCGAAACCCCTACATTACATCAGGAACGAAATCACCATTAAACCTGATTTCGCTTCAAATGACACAAGTGTCATTTGGAGCGAAATTACACTATAACACCTAATCCTAGATTTCCGTGCTCCAATCTAACCTATCTAGACCTAAGACTCGATAAAGACGCAGTTAACAGACATTCAGTGCACCAACACAACTAATATAATCATTTATATTAATTAAACATTGATTACTATTTACATTAAAAAAGCTTGCCGTTCAAAATTTTTTTTTAAAAAAAACTTTATTAAAATGACTTGATCAACATTTAACACTGACTTGAAAGAAAATACCAAATCAATTGAGATAATGATTTAATATAAGATTATCGATAAGTGATCAGATCTCTAAAGTGTATTAAGCTACTAATTCATTATGGTACCTTGGATACGTAGGAAATACATAACTTAAAAATTATAAATAAATTTATTATAACGCTTAATCGTTTTAAGGCAAATGTCTGAATCATTAAGTGTTGAACCAGTAAGAATTTTGAACCATTATCCATTGTGATCCATTAAGGCCTAATATGGTCCATTAACACATATATGATCTAGTATTGTTCATCATTATCCATTAAAGCCCAATTTTCTCCATTAAGACATGTATGATCTATTATCGTTCATTGTGGTCCATTAAGATATGTATGATCTGACATTGTCCATTGTGATCCATTAAGGCCCAATATGTTCCATTAAAATATTTTGATCTACGATTGTTTATTGTGATCCATTAAGGCCTAACATGGTCCATTTACACGCGTATGATCTACTATTGTCCATTGTGATCCATTAAGGTCCAATATTATCCATTAAAACATGTATGATCTACTATTGTTCATCGCGATTCATTTAGGCCCAATATAGTCCACTAAGACATGTATGATCCACAATTGGTCATTGTGATCCATTTTGGCCCAATATGGCCCATATACAATCTACTATTGTTCATCGTGATCCATTAAGGCCCAATATGGTCCATTAACACACATATGATCCACTACTTGTCATTGTGATCCATTAAGGCCCAATATGGTCCATTAACACATGTATGGTGTACTACAATTCATCGAGATCTATTAAGACATGTATGATCTAGTGTTGTCCACTATGATCCATTAAGGCCCAATCTAGTTCATTAGAAATACATAATTCACTATTCTCCATATCCATTAAGGCCTAATATGGTACATCGTTCATCAGAAATATATGATTCACTATTGTCCATATCCATTAAGGCCTAATATGGTATATCAACACCTATATGATTAGGGATACGCTCGGTACCTGTACCGAAAATGTTCGACACGGTACAGGTACCGAGATGTTACGAGTATTTGAAAGTAAATTTCTGTAAAATACCGGTACCGTATCAAACTAAAACTACTCGTACTGAAAACACCAAAAAGTGGGTACTGAATCGGTACAGAAAACAATTTTGTACGGGAAATTCGGTACGCGTACTAATATGCATATTAACGTATTATTTAGAAGAAAATGAGTAATAAAAAAGTTGGTTTAAAATATATAATATTTAATAATAGTTTGAAGTTTTAAATATGTAGTAAGATTTTTTGTTTTTTAATACTAAATAATTTAATTTTTTAAATGAGAATATTATTTGAGAGGAAAGTTTTAGTATGAGATATTTTGGGGGGAAATTTTAGTATCAAATATTTTGGGGAATTTTTAGGATGAAATATTTTAGGGGGGAAGTTTAAATTTTAGGATGAAATATTTTGGAGGGAATTTTTAAAGATGTAGTAAGTTTAACATTTGGTCACACTTTTTTTCCGTGACATTTGATATCATTTCGTCACACATAATAAACAAAGTGATTATGGTGTGTCGAATATCTATGTAAAGCCACATGAAATTTTGTAATTTTAAGTGTGACTATTGTCTATCTTTGGTCATACAAAATAATATATGTGGTCATTTGTATGAGCTTTTAATAACATTTTCAAACATGTACTGTGGCCGTAGATCATATTTGGCTACAGTTTTCTAGTGTGACTGTTTTTTCTTAACGTGTGGCTAAAGGTCTCGAATATATCTGTTTTTAGTCACATGAAACAAATATTGTGGCTGTAGATCATATTTGGCCACACATTGCTAGTGTGGCTAATAAAAGTCATTGTTTCTTTCTTAAAGTGTGGCTAAATGTTTTGAATACATGTGTTATTGGTCACATGAAAACAAATATTGTGGTCGTAGATCACATTTGGCCACATTTTGCTAGTGTGGCTAATAATTGTCACAATTATTTTCTTAAAGTGTGGCTAAAAGTGTCAAATATATGTGGCTATAGATCACCTTTGCCCACACATTTCAAGTTGTGGCTAATATATGTCACATAATTTTCTAAAAGTGTGGCTAAATGTTCTGAACTGGTATGCAATTGTCACATTAATAATATGATGTGTGGCTAAAAGTGTTTTAAGATGTTTTGAATGATCTTTAGCCACACAAATTTTCAAATGTGTGACTGGACGGTTTTGCCAAAAGTGTGGCCGTAGCCTACTTTTGACGTAGTGTGGAAGGAATGACCGAATTCGATATTCAGAATTTAGATGAACCTTTAACTCATTAGGGGATTGTCGCCACAGTCGCAAGGCTTGAATGTAGGCGTTAGAACAATACCGCATAGATGTTTGTATCAGTAAAGCATGCATTTATTTTACAAAACATAAGTTTTGATTTATCCAAATACATTGTTTCGTGCATATGGTTTGAATAGATACTTTTATTTATTTTACCATACATGACATTTGGTTATACATGAACATTTTTACATTGGTGGTTTGTTTGGTAAATGATTTAAATAACGAGGCGTGTGTAAAATGATAAAAGCATGGGGGATACGCCGCTGGTACTTCCTATATATAAGTGCTTTTATGATATTACATATCGTAGCGTTATTGTAAATCATTTCACGTTAGACATATTACATTTTACACAAATATTATATCTTCATGAAACATTGTTTAACAAACAACATATTTTATACAAACTCATTTTACCTTGTTATTTATTTATCTATACATCTTTCATTTATATCATCTGATTTCTTATCAGTTTTTGTATGATTTATAAAAGAAAACATTTTTATAAGTTCATGACTACTTTTGTTAAACATTTTCTTTAAACTTACAAGTCATGAATCCATTTTTAATAAAACCTATGTATCCCACAGACATTTTTATGCTGACGTACCTATTTTCACATGTGTTTCAGGTTCTATTGTTAGATGATTATGTTGCAAACATAGGATTGGACGAGGGCCTTAGTGACAATAAAAGATGCAAGACTAGTTAATTATGTTATGTTTCTTTGTTTTAAAGATGATGTAAACCCTTGAAATTTAATAAAACGAAAATTCAATTTCCATGTGTTATGAAACAATGATTCTGTTACGACACTTCCTGACGATTCCGCCGTGGTTTGTTGTTTTACGCGATCGGGGTGTGATAAGTGGCATTATGCAATTCTTCCATGAAATCCAGTCGCTGCTTTGTCATGATGTTCTCTAGCCATTTGACTTCCTACTCTCCGCTGTCGTATGTAACCGTCACCATGTCTGTTTCATCATCAAAACGCCATGATGTCATGACAGGGTTTGGCTTCACATTTCCTTTGATTGGTCCAAATTTGTTGGTTAATGCTTTCATAAGCATATGCGTTTCATGGCATTCGTTGTCTAGAGCGATGCCAATTGTGACATCTGTGCTTGTAATCATTGTAAACAATTCAAGTTACCAATGACATAAAGTTATTTGATCTCAATGTTTGTTTGTTTATGTTTGATATTTTTCATGTTTTGACTTTTATTCAATTTCAAACTCTATATCGCTTTCTGGAGAGTTATACGCAAACTGGTGCGTAAACGTAATCAGTTTAACGCGACAAATACTCCGGAACATCGACATATACTAAACATACCTTAAATAACCCTTACATAACTTAGAAATAAGTTTTGAAGGCTTTGGTATGGCGAAATCAAGCTTATTCGCTTACAGGGACTAAATTCGACAAACTGCGAAAGTATGCCAATTTGAACTGTAACGAACATTCCTTCCTAATAAGTAGGAATGAAGGTCATTATGGTCCTTATAAATAGGAGTGAAAATGACATGTGGCACTCCTTTTGTTTTTTAAAAATACAACAAAAATAATCTAGTACAAAAAATACTAGCACAAAAAAATCTAGTACAAAAAAATATAGCATAAAAAATGTAGTACAAAAAAATATAGCACAAAAAAAATCTAGTACAAAAAAATTTAGCACGAAAAAATTCAGCGAAAAAATATAGTACAAAAAAAATCTAACACAAAAAATTGAGAAAAAAAATTCAAGACAAAAAATTTCAACACAAAAAATTTAGCACAAAAATATAGTACAAAAATCCAGCCAAAAAAATGTTATACAACATAGAAATACAACACATTTTAGTGGGTTTTCTTAGTCTTCATATTTTATATAGCAATATGGCACTCAAATTAAAGATAAAATGACGCTCGATTTTACAGTGAAATTTTTATGAAAAAATAATGTCGTATAAAAAAGTTATGAACGTTTAAAAAATGGGGGTGAAATATGCATGTGCCTTGCATGTGGAGAGAGAAAGTCTATAAATAGAATTTTCCCAAGATACCCTTTCACTCCTCCTTTCTCCTACACTTTCATCTTAACCACTGATTTGAAAAATGAGTGGTTAAGATTCCTTCTCATCTTACTTTGGCAAAATAAACTTTTTATTTGATCGTACCCTTATATATATATATATATGTATATATATATATATATATATATATATATATATATATATATATAGGGATGGTTCAAATGAAAACCACTTTTATTGTGAAAACTCGAAAACTAACTAAAAAAGCCTAAAAAAACCTAAACAACATACAATTTTTTTTTTTTACAATTTTTTTTAGAAAAATTGCTACTTTTTATATATGGAAAAAAATTTAAAAAAAAAAAAATTTTTTTTGGTTGTACTGCACATGTGCACTAATACGGAAAGCCTAAACCACTTAACCCAACCCCCCCCCCCAAAAAAAAAAAAAAAAACCTAAATTCACCCTCCCACCAAGAGCCTAACCCCCCCCCCCCCAAAAACCTAAACCCCCCCCACCCCCCACCCTCCCGAAAACCTAAAACTAAACCCTAAACATAAACCTGAAAAAAACCTAACCCCCCCCACCCCCACCCCCCAAAAACCTAAACCCCCCCTCCCACACCGAAAAACCTAATCCTAATCCAAAACCTCCAAAAAAACTAACCCTAAAAGCTAAACTAGACTCAAAAAACTAATTTTAAGCATGTAATGCACATTGTAGTACATGTTATATTGCACATGTGCACTACTATAATAATAGTATTGAAAACAAGACGACACCATAAATCTTTTTTTATGTCATAAAAAATTTGCTCGAATATACTTGAATGAAAGATAAGAAAATTTGTGATCTTATGGTGCCATTTTTGTTTTAAAATGATAACATATGGAGAAATGGGAAATGTTTGAAAAGTTATATATTTTTTGTTCCAATTTTACCCCTCCTTCATTAAAAGTCTTTCCCCCTCCTTTTTAGTGGGTTTTAGTTAGTTTTCTATTTTTCATAATAACTAGTGGTTTTCATTTGAACCTTTCCCTATACATATATATATATATATATATATATATATATATATATACACACACATATAGGGTAAGGTTCATGCGAGAACCACCCTTATTGCGAGAACCGCGAGAACCAATGTGAACACAAAATAAAATCTAAAAAAAATCAAAAAAGCACTCAAAAAATTTTTTTTATTTTTTTTAATATTTTTTAACAAAAAATCGCTATATTTCGTTCCATAAAAAAAAAAAAAAAAAACTTTTTTTTTTCGAATAACAGTTATCCATGCACATGTGCATATGTATCATTACTTCAACAAATTCGGTAATACATTATCAGGAATAGACAATTGCACTTTAATTTACAATACCATTAGTAATACACTACTTTTTACATTACCAATATTCAAAATGCACATGTGCATAATTAGGTATAACCATGATATAACGTGTTTTGGTACAAAAAGTTTGTGATTTTGAATGGAGAAGTAGACCCATATACATGTTTTTTGGTTAGTTATATCTAGTGGTTGATGGTTTGGTTATAGTTGTCAATTTTTTATGTAATATGTTGATTGGATGGTATAAATGGTGTTTACATACATGTAATAAAGTGAAAATATTGTTAATGGTATTGTATTATGGATGGTAGGAGGTAATGGTATTGTATTATGGATGGTAGGAGGTAATGGTAGTGTATTATGGATGGTATGATAGATGAAAGGGAAAGTGTATTCAAAGTGGTGTACCAAAACACCTTATTTCATGTTGATACATATAATGCACATGTGCATTTCTAATATTGGTAATGTAAAAAGTAGTGTATTACATACTGTAGTGTAAATGAAAGTGCAATTGTCTAATATATGTAACGAATTACGGAATTTGTCAAAGAAATGACAGAAATGCACATGTGCATGCTTGTATATTATGGATGGAATGATAGATGAAAGAGAAAGTAGTGTACCAAAACACCTTATTTCCTGTTGATACATATATATGCACATGTGCATTTCTAACATTGGTAATGTAAAAGATAGTGTATTACACGTAGTAGTGTAAATGAAAGTGCAATTGACTATTATTTGTAATGAATTACGGAATTTGACAAAGAAACGACACATATGCACATGTGCATGGATAACTGTTACTCGAATTTTTTTTTTTTTTTGAAAATTTTTTTTTATTTTTTTTATTAACAAAATATAGCGATTTTTTCAAAAAAAAATAGTAAAAAAATAAAAAAAAATTTTTTGGGTGTTTTTTAGATTTTTTTAGGAATTACTGTTTGTGTTCACACTGGTTCTCGCGGTTCTCGCAATAAGGGGTGGTTCCTAACGGATCTTTGTCCTACACATATATATATATATATATATACATATACATATATATATATATACATATATATATATATATAGGCCGGTTATCATACAAATACCCTTATCGTAATGCTACAATCTCAGCCGTCCGATCATCTTCCCGCATTGAATTCGCATGTTGTTTTTTCGTAACAATTTCGCATGTTGGTTTTTTAATATGCGATTTCATCAAAATGACCACATGCGAAATTGTTACAAAAAAACAACATGCTATTTCATCGAAAATTATCACATGCGAAATTGTTATAAAAAAACAAAATGCTATTTCATCAAAATTATCACATGCGAAATTGGTACAAAAAAACAACATGCGAATTCATCAAAAATTATCACATGCGAAATTGTTATAAAAAAAACAACATGTGATTTTAAAATACGGGAAGATGATCTGATGGCTGAGATTGAAGCGTACGTAATGTACGATAAGAAATATTGTACAGTACTCTTTACATATGTATATATATATATATATATATATATATATATATATATATATATATATATATATATATATACTACTTTAATAAACATATGTGAAGGACAAGATGGTAATTGAACAAGGTGTTGAAAAAACACTTAATGCACAATGTACAACTGTTAAGGCACAAGAAAACACAAACCCTTTTACCCTTTACAAGGGTATACATCTGCCGTCCAAATGTTTAACTTTCTCACACGGATCAACATCGGATCAAGATCGGGACCGTCCATTTGACTTCACACGGATCACCATATGCTTTCTCTCTCAATGCTCACACATCTCACAAAACAACATCAGATCTTCTTCTCTCTCTCTTCTCTCTCTCTTCTCGGCGATCTAGGGTTTCATGAGATCTATCACCAGATCCGTTTGAATCTATCACCAGATACGTTTGATGAGCAGATCTAGGGTTTCATGAGATCTATCACAAGCTTTATCTGGCAAGGGATCCACAGATTTGAACAAGGGATCCGTTTGATGTTCTGATGTTGTTGCAATGAGTGTTATATATCTTACCATGTTCTTTTGTGATTCTTACTTTTCTGGTGAAGCGGTTGACGGATGTTCGAACGACGAAATCTGAGGTTTACGAAGGATTTTCGCATGTGTTTTGTGATGAATCGACTCAGGTTAGGTTCTAAATGTTGATTTATCTTTAATCTTGATGTGGATTTGTTAGTAGATGCGATTATTTCAAATTAGGTTGAAAGTTTTGTGATATTTGAATTTGTATTTTTGGTGATGATAGTTAGGTTAATTTCAGATATGACATAGTGAAAGGATAAATTGTTTTTGTAGTTTTGATTTTACTTTATTCTGTTATATTTTGATCTTTTCCTTCATTTTTGGGACTGATAAGTGTCATGGTTTTGTGAAAATCTGAGGTTTACGAAGGATTTTCGCATGTGTTTTGTGATGAATCGACTCAGGTTAGGTTCTAAATGTTGATTTATCTTTAATCTTGATGTGGATTTGTTAGTAGATGCGGTTATTTCCTACATCCGATGTTTTAGTTAGGATTTACCTTTTTAATTTTTTTTATGTTTACTTGTTTGTTTATATGTCGCATGCAGATTACTAAGACAAAGGTGTTTCTAAGGGCCGGACAGATGGCAGAGTTTGATGGTTGTCGGACTAAGGTCCTAAGTTATACGACCTAGATGGCTTGGATGTTTCCCAAGTGTTCTATGATGCATAAGTTGAGCCTGTGAGGCTATGATGCATAAGCTGAGCCTGTGAGGCTATGATGCATAAGCTGAGCCTGTGATGCTATGATGCATAAGCTGAGCCTGTCGACTCTATGATGCATAAGCTGAGCTTGTGTTCTTAATATGTCTGAACTGAAACTGTTAAGGCTATGATGCATAAGCTGAGCCTGTGAGGTTACATATGTGTTTCTTGTGCTTAAAACACTTGTACATCATGCTTTAAAGGTTGTTTAAGTTTAGTGGAAAATTACTCTTGTACATCATGCTTTAAAGCGGGGTTACATAACACAATAGACTGTGATGATGATTGTATTTTGAGGGTACATAGAAGATCCGAGTAGCATCTTGGCGGGGCAATATCCAGGTTGCATAGTTCTCACTTTGCAACCGTGTGTTGCAGCTATGGCTTTACCCGTAGTTGTGTTCATCTCTCAATTACATGTCTGAGTCTTCCAGTTGTAAAAGTATTATCACAGATTCACAGATCTAAAAGTACATGTCTGAAAGACAGATGTTGATTTATCTTTAATCTTGATGTGGATTTGTTAGTAGATGCGGTTATTTCAAATTAGGTTGAAAGTTTTGTGATATTTGAATTTGTATTTTTGGTGATGATAGTTAGGTTAATTTCAGATATGACACAGTGAAAGGATAAATTGTTTTTGTAGTTTTGATTTTACTTTATTCTGTTATATTTTGATCTTTTCCTTCATTTTTGGGACTGATAAGTGTCATGGTTTTGTGAAAATCTGAGGTTTACGAAGGATTTTCGCATGTGTTTTGTGATGAATCGACTCAGGTTAGGTTCTAAATGTTGATTTATCTTTAATCTTGATGTGGATTTGTTAGTAGATGCGGTTATTTCCTACATCCGATGTTTTAGTTAGGATTTACCTTTTTAATTTTTTTTATGTTTACTTGTTTGTTTATATGTCACATGCAGATTAGTAAGACAAAGGTGTTTCTAAGGGCCGGACAGATGGCAGAGTTTGATGGTTGTCGGACTAAGGTCCTAAGTTATACGACCTAGATGGCTTGGATGTTTCCCAAGTGTTCTATGATGCATAAGCTGAGCCTGTGAGGCAATGATGCATAACCTTAGCCTGTGAGGCTATGATGCATAAGCTGAGCCTGTCGACTCTATGATGCATAAGCTGAGCTTGTGTTCTTAATATGTCTGAACTGAAACTGTTAAGGCTATGATGCATAAGCTGAGCCTGTGAGGTTACATATGTGTTTCTTGTGCTTAAAACACTTGTACATCATGCTTTAAAGGTTGTTTAAGTTTAGTGGAAAATTACTCTTGTACATCATGCTTTAAAGCGGGGTTACATAACACAATAGACTGTGATGATGATTGTATTTTGAGGGTACATAGAAGATCCGAGTAGCATCTTGGCGGGGCAATATCCAGGTTGCATAGTTCTCACTTTGCAACCGTGTGTTGCAGCCATGGCTTTACCCGTAGTTGTGTTCATCTTTCAATTACATGTCTGAGTCTTCCAGTTGTAAAAGTATTATCACAGATTCACAGATCTAAAAGTACATGTCTGAAAGACAGCTTGCTTGCTGCAGTCTCTATAAAGTACTATACGATATATCACTTGGATGTTTCCCAAGTGTTCTATGATGCATAAGCTGAGCCTGTGAGGCTATGATGCATAAGCTGAGCCTGTGAGGCTATGATGCATAATAGACTGTGATGATGATCCAGGACAAGATGGTAATTGAACATCCGTCAAGCTCTTCCTCACTGTGATGATGATCAATAGAGAAGATCTGATGTTGTTTTGTGAGATGTGTGAGCATTGAGAGAGAAAGCAATTGGTGATCCGTGTGAAGTGAAATGGACGGTCCAGATCTAGATCCGTGTGATAAAGTTAAAAAAATGGACGGCAGATGTAGATCCGTGTAAAGGGTAAATGGTTTTGTGTTTTCTTGTGCCTTAACAGTTGTACATTGTGCATTAAGTGTTTTTTCAACACCTTGTTCAATTACCATCTTGTCTTTGATATATGTTTATTAAAGTGATAGGAAGAGCTTGACGGATGTTCGAAGGACGAAATCTGAGGTTTACGAAGGATTTTCGCATGTGTTTTGTGATGAATCGACTCAGGTTAGGTTCTAAATGTTGATTTATCTTTAATCTTGATGTGGATTTGTTAGTAGATGCGGTTATTTCAAATTAGGTTGAAAGTTTTGTGATATTTGAATTTGTATTTTTGGTGATGATAGTTTGGTTAATTTCAGATATGACATAGTGAAAGGATAAATTGTTTTTGTAGTTTTGATTTTACTTTGTTCTGTTATATTTTGATCTTTTCCTTCATTTTTGGGACTGATAAGTGTCATGGTTTTGTGATAATTATGATATTTAGGTCATTTTTGGGGATGATAAGTGTTGTAGTTCAATGAAAATTATGATAGTTAGGTCAATTTTAGATATGGAATAGTGAAAAGATAGATTGTTATGTACTTTTGATTTTAGTTTGTTCTGTGGGATGTTTTGATATACTTTTTCATTTCCCAAGTGTTCTATGATGCATAAGCTGAGCCTGTGAGGCTATGATGCATAAGCTGAGCCTGTGAGGCTATGATGCATAAGCTGAGCCTGTGAGGCTATGATGCATAAGCTGAGCCTGTCGACTCTGTGATGCATAAGCTGAGCTTTGTTCTTAATATGTCTGAACTGAAACTGTTAAGGCTATGATGCATAAGCTGAGCCTGTGAGGTTACATATGTGTTTCTTGTGCTTAAAACACTTGTACATCATGCTTTAAAGGTTGTTTAAGTTTAGTGGAAAATTACTCTTGTACATCATGCTTTAAAGCGGGGTTACATAACACAATAGACTGTGATGATGATTGTATTTTGAGGGTACATAGAAGATCCGAGTAGCATCTTGGCGGGGCAATATCCAGGTTGCATAGTTCTCACTTTGCAACCGTGTGTTGCAGCCATGGCTTTACCCGTAGTTGTGTTCATCTCTCAATTACATGTCTGAGTCTTCCAGTTGAGTGTAGTTGAGAGTTTGTAAAGTGTGAGTAGAGTGTAGATATCTCTGAATTATTTATAGAGACTGAAGCAAGCATGCTGTCTTTCAAGCATGCTGTCTTTCAAACAGTGTATGGAAGAGTGTTGATATATTATAAAGACTGCAGCAAGCAAGCTGTCTTTCACACAAAAGTAAAGTGTTGCTTTTTCCTGTTGATTGTACTTCCCTGCTTTTGGCATCCCTTTTTGTGAGATGTGATGTTGTTTTGTGAGATGTGTGAGCATTGAGAGAGAAAGCATATGGTGATCCATGTGAAGTCAAATGGACGGTTTACGTAACACCCAAGCTATGACAGGTCATCATTCCAACGAGCTATCTTAGCAACCCAGTGTTAAAGGTCTTCCTTTTAAAAGGTCGAAGAACAGTTCAGGCTTGACCATAGATGCGGTCTCACCATCCCATGTCAGATTCAAGAACAGTTCAGGTATGTCACTCGCAACTCGCAAGGAAACCTTTTTTTAGGATCTGAATTTAATTAGTTATACCTTTGGTTAACGACTGTCACGATCACTATTATTATAGAACAAGCTCACTCCGATCTTCTGCCTGCCGGAGAAAGTGTATCTGCTTGGAGAGTCTCGGAATCGGCTTTAGTGACGCTGAACGCTGCTTCATTCGAATCGATGGGGGCTTCATATGCAGAATGTTCCCTCACTTAGTGGTCTCATGCTCACTCAAGCAGAGGTAAAGTAAAGTTTATCATCATTCATCAATTTTCTTTTCTTTTTTTTTAGAATAAAGGTTTTTATATTTGCAACTTGACAAAATGTGATTTATATTAAATTTATTTTAAGTTAATAGTGTACTGGTTATAACTAATATCAAATCTTTACTAATACTTGATTTCTTTTTATGATGGTTGACTTTGCGAGAACTAACGGAGCTTGTGTTCTTAATATGTCTGAACTGAAAGTGTTTGAGGCTATGATGCATAAGCTGAGTCTGTCAGGTTACATATTTGTTTCTTGTGCTTAAAACACGTGTACATCATGCTTTAAAGGTTGTTTAAGTTTAGTGGCAAATTACTCTTGTTGTGTACTCCGGATTTTGTGTTCTTAATCTGTCTGAACTGAAAGTGTTTGAGGCTGTGATGCGAAAGCTGAGCTTGTGTCTGAACTGAAAGTGTTTGAGGCTATGATGCAAAAACTAAGCCTGTGTAATCTATCTGAAATGAAAGTGTTTGAGGCTGTGATGCAAAAACTGAGCCTGTGTAATCTATCCAACAACTCAAGCAAATGTTTTCTTTGCATTTTAGGGGGAACATGGGTGCTTCTCTCCCAGGGCATACAAAACATAGGTTATTGGCGGCAGCTCGCCATATTTAACATATAAAAAAACTTTATATGTTAAATTTGGCGGACTGCCGCCAATAACCTGTGTCTTGTATGCCCTGTGGAGAGATCCACCGATTCGAGGCAAACGACTCACTTATAAAAAGAGTTAAAGCCTGATTTGCCAAATGATATCCTTAAAAGGGACCTGGCAGTTTATGTAACACCCAAGCTATGACAGGTCATCATTCCAACGAGCTATCTTAGAAACCCAGTGTTAAAGGTCTTCCTTTTAAAAGGTCGAAGAACAGTTCAGGCTTGACCATAGATGCGGATTTTGTTGTTCTTAATCTGTCTGAACTGAAAGTGTTTGAGGCTGTGATGCGAAAGCTGAGCTTGTGTTCTTAATCTGTCTGAACTAAAAGTGTTGAGTCTATGATGCATAAGCTGACCCTGTGTTCTTAATCTGTCTGAACTAAAAGTGTTTTGAGGCTGTGATGCAAAAACTGAGCCTGTGTAATCTATCTGAACTGAAAGTGTTTGAGGCTGTGATGCAAAAACTGAGCCTGTGTAATCTATCCAACAACTCAAGCAAATGTTTTCTTTGCATTTTAGGGGGAACATGGGTGCTTCTCTCCCAGGGCATACAAAACATAGGTTATTGGCGGCAGCTCGCCATATTTAACATATAAAAAAACTTTATATGTTAAATTTGGCGGGCTTCCGCCAATGACCTGTGTCTTGTATGCCCTGTGGAGAGATGCACCCATCTTCCCCCTAAAAAACATAGAAAACATTTGCTTGAGTTGTTGGACCAAGCGAATCTTGCATAATGCGTCAAGGGAAACTATTGGTCGAGCGAGACATTTGTTCAGGTATCCTTATTTCATGATAAAATGATTATGAATAGCTGTGCATAAACTAATCGCAAGTTTGTTTGGTATATGCAGGGTAATAGGGAACAGAGGTTGAACCTGTGGTTTGACGCAACAAAGAACTTCCGTACTTACTCTATTCTATGACTACTGCAGTGACACCGGTCGGCTTGAATCGATCCCAAATCAGTTTTCTGGATTTGAAATGATAGCCATTCAAGTTTATAATAAAAAGCAATCATGCTGTAGTGAACTACTTTTAAAAAAAAAACAGATGTATGTATGTATGCATGTTCTGATTATATATTAGAAACCACCTACATATTTCTGATGCTTGAATGGGAACAACTACTGGACCAACAAAAACAAGATAATTTCATATTTATGATGCTAGCTACCAATATGTATTCATAATTGATTATCTTGTATACACTTGTACGAAGTGTCGTGCACAGCAAAAGGTAAAGTTATTCTTTGTGTGCATTGGCACTCAAGTTCATTGTTTGGGTCAACTAACGGGTCAAAATAGGCTTTGGAACTCTAAAAATGGATCTTCGGAATCAGTTAGTTGTAGCAAGAAAATGGTTGGTTGGGTTATGTGGTTAACTTTACTAGATATGCCATCACTACATCTATTATAAAACACAATATTGACCCATCGGTTGGCAGGTTTCAAATCTTGACTTGACCTTTAGAGCATATGTATTGGTAAATATCTGCCAACGTGCAGTAAGTAATCAGACAGCGTTACCTTTTCAACACTTAACATTTTAATGTTGTTTTTGTAGTTATGTTTAATACAAGTATAAATAGTTGGACAAAGGAACCTAAAATCTTGACCCGGATTACAATTTAAATTACATAAGGTACTAATAGATCCTACTTGACCCGGATTACATCTCTAAACAATGAAACCCTAAAATCTTGAGCCATTTTTCTCTCTAAATTCACTTGCTACAATTTATCGCGCCATATTGAAATCGAAGAACAACAAACCTATAGGTGATAAACTAACGGTAAACGAGTATCCTATTGTAAATCGTCACTCCCGCCAAACCTATAGGTGATAAACTAACGGTAAACGAGTATTCTATTGTAAATCGTCACTCCCGCCGCATCGCGCGGGTAAATGGCTAGTATGTGTATATATATATATATATATATATATATATATATATATATATATATATATATATATATATAAATCTGTGTCAGTAACTTTGAAAAACGTTTTAGATAGTAGACACATTCGTTTTACAACTGGTTTTATAAAATCACATAGAATTAACAATTTTCTGAAAAGAAGATTAAAAAAGAAAATAATAGCCTATCTATTATATATATAAACTTTATTTTTATAATAATGTATAGCTTTTTAATAATTTTTTATTTAATATATTATAATATTTTATTATTATATTTAGTTTTTAAGACCATTATTTTCTTTACCTTTTTTTAACAATTCTTTTTTCATTTTTTCTTTTTTTCTTTTTAGGACTTATATTAGTTTATCGATTAATTTGTTACTTTATTAATAATTTATTGTCACACCCCCAAAATCCACACGTGGAGTATCACCACTTGGAGGCGTGACTGACCAGGATCAAGCCACCAATCATATTGAACATAAATGTAATTTAACCAAACCAATATGAAAGATGTTCAAACATAAGTATAATCTCATTGTTTAGCTGAAGCATAAAAGTATACCCAACATAAGTATAAAGTTTGCAATGTCATAAATGTTTAATAACGCATCCATGATCCATGTCCACAACGACTACGCCTCCCTGTGCAAGCTCCATGAGTACCTAACGACCTGCAAGGCATGTAACAGAGAGTCAACAAACTAGTTGAGCGAGTTCACAGGGGGTTGTTTAGTAATAGTGTTCTTTTCGTAAATCGTTTGTTTGTTTAATAACCCATGTATCGTTTGTAATTACATCGCGGCCCTCCAGGCATGTTTGGGAAGATTAGTGGGGGTTTCCCATGTATGTTTAGACTAGTTATATTTGTATCGCGGCCCTCCAGGCATGTGTGCGAAGTTTAGTATCATTATCGCGGCCATTCCAGGCATGTGTGCGAAGTTCAGTAATATTATCGCGGCCATTCTAGGCATGTGTGCGAAGAGTAGTGGGGGCTTCCCCATGTATCACTAGTCTAGCAGTATCTATACGTGACCTTTCCCAACCGAGGTCAGTGATCCGTAATTCCCAATAACAATGTACGTGCAATTAACCATTTAATCCCATTCCCTACCCCGGGAATCCCATGCCTTGGTAAGAGTGTGAATTCACCTTGGTTTGCTCGGATGCTAAGTTATGTGCTCAAGTTAATCAATCAAGCCCTAAAGTACGCACGTGTACGGAATCAGTATGTATTCATGAAGTTCGCATATAAGTACAATCACAGTGGACAATGCATCAATAATCACCGAGTAGCATGTTGCATGTATTCATAATCATACAAGTCGTGCACAACATTTAACGGCAGTTAACTAACCAGGTTAACTTTTAACAGAATTAACTAAGTTAAGTGTGCTGTTTACCCATTCGGCGAAACACCCTTGTTTCGCCGTGAACCCCTTCGACGAAACACTTCCATTTCGTCACATTTGTTTCGTCGCAAATGGTCTCGGCGAAACACATCCGTTTCGCCATTTGTGTTTCGTCGTCCGGTGATTCCTCAAAACAGATGTCAGTTACGTCGTCAACATATTAGTTACAAACATTAACATAGAAACCCTAATTGCGGTCATCATCAAGTAGCAATCATACGGAAATCATTAGCACAGAGATCATCATCTAAACATCATGAAATCATAATCATACTAACGTTTATCATGATTCCTAGTTTATGAGTACCACAAAACGATTACCATACCACATAACATCAACGAATTCTATTAGCATACTATCATGCATTCAGATTACACTAGCAACATTTAAACACGACAGTTCCCGGACATCGTACAATCTAGTTCATCATTCAATACAATCCACGTTTCAATACATAGAACTTGTGACCGATTTAAACCATACATTACGAATCCAGAATCATCATGCACCTATGTTCATATTTGTTCCAGAAATCAAGCATAACACAACATGTATAAAGAAATCAATGGATAAAGAAACCGATTTAATGAACACGCACTAACCGAGATATCCGGGACGATAGTTTGATCGCTAGAGAGGGCTTGGGAGAACACAGAGCTGCCGCCACACTTAGGGGTTTCTAGGGTTTCGACTTTTGCCAAAAGGTGTGAAATAAGAAGTCGTTTCACGTTAAATATCCGTCGTTACGTATTGGCCCGAACTGGGCTTTGGCGAAACTGGGCTCGGCGAACCACCCGTTTCGTCGGACATGCTTATGACGAAACAAGTCTGTTTCGTTAGCATGGGGTATGGCGAACCACACTTCTGTTTCGTCGTATGGGTTATGGCGAAACACACTTGTGTTTCGTCGAGTTGTTCAAGTCTTAAACAGTTTACAAGTTCACAAACCAAAACACTTTATATAAATCACATAGCATATCAAACAATTATCTGAATTATAATCCAGTGTATAGTTACAAAGCAAGCAAGTCAAGCAAGTAAACAACTGAACAGTCAACGTGCAATAAATACGAAATGGAATCTTGGAAACTCGAGTTGTCACATTATCCCCAACTTGAAAGAAATTTCGTCCCGAAATTTAGCATGCGGTTACTGAGGAAGCTAGTTAAGTTGTATCGTTTACTGGTTTTCCTGGGGTGTCACATCATCCCCCTGTTGATTTGGAATTTCGTCCCGAAATTCTGTAGTAGCTTCAGCCTCAGTAGTAGTTGCATTGTTCTGGAATAACTGGGGACATTTGAGTTCCATTTGATCTTCTCATTCCCAGGTGTACTCTGGGCCACGACGGGAGTTCTAACGAACCCGAACAAGAGGTATTCTGGTGTTTTTGAGGACCTTAACATCCCGGTCCGTGATTTCAACTCGTTCTTCGACGAAATGCAATTTTTCATCGATAGTGAGCTCCTTCAAAGGAACTATGAGGGTCTCATCAGACAGACACTTCTTCAGATTCGACACGTGGAAAACGTTGTGAACTGCACCGACTTCTGCTGGTAGATTCAGTTTGTAGGCCACTTTGCCTATTCTTTCTATGATTTTGAACGGTCCGACATACCATGGATTGAGCTTGCCTCGTTTGCCAAAACGAACTACACCCTTCCAGGGTGAGACTTTGAGTAGCACTCGATCCCCAACTTGGAACTCGAGTGGTTTCCTGCGCTTATCAGCGTAGCTTTTCTGACGGTCACGAGCTGCCGCCATGCGTTGTCATATCTGTGCAATCCGTTCAGTAGCATCAACTACAAGTTCTAGACCTGTGATCTGACTATCGCCCACCTCTGTCCAACAGAGGGGTGACCGGCATTTACGTCCGTATAATGCCTCGAATGGAGCGGCTTGAATGCTGGTGTGGTAACTATTGTTGTACGAGAACTCCATTAACGAGAGATGTTTTTCCCAGCTGCTGCCGAAATCGATAACACATGCCCGAAGCATGTCTTCTAGAGTCTGGATAGTACGTTCAGACTGCCCATCCGTCTGAGGGTGATAAGCTGTGCTCATGTCTAATCGAGATCCAAAAGATTTTGCATTGCTTGCCACAGTTCTGAAGTGAATCGTGCATCACAATCCGAAATAATAGAGGTTGGCACCCCATGCCTCGAAACCACCTCTTTCAAGTATATGTCTGCCAAAATAGAGAACTTGTCTGTTTCCTTGATAGTTAAGAAGTGAGCAGACTTTGTGAGTCGATCCACGATCACCCAAATAGTATCATTCCCACACTGAGATCTAGGTAGGCCAGTAACAAAATCCATGGAAATTTCCTCCCATTTCCATTGTGGTATCTTTGGTTGCTGAAGTAGGCCTAATGGTTTCTGATATTCTGTCTTGACTCTCGCACAAGTCAAACACTTGCCAACGTAAGTTGCTATGTGGGCCTTCATGCTAGGCCACCAATACGTAGTTCTGAGATCGTGGTACATTTTATCCGAACCTGGATGTACTGAGTAGTGAGACTTATGAGCTTCGTCCATTACAAGCTCGCGTAAGTTGCCATAAAGTGGGACCCAAATACGCCCCGTTACATAATAGGCGCCGTCTTCCTTTTGTTCTAAACGTTGCCTTGAGCCGCGTAAGGCTTCAGCCCTGACGTTTTCCGGTTTCAATGCTTCTACCTGAGCATCTCGTATCTGTGCAGGAAGACTAGACTGAATAGTGAGTTGCAACGCCCGTACACCCTAAGTGTAGTATCTTTCCGACTGAGAGCGTCAGCCACAACATTGGCTTTGCCTGGATGGTACTTGATGGCTCATTCATAATCGTTAAGTAGCTCGACCCATCGACATTGTCTCATGTTCAATTCCTTCTGCTTGAAGATATGCTCGAGACTCCTGTGATCGGTGTAGATAGTGTACTTGGTACCGTACAGGTAGTGTCGCCATATCTTGAGCGTGAAAACAACCGCTCCCAGTTCTAAATCGTGTGTAGTATAGTTCCGTTCATGAACTTTAAGTTGCCGCGAAGCGTAAGCAATGACTTTATCCCTTTGCATCAATACGCAACCAAGACCCTGTATTGATGCGTCACAATAAACCACGAAATCGTCTGTGCCCTCTGGCAATGAGAGGATAGGTGCGCTGCAGAGTCTATCCTTTAAGTGTTGAAAAGCTGCTTCTTGTGTATTACCCCATCGATAAGTAGCACCTTTCTGTGTCAGTAGTGTAAGCGGCTGTGCAATCTTTGAGAAGTCTTTAATGAACCGTCTGTAATAACCCGCCAAACCCAAGAATTGGCGTATTTCCGTTGGTGTACGTGGTGCAGGCCAGTTCCTGATCGAGCCTACCTTGGTTGGATCAACATGTATCCCATCCTTGTTTACCACATGGCCTAGAAAGTGGACTTCACGGAGCCAGAAGTCGCATTTTGAAAACTTGGCGTACAGCTGTTCTGATCGAAGCAGTTCCAAAATAAGTCGTAAATGCTGCTTGTGTTCCTCCTGACCCTTAGAATAGATTAGGATGTCGTCGATGAAGACTATGACAAATTTATCCAGGTAGGGCTTGCACACCCTGTTCATAAGATCCATGAAGACTGGAGGCGCGTTTGTTAACCCGAAAGGCATGACAAGAAACTCGTAGTGGCCGTAGCGAGTTCTGAATGTTGTTTTGGAGACGTCCTCATCCCGGACTCTCAGCTGATGGTAACCTGACCTTAGATCAATCTTGGAGTAGTAGCTCAACCCTTGCAGCTGGTCGAACAAGTCGTCAATACGTGGAAGAGGATAACGATTCTTCACAGTCACCTTGTTGAGTTCACGATAATCTATGCACATCCTGAAGGTACCGTCTTTCTTCTTCACAAATAATACTGGAGCTCCCCAGGGCGAAGAGCTAGGACGAATAAAACCCGTATCCAAGAGCTCTTGTAGTTGCCTAGACAGTTCTTCCAGTTCGGTTGGAGCTAATCGATACGGTGCGCAAGCTATGGGTGCTGCTCCAGGAGCTAGTTCTATCTGGAATTCGACCTGGCGATGAGGCGGTAGACCAGGTATGCCTTCAGGAAACACTTGAGGAAAATCACGTACAACTGGGATATCCTCAAATCTCTTCTCTTTCGTTGATGCGTCTGTAACAAGTGCCAAAATGGCAGTGTGACCCTTTCGTAAACATTTCTGGGCCTTCAGGAAGGAGATGATGCCAACCACGGCACCACTCTTGTCGCCTTGAACTTCGAGAGGTTCCTTACCACAATGGGGAACACGAACTATCTTCTGCTTGCATAAGATCTCTGCTTGCTGTTGGGACAACCAATCCATTCCAATGACGATGTCGAAACCACCCAGAGCTATGGGAATGAGATCGATAGAGAAAGTCTGACCAACGAGGATAAGATTACAACCCTGAACTATGTGTGTGGCCTCTAGGCTTTTACCGTTAGCTAACTCGACGACATGTTTATCGTTCAGAAGTGTGGGTGTGCGCTTGAGAATTTTACTAACTTTTAGAGACATATAACTGGTATCCGCACCCGAATCAAATAGTACAGTAACATAAAAGTCATCGAGAAGAAACTTACCCATAACCACATTAGGATAGTTCCATGCGTCACCCTGACCCAGCACAAATGCACGACCCCTAGCGCCGTTGATTCCATCATTGTTTCCCACGTTGTTGTTCCCATTGCCCTGATTATTGTTGTTGTTGTTGTTATTGTTCTGGTTCTGGTTTAACTGGCGGCAGTCATGTTTGAAGTGGCCTTCAGCACCACATTGATAGCATCCCCTATTGCCGCGCTGCTGTTGCTGCTGCTGGTACCGTGGAGCAGGTGGTTGTTGTTGCTGGTTCTGATTCGTAGGTCGTGAGCTCCTACAATCTCTAGCCTCATGACCCATCTTGAGGCACCGCTGACAACGACCCTTGTTGCACTGGCCGTTGTGGTGTTTGTTGCAAGTGTTGCACCTTGGGAGGTTTCCTCGATATCCACCCTGTCTTTGATTACCCGAAGATTGTTGACCAGGGCTTTGGTAGTTATCAGTCTTGCGCTGTCGAACTTGAGACTGAGCTGTAGCTGAATCTTTACTGGAATCCCCATCCCATTTCCGCTTGTTATCACTGGGAGTAGCGGAAGTAGTAGCATCGGTAGCACTGATACGCTTAGGCAGCTTGTTCTGTTCCACTGCCTGATCTGTGAGGCGAAGAGCAAGACGTTGAATATCCTGGATATTATTAAGGTTGGCTGATGTCACATGGCTTTGAATTTCTGGTGCCAGCCCTTTGAGATACAACTCAATACGTCTGATAGGTGGGTCCACCATAGTTGGACACAGGACGGCCAGCTCGTTTGACCGTTTAGTATATGCCTCAATTTCCGACCCTGTCATCTTCAAATGAAAGAACTCCACTTCTAGCTTGTGGATGTCGTCACGTGTGCAGTATTCCCGTTTAATCAGCTCTTTGAAATTATTCCAAGGGGTGGCGTTAGCAGCTGCCAATCCAAAAAGTTGAACTTGCGCATTCCACCAAGTCAGCGCAATTCCTTCTAGAGTACCAGTGGCGTACTTCACCCTACGAGCCTCAGGGCATTCACACATCTCAAACACCGACTCAAGCTTTTCAAACCAATGGAGGAGTCCCACTGCTCCCTCCGTGCCACTGAACGTGCTTGGACGACAGTCCATGAAATTCTTGAAAGTGCAAACAGGTGGCTGAGCGTGTTGACCTGTTGTGTATAAGAACGAGACAAGGTTAAACACAAGAGCTAGTTTAGGAGTGTAGGATCTAAAGATCCTAGTGTGAGTTACGACTACAGGGTATACCTCCTGCTTGTGCGGCTGCAAGTGCCGCAGCAACTTATTCGTTAATGAGAGCCGTCAACTGGGCTTGTGTCAAGTTAATGCGTCCAGCCATGATCTTCATAGCAAAAGTAACGTAAGTGAGAGGGGTTCGCGAGCAGTGCGATGACAGAAGAGAGTAAGCACACAAGTGTTCTCCAGCAATAACGAATAGCAGGCAATGTAATCTAAGCATACCACGAGCAAAGTTCTATGTAATCTAGCAAGTAGGCAATGTAAACATGAATAGTAGTACCTAGTGTTGAGTCTTGCACGTGGAGCGAAGCGTCGTTGTGGATCGTTGAGCACGTTGCTGGTTATAGTCTGGTTTTAGTAAAATAAAAAAATGTTTTCCCCTTATTAAAACCAAGTTCTCTATAACCAATGGCTCTGATACCAATCTGTCACACCCCCAAAATCCACACGCGGAGTATCACCGGTTGGAGGCGTGACTGACCAGGATCAAGCCACCAATCATATTGAACATTAAATGTAAATAGCAAACGTAAATGTAATTTAACCAAACCAATATGAAAGGTGTTCAAACGTAAGTATAATCTCATTGTTTAGCGGAAGCATAAAAGTAAACCCAACATAAGTATAAAGTTTGCAATGTCATAAATGTTTAACAACGCATCCATGATCCATGTCCACAACGACTGCGCCTCCCTGTGCAAGCTCCATGAGTACCTAACGACCTGCAAGGCTTGTAACAGAGGGTCAACAAACTAGTTGAGCGAGTTCACAGTGGGTTGTTTAGTAATAGTGTTCTTTTCGTAAATCGTTTGTTTGTTTAGTAACCTATGTATCATTTATAATTATATCGCGGCCCTCCAGGCATGTTTGCGAAGATTAGTGGGGGTTTCCTATGTATGTTTAGACTATTTATATTTGTATCGCGGCCCTCCTGGCATGTGTGCGAAGTTTAGTATCAGTATCGCGACCATTCCAGGCATGTGTGCGAAGTTAAGTAATAGTATCGCGGCCATTCCAAACATGTGTGCGAAGAGTAGTGGGGGCTTCCCCATGTATCACTAGTCTAGAAGTATCTATACATGACCTTTCCCAACCGAGGTCAGTGGTCCGTAATTCCCAATAATAATGTACATGCAATTAACCATTTAATCCTATTCCCTACCCCGGGAATCATATGCCTTGGTAAGAGTGTGAACTTACCTTGGTTTGCTCGGTATGCTAAGTTATGTGCTCAAGTTAATCAATCAAGCCCTAAAGTACGCACGTGTATGGAATCAGTATGTATTCATGAAGTTCGCATGTAAGTACTATCACAGTGGACAATGCATCAATAATCACCGAGTAGCATGTTGCATGTATTCATAATCATACAAGTCGTGCACAACATTTACGGCAGTTAACTAACCAGGTTAACTTTTAACAGAATTAACTAAGTTAAGTGTGTTGTTTACCCATTTGGCGAAACACACTTGTTTCGCTGTGAAACCCTTCGACGAAACACTTCCATTTCGTCACATTTGTTTCGTCGCAAATGGTCTTGGCGAAACACATCCGTTTCGCCATATGTGTTTCGTCGTCCGGTGATTCGTCAAAACAGATGTCAGTTACGTCGTCAACATATCAGTTACAAACATTAACACAGAAACCCTAATTGCCGTCATCATCAAGTAGCAATCATACGGAAATCATTAGCACAGAGATCATCATCTAAACATCATGAAATCATAATTATCCTAACGTTTATCATGATTCCTAGTTTATGAGTACCACAAAACGATTACCATACCACATCACATCAACGAATTCTATTAGCATACTATCATGCATTCAGATTACACTAGCAACATTTAAACACGACAGTTCCCAGACATCGTATAATCTAGTTCATCATTCAACACAATCCACGTTTCAATACATAGAACTTGTAACCGATTTAAACCATACATTACGAATCCAGAATCATCATGCACCTATGTTCATATTTGTTCCAGAAATCAAGCATAACACAACATGTATAAAGAAATCAAAGGATAAAGAAACCGATTTAACGAACACGCACTAACCGAGATATCCGGGACGAAAGTTTGATCGCTAGAGAGGGCTTGGGAGAACACAGAGCTACCGACACACTTAGGGGTTTCTAGGGTTTCGACTTTTGCCAAAAGGTGTGAAATAAGAAGTCGTTTCACGTTAACTATCCGTCGTTACGCATTGGGCCCGAACTGGGCTTTGGCGAAACTGGGCTCTGCGAACCACCCATTTCGTCGGACATGCTTATGACGAAACAAGTCTGTTTCGTCAGCATGGGGTATGGCGAACCACACTTCTGTTTCATCGGCGAAACACACTTGTGTTTCGTCGAGTTGTTCAAGTCTTAAACAACTTACAAGTTCACAAACCAAAACACTTTATATAAATCACATAGCATATCAGACAATCATCTGAATTATAATCCAGTGTATAGTTACAAAGCAAGCAAGTCAAGCAAGTAAACAACTGAACAGTCAACGTGCAATAAATGCGAAAGTGGAATCTTGGAAACTCGAGTTGTCACATTTATGTTTATAATTTTTTTCTAAAAACTTAAGTATGTAGTTGTGCTTGATTTTTTCACTAACATTACGTTACAAGTTTTGGTAAAAACGATGTCGTATTCAAAATAAAGTGTCTATTTGCTATCATAAAAATGTACGATGATAAACTAAACCGTTATAATAGTATGACTTTCTAAACAACATGTTTTATTTTCAAATCACGTTTGTTTTACATTATCATTTGCTTAGTTTCGCCGCAACGCGCGACATAAAAAAACTAGTATATATAGTTAGCGAATGACGATGAATAGTAACATTATTTTTAACATAATATATAGCCTTTTATTATTATTTTTATTTCATATATTATAATAGTTTATTATTATATTTACTTTTAATAACATATTTTAATTTTTTTCCTTTTTTAAAACCATATATTTTCTTTATCATTTTTTAATAATTCTTTTTTTTTCTTATTTAGAACATATGTTAATTTATCAAATAATTTGATACTTCTTTAATAACTTACGTGTATAACTTTATTCTAAAAACTTAAGCATGTAGTTGTGCTTGATTTTTTCCCTCGACATTCCGTTAAAAGTTTTGTTAAAAACGAAGTTGTACTCAAAATAAAGTATTTATTTTGTATCATAAAACGGTACAATAATAAACTAAACCGTTTTAATACTCTAGCTTTCTAAACAACATGTTTTATTTTCAAATCACGTTTGTTTTACACTATCATTTGCTAGGTTTCGCCGCAACGCGCGGCGTAAAAAAACTAGTATATATAGTTGAAGGGGTAAGGTCCCAAAAACCTTGCTTCAGGTGCTTGAGACCATACCGCAACCTCGTTTTTAAGCCTTCTTTAATAGACCTTGCGCGGCCGCGCACTGGTTCTACAAAAAAGAACTTAGAGTGAAAACAATGTTCAACATCTGCGCGCCAAAAAGAAACTAACAAATCCTTGCGCTGACCTCCATAGCAGATAGGATTAAAATCCTAGCAAACACTTCCGCATAAATAATATCCAGACATGGATAAAAGTAACTTCTCTGTTACCACAAAATTAACGTGAAGAAGAGCCACACAGGATCACAACTTTATCCTTCTAGAAGGCTCCATCATGCACCACCATTCAGTTATAACCGAATGGCCACGTGGCATCAACCCAGGCTCCCTCAAAGTCACGATGATGGCACGAAATTGAAGGAAGATCTACACTTGCCAACTTTCCACGTGGCAACACCCTAACCGTTGATCGAGATCACGATCCGTGTGCATACACACTCGTTAGCGATTAACGGAAAGGAAAAATAACCGCTCACGGAAAAGCACTTTCCGTCAACTTTTCATCAACAAATTTTCCCGCCCAAACTTCGGCTATAAAAAGAAGGATAATTCAGGTATAATTCTCAAGTTACATTCACTTCACTTTCACTTCTTCTTCTTCATCAAACCCTGTACTTATTCTCACGCCGGATGGTGGTCACGGAGAGAAACTCCATTCTCCCCGTGGCGAGTCTAACGGCTGTTGTTTTGCAGTGATTGCTAGAGGAAGAAGATCATTCACCCACGAATCGAACGAGAAGATTTAACCCCTTTTATGCAGATTCAAACCCCCTGGTTCAGTTGATTCCGGTCAATTAACCAGTGTTTCTTCATTGGCGCCCATTGATTTCTTAGTTTCTATTCATACCTTCTCGTTTCGGTTCATTTTCTCTTCATTCTCTATTTTATATGGCAGAGAACTCGACAATTCACCCATCAAGTCCTTGATCTGAAATCAAGGGTACTGTACCCCAAGGTATTCAGATCGACGGAATCATGGGCAACATGGACAACAATAGAAGTTATCCGGAGGGAAAGGGCTCTGTTGTGCAAACGGGAGTTCATAATCGCCCAGATCTACTCCCGGAACAAACTCCAGAGTACTGGTTCGCCAGGTTCCAGAACGCCATGAACCAAATTTTTGCACAAAACGTCAGATCTGAGTTATTATACAACAGATCTGATACTCAAGAAGAAAACAAGGGAAAATCCAGCGTTGCAACGTTGGACCTATAGTCAGCCCGTCAGTGGGACATCCAATTCAGTAGCCAAGGAGATATGGAACAAAATTCAGAAGATACCAATCACCAGGAAGCCAAAGCAAGACAGATAAATATGATACAAGGAGGTCCCTCACGAAGACCAAACAAACGAAGCCATAATCAGCATTGCGAGAGCAACAGGTAGTCTTCCTTGTTGTTCCCGGAGGTCCTTAAAAAGAACGTCCAGTAATTATCATCGGTATCTTCGGCCATTACCGAACTGATTATATATTCATAGATCCAGGAAGTTCAATGGATATAATCTATGAGCAATGTTTCAAACAACTAGACCCAGAGGATAAAGGACACTTAAAACCAGTCGATTTCCCTCACTAGTTTTTGCAACGAAGCTGTCTTGCCGCTGGGTCAAATTGCTTTTCCTGTGACCCTCTCAGACGGCGAACACTCGCGCACTGTCACAGTTAATTTTATGGTTATGCCAGCGACGTCGCGTCATGATGTACTATTGGGGAGACGATCTCAGAGAGAATTCAGCATGATTACCTCCATACCACACGCCGCTTGTGGTTTTCCGACGGAAACCGGGGTAGCAATTCTGTATTCCAGCAAAGAAGTTATGTATGTGGACGACGAGCCACCAACAAAAGTTGTCAAATCTTCGACATCAAACGAACCAGAAAAATGGGTCCTCAACGACGAGCATCCGGAACAAACCATCTTGTTAGGGTACGCCATTTCCCCGGCAATCCGAATAAAGTTGAAAGAACTTCTCTCTAACAACATGGACATCTTCTCCTGGTCCCCAGCAGACATGACTGGAGTACCACAAGACATAGCGCAGCACTGTTTAAATGTCCGACCTTCAGCAGAACCTGTCGCGCAAGGCAGGCGCAGTCTCAGCGAAGAAAAAGCAGAAGCATTGAATGAACAAGTAACAGAATTACTTAACGCGGGGATCCTGCGTGAAGTACAGTACCAAACCTGGGTAGCCAACCTAGTAATGGTACAAAAACACAACGGCGGGTGGCGCATGTGTGTCGACTTCAAAGACCTCAACAAAGCCTGCCCGAAGGACTGTTACGCACTCCCGAAAATAGACAAGAAAGTCGATTCTCTAGCATCCTTCCGCTGGAAGTGTTTTCTAGATTGCTATAAAGGCTACCATCAAGTACAAATGAAGGAGGAAGACGAAGACAAAATAGCCTTCCGCACAGATAAAGGTATCTTTTGCTATACGAAAATGCCTTTCGGTCTCCACAACGCAGGGGCTACTTACCAACGCTTGATGGGTAGAGTTTTTGGAGAAGAAATTGGCGTAACAGTGGAAGTTTATATGGATGACCTCATCATCATGAGCCAAGAAGAAGAGTCCATGCTTGCAAACATTCAACGCACCTTTGACTCCTTGCGCAGCGTCAATCTAAAACTTAATCCAACAAAGTACTCCTTCGGAATGGAGGAAGGCAAATTCCTAGGGTTCATAGTAACCAGAGATGGCTTCAAGGTCAATCCAGAGAAAGTAGACGCCATCCAACTAATGTCGTCCTCAGCGACAGTGAAAGAAATGAAACGACTCGCGGGTCGATTAGCAGCACTAAACAGATTCTTGGCAAATCACGCAGCGAAATCTTATCCGTTCATTAGCACATTGCACAACTGCACCAAGAAGAGCCATTTTGAATGGACACCAGAAGCGGAGAAAGCCTTCAAACAAATGAAGGAGTGTCTGATCTAGTTACCAACTTTAACAGCACCACGAAAGGAGGAACCGCTAATCCTATATATGTCCGGAATAGAAGTAGCAGTTGGCGCGGTATTAGTGGTAGAAAGAGATGGTGTTCAAACTCTGATATACTACATCAGTAAGATGCTAACTGGCCCAGAGACACGTTATTCTCTGATAGAAAAACTCGTCCTCGCACTGGTCCACGCCTCACGAAGAATGCGCCGGTATTTCTCTGGCCACGTTATCACAGTACTCACAAATTATCATCTAGGACAAATTCTGTCTAAACCTGATGTCGCGGGGCGTTTGGCCAAATGGGCTATCGAGCTAGGAGTATACAACATCCTGTACAAACCCCGACCAGCAACTAAAGGGCAAGTCTTAGCAGATTTTGCGACTGAAGTTCATGTTGACAAAATCCAGGAATGCGAGGCAATCCAAAACCATATCCCAGTCTTTGATGATAGGGTTTGGACACTACACGCAGATGGCGCCTCCAATGATGATGGTGCAGGCGCAGGCCTTCGACTGGTTAGCCCGGACAACCACGAGCTCACATACGCAATACGCCTAGATTTCAAAAGTACAAACAATGAGGCAGAATACGAAGCATTTCTTGCGGGCCTCCGTCTGGCACTCAAAATGGGAGCAAAGAACCTCGAAGCACACGTCGATTCCAAGCTAGTGGCTGAACAAGTCAATGGTCATTACAACGCTAAAGGCGAAGCCTTGGCTTTATACTTGGAGCAAGCAAGGATGCTTATCAACTAGTTCCAAACATTCAAGATAGTCCATATCAACAGAAGTGAAAATAAACATGCAGACGCACTGAGCAAACTGGCCGCCACCAGCTTCAAACATCTCGCAAAGGAAGTCCGCATTGAGGTACTATCTAACCCATTCGTTCTCCTAAGACAAGTGAACATCATCGAGGTCGGGAGTCCATCCTGGATGTCCCCAATCATTACATACTTGCAACATGGAAAACTTCCAGAAGGAAAAGCGGAAGCCAGGAAAATCCAACACAAAGGTCTGAACTACGAAATGGCGGATGGTATCTTATACCGGAAATCATTCATGGGTCCACTTTTACGCTGCCTTGATAAGACTGATGCGCAATATTTAGTCAGAGAAATTCACGAAGGGTTATGTGGGATCCACGCAGGACCACGCATGGTAGTGGCGAAGATCATGAATCCATGCTATTATTGGCCAGGAATGCATGTGGACGCATTAGAACTATTGCGCAAATGCACAGCATGTTAGCTCCATGCGCCAAAGACTCTCCATCCGAAAAATCCTCTAGTTCCAGTCACTCAGTCTGGCCTTTTCAACAATGGGTTATCGAACTCGTCGGTCCTTTCCCCGATGCGCCCAGCGCAGTTAAATTTATCATAGTAGCAGTAGACTACTTTACCAAATGGGTGGAGGCTAAGGCCCTGGCATCGACTACAGCAATGGTAATCCGCAAGTTCATATGGGAACATATTATCTGCCGATTCGGGTTACCATTACGCATCATTTCCGAAAATGGCACAAACTTTGCGTCGGAAGACCTCCAAAAATGGTTTAAAGAAATGAACATCGAGCACAGATTCGCCTCTGTGGTACACCCACAAGCGAACGGGCAGGTTGAAAGCGTGAATAAACAAATAGTGGATGACATCAAGGCAAGGCTGGGGACCGCGCGTAGGGGATGGGTAGACGAACTCCCTAGCATCTTATAGGCCCATCGCACCATGCCGAAACCAGTATATGCGAAACCCCATTCAGCCTTGTATATGGTTCAGAAGCAGTAATACCGGTGGAAATCGGCCTCCCATCACCGCGTATGATCACCATGGAAAAACAAGATAACGAACGAGAACGAAGAATTGATCTAGACCTTCTCGAAGAAAGGCGCGAGAACACAGCCATTGCAGAAGCCAGGTATAAATAAAAATTAGAGAAATACTATAAAACGCGCGTACGCTTGTGCACCTTCGTTCCAGGAGATTTCATCCTGCGCGACAATGAAGCGTCCAACGCGGAAAAGCAAGGGAAACTAGCACCTAAATGGGAAGGACCGCACATCATCCATGAAGTCCTAGGCAAAGGCGCATATACCTTGAAAAGGCTTGACAGAACAGATGTGCCTCGCACCTGGAACGCGCAGGTGCTACATGTAACCAATCAAGCCATCTCACGCAAAAAGCCGGACACATGCGCAGGCAACATAATTATCCTAATTATTCACTTTGTATCCATTGGCCCCATGCCTTATCAATACAAAGCTTATCCTTATATGTTTTATTGTTTATTACAAAATGCATGTAATTCCTTTTGGTACGCGCGAAAACACTATGGTAAAAAATTGTAAGCCTCATGAACGGTATAACGGGTACAAGTCCCGCATACAGTCCAGACCTACGTTCACACATGAGCTCAATACCATCTTTATTCGCTTTACCTACACAAAGTAATTATACACATGCCACACGCAATAACAAAAAAACCCATATGCACAAGAGTGCATCAAAAAGTTACTTGTGCAACAAAGCACATTAACAAAATATACAGAACACGACAGTGTATCAAAACATTAATTACAAAATAAACAAACTAAACATCAGGAAACATATCCAACACATCCAACGGGGTGTGCAGTACTTCACCATACCAGGCAAGAGGATGAGGATCAACAATCCAACGGTTTGCACCTTCCCCATCACGCGTAGCATAAACAATCATATGCACACCGGTTGGAATCTCGGCCGGAGGGGCTAAACAAGGACCACGGCGACGCCGTTGGTACACTATTGAGCAACGACCTCTCCAGTCAACCGGAAAAGCTTGAGTTACGGCATGTGCCGACAGCCTGGTAACCCCTTCGTTATTATCATTTACAGCACGAAAGGGAGCATGATTTCTTCTTGAAGGCACGGGAGGAATAGTACCATGAACACCTCCGTTTCCGGCAACCGTTTCAATTGACAAGACAGAAAAGAGAAGCAGAGCTTCAGCAGCATCAAAAGCCTTTAGAATTTTGGAAATCCTCCAAGATCGGAACCTTCGCCTAATCCTCATTTTTTACCCAAATCTGGAAAAATATTAAGACACTCTATGTAAATATATAGCCGGGAAGAGCTAACGTCAGCATTGAAAATAGAGCTGAAAGAAATTGTGATGATTAAGTGTCAAATCACCTCCCTTAGAAACGGCGCTGCCACTGTCATGGTCATATCCCATTTAATACTCTCTGACAACGTCTGCACATATTCCCAAGGCTACAGTTCAGTAAGAAGATGAAAGGGTAATACATATATGCATTTTCATTTTCATTTTTTGATGACGTAGCAACAATCAACTCGTGATTAAAAAACCGTTCGCTCAAGTGAACAGTTCGAAATAAAATAAATAATACAAAAATCTAATCCAAGAAGATTTCTTTTTTTTTAAGGCAAATTGGAAAATAATAATCTCATCTTTCTGAAATTGGTCGATAATAATCCCAAGTCAGTTATTAGCCAATAATAATTCGACATCGTCCAATTTTTTTGTAAAATAGTCCGTCGTTAAAATAGCTTAATGGAGTTAAGTTTTTTTTCGAATTACAAACCGATGTTTTAGGGCTTTTGATCAGAACGAGGATACGAGTAGATTGATGTAAAACTTACCTCAAAATACTGCCCCCAACCCACGAAAACGATGCTTCAATTCGGGTGTTTAACTTCCAATTAACAAAATTCAAGCCATTTCGAACAAAATTTCGAGGTAAGTTTTACATCAATCGACTCGTATCCTCGTTCCGATCAAAAGCCCTAAAACATCGGTTTGTAATTCGGAAAAACACTTAACTCCGTTAAGCTTATTTTAACGGAAGACTATTTTACAAAAAAATTGGACGAGGTCGGATTATTATTGGCTAATAACTGACTTGGGATTATTATCGCCAAATTTCAGAAAGATGGGATTATTATTTTCCAATTTGCCTTTTTAGAAAAAACCTACAAAAACTCTACAGCAAAAGCACCCATCTCTCATAGTCCAGTGCTCCACTTATTTGCATAAGAGCAACACTTGACAGGGGGGACTTGAAGGGGTAAGGTCCCAAAAACCTTGCTTCAGGTGCTTGAGACCATAACACAACCTCGTTTTTAAGCCTTCTTTAATAGACCTTGCGTGACATCTGCGCGCCAAAAGGAAACTAACATATCCTTACGCCGACCTCTATAGCAGATAGGATAAAAATCCTTGCAAACACTTCCACATAAATAATATCCAGACGTAGATAAAAGTAACTTCTCTGTTACCACAAAATTAACGTGAAGAAGAGCCACACAAGATCACAGCTGTATCCTTCTAGAAGGCTCCATCATGCACCACCATTCGGTTATAACTGAATGGCCACGTGGCATCATCCCAGGCTCCCTCGAGGTCACGATGATGTCACAAAATTGAAGAAAGATCTATACTTGGCCACTTTCCACGTGGCAACACCCTAACCGTTGATCGAGATCACGATCCGTGTGACACCCCAGGAAAATCAATGAACGAACGATACAACTTACCAAATTCCCTCAGTGAGTGCGTACCAAATTTCGGGATGAAATTTCTTTTAAGTTGGGGATAATGTGACAACTCGTACTTTACCGTCTTTTATATTACGTGTAACTGTTTGAACTCTTGTGAATACGTGAATTATGTTGAGTGAATAAATGCTATGTGTTACGTGTTCATGTGATTGGGAGATATGTTTACTTAAACTGAATAGTATTCGATTACACAAAAACCCACTCGGTCCATTCAGTGGACTCGAGACCATGAGATAGCCCAAGTGGGGTTTCGGCCCACTACCCTATTACGTATTTATGCACACACATCTCTTAGGGTTTAGTTTTCACAACTTTGGCAATCAAGCACACACAAACTCTCTCTCTCGGAACCGAAGGCAGCCCTCTCTCTCGAAGCCCCCTTGTTCCTTCGAAACTCTCTATCATCTCGGTTAGTATGATGCCACTAATTGTATGCTTTATATGTTTTGTTAGTTATCGGATTTTTGTGATCGGTTAGGATTTACACTAGGGTTTCGGTTCACATATGAAAACATGATAATTGGATTATGAACTCATTGTTCCTGTTATTGTTTCTGATGCATATATGATTGATATTCGGTCCGGGTATAACCGGCTAGGTTGCATGCTAGTCTGATGATATGATTTATGATTCGGTTTTGGTTTGAATGATGATCCGATTTGTATGCTTGATTAATTACTGATTCAATGTTCTTGATGATGATGATATGAACGTATATGAATAAGGTTGATTTCTGAATAAACTACTGGTTTGATCTGTTTTCGAAACTACCCAAATTGTTAGCTGAAATCACGGAACTGATTGAGATTGAATTATGGAAATCAGGAAAGTTGTTACAATAGGATTGTCTCGACCAGGGTTGCGAGTCGAGATCTCATAGTCTTGACTCGAGACCACAAAACTTGCACACAACAGCACAACTCGAGAACGGCATTGCGAGTCCCGTTGCGACTCGAGACCGTGTGATCTCGACCGGACCATGACAAACCGAGACCAGCTCCCTTGCGACTCGAGATCTCATTCGTTGCGACTCGAGATCTCGACACCAGCATAACTCGAGACCGATAGTCTCGATTCGAGACCGACAATACTTGTTATTGGACCTGCACTGTTACAGCCCAACTGTTTGGGCCGAATACTTAGAATTATTATCTGATTTCTATTGGGCTGCTGATACGAATGTGAATTGCCATGATTGCTTTTGTGTACAATACGTGTAGAACATACGTGCTATATACGAACCTGACTTGTATAATAACCATGATAGGACGTGGTTGACCACTTACTAGCTTACCTGTACTTTCTGTGTATCTGCCGAGCAACCCAAGGTGAGTTCACACAGCCAAGGCATGGGGTTCCCAGGGTGGGAATGGGATTGGATGATTATTTCGTGCGTACTTAGTTAATGGAACCTAATGATATGGTCCTCAGGGTGAGGATGGTAAATGATAAGATACGGCTAGACTAGTATACCTACTTGAACTGATCTTCGCACACACGCCAGGGGTTGGCTGCGATATTATGACTAAACTTCGCACACATGCCTCAGGAAGGCTGCGAACTATACATGCTAAACTTCGCACACATGCAAGGGTGGCCAGCGATACAAATATACATAGTCTAGAATACTTGAGAACTTTCCCTAATCTTCGCATACATGCCTAGAGGGCTGCGATACGAACTAATACGATACATGATTACATGAACGAACGCAATGCTTACTATACCATTACTATTACTGAACTTACTTTCTGTGAACTCGCTCAACTAGTTGTTGACTCTTTGCTGCATGCCTTGCAGGACCTTAGGTACATTATGGAGCTTGCATAGGGAGGAGCAGGTCGTTGTGAGATACGGATCGTAACGATATTTGAACTTATAACTTACTTTGGGTTTTCATTATTATGCTTCCGCTACATAAACAAGGTTTGGTTATGAACACCAGTCATGTCACAATGAATTACATTTTCTACTTTTACACTTAAATGCTATGTTTGATATGATTGATGGCTTGATCCTGGTCACGTCACGCCTCCAAGCGGTGGTACACCGCGGGTGGATTTTGGGGGTGTGACAGATTGGTATCAGAGCCATTGGTTATAGAGAACTAGGTTTTATTATGGGAAAACGTTTTTATTAAAACCAGACTATAACCAGAACAGTGCTCTCAACGATCCACAACGACGCTTCGCTCCACGTGCAAGACTCGACATCCTAGGTAATAAGGTTTATGTTTATTACCTGCATGCTAGAACTATATAGAACTTTGCTCGTAGTGCGCTTAGATACACATGACACTATTACATGAGAGTACCTACGTGCTTACGCTTTTCTGTCATCGCCCTACTCGCGAACCACTATCACTTACGCTACTTTTACAATGAAGATCATGTCTGGACGAATTAACATGACTCAAGCCCAGCTAGAGGCTCTCGTTCAAGCTCAAGTTGCTGCGGCACTTGCAGCTGCTCAAGCAGGTAGTATACCCTGCAGTATAGACTCACACTAGGATCCTTAGATCCTGCATTAGCTCTCGTATTTAATCTCGTCCTATTCATACACAATAGGTCAACATGCGCAGCAACCTGTCTGCACTTTCAAGAACTTCATGGACTGTCGTCCAAGTACTTTCAGCGGCACAGAGGGGGCAGTGGGACTCCTCCACTGGTTTGAGAAGCTAGAGTCAGTATTTGAAATGTGCGAATGCCCTGAGGCTCGCAGGGTCAAGTATGCCACTGGCACGCTAGAAGGAATAGCACTAACTTGGTGGAATGCCCAAGTTCAGATCTTAGGGTTGGCAGCTGCTAACGCCACACCTTGGAACGACTTCAAGGAACTCATCAAACGAGAATACTGCACGCGTGATGACATCCATAAGTTGGAGAACGAGCTTTATCACTTGAAAATGACGGGGTCAGAGATTGAAGCCTATACAAAGCGGCCAAACGAACTGGCCATTCTGTGTCCAACTATGGTGGACCCTCCAGTGAAGCGCATTGAGTTGTATCTCAAGGGACTTGTGCCAGAGATCCAGAGCCATGTTACATCGGCAAACCTCGATAACATTCAAGACATCCAGCATCTTGCTCATCGACTCACAGATCAGGCAGTAGAACAGAACAAGCTGCCCAAACGCGTCAATGCGACTACTACTCCAGCTGCTACTTCTGGTACACCCAACGACAACAAATGGAAATGGGATGGGGATTCCAGCAGGGGATCAGTTTCCGTTCAGTCTCAAGCACAGCAGCGCAGGACGAATGACTACCAGAATTCAAGTCAGCAATCATCTGGCAGTCAGGGGCAGGGTGGATACCGGGGAGTTCACCCACTATGTAACAAGTGTAACAGACACCACAGCGGAAGGTGTCGCAAGGAACGTTGTCAGAGATGTCTCAAGCTAGGGCACGAAGCCAAAGATTGCAGGAGCTCACGACCTGCGAACCAGAATCAGCAACTTCCGCCACCGGTTCCTCAAAACCCGCACCAGCAGCAACCACAGCGTGGAAACCGGGGATGTTTCCAGTGTGGGGCAGAAGGTCATTACAAACGCGATTGTCCTCAGTTGAACCAGAACCAGAACCACAACAACAACAATAACCAGGGCAACGGGCACAACAACGGTGGGAACAACAACAACAATGGCAACGAGGCAAGGGGACGAGCTTTCGTGTTAGGACGAGGAGATGCAATGAACGATCCTAATGTGGTTATGGGTAAGTTTCTCCTTGACGATATTTATGTTACTGTTTTATTTGATTCGGGTGCGGATACAAGTTATATTTCTGTGAAAGCCAGTAAATTGTTAAAACGTACATCAACACCCCTAAACACCAAACACGTCGTAGAACTAGCTAATGGTAAGAGTTTAGAAGCCACGCAGATAGTCAGGGGTTGTAGTATCGTCTTAGCCGGTCAAGTTTTCTCCATCGACCTTATTCCCATAGTCTTGGGAAGTTTTGACATCGTCATAGGGATGGATTGGTTATCCCAACATCAGGCAGAGATCTTATGCAGTGAGAAGATTATTCGCATTTCCCGTTCTGGTCAAGAACCCCTCGAAGTTCAAGGTGACAAGAGTGGTGCAGTGGTCGGCATCATCTCTTTCTTGAAGGCTCAGAAGTGTCAGCGGAAGGGTCACACCGCAATCTTGGCACTCGTTTCAGATGCATCAGTGAAGGAAAAGAAACTGGAGGATATTCCAATTGTACGCGACTACCCTCAGGTGTTTCCTGAAGATTTACCTGGATTACCGCCTCATCGTCAGGTCGAATTTCAAATCGAGCTCGCTCCAGGAGCAGCACCTATAGCTCGAGCACCATATCGTTTAGCTCCAACCGAATTGGAAGAATTGTCAAAGCAGCTACAAGAGCTCTTGGAAAAGGGCTTCATTAGTCCATGCTCTTCGCCATGGGGAGCTCCAGTGTTATTCGTGAGAAAGAAAGATGGTACGTTCAGAATGTGCATCGACTACCGTGAACTCAACAAGGTGACGGTGAAGAACCGTTATCCTCTTCCACGCATAGATGATTTATTCGACCAGTTGCAAGGGTCGTGCTACTATTTGAAGATAGACCTGAGGTCAGGTTATCATCAGCTGAGAGTCTGGGATGAGGACGTCTCCAAGACAGCATTTAGAACTCACTACGGCCACTACGAGTTTCTTGTCATGCCGTTCGGGTTAACGAACGCACCTGCCGTATTTATGGACCTTATGAACAGGGTGTGCAAACCCTACCTAGACAAGTTCGTCATTGTTTTCATCGACGACATTTTGATCTACTCCAAGAGTCAGGAGGAGCACGAGCAGCATCTACGCCTTATTTTGGAACTCCTTCGGAAGGAACAACTGTACGCTAAATTTTCGAAATGCGACTTCTGGCTTCGTGAAGTCCACTTTCTAGGCCATGTGGTAAACAAGGATGGGATCCATGTCGATCCATCCAAGGTAGACTCGATCAGAAACTGGCCTGCACCACGTACACCAACGGAAATACGCCAATTCTTGGGTTTGGCGGGTTACTACAGACGGTTTATTAAAGACTTTTCAAAGATTGCTCAGCCGCTTACGCTACTGACACAGAAGGGTGTCACCTACCATTGGGGCAACACGCAGGAAACTGCTTTTCAGCACCTAAAGGATAGACTTTGCAGTGCACCTATCCTCTCTTTGCCAGAGGGCACAGACGACTTCGTGGTATATTGTGATGCATCCATCCAGGGTCTTGGATGTGTATTGATGCAACGGGATAAGGTTATCGCTTACGCTTCTCGCCAACTTAAGATTCACGAACGGAACTACACGACGCACGATTTAGAGCTGGGAGCTGTTGTGTTCGCGCTTAAGATATGGCGACACTACCTGTACGGTACCAGGTGCACGATTTACACCGATCACAGGAGTCTCGAGCATATCCTTAAGCAAAAGGATTTGAACATGCGTCAACGAAGATGGGTTGAACTTCTGAACGATTACGAATGCGCCATCAAGTACCATCCAGGCAAAGCCAATGTTGTGGCTGACGCCCTCAGTCGGAAAGACACTTTACCTCGGCGCGTGCGAGCGCTGCAGCTTACGATACAGTCCAGTCTTCCAGCACAGATACGAAATGCTCAGGCAGAAGCATTGAAACCCGAAAATGTCAAAGCTGAAGCCTTACGCGGCTCACGACAACGAATGGAACAGAAGGCAGACGGCGCCTACTATGTAACGGGGCGTATTTGGGTCCCACTTTATGGCGGTCTACGCGAACTGCTCGGTACATCCAGGGTCAGATAAAATGTACCACGACATCAGAACAACATACTGGTGGCCTAGCATGAAGGCCCACATCGCTACTTACGTTGGCAAATGCTTGACCTGTGCGAGAGTCAAGGTCGAATACCAGAAACCAGCGGGTCTACTTCAGCAACCCACGATACCACAATGGAAATGGGAAGAAATTTCCATGGATTTTGTTACAGGCTTACCTAGATCCCAGCGTGGGAATGATACCATATGGGTGATCGTTGATCGACTCACCAAGTCTACACATTTCCTAGCTATAAAGGAAACAGATAAGTTCTCCACTCTCGCAGACATCTACCTTAAAGAAGTTGTTTCGAGGCACGGGGTGCCCACCTCCATCATTTCGGATCGGGATGCACGATTCACGTCAGAACTATGGCAAACGATGCACAAATCTTTCAGCTCACGATTAGACATGAGCACAGCATATCATCCTCACACGGATGGGCAGTCTGAGCGTACGATCCAAACTCTCGAAGACATGCTTCGGGCATGCGTTATTGATTTCGGCAATGGCTGGGAAAAGCACCTCCCTTTGGTGGAGTTCTCATATAATAACAGTTATCACACCAGCATACAAGCCGCTCCATTCGAGGCATTGTACGGACGTAAATGCCGGTCACCTCTCTGTTGGGCAGAGGTGGGGGATAGTCAGATTACGGGTCCAGAGATTGTAGTGGACGCCACAGAAAAGATAGCACAGATACGACAACGCATGGCGGCAGCACGCGACCGTCAGAAAGCCTACGCGGACAAGCGTAGAAAGCCGTTGGAATTTCAGGTCGGGGACCAGGTTTTACTAAAAGTCTCACCCTGGAAGGGTGTGGTTCGTTTCGGCAAACGGGGCAAACTAAATCCGCAGTATGTCGGACCATTCGAGATCATTGAGAAAATAGGCAAAGTGGCCTACAAGCTAAACCTACCAGCTGAACTCGGTGCAGTTCACAATGTTTTTCACGTGTCGAATCTGAAGAAGTGCCTATCAGATGAGACCCTCATAATTCCTTTTAAGGAACTCACTATCGACGAGCGGTTGCAGTTCGACGAGGAACCAGTTGAAATCACGGACCGGGATGTGAAGGTCCTCAAACACAAGAGAATCCCTCTTGTTCGAGTTCGTTGGAACTCCAAACGTGGCCCAGAGTACACCTGGGAACGCGAAGACAGGATGACAGAAAAGTACCCTCAGTTATTCGGAACCAACGCAACCACTATTGAGGCTGAAACTACTACTTCGGAATTTCGGGACGAAATTCCAGATCAACGGGGGGAGGATGTGACACCCCAGGAAAATCAGTGAACGAACGATACAACTTACCAAATTCCCTCAGTGAGTGCGTACCAAATTTCGGGACGAAATTTCTTTTAAGTTGGGGATAATGTGACAACTCGTACTTTACCGTCTTTTATATTACGTGTAACTGTTTGAACTCTTGTGAATACGTGAATTATATTGAGTGAATAAATGCTATGTGTTACGTGTTCATGTGATTGCGAGATATGTTTACTTAAACCGAATAGTATTCGATTACACAAAAACCCACTCGGTCCATTCAGTGGACTCGAGACCATGAGATAGCCCAAGTGGGGTTTCGGCCCACTACCCTATTACGTATTTATGCACACACATCTCTTAGGGTTTAGTTTTCACAACTTTGGCAATCAAGCACACACAAACTCTCTCTCTGAGAACCGAAGGCAGTCCTCTCTCTCGAAGCCCCTTGTCCTTCGAAACTCTCTATCATCTCGGTTAGTATGATGCCACTAATTGTATGCTTTATATGTTTTGTTAGTTATCGGATTTTTGTGATCGGTTAGGATTTACACTAGGGTTTCGGTTCACATATGAAAACATGATAATTGGATTATGAACTCATTGTTCCTGTTATTGTTTCTGATGCATATATGATTGATATTCGGTCCGGGTATAACCGGCTAGGTTGCATGCTAGTCTGATGATATGATTTATGATTCGGTTTTGGTTTGAATGATGATCCGATTTGTATGCTTGATTAATTACTGATTCAATGTTCTTGATGATGATGATATGAACGTATATGAATAAGGTTGATTTCTGAATAAACTACTGGTTTGATCTGTTTTCGAAACTACCCAAATTGTTAGCTGAAATCACGGAACTGATTGAGATTGAATTATGGAAATCAGGAAAGTTGTTACAATAGGATTATCTCGACCAGGGTTGCGAGTCGAGATCTCATAGTCTCGACTCGAGACCACAACACTCGCACACAGCAGCACAACTCGAGATTGGCATTGCGAGTCCCGTTGCGACTCGAGACCGTGTGATCTCGACCGGACCATGACAAACCGAGACCAGCTCCCTTGCGACTCGAGATCTCATTCGTTGCGACTCGAGATCTCGACACCAGCATAACTCGAGACCGATAGTCTCGACTCGAGACCGACAATACTTGTTATTGGACCTGCACTGTTACAGCCCAACTGTTTGGGCCGAATACTTAGAATTGTTATCTGATTTCTATTGGACTGTTGATACGTATGTGAATTGCCATGATTGCTTTTGTGTACAATACGTGTAGAACATACGTGCTATATACGAACCTGACTTGTATAATAACCATGATAGGACGTGGTTGACCACTTACTAGCTTACCTGTACTTTCTGTGTATCTGCCGAGCAACCCAAGGTGAGTTCACACAGCCAAGGCATGGGGTTCCCAGGGTGGGAATGGGATTGGATGATTATTTCGTGCGTACTTAGTTAATGGAACCTAATGATATGGTCCTCAGGGTGAGGATGGTAAATGATAAGATACGGCTAGACTAGTATACCTACTTGAACTGATCTTCGCACACACGCCAGGGGTTGGCTGCGATATTATGACTAAACTTCGCACACATGCCTCAGGAAGGCTGCGAACTATACATGCTAAACTTCGCACACATGCCAGGGTGGCCAGCGATACAAATATACATAGTCTAGAATACTTGAGAACTTTCCCTAATCTTCGCATACATGCCTAGAGGGCTGCGATACGAACTAATACGATACATGATTACATGAACGAACGCAATGCTTACTATACCATTACTATTACTGAACTTACTTTCTGTGAACTCGCTCAACTAGTTGTTGACTCTCTGTTGCATGCCTTGCAGGACCTTAGGTACATTATGGAGCTTGCACAGGGAGGAGCAGGTCGTTGTGGGATACGGATCGTAACGATATTTGAACTTATAACTTACTTTGGGTTTTCATTATTATGCTTCCGCTACTTAAACAAGGTTTGGTTATGAACATCAGTCATGTCATAATGAATTACATTTTCTACTTTTACACTTAAATGCTATGTTTTATATGATTGATGGCTTGATCCTGGTCACGTCACGCCTCCAAGCGGTGGTACACCGCGGGTGGATTTTGGGGGTGTGACAATCCGTGTGCATACACACTTGTTAGCGATTAACGGAAAGGAAAAATAACCGCTCACGGAACAGCACTTTTCGTCAACTTTTCATCAACAAATTTTCCCGCCCAAACTTCGGCTATTAATAGAAGGATAATTCAGGTATAATTCTCAAGTTACATTCACTTCACTTTCACTTCTTCTTCTTCATCAAACCCTGTACTTATTCTCACGTCGGAGGGTGGTCACGGAGAGAACCTCTATTCTCCCCGTGGCGAGTTTAGCGGCTGTTGTTTTGCAGTGATTGCTAGAGGAAGAAGATTATTCACACACGAATCGAACGAGAAGATTTAACCCCTTTTATGCAGATTCAAACCCCCTGGATCAGTTGATTCCGGTCAATTAAACCAGTGTTTCTTCAATAGTTAATTAGATTATTTGTTGTATTTCTTTTTACCTGTAGGGTTAAATTTTATGTTTCTTATATTCATATTTGTATTATATATACATAAAAAACCATATATTTTTACCTACACATAGCCTAGATACATATAAGTAATTTAACCTATAGATAACCTACATATGTGTTGTTTATATAAAAAATGAAAGTTTTCCATATTTTGTTTTGAATTCTAGTGTGAGAAACAACAAATCTTACATTTGTAACATTTTCATTTACTTTTTATGTTTTTAGGATTGAAAAAATGGGTGATTCATTTTGTTTTGTGTGTTCTAGCAATATTTAGTGTTCTGCATAGGATCTTCCCATATATATATATATATATAGAAACGGGTTCAGGAGTGAACGGTGAAAAGTGTGAGAATGGTGAGAACGGATCCTGGCCCAACACATGGCAGGGGGCCTAATTGTTATGCGGCGGTACGATTGTCCTTTTATACGTTCCCTCCTTAATCGCGTTATAAATCTCTTTCAAATTAAAACTCCAAAAATTTATTGTTAGCTGTTACCTCCTTTGCAAGCTTTTTCAGATCTATAGCGTTTAACTTAGATTCTGTTCAACAAAGTAAAATTCGTTGGCGTTTTCTATTTTCAATCCAGCAAATCATGCAACAGATATGGTGTTTGTTCTTTTATAATTGTTCTATGGCGTTTTTTTGTATTATTATTTTTATAATGTGTTGTATGATTTTCAATAGCGTTATTCAATTATGCAATTTAATCGCGTTTTAATTGATATTTAAACAATTATTAAGAATTTCAATTGGAGTTTTCAATATTAATTTTAATTGTCGTTTACGTTCTAGTGTATTTCTTATGTTTTTACGATCATTGGCGTTTTTCATCTATTTGATTAGTTGTGAATTTTATTTAGTAGTATTTGTGAACATCAGTTGTTACTATTTTGTTAATTTGTGTAAACATTAGTTTTGTTAATTATAGTGTTTTCATTATGATGTTATATTTTGTTAATTATTTATGTTAAGTGTTTTTAATTATTCATCTCATGGTTTTTTTATCATGTCATTTTTAAATTATGTGTTTATTATGTCTTGTTTATTATTCAATTAATGGCGTTTTTGTGACACCTGTGTCACTTCAACCATCAAACATATACCAAACCAATGAAATATTGTATTTCATACTTGGGATTTGTATAAATATGTGTATCGTTTGCACATATCAATTCTTGTTCGGTTTCAAGCTTTAAATCGCTTTCTTGAAGGTTATACGCGCACTGATGCGTAAATATAACCAGTTTAATGCAACAAACACTCTGGAATAGTGAAATAGGCTTAACATACCTTAAATAACCTTTACATAACTTAGAAACAAGTTTTGGAGGGTTTGGTGTGTTGAAATCAAGTTTGTTCGATCGTGGGGACTAATTGTGTCAAACTGCGAAATTATACCGATTTGTATAGTAACGAGCCTTCTGCAACTTTATCATAAGTTAAATATGCCCTAAATATCCTTTACATAGCTTAGAAATAGGCTTTGAGGTGTTTGGTGCGCAAAAATAAACTTTTGGTCATTCAGGGACTTAAAGCGTCAAAAATTGCATAAGTTTGCATTTTCTCGCATATCTTACGTTCTGAATATATCCGGGCATCCAAAAATTTATGTAAGCATTAAAATATTTTATTTTAGTGTTTGGCATGATAAAATTCCATTCGTCGCTTAATTTGGATCGTTTTTGCGTTCGTTACGACTTCCGTCGTAATTAAGCAAATAACGTGATCGTACGACCAAACGAACCGACATCCGAGATGTTTTTGAGCATGTTTTGAGTTCCCTATACTTTAACTTCATTTTAGAGCCTTGAAATGAGGTTAGCGGGGCCTAAACGCATCAAAAAAGGCCCTAAACAGGTGTAGGGACCATTTCTACCATTTTTGAAACTTTGCTGAATCTGGCACTTGGTGGCGCTACGCGAGCACCAACTGTCTTTCCCGTGGCGTAGCTCCAGCACCTGATCTAGACAGAAAGTTTATTTTCTGCATTTTTAAGCAATGGGGTCGAACTTGGGGGTCTATTTTGTAACTTTTTCAATACCGTTAGCTGGTTTTGGGGCACCCCTAGTATCCCAAAACCATGGGCCACATGTGTACGATCCAGATCGAAGCTCAATCTTCGAGAAACTATCCTAACGGTTCTTGAATTCCTATAAATACCCCTCACCATTCACTTGCAAAACCCACTTGATTTCTTGAGATTTCTCTAAGTTGGAGTGCTAAACCACTTCATACCTGAGAATACTTGGGAAATCAAAGCTTGCGGGGACCCTTTGTAAGTATTCCTTCGTTCTTTTCATTCGTTTTTATCGTAAAAGTCAAAGTGCGTTTGACTTTCTACATTGACCAGTTTATGGTCAATGCGAAGTTCGTTTGAACTTCATAACGTGAGCGTAATCACGATGGTTATAGTCCCTAGTGACTATACCTACTGATTACCACGTTATCTAGGCTCAGTGACGAGTCGTAGTTTCGGCCAAAATGCGTTTTCTCGCGTATTTTGTAACCAAACTACTCTAGGGTATTAAAACCGTTTGTTTTAATACCAAACCTGTTTTCTAACTTTGTTAAACATGTTTCGACATGTTTAGCTCGTCACTTTTAGTTTAGTGCTTGTGTAAAGTTGTAAGTTAAGCGGACTAAACACCCGTTTAGACTTTCAAACACGACCCGTTTGGTCGATCATTAGGATCCGGACAAATACATTAGGTGACCATAGTTGTATAGGGAATAACCTTTCGAGGTTATACCTTATGGTCACTTCGTTTAAGTAGTTGTATGATAGGTAGTTTATATGCCTTAAATTACCAAAATACCCTTTTCATGCATAATTGATGTTTACGCATATGTAACCCAAACTTTTTTCATTTAACTAATTATGCAACATAATTAAGTATGTTAGGGCATATAATACTTATCGTAGGACTAGTTAGACGGTCCGAACGCGTTCTACGTGAGTGACGCGTTAAAGTAGCTTAAGCTACCTAAACGGGTCATAATGGGTCGTAAGCACTTAGGTTAGGTTTCCTTTTAGTATATAGGCCTTGTTAAACCATATCATATGAGTTCCCACACTCATTTGGTTTACGAGACCTCATCATATCCGATCTTCCGTTATAGGTCCGGTTTATTTATGTAGTTATCAATATTAGGTGTCGTTTGATTCCGTGCTCCCTCTAGCTTGCTGGTAGTTGTTCAAGACTTCTAAGCACTCTCAACTGAGTACATAGTCCCCTCTTTTACTGTTTTCAATGTATTGGGGTGAAGCATGTGTACCTATTTGTTATGTTCTTGTTTTCAAAAGTATAATTGATTATACATATTTGTACTTATCTTTTACAAACTGAATGACTATCTATGATTTAAACTCTAAAAATTTTCCTAAAGATTATAAAATAAATGTTTGGAATAGTACTTATTTTTGGTTCACCAGACCGGTTGTTAGTATAATATAGCGCTATAGGATTTGACACCCCATTCCTGTTGTCATGGAATGTCTGAAACCAATTTGTTGCTCCATCCAAATAGGGATTGCCTTTGTGGTATTTCTATAGTCTCAAAGGTGTATTTTGATGCATTAGGTCTGAATGAATTCATAAATCACATTATTTTTGTATATTGAGTTATACTCTCAAAAGTATAGTTTGATATGCTCTCATATGGGATATTGTACAAAAACCAATATATATTTTGTTAATCATTAAAACATAGTTTGATATGTTATTCTCAAAATCAAAAGCATAGTTTAATATGTTATTTTCATAACCAAAGCATAGTTTAATATGTTATTTATAAATCCAAAGTATACTTTTGATATACTACTGAAAACTTATTTATTTCACCAACTAAAGTATGGTTAATATACTATTTACTTAATGACTGGTTTTTGGTTAGTGTTTAGATAATGGGACGGGTGTAATATGATGAAAACATGGTAGATACGCCGCTGGTACTTCTTATATATAAGTGTTTTCATCACATTACATACTGTGGCGTTATTTAGTACACTTGGGTTAACGATTTTGGAACTAAAATCTATTTTAATATATTACTTATTCGACTTTCTTAAATCCAAGGTATATTTTCAAATATACTATGAACCTTTTTATCAAAATATTGTTTTTCAACAATATATATGTGACACCTGTGTCACTTCAACCATCAAACAAATGCCAAACCAAGGAAATATTGTATTTCATACTTGGGATTTGTATAGATATGTGTATGCTTTGCACATATCAATTCTTGTTCAATTTCATACTCTACAACGCTTTCTGGAGAATTATACGCAAACTGGTGCATAAACGTACTCAGTTTAATGCGACAAATACTCCGGGAGACCATCATACACTTAACATACCTTAAATAACCTTTACATAACTTAGAAATAAGTTTTGAAGGCATTGGTATGGCAAAAACAAGTTAATTCGCTTACAGGGACTAAACTTGACAAACTGCGAAAGTATGCCAATTTGAACTGTAACGAACATTCCGGAACATGTCCATAAGTTAAACATACCATATATATCCTTTACATAGCTTAGAAATAGGCTTTGAGGGGTTTGGTATGCTAAAACAAACTTTTGGATCATTCAGGGACTAAAAGTGTCAAAAAGTGCATAAGTTTGCACTTTCGCGCATAACTCACGTTCTGAATACATCCGGACATCCAAAAATTTATGTAAGCATCCTTATATTATGCCTTAGTGTTTGGCATGAGAAAAATCCATTTGTCGCATCATTTGGATCATCTTTCGCGCTTATGCGCATTCCGTCGTAATTAAGCGAACATCGCGATCGTACGGCCAAACGAACCAACATCCGGAATATTTTTGAGCATATTTCAAGTCCCCTACACTTTAACTTCATCTTAGAGCCTTGAAATGAGGTTAACGGGGCTTAAACGTGCCAAAAATGGGCCAAAATACGTGTTTCTGAAGTGCAGGGACCAAAATTGAAAATTCTGGTCTGGGAACCTTAGGCGGGGCGCGTAAGGATTTGCCAAATCCTTAGGCGGGCCACGTGAACATGTCTGACAGAAGATTTTGCATTTAATGCAGAATCTGGCCTTTCGTTCGATCAAGGGGCGATGCCTTTTCACCCAACGAAGAGCCAAGGGTCAAGTTCACTGAAGTTATCCACTTGGACACATGTACGCACGAGATCAAGGCACGATATTCGATAAAACGATCCTAACGGTTCCACTTTTCCTATAAATACCCCCCCCCCCTTTAGTGTAAAATTCACAAAATCAGATCTTAGAGCTCTAAGTTGAAACCATTGTTTCATACCTGAGCTATTTGGTCTTGATTAGCACTCGGGGACCCTCCGTAAGTCTTCTTTCGCTCTTTTATTCGCTTTTCGAGTCCGAAAGTCAACGTTTTGTTGACTTTCTGCATTGACCAGCTTATGGTCGATGCGAAGTTCATGGAACTTCATAACGTGAGCGTGATCACGATGGTTATAGTCCGTAGTGACTATACCTACTGATCACCACGTTAACTAGGCCCAGTGACGAGTCGTAGTTTAGGCCAAAATGCGCATTCTTGCGTATTTTGTAACCAAACTACTCGTGGGCATCAAAGCCGTTTGTTTTGATGCCAAACCTGTTTCTAAACTTAGTTAAGCATGTTCTAACATGCTTAGCTCGTCACTTTTAGTTTAGTGCTTATATAGGGTCGTAAGGTAAGCGATTTAAACCATCGCTTATACTTTCGAACCCGACCCATTTGGTCGGTCATTAGGACCCGACCAAACACATTAGGTGACCATAGCTATAACCTTCCGAGGTTATACCATGTGGTCGCAATGTTAGGCGTCCCGAACGCGTTCTACGCGAACGACGCGTTAGGGTAGCATAAGCTACCTAAACGGGTCGTGATGGACCGTAAGCACTTAGATTAGGTTTCATTTTAGTATGTAGGCTTTGCTAAGCCATATCACACGAGTCTCCATACTCGTTTGGTTTACGAACCCGCGTACTGTCCGATCCTTCCGATTTGGTCCGGTATATTAACATAGCTACCTATTAGGTGCCGTTTGATATCCCGTGATCTTTAGCATTATCTGGTTGTTATACAAGGAACTCAAAGCAATCTCAGGTGAGTACATAGTTCCCCTCTTTTACTGTTTCTGAACTGTTTTGGGGTGAAGCATGTGTACCTATCTGTTATTTTCATGATTTCAAAGTATAATTGATTATACATGATAGTATTTATCTTTTGACAAACTAAATGACTATCTATGGTTTAAACACTGATTTCTCAAAAATTACAAAAGTAATTGTTGGAATAGTACTTATTTTGTTCACCAGACCGATTGGTAGTATGATATAGCGCTATAGGACTAGACACCCCATTCCTGTTGTCATGGAATGTCTGAAACCAATTCGTTTCTCCATCCAAATAGGGATTTCCTTTGTGGTATCCCTATAGTCTCAAAGGTGTAGTTTGATGCACCAGGTCTGAATGAATTCTTAAATCGCACCTTTAAAGTATATTTTGATATACTCCCAAAAAGTATAGTTTGATATACTCTCATGTGTGGTATCGTACAGAACCAACATATATATTTTGTAATCATCCAAAGCATATTGTGATATGTTACTTACATAACTAAAACATAGTTTAATATGTTATTTATCACATCCAAAGCATATACTGATATGTTAGTTACAAAACTAAAACATGGTTTAATGTGTTATTTATAAATCCAAGGTATACTTGTAATATACTACTGAAAACTATTATTTTGAACAACTAAAGTATATTTAATATACTATCTATCAAACGATTTGGTTTTGGTTAGTGTTTAGATAACGGAACGAGTGTAATGTGATGAAAACATGGTAGATACGCCGCTGGTACTTCTTATATATAAGTGTTTTCATTGCATTACATACCGTGGCGTTATTTAGCACACTTGAGTTAACAATATTGGAACTGAAATATATGTTAATATATTACTTATTCAACTTTCTTAAAACCAAGGTATATTTTATATATACCATAAACGTTTTATTAAAACATTGTTTTTCAAACAACTTAACTTATACAAACTCATTTTACATGGTTATTCAGTTAACCCTACATTATTCTCTTATTTATACATATCATCTGATCCTATCGTTTTTCAAATGATTTACAAGACAAAGCAAATTTACAAAGTTCATGACTAAACATTTTCTCAAACATAAGTCATGAACTCCGTTTTCACAAAACCTATGTATCTCACAGGCATTTTTATGCTGACGTACCTATTTTTACACATGTTTCAGGTGCTGTCTTGAGATGATTGTTGATGCATGCTACATTTAGGATGGACTCGTGCCTTAGCAACTTTAAAACTTGGAAGATCATAGTTGTACTTATGTGATTGTAACAGAACAACGAGTTCATTTAATCAATAAAACAATATTTAAATTTCCATGTGTTATGAAACAATGATTCTGTTACAACACTCCCCGACGTTTCCGCCACGTTTTGTTGTACCACGTGGTCGGGGTGTGACAGAAAAGTTGGTATCAGAGCTCATGGTTATAGGGAATTAGGTTATTAGTAATGCTTTGACCTAGTCTATAACCTTCCTAGGACCCTAACGCGAGTTTACTTGCGTTTAGTCATAAAACAACACCGTCACCTATCCTTAGGCGACGACCGCAACAAGAACATAAATTTCAAAACCGCTTTGAAAACTAATCATCTGTTCTAGGATGATTGATTACTAGGTTTTGAACCCTCTGTTTTAAGGTTTTGAACCCCTTTGAATTTTCAAAACTCTCGTCAAAGTTGGTCTAAATATTGTGAACACATGCAAACTGGAAGGGTGGGTGCCTGTACCCTGAGTTTTCTGTCTAAGGCTAGAGTGTTCGTACAAATCCACATAATCGGACCAGTCACTCTTACCTGGGAACTCTTGGGGTGAGTGTCCACTTATAGGCGAGCATGTCTTCGCGATACATTATTTTGACCTATTTGCTTTGATTAATCACCAGGTCGTTTGTTGCTTTGTAGTAACAGACAGACGGCCACTATCCTTGCTTTCATCAGATTTGTTTCATCTCATTCTTTTCGTCTAATTCTCTCACTCGTTTCCTCTCATGTTTCCTCTTTTAGAATGCCTCCTCGACGTGACAATCAGATGGCGAATGCCGAACTGGCGGAAATCATCGCGCAACAAATGGCTGCTGCCTTCCCAATTCTTTATGCTCAAATAACTCAAGCCATCAACAACAACAACAATGCTCCATGCAATTTCAAGATTTTTAACTCAGCTAAACCGCTCAAGTTCAATGGTTCTGAGGGAGCAACTGGTCTTCTTCAATGGTTCGAGAGCATTGAGAATACTTTCCGTCACGTTCAGTGTCCTGAAAATCGCAAGGTCGAGTTTTCTTCGAGTGTGTTTCAGAAGAGGGCTCTTACATGGTGGAACGGGGTTATGAGAGACCGCGGTGCTGAGGTTGCATTAGCACAGACTTGGGCCGAGCTTAGGGCTCTTATGATGAAGGAATTCTGTCCTCGTCATGAGCTTAGGGCTCTAGAAAGGGAATTTGATGATTTAAAGCAAGACAGTGGGGAACATCGAGCCTATACTGATCGCTATGAGGAATTGAGCTTGTAATGCCCTACTATGGTCACGCCTCTGGATAAGGCGATTGAGAAATACATTGATGGGCTCCCTGACGTAGTTCAGGACATCGTTACTGGCAGCAACCCTACTACTGTCAGACAAGCCATTGAATTGGCTGCCACTCTGACTGAATCCCAAATCAGGAAGCGCAAGCTGTTTCGGAAGGGCGACTTAAAACCATCTGACAAGACTGCTCATGTGGAACCAAAGGAAGAAAGTGCTGAGGTGTCCAAGAAGAAAAAGCGCAAAGCCTCTCAAAGCTACGCTGTAACTGCTCAAGACAAACAAGTTGCACCAAACCAGCCAGCACAACCTCGTAAAAGACAAAACTATGTTGGTACCGCACCTTTGTGCAACAAGTGCAACCGTCATCATCTAGAGCAAGAGCAGTGTCACAAATGTACCCACTGTGGGCGGTTGGGACATTTGATCAATGTTTGTCGTTATGCAAATCAAGCTGCTGCAAACCCTGCTGCTGTTCAAGCACGGTTCCCTCCAGGGTCATGTTATAACTGTGGTGACCTTACCCACTACAGGAACAATTGCCCAAGGCTTGTTAACATACCTCCAGCGCGTGGACGAGTGTTCAACATCAATGAGGAGAACATGAACAATGATGCAGCAGTGAACAATTAGTGTTTTGTATTTCCTTAGTTGCTATCTTTTGACACTTCAAAGACAATTACGTTGTTACATAAATAAAGATTTGTTGTTTTTACTTCTGCAAAATTTATGCGTTTGTATAAATGCTTGATGAAACCTTATGATGTCAACCCAAAGGCAAACTACTCGTATGGTTCTGTCATATTATGATCACTTGTGATCTCCCCAAGAACCTTAAACTCTCGTTTCTTTTAAGAAACAAAGTCAAACACTTATTGAGAATCCCTCTATCTTTATAGATAGATCTTCATAAATCGTTAAAGTGCCAAATGAAATCCATAGATTGGATTCCTAGTGTACTTTAATATCCATACCTAAGGATAACAAAATAAAGAATCAAGTTAACTAGTTTTGTGCTTATATGTTTTCTTACATGTTTTGTGGTTGTGTGTGACCCATCCAAATCCTCATAGACTCTTTCATATCTCATACGAGAGATTCGTAATAGGATATCCAAAGATACTATCTTAAACCCTTAATGGATTTCAACAGTATGGTTAAGTCCCTCGGGTTATAAAGTATTATTCTATAATTGGACCTCTTGAAAGGTCTGCTCAAACAGATTGATTTTGAAAATCTGATTAGAAATATCATGTGATGATATAAAAATGATCCCTTAAGCGGTCTATTTAAAGAGATCGTACGACGGTCTAGTTAAGAAGATCATGTGTTGATCTAGTTAAAAGATCGTTCGTTGATCGAATTAAAAGGATCCTTTGGTGGTCTAGTCAAATCGCTTCATATTTATTCAAGTAATTTTCCTACGGATTATGAAATGGACTGTGCGGACTGTGCAAGGAATTACGTAATTATGGAGGCCTACATAATTATGGAATTCAGTGCACAGGAACCACAGGAAGTTTCATCATGTGTTAAGACCTAGTGACAAGAATAATGATACGGGAGAAGTCTCGGACCTCGACCAATGTCATTTATTCTCACACTCTCCCAATTCTGATCTCAATCACACACCAAGTTTTCCTATGATAAGCCTTCATAAGAAACGTTCGTCAATCAGTAGTTCAAAATTTCATGTTTTACTATTTCAAGGAATTCACTCTGAGGGTTAACAAATTCGGTAAGAATCCTAACATGGCCCAGAGTTTTACCTAAGGGTTCAATGGATCCATTATAAGGCGAAACCTTCACAGCTGTCCTCACGAGTTTCCTCTAGAATTAAATTTCGGGACGAAATTTCCTAAAGTAGGGGAGACTGTGACACCTGTGTCACTTCAACCATCAAACAAATGCCAAACCAAGGAAATATTGTATTTCATACTTGGGATTTGTATAGATATGTGTATGCTTTGCACATATCAATTCTTGTTCAATTTCATACTCTACAACGCTTTCTGGAGAATTATACGCAAACTGGTGCATAAACGTACTCAGTTTAATGCGACAAATACTCCGGGAGACCATCATGCACTTAACATACCTTAAATAACCTTTACATAACTTAGAAATAAGTTTTGAAGGCATTGGTATGGCAAAAACAAGTTAATTCGCTTACAGGGACTAAACTTGACAAACTGCGAAAGTATGCCAATTTGAACTGTAACGAACATTCCGGAACATGTCCATAAGCTAAACATACCATATATATCCTTTACATAGCTTAGAAATAGGCTTTGAGGGGTTTGGTATGCTAAAACAAACTTTTGGATCATTCAGGGACTAAAAGTGTCAAAAAGTGCATAAGTTTGCACTTTCGCGCATAACTCACGTTCTGAATACATCCGGACATCCAAAAATTTATGTAAGCATCCTTATATTATGCCTTAGTGTTTGGCATGAGAAAAATCCATTTGTCGCGTCATTTGGATCATCTTTCGCGCTTATGCGCATTCCGTCGTAATTAAGCGAACATCGCGATCGTACGGCCAAACGAACCGACATCCGGAATATTTTTGAGCATATTTCAAGTCCCCTACACTTTAACTTCATCTTAGAGCCTTGAAATGAGGTTAACGGGGCTTAAACGTGCCAAAAATGGGCCAAAATACGTGTTTCTGAAGTGCAGGGACCAAAATTGAAAATTCTGGTCTGGGAACCTTAGGCGGGGCGCGTAAGGATTTGCCAAATCCTTAGGCGGGCCGCGTGAACATGTCTGACAGAAGATTTTGCATTTAATGCAGAATCTGGCCTTTCGTTCGATCAAGGGGCGATGCCTTTTCACCCAACGAAGAGCCAAGGGTCAAGTTCACTGAACTTATCCACTTGGACACATGTACGCACGAGATCAAGGCACGATATTCGATAAAACGATCCTAACGGTTCCACTTTTCCTATAAATACCCCCCCCCCTTTAGTGTAAAATTCACAAAATCAGATCTTAGAGCTCTAAGTTGAAACCATTGTTTCATACCTGAGCTATTTGGTCTTGATTAGCACTCGGGGACCCTCCGTAAGTCTTCTTTCGCTCTTTTATTCGCTTTTCGAGTCCGAAAGTCAACGTTTTGTTGACTTTCTGCATTGACCAGCTTATGGTCGATGCGAAGTTCATGGAACTTCATAACGTGAGCGTGATCACGATGGTTATAGTCCGTAGTGACTATACCTACTGATCACCACGTTAACTAGGCCCAGTGACGAGTCGTAGTTTAGGCTAAAATGCGCATTCTTGCGTATTTTGTAACCAAACTACTCGTGGGCATCAAAGCCGTTTGTTTTGATGCCAAACCTGTTTCTAAACTTAGTTAAGCATGTTCTAACATGCTTAGCTCGTCACTTTTAGTTTAGTGCTTATATAGGGTCGTAAGGTAAGCGATTTAAACCATCGCTTATACTTTCGAACCCGACCCATTTGGTCGGTCATTAGGACCCGACCAAACACATTAGGTGACCATAGCTATAACCTTCCGAGGTTATACCGTGTGGTCGCAATGTTAGGCGTCCCGAACGCGTTCTACGCGAACGACGCGTTAGGGTAGCATAAGCTACCTAAACGGGTCGTGATGGACCGTAAGCACTTAGATTAGGTTTCATTTTAGTATGTAGGCTTTGCTAAGCCATATCACACGAGTCTCCATACTCGTTTGGTTTACGAACCCGCGTACTGTCCGATCCTTCCGATTTGGTCCGGTATATTAACATAGCTACCTATTAGGTGCCGTTTGATATCCCGTGATCTTTAGCATTATCTGGTTGTTATACAAGGAACTCAAAGCAATCTCAGGTGAGTACATAGTTCCCCTCTTTTACTGTTTCTGAACTGTTTTGGGGTGAAGCATGTGTACCTATCTGTTATTTTCATGATTTCAAAGTATAATTGATTATACATGATAGTATTTATCTTTTGACAAACTAAATGACTATCTATGGTTTAAACACTGATTTCTCAAAAATTACAAAAGTAATTGTTGGAATAGTACTTATTTTGTTCACCAGACCGATTGGTAGTATGATATAGCGCTATAGGACTAGACACCCCATTCCTGTTGTCATGGAATGTCTGAAACCAATTCGTTTCTCCATCCAAATAGGGATTTCCTTTGTGGTATCCCTATAGTCTCAAAGGTGTAGTTTGATGCACCAGGTCTGAATGAATTCTTAAATCGCACCTTTAAAGTATATTTTGATATACTCCCAAAAAGTATAGTTTGATATACTCTCATGTGTGGTATCGTACAGAACCAACATATATATTTTGTAATCATCCAAAGCATATTGTGATATGTTACTTACATAACTAAAACATAGTTTAATATGTTATTTATCACATCCAAAGCATATACTGATATGTTAGTTACAAAACTAAAACATGGTTTAATGTGTTATTTATAAATCCAAGGTATACTTGTAATATACTACTGAAAACTATTATTTTGAACAACTAAAGTATATTTAATATACTATCTATCAAACGATTTGGTTTTGGTTAGTGTTTAGATAACGGAACGAGTGTAATGTGATGAAAACATGGTAGATACGCCGCTGGTACTTCTTATATATAAGTGTTTTCATTGCATTACATACCGTGGCGTTATTTAGCACACTTGAGTTAACAATATTGGAACTGAAATATATTTTAATATATTACTTATTCAACTTTCTTAAAACCAAGGTATATTTTATATATACCATAAACGTTTTATTAAAACATTGTTTTTCAAACAACTTAACTTATACAAACTCATTTTACATGGTTATTCAGTTAACCCTACATTATTCTCTTATTTATACATATCATCTGATCCTATCGTTTTTCAAATGATTTACAAGACAAAGCAAATTTACAAAGTTCATGACTAAACATTTTCTCAAACATAAGTCATGAACTCCGTTTTCACAAAACCTATGTATCTCACAGGCATTTTTATGCTGACGTACCTATTTTTTACACATGTTTCAGGTGCTGTCTTGAGATGATTGTTGATGCATGCTACATTTAGGATGGACTCGTGCCTTAGCAACTTTAAAACTTGGAAGATCATAGTTGTACTTATGTGATTGTAACAGAACAACGAGTTCATTTAATCAATAAAACAATATTTAAATTTCCATGTGTTATGAAACAATGATTCTGTTACAACACTCCCCGACGTTTCCGCCACGTTTTGTTGTACCACGTGGTCGGGGTGTGACAATATATATATATATATATATACACATATATACAAACTCATTTTTACCTAATTATTTATTTATACATCTTTTTTTTCTTTTTGTATCTGTTGGTACGCAAAATGTCTGTTGACTACGTTTGCATTGAGTCTTAGGTCAAGATAAGTTAGATTGGAGCCTTGAAAGTTAAAATTAGGGTTTAAGGTTAGAGGTTTCGCTTATACGTACATGTTTAGAGATGATTTCTCTTATAGGAACATTAGGGTTTCGCTCTTATGGTACTTGGGGGGTTTCGCTGATACAGACACATGGGGTTTCGCTCATAAGGCCTGTCCTATGAGCGAAATATGCTGAACTATAAATACCCTGACATGTGATCTCATTTGTAACTTGGAGCGAAACCTAGTCATATGCTTTGTAATGAAAATCTGTTAAATTGCATTCAGAAAGCATCAATATAGAAGGAATTAAAGAGGAAAAGTTGTTGTTACTTTGTGTACATCGATTCCGCCTTTATACGCAAAGATGAACTGCGTTAACTGACTTTTCAGGCCATAGAACGGTCCAACAAGTGGTATCAGAGCTCAGGACGAGGAGTTCATACTACTACAGCTTGATTCTACCAGATTCTCTTACTTCTACTCACTTTCTCTCATATTTTTTTTTTGATTTGAACTGGTTCCTACGGTTGAAATGACCTGAATTTTGAATATAACGTGTAAAACATAGTAATAACAAATCCTAGAAAGAATCAGGTTAAAATACGGCTTAAAAATGGTAAAAATCAGTTAAAAACCTGATTTCGCTTATTCGGACATCGAAGGATTGTGTTTGATTTCGCTCATACGGACTTGTAATTGCCTATTTCGCTCTTAGAACATCCCTGATTTTGCTCATAGGGACACTGTTGATTTCGCTCTTGTGACATTCATCTTGTTTCGCTCATTGATACACCTGATTTCGCTTTTTGGGACATATACTGATTTCGCTCATTCGTCACATTCTTCCGATTTCGCTTATTTGTCATACTGCTATTTCGCTTATTGTGACAAATTGGTGATTTCGCTCTTGTGTCACAATTTTTCAAAATTTCAAAAATTTTTCTAAGTGTTTGCTGATTTTGTAGGTACATTCAAGATGGATGACATTTTCTTGAACCCGTTTAGCGACATGTACGCATTCACTGGAAATTCTGGAAACGATGATACTTCGTCTAGCAACGCGAATGAGAACCCGCCAAATGCGAAGAAAAAGATAACGGAAGCTTGGAAATCTGAAAGTGCCTTTGGAACCTTCAATAAACCTCCAAAGCTAATGGCTATCCAGGAATATAGTCGGTGGTCAAGAAAGTTTGAAGATTGGTTGATGGCATTCGCATTTCCCAGATGGAAGAGTTTGAAAAACGGTTATCACAATGGAAACAAAAATGGTGAAACTTTAACATCAGCTGAGGAGATTGAATCATTTGTGGCTGAGCAAAAATGTGTGGCATTGTTATTTCAGTCTGTCCAGGAAGACATAATCTCATTGATCGATAATTCAAATGCAAAAGATCTTTGGAAAAACTTAGAAACAAAATGTCTAGGAAGTGCTGAAACTGTGAAAAGTAAAAAGAAACTTCTTAGGAAAGAGTTTGATATGTTTGGCTGTTTAAAGAATGAATCAGTGTCAAAGATGATCGAGAGGTTTGGGCTTTTGAAACTAGAACTAGCTAGACATGAAATTACGTATTCTAATGATGAGCTAGTAGACAAGTTGTTCGATTCATTGCCAGACGAGATGGATTGGAGATATTATGCTCTCATGCTAAAAAACACTATCTTGCTGAAAGATCTTACTGTGGATTTGTTGATTGAGAGACTTGAAAGTCACGAGTTGGAACTGAAGAAGACATTTAAAGTCAATCACTCATCCTACCAACAGAATTTGGATTTGTATTATCCAAAAAGCATGATGCCAAAAGCAACTTCTCCCAAGACTGCGTTTTCTGCTGAGAATGTGTCCACAACTAGCAAAGAAAGTCAAAGTGGTTAAAGCAGTGGAAATCACAGTGGTTATCACAGTGGATCTTCATCATCTGCAAGTCATTCTGATGCAAAGAATCGTTTTATCACAGTGGATCTTCGTCATCTGCAAGTCATTCTGATGCAAAGAATCGTTTTCAATGTAACATCGCTATAGACTTAAAGAATGCTCAGAATTTTGACGAGGAGTCTGCTAAACAATAGATGATTTTCCTAGCATCTGTATTAGAGTCGTATGAAGGGTTAGTAGCAGGGAAGATAGGCAACACCAACCTAACGAAAGAGGACTATGATCAAATAGATCCTGAAGAAATGGAACTAATTGACATAAGGTGGTGCATGGCCAGTGCTGTTGGTCGAGCACAGCGTTTCATGGAAATTACCGGCAGAAAGTCAATTGGTGGACCATCTACCAAGTTGGGTTTCGACAAGTCCAAGGTGACGTGCTTCAAGTGTAAGCAGAAAGGTCACTTCAAGAGAGAATGCAGAAACGCATATGCTGATGAGTCGGAGAACCCATTCAGAGAGGATTACTACAAGAAGGCAATTTACCATCAGAATAAGTCTGAGCCACCTAGATTGAAGCAGGTTGAAGACAACAGAGAGAAATATAGAGCTCTTGCGGTGATTTATGATAATGAAGGGTATGATTGGAGTGAAGAGGTTCTACCGGAAGAAGATGCAGTTGGTTACGCTTTCAAGGCAAAGAATGAACCTGTTCCGTGGAAAGATAATCGAACTAAAGAGGAGAAGTATAAATACAGAAAAATGTTGGCTGAAAACATAATAATTAGAATATCTGGTATCTATTTGGAAGCAAAGAGAGCAAGAAGATGGGATCCGGACAGGGAGTGTTATCTTGATTAAGATGGAAATATTGCGGTCGATGACAAAACTCTTGATCTGGAAGCCGTAATCAAGGAGTTCAAAGATGAGGATGATTATTGGCAGAATAAATGGTGGGGAACTGGAGACGAGAAAGAGAAAGAAGAGAAAGAGAAGTCAAAGAAAATTGATACTGGGGTTATTGACACAATGCAGGAGTTAACTGCTGAAAATCTCGGAAAAATGGCTGACAAAGTGCTGGATGCTAAGGCACTTGAGGTAGACTCTAACTCCGTGTCTGAGTCAAAAAGCCAGGTCAGTTCAAACTTGTCAACAAATGTGTCAGGTAAGCAAATTGATGGAAATGTTGATTGCAAAAATTGCATCAAAGAGTGCAAATTGTAGGATCGTTCTCGGCCCTGTTTGAGTCGTTCAGAGAAGTTCGTATCCGAATTAAGAGGCGGAAACTAATAATTCGGTGCTATTGAAGCTGTATTCACTTTAAACTTGCTGTATTATTGATATTAAACGCGATTACAAGATTTGACAGCACTTCGGCAGCATACCGGAACAAACACCTTCAACTATGTGTTTATGGTTCGCTTATACGTACATGTACGTATAAGCGGACCTACATCGTGACAGAAAAACGGACCACATTCAAAACCAAATAAGCGGACCTAATCCTGACATATGAGCGGACCTAGACCTAAACATGACACAAAAGCGGACCTAACCTAGTGACTGATAAGCGAACCTTATACAAACATATATTTATAGGTTTCCGTGCCATGTCCGATCGCTTTATCTTTAAGACTCGATGTAAGACGTAGTCGACAAACGTAAGTGCACCAACATACTCCCCCTCGGATGTTGACGGAGTCTTCATAGAGTCTTTGCACATGTCAATCTACAATCTTCATCAGTCGACAATCTGCCTCTGAAATATCTGTCGTTCCAAGAATCCTCGTTCTCTATTTTCATCATCAACAAACTCTTCTCTCTTGAATGTTGATACGGTGTCTTCAGACTCCCCCTCTCACGCAGCTGGGATCGTAGTCTGGCACTTCAATCAAAGAATCGTTATCTGGTTCAAGACCTGCACAATCTCTACCAAATCATAAGTTTCTACAAAGATTAAAACTTTTCAACAATTTAGAAACTATGTTGAATCAAAACAATAATGATTTTGCATTCAAGAAAAGATTACTGGTTCTTATCAAAACAACTTTACCATCTACACACAAACACTTCCCAAACCAGTTCTTCAAGTTTAGCACTTTAATTTCAAAAATCAGCATCTCAACACCAGTTGTCGAAAATCTTTTTGATTTTTTTTCAAAATTTACGCTAAAACACACCAAAAATCTTTTTGGATTTTCTGAAAGAAATAAATGCAGAAATGAAATATTTACAGACAATATTTTTGTGAGTTTGTGCAAGAGGATCATATCAGTTATGAAACAGATCACAAACACCGTTAAGACATATTCAGTTCTAAACAATTTACCTAGATTGTCAGTATGTTTGTCCACTTAAATTTTCACACAGACTTCAATTGATTCGGGATACGATATTAATGTTTTAGAAACTAAAACTTAATTGTGTATCACTCCACTTGAATATACTCCTGTATCAAGATCCCAAATATTCAGTCTTACAGGTGAGTATACCACAGATGATATCTGTAAAGGGGTAGATGCGAAACCGTGAGAGCTCAGGTCAGAACTTCCGTTCAGCAGAGAGATGACGGCTCGACTTTTGGTGGGTCCCCTTTAGAGGATCTTTTTTACAACAGCAATGACTATCAATTTTATTGTTTAATCAGATTGCTGAGGGCGAGCTTGTGTTTCAAAGCTTTTAGCAGAAAGTATTATTTGGGGACTAGGTCAGTATTTCCATACAGAAGAAGTCCCGGAATAATACCCCAGATATCACTGAGCATAAAGACCTAGTATCTCAGAATACGGGACCTTTCAAACAAGATTTCGGGGGTTACCCATATATTCAAGAATAGTTACCCACGAATTAAGTAAGTTTGATTTAGGTTTATATCTCGTTTCAAGTTACTAAATGTGTGAAAATCTACTGACACGTCCGCAGTAAGATTGTTTATCACATTTTGATTTTACAAATCTTTAGCATGCTGTGATAGTCCACTGATGTACTATCATTTCCTCTTTTATGCAACAAAAACTCATTTTTCAATTTTATCATGTTTTTGGCTTTTTCAGATTTTCTGAAGTTTTTGGATTTTCTAAAAATTCTTAAATTTTATCATGTTTTTGGCTTTTTCAGATTTTCTGATGTTTTTGGATTTTCTAAAAATTCTTACTCCCCCTAAAATTCAAATACATCTAAAGAAAATTGAAAACAAACTGTACAGAACATGACAACTGATATCGAAACACTTCAATTCTCCATCCGTTTGGCTTAAACCATCAGAACTCCCCCTCACAACAAACTATTTTCCCATAATGATTTCAAAACACTTAAGTTTGTTTTAATCAGAATGGTTTTTCTGGAAAATAAGTTTAGTTGTTATTACCTTTTGTAAAATTGGGGTTCAAATCATCATATTGTTTTACCAATCTTATGAATGATAGTTAACTCAAGTTCAAATTAATGACCTTGATTTAACCACTTGTACGATCAACTAGTTCTCATTCTGAACCACTTATAACATCCACAAACATACAACCACTTGAAGATTTAGCAATTAAGCTTATCAAACCTGTTTTTCAACCAATTACCATCTTTTGGTTGAATTCTCAAAGTGCCGATTCCTACTCCTCGCTTACAAACCTGGGAGTTCCGGCAAGTCCTGCAAAACCTCAAACACAGATTAAGAAGGATGCCGATTCATGATCCACGATACCAACTTGGGATCTCCGGTAAGTCAGGATTTTATTCTTGAAAAAATATATCCACCCAAGCCTGACCTTCCTTGGGTGTAACCTCATCTTTTTCATCGTTCCTTTCAACTGACTTGTAAACCCATCCTTTGGAAGCATAAAAATCCTTAATGCTTTGGGCCTTACCACTGACCATTTTTCCAAAGATGCGTTTTACATTTCCGTTAAAAGTTTTTTCAACATCAATTTTCTTCTTGTCAGAATAAAATTGATTTGAAATTTCAATTTTTCCAATTTTAGATTTGTAATTTTTAACATTTAGTGGCGGAAAATTTACATCGTCCACTTTCGGAATTTTCTTTTCAACCTTTTTCTCAACACGTGGCTCCTCTGATTTTATGGAATCAGAATCATTACCAGACTTTTTACCTGAACCTTTTACAACCCATTTCTGATTTGTGGCATTGTCTATTCTTTTGGAAGCACTCTTTGAACATTCTCCTTTTTCATAAGTTGAATTCTCAAAACCTGTGAACTTCCGGGTTGACAGTTCAGTCTTCTCAACAACTTTTTCTTTCATTTTCCCAGAGACCTCCTGTTTTGGCTTGAATGTCTTCGGACAATCCTTTGCAACATGACCCACAGCTTTACACTGAAAACAAGATCTCTTTTCAACCTTCTTTGGATCTTCCTTCTTCTTCATGTCCTGTTGCTTTTTAGCAAGGAATTCTTGATTTGTCTGATTTCTGAATGATTTTTCTTTTTCATCTTCTGTTGTTTTTCCTGCAACAAACATTGTTTTTGGTTTATACATTTTATCATTTTTATAGTTTTTCGGTGGAACAAAACCAAGACCTTTCTTTTTGAAATTACAATTATGGTTTGGTTTCTGTCGGAAACTATAACCATAATTGTAACCCATTTTCTTATTAATTTTTTGTTGATCTCTTGAAGTGTATTGTTTAGGTTTTCTATTAAGATTAAAATCTTTTATTTCAGAAATATTAATTTATGTTATTTTGAAAACCTTTTGAATCATTTCAAGTCTGACACTTCTTATTGGAAAGTTTTCATCTGAATATAATTTGTCAGAACCTTTCAAAGTATATGCCACTTTGACTGATTCATCATTCAAATTAGATTTCAAAAGTAAAAATTCTTTATCATAAACCCGTTTGTCCTTTTTGACTGTTGGCTTTGACGCACTGGACCAGACTTTGACTCGGGTTTTGACTTCGGTTTTGATTCCTCATTGTCATCTGTGTCTAACACCTGATTGACCATACTTTTTATCAAATTTGACTCATGATCAGTGTCTGATGATGTATATGTGACATCAGTACTTTCCGGTAAGTTATCCGACAACCCAGACTCCCATTTCAAATTGATCGCTTTATTGACTCTTTCTGAATTTGGATTTCGAGGTGAATATCCATTTTCGACCGGGGGCGGACATCTATTGTAGGATACACTCGGTTTCTTACCAGAAGCTTTCAACTTTTCTTCAACATTTGTCACACACTTTTCTTCATCAGATGTCTCCTCTTCTTTGAACGTCTTTAAATCTTTCATCACCGGATAAATCCTGTCAACCACAAAAGTAGAACATGAGTAACTATCTAATAATTTCTTAATTTTCTCAGTTTCTATCTTTTGTGTTGCCAACTCAAGCTCGAGATCTACGCATTTCTTTATGTTAAAGTTTGCCGTATCAAGCTGTCTCAGATAAGCTATCTTCAATGTATTCATAGCTTCAGCTTGTTCACCATCAGAATCTGTACATTTGTTGATTTCTCTGTTCATAGTATCATACGATTCTTTCAACTTATGAATATTGTGCAGCAGCTCATTGTTCTGCTTAATCAGCGAATCACAGTTCATGCACTTTTCTTGGACCATGACCGGTTCAGCATCCACTTTAATCTCAAACTCAGGAACCTCTTTCACTGTCCTGCTTGATTGTAAAAATTTAGCTCTTCTCATCTTTTCAGCTTTAGCTTCTTCCTTCAATCTCTCTTCCTCTTCTGCCTCTTCTCTGTTCCTTCTTCGTTTTTCTTCAGCAGCTTCCATGACTTTTCTGCACCTTTCTGCACATTTCAAATCATAAGCATTAGCAAAGAAAGCATGAGAAGTGTTTTTGGACATCTCTTTGGCCATAAGATTTTGATCTGGACAAAAATCATCCCAGGTAAAACCTTCAGCCAACTTCTCATCATCTTGTTCAGCCAAACACACTTTGCTGTCTTTCGGAAGATACTTTTCCCAGGTAAAATTATCATATTTTCCCTGACTAACAACACATGCTCTTTTATCAACCACATCTCTCCCATGAACTGTTTGTGTCTGTTGTTGTGCTGGTGGTGTGATTTGATGATAGATGGCCTTCTTGTGATAGTCGTTGTTTCCGAAAGGATTCTGGGCTCCGGTAGCTTCACGGTTGTTGCACTCCCTCTTGAAATGCCCCTCCTCTCTACAATGAAAACACGTAACTTTAGATTTATCAAAACCCAAAGCTAAAACATTTGCATCACGAAAATCATCACGGCCTGTAATTTGTTTAAACTTTTCAGCACGTCTCATCACACTCGCCATACACCATTTTATATCCATCAATTCCATTTCCTCAGCATCAATTTGATCGTAATCCTCTTTCGTGAGCATTGGACTTCTGATCTTTCCTGCAACAAAACAACTATAAGACTCTAAAATCATCCCTAACAAAGACATTTGATTTTTTGCAATATCTTCAGTGTAGTCTTGATCATTTTCAAGGCTTAACACAATGTTACACTGAAGTTTTCTACCATTCTTTGTTACAGAGATGTTAGGATCAAAAGATGAAAATCTTGTGCTGTTGCTTGATCCTTGAGATGCCGTGTTCTCAGGAGAATCTTTAACACTGTAAGCAGTTTCGATCTTAGGAGAATACTTTGTTGAATCAGTAGCACCATGCTTGTAGTACAGACTGATATCCTGTTCTCCATCGTAGTTCTTCATCCTAGCGATCTTTCTCTGCTCCATCTCTTGAGCTTCCAAATGCTTTATGAAGTCTCCTAGTGTCATCTTTTTATATTCTGCTTTGTTGGACTTCAGCATCATAAAAAATGTTCCCCATGTTTCATATGGAAGCGCATCTGCAAGTTTTTCAATTAACTCATCAGTATCCTTTTTAACACCAAGTTTGGTCATATTTCTAACCAAGTTACAATATCTATCAATAATTTGCTTGGTATTTTCATTTTTCAATCCTCGAAACAAATCAAATTCCTTTTTCATGAGAGACATTTTATTTCTGAGCATATCATCACTTCCAGTAAACTTTGCTTCCAGCTCTGTCCAAATAGAATACGCAGTTCCATCATGTTGAAGCAGTATCAGGATATCTTCTTTTATAGCTTGCTGAAGTAGACTCACCATTAGTTTCTCATCACGATATTTCTTTTTATCTGTAGTACTCATCTCTCTAAGTGTTAATGGAGTACCATTCACAAGATCGTTCTTTGTGGGTTTAACATATGGTTCCTCGGTGTGTTCCCACACATCAAGATGATACGCCTCGACCCAATTTCCAAAACGTTCAGACCACACGTTGTAATCGTCAATATCCATGAGTTTTGGTGGTTTCTGAGACGTTCCAGTTTCGTTTTCAATCAAAGCACTCTGAGTAATCGAGGCCGGGGTAGCAAAAGCATTATAAAATTCAGTATCCATCGTTCACAACTATCAAATTTTAACACCCTGTCCACAAAAGCGAGACTGATACAAAAGCGATAGTATAACTGTTCCCAAAAGCGAACCAATACAGTGTCTTAAACGCGAACCACGATTTTAACCTTTGGAGCGAACCAGTAAATCTGATCAATAAGCGGACCAGTTGACTTGGCCAGATAAGCGGACCAACTAGACAAACCGTTCGAGCGAACCGTCAAACAAGCGGACCTGATTTTGTCGATACGAGCGGTCCTGATGAGCTGACTAATGAGCGGACCAATCAGATGTCGTTGGAGCGGACCACACTCAAATCTGTCACAAGGAGCGAACCCAATTTGAACTTTCGAGCGGACCAGGATGCTGATGTCACTTTTTGAGCGAAACCGTAAAAGCGAACTCCCTAAAAATCAACTTTCTAGGTCGATTTTAGATCTGAAAACTTCAAGGGTTTGTTAATTCATGATTCCGAGTGCACTGTGTGATTTTCAGCTTATTTTACCGTGAAATTTTTTTGAAAAAGTGAAGAAAGTGTAGAAAATCAGAAGAAATGCAGCTAAAATGGCAAGAACTCCTCCTCCTGAGCTCTGATACCAATTGTAGGATCGTTCTCGGCCCTGTTTGAGTCGTTCAGAGAAGTTCGTATCCGAATTAAGAGGCGGAAACTAATAATTCGGTGCTATTGAAGCTGTATTCACTTTAAACTTGCTGTATTATTGATATTAAACGCGATTACAAGATTTGACAGCACTTCGGCAGCATACCGGAACAAACACCTTCAACTATGTGTTTATGGTTCGCTCATATGAACCTATATATAGACAAGCTGGTTCGCTTATACGTACATGTACGTATAAGTGGACCTACATCGTGACAGAAAAACGGACCACATTCAGAACCAAATAAGCGGACCTAAGCCTGACATATGAGCGGACCTAGACCTAAACATGACACAAAAGCGGACCTAACCTAGTGACTGATAAGCGAACCTTATACAAACATGTATTTCTAGGTTTCTGTGCCATGTCCGATCGCTTTATCTTTAAGACTCGATGTAAGACGTAGTCGACAGACGTAAGTGCACCAACACAAATTTTGTAATACAGTCACGTATCTCAATAGAAAGAAAGTTGATGATCTGACAGCAAAAGTCAGAAACGTTGAGAATCAAATTCTTGATCGTGACAAAAGGGTTAAAGCTTCAACTGAACGGATAAAAGAATTAACTAACCAAATTGAAAATGATAAAATTGATCATGAAATAATTAAACAAGAAAATGAAAAGTTAATTCTTGAAAACCGTCAGATTTCTGAGAAGTTTGAAAAACTCAAAAGCACAATGAAAGATAATGATGATCGAAATGGTAAATCCTATAAAGAAAACATTCAACTAAAAGCAGTGCTTAGAGTAAATGAAGAATCAATCAACCAATAACTGGATGAAATCGCTAAACTGAAACTTAAAGTTCAAGAGGCCGTAATCGAAAACGAGCTTATCCAGTTGAAGCTTAACAGTTACAGCTCCGCAAGCTTTGTTTTGCAACACATTGTTCCAAACGCATCGGGAAAAACAAAGCTGGCGAAGATGTTTATTCTGATGGAACTGGGGTGGGTTTTCATAGAGTTCCACCGCCAATTCTTGATAACTATTCGAAAAAGCAATCGGGGTTGGTTGAAATTGGAGAAGAAAGTGAAATGAAACTTCCGGATTCAATTGATGTCACGTTCACATCTTCCAATGACGATAGTGTCCAAAATGATATTGTAAAAGGTGTTGTTGAAAATGTCCTAAAAACGGATAGTGACACTACTGAGGAAGATGGATGTTTTTTGGACAAATACATTCCAAAACAATAGTCCAAGAACAAATTAAATGAAGAATCAAATCTTGTCGTGTACAAGATGTTGGGTTCAGATAAGTTGTTTTCGGATTCTGAGTTTCCAATTGAGAATGTAAACATGAACAAATTGACAAATGTTTTCAAGTTGGTTGAAGTTGATTTGTCAGAAGTGAACAATCTGAGTCAAACAAAGAGTCAAATGAAGTTTGAAAAAGATAAATCATACTACAAGAAACCTGTTGTTCCACCACATTTTAATAATAACAAAAATCGAAACAATTGGTCGGGTAGTTATCAGGGTGGTAAGAATTATTAGAGAAGAGATGTTCAAAACAAAAGGTTTGTTGAAAAGAAAAAGTTTGTGAACAGTTCGAGTTCACTTGCTGATGAAGAGAAAGAGGTTTTTTCAAAATCAAATGAAGAGTTCTTTGAGAAGAGAGCTTCACAGGCTCAGTCTGAAGGCACGAGTCGGGTAACTGATATTCGAACATGCTTTAGATGTAATCAAGTTGGTCACATTGCACGAAAGAATACCAACGTGAAGCCTAAGACTGAAACTGTGAAGATTCAACAGAAGAAAGTTGAGGTGAAGGGTAAAGCACCAATGGTTGTTGAGAAAAAGAGTGTGAAAAATGACAAAACCAAAGTGAAAAATGAACCCGTAAAGAAGTCGGTAAATAAAAAATGACAAATTTTACAAACGGGTTGCATTATCTCAACAAGTTTGGAAACCGAAAACAGAGAAAAAGATTTCATCTTCTGAGGAGTCAATTCAAATTGATTATGATGCGAATTTTCCACCTCTTAAGGCCGAAAACTTTAAAATTCAAGTTGCGAGAGTTAAAACTGTCAAGGTTACACCTAAGGCTGATGAGGCTTGGGTGGACACCATGTTCGACTAAGCAGTTTGAATTGCCGGAGCTTCCCTGATCGCGAAGCATGAATCAGCATCCTTATTGAAGTTTTAGTTGTTATATGTGCAGGATCTTCCGAGATTAGCTTCACGTTGGATTATGGACAGTGGAGCGTCTCGACATATGACAGGAAAGACTGCATTGTTGTATGATGTGAAGAATATCAATGGAGGATATGTAGGTTTTGCGGGTAATCAAGGAGGAAGGATTATTGGTGAAGGAACGTTATCCAACCGGATTGTGACGTTTGAGAGAGTTAACTACATTGCTGAGCTGGAGAACAATCTGCTGAGTATCTCTCAGATCTGTGACAAAATGTATACCACTCACTTCACTGATAAAGAATGTTTGATCTTGAAACCAGGATTTGTTATCCCTGAGGAATGGATTATCATGAGGGCACCAAGAGTGAATGATCTGTACGTGTTGGATATGAGCGTAGCTACTACAACCACGAGTCAGACTCATTGTTTCGTGTCCAGAGCAACTTAAAAAGAATCGAGATTGTGGCACCGGAAGATGGGACATATACATCTTAGAAAAATGAATCACTTGGTGCATAACGATTTGGTTACAGGAGTTCATCTCAAAGGTTTTCATCTGGAAGGGGAGTGCATTAGCTGTGTTAAAGGCAAACAGAAGAAAAAGTCACACCCTACAAAGCAAGTCAATTCAGTCTCAAGACCCCTGGAGAGACTTCACATGGATTTGTTTGGTCCGGTGAATGTCAAGAGTATTACGGGAGATAAGTATTGTCTTGTGGTTACTGATGATTATTCCAGATTTTCGTGGGTTTCTTTCTTGAACACGAAAGACGAAACGTGTGACAGTTTGATGGCGTTGTTCAAAAAGATTGAGAATCTGTACCAAAGGCGTATCAAAAGAATTCAAAGTGATAATGGTACTGAATTCAAGAACAGCAAGATGGAAGAATTTTGTGATGAAAGAAGTATTTTGCATGAGTTTATTGCTCCGTACACTCCGCAGCAGAATGGAGTCGCAGAACGTAAAAACCGGACACTAATAGAGACGGCTAGAACGATGCTCACAGATTCAAAGTTACCGATTAATTTTTGGGCTAAAGCTGTTTCCACCGCATGCTATACGCTCAACAAAGTTCTCACTGTCAAAAAGTTCAACAAAACATGCTTTGAGCTGATCAATAATCGCAAACCGAATTTGAAGTATCTAGAACCGTTCGGGTCACCCTTGTCACACCCTGGCTTTGCGGAAGCGTGGTTAATTTGGTGTGACTTCTTAATACCATAGCTTAACCATAACAAAGCTATATGAAATAAAACCATGCAAGATCATCCATTTAATTAAGTTTTAAACCAAATACAACAACATTGTCTCAACAGGAACACATCCTAACGACATAAACATTGTTCAACAAACACAAACATCAACATAACATAAACACAGTTTAAGGACTGTGACTTGTCCAGGAAAGAGTCACATTCCCTAAACCCGGATGACCTCGTAACTAGTGCAGCGGGAAAACGTGTCATACCGCGCCAGATCCTTTAATTCCCTGAAATACATGTAAGTTGAAAAATCAACAATAATGTTGAGCGAGTTCATGTGTAAGTGAGTAAATAAACCTTTGTATGTATAAAATCCTGGTATGTAGCAAATAAGGGAATTGAGATCACCAATGGTTTGCAAGGCCATTGATATGTGTGAAGTGCAAGTAGGGAGACTCAAACCTAGCAGATTTATGCGTTGGGCACAAAGCCACCCCGAGGTCCGTTTCTAGTTTGGCCTGGGGCTGGGCTCGCTACACCCAGATAGATCTACCGCTCCTGTCCCTCGGTCCTACCATGAGGATTAATGACCTCATGTTGCTCCTACCCACTCACATGATCTAAGTAGTAAACCTCCTTACGCTAACCATACCATGTATAAAGTACTTGTAATAATAGTAACCTGTATTTCACCCCCGTAGTTTATAAAACTGAAAACAGTTAAGAGAAAAGGGGGACATGAACTCACAGTGGGGCGTCTCTACAAAGTATGTCTCCTGCTCAAGCAGCTGTGTGACGACCTACACGTACTAACTCTATTAGACGGACGGCCGTGCCTTAGCTTTATGGTTTAAGTTTTTTGGAAATAGTTAGACAACTATTTCGTGTTTACATTCTGTATATACTTGGTAATCATTTTCCTTCCCAAGGATGGGGGATTTAATACATGTGTGTTCGAAATATATTAATAAGTCTCACTTAAAATATATTTTATTTCTAACTCCGAAATATAAATATTCTTCTCAAAAATATTATATTTTCTATTACATAAAATTTTCCAAAATAATACCTTGACAAAATACGCGTTCAGTCATATTTTCTTAATAATGCGTAAGTTACGTTTTAGCGATCGAGTGGTAATAATAATTACCGGTGTAACTTATATATTTATCATGAAAGCGTTCGTATTATTTTGGATTCGTTAATGTTGGATAATATTATTTTTAACCTAAAAATAATATTTATGTATCTTCACAAATAATGACAAGTAACGTTGTGAAAAATATATTTACTAAATATATATTTATCACGTTTAATTTTGTGAAATCCCACCTCCGATATTTTGTAAATAAAGTCGTGGCGAAATCTATAATTTGGAAACAAGTCGAAAAATATTTCAAACACTTGTAGTGAAAATAATTCTAAGTGTTAGGTTTTTAGAAAAATTTCGCCAGAGTTTCCTCTGTAACTGGATGTGGCCACGCTTTCAAGCGTATCATTTTCTTTTATAAATCAAGTCAACCATTTTCTTATTTAACCAAAACAATATTCAACGCATCAACTAGTCAATAAACATGTAAATAGCAAAAATTATATGAACTTGTGATTTACTCAAAATATGAAGTAAATCCCATTATATTTAGTGGATCTTTATATAAAGCAATCCGATTTCGTAAAAACCTCGTTTTTAGAAAAATTCCGTCTTTACAACTTCTTGTCAACTTTTACAAAAATAGTTATTTTGTCGAAACTTTGTGCTACACAAGTGTTTACACACTTGTGTGTAATAAAAATCATTCTTGTTAGTGTAAGATCCGTCTTTAGAAAACATGGTTTCTTTGACACTTGGTCTTTTGAAAATACCGCTTGTAGATTCGTAGATCTACTAGTTTTAAACACTATTTCACAAGTAAAATCATTTTACACAAGTTCATGATTTGTGTGTGGTAGAGTTTCATCACTTAACCCTTGTTTCATCCAAAAAAACTCTATGTCATGATCCATGATCATGACCAACCCTGGTTAAACGATGATCCGAGCTACCACAACATAGATCGGGTCCAAATAACTACACAAATCAAATACTAAAAGATTTACACAACAAACAAGCTTTTAACCATCACTTTTAGCATTTTTGGTAGACTTTTATGCTTCATCTTGCATGTTTACGAGTTTTAACCGTTACATATCATTTTAACCATCTTAAAATAGTTCGAGAAGGTGATTCAAGCAACTTGCTACTAGCTCGAGGCTAGGGAAGAATCTAGACGTAAAATGAGAGGATAAAAGCAATAGTGTGAGGTCCTTCACCTTCCGAATGCACCAAGCCTCCTTATACGTGATCCTTGACGCTTGAATGGACTTGGAATGTGAAGATCAAAGCTCGAAAAATTGATGGGTGTGTAGGGGATCTCGACCGAGAGCTCTAGAGGGAGAGAGGAGAGTGTTTTGTATGAGTTGTAAATGTGAATGATCATTTGGTTCTAATCTTGTTCTTATAGACAAAAGTTTTGGTTAAGGTCCAATGGATTACATGTCCACTAGATATGGGACATGTGAGATTATTATAATCAAAATGGTACAAGTGAGGGTCACAATGTGACCGAAATCGGCTAGGGGGGGGGGGGGGTTTCTTGGTTAGTTTCCAACTAATCATTAGTTAATAGTTAGGTTAATCTAGTTAGTTAAGTGATTAACCCGGTTAGTAGTGCGTTGTGCTTTATGGCGGGTGTTAAGGTATTCAGGGACCCTAACTGGCTCAGAAAAAGATGAATAATGTAATTGACAATATTTTCATGTTCCGAGTATAGTCCGGTTGTTCGGTTGGATAGTAATCCGTTAAAGCGTTAAACAAAGCTTTAAAGTGTCGTTAATATTAATTCTAGTGACACAACTTATTCCCGACACTTTGGAAAGTGTCTAGTAATATTTTTCTCATGTTCTGGCACTTTATTAGTTAGCTAAAAGCTGAATTGTTTATTAAAGTGCTGAGTTTTGTGCTTAGTGTACGTTTTAGGCACATCCAGTCATTGTAACTTATCCCTAGAGACGCAGTTCTACAACCCTTGTATCCCTACACTCACCACTAGTGTAGTAACTATTTCTGGCTCATACAGGCCTTAGAGGCAGTATCTGCCTGATGCTGGCTTTATCAGCATATTCAATAGGTTATCCGTTCATAGTGCTACTGTGCTTTTGTGCATCATGTTTGTCACTAAGGTTCAGCATGTAAATAATGTAGTGACAGTAAGTAGAGTATGATGCAAGTATGTACATGTATCAACATTCAAGTAGCAGTTTATCCATAATTTCAGGTAAGCACAGTAATTAAGCAGTAATTAATTATTAATTAAGTCGTACGGATACCTGGTTTAGTGAGGGTTGTCACATTCTCCCCCCGTTAGAAAAATTTCGTCCCGAAATTTTAGGTTCTGCTTCTAGATGCAGGGTTCTTGGGAAATAAGTGGGGGTATTTCTCTTTCATTCGGTCCTCACGCTCCCAGGTGTATTCAGGACCATGTCTGGTATTCCAACGAACCTTGACGAGCTTGACACTGCTCCGGCGGGTCTTGTTCACTTTCCAATCCGTAACCTCAACGGGTTCTTCAACGAAGTGGAGCGTGTCGTCAACATGAATTTCGTCGGTAGGAATGACAACGGTATCTTACGTTGGACTCTTCCTCAAATTGGATACGTGAAATGTATCGTGAACACCATTCAGTTCAGCAGGTAAGTCCAGCTTGTATGCTACAAGTCCAATTCTCTCCAAAATTCTGAATGGACCAATATACCGCGGATTCAACTTCCCACGCTTCCCGGAGCGTGCCACACCCATCCAGGGTGATACCTTCAACAAAACCATATCACCTACCTCAAACTCTAGAGGTTCCCTTTTTCGATCCGCGTAGGCTTTCTGACGGTCACGAGCCGCACTGATGCGATCTCGGATTTGCGCAATCTTATCTGTGGTTTCCTGGACCACATCAGGACCAACCAACTGTCTATCACCTGCGTCAGACCAACAAAGCGGTGATCTGCACTTGCGCCCATATAAAGCTTCGAATGGCGCGACACCAATACTGGTGTGGTAGCTGTTGTTGTATGAAAATTCGACCAAAGGCAAATGCTTATCCCAGCTACCGCCCAAATCCATAACACACGCTTTCAGCATGTCTTCCAAAGTCTGTATCGTCCGTTCGCTTTGCCCGTCGGTCTGTGGGTGAAACACGGTGCTCATATTCAATTGCGAGCCAAAAGCTTCTTGGAAGGATTGCCAAATCCTTGATACGAACCTTCCGTCTCTGTCAGAAATGATTGAGAGAGGTACTCCATGGCGTGTAACAATCTCTCTCATGTAAATTTCGGCCAACTTACTCGTATTATCCTTCTCCCTGATAGGTAAGAAGTGCGCTGACTTTGTTAATCGATCCACTATTACCCAAATAGTGTCATGGCCTGTTGGCGTTCTTGGCAACTTTGTAACAAAATCCATTGAGATTTGTTCCCACTTCCACTTGGGAATTTCTGGTTGTTGCAGAAGTCCTGAAGGCTTCTGGTATTCCGCTTTAACCTTAGCGCATGTTAGACACTTGCTCACATAAACGGCAACATCGCCTTTCATCCTAGGCCACCAATAATAATCTTTAAGGTCCTGGTACATCTTATCCGCTCCTGGGTGGATAGAGTACCGCGATTTGTGAGCTTCATCGAAAATAACCTTCCTTAAACCTCCAAACAAAGGAACCCAAATCCTTTTCTCAAAACATAACGTTCCTTCCTCGTTTGGCACCAATAACTTCTCCATCCCACGGAGATATTCTTCTTCAAGGTTTCTTTCCTTGAGAGCTTCTTTTTGTGTGACACGAATGCGCAAGGAAAGATCGGTTTGGATGATCATCTCTAAAGCCCTAACCCTTATGGGCTTGATCCTCTCCTTTCGACTTAGGGCATCGGCGACCACATTCGCCTTCCCTGGATGATACTTTATCTCGCAGTCGTAATCATTCAACAACTCAACCCATCGTCTTTGTCTCATATTCAGCTCCTTCTGGTTGAATATGTGTTGTAGGCTTTTGTGATCTGTAAAGATTGTGCACTTCGTACCATAAAGGTAGTGTCTCCAGATCTTTAGTGCAAAAACCACTGCGCCAAGTTCCAGATCATGTGTGGTATAGTTCTTTTCATGCACTTTCAGCTGTCGTGACGCATAAGCAATAACCTTTTGGCGTTGCATCAACACACAACCCAATCCTAGTATACCACAAAATCATCTGTACCTTCCGGTAGTGCTAAGATTGGCGCATTGCAGAGCTTATCTTTCAATATCTGGAACGCTTCTTCCTGTTTGATTCCCCAATCAAATTTCTTATCTCTCTGGGTGAGGAGCGTCAATGGTTGAGCGATTTTTGAAAAATCCTCAATGAATCTCCGATAATAACCAGCCAAACCCAAGAATTGTCGAATCTCGGTTGGCGTCTTTGGCATTTCCCAATTCTTAATCGCTTCGATCATGGTTGGATCCACGTGGATTCCATCTCCATTCACCACGTGTCCAAGGAACTGGACTTCTCGTAGCCAAAACTCGCACTTAGAGAACTTGGCGTACAACTGTTCCTTCTTTTGCAACTCCAAGATAGCTCTTAGGTGTTGTTCGTGCTCAACCTTCGTCTTTGAATAAATCAAGATGTCGTTGATAAACACAATCACGAACTTATCCAAGTAGGGCTTGTAAACTCTATTCATCAAATCCATGAACACTGCAGGTGCGTTTGTCAACCCAAACGGCATAACTAGGAACTCGTAGTGTCCATATCGAGTTCTGAAGGCTGTCTTCGGGATACTCTCCTCTTGTATCCTTAACTGATGGTATCCAGATCGAAGATCGATCTTTGAATAAAAGCTTGAGCCTCGCAGTTGGTCAAACAGATCATCAATCCTTGGGAGAGGGTATCTATTCTTGATCGTCAGCTTGTTCAACTCTCTGTAGTCAATGCACATACGGAAACTACCGTCCTTTTTCTTGACAAACAAAACTGGAGCTCCCCAAGGCGAGAAGCTTGGTCGGATAAATCCCTTGTCTAACAACTCTTGAAGTTGTGTCGACAGTTCCTGCATCTCTGACGGGGCAAGTCTATAGGGTGCCTTAGCCACAGGCGGGGCGCCTGGAACTAAGTCAATGTGAAACTCTACTTGCCTTTGAGGTGGCAGTCCAGGTAAGTCCTCTGGGAAGACTTCTGGATATTCCCTCATGACAGGGATGTCTTCGATCTTTGGTTCTGCAGCTTTCTTATCCACAATGTGTGCCAGGAAGGCAGCACATCCCTTCTGTAAACACTTTCGCGCTTTGAGGCAGCTGATAATCCTTAACGGCGTATCACGCTTCTCTCCGTGAACCACAATTGTTTCACCATCTTCGGTTGGGATACGAACGACCTTTTCATGACAAACTATCTCAGCCTTGTTGCCTGATAACCAATCCATTCCTACCACCACGTCGAAGCTTCCCAACTGGACTGGTAGTAGATCCAGAGCAAACTCACGCTCTCCCAATTCGATCACACAACCTCTGATAACTTCATTAGCTTCTACCAACTTTCCATTAGCCAATTCGATTGAGTATGGAATATCTAATTTACTACCGGCTAAACCAAGCATATTCTTAAACTCTAATGACACGAAGCTATAATCGACGCCAGTATCAAATAAAACGGATGCATAGCGTTGGTTTACAGGGAACGTACCAGTAACGACATTGGGATCCTGGCGCGCTTCCCTCGCTTCGATATTAAACACTCTTCCACGGGCTTGGTTCAATCCTGGGCAGTTCCTCTTGTAGTGCCCAAGATCACCACAGTTGAAGCATCCGGGTCTTTGCCCGTTTCCACCAGCTTGATTATTCCTTTGGTTACGATTCACAGCGCCCGCTTGATTAGCATTATTGACTCTATTCCCATTACCTCCATTGTTTCCTTGTGGGCGGTTTTCATTCCTGCCCCGGTTATTATTTCTGTTTCCGAATCCTCCCTGGCCTCCCTGACCAACAATGGCCCAACAAGCATCCTTCAAGTGGCCAGGTTTTCCATAAGCTTCGCATACTTTCACAGTACAATGGCTAGAATGGTGTCGTTGGCAGGTATTACACTTGGGCTGGGTGCCCATATATCCTTTTCCTTTCTTCCCACTACCAGCGGCAACCTGAGCTGGCATGCTTGTCTCTCCTTTCTTAACCACCCCGCTGGTGCCTTGCTTGAAGTTCGAGAACTTCCGTTTGCTACCTCCTGATGACTCGACGTGAGTCTCTTTCTTCTTAGGCTCAGCATCATCGAACTTGTTCAGGCGAATAGCCTCCTCAGTGAGAGCCACGCTCAAATCAATCGCCTCAGTAATAGTCGCAGGCTTGGAGGAGGTCACCATGCTTATGATTTGAGGAGCTAATCCCCAAATGAAACGTTCAATTCTCTTGAACTCAGGAGTGACCATGTAGGGTACCACATGCGATAAGTCATGGAACCTCTGAACGTATTCTGCGATCTTTGGACCCTCCATTTTTAAATGCCAGAATTCGGTTTCCAATCTTTGGATTTCCGCGCGAGAGCAGTACTTTTTGCGCATAAGTTCCTTCAGTTCGGTCCAGGTTAGTGCGTAGGCAGCAGCTTCTCCAAGTGTCTGTACTTTCAAATTCCACCAAGATAGGGCTCCATCTAAGAATAGCCCAGAGATATATGTCACCTGCTGGTCTGGTGCACATTTGCTCATGCGAAGAACAGATTCAGTTTTCTCAGCCCAACGGACAAAGGCGACAGCACCTCCTGTGCCATCAAAGTTGACTGGCTTGCAGTCTAGAAACTGCTTGTAGGTGCACCCTGCATATACATTATAACATGCGAACGGCATTAGCATCTTTGCTAAAGATATCCAATTAGGTCATGGTATGTCTTAATGACTTAGTATTACCATGAGGTGGGTTGTTGTTGCCAGTATTGCCCGAGTTGCTTCCACTAGTCCCTCCCTGAGAGGCAGCGTATTGTGCGATGGCAGCAGTGATGATTTGCTGGAGTTCTGCCTGATTGGTAGGCATCTGCGTTTGTTGACGTCTCGGCGGCATCTTCTAAAAGATGGGTTTACGTCGGTTAGGCCATAGTAAAGCGTACGTATATAATGATAGTAATAGTACATAACATCTCATGTTATCAATATATCACACAACATCCCATGTCACAAATATCAATCACACATCAAATATGATGAGAATACTGCGATTGCCATATATCGAGACCACATAGTAAGTGTACAAGTACATCACAGTGTCATACAACATCAATCGACTAAGGGCTACATCACCCCAGTCCAAAAACTATATCAAATCAGTGCCAATACATCAAATACATGTCAACAAAAGTCAGAATCATAATGTAGTCTCCAAAAATGCTGTGCAGTCAAAAGCAATCGTCGTCTTCTCACCAGCGTCTACCCATATGGTATTGAGGAGCTCTACACGGATGGCGGTGGAGGAGGGGGAAAGTGAGTGTAAAACAAACGACGCAACTGGAGCCAGTCCTCCTCCATGGCTCTCTGGGTACGCAAGAAAGAGGCAACCTGTTGCTCTAAAGCAAAGAGGCGTGCAGCATAATCTGGTGGTAAAGAGCGTGGGTGCTGCAAAGGAGAGTGGGTCTGACCCTGGCACTGACAAGTCGGCGGCTGAGCTCTCTCAAGCTCCTGAATGTGCCGCGTGCGTGCCTCGTGTTGGGCGACAAAAGACATCAAAACATCCTCAATGGAGTACCCCATGTGGAAAGGATGGTAGGGGTCGGTCGGTGGCATAACAGGTGGTGATGACCAGAGAAACGGCTCCCTGGCTGGATCAAAAGGTGCCACATAAAATGGAGAAACAGGGGGTAAAACAGGTGAAAACTGTGACGTAAAGGGAACAGACGTCGGCACGTGTCCAAAAGGATGGGCCGAAGAACCCTCTCCAGGTCGCACTGGAGGTGTAAACTGAGGGAATGAAAAGGAGGTATCAACGTGACGGGTATCAGTGATCTGAGGTGTCACACCCCCAAAATCCACACGCGGAGTATCACCGCTTGGGAGCGTGACTGACCAGGATCAAGCCACCAATCATATCAAACACAACATTTAATAATAAAAGTAGATAATGTAATTCAACACGACATGATTGATGTTCAAAACCAAACATAGTTTAAGTAGCGGAAGCATGTAAGTAACCCAACATAGTTAATAGTTTTAAATGTCATAACAGTTCAACATAGTAATCACGATCCTTGTCCACAACGACCGCGCCTCCAGTGCAAGCTCCATAAGTACCTAAGGTCCTGCAAGGCATGCAGCAACGAGTCAACAACTAGTTGAGCGAGTTCACAGTTAACAGTTCAGTAATAGTATAGTAGTATGTTCGTTCGTTATGTCATGTATCGTATTAGTTTCCATCGCGGCCTCCCAGGCAGGTGTGCGAAGATATTAGGGGATGTTCATCCCGAGTATTCTAGACTAGGTTTATCTGTATCGCGGCCTACCAGGCAGGTGTGCGAAGATTAGTAAATTTCAGTTCGCGGCCTTCCAAAGGCAGGTGTGCGAAGTAAGTCATAATATCACGGCCAACCCTTGGCAGGTGTGCGAAGATCAGTTCAATAAGTGTTACTAGTCTAGTCGTAGTTCTATCAGCGGAGTATGTACAATAGTTCATCAAATCCCATTCCCACCCGGGAACCCCATGCCTTGGCTGTGTGAACTCACCTTGGTTTGCTCGGTATGTTATTGCTTCAAGGGGTTAATTAGTGTTTAAGTCCGTTACTCACGACCTAAGGTATATTGCACATGAATCCAAGATAAGTGTTGATGTTCAATTAGGGTTTACAGGTTCTTGATGCTCAAACAGTAACTTACAGAATCATATTACACAGTAGCATGTAGTTATAGTATCATACAGTACCAAGCAGTATCGTTTAATAACATTCAGTAACAATTAACACAATGAACAGGTAACAGGCAGTATGTTCTTCATCCAGGGTTTTGACTTAGTATTAACAGGAAGCTCGGATCATGTATCACCTTCAAACTCAGAATATATATAAACATCCAAGCTTCACGTATCAAACTCAGACAAGATCAACATGAATTTAAAGTTCGGACATCCTTCGAATCATTAATCATTGAATGGTCGGATCCTTGTGTTTAAAGAAAGTCGGATCCTTATATCCTAGAAAGTCGGATCATGTTCATATGATTAAAGGTCGGTTATACATACTTTACCACTTAAAGTCGGACTAGTGTGACACCTAAAACTCGGACAGCATTACTTCATAGAACTCGGACATGAGTTGCTCATGAAACTCGGACCAAATCAAAGGGGGAGGGGGTCTAAAACTCGGACAAAAACTCCCACCCTTTAATAAAGCTTGGACATCATAAGGGGGGGGGGTTAAACTCGGACATAATGTGAAGGTCGGACCCCTTTTGTGTTGCTTTTAAAAGTCGGACATACTAGAAGGAAGTAAAATTCGGACAAGGGTAAAGCATGTACAAAATTCGGACACATAAGTGTGAAACTCGGACCATATCACAAGTTAAAGGTCGGGCATTTTATCATTTTAAAGAACTCGGATAATTCACGTGTTAAAGGTCGGACATAAGCACATCTTGCAAAACTCGGATCCTTACGCATATTCATTAAAACTCAGACTCTTAATACATCATTAAAAGTCAGACCACCATGATATACTAAAACTCAGACACTTACACTCATTCACAAACCTCAGACAAACATTCAATCACATGATCTTTGCATCATAACAGTTACGCTTTATACGTTTCAACAGTTACGTTCTAGCATTCCAACGATTCCAAAACCCTAGTTCGTACAATACATGGCACAAATCAATACGACAAATATCATCATCATACAAGCAAATGATTTCACGGACTAATCATCATCATAATACAATAACCAAGAATCAACCAAAGTACAGAACCATCATATGAAAGCTAGGGTTTCAAGTATTGCAAGGATCAAGAATTGATACAATCAACCAATCAATTAGGGTTTACAATTATCACAATAAACAATAAACAATTACCTTGAATGATTCTAGATGGATTGGTAATCAAACTTGATGCAAAAGAACTTGTGAATCCAAGAATGATGAGGAGATGGTTGTAGAGAGGATTAGAGAGTACAGTGCTTTGGTTTTTGTGAAAATGATTAGTGAAAGGGATTAGGGTTAACAATGATTAGAGTTTCACAAATTACACTATGCATCCCTAAGTATCATATTTTACACATGCACACCATCTCATAACAATTTCATAGTTTCACCACCCAGTTTACATATTTGACAAATTTATCACAATTAACGCATAACCAATCAATTACACAATACACTTCATTGTAACAAAACGTATACAATTTCATAGCAATCAATTGTGCAAATAAACAACTAAACAATACATGAACGTGCAATAAATGCAAAATAGAAATCTTAGAAATTCGAGTTGTCACATTATCCCCAACTTAAAAGAAATTTCGTCCCGAAATTTGGTATGCACTCACTGAGTTAGCTAGGTAAGCTGTATCGTTTACTGGTTTTCCTGGGGTGTCACATCATCCCCCCGTTGATTTGGAATTTCGTCCCGAAATTCCGCAGTAGTAGCTTCAGTCTCAGTAGTGGTTGCATGGTTTTCGAATAACTGGGGGTACTTTTCTGTCATCTGATCTTCGCGTTCCCAGGTGTACTCTGGGCCACGTTGGGAGTTCCAACGAACTCGAACAAGAGGGATTCTCTTGCTTTTGAGGACCTTAACATCCCGGTCCGTGATTTCAACTGGTTCCTCGACGAACTGCAACCGCTCGTCGATAGTGAGTTCCTTAAAAGGAACTATGAGGGTCTCATCTGATAGGCACTTCTTCAGATTCGACACGTGAAATACATTGTGAACTGCACCGAGTTCAGCTGGTAGGTTTAGCTTGTAGGCCACTTTGCCTATTTTCTCAACGATCTCGAACGGTCCAACATACCGTGGATTGAGCTTGCCTCGTTTACCAAATCGAACCACACCCTTCCAGGGTGAGACTTTTAGTAAAACCCGGTCCCCGACCTGAAATTCCAACGGTTTCCTACGCTTATCCGCGTATGCTTTCTGACGGTCGCGTGCTGCCGCCATGCGTTGTCGTATTTGTGCAATCTTTTCTGTGGCCTCCACTACAATCTCTGGACCCGTGATCTGACTATCCCCCACCTCTGCCCAACAGAGAGGTGACCGGCATTTACGTCCGTACAATGCCTCGAATGGAGCGGCTTGTATGCTGGTGTGATAACTGTTATTATACGAAAACTCCACCAAAGGGAGATGCTTTTCCCAGCCGTTGCCGAAATCAATGACACATGCCCGAAGCATGTCTTCAAGAGTCTGGATCGTTCGCTCAGACTGCCCATCCGTCTAAGGATGATACGCTGTGCTCATGTCTAACCGTGAGCCGAAAGATTTGTGCATCGCTTGCCATAGCTCTGACGTGAATCGTGCATCCCGATCCGAAATGATGGAGGTGGGCACCCCGTGCCTCGAAACAACTTCTTTAAGATAGATGTCTGCGAGAGTGGAGAACTTATCCGTTTCCTTTATAGCCAGGAAGTGTGCAGACTTGGTGAGTCGATCCACGATCACCCATATGTTATCATTCCCACGCTGGGATCTGGGTAGGCCTGTAACAAAATCCATGGAAATTTCTTCCCATTTCCACTGTGGTATCCTGGGTTGTTGAAGTAGGCCCGCTGGTTTCTGATACTCCACTTTGACCTTTGCACATGTCAAACACTTGCCGACGTAAGTAGCGATGTGGGCTTTCATGCTAGGCCACCAATATGTAGTTCTGATGTCGTGGTACATTTTGTCCGACCCTGGATGTACCGAGTAGCGGGACTTGTGAGCTTCGTCCATAACCAGCTCTCGTAAACCGCCATAAAGTGGGACCCAAATACGCCCCGTTACATAGTATGCGCCGTCTTCCTTTTGTTCCATTCATTGCCTTGAGCCGCGCAAGGCTTCAGCCTTAACGTTTTCTGGTTTTAATGCTTCCACCTGAGCATCACGTATCTGTGCGGGAAGACTGGACTGAATAGTGAGCTGCAAGGCTCGTACGCGTCTAGGTAGAGTGTCTTTCCGGCTGAGAGCGTCAGCCACAACATTGGCCTTGCCTGGATGGTACTTGATGGCGCATTCGTAATCATTAAGTAACTCGACCCATCATCGTTGACGCATATTCAATTCCTTCTGCTTGAAGATATGCTCGAGACTCCTGTGATCGGTGTAAATTGTGCACTTGGTACCGTACAGGTAGTGTCGCCATATATTAAGTGCAAAAACAACAGCTCCCAGCTCTAAATCGTGTGTCGTGTAGTTCCGTTCATGAACTTTGAGTTGACGAGAGGCGTAGGCAATAACTTTATCCCGATGCATCAATACACAACCCAGCCCCTGTATCGATGCGTCACAATAGACTACAAAATCATCCGTGCCCTCTGGCAATGATAGAATAGGTGCGCTGCAAAGCCTATCCTTTAAGTACTGAAAAGCCGTTTCTTGTGTATTACCCCAACGATAGGTAACACCTTTCTGTGTTAACATTGTAAGCGGCTGTGTGATCTTGGAGAAGTCTTTGATAAATCGTCTGTAATACCCCGCCAAACCCAAGAATTGGCGTATTTCCGTTGGTGTACGCGGTGCAGGCCAGTTTCGTATCGAATCTATCTTGGATGGATTGACATGAATCCCATCCCTGTTCACCACATGGCCTAAGAAGTGGACTTCACGAAGCCAGAAGTCGCATTTTGAAAACTTAGCGTACAGTTGTTCCTTTCGTAGCAGTTCCAAGATCAATCGTAGGTGCTGCCCGTGTTCCTCCTGACTCTTGGAGTAAATCAGAATGTCGTCGATGAAGACAATGACGAACTTGTCAAGATAGGGTTTGCACACCCTGTTCATAAGATCCATGAAGACTGCAGGCGCGTTCGTAAGCCCGAATGGCATGACAAGAAACTCGTAATGGCCGTAGCGAGTTCTGAATGCTGTCTTGGAGACGTCCTCATCCCGGACTCTCAACTGATGATAACCAGACCTTAGATCAATCTTAGAGTAGTAACTCGACCCTTGCAACTGGTCGAATAAGTCGTCAATGCGTGGAAGAGGATAACGGTTCTTCACTGTGACTTTGTTCAGTTCACGGTAGTCGATGCACATTCTGAACGTACCGTCTTTCTTCTTCACAAATAACACTGGAGCTCCCCAAGGCGAAGAGCTTGGACGAATAAAGCCCTTTTCCAAGAGCTCTTGTAGCTTTTTAGACAGTTCTTCCAGTTCAGTTGGAGCTAATCGATAAGGTGCTCGAGCTATAGGTGCTGCCCCCGGAGCGAGCTCGATTTGAAATTCGACTTGGCGGTGAGGCGGTAAACCGGGTAAATCTTCAGGAAACACCTGAGGAAAGTCACGTACAACTGCAATATCCTCTACTCTTTTCTCTTTTGAAGCTGCATCAGTAACTAGTGCCACGATAGCCGTATGACCCTTTCGTAAACATTTCTATGCCTTCAAGAAAGAAATGATGCCAACCACGGCACCACTCTTGTCGCCTTGAACTTCGAGAGGTTCTTTTCCCGTACGAGGAATACGAATGATCTTCTCCTTGCATAGGATCTCCGCTTGCTGCTTGGATAACCAATCCATGCCGATGACGATGTCGAAACTACCCAAAACTATCGGAATAAGATCAATCGAGAAGGTCTGACCCGCTAGAACGATGTTACAACCCTTGACTACATGCGTGGCTTCTACAATTTTACCATTAGCTAACTCTACGACATGTTTGGTGTTTAGGGGTGTTGGTGTACGTTTTAACAGTTTACTCATTTTCAAAGACATATAACTCGTATCCGTACCCGAATCAAACAAAACAGTAACATAAATATCGTCGAGAAGAAACTTACCCATAACGACGTTGGGATCATTTCTGGCATTACCCTGCCCCAACACAAATGCACGACCCCTTGCTTCATTGCCGTTGTTGTTCCCACCATTGTTGTTGTGGTTGCCATTTCCTTGATTGTTGTGATTGTTGCGATTCTGGTTCTGGTTCAATTGAGGGCAATCACGTTTGTAGTGGCCTTCAGCCCCACACTGGAAACATCCCCGGTTTCCACGCTGTGGCTGCTGGTGCTGGTTCTGTGGAGCTGGCGGTGGGAGTTGCTGGTTCTGATTTGCTGGCCGTGAGCTTCTACAATCCTTAGCCTCATGACCCATCTTGAGGCATCTTTGACAACGTTCCCTGCGACATCTTCCGCTGTGGTGTCTGTTGCACTTATTACACAGTGGGTGAATTCCCCGATATCCACCCTGCCCCTGACTGCCAGATGATTGTTGACTCGGATTCTGGTAGTCATTTGTCTTGCGTTGCTGAGACTGAACAGAAACTGATCCCTTGCTGGAATCCCCCTCCCATTTTCTCTTGTTGTCACTGGGAGTAGCAGAAGTAGTGACAGCAGTAGTGGTAGCATTGATACGTTTTGGCAGCCTGTTCTGATCCACTGCCTGATCTGTAATACGGTGAGCAAGGCGCTGGATAGCCTGAATGTTGTCGAGATTAGCCGATGTCACATGGCTCTGAATTTCTGGCGCCAAACCCTTGAGGTACAAATCGATGCGCTTGTATGAAGGGTCCACCATAGTTGGACACAACACAGCCAACTCGTTCGACCTCTTGGTATAAGCCTCGATTTCTGACCCAGTCATTTTCAAGTGATACAGTTCATCTTCCAGCTTGTGAATGTCTTCACGAGTGCAGTATTCCCTTTTGATCAATTCCCTGAAATCATTCCAATGGGTGGCGTTAGCAGCTGCCAACCCTAGGATCTGTACCTGCGCGTTCTACCAAGTCAACGCGATTCCTTCCAAAGTACCAGTGGCGTACTTAACCCTGCGAGCCTCAGGGCATTCACACATTTCGAACACAGATTCTAGCTTCTCAAACCAATGGAGGAGTCCCACTGCCCCCTCGGTGCCACTGAATGAGCTTGGACGACAGTCCATGAAGTTCTTGAAAGTGCAGACGGGCTGCTGAGCGTGTTCACCTATTGTGTACGAATAGGACAAAGTTAAATACAAGAGTTTATGTATCCTAGTGTGAGTCTAAACTGCAGGGTATACTACCTGCTTGAGTAGCTGCAAGTGCCGCAGCAACTTGTTCATTAACGAAAGCCGTCAACTGGGCTTGTGTCATGTTGATTCGTCCGGCCATTGATCTTCACATCAAAGGCAACATAAGTGAGAAAGGTTCGCGAATAGTGCGATGACAGAAGAGTGTAAGCACATAGATGTTCTCAAGCAATAACAAGTAGTGAGCAAAGTAATGTAAGCATACTACGAGCAAAGTTCTATGCAATTCTAGCATGTAGGCAATAAACATAAACCTTATTACCTAGGATGTTGAGTCTTGCTCGTGGAGCGAAGCGTCGTTGTGGATCGTTGAGAGCACTGTTCTGGTTATAGTCTGGTTTTAATAAAAATGTTTTCCCATATTAAAACCAAGTTCTCTATAACCAATGGCTCTGATACCAATCTCTCACACCCCCAAAATCCACACGCGGAGTATCACCGCTTGGGAGCGTGACTGACCAGGATCAAGCCACCAATCATATCGAACACAGCATTTAATAATAAAAGTAGATAATGTAATTCAACACGACATGATTGATGTTCAAAACCAAACATAGTTTAAGTAGCGGAAGCATGTAAGTAACCCAACATAGTTAATAGTTTTAAATGTCATAACAGTTCAACATAGTAATCACGATCCTTGTCCACAACGACCGCGCCTCCAGTGCAAGCTCCATAAGTGCCTAAGGTCCTGCAAGGCATGCAACAACGAGTCAACAACTAGTTGAGCGAGTTCACAGTTAACAGTTCAGTAATAGTATAATAGTATGTTCGTTCGTTATGTCATGTATCGTATTAGTTTCCATCGCGGCCTCCCAGGCAGGTGTGCGAAGATATTAGGGGATGTTCATCCCGAGTATTCTAGACTAGGTTTATCTGTATCGCGGCCTACCAGGCAGGTGTGCGAAGATTAGTAAATTTCAGTTCGCGGCCTTCCAAAGGCAGGTGTGCGAAGTAAGTCATAATATCGCGGCCAACCCTTGGCAGGTGTGCGAAGATCAGTTCAATAAGTGTTACTAGTCTAGTCGTAGTTCTATCAGCGGAGTATGTACAATAGTTCATCAAATCCCATTCCCACCCGGGAACCCCATGCCTTGGCTGTGTGAACTCACCTTGGTTTGCTCGGTATGTTATTGCTTCAAGGGGTTAACTAGTGTTTAAGTCCGTTACTCACGACCTAAGGTATATTGCATATGAATCCAAGATAAGTGTTGATGTTCAATTAGGGTCTACAGGTTCTTGATGCTCAAATAGTAACTTACAGAATCATATTACACAGTAGCATGTAGTTATAGTATCATACAGTACCAAGCAGTATCGTTTAATAACATGCAGTAACAATTAACACAATGAACAGGTAACAGGCAGTATGTTCTTCATCCAGGGTTTTGACTTAGTATTAACAGGAAGCTCGGATCATGTATCACCTTCAAACTCAGAATATATATAAACATCCAAGCATCACGTATCAAACTCAGACAAGATCAACATGAATTTAAAGTTCGGACATCCTTCGAATCATTAATCATTGAATGGTCGGATCCTTGTGTTTAAAGAAAGTCGGATCCTTATATCCTAGAAAGTCGGATCATGTTCATATGATTAAAGGTCGGTTATACATACTTTACCACTTAAAGTCGGACTAGTGTGACACCTAAAACTCGGACAGCATTACTTCATAGAACTCGGACATGAGTTGCTCATGAAACTCGGACCAAATCAAAGGGGGAGGGGGTCTAAAACTCGGACAAAAACTCCCACCCTTTAATAAAGCTCGGACATCATAAGGGGGGGGTTAAACTCGGACATAATGTGAAGGTCGGACCCCTTTTGTGTTGCTTTTAAAAGTCGGACATACTAGAAGGAAGTAAAATTCGGACAAGGGTAAAGCATGTACAAAATTCGGACACATAAGTGTGAAACTCGGACCATATCACAAGTTAAAGGTCGGGCATTTTATCATTTTAAAGAACTCGGATAATTCACGTGTTAAAGGTCGGACATAAGCACATCTTGCAAAACTCGGATCCTTACGCATATTCATTAAAACTCAGACTCTTAATACATCATTAAAAGTCAGACCACCATGATATACTAAAACTCAGACACTTACACTCATTCACAAACCTCAGACAAACATTCAATCACATGATCTTTGCATCATAACAGTTACGCTTTATACGTTTCAACAGTTACGTTCTAGCATTCCAACGATTCCAAAACCCTAGTTCGTACAATACATGGCACAAATCAATACGACAAATATCATCATCATACAAGCAAATGATTTCACGGACTAATCATCATCATAATACAATAACCAAGAATCAACCAAAGTACAGAACCATCATATGAAAGCTAGGGTTTCAAGTATTGCAAGGATCAAGAATTGATACAATCAACCAATCAATTAGGGTTTACAATTATCACAATAAACAATAAACAATTACCTTGAATGATTCTAGATGGATTGGTAATCAAACTTGATGCAAAAGAACTTGTGAATCCAAGAATGATGAGGAGATGGTTGTAGAGAGGATTAGAGAGTACAGTGCTTTGGTTTTTGTGAAAATGATTAGTGAAAGGGATTAGGGTTAACAATGATTAGAGTTTCACTAATTACACTATGCATCCCTAAGTATCATATTTTACACATGCACACCATCTCATAACAATTTCATAGTTTCACCACCCAGTTTACATATTTGACAAATTTATCACAATTAACGCATAACCAATCAATTACACAATACACTTCATTGTAACAAAACGTATACAATTTCATAGCAATCAATTGTGCAAATAAACAACTAAACAATACATGAACGTGCAATAAATGCAAAATAGAAATCTTAGAAATTCGAGTTGTCACATTATCCCCAACTTAAAAGAAATTTCATCCCGAAATTTGGTACGCACTCACTGAGGAAGCTAGGTAAGCTGTATCGTTTACTGGTTTTCCTGGGGTGTCACATGAGGGGGAATAGGTGGAACCTCATCATCAGCAGGAATCCACCCGTGTTGGGCGTGCTCATCTCGTGGGTCCATCTGTGCCTCAAAAAGTGCACGATCAAACTGAACTGGCATAGGATCATGGTGGGGTGCAACAAGAGGGTCAACAGGTGCATCAGCAATAAGTGGGGGATCAACATGATCAGCAGCAACGACATGATCGCCCTCCAACAACGGAGCATCCACAGGGTGATCATCTATAGGTGGGTCAGCAATCACAGGCTCAAATATGGGTGCGCCAACATGAATTGGGTCATGCTCAAACGCAGGGTCTAGAGCGGCTACCTGCTCAGGGGCCATGGCAGGCTCGGGATCATCAAAGGCCATCTCAAAATCAAACTCAGGGTCGATGGGATTAACTGGGTCTACTGGGTCGACTGGATCCTCCATAGGCTGATCCATGGGTATAAACTCTATATCCTGATCCGGGTCGAATCCTGGGGGAAAAACAGGATCGGAATCCTCTACATCATCGTGGTCGAAGGCAAAGCTAGGAACAGGGGCAACAGAGGACGCTCTATCTGGGTCTGATCCGTGAGAAAAGTGCTGCGCACTCTGAGTGTGTGAAGGTGCGGAAGCCACAGACTCGAAAGTGTCCGGGACCGGAGAGTGTGCAGGTGACTCCTCGGCGGGAGCATCTGCGATCATCAAGAGATCACCAGCAGCAAGAAGGGCCTCGCCCTGAACCTTATCCTCTATGGGCTCATCGTCAAACAGATCAACGTCGCCATCAACGTCGGCGTCGAGAAGCAAATCGTAAGCAGGATATGAAGCAAGTGGTATGGGAGCAGGGATCTCCACTAACGGTAGGTCCCCGGCCAAAGGGCCATCAGTGAGCTCATCAGCACCATCAGGTAATGCAAAGGGCTGAAAGTCATCCTCGTCTGTGCTAGTAACGTCGGATGTGTGAACCTCGCGCTCTGAAGACTCTAGGTCATCTGATACTATAGGTCTAGGGCCTGTGGTGTCTGAATCACACACGCACAAACTGTCACACCCCGACCACGTAGGACAACAAACCGTGGCGGAAATGTCGGGGAGTGTTGCAACAGAAGCTATTGTTTCACAACCATGGATACAAAATAGTTTTGTTTTATGATAAAATTAATCATTACATTGTCTTGACACAAAACAAACATGTTAAATATCGACTATCATTGTTATTATGTCACTAAGGCCTTGTCCAGATCCTAAGTGACGCATGCATCCTAGAAACCACATCAAGCAACAACACCTGAAACATATGTAAAAACTTAGTCAGCAAAGAAATGCTGGCGAGTACATAGGTTTTATAAGAGTATCGGAATCTTGGCTCGTTTATATGTTGCAGTACTTTATTAGACTACAAGAGTCGAAATACAAACCTTGTTTTGAAAAATGTATTGCAACATAGTTAACCAACTAAAATCAAGTTGATTATAGTCTATAAAATCTCGTAGCCATGCTTCTTAACCCCAAAAACATTAGTTTTAGAAAACCAACTTGTAAAACATCTTGTAAAAACTCGTTAAAAACTCGTATAGTTTATATCTCTTAGAAAAACATCGTTACATGACATCGTTTCAAAATCGTTTACCCAAGTGAACTAAATAACGCTACGATATGTAATATGATGAAAACACTTATATATAGGAAGTACCAGCGGCGTATCCAACATGCTTTCATCACATTACACGCGTCCCGTTATCTAAACACTAACCAAAAAACAATCGTTTACCCAAATCGTTTAACTTGTTAAAATCGTTTCAAAATCGTTAATTTGTTTAAAATCGTATAAATCATCCTCGTTTTAATTTGTGAAAAACTATTTATGGTCGTCTCGCTAACAACATTCAAACCTCCGTGACTCGATCACCTCGCTTCTCACTTCTCGAATTAACAAACCACCAAAGGGTAAGTTAACAAACATCAGATTCAGTCGCTACCCACAAGCCCCACACATAACCATGGGTGTAGTAAAGTAACGGGATTTGTCAGATCCTATGGTACCATAACCTAATACTGGTCGGTTGGGCCAAAATTAATGAATGTCATTTGTTATGTAACTACAACCATCAAGTTTTGTTCACATTATTGAAATCGTTATTAGTTTAGTAAAAATCGTTTTAATCGTTTTTGAAATCATCGTTTAAACCTTGAAAACATTTCGTACATATGAGTCACCCCAAAAAATTTAAAAACAGTAAAATAGGGGAACTATGTACTCACATGGAGTGCAAAGTATCCTCAATCAATAGAACTTCAACAAACTCGAGCAAACCAGAGAAATCAAATAGCACCTAGTAATCGAACCACTAGTCAAACAATAGACGCCTAAATCGGAAGATCGGATAGATTGAAGTCTTGTAAACCAAATGGGTGTTGAAACTCATGTGATATGGTTTAACAAAGGCACATCCTAAATTGAAACCTATCCTAAGTGCTTTCGACCCATCGCGACCCATTAAGGTAGCTTACGCTACTTTAACAATTCGTGCGTTCGAAGCGCGTTCGAGACGTCTAACTAGTCCTATGACAAGTATTATATGCCCATACATGTTTAATTATGTTACATAATCAGTTACGTGACAAAAGTTTACGTTCATATGCTTAATTAACAATTATGTATGAAAAGGGTATTTTGGTAATTTACCAAAGGCATATAAACTACCTATCATGCGATTAATCATACAACTACCTAAACTAGGTGACCATAAGGTATAACCTCGGAAGGTTATTCCCTATGCTACTATGGTCACTAAATATGTTTGGTCGGATCCTAATGATCGACCAAACAGGTAGTGGTCGAAAGTCTAAGCGGGTGTTTAGCCCGCTTGACTTACGACTCTACACAAGCACTAAACTAAAAAGTGACGAGCTAAACATGTTAAAACATGCTTACCTAAATTAGAAAACAAGTTTGGTATCAAAACAAACGGTTTTGATACCTAAGAGTAGTTTGGTTACAAAATACGCGTAAATGCGTATTTTGGCCGAAACTACGACTCGTCACTGAGCCTAGATAAGGTGGTAATCAGTAGGTATAGTCACTAGGGGCTGTAACCATCATGATTACACTCACGTTATGAAGTTTAAACGAACTTCACATTGACCATAAATTGGTCAATGCAGAAAGTCAAATGCAGTTTGACTTTAACACTAAAACCAATGAAAAGAACGAAAGAACACCTAAAGAAGGTCCCCGCCAGATTTGATTCCGATTTTTCTCTCAGGTAGGAAGTGAAATGGATGGGGTATATATAGGATTTCTAGAACCGTTAAGATCGTTCCTCGAAAACTGAGCTTTGATCTGGACCTTACATGTGTGCCCATGGTTTTCTAAAACCATGGGAACCCCTAATATGGACTATGTTCATTGAATACCAGCCCATGGTTTTGCAAAACCATGGGTGAAAACCATCACACTTTAAAATTGGACTAGGTTCATTGAATCTAGTCAGAAATTTCAAAAATGGTCCCTGCACTTGGAAAACTTAATTTTTTTGGCACGTTTAAGCCCCGTTAAACCCATTTCAAGGCTCTAAAATAAAGTTAAAGTATAGGGAACTTAAAATATGCTCAAAAACATCTCGGATGTCGGTTCGTTTGGTCGTACGGTTGCGTTATTCGCTTAATTACGACGGAAGTCGTAACGAACGCAAAAACGATCCAAATTAAGCGACGAATGGAATTTTATCATGCCAAACACTAAAATAAAATATTTTAATGCTTAAATAATTTTTTTTTGGATGTCCGGATGTATTCAGAACGTAAGTTATGCGCGAAAATGCAAACTTATGCACTTTTTGACGCTTTTTGTCCGTATTGATCAAATAAGTTTATTTTTGCGCACTAAACACCTCAAAGCCTATTTCTAAGCTAAGTAAAGGTTATTTAGGGTATCTTTAACTTATGATCAAGTTCCGGAATGTTCGTTACTACACAAATCGGTATAGTTTCACAGTTTGACACAAATAGTCCCTGCGATCGAACAAAGTTGATTTTTAACACACCAAACCATCCAAAACTTATTTCTAAGTTTTGTGGAGGTTATTTAAGGTATGTTAAGCCTATGTCACTATTTTGGAGTGTTTGTTGCATTAAACTGGTTATATTTACGCATCGGTGCGCATGTAACCTTCTAGAAAGCGATTTAGAGCTTGAAATTGGAATCGAATCGAATTGAAAACTTACCAAACATAAATACACACATAATAACATAGAACATATATAATAACACCAAAGCACATTGTTTTATTAATAATCAACATTGTTTTACATTGAACCACGACTACTGAACACAGTTATCACAGTCTCCCCTACTTCATGAAATTTCGTCCCGAAATTTAACTAGAGGAAGCTTGTGAAAACAAATGCGGATATTTCGCCTTCATGGTCCTCATGTTCCCAAGTAAACTCTGGGCCACGTTTGGACTCCCAACGAACTTTGACTAATCGAATCTGTTTGTTCTTCAACTGTTTGAAAGCACGGTCCACAATCTCCACGGGTTTCTCGACAAAGTGCACCGTTTCATTGATTCAGATCTCGTCTAGAGGAATGTGAAGATCAGCGTCAGCTAAACACTTTTGCAGATTGGACATGTGAAAAGTCGGGTGAATATTACCAAGCTCTGGAGGCAGCTCTAGTCGATAGGCAACCTTCCCAATTCTTTCCACAATCTTGAATGGTCCCACATATCGAGGTGCAAGTTTTCCTTTCTTTCCAAATCTCACGACTCCTTTCCAAGGTGAAACCTTGAGTAGGACACGATCTCCGACTTGAAATTCTAAGGGCTTGCGTCGCATATCCGCATAACTCTTTTGACGGCTTCGAGCTGTCACAAGATTATCACGGATTTTCTTGATTTTGTCTGTTGTTTCCAGAACGAGCTCAGGTCCAGTAAGCGAAGCTTCCCCGATCTCATTCCAACAGACAGGTGAACGCCATTTTCGACCGTAGAGAGCTTCGAATGGCGCCATATTAATGCTAGCATGATAGCTATTGTTGTAAGAGAATTCTATCAATGGCAGATGAGAATCCCAATTACCACCAAAGTCTATCACGCATGCTCTAAGCATATCCTCCAAAGTTTGAATCGTTCTCTCAGATTGACCATCTGTTTGGGGATGATAAGCAGTGCTTAGATTTAGTTGGGTTCCCATAGCAGATTGTATGGTCTTCCAGAAATGAGATGAAAATCGGGCATCACGATCAGAGATGATATCCAAAGGAACACCATGTCGAGTCACAATCTCATCAACATAAATCTTTGCAAGTTTATCAGCAGATAGGTCCTCGTGAATTGGAATAAAATGAGCTGATTTCGTTAATCGATTGATAACAACCTAAATAGCATCATGACCATTAGTCGTACGCGGTAAGTTAGTGATGAGATCCATCGCAATGTTCTCCCACTTCTAAACCGGTATCTCTGGTTGTACTAGCAACCCAGAAGGCCGTTGATGTTCAGCCTTAACTTTAGGCATTTCGATACGTACAAGGCAACATCCTTCTTCATACCAGGCCACCAGCACTGAGTACAAAGATCCTTATACATTTTATCAGCACCAGGATGGATAGAATATCGAGACTTATGAGATTCGTTCATTACCAAGGTGCGAAGATCGTCTTGTTTCGGGATCCACAAACGATCCTTGAAATAGAGCAAACCATCGTCTTTCGCTTCGAGTTTAAGCTCAAGCTGACGTGGTAATTCCTTACCCATCAAATTTTGTGAAACACAAAATTGCTGAGCTTGAAGGACACGAGATTGAATATCAGATAGAGTTCGAACAGAATGAAGCTTGACTCGCTCCTTTCGACTAAGCGCATCGGCTACAACATTCACCTTACCAGGGTGGTAGCAAATCTCGCAATCGTAATCGCTCAAGAGCTCGTGCCAACGTCGTTGCCTCCTGTTCAGCTCTTTCTGATTAAGAATATGCTGGAGACTTTTGTGGTCTGTAAAAACCACACACTTCGTTCCATAGAGGTAGTGTCTCCAGATTTTTTTAGCGCGAAAACCACAGCTCCTAACTCAAGATCATGAGACGTGTAGTTCTTCTCATGAATTTTCAGCTGTCTAGATGCATATGCATTAACTTTACCTCGTTGCATGAGGACGCAATCAAGGCCTAAGTTGGACGCATCGCAGTAAACAACAAAATCATCGCTTCCCTCGAGCAGAGATAGAACAGGAGCATTACAAAGCTTCTGCTTCAGCGTTTGGAACGCTTCTTTTTGCTTGGGTCCCCACTCAAAAGGCTTATTCTTCTGAGTCAAAGCAGTGAGTGGAACCGCAATCTTCGAGAAATTTGAAATGAATCGACCATAATAACCGGCAAGACCAAGAAAAGATCGAATCTCTGTAGGCGTCGTCGGTGTACTCCACTCCTTAATAGCAGCAATCTTGGATGGATCCACATGAATACCTTGCTTGTTGACTATATGACCCAAAAACGAAACTTATTTAAGCCAGAATTCACACTTGGAGAATTTAGCAAAAAGTTGTTCCTTCTTCAGGAGTTCCAATGTTAAGCGAAGGTGTTGCTCGTGCCCGGCTCGAGAGTTCGAATAAACGAGAATATCGTCGATGAACACTATAATGAACTTGCCTAAATAAGGTTTACAGACCCTATTCATTAAGTCCATGAAGATGGCTGGAGCATTTGTCAAACCAAAAGGCATGACTGTAAACTCGTAATGGCCATATCTTGTGCGGAAAGCAGTTTTGGGAATATCTTCTTCGAGAACACAAAGTTGATGATACCCAGAACGCATATCGATTTTGGAAAAGCATGAAGCACCTTGCAGCTGGTCGAAGAGATCATCTATTCGAGGCAGGGGATAACGATTCTTGATGGTGAGCTTATTCAGCTCACGATAGTTGATACACATTCGAAAAGATCCATCTTTCTTTTTCACGAAGAGGACAGGAGCTCCCCAAGGCGAAAAGCTCGGACGGATGAATCCTTTATCAGATAACTCTTGAAGCTGTTTCGATAACTCTTGAATCTCCGACGGTGCAAGACGATAAGGTGCTTTCGCAATCGGGTTGGCATTGGGTACAAGGTCAATATGAAACTCGACTTGACGAACTGGAGGCAAACCAGGCAGTTCATCAGGAAACACCTCTGGATAATCCCGAACAATCGGAATATCCTGAATACTCTTGCTCTTGCTTTTCTCCTCGGTGACATGTGCTAGAAAAGCGACATATCCTTTTCTCAAATACCTTTGGGCTTCCATACATGACATAAGCTTCAATCCACCTGAAGGTTTATCGCCACGAACTTCCAAAACATCGCCAAAAGACAAAGGAATGCGAACGATCTTATCAAAACAAACCACCTTAGCATGATGTTTGGTTAACCAATCCATCCCCACGATAATATTGAAACTCCCAAGTTGCATCGGCGTGCGGTCAATGGGAAAAAAAGATGGTTATCAAGGTTCAACTAACAATCACGAATAACAGAATCGAGGACAAGAGGTTTACCAGTAGCAATTTCGACAGATAAGGGTTTCCTCAATTTAGTTCTAGGTATCGCAAGCAAAGGTTCAAAAGATAACGAACAAAACTTTGATTAGCACCAGAGTCAAAAAGAATAGATGCGGGTTGATTGTTAACAAGAAATGTACCATTGACAACCTCGTTGTCAGCCCTCGCTTCGTTTGCATTCAAATTGAAAGCTCCTCCATGAGCGGGATCGACAATAGGAAAAACATAAGAGGCATCGATAAAACACAAGAGAGTCGATCATTCGTTCGTTACCTCGAACAAACAAATGACACGCAGTGACAAATCAAAGTAATTGGGTCAAAGTAATGTATTGTGAAGACATGCTCGCCTATAAGTGAACACTCACCCCAAGAGTTCCCAGGTAAGAGTGACTGGTCCGATTATGTGGATTTGTACGAACACTCTAGCCTTAGACAGAAAACTCAGAGTACAGGCATTCACTCTTCCAGTTTGCACGTGTTCACATTATTTAGACCCAAACTTTGACGAGATTTTGAAAATTCAAAAGGCACTAAGCCAAATATGAATCAAACTGGAAGGGTTCAAAACCATATAACAAAGGGTTCAAAACCTAGTAATCAATCATCCTAGAACAGATGATTAATTTTCGAAACAGATTCGGATTTGTGTTCTCGTTGTGGTTATCACCTAAGGATAGGTGACGGTATTGTTTTAAATTCTAAACACAAGTAAACTTGTGTTAGGGTCCTAAAGTTATAGTCTAGGTCAAAGCATTACTAATAACCTAATTCCCTATAACCATTGGCTCTGATACCAACTTCTTCTGTCACACCCCGACCACGTAGGACAACAAACCGTGGCGGAAACGTCGGGGAGTGTTGCAACAGAAGCTATTGTTTCACAACCATGGATACAAAATAGTTTTGTTTTATGATAAAATTAATCATTACATTGTCTTGACACAAAACAAACACGTTAAATATCGACTATCATTGTTATTATGTCACTAAGGCCTTGTCCAGATCCTAAGTGACGCATGCATCCTAGAAACCACATCAAGCAACAACACCTGAAACATATGTAAAAAATTAGTCAGCAAAGAAATGCTGGCGAGTACATAGGTTTTATAAGAGTATCGGAATCATGGTTCGTTTATATGTTGCAGTACTTTATTAGACTACAAGAGTCAAAATACAAACCTTGTTTTGAAAAATGTATTGCAACATAGTTAACCAACTCAAATCAAGTTGATTATAGTTTATAAAATCTCGTAGCCATGCTTCTTAACCCCAAAAACATTTGTTTTAGAAAACCAACTTGTAAAACATCTTGTAAAAACTCGTTAAAAACTCGTATAGTTTATATCTCTTAGAAAAACATCGTTGTATGACATCGTTTCAAAATCGTTTACCCAAGTGAACTAAATAACGCCACGATATGTAATATGATGAAAACACTTATATATCGGAAGTACCAGCGGCGTATCCAACATGCTTTCATCACATTACACCCGTCCCGTTATCTAAACACTAACCAAAAACCAATCGTTTACCCAAATCGTTTAACTTGTTAAAATCGTTTCAAAATCGTTAACTCGTTTAAAATCGTATAAATCATCCTCGTTTTAATTTGTGAAAAACTATTTATGGTCGTCTCGCTAACAACATTCAAACCTTCGTGACTCGACCACCTCGCTTCTCACTTCTCGAATTAACAAACCACTAAAGGGTAAGTTAACAAACATCAGATTCAGTCGCTACCCACAACCCCCACACATAACCATGGGTCTAGTAAAGTAACGGGATTTGTCTGATCCTATGGTACCATAACCTAATACTGGTCGGTTGGGCCAAAATTAATGAATGTCATTTGTTATGTAACTACAACCATCAAGTTTTGTTCACATTATTGAAATCGTTATTAGTTTAGTAAAAATCGTTTTAATCATTTTTGAAATCATCGTTTAAACCTTGAAAACATTTCGTACATATGAGTCACCCCAAAACATTTAAAAACAGTAAAATAGGGGAATTATGTACACACATGGAGTGCAAAGTATCCTCAATCAACAGAACTTCAACAAACTCGAGCAAACCAGAAAATCAAATAGCACCTAGTAATCGAACCACTAGTCAAATAATAGACGCCTAAATCGGAAGATCGGATAGAATGAAGTCTTGTAAACCAAATGGGTGTTGGAACTCATGTGATATGGTTTAACAAAGGCTACATCTTAAATTGAAACCTATCCTAAGTGCTTTTGACCCATCGCGACCCATTAAGGTAGCTTACGCTACGTTAACGATTCGTGCGCGCGAAGCGCGTTCGAGACGTCTAACTAGTCCTATGACAAGTATTATATGCCCATACATGTTTAATTATGTTACATAATTAGTTACGTGACAAAAGTTTAGGTTCATATGCTTAATTACCAATTATGTATGAAAAGGGTATTTTGGTAATTTACCAAAGGCATATAAACTACCTATCATGCGATTAATCATACAACTACCTAAACTAGGTGACCATAAGGTATAACCTCGGAAGGTTATTCCCTATGCTACTATGGTCACTAAATATGTTTGGTCGGATCCTAATGATCGACCAAACGGGTCGTGGTCGAAAGTCTAAGCGGGTGTTTAGCCCGCTTGACTTACGACTCTACACAAGCACTAAACTAAAAAGTGACGAGCTAAACATGTTAAAACATGCTTAGCTAAATTAGAAAACAAGTTTGGTATCAAAACAAACGGTTTTGATACCTAAGAGTAGTTTGGTTACAAAATACGCGTAAATGCGTATTTTGGCCGAAACTACGACTCGTCACTAAGCCTAGATAACGTGGTAATCAGTAGGTATAGTCACTAGGGGCTGTAACCATCGTGATTACACTCACGTTATGAAGTTTAAACGAACTTCACATTGACCATAAATTGGTCAATGCAGAAAGTCAAACGCAGTTTGACTTTAACACTAAAACGAATGAAAAGAACGAAAGAACACTTAAAGAAGGTCCCCACAAGATTTGATTCCGATTTTTCTCTCAGGTAGGAAGCATATACTTCCACTTAGAGAGCATAAATCAGATTTCAAATTGTGGGTTTTGAAGTGAAATGGATGGGGTATATATAGGATTTCTAGAACCGTTAAGATCGTTCCTCGAAAACTGAGCTTTGATCTGGACCTTACATGTGTGCCCATGGTTTTCTAAAACCATGGGAGCCCCTAATATGGACCATGTTCATTGAATACCAGCCCATGGTTTTGCAAAACCATGGGTGAAAACCATCACACTTCAAAATTGGACTAGGTTCATTGAATCTAGTCAGAAATTTCAAAAATGGTCCCTGCACTTGGAAAACTTAATTTTTTTGGCACTTTTAAGCCCCGTTAAACCCATTTCAAGGCTCCAAAATAAAGTTAAAGTATAGGGAACTTAAAATATGCTCAAAAACATCTCGGATGTCGGTTCGTTTGGTCGTACGGTTGCGTTATTCGCTTAATTACGACGGAAGTCGTAACGAACGCAAAAACGATCCAAATTAAGCGACGAATGGAATTTTATCATGCCAATCACTAAAATAAAATATTTTAATGCTTAAATAATTTTTTTTTGGATGTCCGGATGTATTCAGAACGTAAGTTATGCGCGAAAATGCAAACTTATGCACTTTTTGACGCTTTTTGTCCCTATTGATCAAATAAGTTTATTTTTGCGCACTAAACACCTCAAAGCCTATTTCTAAGCTATGTAAAGGTTATATAAGACATGTTTAACTTATGATCAAGTTCCGGAATGTTCGTTACTACACAAATCGGTATAGTTTCACAGTTTGACACAAATAGTCCCTACGATCGAACAAAGTTGATTTTTAACACACCAAACCATCCAAAACTTATTTCTAAGTTATGTGGAGGTTATTTAAGGTATGTTAAGCCTATGTCACTATTCCGGAGTGTTTGTTGCATTAAACTGGTTATATTTACGCATCGGTGTGCATGTAACCTTCCAGAAAGCGATTTAGAGCTTGAAATTGGAATCGAATCGAATTGAAAACTAACCAAACATAAATACACACATAATAACATAGAACATATATAATAACACCAAAGAACATTGTTTTACTAATAATCAACATTGTTTTACATTGAACCACGACTACTGAACACAGTTGTCACACAAACATGTCGTATGGCACTAGTGATTCATGATGTCTGTAACATAATCACAAATATGCACAAATAATCAGTCATACAATCAGGTAAACACATTAGTCACCAAGTAAGCAATCAAATAGTTCTCCTAGTCCCACTAGCCTCCCAGTCTCCTAGACTGATCTTCCTAGTCTCACTAGCCATCTACCTCGATCTCTTAGATCGAGCCTCGGCCTCCAAGACCGAGCCTCAGCCTCTAAGACTGAGCCTCAGCCTCCCAGACTGAGCCTATAAATAATAAATAAATAAAATGTGCTCAACATTTGTTTGTAAGAATGTTTTGGATCTGGACATAAGTGGTATGCAGTAAAAATGTTTTCGTGAGAGCCCTAGTGATCATAGTCTAGACTCGAGAAGGAATCCTAGTTCGCTATGACCAGAGCTCTGATACCAAGCTGTCACACCCTGGCTTTGCGGAAGCATGGTTAATTTGGTGTGACTTCTTAATACCATAGCTTAACCATAACAAAGCTATATGAAATAAAACCATGCAAGATCATCCATTTAATTAAGTTTTAAACCAAATACAACAACATTGTCTCAACAGGAACACATCCTAACGACATAAACATTGTTCAACAAACACAAACATCAACATAACATAAACACAGTTTAAGGACTATGACTTGTCCAGGAAAGAGTCACATTCCCTAAACCCGGATGACCTCGTAACTAGTGCAGCGGGAAAACGTGTCATACCGCGCCAGATTCTTTAATTCCCTGAAATACATGTAAGTTGAAAAATCAACAATAATGTTGAGCGAGTTCATGTGTAAGTGAGTAAATAAACCTTTGTATGTATAAAATCCTGGTATGTAGCAAATAAGGGAATTGAGATCACCAATGGTTTGCAAGGCCATTGATATGTGTGAAGTGCAAGTAGGGAGACTCAAACCTAGCAGATTTATGCGTTGGGCAAAGTCACCCCGAGGTCCGTTTCTAGTTTGGCCTGGGGCTGGGCTCGCTACACCCAGATAGATCTACCGCTCCTGTCCCTGGTCCTACCATGAGGATTAATGACCTCATGTTGCTCCTACCCACTTACATGATCTAAGTAGTAAACCTCCTTACGCTAACCATACCATGTATAAAGTACTTGTAATCATAGTAACATGTATTTCACCCCCGTAGTTTATAAAACTGAAAACAGTTAAGAGAAAAGGGGGACATGAACTCACAATGGGGCATCTCTACCAAGTATGTCTCCCGCTCAAGCAGCTGTGTGACGACCTACACGTACTAACTCTATTAGACGGACGACCGTGCCTTAGCTTTATGGTTTAAGTTTTTGGGAAATAGTTAGACAACTATTTCGTGTTTACATTCTGTATATACTTGGTAATCATTTTCCTTCCCAAGGATGGGGGATTTAATACATGTGTGTTCGAAATATATTATTAAGTCTCACTTAAAATATATTTTATTTCTAACTCCGAAATATAAATATTCTTCTCAAAAATATTATATTTTCTATTACATAAAATTTTCCAAAATAATACCTTGACAAAATACGCGTTCAGTCATATTTTCTTAATAATGCGTAAGTTACGTTTTAGCGATCGAGTGGTAATAATAATTACCGGTGTAACTTATATATTTATCGTGAAAGCATTTGTATTATTTTGGATTCGTTAACATTGGATAATATTATTTTTACCCTAAAAATAATATTGATGTATGTTCACAAATAATGACAAGTAACGTTGTGAAAAATATATTTACTAAATATATATTTATCACGTTTAATTTTGTGAAATCCCACCTCCGATATTTTGTAAATAAAGTCGTGGCGAAATCTATAATTTGGAAACAAGTCGAAAAATATTTCTAACACTTGTAGTGAAAATAATTCTAAGTGTTAGTTTTTTAGAAAAATTTCGCCAGAGTTTCCTCTGTAACTAGAGGTGGCCACGCTTTCAAGCGTATCATTTTCTTTTATAAATCAAGTCAACCATTTTCTTATTTAACCAAAACAATATTCAACGCATCAACTAGTCAATAAACATGTAAATCGCAAAAATTATATGAACTTGTGATTTACTCAAAATGTGAAGTAAATCCCATTATATTTAGTGGATCTTTATATAAAGCAATCAAGATTTCGTAAAAACCTCGTTTTTAGAAAAATTCCGTCTTTACAACTTCTTGTCAACTTTTACAAAAATAGTTATTTTGTCGAAACTTTGTGCTACACAAGTGTTTACACACTTGTGTGTTCTAAAAATCATTCTTGTTAGTGTAAGATCCGTCTTTAGAAAACATGGTTTCTTTGACACTCGGTCTTTTGAAAATACCGCTTGTAGATTCGTAGATCTACTAGTTTTAAACACTATTTCACAAGTAAAATCATTTTACACAAGTTCATGATTTGTGTGTGGTAGAGTTTCATCACTTAACCCTTGTTTCATCCAAAACAACTCTATGTCATGATCCATGATCATGACCAACCCAGGTTAAACGATGATCCGAGCTACCACAACATAGATCGGGTCCAAATAACTACACAAATCAAATACTACAAGATTTACACAACAAACAAGCTTTTAACCATCACTATTAGCATTTTTGGTAGACTTTTATGCTTCATCTTGCATGTTTACGAGTTTTAACCGTTACATATCATTTTAACCATCTTAAAATAGTTCGAGAAGGTGATTCAAGCAACTTACTACTAGCTCGAGGCTAGGGAAGAATCTAGACGTAAAATGAGAGGATAAAAGCAATAGAGTGAGGTCCTTCGCCTTCCGAATGCACCAAGCCTCCTTATACGTGATCCTTGACGCTTGAATGGACTTGGAATGTGAAGATCAAAGCTCGAAAAATTGATGGGTGTGTAGGGGATCTCGGCCGAGAGCTCTAGAGGGAGAGAGGAGAGTGTTTTGTGTGAGTTGTGAAATGTGAATGATCATTTGGTTCTAATCTTGTTCTTATAGACAAAAGTTTTGGTTAAGGTCCGATGGATTACATGTCCACTAGATATGGGACATGTGAGATTATTATAATCAAAATGGTACAAGTGAGGGTCACAATGTGACCGAAATCGGCTAAGGGGGGGGGGGGTTCTTGGTTAGTTTCCAACTAATCATTAGTTAATAGTTAGGTTAATCTAGTTAGTTAAGTGATTAACCCGGTTAGTAGTGCGTTGTGCTTTATGGCGGGTGTTAGGGTATTCAGGGACCCTAACTAGCTCAGAAAAAGATGAATAATGTAATTGACAATATTTTCATGTTCCGAGTATAATCCGGTTGTTCGGTTGGATAGTAATCCGTTAAAGCGTTAAACAAAGCTTTAAAGTGTCGTTAATATTAATTCTAGTGACACAACTTATTCCCGAGACTTTGGAAAGTGTCTAGTAATATTTTTCTCATGCTCTGGCACTTTATTAGTTAGCTAAAAGCTGAATTGTTTATTAAAGTGCTGAGTTTTGTGCTTAGTGTACGTTTTAGGCACATCCAGTCATTGTAACTTATCCCTAGAGACGCAGTTCTACAACCCTTGTATCCCTACACTCACCACTAGTGTAGTAACTATTTCTGGCTCATACAGGCCTTAGAGGCAGTATCTGCCTGATGCTGGCTTTATCAGCATATTCAATAGGTTATCCGTTCATAGTGCTACTGTGCTTTTGTGCATTATGTTTGTCACTAAGGTTCAGCATGTAAATAATGTAGTGACAGTAAGTAGAGTATGATGCAAGTATGTACATGTATCAACATTCAAGTAGCAGTTTATCCACAATTTCAGGTAAGCACAGTAATTAAGCAGTAATTAATTATTAATTAAGTCGTACGGATACCTGGTTTAGTGAGGGTTGTCACAACCCTGCACAGTTATAGAGCCTTATGGAAAGTTTGGTCCGAAGTGCATTGAGGGTATATTTGTTGGATATTCAAGTCCTACGCGACGTGTCTTCGTTCCAAGTGAGAAGCGGATTATTGAAGCTGCAAATGTTGAATGTCAAGGTTATACTATGCTGCCACAAAGTCCAGGAGATTCATGGCGATATCATTATGATAAGTTGTGGGAATCGTTTGACATGATGGAAGAAGAAGAAGAAGATTTCTTTGATGAATTGGATATTTTGCGTGAGTATGAGTCACAACAAAGGTTCCCAGCTGAATATTCAAGGCGACCACGGGAAACTTCAAATGATGATGAAACAGGTCCGAGTAATGCTGGTGAACATGATGATGTACGACAGAATGATGTTGCTCAAGATAATCAATCGGTTGAGAATGATAATCAAGAAACTGAGAACATGCCGATCTTTGATCATGGAGATTCAGATTCTGAGGGGGAGCAGATTCAGGATTTAAGTCAATCAAACCAAATTGGTGAACAAAGTGCAAATCAAAATGTTACTAATCTGGAAGGTGTATGGATGTTCCAAGCGAAGCAATGCCGCGAACTCTTTCATATCATCCAGAGGAGTTGATCATAGGAGAATTGCATTCAGGCATTCGCACGAGACGTCAAATCGACCAGGGCTTAACATGTTTTTATTCTATAGTAGCACCTTTACAAACTGAATTTTCATTAAGTTGTTTTATCTCGCAGATCGAACTAAGAACTTACAAAGAGGTGCTTACTGAAGACTCTTGGGTCATTGCGATGCAAGAAGAGTTAAGTCAGTTTGAAAAGTTGGGAGTGTGGAAGTTAGTGGACTTACCGGATGGTCAAAGGAAAATCAATACGAAATGGGTATTCAAGTGTAAGAGAGACGACAGAGGAGTTGTTGTAAGGAACAAAGCTCGACTTGTTGTTCAGGGCTTTAGTCAACAGGACAGGATTGATTTTACTGAAGTCTATGCTCCTGTGGCACGACTAGAGGCAATGAGAATTTTCCTTGCATTTGCGTCTTGGAAGAACTTCAAAGTATATCAGCTAGATGTAAAATCGGTGTTTCTTTATGGGAAGGTCAAAGAGGAGGTTTATGTCGGTCAGCCGCCGGGCTTTACTGACCCAATCCACAAAAACAAGGTCTACTTATTGGACAAAGCGCTGTATGGTTTACACCAGGCCCCGAGAGCTTGGTACGAGACTTTGTCTCAACACCTACTAGCCAACAGTTTCATACGTGGAAAAGTGGATGCCACTCTCTTCACTAAAGAGGTCGACGGTCATCTTCTGATAGTTCATATTTATGTGGATGATATAATCTTTGGGTCGACAAATGAGAATCTATGCAAAGATTTCGAACAGGTGATGAAGCAAAAATTCGAAATGTCATCATTGGGGGAGATGAAATTCTTTCTGGGACTACAAGTTGAACAACTACCTGAGGGAATTTTCATTCACCAGACGAAGTACGTGCATGATATTCTAGAGAAATTTGGAATGTCAAGTTCTACTCCCGCTGCTACCCCACTTGCAACAAATCATGGGATTCACCCAGATCTCACCAGAGACAGGGCTGATGAAACGTTCTACCATTCCATGATAGGTTCTTTGATGTACCTAACTGCTTCACGTCCTGATATCATGTACCCAACGTGTCTCGCAGCAAGATATCAATCTAACCCGAGAGCTTCGCACATGATTATTGTGAAGAGGATATTACGCTACCTGAAAGGAACTCCTACATTGGGGTTGTGGTATCCTAGAAAAGGCGACTTTACGCTCGAAGGGTATTCCGATTCGGATTTCGGATACTCCAAAGTCAATACAAAATCAACAACTGCAGGATGCCAGTTCTTTGGACCTAGATTGGTTAGCTGGCAGTGTAAGAAACAAACGTCCGTGGCCCTATCTACATGTGAAGCGGAGTATGTTTCTGCTAGCAGTTGCTGCTCTCAGATCCTGTGGATACAGCAACAGATGCGCGACTACGGTTTGCAGTTTCTTAACACACCTCTTTTTGTTGATAATGAGGCCGCTATAAATATAACAAAGAATCCAGTACATCACTCTAAAACTAAACATATAGAAATTCGTCATCACTTTATTCGCGATTGTTTCGAGAAAAAGTTGATACGAATTGAGAAAATCCACACTGACGAACAGAAAGCTGATTTACATACCAAAGCTTTTGATAAAAATCGGTTTAAATATTTGTTAAAACTGAATGGTATGAAGCTTCTTTCGGTGTCTGATGGCATAATTGGCGTTGATGAGAGTACTGTTGCGGATGAAGATGAGAAACAATCTGCAACGGTTTGTCGATTTTTTACTTGTTTTGGTATTTAGGGGGAGTAGATATATATAGTATATTTTCAGAAAATACAAAAACAGTAAAAAATGCAAAAATACAAAAACATGATAAAATTTTCAAAATCCAAAAACAAAAGAAAACTGAAAAAGAGCTTGTGTAAAAAAAGGGAAAATGATAGTACATCGGCTAGACAATTACAGTATGCTAAAGAATTGTAAAGATTAAATGAGTTAAATAGTCTCACTAATGATGTGTCGATAGGTTTTCGCACATTTAGTAGATTTATTCGGGATATAAATCTAAAATTTCAAACTTGCGTAATTCGTGGGGAACACTACTTGGATATATAGGTAACCCCTGAAATCTCGTTTGAAAGGTCCCATATTCTGAGATACTAGGTCTTTATACTCAGTGATATCTGAGGTATTATTCTGGGACTTCTGCTGAATGGAAGTTCTGACCTAGTCCCCGAATAATACTTTCTGCAAATGCTTGAAATATAGCATCGCCCTCAGCAAGCTGATGAAACAATAAAATTGATAGTCGCTGTTGTTGTAACTAAAAGATCCTCTAAAGGGGACACACCAGAAAGTCGAAGCCGTCATCTCTCTGCGTATACGGAAGTATCGACCTGAGCTCTCACGGCCCTCGCATTTAACCCCTGACAGATATCATCTGTGGTATACTCACCTGTAAGACTGAATATCTGGGATTCTGGATACGGTAGTATATTCAAGAGGTGGGACACATGAATGAGCTAAGTTCATAAGACACCTAAGTCGTATCCTGAGTAGATTGAAATCTGTGTGAGAATTTAAGATGGATCAGTATATCAATAATCGAGGTGAATTGTTTAAGTCTGAGTATGAAATGAAGCTTAACGGTACTAGTAATTTGTCTGAAAAGCTGATATGATTCCCTGACACGCTCGCCAAAAATAAGTCTGTAAATAGTTTACTTTGTTTATTTTCTTCAATTTAAGTTTCTGTATTTCATTTCTTAGTTTAGAACACTTTATTAAAATCCAAAAAGATTTTATTTTTGCTTTATTTTTGACAAACCAAAGTGGAGAGTTAATCGTTGGATTCTCGAAGGTTGAAGCAGATGCAGGAAAAGTTCTGAGCTGAAGAATGAGGAGAGCTTACTTTGTTAGAGTTTGAGATGTTTTCAAAGTTAAAACAAGTTCATTAGTTTGATGCTTGTTACATTTTTCAGAAAATGTTTGAAAATGGTTTTTACAAATTCAGTCTGTATCGTCAAAAGATCAACCAAGGTCGTTAAATTGGACTTGGTAGATTAATTGAGTAATCAGGGTCATTAACTTGGACCTGAATACTTGAGTGGATTTCTAGTACTGATAGATTGTGTGAATTTGTGAAAAGAGAAGTTTGTAATGTTTGATGTTTGAGACACAGGTTTTGGACTTCATTATTCCCACGGAAGCTAATTGTCAAAGCTTGAACCAGATCAAGACCTCAGATTCTAGCATATTGAGAGGGGGAATCTGTGAAAGGGGGAGTCTGGATTAACAGTCAAAGGGGAGTCTGAAGATGGAGCCAGGACAAGATTGTGAACCTCTGAAGATAGAGTTTGTACGAAAAGTAGACAGAGAGTTGGAGAAAAGACCAAGACTGGAGACTCGGAGCTGAAGACTTCGTCAACATCCAAGGGGGAGTCTGTTGGTGCGCGAAATGTCTGTTGACTACATTTGCATTGAGTCTTAGGTCAAGATAAGTTAGATTGGATCCTTGAAAGTTAAAATTAGGGTTTAAGGTTAGAGGTTTCGCTTATAGGAACATTAGGGTTTCGCTCTTATGGTACTTGGGGGGTTTCGCTGATAAAGACACATGGGGTTTCGCTCATAAGGCATGTCCTATGAGCGAAATATGCTGAACTATAAATACCCTGACATGTGATCTCATTTGTAACTTGGAGCGAAACCTAGTCATATGCTTTGTAACGAAACTCTGTCAAATTGCATTCAGAAAGCATCAATAGAGAAGGAATTAAAGAGGAAAAGCTGTTGTTACTTTGTGTACATTGATTCCGCCTTTATAAACAAAGATGAACTGCCTTAACTGACTTTTCGGGTCAAAGATCGGTCCAACATTATCAACTGTTTTCTTATCGATTTTTATATGATTTACAAATCAAAAGCATTTTACAAGGATCATGACTACTTTTATTAAAACCCTTTTTTTTTAAACTTATCAGTCATGAATCCTAAATCAATAAAACCTATGTATCTCACAGGCATTTTTATGCTGACGTACCTATTTTTACACATGCTTCAGGTACTGCTCTGTGATGGTTGATGATATATGCTACACTTAGGATGGACTCGTGCCTTAGCGACTTTAAAACTTGAAAGATAATAGTTGTACTTATTTGATTGTATTAAAACAATGAGTTCATTTATTCAATAAAACAAAATTATTTATTCCATGGTTGTGAAACAATGATTCTGTTACAACACTCCCCGACGTTTCCGCCACGTTTTATTGTTTTACGTGGTCGGGGTGTGACAGAAAAGTTGGTATCAGAGCCAATGGTTATAGGGAATTAGGTTATTAGTGATGCTTTGACCTAGACTATAACCTTCCTAGGACCCTAACGCGAATTATCTCGTGTTTAGTCTTAAAACAATACCGTCACTTATCCTTAGGTGACAACCACAATAAGAGCAAAAATTTTGAATCCGCTTTGAAAACAAATCATCTATTCTAGGATGATGGATTACTAGGTTTTGAACCTTCAAAGTTTTCAAAATCTCTTCAAAGTTTGGTCTAAATAATGTGAACACGTGCAAACTGGAAGGGTGGGTGCCTGTACCCTGGGTCTTCTGTCTAAGGCTAGAGTGTTCTTACAAATCCGCAGTATCGGACCAGTCACTCTTACCTGGGAACTCTTGGGGTGAGTGTCCACTTATAGACGAGCATGTCTTCGCGATACATTATATTGACCCACTTACTTTGATTAGTCACCATCTCATTTGTTTGCCTTAGGTAACAAACAAATGATCGCAATTTTATGCATTGTTGTTCTGTTTCCATTTCCCTTGTTTCCTCCTGTATCACCCATTTTCTTCATGGTGCCTCATCATCGCAACAACAATGTCCGAACTAGGTGCTGTAATTGTCCATCAATTAGGCGCCGTACTACCAGAAGGCCGTTGATTTAGCTATCACCGTGACTCGTCTCAGGGATGAAGCCATACAAGGGAACCGCTCCTTAGAGCAATCAATGCCACCATCATCATCCAAATCAAATACCTTGTTTCAAATGTACCCACGGTGGACGATGGGGACATTTGGTTAACATGTGCCGCTTTGCAATCCAAAGAAAAGCTGTTACAAATCCTGCTGCTGCTCAACCTTCAAACTCTGCTTCATATGTCGCCTGGCATATCTAGCGCCTTAACCTCATGAACTTTCTACCTTGTGTATCGACTTAAGCACGCCTAGTGCAAGGTGTCGAAACACCTCTTGTTACACAAATTCAAAAATCCATATAGGATCTTTTTATCTTCACAATTAGATCTTTATGGATGATTATCGCTCAAATCAGAGCCCTTAATTTAATTATTCGTATGCCTTAATACGTATATTACTATTCAATAAGGATAAATCCGAATTCCTATTAAAGATCTTTCTATCTCCATAGTTAGATTCTTATGTTTAAAGTGCCTAATGAAATCCATGAATTGGATTCCTGGTGTGCTTTAAATATCCGTGTCCAAAGATAACAAATTAATAATCAAGTTAATCAATTATGTGTTTATGTGCTTATGTGTTTTCTTATATGTTTTGTATTTTTATGTGATCCATCCAAATCCTCATAGAATCTTCCATATCTCATATCTCATATATATCTCATATGAGGGATTCATAGTAGGATATCTAAAGGTACCATCTTAAATCCTTAATGGACTTCAACGTTGTAGTTAAGTCCCATGGGTTATAAATTACTATTCTATAATTGAACCCCCTTGAGTGGTCTAGTTAAACAGATTGATTTGAAAATCTGGTTAGGAATATCATGTGATGATATAATTGAAAAGATCCCTTTAAGTGGTCTATTTAAGGAGATCGTACGATGGTCTAGTCAAGAAGATCATGTGTTGATCTAGTTAAAAAGATCATTCATTGATCTAGTTAAAAAAGATCCTTTGGTGGTCTAGTCAAGTCGCTTCATGTTTATTCAATTGATTTTTCCCCTACGCATTATGAAATGAACTGTGCGGACTGTGCAAGGAATTACGTAATTATGGAGGCCTACATAATTATGGAATTCAGTGCACAAAAACCACAAGAAGTTTTGTCATGTGTTAACACATATAGTGACAAGAGTAATGATACGGGAGAAGTCTTGGACCTTGATCGATGTCATTTTATCTTACACTCCCCAATTCTGATTTCAAGCACACACAAGTTTCCTATGATAAGTCTTCATAAGAAACGTTCCTTTGTCCGTAGTTCGAAACCCCATGTTTTGATACTAGAAGGACTTCACTTTGAGGGTTGACAATTTCGCTAAGAATCCTAACATGGCCCAGAATTTTACTTAAGGGTTCAATGGATTTATTTGAAAGCAAAACCATCACAGCTGTCTTCACAAGTTTCCTCTAGAATTAAATTTCGGGACGAAATTTCCTAAAGTAGGGGAGACTGTGACACCTGTGTCACTTCAACCATCAAACAAATACCAAACCAATGAAATATTGTATTTCATACTTGGGATTTGTATAAATATGTGTATCGTTTGCACATATCAATTCTTGTTCGGATTCAAGCTTTAAATCGCTTTCTGGAAGGTTATACGCGCACTGATGCGTAAATATAACCAGTTTAATGCAACAAACACTTTGGAATAGTGAAATAGGCTTAACATACCTTAAATAACCTTTACATAACTTAGAAACAACTTTTGGAGGGTTTGGTGTGTTGAAATCAAGTTTGTTCGATCGTAGGGACTAATTGTGTCAAACTGCGAAATTATACCGATTTTTATGGTAACGAGCCTTCCGGAACTTGATCATAAGTTAAATATGCCCTAAATATCCTTTAAATATCTTAGAAATAGGCTTTGAGGTGTTTGGTGCGCAAAAATAAACTTTTGGTCATTCAGGGACTAAAAGCGTCAAAAATTGCATAAGTTTGCATTTTCGCGCATATCTTACGTTCTGAATATATCCGGGCATCCAAAAATTTATGTAAGCATTAAAATATTTTATTTTAGTGTTTGGCATGATAAAATTCCATTCGTCGCTTAATTTGGATCGTTTTTGCGTTCGTTACGACTTATGTCATAATTAAGCAAGTAACGCGATCATACGACCAAACGAACCGACATCTGAGATGTTTTTGAGCATGTTTTGAGTTCCCTATACTTTAACTTCATTTTAGAGCCTTGAAATGAGGTTAACAGGGCTTAAATGCATCAAAAAAAGGCCTTAAATAGGTGCAGGGACCATGTCTGCCATTGTTGAAACTTAGCTGAATCTGGCACTTGGTGGCGCTACGCGAGCACCAGCTATCTTTCCGTGGCATAGCGCCAGCACCTGATCTAGACAGAAAGTTTATTTTCTGCATTTTTCAGCAATGGGGTCGAACTTGGTGGTCTATTATGTAACTTTTTCAATACCGTTAGCTGGTTTTGGGGCACCCCTAGTATCCCAAAACCATGGGCCACATGTGTACGATCCAGATCGAAGCTCAATCTTCGAGAAACGATCCTAACAGTTCTTGAATTCCTATAAATACCCATCACGAGTTAAATGCCATTTTAGTCCCTGTGGTTTGGGCCATTTTGCCAGTTTAGTCCAAAGGCTTCATTTTTAACCTGTGGGTCCAAAAAGGTTTCACAGTTGCCATTTTAGTCCACTTGGTTAACTTCATCCATTTTTTCTGTTAACGAGAAGGCCAATTTGGTCATTTTGTATGTAATTCTGTTAACTAAAAGGGCAATTTAGCCATATAAAATGACCGAATTGGCCTTCTCGTTAACAGAAAAAATGGATGAAGTTAACCCAGTGGACTAAAATGGCAACTGTGAAACCTTTTTGGACCCACATGTTAAAAATGAAACCCTTGGACTAAACTGGCAAAATGGCCCAAACCACAGGGACTAAAATGGCATTTAACTCTACCCCTCACCATTCACTTGCAAAACCCACTTGATTTCTTGAGATTTCTCTAAGTTGGAGTGCTAAACCACTTCATACCTGAGAATACTTGGGAAATCAAAGCTTGTGGGGACCCTTTGTAAGTATTCCTTCGTTCTTTTCAATCGTTTTATCGTAAAAGTCAAACTGCCTTTGACTTTCTGCATTGACCAGTTTATGATCAATATGAAGTTCGTTTGAACTTCATAACGTGAGCGTAATCACGATGGTTATAGTCCCTAGTGACTATACCTACTGATTACCACGTTATCTAGGCTCAGTGATGAGTCGTAGTTTCGGCCAAAATGCGTTTTCTCGCGTATTTTGTAACCAAACTACTCTAGGGTATTAAAACTGTTTGTTTTAATACCAAACCTGTTTTCTAACTTTGTTAAACATGTTTCGACATGTTTAGCTCGTCACTTTTAGTTTAGTGCTTGTGTAGATTCGTAAGTCAAGCGGACTAAACAGCCGTTTAGACTTTCAAACACGACCCGTTTGGTCGATCATTAGGATCCGACCAAATACATTAGGTGACCATAGTTGTATAGGGAATAACCTTTCGAGGTTATACCTTATGGTCACTTCGTTTAAGTAGTTGTATGATAGGTAGTTTATATGCCTTAGGAAAATTACCAAAATACCCTTTTCATGCATAATTGATATTTAACAACATGTAACCCAAACTTTTGTCATTTAACTAATTATGCAACATAACTAAGTATGTTAGGGCACATAATACTTGTCGTAGGACTAGTTAGACGGTCCGAACGCGTTCTACGCGAGTGACGCGTTAAAGTACCGCAAGCTACCTAAACGGGTCATAATGGGTCGTAAGCACTTAGGTTAGGTTTCCTTTTAGTATGTAGGCCTTGTTAAACCATATCATATGAGTTCCCACACTCATTTGGTTTATGAGACCTTATCCTATCCGATCTTCCGTTATAGGTCCGGTTTATTTATGTAGTTATCAATATTTTGTGTCATTTGATTCGGTGCTCCCTCTAGCTTGCTGGTAGTTGTTCAAGACTTCTAAGCACTCTCAAGTGAGTACATAGTCCCCTCTTTTACTGTTTTCAATGTATTGGGGTGAAGCATGTGTACCTATTTGTTATGTTCTTGTTTTCAAAAGTATAATTGATTATACATATTTGTACTTATCTTTTTACAAACTGAATGACTATCTATGATTTAAACTCTAAAAATTTTCTTAAAGATTATAAAATAAATGTTTGGAATAGTACTTATTTTTGGTTCACCAGACCGGTTGGTAGTATGATATAGCGCTATAGGATTTGACACCCCATTCCTGTTGTCATGGAATGTCTTAAACCAATTTGTTGCTCCATCCAAATAGGGATTGCCTTTGTGGTATTTCTATAGTCTCAAAGGTGTATTTTGATGCACTAGGTCTGAATGAATTCATAAATCACATTATTTTTGTATATTGAGTTATACTCTCAAAAGTATAGTTTGATATGCTCTCATATGGGATATTGTACAAAAACCAACATATATTTTGTTAATCATTAAAACATAGTTTGATATGTTATTCTCAAAATCAAAAGCATGGTTTAATATGTTATTTTCATAACCAAAGCATAGTTTAATATGTTATTTATAAATCCAAAGTATACTTTTGATATACTACTGAAAACTTATTTATTTTACCAACTAAAGCATGGTTAATATACTATTTACTTAATGACTGGTTTTTGGTTAGTGTTTAGATAACTGGACGGGTGTAATATGATGAAAACATGGTAGATACGCCGTTGGTACTTATATATAAGTGTTTTCATCACATTACATACCGTGGCGTTATTTAGTACACTTGGGTTAACGATTTTGGAACTAAAATCTATTTTAATATATTACTTATTCGACTTTCTTAAATCCAAGGTATATTTTCAAATATACTATGAACCTTTTTATCAAAATATTGTTTTTCAACAATATATATATATATATATATAATATATATATATACACATATACATATATATATATATATACAAACTCATTTTTACCTAATTATTTATTTATACATCTTTTTTTTTTCTTTTTGTATCAACGGTTTTCTTATCGATTTTTATATGATTTGCAAAACAAAAGCATTTTACAAGGATCATGACTACTTTTATTAAAACCTTTTTTTTTAACTTATAAGTCACGAATCCTAAATCAATAAAACCTATGTATCTCACATGCATTTTTATGCTGACGTACCTATTTTTACACATGCTTCAGGTACTGCTCTGTTATGGTTGATGATATATGTTACACTTAGGATGTACTCGTGCCTTAGCGACTTTAAAACTTGAAAGATAATAGTTGTACTTATTTGATTGTATTAATACAATGAGTTTATTTATTCAATAAAACAAAATTATTTATTCCATGGTTGTGAAACAATGATTCTGTAACAACACTCCCCGACGTTTCCGCCACGTTTTGTTGTTTTACGTGGTCGGGGTGTGACAGTTTTAATGTATAATGTTATTACGAGACATCACTGTGTTTTTCTGATTTTTCTGTTCCTCACTGTTTTTTCTCAGACAAGGTCTCTTCCTCGAGTCAAAGGCTTTGCCTCAAAACTGGATTACCATTTATCATTCCTGACGTTAGTGAAGAATTAAAGCCCACAATGGACATGGTATTCTCAAACCTTGATGATTGTTATTCAATTATGTTAAGTATGCCAAGGAGTGTGGGTGTTCAGTCAGGAAAGGGACTACAAAGACAAACTCTAAAGGTGTCTTACATATTAAGTATTACTTGTATACGAGATCCGGGGTTATAGAAGGACAGGAAGGTTGATACGTTGGACCCCAATCAAAAGGAGCGAGTAGTGCGATCCAACTTTTCAAAGAGGACCGATTGTGGTGCACTGTTATGTGTACTTTTTGAGGCTGGATCATGGAAGGTGTATAAGTTTGTCGAGGAGCACAATCATTGTGACAACTGTAAAAAATTCAGGTATCCATACAATTATTAAGAACTGCAATTGGAGTTTTCAATATTAATTTTAATTGTCGTTTACGTTCTAGTGTATTTCTTATGTTTTTATGATCATTGGCGTTTTTCATCTATTTGATTAGTTTTGAATTTGTGAACATCAGTTATTACTATTTTGTTAATTTGTGTAAACATTAGTTTTGTTAATTATGGCATTTTCATTATGATGTTATATTTTGTTAATTATTTACGTTAAGTGTTTTTAATTATTAATCTCATGGTTTTTTTATCATGTCAATTTTAAATTATGTGTTTATTATGTCTTGTTTATTATTCAATTAATGAAGTTTTAATGTATAATGTTATTATGATACATGACTTTTTTTTTCTGATTTTTCTGTTCCTCACTGTGTTTTCTCAGACGAAGTCTCTTCCTCGAGTCAAAACTGGATTACCATTTATCATTCCTGACGTTAGTGAAGAATTAAAGCCCACAATGGACACAGTATTCTCAAGCCATGATGATTGTTATTCAATGTATGTTAAGTATGCCAAGGAGTGTGGGTTTTCAGTTAGGAAAGGGACTACAAAGACAAACTCTAAAGGTGTCTTACATATTAAGTATTACTTGTGTACGAGATCTGGGGCTATACAAGGACAAGAAGGTTGATACGTTGGACGCCAATCAAAAGGAGCGAGTAGTGCGATCCAACTTTTCAAAGAGGACCAATAGTGGTTCACTGTTATGTGTACTTTTTGAGGCTGGATCACGGAAGGTGTATAAGTTTGTCGAGGAGCACAATCATTATGACAACTGTCAAAGATTCAGGTATCCGTACAATTAATTAACCATGATTAGTGCTTAATAACTGTGCTGAATTACAATTAACTGCTTTCTGATTACTGCCATATGCAAACATATGCATCATACATTGTTTAATATCATACCAATATTGCATGAAAGCTTTATTGCCTCAGATGATGCATTAAGTACGGTTAGCATAGTTATCTGATAAATCAGGAAAATGCTGACAGAACTCAGCACATAGACATACAGTGCATTGAGACATAGAATGAGTAAGACACTAAGGACTACACTAGTATAGTGTGTAGGAAAATGAGGATCACAAAACTGCCTTTCTAGTGATAGTTTAAGTGCCGGAAAGTGCCTAAAACTCACCCAAAGTGCTGAATTCAGCAAAATCCAGCAAAAATCAGCATTTTTAACAATCTAATTTAATGCAGAAATATGGTTAAATGGTCATGAATGCTTTTCTACGTGTCGGGAATCAAAAGTGTCACAAAAAGATACATAAAGCACACTAAACTGCAAGGTTTAGCACTTTAACGAACCAGTAACCAACCGAACAACCGGACACTACCCGAAACATGAAATTTACACTAGAAGCACTGTTTTAACACTACCAAGCTAGTTATGATCCCCGAACATCATAACACCTCCTAAAATATCTACTAACTAACTTAACTAACAAGATACTTACATTTCAACCTTAATGTAACTAACTTAGTTAAAACCTATCCTACTACCCTCCCCCCCCCATGGCTACGACCCAACAAGGGTCCAACTTGGTGGATTTTATTTCATTATTTAATTGGATTGTGTTTATACTTTACTAAACATAATATCCAAGATTTTGAAGGAGAAAATGGTTATAAGTAGAATTTGTAGGATCTTGAGCTCATTTTCATCACACACTTGAAAACACACAACTTCTCCTCCCTCTCCTAGAGCTCTCGGCCGAGAACCATCACCCACACATCCACCATCATTCAACCTCCTTCAACCATTCCATGTATATACAAAGGTGTTAGAAGTAAGACTAAGGAGCTTGGTGGCCTTGAAGCTTGAAGAACCTCTCTCATTTGCTTTTATCCACTTGTTTTCTACACTTGAATCATCCCTAGCCTTGTGCTAGTGGTAGGAGTCTTGATCTTGCTATATTACTTCTATTTTAAGTGGTTAAAGAAGAATCATAATCAAAAACTTGAAGAACACTAAAGATCACAAGAAGAAAACTTGAACATAAGCATGTTTAATGAAGTAATCTTGATGAATATGAATTGTTATGCTTGTTGATCATTGATTGTTTGTAGAAATGATGTAGATCATCATAAGATCTTGCTAGATCATGATTAAAAACATAATCTAGCAAGATGAGGAAGTAGAAATGTTGTAGGATGATAGATCATCCACACATAAATCATGAAATTGAAAGAATACCTTGATTTCTTGAAAAATAATGATCAAAGTAAGATATTAATCATATAGATCTAAAGATTTATGAATGACTTTTCAAAGGAACCAAGTTAAAAATATGAGTTTCATTTAATCTTGGTTCTTACATAAACAAATGTTATTTTTAGTGGTTAAACAAGCGTAGAAACACTTGTGTAACGAGAAGAATGCATAAAGAAATATTTTTAGAAAATATGATTTGAAGTTGTAAACATCTATATTCTTTAAAAATGAAGTTTTTAAAGAACTAATCACACTTTAAAGGATAACAAGGCTTACTAATAACACTAGTAAGTTCCTACAAATTTTTACAAATATTCAAGTTCATGAAGTGGTAGATTATCACTTGTTTTTGGCAAATTGGTAGGTAAAGTTTGTTTATTGTTGATTGTGGATTGATTGTGATGATTTTTAACAAAAGAAAAATGATATGCTTGAAAGCATGGAAACATCCATTTTTAGGGAAAACTATGGCAAAATTTTCTAAAAATCTAAACACTTAGAAAAATATTTATTAACCTACACTTACAAGTGTATTTTAAACCATAAATTGTTACAAAAACTTTGCCATAATTTTTGGTTACAAAAATATAAATATTGGAGGTTGGTTTTCATAAATAAAAATGACTAGATATGTATTTAGGAAATATATATTTAGAAGGCACCATGTGTGTGGTTATTTGTATATTTTGTGTATTAGTTATATTATTTTAGGACATGAAATAATATGACTCATTAAAATACCAAGAATTACAATCCAAAATATTACCCAAATTCTAAAGAATGAATATACACATTTACACCAAATATTGGTGAAAACGAACTATGGAATAAGACTTACAAAATATTCCGGAATTTATTCACAAGTATATTTTGGTAAATAATATTTTGGACACAAGGAAATGAAAATATGATTTTTTTTTTTTACAATTTCTCCAAGAACATGTCATATTTTTGACAAAGGAAAAAAATATATTATTTTTGGCAAGAATGAAAATATATTTTTCTTGAAATTTTTAGAAGATATATTATCTTTAAGAAATATATATTTTACTACACAAACATGAAATACAATAGTTTTGAGTAAAATATATATATTCTCAAATAAATATGAAAAAATATCATTTTTAGAAGAAAAATGAGTTTAAATATAATTTCTAAGTTGGACTTGAAAATATATTGTTTTTGGTAACTTATAAGAAAATACAAATATTTTTGCCAAAGAAAAATTATAAATAATTTTTCTAAATAATATTTATTACAATATATATCTTGGAAGTATATATTGGTGGACTTTTATTAAAGATAATATTCCGGAAAATTAATACGAAATTAAGCATAAGAATACTTAACAATTACAAGAAGATACGTATTCTCATACGTATAAATACACACCGGAATACGACCCTAATACATGGCAAAAATATACAAGTGAAAGATACCCCCATCCTTGGGAAGGAAACACAAGTATAAATACTTGGGAAATATTAAGTTAAAAAAATTGTTTCAACAATTATTCCAAAATTTAATAAATATAGTTTAAGTTAAAATATTAATTATTTTAACAAATTATTATATAACTTAGAATAATATTGAAGACACAAAAGAATCGTAACTCAAAGACAATAATACAAAGTCAAGGCACGACCCGCATATCTAATAGACATTAGTACGTTGTAGGTAGTTGTGTTTACCCAAAGGAGCTTGAGTTACGGTGACCGAAGACGCAAGACTGTTAGTTTCATGTCCCCCTTTTCTTTAAACTGTTTTGTTTTATAACTTCGGGGGGTGAAGTACATGTTACAAAATGATTACAAACACTTACATTTGGTATGGTTAGCTTTGGAAAGTACAGTAGATCATGTGAATGAGTAGGCGCACTCTTAAGACCATTAATCCTTGTGTTAGGACCGAGGGACATGAGTGATAGATCTATTTGGGTGTAGCGAGCCCACACCCATGTGGACCGGGGTTTGGCCCATGAGATGACTATGTCTTACAGCCGGAGGCCTTGTACAAATCTGCTAGGTTTGAGCCTTCCTACGCCGTTGCACGCATGTTAATGGCCTTGCAAACCATTAATCGATCTGTTTCCTTGTTTTGCTTTCATACCGGGATTTACAAAACATTCTTACATACAATGATTACAAGGTTTTATTCATACACACAAACAAACACATGAACTCGCTCAACTTTTGTTGATGTTTTTCAAAATACATGTATTTCAGGGAATTAAAAGTGGATCTGGCGGGCGTTTGGATGTTCCAAGTTGGTTTAAGAATAAAAGATGCCATCCATGATCTTAGGTTTTGGTCAGTGTGTCTTCCTCCTGGACGAGACACGTCTTCCAAATCCTGGTTTTCTTTAATGTCTTTTGTCGAGTCTTTGTGAACTCTTAAACAAGTTGCATGGTTTGTACTCGAGTTTGACTTTTATGTTTTAAAACAATGTTGTTATTATGTTTTTAAGATTTATTTAATGGATGACTATCTATGGTTTAATCATATAGTTGTTGTTATGATTGAATGCAATGGTATTAAGAAAAGTCACACCATAATCACGCTTCCGCAAAAGTCAGGGTGTGACAGCTTGGTATCAGAACTTCGATTGTAGCGAACCAGCATTCCTTCTCGAGTCTAGACTACAATCATTAGAGCTCTCACGAAAATACTTTTACAACATGTTTTCATTGCATACACGAACCGTCCAGATCCGGGGAAACAAACATTTTCACAAACAAAAAGACACGAAACACATTTCAAAGTTTATGTTTATGGTTCAGTCTAAGAGATTAGGTGGTTCAGTCTGAGAGACTCGGTGGTTCAGTCTGAGAGACTGGGTGGTTTAGTCTAAGAGACTGGGTGGTTCAGTTTGAGAAACTGGGAGGTTTAATCTGAGAGACTAGGTAGTTTAGTCTGGGAGACTAGGTGGTTTAGTCTGGGAGACTAGGAAGGATACGTGATTACTTTGTCATTAATTACATGTTTAATGTTAGTTGTTGATATATGTGCATATGTTGTGATTGTTTTGTTACAGACACTATGTCATCATCCGAGAGTGGTTTGTCCGATACCGATAACCCCATGGCTGTAGTCTCAGATGATGAGATTGCACCAGAGCCGGAGATCTTTACTTCTGATACTTAGAGTGACCCAAAGATGATGTCCGATGATGATGACGACTTTCAGCCCTTTGCGCTGCCCGATTTCAGAGTTGATTTACCGATTGCTGATGGTATCCTAGACGAGGATCCTTTTGTTATTCCTATTCCAGTTCACGATCATCTTATCATTGGTCACCCTGATGTTGAGCATGTCATGGCACCGATCCTCGCTCCTGTTCCTCTTATGGTTATTCCACCTGAGGATTTTCCTTTTGACGATCTTTTTGATGATAATTTCGACCTGTTTGTCGATGGTCCTCCCGATGATGCTCATGGTGATGGAGAGCTCGATGAGGACGTTGTTATTGTTCCACTTCTGTGGATTCCTGTTATTGAAATTTCTTCTGATTCTAGTTTACATTCTGTCCCTAATTTCTTTGAGTCTGTGTCCTCTTTCGCCTTACAGGCAGTTGGTTTGCGACGATACGCCACTGATTCTGATGACGATACAGCTTTGTCAACTGCACCGTTACCTCCTCATGACATTGAGCCTGGACTTGAGCCTGATTTTGTCCCGTTGACCAGCCTGTTGATGTACCAGCTCCTGAGCTGATGCCAGCTCCTGAGCCTTTGCCTGACCAAGATCATATTCCATTTGGCATACCTGATATTGCACCACTTATACCAGATCCAGTTGCTGCACCCACTAACCCTCCTGTCATTGAGCCAGTCACTCCCCCACTAGCACCTGCACCTGTTGACATTGCTCCTTTTCACCGAGTGGAGTCTGGTGTACATCGTGTCGACTTGCCTATTGTCTTTTTGCAGGATATACCCGCACCCCGTCCAAGGGAAGGTACTTCTAGCCAGCAGCCTGGGCACGACCCTCATGTTTCAGCAACATTTCCCCACATACCTCAGTCTGCACCTTCTGCTCATTTTACTTACTCACCACTCGACGAGCCATTCCGATGGTTCCCACCATACACCATGCCAATTTCTGATCCCTACCATCCCTCACATTTCACTGGTTATACACAGGATGAGATACTACTGTCATTACAGCTTCGGCTTGAGATCATGAGTCGCATGATTTTAGAGCTTAAGATGACACCGCGACCTTTGCCATGTCTGTGTCAGCCATCTTTTGTTCCCCCTCGATCATCATCGTCCCCGTTTTTGCATCCTCCTGCACCGCTCACTCCATTTCCCGAGTTTGATACTCGATTTCTCAATGTTGAGCAGCAGATCAACTATCTATTGCATCATGTTTACCAGCTTGAGGAGGATCTTGCGCATGTGCACAGCTTGCTTTTTGTTCCTCCACATCCTCCTCCACCACCATCAGCATAGACAGTTTTTGGTTTTATGTAGGTAGCTTGCTTTTGATGAGAGCACCGCTATTGAGCCTAGCTAGTGAAGCCTTTTGGAGACCACCTTTTGACTATATGACTTATGGTAGATTGATAGACATTTTGGACAAGGGTAGTGTGACCCTGTGTTCCCTTTTGATACAATACATTTGTAAAACATGTAACTGTATCTTTGGTCGATGATTAATGAAAGCTCAATCGTAATGTTCTCATTAAATACGTTGTTAATTTACTTGCTTATGCTAGGATTTTGATGACTACATGCTTACTTGTTATGATAAACACTACTATATATGTACTACTTATTATATACATAAGACCTGACCTATACAATCTTCTTCATAGAAGATGCCTCCTCGAAGGAACAATCAGTTGCCCACAACAGAGGCAGAACTGCAAGAACGGATTTCACAAGCAATCGCACAACATGAGGCCTTACGCTCTAAACACAGCGGAGGTACCTCAGGAAATAACCCACCTCACGATAATGTTTAATTCATTTAGGACACGTTACGATACGTTAGGACTTTCCATGTGCGTTTTCTAATGATTTCTGTGAATGATGTTGCTTGTACAGGTTGTACTTACAAGCAGTTCCTTGACTGCAAGCCTCTGAATTTTGACGGCACTGGAGGTGCTGTAGCTTTCGTTAGATGGGCGGAGAAAACAGATTCTGTACTGCGAAAGAGCAAGTGTGCGCCAGAGCACCAGGTCACCTACATTTCTGGACTTTTCCTAGACGGAGCTCTATCATGGTGGAACCTTCAGGTTCAGACTCTGGGAGAGGAAGCTGCGTATACTATGACTTGGGATGAGATGAAGGAGCTGATGCGCAAGAAGTACTGCACGAGAGCTGTGATTCAGAAGCTGGAAACCGAGTTCTGGAATCTGAAGATGGATGGACCTAAGATTGCTGAGTATGTGCACAGATTCCATGACCTGTCTCGTGTTGTCCCCTGCATGGTAGAACCGGAGTTCAAGCGAATCGAACGTTTCATTTGGGGATTGGCACCCCAAATCATGTGCATGGTGACGACATCCAAGCCCCCGACGATCACTGAGCCCATTTATTTGAGCGTGGCATTGACTGAAGAAGCGATTAGGCAGAACAAGTTTTCAAACTCTGAAGGGAAGAAGAAGGAGACTCATGTCGAGTCGTCAAGAGAGAACAAGAGGATGTTCTCCAATTTCAGGAAGGGTACCCAAGGAAACAGCAGTGGTAACAAGAAGAGAGATACGAATCCACCAGTCGAGGTTAAAACTGGTGCTGCCATTTCTGGTGCTGAGGATGGAGGAAAAGGATACATGGGCACCCTACCCAAATGTGATGTGTGCCAGTTTCATCACACTAGACGATGTATAGTTGGAAAGTGTGAGACGTGCGGAAAAGTTGGCCATACCAAAGAAACATGCTGGTATGGTGCCGGTCGTGGGAATAATGGTGGTCAGAGAGGTAGTGGTAATGGAAATGGCAGTGGAAACCGTGGTGGAAACGATTATGGAAACCGCAATCTAGGAGGAAATGGCAGTAATGCGAATCGTGGTTGTTCTGGAAACCAAGTTGGTAATGGAAACCGCAACCAAAACAACAACCAAGGTGGTATTGGAAACAAGCAAGGATGCTTTAGTTGTGGAGATGTTGGGCATTTCAGGCGAGATTGCCCAAAGAACAATCAAGCCCAAGGAACAGTTTTCAACATTGGAGCTAGGTAGCTCGCCAGGATCCGAGCGTAGTTACGGGTACGTTCACTATCAACCAACACTTTGCATCTGTGCTATTTGATACTGGTTCCGATTATAGCTTTATATCCCTAGAATTTAAGAATATACTTGGGTTAGTTGCGAGTAAGTTAGATATTTCGTACTTGATAGAACTAGCTAATGGAAAGCTAGTAGAGGCAAACGAGGTGATTAGTGGTTGTGTAATAGAACTTGGAGAGCATGAGTTTACGCTGGATCTTCTGCCAGTCGAGTTGGGAAGCTTTGACGTGGTAGTTGGAATAGATTGGTTGTCGGGCAACCAAGCTGAGATCGTATGCCACGAGAAGATCATTCGCATCCCGATGGCGAATGGAGAGACGATTGTAGTGCATGGAGAAAAAGCATGATATGCCTCTAAGGATCATCAGTTGTTTGAAGGCCCAAAAGTTTTTGTAGAAAGGATGTGTTGCCTTCTTGGCTCACGTTGTTGATAAGGAAGTGGTAGAGCGAAAGTTGGAAAATATCCCTGTGGTAAGGGAATACCCTGAGGTCTTCCCCGAAGACTTGCCAGGATTGCCGCCGCAACGACAAGTCGAATTCCATATTGACTTGGTTCTAGGTGCCGCGCCTGTAGCCAAAGCACCTTATCGACTTGCGCCTTCCGAGATGCAAGAGTTGTCGATGCAACTTCAAGATCTTTTGGACAAGGGATTTATTAGACCAAGCTTCTCGCCTTGGGGAGCTCCAGTTCTGTTTGTCAAGAAGAAGGACGATAGTTTTTGTATGTGCATTAACTACCGAGAGCTGAACAAGTTAACCATCAAGAATCGGTACCCCTTGCCGAGGATTGATGATCTTTTCGATCAACTTCAAGGTTCGAGTTACTACTCCAAGATAGATCTTCGATCAGGTTATCACCAGCTGCGGATTCAAGAAGAGAGTATACCGAAGACTGCCTTCAGGACTCGTTATGGACATTACGAATTTCTAGTAATGCCGTTTGGTTTGACAAATGCGCCGGCAGTATTTATGGATCTGATAAACCGAGTTTGCAAGCCATATCTCGATAAATTCGTGATTGTTTTTATCGATGATATTTTTATATATTCAAGGACGAAGGAAGAACATGAGCAACACCTTAGAGCCAATTTAGAGCTGCTCAAGAAGGAGAAACTGTACGCTAAGTTCTCGAAGTGCGAGTTCTGGTTGCGTGAGGTACAATTCCTTGGTCATGTAGTGAATAAAGATGGAATCCATGTGGACCCCACCAAGATCGAAGCGATTAAGAATTGGGAAACTCTTAAGACACCAATCGAGATCCGATAGTTTCTAGGTTTAGCTGGGTATTACGGCAGATTCATTGAGGATTTTTCTAAAATCGCTCAACCGTTGACCTCCCTTACTCAAAAGGATAAGAAGTATGAGTGGGGAGATAAGCAAGATGAAGCTTTTCAGTTGCTAAAGAATAAGCTTTGAGATGCACCTATTTTATCCCTACCCGAAGGCACCGATGACTTCATGGTATACTGTGACGCCTCGCGTCAGGGATTGGGTTGTGTGCTCATGCAGCGACAGAAGGTTATCGCTTATGCTTCGCGCCAAATAAAGGTTCATGAGAAGAACTACATCACGCATGATTTGGAATTAGGCACAGTGGTGTTTGCCTTGAAAATTTGGCGACATTATTTGTATGGTACCCGATGCACGATCTTTACAGATCACAAGAGCCTTCAGCACATATTAGATCAGAAAGAGCTTAATATGAGACAACGACGATGGGTGGAGCTGTTAAAAGATTATGATTGTGAAATTAAATATCACCCAGGAAAGGCGAATGTGGTGGCAGACGCCTTAAGTCGGAAATAGAGGATTAAGCCCATAAGGGTTAGGGCTTTAGAGATGATCATACAAACGGACCTCTCGTTGCGCATTCGTGCCGCGCAGAGAGAAGCTCTTAAGAAAGAGAATCTTAAGGATGGATATCTCCATGGAATGGAGAAGAAGTTGGTACCCAATGAGGAAGGAACCTTGTGTTTCATGGAATGAATTTGGGTTCCCCTTTTTGGTGGTCTTAAAGATGTCATCTTTGACGAAGCTCATAAATCGAGGTACTCGATCCACCCGGGATCGGACAAGATGTACCAAGATTTGAAGGATTATTATTGGTGGCCAAGATTGAAAGGTGATGTTGCAACTTACGTTGGGAAGTGCTTAACTTGTGCTAAAGTAAAGGCTGAATATCAGAAGCCTTCAGGTCTCCTACCGCAACCTAAGATACCCATGTGGAAGCGGGAGCAGATCTCGGTGGACTTCATAACGAAGTTGCCCAAGACACCCAGAGGTCATGATACGATTTGGGGAATCGTAGACCGTCTGACAAAATCTGCGCACTTTTTGCCGATCAGAGAGAAGGATAATACGGGTAAGCTAGCTGAGCTGTACCTAAGGGAGATAGTTGCACGTCATGGAGTGCCTATCTCGATTATATCTGACAGAGACGGAAGGTTTGTATCAAGGATTTGGCAATCTTTCCAAGAAGCGTTTGGTTCACAGTTGAATTTGAGCACCGCATTTCACCCACAGACGGACGGTCAAAGTGAGAGAACGATTCAGAAGCTTGAAGATATGTTACGAGCTTATGTAATGGACTTGGGTGGCAGTTGGGACACTCACCTGCCTATGGTTGAGTTCTCCTATGACAACAACTACCATACAAGCATTCAAGCTGCACCATTTGAAGCTCTGTATGGATGAAAGTGTCGATCGCCGTTATGATGGGCAGACGCGGGCGATAGACAGCTAATTGGTCCCGAATTGGTCCAAGAGACGACATATAAGATTATACAGATCCGAGAATGCATCAAGGCGGCTCGTGATCGACAAAAGAGCTATGCGGACCAAAGAAGGAAGCCTTTGGAATTTGAAGTGGGAGATATGGTTTTGTTGAAAGTCTCGCCTTGTAAAGGTGTGGCACACTTTGGGAAGCGTGGCAAGTTAAACCCACGATTCATTGGACCGTTCAAAATCCTGGAAAGGATTGGTCCTATAACATATAAGTTGGAACTACCTGCAGAACTGAATGGTGTTCATGATACATTCCATGTATCTAATCTGAAGAAGAGTCCAACATAGGAAACACTGGTCATTCCTGCTAACGAACTTCATATTGACAACACACTCCACTTCACCGAAGAACCTGTTGAGATTACTAATTGGAAGGTTAACAAGACTCGGAGGAGTAGTGTTAAGCCTGTTAAGGTTAGATGGAATGCGCGTCACGGCCCAGAGGTTACTTGGGAGCGTGAGGACCGCATGAAAGCCAAATACCCGCACTTGTTCCCTAACTCCCCTGCAGCTAGTAGTAAGACTTAAAATTTCGGGATGAAATTTTCTTAACAGGGGGAGAATGTGACAACTGTCAAAAATTCAGGTATCCGTACAATTAATTAACCATGATTAGTGCTTAATAACATGTGCATCATACAATGTTTAATATCATACCAATATTGCATGAAAGCTTTATTACCTCAGATGATGCAATAAGTACAGTTAGCATAGTTATCTGATAAATCAGGAAAATGCTGACAGAACTCAGCACATAGATAGACATTGCATTGAGACACAGAATGAGCCAGACACTAAGGACTACACTAGTATAGTGTGTAGGAAAGTGAGGATCACAAAACTGCCTTTCTAGTCATAGTTTAAGTGTCGAAAAGTGCCTAAACTCACCCAAAGCAAAAATCAGCATTTTTAACAATCCAATTTAATGCAGAAATATGGTTAAATGGTCCTGAATGCTTTCCTAAGTGTCGGGAATCAAAAGTGTCACAAAAAGATACATAAAGCACACTAAACTGCAAGGTTTAGCACTTTAACGAACCAGTAACCAACCAGACACTACCCGAAACATCAAATTTACACTAGAAGCACTGTTTTAACATTACCAAGCTAGTTATGATCCCTGAACATCATAACACCTCCTGAAATATCTGGTAACTAACTTAACTAACTAGATACTTACATTTCAACCTTAATGTAACTAACTTAGTTAAAACCTATCTTACTACCCCCCCCCCATGTCTACGGCCCATCTAGGGTCCCACTTGGTGGATTTTATTTCATTATTTAATTGGATTATGTTTATACTTTATTAAACATAATATCCAAGAGTTTGAAAGAGAAAATGGTTATAAGTGGAATTTGTAGGATCTTGAGCTCATTTTCATCACACACTTGAAAACACACAACTTCTCCTCCCTCTCCTTGAGCTCCCGGCCGAGAACCATCACCCACACATCCTCCATCATTCAACCTCCTTCAACCATTCCATGTATATACAAAGGTGCTAGAAGCAAGACTAAGGAGCTTGGTGGCCTTGAAGCTTGAAGAACCTCTCTCATTGAATCATCCCTAGCCTTGTGCTAGTGGTAGGAGTCTTGATCTTGCTATATTACTTCTATTTTAAGTGGTTATAGAAGAATCATAATAAAAAACTTGAAGAACACTAAAGATCACAAGAAGAAAACTTGAACATAAGCATGTTTAATGAAGTAATCTTGATGAATATGAATTATTTTTGCTTGTTGATCATTGATTGTTTGTAGAAATGATGTAGATCATCATAAGATCTTGCTAGATCATAATTAAAAACATAATCTAGCAAGATTGGGAAGTAGAAATGTTGTAGGATGATAGATCATCCACACATGAATCATGAAATTGAAAGAATACCTTGATTTCATGAAAAAATAATGATCAAAGTAAGATATTAATCATATAGATCTAAAGATTTATGAATGGTTTTTCAAAGGAACCAAGTTAAAAATATGAGTTTCATTTAATCTTGGTTCTTATATAAATAAATCTTATTTTTAGTGGTTAAACAAGTGTAGAATCACTTGTGTAACAAGAAGAATGCATAAAGAAATATTTTTAGAAAATATGATTTGAAGTTGTAAACATCTATATTCTTTAAACATGAAGTTTTTAAAGAACTAATCACACTTTAAAGGATAACAAGGCTTACTAATAACACTAGTAAGTTCCTACAAATTTTTACAAATATTCAAGTTCATGAAGTGGTAGATTATCACTTGTTTTTGGCAAACTGGTAAGTAAAGGTTGTTTATTGTTGATTATGGATTGATTGTGATGATTTTTAACAAAAGAAAATGATATGCTTGAAAACATGGAAACCTCCATTTTTAGGGAAAACTATGGCAAAATTTTCTAAAAATCTAAACACTTAGAAAAATATTTGTTAACCTACACTTACAAGTTTATTTTAAACCATAAATTGTTACAAAAACTTTGCCATAATTTTTGGTTACAAAAATATAAATATTGGAGGTTGGTTTTCAGAAATAAAAATGACTAAATATGTATTTAGGAAATATATATTTAGAAGGCACCATGTGTGTGATTATTTGTATATTTGTGTATTGGTTATATTATTTTAGGACATGAAATAATATAACTCATTAAAATACCAAGAATTAAAATCCAAAATAATACCAAAATTCCAAAGAATGAATATACACATTTACACCAAATATTGGTGAAACCGAACTATGGAATAAGACTTACCAAAAATATTCCGGAATTTATTCACAAGTATATTTTGGTAAATAATATTTTGGAAACAAGGAAATGAAAATTTGATTTTTTTTTTTACAATTTCTACAAGAACATGTCATATTTTTTACAAAGGAAAAAAAATATATTATTTTTGGCAAGATTGAAAATATATTTTTCTTGAAATTTTTAGAAGATATATTATTTTTAAGAAATATATATTTTCTTACACAAACATGAAATACAATAGTTTTGAGTAAAATATATATATTTTCTCAAATAAATTTGAAAAATATAATTTTTGGAAGAAAAATGAGTTTAACTATAATTTCTAAGTCGGACTTGAAAATATATTGTTTTTGGTAACTTATAAGAAAATACAAATATTTTTGCCAAAGAAAAATTATAAATAATTTTTCTAAATTATATTTATTACAATATAAATCTTGGAAGTATATATTGGTGGACTTTTATTAAAGATAATATTCCGGAAAATTAATACGAAATTAAGTATAAGAATACTTAACAATTACAAGAAGATACGTATTCTCGTACGTATAAATACACATCGGAATACGACGCTAATACATGGCAAAAATATACAAGTGAAAGATACCCCCATCCTTGGGAAGGAAACACAAGTATAAATACTTGGGAAATATTAAGTTAAAATAATTGTTTCAACAATTACTCCAAAATTTAATAAATATAGTTTAAGTTAAAATATTAATTATTTTAACAAATAATTATATAACTTGGAATAATATTGAAGACACAAAAGAATCGTAACTCAAAGACAATAATACAAAGTCAAGGCACGACCCGCTCGTCTAATAGACATTAGTACGTTGTAGGTAGTTGTGTTTACCCAAAGGAGCTTGAGTTACGTTGACTGAAGACGCAAGACTGTTAGTTTCATGTCCCCCTTTTCTTTAAACTGTTTTGTTTTATAACTTCGTGGCTGAAGTACATGTTACAAAATGATTACAAACACTTACAATTGGTATGGTTAGCTTTGGAAAGTACAGTAGATCATGTGAATGGGTAGGCGCACTCCTAAGACCATTAATCCTCGTGTTAGGACGGAGGGACATAAGTGATAGATCTATTTGGGTGTAGCGAGCCCACACCCATGTGGACCGGGGTTTGGCCCATGAGGTGACTATGTCTTACAGCCGGAGGCCCGGTGCAAATCTGCTAGGTTTGAGCCTTCCAACGCCGTTGTACGCATGTTAATGGCCTTGCAAACCATTAATCGATCTGTTTCCTTGTTTTGCTTTCATACCGGGATTTACAAAACATTCTTACATACAATGATTACAAGGTTTTATTCATACACACAAACAAACACATGAACTCGCTCAACTTTTGTTGATGTTTTTCAGAATACATGTATTTCAGGGAATTAAAAGTGGATCTGGCGGGCGTTTGGATGTTCCAAGTTGGTTTAAGAATAAAAGATGTCATCCATGATCTTAGGTTTTGGTCAGTGTGTCTTACTCCTGGCCGAGACACGTCTTCCAAATCCTGGTTTTATTTAATGTCTTTTGTCGAGTCTTTGTGAACTCTTATACAAGTTGCATGGTTTGTACTCGAGTTTGACTTTTATGTTTTAAAATATTGTTGTTATTATGTTTTTAAGACTTATTTATTGGATGACAATCTATGGTTTTAATAATATAGTTGTTGTTATGATTGGATGCAATGGTATTAAGAAAGTCACACCATAATCACGTTTCCGCAAAAGTCAGGGTCTGACAATCATGAACTTGTTGAACATCCCGATAAGCATTTTCTTCCAACTGAACGACACCTCGCTCAGCTCCAGAAGCATGTTATACACATCATGTCTAAGCTGAATTTGGGTCCCGTCAAGGCGTTTAATGTTATGAAGACTGTTTTGTTGGTTTTGAAGACGTGGGTGCAAGTAAAGTTGGATTTAAGAACTATAAGAGGCAAATTAACTTGTTTATAGGGGAATATGACGCCGATATGGTTGTGAGACATTTGAATGAAAAAAAAAACATTCCGAGCCTAATTTCTCGTATGATTGCATCACAGACGAAGAGAATCATTTGAAGGGTCTTTTTTGGTGTGATGATCAAGCCAAACGTAATTACCACGTGTTTGGTGATGTGATTTCGTTTGACGCCACGTATCGTTCCATCAAGTAATATTTTATAATTCAACTTCTTCTGTTTTTTGGCGTTTTATTAATTTACATGCAATGGCATTTTATTATTTTACATGCAATGGTGTTTTATTAGTTTACATGCAATGGCGTTTTATTAGTTTACATTCAGTGGAGTTTTATTATTGTTTCAGTTCTCATGGCATTTTCATATGCAGATACTCTATGGTGTTTGTACCGTTCACTGGTATAGACAACCATCAATGCAATGTTACATTTGGTGCAGCATTATTGGTGTCGGAAGCTGTTGATACGTATATTTGGTTGTTAAGAGTTTTTCTAAAAGCTGTTGGTTCTCAACCAAAAGTTGTTGTCACTAACCAAGATCCAGCGATGAAGAAGGCTATTTCTGTTGTATTTGTTGACACGAGGCATCGGTTATGGATGTGGCATGTGATGCATAAACTTTCTCTGAAGGTTGTTATGCTTTTTTTAACTTTGGCGTTTTAGGATACACTGCGTTTTAAAATACATGGCGTTCTTTACCTTGTTAGTATTTTTTAATTAAGTTTTGTCTTTGTTTTTTTTTATTTATGCATGGCGTTTTCATGTTATATATATAGGTTGGTGTTAGGCTATGCAATTCCACCAAATTTAAAGAACGTATTTGTGGTGTTGTGTGGACGGATATTCTCACACCTGAAGAGTTTGAATCAGAATGGGAAGCAGTTATCGTAGAGTTCAATTTAGAAGATAATGACTGGCTATCTGATATTTTTGCACTTAGGGAATCATGGATCCCTGCATACTATAGAATGGAGCAGATGTCTGGTCTTATGCGAACGACATCCAGGTCGGAGAGTGAGAATCATTTTTTTGGTCAAGTGTGCAATTTGAAAGCTACTCTTGTTGAGTTCATGACGCATTACGAGACTGCAATAGTGTGACACCCCAGGAAAACCAGTAAACGATACAACTTACCTAGCTTCCTCAGTAACCGCATGCTAAATTTCGGGACGAAATTTCTTTCAAGTTGGGGATAATGTGACAACTCGAGTTCCCAAGATTCCGTTTTCGCATTAAATGCACATTAATTGTTTAGTTGGTTGCTAATACGACTCGTTGCCTTTTATTTGTACACGTGTTTGATATATGTCGAGACATTTTGTGATTATTGCATCTATATGGTTGTGATATAACGTGTAGCATGTAAACCACTTGAAAAATATAATATGTGATATAACGTGAAGTATGTAAACCATTTGAAAAATATAATCTATTTAGACCTGAATGAGTTCGACGAAACAAGGCATTTCACCATAACCCGTTTCGACGAAACAAGTGTTTTGTCATATATGGGTTTCGGCCCAAGGACCTCGACGAAACAAAAGGAAACCAAGCGGGCTTTGGGCCAGCCGAGATTAGATAAGCATTCGTCCCTACCCTTCTACGCGAATCATTATTTGTCAAACCCTAATCACATCGTCATTCTCTCTCATCTTTCGCTGAACCCGACGGCTGCCTTTCTTTCATTCGAAGTTGATTCCCTGTTTTGATTCATTCTTGGTGTTTTCCACATTTAAGGTAACTTTTGTCCAGTTAGATGTTCATGATGCTCTGAATTCGAATATGCATGACTTGATCAGTTATTTAATTGCATGAGAAGCATGTGTGTGAATGACCGTTTGATTTGTATGATTTATGATGTATACTGACAACCGCATACTTGAAGGAATTGTATGAATGGATTTTGATTGGACCGAATCCCTGCCCTTTCATGTGATGTTTCATTGTGTGTGTGTGTGCAACTCATAAATGTCGTACATGTAAATCAGATTAGATTTAAGGCAACCGGTTGAGTGATTTAATCGGTCCAATCATGTCTTGGGGCGGCTAGTTTTGTCTTCATTATATGTGAATAGCCACGTTTAGTTATATGTATGTGTTGTATAATTTACAAATCCACTAAATGATTTGGTCTAATAGAAACATAGAAACAATAGTTACTTGTCGGCCATTTGTGGTAGTATTAATGAGCAATATCATTGACTATGGTGGCAAACATAAACTGACAAACGAATGTGCTTGTGTTGTTATGATTTGTTTTTATTTATTGGCTAGTGTTGGATTGGGTAGTATGGGCGGCTAGTATGCATATATTTGGAGGTGCACATGCTTCATGAACAAAGTCAGTAAGCATACGATAAGTGTGTGTAGGAAATTAATTTTCAATCCATGAACTTATTTGTTTGGTAGAGAGGGGCGGCCAAATAAAAAAAAACCATTGGCTAAATGAATCGGCCCAATAGTATAGGATTGTGAATGTTGTTTGTCGGCAGGATTATTAGAATCATCTGATTACCTTGATTGTCATATGATGGTTCCCTCATCATGTCAATTTATGACATCAGATTCATGTGAGGTTGTAACTAGTGGGTCGGCCATCATTTTGATTTAATTAACTAGTTTATTAGTTTTGGACTGCTTACGTCTGTTGATTTGGGCCTGAAGCCAACTGGGTCGCATGCCACGGAAATTACCGGAATGGACTGTTATGGCATTGTAGGTCCAACATATTTGTGATACAAGTTTTTGTTAACTCAAATGATTATTGCATGCTTGATGATAATGTTATAGATTACGATATGATAAAGTGATAGTGTCACCAATTGCACACCTAAACTACCCTCGTGCACTGATATGAATTGTGAGTAATACGATGTGATCAGGTAAACTAACTGGTATGAAGTCTTGACCCCTATCACGTGATGATTGTATGTTTTGGGTTGTTGGATTCTACGGCCACTGTTACAACTTGTACATATGTGTATGTCACTCGTGTGCTATGTGTCACAAATTTCATTACGTGTTATGAAACTGACCGTCCTTGATAACCGTATTAGGGCTTGGTTGGTCAATGATAGCCAGTATCTGGTCATACCGAGCAAATCAAGGTGAGTTCACACCCATACTAAGGCATGGGATTCTCGGGGCTTGGGAATGGGTTTAAAGGAATAAGGTTGAATAGATTCGTACTGACACTATTACTAGACTACCATACCATCGTCCTAGGTTGTGCAGGACACATACGTGCAATCTACGTACCCATATACTTACTACTATCCTCAGTTGTGAAGGATACTTATATATATTACCATCCTCGGTTGTGAAGGATACTTATACATACTACTATCCTCGGTTGTGAAGGATACTTATACTTATTACTATCCTCGGTTGTGAAGGATACTCATACTTATTACTATCCTCGGATGTGAAGGATACTCACGTAAGACCTACGTGAACTTATACTTACTACTGTTCTCGGATTGTGAAGAACACTTATGGTTACGAATAGTCTAGTGGTTATACAATATGGGAAGCCCCCATCAATGGAACGTACTAACGGCCCAGTAGAGCCACACGTTACAAACGAACTTACTATTACGCATTTACTTTCTGTGAACTCGCTCAACTAGTTGTTGATCCTCTGTTACATGCCTTGCAGGTCGTTAGATACATGGAGCTTGCACAGGGAGGAGCTGGTCGTTGTGGGCTTGGATCGTGATTGTCTTATTAAACACCTATGACTTTTAATACATATTTATGTTGGATATTTATTTAGACGCTTCCGCTAAACAGTGATAATATACTTATATTTTAGACACCTTTCATATTGGTGGTTGAATGGTATTACTTTTTTCACATTAATTACATGTTCAATATCATTGGTGGCTTGATCCTGGTCAGTCACGCTCCCAAGCGGTGATACTCCGCAGGTGGATTTTGGGGGTGTGACAGATTGGTATCAGAGCCATTGGTTATAGAGAACTTGGTTTTAATATGGGAAAACTTTTTTATTAAAACCAGACTATAACCAGAACAGTGCTCTCAACGATCCACAACGACGCTTCGCTCCACGTGCAAGACTCAACTTACTAGGTAATAAGGTTTATGTTTATTGACTACATGCTAGAATTGCATAGAACTTTGCTTGTAGTATGCTTAGATATCATTGCTCACTACTTGTTATTGCTTGAAACACCTGTGTGCTCACTCTCTTCTGTCATCGCACTATTCGCGAACCTCTCTCACTCATGTCCTCCTTGATATCAAGATCATGAGTGGACGCGTTAACCTAACTCAAGCCCAGTTGGCGGCTTCGATCACTGAACAAGTTACTGCAGCACTCGCAGCTGCCCAGGCAGGAGGTGTAACCTGCCATCACCACTTACTCTAGGATCTTTAGATTCTACCCTCGTAAACCAACACTCGTGCTCAAGTATGTTTACTCTTACGCACACGACAGGTCAACACGCTTAGCCACCTGTCTGCACATTCAAGAACTTCATGGACTGTCGACCAAGCACGTTCAACGGCACGGAAGGAGCAGTGGGACTACTCCACTGGTTTGAAAAGCTCGAGTCTGTGTTCGAAATGTGTGAATGCCCTGAGGCTCGCAGGGTGAAGTACGCCACTGGCACTCTCGAAGGAATAGCGCTAACTTGGTGGAACGCGCGAGTACAGATTCTAGGGTTGGCAGCAGCTAACGCCACACCTTGGGAAGATTTCAAGGAACTGATCAAACGAGAATACTGCACACGCGATGACATCCACAAGTTGGAAGTGGAGCTTTATCATTTGAAGATGATGGGGTCAGAGATTGAAGCTTATACGAAACGGTCGAACGAACTGGCCATCTTGTGTCCAACCATGGTGGACCCTCCGATCAAGCGTATCGAATTGTACCTCAAGGGTCTAGCCTCGGAGATTCAAAGTTATGTGACATCGGCCAACCTTGCTACTATTCAGGATGTTACTCATCTTGCTCATCGCCTCATAGATCAGGCAGTGGAACCGAACAAGCTGCCTAGACGCATTGGTGCTACTACTACTACTACTTCTGCTATTCCCAGTGACAACAAGAGAAGGTGGGATGGAACCTTCAGCAAGGGTTCAACTTCAGTTCAGGCTCAGGCACGGCAGCGAAAGATCGATGACTATCAGAGCACCGGTCAGCAATCTTCTGGTAGTCAAGGGTTGTAACCTCGTCTTAGTTGGTCAGACACTCTCCATCAACCTCATTCCCTAGTCTTGGGTAGTTTCGACATCGTCATTGGGATAGATTGGTTATCCCAACAGCAAACGGAGATCCTATGCAAAGAGCAAGATTATTTGTATTCCCCGTTCTGATCAAGAACCTCTCGAAGTTCGGGGCGACAAGAGTGGTGCTGTGATTGGCATCATCTCTTCCTTGAAGGCACAGAAATGTTTACGAAAGGGGCACACTGCTATTCTGGCATTAGCTATAGATGCATCGACGAAAGAGAAGAGAATAGGAGATATTCCAGTTGTACGCGAATTTCCTCAAGTGTTTCCTGAAGATTTACCTGGTCTACCGCCTCATCGTCAAGTCGAATTCCAAGTCGAGCTAGCTCCAGGAGCAGCACCTATAGCTCGCGCACCTTATCGTTTAGCTCCAACTGAATTGGAAGAACTTTCAAAGCAACTACAAGAGCTCTTGGATAAGGGCTTCATTCGTCCAAGCTCTTCGCCTTGGGGAGCTCCAGTACTATTCGTGAAAAAGAAGGATGGCACTTTCAGAATGTGCATTGATTATCGCGAACTGAACAAGGTCACAGTGAAGAACCGCTATCCTCTTCCACGTATCGACGACTTATTCGACCAGTTGCAAGGGTCGAGTTACTATTCCAAGATTGATTTAAGGTCAGGGTATCATCAGCTAAGAGCCCGGGATGAGGACGTCTCCAAGACAGCATTCAGAACTCGCTACGGCCATTACAAGTTTCTAGTCATGCCTTTCGGGCTTACGAACGCGCCTGCAGTTTTCATGGATCTTATGAACAGGGTGTGCAAACCCTATCTTGACAAGTTCGTCATTGTCTTCATCGACGACATTCTGATCTACTCCAAGAGTCAGGAGGAACACGAGCAGCACTTACGTCTTATCTTGGAACTCCTTCGAAAGGAACAATTGTACGCCAAGTTTTCAAAATGCGACTTATGGCTTCGTGAAGTCCACTTTCTAGGCCATGTGGTGAACAGGGATGGGATTCATGTTGATCCATCCAAGGTAGATTCGATCAGGAACTGGCCTGCACCGCGTACACCAACGGAAATACGCCAATTCTTGGGTTTGGCGGGGTATTACAGACGATTCATCAAGGACTTTTCGAAGATCGCACAGCCGCTCACTATGTTGACACAGAAAGGTGTTACCTATCGTTGGGGTAATACACAAGAAACTGCTTTTGAGTACCTAAAGGATAGGCTTTGCAGCGCACCTATTCTCTCATTGCCAGAGGGCACGGATGACTTCGTGGTTTATTGTGACGCATCGATACAGGGGCTTGGTTGTGTATTGAAGCAGCGGGATAAAGTTATTGCCTACGCTTCTCGTCAACTCAAGGTTCATGAACGGAACTACACGACGCACGATTTAGAGCTGGGAGCTGTTGTTTTTGCGCTTAAGATATGGCGACACTACCTGTACGGTACCAAGTGCACAATTTACACCGATCACAGGAGTCTCGAGCATATCTTCAAGCAGAATGAATTGAACATGCGTCAACGACGATGGGTCGAGTTACTTAACGATTATGAATGCGCCATCAAATACCATCCAGGCAAAGCAAATGTTGTGGCTGACGCTCTCAGTCAAAAAGACACCTTACCTAGGCGTGTACGAGCTTTACAGCTCACCATACAGTCTGATCTTCCTGCACAAATACGAGACGCTCATGTGGAAGCATTGAAACCAGAAAACGTAAAGGCTGAAGCTTTGCGTGGCTCAAGGCAACAATTAGAACAGAAGGAAGACGGCGCCTACTATGTAACAGGACGTATTTGGGTACCACTATACGGCGGTTTACGAGAACTTGTGATGGATGAAGCTCATAAGTCTCGCTACTCGGTACATCCAGGCTCGGATAAAATGTACCACGATCTTAGAACTACATACTGGTGGCCTAGCATGAAAGCCCTCATCGCAACTTACGTCGGCAAATGTTTGACTTGTGCGAGAGTCAAGACAGAGTACCAGAAACCCTCAGGCCTACTGCAACAACCCAGAATACCACAGTGGAAATGGGAAGAAATTTCCATGGATTTTGTTACTGGCCAGCCTAGATCTCAGCGTGGGAATGATACTATATGGGTGATCGTGGACCGACTCACCAAGTCTGCACACTTCCTGGCTATTAAGGAAACGGATAAGTTCTCCACCCTCGCATACGTTTATCTTAAAGAAGTTGTTTCGAGGCACGGGGTGCCCACCTCCATCATTTCGGATCGGGATGCACGATTCACCCCAGAACTCTGGCAAGCGATGCATAAAGCTTTTGGCCCTCGATTAGACATGAGCACAGCTTATCACCCTCAGACGGATGGGCAGTCTGAGCGCACGATTCAAACCCTAGAAGACATGCTTCAGGCATGTGTTATCGATTTCGGCAACAGCTGGGAAAAACACCTCCCTTTAGTGGAGTTTTCGTACAATAACAGTTATCACACCAGCATACAAGCCGCTCCATTCGAGGCATTGTACGGACGTAAATGCCGGTCACCTCTCTGTTGGGCAGAGGTGGGAGATAGTCAGATTACAGGTCCAGAAATGGTAATTGACGCTACCGAACGAATAGCACAGATACGAAAACTCATGGCGGCGGCTCGTGATCGCCAGAAAAGCTACGCTGATCTACGCAGAAAACCGCTCGAGTTCCAAGTTGGGGATCGAGTGCTACTCAAAGTCTCACCCTGGAAGGGTGTGGTTCGTTTTGGTAAACGAGGCAAGCTCAATCCACGGTATGTTGGACCATTCGAAATCATTGAGAAGATAGGCAAAGTGGCCTACAGACTAAACCTACCAGCTGAACTCGGTGCAGTTCACAATGTATTCCACGTGTCGAATCTGAAGAAGTGCCTGTCAGATGAGACCCTCATAGTTCCTTTTAAGGAACTCACTATCGACGAGCGGTTGCAGTTCGTCGAGGAGCCAGTTGAAATCACGGACCGGGATGTTAAGGTCCTCAAAAGCAAGAGAATCCCTCTTGTTCGAGTTCGTTGGAACTCCCGACGTGGCCCAGAGTACACCTGGGAACGCGAAGACCAAATGAAAGAAAAGTACCCCCGGTTATTCGGAACTAATGCAACTACTGCTGAGGTTGAAGCTACTACTGCGGAATTTCGGGACGAAATTCCAAATCAACGGGGGGATGATGTGACACCCCAGGAAAACCAGTAAACGATACAACTTACCTAGCTTCCTCAGTAACCGCAGGGTAAATTTCGGGACGAAATTTCTTTCAAGTTGGGGATAATGTGACAACTCGAGTTCCCAAGATTCCGTTTTCGCATTAAATGCACATTAATTGTTTAGTTGGTTGCTAATACGACTCGTTGCCTTTTATTTGTACACGTGTTTGATATATGTCGAGACATTTTGTGATTATTGCATCTATATGGTTGTGATATAACGTGTAGCATGTAAACCACTTGAAAAATATAATATGTGATATAACGTGAAGTATGTAAACCATTTGAAAAATATAATCTATTTAGACCTGAATGAGTTCGACGAAACAAGGCATTTCACCATAACCCGTTTCGACGAAACAAGTGTTTTGTCATATATGGGTTTCGGCCCAAGGACCTCGACGAAACAAAAGGAAACCAAGCGGGCTTTGGGCCAGCCGAGATTAGATAAGCATTCGTCCCTACCCTTCTACGCGAATCATTATTTGTCAAACCCTAATCACATCGTCATTCTCTCTCATCTTTCGCTGAACCCGACGGCTGCCTTTGTTTCATTCGAAGTTGATTCCCTGTTTTGATTCATTCTTGGTGTTTTCCACATTTAAGGTAACTTTTGTCCAGTTAGATGTTCATGATGCTCTGAATTCGAATATGCATGACTTGATCAGTTATTTAATTGCATGAGAAGCATGTGTGTGAATGACCGTTTGATTTGTATGATTTATGATGTATACTGACAACCGCATACTTGAAGGAATTGTATGAATGGATTTTGATTGGACCGAATCCCTGCCCTTTCATGTGATGTTTCATTGTGTGTGTGTGTGCAACTCATAAATGTCCTACATGTAAATCAGATTAGATTTAAGGCAACCGGTTGAGTGATTTAATCGGTCCAATCATGTCTTGGGGCGGCTAGTTTTGTCTTCATTATATGTGAATAGCCACGTTTAGTTATATGTATGTGTTGTATAATTTACAAATCCACTAAATGATTTGGTCTAATAGAAACATAGAAACAATAGTTACTTGTCGGCCATTTGTGGTAGTATTAATGAGCAATATCATTGACTATGGTGGCAAACATAAACTGACAAACGAATGTGCTTGTGTTGTTATGATTTGTTTTTATTTATTGGCTAGTGTTGGATTGGGTAGTATGGGTGGCTAGTATGCATATATTTGGAGGTGCACATGCTTCATGAACAAAGTCAGTAAGCATACGATGTGTGTGTGAAGGAAATTAATTTTCAATCCATGAACTTATTTGTTTGGTAGAGAGGGGCGGCCAAATAAAAAAAACATTAGCTAAATGAATCGGCCCAATAGTATAGGATTGTGAATGTTGTTTGTCGGCAGGATTATTAGAATCATCTGATTACCTTGATTGTCATATGATGGTTCCCTCATCATGTCAATTTATGACATCAGATTCATGTGAGGTTGTAACTAGTGGGTCGGCCATCATTTTGATTTAATTAACTAGTTTATTAGTTTTGGACTGCTTACGTCTGTTGATTTGGGCCTGAAGCCAACTGGGTCGCATGCCACGGAAATTACCGGAATGGACTGTTATGGCATTGTAGGTCCAGCATATTTGTGATACAAGTTTTTGTTAACTCAAATGATTATTGCATGCTTGATGATAATGTTATAGATTACGATATGATAAGGTGATAGTGTCACCAATTGCACACCTAAACTACCCTCGTGCACTGATATGAATTGTGAGTAATACGATGTGATCAGGTAAACTAACTGGTATGAAGTCTTGACCCCTATCACGTGATGATTGTATGTTTTGGGTTGTTGGATTCTACGGCCACTGTTACAACTTGTACATATGTGTATGTCACTCGTGTGCTATGTGTCACAAATTTCATTACGTGTTATGAAACTGACCGTCCTTGATAACCGTATTAGGGCTTGGTTGGTCAACGATAGCAAGTATCTGGTCATACCGAGCAAATCAAGGTGAGTTCACACCCATACTAAGGCATGGGATTCCCGGGGCTTGGGAATGGGTTTAAAGGAATAAGGTTGAATAGATTCGTACTGACACTATTACTAGACTACCATACCATCGTCCTCGGTTGTGCAGGACACATACGTGCAATCTACGTACCCATATACTTACTACTATCCTCGGTTGTGAAGGATACTTATATATATTACCATCCTCGGTTGTGAAGGATACTTATACATACTACTATCCTCGGTTGTGAAGGATACTTATACTTATTACTATCCTCGGTTGTGAAGGATACTCATACTTATTACTATCCTCGGATGTGAAGGATACTCACGTAAGACCTACGTGAACTTATACTTACTACTTTTCTCGGATTGTGAAGAACACTTATGGTTACGAATAGTCTAGTGGTTATACAACATGGGAAGCCCCCATCAATGGAACGTACTAATGGCCCAGTAGAGCCACACTTTACAAACGAACTTACTATTACGCATTTACTTTCTGTGAACTCGCTCAACTAGTTGTTGATCCTCTGTTACATGCCTTGCAGGTCGTTAGATACATGGAGCTTGCACAGGGAGGAGCTGGTCGTTGTGGGCTTAAATCGTGATTGTCTTATTAAACACCTATGACTTTTAATACATATTTATGTTGGATATTTATTTAGACGCTTCCGCTAAACAGTGATAATATACTTATATTTTAGACACCTTTCATATTGGTGGTTGAATGGTATTACTTTTTCACATTAATTACATGTTCAATATGATTGGTGGCTTGATCCTGGTCAGTCACGCTCCCAAGCGGTGATACTCCGCAGGTGGATTTTGGGGGTGTGACAAATAGAAGCACAGTGTCACACATATAGTAAAAATGATCATGAATCTCGATACAAAAGACCCCAGTTGAAGAGTAGTTACATATTGTTGGAAGGGCAATGTAGGATCGTATTCGGACCCGAACGAGTAGATCAGAAGAGTTTTGCTCAGTTTGAATGGTGGAAACAGACAAACTGAAGTCAATTCAGCAAGAATATCACTTTAAACTGTTGATATTATTGAAATAATGACGTTATACAGCGTGATGACACCTCGGCAGCACTTCGTTGCTCTAACCGGAATTTATTACATGATTCCGCTCCAAATAACCTATTTATAGCCAGTGTGATTTTGCTTGAACACGTCTCAAGCGGAATCAACACCATTGTTTCGAGCGAAATCAGACAAATTAACTCGAGCGGAATCAGAAACTTTTGATTTCGCTTGAAATGACCTGATGTCATTTCAAGCGGAATCACCCCTAATATCCACTATCTCGTTTTTCGTGCCCTGATCTAACTGGTTCTATACAAGACTCGATACAAGACGAAGTCGATAGACGCATGCACCAACAAACTCCCCCTCGAATGTTGACGAGTCTTCAGTGTCGTGTCTTCGAATCTTCAGTCTTTATCAGTCTGCAGGCTTCTTTTCAAAGTATCGGACGCTGTAAGTATCCTCAAATCTTCTCTCTTCTCTTTCTATACACTCCCCTCGAATGTTGAATCTTTAAATTCTTCAGCATCAACAATCTCAGAATCAGAACCTGGCTTTTTGTCATTCAGACTCCCCCTCTCAGTAAGCTGGGATCGCAGTCTGGCTTTCACCGGTTGAAGAACGTCGCCTGTCTCTCATCCTGCTCTAGATCAAAACTTGGCTTTCAATCTATTATCCCAAGATCACCTAGCTCTTATCCTGCACAAATCTCTACCCAAAAATAAGTTTTCTGATAATCACTCGTAAAAACAACTTCACATTCTGATGAATCACTTGCAGGAATACAATTTTTAATTCAAAAACCTTTTCTCATTTCGTTTCAAAACATCTCTAACAATTTCACCCAAACCATTTGTTCATCATGTTTAGCACTTGGGATTTTGAACATCAGCTTTTCAACACCAGTTGTCGAAAATCTTTTTTTTTTTTTAATTTTTCAAGATTATGCTAGAACACACACAAATCTTTTTGAATTTTTGAATAATATGAAATACAGTAAAGAGATATTTTCAGACAATATTTTTTGTGAGTTTGTGTAAGAGGATCATATCAGTTTATTAGACTAATCACCAACACCGTTAAGCTTCATTTCATTTTAAGTTCTAAACAATTCACCTAGATTGTCAGTATACTGATCCATTTAAATTTTTACACAAAGTTCAACTGTTTCAAGATACGAGATTAATGTCTTAAGAACTTAAATTATTCGTGTGTCCCACCACTTGAATATACTCACGTATCCAGATCCCAATATTCAGTCTTACAAGTGAGTATACCACAGATGATATCTGTAAAGGGGTTAGCTGCGAAACCGTGAGAGCTCAGGTCAGAACTTTCGTTCAGCAGAGAGATGACGGCTTGACTTTAGGTGTGTCCCCTTTAGAGGATCTTTTCTTCAACAACAATGATTAGTATTTTTCAATGTTTCATCATTTTTATGTTGAGGGCGGCGCTATATTTCAAGCATTTGCAGAAAGTGTTATACGGGGACTATGTCAGAATTTCCATTCAGCAGAAGTCCCGGGATAATACCCCAGATATCATTGAGTATAAAGACCTAGTATCTCAGAAAGAGGGACCTTTCAAACAAGATTTCGGGGGATACCCATATATCCAAGAAATATTACCCACGAGCTAAGCAAGTTTGAAATTTTAGGTTTATATCTCGAAAACAATTTACTGAATGTGCAAAAACCTACTGGCACATCCATAGTGAGATTGTTTATCACATTTTTACTATACATTTCTTTAGCGTGTTGTGATAGTCTACTGATGTACTATCATTTCCTCTTTTCACAACAAAACTCGTTTATGATTTTATCATGTTTTTGTCTATTTCAGATTTTCTAATGTTTTAGATTTTCTGAAATTTTTACTCCCCCTAAAATTCAGAAACATTTAAGGAAATTTGAAAACAAACTTCAATTCGCCATCCACTCAGCATAAACAATAAGAACCCCGCCTCACAACAAACTATTTTCCCATTAAGATTTCAAAACACTTAAGTTTATTTTAATCAAAATGGTTTTTCCGGAAAATAAGTTTTGTTTTAACCACTTGTAGGAAATCAAGTACAAGTTAATGTCCCCGATTTACCACTTTCAAGAATGCATAATCAAAGCTCTGTATCACTTGTAAGACGAAATCACTTTCATGAATTTCTCAAGAAAGATGCCGATTCATGCTCCGTGATTACCAACTTGGAAGCTCCGGCAAGTTAGGTTTATCATTCAAAAAAATATATCCACCCAAGCCTGACCAGCCTTGGGTGTTACCGAGCTACCAACACTCGGTCTCTTACCTCCCATCTTCTTCTCATAAAATTCTTTAACCCCTTTGACTTTTCAGTCAATCATTTTTCCAAATATGTGTTTCACTTTGGGATTAAAGGCCTTTTCAACATCGAAAACCTTTTTTTGTTAGAATAAAACTGGTTTGAAATTTCAACTTTACCAATTTTCTTCTTAAAGTTTTCAGCCCGGAGTGGTGGAAAATTCTCATCATCCACAATCGGAACTAATTTTTCACCATTTTCCTCAACCTGTGGCTCCTCTGATTTTGTGGAATCAGATTCATCGCCAGAAGATAGCTCCTCTGATTTTGACCTATCAGAATCATCGCTAGAACTATCACCAGACTTCTTAACAACCCATTCTGGTTGTCGTATTTAGCTCTCCTCTTGTAAAATCTGTTTGAACATTCACCAATTTCAAATTTTGAATTTTTGAATAATTTTGTTCTATCAATTGGCGGTTCAAACTCAACCACTTTCTCTTTCAGTTTAGAAACTCCCTGTTTGGTTGAATTGCCTGTGAACAGTTCATGGCAATGTGACCAGTTTTTCCACACTTGAAACAGGTTCGAGTTTTCTTCTTCTGATCAACAGTCTTCATCTCATCTCGCTTCATTGCAAGAAATTCTCTGTTCGACTGCTTTCTGAACAACCTTTCTTTCTTTTCTTCAGAAGATGTACCTGAAACAAATGTCATCTTTGATTTAAAATCACGAACATATTTTGCATTTTTCTGTTTTTCTGTTGGAGTAAAACCTAACCCTTTCTTTTTGAAATTACCGTTATGGTTTGGTTTCTTTTGAAAACCAGAACCAGAATTGTAACCCTTTTTCTTGTTTAATTTTTGTTGAACTCTTGAGGTGTATTTTTTAGGTTTATCAGTAAGATTTAAATCTTTTATTTCAGAAATATTGATTTCTTTTAGTTTGAAAACCCTTTTTATCATCTCAGTTTTGACATCTCTTATTGGAAATTTCTCATCAGAATATAATTTGTCCGAATCATTCAAAGTATATGCCACTATAAATGTTTCATCATTCAAATTCGATTTTGATAACAGGAAGTCTTTATCATAAACTCTTTTGCCCTGTTTTTCATTTTGACCCGGAGTGCTGGACTCAGACTTGGACTCCGACATAGACTCCGACTTTGACTCCTCAGTTTCATCGTTATCTAACACATGATCCACCACTTTCTTCATCAATTGAGATTGTTGATCAGTGTCAGACGATGTAAACGTGACATCAATATTTTCTGGCAAATTGACTGAGGACTCTGACTCCCACTGTAAGTTTGTAGCCTTTTGAACTCTTTCAGAATTTGGATTTCTGGGCAAATATCCATTTTCCAGCGGGGGTGGACACTTGTTGTAACTGACACCTTGTTTCTTACCAGAACTTCCTTTACTTTTCTTCTCACCACTGGAATATCTTCATCATCACTGCTGATCGGTGTTTTGATCTTTTTCTTTTTCGGCTTAGCTTTCTCATCTTCACTGTCGCTTTCAGCCATCATTTTCAAATGATCACTCATTCTTTTAGCATAATACTCAGTATCATCATCACTATCTTCTTCAATTCGAGCAACAAAAGCTGTGTGAACTGGAGCTTTGTTAGGATCATAATCATCCCAATTGAAATTCTCCCAGCTAAACCCTTCAGGTAATTTTTCATCGTCTTGATCAATCACACATGCTTTAGCATTAGATGGAATATATTTATCCCAGTTGAACCTGTTGATGGTTTCTTTTCATTTTGATTTACCACACAAGCTCTCTTTGAAGAATCTTCAATCACATTCCTTCCATGTGCAGTTTGTGCCTGATGTTGAGTTGGTTGTTGAGCAACTTGATGGTAAATGGCCTTCCAGTAGTAATCATTGTTGTTGAATGGATTTTGAGCTCCACTTGCTTCACGATTAGTGCACTCCCTCTTGAAGTGTCCTTTTTCCCTGCAACGAAAACAAGTGACTTTAGATTTATCAAAACCTAAAGTAAAAACATTAGCCTCACGAAGATCATCTCTTCCTGTAATTTGCTTAAATTTCTCAGCTCTCCTTAACACACTTGCCAAGCACCATTTTATATCCATCAGCTCCATCTCTTCAGCATCGATCTGATCGTAATCCTCCTTAGTAAGCATTGGATTCCCGATCCAACCTGCAACAAAACTACCATAAGATTCTTAAACAGTTCCCAACAAAGACATATGGCTTTTTGCTAATTCTTCAGAATATTCCTGATCATTTTCAAGATTCAATACAATGTTGCATTGAAGCTTCTTGCCATTTCTTGTTGCTGAAACATTTGGATCAAATGATGGAAATAATTAAAAACTTGTGTTGCTGTTTGATCCTTTGGATGAACTTCCAGATAAGTTCTTTGCATTAAATGCAGTTTCAACTTTTGGTGACATGTTGGTTGTTTTATCATTCAACCCTGCTTTGTAGTACAAACTTATATCTTGTTCACCATCAAACACTTTCATTCTTGAGATTTTTATCTGTTCCATTTCCTGAGCCTCAATCTATTCAATGAATTTGCTAAGTGTAAGATTGCTAAAACCTTTCTTGTTCCTTAGCATCATCAAATATGTGCCCCAAGTCTCATGTGGTAATGCATCAGCTAATTTCTCAATCAACTCCTCATTGTCTTTGTTGATGCTCACTCTCTTCATGCTTACCAACAAATTGAAGTATCTTTCGATTATCTGCTTTGTACTTTCATTCTTCAAACCTCGAAATAGATCAAACTCTTTTTTCAAAAGCGATTTCTTGTTTTTGATCATTTCTTGACTTCCAACAAACTTGGATCGTAATGCTTTCCAAATCGAATATGCACTCCCAGTGTATTGCAGTAAGACCAAGATATCCTTTTTCACAGCTTGTTGTAGCAGACTTAGCATCATTTTTTCATTCTTGTATTTCTTTTTATCATCCGCACTCATATCCTTGATAGCAATCTCCTCTTCATCGTCATTTGTCGGTCTAACGTATTTTGTCTCAATGCATTCCCAAGCATCTAAATAGTTTGCTTGTACCCAGTTCTCAAAACGTCCTTCCCAACCCTTATACTCCTCGATGTTCATGAGCTTAGGCGGTTTTTGCATAGTCCCTGTTTCATTTTCCAACATTGTCTGCTGAGTTACAGTTATCGGGGTAGCAAAGGCATTGTAAAATTCCTCGTCCATGTTTCGGTTTTTCAAAAATTCTTAAACAGTCCGTTCAAGCGAAATCACAAACTCAAGTGAAATCCATGTTTAAGGGGAATCAGTAAATTCAAGCGAAATCAACCACTCCTTTCAAGCGGAATCAACAAGATTTTTCAAGCGGGATCTGAATTTCAAGCGAAATCAACCAGAAATTTCAAGCAGAACCTGGTTTCAAGCGAAATCACTGTCAATTTTCAAGCGGAATCATGCTGATGTCATCATTTTCTCACTGATTTTCAAGTGGAATCAAGAAAATTGTCAGTTTTAGATTGATTTTAGGCCTGAAACTTTCAAGGCTTTGTTAAAATACAGTTGTGCACATTCTGTGAGATTTTTAGCCAATTTTAACTATGAAAAAATTTGAATTTTGAAAAAGAAGGTGTAGAAATCAGAATTTGCAGCTGAATTGGTATGAACTCTTCCTCCTGAGCTCTGATACCACTTGTAGGATCGTATTCGGACCCGAACGAGTTGATCAGAAGAGTTTTGCTCAGTTTGAACGGCGGAAACAGACAAACTGAGGTCAATTCAGCAAGAATATCACTTTAAATTGTCGATATTATTGAAATAATGATATTATACAGCGTGATGACACTTCGGCAGCACTTCGTTGCTCTGACCGGAATTTATTACATGCTTCCGCTCCAAATAACCTATTTATAGCCAGTGTGATTTCGCTTGAACACGTCTCAAGCGGAATCAACACCATTGTTTCGAGCGAAATCAGACAAATTAACTCGAGCGGAATCAGATACTTTTGATTTCGCTGGAAATGGCCTGATGTCATTTCAAGTGGAATCACCCCTAATATCCACTATCTCATTTTTCGTGCCCTGATCTAACTGGTTCTATACAAGACTCGATACAAGACGAAGTCGACAGACGCGTGCACCAACAGGCAAGCTGTTGACATATACACAAAAAGTATTTTTTGTGACGTTTAAGTTGAGCTTATTGCGGATTGCATAAATCAACGTTACGAAGATCAGCCTGATGGGTTTGTTAAGTTTTACGTAAATGACTTCCAACAACCTTGTACATCCTTATTTGAGGTAAATAATGGCGTTTTGGTTTTTATGGCGTTTTATCATATGTAATGTGTTTTTTACTTTTTAGACAAACATTCTATGCATGGCGTTATAGAGATATTGTTTTTGCGTTTTTCAGGTAATGTTCCGTGAGTCTGATTACACATGCAGTTGCTTATGTAGGCGTTTTGAACAGTTTGGTTTGCTATGTAGACATATATTCTATGTTTTGAGAATTTTGGACAATAGGGAATTTCCAAAACAATACATTTTGAATAGATGGCGCAAAGAGGCTTCCCCAAACTGCTCTCCTGAATTCTCAATTAGTCGTGAATATATGACTGAGCTTGATCCTGATGTGCAAAGTATGATGCGAGATATTATTTTTTCAACCGAATACACTTTGAACCGTTTATCTGGTAATAAAGAGGAGCTATCCTTATACAAGGATCATGTTGAATCTTATATGAAGAAGGTTCAAGATATGCAGATTGTTGCTCCTCCCGCTAGTTCTAGGGATAGATTTGCCAAGATAACCGGTCAATATCAAAACGACAAGAATCCGATAAGAGTCCCTGTTGGGTATAAATCCAAAGGTTCTAGTTCTCGGAAGCGCCTGAAATCTAAACAGGAGATAGCAATCGAAAAGAGAATTCAAAGTCGAAACCCGGGGCCAAAGAAAGACAGTGTCAGAACTGCAAAGGCTATGGACACTACGCATCGACATGCAAACAGGCCGTAATTAAAAAAGGATCGACAAGGTCTTCGAGAGCCAGTAAGAGTAGTTTGGCGTTTTGTATTTTTCATTCTTACATAACACACACAGATGGTCTTCGAGAGCCAGTGTAGAGTAGTTTGGCGTTTTGTATATTTCAATTCTATAGAACACACACAGATCTCAGTTTAGCGTTTTAAATCATTTTTATAAATCATTTTTTTTTGCATCCTTTTCTTTTTTCTACCTATTTGTTCATAACATGCTACTTCGAAGTTAAATAACAAACAATATAAGATCGGGCAAGGAAATCAAACGCCAAAAAGAAAACAATAACGCCACTAAATAAAACTACCATAAACTTCTAATTTTGGTCGTGCTAAACTCAATAATGTTTTGCTGAACGAGAAGGATAACATTGTTAATCCTTAGTCAAGAAAGATGTGTAACAATGTTATCCATCCCGTTTAGCTAAACTTTATTGAGAACAAAAACTGAATCTCCATGAAATGGCGTTTTTGAAGTTTTGTGGTTTTTGTATGTTTTGGCGTTTATATTGAGGATCTTGCTCATTACATAGAGCGAAAGTTTATTGAGAAAATAGTGTATATCAAATAAACATGAATTGGAATCTTTGATATGTTGTTTTTTTTTGGCGTTTATAAGATGAATGGTATAGAGGAAAATATAGGTTTTTGGGATTTTGGTGTAGATTTTAGTAGTTCTGAGAGTTTGTTTATATGGGAAGTTTTTGGCGGGTATTTTAGGCGCGATTTTTATTACAGTAAATGCTAGTAATTAAGTTCTGTTGTTTCAGTACTGTTTGTTCACCTTTATCGGTTAAAAACAAAGTTTGGGGTTTTATATCTATGGCGTTATATTATGATGAAGTGTGCTATGTGTGTTGAGGCGGGATTTTAATAGCGTGAGTTTGGCGTTTTATGTTAAGTCAAAAGACCCATTTACCCTTAATGAAGCACGCCAGATTAATAAAAGTGATTTTATTTACGAAAACGCCACCACGTCATCTAGTCCATAGATTGTTTTGATTTGACGATCCATAAGCGTTCTCTCCGTTCTCACACTTTTGGGCGTTTTCTCTAATCCTGACCCTATATATATATACATATATATAGGGAGAAGATCATGCGAGAACCACCTCTTATTGTGAGAACCGCGAGAACCAATGTGAACACACAAAAAATGCCTAAAAATAGCTAAAAATCACACAAAAAAATTTTTTTTGAATTTTTTAATATTTTTTATAAAAAAATCGCTACTTTTCGAAGCCAAAAAAAAAAATTTTTTTTGGCTTCTAAAAGTAGCGATTTTAAAGCGTGAGTTTAGCGATTTTTTAGATTTTTTTAGGTTTTTTGGGGGTTTAGTTATTAGCATTTTAGCTTTTTTGGGGGGGGGGGTAGGGGGGGTTAGGTTTTTGGGGGGTGGGGGAGGGGGGTTTAGGTTTTTTTTTTTGGGGGGGGGGGGTGGGGTTAGGTTTTTTTTTGGGTTATTTTTTAGCATTTAGCTTGGGGGGGGTTAGGTTTTTTTTTGGGGTAGGGGGGTGGGGGTTAGGTTTTTTTTAGCTATTTTAGGTTGTGTTCACATTGGTTCTCAAGGTTCTCACAATAAGGGTGGTTCTCGCATGAGCCCCTCCCTATATATATATATATATATATATATATATATATATATATATATATATATATACACTAGTCGTTTACCCGCGCGATGCGGCGGGAAACATATCACTTAGGTTGGTGAGTTTAGGGTTATGTACAAGGAGGTTCGGTTTTGAGCCATAATCAAAACCAAATTCGCGATGCAATGGAAAAAACAACACTTGTTAGTAATTTTAAGGGTGTGCATGAGAACGTTCAGTTCAGTTAGGTTATAACCGAAATCTAAATTTTTGGTTAAGGTACTTCAAAACCGGTCATGTGGATTTAAAGAGTTTTAAAATGATGTAAACAAATCTAACTGCGTCAAGCCAACAAAACACAACCGTAAGCTTAAAACTAATCAAACGAATCCGCCTTGGATTGTTTTCCCTAACAAGCTAAAACGTTCAACCCAACTTGTGTTTCTTAACAAGCTAAAACGTCCAACTCAACTCAGAAAAACCAAAGTTTTTCTTAGCAAGCCAAAACCTTCCGCTAACTTGTTTTTCTTAACAAGCTAAGAGTTTAAACTAAGTCACACTTCATTATTGATATAATTTATTAAACTTTAATAGTTGTTAACAAAAGCATAAAAAGCAACGTGTTTTTACATTACTCTCATAAAAAAAAAATTGAAAACTAGAATTTAAACCATTCATTCAACTAATTACCATCACTCCATTAAATCTTGGTTTAAAAAAGCGGGAATCGCACAAAAGCGATGAGTCTAAAACCAATTTTTTTAAAGCAAAGTGCAAAAGCGGTGAGCTTTTCGTACGCAAAACGCAAAGTGATTATATAATTTATTTTATATATCCCATAAGTGTTTAGCATCAAATACTATATATATGTTTTAAAATGAAAAAAACATAAATTTACAGCCTAAAAAGCTTGTGGTACAACACTCAGCAGCACATAAACACACCATGTACATAAGGCATGCGCCTCACCTGCACTTCAGGTCAATTTTTAGGCTAAAAAACGCGCCTCACCTGCGCCTTTTGTACATCGTGCGCCTTGTGTCACATAAGGCAATTTAGTTGGCGTCTTGGGTCGCCTCGCGCCTAGATGCATTTTTTAAACCAAGAATTAAATCACAGTTGTGTATTGTTTTTATGTTTTTAACAGCTCTTTCATTAGAACACCCATCTAGAAGAAATCCACTTTTGCCTAACTTACCCTCACTTGAACCTAAAAAACTAACAAATACTTCCTCCGCATCCCATTCTTGAAGCCAAGATTTTCCAAAACTCAAATTATATTATAGAGTAATTACAAAACTGAATACTCAAATTTTATGGCATCATTAATCCATCTTTGTATTCACTTGTTAGCTCCAAAACACTTTCTTAATATCATAAAAAATTATTTCCTTTACACAGGAGGTATAACCCATCTCCTTTAATTTCATAAAATCTAATATTTTGATAAAGTTGGTAATAAGGCTGTAAGTATTAAACTGCACTTTGGCCGACTATCGACCGTTTTGGTTTTATAAAGCGTGAAGCGCGTAAAAGTGACAAGGTCTAAAACCGAGGCGCAAAACGCAAAAGTGGCAGGCTTTTCGTACGCAAACATAACTGGAAACCATCTTCATAAATCATCACAAATTTAACAATTTTAGTAAACTTCAGTTAACTACAAGTCAATCTTTTCGACCCCTTTGCAGCTGAATATTTGATACTTGTTACTGTGACCTCTCATCCACCTTTACCTTGTTCACATCCCTCTCAGATGTCTTGCCTTGTTTCTTCCCCCTGTACAATAAAACCACCAGTCATATTCAACATGATTTTCCCTAGAATTGTTGGCCAGAAGACCAAAAGACAAAATAAAACAAAAAATTTCACAAGCTAAAAGCGGAGCAACTTCTAAGGATATACATATGCTACTTTTTAAATGTTTAGAGGTCGGTTTTTAAATGATCCTCCTTCTAAGGATATACCTTTGCTACTTTTTAAATGTTTCGTTGTGCACATTCCTACATCATAAGCCAATGGTGTGTAATGATATGGATAAACCTAAATAGAATAAGATGTAAAGTTTAAGAAAAGGAATGGGTCACAAGTCATACAGCCGCCAAAACTGATGTATCACAAAAAACATATTATTGGAGTAATAATACAATAATACACTTCTATAACAATTTTCAAAACTCAAAGAAAAGAATATTGGTCAACCTGACCCGTAAGCCCGTTTTGACAAGTTACCCAACCCGTGAAGCTTTCCACCTCTAATTCCCAGCATATACCACATAGAACACCATGATTAACATACAGAATTAGATCAATAAACTAAGCTTGGCCAATAAAGACTATTGAATCAGCTAGTAAACAAAAAGAAACACCAAATTAGATCAATCAATTAAATATGGAAGCAAAATTACTCAACAAAAATCAAATAAACCAGAGAAAACAAACCTCGCATTGTCGCTTTGCTGTGATTGAGCCAATGTAAAAGGCAGTCCTTGTGAACAAAGATGATAGCTTTTAGCTGGTCATAGGGGGTATACCTAACAACATTAAAGATCAAATGTTGTGGAAGGTAGACTATATAAAGAAAATACTTCCAACCATGTTTCCTCCACCAACAGTACTTCCAGATTCCTGAGAAGCGTCCTCATCTTCCATATCCATGTCTACCTGTCAACATCACAGGTGTCATTATCTAAATACGATTCGACTCTTCAGGAAGCCAAACAATATAAGGATCTTTAGCTTTTGCTAAATTTATCTCTAAACCAAATTTCTTCTCTAGAAAAAATCATGCATACAGGCAAAAGCAGAGCTGTGACTCATTAGTAATGAGTCATTACCCAACCTGTTCGCAGCCCGGCCTACCCATTTTTACCTCTACATGTTATATATACAAACAGGTATAGATAAAATATACCTGAGTATGAAAGGGCAGTGATGGTTGTGGGTTTGCTGTCTTTTCTAGAAACAGTACACAGCTAATGCCTCTGGCAAGCAAGAGAACAATTTGTTTCCCTGCCAACCTAAAGAATATCAAGACAAAATATAAAATAAAACAAAAACAAAAGAATTGCAATGAACCAGCTTAAAACGGGTCATCTTCGAGATGGATTCAATTCTATTTCTTGACGGGCCAACTCCATTGAACTTCCAAACTTATCGTCTTCTCTTGCTATTTGTTTTTCCCCATCTAGATCCAAAAGGTTTGTAATCTTGCAATTTTCATCCAACTCGTTAACTCCATCCATTTTTCTCCGTTAAATGAGGGGCATTTCCGTCTTTTTAGACATTTTTTTTGTGATGATTAAAGCATTTGGATGGGGAGAAATCAACAGAGGTGAATCTTTATTTCTTATAGTGTCTTTATTTTAATAAAAAAAAGTGTATAAAAAGACGGAAATGCCCCTCATCTAATGGAGAAAAATGGACGGAGTTGATGAGCTGGATGAAATGGCAAGATTTCAAACCTTTTGGAACCAAATGCGACAAAACAAACCTTGGGACAAAAGTCGCAAACCTCAGGGACAATATGACAGCTGAGCAGCAGCTACCAGAGCATCATCGGTGTAACGGAGTTTATTGTGATATTCTTATCATTCTCCAAGCCCCTTTAAAATCTGTATGGTTTCATCAACTATGGGCTCGGGCACCTTTACGGGCTGGAAACGTCTCTCCAGTGCTAGGTCCTTCTCAATATGCTTCTGGTACTCATCAAGTGTTGTAGCCCCAATACACTGCACCAATAGATAATTGACACATAATGAGTTCAGCACAAGTGATTTGCCATGGTTACATTGTTCACTAAAGTTTAGCAAAACTTACTGATATCTGGTTCAAGTCGAATATAGGAGCACGCGCTTGAACCAACGGTTTCTCACCACTAACACCGTTTTCTGTTTCTTTCTGAACAAATTCGGTCACTGGAAATGAATTGTTCCCTATAACCCTTTGGTTTAGATCGACACCATACAAATTTACATTTCTTCCCAAGTTATTAATAATGTTTTTCTTCTTTGTATACATTTTCCCCCTCTGGATTACGTTTGGAGTCGGGGGCAAATTCGTCAAAGTCGCAGCCTTCTTCGGGTTATTAACCTTCTCCTTCTTGCTTTTCCTGTATTGGGTTGTTTCTATATTCGGTAAAATCACTTCTTGTGAAGTTGATGTTCTCGTTTTCAATAAAAATTTGCGTCGACGCCTCAAGAGCCTGGAAAAACAAAGAACAAGAACCGTAATCTTGATGAACATTTAAATTTCTCGAATTCGGAATAACGATTGAATATGTTGTAATTAATTATCAAGATGATAATATACCTAACTTCAGCTTCTAAAGTTTGTTTCTTTTGCTTCATTGCCTCCAATTGGTTTCTTGCAGCCTCTGTTTCCTGTAAATTTAGAATAATATTCAACAATAAATATGATGGTAACTTCAAGATTTTGGTACTAAAAGGGACAAAACCAGTGATTGTACAAGATCATAAAAGATTTTACATAAATACCCTTTTGAAATTGAGAGATCAAACAAGATTTTTTACAAAGAAATTTCTTCAAATTATTAGTAAACAATTTTTTTTCCATCTTTCAATCCCAGTTCAGATCATAACCCTAACCCTAAAATACACCCAGATATTCATGTCAAAAGACTCAAAACATAGATCAAAGGTCAATATTTGATTATTAAGAAAAAGCATGAATCTTTTTTATAAATCTTGAACAAAAAACAATAGATCTATTCTGATGCATACCCATATACATGATAGCATAAAGATCATCAAGAAATATCTAAGAAATCACTACATATGATCAAAACAACAAATCCCAAAAGGAAATCAGACAAAACATAACCCAAGATCAAATCTTTAATCATAAAATGAAAAAAAGATACCTGCTGCAACTCAAGAAAACCTTCAAAAAGGCGATTCAAATTTCACTGACCTAAAACCAAAAATCAACACAAAAAATATTATTAAATAATAAAAAATACAAATGAATCAAACGATTTAGAGAAATATACAAGGTAAAGATGACTCGATTACCTGGTTGTCCGCATACGGATGAAGAAACCGGCTTCATGTTATTCGTCTAACAAAGGTTTCGTATCGGAAATCCTTCAAGATCTGAACGATTTTGTATTTAGGGTTTCTCATGCCGTCATCTCTCCTTCTCCATCGCATCTCTCTCTCTCTATTTCTCGTTCTCTCTCTGTCTCCCTCTCCTCTCTTTCCACTTGGGAATTCAAATTTTGAAAATGCAGAGAGAGGAATTTGGTGCAGATCTAGATCTGGCGAGTAGGACAGAGGAATATGGTGTAGAGAAGAACACTACAGCTTTCAAAAGTAAATGTGCGGATCATGATCCATGTGAAGCTGATGGACGGTAGGATCATGATCCATGTGAAGTAATGGACGGTAGATCATGATATCTGTGTTTTTGTTTGAGTTAGTAAGGGTATATGTGGAAAGTGAGCTTATAAATGTGTTTCTTGTGTTTAAAAGACTTGTACATTATGCATTAAGTGTGTTTTAAGGAAATTTTTATGGACTTTAAGAAGTCCTTCCTATATGCTTTATAGAGTAGTATATATATATATATATATATATATATATATATATATATATATATATATATATATATATTATCTGGTTTATTAAATTTAAAAACAGTCTACCAATGACATTGCCAATGAGGTAGTGAGTGGTTCGGGAATGACTTGATGTTCCTTGTGAACCAGGTTCGACTCCCACTCTCCCCATTATTTTCTGCAGCATCCGGGTGGAGGGCAAATATGGGTGGCGCCGGTTCGTCTTGGATGGGAGGCGAGGTTTTACCGTTTATTCCACAGTCGCCTTCGGGTGGTTGGAGGTCAGGTTTCCGTGCATCTGGGAGAACCAAGGGGCTGGCGGCGATCGAGTAGTCGACCTTGGCCACAGCGCCACGGTGGTTGGCACGTCGTTACTTGTCGTTAAAAAAAGTGTACCTGTGGCGTTGACATTGCGAGACACGAGGTATGAACTCGCATTTTATAATACTAACTGAAGACTCAAAAACCAGTTGGTTCGAGCTGGGTTGAACAGAGCTTCAGATTACCTTGACGAGAACCTGTAAGATCACAAGAAAGGAAACACACCGTTAGCCTCGTCACAGGGAGAGGGGCCTCTCTGTGACCAAGCTCGGGCGTAAGAATAAGTATTTGTGGAGGAAAAGTAAGTCAGTGAGAGAGAGAGAGGAGAGTTTAGAGAGAGAGAATAGCAATTACCCTTTGATGGAGGTCTTGGCGGGGTATTTATACCTTTTGGGTGTGCTGACGTGGCAAGTTAGTTAGGGTCGGACCAGTTGTTGTCAGGTAGTTAAAGTTGTGGGCCCCTAGTTAGTTAGGGAAGATCCTATTGGTTAATCGTTCCGACTGGAGATACTAGGTACGACCACTCCTTTAGCATAACGGTCCGACCTTGTACTTATCAAGTATTCGGTCCGACCCAGGACGTATCCTGTGACAACTCGAGTTTCCGAGATTCCACTTTCGCATTTATTGCACGTTCACTGTTTGTTTAATGCTTACTTACACAATTGGTTTGCTTTGTAACTGTATACGTTGTGATTTGAAAAAGTGTATTGTGATTGTTGCATGGTTATGTGTTATTTTACGAATGATTTGACAAATACATGAACTTGGTGATGAAACTGTAAATTATATTGTGATGAGTGTGTTTTATGTAAAAGATGAAACTTAGGGGTGAGTAGAGTAGTTAGTGATATCTTAATAACTCTTAACCCTATCTCTTTCACAAATCATCATACGTACTTTCACATCTTCCTCTACAATCCTCTCCTACAATCATCTTCTTCATCATTCTTGGTGGCACAAGCTCTTCATCACTTTTGATCTCTCTTCATCTAGAATCAATCTAAGGTAAACGTTTAATGATTATTTGTTGTTAATCCTTGATTATGTGATTCATGCAAAACCCTAGTTCTACATATAATGGCTCTGTGTTTATTGATCTTCCTGATTATTGTGAAATGGTTTGTGAATAGTTGCTTAATCAAATGCTTGACAATGAGATGCATGATATGTTAGAATTGTTTGATTGTTGATTTGATTACAACACTGGCAATGTTCTGGGATTAGGGTTTTGATCGTAGTCTGCAAATGTAACTGTTCCATTGAAAACTTTGAATTAGTCTTGAATATTCGCATGATTTTTAGTTCAGAGATTGTGTCAGGGTTTTGTGAAGTCACAAAGTCCGAGTTCTGATTGAGTGCTTGATCTGAGTTTTGTGAATGAATCATGGTCTGAGTTTTATTTGTAATGCATAAGGTCCGAATTCTTTTGTAAAGGGGTTACATAGTCCGAATTTTGTAAGGCTTGTAAAGGTCCGAATTTTGTAAAGCACACAAACACAAGGTCCGAGTTTTGATGATTTCTCATGAGGTCCGACTTTTGATTCTTACATGGTCCGAATTTTTGCTAAGTATGGGGGGGTCCGAACTTTTATAAGGGATGCTTGGTGGGTCCGAATTTTAGGGAGAATGTTTGGTCCGAGCTTTAGGCCTTAGAGGTGGTCCGAGTTTTATGCCATAATGGTTGGTCCAAATTTGTTAATATTGATATGGTCCGAGTTTGGTATGATGTATGGTCCGAATTCTTGTTATGTGTGTGTAGTCCGAATTTCATATAAGTATAAGTGCCTGAGTTTACTGTAAACACAAGTATTAGAGATTAATGTTAACACTAAGGATCCGAGTTTATTTATAATACTAAGTTCAAAACCCTGTATGAGGAACAACATGCTACTGTATGCTACTGTATATGACTGTATGATACTGTATGTATGAAGAATCTATGTCATGTCATTCTGTACACGATTATCACACGGAACACAGTTGTTTAGACATCAAGGAATTGTAAACCCTAATTGAATGTAAACACTTACATTGAGTTTATGTGCAATGTACCTTAGGTCGTGTGTAACGGACCTAACCATTAATTAACACTAGAAGCAATAACATACCGAGCAAACCAAGGTGAGTTCACACTCTTACTAAGGCATGGGATTCCCAGGGATTGGGAATGGGTTGAATGATGGAATTGAACAATTATTCGTACTTACACGGCTACTAGACTATCTACCATGGTCCTCGGGTTAAGCAGGACACTTACGTAAAACCTACGTAAACAAGTACTTACCAATGTCCTCAGGTTTCGAGGGACACTTACGTAAAACCTACGTAAACTCACACATGCTACTGTCTTCCGGAGTCAGGAAGGATACTTACGTAAAACCTACGTAAACCCCACGCGTACCACTGTCCTCAGGTAAAGAAGGACACTTACGTAAAACCTACGTAAAGCTTGTACGTACTACTGTTCTCGGGTTAAGAAGAACACTTATGGTTACAAATAGTCTAGTATATATGCAACTATGGGAAGCCCCCACTAATAGAACATACTATCGGCCTAGTAGAGCCACGTGTTACGAAACAAACTTACTATTACGAACTTACTTACTGTGAACTCGCTCAACTAGTTGTTGACTCTCTGTTACATGCCTTGCAGGTCGTTAGATTTACATGGAGCTTGCACTGGGAGGCGCGGTCGTTGTGGACAAGGATCGTGAATGCTTTGATTAAACATTTGACATTTCATACATTACTTATGTTGGGCTTTTACTCATATGCTTCCGCTAAACGTTGAATTTATACTTATGTTTGAACACCTTTCATATGGATTGGTTCGGTTAAATTACATTTACTTTTACTATTTACGTTGTTCTATATGATTGGTGGCTTGATCATGGTTAGTCACGCTCCCAAGCGGTGATACTCCGCGTGTGGATTTTGGGGGTGTGACATATCCTCATCAAGTCCCCCTAGTTCGTAGTGTTTGTTTAGTAAAAGCTTTGAACTAAATGATGGGGTTTAGATTCGGCGCTTTTTCTTTTTGCGGTTTTGTATTTGAATTTTGAATTTCGGCGGTGATTTTCATTTGGTGACTGGCGGTTACTCTATCTTTTCTTTAACCAATGTGACTCTTGACATGCATCACCCATCGTGATGTGTCATTTTCTTATTGGTGGGTTTAAGGCGGTGAAAACCCTTATAAATAAGAGAAAAGGTTATTTTTTTCTTAGCTTTTTTCATCTATTTCATCTTCCCCTTCTTTTTCTCCTTTGGATCAAAACTTCATCAATCAGGTAAATACGCTCTTCTGTAATTATGGCCAATAAGAGCAATTTGTCCGGCTGTTTCAATATTTTAAACCTAAACGGTCTGGAATGGTATGTGAGCCAATATGCGATCCCGGCTTCTTTAACCCCTATTCTTCCCGAAAAAGATACGGCCATCTATCCTTTCGTCCCCGGGAAGATATGTGTTTACACTCGAATGTTTGACTACTGTAACTATCGTCTTCCCCTGATGAAGTTTTTAGTTAAAGTTATGATGTTCCATGAGGTTCACCTTTCTCAGATGAACCCTTTTGGCCTTCCCAAGGTGTGTCAATTTGAGCTTGCCTGTCGTAGCTTAGAGTTCGATCCGGATTTGGATGTGTTCCAGGCTCTTTATAAGTTGAACCAGACCGGCGATTGGTATACTTTTGAGGTTCGGAAGAAGAACGCTTGCTGCTACTCGTGGATTGCTGTTGGACCGTTCTATGACCCTGAATAGTTAGTTAAGGCAGTTCATCTTTGTGTATAAAGGCGGAATCAGTGGAAACAAAGTAATAACAGCTTTTCCTTTCAATTTCCTTTTCTATTACTTAATTCTGAGTCGTTTACAAGAATTCTGACAAAAATCCGGCAGCACCTCGACTCTGATTTCGCTTCAACTGATACATAAGTGAAATCACATTCTAGTATTTATAGGCATCAGGTTTCGCTCTAAACAACATGAGCGAAACCCTATGACTTCCTTATGAGCGAAACCCCCTAGTAACTATGTACATATGAGCGAAATAACAAGTTCTGATTTCGCTCAGAATGACACAAGTGTCATCTGGAGCGAAATTACCTTCTAAAACCCTAAAAACTATTTTTCAACTCCGTACAACCTATCTAGACCTAAGATTCTATACAAACGTAGTCAACAGACATTCAGTGCATCAACAGACTCCCCCTTGGATGTTGACGAAGTCTTCGGCTCTGAGTCTTCAGTCTTGGTCTCTTTTCCCACTCTGTCTTTTTATTGAAAAAAAACTATCTTCACAGGTTCAGAATCACTTCCTGGCTCTCTCTTCAAACTTCCCCTTTGATTGTTGATCCAGAACTCTAGACTCCCCCTTTCACTGACTCCCCCTCTTGAAATGCTGGAATCTGAGATCTTGATCTGATTCAATCTTTAACACTTTGTTGCCGTGGGAATGATGAAGTCCAAAACCTGTATCTCAAACAATAACATTACACTCTATCTCTTCACAAAAAAAAAACACAGTCTATCAGTTCTAGGAATCCACTCAAGTATTCAGGTCCAAGTTAATGACCCTGATTACTCAATTAATCTACCAAGTCCAGTTTAATGACCTTGGTTGATCTTTTGACAAAACAAACTGATTTTGTAAAATATTTTCAAACACTTTCTGAAAAAAAAAATAACAAGCATCAATTTAATGAACTTGTTTTAACTTGTAAGTCACTCAAACTCTGATAAAGTAAGCTCTCCTCATTCTTCAGCTCAGAACTTTTCATGCATCTGCTTTAATCTTCAAGAATCCAACGATTAACTCTCCACTTTGGTTTGTCAAAAATAAAGCAGAAATAAAATCTTTTTGGATTTTAATAAAGTGTTCTAAACTAAGAAATGAAATATAGAAACTTAAATTGCAGAAAAGAGTTAACTGCCATTTTCGTCCCTGTGGTTTGGTCACTTTGGCCATTTCAGTCCATTTTTCAAAAATGCGCCATTTTCGTCCCCCACGTTCTGGAAAGGTGCCATTTCAGTCCAAAAATCATAACTCAGTTAAGTCAGTTAGTAAATAAGGACTGATTGTGTAAATTTTTAACATAAAGGACCATTTAAGTAAATATTAAACACCACCACCACTAGCCCTGCCACCACCACCACTCCGCTGCCACCACCACCACCGCCACCACCGCTACCACAGCCCTGCCACCACCACCACTCCGCTGCCACCACCACCACCACCACCGCCACCGCCACCACAGCCCTGCCACCACCACCACAGCCCTGCCACCACCGCCACCACAGCCCTGCCACCACCACCACTCCGCTGCCACCACCACTCTCACAGATCGTAAACAACTCCCCACGCTTTGTAATTGTTCAATAAGCATGCATGACACCACGTGAAATCGGAGTTTTTATAAAAAATTCAAAGTGGAATTAATCCACAGAAGTTTGTCGATTAAGTGTCAAATTGTTGTGTTATTTAGAGTCCCTGAACCCATACGAAACTCTCACACCCTTCAAAATCCTTTTCCCCTTCGAAAATACCCTCTGTTCATCGTCTGCAAGTCTCGCCGGAATACCCGTCGCCGGAGACTGTCGCCACGCCGTTGTACGCGATACCGGATCGGTTTTAATCACCCAATCGGTATGTTTATACTTGTACAATGTTTCTGCAAGTTTAATTTGAATATTATCCGGTATTGATCGAGAATTAGGCCGTTTGACTTCTGTTGACCGTTTTGGGGAAGACGATGAACAGTAGCATGGTCACCACCACCGCCGCCGAAACCACCACCATCAACGTCATCATCGTCATCATCTAGGGAAGGCAGCCCCACCGTCGCTGGTTCTCTCTCCCGCCTCGTTATCTCTCTCTCTCTCTCTCTCTCTCTCTCTCACCGACTTTCTCCCTCTCTCGTCTGATATGATGATGAACCGGCTGTGGTGGCGGTGGTGGCAGGGCTGTGGCGGTGGTGGCAGGGCTGTGGTGGCGGTGGTGGTGGTGGTGGCAGCAGAGTGGTGATGGTGGCAGGGCTGTGGTGGCGGTGGTGGTGGCAGCGGAGTGGTGGTCGTGGCAGGGCTAGTGGTGGTGGTGTTTAATATTTACTTAAATGGTCCTTTATGTTACAAATTTACACAATCAGTCCTTATTTACTATCTGACTTAACTGGGTTATGATTTTTGGACTGAAATGGCACCTTTCCAGAACGTGGGGGACGAAAATGGCGCATTTTTGAAAAATGGACTGAAATGGCCAAAGTGACCAAACCACAGGGACGAAAATGGCAGTTAACTCTGCAGAAAAATAAAGAAATTAAACTTTTTACAAACATATTTTTGGTGAGCGTGTCAGGGAATCATATCAGCTTTTCAGACAAATTACAGGTACTCAGACTTAAACAATTCACGTCGATTGTCGATATACTGATCCATCTTAAATTCTCACACAAAGTTCAATCTACTCAGGATACGATTTAGATGTTTTATGAACTTAGCTCATTCATGTGTCCCACTTCTTGAATATACTCCCGTATCCAGAATCCCAAATATTCAGTCTTACAGGTGAGTATACCACAGATGATATCTGTTAGGGGTTAAATATGAGGGCCGTGAGAGCTCAAGTTGATACTTCCGTATACGCAGAGAGATGACGGCTTCGACTTTTCGGTGTGTCCCCTTTAGAGGATCTTTTAGTTACAACAGCACACGATTAGCATTTTGCAATGTTTCATCGTTTTTTATGCTGAGGGTGGTGCTAGATTTCAAGCAATGCGGAATGTATTATTCGGGGACTAGGTCAGAACTTCCATTCAGCAGAAGTCCCGGAATAATACCCCAGATATCACTGAGTATAAAGACCTAGTATCTCAGAATAAGGGACCTTTCAAACCAGATTTCAGGGGTTACCTATATATCCAAGTAGTGTTTCCCACGAATTACGCAAGTTTGAAATTTTATGTTTATATCCCGACTAAATCTACTAAATGTGCGAAAACCTATCGACACATCATCAGCGAGACTGTTTAACTCATATAATCTTTACAGATCTTTAGCATACTGTAATTGTCTAGCCGATGTACTATCATTTTCCCTTTTTTACACAAGCTCTTTTTCAGTTTTCTATTGTTTTTGTATTTTGAAATTTTATCATGTTTTTGTATTTTTGCATTTTTTAATGTTTTTGTATTTTCTGAAAATATACTATTTACATGTACTCCCCCTAAATACCAAAACAAGTAAAAAATCGACAAACCATTGCAGATTGTGTCTCATCTTCATCCACAACAGTACTCTCATCAACGCCAATTATGCCATCCGACTCCGAAAGAATCTTCATACCATTCAGTTTTAACAGATATTTAAACCGATTTTTATCAAAAGCTTTGGTATGTAAATCAGCTTTTTGTTCGTCAGTGTGAATTTTTTATATTCGTATAAACTTTTTCTCGAAACAATCGCGAATAAAGTGATGACAAATTTCTATATGTTTAGTTTTAGCGTGATGTACTGGATTCTTTGTTATATTTATAGCGGCCTCATTATCAACAAAAAGAGGTGTGTTAAGAAACTGCAAACTGTAGTTGCGCATCTGTTGCTGTATCCACAGGATCTGAGAGCAGCAATTGCTAGCAGAAACGTACTCTGCTTCACATGTAGATAGCGCCACAGACATTTATTTCTTACACTGTCAGGTGACCAATCTAGGTCCAAAGAACTAACCGGCATCCTGCAGTTGTTGATTTTGAATTGACTTTGCAGCATCCGAAATCCGAATCGGAATACCCTTCGAGCGTAAAGTCGCCTGTTCTAGGATACCACAACCCCAATGTAGCAGTTCCCTTCAGGTAGCGTAATATCCTCTTCACAATAATCATGTGCGAAGCTCTCGGGTTAGATTGATATCTTGCTGCGAGGCACGTTGGGTACATGATATCAGGACATGAAGCAGTTAGGTACATCAAAGAACCTATCATGGAACGGTAAAACGTCTCATCAGCCCTGTCTCTGGTGAGATCTGGGTGAATCCCATGATTTGTTGCAAGAGGGGTAGCAACTGGAGTAGAACTTGACATTCCAAATTTCTCTAGAATATCATGCACATACTTCGTCTGGTGAATGAAAATTCCCTCAGGTAGTTGTTCAACTTGTAGTCCCAAAAAGAATTTCATCTCCCCCATTGATGACATTTCTAATTTTTGCTTCATCACCTGTTCGAAGTCTTTGCATAGATTTTCATTCATCGACCCAAAGATTATATCGTCCACATAAATCTGAACTATTAGAAGATGTTCGTCGAACTCTTTAGTGAAGATAGTGGCATCCACTTTTCCACGTATGAAACTGTTGGCTAGTAGGTGTTGAGACAAAGTCTCGTACCAAGCTCTTGGGGCCTGGTGTAAACCATACAGCGCTTTGTCCAATAAGTAGACCTTGTTTTTGTGGATCGGATCAGTAAAGCCCGGCGGCTGACCGACATAGACCTCCTCTTTAACCTTCCCATAAAGAAATGCCGATTTTACATCTAGCTGATAAACTTTGAAGTTCTTCCAAGACGCAAGTGCAAGGAAAATTCTGATTGCCTCTAGTCGTGCCACAGGAGAATAGACTTCAGTAAAATCAATCCCCTCTTGTTGACTAAAGCCCTGAACAACGAGTCGAGCTTTGTTCCTTACAACAACTCCTCTGTCGTCTCTCTTACACTTAAAAACCCATTTCGTATTGATTTTCCTATGACCATCCGGCAAATCCACTAGCTTCCACACTCCCAACTTTTCAAACTGACTTAACTCTTCTTGCATCGCAATGACCCAAGAGTCTTCAGTAAGCGCCTCTTTGTAAGTTCTTGGTTCGATCTGCGAAATAAAACAACTTAATGAAAATTCAGTTTGTAAAGGTGCTACTGTAGACTAAAAACGTGTAAAGGCCTGGTCAATTTTACGTCTCGTACGAACGCCTGCTTGCAATTCTCCTATGATCAACTCCTCTGGATGGTATGAAAGAGATCGCGGCATTACTTCGCTTGGAACATCCACATCGCCTTCCAGATTAGTAACATTTTGATCTGCACCTTGTTCACCAATTTGGTTTGTTTGACTTGATTCTTGAATCTGCTCCCCCTGAGAATCTGAATCTCCATGATCAAAGATCGGCATGTTCTCAGATTCTTGATTAACATTCTGATCCGACTGATTATCTTGAGCAACTTCATTTTGTTGGACATCATCGTGTTCACCAGCATTACTAGGACCTGCTTCATCGTCATTTGAAGTTTCCCGTGGTCGCCTTGAATATTCAGCTGGGAACCTTTGCTGTGACTCGTATTCGCGCAAAATATCCAACTCATCAAAGAAATCTTCTTCTTCTCTCATATCAAACGAATCCCACAACTTGTCATAATGATATCGCCATGAATCTCCTGGATTTTGTGGCGGCATAGTATAACCTTGACATTCAACATTTGCAGCTTCAATAATCCGCTTCTCACTTGGAACGAAGACACGTCTTGAAGGACTTGAATATCCAACAAATATACCCTCAATGCACTTCGGACCAAACTTTCCATAAGGCTCTAGAACAGTATAGGGTGACCCGAACGGTTCAAGATACTTCAAATTAGGTTTGCGGTTATTGATCAACTCAAAGCATGTTTTGTTGAACTTTTTGACAGTGAGAACTCTGTTGAGCGTATAGAATGCGGCAGAAAAAGCTTCAGCCCAAAAATTTATTGGTAACTTTGAATCTGCGAGCATCGTTCTAGCCGTCTCGATTAGTGTCCGGTTTTTGGGTTCTGCGACTCCATTCTGCTGCGGAGTGTACGGAGCACTAAGCTCATGAAATATATGTGACACTCTGGGTTTTCCCGAGCAACCATCTGGTATTGAATTGGCGTGTACATAATATTAAATGAAAGTTGTGATTTATCTTGATGTGCTATGTGTCGATAATGTGTACGTATAATGTATAAGTTGTGTATATATATATGAATAAGAGTATTGGTGAGCCGAGACCACCAAGACCACGACTCGAGACCACTCGGTCTCGAGTAAACAGTAAACAGTGGGCCGGTTGGGACATGGTCCTCCTTTTGTCCACCAGAAAGCCCATTAGGATGCACAAACTTGGAACGAGTATATAACCCTTGTTGATAGCCAACCTTGCCATTATTGGGCAACCCACACACACTCTCCCACACACACACTCTCTCTCTCACTAAAACCCTAGAACACCACCACAAACCCCCTCTCATCTCTCTCTCGGATTCAACCGGAAGCACTAAGACTCTCGGATCAAGCTCGAAATCGTCACCCGGAAGTTGGTTCATTGATTCTTCATACCCTCAACATCAACCGGTTAGTATTTTAAGTGTTTACCATGATTTTGGTTATTAATGATAGGGTGCATTATGGATGATAGCATGATAAGGATAATGTGTTTTAGCTAGAAAGTGAGGATTAACATAATATACACCCTCTTATGTTATGATAACATGAATAATGATCCTTGATGCTAGTTAGAAATTGAATCATGTGTTGTTACTGTTGATGATGTTTTGACCAAATGTTAGCATGATTTCCTCATGTAAAATGGATGAACATATTTCTGAATAATAAATTCTGGATTTAATGAAGTAGTAATGATATTATAGGGTTAGGATGATTATGTGTTAAATGTTTGAAAACCCTAATGAAGAACAGTTTGAATGTGATATGAATATTTGAATATGCTGTGTTTGATCCATGTTGAAATAGAATTAGACAAGAAAACATGTTTATGGAATTCTATTGGATAGTACACAATCTCATGAAATTGAAATACTATTGGATAGCACATCTGAGGTTCTAGACGCATTCTGTTACCATATATGCAAGTCGAGACCCTCGGTCTCGACTCGAGACCAACACGTGACAACTCGAGACAGACTTCAAGGACTCGAGACCGCAAGGTCTCGACTTGAGACTTCATGATCTCGACTCGAGACTAAGCTCGAGACTCCCAAGGTTGCGACTCATGCCGGCATTACTCGAGATCTCATGGTTGCGACTCGAGAGCGCACGTTCTCGAGTCGAGATCACCTTGTCTCGACTGAGCTGCCTACCTTGGTTATTGGGCCACAATGTGTTACGTTTGGACTATGTGTTTAACTGGACTATGTGTTAACTGTTGCTGTTTAACCGTGTAATTATTAGAGCAAGCCCAATAACTAAATAGATAACTGCATGCATTCTATGTGTTAGATACATGTAGGATATACGTGATTACTTGTACCCCAAACCTGACCTATACTGGTAACCATGTTAGGACGTGGTGACCAGCAAGCTTGACCAAGTAAGCTAATCTGCCGAGCAACCCAAGGTGAGTTCACAACTTAAAGCATGCATTCCCGGTGGATTGGGAAACGGAACTAAAAGCAACACTATCCCCTTGTGAGGGATACAAACTTACTTTTCTTCCCTTGTGTGGGACTCTTAGTTAATTACTGTTTATACGTAAATGCAACGAACAATACTAAACGAAACTCTATCACTTAAGTCCCTACTACTTAATACCGATTAGTCGCCGGGGCCAGGCGAACGGGTTATTAGTTGATAGCGCTATTTAGGTCTTACCAGCCTCACACCGTGCCCTTGTATGGGATCGGGAGTGAACTAATAGACTCTGGCAAATCCGTCAATGATGATAGAACATTGACAAACGGGGTACTTTACGGAAACGTACGGTCACATGAAGTATTCGGTATTGGAAAAACAGTTTAGTCGCTTATTTATGGGGTAGCTCCCCATGGCATGTATAAACGGATAAATTAACTGGTGAAACAAGTTTTTGGTAATTAAAAACTGGACAACTCGTGAACTCGCCAACATTTTTGTTGACACTCTACTGCATGCTTTGCAGGTACCCAGTGACTCAGGAGCTTGCTACTTGGGGATGTGTAGTGGTCGTCTAACTCATGTGTTGGGTTCTAAATAAACATGGACCATGAACTATGCTTTAAACTGTTTTGTCTATGCTTCCGCTACTTACGTTACTATCTGAACTTAAAACTTTTGAACTTGATTATGATATTTGCAAACCCTGTGGTTGGTGAATTCTACGTTTGCTATTAATTAAATTGCTCAGTATAATTGGTGGCTGGATCCTGGTGATTCGCGCCCCCAAGCGGTGGTACTCCGCATGTGGATTTTTGGGGGTGTGACAGATTGGTATCAGAGCCGTTGGTTATAGCGAACTTGGTTTTAAAAAGGGGAAATCTTTTTGAGAAAAACCAGACTATAACCCGTGACTCGTGACGACACTACACACCAAGTGCAAGACTCAACACATCAGACCTCATAGCTCGGACTAGTGTTTACTTGCTTGCTTGCTTTATGCTTTCTGTTCTGCTATACGTACTAGTTTGCCTAGTTAGATAGATACACCTCCCTCTTCTATCTCATTCTCGCTATATTACGACATCTCACTCATACTATGTTTTCTGGTTATAAAGACAATGAGTGGACGCGGAAGAGGAAACGTTAACATGACTCAGGCTTAGTTCACTAACCTGATCAACACGGTGGCTGCAGCTTTCGCGGCTCACCCAGGAGGTAAACTCGTTATTTTAGGATGTTTAGATCCTACCGCCGCATCGTCTTTCAACCCCTATACGTATTTCGCTTCACTTCTCACAACAGGTCAGCATGCGCCAGCGCAACCACTTGTTTGTACTTTCAAGACCTTCATGGATTGCAAGCCTCTCCCTTTCAATGGCACTAAGGGTGCCATAGGTCATCTGCACTGGATCGAGAAGGTCGAAGCTGTCTTTGCTGTCTGCGAGTGTCCCCCTACTAATTGGGTGAAGTTTGCTACTGGTAGGCTTGAAGGAAACGCGCTTTCCTGGTGGAAGGCGCAAATTCAGATGCTTGGTTTGGAAACTGCTAATGCTACTGCATGGGAAGATTTCAAAGATATGATCAAAGAAGAGTACTGACACAGGGATGACATCCACAAACTCGAGAACGAGTACTTTGAGCTTAAGATGGTTGGGTCAGTGATTGAGACCTACACCAAACTGTCCAACGACTATGCTGCTCTTTGCCCAAACATGTCTCGACCTATGTACCGAAGGATCGAATTGTACATCAAGGGTTTGGCCCCAGAAATTCGAAGCCATGTGACCTCAGCCAACCTTAACACCATCCAGCCAGTCGTCCGTCTTGCACACAAACTCACTGATCAGGCTGTGGAACACGGCAAGTTGCCCAAAAGGATCAGTGCCACTGATGGAACTTCTGGTGATAACAAGCGTAAGTGGGAAGGAAACCAAAGCAAGGATGCTAACCCCACTCAGGCCCCGACCCAGCAAAGGAAAACTGAAAACAATAAAGGCCCTTAGCAACAGGGTGGCTATCGATGTGGTAGAAGTCAGTGTCAGCGATGCAACAAGATGGGGCATGAAGCCAAAGACTGTAGGAGTCAGTTTCCAGCTAGGCAGAATCAGCAGCAACCACAACAACAACAGTAGCAAGGGAACAACCGTGGATGCTACAAATGTGGAGCCACGGGGCACATGCGAAGGGATTGCCCTGAACTGAACCAGAACCGCAACAACAACCAGGGAGCTGGAAACAACGATCAAAACAACAACAATGCTGGGAATGGTGCAAGAGGAAGGGCTTTTGTGATTGGAGCTGGAGAAGCAAGGAATGACCCCAACGTCGTGGCGGGTAAGTTCCTACTCGATGATCGCTATGTTTCTGCATTATTTGATTCTGGAGCCGATGCTAGTTATGTATCCCTACGTACTAGTAAGAAACTTAAGCACCCGCCTGCGTTATTAAGTTCTAAGCATATCGTCGAGTTAGCTAATGGTAGAAACATCGAGGCCTCACATGTGATCAATGACTGCAAGCTAGTATTGTCTGGTCAGACGTTTAGCATCGATCTTTTCCGTATCAATCTTGGAAGCTTCGACGTCGTCATTGGTATGGATTGGTTATCCAAACATCGCGCTGAAATCCTCTGTCAAGAGAAAATGGTTCGTATTACCCGCCGTTCTGGCAAACCCCTCATCGTTCAAGGTGACAAAGGCGGAGAAGTCACAGGCATCATCTCGTTCTTAAAGGCCCAGAAGTGTTTACAAAAGGGGCACACCGCTATCTTAGCACTCGTCACCGACACACAGGAAAAGGAAAAGAGGATTGAAGATTTTCCAGTGGTACGCGACTACCCCGAGGTATTCCCTGAAGAACTACCCGGACTCCCTCCCCGTCGTCAGGTCGAGTTCCAAGTCGAGCTAACTCCCGGAGCAGCACCCATAGCTCGAGCGCCTTATCGACTAGCCCCCACAGAACTAAAGGAACTTTCTGCACAACTACAAGAACTAATGGATAAAGGATTTATCCGTCCTAGTTCGTCACCCTGGGGAGCACCAGTGCTCTTTGTTAAGAAGAAGGATGGCACATTCCGAATGTGTATCGACTATCGTGAGCTGAACAAGGTTACCATCAAGAATCGCTACCCCCTCCCGCGCATCGATGATCTGTTCGATCAGTTGCATGGATCGAGCTACTACTCTAAGATTGACCTGCGATCAGGCTATCATCAGTTGAGATGTGACATCTGTGCTTGTAATCATTGTAAACAGTTCAAGTATCAATGAAATAAAGTTATTTGATCCTTGTGTTTGTTTTTTTTTTGTTTGATGTTTTTCATGTTTTGACTTTTACTCGATTTCAATCTCTATATCGCTTTCTGGGGAATTATACGCAAACTGGTGCGTAAACGTAGTCAGTTATATGCAACAAATACTCCGGAACATCAATTTATGCTTAACATACCTTAAATAACCTTTACATAACTTAGAAATAAGTTTTGAAGGCTTTGGTATGGCAAAATCTAGTTAATTCGCTTATAGGGACTAAATTGACAAACTGCGAAAGTATGCCAATCTGAACTGTAACGAACAATCCGGAACATGGCCATAAGTTAAACACACCATAAATATCCCATATATAGCTTAGAAATAGGCTTTGAGGGGTTCGGTGTGCTAAAATAAACTTTTGGGTCATTTAGGGACTAAAAGCGTCAAAAAGTGCATAAGTTTGCATTTTCGCGCATAACTTACGTTCTGAATACATCCGGACATCCAAAAATTTATGTAAGCATTAAAATATTATGTTTTAATTTTTGGCATGAGAAAAATCCATTCGTCATGCAATTTGGATCGTTTTTCGCGCTTATGCGCATTCCGTCGTAATTAACCGAACAACGCAATCGTACGGCCAAACGAACCGACATCCGGCATATTTTTGAGCATATTTCAAGTCCCCTATACTTTAACTTCATTTTAGAGCTTAAAAATGGGTTTGACGGGTTTTAGAAGTGCCAAAACACGTCCATGCGCGCACAGGGGTCAAATCTGCCAAAACTGAAAGTTAGCTGGTCTGCAGGTCCCTTACGGACCGTATGGGGTTGCTTACGGTCCGTAAGCCCTTCCCAGATCAGCAGAAATGTTTTCCAGCTATTCCCAGCTGTTACACACTTATGCCCATGGTTTCTCCTAAACTATGGGCTGGTTTTGGGTGCCAATGGTTTTGTAAATCAGTGGGTACGAGGTGTACGGCTCAGATTTAACGCTTGGGGAACAAGAAACGATCTTAACGGTTCCATCTTTCCTATAAATACCCAACCCCAACTTCATTCAAACCCACTTGATTCTGAGATTTTCTCTAAGTTGGAGTTATAAACACTTCATACCTGAGAAATACTCGGAAATCAATCTTGCGGGGACCTTCTGCAAGTATTCTTTCGCGTTTTTCGTTCGTTTTAGCGTTAAAGTTAAACTGCGTTTGACTTTCTGCATTGACCAGTTTATGGTCAACGCGAAGTTCGTTTGAACTTCATAACGTGAGCGTAATCACGATGGTTATAGTCGCTAGCGACTATACCTACTGATTACCACGTTATCTAGGCTTAGTGACGAGTCGTAGTTTCGGCCAAAATGCGTTTTCTCATGTATTTTGTAACCAAACTACTCTAGGGTATTAAAACCGTTTGTTTTAATACAAAACCTGTTTTCTAACTTTACTAAACATGTTCTAGCATGTTTAGCTCGTCGCTTTTAGATTTGTGCTTGTTTAGGGTCGTAAAGGTAAGCGATCTAATCAATCGCTTATGCTTACGAACCCGACCCATTTGGTCGATCATTAGGATCCGACCAAACATTTTAGGTGACCATAGTTGTATAGGGAATAACCTTCCGAGGTTATACCTTATGGTCACGACGTTTAAGTAGTTGTATGATAAGTAGTTCTTATGCCTTTGGTAAATTACCAAAATACCCTTTTTTGCCCTGAAATTCATTTTAAGCATACGTAACTTAATTTTTGACATCTAAACTGATTTAGCAACAATATTAAGCATGTTAAGGCGTAACTTGCTTGTCATAGGACTAGTTAAGCATTCCGAACGCGTTTTACGCGAGCGACGCGTTAAAGTAGCATAAGCTACCTAAACGGGTCGTACCGGTCAAAAGCACTTAGGATAGGTTTTGTTTTAGTACGTAGGCTTTGTTAAACCATGTTACATAAGTTCCCCTACTTATTTGGTTTACGAACCCTCGTGCTACCCGATCCTCCGATAGGTCCGGTTATTAATGTAGATACCTATATAGGTGCCGTTTGATTCCGTGATTTTCTAGCATTGCTTGGTGGTTATCCTACGACTTCTAAGCAATCTCAAGTGAGTACATAGTACCCCTCTTTTACTGTTTTCCAAACATTTTGGGGTGAAACACATGTGCCTACTTGTTACTTTCGTGCTTTCTTGTTTTCACATCATATGCTTGCTATGTTCTTTAGTACACTTATAGTACATGATTTCATTACATTGTTTTGCTATGTATGTTAACTTAGCATGCTAGCACATTGATTTACATTACATTGTTTTGCTATATATGTTTACATGGCATATTAGCACATTGTTTTACATGACTTTTCTGCTTTGTATGTTTACTTAGCATACTTAGTACATTGTTTTCACATAATTTGTTTGCATTTGGGATGACATTTGGTTTGTATAAACGGTTCTTTACTACATTCATTAACATTAGCTACGCCGCTCGGTAGTAAGTAATGGTACCATAGGACTTGACAAATCCCGTTCCTGACACCCTAGGTTTGTTTGGGTGAAAGGAATGACTGAATCCATGAACATTTTACTTTGATAACCTTTACTCTAAGGTTATCCTGCTGTCTCAAGGCTTGAATGTAATGCGTTATCTTACCACATAAATGTTTGTATCAATAAAACAAGTTTTCTAATTGGCAAAACATAACTTTTTGATTCATTCAAAATACTTTGTTTTGTTCCTTTTTACTTATGGTTAAGTATTCTCATTTTGTTACTTACCATACATAACTTTTGTTTACACTTAACTACATGACTACATTTTGGGTTTTAATCATATGACAATGGTTTAAACAAGAACATTTGATGATTGGTTTGAACATGAACTATATACTTTGGTGGTTTGATTTAGTGACTTAAGTAACGATATGTGTGTAGTATGCTACAAGCATGGTGGATACGCCGCTGGTACTTCCTATATATAAGTGCTTGTATTGTATTACATGTCATAGCGTTATTTAAATCATTTAGTTTGGACTTATACATTTTTACACAAATAACACATTTTCACAAGACTTCGTTTTACAAAAACAACTTGTTTTATACAACTTATTTTTACTTGGTTATTCTTTTAACCATACAACATTCTTTTATACATACATATTAACTGATTTGTTATCGCTTTTCAAACATTTTATAAGCAAACACTTAAACTAGATTCATGACAAGTTTTCATTAAACATTTTCTTAACCCTAAGTCATGAATCCTATTTTTCAAAACCTATGTATCTCACAGGCATTTTTATGCTGACGTACCTATTTTCACATGTGTTTCAGGAGCTAATGCATAGGATGTTGATCGTGACACGCTAGGGTGGACTTGGGCCTTAGTGACATAAAACAGAGCTAGACTTAGTTTAATTACGTTATGCACTCTTTATTTCAGTAGTTTTAAGACAATGTAACACGATGGTTCTTGTTTTGAACAATGTATTCCACCCTTGGGTGATGAATAAAATTTTATTTTAATTACCATGGTTGTGGAACAATAATTCTGTTACAACACTCCCCGACGTTTCTGCCACGATTTGATGTTTTACGTGGTCGGGGTGTGACAGAAGAGTTGGTATCAGAGCCAATGGTTATAGGGAATTAGGTTATTAGTAATGCTCCGACCTAGACTATAACCTTTCTAGGACCCCAACACAAGTTGTCTTGTGTTTAGATTTTAAAACATGCACTTCACCTATCCTTAGGTGATCACCAAAACAAGAACCCAGTTTTCTAAAACGATTTTTGAAAAACAATCTTCTGTTTTCAAATGATTTATTATATGATTTTGAACCCTTCCAGTTTGATTCTTTTGGCCATGTGCCTTCCAAGTTTTCAAAATCTCGTCAAAGTTTTGGGTTCTAAAATAGTGTGAACACGTGCAAACTGGAAGAGTGAATGCCTGTACCCTGGGTTTTCTGTCTAAGGCTAGAGTGTTCGTACAAATCCACATAATCGGACCAGTCACTCTTACCTAGGAACTCCTGGGGTGAGTGTTCACTTATAGGCGAGCATGTCTTCGTTAAGCATTATTTATGGACCCATTTACTTTGATTAGTCACTGTGTGTCATTTGTTTGCTTTGTGATACGGACGAATGACCACCATCCTTGCTTTGTTGATTTTGTTTCGTCTCATTCTTTTCATCTAATCATCTCACTCGTTTCCTCTCATGTTTTCCTCTTTTTAGCATGCCTCCTCGACGCGAAAATCAGCTACCGAATGCCGAACTGGCAGAAATCATCGCACAGCATATGGCTGCTGCGTTCTCGAATCTTATTGCTCAGTTTAACCAAGCCAACATCAATCAGAACGCTCCTTGTAACTTCAAGAGCTTCAATTCGGCTAAACCACTCAAGTTCAGTGGTACTGAGGGGGCAACTGGGCTCCTTCAATGGTTTGAGAGCATTGAGAATACTTTTCGTCATGTCGAGTGTCCTGATAATCGCAAAGTCGAGTTTGCTTCTAGTGTTTTTCAAAAGAGGGCGTTGACATGGTGGAACGGGGTCATGAGGGATCGTGGTGCTGAAATTGCTTTAGCACAGACATGGGCTGAGTTGAGGACTCTCATGATGAGTGAGTTTTGTCCTCGCTATGAACTGCGAGCATTGGAAAGGGAGTTTGATGATCTGAAACAAGTAAGTGGTGAGCACCGGGCGTATACTGATAGGTATGAGGAGCTGAGTTTGTTATGCCCAACTATGGTTACCCCACTTGATAAGGCTATCGAGAGATACATCGATGGTCTACCTGACTCTGTGCAAGACATCGTTACCGGTAGTAAACCTACCATTGTTCGTCAGGCAATCGAACTATCTGCAACGCTGACTGAGTCACAGATACGAAAGGGTAAGTTGCATAGAAAGGGTGACAAGAAGGGTAAGAAGCAGGATTCTGAGAAGAAGGAGAGTAAGAAAGGTAAAAGCAAGAAGGGGAGTGATGCGGGTTCTTCGAAGGGTTCAAGGAAGCGGAAGGCTTCCCAGAATTATGCCGTTACTACTCAGGCTCAAGCTGCTCAAAATCAGCCTGCGCAACCTCTTGCCAAGAAACCATACTTTGGCAATGCACCTCAGTGCAATAAGTGTAACGGACATCATCAACCACACCACCAGTGCCGCCAATGCACCAACTGCGGAAGACCTGGTCATCTTGCTGCTACATGTCGCATTCCTGTCAATCAGAATCGGGCAGCTCAGAACCCGGCTCAACAGGTTGCTCAGCCTCTTGCTCAGCAACAAGGTCAAGCAGCACGACCTCACTTCCCACCAGGTTCTTGTTACAACTGTGGGGATCTGACCCACTACCGTAACCAGTGTCCAAGATTGGTGAATGCGAACCCGGTACAAGCTCAGGCTCGTGGACGAGCTTTTAACATGAATGCTGTTGAGGCGCAAGCAGACAACGAGGTGGTGAACGGTACGTTCTTTGTCAATAATCAACCTGCGTATGTTCTTTTTGATTCAGGGGCCGATAAGAGTTTTGTGTCGTTATCTTTTGAGCCCTTGCTTCGCGTGTCTAGAACGAAACTAGGTAAGCCTTTGACTGTTGAAGTTGCGAGTGGTGAACCCATTGTCCTTGATTCTGTTCTTCGCAATTGCCAATTAAACCTTAACGACCATCTTTTTCCCATTGACCTCACGCCTATGCAACTTGGGAGCTTCAACATTATTGTGGGTATGGATTGGTTAGCCAAGCATCGCGCAGAGGTAGTTTGCTTTGAGAAGATTGTTCGAATTCCGCTTTCGTCAGGTGAGATCCTACAGGTTCGTGGTGAGAAACCTGCTAGCATGGTTGTAAAATAAGGTTTCCAAGGCCGAGTACTCCCTGAGTAGTTGCTACAAGGTAGGCTGCCGAGGCGACTTTCTTTGACTCCGCCTAATTACTCGAAATCGGTCAAACGCGGTCAACCGAGGCCAAAATCGTATCTAGTAGGTCAACTTGGCCCGAGTTTGACTTTAAAAATAAAAAAACATAATTTCTATGCCTATCATATTAAAGAATGAATATTATTTTCACGTATTTTGTTGTAGATATTAGTAAATTTATTTTATTTGACATGTATTTAATTTCCAAAAACTAATTTCTTTATAATTTAACATGTCCGAGTACTCCCCGAGTACTCTCCGCCTAGGCCGAGTACTCTCAACTCCCCGGTCGACCGACTAGGGAGCGCCTAGCGACTTTTGCAACCATGCCTGCTAGTAGCCTCAAGCTTATGTCTTGTTTTCAAGCTCAGAAGTATCTGCGAAAGAACTATGTGGCCTTTTTGGCACATGTTACAGCAGATAAAGACCAAGGTAAGTCTATGCAAGATATCCCTGTTGTTCGGGATTATCCGGAGTTGTTTCCTGAAGAGTTGCCTGGTCTACCTCCAGCACGCCAAGTCGAGTTCCGTATCGATCTCGTACCTGGTGCAAATCCTATTGTCAGGACTCCATATCGTCTTGCACCGTCTGAGATGCAAGAGTTGTCCAAGCAGCTTCAGGAGCTTTCTGACAAAGGTTTTATTCGTCCTAGCTTCTCACCTTGGGGTGCTCCTGTTCTTTTTGTCAAGAAGAAGGATGGATCCTTCAGAATGTGTATCGATTATCGTGAGCTGAATAAGCTTACCATCAAGAATCGATATCCCCTACCTCGCATTGATGATCTCTTTGACCAGTTACAGGGTGCTACTTGCTTTTCGAAGATTGACCTTCATTTTGGGTGTCATCAACTTCGTGTGCATGAAGAAGATATTCCCAAAACAGCATTCCGCACTTGATATGGGCATTATGAGTTCACAGTCATGCCATTCGGTTTGACCAATGCTCCTGCTGTTTTCATGGACTTAATGAATAGGGTCTGCAAGCCTTATTTGGATAAGTTCATCATCGTTTTTATTGATGACATCTTGATTTATTCTAAGACGCGAGCTGATCATGAGCAACATCTTCGTCTTACTCTGGAACTCCTAAAGAAAGACCAACTTTTTGCCAAGTTCTCCAAGTGTGAATTTTGGCTTAAGGAAGTTCAATTTTTAGGACATATTGTCAACGAACAAGGTATTCATGTAGATCCCTCCAAGATCAGTGCGATTAAGGACTGGGATACGCCTACTACTCCTACTGAGGTTCGTTCTTTTCTTGGTCTTGCGGGTTATTACCGCCGCTTCATCGAGAACTTCTCAAAGATTGCAGTTCCGCTAACTGCTCTAACTCAGAAGAACAAACCCTTTGAATGGGGTTCTAAGCAAGAAGAAGCGTTTCAGACCTTGAAGCAGAAGCTTTGTGATGCACCTATTCTGACTTTACCCGAGGGCAATGACGATTTTTTTGTTTACTGTGATGCATCGAAATTGGGTCTTGGCTGTGTTCTGATGCAAAGGAATAAAGTCATAGCCTACGCATCTAGATAATTGAAGGTACATGAGAGAAACTACACCACTCATGATCTTGAGTTGGGTGCAGTTGTCTTGGCTCTCAAAATCTGGAGACACTACTTGTACGGCACAAAATGCGTGGTTTTCACTGACCACAAAAGTCTCCAGCATATCTTCAACCAGAAGGAACTCAACATGAGGCAAAGACGTTGGGTCGAACTCCTAAACGACTATGATTGCGAAATTCGCTACCATCCTGGTAAAGCGAATGTTGTGGCTGACGCATTAAGTCGTAAGGAACGTACTGTGCTTCATTGTGTTCATGTTCAATCTGCTATTCAAGCTCGATCTGATATCCAAGCACCCATTACTCAGGCTCAACATGCTTGTGTTTCACAAGACTTGATGGGTAAGGAATTACCCTATCACATTAAGCCTGATCTTGTTTTGAAGGAAGATGGATCGTATTATTTTATGGACCGTTTGTGGGTCCCAAGCCAAGATGATCTTCGCACTTTGCTTATGGATGAGGCCCATAAGTCTCGTTACTCTATTCATCCTGGCTCAGATAAAATGTATAAGGATCTTCGTACTCAGTATTGGTGGCCTGGTATGAAGAAAGACATTGCCTTGTACGTTTCAAAGTGCCTTACTTGTCTCAAGGTCAAGGCTGAACACCAACATCCTTATGGTCTTTTGGAGCAACCTGAGATCCCAGTTTGGAAATGGGAAAACATTGCTATGGATCTCATTACTAAACTTCCGCGCACTAAGAAAGGTCATGATGCCATCTGGGTAGTTGTTGATCGTCTTACAAAGTCAGCGCATTTCCTGCCAATCCGTGAGAATCTATCTGCTGAAGATCTGGCCAAAATCTACGTGGATGAAATTGTATCTCGACATGGTGTTCCTTTGAACATTATTTCTGATAGGGATGCTCGCTTCTCTTCTCGATTTTGGAGAACCATGCAATCTGCTATGGGGACCCAACTCAATCTGAGCACAGCCTATCATCCACAAACAGATGGCCAAACTGAAAGGACAATCCAGACTTTGGAGGATATGCTTAGAGCTTGTGTGATCGATTTTGGTGGTAGTTGGGATTCACATCTTCCATTGATTGAATTCTCCTACAACAATAGTTATCACTCCAGCATCAACATGGCTCCTTTCGAGGCTCTCTATGGTCGAAAATGTCGTTCACCTGTCTCCTGGAATGAAATAGGTGAGGCTCAGCTTACTGGACCTGACCTCATTCTAAAGACAACTGACAAGGTTAAGAAAGTTCGTGATAACTTACAGGCAGCTCGAAGCCGTCAAAAGAGTTACGCGGACCTACGACGCAAGCCCTTAGAATTCCAAATCGGTGATCGTGTATTACTTAAGGTCTCACCTTGGAAAGGTGTGATCAGATTTGGAAAGAAAGGAAAACTTGCACCTAGATATGTTGGACCATTCAAGATCGTCGAAAGAATCGGTAAGGTAGCCTACAGACTTCAATTACCTCCTGAACTTGGAAATGTTCATCCAACTTTCCACGTATCCAATCTCAAGAAGTGTTTAGCTGATGAGAACCTCCACATACCACTTGACGAAATCCGTGTTGATAAAACACTACATTTTGTTGAGAAACCTGTGGAAATTATGGATCGTGAAGTCAAATGGCTTAAACGCAAGCGCATTCCGTTGGTTAAAGTTCGCTGGGAATCTAAACGTGGACCTGAGTTTACTTGGGAACGTGAAGATCAAATGAAGGCGAAGTATCCACATCTTTTCCCACGAGTTTCCTTTAAACGAATTTCGGGACGAAATTCCCACAAGTAGGGGAGACTGTGACATCTGTGCTTGTAATCATTGTAAACAGTTCAAGTATCAATGAAATAAAGTTATTTGATCCTTGTGTTTGTTTGTTTATGTTTGATGTTTTTCATGTTTTGACTTTTACTCGATTTCAATCTCTATATCGCTTTCTGGGGAATTATACGCAAACTGGTGCGTAAACGTAGTCAGTTATATGCAACAAATACTCCGGAACATCAATTTATGCTTAACATACCTTAAATAACCTTTACATAACTTAGAAATAAGTTTTGAAGGCTTTGGTATGGCAAAATCTAGTTAATTCGCTTACAGGGACTAAAATTGACAAACTGCAAAAGTATGCCAATCTGAACTGTAACGAACATTCCGGAACATGGCCATAAGTTAAACACACCTTAAATATCCCATACATAGCTTAGAAATAGGCTTTGAGGGGTTCGGTGTGCTAAAATAAACTTTTGGGTCATTCAGGGACTAAAAGCGTCAAAAAGTGCATAAGTTTGCATTTTCGCGCATAACTTACGTTCTGAATACATCCGGACATCCAAAAATTTATGTAAGCATTAAAATATTATGTTTTAATGTTTGGCATGAGAAAAATCCATTCGTCATGCAATTTGGATCGTTTTTCGCGCTTATGCGCATTCCGTCGTAATTAACCGAACAACGCAATCGTACGGCCAAACGAACCGACATCCGGCATATTTTTGAGCATATTTCAAGTCCCCTATACTTTAACTTCATTTTAGAGCTTAAAAATGGGTTTGACGGGTTTTAGAAGTGCCAAAACACGTCCATGCGCGCACAGGGGTCAAATCTGCCAAAACTGAAAGTTAGCTGGTCTGCAGGTCCCTTACGGACCGTATGGGGTTGCTTACGATCCGTAAGCCCCTCCCAGATCAGAAGAAATGTTTTCCAGCTATTCCCAGCTGTTACACACTTATGCACATGGTTTCTCCTAAACTATGGGCTGGTTTTGGGTGCCAATGGTTTTGTAAATCAGTGGGTACGAGGTGTACGGCTCAGATTTAACGCTTGGGGAACAAGAAACGATCTTAACGGTTCCATGTTTCCTATAAATACCCAACCCCAACTTCATTCAAACCCACTTGATTCTGAGATTTTCTCTAAGTTGGAGTTATAAACACTTCATACCTGAGAAATACTCGGAAATCAATCTTGCGGGGACCTTCTGTAAGTATTCTTTCGCGTTTTTCGTTCGTTTTAGCGTTAAAGTCAAACTATGTTTGACTTTCTGCATTGACCAGTTTATGGTCAACGCGAAGTTCATTTGAACTTCATAACGTGAGCGTAATCACGATGGTTATAGTCCCTAGCGACTATACCTACTGATTACCACGTTTTCTAGGCTCAGTGACGAGTCGTAGTTTCGGCCAAAATGCGTTTTCTCACGTATTTTGTAACCAAACTACTCTAGGGTATTAAAACCGTTTGTTTTAATACCAAACCTGTTTTCTAACTTTACTAAACATGTTCTAGCATGTTTAGCTCGTCGCTTTTAGATTTGTGCTTGTTTAGGGTCGTAAAGGTAAGCGATCTAATCAATCGCTTATGCTTACGAACCCGACCCATTTGGTCGATCATTAGGATCCGACCAAACATTTTAGGTGACCATAGTTGTATAGGGAATAACCTTCCGAGGTTATACCTTATGGTCACGACGTTTAAGTAGTTGTATGATAAGTAGTTCTTATGCCTTAGGTAAATTACCAAAATACCCTTTTTTTGCGTTGAAATTCATTTTAAGCATACGTAACTTAATTTTTGACATCTAAACTGATTTAGCAACAATATTAAGCATGTTAAGGCATAACTTGCTTGTCATAGGACTAGTTAAGCATTCCGAACGCGTTTTACGCGAGCGACGCGTTAAAGTAGCATAAGCTACCTAAACGGGTCGTAACGGGTCAAAAGCACTTAGGATAGGTTTTGTTTTAGTACGTAGGCTTTGTTAAACCATGTTACATAAGTTCCTTTACTTATTTGGTTTACGAACCCTCGTGCTACCCGATCCTCCGATAGGTCCGGTTATTAATGTAGATACCTATATAGGTGTCGTTTGATTCCGTGATCTTCTAGCATTGCTTGGTGGTTATCCTACGACTTCTAAGCAATCTCAAGTGGGTACATAGTACCCCTCTTTTACTGTTTTCCAAACATTTTGGGGTGAAACACATGTGCCTACTTGTTACTTTCGTGCTTTCTTGTTTTCACATCATATGCTTGCTATGTTCTTTAGTACACTTATAGTACATGATTTCATTACATTGTTTTGCTATGTATGTTAACTTAGCATGCTAGCACATTGATTTACATTACATTGTTTTGCTATATATGTTTACATGGCATATTAGCACATTGTTTTACATGACTTTTCTGCTTTGTATGTTTACTTAGCATACTTAGTACATTGTTTTCACATAATTTGTTTGCATTTGGTATGACATTTGGTTTGTATAAACGGTTCTTTACTACATTCATTAACATTAGCTACGCCGCTCGGTAGTAAGTAATGGTACCATAGGACTTGACAAATCCCGTTCCTGACACCCTAGGTTTGTTTGGGTGAAAGGAATGACTGAATCCGTGAACATTTTACTTTGATAACCTTTACTCTAAGGTTATCCTGCTGTCTCAAGGCTTGAATGTAATGCGTTATCTTACCACATAAATGTTTGTATCAATAAAACAAGTTTTCTACTTGGCAAAACATAACTTTTTGATTCATTCAAAATACTTTGTTTTGTTCCTTTTTACTTATGGTTAAGTATTCTCATTTTGTTACTTACCATACATAACTTTTGTCTACACTTAACTACATGACTACATTTTGGGTTTTAATCATATGACAATGGTTTAAACAAGAACATTTGATGATCGGTTTGAACATGAACTATATACTTTGGTGGTTTGATTTAGTGACTTAAGTAACGATATGTGTGTAGTATGCTACAAGCATGGTGGATACGCCGCTGGTACTTCCTATATATAAGTGCTTGTATTGTATTACATGTCATAGCGTTATTTAAATCATTTAGTTTGGACTTATACATTTTTACACAAATAACACATTTTCACAAGACTTCGTTTTACAAAAACAACTTGTTTTATACAACTTATTTTTACTTGGTTATTCTTTTAACCATACAACATTCTTTTATACATACATATTAACTAATTTGTTATCGCTTTTCAAACATTTTATAAGCAAACACTTAAACTAGATTCATGACAAGTTTTCATTAAACATTTTCTTAACCCTAAGTCATGAATCCTATTTTTCAAAACCTATGTATCTCACAGGCATTTTTATGCTGACGTACCTATTTTCACATGTGTTTCAGGAGCTAATGCATAGGATGTTGATCGTGACACGCTAGGGTGGACTTGGGCCTTAGTGACATAAAACAGAGCTAGACTTAGTTTAATTACGTTATGCACTCTTTATTTCAGTAGTTTTAAGACAATGTAACACGATGGTTCTTGTTTTGAACAATGTATTCCACCCTTGGGTGATGAATAAAATTTTATTTTAATTACCATGGTTGTGGAACAATAATTCTGTTACAACACTCCCCGACGTTTCCGCCACGATTTGATGTTTTACGTGGTCGGGGTGTGACATGAGAGTCCGTGATGAAGACATCTCCAAAACTGCCTTCAGAACTCGTTGTGGTCATTATGAATTCCTCGTCATGCCCTTTGGAATGACCAACGCGCCTGCGGTATTCATGGATCTCATGAACCGAGTGTGCAAGCCTTACCTCGACAAATTCGTAATTGTGTTTATCGACGACATCCTGGTCTACTCGAAAAGTCAAGAAGAACATGAACAACACCTACGCCTTATTCTCGAACTCCTTCGCAATGAGCAATTGTACGCCAAGTTCTCGAAATGTGACTTCTGGCTCCGAGAAGTCCAGTTTCTTGGACACGTGGTCAATAAGGACGGAATTCACATCGACCCAGCTAAGATCGACTCTATAAAGAATTGGCCTACACCTAAGACTCCGACCGAAGTTCGTCAATTCTTGGGATTGGCAGGATACTATCGCAGATTCATCAAGGGATTCTCGAAGATTGTTCAACCTCTCACGACACTAACCCAGAAGGGTATTGATTACAAGTGGAATGAAGCTCAGGAGTCCGCTTTTCAAAAGCTAAAGGATAACCTCTGTAGTTCTCCTATTCTCTCATTACCTGAAGGTACCGACGACTTCGTGGTTTACTGCGATGCGTCTATTCATGGACTTGGTTGCGTGCTGATGCAACGCGAGAAAGTTATTGCTTACGCTTCTCGAAACCGATCACAGGAGTCTCGAGCATATCTTCAAGCAAAAGGAGTTAAACATGCGACAACGTCGATGGGTCGAACTCTTGAATGATTACGAGTGCGCGATCAAGTACCATCCGGGCAAAGCCAATGTCGTGGAAGACGCCCTCAGTCGAAAGGACACTACGCCCAAGCGTGTGCGAGCATTACAGCTTACCATCCAGTCTAACCTCCCTACTCAGATTCGAAATGCTCAGGTTGAAGCATTGAAACCGGGGAACATCAGGGCTGAGTCCCTGCGAGGATCGAGACAGCGGCTAGAATGAAAAGAAGACGGCGCTTACTATGTGACAGGGCGCATATGGGTGCCACTCTATGGAGACCTACGCGAGCTCGTGATGGACGAGGCTAATAAGTCCCGTTACTCAGTACATCCTGGTTCAGATAAGATGTACCACGACTTAAAGACTACATATTGGTGGCCTGGCATGAAAGCCCACATAGCAGCATATGTCAGCAAATGTTTGACTTGCGCGAGAGTCAAGACTGAGTATCAGAAACCAGCAGGCCTACTCCAGCAACCAGAAATCCCGAAATGGAAATGGGAGCAAATTTCCATGGATTTCGTTACTGGCCTACCTAGATCCCAAGGCGGGAAATGACACTATTTGGGTGATAGTAGATCGATTGACCAAGTCTGCACACTTTTTGGCTGTTAAAGAAACAGACAAGTTCTCTACCTTGGCAGACATTTACTTAAAGGAAGTGGTCTCAAGGCATGGAGTGCCAACCTCCATTATTTCCGATCGAGACGCACGTTTTACTTCTGAGTTGTGGCAAGCTATGCATAGATCCTTTGGCTCACGTCTAGACATGAGCATCGCTTATCATCCACAAACAGATGGGCAGTCTGAACGCACCATCCAAACCCTAGAAGACATGCTTAGGGCATGTGTGATCGATTTTGGCAAGAATTGGGAGAAGCACCTACCGCTAGTAGAATTCTCGTATAATAACAGCAACCACACCAGCATTCAGGCGGCACCCTTTGAGGCATTGTACGGTCGTGAATGCCGATCACCCCTTTGCTGGGCGGAAGTTGGTGACAGCCAGGTCACAGGCCCAGAACTGGTGGTAGACACAACGGAGAAGATTGCCCAGATCAGACAACGCATGGCGACAGCTCGTGACCGTCAGAAAAGTTACGCAGATAGGCGTAGGAAACCACTAGAATTCCAGGTCGGTAACCGGGTTCTACTTAAAGTCTCACCCTGGAAGGGTGTGGTTCGCTTTGGTAAACGGGGCAAGCTTAATCCGCGATATGTCGGACCATTCAAAATTACCGAGAAAATCGGTAAGGTGGCTTATAGATTGAATCTGCCTGAAGAACAGAGTGCGGTGCACAACGTATTTCACGTATCTAATCTGAAGAAGTGTCTGTCAGATGAAACGCTCGTAATTCCTTTCAAGGAACTCACTATTGACGAACAGCTACACTTTACTGAGGAACCGATTGAGATCACGGATCGAGAGATCAAAATCCTCAAACGTAGCCAGATACCTCTCGTGCGAGTTCGTTGGAACTCACGACATGGCCCAGAGTTTACCTGGGAGCGGGAAGACCAGATGAAGCACAAGTATCCCCAATTGTTCCCAAATGAAACCCCCAGCACTGAAGCTACAACCGAATTTCGAGACGAAATTCCAAACTAATGGGGGGATGATGTGACACCCCGTTGAAAACGTTCCCACTTATACTAGCTTGACAGTGACTGCCTTAACTTTTGGGACGAAAGTTCTTAAAACTTGGGGATAATGTGACACTCTGGGTTTTCCCGAGCAGCCATCTGGTATTGAATTGGCGTGTACATAATATTAAATGAAAGTTGTGATTTATCTTGATGTGCTATGTGTCGATAATGTGTACGTATAATGTATAAGTTGTGTATATATATATATATGAATAAGAGTATTGGTGAGCCGAGACCACCAAGACCACGACTCGAGACCACTCGGTCTCGAGTAAACAGTAAACAGTGGGCCGGTCGGGACATGGTCCTCCTTTAGTCCACCCGAAAGCCCATTAGGATGCACCAACTTGGAACGAGTATATAACCCTTGTTGATAGCCAACCTTGCCATTTTTGGGCAACCCACACACACTCTCCTACACACACTCTCTCTCTCTCACTAAAACCCTAGAACACCACCACAAACCCCCTCTCATCTCTCTCTCGGATTCAACCGGAAGCACTAAGACTCTCGGATCAAGCTCGAAATCGTCACCCGGAAGTTGGTTCATTGATTCTTCATACCCTCAACATCAACCGGTTAGTATTTTAAGTGTTTACCATGATTTTGGTTATTAATGATAAGGTGCATTATGGATGATAGCATGATAAGGATAATGTGTTTTAGCTAGAATGTGAGGATTAACATAATATACACCCTCTTATGTTGTGATAACATGAATAACGATCCTTCATGCTAGTTAGAAATCGAATCATGTGTTGTTACTGTTGATGATGTTTTGACCATATGTTAGCATGATTTCCTCATGTAAAAAGGATGAACATATTTCTAAAAAATAAATTATGGATTTAATGAAGTAGTAAAGATATTATAGGGTTAGGATGATTATGTGTTAAAGGTTTGAAAACCCTAATGAAGAACAGTTTGAATGTGATATGAATATTTGAATATGCTGTGTTTGATCCATGTTGAAATATAATTAGACAAGAAAACATGTTTATGGAATTCTATTGGATAGTACACAATCTCATGAAATTGAAATACTATTGGATAGCACATCTGAGGTTCTAGACGCATTTTGTTACCATATATGCAAGTCGAGACCCTTGGTCTCGACTCGAGACCAACACGTGACAACTCGAGACAGACTTCAAGGACTCGAGACCGCAAGGTCTCGACTTGAGACTTCATGATCTCGACTCGAGACTAAGCTCGAGACTCCCAAGGTTGCGACTCATGCCAGCATTACTCGAGATCTCATGGTTGCGACTCGAGACCGCACGTTCTCGAGTCGAGACCACCTTGTCTCGACTGAGCTGCCTACCTTGGTTATTGGGCCACAATGTGTTATGTTTGGACTATGTGTTTAACTGGACTATGTGTTAACTGTTGCTGTTTAACCGTGTAATTATTAGAGCAGGTCCAATAACTAAATAGATAACTGCATGCATTCTATGTGTTAGATACATGTAGGATATACGTGATTACTTGTACCCCAAACCTGACCTATACTGGTAACCATGTTAGGACGTGGTGACCAGCAAGCTTGACCAAGTAAGCTAATCTGCCGAGCAACCCAAGGTGAGTTCACAACTAAAAGCAAGCATTCCCGGTGGATTGGGAAACGGAACTAAAAGCAACACTATCCCCTTGTGAGGGATACAAACTTACTTTTCTCCCCTTGTGCGGGACTCTTAGTTAATTAATGTTTATATGGAAATGCGACGAACAATACTAAACGAAACTCTATCACTTAAGTCCCTACTACTTAATACCGATTAGTCGCCGGGGCCAGGCGAACGGGTTATTAGTTGATAGCGCTATTTAGGTATTACCAGCCTCACACCGTGCCCGTGTATGGGATCGGGAGTGAACTAATAGACTCTGGCAAATCCGTCAATGATGATAGAACATTGACAAACGGGGCACTTTACAGAAACGTACGGTCACATGAAGTATTCGGTATTGGAAAAACAGTTTAGTCGCTTACTTATGGGGTAGCTCCCCATGGCATGTATAAACGGATAAATTAACTGGTGAAACAAGTTTTTGGTAATTAAAAACTGGACAACTCGTGAACTCGCCAACATTTTTGTTGACACTCTACTACATGCTTTGCAAGTACCCAGTGACTCAGGAGCTTGCTACCTGGGGATGTGTAGTGGTCGTCTAACCCATGTGTTGGGTTCTAAATAAACTTGGACCATGAACTATGTTTTAAACTGTTTTCTCTATGCTTCCGCTACTTACGTTACTATCTGAACTTAAAACATTTGAACTTGATTATGATATTTGCTAACCCTGTGGTTGGTGAATTCTACGTTTGCTATTAATTTAATTGCTCAGTATAATTGGTGGCTGGATCCTGGTCAGTCGCGCCCCCAAGCGGTGGTACTCCGCATGTGGATTTTAGGGGATGTGACAATATACCTCTTTCAGCACAAAATTCTTCCAATTTGTTGTTCTTGAATTTAGTACCATTATCACTTCAAATTCTTTTGATACGCCTTTGGTACAGATTCTCAATTCTTTTAAACAATGCCATCAAACTGTCAAACGTTTCGTCTTTCGACTTCAAGAAAGAAACCCACGAAAATCTGGAATAATCATCAGTAACCACAAGACAATATTTGTCTCCTGTAATACTCTTGACATTCACCGGACCAAACAAATCCATGTGAAGTCTCTCCAGGGGTCTTGAGACTGAATTGACTTGCTTTGTAGGGTGTGACTTTTTCTTTTGCTTGCCTTTAACACAGCTAATGCACTCCCCTTCCAGATGAAAACCTTTGACATGAACTCCTACAACCAAATCATTGTGCACCAAGTGAGTCATTTTTCTAAGATGTATATGTCCCATCTTCCGGTGCCACAATCTCGATTCTTTTTCAGTTGCTTTGGACACAAAACACTGAGCCTGACCCGTGGTTTTAGTAGCTATGCTCATATCCAACACGTACAGATCATTAACTCTCGGTGGCCTCATGATAATCCATTCCTCAGGGATAACAAATCCTGGCTTCAAGATCAAACATTCTTTATCAGTGAAGTGAGTGGTATACATCCTGTCACAGATCTGCGAGATACTCAGCAGATTGTTCTCCAGCTCAGCAATGTAGTTAACTCTTTCAAACGTCACAATCCCGTTGGATAACGTTCCTTCACCAATAATCCTTCCTCCTTGATTACCCGCAAAACCAACATAACCACCATTGATATTCTTCACATCATATAACAACGCAGTCTTCCCTGTCATATGTCGAGACGCTCCACTGTCCTTAATCCAGCGTGAGACTAATCTCGGAAGATCCTGCACATATCACAAAAATAATTCAAACACTTCATTAAAGATGCCGATTCATGCTTCGCGATCAAGGAAGCTCCGGCAATTCAAACTGTTTAGTCAAACATTCTATCCACCCAAGCCTCATCAGCCTTGGGTGTAACCTTGACACTTTTAACTCTCGCAATTTGAATTTTAAAGTTTTCACCCTTCAGAGGTGGATAATTTGCATCATAATCAATTTGAATTGAATCCTCAGAAGGTGAAATCTTTTTCTCAATTTTCGGTTTCCAAACTTGTTGAGATAATGCTACCCGTTTGTAAAACTTGTCATTTTTAGTTACCACTTTCTTTACGGGTTCATTTTTCACTTTGGTGTTGTCATTTTTCACACTCTTTTTCTCAACAGCCATTTGTGCTTTACCCTTCACCTCAACTTTCTTCTGTTGAATCTTCACAGTTTCAATCTTAGGCTTCACATTGGTACACTTTTGTGCAATGTGACCAACTTGATTACATGTAAAACATGTTCGAGTGTCAACAACTCGGCTTGTGCCTTCAGACTGAGACTGTGAAGCTTTCTTCTCAAATAATTCTTCATTTGATTTTGAAAAAAATTCTTTCTCTTCATCATCAAGTGAACTCGAACTATTCACAAACTTTTTCTTTTCAACAAACCTCTTGTTTTGAACATTTCTCTTTTGATAACTCTTACCACCCTAATAACCACCCGACCAACTGTTTCGATTCTTGTTATTATAAAAATGCGGTGGAATAACAGGTTTCTTGTAGTATGATTTATCTTTTTCAAAATTCATTTGTCTCTTTGTTTGACTCAAACTGTTCACTTCTGACAATTCAATTTCGACCAACTTGAAAACATTTGTTAACTTTTTCACATTCACATTCTCAATGGGAAACTCTGAATCCGAATACAACTTATTAGATCCCGACATTTTGTACATGACAAGAGTAGGTTCATCATTTAAGTTGTTTTTGGATTTTGTTTCGGAATGTATTTGTCTAGAGAACATCCATCGTCTTTAGCTGAATCAGACATCAAGACACTTTCAGCAGTGCTCTTAACAATCTCTGTCTGAACACTATCATCAGATGATGAAGAAAAAGTAACATCAATGTTCTCTAGAAGTTTAACTTCATTCTCTTCCTCGATTTCAACAAACCCAGATTGCTTTTTAGTATAATTTTCAAGAATTGGTGGTGGAACACGATGAATACCCACCCCAGTTCCATCTGAGTACACATCTTCGCCTGCTTTGTTTTTTCCGATGGGTTTGGGAACAATGTGTTGCAAAACAAAGCTTGCGGAGTTGTAACTGTTAAGCATCAATTGGATTCGCTCATTTTCAATTTCAGCCTCTTGAACTTTAACTTTTAATTTAGCGATTTCATCCAGTTGTTCGTTAATTGATTCTTCTTTTAACCTAAACATAGTTTTTAGTTGAGTATTTTCTTTATAAGTTTTACCATTTCGATCATCATTATCTTTCATTGTGCTTTTAAGGTTCTCAAATTTTTCAGTAATTTGACGGTTTTCAAGAACTAACTTTTCATTTTCTTGCCTAATCCTTTCATGATCAGTTTTATCCTTTTCAATTTGTTAGTTAATTCTTTTATCCGTTTAGTTGAAACTTTAACCATCTTGTCACGATCAAGAATTTGATCCTCAACGTTTCTGACTTTCGTTGTCAGATCTTCAACCTTCTTACTGTTGAGATACGTGACCGTATTACAAAATTTGCATTCTTTGATGCAATTTTTGCAATCCACATCCCCATTAACTTTCTTACCTGATTCAGTCATTGACGTGTTTGATCTGACCTGGCTTTTAGACTCAGAGACGGATTTAGAATCTACCTCAATCGCCTTAGCTGCCACCACCTTGTCAGCCATTTTTCCAAGGTTTTCAGCAGTCAACTCCTGAGTAGTGTCAATGATCCCAGTATCAACCTTCTTTGACTTCCCTTTCTCTTCTTTCTCCTTCTCGTCTCCAGTTCCCCACCATTTATTCTGCCAATAATCATCACTTTGATTATGGCCTCCATATCAAGGGTGTTATGATCAATAGCTATGTTTCCATATGGATCAAGATAACACTCCCTGTCTGGATCCCATCTATTTGCTCTTTTTGCTTCCGAAAAGATACCAGATATTCTGATCATTCTGTTTGTAGCCAACAACCATCTGTAATTATACTTCTGTTCTTCAGTTCTATTGTCTTTCCACGGAACAGGTTCATTCTTTGCCATGAAAGCGTAACCAACCGCATCTTCCTCCGGTAACAGTTCACTCCAGTCATAACCCTCATCATCATAAATCACCGCAAGAGCTCTAGATTTCTCTTTGTTCTCTTCAATCTGCTTCATTCTTGGCCGCTCCGATTTGTTTTGATGATATATCGCCTTCTTGTAGTAATCTTCCCTGAACGGGTTCTCAGACTCATCAGCATATGAATTTCTGCATTCACGCTTGAAGTGACCTTTCTGCTTGCACTTGAAACATGTCACCTTGGACTTGTCAAACCCCAACTTGGTAGATGGTCCACCAATTGACTTCCTGCCGGTTATTTCCATGAAACGCTGAGCTCGATGAACAGCACTGGCCATGCACCACCTTATGTGAATTTGTTCCATTTCTTCAGGATCTATTTGATCATAGTCCTCTTTCGTTAGGTTGGTGCTGCCGATCTTCCCAGCTACAAGGCTTTCATACGATTCCAAAACTGACGCTAGGAAAACCGTCTGCTGCTTAGCCGACTCCTCACTGAAATTCTGAGCATTCTTCATGTCTACAGCGATGTTGCAATGAAACAAGTTCTTTGTATCATACTGGCTTGAATTTGATGACGATCCACTGTGATAACCACTATGATATCCACTACTTTGACTTTCTTTGTTCGGTGTGGAGTCATTCTCAGCAGAAAATGCAGTTTTGGGAAAATTGTTCTTTGGCATCATGCTCTTTGGATAATATAAATCCAAGTTTAGCTCCAGCTCATGACTTTCAAGTCTCTCAATCAACAAATCCACAGTAAGATCTGTAGGCTTGATCGTATTCTGCAGCATCAATGCATAGTACTGCCAATCCATTTCATCCGGTAATGAATCAAACAACTTGTCAACTAGCTCATCTTGAGGATAAGAAATTTCATGTCTCGCTAGTTCCAGTTTTAGATGCCCAAACCTCTCAATCATTTTACAGACTGACTCATTCTTTAAAGACCTAAACAGATCAAACTCCTTTTTAAGCAGTTTCCTTTTGTTTTTCACAATTTCTTTACTTCCTAAACATTTGGTTTTCAACTTTTCTGTAGGACCGTATTTGACAGTCAATTGAGTCAATTCGAGCTAGCAACTACCGAAAATGCAGCGGAAATACAAAATCGGCATGAATCAAAGCAAGAAATGAGTAGAAATAGATGGAATTCACTTTAAAACAGTTTTCTCATTCAATCTTCTGAAAATACACGGGCAGCAGTTCGGCTACACGGGAGACATGAACGTACAAATTGAGAAAACAACTTGGGTATATATAGGGGAGGTAGTTCCGCACATATGAACATTACCATAAAAGCGAAACCTCAAACAAGTAGTTTCGCTTTTATGGACATGTCCATATAAGCGAAACCTTTACATTACAAACCCAAAATTACATACTTAACCCCTATACAATACATAATTAACACATCTAGACCCTATACATTGATCAACTAAGACTAAGACGCAGGCTTTAGACATTATGCACCAACAAACTCCCCCTTGGATACAGCCGCAGTCTTCAGTCTTGGTCTTGGGTCTTCACAACGACTTGAAAGTTTCTTCCCTTGGCTTCGGCTTTCTTCTGAGCGCATTCCTTACCATATCATTATGTTTCTTTCTTGCCTTTTCCTCTTCAGCTTGAATCTTCATATACATTCCTTTCTTTTCTTCAAGCTTTTGACGTTCACGCTTAGCTTTCCTCTTCATTTTCTCATCAAGTGACCACCATGCAGACTTCCATTTAGTTTCAGAGTTAATGCTTTTCTGAAAACACAGAGTTACAACTCGCTGAAACTGCATGGCCTGCTCTCTGTCCTCTTGCTGATAGTGAATTTTGTTGATAAAAAGACATTCGATATCCTTTGCAGAGCAATTCACCAGCCACATAGGATCATAAACATGAATCTCTCTCAATTCTCCACCAGCTCTGTAGGTAATCACTGCTTCAGTGGTAATGCAACTATAAACCCAGCCTATGAAGCCTTTGTAGAACTCTTGCTCCATTGGAGGCACTGGTATAGTCTTCATCGTTTTAGGCTTTTTAACATTCAGAATCGTCTATTCAACACCTGTTACTTGATCTCTTCTTGTAACTCTTTTCGGATGATGTGGCTTCCAGTGCTTGAAATCTCTTAGAGCCTCGAACTTAATCAAACCCCACATAGCAATATCATTCTTCCTGACATTATATCCCAAAGTTCTAACCTTTGACAATTCATCCACATCCCACCATGGGAGTGACATAATGTCATGCAACTTTTCAAAGTACTGGACTCCGCATTCTCTTCTGATTGCATACGCATTAATTTGCGGTAAGAAAACCCAACTGATAATGTCACCGAGAGATACACTTCTATCACGTTGATAATACTTCAGAGGACGTTTGAACTTTCTCTCGTGACTTTCTTTAAACCATTTCTTTCGTTCTTCCTTTGCCATATCTTTCTGAGTGCCATCAAAGTTTTTATCTTTCAGAATTTCAGCAACTTTCCTTCGCAACTCATCACGATTCTCCTCAGTAAAGAATTCCATTAACGTTGGCAACTGTGAGGTATCTTCATTAATATTCTCATCATCTGTCCAATCTTCAACTTCGACTCTATCGTACATATCAGCATCTTCAACATACTTATACTCGTAATCACGCTGCTGGTTGATGTCAAAAGCATTCAATTCTTCTTCGAACTCTGCATTAATTGCTTCCAACGTGTAAGTATGGAAATGCTCTCCTTCTTCACAATAAGTATCCAACCTTAAAATCAATTTGTGAGCTAGTAGAACGTCCTCTGCATCACCTGACTTCCCCTGTCTATCAGCTCCCCCTGATTCTTCGTTCACAGAATCGTTCATCAAGTTATCAACATTTTGTTCAGCAGAATCTTCAGTAACTTTCAACGCTGTACCACCCTGAGCATCATCGTCATCATCATCTGAACCATGACTGCTCACAGAATACACTTTCTCATCCTTTTTATCTTCCTCTTCATCCTCCTCTTCTTCATCATCCTCATCACTATCTCCCATTAACTCTTCAAGAGGAGTATAATCCTCAAACAGACCAGAAACTGCAGAAATAGGCTCAGGATTATCAACAACCATTGAAGGAACAATCGATCTTTCAGTCACAGCTGAACTTCCTTCAACTCCTTTGCCTTTATCTTTCATTTGCTCAGCTATTTTGGCTTGACGTTCAGCTCTGAGCTCTTCAACTTGCAGCTCTTCAAATTTTTGCTCTACTGACGTTCCGAGCATACTTTCCACTACTTTATTCAGCATATAGAACTCATGATCTCTTAACGCTTTAGCTGCTTCAAATTCTTTGTTCTTCAACTTAAAGTATTCATTTTGTTCATCAGGTCTAGCCTTTTCTTCTTCCAGTTCAGCAATTTTCACCTTCAAAATGTCTATCTCAGATTGATCAGATTCAATCTTTTTCACCAACTCTTTATTATCAATCTCCAACTTCTTCACACGCATTTCTAGAATTTTCTCTCTATCAGACACTTTCTTGTTTTCAGCAACTAGCTTCTTGTTTTCCACTAACACTTCATCCATCCTTTTCTCCAACTTCAACACTTGTTCATTGTTCGCAAAACCGAAGTCTCCGATATCTTCAAGATTATCATGTGGAGTATAAAGACCTTTGCTAGACAAACCAGGTTGCATTTGGGTGAGCGGAGGGGTCTGAAAGAGTTCTTGAGAGGTGAAAAGGGTTTGTTGTGGTGGTGGTGAATGATGTAGTGGTGATGGTTGTCTTGGAGGTGTTGGTTGTTTAGGTGGTGAGGATTGTTGTGGTGGTGTAGGTTGTCGGGGTGGTGATTGGATAGGTGATTGTGGTGGTGTTGATTCATGTGGTGGTGTAGGTGGCTTTCTGGTTTCTTTGGTTGTCTTCTTCTTGAGCACAATCTTCGGCATTTTGATCTTTGGAGTAACCTTGCGAATCTTTGGAGAAACTACTTTCTTTCTAGCTCCAGCTTTCTTTCTACCACCTGGAGGAGATTGCAATTCAGAGACATGTTCTGGTGAAGGAACGTAAGCAGCATCATCGTCCTTTTCTTGTCTCTTTCTTTTCCTCAGTTGTTTCTATTTTTCTATCTCCTCTTGAATTCTTTTTCGACGTTCGGTTTCATCTACAACCGCTTCATCTGAAGAACTTGAGGAACTTGTTGTGTCTTTATCCACATCATCTCCTTCAATATCATCAACAACCTTTTCTTTCTCTTTCTGTGCTTCAACATTAACAACTTTTCAACATCAGCAACCACAGTTGGCCCTGTCTCTAAGACATCAGTATCAAACAAATCATCAACATTAAATGGATCATCTTCTGCAGCTACTACTGTTTCCTTTTCCACAGTGACCACCTGTTCATCTTCTTCATGTTCATCGATCAAAGATGTTTTAGCAGCTTTCTTTCGCTTTTTCTTTGGTTGTGAAGAAGATCCCTCAGCCTGTTTAACAATAGGAGTGGCCTTTCTACGTCTTCTCCCAGTTTCTTTCACATACCACTCATTCTTTGTGTTTTTGAAATCTTCAAGAACTTTTAACTCTTCAGCATACGCTGCCTCTTTCATTTCAGCTTCATTTCTCTAGTTCTGATGATCAACTTGATCTGGATCAGCGTAGTTAGCATCTTTTATAGCCCCAAAGAATTCAACACTAACTTTCGGTTCAGGGTGGTTCGGATGATATTTCACAAGCTGTTTGATTGTAATCTTGTTTATATGTGATTGCACCAACAAATCAACCTTTATATTTCTGTCAATCTCAGGATACGCGTGATCAATTAACATCTGCACGAACCTCAGATACATCCAGGTCTTGCTCTTTGATCTAATATTCTCTGCCATGTAATGAAACACAATATGCGAAAAATTGTATTTCTTGTTTAGCACTAAAGCAGTCACCATATTCATTTGATAGTCACGCATTGCATCATAACCTCCTTTTATGTGACTAAAAGACATCAAAACACAATGAATCAGGAACTTATACGGCTTTGTAAACTTTGACTTCAAATAATTCCCAGCATTCAAAGCTCCCTGATATCCCATTCTTAACATGCAGCCTTTCACCATTCTTTCTGGAAATCTCATGGGTGAATCTGCTTCATCCGGAAAGTTAACAACTTCATGAATAAGATCTTCAGTGACTAGAATCTTTTCCTCCTTCCCATGCACCTCAACAATTGAAGAAATAAGTTTGTTCTGATCATCGTAGCTAGCATTATTCCAGAAACGTTCAATGTGAGACTTGTATACTGGCCTTTGATCAGTTAATGCCTTCTGAATGGGAATACGACCCATAAATTCCAAGATGCCACTGAAATTTGCCAAATCCGGGTATTTCTGAATATCCAAATCACAACAACTGTTGTGAAGTGGATCAAAAACAACATTAGATCCCTGCAAATTAAAACACATACACCAAATCAGACACATAGAAAAATTTTATCACTATTGTATCACTTGAAAAACCCTAAGTGTATCAAGAGCGAAACTACAAGTACACTAAGAGCGAAACCAGTTTTTGAGCACAAAAGCGGAACTACACATGTACTGATGAGCGGAACCATAATATGTACGAATGAGCGAAACCAAAGTATGACAGTTTGAGCGAAACCTCACAATGCACTTATGAGCGGAACCTTACACTGCATCTTGGGGCGAAACTACTAACAACCCCACAAAATTTCATCAAATCATACAATTAAACTCACTAATCTGTTAATATGATAAATTCGACACTTGGTTTTGTTTTAATTTCAATTTTGACTTTAAAAGAACCCTAGATCTACATCTGTACTACCTGCAACTTGACAAACATCATCAATCAACAAATTTGTAACAATCAACACACAAATTTGTTATCTATACACTAAAACGACTGTACAGGTGTGATATCAAGTTCTGATTTAACCGTTAAACACCTAAATCTATGTTCTGTTCAATCACATGTGCCGACAGATCAAATTAAGAATGATGTTGAACAAATTAGGCCTCAAACTACCTTTCCCATGATTAGTTATTATAGTAATTAACAAGATCTGGGAAAAATTTGGCAGCACTTCGCCTAAAATTGGACGTATTAGGGTTTCGCTTCAAGTTCGCCGGAGAAGAAGACGAATGAGCGAAAGGGGTGAAAAATGACATATGAGCGGAACCCAATGTCTTATATAGGTGATGTGGTTTCGCTCTTGTGACCAATGACACATAAGCGGAACCATATGGTAGCTATGAGCGAAACTAGACATGAAACAGCCATATGAGCGAAACCATGTTAAATTGTGACAAAAGAGCGAAACCTTGTTTTGATTTTAAAAAATTTAATTTTTTAACATTTTTCAAATTGACCACCGTCACACCCAGTTGACCAAGTCCAAGTCAATGACCTTGGTTAACTGCTTGGCCCACCAAATCCAAGCTAATGGCCTTGGTTGACCGAAATTATGAAGTACGCAGTTATTTTATTCTGAAAATAGTTCAAGTGAATGAACTTTTGAACATTTTGAACTTCCAAACACTTTTTAACTGTCCAACACTATACCAATCACAGTTCTGCCTCACCAGCTTACCCAGCCCTCATCAAACACTGACATGTTCTGCACTAAGCTTTGATCTTCCGATTCCCAAAGTCAGTTGTCGAAAATAAATGAGAAACTAAAATCTTTTTGGATTTTTGACAGTATAAACTGAAAGCTGTACATACAATATTTTTGTGAGTGTGTTAGGGGATCATATCAGTTGCTAACTAGACACTAGCACCGTTGTTATTTCATTTTAAGCATTTAAACAATTCACGTTGATTGCCGGTATACTGATCCTCTTAAATTCTCACAAAACGTTCAACCTGTTCGGCATACGAAATTAGTGTTTTAGAACTTAAACATCTACATATGTCCCACCTCAGTATATACTCCCGTATCCAGACCCCAGTATTCAGTCTTACAGGTGAGTATACCACAGCTGATATCTGTTCAGGGGTAGGTGCGAGGGCCGTGAGAGCTCAGGTCGATACTTCCGTATACACAGAGAGATGACGGCTTCGACTTTAAGGTGTGTCCCCTTTAGAGGATCTTTTGTTTTCAACAGCAGCGACTATCAATTTTATTGTTTCATCAGCATGCTGAGGGCGAGCTTATATTTCAAAGCTTTTTGCAGAAACTATTATCCGGGGACTAGGTCAGTACTTCCATACAGCAGAAGTCCCGGGATAATACCCCAGATATCACTGAGTATAAAGACCTAGTATCTTAGAATACGGGACCCTTCAAACAGGATTTCAGGGGTTACCTATATATCCTGGAGGTGTCCCCACGTAGACGAGAGTGAAATTTATGTTTATATCCCAAACTGATTTACTAATTTTGCGAAAACCTACCGGCACATCTTTAATGAGACTGCTTAATTGCATTTTATACAATACAATTCTTTAGCGTACTGTGTCCGTCTAGCTGATGTACTATCATTTCCCCTATTCTACACAACTCTTTTTGAATTTTTTTAATGTTTTTGGATTTTTGAATTTTATCATGTTTTTGTATTTTTCTGCGAATTTCTCCCCCTAAAACTATAACATATTTTTGTGTTTTTGTTTTAATCAAAAAGCAGAAAATAAACTATAGAAACAAAATTGACAACATGACAAAGGTTCACGTCAGATCGCTGCCCAAATCAGTTTCACATTCAATAACCCTCCCAGATTGCAGATTCTTCATCCCGTTCAATTTCAAAAGATAATAAAATCTCTTTTTATCAAAAGGTTTTGTGTAGAAATCTGCTTTCTGATCATCGGTGTGCAAGTGTTCAATCCGAATTAACTTTTTCTCGTAACAATCACGGATAAAGTGGTGACGGATTCCAATATGCTTTGTTTTCGAATGGTGAACCGGATTTTTAGTAATGTTAATCGCTGCTTCATTGTCCACATAGATAGGAGTATCTAAGAACTGCAAACCGAAGTCGCGCATCTGCTATTGGATCCAAAGGATCTGCGAACAACAGCTGGAGGCTGAAACGTATTCAGCCTCGCATGTAGAGAGCGCTACTGCGGTTTGTTTCTTACACTGCCAGGTGACGAGTCGAGTTCCGAAGAACTGACATCCAGCATGTGGTGGACTTTGCATTTTGCTTGCAGCTCCCAAAGTCAGAATCAGCAAAACCAGATAAAGTAAAGTCACCCGATCGACGGTACCACAAGCCGATGCTTGGGCAGCCCTTCAAATACCGTAAAATACGTTTCACTATGGTCAGGTGTGACTGCTTTGGATTTGACTGATATTTGGCGCAGAGACACGTCAGATACATGATGTCTGGACGGGAAGCCGTGAGATACATCAGAGAGCCAATGATGGATCGGTACAATGTCTCGTCCATCTTCACACCATGCTCGTCTGGACAAATTCCATGATTCTGCGCGAGGGGGGTGGATGCAGGACTGCAATCTGTCATATCGAACTTGTCGAGCACGTCCTTCACGTATTTTGTTTGGTGAATGAAGATTCCGTCGGGCATTTGTTCAACCTGCAGCCCGAGGAAGAACTTCATCTCCCCCATTGAGCTCATCTCGAACTTTTTCTTCATTACCTTTTCAAATTCTTTGCACAGGTCATCGTTGGTGGATCCAAAAATGATATCATCAACATATATCTGCATGATCAACAAGTGGCCTGCTTCTTCCTTGGTGAACAAAGTGTTGTCTACTGTGTAACATTTGTGCTTGTAATCATTGTGAACAGTTCAATTATCAATAAAACAATGTTATTTTATCCCAATGTTTGTTTAGTTGTGTTTTACATTTTTCATGTTTTGACTTTTGTTCAAATTCAAACTCTACATCGCTTTCTGGAGAATTATACGCAAACTGGTGCATAAACGTACTCAGTTTAATGCGAAAAATACTCCGGAACATCAACATATACTCAACATACCTTAAATAACCTTTACATAACTTAGAAATAAGTTTTGAAGGCCTTGGTATGGCAAAAACAAGTTAATTCGCTTACAAGGACTAAAATTGACAAACTGCGAAAGTATGCCAATTCGAACTGTAACGAACATTCTGGAACATGTCCATAAGTTAAACATACCATAAATATCCTTTACATAGCTTAGAAATAGGCTTTGAGGGGTTTGGTATGATAAAACAAACTTTTGGATCATTCAGGGGCTAAAAGTGTCAAAAAGTGCACAAGTTTGCACTTTCGCGCATAACTTACGTTCTGAATACATCTGGACATCCAAAAATTTATATAAGCATCCTATTATTATGCCTTAGTGTTTGGCATGAGAAAAATCCATTCGTCGCGTCATTTGGATCATTTTTTGCGCTTATGCGCATTCCATCGTAATTAACCGAACATCGCGATCGTACGGCCAAACGAACCAACACCCGACATATTTCTGAGCATGTTTCATGTCCACAATGTTTAGGCATCATTTTATGGCCTTAAAGTTGGCTTTATGGGCATTAGAAGTGTCGGAAATGGCTTAAATACGCAACAGGGACCAAAACTGCCATTTCTGAAAGTATGTGCAGATCAGACAGGCCCAGGCGGCCCGCCTGAGTTTGTGCATATCCTGATGCGGGCCGCATGGCCCCTTCAGTAACAAAAATTTTGTCTTTCTTGCAAATTTGACCTTTCAAACACACCAAAGGGCAATGCCCTTTCACCATTTCAGGAGCTAAGGGTCATTTTGAGCCACCACAACTTTGTGACAAGTGTACGCTTAAGATCGTGGCACGAAATTCAAGAAACGATCCTAACGGCTTTACTTTTCCTATAAATACCCCCCCCCTTTTGAGTAAAACCCACAAAAATCTGATCAAGAGCTCTAAGTTGGAACCTTTGTTTCATACCTGAGCCATTTTGATCTAGATTAGCATTCGGGGACCCTCCGTAAGTATTCTTTCGTTCTTTTATTCGCTTTTCGAGTCCGAAAGTCAACGTTTTGTTGACTTTCTACATTGACCAGCCTATGGTCAACGCGAAGTTCATTAGAACTTCATAACGTGAGCGTGATAACGATGGTTATAGTCCGTAGTGACTATACCTACTGATTACCACGTTATCTAGGCTCAGTGACGAGTTGTAGTTTCAGCCAAAGTGCGCATTCTTGTGTATTTTGTAACCAAACTACTCATGAGCATCAAAGCCGTTTGTATTGATGCCAAACTTGTTTTCTAAAACTTAGTTAAGCATGTTCTAACATGCTTAGCTCGTCACTTTTAGTTTAGTGCATATATAGGGTCGTAAGGTAAGCGATCTAAACCATCGCTTATACTTTCGAACCCGACCCATTTGTCCGATCATTAGGATCCGACCAAACACATTAGGTGACCATAGCTATAACCTTCCGAGGTTATGCCTTGTGGTCACGATGTTAGGCGTTCCAAACGCGTTCTACGCGAACGACGCGTTAAAGTATTATAAGCTACCTAAACGGGTCGTAATAAGTCGCAAGCACTTAGGTTAGGTTTCATTTTAGTATGTAGGCTTTGTTAAACCATAGTTCACGAGTCTCCATACTCGTTTGGTTTACGAACCCGCATACTATCTGATCCTTCCGATTTTGGTCCGGTATAATAACATAGCTACCTATTAGGCGTCGTTTGATATTCCGTGATCTCTAGCATTGTGTGATTATTATACAAGGAATTCAAAGCACTCTCAGGTGAGTACATATACCCCTCTTTTACTGTTTCCAAACTGTTTTGGGGTGAAACACATGTGCCTACTTGTTACTTTCATGCTTTCCATGTTTTCACATCATATACTTGCTATGTTCGTTAGTACATTATAGTACATGATTTCATTGCATTTCATGCTATGTATGCCCATTGTGTGCGTACTTAGTACATTGCTTTACATTACATTTCATGCTATGTATGCCCATTGTGTGCGTACTTAGTACATTGCTTTACATTACATTCCATGCTATGTATGCCCATTGTGTGCGTACTTAGTACATTGTTTTAAGTTACATTTCATGCTATGTATGCCCATTGTGTGCGTACTTAGTACATTGTTTTACATTACATTTCATGCTATTTATGCCCATTGTGTGCATACTTAGTACAATTGTTTACATCACACGCTTTCATTTTGGTATGACATTTGGTTTGTTTAACATGGAACAATACATTCATTAACATTAGCTACGCCATTCGTTAGTAGGTAGTGGTACCATAGGAATTGACAACTCCCGTTCCTGAAATCCTGGGTTTGTTTGGATTGGAAGGAATGACCGAATTCGATATACATAAATTAGATAAAGCTTTAATTTGTTTAAGGGTTTATCGCCACAGTCTCAAGGCTTGGATGTATGCATATTTCACAATACCGCATAAATGTTTATATCAGTAGAGCATGCATTGTTCCATAAAACATAACGTTGATTTAAACCATGTTTTACTTCAACACCTAGTTTTGTGCATTTCACATACGGTTTAGTTGACACATCTCACTTACCATACAAGGTATATTTTGGGTACACATTACATGATCTACATTAAACATAAACATTTTGACATTGATATACATACTTGGTGGTTTACATTGAACATAGACATTTCGACATGGTTGTATGTAATATGATACAAACATGGTGGATACGCCGCTGGTACTTCCTATATATAAATGTTTGTATAATGTTACATATCGTAGCGTTATCCAAGTCATTTCAGTTTAGACACATTACATTTTACACAAATAACATACTCTTCACAAGACATCATTTTTACAAACAACTTATCTTATTCAACTCATTTTACTTGGTTACTCGTTTAACCTTGCACTTATCTATACATATCATCTGATGTTATCGTTTTTCAAATGGTTTACAAAGCAAGACAAATTGCAAGGTTAATGACTGACTGTTATTAAACATTTCTTTAAAACTCAAGTCATGAATCCCATTTTCACAAAACCTATGTATCTCACAGGCATTTTTATGCTGACGTACCTACTTTCACATGTGTTTTCAGGAGCTATTCCATAGGAAGACGATCATGACACTAGGGCAGACCTGTGCCTTAGGGAATAAAAATGAAGATAGACTAGTTTATTTATGTTTTGAACTCTTTGTTTTCCTGTGAAAGACAATATAACACTCTTGTTTATAAATAAAATACAACTTTGTATTCCATGGTTATGAAACAATTAATTCTGTCCACAACACTCCCCGGCGTTTCCGCCGCGGTTGCACGTTACACGCGGCCGGGGTGTGACAAAAGAGTTGGTATCAGAGCCAATGGTTATAGGGAATTAGGTTATTAGTAATGCTTTGACCTAGACTATAACTTTCTAGGACCCTAACACAAGTTATCTTGTGTTTAGATTTTAAAATATGCACTTCACCTATCCTTAGGTGATAACCACAACGGGAACTTCGGTTCCGAATCCGCTTTGAAAATTAATCATCTGTTCTAGGATGATTGATTACTAGGTTTTGAACCCTCTGTTATAAGGTTTTGAACCCTCTGTTATATGGTTTTGAACCCTTTGGATTCTCAAAAATCTCGTCAAGGTTTTGGGGCTTTAATAGTGTGAACACGTGCGAACTGGAAGAGTGAATGCCTGTACCCTGAGTTTTCTATCTAAGGCTAGAGTGTTCGTACAAATCCACATAATCGGACCAGTCACTCTTACATGGGAACTCTTGGGGTGAGTGTTCACTTATAGGCGAACATGTCTTCACGATACATTATTTTTGACCCACTTACTTTGACTAGACATTTCGTGTCGCTTGTTTGCTTTGCGATGCGTAACCACCATCTTTGCTTTTGTTGATTCTGTTTCATCTCATTCTCTTCATCCAATCATCTCACTCGTTTCCTTTCATGTTTTTCCTCTTTTAGAATGCCTCCTCGACGCGAACACCAGATAGCAACAGCCGAGCTGGCAGAAATTATTGCGCAGCAGATGGCTGCTCAATTCCCAAATCTCTTTGCTCAATGGAACCAAGCCAACAACAACAACAATGGTACATGCAATTTCAAGAATTTTAACTCGGCTAAACCACTCAAGTTTAGTGGTTCTGAGGGAGCAACTGGGCTTCTTCAATGGTTCGAGAGCATCGAGAATACTTTTCGCCACGTGCAGTGTCCAGATAATCGCAAGGTCGAGTTTTCTTCAACCGTGTTTCAGAAGAGGGCTCTTACATGGTGGAATGGGGTAATGAGAGACCGTGGTGCAGATGTTGCTCTAGCACAGACATGGGCTGAACTGAGAGCTCTTATGATGAGGGAGTTTTGTCCTCGTCATGAACAACGAGCATTGGAGAAAGAGTTTGATGATTTGAAGCAAGATAGGGCGAGCACAGGGCATATACTGATAGGTTTGAGGAGTTGAGTCTTCTTTGCCCGACTATGGTTGCCCCACTCGACAAGGCTATCGAAAGGTACATTGACAGCCTGCCTGACTCGGTACAAGACATTATTACTGGTAGCAACCCTACCACACTCCGTCAGGCAATCGAGCTATCCGCGACATTGACTGAGTCGCAGATTCGGAAGAATAAATTATACAGGAAGGGTGACAAGGGCAAGAAACAGTCGTCTGACAAGGAAGATAGCAAGAAAGGTCAAAACAAGAAGGGAAAGGATTCTGGTTCCTCAAGGGGGTCAAGGAAGCGTAAGGCTTCCCAAAATTTTGCGGTCACTGCTCAAGCTAACCAGGAAGCTCCCAACCAGCCTCCAGCCAAGAAGCCCTATTCAGGAAGTGCACCTTTGTGCAATCGATGCAACAGTCACCATCAGCCGCAGCATTTGTGCCGTTTCTGTACTAACTGTGGGAAGTCAGGTCATCTTGCCGATGTTTGCTGGTTTGCTCAAAATCGCGCAGTTCAGAACCCTGCTCAACAAGTTGCTCAGCCTCTTGCTCAGCAACAGGGTCAAGCTGCACGACCAAACTACCTACCAGGTGCTTGTTATAACTGTGGGGATCTGACCCACTACAGAAACCGGTGCCCATGACTAGCAAACCAGAACCAGAATCAGAATCAGGCTCAGGCTCGAGGGCGAGTCTTCAACATGAATGCTCAAGAGGCACAAGCAGACAATGAAGTGGTGAACGGTACGTTCTTTATTAATAATCAGCCTGCATCTGTTCTTTTTGATTCGGGTGCCGACAAGAGTTTTGTGTCATTGTCTTTTGAGCCAATGCTTCGCGTGTCTAGAACAAAACTAGGTAAACCTTTGACAGTAGAGGTTGCCAGTGGTGAACCCATTGTTCTTAATTCTGTTCTGCGCAACTGTCAGTTGAACCTTAACGACCATATTTTTCCTATTGACCTCACGCCAATGCAACTTGGAAGCTTCGACGTTATTGTGGGTATGGATTGGTTATCTAAGCATCGCGCAGAGATAGTTTGTTCCGAGAAGATTGTTCGTGTGCCGCTGTCGACAGGCGAGATCCTACAGGTTCGTGGTGAGAAGCCTGCCGGTGGTCTCAAACTCATGTCTTGTTTTAAAGCACGGAAGTATCTACGGAAGAAATATGTGGCTTTCTTAGCACATGTTGTAGCAGATAAGGGCAAAGGTAAGTCTATTTCAGATATTCCTGTCGTTCGGGATTATTCTGAAGTCTTTCCTGAAGAGTTACCTGGTCTACCTCCAGCACGCCAAGTCGAGTTCCGTATTGATCTCGTACCTGGTGAAAATCCCATTGCCAGAGCTCCATACCGTCTTGCACCGTCTGAGATGCAAGAGTTATCTAAGCAGCTTCAGGAGCTCTCTGAGAAAGGTTTTATCCGTCCTAGCTTTTCACCTTGGGGTGCTCCCATTCTCTTTGTAAAGAAGAAGGATGGATCTTTTAGGATGTGTATCGATTATCGTGAGCTTAACAAGCTTACCATCAAGAATCGATATCCCCTACCTCGCATTGATGATCTCTTTAATCAATTGCAAGGCGCTTCTTATTTTTCAAAGATTGATCTACGGTCTGGAAATCATCAGCTTCGTCTGCATGAAGAAGACATTCCCAAGACAGCGTTCCGTACTCGCTATGGACATTATGAGTTTAAAGTCATGTCATTCGGTTTGACTAATGCTCCTGCTGTTTTCATGGACTTGATGAATAGGGTCTGCAAACCTTATTTGGATAAGTTCATCATCGTTTTCATCGATGACATTTTGATATATTCTAAGACGCGAGCTGATCATGAGCAACACCTTCATCTTACTTTGGAACTACTAAAGAAAGAGCAACTTTTCGCCAAATTCTCCAAGTGTGAATTCTGGCTTAAAGAGGTTCAATTCTGAGGACATATTGTCAACGAACGAGGTATTCATGTAGATCCCTCCAAGATCAGTGCGATTAAGGACCGGGATACACCTACTACTCCTACTGAAGTTCGTTCTTTTCTTGGTCTGGCGGGTTACTACCGCCGCTTCATAGAAAACTTCTCAAAGATTGCAGTTTCTCTAACTGCTCTAACTCAGAAGAACAAGCCATTTGATTGGGGATTCAAACAAGAGGAAGCGTTTCTGACTTTGAAACAAAAGCTTTGCGACGCGCCTGTCCTAACTTTGCCTGAGGGCAATGATGATTTCGTCGTTTATTGCGATGCATCTAAATTGGGTCTTGGCTGCGTCCTGATGCAAAGAAACAAAGCCATAGCATACGCATCGAGGCAGTTGAAGATACATGAGAAGAACTACACCACTCATAATCTGGAGTTGGGTGCAGTTGTCTTCGCTCTTAAGATTTGGAGACACTATTTGTACGGTACAAAATGCGTGGTTTTCACGGACCACAAAAGTCTTCAGCATATCTTCAATCAGAAAGAACTCAACATGAGGAAAAGACATTGGGTGGAGCTTCTAAATGACTATGACTGCGAAATTCGCTACCATCCTGGTAAGGCGAATGTCGTAGCCGATTCTTTGAGTCGCAAGGAACGTACTAAGCTTCATTGTGTACGTGTTCAACCTGTTATACAAGCTCAATCCGATATCCAAGCCCGTATTTCTCAGGCTCAACAATCTTGTGTTTCACAAGGTTTGATGGATAAGGAATTTCCTTATCACATAACACCTGCTCTTTAACTGAAGGACAATGGATCATATTACTTCATGGACCGTTTGTGGGTCCTGAGCCAAGATAATCTTCGTACCTTGCTTATGGATGAAGCCCATAAGTCTCGCTATTCTATTCATCCTGGCTCAGATAAGATGTATAAGGATCTTCGTATTCAGTATTGGTGGCCTGGTATGAAGAAAGACATTGCCTTATACGTATCCAAATGCCTTACTTGTCTTAAGGTTAAGGTTGAACATCAGCGTCCTTCCGGATTATTGGAGCAACCGGAGATCCCAGTTTGGAAATGGGAAAACATTACTATGGATCTCATTACTAAACTCCCGCGCACAAAGAAAGGTCACGATGCCATCTGGGTAGTCGTTGATCGTCTTACCAAGTCAGCGCATTTCTTGCCAATCCGTGAGGATTTTCCGGCTGACAAACTTGCTCAAATCTACGTGGATGAAATTGTAGCTCGACATGGTGTTCCTTTGAACATCATTTCTGACAGAGATGCTCGTTTCACTTCTCATTTTTGGAGAACCATACAATCTGCTATGGGGTCCCAACTTAATCTGAGCACAGCTTATCATCCGCAAACGGATGGTCAATCTGAAAGAACAATCCAGACACTGGAGGATATGCTTAGAGCTTGTGTGATCGATTTTGGTGGTAGTTGGGATTCACATCTCCCGTTGATTGAATTCTCCTACAACAACAGTTATCACTCCAGCATCAACATGGCTCCATTCGAGGCTCTCTATGGTCGAAAATGTCGTTCACCAGTCTGCTGGAATGAGATCGGCGAGGCTCAGCTTACTGGACCTGCCCTCATTTTAGAGATAACAGATAAGGTAAAGAAAGTTCATGATAACCTTCAGACCTAGAAGCCGTCAAAAGAGTTACTCGGACCTAAAACGCAAGCCCTTGGATTTTCAAGTCGGTGATCGTGTATTACTTAAGGTCTCGCCTTGGAAAGGTGTGATCAGATTCGGAAAGAAAGGAAAACTTGCACCTAGATACGTTGGACCATTCAAGATCGTCGAAAGAATCGGTAAGGTAGCCTACAGACTTGAGTTACCTCCTGAACTTGGAAATGTTCATCCAACGTTTCACGTGTCCAATCTCAAGAGGTGTTTAGCTGATGAGAACCTCCACATACCACTTGACGAAATTCGTGTTGATAAAACACTGAAATTTGTTGAGAAACCAGTGGAAATCATGGAACGTGAAGTCAAGTGGCTTAAACGCAAGCACATTCCTTTGGTCAAGGTTCGTTGGGAATCTAAGCGCGGACCCGAGTTTACTTGGGAACGTGAATATCAAATGAAGGCGAAATATCCACATCTTTTCCACGAGTTTCCTCTAAATAAATTTCGGGACGAAATTTCCACAAGTAGGGGAGACTGTAACATTTGTGCTTGTAGTCATTGTGAACAGTTCAATTATCAATAAAACAATGTTATTTTATCCCAATGTTTGTTTAGTTGTGTTTTACATTTTTCATGTTTTGACTTTTGTTCAAATTCAAACTCTACATCGCTTTCTGGAGAATTATACGCAAACTGGTGCGTAAACGTACTCAGTTTAATGCGAAAAATACTCCGGAACATCAACATATACTCAACATACCTTAAATAACCGTTACATAACTTAGAAATAAGTTTTGAAGGCCTTGGTATGGCAAAAACAAGTTAATTCGCTTACAGGGACTAAAATTGACAAACTGCGAAAGTATGCCAATTCGAACTGTAACGAACATTCTGGAACATGTCCATAAGTTAAACATACCATAAATATCCTTTACATAGATTAGAAATAGGCTTTGAGGGGTTTTGTATGCTAAAACAAACTTTTGGATCATTCAGGGGCTAAAAGTGTCAAAAAGTGCACAAGTTTGCACTTTCGCGCATAACTTACGTTCTGAATACATCCGGACATCCAAAAATTTATATAAGCATCCTAATATTATGCCTTAGTGTTTGGCATGAGAAAAATCCATTCGTCACATCATTTGGATCATTTTTCGCGCTTATGCGCATTCCGTCGTAATTAACCGAACATCGCGATCGTACGGCCAAACGAACCAACATCCGACATATTTCTGAGCATGTTTCATGTCCAAAATGTTTTGGCATCATTTTAGGGCCTTAAAGTTGGCTTTACGGGCATTAGAAGTGTCGGAAATGGCTTAAATACGCAACAGGGACCAAAACTGCCATTTCTGAAAGTATGTGCAGATCAGACAGGCCCAGGCGGCCCGCCTGAGTTTGTGCATATCCTGATGCCGGCCGCATGGCCCCTTCAGTAACAAAAATTTTGTCTTTCTTCCAAATTTGGCCTTTCAAACACACCAAAGGGCAATGCCCTTTCACCATTTCAGGAGCTAAGGGTCATTTTGAGCCACCACAACTTTGTGACAAGTGTACGCTTAAGATCGTGGCACGAAATTCAAGAAACGATCCTAACGACTTAACTTTTCCTATAAATACCCCCCCCCCCTTTTGAGTAAAACCCACAAAAATCTTATCAAGAGCTCTAAGTTGGAACCTTTGTTTCATACCTGAGCCATTTTGATCTAGATTAGCATTCGGGGACCCTCCGTAAGTATTCTTTCGTTCTTTTATTCGCTTTTCAAGTCCGAAAGTCAACGTTTTGTTGACTTTCTGCATTGGCCAGCCTATGGTCAACGCGAAGTTCATTAGAAATTCATAACGTGAGCGTGATCACGATGGTCATAGTTCGTAGTGACTATACCTAATGATTACCACGTTATCTAGGCTCAGTGACGAGTCGTAGTTTCGGCCAAAATGCGCATTCTTGTGTATTTTGTAACGAAACTACTCATGAGCATCAAAGTCGTTTGTTTTGATGCCAAACCTGTTTTCTAAAACTTAGTTAAGCATGTTCTAACATGCTTAGCTCGTCACTTTTAGTTTAGTGCATATATAGGGTCGTAAGGTAAGCGATCTAAACCATCACTTATACTTTCAAACCCGACCCATTTGGTCAATCATTAGGATCCGACCAAACACATTAGGTGACCATAGCTATAACCTTCCGAGGTTATGCCTTGTGGTCACGATGTTAGGCGTTCCAAACGTGTTCTACGCGAACGACGCGTTAAAGTAGCATAAGCTACCTAAACGGGTCGTAATAGGTCGCAAGCACTTAGGTTAGGTTTCATTTTAGTATGTAGGCTTTGTTAAACCATAGTTCACGAGTCTCCATACTCGTTTGGTTTACGAACCCGCATACTATCCGATCCTTCCGATTTTGGTCTGGTATATTAACATAGCTACCTATTAGGTGCCGTTTGATATTCTGTGATCTCTAGCATTGTGTGATAATTATACAAGGAATTCAAAGCAATCTTAGGTGAGTACATATACCCCTCTTTTACTGTTTTCCAAACTGTTTTGGGGTGAAACACATGTGCCTACTTGTTACTTTCATGCTTTCCATGTTTTCACATCATATACTTGCTATGTTCGTTAGTACATTATAGTACATGATTTCAATGCATTTCATGCTATGTATGCCCATTGTGTGCGTACTTAGTACATTGCTTTACATTACATTTCATGCTATGTATGCCCATTGTGTGCGTACTTAGTACATTGCTTTACATTACATTCCATGCTATGTATGCCCATTGTGTGCGTACTTAGTACATTGTTTTAAATTACATTTCATGCTATGTATGCCCATTGTGTGCGTATTTAGTACATCGTTTTACATTACGTTCCATGCTATGTATGCCCATTGTGTGCGTACTTAGTACATTGTTTTACATTACATTTCATGCTATTTATGCCCATTGTGTGCATGTTTAGTACAATTGTTTACATCACACGCTTTCATTTTGGTATGACATTTGGTTTGTTTAACATGGAACAATACATTCATTAACATTAGCTACGCCATTCGTTAGTAGGTAGTGGTACCATAGGAATTGACAACTCCCGTTCCTGAAATCCTGGGTTTGTTTGGATTGGAAGGAATGACCGAATTCGATATACATAAATTAGATAAACCTTTAATTTGTTTAAGGGTTTATCGCCACAGTCTCAAGGCTTGGATGTCTGCATATTTCACAATACCGCATAAATGTTTATATCAGTAGAGCATGCATTGTTCCACAAAACATAACGTTGATTTAAACCATGTTTTACTTCAACACCTTGTTTTATGCATTTCACATACGGTTTAGTTGACACATCTCACTTACCATACAAGGTATATTTTGGGTACACATTACATGATCTACATTAAACATAAACATTTTGACATTGATATACATACTTGGTAGTTTACATTGAACAAAGACATTTCGACATGGTTTACACAATAACACTTGACAATTGATTTATACATGAATAATTTACATGGTGGTTGGTTTGGGGTAAATGGTTGGAGTAACGTGGCGTATGTAATATGATACAAACATGGTGAATACGCCGCTGGTACTTGCTATACATAAATGTTTGTATAATGTTACATATCGTAGCGTTATCCAAGTCATTTCAGTTTAGACACATTACATTTTACACAAATAACATACTCTTCACAAGACATCATTTTTACAAACAACTTATCTTATTCAACTCATTTTACTTGGTTACTCGTTTAACCTTGCACTTATCTATACATATCATCTGATGTTATCGTTTTTCAAATGGTTTACAAAGCAAGACAAATTACAAGGTTCATGACTGACTGTTATTAAACATTTCTTTAAAACTCAAGTCATGAATCCCATTTTCACAAAACCTATGTATCTCACAGGCATTTTTATGCTGACGTACCTACTTTCACATGTGTTTTCAGGAGTTATTCCATAGGAAGACGATCATGACACTAGGGCGGACCTGTGCCTTAGGGAATAAAAATGAAGATAGACTAGTTTATTTATGTTTTGAACTCTTTGTTTTCCTGTGAAAGACAATATAACACTCTTGTTTATAAATAAAATACAACTTTGTATGCCATGGTTATGAAACAACTAATTCTGTCCACAACACTCCCCGGCGTTTCCACCGCAGTTGCACGTTACACGCGGCCGGGGTGTGACATACTGTGCCTCTTGTGAACCCGTTATCCAACAAGTATGTCGAAAGCGTCTCGTACCAGGCTCTCGGGGCCTGGTGAAGTCCGTATAGCGCTTTGTCCAGTACATACACCTTGTTTCTGTGCAGTGGGTCTGTGAACCCGGCGGTTGCCCCACATACACTTCTTCTCTGATTGTTCCGTAAAGGAAGGCAGATTTGACGTCAAGTTGATATACTTTAAAATCTTTCCAAGACGCAAAGGCTAGAAAAATCCGAATTGCCTCAAGTCTGGCAACCGGTGCGTAAACTTCATCGTAATCTATTCCTTCTTGTTGATTGAAGCCTTGAACCACAAGTCGCGCTTTGCTTCTCACCACGACACCTCTATCATCACGCTTACACTTAAAAACCCATTTCATCTTGATTAACTTCTGATTCTTTGGCAGATCGACAAGTCTCCAGATGCCCAGCTTTTCGAACTGTTGCAACTCCTCCTGCATTGCATTCACCTAACTATCCTCGGTCAATGCCTCTTTGTAGGTTCTGGGCTCTATCTGCGAAATAAAACATTTTAATGATACTTCTTTCTACATATCAGCAATAGATGAATAGAAACATGTAAGAGCTCGATCTATTTGATGTCGGGCTTTGACACCACTTTGTAGGTCGCCAATAATTTGTTCTGAAGGATGGTAAGACAACGTCCGTGGCATAACATTGTCAGGAACATTCACTGCCGATTCCAAGCTCGATATGTCAAGATCAACCATTTGATCCTCAGCTTCCATTGGATCCTTGTCAAAAGTCGGAGTGGGTTCCGCTTCTGAGTCGTCAGATTCATCAAAAGATGGAGCTGGTTCCTCTGGTGGCTCATGAGCTGTTCCACTCGGTCCTGCTTCATTGTCGTGAGTACCCACGGCAGGTTGAGAAACTCTTGGCGGTATAGGCACTTGTTCCTGTGGCATATTATGCTGATACTGGTACAAAAGTGCTAGTTCCACATCACCCGGCTCGACCGGCAAATGAAACGACTCCCAGAGCTTATCGTAGTCGAACAGGAATCTTTGTCCGGGAAGTTGTGGCGATGGAGTGTGTTTCTGACAATCCACGTGCTGGACTTGAATCACCTTCCCCAGGCATGGTACGAATACCCTCTTCAGCGGGCTAGCATAACCTACAAAGAAACCCTCATTAGATTTTGCGCCAAATTTACCGTTTTCATCAATAAAAGTGCAAGGAGACCCAAACGGCTCCAAAAACTCAAGGTTTGGCTTATAACGGTGCAGCAGCTCAAAGCAAGTCTTTTTATACTTCTTGACAGTGAGAACTCTATTCAATGTGTAACAGGCTGCTGAAACTGCTTCACTCCAGAAAAAGTTTGGCAGCTTGGAATCGGCTAACATTGTACGTGCTGTTTCAATTAGGGTCCGATTCTTTCGTTCAGCTACGCCGTTTTGCTGTGGAGTGTACGGCGCACTGAATTCATGAAGAATTCTCTTCTCGTTGAAGAACTTGTACATCTTGTTATTCTTGAATTCCGTTCCGTTGTCGCTCCGAATCCTCCAGATTGGCAGTTTGTACACCGTTTCCATCTTCTTGAAAAGCACCATCAATGACTCAAAAGTTTGATCTTTGCGTTCCAAGCACACTACCCAAGAAAATCTCGTAAAGTCATCAGTAACCAAAAGGCAATACAAATCTCCACTGATGCTCTTTACGTTGACAGGTGTCACACCCCGGCCGCGTATAACATGCAACCGCGACGGAAACGCCGGGGAGTGTTGGGACAGAATTAATTGTTTCATAACCATGGAAACCAAAGTTACATTTTATTTATTTAACAAGCGTAATACATTGTCTTAAACAGGAAAACAAAGAGTTTGTGACATAATTAAACTAGTCTATCTTCATTTTTAGTCTCTAAGGCACAGGTCCGCCCTAGTGTCATGATCATCATCCTATGGAACAGCACCTGAAAACACATGTGAAAGTAGGTATGTCAGCATAAAAATGGCTGTGAGATATATAGGTTTTGTGAAAATGGGATTCATGACTTAAGTTTTAAGAAAACGTTTAATAACAGTCAGTCATGAACCTTGTAAATTGTTTTGCCTTGTAAATCCTTTGGAAAACGATAAAATCAGATGATATGTATAGATAAATGTAAGGTTAAACGAATAACCAAGTAAACTGAGTTGAATATGATAAGTTGTTTGTAAAGCAATGCCTTGTAAAAAGTAGGTTATTTGTATAAAACATAATATGTCTAAACTGAAATGATTTAGATAACGCTACGATATGTAATATTATACAAACATTTATATATAGGAAGTACCAGCGGCGTATCCACCATGATTGTATCATATTACATACGCCACGTTACTCAAACCATTTACCCAAACCAACGACCATGTAAATTGTTCATGTATAAATCAATTGCCAAGTGTTATTGTCTAAACCATATCGAAATGTCTATGTTCATTGTAAACCATCAAATGTATATATCAATGTCAAAATGTTTATGTTTAATGTAGATCATGTATTGTGTACTCAAAATATATCATGTATGGTAAGTGAAGTGTATCAACTAAACCATATGTAAAATGCACAAGAACAAGGTGTTGAAGTAAAACATGGTTTAAATCAACGTTATGTTTTGTGGAACAAATGCATGCTATACTGATACAAACATTTATGCGGTATTGTGAAAATGCATACATGCAAGCCTTGAGACTGTGGCGATAAACCCTTAAACAAATTAAAGGTTTATCTAAGTTATCTATATCGAATTCGGTCATTCCTTCCAATCCAAACAAACCCAGGATTTCAGGAATGGGAGTTGTCAATTCCTATGGTACCACTACCTACTAACGAACGGCGTAGCTAATGTTAATGAATGTATTGTTCCATGTTAAACAAACCAAATGTCATACCAAAATGAAGGCATGTGATGTAAACAATTGTACTAAGTATGCACACAATGGGCATAAATAGCATGAAATGTAATGTGAAACAATGTACTAAGTACGCACACAATGGGCATACATAGCATGAAGTGTACTGTAAAACAATGTACTAAGTACGCACACAATGGGCATACATAGCATAAAATGTAATGTAAAACAATGTACTAAGTACGCACACAATGGGCATAAATAGCATGAAATGTAATGTGAAACAATGTACTAAGTACGCACACAATGGGCATACATAGCATGAAATGTAATGAAATCATGTACTATAATGTACTAACGAACATAGCAGGTATATGATTTGAAAACATGGAAAGCATGAAAGTAACAAGTAGGCACATGTGTTTCACCCCAAAACAGTTTGGAAAACAATAAAAGAGGGGTTCAATGTACTCACATGAACTCCTCGAAAACATGTAAAAGATGGGGTTCTATGTACTCACCTGAGATTGCTTTGAAGTTCTTGTATAATAACCAAATAATGCTAGAGATCACGGAATATCAAATGGCACCTAATAGGTAGCTATGTTAATATACCGGACCAAAATCGGAAGGATCGGATAGTATGCGGGTTCGTAAACCAAACGAGTATGGAGACTCGTGAAATATGGTTTAACAAAGCCTACATACTAAAATGAAACCTAACCTAAGTGCTTGTGACCTATTACGACCCGTTTAGGTAGCTTATGCTACCTTAACGCGTCATTCGCGTAGAACGCGTTTGGAACGCCTAACATCGTGACCACAAGGTATAACCTCGGAAGGTTACAGCTATGGTCACCTAATGTGTTTGGTCGGATCCTAATGATCGACCAAATGGGTCAGGTTCAAAAGTATAAGTGATGGGTTAGATCGCTTACCTTACGACCCTATATATGCACTAAACTAAAAGTGACGAGCTAAGCATGTTAGGACATGCTTAACTAAGTTTAGAAAATAGGTTTGGCATCAAAACAAACGGCTTTGATGCTCACGAGTAGTTTGGTTACAAAATACGCAAGAATGCGCATTTTGGCCGAAACTACGACTCGTCACTGAGCCTAGATAACGTGGTAATCAGTAGGTATAGTCGCCATGGACTATAACCATCGTGATCACGCTCACGTTATGAAGTTCCATGAACTTCGTGTTGACCATAGGTTGGTCACACAGAAAGTCAAACAAAACGTTGACTTTCAGACTCGAAAAGCGAATAAAAGAACGAAAGAACACTTACGAAGGGTCCCCGAAAGCTAATCTCGATCCAGGAGCTCAGGTATGAGAGCAAATGCCTCAACTTAGAGCTTTAGATAAGATTTTTGTGGGTTTTAACCAAAGGGGGGGGGGGTATTTATAGGAAAAGTAAAGCCCTTAGGATCGTTTCTTGAATATCGTGCCATGATCCAAGCCGTACACTTGTCGCAAAGTTGTGGTGCCTTATTTTGCCCCCACCATAAGAATCCGACACGTGGTGTTGCCCTTTGGGTGATCGAAAGGCCAATGCAAGTGGATCAAACATTGAATCTGGTCTGCATGTCTGATGCGGCCCGCGTCAGGATTCACATAAGGCCCAGGCGGGCCGCCTGGCCCCGTCTGATCAGCACAAACTTTCAGCAATTACAGTTTTAGTCCCTGTTACGTATTTAAGTCATTTCCGACACTTCTAAGGCCCGTAAAGCCAACTTTAAGGCCCTAAAATGATGCCTAAACATTGTGGACATGAAACATGCTCAAAAATGTGTCGGATGTTGGTTCGTTTGGCCGTACAATCGCGATGTTCGGTTAATTACGACGAAATGCGCATAAGCGCGAAAAATGATCCAAATGACGCGACGAATGGATTTTTCTCATGCCAAACACTAAGGCATAATATTAGGATGTTTACATAAATTTTTGGGTGTCCGGATGTATTCAGAACGTAAGCTATGCGCGAAAGTGCAAACTTGTGCACTTTTTGACACTTTTAGTCCCTGAATGATCCAAAAGTTTGTTTTAGCATACCAAACCCCTCAAAGCCTATTTCTAAGCTATGTAAAGGATATTTATGGTATGTTAAACTTATGGACATGTTCCAGAATGTTCGTTACAGTTCGAATTGGCATACTTTCACAGTTTGTCAAGTTTAGTCCCTGTAAGCGAATTAACTTGTTTTTGCCATACCAAAGCCTTCAAAACTTATTTCTAAGTTATGTAAAGGTTATTTACCGTATGTTGAGTATATGTTGATGTTCCGGAGTATTTTTCGCATTAAACTGAGTACGTTTACGCACCAGTTTGCGTATAATTCTCCAAAAAGCGATGTAGAGTTTGAAATTGAACAAAAGTCAAAATATGAAAAATGTAAAACACAACCAAACAAACGTTGGGATAAAATAACATTGTTTTATTGATAACTGAACTGTTCACAATGATTACAAGCACAAATGTTACAGTCTCCCCTACTTGTGGAAATTTCATCCCGAAATTTATTTAGAGGAAACTCGTGGAAAAAGATGCGGATATTTTGCCTTCATTTGATCTTTGCGTTCCCAAGTAAACTCGGGTCCACGTTTAGATTCCCAGCGAACCTTGACCAAAGGAATGCGCTTGCGTTTAAGCCACTTGACTTCACGTTCCATGATTTCCACTGGTTTCTCAACAAATTTCAGTGTTTTATCAACACGAATTTCGTCAAGCGGTATGTGGAGGTTCTCATCAGCTAAACACCTCTTGAGATTGGACACGTGAAAAGTTGGATGAACATTTCCAAGTTCAGGATGTAACTCAAGTCTGTAGGCTACCTTACCGATTCTTTCGACGATCTTGAATGGTCCAACGTATCTAGGTGCAAGTTTTCCTTTCTTTCCAAATCTGATCACACCTTTCCAAGGTGAGACCTTAAGTAATACTCGATCACCAACTTGAAAATCCAAGGGTTTGTGTTTTAGGTCCGCGTAACTCTTTTGACGGCTTCTAGCTGTCTGAAGGTTATCACGAACTTTCTTGGTTTTATTCCACCAGAAAATTATAAAAATGAGAAAAATTCTAAAACAAACACAAAATTTGTTTCAGGAGGAAGTGCACAAGAAGAACAGAAGAAACCGTTCTGGAAACAATCAAACTAGGAGTTTCTTGCTGAAAAGAAAAGGATAGGAACTGGAGTGTTTCTTCCAAAGGAGACTCGAACCTATTTCAAATGCAATGAAGCTGGTCATATTGCATCAACTTGTTCTCAAATGACAAAACCAAAACAGGGAGTTTCTAAAAGTTTGAAAGAAAAAGTTGTAGATATTGAACCACCAACTGAAGCATTCAAAACTTTTGAAAATTCTACTTATGAAGATGGTGAATGTTCAAAGAAAATTTTTTACAAAAAGAAAGCCAAAGACAACCAAGTGTGGGTTGTTAAGAAGTGTGATGAGAAGGTCGGCGATGAACCTGATTCCACAAAATCAGAGGAGCCACAGGTTGAAGTTAAAAAGGAAAAATATGTGTCTTCAGAAGATGATGTTGAAATTCCATCTTTGAAGTTTGAAAATATTAAGGAAAAAGTTGGTAAAGTTGAGATCTCAAATCAATTCTTTTATGATCAAAAGGAATTTGATGTTGAGAAAGTATTCAATGGGAATGTGAAGAAAATTTTTGGGAAAATGCTTGATGGGAAAGTAAAAGGGGTTAAAGATTTCTATTCAACAAAGAAAGCAACTTATAACCCGACTAAACAAGAGCTGAAAACACCCAAGGTTGGTAAAACTTGGGTGGAAATTCTCTTTCCTTGAAGAATCTGGACTATGCCGGAGATCCCAAGTTTGTAATCGTGGATCAGGAATCGGCATCATTCTTGTTTAAAATAGTCTTTTTGTGAAAGATTTTAAAATGTTGAAATGTTACAGGTGAAGGACTATGCCAGAGTGTAACACCTCGAAATTTTGTGTCCAATGATGTGTTAACACGTGTCATTTGTTTACACGTGGCATCTATAATAAATAAAGGACTAATTTTGACAAACCTTGAAAGTATATAAATTCGAGGGTTATAAATGTCAACAAGGGTAAATATACTGTATAGTATCCCTAAATAATGCGTAAACCTTCAAACGAATAAATTATAGATCGTACAAAACTAAAACGCGGAAGAAAGTGAGAGATTACAAACTACAGGGGTTAACTGTGTCAACATGTTTAATAATACCTCTGAGTGACCCTTTAACGTTCCAAAGACTTTGTAACGGTATTATACCCTCACTAAGATAATATATATGAATTTCGCGAAGTTTCGATATGAAACGAGAAAGTTACGATCGAAATCGTAGAAGAAGGGTTAAAAGCGTCAACAGTGAAAGTTAAGGCTTTCCAAATAATAAATAAACCGGGGACTTAATAATGCGGGTAATTAACTCGAGGCCCCTATCGGTAAATAACCGAGGGCCAAACCGCAAAGTTACCCCTTCAAATCTGAAAGGTCAGGCAAATCATTACGAAAGATTTCGTTATTAATGGCCCGATTCTGTAATCATTATAAAAGATTTGAAAAATTCTGAAAATATAACCCCACGCGACCCGCGTAAGGTTTCAACATAAGTTGAGGCGGGCCGCGAGCTTCCTCAATTACGCGTCTGATCTTTTGATCCCAGGCGACCCGCGTACAAGTTGCATGGATTGTCCATGCGGGTCGCGTACGACGCCCAGATGCAGAAACCTTGTAACTACTTGGCTTTTGGCACCTTTGAACGATCATGCACATAATTATGGGGCATGGGCACCCTACAAATGACCCATATCACTTAGGGGACACCTACCATTACCTCTGGTCAGATGGTAGTGCTTGCAATGATCAACAAAGCTTGGCATTGGCTATAAATAGCATGCCTTAAGCATAACAATTCACACAACTCAAAAACACTTATATCTGATCATTCAAGAGCTCTCTAGCTTTCCCTTCTGTTCTCTCATCAAGAGTTAACTTCTGTAAGTCGTTCATAACCATTTTGGTTTCACATTTCCATAGTTATAGCCTATAAACGCAACCGTCGTAACTAACGGTTGTCATTGCAATATCTTGCAAATGATTCAGTCTTATGACGAATCAAAAATGGTTATGAGTTGGTATTTATGTGGGTATTAAACCTCTAAAATGGTTCCCCCTGATCACCACTCTAACTATGTCAATTATCGAGTCAAACGTGCGGTTAAAAAGTCAACAGAAAGCTATTTTAGCGATTTAAGCATAATCTGTAATATATATGTTATGGAACCTGTTTTGACAATCATACATCATGGTAATAAGTATATAAACTTGTTTGCGCTCGTTTGAATCGATCATTTACTATATTGAACCGGTTCGGAGCCGAAAGTCGCAAAAGTTTGACTTTTGCTTTGACTTCAGTTCTGACCCGTTTTAGTGAGGTATAAATAAACCTTAGGACTCTCTTAGGACCAGGTCACATGTTGGTATACGCCTCTGTGGTCGGTTCATGAGTTATCCGAGTCTTTTACGTATTTCCGTCATTCGCCTAAAAGTTGACCGTAACGGCCTTTTAAAATTAAAACGAGTATTTCGGACACGTGAACGGACCAAAACCTTGCTTATTAAATTATAAGCATGTCCTTAAAGTTTCACGTCAATCCGAGGTCTAGAATGAGAGTTATGCTAAAAGGCGCACTTTTGAGAAAGTTTTGTAATTAACGGCGCAATTAGCATAACGCTCATCTAACCCAAGTTTTCGGCACCAAAACTTTTACCCACTGTGGTAGAATAATATTTTGAGAATTTTAAAGATTTTTAATAATTTTTACCTTGCTCATAACCTGCGGTTATGGCTACAGTTCGGTAAATACCGAATATGCCCTTTTTGGCCAAAACGGGAGTTCTACAAGGTCTTTTGACCCGATTCCAGTTGCTACTGGTTTTAAATAATAAATAAAGTATTTTAAGCTTTATAAGCTGTTCGGGAAACTCAGATTTCCTGTAGAACTCGAAAAGCCCTTTTAAAGTCTTTAAAATGACCGAAAAGCCCCTACGGGGCATAATATTAACTTAAACTCGTTACGGGCATTACGGAAGGTATCCTACTGATACCAAAATACTTTTAAGGCATATTGACTTAGGAAATAAGCGTACGACTCTTATGGTTAACCGTTTCGCCTATTTGCGCACACGGTACGGCTCATGGAACTAGTTTTCGTGCAATAGCCGATATGGGTCAAATTATATTATTTGAACCCCAAAATCCAGAGTATGAACAATAAACCCATATAAAACAAGTCTCTGAACTTGTTGGGTCCAAATCATACTCCATTCTCGGTTTTCGCCTCTTCGTGCGAATTAACCATATCTATATATATCGGAATCAACCGGTTTAAGCTACGGCTAATACAAGGACCGTTAGGATTCTAAGAGGTTAATTAAAACCTTCGTTCCAGATTAGGAGCCCCAGTAAAAGCTATCGGTGACTTGATCTAAATTAAGGATTAATACTTGCAAAGGTAAATACTTTAACTTATTTCCCCTATATGGGCTTGGGTTACGGTATATTAATACCGCTTGATTGAGCATTATATACTTCCATCGCTTAGGTGGTTAATTGATTAAATATGATCGGCTCATTTAAACAGTTTTGTTGCTTATAAGCCTTTGGGGGGTTTAATGACCGTTGTCCCGGATATCCTCGGCATCATTTTACGAAATGGCCACGACCATCGACATCCCGGTGTAGGCGTACACCCGGTATAAAGTGTCGACATTAAAACTAAAAGACGTAGCCGTTGGTTTCTGTACTACGGTTTTACGCAAGCGTGGTGTGTCTATAAATCTTTAACCCGGCACGACCCGGGCTACTGAACGCATAAAAGAACATGTAAAACGTTCACAAGATATCATTATGAATTTTCCCAAGTTATAAAAGAGTTTGTGCCTTGTGCATTCAAATCAATTTTAATAAACATTTTCAAATGTGTCAGTTGAATGTATTTACCAGTGTAAACTGACGTATTTTCCCCAAAAAGATTAAGTGCAGGTACCTAAACGTAATTGGCTGGTATTAGCTCCCTAGCGTCGGGATAAGCCTCGCAAGCTTGATTGCAGTATCTAATGGAACAATACTTTATCTGTATTTACGATCCACTGTGGATATTCAACTTCTGTAATACATTTTGATATTACAATCAGAGGTTGAAATTATATATTTATCTTATGCTTCCGCTGTGCATTATATAATTGTGTGGTTTGACTATATTGTTGCCAACATCGTCACGGTAATCCCCCACCGGGCCCACCGGTGAGACACGTGGAAATCGGGGTGTGACAGGTTGGTATCAGAGCCAACATTGAGTGAATTAAACACTATCCTACTGTGTTTAATCTCAATGACACAATTGCACATACTTGAGTCTAGACAAGAACTTAGGACAAATTCGGATATTATACTCCTTTTTGTCTTTATTTTTCGATTTGATTTTTTATAAGTTTTGGAGCAGGAAAATGCCACCTGTTATATTCCGAGGAAGAGGAAGGGGACGAAGAGGCCGAGGAGAAATCGTGACACATCACGATCAAGAAGCTGGACCGTCTGGTACAAGACATCCTTCGATGACAAGGAGCGAAGAGCCACAACGACGAAGAGATCTTTACGAACCCGCGAGGCATTCCACTTCGCACAGCTCGACGCCATCCTACCGGCACTCCTTTGGGCCAAACTCAGAAAATGATCCCAACAATCCACAACCTTCCTTCATACCTCTACAACGTTCGGTATCGCACCGAAACTACGACGACCCTAGTCCGTACTACGTAGCTCAGTTTAATCCGGCTGACTACATACAGGAACCTTCAGGATTTGTTCCGCTTGGTCCCCAAGACCACTTTTCTGAAGATCCCATGGAGGAAGATGAGGATCCAACGGAACCAGCTCGTGGTACGCCCACGCATCCGATAGAAGTATCTGATGGATCTTCATATCATGGTCCGCAGTATCAAGGCCCAGATAGCTTTATGGCCTTGTTTGACCGACATGAGTGGTACAACACACCATCTCATCAGACACAACAACCGAGACATCCACAGGATCCCTCTGAGGATTCACGCTTTGAGGCAGTTACGCCACCACCTCCGCCACCGGCACAACCAGTAATACCTGATCCGCCGAGGCGTAGGAGGACCAATGCTCGTATGTCTACACGAGGAGGAGGGGGTAACCACTTCAGCACTCCTCGACATTCTAGTAGTAGCCACTATCCGCCACTACATGAAGAAGGACCTTCAAGTCCTATACAAGAAGCGAACTCCGCACCTACTGCAAGAAATTCGCCACCATTTGGATATGACCAACCCATACCAGCTTACACAGGTCCAACGGCTTACAACCCGTTTGAACCGTCACAAGCACAATACAACTACGGCTATGAGCGCGACCCATATGTGGTGTCGGCTAGATATAATGCGCGCTACCCTGACGGAGCACATGGAAACATGGGAGCACCGGACTACTCAGCCCATGGGTATCCAATACCTCCCAGACCTCCAGTTCCGCATCAAGCGCCACAACCACGATTTTCTCCTCCTGAACAGGAAGAAATACTCCATCGACTAGATCGTGTGGAGAGAGAGTTCGAGGAAGAAAAGAAAAGCCACCGAGGATTTCTCAAGGGCTTGGCGAACCTACTAAAGGGCAAAAAGAAGAAACGTGACCACTAGCCCTTAATAGTAGTACTACTGTAATTTCTACTTTGAAATAAGTCCCTGCGTGGACAACTTATCATATTTCAGTCCCTACGTGGACTTATATTTAGTCCTTGCATGGACACCTACCTTGTATTAGTCCTTGCGTGGACTTGTCACTTATGTTAAAACCTCTATGGAGGTGTGTATTATTTGAAAGACCCGTTTAGGGCAATATGTAATTGTATTTGAAATTTCGGAATGTATGTTATAGATATAAAAATAAATCAAAACCATTCCTTTTATATTGATCTGCCTAATAAAGAATCTTAAGGGGGTGAAACCTAGCTTGGGGTCTTTTAAGATCAGTCAAGATGGTACGACCTAGCTGAAAAGATTCTGATTCCTTGTTAACCTCTGTACGCATGTTAACATTCATGGCAGATGTGATTCGTTATAATCACGCACGTCATTCCTATACAATAATCCTTTAAGGATTTCAAAACCCAACTAAATGATATATAAATCGTGGGTTAAATCACCAACAAAGGTGATCAGTATTATAAAGACATCCATTTAGCGATGCAATGCCTACGGGCTAGTATTATAAAGACATCCATTTAGCGATGCAATGCCTACGGGCCAATATTATAAAGACATCCATTTAGCGATGCAATGCCTACGGGCCAATATTATAAAGACATCCATTAGTGATGCAGTGCCTACGGGCCAGTATTATTAAAACATCCATTAGCGATGTAGTGCCTACGGGCCAATATTATTAAAACATCCATTTAGCGATGTAGTGCCTACGGGCCAACTATATTTAAACATCCATTAGAGGTGTAGTGTAACACCCCGTGTTTTCCAAAAGTCAAAGTCAAAGTCAAGTGTTGACTGTTATTGGAATTAAAGATTAATAAAGATTAATTTCATTTTAGTTTCATTTTGATTTTCGTATTATTTGGAGTAAGTGTTGTATAATCAAACTAATCGACCGATAATCGAACTGTGAATCAACGACCGACTGTGAATGATAGGAAGTAACAATGCAATAAAGCTAGTCAATCAATAATCAAGCTAATCAAATCAATCATCAAACTCAAGTGTGGGGATTTTAGTACTTTTTATACGTGTGTGTGTGCCTTACGTGTTACTTGTGCATGTTTACTTTTATGTTAAAGTGTGTGGTGAATCAATCAAAATCAATCAAGACTCAAGGGTGAATCAAACTCAATGGAAATCGAACCCGAAATGGTTGTAAGGATGCTTGTATGTTAGATATAGTAATTGGGACTAAAAGTAATTTGATTAGGAATCCTATCATCCTCAAATCATCGTTCATCGAACTCGAAATATCAAAAATCGTCACAAAACACTCAAAACCAGGCAAGCCGATCGAACAGGGCAACCTGATCGAACAGGCAAGCCGATCGAACAGGGCAACCTGATCGAACAGGCTAGCCGATCGAACAGGCTGTTCGATCGGACAGCTGCTCGATCAGGGATGCTGTTCGATCAGCTGACCCTTTCCTCTTTTGGGAGCCTATAAATAGGGCTGTCCTTGTCAAGCTTTCCACTTTTGGAAAAAGCTCTGACCGACCAGCCTCTTCTTCTCACTAAATCTCAGATTTCTCTCAAACCGGTAAGTATTTCGCTCTAATCCTTGTACGTTTTTGTTCATTAATCGATTCTCCACCTTTCTATCTTTCAAAATCTGAATTTCATCCATGAAATCACCAAGATCTAGGTGTTCTTGAGTGATGTCATCATGGTGTTCTTGGTGTTCATCAAGAACTTCATGTTCTTGACTTCATTCAACCATGAATAAGCTAGATCTAACCGATTTCCACATAAATAACCTAAAATCTTCCAAAGATCTTAACATTTCACGGTGGAAAAGGATTGGAAGATGGGTTTTCATCTATCTTTCAACTCTTTTACACTCAAACCGGTGAAAACGAGCTTGAACCGATTTATAAATCAATCTAAACAAACACATGGTTCAAGATTCGGGTTCTACCGAGAGATATACCGATTTCGGGTGAAACGTTAAACTTAAGTTCCAAACCGTCTCTGGCCGAGCTTGGGTGATTCCTGCTCGAGTCAGTAGACTAAGTAGGGACTTCAGCTTTGTGGTTCAACTCGTAGTCAAAATATCTCTAAAACATCAACAATTAACGGGAATAACCAAGTGTTAAGTGAAAGGTTAACCGAATCGAGAAGCTGGCCGAACGGCTAGGCTGTTCGATCGAACAGCCCAACCGAACGACTATGCCAGCCGATCGGCTAGGCTAACCGATCGACTAGCACTTAGACCCACCAACTCACAAAGTGTAGTATTGACGAGGTACTGTTCGATCGACTACGCCACTCGATTGTAATCATTACTGCTCGAATCATGAGATACTATACTTCAAAACACTTAGACTTTTTCGAAACATTGGAATGTCACCCGATCGAGCATGCTAACCGATCGAGTGACATATTTGAAAACGATGCAATGCTAACCGATCGGTTGGGCTAACCGATCGAACAGCTGTTCGATCGGCCAACTTGAAAGGTAGTACAAACCATCGTACACAAACACATCCCTCACATCAAAGGAAGAAACAATCCACTTGAAGGAACCAGCCGATCGAGCCAGCCGGCCGATCGAATGGATGTTCGAACGGGCTTTCAAACCAATCGAACAGCCCACTCGATCGAACTGCTGTCCGATCGAATGGCCTACTCGATCCAAGTACACTGTTTACTTTTCCGCGTTACTCATCGTTGTGTTATCGAACTATTCAGGCTAACCTATTCTCAGTGCTTCCTTCAATCCACAACCAACCACTGTGAGTATACTCGATCCCTTTTTGCTTTCAGCACTTTTGGGTGTTACATACGTTCTCTATCAAATTCACAAACAACTCAAACTATTTGAACGCTAACCTACTTGCATGTATTACTTGTCTAAATGATTGCTGTTTATTATGTTTACACGTGGAGTGCTATCTACCTGCTTTAGCAACATAGTACTATAGTTTGGACTCAGCACCCGTTCACACGGGGGTTGCTAAGGACAATTACTTGCATGGATTACGGTGGTAATCATGTATTGCGAACTGTCTCGGACAGTCAACTCGAAGTCGTTGGTATCGATGGTCCCATGTTGATAATTTACATGCATCGTTTGCCCTTGTGTACGTGCTTGGTTATGCGTAAACTATTCGAACTCTATATGCTATATCAAACTTGTGTACTCACCTTTACATTATATGTATTGACTTTTATTTTAACGTATGTGACAGGTGTTTAAGCTACTAGCGTGCTAGGGAAGCGAGGCAATAATAAGCTTCTAGGAGCCTGTGACCTTAGGACAGTGTCCACGTACCTGCCCCAGGGCCATAATTATCTGTAGATCTTGTACTGGCACCTGTAGTCAGTAAGATTTACGGATAGCCGTCTAGAGGTCTTAAAACAATATTTAAATTCGGTCTGTAATAATTAAGAACATGAGTTGTCGGAACAGTTCCCATATTGTTTGGTTGATTTCTATGATAACTTGTTATTATTTGGGACACGGTATGGGACGTGTTATATAACTGAATTGTATGATAGTTGTTGTGGAAACTTCTGAACAATCTGTTTCGCTCAGTGCCGCGCCCCGATGATTCCGCCATCGGTTGGGGTGTGACATGTAGTGCCTATGGGCCATAATAATTGTCTTATAAAGACAAAAAGCAGTAGTAGTCTATGACTCTCTGTCAAGAAAGAGATAAAAGAACTACGGTTCAACTCTCTATGCCTTTGATTCTCTGGAATCTCGGCTAATATTATAAAACATCATCATGATTAGGCTTTATGCCGCCAATACTATTTATATAGTTGAAATAGGAGATATTCAGATCCTAATATATAATGAAATAATAAGTTAACCAGATATGGTCTCTGTACCATGGTTGACAAATTGTCATAAAAGACAATTTTATAATAATCTCCTAAATTAAAATTTTGTTATCTTCTGTAACAGATTCAAGTTACAATGGCGGATCCCAACGGAGAGAACAGCCACACGAACGAAGATGACTATGACAATGCGTCAGTACATTTGACAGGCGCGCAGCTAAAGGCTCTGATCAACAATGCTGTCCAGGCAGCTATTGATCGTCAAAATACTGAGTCTCAAGGCAGATCTGTGTCAAAACCACCCTCTAAACCAAAGACACACTCCAAACCACCCTCTGAACCCAAGAAAGATGACGACAAGCACTCGTCTACTGAGCACAGCGTTCACCGCGATAGAGAATATACTGATGCGTCCAGTGCTAAGGGTTGCACCTACAAATACTTCGTATCATGCAAGCCCCGTGAATTTACAGGGGAAAAAGGTGCGGTTGATTGTATCACCTGGCTGGACGAGATGGACACAATTGTGGACATCAGCGGGTGCGCTGAGAGGGACGTGGTTAAGTTTGTGTCCCAGTCATTCAAGGGCGAGGCCCTGGCATGGTGGAGAGCTCTGGTGCAGGCTTCAGGTAAGTCTGCCTTGTACAAAATGTCATGGGGGGAGTTTATTACCCTCATAAAAGAGAACTACTGCCCTCAGCACGAGGTTGAGAAGATTGAGGCAGATTTTGTCTCACTAGTGATGACAAACCTGGATTGTCAAGCTTATCTGACAAGCTTTAACACTATGTCACGCCTGGTGCCATATCTTGTGACACCAGAACCAAGAAGAATTGCCCGATTCATTGGGGGCTTAGAACCGGCGATTAAGGCCAGTGTAAAGGCCTCTAGGCCAACGACCTTCAGGTCAGTTACTGACCTCTCCTTGTCTCTTACACTTGATGCTGTCCGTCTGAGGGCACAAAGGAGCAAGGAGGCTGAAAGGCGAAAACGTGAGGATGATACCTCACGAAAGTTCGGTAAAAAGCACCGTGGAAACGGTGAGGGCAAGAGAGGGTCGGAGGCAAAGAAGGAGGGGCAAGCTGATGGAAGACCTCACTGCAAGGTCTGCAAGAAACCTCACTCCGGGAAGTGCAGGTTTGCGTCTGGTTCGCAGTCGCAACAAAGGACTCCACCCTGTGGGCTATGCAAGTCCAAGGAGCACAAAACAGTGGAGTGCAAAAAGATAAAGGACGCAACCTGCTATAATTGTAATGAAAAGGGGCACATAAAGAGTAATTGCCCGAAGTATGCCAAGAAGGCAGAAGAGACAAAGAAGTCGAATGCGAGAGTTTTTCGCTTGGATGCAAAGGAAGCGGTCAAGGACGACAATGTGCTTACAGGTACCTTTCTCGTAAATAATATATTTGCAAGAGTACTGTTCGATTCTGGCGCTGACAAGTCCTTTGTAGACCAGAAATTTTGCCAACTACTAAATATGCCAATCAAAACCCTAGACGTAAAATACGAAGTAGAGTTGGCAGACGGCACGATAGAAACCGTCTCCACCATTCTAGAAGGATGTGAAATATCCATTAGGAACCATTCTTTTCCTTTATCTCTACTTCCTTTCAAACTTGCGGGTTTTGACATCGTGCTAGGCATGGACTGGTTATCCCATAACCAGGCCCAAATCATTTGCGGCAAGAGGCAAATAGTTTTAAAGACTCCGAGTGGTGAATCTCTTACCATTCGAGGGGATACGCATTACGGATTGCCCGAAGACGTATCTATGCTGAAAGCTTCAAGGTGTTTGAACAGAGGCTGTGTAATTTACATGGCTCAGGTAATAATTGAAGAACCAAAGCCGAAGATCGAGGATCTTCCTGTCATTTCTGAATACCCCGAAGTTTTTCCTGAAGAACTACCTGGTTTGCCACCAGATAGACAAGTGGAGTTCAGAATTGACATCATTCCTGGAGCAGCTCCGATAGCAAGAGCACCTTACAGACTAGCGCCAACGGAAATGAAAGAACTGAGGACCCAGTTGGATGAACTGCTGGCGAAAGGTTTTATCAGACCTAGTTCATCTCCCTGGGGAGCTCCTGTCCTATTTGTAAAGAAGAAGGACGGATCGATGCGGTTGTGCATCGACTATCGAGAACTAAATAAAGTTACCATAAAGAATAGATATCCTTTACCAAGGATCGATGATCTGTTCGACCAGCTGCAAGGAGCAAGCTACTTCTCCAAGATCGACTTAAGGTCGGGTTATCATCAACTAAGGGTCAGAGATGAAGATATACACAAGACTGCATTTAGGACTCGCTATGGTCATTATGAGTTCCTAGTGATGCCTTTTGGGCTCACAAATGCACCGGCTGCGTTCATGGATCTCATGAATCGCGTTTGCAAGCCGTACTTGGACAAATTCGTCATAGTCTTCATTGACGATATCCTTATCTATTCCAAGAACCAAGCTGACCACGAGAAGCACCTTCGTTGCATTCTCGAATTACTACAACGTGAGAAACTCTACGCCAAATTCTCGAAATGTGAATTCTGGCTACGAGAAGTTCAATTTTTAGGACACGTTGTGAGTGAGCGTGGTATCCAAGTGGATCCCGCTAAGGTAGAGGCAGTCATGAACTGGCAAGAGCCAAAGACGCCTACCGAGATTTGTAGTTTCCTTGGGTTAGCAGGATACTACCGGAGATTTATTGAAAATTTTTCAAGGATTGCTGCGCCTTTGACTTCCTTGACCAAGAAGAAAGAAAAGTACATTTGGGGCCCGAAGCAGCAAGAGTCCTTTGAAATACTGAAGCAGAAGCTAAGCAACGCACCCGTGTTGACCTTACCTGAGGGTACAGATGAATTCGTAGTTTACTGCGATGCATCACACACAGGCATGGGGTGTGTTCTTATGCAAAAGGGCAAGGTGATTGCCTATGCTTCAAGGCAATTAAAGGTGCATGAAAAGAATTACACCACCCATGATTTGGAGTTGGGTGCCGTTGTGTTTGCACTAAAGTTATGGAGGCACTACCTTTATGGTATTAAATTTGTGATTTATTCTGATCACAAAAGCCTCCAGCACCTGTTCAACCAGAAGGAGTTGAACATGAGACAGCGCCGTTGGATGGAAACCCTGAATGATTATGACTGCGAGATCAGGTACCATCCCGGCAAGGCGAATGTAGTCGCCGATGCATTGAGCAGAAAAGAAAGGGTAAAACCCATTCGAATCAATGCCAAGAGCATTGAAATTAAAAATAATTTGATTGAGAGGATTTTGGCTGCACAGCGAGAGGCTGTGTTGGAAGCTAATTATCCAAATGAAAAGCTGGGAGTAACTGAGGAGCAGTTGACTCTTAGCAAGGATGGAATTCTTAGGCTCAATGGACGTATATGGGTTCCGATTTATGGGGGACTACGAGATGTTGTTCTCCAGGAAGCCCATAGTTCCAAATACTTGGTCCATCCTGGTGCTGATAAGATGTACCAAGACTTAAAGGCAAATTATTGGTGGATAGGCTTGAAAAAGTCTGTAGCCGCCCATGTAGCAAAGTGCTTGACTTGTGCTCAAGTCAAAGCCGAGCACCAAAAGCCGTCTGGCTTGCTACAACAGCCTGAACTTCCCGAGTGGAAGTGGGAATGCGTAACTATGGACTTCATAACCAAGTTACCCAAAACCAGGAAAGGAAACGATACAATATGGGTCATAGTCGATAGGCTGACTAAATCAGCTCATTTTCTACCCATCAAGGAGACGTATAGCTCCGATATGTTAGCCCAACTTTATGTTGATAAGATTGTAGCCTTACACGGCATACCTGTGTCTATTATCTCCGACAGGGATACTAGATACACATCTCACTTCTGGAAGAGTTTCCAGCAATCTTTGGGCACGCGTTTAAATTTTAGTACGGCTTACCATCCACAGACGGACGGTCAAAGTGAGCGTACTATCCAAACGCTAGAAGACATGCTTCGTGCATGTGCGATCGATTTAGGTGGTAACTGGGATAAAAACCTACCCCTGATCGAATTCTCCTACAATAATAGCTACCACACCAGCATAAAGGCTGCGCCTTTTGAGGCATTATATGGTAGGAAATGCAGATCGCCTGTTTGTTGGGCGGAAGTAGGAGAGGTCCAATTATCGGGGCCAGAGATTGTTTTCCAGACGACGGACAAGATTGTCCAGATCCGGGAACGTCTCAAGGCTGCCCGCGATAGGCAGAAGAGCTACGCTGATCCAAAGCGTAAGGATTTTCACTTCGAAGTGGGTGAAAAAGTATTACTTAAGGTGTCACCCTGGAAGGGGGTGATGCGTTTCGGCAAGAAGGGCAAGCTGAGTCCGAGATACATAGGGCCTTTTGAGGTCATTGAACGAGTCGGATCAGTTGCCTATAAACTAAACTTGCCTTAAGAGCTCAATGGAATTCACAATGTGTTCCACATCTGCAATCTCAAAAAGTGCTTCGCTGACGAGTCGTTGGTGATTCCACACACAGATGTGCATATAGATGAGAGCTTAAAGTTCATAGAAAAGCCTTTGTCGATTGAAGATCGACAGGTGAAGAAGCTTCGCAGAAAGCACGTACCGATTGTAAAAGTCAAATGGGATGCTCGTAGAGGTCCTGAATATACGTGGGAAGTCGAAGCTACAATGAAAGAAAAATACCCCTATTTATTTGAGTAAATCTCGGGTCGAGATTTATTTTAAGGGGGTGAGGATGTAACACCTCGAAATTTTGTGTCCAATGATGTGTTAACACGTGTCATTTGTTTACACGTGGCATCTATAATAAATAAAGGACTAATTTTGACAAACCTTGAAAGTATATAAATTCGAGGGTTATAAATGTCAACAAGGGTAAATATACTGTATAGTATCCCTAAATAATGCGTAAACCTTCAAACGAATAAATTATAGATCGTACAAAACTAAAACGCGGAAGAAAGTGAGAGATTACAAACTACAGGGGTTAACTGTGTCAACATGTTTAATAATACCTCTGAGTGACCCTTTAACGTTCCAAAGACTTTGTAACGGTATTATACCCTCACTAAGATAATATATATGAATTTCGCGAAGTTTCGATATGAAACGAGAAAGTTACGATCGAAATCGTAGAAGAAGGGTTAAAAGCGTCAACAGTGAAAGTTAAGGCTTTCCAAATAATAAATAAACCGGGGACTTAATAATGCGGGTAATTAACTCGAGGCCCCTATCGGTAAATAACCGAGGGCCAAACCGCAAAGTTACCCCTTCAAATCCGAAAGGTCAGGCAAATCATTACGAAAGATTTCGTTATTAATGGCCCGATTCTGTAATCATTATAAAAGATTTGAAAAATTCTGAAAATATAACCCCACGCGACCCGCGTAAGGTTTCAACATAAGTTGAGGCGGGCCGCGAGCTTCCTCAATTACGCGTCTGATCTTTTGATCCCAGGCGACCCGCGTACAAGTTGCATGGATTGTCCATGCGGGTCGCGTACGACGCCCAGATGCAGAAACCTTGTAACTACTTGGCTTTTGGCACCTTTGAACGATCATGCACATAATTATGGGGCATGGGCACCCTACAAATGACCCATATCACTTAGGGGACACCTACCATTACCTCTGGTCAGATGGTAGTGCTTGCAATGATCAACAAAGCTTGGCATTGGCTATAAATAGCATGCCTTAAGCATAACAATTCACACAACTCAAAAACACTTATATCTGATCATTCAAGAGCTCTCTAGCTTTCCCTTCTGTTCTCTCATCAAGAGTTAACTTCTGTAAGTCGTTCATAACCATTTTGGTTTCACATTTCCATAGTTATAGCCTATAAACGCAACCGTCGTAACTAACGGTTGTCATTGCAATATCTTGCAAATGATTCAGTCTTATGACGAATCAAAAATGGTTATGAGTTGGTATTTATGTGGGTATTAAACCTCTAAAATGGTTCCCCCTGATCACCACTCTAACTATGTCAATTATCGAGTCAAACGTGCGGTTAAAAAGTCAACAGAAAGCTATTTTTAGCGATTTAAGCATAATCTGTAATATATATGTTATGGAACCTGTTTTGACAATCATACATCATGGTAATAAGTATATAAACTTGTTTGCGCTCGTTTGAATCGATCATTTACTATATTGAACCGGTTCGGAGCCGAAAGTCGCAAAAGTTTGACTTTTGCTTTGACTTCAGTTCTGACCCGTTTTAGTGAGGTATAAATAAACCTTAGGACTCTCTTAGGACCAGGTCACATGTTGGTATACGCCTCTGTGGTCGGTTCATGAGTTATCCGAGTCTTTTACGTATTTCCGTCATTCGCCTAAAAGTTGACCGTAACGGCCTTTTAAAATTAAAACGAGTATTTCGGACACGTGAACGGACCAAAACCTTGCTTATTAAATTATAAGCATGTCCTTAAAGTTTCACGTCAATCCGAGGTCTAGAATGAGAGTTATGCTAAAAGGCGCACTTTTGAGAAAGTTTTGTAATTAACGGCGCAATTAGCATAACGCTCATCTAACCCAAGTTTTCGGCACCAAAACTTTTACCCACTGTGGTAGAATAATATTTTGAGAATTTTAAAGATTTTTAATAATTTTTACCTTGCTCATAACCTGCGGTTATGGCTACAGTTCGGTAAATACCGAATATGCCCTTTTTGGCCAAAACGGGAGTTCTACAAGGTCTTTTGACCCGATTCCAGTTGCTACTGGTTTTAAATAATAAATAAAGTATTTTAAGCTTTATAAGCTGTTCGGGAAACTCAGATTTCCTGTAGAACTCGAAAAGCCCTTTTAAAGTCTTTAAAATGACCGAAAAGCCCCTACGGGGCATAATATTAACTTAAACTCGTTACGGGCATTACGGAAGGTATCCTACTGATACCAAAATACTTTTAAGGCATATTGACTTAGGAAATAAGCGTACGACTCTTATGGTTAACCGTTTCGCCTATTTGCGCACACGGTACGGCTCATGGAACTAGTTTTCGTGCAATAGCCGATATGGGTCAAATTATATTATTTGAACCCCAAAATCCAGAGTATGAACAATAAACCCATATAAAACAAGTCTCTGAACTTGTTGGGTCCAAATCATACTCCATTCTCGGTTTTCGCCTCTTCGTGCGAATTAACCATATCTATATATATCGGAATCAACCGGTTTAAGCTACGGCTAATACAAGGACCGTTAGGATTCTAAGAGGTTAATTAAAACCTTCGTTCCAGATTAGGAGCCCCAGTAAAAGCTATCGGTGACTTGATCTAAATTAAGGATTAATACTTGCAAAGGTAAATACTTTAACTTATTTCCCCTATATGGGCTTGGGTTACGGTATATTAATACCGCTTGATTGAGCATTATATACTTCCATCGCTTAGGTGGTTAATTGATTAAATATGATCGGCTCATTTAAACAGTTTTGTTGCTTATAAGCCTTTGGGGGGTTTAATGACCGTTGTCCCGGATATCCTCGGCATCATTTTACGAAATGGCCACGACCATCGACATCCCGGTGTAGGCGTACACCCGGTATAAAGTGTCGACATTAAAACTAAAAGACGTAGCCGTTGGTTTCTGTACTACGGTTTTACGCAAGCGTGGTGTGTCTATAAATCTTTAACCCGGCACGACCCGGGCTACTGAACGCATAAAAGAACATGTAAAACGTTCACAAGATATCATTATGAATTTTCCCAAGTTATAAAAGAGTTTGTGCCTTGTGCATTCAAATCAATTTTAATAAACATTTTCAAATGTGTCAGTTGAATGTATTTACCAGTGTAAACTGACGTATTTTCCCCAAAAAGATTAAGTGCAGGTACCTAAACGTAATTGGCTGGTATTAGCTCCCTAGCGTCGGGATAAGCCTCGCAAGCTTGATTGCAGTATCTAATGGAACAATACTTTATCTGTATTTACGATCCACTGTGGATATTCAACTTCTGTAATACATTTTGATATTACAATCAGAGGTTGAAATTATATATTTATCTTATGCTTCCGCTGTGCATTATATAATTGTGTGGTTTGACTATATTGTTGCCAACATCGTCACGGTAATCCCCCACCGGGCCCACCGGTGAGACACGTGGAAATCGGGGTGTGACACAGAGCTTCCAGGTTGGTTGGTAAGTGCGAAGCAGGAATAAGCGTCTTGATTAGTAAAATGGTTTGTGTAGATGTTTTATTCCTACATGTGGTTAAATGATTTGGATATACTTACAAGTGGTAAGAGGTTGGTTCTTACAAGTGATTCGTCAAGGTCATTAGGTTGAACTTGATGAAATTCTCATATACGTGATTGAATGGACAAGATGATGAACCATATCCCCGAACCTACTAATGGTATTTCTACAAGTGGTAAAACAAATCTATTTTCCGGAAAAATCATTTTGATTAAAACAAACTTAAGTGTTTTGAAATCTTAACGAGAAAATAGTTTGTTGAAAGGGGGAGTTCTGACTGTTTATGCCAAATGAATGGCGAATTGAAGCAATTCGATATCGGTTGTCAATTTTGCTTGTATATTTTGTTTTCAAAATTTTGTGTCTTAATGGGTCAAGAGTTTAGTTTGTTTTCAAATTTCTTAATGTGTTTGCATTTTAGGGGGAGTAGAAATTATCAGAAAATCCAAAAACATTAAAAAATTTGAAAACACCAAAAACATGATAAAAACAAAAAAGAGCTTTGTTGTATAAAAGAGGAAATGATAGTACATCAGTAGACTGTCACAACATGCTAAAGAAATGGAAAGTTAAATGGTGATAAACAATCTCACTAATGATATGCCAGTAGGTTTTTGCATACTTAGTAAATTGTGACGAGATATAAACCTAAATTTCAAACTAGCTTATTTTGTGGGTAACAACTTCTTGGATATATGGGTAACCCCCGAAATCTTGTTTGAAAGGTCCCCTTTTCTGAGATACTAGGTCTTTATACTTAGTGATATCTGGGGTATTATTCCGGGACTTCTACTGAATGGAAATTCTGACCTAGTCCCCGTATAATACGTTCTGCAAATGCTTTGAAATATAAGCTCGCCCTCAGCAAAATGATGAAACAATAAAATTGATAGTCATTGCTGTTGAAGAAAAGATCCTCTAAAGGGGACACACCAAAAGTCGAAGCCGTCATCTCTTTGCGTATACGGAAGTATCGATTTGAGCTCTCACGGCCCTCGCAATATAACCCCTTTACAGATATCATCTGTGGTATTCTCACCTGTAAGACTGAATATTGGGATCTAGATACGGGAGTATATTCAAGTAGTGGGACACGCGAATAAGTTTAAGTCATTAAGACATTAATACCGTATCTCGAAATAGTTGAACTTTGTGTGAAAATTTAAATGGACTAATATACTGACAATCTAAGTGAATTGTTTAGAACTTAATATGAATAAAGCTTAACGGTGTTGGTGATATGTCTCAAAAACTGATATGATCCTCTTACACAAACTCACAAAAATAGTGTCTGTAAATATTTCTTTACTGCATTTCATTATATTAAAAAATCCAAAAAGATTTTTAGTGTGTTTTAGCATAAACTTTTGAAAAATCCAAAAAGATTTTCGACAACTGATATTGAGAAGCTGATTTTCAAAGTTCCAAGTGCTAAACATGATGAGCATGTAGTGAGGGGGAGTCTGTGTTTGAAAACAAATGTATTTTAATCAAATTTTTACTAGTGGTTCATCATGAATATAGTTTGATTTGAGGGAGAGTTTGAGTTAGTGCATGTGTTTTTTTGTAATTAAAGTGTAAATCTTACTTTGAGGTAGAGATTGTGCAGATAACCTGAGCTGAACGTGAGCCAGGTGATGATCTTGGAACAACTTCAAAGCCGAGTGATAGAGAACCAGGTTGATCGATCCTGAGGTTGCTTAAAAAGTCAGTTTCCGATACCTAAGGATGCTGTGAATAGAGCATGAGCCAGGTTTCGATTCTGTGGACATAGTTTGAGCCACGAAACGATCTTGAATCTGTGAAAGCCAGGATTCCGATGCCTAAGAACTCTGAATTGAAGAATAGAGCTAGGTGATCTTGGGAAATGAGCCAGATTTCGATTCTGAAGCTGATGATGCTAATGAACTTAAGGAATGCCAGCACATCGTTAGGGAGAGTCTGTTGATGAAGATTGAAAAAGTAAAGCCCGTAGACTGATAAAGACAGAAGTTGCAAAGACTCGACACGTGAGACTCGTCAACATCTGACGGGGAGTCTGTTAGTGCATACATCTGTCGACTTCGTCTTGTATCGAGTCTTTGTCTAGATAGAATAGATCATGGCATGTTGTACGAGAAAATAGCAGAACTAGGTGTCAAATAGTCTGATTCCGCTTGAAATGACACCTAGTCATTTCAAGCGAAACCACATGATCAGATTCCGCTTGAGTTGTTTATGTTGATTTCGCATGAGGGACTGATTCCGCTTAAGCATGTTCAACGAAATCAGGTGCCCTATATATAGTTGTTCCAAGCGGAATCTCATAACAGTTGTAACATCTGCTGAATTCCATACCGAGGTGCTGTTGGTGTGAAGACTGATTGTAATCGCTGTTATTTCAATCTAATCAGTATTTAAAGTGAAGATTTAGCTGTTTCTACCTTTGTTTCTTAGTTTCCGCCTCTGAAACAAAGTAAAACTCCTCTGAACGAATCGTTCGGGTCAACTACACGATCCTACAATCATCTTATGTGATTGATCAAATTGTTCCGCAACAACCTGATGAGAAACCTGTCTTCGAAAGTGTTCTACCCCCAATGTGGAATCACTATACACAAAAGTATCCAGATGGGGTGGAAGCTGCTTTGAATCTCAAGTTGAGAACTGTTGAGAATGAGTTACCAGAAAATATCGATGTTACATTCTCTCCATCCGACACTGACAATGAGTCACAAGTGATTAAAACTGTTGTTGACCAAGTGTTAGATGAAGAAAGTGATAACTCAGACTTTGGTACAGTGAAAACTCATTTGGAGAATTCAAATGCTGACTCTGAAGATGATGGTAACTTTTTGGACAAGTTCATACCAAAATCAGATAAAGTTGTGAATGATGATTCGATTATTGTGGTTTACACAATAACCGGAACTGACAAACTCTATTCTGATTTTGAGTATCCAATTCAAAATGTCAGATTGGAAAATGTTGAAAAAGTGTTCAAACTTGTTAAGATTGATATTTCAAAGGTTAACAACAAAGAGTTCTTTTCAAAACCAAAAAGGTCTTTTGTGAAACAACCAACCAACCCGGGAAAGAAAGAATGGGTGGGTAATCATGATAAGACAAAAGACATGGTAACAACTTTAAAAAGAAGGGTGCCGGTTTTGAAAAGAAGATGGCTAAAAATCAGGTTAAGCCAAAGGAAAAGTTGTGTGATGTGTTTGTTGCGGGTTAGAACACAGTTGATGAAAAGGATTATATCTTCAGTCAAAAAGCCATTGACGATTTCAATGCAGCTAAAAAGTTGAGAGAAGAGACCAACAGATCAACTTTTGTCGAGTATGACAAAAGAATCTGTTACCGCTGCAATGAAATTGGTCACATGGCCAAGCAGTGTGTGAAAAATATTGAAAAACCTGTTTTCCAGAAACCCAAACCTAAAACTTCAACTGCTGTTAAGGGTAAAACACCAATGATTTCCCCCGTTCGTATTTTGAAAAGAGCTAAATCTTTGAAGTCCGAGGACAAGCCGAAATCAACATTTGAGATTGGTGAATCTTCGAAAACTCAAAAGACTTCAAAGATTTATCTGAAGACACAAATTTTGCAAAACCAATCATGGGTGGCAAAACCAAAACAATCAGTTGAAGAAAAGAAAATGGAGAATGTGTTAAAATCTGAAACAAAAGTTTTTGCAAACAATGTTGAGAAAGTTGAATTTGAACTAAACAAACTGATTGAGGAATTCCCACCAATTAAGAAGGAAAATCTTAAATCAAAACCAAAACTTGTTGTTCCAAATGTTATCTTGAACATTCCAAAAGTTGATGTGTCTTGTGATCTAGTATTTGGAAGTGTTCCGAATGTGAAGAAATCGTGGGCATCATTGTTCAACTAAAATGTTTGTGATGTATGCAGGGGCTTCCGAGGTCGATCATTTCAAAGTGGATCATGGACAGCGGCGCCTCAAGGCATATGACCGGAATATTAGCTTTGCTCTATGATGTCAAATCAATCAACGGAGGATATGTTGGATTTGCGGGAAATCAGGGAGGAAGAATAGTTGGCGAAGGAACTCTGACAAATGGAGTAGTAACGTTTGATAAAGTGAACTATATTATTGAACTTGAAAACAATATGTTGAGTATATCACAGGTTTGTGACAAATCTTTCACGGTTCACTTTACGAAAAACGAATGTTTGATAATTAAACCTGGTTTTAAAATACAAGAGGATATGGTGTTGATGCGAGCTCCGAGGGAAAACGATTTGTATGTCCTTGATATGAGCGTCGCAACAACAACAAATCAAAAGAAACAATGTTTTGTTACAAAAAACGAAAGCAACTGAAAAAGAGTTAAGAATGTGGCATCGTAAGATGGGCCACATTCATGTGAGAAAAATAAATTTCCTTGTAGACATTGATCTTGTTGAAGGAGTAAATCTGAAAAACTTTCATTTGAATGATGATTGTGTAGAATGCAAGAAGGGAAAGCAAACAAAGAAGACACACCCACAGAAGCTTTTGAACTCTATCAGGGTACCGCTCGAGAGATTCCACATGGATCTCTTTGGACCAGTTAATGTGATGAGCGTGAGTGGAGAAGCTTTTCATGGGTGATGTGTTTGGAAAGAAAAGACCAAACATTTGATTCGTTGATGATCTTATTCAAGAAGATGGAGACGTTGTACAAATTGCCGATCAGAAGAATTCGGAGCGACAACGGAACGGTGTTTAAAAACAACCGCATGCTCGAGTATTGCATTGAGAAAGGAATTCTTCATGAATTCAGTGCACCATACACTCCACAACAAAATGGTGTAGCTGAACGAAAGAATCGCACTCTAATTGAAACAGCTCGAACAATGCTAGCCGATTCCAAATTGTCGATATTCTTCTGGAGTGAAGCAGTTGCAGCAGCGTGTTATACGTTGAATCGTGTTCTCACAATGAAGAAATACAAGAAAACCTGCTTTGAACTTCTTCATCGTTATAAGCCAAATTTGAAATTTTTAGAACCGTTTGGATCACCTTAGTGGAAACGTTTAGAGTGAAAACGCAAGATCAAATCAACAAAGCTCTTACATGTTTTTATACATATGTCGCTCCTTTACAAGTTGATTTCTCACTGAAATGTTTCATCTCGTAGGTTGAACCAAGAACTTATAAGGAAGCTTTAACTAAAGAAAGCTGGGTTAATGCTATGCAGGAAGAGCTGCAGCAGTTTGAGAAGTTAGGAGTATGGAGATTGGTAGATCTTCCGGAAAACCAAAAGTTGATCAAAACAAAATGGGTTTTTAAGTGTAAGCGGCATGATAGAGGGGTGATTGTGAGAAATAAAGCACGTTTGGTAGTACAGGGTTTCAGTCTGCAAGAAGGCATTGATTTTACTGAAGTGTATGAGCATGTTGCTAGAATCGAGGCTATTAGAATCTTTATGGACTACAGATCCAGTGCACAAAAACAAAGTCTATCTTCTCGACAAAGCGCTTTATGGACTACACCAGGCCTCGAGAGCCTGGTACGAGACGCTTTCCCAACATCTGGTGGCCAACGAGTTCATTAGAGGGACGGTTGATAGTACTTTGTTTACAAAAGAGGTTGCAGGGCATCTTTTAATGGTGCAGATTTACGTGGATGACATAATCTTCGGATCAACAAATGATGAATTATGCAAAGAGTTTGAGAAGGTTATGAAGAAAAATTTTGAGATGAGTTCGATGGGGGAGATGAAGTTCTTCCTAGGGCTTCAGGTTGATAAATGCCCGAAGGAATCTTCATTCACCAAACAAAATATGTGAACGATGTTCTGGAAAAGTTCAACATGTCTGAATCTACTCCAACATCAACCCCCCTTGCTCAGAATCATGGGATTTGTCCAGATGAAACTGGTGAAAAAATGGATGAGACATATTACCGGTCAATCATTGGATCTTTGATGTATCTGACTGCGTCCAGACCGGACATCATGTATCCGACTTATTTATGCGCCAGATATCAGTCCAGCCCAAGACAGTCACACTTGATGATCGTGAAACGAACTTTACGGTATCTTAAAAGCTGCCCAAGCACCGGCTTGTGGTATCCTAAGTCTGGTGACTTTTCTCTTACCGGTTTTGCTGATTCTGATTTTGAAATCTGCAAGCAAAATGCAAAGTCCACCACTACAGGCTGTCAGTTCTTTGGAACTCGATTAGTCACTTGGCAGTGCAAGAAACAAACCTCAGTCTCTCTCTCTACGTGCGAGGCTGAATACGTTTCGGCCTCGAGCTGTTGCTCACAGATCCTCTGGATCCAGCAGCAGATGAGGGACTTTGGTTTCCAGTTCTTGGACACGCCTATATATGTGGACAATGAGGCAGCAATAAACATAACTAAAAACCCGGTACACCACTCTAAAATGAAACACATAGAAATTCGACATCATTTCATCCGTGATTGTCACGAGAAGAAATTGATTCGAATAGAACATATACACACCAATGATCAGAGGGCTGATTTTTACACAAAACCGTTTGATAGAATGAGATTTAACTATCTTTTAAAATTGAATGGTTTGAAAAATTTGTTTTCTGGGAGGGTAATTGAGTGTGAAGCCGAGGAGGACGGTGATCTGAAGTGATCCACGTTATGTTGTCAAGTTTTTGTACAGTTTATTTTCTGCTTTTGATAAATCCAAAAACACAAAAATATTTTTTTTAGGGGGAGAAAGTTTGAAGAAAATCCAAAAACATGATAAAATTTCAAAATCCAAAAACATTGAAAAAATGAAAAAGAGTTTGTGTAAAAAGGGGAAATGATAGTACATCAGCTAGACAGGTACAGTACGCTAAAGATATGTATAGTCAAAAATGTGTTAAACAGTCTTGCTGAAGATGTGCCGATAGGTTTTTACACACTTAGTAAATTTGTTTGGGATATAAACATAAAATCATAACTTGCTTTTATGTGGGGAACATATCTCGGATATATAAGTAACCCCTGAAATCTCGTTTGAAAGATCCTATTTCTGATATATTAGGTCTTTGTACGTGATGATATCTGGGGTAGGACTTCTGATTTTGCGGAAGCAATAGCCTAGCCCTCGTATAATACTCTGCACAGCTTTATTCATACAGCCTCCCCTCAGCATAAAAAATGATGAAACATTGTAAAATGCTAATCATGTGTTGTTGTAAAAAAGATTCCCAAAGGGAACCCACCGAAAGTCGAGCCATCATCTCTCTGATTGAACGGAAGTTCTAGCCTGAGCTCTCATGGCCTCGCATTCACCCATATACAGATATCATTAGTGTACACTCACCTGTAAGACTGAATATAGTGGTCTGGATACGGGAGTATATTCTGAGGTGGTAAACGCGTAAAAGTTAAGCCCCTAACACATTAAATCTGTATCCCGAACAGATTGAAATTTTTGTGAAAATTTAAGAGGATCAGTATATCGACAATCAAAGCTTAATGGTGCTTGTATATTGTCGGCAGCTGATATTATCCCCTAACACGCTCACCAAAAATATTGTGTGTACAGTTTATTGTTTATCAAAAAATCCAAAAAGATTGTTTGTTTGTTCAGCAAAATTAAAATCCAAAAAGAATTGATTTTCATTTTATTTTCGACAACGGACGTTGGGGATCTGATGATCAAAGTCTTACATACTGAACAAGTTTGGATCATGAGGGTTGGATAATCAAAAGTTTGTGAAAAATTTTGGTAATTGCTTGAAAAGTTTAAAAGTTCATTAACTTGAGCTTAAAATTGTTTCAAAAGTTAGCAAACTTCATAAATTGGTCAGCCAAGGTCATTAACTTGGACTTGGCAGGCTAAACAGTTGACCAGGGTCATTAACTTGGACTTAGTTAACTGAGTGTGATGGTAAAAATTCATAAAGTTAAAAAGTTGAAAATTTTTGAAAAATTGAGATTTCAAACGAAATGACTATTTCGCACAAAATAGCCATTTCGCTTCAAAGATGATTTCGCTTGAAACATTGATTTCGCTTGAAAATATCAAAAGCCCATTTCGTACAAAATGAGCTCGTCTATAAATAGGGACAGCATTTCGCTTGAGCAGTTCATTATTGTTATTTCGCTTCAAACAACCCGTATCAGGCGATTTCATACGAAAACATCAAGTTCTTCAATTCTAGCCGATTTCTTGCTTGTTTGTTGTTCGTAATCAAGATTTAAGTTGTGTTAGTGCATGCGTCTGTCGACTTCGTCTTGTATCGAGTCTTGTATGTAGATAGGTAGATCAGGGCACGTATTTCAAGAAATCAGGTAATATCGCATGAGTGTGTAATTCCGCATGAAAGTGGTGTGAAGTAATTCCGCATGGAAATCTAATTCCGCTTGTAACTCTCTCACGCGGAATCACGACCCTATAAATACCTGTTCATGTGATATTAGATGTAACTATTCCGGTCAGTATAACAAAGTGCTGCCGAAGTGCCGTCTCGTTGTAATTTGTCATCATATCAATCAAAATGGTTGTTTATAAGTATATCTTGCTGAATTGAACTCAGTTTGTCTGTTTCCACCTTTCAAACTGACCTTAAACTCTTCTGATCGACTCGTTCGGGTCTAAAAACGATCCTACAAGTGGTATCAGAGCTCAGGAGGAAGAGTTCATACCAATTCAGCTGCAAATTCTGATTTCTACACCTTCTTTTTCAAATTGAGCTTGTTTTCACGGTCAAAATGATCTGAATTTCACATATTATAAGCGAAACAGTGTTTTAACAAAACCTTGAGAAAACTGGACAATAATTCAATCTAAAACTGAAAAATTTTGAAATTCCGCTTGAAATTTTGCACGAAAATGATGACATCATCTAATTCCGTTTGAAATTGTTCTTTAATTTCGCTCGGAATCATTCTGTTTGTCTAATCTCGTTTGAAAGATAAGCTAATTCCGCACGGAATTAGTATTTCCGTTTGAACTCGTTCAAACGATATTATAATTTCGTTTCAACGTATTAATTTCATGTGAAATCTGAGTAATTCCGCACGGAATTACCTGATTCCGTTTGAACGTTACTGATTCCGTTTGAAAGACTTGTTTCAGGTTAATTTCGCTCGAAAGGAATTTCGTGTGAAGGGTAATTTCGTTTGAAAGGTCTGTTTGAGGAATTTTTGAAAACCGAAACATGGAAGTGGAATTTTATAACGCTTTTGCTACCCTGATTACAGTTAATTAGCAGACAATGTTGGAAAATGAAACAGGCACTATGCAAAAACCACCCAAACTCATGAACATCGAGGAGTATAAGGGTTGGGAAGAACATTTTGAGAATTGGGTACAAGCAAATTATCTAGATGCTTGGGAATGTATTGAAACAAAATACGTAAGACCAATGAATGATGACGAAGAACTGATTGCTATCAAAGATCTTAGTGCCGAGGAGAAAAAGAAATACAAAAACGAAAAGATGATGATCAGCTTACTGCAACAGGCAGTCAAAGAGGATATCTTGGTCTTACTGCAACACACTGGGAGTGCATATTTGATTTGGAAAGCATTACGATCTAAGTTTGTTGGAAGCCAAGAGATGATCAAAAACAAGAAATCACTTCTGAAAAAGGAGTTTGATTTGTTCCGTGGTTTAAAAAATGAAAGCACAAAGAATAATCGAAAGATACTGCAATCTGTTGGTAAACATGAAGAGGGTTAGCATCAACAAAATAATGAAGAGTTGATTGAGAAACTGGCTGATGCATTGCCACATGAGACTTGGGGCACATACTTGATGATACTAAGAAACAAGAAAGGATTCAACAATCTAACACTGAGCAAGTTTATTGAGAAGCTTGAAGCACAGGAAATGGAACAAATAAAGATTTCAAGAATGAAAGTGTTTGATGGTGAACAAGATATTGGGCTGTATTACAAAGCCGAATTGAATGAAAAGACAAACATGTCTCCGAAAGTTGAAACTGCATTCAACACAAAGAGTTCATTGGGAGGTTCGTCTAAAGGATCAAGCCGTAAAACAAGTTTCTCATCATATCCATCATTTGATCCGAATTTGGCAACAACAAAGAATGGCAGGAAGTTACAGTGCAACATTGTTTTGAATCTTGAGGATGATCAAGATTACACATAAGAAATTGCAAAAAGCCACATGTCTTTGTTGGGGACTGTTTTAGAATCATATGGAAGTTTTGTTGCAGGTCGGATCGGGAATCCAATGCTGACTAAGGAGGATTACCATCAGATCGATGCTGAAGAGATGGAACTCATGGACATAAAATGGTGTTTGGCTAGCGTGTTGAGGAGAGCTGACAAATTTAAGCAAATCACAGGAAGAGATGATTTACGTGAGGCTAATGTTTCTACTTTAGGTTTTGATAAATCTAAAGTCACTTGTTTTCATTGCAGGGAAAAAGGACACTTCAAAAGGGAGTGCACTAATCACGAAGCAAGTGGAGCTCAAAATCCATTCAACAACAATGATTACTACCTGAAGGCTATTTACCATCAAGTTGCTCAACAACCAAATCAACAACAGCCACAAACAGCACATGGAAGGAATGTGATTGAAGAATCTTCAAAGAGAGCTTGTATGGTGAATCAAGATGAGAAGAAGTCATCAACAAGGTTTAACTGGGATAAATATATCTCAGCTGATGGTAAAGCTTGTGTGATAGACCAAGATGATGAAAAGTTACCTGAAGGGTTTAACTGGGAAAATTTCAGTTGGGATGGTTATGATCCTAACAAAACTCCAGTTCACACAGCTTTGGTTGTTCGAATTGAAGAAGATAGTGATGATGACACTGAGTATTATGCTAAAAGAATGAGAGATCATTTGAAAATGATGGCAGAAAGTGACAGTGAAGATGAAAAAGCTAAACAGAAAAGAAAAAAGGTCAAAACACCGGTCAGCAGTGATTATGAATTTGTTCCGGTGGTCAGAAGAAAAGTGAAAGAAGTTCCAAAGTTCAAAGTTGATGAAGAAGCTGATGCACAGAAGATTCCAGCAAATTGTGAAACCTGTAAAATTTTAAAGAAGAAAAACAGTGAACAGATTAACAATATGAACAGGTTGAAGGAATCGTATGATGTGCTGAACAAAGCTATGAATATGTACAACGATACAAGCGAAGAACAGGCAACAACAATGAAGACACTTCAAGGAGCGTTCATGATAAAGCAAAAAGTTGTGAACAATTACATCGAGAAGTGTGCTATTCTGGAACAGAAGCTGGAAACTCAAAGAATTGAAACTGAAAGAGTAAATCGTTTGTTGAAAAGTTACTCATGTACTTCTTATGTCATTGATAGGATTTATCCAACTGTTGAAGGCATGGAGGCATTTGAGGATGATGAAGTAACTGAAGAACAAAAAGTTTCTAAAGAAAAGACTCCTGAAAAGAAGAATGAAAATAAGAACGACACAAAGAAAAAGACTGACAAAAAGAATTCTGGTAAGAAACAAGGTGTCAGTTATAACAAGTGTCCACCCCCACTGGAAAATGGATATTTGCCCAGAAATCCAAATTCTGAAAGAGTCCAAAAGGCAACAAACTTACAGTGGGAGTCGGAGTCATCAGTCAATTTGCCAGAAAATATTGATGTCACGTTTACATCGTCTGACACTGATCAACAATCTCAATTAATGAAGAAAGTGGTGGATCATGTGTTAGATAACGATGAAACAGAGGAGTCAAAGTCGGATTCTACGTCGGAGTCAAAGTCTGAGTCTAGCACTCCGAGTTAAACTGAAAAACAGCGCAAAAGAGTTTACAGTAATAAATTCTTATTATCAAAATCAAATTTGGATGACGAAACGTTTAAAGTTGCTTATACTTTGAATGATTCTAACAAATTATATTCTGATGAGGAATTTCCAATAAGAGGTGTTATGTGATAACCGGTAATTAACGCCTCTTAATTACGCGATTAACAAACGTTTAGATGATAATAAATAGTGTTTAAGGCACGAATTAACTTAATTAGGCCTTTGGAGTGCCTAGGAACGTCTGTCTGACTTTACAGTGCGCGAAAGGTGGTTTACGGAAAAACCGCTGAATATTAAACGGCAACGAATAGAAACTGAACAAAATACTGACAACGTCGACAAATACAAAAGGCTTTACGATATATTTAGCTTGGAAATTAAATTTTACTACCCGTAGTTGAAAACAGATCGAAAAACGGATTAGAAACGACAGACGGAACAACTTACGTGTTTTAATGCGATGACGAGTATACGCGTCAAATATCGGCATCCGATGTAAACTTTTAGGCGTTTCGTCTCTAAGATTTTAATTTATGACGTTTCGCAAAGTGCGGGTTCGAAAACGGGTTCGTAGGTGCTGACGGGCCACTCAAAACACAAGAAATGGGCTTATGGGCCTTGGGCCCAAGCCCACTAACCAAACCCTATGTATAAAAGACTTGAGAAACCCTACTTCTCCATTTGTTCAGCCGCACATGTTGGTGTTCCCTCCTGTTTCTTTTGTTTGCTCTGATAATCAAAGAACAAGTATAAAACACTCTATCATCTACACCAAATATCCAAAACCCTCACTTCTCAAACAAAATCACATACATACACCCTTTCACCTCTTTCACATTTGAGAAAAAAAAAAAAAAAACCCTGACCCCTCTACAAATCTACAGCCGCACCCCTTATAATTTCCCTCTCATTTTGGTTTTTTTGACTGCATCTTGTTCTTGTAACACACACACAACCGACGATTTTCAAAGAGCCGGAGAAAGAGAAGGTCTGAGTTATAGAGAGAGGGAGATATTACCGAGGGAGAAGGTGAAGGCCGGCCACCACCGTTACGGTGGTGCGGCGGTGTCAGACGACAAAACGCCGTTGCGGCGGCGATGGTGTTTGTTCGACAAAACCTCTGGCTGCTGTTTATATCGAAGATGATAACGATGATGATGATTACGTGATGCTGAAGATCGATGATGATGGAGACGACGAATATTGATGATGACGATGACTTCAGGCTGCGGCGGTGGAGGGTGGTGCTCAACGGTAGCCGGCCGGCGTCAGGGTCACCGGCGACGGCGAACGACGTCCGGGAGGTGAGTTGGGTCAACGATGTTCGATTTTGGTTTCACTTAGTTCAGTCTCAACTCGATTCAGTTTCTGATTCGAGTAAAATGACTACATATTTCTGATGTCATATTTGGGTCAAGTGCAGTTTCGGGACTTGATTCGGTTCAGTTAGATTTCAGTTCCAGATCGACTCGGTCAACGCTCAGTCAACAGATTCGGTCCAGGTTCGGGTTTCACATTGTTCGGGTTTCGGTTTTGGTCAACCCCAGTCCACATCAGCTTCGGTTCAGTTTCGAGATGTTTAGTGCAAAAGAGTCACAGTGAACGATTCAGGTCAAGGGTTGGTTCAACTCGGTTTGACTCGGTCAAACCGAGTCAACTCAGTCAACAGACGGTTAACAGAAGTCAACGAAAGACCCGGTAAAGTTGTTAGCGTAGCGAGTTAGTTTACGTTATATTCTAGTCAATTTACGCGACCGAGCTCGACCCAAAACGATTACATATTAGTTTACTTTTGATACAGTTGACGAAAAATTTATATATAGTGTTATGTTGTTGAAAATTGATTGAATTTTGAAAAATATATCGACACTTAGTTGTCGGGATCATCCTAAAAACAAGGGAAACTCTGCCCAATTTTCGTTAGAAACCCGAAACACGACACACATTGGTGATCTAAAAAAAACGACACTTATTGGATTTCGAAATTTTTATAAAATAAATAAAAATATATATTTATTTTGGGCGACGATTACAAATTACAAATAAAGTTATAACATTCGACGAATACTACTTACCTTTATTTCAAACCACTAACAGTCGACCCTCATTATAGTATTTCAAAACGTGTTTTAAACTCGATTACTTATACAAAATAAATACGATTATTTATTTATATTTATTTCAAAACACCGATAATTCGAAATACTAGAACATTTTCATAAAAAAAAAAGAAGTTTCTATTAGACTTTTCGAAATACTTGAACACATTTATAAAATAAATATAAGGTTTATATTTATTTTACACGTCGATTTTAAAAGTTCTTACGAACTAAATATAGTTGTTATATTTAGTTCAATTGATTGAATTCTAAGTTATATTTCAAACGTCACGACTAAAATATATGTATATTTATATATACACTTTTATTTCCATCTTACGACGACACGAACCGCTATCCACCTACGTATTTCTATTCGCGACAAATAACACGATGTCGTAAGTATATTTTTATTTAAATATATAAATATATATTTTTTTTTTAAACCATTCGAAAGCTAAGTTGTTTTCGAGACTTAGTTTTATCCCGGTTATAAACGGGATCAACTAACAATAGTTTGGTTATTTCAAACCAAATTATCAACACCTTCGTAGAGTCGTTTTATTAATTACTCGGTAGAGCTCGGACACGTAGTTTAACTACGTAGTTTAACTAGAAACTGATAAGTTATTCCCTGTTAGGAATGCTATAATTGCACGTTAGCGAGTTCACGTTCTTGGAACGACATCACGCAATCACTTTTAGCTAGCTTTGCACAGGAACATCAAGGTGAGTTCATAACCCCCACTTTTTACTGTTTTACATTTTTTATAAATGTTTTCGGGGGTGGAAAGACATGCAAGTTTTGCAAAAATAAACAACTTTTCGATGAACGAAAACTCATATTTCTAAACCGTGTTGCGAATGAAATTCAAGGAACTTAAATGGTTTACGAATGGTTTCGATCAAACATACCGGTTTTACAAAACACACGCGTATTTATGAAACGTGCATGATTTTCTAATGGGTACGGGCGACACAGTCGAGGTGATTCGACACAGTCGAGGTCATTCGACACAGTTGAGGGGATTCGACACAGTCGAGGTTATTCGACACAGTCGAGGGGATTCGACACAGTCGAGGTGATTCACACAGTCGAGGTTATTCGACACAGTCGAGGGGATTCGACACAGTCGAGGTTATTCGACACAGTCGAGGTGATTCGACACTAAAAATCGTCTACACAGGTTGAGTACTTCCTATGTCGCCGCATACGTTAATGTCCTCGCGAAACATTAACGATCAACCTGTTCATAGACGCTTTACATACCCATTTACAACACTTAAACTTTCATGTATTCATAAGATTCATTTGATGGAAACTCACAAATACATGAATTACAAACTTTGGTAACGTTTTTCAAGTTATACCTAAGTAAGAGGAAGCGCTGATCCTGCTTACAAAGGTTCGTTTAGGCTCGGCCCATTCTCTCTCGTGCAATGCACAAACACCCTCATGGGCTAGACTCACAGTCCTCATATATCATGCCAAGAAAATGATTTTTCTATATTTTCTCAACAACTTTTAAACCGGTTATCAAAAAGATTTATTTTAAATCTTTTCAAAACAAACTATGAACTCGCTCAACATTATGTTGACTTTTTCGCATGTTCTTTCTCAGGTTGCATTATCAAAATTATGGAACGGTTGGAATAGGAGAACCCATGGGAATTCGAGTACTTAGCAGGCGTTCAATTTCTAGAAGTCTTAGCTATTTGCTTCCGCTGTGTAATGAAGATACCAGTCCAGTCATGCCATGCTCTGATATTTTCGGGGTGTGACATGTTAAACCTGAATTGATAAAAAAGGTTTTGAAATTAACAGAAATAAATATTTCTGAAATAAAAGAAATAAATCTTAATGATAAACCAAAAAAATACACCTCAAGAGTTAAACAAAGAGAAAACAAGAAAAAAGGTTACAGTTCTGGTTTTGGTTATCGAAAAAAACCAAACCATAATGGTAATTTCAAAAAGAAAGGATTAGGATTTATTCCACCAAAAAATCATAAAAATGAAAAATATGTTCGAGATTTTAAATCAAAAATGACTTTTATTTCAGGTACATCTTCTGAAGAAGAAAAAGAAAAGCTGTTCAGAAAGCAGTCAAACAGAGAATTCCTTGCCAAGAAGCAAGAAGAGATGAAGACTGCTGTTCAGAAGAAGGAAACGAGAACCTGTTTCCAATGCAATTCTGTTGGACATATTGCCAGGGAGTGTTCTAAGGCAATACAATCAAAACAGGGAGTATCTCGTAAACTGAAAGAAAAAGTGATTGAATTTGAACCACCAATTGATAGAACAAAACTCTTCAAAAATTCAAAATATGAAATTAGTGAATGTTCAAATAGATTTTACAAGAGAAGAGCAAATTCTAGCAACCAAAAATGGGTTGTTAAGAAATCTGACAATGGTTCTAGCAATGATTCTGATTCATCAAAATCATAGGAGCTATCTTCTGGCGATGAATCTGATTCCACAAAGTCAGAGGAGCCACAGGTTGAAGAAAATGGTGAAAAATCAGTTCCGACTGTGGATGATGTGAATTTTCCACCACTTCGGGCTGAAAATTTTAAGAAGAAAATTGGTAAAGTGGAAATTTCAAACCAATTTTATTCTGATAAAAAGGTTTTTGATGTTGAAAAGACCTTTAACCCCAAAGTGAAACACATCTTTGGTAAAATGATTGACAGAAAAGTCAAAGGGATTAAAGAGTTCTATGAGAAGAAAATGGGAGGTAAGAAACTGAGCATTGGTAACTCGGTATCACCCAAGGCTGGTCAGGCTTGGGTGGATATATTCTTTGAATGAAAAACCTGACTTGCAGGAGCTCCTAAGTTGGTAATCGTGGAGCATGAATTGGCATCTTTATTAAAATTTTAAAATAGTTAAGTGTGACTTGCCGGAGTTCCCAGGTTGGTAAGAGTGGAACAGGGATCAACATCATTCTTTGTATTTGGATTGGTAAATTTACAAATAGTACAGAGGTTTGGTTTGAAAAAGTGATTAATCAAGGTCATTAATTTGAACTTCATGTAATCTTAATTCAAAAGGTTGAAAACAGTGTGATGAATTAATCCCCTAACATACAAATGGTTTATAAAATCAATAAAACTTATTTTCCGGAAAAACCATTCTGATTAAAACAAAATTAAGTGTTTTGAAATCTTAATGGGAAAATAGTTTGTTGTAAGGGGGAGTTCTGATTGTTTATGCCGAGTGGATGGCGAATTGAAGCAATTCACAACAGTTGTTACGTTGTTTATACAGTTTGTTTTCAAATTTCTTTAAATGTGTTTGCATTTTAGGGGGAGTAAAAATTTCAGAAAATCCAAAGACATTAGAAAATTTGAAAAAATCAAAAACATGATAAAAAGCAAAAACGAGTTTTGTTGTATAAAAGAGGAAATGATAGTACATCGGTGGACTATCACAACATGCTAAAGAAACGTAAAGTGAAAAAAGTGATAAACGATCTCACTGTGGATGTGCCAGTAGGTTTTTGCACATTTAGTAAATTGTTTTCGAGATATAAACCTAAATTCAAACTTGCTTATCTCGTGGGTAACATTTCTTGGATATATGGGTAACCCCCGAAATCTTGTTTGAAAGGTCCCTCTTTCTGAGATACTAGGTCTTTATACTCAGTGATATCTGGGGAATTATCCCGGGACTTCTGATTTTGCGAAAGCAATGGCCTAGTCCCCGTATAATACTTTTCATTTGCTTGAAATATAGCCCAACCCTCAGTACAAAAAATGATGAAACATTGAAAAATGCTAATCATGTGTTGTTGAAGAAAAGATCCTCTAAAGGGGACACACCAAAAGTTGAGCCGTCATCTCTCTGCTGAACGGAAGTTCTGACCTGAGCTCTCACGGTTTCGCATTTAACCCTTTTATAGATATCATCTAGGTATACTCACCTGTAAGATTGAAAATTGGGATCTGGATACAGGAGTATATTCAAGTGGTGGGACACATGTATAAGTTTAAATTCTTAAAACATTAATCTCGTATCTTGAAACAATTGAACTTTGTATAAAAATTTAAGTGGACCAATATACTGACAATCTAAGTGAATTGTTTAGAACTTAAAATGAAATAAAGCTTAACGGTGTTGGTGATTTTCTAATATACTGATATGATCCTCTAACACAAACTCACAAAAAGATTCTCTGTAAATATTTCTTTATTGTATTTCGTTTCTTTAAAAAAATTCAAAAAAGTTTTTTATTGTGTTTTAGCATAAATTTTTTAAAAATCCAAAAAGATTTTCGACAACTGTTGTTGGAAAGCTGATTTTCAAAATTCCTAGTGCTAAACATGATAAACATCATTTGAGGGGGAGTGTGAGTAAAAAGGTTTTGAAATTTACCCTGCAAGTGGTCATCAGTAGATTTAAATGTTAAATCAATTTTTACAAGTGGTTCATCAGAGATCTGCAAGTAGTGTCTAAGATTGCAAAATCTTTATCATATAAAGCTTATGTTTATGGTAGAGAGTGTGCAGGTTTGCCAGGTTCCGAAACCTGAGGATTCTGTAATTGAAGAGAGCCAGGTTTCAATCCTGAGCAAAGTATGAACCAGGTTACGATCCAGACTACGATCCCAGCTGATTGAAAGGGGGAGTCTGTAAGAGCCAGGTTATGATTCTGGAAACTTGTTATTCACGCAAGCTGCAGATGAACTTAAGAAATCAAGACAACTGATCAGTAGATTGCTTAGAGCGAGTGTTGATCCTGGATTTGTGGTCATGCAAGAAAGAAGAGATCAACATTCAAGGGAGAGATCAATTGATTAAGAGAAGAGAGAGATTTAAGGATGCTTTATAGTGTAAGATACTTTGAAGAGAAGCCCGAAGACTGATAAAGACTGAAGATGCGAAGACTCGACACTGAAGACTCATCAACATTCGAGGGGGAGTCTATTAGTGCATGCGTCTGTCGACTTCGTCTTGTATCGAGTCTTGTATGTAGATAGGTAGATCAGGGCACGTATTTCAAGAAATCAGGTAATATCGCATGAGTGTGTAATTCCGCATGAAAGTGGTGTGAAGTAATTCCGCACGGAATTAGATTCCGCATGGAAATCTAATTCCGCTTGTAACTCTCTCACGAGGAATCACGACCCTATAAATACCTGTTCATGCGATATTAGATGTAACTATTCCGGTCAGTGTATCGAAGTGCTGCCGAAGTACCGTCTCGTTGTAATTTGTCACATATCAATCAAAAAGGTTGTTTATAAGTATATCTTGCTAAATTGAACTCAGTTCGTCTGTTTCCACCTTTCAAACTGAGCTTAAACTCTTCTGATCGACTCGTTCGGGTCAAAAAACGATCCTACAAGTTGGTTTACTCAACTTAGATCATGGGAAAGGTGAGAAATCATGTTGATTTAGCCCAGATTTATCTGTTTTCGTTTGAACGATGATGAACAGGACATCTGACTTAGATCTAGGGCTTGTGTGTGAACCAAAATGAACAAAATCATGACTGTGTACTCGGAATATGTTATGGACTAGATATAGGGTTTCAATTTATTCGAGAAATTCTTGAATCGATTGAACTCCGATACCCAGTTTTTCAAACTTAGATCTAGGGTTTGTTTTTGGTCATAAATGAATAAAAATCACACCCATGTGCTCGAAATTCATCATAGAACATTATTAGGTTTTCAATTTCATCATCAGAAAAGATTTTGTGGAATCTATTCATGAACTGGAATTTCAAACGAAATGATGATGTATTTCGTACGAAATGGGCATTTCGCGTCAAATGTGTATTTCGCTTCAAACGGCCATTTCGTTTCAAAACATCATTTCGCATCAAAACACTATTTCGTTTGAAAACTGACTATTTCGTTTGTAATGGCATTTCGCTTTAGTCTGTAATTCCGTTACAACCAGTCTTTTCGTATGAAATGATATTTCGTTTGAATGATGTTTGTTTTGAAAATTTAATCTAAGTGTTTAACATTGTGTTTATGTTGGATCTTTCAGACTTCGAATGTGCAATTTGATCCATTACACAGCATCATTTGTGTTTACGATGAGAAACTTCCGAAAATGGCCGCATTCAAGAGTACTCTAGAATTTATGAAGAGATTACCTATTCAGAAGGCCTTAACAAATCAGCATCTTGTTTTTCAATCTCATATTGAACGCTTCTGGAAGAATGCAAAGTATGATGAGGATAGCAAAACGATTACTTCGATTGTGAGCTTGGATGGTCAAGATAAACCGATTATCATTACAGAATAACTTGTTCGAGAAGTGTTGGACTTTCCTGATGATGAAAACCCTCCGACAAAGTTCCCAGAAAGGATGGTGAAGGGTTGTATGCTAAGGATGGGATATAGTGGACCATTGAACAGTGCTAATTACTTGAAAGCTTGTTTCTCTAGACCTTATAAGGTTTTCATTCATTCAATCCTTCATGCACAGAGTCACAGGAAGGGTCGTTATGACGTAATGAGAGATTATCAGATGAATATGGTGATTGCACTTGTATTGAACAAGAAGTATAAGTTTTCAAGAATCGTCTTCCATTATATGAAGGAGAATATTACATCAAAAAGCAAAACTTGGATTTATCCAAGATTTGTACAAATGATACTGGATCATGCTTATCCAGATCTTGAGAAAGATGAAAATAATGATTTGTTTGTGTTGTTCCATATGGATAATGAAACTTTGAAAGTATTAGCCAGGTATCACAAAAAACATCCGGAATCAACGACAAAGACAGAATACTTTGGTTTTATCAAGAGTGCAGACTACGTTGATCCGGGTCCAGTCAATCATCTCAAATGGAGGAATGATAAAGAGATGAAGGAAACAAGTGCAGCTGATGAACTTAAACAGTTAGAAGGTTTCAAAAACACAAGAAGTGAGTGATTCTTGAAGGAAGAAAAAGAAAAGAAAAAAGAGGAGGCAAGAGAACTCCTAAAGAACAAACAGAAGAGGGTTCATCTTCACAACCAAAGAAGAAACGTCAAAAGAAGGTTGTCGAGACAATGTTGGTCGATGAATCAGAGGAAGAAGAACCAGAAACTGTTGCTGAAAAAGAACAAGATCCAGTATCTTCTGATATTGAACAAGTGTTGAAAGATATTGATTATGAGTTGGAAACAGAGAAGGCAGCTGGTGAAGAAGGTGACAATGAAGAGAAAAGTTCATCAAGCTCATCTGAATCAGAGATTGATGAAACTGAACGATTGAAAAGAATTAGAGCTGAAGTAGAAAAAGAAAAACAGTTAAAGAGAAAAAGGAGAGAAGAAAAAGATGATACTTTGTATATCCCATCTCTGGAACATGTTCAGGATGCTCAAACACCACCATCATCTGGAGGTAGAAAGAAATCCAATGCAAGGAAACATGTTAAAACTCCTACAGCTCGAAGATTGAGGATCTTGCTGAAGAATAAACCAATCCAGGAACCAAGAAAACCACCTTCACCACCACCTGAACCACAACAACAACCATCACCACATCAATCACCACCAAAACAACCTACACCACCACATCAATCACCAAATCAAGAACAACCTGTTATCACCTCACAACATATTCTACAAACACCTCCATCCACCCAACCTCAAGTACAAACAACTCCCGATTCTTCTGGATTCAAAGAATTTCCACGTGTTCCGGAGAATATTGCTCTTGATGATATTGGAGATTTCGGTTTCGTGAATGATGAGCAGCTGAAGAAGTTGGAAAAGAAGGTAGAGGAAGTGTTAGTTGAAAACAAAAAGTTGGTAGATCGTGAAAAGAAACTTGAAAAACGTGTCAAGACAGTTGAAGCTGAAAACTCGTCATTGTTGAAAAGAGTTGAAGCTGATCAAACTGACATTGATATACTTAAAGTTCGCATTGCTGAGTTAGAAGAGGAAAAGGCTCGCAGAGAGGAGCAAAATGAGTATTTCAAACTAAAGAACAAAGAGTTAGAGGCTGCCAATGCAAAGAAAGAACACGAGATGTGTATGATGAACATAGTGTTAGAAAGTTTGCTTGGAAAATCTGTTGAACAAAAGTTTGAAGAAATTCAAGTTGAAGAGGTGAGAGCTCGTCGTCAAGCTGTGATTGATGCTGAGATGAAGAATAAGGGTAAAAGTGTTGAAGGTGTTTCTGAAGTTACTGAGAGGGAAATCGTTCCGACGATCATTTCTGAATCACCCGTTCAAAATCCTCAACCTATCTTTGTTGTTTCTGGTATATTTGAAGAAGATGTGTTAATTGATGATGTTAATGATGATGAGGAAGATGTTGAGGAAGATGATGAAGAAGAAGAAGATGATGAAGTTGAAAAAGATGATGCAGATGATGTATTTTCTGCTAGCAGTCATGATGATGATGACGGTGATGATGACAATGATCAAGGTGGTATAGGCATTAAAGTTACTGAAGCCTCGAATGAAGAGAATGTTGATGATTATCTTCATGACGATGCTAATGAAGAGTCTGAAAATGCTGAAGGTGAGGGGGAGAATGTTGATGTTCAGAAGGTTGATGATAGTGAGAGATTGATTCTGCGTCTAGAACCTGATGTAGAGGAAGGTGAAATTAGGCAAACTTATACGATGGATGAGATTATCAAGATGACGCATATTGATGATGTTAACTTAAAGTTTTATTTCGAAGAAGAACTGAATCAGTTTAATATAAATCAGTAGCCCAATTATCAGTACAAGTATGTGGAAGAAGCTGACAACTATGATAGAGTTAAAGTTGAAGATTGTAGTGATGAAGAATCGTCTGCAAATGTTGATACTTCAAACTTTCCAACACTGGTTGAATTTTTCACTCAAGAGAACATTGATGAATTGAGAGGGAAAGTTGAAGAATGTTTAAAGAATAAGAACTTTGATGGGACGTCGAAAGATGAACGGAGCGAAGAACGCAAAAAGTGGTTTAGAAAAGACATTGAAAGAAAGTTTAAAAGGCCACTAAAGTTTTACAAGAGAGACAGGGAAGTGTCCTTGGGTGACATTATCAGTTGGGGCTTTCTGCCACAGGTTAATGCGTATGCTATTCGTCGAGAGTATGGTGTTCAGTATTTTCCTTATATCCAGGATATCATGTCCTTACCATGGTGGGACATTGAAGAACTTCCAAAAGTCAGAAAGTTGGATTATCCTGTTAGAAAGCATGATATGCCTATCTGGGGTCTTATGAAATTCGAGGCTTTCAAAGACTTTAAACACTGGAAGCCACATCAATCGAAGAAAGTGAAGAGGGTTGATCCAGTGACTGGCGTTGAAGAGACGATCTTACAAATAAAGAAGCCTAGAGTGATAAAAAACATTCCAGTACCGAAAATGGAGCAAGATTTCCATGAAGGGTTTTTATGTTGGGTATACAGCTGTTTGTCAACCGAAGCTGTGATTACCTACAGAGTTGAAAATTAAGTTAGACACATCTATGTGTATGATCCATTGTGGTTGGTAAATTGCTCAACGAAAGACATAGAATGTTTGTTTGTTAACAAGATCTGTTTCAAAGTCGAAGACAAAAAGCAGGCAATGTAGTTTCAGAAGGTTGTATCTATCTGCTTTCAGAAAGGGATTAATTCTAAGAATGCATGGTCGACAAAGTGGAGAAAGATTGAGTAAATAGAAGCTCGGAAGGCTGAGAAAGAAAGCAAAGCTCGTGAAGAAAAAGATAAGATGTTAAGGCATACGGTGGTGCAAAGGATGGCTGCAAAGGAAAAGCGAAAGGTTGAAGAGAATGAAAATCTTAGGAAGCTGTTACAGAGAAAGCCTAAGCCAAGGGAAGAAAAGTTTAAGTCGCTGTGAAGCAAGTGCTGAAGACAACCTGACTGAAGACTCCGGCAATATCCAAGGGGGAGTTTGTTAGTGCACGATGTCTATCGCCTACGTCAACAGTCTAGGTCATGTCGGTAGCTTGTAATAGGGTTAAATATGTCAAAATATAATGTTATGTATGTTTGAAAGTCATTTCGCATGAAATGGTTTTTGGTCATTTCCTACAAAATCAAGTTTGGTCATTTCGTACGAAATGGCATGTTGCCATTTCGTGCGAAATCAGTTCTCCTATAAATAGGAGGTGTTGGTTTTTCATTTGGTACGAAATAGAGAAGTGTGTAACGAAGTGCTGCCAGTTTCTCACCGTGTATTGAAGTTGAATATCAATAAAAAACCTGTTTTAAGTATAAATCTCTGTTTCTACACCTTTCTATCACCGATTCTCAGTTGTTATAGTGTTTCCGCCTCTATAACGACTTAAATTTTGTTTTTAATATTCGAGACAATGTAATAAACTTAACTCAATAAAACAAAACTTCAATCCATGTGTTGTGAAACAATGATTCTGTTACGACACTCCCTGACGTTTCCGCCGTGGTTTGTTGTTTTAACACGGTTGTGGTGTGAAAGAAGAGTTGTATCAGAGCTCATGGTTATAGGGAATTAGGTTATTAGTAATGCTTTGACCTAGACTATAACCTTTCTAGGACCCTAACACAAGTTATCTTGTGTTTACTCTTAAAACAATATCGTTGCCTATCTTTAGGTGACAACCACAACAAGAACACGAATTACAAATCTGACTTGAAAACTAATCTTCTCCTCGTAGATGATTTATTATAAGGTTTGAACTTTCAAAGTTTTCAAAATCTCGTCAAAGTTTGGGTCTTATTAATTTGAAAACGTGCAATAAGGAAGGGTGGGTGCCTGTATCCCGAGTTTTCTGTCTAAGGCTAGAGTGTTCGTACAAATCCACATAATCAGACCAGTCACTCTTACCTGGGAACTCTTGGGGTGAGTGTCCACTTATAGGCTAAAGCATGTCTTTGCGATACATTAAAAGGACCTATTTAATTTGTTCAGCCTCTGTGCGTCATTTGTTTGTTCGAAGTAACGAACGAATGATCGCCTTCCTTCTGTTTCATTGTTATCTTCAATACCTCTTTTGTTTATCCAAATGTCAATTTCACTCGTTTCTCATGTTTTCTTGTTCTTTTTAGAAAATGCCTCCTAGATGCGATCAAACTGAAAATGCTGCCTCGCAACCACAATCGTTCAGCAGATGGCTGTTGTGCTTCCGAACCTCATTACCCAGATAAACCAAGCGAATAACAATAAAAATGCTCCGTGTAACTTCAAAATGTTCAATTCAGCTAAGCCATTGAAATTTTCCGGGTCTCAAGGAGCAACTTCGCTCCTACAATGGTTCGAGAGTCTGGAAAGCACATTCAGACATGTTTAGTGTCTAAATGAGCGAAAGGTTGAATTCGTATCTAGTGTTTTTGAGAAACGAGCCTTAACATGGTCGAATGGCATGATGACAGCTAAGGGTGCCAATGTGGCACTGGCTCAAACTTGGGAAGAGCTTCGAGCTCTAATGATGAAGGAATTCTGTCCTTGTCATGAAATCAGGGAATTAGAAAGGGAATTCGATGATCTTAAGCAAGATAGCGGTGCGCATCGAGCCTACACGGATCGATATGAGGAACTAAATATGTTATGCCCAACCATGGTTACGCCTTTGGATAAGGCAATTGAAAAGTACATTGATGGCCTCCCTGACTCTGTGCAAGACATTGTTACTGGTAGCAACCCTACTACAGTTAGACATGCCATTGAACTATCCACTACCCTGACTGAATCTCAGACCAGGAAGGGTAAACTTTTCCGAAAAAGGTGACAAGAAATCAACCGATGAGTCGAAACCAAAGGATAAGCAGACTGAGTCCTCTAAGAAGTCAAAGACGCGTAAGGCTTTCCAGAACTTTGTCGTGGTTGCTCAAAACGATCAAGTTGTCCCAAACCAACCAGCTCAACCCCTTTCTAAGAAGCCATACAACGGGACTGCACCCTTGTGCAACCAATGTAACCTACATCATCATGCTAGTGTGCAATGCCGCAAATGCCTAAATTGTGGACTTGCTAGTCATACAGCTAGGGTATGTCGAGCTGCAGCTGCACAAAATCAAGCTGATAACAATGCTGCTCAAGCTCATTTTCCACCATGTTCTTGCTACAACTGTGGCGAGATGGGCCATTTCCGAAAAAATTGCCCAAAGCTTGCTAATGCAAATCCAGCACGTGGATGAGCATTCGACTGACTGGAAGACGACGCTGTTTTGAAACGATCGGACTTTATATGTTATTTTCCTTTTGTAATCCTAGAACAATGAAAAAAAATTTTGGTTTATAAATATACATTTATTTGCGTTACGATGTACGAAAACAAGTGTGGTTACATGTATAAACGACATGTTCCTACGATACCGATACCAAGGAACCGTGTTCCTTGCCAAGCAAACTACTCTCGAGATTCTTTATTTTGTGATCGCTTGTGATCTCCACGAAAATCCTAAGTACTCGTTTCTTCTAAGAAATGAAGTACAAGGTGCAAATTACAACTCTGGACGAATACACAAAGTACCACTTTAAATCCTTTATAGGATACCCAAGGGTACTTCCGTAAGCCCTTGATTGGTCTTACATATCATGTCTTCCCGACTTCACGATATTTTACACAGCATATGATTTCAAAAGATTATGCATGTTTTCAAAAACCTCATACATACTTTCAAAATCATCTCACGTGGTTTTAAAACATTTCATAAAAATGTTTACCTAATATACTTAGTACATGATTTCAAGAACATTACAAAAGGTTTTCAAAAACATATTTTTAACGATTCCAAGCATAGCTTTCAAAAATAATCTGCCCGTATGTTGCCTTAACATACGTGGTACACGATTATCAAGAACACCCTGCTTCGTATGCTAACTAAGCATGCTTAGCAAGATGATTTCAAGGATCCAATTGCTTCATATGTTGTCTTAGCATATCTAGTACAAGGTTCCTAAATACCTCCCGCTATACGAATTCCAAATCTATATAGGATCTTCCTATCTTCATAGTTAGACCCTCGTGGACGTTTAAAGCGCAACAATCAAAGTCCATAATTGGATTCTTTGTGTGCTAATTCGAATGTTGCGATTCTTTGCGAATGAAATCAAATCCTTATAAGATTGTCCTGTCTTTATAAGGTAGAATTCTTGAGGATGTTTGAAGTGTCACACCCCCAAAATCCACATGTGGAGTACCACCGCTTGGAGGCGTGATTGACCAGGATCTTAGCCACCAAGCACATTGAACTCATGAGTATATTCAAACAAAACTTTCATTTATTAACAATAAGTGTTGCAACATTACAATGATTCACAGTTTACAGCGGAAGCATAATTAACTCGTTAAGTGTCTATAAACCACATGTATAAGCTCTTTGTCTTGTGTTGCATTTCCATGTAACCCGACCCATGATATGCACCTAAGGACCTGCAAGGCATGTAGCAACGAGTCAACAACAAAGTTGAGCGAGTTCACAGTTGGTGGTTTAGTTATAGTATTCGTTTCGTAAATCATATGTTCGTTTAGTAAACCACGTATCGTATTAATTCGTATCGCGGTCTCCCAGACATGTTGCGAAGATTAGTGGGGGCTTCCCTTGTGTTCTAGACTAGTTGTATCTGTATTCGTATCACGGCCTCCCAGACATGTTTGCGAAGATTATTATTCGTATCGCGGTCTCCCAGACATGTTTGCGAAGATTAGTGGGGGCTTCCCATGTGTTACTAGTCTAATTGTACCTATAGGTGTCCTTCCCCAAATGAGGACAGTGGTACGTATTCCAGTAGCGATGAAAGTACGAGTAATCATTCAATCCCATTCCCAACCCACCGGGAATCCCATGCCTTGGTAAGAGTGTGAACTCACCTTGGTTTGCTCGGTTTGTTAAGTTACTTTACCAGTTCCCAGTTGGTCAACCAAACCTTACTATGGTTACCAAAGATTAAATCAGTTTCGTGTACACATGCATCATGTATTCCATATTCACATTAAACAGGTAGCGTTCACATAATCACACATCATTATACCAGTTGTAATGAGAGTTCGCGTAGCACAACAATTCAATCGAAGCCTATAGTATGCACGTACACACATAATCAGTTGGTATTCACATTATTTGCATATCAGTCTTGACCATAATTGTGTATTCAGGCAACACCATAACATAGCACTTAACAATTATTCCACAATTTACAAGCATGTTATGAAACAATATCTAACAGTTGTATTGTTTGAAAGAATCAACTTATATCATCAGTCTATAAGCATACATTATTAACAGGAGTCACTACCATATTATTCACATAATCACTCACTATTTACTGTAACACGTTTATCCTACTGTTCATGCAAGGAAATCCTTCGACAAAAGGATGTGCTAGACGAAACTCCCTTTATGACAATCAGTAACCAATCATTCTATCAAATCGTTCTAATGCATATGATAGCCATTTCATCAGATAATCATTATTAAAAATTTATATCATCGATCAACAGTCCACAATCTCCTATACAAATCAATAACGCAATGATTTCACCCATTAACAAGAACCCTAATCCTGCATTATCTCATAAAAGGTATACAACCATCGAGCCATATTCTCCAGTTCTAAACATGTAATTAACTTTTGCATCAAGGATCATAACACAATCAAATATTCACGGATTTTAACTAAATGAACAATCATACTAACCAGAATTGAGGATGCATAGATAGGAGACTTCGATGAAGAGGTGGGGTGTGTCTGCTGTCGCGATTTCGTGAAAGGGGGTGAGGGTTATTTAGGGTTTTATGTGTTCTACATGCAACTGATTACAAGAGGGGTTTTAATATAAACAGATTGGGCCGAAAACACTTTGGGCCGAGGCCTGTTATGGCGACGAAACGCCATGAGTGACGAAAGCCACCCTGTTTCGTCGTGTGTATGTGTGGGTGACAAAAGTCATCACGTGTGATGTTTGCTATGCTAATACACAATGAGTAAGTCAATGAGCAATACACCAATCATTATAACTGTTGGTGCAGTCATCTGTCGTCTTCGTCTTATGTCGAGTCTGGGTTGCGTTGCGGATCCGATCAAACATGATGTCATCATGTTGAATGATGACATCATATGATGACATCATCATTGCATAGTCATATATAAGACAAAAAGATGAATGGTCCAATTAAGTCTTGACAGTTTGAAGAGGTTGACTTACGTTTGAATGTTGACCATTTGAAAGATTAGTTTGAAAGGTCCAATTAGGTGGTTTCATTTATTGCTTAGCCGTTTGGAGGCCCAATCATATGAAGGCCCAACATTTGAAGGTCCAATCGTTTCATGAGACTTCCGCTTGAAAGAAAAATTAAAGGTTTCGCTTGATGACAAAATTGAGGTTTCGCTTGTACATTAATTTGTAAGTTTCGCTTGAAGGGTCATGTATGTTCAAGCGAAACTAGTTTACTATAAATAGGATGTTTGTCATTTCATTTATAACGGAATTTCTCAAGTGATACCGAGGTGCTGCCGGTATTTCCTTTGACTGTAAACATTGTAAAATCAATATACAAGAGGATTAAAGTGTGAATCAAGTTGTTTTTACATCTGTTTCTTAGTTTCCGCCTCTGAAACAAATTTGAGCTCTTCCGAACGACTCGTTTAGGTCACAATCCGATCCTACAATTGGTATCAGAGCCTGGGAGGAAGAGATTTCGCAAAAAAAGCTCGTTTTCATCATTTTTTCTGTTTCTACACCTTTCTTTCTCAAAATTAAAATTTTTCACGGATAAAATCGGCTCAAATTCACACATCTTATGCGTAATCATGTATTAACAAAACCTGGAAAATTTCAGAACTAAAATCGGCTTAAAATCGATTCAAATTGAACTTTCGCTTGAAATTGGTTCGTATTTGCTGACATCATGTTAGTTTTCGCTTGAAAATCAGTGTAGTTTGAAGCGAAACCAGGTCTTTCGCTTGAAAAGTTTACATGGTGTTCCGCTTTAAATATACATTTCGCTTATATGACACACTAGTTCCGCTTCAAGGTCACCCAATAGACAGTTTCGCTTCATAAGTCATAAGTCAGAACAAAGTTCCGCTTATTCGGTCAAATAGTTTCGCTTGAATCACGTGTTCGCTTGAAAATGCATCAATTGGTGTGAAACAGTATCAGTTCACGTGACTCAGATTTGAACGGTCCTATTTTATTTCATGCAAATTAGTGGTTTTGTCGGTTCATTAAAAGATCCATGTGCATTTATCGTGTCTTGTGTCAGTATTCACGAGGTGATCAGTCTTCACAAGGTTGGCAGTAGTTAATTCGGTCCTATCAAAGTTGTTTTGGAAGGTCCAATGAAAGTTTAAGTTGTTTTGGGAGGCCCAATCACATTTAATGTTCAAAAAATATTGTTGTCAAGTCATTTCATGTTATCGGCTCAATGAGTATTAAACATTTCTTAGCTTTGTCAGCTTGTGTGTCTCGGGAATACAAATTGAACATAGTTTTCGGGTATTGCATGATGACAGTTAATGTTGCATGGTTTAGTGGATTGTAGGTCAAATTAAAGTTGTTTGAAAAATGCTGGCGGTCCAATTATATCATTTGGTTACAATATGTGTCAGCCCACTACATATATCGGCCCAATCATTAATTTTGTATATCATTTGTTATTGGGTTTGATTTGTACATGTTGTCAGTCCATGTGACATCGGGTCCAATCAGCTTCGTTGTTTTGTTGAAGTGTTTCAAACAGTCCACCATACGATCCAATTCATTGTCATTTAAGTGTTTTGAAAGGCCACGTGTTGATATAAATACTTGCATATGACAGCTCATTACATAGTTTCGGTCTAATCACTAAAGGACATCTATTAGTTTATTTGTCACACCCCTCCAAAGCCCCACCCCGCCTTGGAGGCGTGACATGCCCAGGATCATAGCCACCAATCATATTGAACAAGCATGTGGTTTATTTATAAAATCCAACACAATACAATTGGTGTCAAAACATAGTTTGAGTTTACAGCGGAAGCAAAACATAAATTTAACATAAGTTTTCCCACAACGACCACGCCTCCCAGTGCAAGCTCCTTAAGCTAGGGACCTAACGACCTGCAAGGCATGTAACAACGAGTCAACAACAAAGTTAAGTGAATTCACAGTTGGTTCACGGGCTTACTAGCCCGTATCGCGGTCTCCCAGACATGTGTGCGAAGGTAAGTATCCGTATCGCGTCACATCGCGGCCCTACAGGCATGTGTGCGAAGATTAGTGGGGTGGCAGCCTACCTCTGGAGGATGGCCGTGCCTTGTAGAAAGTTTGTGAACTCACCTTTGCTTTTGCTTTGCTCGGTTTGCTTATCTCCTTTGATTGTAAGGGTATGGGATAGAGTTTAGCCTACTGATAAGCCTAATAATCTAACGCACACGAAATTAGGTAAATAACCAATACAGCATTTACGACAATTCACGAGATTAAACCCTCACAACGATTAACAAAGTGCAATACTTAACAATTCAGCGGATTCATAATGAATAATAGAGCATAGTCCAAAATTGGATAATACTAAAATATTCAAGTCGAAATCACGACAAATAACAAAGTATAAACTCAATTTGAGCAGCACTTAATCATACGTTGGATAGTTTCAATCGATCGGACGTTGAATCGTAGCAGCGATCGAATTAATACCCTGAATCATAGCAGCACTTAGTGAATTTGTGTGTGTTTTTGGACTATTTCCTCTATAATTCGACGTACACAGTGAGTTTGTGCGTCGTTGTAACTTCCTCAGGCAAGTCCCAAGGCCTGCTATTTATAGCCGAATTTTGGTCTTGCTTACGGACCGTATGCCGTATCCCTTACGGTCCGTAAGGGAAGCAGTCTAATTATAAGGCGGCTAAGTTCGGGACTAGGCTTGCTGACTTGAAAATTTCCACCAATCAAAGTTAAACAACGAGTTTTGAGGATAATTATTAGCTAGGTTTTACCCCCCTTGAGTTTTAGGGGTCCTGATCCTGATTCTGATTGTTCTAAAACTTTCAGGGTTTCTGCAGAATCACTTGGGTTTCTCAATTTGGGTTTCCAATTAGACTAATTAAAATAATAAATAGGACTTTTAGTGAGAGTTGCTACATTCTCCCCTCCTTATAGAAATCTCGTCCTCGAGATTTACTCGAATAAGTAAGGATACCAGTACTAATCTTTTATGCTTGAAAAACTTAACCTTTCTGTCTTCTATATAAACTGGTTTCTCAACTAATCTTCAAATTTTTCATTCACTTATATGTCTTGAAGAGGTACTACCAACTATTCGTCAGATAGATATTTCTTAAAGTTAGATACATGAAATACTTAGGGAAGACTTAATCCTTAGCTGTAACACTTAAAATAAATAACACAGTAAAGTATTGAGTCTTGCACTTGGAGCGAAGCATCGTTGCGGATTACTGTACAGGTTATAGTCCGGTTTTATCAAAAAGCTTTTCCCTTTTTAAAACCAAGTTCACTATAACCAATGGCTCTGATACCACTCTGTCACACCCCTCCAAAGCCCCACCCCGCCTTGGAGGCATGACATGCCCAGGATCATAGCCACCAATCATATTGAACAAGCATGTGGTTAATTTATAAAATCCAACACAATACAATTGGTGTCAAAACATAGTTTGAGTTTACAGCGGAAGCAAAACATAAGTTTAATATAAGTTTTCCCACAACGACCACGCCTCCCAGTGCAAGCTCCTTAAGCTAGGGACCTAACGACCTGCAAGGCATGTAACAACGAGTCAACAACAAAGTTGAGTGAATTCACAGTTGGTTCACTGGCTTACTAGCCCGTATCGCGGTCTCCCAGACATGTGTGCGAAGGTAAGTATCCGTATAGCGTCACATCGCGGCCCTACAGGCATGTGTGCGAAGATTAGTGGAGTCGCATCCTACCATTGGAGGATGGCCGTGCCTTGTAGAAAGTTTGTGAACTCACCTTTGCTTTTGCTTTGCTCGGTTTGCTTATCTTCTTTGATTGTAAGGGTATGGGATAGAGTTTAGCCTACTGATAAGCCTAATAATCTAACGCACACGAAATTAGGTAAATAACCAATACAGCATTTACGACAATTCACGAGATTAAACCCTCACAACGATTAACAAAATGCAATACTTAACAATTCAGCGGATTCACAACGAATAACAGAGCATAGTCCAAAATTGGATAATACTCAAATATTCAAGTCGAAATCACGACGAATAACAAAGTATAAACTCAATTTGAGCAACACTTAATCATACGTTGGATAGTTTCAATCGATCGGACGTTGAATCGTAGCAGCGATCGAATTAATACCCTGAATCGTAGCAGCACTTAGTGAATTTGTGTGTGTTTTTGGACTGTTTCCTCTATAATTCGACATACACAGTGAGTTTGTGCGTCGTTGTAACTTCCTCAGGCAAGTCCCACGGCCTGCTATTTATAGCCGAATTTTGGTCTTGCTTACGGACCGTATGCCATATCCCTTACCATCCGTAAGGGAAGCAGTCTAATTATAAGGCGGCTAAGTTCGGGACTAGGCTTGCTGACTTGAAAATTTCCACCAATCAAAGTTAAACAACGAGTTTTGAGGATAATTATTAGCTAGGTTTTACCCCCCTTGAGTTTTAGGGGTCCTGATCCTGATTCTGATTGTTCTAAAACTTTCAGGGTTTCTGCAGAATCACTTGGGTTTCTCAATTTGGGTTTCCAATTAGACTAATTAAAATAATAAATAGGACTTTTAGTGAGAGTTGCTACATTATTGGCATATTATGATTAATAGATTTAGTGGTTGGAAAATGGACAAGTTGTTTGGAAGTTCAAGTTGTGTTTTTGTGAACCAGGTCATTTGCAAAGGTCACTTGAATTCAGTTCAGATTGCTTGAAACTGAACCAGTTTGTATAAATTGAACGTTTCCAGATTGTTTGAATTTTATCCAGTTCGTTTGAAGTATTCATCAGGTCATTTGAAAGTCAGTCAGTTTGAACGAAAAAGGGTCAAATTATTCATACTTGTTCCGGGTCATAGCAGTCCGCAAAGTGTGTCATTCTTTAGTCCGCACAGAATATTCACCAGTCCGAGTACCAGTTCGTTTCTAATAATTGATAAGTCTTTAATCTGATCATTTTGTTTGTGTGTTGTCAGGTGTTTCCCGAAGTATCATCTGATTATTGAAACATGGCTGAAGAGTTCTACAATGCGTTCACGACACCCATTGCCCCTGTAACCGCTGCTGAAGCGTTGTATAATGAGAATGAGACGGGAACTCAACAAAAACCACCGAAACTCATGTACATTGAAGATTTTCAGGGTTGGAAAAACCGATTCGAGAAATGGGTTCAAGCTTACAGATTTGATGCATGGTGTTCATTGCTAAAAGATTATGAGAAACCAAAGAATGATCGTGGATTAGAGAAGGGTTTTAATGATTTTACAGAAGCTGACAAGTTGAAATACACAAGTGAGAAAATGATGATCAGCATCCTTCAGCAAGCAGTTAAAGAAGACATCTTTGTCTTATTTCAACATAATGGTACAGCTAGATCAATCTGGGAGGCTTTGATTCAGAAATTCAGAGGGAGTGCTGATATGATCAAAAACAAGAAGGCATTATTGAAGAAATAATTCGATATGTTTACAGCTTTTGACCATGAAACTACAAAACAGACCGTATCTGTGCACGAATGATTTTGTGGTCTATTGTGACGCATCGATACAGGGGCTTGGTTGTGTATTGATGCAGCGGGATAAAGTTATTGCTTATGCTTCGCGCCAACTCAAAGTTCACGAACGGAATTACACGACGCACGATTTAGAGCTGGGAGCTGTTGTTTTCGCGCTTAAGATATGGAGACACTACCTGTACGGTACCAAGTGCACTATCTACACCGATCACAGGAGTCTCGAGCATATTTTCAAGCAGAAGGAATTGAACATGCATCAACGACGATGGGTCGAGCTGCTGAATGATTACGAATGCGCCATCAAGTACCATCCCGGCAAAGCCAATGTTGTGGCTGACGCTCTCAGTCGGAAAGATACTTTACCTAGGTGCGTGCGAGCCGTGCAGCTTACTATTCAGTCTAGTCTTCCTGCAAAGATACGAGATGCTCAGGTAGAAGCATTGAAACCAGAAAATGTCAAGGCTGAAGCCTTACGCGGTTCAAGGCAGCGATTAGAACAAAAGGAAGACGGCGCCTACTATGTAACGGGGCGTATTTGGGTCCCACTGTATGGCGGTTTACGAGAACTTGTGATGGATGAAGCGCACAAGTCTCGCTACTCGGTACATCCTGGTTCGGATAAGATGTACCACGATCTTAAAACTACGTATTGATGGCCAAGCATGAAAGCTCTCATCGCAACGTACGTCAGCAAATGTTTGACCTGTGCAAGGGTCAAAGTTGAATATCAGAAACCATCAGGCCTACTTCAGCAACCTGAGATACCGCAATGGAAATGGGAGGAAATTTCCATGGATTTTGTTACTAGCCTACCTAGATCCCAGCGTGGGAATGATACTATTTGGGTGATCGTAGATCGACTCACAAAGTCTGCTCATTTCTTGGCTATCAAAGAAACGGGTAAGTTCTCTACCTTAGCAGACGTCTACTTGAAAGAAGTTGTTTCGAGGCACGGGGTGCCAATTTCTATTATTTCGGATCAGGATGCACGATTCACTTCAGAACTATGGCAGGCAATGCACAAGTCTTTTGGCTCTCGGTTAGACATGAGCACAGCATATCATCCTCAGACGGATGGGCAGTCTGAGCGCACGATTCAAACTCTAGAAGACATGCTTCGAGCATGTGTTATCGATTTTGGCAACAGCTGGGAAAAACACCTCCCTTTAGTGGAGTTTTCGTACAATAACAGTTACCACACCAGCATTCAAGCTGCTCCATTCGAGGCATTGTACGGACGTAAATGTCGGTCACCTCTCTGTTGGGCAGAGGTGGGGGATAGCGAAATCACAGGTCCAGAACTTGTAGTTGATGCTACTGAACGAATTGCACAGATACGACAACGCATGGCGGCAGCTCGCGACCGTCAGAAAAGTTACGCCGATAAGTGCAGGAAACCGCTCGAGTTCCAAGTTGGGGATCGAGTGCTACTCAAAGTCTCACCCTGGAAGGGTGTGGTTCGTTTTGGTAAACGAGGTAAACTCAATCCGCGGTATGTTGGACCGTTCGAGATCATTGAAAGAATAGGCAAAGTGGCCTACAAACTGAACCTACCAGCTGAACTCGGTGCAGTTCACAATGTTTTCCACGTGTCGAATCTGAAGAAGTGTCTGTCAGATGAGACCCTCATAGTTCCTTTGAAGGAGCTCACTATCGACGAGCGGTTGCAGTTCATCGAGGAACCAGTTGAAATCACGGACCGGGATGTTAAGGTCCTCAAGAACACTAGAATACCTCTTGTACGAGTGCGTTGGAACTCCCGTCGTGGCCCAGAGTACACCTGGGAACGAGAAGATCAAATGGAACTCAAGTATCCCCAGTTATTAGAAAACCGTGCAACCACTACTGAGGCTGAAGCTACTACTGTAGAATTTCGGGACGAAATTCCAAATCAACGGGGGGATGATGTGACACCCTAGGAAAACCAGTAAACGACACAACTTACCTAGCTTCCTCAGTAACAGCATGCTAAATTTCGGGACAAAATTTCTTTCAAGTTGGGGATAATGTGACAACTCGAGTTTCCAAGATTTCCACTTTCGCATTTATTGCACGTTCACTGTTTGTTTAGTTGTTTACTTGCACAATTGGGTTGCTTTGTAACTGTATATGTTTTGGTTCAATAAAGTGTATTGTAACTGTGCATGGTTATGTGTTACTTATGAAAGATTTGACAAACGTATGAACTTGGTGGTGAAACTGTAAATTACATTGTGATGGGTGTGCCTTATGTAAAAGATGATACTTAGGGGTGAGTAGAGTAGTTAGTGAAATTCCAATCACTCTTAACCCTAACCTCCTCCCTAATCATTCACAAAAAAAATCATCACACGTACTTTCACATTCTCCTCTCCTACAATCATATTCTTCATCATTGGCAATCATCTTCTTCATCATTGGTACAAACTCTTCATCACTTTTTGATCTCCCTCTCCATCTAGAATCAATCCAAGGTAACTGTTTAATGGTTATTTGTTGATAATCAGTGATTGTTTGATTCACGCAAAAACCCTAGTTCTTCACATAATAGTTCTGTGTTTATAGATTTGATTGTTGTGAAATAGTTAATGATCAGTGGTGTAATCATTTGCTGAATGTTAAGATGCCTGTTATGATAGAATGTTGATTGTTGATTTAATTACTGCACTGCGAGTATGAAATTAGGGTTTTCTTGATCGTAGAAAATGTAACTGTTACAATGGAGTTGAATATTGCATGATTTATGTTAGTCCGACCTTTGTGATGTTAGGATGTTTGTCCGAGTTTTAAGATGGATGGATGTCCGAATTTTGTAAGCATGATTAGTCAGAACTTTATGTCATGATCACTTGTCCGAACTTTATAAGGATGCTTGCATAAGGTCCGAATTTTAGAAGGGGCATGAGGTCCAAATTTCTATGCTTATACATGGTCCGAATTTCTTCATGCTTATGCCTTGTCCGAGCTTCAAACATTAGAGGTGGTCCGAACTTTATGAATGAGCCTTGTCCGAATTTTAAGGGTTTTAGTGTTGTCCGAAGTCTGATTGAATGATTTATAACATGTCCGAACTTTTAATATCAAACATGTCCGAACTTTATACAAGGGACAAGGGGGGGGGGTCCGAACTTTGTACAAGGGACAAGGGGGTCCGAACTTTGTTTGTCACAATAAGGTCCGAATTTTTATAACTGGTGCACCCAGTCCGAACTTTAAAACCCATGCGCATGTCCGACTTTAAAACCCATGCGCATGTCCGAACTTTAAAACCCATGCGCTTGTCCGACCTTTAATACCCATGCGCAGTCCGACTTTTAATGTATGCGCCACGTCCGAATTTTGTAATGCAAACACACATAGTCCGAGTTTCACTAGGGGTTGTTTGTCTGAGTTTTATGCGTGATGCATTGATATATATATATTCCAAGTTTGTATGTGATACATGATCCGAACTTCCTTTTAATACTAAGTCAAAACCCTGGATGAAGAACATACTGCATGTTACTGTATGATATGATATTGCATGTTACTGTATGATACTGCATGTTACTGTATGATATGATACTGCATGTTACTGTATGATACTGCATGTTACTATATGATACGATACCGTATGTTACTGTTTGAACACCGAGGAGTTGTAAACCCTAATTGAACGTAAAACACTCACATCGAGTTTATGTGCAATGTACCTTAGGTCATGTGTAACGAACCTAACCATTTATTAACACTAGAAGCAATAACATACCGAGCAAACCAAGGTGAGTTCACACTCTTACTAAGGCATGGGATTCCCGGGTTTTGGGAATGGGATTGAAGGAATAGATTTGTACTTACACTGTTACTAGACTATCTACCATCGTCCTCGGATGCGCAGGATACATATGTAAAACCTACGTATACTTGTACTCATCACTGTCCTCAGGTTGCGAAGGACACTAACTTAAAACCTACGTGAACTTATACTCACTACTGCCTCGGTTGTGTTAGGCACTTACGTAAAACCTACGTAAACCCCCGCGTACCCCTGTCCTCGGTTGTGAAGGACACTTACGTAAAACCTACGTAACACTTATGGTTACGAATAGTCTAGTGTATATGCAACATGGGAAGCCCCCACCAATAGAACATACTATCGGCCCAATAGAGCCACATGTTACAAACGAACTTACTATTACACACTTACTTTCTGTGAACTCGCTCAACTAGTTGTTGACTCTCTGTTACATGCCTTGCAGGTCGTTAGGTATACATGGAGCTTGCATGGGGAGGCACGGTCGTTGTGGACAAGGATCGTGAATGCTTGATTTAAACATTTGATATTACATACTTTATTTATGATTGGGCTTTTACTCATACGCTCCCGCTAAACTTTGTTATTATACTTATGTTTTGGAACACCTTTCATATGGATTGGTTTGGTTAATTTACATTTACATTTACTACTTACGTTGTTCTATATGATTGGTGGCTTGATCCTGGTCATGTCATGCCTCCCAAGCGGTGATACTCCGCGTGTGGATTTTGGGGGTGTGACAATCTACTTCATCATTCTCAAGCTTTGATCCAAACATCAACACACCTAGCCATAAAAAGCAAAATTCTACAAATCTGCAGTGTAATGTGACCTTGAACATTCAGAATGGTCAACATCTTTCTCCTGAGGTAGCAAAGCAACACATGGCATCTCTTGTCGCCATGTTAGAGTCGTATGAAAGTTTGATTGCTGGAAGAATCGGTAATCCAATGCTCACAAAGGAGGATTACGACCAAATCGATGCAGAAGAACTTGAGCTGATGGATGTGAAGTGGTGCTTAGCTAGTGCCTGCAGGAGAGTTGAAAAATTTCAACAGATTACTGGCAGAGACGAGTTTCGAGGAATGGCTACATCTCCACTTGGTTTTGACAAGTCAAAGGTTACCTGTTTCCGATGTAAAGGAAAGGGTCACTTTAAACGGGAATGTAAAAACCAAGAGTCAACTGGAAGTCAAGAAAAGAGCAATTATTATCATAAATCAGTCTTTCATCAAATCGATCAAAAACCTCAACGAAAGGAACCGCAAACTGCTCATGGGAAAATGATTGAAGAAGCCAATAGGAAAGCTTATTATGGGATAATAGACCAAAGTGATGAGTTTGTTGCACAAGGGTTTAGCTGGGATAAGTATATACCTAGTGGAACTAAACCAGATGTGGCATTAGTTACCAGGATTCTGGATCAAAATGAGGATTGTCAGAAAAGGATTCCGATATTTCCAGATCTTGGAAGTGATGTTGATACGGATGAAGAGGAAGAGTATCTTAACAAATGTAGAAAAAGCATTGATCCTTACAGTTTTAATTTTTTTCTATGCAGATAAAGTTGAGATGCTGAATCAGAAGAAGATTGCTCGATTGCAGAGAGAGCTAGTAACAGCAAAGCTACTCGCTAATGAAAAGGCGAAGACTGAAGCTGTAGAAACAAAAGATGAAGCAACTGCTGAGATTGCAATAGAGAAGATTGTTGAAGTAGAGAAAGTAGTGGAGAAAATTGTCGAAGTCGAGAAACTCGTGGAAGTTGAGAAAATAGTTGAAGTCGAAAAGATTTTCGAAAAGATTGTTGAGGTCGAGAAACTTGTAGAAGTTGAAAAGACTGTCGAAGTCGAAAAGATAGTTGAAAAGGTGGTTGAAGTCACAAAGCCTTGTAAGAAATGTTTAGAAGCTTGCAAAGTTTGTGAAGAAAAAGATAAAAAGATTGCTGAGTTAGAGAAAGTGAAGGAAGATTTACTGTCAGATGTGAAGTATGTGAAAGAGTCATACGATGTACTGAACAGGACAGTTGATAGTTTAAAAAGAACGAATGCAGAAATTGAAAAAGCAAATGACAAAATGAGTGCAACTTTGATGACAAAGCAAAGTGTCATAAATGATTACATTGAAGATTGTGCAAATTTGAAGAAGGAGTTGGAACTTGAGAGAATCGAGAGTGAAAGGATCAACCGATTACTTTTGAGTTATACTACTTGTGATTATCTGATTGATCGGGTTTATCTTACTGTTGCAGGTCTTGAAGCTTTCAAGAAGAAAGAAAAAGAAGAGGATACTGGTAAGAAACCAAATGTCAAGTATAACAAATGTCTGCCTCCTATCTTTGAGAGTTATTCCCCCAGGAAACCAAATGAGGAACAAGTAGACAAGGCTCTAAACATCAAATTAAAGTCTGAAATCACTGATGAATTACCAGACAATATTGATGTCACATTCACAGCGTCTGACACTGATCATGAGTCTGAATTAGTTAAAAGCGTTGTCGATCAGGTGTTGGATATGGATGAAGAGTCAAAGTCGGAGTCTAAGTCAGATAGTTCGAGTTCGTCTGAAAAAAGTCCGAGTTCGCCGGTTAAGAGGGTTTACAATAAAGAATTCCTGTTATCAAAATCTAATTTGAATAACGAATCAATCAAAGTAGCATATACATTGAATGATTAAGACAAATTATATTCTGATGAGGAATTTCCAATATAAAGTGTCAAAACTGAAATGATCAAACAGGTTTTCAAATTAACAAAAATTAATATTTCTGAAATAAAAGATGTAAATCTTACTGAAAAACCTAAAAAGTACACTTCAAGAGTTCAACAGTGATTGAACAAGAAAAAGGGTTATGATTATGGTTCAGGTTATCGAAAGAAACCAAACCATAATGGTAATCTCAAAAAGGAAGTTCTTGGTTTCAATTCTTCAGAAAATTATAAAAATCAGAAAACTTATAAACCAAAAACAAAATTTGTTTCAGGTGGAAGTTCTGAAGATGAGCAGAAGAAACCTTTCTGGAAACAGTCAAATCAAGAGTTTCTTGCTGAAGTGAAGAAGAATGTGAGAAAATCTGCTCAAAGAGTTGACAGAAGATCATGTTTCAAATGCTAGGAAGTTGGACACATAGCTTGGAATTGCCCCAAGTCCAACTACCAAAAACAGGGAGTTTCTTCTAACTCTGTTTTAAGAAAAACTTGTGTTGATAAAAAAGAACAATCTGTAAAAATTGTTAAAAGATTTGAAAATTCTACTTCTGAGGAAGGAGAAAGTTCAAAAATGTTTTACAAAAGAAGAGGTGATTTATGTAAACAAAAATAGGTTGTTAAATCTGAGAGTAATTCTGACAATGAATCTGATTCCATAAAATCAGAGGAGTCGTTGGTTGATAAAAAGATTGTGAATTCCGTTCCAGTGGTGAACGATGAGAATTTTCTGTCACTGTCAAAGGAAAATTTGATGAAGAAAGTTGGAAAGGTAGAGATCTCAAATCAATTCTTTGCTGATAAAGGAGAATTTGATGTTGAGAAGGCTTTCAACGCAAAAGTCAAACACATTTTTGGGAAGATGGTTGATAAGAAGGTAAAGGGTGCTAAAGAGTTTTATAAATCAAAATGTTGGTGGGACAGATGTGTTCCAAAGTCACCCAAGGCTGGTGAGGCTTGGGTGGACATTATCTTTGAGTAAAACACCGGACTTGCCGGAGATCCCAAGTTGGTAATAGTGGATCAGGAATCGGCATCTTTCATGTTTAATTAGGATGATTTGAAAGTGTTTGAAATTGTTAAAATTTTACAGATTGAAGGACTATGCCGGAGCTTCCAGGTTGGTAAGCGAGGAGCAGGTATCGGCATCTTTCTTGAGGAATTTACTACGGTAATGTCAATCATGCAAACGGTAAAAAGGTTTGTTGTTTGTTTACAAGTGGTTAGAGGATTTGATTGTGCATAACTTGTGAATATGGTAAATCAAGGACATTAATTTGTACTTGCATTTTCCTACAAGTGATTGAGAGACAAGATGATGAACCACATCCCCGAACTTAGTATTGATATACCTATAAGTGGTAAAATCAACCAAACTTATTTTCCAGAAAAATCATTTTGATTAAAACAAACTTAAGTGTTTTGAAATCTAAAGGAGAAAATAGTTTGTTGATAGGGGGAGTTCTGATTGTTTATGCCAAAGTGAATGGCGAATTGATGCGATTTGATATCGGTTGTCATGTTTCTGTACAGTTTGTTTTCAATTTTCGTTAATGTGTTTGCATTTTAGGGGGAGTAGAAAAATTCAGAAAATCCAAAAACATTAGAAAATTTGAAAAAGACAAAAACATGATAAAATCCAAAAATGACTTTGTTGTGAAAAAGAGGAAATGATAGTACATCAGTGGACTGTCACAACATGCTAAAGAATTGGAAAGATTAAAAGTGATAAACAATCTTACTACGGATGTGTAGATTTTTACACATTTAGTAAATTGTGAAGAGATATAAACCGTAAAAATTCAAACTTGCTTATTCTGTGGGTAACAACTTCTTGGATATATAGGTAACCCCTGAAATCTTGTTTGAAAGATCCCTTATTCTGAGATACTAGGTCTTTATGCTCAGTGATATCTGGGGTATTATCCCGGGACTTCTGCTGTATGGAAGTACTGACCTAGTCCCCCGATAATACTTTCTGCAAATGCTTGAAAAAGCGCCGCCCTCAGCAAATCGATGAAACAATAAAATTGATAGTCATTGCTGTTGTAAAAAAAGATCCTCTAAAGGGGACCTACCAAAAGTCGAGTCGTCATCTCTCTGCTGAACGGAAGTTCTGACCTGAGCTCTCACGGTTTCGCAATTAACCCCTTACAGATATCATCTGTGGTATATTCACCTGTAAGACTGAATATTGGGATCTGGATACGGGAGTATATTAAAGTAGTGGGTCACACGGATAAGTTTTAGTTTATAAGACATTAATATCGTATCTCGGATCAGTTGAACGTTGTGTGAAAATTTAAGTGGACCAGTATAGTATACTGACAATCTAGGTAAATTGTTTAGAACTTAAAATGAAAATCAAGCTTAACGGTGTTGGTGATTTGTCTCATAAGCTGATATGATCCTTTTACACAAACTCACAAAAATAATGTTTGTAAATATTTCTTTACTGCATTTTTATTTCTCTTATGTCAAAAATCCAAAAAGATTTTCAGTGTGTTTTAGCATAAATTTTTAAAAAATACAAAAAGATTTTCGACAACTGGTGTTGGAGAGCTAATTTTCAAAATTCCGAGTGCTAAACATGATGAACAGATGGTTTGGGAGAGTGTGTTGTTTTGAAAATAAAAATGATTTATCTTCAAATGGTTCATCAAAGATTAACATTGTAAAATCATTTTTTGATTGTATAATTTCTGCAAGTAATTCATTAGATTTTTACAAAGTTATCATCAGAAAATTTATTATGAGGTAGAGGATGTGCAGGTTTCTAAGTGATAGAGAACCAGGTTCCGATACCTGGAGACTTTGTGATTACAATATGCCAGACTGCGATCCCAGCATATCGAAAGGGGGAGTCTGAAGACATCCGAGTAGAGATTGTTCGTGGGGAGTCTGTTGGTGATGATGAAAAGAGAAGAGAAAGATTTGAAGATGCTTACACTGTGAGATATTTCAGAGAGTGTTCAGACTGATAAAGACTGAAGTCGTTGAAGACTCGACACTTAAGACTCGTCAACATCTGAGGGGGAGTCTGTTGGTGCAGTCATCTGTCGAGTCTGGGTTGCGTTGCGGATCTGATCAAACATGATGTCATCATGTTGAATGATGACATCATATGATGACATCATCGTTGCATAGTCATATATAAGACAAAAAGATGAATGGTCCAATTAAGTTTTGACAGTTTGAAGAGGTTGACTTACGTTTGTATGTTGACCATTTGAAAGATTAGTTTGAAAGGTCCAATTAGGTGGTTTCATTTATTGCTTAGCCGTTTGGAGGCCCAATCATATGAAGGCCCAACATTTGAAGGTCCAATCGTTTCATGAGACTTCCGCTTGAAAGGAAAATTAAAGGTTTCGCTTGATGACAAAATTGAGGTTTCACTTGTACATTAATTTGTAAGTTTCGCTTGAGGGGTCATGTATGTTCAAGCGAAACTAGTTTACTATAAATAGGATGTTTGTCATTTCATTTGTAACGGAATTTCTCAAGTGATACCGAGGTGCTGCCGGTATTTCCTTTGACTGTAAACATTGTAAAATCAATATACAAGAGGATTAAAGTGTGAATCAAGCTGTTTTTACATCTGTTTCTTCCGAACGACTCGTTTAGGTCACAATCCGATCCTACAATAACATAACGATGCATTAATCCAATAACACAGTGACACAGTACCAAATAACAGAGTAACACAGTATGTCAATCACATATCAAACGTGCACAGTTTCAATGCAACAAACCACAAAACACAATAGTCACAATACGATTTAACATATCTCAAACGTGTACGGTTACAATGCAAACAAGTCGTGTAAACAAACAACTTAAACAATTTACATGCAATTAATGCGAAGATAGAATCTTGGAAACTCGAGTTGTCACATTATCCCCAACTTGAAAGAAATTTCGTCCCGAAATTTAGCATGCGGTTACTGAGGAAGCTAGTTAAGTTGCATGGTTTACTGGTTTTCCTGGGGTGTCACATCATCCCCCCGTTGATTTGGAATTTCGTCCCGAAATTCTGTAGTAGCTTCTGCCTCAGCAGTGGTTGCATTGTTTTTGAGCAACTGGGATACTTGAGTTTCATTTGGTGTTCTCGTTCCTAGGTTAACTCTGGGCCACGACGGGAGTTCCAACGAACTCGAACAAGAGGTATTCTGGTGTTTGAGGACCTTAACGTCTCCGTCTGTGGTTTCAACTGGTTCCTCGACGAATAGAAACTGATCGTCGATAGTGAGCTCCTTCCGAGGAACTACGTGGACCTCATCTGACAGGCACTTCTTTAGATTTAACACGTAGAAAACGTTGTGAACTCCACTAAGTTCTTTGGGTAAATTCAGTTTGTAGGCCACCCTGCCTATTATGTATATGATTTCGAATGGTTTAACATATCGCGGTTTGAGTTTCGTCTCGAATACTAAACGGAGTACACCTTCCCAAGGTGAGACTTTAGGTAGTACTCGATCCCTAACTTGGAACTTGAGTGGTTTCTTGCGCTCAACAGCGCAGCTCTTCTGGCGGTCACGAACTGTCGCCATTCGTTGTCGTATCTGAGCAATCCTCCTCTGTTGCGTGTATGACGAGTTCTGGGCCGGTGATTTGGCCGTTTCCAGCTTCTTCCAAACAAAGAGATGTCTGGCACCTTTGTCCGTACAATGCCTCGAACGGAGCAGCCTGAATGCTGGTCTGGTAACTGTTATTATACGAAAACTCCACCAAAGGGAGATGTTTTTCCCAATCGTTGCCAAAATCGATTACACATGCACGCAGCATGTCTTCTAGAGTTTGAATAGTGCGCTCAGACTGCCATCCGTCCATGGGTAATATGCTGTGCTTATGTCTAAATATGAGCCAAGGGATTTGTGCATTGCTTGCCACAAATCAGATGTAATTCGTGAGTTGCGAGTAGAGGTAATGAAGGTTGGCACCACGTGCCTAGCAACTACTTCCCTAAGATAGATGACTGCATGCGAAGAAACTTACCCGTTTCTTTGATGGTTAGGAAGTGTGCTAGTTGTGCAAAACAATCATTGAGTGTCCAAGTGATGTCGCTTCCGTTTCGAATTATAAGTAGACTATTGGTCAATTCCATGGCAGTCTGTTTTTACTTCCATGCGAGTATTGCTGGTTGCTGATGTTACACCTTGACTATTCTCTAGGATCGTGCGACTGACCCAAATGAGTCGTTCAGAGGAGCTTTACTTTGTTTCAGGTGTGGAAAACAAGAAACAAAGGTAGAAACAGCTTGCAATTCACTTTTAACACTGATCTGATTAATCTAACAACGATTACAATCAGTCTTCACACCGGCAACACTTCGGTATGGAATACATGAACTGTTCTACCTGATTTCGCTCAGAGTGACTATTTATAGCACCCTTGATTCCGCTCAAAATGACACAAGACTTTGTTGGAGCGGAATTAGAACATTGTGATTCCGCTCGAAAATGTCAAAATGACATTTCAGGCGGAATTAGCCTTTCGAGCGAAATCAGCATTTACATAACCTAAAACTTGACATTTTCTCGTTATACATGCCCTGAACTATACAATCTAATCTAAGACTCGATACAAGACGAAGTCGAAAGATGTATGCACCAACAGACTCCCCCTCAGATGTTGATGAATCTTCAGTGTCGAGTCTTCGCATCTTCAGCCTTGATCATTCTCTGGGCTTCATACTCTCTATCTTCATCAACAGACTCCCCGTAACAAAATGCTGGCATTCCTTTAGTTCTTCAGCATCATCTGCTTCAGGATCGTTGTCTGGCTTTCACAGGTTCATGATAGTTGCCTGGCTTTAACTTTGTCCACAGATTCGAAACCTGGCACATGTGTCACACCCTGACTTTTGCGGAAGCGTGATTATTGGTGTAACTTCTTAATACCATTGCATATGATCATAACAACACTATATGATAAAACCAGTAGATGTAGATCCATTAATTTAAGTTTAAAAGTAGTACGACATAATTGTCTGAAATGACGAGACCAAATTCAAGTTACCAACCATAACATGTTTTAAGGAGTTCAAAAAGACTCAACAAAAGATTTTAAAACAACCCCGAGTTTAGGACCACGTATCTCGTCTAGGATTAAGATACGCCTCCTAAGCCCTAATGACTTGGATGACATCTTTATTCACAACGCAGCTTAAAAACTCCAACGCCCGCCAGATCCATTTACTAATTCCCTGAAATACATGTAGTTTGAAAAATCAACAAAAGTTGAGCGAGTTCATGTGTAAGTGAGTATGTATAAACCTTTGTAAAAATGTCTGTATGTATGAAAATCCCTGGTATGTAGCAATTAAGGAAAAAGAGACCACCATTGGGTTGCAAAGCCAATGATAAGTGTGAAGTGATGCAGGAAGACTCAAACCTAGCGGATTTGTGCGTCGAGCACTTAGTCATCTCATGGTCCACTCAGCGGACTCAGGAGTGGGGCTCGCTACACCCAAATAGATCTATCACTAATGTCCCTCGGTCCTACAACGAGGATTAATGGCCTTAAGTGTCATGCCCACCACTCACATGTTCGCGTAATAAAAACCCTCCTTATGCTAACCATAACATGTAAATAAATGTCTGTAATGTTTGTAAATGTCTGTAAATGTCTGTAAATGTCTGTAACATGTATTTCACCCCCGAGGTGTAAAACTGAAAACAGTTAAAGAGAAAAGGGGGACATGAACTCACTGTATTGCATCTTCGGTACTTGTAACCCAAATCTCCTCAACAAACACGACTACCTACAATGGTCTAACGTCTATTAGACGAACGGGTCGTGCCTTGTCTCAGTATTTATGTTTTTGAGTTACGTTTCTTATGTTATTTCGAGTGATAATTATTTGTCAAAATAATTAATATTTCAACTTAATCATATGTCGTGTTGGAATCTTTGTTCATTCCATATTCTAGTATCAATACTTCTAAAGTATCTTATATACGCGTTTCCTTCACAAGGATGGGATGCCGGAAATATATTTTTAAGTCCCTTTTAGAGAATATGTATTTAACCATATTCATGTATGAAACCAACCTCCGATACTTTGTATTTTGTGATAAATATTATGACGAGTTTTATCTTTGAAAACAAAATCTAAAGTATACTAGTAAACACCCGTCTCAAAAATATTTATCAAGTGTTAGGATTTTCGGAAAATTTCGTCATAGTCTCCTTTGTAAATAGGGGTGTCCATGCTTCATAGCATATCATTTTCTTTTACGTATATCCCGTAGTTCATTTTCAATAATCAAACCGACATATAGACATACAAAGCATTACTTACTTTATTTCAGCTTCATCACCCAAAACTGGACTGTTTTCGAGGATTTTTATAAAATAGTTAACCTTTTCCAAAAATTCCCAAATTTTTACAGTATGACTCATACGATCCAATTTTATTGTGTAAAAATATCAGGGTCCAGTTCGTTACCAATATTTTATATAAATTTATTTACCCGACTGTAATCGGATTTGTTACTTTCTGATTGCAGTTTACGGAATAATTCACTTAAAATTAACTGTAAGTCCGATTGACGAAATACCAGTTGGAGGATCATCGTGACAACGGTGACCATTTACTGTAAAAATTCCATGAGTTGATTCTACTCAGGTTTCAAGTTATGACTCCGAATACAACACATTTTTTCTGCAGTAAAAACACAGCTTAAGCTGCTGTCCAAAAACAGTCCTTTAACAATAGTAAACTACCTCGAAAAATTACGATTCCAGTGCCATTTGTTTGGTTATTCCAAAATGCATATTTTAGGCTTCAGAAAAATCAGTTTTTCGATTTAAAACGGTCTAGTTACAGCCTGTTGAAGTTGGCTGGAAATACCAATCAGCATGCTGTTTACAATGTAAAAGTTACTAAAAACGCGTCAACGATTGTTCCAACAACGGGTTTATCGAGAAATCAATGATCAAACAACATGCATACTTATACCAACATAATACAACCAGATTTTATCATTATATAAGTTTGTGTTTAGGTTTCTTGTTCACTTTCTCTTTGTGTTCTTATTTTAAGCTTCAAACAACAATGTTTCAAACAATCAACGTAGAAATGATTCATGAGCTAGATCGAAGACTTACTACTAGTACAAGGGCTAGGTATGAACTTGTGAACGAGAAATGATGGTGAAAGAGGTGTGAGAATGCAAGTGGTGATGCTTCTTCAAGGCTCTAATGCTCCAAACTCCACAAGGCTTCTTTCTAACACTTGTTTTAGACTTAAAAATGGATCAAAGGAGTGGAGGTTGAAGTGATGGTGGTGGTGGCGGATATAATCAGCCGAGAGGGAGAGAGAGAGTGAAAGAAAATGGTGGAGTGTCTTGTTGGTGAAGGTGAAATGATGAGATTAAGCATCTAGCCCAACCTATTTGTAATAATTGTAATATCTTGGTAAGTGTAGCAAATAAGGTGGTCCAATCACAAAATAGATGGAATATTTGGTAGGATCTTGAAATGATGGGGTGGGTCCCATATGTGGGCCGAAAATTTGTAGGGGGGGGGGGTTAAGTGTAAAATTTGATAGTTAGTAGGTAAATAATTAGGAGGTTACGGGTATTTTCTAGAATAGTGGGTGTATGTCATGTTTCTATAGTGTGTGGGGATTTTTGTGACCATGATTACTTAAGAATGATAAAATAATGTTTCTGACAAAATTTTGGTGTCCCGGGTAATGTCTGGTTGTTCGGTTACGTATCGTTCCGTTAAAGCGTTTAATTGTACTGCATAGTGTCTTTTATGCATATTTTTGTAACGAATTTTAATTCCAACACTTAGGAAAGCATTCAGGACTATTTAGTCAGTTCTCTGTATAATACGAGTATATTAAAAGCTGACTCGTTGATGAAAATGCAGAATTATGTACTTAAGATGAGTTTTAGGCACTTTCCGGCACTCAAACTATCACCTAGTGACATAGTCTTATGGTCCTCACTTCCCTACACTCCATACCAGTGTAGTACCTTGTCCCTGGCCCATACTGGCCTCAATATAGTGTCTGTCTATGTGCTGGCATTGTCAGCATGTGTCTGAGTTATCCGCTCACTGTGCTAACTGTGCTTTGTGCATCAGGTTTGTCACTAAGAGTCTGTATGAATAAATGGAGTGACTGTATGTAAAGTGATGCACATGTATGTATGTAACATAAATGAGTAAGCCGTTTAAGGTTTCAGTTGTAATCAAGCACAGTCATTAAGCACATAATCAAAATTAATTAATTTGTACAATACCTGTAATTGTGAGGGTTGTCACATTCTCCCCCCGTTAAGAAAATTTCGTCCTCTAAATTTGTACTACCTTAAATCCCTAGGGTTTTGTTATGCATGTATGTATATGAATAGTACCGGGGTAGATAATCACCAAACCGAATCAAACCTTATTCACCTCAAGTGAGTCCAAGCATATATATAACAACACAAATCCAATGGTTAAAAGGTATGTGCTTTTAGCATTTAATGTCAAGGGCATAAGTCGTATTGACATGTAGTCTAGTGTAATCCAGTTACAGGGGTTCCACAAAAAGGGTTTTATCCAATAGGGTCCTCAAATGATTGGTCATAGTATGCAAATTTTCACAAACCATAGCATCCGCTACATGAACTCAAAATCAACAACTTGGAGATGAAAATGACCTGTCAACTTTCGAATGAGTAAATGATAAGAATTTGTGTGCTGATATTCTCGAATTGCGAAAATACACCAAGTGAGGTAAAAGCGAATCTGGTGTATCATTGTTTTAATTCGTAGTTGCATCAGAAATGTTTATATGACAAGTTGACAAAAGTATATGTAGTTTTGTGTGAAACAGTTGACCATGATTAGTACCAGCTAATGACACCACAAGGTGTCGAAATGACGAGAAATAATAATGGTGACTGAACAAGTTCACCGTGCCTAAAATCAAGTGAACGTGGACCTAGACAATCTGAAGATTTGATTTACGCAATGTCGTAAAGTTTCCGGTTGAATATGAAATATCAAAGAGCCACTCTTTTTGATCGAAGGTGAAAAGTATTAAGTACCGCAAGGTATTCGATTGACAATGAAAGTATCGTCAGGAGGTACATTGGGCTTATGAATTGTATCGGTTTTTAACTTTATATTGACTGCTTTTTCAAGTTGCTCCTCGTTTGGTTTCCTGGAAGAATAACCTTCCCAGCTTGGGGTCGGACACTTGTTATAGTTAACAGTCGGTTTCTTACCACTAGCTTTCTTCTTTGGCTTGTCGTCTTGGAAAGCTTCCATACCTGCAACAGTCGGATAAATTTGATCAATAAGAAAATCAGAACTAGAGTAACTCTGCAATAAATGTCTGATTCTCTCATTCTCGATCTTCTCAGTTTCCAACTCTTGCTTCCATTTAGCACTCTCCTCGATGTAGAAATTGATAGCTTTTTCCTTTGTCACAGCATTCATCATTTGTTACTGCTTGTTCTCTTTCAGAATTTGTCTTTTGAAGACCAGTTACTGTTTTGTTCAAGACATTATAAGATTCTTTCACATAGTTGAGATTGAACAGCAACTGTTCCTTCTTCTTTTCATACTCAGCCAGTTTTTTGTTTTTGGCTATACATTCTTTGCAAGCTTCCAAACACTTTTCGCAAGGCTTGATGACTTCCACTATCTTTTCGACTTCTATAATCTTCTCAACTTCAACCACCTTTTCTGCTTCAGTTACCTTCTCTGGTTCATTTACTTGCTTAGTTTCAGAAACCTCAGCAACACTCTCAGTTTCAGTCATCTTTTCAACTTCATTACTTTGAACAATCTCATCATTTCCTTCAACACTTTCAGTCTTCATTTTCTTTAGTTCTTTTGCAGCTTGTTTCTCTTTTAGCTTCTTCAAGCGATCTGCAAAATAAAAATGAAAACTTTCAGGAGATAGATGAGTTTTAGCAAAATTAATATGTTTCACTTCCTCATCATCACTGCTGTCATCTGGAGGTGACTGATCAAACTCTATTGATTTTTCAGAATTATCATCCGAAGAACAAGAAACAGATGGTGTTTGATCAAATACAACTTCTTTTTCTAAATTTGCATCACTTTGTGAACTTTCATTGTAACACCTCGAAAAATTTCGTCCAATAATGTATTGACACGTGTCATAAGTTTCCGTTATGTGAAAACATACTTTAGAGGGACTAAAAGTGACAAACAGTGAAAACTATGGAACGTAAGAGTCCAAAGTGTCAACAATGGATAAATAGACTCTATGATAACCCCACATAATGTTTATAACCTTTAACGGATGGTTCATGGATCATACGACGCGGAAATTGCACAAAAGTGAAGTATTGTAAACTATAGGGGCCAAAAGTGTCAACATGTTTAATTTATACCTCTGAGTGAACTTTTGGCAGACCCGAAGCTTTGTATAGCTAAAATATACTCACTAGAATATGTGGTAAAAATTTCATGAAGTTTCGTCAACGTATGAGAAAGTTATGGCCAAAACCGTACTTAAGGGACTAAAAGCGTCAACGTCGAATTCAGGGCTTTTCGGTTGAGCGCAAAGTTATCCGAGGGCATTACCATGTTGGTAAAAGTCCTAAGGTTCTTAGAAACCAAGTTTGGGGGTTTACGAGTCGAGAAAAGTAGCCGAAACATCGCGTACAAGTTCAGGGATCAAAGCTGTCAACATTGGAAAGTTGTTTGGCTGAAACAAGGGTCAGGCGACCCGCCTGGGAAAGCCCAAGCGGGCCGCGTGGGACTGCCAGCGACCAGAATTCGGTTTTGGGTCTATTTGAGTCCGATTTTAAGTGTGATACAGCTCATTTGCACCTCCAATTTACCCAATAACATGCCATGCATGCCTACAACTACAGGAGCCTCGAAAATTCTGATTTAAATCAGATTATTGATCATTTCTTGATCATTTTTCATAGTAACAAGTGCTCTCAATATCAAGAACCTTCAAGGCAAGACTTCTGGAGCTAAACTGATCATCAAGGCCGACTTCTAGTGTCCACTAAACATCTTTAGGACCATTGTAAGCTTTCAATTCGTTCTTTGATCCGTTTATGCTTTGGTTATTAGTAAAAGTCAAACTGGGTATTCATAACCTTTGACTTTCTGATTAAACGGATTTCTTTCAGTAATTTCTCGAATTGAAACTTGTTATAGATTGGTATTTATGTGGGAAACAAACCCTCTAAAGGTTACTAACTGATTCCCACTACATGCATGCTTAATGTCGAGTCAAACCTATTTCTAAAAAGTCAACAGAAGTGATTTTTGTGAAAAATGACATGATTAATGATATAGATGACATGCAAACTGATTGATCATTAAAAATGACTTGTAATACATATAAGAATGTGTTTTAATCATCATCAACTCGACGATCTATAGTATAGCCACGAATCGGAACCGAAAGTCTTGTAAAACGATTATTTCGTAGACTATCGATTCGGATTCGTACATGCATGTTCGAGATCTGTATTGGATAGCATTTTTGACTATTTTATTTTAGTTAAACTTTCTGGAATTTTCTTTGATTGAGTCTATGCTTAGCCTATTCGAATGCATGTTTCCGGTTTATGCATAAAGTTGACTATTTTGCCCTTTTTGATTTAAAACGGGATTTTTGGAAAAGTGAAAGGATAGAAATCCTTATTTTTATTATATAAACTTGCACCGAAAGTTTCGGATCAGTTGGTGGTCCAGATTGTGAGTTATGGCCTTTAGCGTAAAACTATATTATAAATTTACATAAACGGTCCTTTTTGCGTAGAACCCGTTTCTGGCCACGTTTTGGTACAAAACTTTTTACCAACTGATGTATTATAATATTCTGGGAATTTTGATGATTTTTAATTAATTTTTGGCTGAACGGATCCTAGATCACCGAGTCATTTCGGCTTATGTCGGTTTTGACCGTTTTAGCCATAAAATGAGTTTTACACATCCTTTTGACCCGAAACCTTTTTCTACTGATTTTATATGATGAATAAATTATTTTAAGTATTCTGGAAATATAAAAATCTCAGATTTATTTTGAAAACCCGAAAACGCCCTTAAATCGCATATTTAGCGTTTTAAGCGCGTAGTAAGCGTTATACTTGTTTTAAACATATAAGACCCATACCTACTGATGTGTTTAGCATATTTTCATATAATAACAGTAAGTATAATATTTTGAACTCAGGTTTCCAGTTTTGGCATTTTTAGCCCTTGTGAAATTACTAAATTGCCCCTACGGTGCATAGTTTGGTTTTAAATGATATATTTGGTATATGGGTCATACCCTACTGATATAATATGTTATATTAAGTATATTTACTGTATGAACCAGACCCGAAACTCAGATTTCTAATTTTACCCTTTTATTATCTTTTAAATGACCAAAATGCCCTTTTAAGGCATAAATTGGGTTTAAAATTATTCCGGGCAATATAGAACATAACTTACTGATATAATATCATATTCTAAGCATATTAATTCAGGGAACTTGCATTTGAATCTTTTGGCTACCCGTATCGCCCTTATTGCGTTCGGTTCGGTTTACGTAACTAGTTTGCGTAAATTGACCGAAACGGGTCAAACGATATCACTTTTATTTCAAAATTCAGAATGTATTTAGTATACCCATATTATACAAGTATTCAAACTTGTCGGGTCTAAATCACATTCTATCCGGTCTTTCGCTTAATCGTGCATAAACCGTATCATTCCTAAAACTAACCGGTCAAAGCTTAAGCTTAAATAAAAGGCCGTTAGGAATCTAATAGGTTAATTATAAACCTTTGTTCCAGATTAGGAGGCCCGGTAAAAGCTACCACCACTTATCATTTGTGACTTATACTTGCTCAGGTAAATACATTTTGACTTATTTTCCCTATACGGGCTTGGGGTACGGTATTTAAGATACCGCTTGATCGGGCGCACAAGTCCTGCGCCTTATAGGTGTACAGTCTTGAATAGCTTGTGCGACTTCGTTTAAACAGTTTTGTCTTACTTAAAGGCTTTGGGGGGTTGTTGACCGTGTCCCGGATATCCTTGGCATTATCTTACGAGATGGCCACGACCAGAGCACGGGGTGTAGGCGTACACTCGTCGTGTATAACTCTTTAATGTGGTGTGTCAATTAAATCTCTAGCCCGGACAGTAGATCCCGGGCCACCAGAGATACAAGTGCATGTAAATCGTTCACAAGTTTATATTATATAATTATCCCAAGTTAATAAAAATATTTATGCCTTGTGCATTTAAATCAATTTTCAATCATTTTCAAAATGAGTCAGTCGATTTGTATTTACCAGTGTAAACTGACGTATTTTTCCCAAAAGATTAAGTGCAGGTACTATACGGAAATAGGCTGGCTGTTTCCTAGAGAGCGTCCACAATAGTCTCGCAAACTCGGACGACATTTATCTGTTGAACTATTTATTCCTATTTTTATTTGATCCGCCTGTGGATCCATTTCAACTACTGTGATATTTATTATTACACTTTATTTAAAAGTTGAAATGTTTCTATTCTGCTTCCGCTGTGCATTATTATATTGTGTTGATTGTCTATGACGATGCCAACTACGTCACTGTACCCCACACCGGGCCCACCGGTGACACGTGGAAATTGGGGGTGTGACAGGTTGGTATCAGAGCCAACGCTGAGTGAATTAAACACTATCCTAATGTGTTTAATCTCAGTTACACAATTGCACATTCCTCGATTTTCGAGTCTAGACAAAGAACTTAGGAAATGTTCAACATTTCGTTTAATTTATTTTTATTTATTAATGCATTGTCTTATATATTTTGTTGTGCAACTTGTTTGACTTTGACAGGATCAGGATGCCGCCAAGGATGAGAGGTCGTGGAGGATTTCCTACATCGCACGATCATGAGGCTGGTCCCTCGCATAGGCGGGCTCCATCTGCTACACACAACACAGCCGCTAACGACCTTTGGAGGTCTTTTGCCGAGCCTGCTAGGCATTCGGTTTCCGCGAGCACTTCTCCGTCATTACCCCACTCGTTTGGGCCCCATTCGGAGAACGGGCCCCATGGTTCGCATGGATCCTACATACCATTGCACCAGTCACCGCAGCAGTATCCAGCGCCAGCCTACCAGGGTTTGTATAACCCTAATGCTTATGTGGAGGAGCCAGTGGGCCATAACCCACTTGGACAGGAGGACCACCTTTCTGGTGGTCACGAGATGGACGTAGACGAGGAGACGGACCCTTCGCTCCCACCATCAGGTACACCAAACCACCCGATTGAGATATCGGATGGGTCGCCATACACAGGATCACCATTTAATGGTGTGGACAGCTTCCAGGAGAGGTTCAAGCAGCATGATTGGTACTTCACCCCTAGCCACAACTCTCCGATGCTTCAATCACTCCATGGTACTCCGATGCTCCAATCGCTCCATGGTTCGCCGGTGCACTCACAGCACCACTCGCAGCAGCAGCAGCTCCAGCAGCAGCCGCCTCTACCGCAGGACCTATCTGAGGCCCTGTGGCGTGACGTGATCACTCCGTCACCACCGCCGCCACCAGTTTTACCTCCTCCGCCTCAGAGGCCTAGGAGGAATGCGCGCATGTCTACGCGCGGAGGGATTCGCATAGGCACCCCTCCACGTGTTAGTAGCAGCCGCTACACGTCTCTTCCCGGGGAGTCCGAGACAGGGGAGTCTCAGTATCCCGTATCGGAGGTTACTTCTGTTCCGATCCCGCCTCTGCCGCCGCAGAATTTTGGAGAGCCGATTCCGGCTTATGCTAGTGCCGCTCAGTTCAACCCGTTCGAGCAGGTATTCCCTCAGGGTTATGATTACACGGGAGACCCTTATTGGCAAGCTGTGAACTACAGCTCACTCCCACATAGTGGTCCACTTGGAGACCCTTGGGCTGCTGGCCCATCTACTTTTGGTTACCCTCCGGGTTACCAGCAGCCACCGCAGCCGCAGCCTTACCAGCCGCCGCAGCCGCAGCACTACCAGCCACCGCCACCGGCGCCTATGATGTCGCCGCCGCAGGTTCAGGAGATCCTGCAGGGGATTGATAGCATGCGACGCGAGTTTCAGCACAATATGCGAGAGGATCGCCGACGCACCAGTGGCATGTTTAAGAAGGTATTCGATTTGCTCAAGGGTAAGAGCAAGAAGGATCGTTGAATCCTTCGATTATCATTTCATGTACTCATGTCCCTGCGTGGACATTTATTCCAGTACTCTACCCCTGCGTGGGTATATCTATCTTATTCTACCCCTGCGTGGGTATGCTATTCTGTTAACCCCTGCGTGGGTTTGCTTTATTTTGTTTTGTTATTGTTGTTACTTGTTTAGCCCCTGCGCGGGCATGATATTCCTGTTATTCATGTTATCCATGTTATTTCAAAGTCCCGTTTAGGGCAAATATGTACTGGTATTTTATTGGAAATTTAAATGGTTAGTTTGAAATTATCATTTTATTTATATGCATGAATAATATTAAAATAATGGAAAATATCAATTTTTATTTGATTTGCCATTTTATAAGAATCTTAGTAAGGTATAACCTAGCTTGAATGCCTTATTAACAGGCCTGGCTGTGATGGTAAAACCTGGTTGAAAGGATTCAACTCCCTGTTAACATCTGAAGACATGTTAGCATTCCTGGCCAAGCGTGATCTGTAAAATCACACAAGCCACCCTTTTTAATAAATTATCTACAGATTTTATCTGTATACAAGTCTATTAATGACTTGATACCTACGGGTTATGACTATGTCATACAGTGGCAGTTGTGGTCTATGACTCCCTGCCTAGTAAAGAATTATCTACAGATTATATCTGTACACAAGTCTATTAATGGCTTGATACCTACGGGTTATAACTATGTTATATAAAGACAGTTGTGGTTTATGACTCTCTGTCTAGTAAAGGATTATTTGTTTAATTATACAATTTATAGTCCTATAAAAATCTAAATTTATAATTTAGTGATTGTCCTTGTGACTAGGCCTATGGTGCCAATATATATATTTTCATTCCTTGATTGCTAATAAGAGCCTGAATGAAATTTATTAAATTAACTGCTAAGGTTTTTGATACCATGGTTAATAAATCGTCTAGAACGATAATACTGTTAGGTTCTAAATAAGACCTTGTCCTTTATTGTAGCTTAAAGCTACAATGGCCAAATCGGAAGAAACCAACAGTCATTCTGGGGAACGCTCAGATAATGCAAAGATTCACGTTACCGGTGCAGAATTGCAAGCACTGATAGATAATGCTGTCGCCAAGGCTATGGATAGGCAGTTCAAAGAATCTAGTGGTACTCAGAGTAGAACCCGCTCAGTGACGCATGTCAAGGCTAAGACTCATTCTGGGGCTCATAGTAAGCCGCCGTCTAAAAAGAGTGAGCCAAAGAAAGTTGAGGATGATAATCATTCCTCCAACCACAGCAGCGTCCCAAAGCAGGAGATTGAACTGAAACGTGACACGTACAGCAGGTCCTGTACGTACAAATACTTCGTATCTTGCAAGCCCAGAGATTTCACTGGGGAAAAAGGAGCCGTCGACTGCATGACGTGGATTGACGAGATGGACACTGTAGTTGATATCAGCGGGTGTGCTGATAGGGACGTCGTGAAGTACGTGTCCCAGTCATTCAAAGGAGATGCGTTAGCATGGTGGAAGTCACTCCTACAAGCTGCCGGTAAGGCCACACTGTACGGTTTGTCATGGGAACAGTTTGTGGCCCTGATTAAAGAGAACTTCTGTCCGCAGCACGAGGTCGAGCGAATTGAATCGGATCTTGTATCCTTAGTCATGAAAAACCTCGATTGTCAAGCGTATCTTACTACGTTCAACACGCTGTCTCGTTTAGTGCCTTACTTGGTGACCCCGGAGCCGCGTAGGATTGCTCGATTCATTGGGGGTCTGGCACCGGAGATCAAAGCCAGCGTCAAAGCTTCAAGACCCACTACATTTAGATCCGTAGCAGATCTATCCCTCTCCCTCACTCAAGACGTGGTTAGATTGAGAGCCATGAAGAGCTCTGAGGAGAACAAACGAAAACGTGAGGATGACACCTCACGAAGATCTGAAAAGCGACATAGAGGGAACAACGACCACAGGAGAGGGTCGGGGTCTAGGAGAAATGATCATCAGTCGGGTGAGAAACCCAGATGCAAGATCTGCAGGAGGCACCACTTTGGGAGGTGTCGGTTGGAAACGAAATCCCAGTCCTTCGAGAAACGTTGTGGGATCTGCAAGTCCACAGATCATAAAGCTGTGGATTGCAAGAAGATGAAGGATGCAACGTGTTTTGGTTGCAACGAGAAAGGGCACATTCGGCCCAACTGTCCAAAGTTTGCGAAGAAGGCCGAGGAAGGGAAGAAGACTAATGCGAGAGTCTTCAAAATGGACGCAAAGGAAGCAGTCCTTGACGATAACGTCATTACCGGTACGTTTCTTGTAAACGATATTTTTGCTAGAGTTTTGTTTGATTCGGGGGCTGATAAGTCGTTTGTAGATAATAAGTTTTGTAAACTGTTGAACCTTCCTGTTAAAACGTTAAGCGTGAAATATGAGGTGGAATTAGCCGATGGAACCATAGAAACCGCCTCGACTGTTCTAGATGGATGTGTTATATCCATTAGGAATCATTCTTTCCCGTTATCCTTGCTTCCCTTTAAGCTAGCTGGATTCGACATAGTGATAGGCATGGATTGGTTGTCTAGTAACCAAGCCCAGATTCTGTGCAACAGAAAGCAAGTAATAGTTAAGACTCCGTCTGGTGAGTCACTTACTATTCAAGGAGATACCCAGCATGGATTGCCGGAGCAAGTGTCCATGCTCAAGGCATCCAGATGCATGCAGAAGGGATGTGTCATTTATATGGCACAAGTTACCATTGATGAGCCGAAGCCGAAGATTGAAGATATTCCTGTTATTTCGGAATATCCTGAAGTATTTCCTGAAGAGCTACCTGGTTTGCCACCGGATAGACAAGTAGAATTTCGAATAGATATCATACCAGGTGCAGCACCTGCAGCAAGAGCACCATACAGATTGGCACCGACGGAGATGAAGGAGTTGAGGACGCAGTTGGATGAGCTTTTAGCTAAAGGTTTTATTAGACCTAGCTCATCTCCTTGGGGAGCGCCAATCTTGTTCGTTAAAAAGAAGGATGGTTCGATGCGTCTGTGCATCGATTACCGTGAGCTTAACAAGGTCACTATCAAGAATAGGTATCCGTTACCCAGGATCGACGATCTGTTCGATCAGTTGCAAGGAGCAAGTTATTTCTCCAAGATTGACCTGAGGTCCGGTTATCATCAGTTGAAGGTCAAGGAGGAAGACGTACACAAGACCGCGTTTAGGACTCGTTATGGACATTACGAGTTCCTAGTGATGCCGTTTGGGCTCACTAACGCACCAGCCGCGTTCATGGATCTCATGAATCGTGTCTGCAAGCCTTATCTAGATAAATTCGTCATTGTCTTTATTGACGACATCCTTATCTACTCGAAGAGCCAAGCTGACCATGAGAAACACCTTCGTTGTATTCTCAAACTCTTGCATCAAGAGAAGCTTTATGCCAAATTTTCAAAGTGTGAATTTTGGCTTCGAGAAGTCCAATTCCTTGGACATGTTGTAAGCGAGCGTGGTATCCAGGTAGATCCCGCTAAAGTAGAAGCAGTCATGAATTGGCAGGAGCCGAAGACGCCTACTGAAATTCGCAGTTTCCTCGGATTGGCAGGATACTATAGAAGATTCATCGAGAACTTCTCAAGGATTGCTGCGCCCCTAACTTCGTTGACACGTAAGAAGATTAAGTTTGATTGGGGCCCTAAGCAGCAAGAATCCTTTGACATTCTGAAGCAGAAGCTGAGCAATGCGCCAGTGTTGACATTGCCCGATGGTATAGATGAATTTGTGGTGTATTGTGATGCATCACATACTGGCATGGGCTGCGTACTCATGCAGAAAGGCAAAGTCATTGCCTATGCTTCTCGCCAGCTAAAGGTGCACGAGAAGAACTACACCACCCACGATTTGGAATTGGGTGCGGTTGTATTTGCCTTGAAGCTATGGAGACATTACTTGTATGGAACCAAGTGTATCATTTATTCGGATCACAAGAGTCTTCAGCATCTGTTCAATCAGAAGGGATTGAACATGCGTCAAAGGCGATGGATGGAAACATTAAATGACTATGATTGCGAGATACGATACCATCCAGGCAAGGCAAATGTGGTTGCCGACGCCTTAAGTAGAAAGGAAAGGGTTAAACCGATCAGAATCAATGCCAAGCGTATTGAAATAAGAAATAACTTGAATGAAAGGGTGTTAGCTGCACAGAAGGAAGCTGTGCTGGAAGCTAACTATCCTGCAGAAAAGTTGGGAGTAACTGAGGAGCAGTTATCCCACGACAAAGATGGAATGCTACGCCTAAACGGACGAATATGGGTTCCAGTATATGGAGGACTTCGGGATGTTATCCTCCAGGAGGCCCACAGTTCTAAATATTCAGTTCATCCTGGAGCAGATAAGATGTACCAGGATTTGAAGTCAAACTACTGGTGGATTGGTTTGAAAAAGTCCGTGGCCGAGTATGTGGCCAAATGTTTGACTTGTGCGCAAGTCAAGGCTGAGCATCAGAAGCCGTCAGGTTTGCTTCAGCAGCCTGAAATTCCCAAATGGAAATGGGAAATGGTGACAATGGATTTTATCACCAAGTTGCCAAAGACGAAAAAGGGAAATGATACCATATGGGTCATAGTAGACAGACTGACTAAGTCAGCTCATTTTCTACCCATCAAAGAGACGTATAGCTCAGACATGTTAGCTCAATTATACGTCGATAAGATAGTAGCGCTACATGGTATACCTATATCTATTATCTCTGATAGAGATACTAGATATACGTCACATTTTTGGAAGAGTTTCCAACAATCGTTGGGCACTCGTTTGAATTTTAGTACGGCTTATCATCCTCAGACTGATGGTCAGAGTGAGCGTACTATTCAAACCTTGGAAGACATGCTTCGTGCATGTGCGATTGACTTAGGTGGTAGTTGGGATAAGAACTTACCACTGATTGAATTCTCCTACAACAATAGCTACCATTCCAGCATAAAGGCTGCGCCTTTTGAGGCCCTATACGGTAGAAAGTGTAGATCGCCCATTTGTTGGGCAGAAGTTGGAGATGTCCAGTTGTCTGGACCAGATATCGTCTTTGAGACGACAGACAAGATCGTTCAGATCCGTGATCGTTTGAAAGCTGCCAGGGATAGGCAGAAAAGTTATGCGGATCCTAAGCGCAAAGATTTTCACTTCGAAGTGGGTGAAAAAGTGTTGCTTAAAGTATCACCTTGGAAAGGTGTAATGCGATTTGGAAAGAAAGGCAAGCTGAGCCCGAGATACATAGGACCCTTCGTGATAATCGAACGTGTCGGGTCAGTCGCTTACAAGTTAAACTTGCCTGAAGAGCTTAGTGCTATTCATAATGTGTTCCACATCTGTAATTTGAAGAAGTGTTTCGCTGACGATTCACTGGTTATACCGCATACAGATATACACATAGACGAAAGTCTAAAATTTGTGGAAAAGCCTTTGTCGATAGAGGATCGACAGGTAAAGAAGCTTCGAAGGAAGCACGTGCCTATTGTTAAGGTCAAATGGGATGCCCGTAGAGGACCCGAATACACGTGGGAAGTGGAATCCACGATGAAAGAAAAATATCCCCATTTGTTTGATTAATGTCACACCCCCAAAAATCCACCTGCGGAGTATCACCGCTTGGGAGCGTGACTGACCAGGATCAAGCCACCAATCATACAGAACATTGTATAAAGTAAAAGTAATCACATTATAATCCAAACCATTTCCATATGAAAGGTGTTTCCAAAACATAAGTAAGTTAACATTATTTAGCGGAAGCGTATTATTGTAAAACCCATAGCAAATAAGTATCAGACATCAAAAGTGTTTAACAAGGTGATCACGATCCAAGCCCCACAACGACCAGCTCCTCCGTGTGCAAGCTCCAAGTACCTAACGATCTGCAAGGCATGTAACAGAATGATCAACAAACTAGTTGAGCGAGTTCACATAAAGGAAATGCGTAATAGTAAGTTCATTTGTATAGGTGGCTCTACTGGGCCGTTTGTATATTTTACTGTGGTGGTGTTCCACGTTTTCCTGTGGTGGTGTTCCACGTTTTCCTGTGGTGGTGTTCCACGTTTTCCTGTGGTGGTGTTCCACGTTTTCCTGTGGTGGTGTTCCACGTTTTCCTGTGGTGGTGTTCCACGTTACTGTGTGGTGGTGTTCCACGTTACTGTGTGGTGGTGTTCCACGTTACTGTGTGGTGGTGTTCCACGTTACTGTGTGGTGGTGTTCCACGTTACTGTGTGGTGGTGTTCCACGTTGTATAACCACTAGACTACTCGTAACTATAGGTATCCTTCACAACCGAGGATAGTAAAGTAGTAGTCTAGGCATAGTGTCAATAAAGTATCTAATCAACCTTTCAATCCCATTCCCAACACCCCGGGAATCCCATGCCTTGGTAAGAGTGTGAACTCACCTTGGTTTGCTCGGTATGCTAAATAAGTGCTCACAGTTAATTAATCACGTCCTATGTATACACGTATAGCAAAATCAGTTCATGCTCGAAATGTTACGCATGCAATTAATTGGTTCACATAGCAGTCAGTTTGCATATCAGTACAACACGTAGTATTACACAAACATGTTCATCACCAAGCATGGCATGTCAATTAATTCAACATATGTTCAATTGTTCAAGACATTATGCAAAACCCTAACATCTTTCGATTCATACTTCATAATTCATCCTTCGACAGTCCATTATCTTTCGGACCGAAGGTTATCCTTCGGACCATGTTATCTCTCGGTCCAACTATCTGTCGGTCCAATTATCTTTCGGTCCAACTATCTGTCGGTCAAACTATGGTTCGGTCAACGAGTATCTTTCGGCCAAACAATCCTTCGGTCAACTACTATGGTTCGAGGGGTCGGTATCTTTCGGTGTATTGATAAGTAACTGTTACGTTTATCCGATTAACCATTAACACAATTTTCACAAATCTGCTAACATCAACAAGATCAACCAAGCATGATTCTCATGTTTATCAAGAACCCTAATCTGAAACAAGATCATTCAAACTATCCGATTAACACATATGCGCCGATTACATAAACGTGTCCGATTACAATATTCTAAATCACAAGTTATCATCAAATCGTATTACCAATCATCCATTTAACAAACATAAATTTCCTATCCGATCGATCACCCTGACTGGATTAACTAGCCGATTAACAAAACGATTCGTAACACCGAACATGAAATCATTTGACCATAATCACAAATGTGCATACAATTCCGATTAATACCCATACACAATCATCTTACAAATCAGTTAACATACAACCAACATATTTACATACGATTGATAATTCAAGAAATCATGTAATGTGGACACTAACCGGGGTAGAAAATAAGAGAATCGATCAGCAAAGATCTCCGTATGAGTTGTGGTTGCCGTCACAGATCAAAAGTGTTCTAGGGTTTTTCTCAAAAACTGCCGACTATGCATGTGTTTCGTATATAACATTTCACAGTAATGGGCCAAGCCCATTTAAAATGACTGGGCCGAAACATATCGAAGGATATGTTTCGTGATGTTTGCGGGCCGAATGATGTCGAAGGATATGTTTCGTGCTCGAAGGATATGCTTCGTGGTCCTTCGAGTCCTTCGGATCCTTCGAACTATGTTTCGATCTAGACTAAGTGTTTAATAATAATTCTAATAATAATTCCAATATTATTTTCTATTATAGCAAGTAATCACATATAGGCACAATGACGATATGTCTCATTAAAACACAACGAGTACAATTACAAATCCATAATTCAAACAGCTAGACAGTCAAAGTCAATGCGCATTAAATGCGAAAGTGAAAGTCAGAAACTCGAGTTGTCACATTATCCCCAACTTGAAAGAAATTTCGTCCCGAAATTTGGTACGCACTCACTGAGGAAGCTAGGTAAGCTGTATTATTCACTGGTTTTTCCCTGGGGTGTCACATCATCCCCCCGTTGATTTGGAATTTCGTCCCGAAATTCAGTAGTCGTAGCTTCAGCCTCAGTAGTGGTTGCATGGTTTTCGAATAACTGGGGATACTTTTCTGTCATTTGATCTTCGCGTTCCCAGGTGTACTCTGGGCCACGTCGGGAGTTCCAACGAACTCGAACAAGAGGGATTCTCTCGTGTTTGAGGACCTTAGCATCCCGGTCCGTGATTTCAACTGGTTCCTCGACGAACTGCAACCGCTCGTCGATAGTCAGTTCCTTAAAGGAACTATGAGGGTCTTATCTGACAGACACTTCTTCAGATTCGACACGTGAAATACATAGTGAACTGCACCGAGTTCAGTTGGTAGGTTTAGTCTGTAGGCTACTGGGCCTATTCCTTCAGTGATTTCAAATGGTCCAACATACCGTGGATTGAGTTTGCCTCGTTTACTAAATCGAACCACACCCTTCCAGGGTGAGACTTTCAATAAAACCCGGTCCCCGACCTGAAATTCCAAGGCTTGCTACGCTTGCCCGCGTAGGCTTTCTGACGGTCGCGTGCTGCCGTCATGCGTTGTTGTATCTGTGCAATCTTTTCTATAGCGTCCACTACAATCTCTGGACCCGTAATTCGACTATCCCCCACCTCTGCCCAACAGAGAGGTGACCGGCATTTACGTCCGTAGAATGCCTCGAATGGAGCGGCTTGAATGCTGGTGTGATAACTGTTATTGTACGAAAACTCCACTAAAGGGAGGTGCTTTTCCCAGCCGTTGCCGAAATCAATAACACACGCTCGAAGCATGTCTTGAATAGTTCGCTCAGACTGCCCATCCGTCTGAGGGTGATATGCTGTGCTCATGTCTAAACGTGAGCCAAACGCTTTGTGCATCGCATGCCGTAGTTCTGACGTGAATCGTGCATCCCGATCCGAAATAATAGAAATGGGCACCCCGTGCCTCGAAACAACTTCCTTGAGGTAGATATCTGCGAGAGTGGAGAACGTATCCGTTTCCTTAATAGCCAGGAAGTGTGCAGACTTGGTGAGTCGATCCACGATCACCCATATTGTGTCGTTCCCACGCTGAGATCTCGGTAGGCCTGTAACAAAGTCCATGGAAATTTCTTCCCATTTCCACTGTGGTATCATAGGCTGTTGAAGTAGGCCAGTTGGTTTCTGATATTCGACCTTGACTCTCGCACAGGTCAAGCATTTTCCAACGTACGTAGCAATGTGGGCCTTCATACTAGGCCACCAATATGTAGTGCTGATGTCGTGGTACATTTTATCCGACCCTGGATGTACCGAGTAGCGAGACTTGTGTGCTTCGTCCATTACGAGTTCGCGTAGACCGCCATAGAGAGGGACCCAAATCCGGCCCGTGACATAGTAGGCGCCGTCCGCCTTTTGTTTCATTTGTTGTCGTGAGCCGCGTAAGGCTTCAGCCTTGACGTTTTCGGGCTTCAGGGCTTCTGTCTGAGCAGCTCGTATCTGAGCAGGAAGGCTAGGCTGAATCGTAAGCTGTAGCGCTCGCACGCGCCGTGGTAAAGTGTCCTTTCGACTAAGGGCATCCGCCACAACATTGGCTTTGCCTGGATGATACTTGATAGCGCACTCGTAATCGTTAAGTAACTCGACCCATCGTCGTTGACGCATATTCAAATCCTTCTGCTTAAGGATATGCTCGAGACTCCTGTGATCGGTGTAAATCGTGCACCTGGTACCGTACAGGTAGTGTCGCCATATCTTAAGCGCGAAAACAACAGCTCCCAGCTCTAAATCGTGCGTCGTGTAGTTGCGCTCGTGAACCTTGAGTTGACGAGAGGCGTAAGCGATAACCTTGTCGCGCTGCATTAACACACATCCCAGTCCCCGAATGGATGCATCACAATAAACCACGAAGTCGTCTGTGCCCTCTGGCAATGAGAGGATAGGTGCACTGCAAAGTCATTCCTTTAGGTGCTGAAAAGCAGTCTCCTGGGGCTCTCCCCAGCGATAGGTAACACCATTCTGTGTCAGTAGCGTAAGTGGTTGCGTGATCTTTGAAAAGCCTCTAATAAACCGTCTGTAGTAACCTGCCAGACCCAAGGATCGACGTATTTCTGTCGGTGTACGCGGTGCAGGCCAGTTCCTGATCGAATCTACCTTGGATGGATCAACATGAATCCCATCCCTGTTCACCACATGGCCTAAGAAGTGGACTTCATGAAGCCAGAAGTCGCATTTTGAAAACTTGGCGTACAATTGTTCCTTTCGAAGAAGTTCCAAGTTAAGACGTAAGTGCTGCTCGTGTTCCTCCCGACTCTTGGAGTAGATCATAATGGCGTCGATGAAGGCAATGACGAACTTGTCAAGGTAGGGTTTGCACACCCTGTTCATAAGATCCATGAAAAACTGCAGGCGAGCTCTGAAAGCTGTCTTGGAGACGTCCTCATCCCGGACTCTCAGCTGATGATAATCAGCCTGTAGATCAACCTTGGAGTAGTAACTCGACCCTTACAACTGGGCGAATAAGTCATTAATGCGTGGAAAAGGATAACGGTTCTTCACTGTGATCTTGTTCAATTCACGGTAATCAATTTCACATCCTGAAGGTGCCATCCTTCTTTTTCACCGATAATTGGTATCTAATAGTTCTTGTAGTTCCCAAGGCGAAGAGATAGGTCGGATAAATCCCATATCCAAGATTCCTGGTAGCTGTGTCGATAGTTCTTCCGATTCTAGTGGAGCTAAGCGATACGGTGCTCGAGCTATGGGTGCTGCTCCTGGAGCGAGCTCGATTTGAAATTCGTCCTGATGATGCGGCGGTAGACCAGGTAAATCCTTGCGAGACACCTGAGGAAAGTCGCGTACAACTGAATGGTCTTCGCCAAAGTTGCGGTGTGGCCCTTCCGCAAACATTCCTGAGCCTTCAAGAAAGAGGTGATGCCAACCACGGCACCACTCTTGTCGCCTTGAGCTTCGAGAGGTTCTTGACCAGAACGAGGAATGCGAACAATCTTTTCTTTGTATAGGATTCCTGCTTGCTGTTGCTGCTGGCGATTCCGGTGTGCAAGCCGTGGGCTCCTGAATTCCTTAGCTTCTGCTGTGCTCAGGCGATCACTATTCTTGTGCTGCTGTTGTGCTTGAGACCGAGCGGTAGCTGAACCCTTGCTGGAATACCCATCCCATTTCCGCTTGTTGTCACTAGGAGTAGCGGGAGTAGCAGAAGTGGTAGCGATAGTAATAGCGCTGATACAACTAGGTAGCCTGTTCTGTTCCACTGCCTGATCCGTGAGGCGATGAGCAAGACACTGAATGTCTTGGATTTTGTCGAGGTTAGCCGATGTAGCTTGGCTCTGAATCTCTGAGGCTAGACCCTTGAGGTACAATTCGATACGCTTGTTTGGAGGGTCCACCATGGTTGGACACAAGATGGCCAGTCCGTTCTATCGTTTCGTATGAGCTTCAATTTCTGACCCCATCATTTTCAAATGGTAAGGCTCCACTTCCAACTTGTGGATGTCATCACGCGTGTAGTATTCCCTTTTAATGTGTTCTTTGAATTCGTTCCAGGGGGTGGCGTTAGCAGCTGCCAACCCTAGTATCTGTACTTGCGCGTTCCACCTGGTTAGCGCGATTCCTACCAAAGTACCCGTGTCGTACTTGACCCTGCGAGCCTCAGGGCGTTCACACATGAAGTTCTTGAATGTGCCACTGAATGTGCTTGGACGACAGTCCATGATGTTCTGGAATGTGCAGAGAGGTTGATGTGCGTTCTGACCCGTTGCGTGAGAAAGATAGGTCAAGGTTAAGCGCGAGAGTTGGGTCACGAGAGTAGGATCTAACGACCTAGGATAGGTCTGGGATAGCAGGTTATACCTCCTGCTTGTGCGGCTGCAAGTGCCGCAGCAACTTGTTCGTTAATGAGAGCCGTCAACTGGGCTTGAGTCATGTCAACACGTCCAGACATGATCGAACAGTAAAGGTAGCATAAGTAAGAATGGTTCACGAATAGTGCGATGACAGAAGAGTGTAAGCACGTATGTATTCTCATGCAATGACAAGTAGTGAGCAAAGTAATGTAAGCATACTACGAGCAAAGTTCTATGCAAATTCTAGCATGTAGGCAATAAACATAAACCTTATTACCTAGGATGTCGAGTCTTGCACGTGGAGCGAAGCGTCGCTGTGGATCGTTGAGAGCACTGTTCTGGTTATAGTCTGGTTTTAATAAAAAACGTTTTCCCATATTAAAACCAAGTTCTCTATAACCAATGGCTCTGATACCAATCTGTCACACCCCCAAAAATCCACCTGCGGAGTATCACCGCTTGGGAGCGTGACTGACCAGGATCAAGCCACCAATCATACAGAACATTGTATAAAGTAAAAGTAATCACATTATAATCCAAACCATTTCCATATGAAAGGTGTTTCCAAAACATAAGTAAGTTAACATTATTTAGCGGAAGCGTATTATTGTAAAACCCATAGCAAATAAGTATCAGACATCAAAAGTGTTTAACAAGGTGATCACGATCCAAGCCCCACAACGACCAGCTCCTCCGTGTGCAAGCTCCAAGTACCTAACGATCTGCAAGGCATGTAACAGAATGATCAACAAACTAGTTGAGCGAGTTCACATAAAGGAAATGCGTAATAGTAAGTTCATTTGTATAGGTGGCTCTACTGGGCCGTTTGTATATTTTACTGTGGTGGTGTTCCACGTTTTCCTGTGGTGGTGTTCCACGTTTTCCTGTGGTGGTGTTCCACGTTTTCCTGTGGTGGTGTTCCACGTTTTCCTGTGGTGGTGTTCCACGTTTTCCTGTGGTGGTGTTCCACGTTACTGTGTGGTGGTGTTCCACGTTACTGTGTGGTGGTGTTCCACGTTACTGTGTGGTGGTGTTCCACGTTACTGTGTGGTGGTGTTCCACGTTACTGTGTGGTGGTGTTCCACGTTGTATAACCACTAGACTACTCGTAACTATAGGTATCCTTCACAACCGAGGATAGTAAAGTAGTAGTCTAGGCATAGTGTCAATAAAGTATCTAATCAACCTTTCAATCCCATTCCCAACACCCCGGGAATCCCATGCCTTGGTAAGAGTGTGAACTCACCTTGGTTTGCTCGGTATGCTAAATAAGTGCTCACAGTTAATTAATCACGTCCTATGTATACACGTATAGCAAAATCAGTTCATGCTCGAAATGTTACGCATGCAATTAATTGGTTCACATAGCAGTCAGTTTGCATATCAGTACAACACGTAGTATTACACAAACATGTTCATCACCAAGCATGGCATGTCAATTAATTCAACATATGTTCAATTGTTCAAGACATTATGCAAAACCCTAACATCTTTCGATTCATACTTCATAATTCATCCTTCGACAGTCCATTATCTTTCGGACCGAAGGTTATCCTTCGGACCATGTTATCTCTCGGTCCAACTATCTGTCGGTCCAATTATCTTTCGGTCCAACTATCTGTCGGTCAAACTATGGTTCGGTCAACGAGTATCTTTCGGCCAAACAATCCTTCGGTCAACTACTATGGTTCGAGGGGTCGGTATCTTTCGGTGTATTGATAAGTAACTGTTACGTTTATCCGATTAACCATTAACACAATTTTCACAAATCTGCTAACATCAACAAGATCAACCAAGCATGATTCTCATGTTTATCAAGAACCCTAATCTGAAACAAGATCATTCAAACTATCCGATTAACACATATGCGCCGATTACATAAACGTGTCCGATTACAATATTCTAAATCACAAGTTATCATCAAATCGTATTACCAATCATCCATTTAACAAACATAAATTTCCTATCCGATCGATCACCCTGACTGGATTAACTAGCCGATTAACAAAACGATTCGTAACACCGAACATGAAATCATTTGACCATAATCACAAATGTGCATACAATTCCGATTAATACCCATACACAATCATCTTACAAATCAGTTAACATACAACCAACATATTTACATACGATTGATAATTCAAGAAATCATGTAATGTGGACACTAACCGGGGTAGAAAATAAGAGAATCGATCAGCAAAGATCTCCGTATGAGTTGTGGTTGCCGTCACAGATCAAAAGTGTTCTAGGGTTTTTCTCAAAAACTGCCGACTATGCATGTGTTTCGTATATAACATTTCACAGTAATGGGCCAAGCCCATTTAAAATGACTGGGCCGAAACATATCGAAGGATATGTTTCGTGATGTTTGCGGGCCGAATGATGTCGAAGGATATGTTTCGTGCTCGAAGGATATGCTTCGTGGTCCTTCGAGTCCTTCGGATCCTTCGAACTATGTTTCGATCTAGACTAAGTGTTTAATAATAATTCTAATAATAATTCCAATATTATTTTCTATTATAGCAAGTAATCACATATAGGCACAATGACGATATGTCTCATTAAAACACAACGAGTACAATTACAAATCCATAATTCAAACAGCTAGACAGTCAAAGTCAATGCGCATTAAATGCGAAAGTGAAAGTCAGAAACTCGAGTTGTCACAATTAAATCTCGGGGTCGAGATTCCTTTTAAGGGGGTGAGGATGTAACACCTCGAAAAATTTCGTCCAATAATGTATTGACACGTGTCATAAGTTTCCGTTATGTGAAAACATACTTTAGAGGGACTAAAAGTGACAAACAGTGAAAACTATGGAACGTAAGAGTCCAAAGTGTCAACAATGGATAAATAGACTCTATGATAACCCCACATAATGTTTATAACCTTTAACGGATGGTTCATGGATCATACGACGCGGAAATTGCACAAAAGTGAAGTATTGTAAACTATAGGGGCCAAAAGTGTCAACATGTTTAATTTATACCTCTGAGTGAACTTTTGGCAGACCCGAAGCTTTGTATAGCTAAAATATACTCACTAGAATATGTGGTAAAAATTTCATGAAGTTTCGTCAACGTATGAGAAAGTTATGGCCAAAACCGTACTTAAGGGACTAAAAGCGTCAACGTCGAATTCAGGGCTTTTCGGTTGAGCGCAAAGTTATCCGAGGGCATTACCATGTTGGTAAAAGTCCTAAGGTTCTTAGAAACCAAGTTTGGGGGTTTACGAGTCGAGAAAAGTAGCCGAAACATCGCGTACAAGTTCAGGGATCAAAGCTGTCAACATTGGAAAGTTGTTTGGCTGAAACAAGGGTCAGGCGACCCGCCTGGGAAAGCCCAAGCGGGCCGCGTGGGACTGCCAGCGACCAGAATTCGGTTTTGGGTCTATTTGAGTCCGATTTTAAGTGTGATACAGCTCATTTGCACCTCCAATTTACCCAATAACATGCCATGCATGCCTACAACTACAGGAGCCTCGAAAATTCTGATTTAAATCAGATTATTGATCATTTCTTGATCATTTTTCATAGTAACAAGTGCTCTCAATATCAAGAACCTTCAAGGCAAGACTTCTGGAGCTAAACTGATCATCAAGGCCGACTTCTAGTGTCCACTAAACATCTTTAGGACCATTGTAAGCTTTCAATTCGTTCTTTGATCCGTTTATGCTTTGGTTATTAGTAAAAGTCAAACTGGGTATTCATAACCTTTGACTTTCTGATTAAACGGATTTCTTTCAGTAATTTCTCGAATTGAAACTTGTTATAGATTGGTATTTATGTGGGAAACAAACCCTCTAAAGGTTACTAACTGATTCCCACTACATGCATGCTTAATGTCGAGTCAAACCTATTTCTAAAAAGTCAACAGAAGTGATTTTTGTGAAAAATGACATGATTAATGATATAGATGACATGCAAACTGATTGATCATTAAAAATGACTTGTAATACATATAAGAATGTGTTTTAATCATCATCAACTCGACGATCTATAGTATAGCCACGAATCGGAACCGAAAGTCTTGTAAAACGATTATTTCGTAGACTATCGATTCGGATTCGTACATGCATGTTCGAGATCTGTATTGGATAGCATTTTTGACTATTTTATTTTAGTTAAACTTTCTGGAATTTTCTTTGATTGAGTCTATGCTTAGCCTATTCGAATGCATGTTTCCGGTTTATGCATAAAGTTGACTATTTTGCCCTTTTTGATTTAAAACTGGATTTTTGGAAAAGTGAAAGGATAGAAATCCTTATTTTTATTATATAAACTTGCACCGAAAGTTTCGGATCAGTTGGTGGTCCAGATTGTGAGTTATGGCCTTTAGCGTAAAACTATATTATAAATTTACATAAACGGTCCTTTTTGCGTAGAACCCGTTTCTGGCCACGTTTTGGTACAAAACTTTTTACCAACTGATGTATTATAATATTCTGGGAATTTTGATGATTTTTAATTAATTTTTGGCTGAACGGATCCTAGATCACCGAGTCATTTCGGCTTATGTCGGTTTTGACCGTTTTAGCCATAAAATGAGTTTTACACATCCTTTTGACCCGAAACCTTTTTCTACTGATTTTATATGATGAATAAATTATTTTAAGTATTCTGGAAATATAAAAATCTCAGATTTATTTTGAAAACCCGAAAACGCCCTTAAATCGCATATTTAGCGTTTTAAGCGCGTAGTAAGCGTTATACTTGTTTTAAACATATAAGACCCATACCTACTGATGTGTTTAGCATATTTTCATATAATAACAGTAAGTATAATATTTTGAACTCAGGTTTCCAGTTTTGGCATTTTTAGCCCTTGTGAAATTACTAAATTGCCCCTACGGTGCATAGTTTGGTTTTAAATGATATATTTGGTATATGGGTCATACCCTACTGATATAATATGTTATATTAAGTATATTTACTGTATGAACCAGACCCGAAACTCAGATTTCTAATTTTACCCTTTTATTATCTTTTAAATGACCAAAATGCCCTTTTAAGGCATAAATTGGGTTTAAAATTATTCCGGGCAATATAGAACATAACTTACTGATATAATATCATATTCTAAGCATATTAATTCAGGGAACTTGCATTTGAATCTTTTGGCTACCCGTATCGCCCTTATTGCGTTCGGTTCGGTTTACGTAACTAGTTTGCGTAAATTGACCGAAACGGGTCAAACGATATCACTTTTATTTCAAAATTCAGAATGTATTTAGTATACCCATATTATACAAGTATTCAAACTTGTCGGGTCTAAATCACATTCTATCCGGTCTTTCGCTTAATCGTGCATAAACCGTATCATTCCTAAAACTAACCGGTCAAAGCTTAAGCTTAAATAAAAGGCCGTTAGGAATCTAATAGGTTAATTATAAACCTTTGTTCCAGATTAGGAGGCCCGGTAAAAGCTACCACCACTTATCATTTGTGACTTATACTTGCTCAGGTAAATACATTTTGACTTATTTTCCCTATACGGGCTTGGGGTACGGTATTTAAGATACCGCTTGATCGGGCGCACAAGTCCTGCGCCTTATAGGTGTACAGTCTTGAATAGCTTGTGCGACTTCGTTTAAACAGTTTTGTCTTACTTAAAGGCTTTGGGGGGTTGTTGACCGTGTCCCGGATATCCTTGGCATTATCTTACGAGATGGCCACGACCAGAGCACGGGGTGTAGGCGTACACTCGTCGTGTATAACTCTTTAATGTGGTGTGTCAATTAAATCTCTAGCCCGGACAGTAGATCCCGGGCCACCAGAGATACAAGTGCATGTAAATCGTTCACAAGTTTATATTATATAATTATCCCAAGTTAATAAAAATATTTATGCCTTGTGCATTTAAATCAATTTTCAATCATTTTCAAAATGAGTCAGTCGATTTGTATTTACCAGTGTAAACTGACGTATTTTTCCCAAAAGATTAAGTGCAGGTACTATACGGAAATAGGCTGGCTGTTTCCTAGAGAGCGTCCACAATAGTCTCGCAAACTCGGACGACATTTATCTGTTGAACTATTTATTCCTATTTTTATTTGATCCGCCTGTGGATCCATTTCAACTACTGTGATATTTATTATTACACTTTATTTAAAAGTTGAAATGTTTCTATTCTGCTTCCGCTGTGCATTATTATATTGTGTTGATTGTCTATGACGATGCCAACTACGTCACTGTACCCCACACCGGGCCCACCGGTGACACGTGGAAATTGGGGGTGTGACATTCATCTGTACTCAGTGAGCTTTCATCAGATACAACACAATCTTCCTCCACATTCTTCACAGTCTCACCAATAGACTTCATCCATGTAGCAAACATATCTGGTTCTCTAACGATTTTAGCAATGAACGCTTTAAAATCTCCTTTTTCATCAACAAACATATCCCAGCTAAAGCCTTCAGGTAGTCTTTCATCATCCTGATTTACTAAGCAGACTTTGCTTTCTGGTGATATGTATTCGTTCCAGTTAAAATCCACCAAACACGCTCTCTTTGAATCCTCGATTCTTCTACCATGAGCCACCTGCGGTTCTTGTTGTTGTTGTTAACCAACCTGTTGATAAATGGCTTTCCGGTAGTAATCGTCTTTTCCGAACGGATTCTTTGGATCATTTGCCTCTCTATTCTTGCATTCCCGTTTGAAATGGCCTTTCTCCCTGCATTTAAAACAAAGTAACTTTAGATTTATCAAAACCTAAAGTAGAAACATGTGCATCAAGAAAGTCATTTCTCCCAGTAATCAGTTTGAACTTTTCAACCCATCTAAGAACACTAGCTAGACACCATTTGATATCCATTAGTTCCATCTCTTCAGCGTCTATCTGACCGTAATCCTCCTTTGTGAGCATAGGATTTCCGATCCGTCCTGCAACTAATCCTTCATACGATAGAAGCACGAAACCAAGTAATGCCATATGATCTTTCGCAACCTCTACAGAAAAACTTTGCCCCTCTGGAAGATTCAACGTGATGTTGCACTGGATCACATAACCATTTCCTGTTTTCGTGCTTTGAGAATGAAAGCTTGTAGTTGATTCTTTCGGATTGACACTTGGAAATGAAGAAAAACCACTGTTGCTTTTGTTTGAACTCTTATCAACTTTTTCTGTTGAATCTCCAGCACTAAATGCAGTTTGGATCTTTGGGCTTCTTTCAGCTTCTGGAACACTGCCTTTGTAGTACATTTTTACATCATGTTGACCACTTGGATGTTCATCCTCGCGATCTTCTGTTGTTCCAAATCCTGACCCTCAATCTTCTCGATAAACTGAGAAATTGTTAATCCATCATACACCCCAGTATTCTTTAGAATCATTAAGTAAGTTCCCCACTCTTTCTGCGGTAACGCATCAGCTAACTTGTCTACCCACTCTTCACGATCCTTTTTTATACTCAGCATAGACATGGATCGCACTAAGTGACAGTATCGTTCAATGAGCTTCTTCGTATCTTCCCCTCAAACTTGAGCAATGCTTTCTTGCTTTTAATCATGTGCTCACTACCCTCAAACTTGATACGTAGAGCATCCCAAATTGACTTTGAAGTTTTATCATGCTGAAGCAATATGAAAATATCTTTTTTGATGGCTTGCTGTAATAAACTGATCATCATTTTCTCGGCTTTGTACATATCCCGTTCTTGAACTGTAAATTCAGATATAGCTTTCTCAACATGCAGGTCAGTACATGGTAATACATATTTCTTCAGAATGCACTCCCACGATCTAAGATGGTTAGCTTGAACCCAATTTTCGAATCTGTCTTTCCAACCATAATACTCTTCAATGCTCGTTAGTTTTGGGGGTTTTTGAGTAGTTCCTGTTTCGTTTTCCAAATTCATAGCTTGAGCAATGACAGCTGGAGTAGTAGGAGTAGCAAACGCGTTGTAGAATTCGTTATCCATGTTTCAATAGCACGTTTTTCAAAGAAAATAACTTTCGAGCGAAATCACCCAGATACTGTTGGTGCACAGAATGTCTGTTGACTACGTTTGTATCAAGTCTTAGGTCAATATAGGTTAGATTGGAGCTTGAAAGTCAAAATAGGGTTTAACTGGTTAATTTCGCTTATGTGTACATTGTTAGGTTAGGGATTTCGCTCATAGGGTCATGGAGGTTTAGCTTATTTGTCATATGGGGGTTTAGCTTATATGTCACTTGGTGATTTCGCTTATATGGCAGCCATATGAGCGAAATCAGACCAACTATATATACCTGACATGTGTGATCTCATTGGGAACTGGGAGCAAAATCATGTCATGCTTGTGGTAACGAAATTCTGTCAAAATCAATTCAGAAAACATCAATATAGAAGGAATTAAAGAGAAAATCTGTTGTAACTTTGTGTACATTGATTCCGCCTTTATACGCAAAGATGAACTACCTTAACTGACTTTTCAGGGTCATAGAACGGTCTAACAAGTGGTATCAGAGCTCAGGACGAGGAGTTCATACTACTACAGCTTGATTCTACCAGATTCTCTTACTTCTACTCACTTCTTCTCATACTTTTCTGATTTGAACTAGTTCCTACGGTTGAAATGGCCTGAATTTTGAATATAACATGTAAAACATACAATTAACAAACCCTAGAAAGAATCAGGTTAAAATTCGGACTAAAAATGGTGAAAATCAACTAAAAACCTGATTTCGCTTTTAAGGACAATCGAAGGATTTCGCTTATAAGTGCTTAATTTCGCTTTTAAGGACATAAAATTTTCTGATTTCGCTCATTGTGCCATTAAAATCAGATTTCGCTTATTTGAACATCTGATTTCGCTTGTTTGAACATCTGATTTCGCCTATTTGGACATCTGATTTCGCTTATACATTCCTGATTTCACTTATCTGTCAAAGTCTTGATTTCGCTTTTGTGACATAGTTCTGATTTCGCTTTTGTGTCATAGTACTGATTTAGCTTATCATTCAGTTACTGATTTAGCTTATCAGTCATTTAATGATTTCGCTTATCAGTCACAATATCTGATTTCGCTTATTTGTCACTGTTTTTCAAAATTTCGAAAAACTTTCTATGTGTTTGCTTATCTTTCAGGTACATTCAAGATGGATGACATTTTCTTGAACCCGTTTAGCGACATGTACGCATTCTCTGGAAATTCTGGAAATGATGATACTTCGTCTAGCAATGCGAATGAGAACCCGCCAAATGCGAAGAAAAAGTTAACGGAAGCTTGGGAATCTGAAAGTGCCTTTGGAACCTTCAATAAACCTCCAAAGCTAATGGCTATCGAGGAATATAGTCGGTAGTCAAGAAAGTTTGAAGATTGGTTGATGGCATTTGCATTTCCCAGCTGGAAGAGTCTAAAAAAGGTTATCACAATGGAAACAAAAATGGTGAAACTTTAACATCAGCTGAGGAGATTGAATCATTTGTGGCTGAGCAGAAATGTGTGGCATTGTTATTTCAGTCCGTCCGGGAGGACATAATCTCATTGATTGATTATTCAAATGCAAAAGATCTCTGGAAAAAGTTAGAAAAGAAATGTATAGGTAGTGAAGAAATCAAGAAAAACAAAATGAAACTACTTAGGAAAGAGTTTGATATGTTTGGGTGTTTAAAGAATGAATCAGTTTCAAAAATGATCGAGAGGTTTGGACACCTGAAGCTGGAACTAGCTAGACATGGAATTAAGTATCCTGAAGATGAGCTAGTAGACAAATTGTTCGATTCATTGCCTGACGAAATGGATTGGCGATATTACGTGCTGATGCTGAAAAATACTATCAAAGAGCCAGAAGTGTTGACTGTAGATTTGCTAATTGAGAAACTCGAGAGTCACGAGTTGGAACTAAAGAAGACATTCAAAGTCAATCAATCATCCTACCAACAGAATTTGGATTTGTATTATCCAAAAAGTATGATGCCAAAAGCAACTTCTCCCAATACTGCTTTCTCTGCTGAGAATGTCTCCACTACAAACAAAGAAAGTCAAAGCAGTGGAAATCACAGTGGATCTTCATCATCTGCAAGTCATTCTGATGCAAAGAATCGTTTTCAATGTAATATTGCAATAGATTTAAAGAATGCTCAGAATTTGACGAGGAGTCGGCTAAGCAGCAGATGGTTTTCTTGGCGTCGGTGTTAGAATCTTATGAAAGCCTTGTAGCAGGGAAGATAGGCAACACCAACCTGATGAAAGAGGACTATGATCAAATAGATCCTGAAGAAATGGTATTAATCGACATTCGTTTGGTGCATAGCCAGTGCTGTTCTTCGAGCACATCGTTTCATGGAAATAACCGGCAAGAAGACAATTGGTGGTCCATCTACCAAGTTGGGGTTTGATAAGTCCAAGGTGACGTGCTTCAAGTGTAAGAAAGGTCACTTCAAGCGAGAATGCAGAAACGCATATGCTGATGACTCCGAGAACCCATTCAGAGAGGATTACTACAAGAAGGCAATTTATCACCAGAATAAATCTGATCCGCCTAGATTGAAGCAGGTTGAAGACAACAAAGAGAAATCTAGAGCTCTTGCATTAATTTACAATGACGAAGGGTATGATTGGAGTGAAGAGGTTCTACCGGAGGAAGATGCGGTTGGTTACGCTTTCATGGCCAAGAATGAACCTGTTCCGTGGAAAGACAACAGAACTGAAGAACAGAAGTACAAATACAGAAAAATGTTGGCTGAAAACAGAATAATTAGAATATCTGGTATCTATTTAGAAGCGAAGAGAGCGAGAAGATGGGATCCGGACAGGGAGTGTTATCTTGATCAAGATGGAAATATTGTGGTCGATGACAAAACTCTTGATCTGGAAGCCATAATCAAGGAGTTCAAAGATGAGGATGATTATTGGCAGAATAAATGGTGGGGAACTGGAGACAAGAAAGAGAAAGAAGAGAAAGAGAAGAAGGAGAAAGAAGGGAAAGAGAAGTCAAAGAAAATTGATACTGGGGTTATTGACACAACGCAGGAGTTAACTGCTGAAAACCTCGGAAAAATGGCTGACAAAGTGCTGGCTGCTAAGGCACTTGAGGTAGACTCTAACTCCGTGTCTGAGTCAAAAAGCCAGGTCAGTTCAAACTTGTCAACAAATGTGTCAGGTAAGCAAATTGATGGAAATGTTGATTGCAAAAATTGCATCAAAGAGTGCAAATTTTGTAATACAGTCACGTATCTCAACGGAAAGAAAGTTGATGATCTGACAGCAAAAGTCAGAAATGTTGAGAATCAAATTCTTGATCGTGACAAAAGGGTTAAAGCTTCAACTGAACGGATAAAAGAATTAACTAACCAAATTGAAAATGATAAAATTGATCATGAAAGAATTAGACAAGAAAATGAAAAGTTAATTCTTTAAAACCGTCAGATTTCTGAGAAGTTTGAAAAACTCAAAAGCACAATGAAAGATAATGATGATCGAAATGGTAAAACTTATAAAGAAAACATTCAACTAAAAGCAGTGCTTAGAGTAAAAGAAGAATCAATCAACCAACAACTGGATGAAATCGCTAAACTGAAACTTAAATTTCAAGAGGCTGTAATAAAAAACGAGCGAATCCAGTTGAAGCTTAACAGTTACAGCTCCGCAAGCTTTGTTTTGCAACACATTGTTCCCAAACCCATCAGGAAAAACAAAGCTGGCGAAGATGTTTACTCTGACGGAACTTGGGTGGGTTTTCATCAGGTTCCACCACCTGTTCTTGATAACTATTCGAAAAAGCAATCGGGGTTGGTTGAAATTGAAGAAGAAAGTGAAGTTAAACTTCCGGAAAGCATTGATGTCACGTTCACATCTTCCGATGACGATAGTGTCCAACATGATGTTGTAAAAAGTGTTGTTGAAAATGTGCTAAAAACGGATAGTGACACTACTGAGGAAGATGGATGTTTCTTGGACAAATACATTCCGAAACAAAAGTCCAAGAACAACTTAAATGAAGAATCAAATCTTGTCATGTACAAGATGTTGGGTTCAGATAAGTTGTTTTCGGATTCTGAGTTTCCAATTGAGAATGTAAATGTGAACAAATTGACCAACGTTTTCAAATTGGTTGAAGTTGAATTTTCAGAAGTGAACAATCTGAGTCAAACAAAGAGACAAATGAATTTGTGAAAGATAAAGCTTACTACAAGAAACCTGTAGTTCCACCGCGTTTTTATAATAACAACCAAAACAATTGGTCGGGTGGTTATCAGGGGAGTAAGTCTTATCAGAAAAGAAATGTTCAAAACAAGAGGTTTGTTGAGAAGAAAAAGTTTGTGAACAGTTCGAGTTCACTTGCTGATGAAGAGAAAGAAATTTTTTCAAAATTGAATGAAGAATTTTTTGAGAAGAGAGCTTCACAGGCTCAGTCTGAAGGCACAAGTCGAGTGGTTGATACTCGAACATGCTTCAGATGTAATCAAGTTGGTCACATTGCACGAAAGTGTACCAATGTGAAGCCTAAGACTGAAACTGTGAAGATTCAACAGAAGAAAGTTAAGGTGAAGGGTAAAACACCAATCGTTGTTGAGAAAAAGAGTGTGAAAAATGACAACATCAAAGTGAAAAATGAACCTGTAAAGAAAGTGGTAACTAAAAATGACAAATTTTACAAACGGGTTGCATTATCTCAACAAGTTTGGAAACCGAAAACAGAGAAAAAGATTTCATCTTCTGAGGAGTCAATTCAAATTGATTATGATGCGAATTTTCCACCTCTGAAGGCTGAAACTTTAAAATTCAAGTTGCAAGAGTTAAAACTGTCAAGGTTACACCCAAGGCTGATGAGGCTTGGGTGGACACCATGTTTGACTAAACAATTTGAATTGCCGGAGCTTCCTTGATCGCGAAGCATGAATCGGCATCTTTATTGAAGTGTTTAAATCATGATTGTTATATGTGCAGGATCTTCCGAGATTGGTCTCACGCTGGATTATAGACAGTGGAGCGTCTCGACATATGACAGGGAAGACTGCATTGTTGTATGATGTGAAGAATATCAATGGAGGATATGTTGGTTTTGCGGGTAATCAAGGAGGAAGGATTATTGGTGAAGGAACGTTATCCAACGGGATTGTGACGTTTGAGAGAGTTAACTACATTGCTGAACTGGAGAACAATCTGCTGAGTATCTCGCAGATCTGTGACAGGATGTATACCACTCACTTCACTGATAAAGAATGTTTGATCTTGAAACCAGGATTTGTTGTCCCTGAGGAATGGATTATCATGAGGGCACCGAGAGTTAATGATCTGTACGTGTTGGATATGAGCGTTGCTACTACAACCAAGGGTCAAGCTCATTGTTTCGTGTCCAGAGCAACTGAAAAAGAATCGAGATTGTGGCACCCGAAAATGGGTCATATACATCTTAGAAAAATGAATCACTTGGTGCATAATGATTTGGTTACAGGATTTCATGTCAAAGGTTTTCATCTGGAAGGGGAGTGCATTAGCTATGTTAAAGGCAAACAGAAGAAAAAGTCACACCCCACAAAGCAAGTCAATTCAGTCTCAAGACCCCTGGAGAGACTTCACATGGATTTGTTTGGTCTAGTGAATGTCAAGAGTATTACGGGAGATAAATATTGTCTTGTGGTAACTGATGATTATTCCAGATTTTCGTGGGTTTCTTTCTTGAAGACGAAAGACGAAACGTTTGATAGTTTGATGGCGTTGTTCAAGAAGATTGAGAATCTGTACCAAAGGTGTATCAAAAGAATTCGAAGTGATAATGGTACTGAGTTCAAGAACAGCAAGATGGAAGAATTTTGTGATGAAAGAGGTATTTTGCATGAGTTTAGTGCTCCGTACACTCCGCTGCAGAATGGAGTCGCAGAACGCAAAAACCGGACACTAATCGAGACGGCTAGAACAATGCTCGCAGATTCAAAGTTACCGATAAATTTTTGGGCTGAAGCTGTTTCCGCCGCATGCTATACGCTCAACAGAGTTCTCACTGTCAAAAAGTTCAACAAAACATGCTTCGAGCTAATCAATAATCGCAAACCGAATTTGAAGTATCTAGAACCGCTCGGGTCACCCTGTACTGTTATAGAGTCTTATGGAAAGTTTGGTCCGAAGTGCATTGAGGGTATATTCGTTAGATATTCAAGTCCTGCGTGACGTGTCTTCGTTCCAAGTGAGAAGCGGATTATTGAAGCTGCAAATGTTGAATGTCAAGGTTATACTATGCCGCCACAAAATCCAGGAGATTCATGGCGATATCATTATGACAAATTGTGGGAATCGTTTGACATGATGGAAGAACAAGAGGAAGAAGAAGATTTCTTTGATGAGTTGGATATTTTGCTCGAATACGAGTCACAACATAGTTTCCCAGCTGAGTATTCAAGACGACCACGGGAAACTTCAAATGACGATGAAGTAGGTCCGAGTAATGCTGGTGAACACAATGATGTCGAACAGAATGAAGTTGCTTAAGATAATCAGTCGGTTGAGAATGATAATGTAACACCCGGGCCCGAAAAGGCTGAACGTGTCACCCAATACAGTAATCAGAGACATTTTAAAATTTAACTCCAATAAAACACTAACTCCAAAAGGTTTAAAAATCTAAAACCACACAACGGTCTTAACGACAATAAAGATGTCTAAAATTTAAATAGCAATTTATTTAAACTCCTTATTTCCAACTCTAGTCATTTAGTTTTCTCTCTTCGCACTTTTCCCCACGTTCCCCTGAGTACCTGTTTAAGAAACAAGAGAAAACAACAAAAGAAACACGGCTGAGCCAAAAATTGCCCAGTAACGGAAAAACAAAAGCAATAACGGTAACGATCAATACGGTATTCGATCAATGGTGAAACGATACTATGACAATAACAACGTAACGATACAGTCAACACTAATCAATGGTCAATCAATACGAAATGAATCTATGTGGAAATACCCATGTGAGCCAATGACAATAAACAATAAGCAATGTGTACATTAGCTGCAGTTCCAATGTACCAATATGTAGAGGGGATGTGGGCACACACACCTATCCCAATACCAATAAGTAACAATAATATCCTAGGATCGATCCATACGCCTCTCAATAATCCATAAACAATAAATACTAATATAGAGACGCCGTGAACTAATCGCACCGTCACGGATGGTGCACGCCATCGGTGCCGATGATGACGCCCTATGTCCCCATAGGTGGATGTGCTCGGGTATTGAGGTCAATAAAACGGTACACTTAAGTCAAGACAACTAGTACAATAATGCACTTCTATGGCAATAATCAATAATCAATGGGAACATACGATAATGAGCTTAAGGAATTAATCTATCGCATGTGAATCAATGGAAACAATTCAACTCAATACTTGAGGAAACAACGATAACGGTCCGATGACTAGACACTAAAATAACGATATAAAACGCTAAGAAAAAAAAGACCATAGAATCCGTACCTTAAGCGATCTTCTATGATAAAACCAACGATGCTAATTTCTTCCCACCCGTTTATGACAACCTATAAAATACATTTGTTCTTGTATTATATTGGTTTTTGTAATTATTTATGTTTTACTTTGTCGTTATTAATAAAGATATTTTAGTCATTTTGTTTTATTTCGATTTACCATGATTTAAAGTTATTACAGTTTAGTTTCAAAAAAAAAAAAAACTCATTTGCGATGTATGGAACCCAGCTTCCATTAACTATTTTAAATGTTTTAGTATACATATTTATATTAATCTCCTTGTATGACAGAAATGCAGTTTTCTTTTCTTTTTAAATATCTTTGATTTTCATTCCTAAAATATTCTTTTTTTTTTCAAAATCAAGCCATATCAAAATAGGCTTGTGGACATGAGCAAGCAATAACAAAATGCATGTGTGTGTACTGTACAAATAGCCAAAACCCATTTATCTCAAACATGCATATTACTTCTAACCAACAAATCTCATTAGTTCATTAACATTTTTTTTCCATGATTCTGTTCACTGCACTTCGACGTATCATATCTTTTAGTGTATGAAAGACAACCAATTAGTTCTGTTACCTTGGGTCAAGGAGGGTGTTGATCGAACACTATGCAGAAACGATTGCTTTTAACGGCAAGGTGGTGACGATGGTGGCTGGGTTGCACAGAGACGAGAAATAAACTACGCCACCGCCGCTATTGATCAATCCGGATGGTGTGCACTGGCTTAATCGTCAAACAGAGGTGACCGAATAATGATTTTAAGCTTGCGATTGATCAAATAGAGACAATCAAAGTGATCGGCAGACCGAAACTTGAACCCAACTGATGCTGCAACGGTGGCGACTCGCCAGCTAGGAGACTGCAACTTAAACAGGAATGGAGGTATGCGGTTTGTGTGATAGTGTTTCTATGAATCTGTGATAACCGAATGAGAACTTGGGCTGTATAAAACGAATATACCACCTATTCTATAGCTAGTTAGTTGAATATGATATGGAATGTGGCGGTAAGTCTTTGAACGAAGGGTACAAAAGTCAAGGCTTTTGTTTGGTTTAATATTATTACTGTTTTGTTATTATTTGTTTCTAATTTTTCACTTATATATATATTTTTATACAATTTATTTATTAATAGAAGATGAGGTAAGATACTTGGCCATTTTAAAACTCCTAGATTGATTGTTCCCTTGTACAAGCATCATTCTCTAATTATATATATATATATATATATATATATATATATATATATATATATATATATATATATATATATATATATATATATATATATATATATATATATATATATATATTTGTGATAATAATTCAAACTTTAGATTTTCTAATTTTATCGGGTATTACAGTTCTACCTCCCTTAAAAGAAATTTCGTCCTCGAAATTACTGTTAAAAAAATACACTAACATTACGGGTATTTCAACCCTCTACCCCTTAAAAATAATTTCGTCCTCGAAATTTGAAGGTTATAGACACGGGATGAAAACATATTGTATAAACAACACCAATAAGTCAATAATCGAGCATCAAATACGTACCATAAGACAGTAGGGATAGGAGTTCAATATAGATGAATGAACTAGGTTTCGAATAGCCTTGGATATTGAGAACGGATTGCATCCTCCGATTCCCAAGTGGCTTCGCGTTCCGGATGATTTTTCCATAAGATTTTTACAAAAGGTATAGATTTCCTACGCATGACACGCTCTTGTCGATCCAGAATTGCCTCGGGTTCCTCTTCGTACGATAAGTCCTCATGAATCTCATGTAGAGGATAGTTCACAACATGAAAAGGATGGTAATTACACCCGTGTAACAACGATACATGAAAAACATTATGCACGTTAGATAACTGTGGAGGTAGAGCTAACCGATATGAAACTTTGCCGACTTTCTCCAATATCTCAAACGGCCCGATAAAACGTGGACTCAATTTCCCCCTTATGCCAAAACGTCGAACACCTCTGCATGGTGATACTTTTAGGAACACTTTTTCCCCAACATTAAATTCCAAAGTTCGTCGGTGACGATCTGCATAGCTTTTCTATCTACTCTGAGCTTCCTTGAGTTTTTCACGAGCAATAGCAACCTTTTCATTTGTGATCTGCACCAGTTCGGGCCCCTCAATCAATTTTTCACCAACCTCCTCCCAACATATGGGAGCTCGACACTTACGCCCATTTAATAACTCAAATGGTGCCATGTCGATACTAGCTTGCCAACTATTGTTGTAAGAAAACTCTACCAAGCATAAGTACTCATCCCAATTGCCAGTCCACTCCAATGCACATGCCCTAAGCATGTCTTCCAAGGTCTGAATAGTACGCTCAGACTGCCCATCAGTTTGTGGATGGAAAGCAGTGCTAAACCGTATCTTGGTATCCCAAGCATTTTGAAAACCTTTCCAGAACCGTGATGTGTATCGTGGATCCCTATCACATACTATAGAAGATGGTGTTCCATGCAATCGAATAATATCACGTATGAATATCTCTGATAGCTTACTCACTAGATACCCCTTTTGAATAGGCAAGAAATGAGCAGACTTTGTGAGCCTATCAACTATAACCCAAATGGCGTCATTCTTCTTAAGGGTTCTTGGAAGACCCGTTACGAAGTCCATAGAAATATCATGCCACTTCCAAACCGGAATGTCCAGAGGCTGAAACAATCCACTAGCTCTTTGATGTTCAATCTTCACTTGCTGGCAAATCAGGCACTGGCCAACATATCTAGCTACATCTTCTTTCATACCACTCCACCAAAAATGTTGCCTTAGATCTCTATACATCTTTGTGGATCCAGGGTGAATAGAAAACGGTGAACTATGTGCCTCAGCTAATAACTGTTCACGAATGGTGGAATCATCTGGCACACATAAACGTTTCCCACACCATATCGTCCCATGCTTATCGACTCGAAATTCAGATTGCTTCCCCACCTCTAAGTTTTGCAAGATTGCCCAAAGCTCACCATCCTGTTGTTGAGCTTCCTTTATCTACGTGATAAGGTTTGGTTCAATCTTCAGTCTCGCCAAATAACCAACAGACTCACCAAACTGTAGACCAATCTCTGAGCGGTTCAAATCTGATAGAATATGAGGCTGAAGAGTTAAACAAGCTAAACCTCCTGAACTCTTTCTACTCAAAGCCTCTTCCACGACATTAGCTTTACCAGGGTGGTACTGAATGTTGGCATCATAATCTTTAAGTAGTTCTAACCATCTCCTCTGCCTCATGTTAATCTCCTTCTGAGTGAAAATGTACTTAAGGCTCTTATGGTCGGTAAATATGTTACATGTCTCCCCGTAGAGATAGTGCCTCCAAATCTTGAGCGCAAAAACCACTGCTGCAAGCTCTAAATCATGTGTAGGGTAATTGACCTCATAAGGCTTAAGCTGTCGCGAAGCATATGCAATGACCTTTCCATGCTGCATGAGAAAACAACCAAGCCCTTTCTTCGATGCATCACTATATATATCAAACCCGCCAGAGCCAGAAGGGAGAGTAAGGATAGGAGCAGATACAAGCCTTTGCTTTAGTGTCTCAAAGCTCTTTTCCTGATCGTCATTCCAAGAAAATTTTATCCCCTTTCTTAAAAGTTGAGTGAGTGGTAGAGCTATAATAGAAAATCCTTCCACAAAACGTCGGTAATAACCCGCTAGCCCAAGGAAACTACGAACTTCAGTAACTGAAGTCGGTCTAGGCCATTTAGTGATAGCCTCTACCTTAGAAGGGTCCATAGTGATACCGTCAGCCGATACAATGTGGCCTAGGAACGCCACTTTCTCAAGCCAAAAGTCGCACTTAGAAAACTTGGCATATAAATTCTTCTGACGTAGGGTCTCAAGAACAGTGCGAAGGTGGTTTTCATGTTCTTCTCGGCTCTTAGAAAATACCAGAATATCATCAATGAACACAATAACAAAGCGATCCAAATACTCGTGAAATACTCGGTTCATGAGATCCATAAAGACGGCAGGAGCATTTGTCAATCCAAAAGGCATGACTAGAAACTCATAGTGACCATAACGGGTACGAAAAGCTGTCTTAGAAACATCTTGATCTCGGACCTTCAACTGGTGGTACCCTGATCTGAGATCGATTTTAGAGAAAAACTTCGCTCCCTGGAGCTGATCAAAAAGGTCATCAATACGCGGTAAAGGATAACGATTTCGAATAGTGATTTTATTAAGCTCTTGGTAGTCAATGCATAACCGCATGCTACCATCCTTCTTCTTCACAAATAATACCGGTGCTCCCCATGGTGAAACGCGCGGTCTAATGAATCCACGTTCCAGAAGTTCTTGCAATTGCTCCTTCAACTCCTTCAATTCTAATGGAGCCATACGATACGGTGCCTTGGAAATAGGTTCAGCCCCGGGAACTAGATCAATAGTGAACTCTACCTCACGATCAGGTGGTAACCCTGGAAGTTCTTCTGGAAAAACGTCAGAATAATCTCGAACAATGGGAAAGTTTTCGATACCGGGTGCATCCACAGACGTATCTTTAATAGCAGCTAAAAATCCTTCACACCCGTGTGATATTAGCTTTTGAGCTTTAAGAGCAGAAATGATTTTGATAGATTTTCGAGGTTGAGTCCCTTGAAAACTAGAATCAGGATAACGGAGGTCACCAAAAATAACTCGCTTAGAATGACAATCAATGGTTGCTCGATGCATAACCAACCAATCCATGCCTAAAATGACATCAAAATCTCCCATTTGCATGGGATAAAGATTCGCTTTACGAACAATATTCCCGACCACAAGCGGGCAATCTCTATAGACGTGAGTAATAATAGTAGGATTTCCCATAGGTGTGGAAATAACTAAGGTATGATCCAAAAGAGAAGGCACAATTTTAAGATGTCGAGCAAATACTTGTGAGACTATCGAATGGGTTGCCCCAGTATCAAATAACACATAAATGTCGCGACCAGCAAGATAAATAATACCCGAAACAGTACCTAGTGCAATGACGACTAATGAGATACAATAGTTATACGAAACGAGAAACAATGAAACAAGCAAATCACGATCATTAAAAGAAAAAAAATGGGAAACAATCCCTGGAGTAATAGCAGCTTCCCCTACAGTCAATGTGAATACTCGTCCTCCAGTATTAGGTGGCACATTTGCTCCCCAATTAGTATCAACTGCTCGGTTCCTCGCCTAAGGGCACTGTTTGACCATATGCCCCATCTCCCCACAACTAAGACAAGCTCCAGTAAGTCGGCGACAAATGCCTGGGTGATGTTTGTTGCAATGGTTACACAATGGATGTTGGGTTGGATTTTGATTTCCTCTCTGATTCAGTGGTTGAGCCTGGATCGGTTGCTGGTATTGTTGGATCTGACCCTGATTTTGGTTTCTACCCTGCCAAGGTCTAGTATTTTTCCCTGCTGACCTATTTCCCGCATTGTTACGATCAATACCATACTGATTGGGTCCTTGAGACGAAGAATGACTAGTAGACGGAATACGGTTTCCATCTCTGTTCCTTTTCTTGCTATCATCAGAATTTCCCAAGAATTCTTTCATCTCCATCTCTACTTTCTTTGCAGCATCTACAGCTTCCGCAACATTAGCAAACCTGGAATCAATTATTTGCCTACGAATCCGATCACACACAGCCCATTGATATGTTTCCGCTTGTTCCTCCGGTGTTCCAGCAGCATCCCCAAGAAAACCAACAAGTCTATAAAATCGATCAGTGAAGTCGGTAAGTGATTCATCATTCCGTTGGCGGATATTATGATACTCACGTCGATAAGCTCCTTTATCCACCACAGTAAAGTACTTCTCAAAGAAAAGGTCACAAAAGCCATTCCAAGTTAGAGTTTCTACAAACGCTGGACCTCCTCTTTCTCTTAAAACAGACTCCCACCAAACATGCGCATCTTCTTCCAACTTATAAGCTGCTAAACTAGCCCTGTATTGCTCATCAACCCTAAGTACAGTGAAAATCTTCTCAATGTGAGAAATCCAATCTTTTGCCACTGCTAGTGTAGATGCCTTAGTAAACGATCTCGGTTTATGCTTCACGAAATGAGCTAGCCAATCTTGTATTCCCATATTGCCACCCGCATTGTTCGGGTTTGGGTTTGGATTCGGGTTGGGATTCGGGTTGGGGTTGGGATTGGGATTTGGGTTTGGATTCGGATTAGGGTTCAGATTTGGATTCGGATTACGTATTGCCTGAACCAGAGTTGGCAATACGGCAGTAAGAGCCTGAGTCATAGCGGCTACAACGGCTAGATCAGGCTCGTTTGGTCCTCCATCATTTTGACGATTCGAGTTGCGTGGCTGACGACGAGGAGGCATCTAGAAAAACACATTAAGAATTTAGATAGACACAATAAGCAAATAAAACGAACTTAGCACATAAGGAAAATACCTAACCCAACGTCTACCCAATCTCACATGTCTTTGGTTATTTAGTTTAAATTTTCAACAGGAAAGAGCCTAAAGCTCTGATACCATAACTGTAACACCCGGGCCCGAAAAGGCTGAACGTGTCACCCAATACAGTAATCAGAGACATTTTAAAATTTAACTCCAATAAAACACTAACTCCAAAAGGTTTAAAAATCTAAAACCACACAACGGTCTTAACGACAATAAAGATGTCTAAAATTTAAATAGCAATTTATTTAAACTCCTTATTTCCAACTCTAGTCATTTAGTTTTCTCTCTTCGCACTTTTCCCCACGTTCCCCTGAGTACCTGTTTAAGAAACAAGAGAAAACAACAAAATAAACACGACTGAGCCAAAAATTGCCCAGTAACGGAAAAACAAAAGCAATAACGGTAACGATCAATACGGTATTCGATCAATGGTGAAACGATACTATGAAAATAACAATGTAACGATACAGTCAACACTAATCAATGGTCAATCAATACGAAATGAATCTATGTGGAAATACCCATGTGAGCCAATGACAATAAACAATAAGCAATGTGTACATTAGCTGCAGTTTCAATGTACCAATATGTAGAGGGGATGTGGGTACACACACCTATCCCAATACCAATAAGTAACAATAATATCCTAGGATCGATCCATACGCCTCTCAATAATCCATAAACAATAAATACTAATATAGAGACGCCGTGAACTAATCGCACCGTCACGGATGGTGCACGCCATCGGTGCCGATGATGACGCCCTATGTCCCCATAGGTGGATGTGCTCGGGTATTGAGGTCAATAAAACGGTACACTTAAGTCAAGACAACTAGTACAATAATGCACTTCTATGGCAATAATCAATAGTCAATGGGAACATACGATAATGAGCTTAAGGAATTAATCTATCGCATGTGAATCAATGGAAACAATTCAACTCAATACTTGAGGAAACAACGATAACGGTCCGATGACTAGACACTAAAATAACGATATAAAACGCTAAGAAAAAAAAAGACCACAGAATCCGTACCTTAAGCGATCTTCTATGATAAAACCAACGATGCTAATTTCTTCCCACCCGTTTATGACAACCTATAAAATACATCTGTTCTTGTATTATATTGGTTTTTGTAATTATTTATGTTTTACTTTGTCGTTATTAATAAAGATATTTTAGTCATTTTGTTTTATTTCGATTTACCATGATTTATAGTTATTACAGTATAGTTTCAAAAAAAAAAAAAAAAAACCTCATTTGCGATGTATGGAACCCAGCTTCCATTAACTATTTTAAATGTTTTAGTATACATATTTATATTAATCTCTTTGTATGACAGAAATGCAGTTTCCTTTTCTTTTTAAATATCTTTGATTTTCATTCCTAAAATATTCTTTTTTTTTTCAAAATCAAGCCATATCAAAATAGGCTTGTGGACATGAGCAAGCAATAACAAAATGCATGTGTGTGTACTGTACAAATAGCCAAAACCCATTTATCTCAAACATGTATATTACTTCTAACCATCAAATCTCATTAGTTCATTAACATTTTTTTCCATGATTCTGTTCACTGCACTTCGACGTATCATATCTTTTAGTGTATGAAAGACAACCAATTAGTTCTGTTACCTTGGGTCAAGGAGGGTGTTGATCGAACGCTATGCAGAAACGATTGCTTTTAACGGCAAGGTGGTGACGATGGTGGCTGGGTTGCACAGAGAAGAGAAATAAACTACGCCACTGCCGCTATTGATCAATCCGGATGGTGTGCGGTGGCTTAATCGTCAAACAGAGGTGACCGAATAATGATTTTAAGCTTGCGATTGATCAAATAGAGACAATCAAAGTGATCGGCAGACCGAAACTTGAACCCAACTGATGCTGCAACGGTGGCGACTCGCCAGCTAAGACACTGCAACTTAAACAGGAATGGAGGTATGCGGTTTGTGTGATGGTGTTTCTATGAATCTGTGATAACCGAATGAGAACTTGGGCTGTATAAAACAAATATACCACCTATTCTATAGCTAGTTAGTCGAATATGATATGGAATGTGGCGGTAAGTCTTTGAACGAAGGGTACAAAAGTCAAGGCTTTAGTTTGGTTTAATATTATTACTGTTTTGTTATTATTTGTTTCTAATTTTTCACTTATATATATATTTTTATACAATTTATTTATTAATAGAAGATGAGGTAAGATACTTGGCCATTTTAAAACTCCTAGATTGATTGTTCCCTTGTACAAGCATCATTCTCTAATTATATATATATATATATATATATATATATATATATATATATATATATATATATTTGTGATAATAATTCAAACTTTAGATTTTCTAATTTTATCGAGTATTAGAGTTCTACCTCCCTTAAAAGAAATTTCGTCCTCGAAATTACTCTAATGTTAGTGTATTTTTTCGAGGACGAAATTTCTTTTAAGGGAGGTAGAACTGTAATACTCGATAAAATTAGAAAATCTAAAGTTTGAATTATTATCACAAATATATATATATATATATATATATATATATATATATATATATATATATATATATATATATATATATATATATATATAATTAGAGAATGATGCTTGTACAAGGGAACAATCAATCTAGGAGTTTTAAAATGGCCAAGTATCTTACCTCATCTTCTATTAATAAATAAATTGTATAAAAATATATATATAAGTGAAAAATTAGAAACAAATAATAACAAAACAATAATAATATTAAACCAAACTAAAGCCTTGACTTTTGTACCCTTAGTTCAAAGACTTATTGCCACATTCCATATCATATTCAACTAACTAGCTATAGAATAGGTGGTATATTCGTTTTATACAGCCCAAGTTCTCATTCGGTTATCACAGATTCATAGAAACACCATCACACAAACCGCATACCTCCATTCCTGTTTAAGTTGCAGTCTCTTAGCTGGCGAGTCGCCACCGTTGCAGCATCAGTTGGGTTCAAGTTTCGGTCTGCCGATCACTTTGATTGTCTCTATTTGATCAATCGCAAGCTTAAAATCATTATTCGGTCACCTCTGTTTGACGATTAAGCCACCGCACACCATCCGGATTGATCAATAGCGGCAGTGGCGTAGTTTATTTCTCGTCTCTGTGCAACCCAGCCACCATCGTCACCACCTTGCCGTTAAAGGCAATCGTTTCTGCATAGCGTTCGATCAACACCCTCCTTGACCCAAGGTAACAGAACTAATTGGTTGTCTTTCATACACTAAAAGATATGATACGTCGAAGTGCAGTGAACAGAATCATGGAAAAAAATGTTAATGAACTAATGAGATTTGATGGTTAGAAGTAATATGCATGTTTGAGATAAATGGGTTTTGGCTATTTGTACAGTACACACACATGCATTTTGTTATTGCTTGCTCATGTCCACAAGCCTATTTTGATATGGCTTGATTTTGAAAAAAAAAAAAAGAATATTTTAGGAATGAAAATCAAAGATATTTAAAAAGAAAAGAAAACTGCATTTCTGTCATACAAGGAGATTAATATAAATATGTATACTAAAACATTTAAAATAGTTAATGGAAGCTGGGTTCCATACATCGCAAATGAGTTTTTTTTTTCTTTTTGAAACTAAACTGTAATAACTTTAAATCATGGTAAATCGAAATAAAACAAAATGACTAAAATATCTTTATTAATAACGACAAAGTAAAACATAAATAATTACAAAAACCAATATAATACAAGAACAAATGTATTTTATAGGTTGTCATAAACGGGTGGGAAGAAATTAGCATCGTTGGTTTTATCATAGAAGATCGCTTAAGGTACGGATTCTGTGGTCTTTTTTTTCTTAGCGTTTTATATCGTTATTTTAGTGTCTAGTCATCGGACCGTTATCGATGTTTCCTCAAGTATTGAGTTGAATTGTTTCCATTGATTCACATGCGATAGATTAATTCCTTAAGCTCATTATCGTATGTTCCCATTGATTATTGATTATTGCCATAGAAGTGCATTATTGTACTAGTTGTCTTGACTTAAGTGTACCGTTTTATTGACCTCAATACCCGAGCACATCCACCTATGGGGACATAGGGCGTCATTATCGGCACTGATGGCGTGCACCATCCGTGACGGTGCGATTAGTTCACGGCGTCTCTATATCAGTATTTATTGTTTATGGATTATTGAGAGGCGTATGGATCGATCCTAGGATATTATTGTTACTTATTGATATTGGGATAGGTGTGTGTGCCCACATCCCCTCTACATATTGGTACATTGGAACTGCAGCTAATGTACACATTGCTTATTGTTTATTGTCATTGGCTCACATGGGTATTTCCACATAGATTCATTTCGTATTGATTGACCATTGATTAGTGTTGACTGTATCGTTACATTGTTATTGTCATAGTATCGTTTCACCATTGATCGAATACCATATTGATCGTTACCGTTATTGCTTTTGTTTTTCCGTTACTGGGCAATTTTTGGCTCAGCCGTGTTTCTTTTGTTGTTTTCTCTTATTTCTTAAACAGGTACTCAGGGGAACGTGGGGAAAAGTGCGAAGAGAGAAAACTAAATGACTAGAGTTGGAAATAAGGAGTTTAAATAAATTGCTATTTAAATTTTAGACATCTTTATTGTCGTTAAGACTGTTGTGTGGTTTTAGATTTTTAAACCTTTTGGAGTTAGTGTTTTATTGGAGTTAAATTTTAAAATGTCTCTGATTACTGTATTGGGTGACACGTTCAGCCTTTTCGGGCCCGGGTGTTACAGATAATCAAGAATCTGAGAACATGCAGATATTTGATCGAGGAGATTCAGATTCTGAGGGGGAGCAGATTCAGGATTCAAGTCAAATAAACCAAGTTAGTGAACAAAGTGCAAATCAAAATGTTACTAATCTGGAAGGTGATGTGGATGTTCCAAGCGAAGCAATGCCGCGAACTTTGTCATATCATCCAGAGGAGTTGATCATAGGAGAATTGCATTCAGGTGTTCGCACGAGACGTCAAATCGACCAGGGCTTAACATGTTTCTATTCTATAGTAGCACCTTTACAAACTGAATTTTCATTAAGGTGTTTTATCTCGCAGATCGAACAGAGAACGTATAAAGAGGCGCTTCCTGAAGACTCTTGGGTCATTGCGATGCAAGAAGAGTTGAGTCAGTTTGAAAAGTTGGGAGTGTGGAAGCTAGTGGATTTGTCGGATGGTCAAAGGAAAATTAATACGAAATGGGTATTCAAGTGTAAGAGAGTCGACAGAGGAGTTGTTGTAAGGAACAAAGCTCGACTCGTTGTTCAGGGCTTTAGTCAACAGGAGGGGATTGATTTTACTGAAGTCTATGCTCATGTGGCACGACTAGAGGCAATCAGAATTTTCCTTGCATTTGCGTCTTGGAAAAACTTCAAAGTATATCAGCTAGATGTAAAATCGGCTTTTCTTTATGGGAAGGTTAAAGGGGAGGTTTATGTCGGTCAGCCGCCAGGCTTTACTGACCCAATCCACAAAAACAAGGTCTACTTATTGGACAAAGTGCTGTATGGTTTACACCAGGCCCCGAGAGCTTGGTACGAGACTTTGTCTCAACACCTACTAGCCAACAGTTTCATACGTGGAAAAGTGGATGTCACTCTCTTCACTAAAGAGGTCGACGGACATCTTCTGATAGTTCAGATTTATGTGGACGATATAATCTTTGGGTCGACAAATGAGAATCTGTGCAAAGATTTTGAATAGGTGATGAAGCAAAAATTCGAAATGTCATCAATGGGGGAGATGAATTTCTTTCTGGGTCTTCAAGTTGAACAACTACCCGAGGGAATTTTCATTCACCAGACGAAGTAAGTTCGTGATATTCTAGAGAAATTTGGGATGTCAAGTTCTACTCCAGCTGCTACCCCACTTGCAACAAATCATGGGATTCACCCAGATCTCACCGGAGACAGGGCTGATGAAACGTTCTACCGTTCCATGATAGGTTCTTTGAGGTACCTAACTGCTTCACGTCCTGATATCATGTACCCAACGTGCCTCGCAGCAAGCTATCAATCTAACCCGAGAGCTTCGCACATGATTATTGTGAAGAGGATATTATGCTACCTGAAAGGAACTCCTACATTGGGGTTGTGGTATCCTAGAACAGGCGATTTTACGCTCAAAGGGTATTCCAATTAGGATTTCGGATGCTGCAAAATCAATACAAAATCAACAACTGCAGGATGCCAGTTCTTTGGAGCTAGATTGGTTACCTGGCAGTGTAAGAAACAAACGTCTATGGCGCTATCTACATGTGAAGCGGAGTACGTTTCTACTAGCAGTTGCTGCTCTCAGATCCTGTGGATACAGCAACAGATGCGCGACTACGGTTTGCAGTTTCTTAACACACTTCTTTTTGTTGATAATGAGGCCGCAATAAATATAACAAAGAATCCAGTACATCACGCTAAAACTAAACATATAGAAATTCGTCATCACTTTATTCGCGATTGTTTTGAGAAAAAGTTGATACGAATTGAGAAATCCACACTGACGAACAGAAAGCTGATTTACATACCAAAGCTTTTGATAAAAATCGGTTTAAATATTTGCTAAAACTGAACGGTATGAAGCTTCTTTCATTGTCGGATGGCATAATTGGCGTTGATGAGAGTACTGTTGCGGATGAAGATGAGAAACAATCTGCAATGGTTTGTCGATTTTTTACTTGTTTTGGTATTTAGGGGGAGTAGATGTATATAGTATATTTTCAGAAAATACAAAAACAGTAAAAAAAATGCAAAAATACAAAAACATGATAAAATTTGGAAAAGAGCTTGTGTTAAAAGGGAAAATGATAGTACATCGGCTAGACAATTACAATATGCTAAAGAATTGTAAAGATTAAATGAGTTAAACAGTCTCACTAATGATGTGTCGATAGGTTTTCGCACATTTTTTTAGATTTATTCGGGATATAAACCTAAAATTTCAAAATTGGGAAATTCGTGGGGAACACTACTTGGATATATAGGTAACCCCTGAAATCTCGTTTGAAAGGTCCCATATTCTGAGATACTAGGTCATTATACTCAGTGATATCTGGGGTATTATTCCGGGACTTCTGCTGAATGGAAGTTCTGACCTAGTCCCCGAATAATACTTTCTGCATATGCTTAAAACATAGCATCGCCCTCAGCAAGCTGATGAAACAATAAAATTGATAGTCGTTGTTGTTATAACTAAAAGATCCTCTAAAGGGGACACACCGAAAAGTCGAAGCCATCATCTCTCTGCGTATACGGAAGTATCGACCTGAGCTCTCACGGCCCTCGCATTTAACCCCTGACAGATATCATCTGTGGTATACTCACCTGTAAGATTGAATATCTGGGATTCTGGATACGGGAGTATATTCAAGAGGTGGGACACATGAATGAGCTAAGTTCATAAGACACCTAAGTCGTATCCTGAGTAGATTGAAATCTGCGTGAGAATTTAGGATGGATCAGTATATAGACAATCGAGGTGAATTGTTTAAGTCTGAGTATGAAGCTTAACGGTACTTGTGATTTGTCTAAAAAGCTGATATGATTCCCTGACACGCTCGCCAAAAATAAGTTTGTAAATAGTTTAATTTCTTTAATTTCTACAATTTAAGTTTCTGTATTTTATTTCTGAGTTTAGAACACTTTATTAAAATCCAAAAAGATTTTATTTCTGCTTTATTTTTGACAAACCAAAGTGGAGAGTTAATCGTTGGATTCTAGAAGATTGAAGCAGATGCAGGAAAAGTTCTGAGCCGAATAATGAGGAGAGTTTACTTTGATAGAGTTTAAGTTGCTGAAAAGTTAAAACAAGTTCATTAATTTGATGCTTGTTACATTTTTCAGAAAATGTTTAAAAATATTTAACAAAGTCAGTCTGTATTGTCAAAAGATCAACCAAGGTCATTAAATTGGACTTGGTAGATTAATTGAGTAATCAGGGTCATTAACTTGGACCTGAATACTTGAGTGGATTTCTAGAACTGATAGACTGTGTGTTTTTGTGAAAAGATAAGTTTGTAATGTTTGATGTTTGAGACACAGGTTTTGAACTTCATCATTCCCACGGAAGCTAATTGTCAAAGCTTGAACCACATCAAGATCTCAGATTCTAGCATATTGAGAGGGGCAGTCTGTGAAGGGGGAGTCTGGATTAACTAGTCAAAGGGGAGTCTGAAGATGGAGCCAGGACAAGATCCTGAACCTGTGAAGATAGAGTTTTTACTATGAAAAGACAGAGTTGGAGAAAAGACCAAGACTGAAGACTCAGAGCTGAAGACTTCATCAACATCCAAGGGGGAGTCTGTTGACTACGTTTGTATCAAGTCTTAGGTCAATATAGGTTAGATTGGAGCTTGAAAGTCAAAATAGGGTTTAACTGGTTAATTTCGCTTATGTGTACATTGTTAGGTTAGGGATTTCGCTCATAGGGTCATGGGGGTTTAGCTTATTTGTCATATGGGGGTTTAGCTTATATGTCACTTGGTGATTCGCTTATATGGCAGCCATATGAGCGAAATCAGACCAACTATATATACCTGACATGTGTGATCTCATTGGGAACTGGGAGCGAAATCATGTCATGCTTGTGGTAACGAAACTCTGTCAAAATCAATTCAGAAAGCATCAATATAGAAGGAATTAAAGAGAAAAGCTGTTGTTACTTTGTGTACATTGATTCCGCCTTTATACGCAAAGATGAACTGCCTTAACTAACTTTTCAGGGTTATAGAACGGTCCAACAGATACAGTTTCGAGCGAAATAGCAAAACAACATATGGAGTGGAATCACTAACTGAGGTTTGGAGCGAAATCACAACTTTCCTTTCAAGCGAAATCTATTTTTATAATTTGGAGCGACATCACAATTATCCAGGAGCGAAATTAGCAATTTATCTGGAGCGGAATCTCAGAGTTGGTAGCTCGGAGCGGAATCACAAACTACTTTGGAGCGAAATTACCACTAAGTTGAAGCGAAATCACCAAATTGGCAGTCTGGAGCAGAATCACCCACAAAAACTCAAGCGAAATCAGAAAAGATCCGTTCGAGCGGAATCAGTTCGGGGGTCCATTTTGTCCATTTTTACTGTGAATTTTAGTTTCAAACTTTCAGGGATTTGTCTATATGACTTTTTACACAGTCTGTGAAAAATTTGTCTGATTTTGACCGTTAAAACTTTCTGAACTGATGAAAGAAGGTGTAGAAACGAGAAATTTCAATAAAAACCAGCTAATCTCTGCAGAACTCCTCCTCCTGAGCTCTGATACCAATTGTAGGATCGTGCGACTGACCCAAATGAGTCGTTCAGAGGAGCTTTACTTTGTATCAGGTGCGGAAAACAAGAAACAAAGGTAGAAACAGCTTGCAATTCACTTTTAACACTGATCTAATTAATCTAACAACGATTACAATCAGTCTTCACACCGGCAGCACTTCGGTAGGAATACATGAACTGTTCTACCTGATTTCGCTTGGAGTGACTATTTATAGCACTCCTGATTCCGCTCAGAATGACACAAGACTTTGTTGGAGCGGAATTAGAACATTGTGATTCCACTCGAAAATGTCAAAATGACATTTCAGGCGGAATTAGCCTTTCGAGCGAAATCAGCATTTATATAACCTAAAACTTGACATTTTCTCGTTATACATGCCCTGAACTATACAATCTAATCTAAGACTCGATACAAGACGAAGTCGACAGATGTATGCACCAACATATTCACAAGTCGATCCATCACTCACATACTTGGCTTGATGAGCTTTCATGTCCAATCACCATTACAGGGTATGCAAATCCTAACGCCTCTTATCAAAACCCAAACGGCTAGAATGTCAACACTGGTGCGCTTGCTCAATGCGAGTTCCCTACAGTTGTCGTGCAATGGGACCCACATTCGCTTCAGAAAGTAGCGTGAATCTTCCGACTGGTCAAAGATTGCTTCTCCATGCCCCGCATGGGTTCAACTTGAAAAATTTCTCTTCCCTCAGTTCTCCAGTCTGAACAGAGCGAGTCTGACACTGGTAGGTTAGAGTCGATGGTGAGCTGCAGGGCTCGTGTACGTCCAGGTGTCGCAGTCGTATTCATCTAGAAGTTCCATCCAGCAGGAACGTTGTATGCTTTAGCTTTTTCGAACGTTGGTACTTGAGAGGCCCTTGTGATCGGTCTAAATGATGCATCTGGTACCGTCCAAGTAATGCCTCCAACTAAAATCCCAAGGCCACGGTTTTCACCGCCAGTTGTGTGTCGTGAAGTTACTCTTTGTAGCTCCATCACGTAAGTCATCATTCTCTCATGTTGCATTGGTGTGTAACTGGCACTCTGATTCGGACCATCATGGTATACCACTATATCACCCGTACCCTCAGGTAAAACGATGCTCAGAGCATTGCAGTGTCGGGATTCGAAAGCTGGGATGCCGTCCTCCTGTACTGTTTTCCATGAACACAGCACCCTACTGTGCTAGAGATATTTAAGCTGCGCGAATTTCGCAAATCCTGTGTCTTATCTATGATAGCATCAAGTACGACTAAGAAGTTGCTGTATCCACGAGGGACTTTTTGGTGTCGATCAATTCCAACCAAGACGGATCTCAGCGAGATCCACGTGCATTTCCACTTCGCTGATTATACAACAAAAGGTACTTCTCTAATCCAGAGATTACATTTAACAAGACCTTAAGTAGAGTGGCTCCTCCCTCAGAAGCCCTAAAATAAGACACCAATGCTACCCATGATGTTCCTTTCCCCTGGTCGGGATTCAGAATGTTGTCAGCGAATGCGGTCGATTCATGTGATTCCCTGGGGCTGTCGGTGTGTTGGTCAACTCAATGGTCATGGTGTATAATGTCGAAGTGGCTGCATTATATTCGACATGTTGTTCTAAGAGCATTCTCCCTTTGGACTATCATCTGACGTTAGTGCGTTCACTAGTCAATCCTCGAATGAAAGCATGTTCCTTGCAACTGGTCGACAGGTTCTCAATACGCAGTCAAGGCAAACTGTTCTTGACTGTCACCTTGCTGAGTATAGTGAGGGCTCCTTAGAGCGAAAATTAGATCCGATGAAATTCAAGTGCAGTAATTCCTAGAGTTGATTCGGCAGTTCCTGCGACCTTCCTGGTGTAAGATAATAGGATGTACTCGTAACAAGGGCTACTTCTGGCATGATACAGATCTGATATTCCACCTGACAGTTCTTCTGGTAACGCTTAGGGAGAAATCACGAATAATTGGTGGATCCTCGATCCTCCTTCCTTAGCCTTGACATCAGTATCGAATATTAATATTACGGGGTAATCCTTCTGTAGACACTCCTGGCCTTTCTTGCTGAAATGAAGCTAACTGTTGTGCCACCCTAGCGCGTTAGAACAGATAACAATCCTCCACGAAGGAGAGGGTTACGTAGAATTGTCCCCTCACAGGGTACACCAATCAAGAATAACAGAAGAAGGTCGTTGTCGAACACTTGTCCCACAAGGTCGTGTCTGCATCCCAACGATCATATAAGGTTTCCGTTAGCTTGCCATCAGCCGGTTCCACAACAGGTTCCAACTCCTAGAAGCATCCAGATCAAACGGATCAGAGACGAAACGGGTTGCTACTCATACTAGCTATCACGGTGTTAAAGTCCTGACGTCGCCCATGCTAACTCTAAATGCCTTTCCAAGAGCATCATTTCTGGTGTTGCTGGTTTTCGTCACAAGAATTCCAAGTACTGTCGTTGTTCCCTTGGTCGTTGACCTCTTAACTTAACTACGGCCAATCCATGATGTAGGCACCTTTATTTCCTTACTGAAAGCTAGGGTTACGAGCACCTTATTATCATTGTGACTGCTGACACCAATGTCGTTGCTCGAAACATGCCCTACGATTTACATCCTAAGTCGCGTTCTAAAGCGTTACTCATTGTGCTGGCAGTTACGCATACCACGTTAAGGTCAATGATTACCACTTATGCCTCGATTGGTTCGTAGGTGTTGACTTCCCATGAGTCTCTGACGAGGGTTAAGGATTCGATTGGAGCCAATTCACTGGTGCTCGCTGCAGGTAATCAGAGTCGTCAATGTACTGAGGTCGGTAATGTGCTACGTTCATCCTCCTATCCGTCGTCGTTATAGGTGATTCGAGTAACTCACGGTCTGTTATGATAGTGTTGCAGAAGGGATCACACTTTGGGATCGGAGACGTCAATACAAGAGTTTCAGCAGACGAGGAGGAGTAAGAAAGGTATCGTTCAATCATTTGTCATTGGGACATCCAACTCAGGGACGTTCGTATAAGCACCTAACATTCTACACGGTTCGCTAGGTGTTCAGATGGGTGTTCAGGTAACACTCTACAGCATCGAGTTTCGAAAGAATCCAACGGTAAATGAGAGATTCATGTTTGAGTTTGAGTAGGGGACAATTACTGCTATGGCCTCAATAGGTTCGTTTGTTTCATATCGATCAATTAGCGAGACGGAACCCCTTTTTCACTTGTTAAGCATCATTGGGACTCGCATGCACCCCACATTATTATTATGTGTGCACCCACAATAATATTGTGATTTGCATGCTCATCTCAGCTCCTCTTAACTCATGTCAAATGGTTCCTTAAGCTCGAGTAGCAAGCAAAGGGTATCACGAAGCGTAAGTCATGGAGGTTTAGGGATTTACCACCCTATCAGTCACATAACACGTGCAAGTGTACATGAATTCATATCGTTGTGATAAACGTGCAATTACATGCAATATCGTATGTAGGTGTTTACTAGTTATGTGGTGCGATGAGTATAAGAGAGACGAACCTTGCAGACTGGAGCTGAGTGTCATGGTCGTATTCACGTCTTTATTCGGTGATAGTCTGGTTTTACCAAAACGTTTTTCCCCTTCTTGAATAAAACCAAGTTCACTTAACCAATGGCTCTGATACCAATCTGTCACTCCCCCAAAATCCACATGCGGAGTACCACCGCTTGGAGGCGTGACTGACCAGGATCTTTGTGACACCCCAGGAAAACCAGTAAACGATACAACTTAACTAGCTTCCTTAGTAACCGCATGCTAAATTTCAGGACGAAATTTCTTTCAAGTTGGGGATAATGTGACAACTCGAGTTTCCGAGATTCCACTTTTGCATTTAATGCACGTTAACTGTTTGTTTAAGTTGTTTGCTTTGTAACTGTATACGTTGTGACATGATAAAGTGTATTGTGATTGTGCATGATTATGTGTTTGGATGTTTAAGTGTATACGTTGCGATATGTTTACGTGATATGATAACCCACCAGACGATACAAATAGACGAAACAAGAGTGTTTCGCCCTTAAACAACCCGACGAAACACTAATGTGTTTCGCCATAGAACATCACGACGAAACATATTTGTTTCGCCATCCCTCGTTCAACGAAACAGTGTGTTTCGCCGGCCCACGATTCGCTGAAGCCCATTAAGGGCCCAACCCATTACACGAAATATTTATTCACTATTCTGTTCCATTCGTAACACCTTTGGCAAAAAGTTGGAAACCCTAGAGCTCTCTCACTGTTGACGGCAAACCTTGGATCCTTGAAGCCCTCTAGAGTTATTTTCCCCATCTATTAAGGTTAGGGTTTAATCCTTGCATGATTGTTAGTTTGTATCCTTGCTATATGCTAACCGAAAGACATGAATTATTATGTTATGCAATGCTCGATCTTATGTTTAAATCCCTTGATTGGTTGTTGATAATGATCATTGTGAATGGTAATGAAACCGGTAATCAGGGTCCGAATGATAATGATGAAAAGGATAATCCGTTAGCACATAGGGTTCTCGTTGTTGAATTGAAAGCGGTTTATAATTCAATGACATAGATTGATTGATAGGGAGGATTCGTGTTCTTGTATGCTCGTTATATGAATAAATGGTTAAGAATGATGTTTGGCTCCGTATGATTGATTGAATATCCATGAATTACTGATAATGATGATCGATGATGATTGATGACGGCTGTTAGCATGATTAGGGTTTTTCTGTGATATTTCTGTAACTGATATGCATGTGACGTAACTGGTGTTTTGATGAAACACTGGACGACGAAACACATTTGGACTTGACGTGCGTACTTTAGGACTTGACTGATTGTTTGTGAGCATACCTTAGCATATCGAGCAAACCAAGGTGAGTTCACACTCTTACCAAGGCATGGGATTCCCGGGGTAGGGAATGGGATTGAATGGTTATTTGTTCTTACGTTGTTATTGGGTAATTATGGATTACTGACCTCGGTTGGGAAAGGTCACTTATAGATACTGCTAGACTAGTGATACATGGGGAAGCCCCCACTACTCTTCGCACACATGACTGTAATGGTCGCGATACTGAAACTGATCTTCGCACACATGCCTGGAATGGCCGCGATACTGATACTAAACTTTGCAAACATGCCTGGAGGGCTGCGATGTAATATTAAACGATATATGGGTTACTAAACAAGCAAACGTTTTACGAAATGAACACTATTACTAAACAACCCACTGTGAACTCGCTCAACTATTTGTTGACTCTCTGTTACATGCCTTGCAGGTCATTAGGTATACATGGAGCTTGCACTGGGAGGCGCGGTCGTTGTGGAGAAGGATCGTGAATACTTTACTAAACGTTTATGACATTACATACTATTACTTATGTTGGGTTTACTTTTATACTTCCGCTAAACATTGATATTATACTTATGTTTCGAACACCTTTCATATTAGTTTGGTTGAATTACATTTACTTTTACTTGTTACTTACATGTTCGATATGATTGGTGGATTGATCCTAGTCATGTCACGCCTCCATGTGGTGGTACTCCGCGTGTGGATTTTGGGGGTGTGACAGATTGGTATCAAAGCCATTGGTTATAGAGAACTTGGTTTTAATTTGGGGAAAACGTTTTTATTAAAACCAGACTATAACCACTACAGTGCTCAACGATCCACAACGATGCTTCGCTCCACGTGCAAGGCTCAACAGCATAGGTACTACTATTCATGTTTACTTTGCCTACTTGCTAGGATTACATAGAACTTTGCTCGTGGTATGCTTAGATTACATTGCCTACTATTCGTTATTGCTTGAGAACACTTGTGTGCTTACTCTCTTCTGTCATCGCACTATTTGCGAACGCTCTCTCACATATGTTACCTTTGCTATGAAGATCATGGCTGGACGCATTAAATTGACACAAGCCCAGTTGACGGCTCTCATTAACGAACAAGTTGTTGCGGCACTTGCAGCTGCACAAGCAGGAGGTCAACACGCTCAGCCACCTGTTTGCACTTTCAAGAACTTCATGGACTGTCGTCCTAGCACATTCAGTGGCACGGAGGGAGCAGTGGGACTCCTCCATTGGTTTGAAAAACTCGAGTCGGTGTTTGAGATGTGTGAATGCCCTGAGGCTCGCAGGGTGAAATACGCCACTGGCACACTAGAAGGAATTGTGCTGACTTGGTGGAATGCGCAAGTTCAGCTTTTAGGGTTGGCAGCTGCTAACGCCACCCCTTGGAATGATTTCAAAGAGCTAATCAAACGGGAATACTGCACACGTGACGACATCCACAAGTTAGAGGTGGAGTTCTTTCATTTGAAGATGACTGGGTCGGAAATTGAGGCATATACTAAAAGGTCAAACGAGCTGGTCGTCCTGTGTCCAACTATGGTGGACCCTCCTATCAGGCGTATAGATTTGTATCTCAAAGGGCTGGCACCAGAAATTCAAAGCCACGTGACATCGGCCAAACTTGATAATATCCAGGATATTCAACGTCTTGCTCATCGCCTCACAGATCAGGCAGTGGAACAGAACAGGCTGCCTAAACGTATCAGCGCTACCGATGCTACTACTACCGCTACTCCCAGTGACAACAAGCGGAAATGGGATGGGGATTCCAGCAAAGGTTCAGCTACAGCTCAGTCTCGGGTTCAGCAGCGAAAGACTGATAATTACCAGAGCCCTGGTCAGCAATCTTCGGGTAATCAAAGACAGGGTGGATATCGAGGAAACCTCCCAAGGTGCAACACTTGCAACAAACACCACAACGGCCAGTGCAACAAGGGTCGTTGTCAGCGGTGCCTCAAGATGGGTCATGAGGCTAAAGATTGCAGAAGCTCACGACCTGCGAACCAGAATCAGCAACAACAACCACCTGCTCCACGAAACCAGCAACAGCAACAGCAGCGAGGCAACAGAGGATGCTATCAATGTGGTGCTGAAGGCCACTTCAAACGTGACTGTCCCCAGTTAAACCAGAACAACAACAATAACAACAATCAGGGCAAAGGGAACAACAATGGGGGGAATAATAATGGCAACGATGCTAGGGGTCGTGTGTTCGTGCTGGGGCAGGGTGACGCAAGGAATGATCCTAACGTGGTTATGGGTAAGTTTCTTCTCGACGACTTTTATGTTACTGTATTTTTTGATTCGGGTGCGGATACCAGTTATGTGTCTCTAAAAATTAGTCAAATGTTAAAACGTACACCAACACCCTTAAATACCAAACATGTCGTAGAGTTAGCCAACGGTAAAAGTTTAGAGGCCACACACGTAGTCAAGGGTTGTAACATTGTCTTAGCGGGTCAGACTTTCTCCATCGATCTCATTCCTATAGTTCTGGGCAGTTTCGACATCGTTATTGGGATAGATTGGTTATCCCAACAGCAAGCAGAGATCTTATGCAAGGAGAAGATGGTCCGTATTCCCCATCCTGGTAAAGAATCTCTCGAAGTTCAAGGCGACAAGAGTGGTGCCGTGGTTGGCATCATCTCCTTTTTGAAGGCTCAGAAATTTTTGCGAAAGGGTCACACTGCCATTCTGGCACTTGTTACAGACACATCGACGAAAGAAAAGAGACTAGAGGATATACCAGTTGTACGCGATTTTCCTCAAGTGTTACCCGAAGATTTACCTGGGCTACCGCCTCATCGCCAGGTCGAATTTCAGATTGAACTAGCTCCAGGAGCAGCACCAATAGCTCGTGCACCGTATCGCTTAGCTCCAACTGAACTTGAAGAAACAACTACAAGAGCTCATGGATAAGGGTTTTATACGTCCTACCTCTTCGCCCTGGGGAGCTCTAGTACTTTTTGTGAAGAAGAAAGACGGTACCTTCCAAATGTGTATAGATTACCACGAACTCAACAAGGTGACAGTGAAGAACCGCTATCCTCTTCCACGTATTGATGATTTATTCGACCAGTTGCAAGGGTCGAGCTACTACTCGAAGATTGATCTGAGGTCAGGTTACCATCAGCTGAGACTTTCGATCCCGACCCGTTTGGTCGATCATTAGGATCCGACCAAGCATGTATTGTGACCATAGTTGTATAGGGAATAACAATCCGAGGTTATACCATATGGTCACTTAGTTTAATTAGTTGTATGATAGGTAGTTATATGCCTTAGGAAAATGACCAAAATGCCCTTTTCATGCATAATTTGTATTTAAGCATATGTAACCTAAATTTTGTCACTTAAACTGATTATGCAACATATTTAAACATGTTAGGGCATATAATACTTGTCATGGGACTAGTTAGGCGTCTCGAACGCGCATTTGCATGAACGACGCGTTGAGGTAGCGTAAGCTACCTTAATGGGTCATAACTGGTTGTAACCACTTAGGATAGGTTCTGATTTAGAATGTAGGCTTTGTTAAACCATATCACATGAGTTCCAATACTCATTTGGTTTACAATACCTCATTCTACCCGATCTCCCGATTTAGGTGTTGATTTATTAATTTAGCAATCCGATTACTAGGTGCTACTTGAATTCCTTGGTTTACTCGAGCTTTGCTAGTTCATTTAATCAAGGATACTTTGCACTTCGATGTGAGCACATAGTTCCCCTCTTTTACTATTTTCGAATGTTTTGGGGTGATTCATTTGTGTTAAACGATTTCGAGTTTCCTAAAATGAATGTTATGGTTTATATTAAACACAACGATTTAAACTGTATGAACTATTGAACCACTGGAACTATTGATCTATGTGAACTATTTGAACTACTTGAACCACTGGAACTATGTGAACTGTATGAACTATTGAACCACTAGAACTATTGATCTATGTGAACTATTTGAACTACTTGAACCGCTGGAATTATGTGAACTATATGAACTATTTGAACCATTGGAACTATTTGATCTACGTGAACTATTTGAACTATTTGAACGATTGGAACTAATTGAACTATTGAACGATGGTGTTATGGTAAGTGATTAGGTAACGGGGCGGGTGTAATGTGATAAAAACACGGTGGATACGCCGCTGGTACTTCCTATATATAAGTGCTTTTAACAAATTACATGTTGTTGCGTTATCTAGATCACTTGGACGAATTATTTTCAAAACGAAGTTACACTACAAGGTTTTCTTAACGATATAAACCATACAATGTTTACTTTCAACAACGATTTACTACTTGGTTTATAAAGATAAATGTTTTCAGTAAAGATTCATGGCTACAATGATTTTGGTTTGCACATATATCAACTTGTAAAAGTTGATAGATTTATACTGCAATATCAAATTCTTTTGTTTTCAAGATACACACTCGACAACTCTTGCAATTGGACGAGGTATTGCAATATGAACTTAAGGCCACGAATCTGACACACTCACAAAACCTATGTACTCGCCAGCATTTTTATGCTGACGTAGTTTCATATATGTTTCAGGTACCATGGTTTGATGATGTTTGATAATGATTATGATGCCCGCTCACATAGGGATGGACGAGGCCTTAGTGACTTAATAACAATGAAGGACAATATGTTCATGTTTTGTTTTTAATATTCGAGACAATGTAATAAACTTAACTCAATAAAACGAAACTTCAATCCATGTGTTGTGAAACAATGATTCTGTTACGACACTCCCCGACGTTTCCGCCGTGGTTTGTTGTTTTAACGCGGTCGGGGTGTGACACCAAAACACCCAGGGACCAACCTGTCAACCTTCCTCCAAGCCCGTTATCCTTTGGGGGACCATCTACCAAGGTAATCGATGACACCAACATGCCTGATCCACTGGCTTTTAAGAAGATCGATTTTTCTCCTTCGGGTAAGCCTATGACTGGGGTTGCTTCTAATGTTTCGAGGCCAAGTCCTCAGCAGATTGATGGTGGGGATAGTGTCTCTTCTTCCCCCTATGGTACGAGACTGAAGCCATTTTTATCTGTCGGGAATTAGGTTCGGGTGATGCAGTGGATGTAGATTCGGCTCAAGCTCTGGGGAGGTCTATTCCTGCCTGGTCGTTGGCTAATAAAGATAGGATTTTTGATGCCCTTTCGGCGAAGATGTCATTATTTCACATTGGCACCCCTGCTGAGCATGCTTACTATCGGAAGATGAGCGGGCCGGAGCTCGGGAACGCTTTAATGTTGAATCAGGCCCAGTCTAACTCTTTGGTGGTCGAAGCGTATAAGCGATGGGTTGAAGCGGAGTCTAATTGTCGTCGATACAAACGTGAGGTTGCTTTTCTGAAAAACTAAGAAAATGTAACACCCCGTCCCGGAACAGGCCGGCGTGTCACTATAACAGTAGTCAGACCAAAAACATAATTCCATTTATACTTAAATGTATTACAAGGCTTTACAGCTTAATGAAGGATATCTAATCCATTATAATTATTTCTACCGTCTTTTCTAAACACTCGAGCACTCTTCCATTTTCTGTCCCAGCTTGTCTTGATAACCTGACGTAAAGAAGAAAACAACAACAACAAAAACGTACATCTGAGCAAAATTTCGAAAGTTTTGCCCAGTGTGCGGATAGAGGAAAACAAAAGCTTATTTTATTTTGATAACCGGATGGAACTTGACGATGCAAATAACTTAATTTCATAATCATATCTTACGGATGTACCCATGAGCAAACTTAAAATGTGACAATACACAGGTAGCTACTCCTGCATAATTATCACATGAGATGGCGAATTGGCATACCCGTTATCCACCTCCTTATACTTATACTTAAATCCTAGGATCGATCCATACACCTCCTAATAGCCTTATGTACCACACTTGTACTTAAGAGACGCCGTGAACTGATCTCTCCGTCACGGATGGAGCACATGATGTTGATGCCACAACAACATGCTCGTGGGACACTCCACGAGAAGCGATACTCAGGGTATCAGAGTACAAATGGTCTTATTCACATAACTTATAAAACTTATTTTCAGAACAGAACGGAACATATATTGGAACATGCGATAATGAGTACAACTTAACAGAAAAACTATCGCATGACATGAAACTAAATGATTAGAATAGGAATCGAACGGTCTGTCAAATGAATCGATAATCAAAGCCGTGAGGAGTTTTAAAAAACAAGACATAGTAATTTAAAACAATTTGACTTGAGTAACATAATACTTATATATCATATTAAACTTGTAACTTATTTACTTATAACTTATAAGTCTTAAGATATTTAACTTGTAACTTGTAAAATACGAATCTTTGGCGAGATTGAAAATATAAGAGTGGAACCAGTCATCAAGGTATGGTTATCAATCCTATCTTGACAATTTCGTCCCCAAAATGTGGTTTATTAAACGAAACAAGATAAAACCTTGACTCGTTAATAAGGAACCACTAGAGTAGGAAATGAAACTTGTATAAAATAAACCATTTTCTAAATAACTGATGTAAAACAAAACCTTTTCAAAACGTTTGTAACTTTCAACACATGTTTCATAACTAAATCTTAATACGGAATCTATAACTTATTTCATAACTTAATCTTAATACGGAATCTATAACTTATTTCATAACTTAATCTTAATACGGAATCTATAACTTATTTCATAACTTAATCTTAATATGGAACTTAAATTCAGGAACGACATCAATCAAAAGAAAGGGATTCTATCCGTACCCAACGGACATAAATCGACAGAAAGGGTTCTTATAAAAACGACATAAATCGAAATAAGGGATTCTTATAAAAACGACATAAATCGAAAGAAAGGATTCTACCCGTACGATATATCAGAATTGACAGAAATCGAAAGAAAGGAATCTACCCGTACGGAATTTATAACTTAATCTTAATATGGAATTTATAATCAAGAATGACATACTTGTATCAAAAAGACATAAATTGAAAGAAAGGATTCTACCCGTACCCAACGGACATAAATCGATAGAAAGGAATTCTATCCATCCAGAACTTATAACTTATAACTTAATCTTAATACGGAATTCTTATATTCAAACGACATAAATCGAAAGAAGGGATCTTTTATAAAAACAACATAGATCGAAAGGAAGGAACCTATCCGTACCTTAAAATTTCCAAGTGATGCTACCTTGTTTCCAATTGTAGATTCATACGGACAGAGTTTAGCTTACTGATTATCCTCTTAACCTAATTTGCACACAACTAGGTAATTAACTAATACAGCTTTTACGATAACTCACGAGATTAAATCTTCACAACAATTAACAAGTGCAATACTTCAACTCATTTATCGAATTATCGACAAACGACAAAGTATAATACTTAATAATTCGATTGGATTCACAACGAATAACAGAGCATAGTCCGAATTCGAACAGCACTCAAATATTCAAGTCGAAATCACGATGAACAATAAAGTATAAGCTCAATTTTGAGCAGCACTCGGACAATCGTCGGATAGTTATAATCGATCGGATGTTGAATCGTAATAGCGATCGAGTTATTACCCTGATTGCGGCAGCGATTCGAGATCGGTGTGTGTTGTTGGACTGTTTCGACGATATCTCAGCCTACAGAGAGAGTTTTCTCGTCGTCAAGTGCCCAATTTCAAGTCCCAGACTCCTCTATTTATACCCGAAATTTGACCCTGTCGCGTAGCGCGAGGGGTACCCCTATGGTCGTCGCGCTACGCGAGGGGTAACCTATTTTCTATAGGTAGCCACGTCCCTAACTAGGCTTGCTGAGTCGACGATTCGGCCAATAGCATTTAGACAACGTTTTTATGAAGATAATCGTCAACTAGGTTTTACCCCCCCTGAGTTTTAGGGGCCCTGATCCTGATTCTGATGATTCTGAAAATTTTAGGGTTGGTGCAGAATTACTTGGGTGTCTTAATTAGGGTTTTCTAGTGGTTAATGATTTTAAATTTAGGGGCATTACAACTATTACCCCCTTAAAAGAAATTTCGTCCTCGAAATTTTTCAAATAAGAATATAACCTAATGCATAAGTAACAGAAACGAAACTTTCCTAGTAGAGTTGCTAACTTATATAACCAGAATCTCCTAATCACACATGTGTATCTGAAATTCATAACTAAGGTCATGACTATACTTGTCAATTACCTTATATATGTGCCCTAATGATCCTTTTATAACGTATCTTAATAAAATATCTTACCGTACGAAAAGTCAATAGAGACTTACAGATACTTAGAGTGACTATTAGTACTGATATTTCCTACATAGACATCTATAAGAATAGACATAGGAGTTAAACCAAATAAGATATCAAGTTGAATCCTATCATAGATATCTACCCATTCCTCACAGGTCTTAATTACTATCTTCAAGTTTTCTACAGGAAAGAGCCTTTGCTCTGATACCATAGCTGTAACACCCCGTCCCGGAACAGGCCGGCGTGTCACTATAACAGTAGTCAGACCAAAAACATAATTCCATTTATACTTAAATGTATTACAAGGCTTTACAGCTTAATGAAGGATATCTAATCCATTATAATTATTTCTACCGTCTTTTCTAAACACTCGAGCACTCTTCCATTTTCTGTCCCAGCTTGTCTTGATAACCTGACGTAAAGAAGAAAACAACAACAACAAAAACGTACGTCTGAGCAAAATTTCGAAAGTTTTGCCCAGTGTGCGGATAGAGGAAAACAAAAGCTTATTTTATTTTGATAACCGGATGGAACTTGACGATGCAAATAACTTAATTTCATAATCATATCTTACGGATGTACCCATGAGCAAACTTAAAACGTGACAATACACAGGTAGCTACTCCTGCATAATTATCACATGAGATGGCGAATTGGCATACCCGTTATCCACCTCCTTATACTTATACTTAAATCCTAGGATCGATCCATACGCCTCCTAATAGCCTTATGTACCACACTTGTACTTAAGAGACGCCGTGAACTGATCTCTCCGTCACGGATGGAGCACATGATGTTGATGCCACAACAACATGCTCGTGGGACACTCCACGAGAAGCGATACTCAGGGTATCAGAGTACAAATGGTCTTATTCACATAACTTATAAAACTTATTTTCAGAACAGAACGGAACATATATTGGAACATGCGATAATGAGTACAACTTAACAGAAAAACTATCGCATGACATGAAACTAAATGATTAGAATAGGAATCGAACGGTCTGTCAAATGAATCGATAATCAAAGCCGTGAGGAGTTTTAAAAAACAAGACATAGTAATTTAAAACAATTTGACTTGAGTAACATAATACTTATATATCATATTAAACTTGTAACTTATTTACTTATAACTTATAAGTCTTAAGATATTTAACTTGTAACTTGTAAAATACGAATCTTTGGCGAGATTGAAAATATAAGAGTGGAACCAGTCATCAAGGTATGGTTATCAATCCTATCTTGACAATTTCGTCCCCAAAATGTGGTTTATTAAACGAAACAAGATAAAACCTTGACTCGTTAATAAGGAACCACTAGAGTAGGAAATGAAACTTGTATAAAATAAACCATTTTCTAAATAACTGATGTAAAACAAAACCTTTTCAAAACGTTTGTAACTTTCAACACATGTTTCATAACTAAATCTTAATACGGAATCTATAACTTATTTCATAACTTAATCTTAATACGGAATCTATAACTTATTTCATAACTTAATCTTAATACGGAATCTATAACTTATTTCATAACTTAATCTTAATATGGAACTTAAATTCAGGAACGACATCAATCAAAAGAAAGGGATTCTATCCGTACCCAACGGACATAAATCGACAGAAAGGGTTCTTATAAAAACGACATAAATCGAAATAAGGGATTCTTATAAAAACGACATAAATCGAAAGAAAGGATTCTACCCGTACGATATATCAGAATTGACAGAAATCGAAAGAAAGGAATCTACCCGTACGGAATTTATAACTTATTCTTAATATGGAATTTATAATCAAGAATGACATACTTGTATCAAAACGACATAAATTGAAAGAAAGGATTCTACCCGTACCCAACGGACATAAATCGATAGAAAGGAATTCTATCCATCCAGAACTTATAACTTATAACTTAATCTTAATACGGAATTCTTATATTCAAACGACATAAATCGAAAGAAGGGATCTTTTATAAAAACAACATAGATCGAAAGGAAGGGACCTATCCGTACCTTAAAATTTCCAAGTGATGCTACCTTGTTTCCAATTGTAGATTCATACGGACAGAGTTTAGCTTACTGATTATCCTCTTAACCTAATTTGCACACAACTAGGTAATTAACTAATACAGCTTTTACGATAACTCACGAGATTAAATCTTCACAACAATTAACAAGTGCAATACTTCAACTCATTTATCGAATTATCGACAAACGACAAAGTATAATACTTAATAATTCGATCGGATTCACAACGAATAACAGAGCATAGTCCGAATTCGAACAGCACTCAAATATTCAAGTCGAAATCACGATGAACAATAAAGTATAAGCTCAATTTTGAGCAGCACTCGGACAATCGTCGGATAGTTATAATCGATCGGATGTTGAATCGTAATAGCGATCGAGTTATTACCCTGATTGCGGCAGCGATTCGAGATCGGTGTGTGTTGTTGGACTGTTTCGACGATATCTCAGCCTACATAGAGAGTTTTCTCGTCGTTCAAGTGCCCAATTTCAAGTCCCAGACTCCTCTATTTATACCCGAAATTTGACCCTGTCGCGTAGCGCGAGGGGTACCCCTATGGTCGTCGTGCTACGCGAGGGGTAACCTATTTTCTATAGGTAGCCACGTCCCTAACTAGGCTTGCTGAGTCGACGATTCGGCCAATAGCATTTAGACAACGTTTTTATGAAGATAATCGTCAACTAGGTTTTACCCCCCCTGAGTTTTAGGGGCCCTGATCCTGATTCTGATGATTCTGAAAATTTTAGGGTTGGTGCAGAATTACTTGGGTGTCTTAATTAGGGTTTTCTAGTGGTTAATGATTTTAAATTTAGGGGCATTACAGAAAATGTTCGATCAAATACTAAACAGGAGCTTGCATCACTTCAAGCTCAGGTGGATCGGTTGAGGGAGTAGGTTTCAGAAGCAAAAGAGGTCAGCAAAGCCTCGCAGGCCTCGGTTGCGGCTGCTTATGAGGTTCATGATAAAGCTATTCATGATTTAGAGGGTTTGAAGCTAAGGTTTGGAGCGTTGGAGAAAAAATTATCTGAGGTTGAAGAGAGGAACAGGACGAAGCAGAAGGAAATGCAGTCCTCTAACGATCAATTGTTGGCTGATCACCTCCGTTTGGCTAATGGTACGTTCATAACATTCTCCGCTTTATTTTTCTTAGCTTCCGATCTCTTGCTTTTTTCTTCAGACAAGACTGAGATTGAGAGGGCCCGCGATAAGGCTATCGAATCGCACCAAGCCGTTGTTGTTGATATGAAGGATATGCTATCCAGGTATGACGGTGAGATGGTTGAATTGTACAGCCTTACATCGGAACTTCTACTTACGAAGCAGTGGTTCCTGAAGGAGGGAGTGGCTTGGGTTGTAAAGTTAGTTCATCAAAGTCCCGAACTTGAGAAGGTGGTTGCTGACTTTATCAACAGTGTTAACGCCATGGGTGTGAATGATGGCATTAAACAAGGTTTTCAAGCCGCGAAGTCTTCAGCAAAAACTGTTGAGGAAATTCCTGGGTACGATGAGGGAGCCAGGGACACTCTGGATGTTGCAATCAAAGCCATTGATGATTTTTACATCTCGGTTCTTGACAAGGTTACGGAGCTGGTGAACGAGCCTTTGTCCGTTATTAAAGAAAAGAGCAAACTCCCCATTGTCAAAGAAGATTGATGGATGTGATCTCTCTTTTATTTTATTTTGCTTCGGTTTAATTGTGGCATGTAACCGTACAATATAACATCGTTACTCTTTCCGAACGTGTTAATCAAGATACTATGATTTGGTTAACGTCGTTCATGCTTGGTTTTTAGCTTTAGTCTGTCACACCCCAACCACGTAAAACAAGAAAACATGGCGGAAACGTCGGGGAGTGTTGTAACAGAATTATTGTTTCACAACCATGGCATTTAAAGTTATGTTTTATTTATAAACAAAAAAAGGGATTACATTGTCTCAAACAAGGAAAACAAGAGTACATAACAGAATTAAGCTAGTTCTATCTTCATTTTTTAAGTCACTAAGGCACAGGTCCGCCCTAGTGCACGAACATCCTATGCAACAGCTCCTGAAAACACATGTGAAAATAGGTATGTCAGCATAAAAATGCCTGTGAGATACATAGGATTTGTGAAAATAGGATTCATGACTTAGGTTTAAAGAAAATATTTAATAAATGTTAGTCATGAATCTTGTTAAGTGTTTTCTTTCATAAATCATTTGAAAAGCGATAAAATCAGATGATATGTATATATAAAAGAATAATGTATGGTTAAATGAATAACCAAGTAAAAAAAATGAGTTTGTATAAATCAAGTTATTTGTAAAACAATGTTTAAGTGGAAATATGTTGTAAATGTAATATGTCTAAACTGAAATGGTTTAAATAACGCTACGATATGCAATACCATAAAAGCACTTATATATAGGAAGTACCAACGGCGTATCCACCATGCTTTTATCTTATTACATGTCGCCTCGTTATGTAAATCACTTAAACAACAAACCACCAAGATGTAATGCTCAAACCAATAGTCAAATGTTTATTTGTAAGCCAAATCTAGATGTAAATCATGTAATGTGTAAACAAATGTCATGTCTGGTAAGTAAAATGTGATTACTCAAATCAAAAGTAAAAATGTACAAAACAAAGTATTTTGAATAAATCAAAAAGTCATGTTTTGCAAAATAAATGCATGTTTTACTGATACAAACACTTATGCGGTAAGTTGAACGCATACATTCAAGCCTTGAGACAGTAGGATAACCTTAGAGTAAAGGTTATCAAAAAATGTTTTCGGATTCAGTCATTCCTTATATCCAAACAAACCTAGGATATCAGGAACGGGATTTGTCAAGTCCTATGGTACCACTACTTACTACCGAGCGGCGTAGCTAATGTTAATGAACGTATTTTAGTCCTGTTGAACAAACCAAATGTCATACCAAATGTAAACATGTTATGTGAAAACAATGTACTAAGTATACTAAGTTAACATACAAAGCAGAAAAGTCATGTAAATCAATGTGCTAGCATGCTCAGTATACACACATAGCAAAAGAAGATGTAATGTAAAACAATGTGCTAGCATGCTAAGTAAACATACATAGCAAAACGTAATGAAATCATGTACTATAAGTGTACTAATGAACATAGCAAGCATATGATATGAAAACATGAAAAGCACGAAAGTAACAAGTAGGCACATGTGTTTCACCCCAAAACGTTTGGAAAACAGTAAAAGAGGGGTCTATGTACTCACTTGAGATTGCTTAGAAGTCCTAGGATAACCACCAAGCAATGCTAGAAGATCACGGAATCAAACGGCACCTAATATAGGTAACTATGTTAATAAATGGACCTAATCGGAGGATCGGGTAGCATGAGGGTTCGTGAACCAAATGAGTGTAAGAACTCATGTAGTATGGTTTAACAAAGCCTACATACTAAAACGGAACTTATCCTAAGTGCTTTTGACCCGTTATGACCCGTTTAGGTAGCTTATGCTACTTTAACGCGTCATTCGCGTAAAACGCGTTCGGACCGCCTAACTAGTCCTATGACAAGTAAAATATGCCTTAACATGTCTAATATTGTTGTCTAATCAGTTTAGATATCAAAAGTTATGTTACATATGCTTAAAATGAATTTTGGCGCAAAAAGGGCATTTTGGTAATTTTCCTAAGGCATATAAACTACTTATCATATAACTACTTAATCGAAGTGACCATAAGGTATAACCTCGGAAGGTTATTCTCTATACAACTATAGTCACCTAATATGTTTGGTCGGATCCTAATGATCGACCAAATGGGTCGGGTTCGAAAGTATAAGCGATTGATTAGATTGCTTACCTTACGACCCTATATACGCACTAATTCTAAAAGTGACGAGCTAAACATGTTAAAACATGTTTAACGAGGTTAAAAAAAATAGGTTTGGTATCAAGACAAGGGGCCTTGATACCCAAAAGTAGTTTGGTTACAAAATACGCAAGAATACGTATTTTGACCGAAACTACGACTCGTCACTAAGCCTAGATAACGTGGTAATCAGTAGGTATAGTCACTAGAGACTATAACCATCGTGATTACGCTCACGTTATGAAGTTCAAACGAACTTCGCGTTGACCGTAAACTGGTTAATGCAGAAAGTCTAATGCAGTTTGACTTCTAAGCTAAAAACGCATAAAAAGAACGAAGGAAAACTTACAAAGGTCCAAGAACGGAAGTTTGATTCCAAATATCCACTGGCATGAAGTGATGATCACCTCAACTTAGAGGAATTTCAGAATCAAAGTGTGGGTTGCAAAGAAATGGTGGGGGTATTTATAGATTTCTTGCAACCGTTAAGATCGTTCGTCAAAAACCGAGCTTCGATCTCATCCGTACATGTGCACCCATGGTTTTGTAAAACCATGGGCACTTAAAAATGGCCCATAGTTTCATAAAATACCATGTGCAAGTGGAGAAATCAGGTGGAACAGCTGTTAACAGCTGGAAAATCAAATCTATGCAGATCTGGGGGATCCTCGCGGCCCGCGTAAGGAACAGACAGGGGCTACGCGGCCCGCCTAAGAGTCACAGTTCAGCAACAAGTTTCAGTAATTGCAGTTTCAGTCCCTGCATGTGTTTAAGCTCATTTCCAACACATTTGAGGCCCGTTAAGCCAACTTTAAGGGCCTACAATGATGCCTAAACATAGTGGACATGAAACATGCTCAAAAATATGCAGGATGCCGGTTCGTTTGGTCGTACCATCGCGATATTCGCTTAATTACGACGAAATGCGCACAAACGCGAAAAACGATCCAAATTGCATGGCGAATGGATTTTTCTTATGCGAAAAACTAAAATAAAATATTTTAATGCTTACAAAAATTTTTCGATGTCCGGATGTATTCAGAACGTAAGATATGCGCGAAAATGCAAACTTATGCATTTTTTGACGCTTTTAGTCCCTGAATGACCAAAAAGTTTATTTTAGCACACCGAACCTCTCAAAGCCTATTTCTAAGCTATGTAAAGGATATTTAGGGTGTGTTTAACTTGTGATCAAGTTCTGGAATGTTCGTTACAGTTCAAATTGGCATACTTTCGCAGTTTGTCGAATTTAGTCCCTGTAAGCGAATAAACTTGATTTTGCCATACCAAAGCCTTCAAAACTTATTTATAAGTTATGTAAAGGTTATTTAAGGTATGTTAAGCATATGTTGATGTTCCAGAGTATTTGTCGCGTTAAACTGATTACGTTTACGCACCAGTTTGCGTATAACTCTCCAGAAAGCGATATGGAGTTTGAAATTGAATAAAAATTAATACATGAAAAATGTCAAACAAAAAAAACAACATTGGGATCAATTAACATTGTTTTATTGATAACTTGAAATGTTTACAATGATTACAAGCATAGATGTCACAGTTTCCCCTACTTGTGGAAATTTCGTCCCGAAATTTATTTAGAGGAAACTCGTAAGAATAGATGCGGATACCGTGCCTTCATTTGATCTTCAGTTCCAAGTAAACTCGGGTCCATGTTTAGATTCCCAGCGAACTTTGACCAAAGGAATGTGTAGCGTTTAAGCCATTTGACTATACGGTCCATAATTTCCATAGGTTTCTCAACAAAATGTAGTGTTTTATCAACATGAATTTCATCAAGTGGTATGTGGAGGTTCTCATCAGCTAGACACTTCTTGAGATTGGACACGTGGAAGGTTGGATGAACATTTCCAAGTTCAGGAGGTAACTCGAGTCTGTAGGCTACCTTACCGATTCTTTCGACGATCTTGAATGGTCCAACATATCTAGGTGCAAGTTTTCCTGTTTTTCTAAATCTGATCACACCTTTCCAAGGTGAGACCTTAAGTAATACACGATCACTGACTTGAAATTCCAAGGGCTTGCGTCGTCGGTCCGCGTAACTTTTTTGACGGCTTCGAGTTGTCTGAAGGTTATCGCGAACTTTCTTAACCTTATCTGTTGTCTCTAGAATGAGGTCAGGTCCAGTAAGCTGAGCCTCACCTATCTCATTCCAGCATACTGGTGAATGACATTTTCGACCATAGAGAGCCTCAAAAGGAGCCATGTTGATGCTGGAGTGATAACTATTGTTGTACGAGAATTCAATCAATGGAAGATGTGAATCCCAACTACCACCAAAATCGATCACACAAGCTCTAAGCATATCCTCCAAAGTCTGGATTGTTCTTTCAGTTTGGCCATCTGTTTGTGGATGATATGATGTGCTCAGATTAAGTTGGGTCCCCATAGCAGATTGCATGGTTCTCCAAAAACGAGAAGAGAAGCGAGCATCTCTGTCAGAAATAATGTTCAAAGGAACACCATGTCGAGATACGATTTCATCCACATAAATTTTAGCAAGCTTTTCAGCAGATAGATCCTCACGAATTGGCAAGAAATGCGCTGATTTTGTAAGACGATCAACAACTACCCAGATGGCATCATGACCTTTCTTTGTGTGTGGAAGTTTGGTAATAAGATCCATAGAAATGTTTTCCCATTTCCAAACTGGAATCTCTGGTTGCTCCAATAAACCAGAAGGATGTTGGTGTTCAGCCTTAACCTTGAGACAAGTAAGGCATTTTGAAACGTATAAGGCAATGTCTTTCTTCATACCAGGCCACCAATACTGAGTACGAAGATCCTTATACATCTTGTCAGCACCAGGATGAATAGAATAACGAGACTTATGGGCTTCATCCATAAGCAAGGTGCGAAGATCATCTTGGCTTGGGACCCAAAAACGGTCCATGAAATAATACGATCCATTGTCCCTCAGTTCAAGATCTGGCTTATGTGACAGGGTAATTCCTTACCCATCAAACCTTGTGAAACGCAAGCATGTTGAGCCTGAGAAATGCGTGTTTGGATATCAGATTGAGCTTGAATATCAGATTGAACACGAATACAATGAAGCTTAGTACGTTCCTTATGACTTAATGCGTCAGCCACAACATTCGCCTTACCAGGATGGTTGCGAATTTCGCAATCATAGTCGTTTAGAAGTTCAACCCAACTTCGTTGCCTCATGTTGAGTTCTTTCTGATTGAAGATATGCTGAAGACTTTTGTGGTCAGTGAAAACCACATATTTTGTGCCATACAAATAGTGTCTCCAGATTTTGAGAGCGAATACAACTACACCTAACTCAAGATCATGAGTGGTGTAGTTCTTCTCGTGTATCTTCAACTGCCTTGATGCATATGCTATGACTTTGTTCCTTTGCATCAGAACACAGCCAAGACCCAATTTCGATGCATCACAATACACGACAAAATCATCATTATCCTCAGGTAATCGTAGAATAGGCGCGTCACAAAGCTTCTGTTTCAAGGTCTGAAAAGCTTCCTCTTGTTTAGTTCCCCATTCAAAGGGTTTGTTTTTTTGAGTTAGAGCAATTAGGGGAACTGCAATCTTTGAGAAGTTTTCGATGAAGCGGCGGTAATAACCCGCAAGACCAAGAAAAGAACGAACCTCAGTAGGAGTAGTAGGCGTATCCCAATCCTTAATCGCACTGATCTTGGAGGGATCTACATGAATACCTTGTTTGTTAACAATATATCCTAAGAATTGAACTTCCTTAAGCCAAAATTCGCACTTGGAGAATTTGGCGAAAAGTTGCTCTTTCTTTAGGAGTTCCAGAGTAAGACGAAGATGTTGCTCATGATCAGCTCGCGTCTTAGAATATATCAAAATATCATCTATGAAAATGATGAACTTATCTAAATAAGGCTTACAGACCCTATTCATCAAGTCCATGAATACAGCAAGAGCATTAGTAACACCGAATGGCATAACTGTGAACTCATAATGCCCATAACGAGTGCAGAAAGCTGTCTTGGGAATATCTTCTTCATGCACACGAAGTGATGATACCCAGAATGAAGATCGATCTTCGAAAAGCAAGTAGCACCCTGTAACTGGTCAAAGAGATCATCAATGCGAGGTAGGGGATATCGATTCTTGATGGTAAGCTTATTAAGCTCATGGTAATCGATGCACATTCTGAAAGATCCATCCTTCTTCTTGACAAAAAGAACGGGAGCACCCCAAGGTGAAAAGCTAGGACGAATAAAACCTTTGTCAGAAAGCTCCTAAAGCTTCTTAGACAGTTCTTGCATCTCAGACGGTGCAAGACGATATGGATATCTGGCAATAGGATTTGCATCAGGTACAAGATCAATACGGAACTCGACTTGGCTTGCAGGGGGTAATCCAGGTAACTCTTCGGGAAACAACTCAGGATAATCCCGAACAACAGGGATATCTTGAATAGACTTACCTTTGCCTTTATCTGCTACAACATGTGCCAAGAAGGCCACATAGTTCTTTCGCAGATACTTCCGAGCTTGAAAACAGGACATGAGCTTGAGACTACTAGCAGGTTTCTCACCACGAACCTGTAAGATCTCACCTGTCGAGAGCGAAACACGAACAATCTTCTCAAAACAAACCACCTCTGCGTGATGCTTGGCTAACCAATCCATGCCTACTATAATGTCGAAACTTCCAAGTTGCATTGGCGTGAGGCCGATAGGAAAAAGATGGTCGTTAAGGTTCAACTGGCAGTTTCGAAGAACAGAATCGAGAACAGTGGGTTCACCACTAGCAACTTCTACTGTCAAAGGCTTACCTAGTTTCGTTCTAGGCACGCGAAGCAATGGCTCAAAAGATAATGACACAAAACTCTTATCGGCATCTAAATCGAAAAGAACAGATGCATGTTGGTTATTAACAAAGAACGTATCGTTAACCACTTCATTGTCTGCTTGCGCCTCTTGTGCATTCATATTAAAGACTCGACCTCGAGCCTGAGCCTGAGCTGGATTCGCATGGGCGAGTCTTGGGCACTGGTTATGGTAGTGGGTCAGATCCCCACAGTTATAACAAGAACCTGGTAGGTAGTGAGGTCGTGCAGCTTGAGCCTATTGTTGAGCATGAGGCTGAGCAACTTGTTGAGCCGGGTTCTGAACTGGCCGATTCAGATTAGCAGGAATACGACATGTGGCAGCAAGATGACCAAGCCTTCCACAGTTGGTGCAATGACGACACTGGAGGTGTGGCTGATGATGACCGTTACACCTGTTGCACAAAGGTGCCTTGCCAAGATATGGTTTCTTGGCAAGTGGTTGCGCAGGCTGATTTGGTGCAGCTTGATTTGCCTGTGCAGTAACGGCGAAGTTCTGGGAAGCCTTACGCTTTAGGAAGCCTTACGCTTCCTAGAACCCTTCGAGGAACCAGAATCCTTACCCTTTTTGTACTTATCCTTCTTGCTTTCACTTTTATCAGACGCCTGCTTCTTACCTTTGTCACCCTATCTATGCAGCTTACCCTTCCGGACCTGCGACTCAGTCAAAGTCGCAGATAGCTCGATTACCTAACGGACTGTGGTAGGGTTACTACCAGTAACGATGTCTTGTACGGAGTTAGGTAGGCCATCGATATACCTCTCGATAGCCTTCTCGTGTGGGGTAACCATTGTTGGGCATAACAAACTCAGCTCCTCATACCTATCAGTATACGCCCGGTGCTCGCCACTATCCTGTTTCAGATCATCAAACTCCCTTTCTAGAGCTCGTAGTTCATGACGAGGAAAAAACTCCCTCATCATAAGAGCCCTAAGTTCAGCCCATGTTTGTGCTAAAGCAACCTCAGCACCACGGTCTCTCATAACCCCGTTCCACCATGTGAGATCCCTCTTCTGAAACACGCTTGAAGCAAACTCGACTTTCCGATTCTCAGGACACAGAACGTGACGAAATGTACTCTCAATGCTCTCGAACCATTGAAGGAGCCCAGTCGCCCCTTCAGAACCACTGAACTTGAGTGGTTTGGCCGAATTGAAACTCTTGAAGTTACATGGAGCATTTTGGTTGTTGTTGGCCTGGTTCACCTGAGCTATAATGTTTGGGAGTACAGCTGCCATATGCTGCGCCATAATATCTGCCATTTCGGCATTAGATAGCGGATTTTCACATCGAGGAGGCATTCTAAAAGAGGAAACATGAGAGGAAACGAGTGAGATGATTAGATGAAAAGAATGAGATGAAACAAAATCAACAAAAGCAAAGATGGTGGTCATTCGTCCGTATCACAAAGCAAACAAGCGACAAACTGTGACTAATCAAAGTAAATGGGTCAAAAGTAATGTATCGCGAAGACATGCTCGCCTATAAGTGAACCCTCACCCCAAGAGTTCCCAGGTAAGAGTGATTGGTCCGATTATGTGGATTTGTACGAACACTCTAGCCTTAGACAGAAAACCCAGGGTATAGGCATTCACTCTTCCAGTTTCACGTGTTCACACTATTTAGAACCCAAAACTTTGATGAGATTTTGAAAACTTGGAAGGCACAAGGCCAAAAAGAATCATTCAAAAGCGGATGATTAAATTTTCAAAATCATTTTGAAAATCAAAAGAGTTCAAAACCATATAATAAATCATTTAAAAACAGATGATTGATTTTCAAAAATCGTTTCGGAAAATTGGGTTCTTGTTTTGGCAATCACCTAAGGATAGTGAAGTGCATGTTTTAAGATCTAAACACAAGATAACTTGTGTTAGGGTCCTAGAAAGGTTATAGTCTAGGTCAAAGCATTACTAATAACCTAATTCCCTATAACCATTGGCTCTTATACCAACTCTTCTGTCACACCCTGACCACGTAAAACAAGAAAACGTGGCAGAAACGTCGGAGAGTGTTATAACAAAATTATTGTTTCACAACCATGGCATTTAAAGTTATGTTTTATTTATAAACAAAAAAAAGGATTACATTGTCTCAAACAAGGAAAACAAGAGTACATAACAGAATTAAACTAGTTCTATCTTCATTTTTTAAGTCACTAAGGCACATGTCTGCCTTAGTGTGTCACGAACATCCTATGCAACAGCTCCTGAAAACACATGTGAAAATAGGTATGTCAGCATAAAAATGCCTATGAGATACATAGGATTTGTGAAAATAGGATTCATGACTTAGGTTTAAAGAAAATATTTAATAAATGTTAGTCATGAATCTTGTTAAGTGTTTTCTTTCACAAATCATTTGAAAAGCGATAAAATCAGATGATATGTATATATAAAAGAATAATGTATAGTTAGATGAATAACCAAGTAAAAAAAATGAGTTTGTATAAATCAAGTTATTTGTAAAACAATGTTTAAGTGGAAATATGTTGTAAATGTAATATGTCTAAACTGAAATGGTTTAAATAACGCTACGATATGCAATACCATAAAAGCACTTATATATAGGAAGTACCAACGGCGTATCCACCATGCTTTTATCATATTACATGTCGCCTCGTTATGTAAATCACTTAAACAACAAACCACCAAGATGTAATGTTCAAACCAATACTTAAATGTTTATGTGTAAGCCAAGTCTAGATGTAAATCATGTAATGTGTAAACAAATGTCATGTATGGTAAGTAAAATGTGATTACTCAAATCAAAAGTAAAAATGTACAAAACAAAGTATTTTGAATAAATCAAAAAGTCATGTTTTGCAAAATAAATGCATGTTTTACTGATACAAACACTTATGCGGTAAGTTAAACGCATACATTCAAGCCTTGAGACAGTAGGATAACCTTAGAGTAAAGGTTATCAAAAAATGTTTTCGGATTCAGTCATTCCTTATATCCAAACAAACCTAGGATATCAGGAACGGGATTTGTCAAGTCCTATGGTACCACTACTTACTACCGAGCAGCGTAGCTAATGTTAATGAACGTATTTTAGTCCCATTGAACAAACCAAATGTCATACCAAATGTAAACATGTTATGTGAAAACAATGTACTAAGTATGCTAAGTTAACATACAAAGCAGAAAAGTCATGTAAATCAATGTGCTAGCATGCTCAGTAAACAAACATAGCAAAAGAAGATGTAATGTAAAACAATGTGCTAGCATGCTAAGTAAACATACATAGCAAAACATAATGAAATCATGTACTATAAGTGTACTAATGAACATAGCAAGCATATGATATGAAAACATGAAAAGCACGAAAGTAACAAGTAGGCACATGTGTTTCACCCCAAAACATTTGGAAAATAGTAAAAGAGGGGTCTATGTACTCACTTGAGATTGCTTAGAAGTCCTAGGATAACCACCAAGCAATGCTAGAAGATCACGGAATCAAACGGCACCTAATATAGGTAACTATGTTAATAAACGGACCTAATCGGAGGATCGGGTAGCATGAGGGTTCGTGAACCAAATGAGTGTAAGAACTCATGTAGTATGGTTTAACAAAGCCTACATACTAAAACGGAACTTATCCTAAGTGCTTTTGACCCGTTACGACCCGTTTAGGTAGCTTATGCTACTTTAACGCGTCGTTCGCGTAAAACGTGTTCGGACCGCCTAACTAGTCCTATGACAAGTAAAATATGCCTTAACATGTCTAATATTGTTGTCTAATCAGTTTAGGTATCAAAAGTTATGTTACATATGCTTAAAATGAATTTTAGCGCAAATAGGGCATTTTGGTAATTTTCCTAAGGCATATAAACTACTTATCATATAACTACTTAAACGAAGTGACCATAAGGTATAACCTCGGAAGGTTATTCCCTATACAACTATGGTCACCTAATGTGTTTGGTCGGATCCTAATGATCGACCAAATGGGTCGGGTTCGAAAGTAGGGCTGTTAACGAGCCGAGTCGAGCCGAACTAGATCTAGCTCGAGCTCGGCTCGAATTCAAATCGAGCTGGCTCGGCTCGAGCTCGAATTTTAAATCGAGCTAAGGTTTGGGGCTCGAGCTCGACTCGAACTAGATTCGAGCCAGCTCGGCTCGACTCGCTTTAGCTCGACTTTATCAAGAACAATTAAATTTACTAGTATAAAATGATCTCAAACATGACTAAATTGCAAGTAACTAAGCCAAAGGGCAAAATATGCAACTTTTATTGACCAAAAAACAACACATATAAGCATAGCTTATTAACTCTTTAGATGATTTCACCCTGGCTTTTTATAGGGGAGGTTCTTTCTCATGCTTTCTCTTCTTAGCGATGTGGGATCTTGATTATATCATGTTCTATGTATTAATCTTGTGATTTTTGCTAAATTTGAAAGTGGCGAATATGTAACCCTTACCTTTTTATTTCACTTCTTATGTGATAAGCATGTCTTAATGCTGCAAAGATCCGAAAATATAAGCCAATAGATTCACATATTTATGTTTCCACAGATTCAGAATTTTATGTATCCATAGATTCAATTTTATGTATCCTTCAAAATTAATATATAATGCTGAGATAAAATTTAATCGTAAGAACTAACAAAATACATTTTTAAGATCCAAATATATAAGCTACCAGATTCACAATTTTATCTATCCATTAAAATTAATGTATATAATATTAATTAATCCGAGCCGGCTCACGAGCTCACGAGCCGAGCCAGGCCTAGCTCGGGCTCGGCTCGTTTTCAAATCGAGCCGAGCCGAGCCGGCTCGTTTATAACCGAGCCGATTTCGAGTCGAGCTTTTTTCGAGTATTTTTCGAGCGAGCTTCGAGCGAGTTGCGAGTCGCAAGCTTTTTGAACACCCCTATTCGAAAGTATAAGCGATTGATTAGATCGCTTACCTTACGACCCTATATAAGCACTAAATCTAAAAGTGACGAGCTAAACATGTTAAAACATGTTTAACGAGGTTAAAAAAAAGTTTGGTATCAAGACAAAGGGTCTTGATACCCAAAAGTAGTTTGGTTACAAAATATGCAAGAATATGTATTTTGGCCGAAACTACGACTCGTCACTAAGCCTAGATAACGTGGTAATCAGTAGGTATAGTCACTAGGGACTATAACCATCGTGATTATGCTCACGTTATGAAGTTCAAATGAACTTCGCGTTGACCATAAACTGGTCAATGCAGAAAGTCAAACGTAGTTTGACTTTTAAGCTAAAAACGCATAAAAAGAACGAAGGAAAACTTACAACGGTCCAAGAACGGAAGTTTGATTCCAAATATCCTCAGGTATGAAGTGATGATCACCTCAACTTAGAGGAATTTCAGAATCAAAGTGTGGGTTGCAAAGCAATGGTGGGGGTATTTATAGATTTCTTGCAACCATTAAGATCGTTCGTCGAAAACCGTGCTTCAATCTCATCCGTACATGTGCACCCATGGTTTTGTAAAACCATGGGCACTTAAAAATGGCCCATAGTTTCAAAAAATACCATGTGCAAGTGGAGAAATCAGGTTTAACAGCTGTTAACAGCTGAAAAATCACATCTTTGTAGATCTGGGGGATCCTCGCGGCCCGCGTAAGGAACAGACAGGGGCTACGTGGCCCGCCTGAGAGTCACAGTTCAGCAACAAGTTTCAGTAATTGCAGTTTCAGTCCCTGCATGTGTTTAAGCTCATTTCCGACACATTTGAGGCCCGTTAAGCCAACTTTAAGGGCCTACAATGATGCCTAAACATAGTGGACATGAAACATGCTCAAAAATTGCAAGAAGTTGGTTCCTTTGGTCGTACAATCGCGATATTCGCTTAATTACGACGAAATACGCACGAACGCGAAAAACGATCCAAATTGCGTGACGAATGGATTTTTCTTATGCCAAACACTAAAATAAAATATTTTAATGCTTACATAAATTTTTGGATGTCTGGATGTATTCAGAACGTAAGATATGCGCGAAAATGCAAACTTATGCATTTTTTGACCCTTTTAGTCCCTGAATGACCAAAAAGTTTATTTTAGCACACCGAACCTCTCAAAGCCTATTTCTAAGCTATGTAAAGGATATTTAGGGTGTGTTTAACTTATGATCAAGTTCTGGAATGTTCGTTACAGTTCAAATTGGCATACTTTCGCAGTTTGTCGAATTTCGTCCCTGTAAACGAATAAACTTGATTTTGCCATACCAAAGCCTTCAAAACTTATTTCTAAGTTATGTAAAGGTTATTTAAGGTATGTTAAGCATATGTTGATGTTCCGGAGTATTTTTCTCATTAAACTGATTACGTTTATGCACCAATTTGCATATAACTCTCTAGAAAGCGATATGGAGTTTGAAATTGAATAAAAATCAAAACATGAAAAATGTTAAACATAAACAAACAACATTGGGATCAAATAACATTGTTTTATTGATAACTTGAAATGTTTACAATGATTACAAGCACAGATGTCACATAGTCTGCGTCCAGACTTTTACTATTTTATCAAACCTTTTTGGGCCATCTGAATGACCGGGCCGTAACGAAGATTTTCCTAAGTTTTTACTTGTTTGAATCTTTTATGCTTTGTAAGTGGATCAGATCAGATCACTTTTTCTTAATAGATTTTCTGTTATTTTTGAACTATTTAAGCCTTCTCGATCGGCGCGAGGCATGGGTCGAGGCCCATTTGTGCACATTTTGTATCGTTCGAACTTGTATGTAGGTATGCTATTGTTTATCTTATCAAAACGTATATCGCTTTATTTAATAGATAGTCATAATTTCTGGGGCAGACCCTCCCGGTTTTTACAAGGAAATGGAAATATATTCGGGGCATTACCCTCCTGATATTACATTGAAAAGAAGAACATGAAACAAAAAGAGCGATCTTTTTCGGACCGTGGTGATCGTGCGACTACATAAAGCATTTCTTCAGATGGATCCCGTTCCATGTTCTTGGGACGGGGGTTCCGTTGATTTTTTCAAGCACATAGGACCCTTTGTCACTAGCTTCATTCACACGATACGGTCCTTCCCACCTGGGGGCCAATTTTCCAGGAGTCTCGACTCGGCTTGCGTCGTTGCTCCGGAGCACATAATCTCCAACTTTAAATTTATAAAGCTTGGTACGGGCGTTGTAGTACTTCTCAATTTTCTTTTTGTATTAGGCTTTGTTGATGCCTAGGATGTCTGTTGACTACGTCTGCATGAAGTCTTAGGTCAAGATAGGTCAACACAGGGTCAAAAATGTCAATTTATGTATTTGTAGAAGTAGGTTCGCTTTTATGTCAAGGTTGTATAGAGGTCCGCTTTTAGGTACTAATCAGGTCCGCTTATAGTGCAAAGTTGTAGGTCCGCTTTTGTGTCAGTCACAAAAGCGAACCAGAGTTGCCTATATATAGTGTGTCATTTGGAGCGGATCTAAGACGTATGGGTGTGCTCTGGAGCGAAACTCTGTCAAAATTTACTCAGGAAGCTAATAAAAGCAGTGGAATTAATAGGACAAGCTGTTGTAACCTTGTATACTCTGTTTCTGCCTTCGTATATGAGGATGAGCTACCTTGACTGACTTTTCGGGTCAAAACAACGGTCCAACAAGTGGTATCAGAGCTCAGGACGAGGAGTTCATACTACTACAGCTTATATCTGCAGAAATCTCTCTTTTCTACTCACTTTCTCTCATACTTTTTCGGTTTTCAGTGGTTCCTACGGTTGAAATTGTCTGAAATTTGAGTATAACGTGTAAAACTTACTAATAACAAACCCTAGAAAGTTTTAGATTGAAATCCGGATTAAAAATGGTCAAAATTGGTTAAAAACTGAGGTCCGATGTTACGGTTAATCGGAGATCCGCTTGAATTAACATGTTCGGTCCGCTTTTGTGACTCTGGTCCGCTCCAAAAACAAGCTTGGTCCGCTCGAGCATACATTTTCTGGTCCGCTCGTATAAACATTTTTGGTCCGCTTTTACGAACAAGTTCTGGTCCGCTTTTACGAACAAGTTCTGGTCCGCTTTTACGAACAAGTTCTGGTCCGCTCGAACGAACAAGTTCTGTCATTTTCTAGATTCGCTTTTGTGACATTATTGGGTCCGCTTATCTGTCATCTATACAGATAGATCCGCTTTTGTGTACTGTTTTTCAAAAGTTTCGGAAAATTTTTCTAAGTGTTGGTTGATTTTGCAGGAATAGTCAAGATGGATGATATCTTCTTGAATCCTTTCAGCGACATGTACGTTTTCACGGGAAGTTCTGGAAACAATGACACATCTTCAAGCAATGCAAACAAGAGTCCACCGAAAGAAAGAAAGAAGGAAGCTTGGGAGTCCGAAAGCGCATTTGGAACATTTAACAAACCTCCTAAGCTGATGGCTATAGAAGATTACAGCAGGTGGGCAACAAAGTTCAAAGACTGGTTGATGGCATTCGCTTTTCCCAGCTGGAAGAGTATGAAGAATGGTTACGCCAAAGGTAAGAAGAATGGTGAAACATTGAGATCGCTTGATGAGATTGATAGTTTTGTGGCCGAGCAAAAGTGTGTGGCATTATTGTTTCAGTCGGTGCGGGAAGACATCATTTCGCTGATAGATTACTCCAATGCTAAAGATATGTGGGAGAAACTCGAAAAGAAGTGTCTTGGAAGCAAAGAGATTGTAAAGAACAAACGAAAGCTTCTTAGAAAAGAATTTGATCTTTTTGGATGTCTAAAGAATGAATCTGTGTGTAAAATGATAGAGAGGTTCGGTCATCTAAAATTAGAGTTAGCAAGACATGAAATCAAGTTTTCTGATGAAGAACTTGTTGACAAATTGTTCGATTCATTACCAGATGAGGTTGATTGGAGATATTATGTGCTTATGTTGAAGAACACTATTGCTCCTGAAAAATTGACTCCAGATTTGGTGATTGAGAGACTTGAAAGTCACGAGCTGGAACTGAAGAAAACTTACAAAGTCAATCACTCTTCTTCTCAGCAGAATTTGGATCTCTATTATCCAAAAATCATGATGCCAAAAGTAACTTCTCCAAAGACTGCATTTTCAGCTGAGAATGTATCTCCAGCAAGCAAAGAAAGTCAAAGCAGTCCAAGCAGCGGAAGTCACAGTGGTTATCACAGTGGATCTTCATCTTCTGCAAATCGTTCTGATGCGAAGTTTTCTTGTAACATCGCGATAGATCTGAAGAACGCACAAAACTTTGATGAAGAGTCGGCCAAGCAACAAATGGTTTTTCTGGCGTCTGTGTTAGAATCCTACGAAGGGTTGGTGGCTGGTAAGATCGGGAACACAAATCTGACGAAAGAAGATTACGATCAGATAGACCCCGAAGAAATGGAGCTAATCGACATTCGTTGGGCGATGGCGAGTGCTGTTCGACGTGCTCAGCGTTTCATGGAAATTACCGGGAGGAAGACGATTGGTGGTCCGTCTACAAAGTTGGGGTTCGATAAATCAAAGATGACGTGTTTTAAGTGTAAGCAGAAGGGTCACTTCAAGCGGGAATGCCGGAACGCATATGCTGATGAGTCAGAAAGTCCGTTTCGAGACGATTATTACAAGAAGGCAATCTACCATCAAAATAAATCCGAGCCGCCCAGATTGAAGCAGACTGAAGATAACAGAGACAAATCAAGGGCTCTGGCTGTGATTTACGATGATGAGGGGTACGATTGGAGTAAGGAAGTTCTACTGGAAGAAGATGCGGTGGGTTACGCATTCATGGCAAGTAACGATGAACCGATTCCGTGGAAAGATGATCGTACTGAAGAGCAGAAGCATAGATATCGGAAGATGATTGCTGAAAATAAGATTATCAGACTTTCTGGCATATTTCTGGAGGCAAAAAGAGCAAATAGATGGGATCCAGATAGAGAGTGCTACCTTGATAAGTATGGCAACATCGCGATTGATGACAAAACGCTAGATATCGAAGCCATCATCAAGGAGTACAAAGAAGAAGATGAATACTGGCAGCACAAGTGGTGGGGAACACCAACTGAGAAGATGATTGAAGAAGAGAAAGAGAAAGAGAGAAAGCAGAAAGAGGAGAAAGAGAAGAAAGAAAGAGAAGAAATTGAGAAAGTAAAGCAGGTTGATACAGGCTTGATCGATACTACGCAAGAGTTGACGGCTGAGAACCTGGGAAAGACGGCTGACAAGGTGCTGGCTGCGAAAGCACTTGAGGTAGACCCTAATTCTGTTACTGAGTCAAAGGGACTGGTCAGTCAAATTGAGTCAACAAATGCGTCAGGTAACAAGATCGACGGGAATGCTGACTGCAAAAATTGCACCAAACAATGCAATTTTTGTAGCACTATCACGTACCTTAACAATGAGAAAATCAAGAATCTGACAACGAAAGTTAAAAGTGTTGAGGATCAGATTCTAGGTCGTGACAGAATTGTAAAAGCTTCAACTGAACGGAACAAAGAATTAACGGCTCAAATTGAACATAATAAAACTGAACGTGAGAAAATAAAATGTGAAAATGAAAAGTTAATTCTTGAAAACCGTCAAATTTCTGAAAAGTTTGAAAAATTGAAAAGCATTGTCAAAGATAGTGATGATCGAAATGGCAAAACATTTAAAGAAAACGAACATCTGAGAGCTGTGGTGAGAATAAAAGAAGAATCAATTAACAATCAACTGGATGAAATTGCTAAATTGAAACTTAAAGTTCAAGAAGCTGAAATTGCAAATGAAAGAATTCAGTTGAAGTTAAACAGCTATAGCTCAGCAAGCTTTGTTTTGCAGCATATTGTTCCCAAACCTATAGGGAAAAACAGAGCTGGCGAAGATGTGTTTTCTGATGGAACGGGTGTAGGGTTTCACAAAGTTCCACCGCCAATTTTAGACAACTACACGAAAAAGCAGTCTAGTTTGGTGGAAATTGAGGAAGAAAGTGATGTTAAACTTCCTGAGAACATTGATGTCATGTTCACGTCTTCCAATGAAGATAGTGTCCAGAATGATGTGGTAAAAAGTGTGGTTGACAAAGTGCTTAAACCGGATTGTGACACTTCTGAGGAGGATGGGTGTTTCTTGGATAAATACATTCCGAAACAACAGTCCAAGAACAACTTAGATGAAGAATCAAACCTTGTCATGTACAAGATGATGGGTTCGGATAAGTTGTTTTCGAATTCAGAGTTTCCGATCGAGAATGTAAACATGAATAAGTTGACAAATGTTTTTAAACTGGTTGAAGTCGAGTTCTCAGCAGTGAATAATCTGAGTCGAAAGAAAGATAGGGTTTATAACAAGAAATCTGTTAATCCACCACGTTTTTACAATAACAACAGAAACAATTGGTCGGGTGGTCATCAGGGGGGTAAACCATATCAGAAAAGAAATGTTCCAAACAAGAGGTTTGTCGAGAAGAAAAAGTTTGTGAATAGTTCGAGTTCACTTGCTGATGAAGAGAAAGAATTTTTTTCAAAATCGAACAAAGAATTTTTTGAGAAGAGAGCTTCACAGGCTCAGTCTGAAGGCACGAGTCGGGTAGCTGATACTCGTACTTGTTTTAGGTGTGATAAGGTTGGTCACATTGCACGAAAGTGTACTTATGTGAAGCCTAAGACTGAAGCTGTGAAAGTTCAACAAAAGAAGGATGATGTGAAGGGTAAAGCACCGATGTTTGTTGAGAAGAAAGTTGTTGAGAAGAAAAATGTTAAAATTGACAACTTAAAAGTGAAAAATGAACCCGTAAAAAAGTCGGTAACTAAAAATGACATTTTTTACAAAAGGGTTGCAGTAACTCAACAGGTGTGGAAACCTAAAGTTGAATCAAAAGTTGAGAAGAAAGTTTCAACTTCTGAGGTGAAAAAGGCTGAAGAATCAATTACGGTTGATTGTGATGCAAATTTTCCACCTCTTAAGGCTGAAAATTTCAAAATTCAAATTGCAAGAGTCAAGGTTGCACCTAAGGCTGATGAGGCCTGGGTGGACTCAATGTTTGACTAAACAGTTTGAATTGCCGGAGCTTCCTGGTTAGCGAAGCATGAATCGGCATCTTTCTTGAAGTTGTTTAAATGATGATTTGTTATGTGCAGGATCTTCCAAAACTTGTATCCAGGTGGATCATGGATAGCGGAGCATCGAGACATATGACAGGGAAGACCGCGCTGCTGTATGATGTGAATAACATTAATGGTGGTTATGTGGGTTTTGCGGGTAACCAAGGAGGAAAGATCATAGGTGAAGGAACGTTATCGAACGGCATCGTAACGTTTGAGAGAGTTAACTACATCGCTGAGTTGGAGAACAACCTGCTAAGTATCTCCCAGATCTGTGACAGAATGTATACTACTCATTTCACCGACAAAGAATGTTTGATCTTGAAACCGGGATTTGTGATACCTGACGAGTGGATCATCATGAGGGCACCAAGAGTCAATGATCTGTACGTGTTGAGCGTTGCTACTACAACCACGGGTCAGGCTCATTGTTTTGTGTCTAGAGCAACGGAGAAAGAATCAAGGTTATGGCACCGAAAGATAGGGCATATTCACCTAAGGAAGATGAATCACTTAGTGCATAACGACTTGGTCACAGGAGTGCATGTTAAAGGTTTTCATCTGGAAGGGGAGTGCATAAGTTGTGTCAAAGGCAAACAGAAGAAAAATCACACCCTACAAAGCAAGTCAATTCAGTTTCACGACCTTTGGAAAGACTTCACATGGATTTGTTTGGTCCAGTGAATGTCAAGAGTATAACAGGAGATTCCTACTGCTTGGTCGTGACTGATGATTATTCCAGATTTTCTTGGGTTATGTTTTTGAAATCCAAAGACGAAACGTTTGACAGCCTGGTGGCGTTGTTTAAAAGAATTGAGAATCTGTACCAGAGGCCGATCTGTAGAATTCGCAGTGATAATGGTACTGAGTTCAAAAACAGTAAGATGGAAGAATTTTATGATGAAAGAGGTATACTGCATGAGTTTAGTGCTCCGTACACTCCGCAGCAGAATGGAGTTGCAGAACGCAAAAACCGGACGCTAATCGAGACAGCCAGAACGATGCTTGCAGACTCTAAGTTACCAATTAATTTCTGGGCTGAAGCTGTTTCTGCTGCATGCTATACTCTCAACAGAGTTCTTACTGTAAAGAAGTTCAACAAGACGTGTTTTGAGCTAATCAATAACCGCAAGCCGAATTTGAAGTATCTAGAACCGTTTGGGTCACCCTGTACGGTGATAGAGCCTAATGGAAAGTTTGGTCTGAAGAGCATTGAGGGAATCTTTGTTGGTTATTCATGTCCTACACGGCGTGTCTTCGTTCCAAATGAGAAGCGGATTATTGAAGCAGCGAATGTTGAATGTCAAGGTTACACTATGCCGCCACAGAATCCTGGTGATTCATGGCGTTATCATTATGACAAACTTTGGGATTCGTTTGACATGAGAGAAGAATCAGAGGAAGAAGAAGACTTCTTTGATGAGCTGGATATTTTGCGAGAGTATGAATCGCAGCTCAGGTTCCCAGCGGAGTATTCTAGAAGACCTCGGGAAACCTCAAATGATGATGAAGCAGGTCCTAGAAATGCTGGTGTACATGATGATGAAGTTGCTCCTGGTAATCAGTCGGAGGCGAATGATGATCAAGATGTTGATAACATGCCAGTATTTGACCATGGTGATTCAGATCTTGAGGGGGAGCAGATCCAGTTGTCAAGTCAAACAAACCAAGTTGGTGAACAAGATGTAGAGCAGAATGTTACAAATCTAGAGGGAAATGTAGATGTTCCAAGCGAAGTGATGCCGCGAACTCTTTCTTATCATCCAGAGGAGTTGATCATAGGAGAATTGCAATCGGGCGTTCGCACGAGACGTCAAATTGACCAGGGCTTAACATGTTTTTATTCTACAGTAGCACCTTTACAAACTGAATTTTCATTAAGTTGTTTTATCTCACAGGTCGAACCGAGAACTTACAAAGAGGCGCTTACTGAAGACTCTTGGGTCATAGCAATGCAAGAAGAGTTAAGTCAGTTTGAAAAATTGGGAGTGTGGAAGTTAGTTGATTTGCCGGATGGTCAAAGGAAAATCAATACAAAATGGGTTTTCAAGTGTAAGAGAGACGATAGAGGAGTGGTTGTAAGGAACAAAGCTCGACTCGTTGTTCAGGGCTTTAGTCAACAGGAGGGGATTGATTTTACAGAAGTCTATGCTCCTGTCGCACGACTAGAGGCTATCAGAATTTTCCTAGCATTTGCGTCTTGGAAGAATTTCAAAGTATATCAGTTGGATGTAAAATCAGCGTTTCTTTACGGGAAGGTCAAAGAGGAGGTTTATGTTGGTCAGCCGCCGGGCTTTACTGACCCAATCCACAAGAACAAAGTTTATCTGCTGGACAAAGCGTTGTATGGTCTACATCAGGCGCCGAGAGCCTGGTACGAGACTTTGTCTCAACACCTACTCGCTAACCAGTTCATACGTGGAAAAGTGGATACCACTCTCTTCACTAAAGTCATTGATGGTCATCTTCTGATAGTACAAAATTTATGTGGACGATATAATTTTTGGGTCAACAAATGAGAAATTGTGCAAAGATTTCGAACAGGTGATGAAGCAGAAATTCGAAATGTCATCAATGGGGGAGATGAAATTCTTTCTGGGTTTACAAGTTGAACAACTTCCTGAGGGAATTTTTATTCATCAAACGAAGTACGTGCATGATATTCTAGAGAAATTTGGAATGTCAGGTTCTACTCCAGCTGCTACCCCACTTGCGACTAATCATGGGATTCACCCAGATCTCACCGGAGATAGGGCTGATGAAACGTTTTACCGTTCCATGATAGGTTCTTTGATGTATCTGACTGCTTCACGTCCTGACATCATGTACCCAACGTGCCTCGCAGCAAGATTTCAGTCTAACCCGAGAGCATCGCACATGATTATTGTCAAGAGGATATTACGTTACGTGAAAGGTACTCCGTCATTAGGGTTATGGTATCCTAGGAAAGGCGATTTTACGCTCGAAGGGTATTCCGATTCGGATTTCGGATGCTGCAAAGTCAACGCGAAATCAACAACTGCATGATGCCAGTTCTTTGGTCCTAGATTGGTTACCTGGCAGTGTAAGAAACAAACATCTGTGGCGCTATCTACATGTGAAGCGGAGTACGTTTCTGCCAGCAGTTGCTGCTCTCAGATCCTGTGGATACAACAACAGATGCGCGACTACGGTTTGCAGTTTCTTAACACACCTCTGTTTGTTGATAATGAGGCCGCAATTAATATAACTAAAAATCCAGTACATCACGCTAAAACTAAACATATAGAAATTCGTCATCACTTTATTCGCGATTGCTTCGAGAAAAAGTTGATACGAATTGAGAAAATCCACACTGACGAACAAAAAGCTGATTTGCATACCAAAGCTTTTGATAAAAATCGGTTTCAATATTTGTTAAAACTTAATGGTATGAAATTACTTTCAGTGACGGATGGAATTGTGAGCGTTGATGAGAGTAATGTTGCGGATGAAGACGAGAGACAATCTGCGATGGTTTGTCGATTTTTTACGTGTTTTGGTATTTAGGGGGAGATAGATAGTTGTACATAGTTTATTTTCAGAAAATATAAAAACAGTAAAAAATGCAAAAATCCAAAAACATGATAAAATTGAAAAAGAGCTTGTGTATATAGGGAAAATGATAGTACATCAGCTAGACAATTACAGTATGCTAAAGATTTGGAAAGTCAAAAAGAGTTAAACAGTCTCACTAACGATGTGTAGATAGGTTTTCGTACATTTAGTAGATTTATTCGGGATATAAACCTAAAATTTCAAACTTGTGAAATTCGTGGGGAACACCACTTGGATATATAGGTAACCCCTGAAATCTCGTTTGAAAGGTCCCATATTCTGAGATACTAGGTCTTTATACTCAGTGATATCTGGGGTATTATTCCGGGACTTCTGTTGTATGGAAGTACTGACCTAGTCCCCGAATAATACTTTCTGCAAAATGCTTGAAATATAGCATCGCCCTCAGCAAGCTGATGAAACGATAAAATTGATAGTCGCTGCTGTTGTAATGCTAAAAGATCCTCTAAAGGGGACACACCAAAAGTCGAGTCGTCATCTCTCTGCTGAACGGAAGTTCTGACCTGAGCTCTCACGGTTTCACATCTAACCCTTTACAGATATCATCTGTGGTATACTCACCTGTAAGACTGAATATCTGGGATTCTGGATACGGGAGTATATTCAAGAGGTGGGACACATGAATTGAACTAAGTTCTAAGACACTTAAATGATATCCTGAATAGATTGAAGTTTGTGTGAGAATTTAAGATGGATCAGTATATCTACAATCGAGGTGAATTGTTTAAATCTAAAAATGTAATGTAGCTTAACGGTACTTGTAATCTGTCTGAAAAGCTGATATGATTCCCTGACACGCTCGCCAAAAATAAAACTTGTAAATAGTTTACTTTCTGCAATTTAAGTTTTCTGTTATTACAATTTCTTAGTTTAGATCACCTTAAAATCCAAAAAGATTTTATTTCTGCTTTATTTTAGACAAACCAGAGTGGAAAGTTGATTGTTGGATTCTAGAAAGATGAAGCAGATGCAGGAGATTCTAAGCTGAAGATTGAGGAGAGCTTACATTGTTGGAAGTTTGAGAGTTTTCCAAAACAAAAACAAGTTCATTAACTTGATACTTGTTATTTTTCAGAAAAAATTGAAAATGTTTTTACTAAAATCAGTTGGTATCGTCAAATGATCAACCAGGGTCATTAATTTGAACTTGGTAGGTTAATCAAGTGATCAGGGTCATTAATTTGGACCTGAATACTTGAGTGGATTGCTAAAACTGATTGAGTTTGTGTTTTATTGATTGAAAAGATAGATTATAATGTTATTGGTTGAGTAACAGGTTTGGAGACTTCATTATTCCCAACGGAGGCAAATTGTCAAAGCTTGAACCAGATATCTCAAGATCCCAGGATACTGAGAGGGGGAGTCTGTGAAAGGGGGAGTCTGGATCAAATGCTATAGGGAAGATGAAAGTTAGAGCCAGGTGTTAATTCTGAAACCTGTGAAGAATGCTTACGAGGAGAAGACAGAGTTGGAGAAAAGACCAAGATCAAAGACTATGGATCTGAAGACTGATAAAGACTACGTCAACATCCAAGGGGGAGTCTGTTGATGCATAGGATGTCTGTTGACTACGTCTGCATGAAGTCTTAGGTCAAGATAGGTCAACACAGGGTCAAAAATGTCAATTTATGTATTTGTAGAAGTAGGTTCGCTTTTATGTCAAGGTTGTATAGAGGTCCGCTTTTAGGTACTAATCAGGTCCGCTTATAGTGCAAAGTTGTAGGTCCGCTTTTGTGTCAGTCACAAAAGCGAACCAGAGCTGCCTATATATAGCGTGTCATTTGGAGCGGATCTAAGACGTATAGGTGTGCTCTAGAGCGAAACTCTGTCAAAATTTACTCAGGAAGCAAATAAAAGCAGTGGAATTAATAGGATAAGCTGTTGTAACCTTGTATACTCTGTTTCCACCTTTGTATATGAGGATGAGCTACCTTGACTGACTTTTCGGGTCAAAACAACGGTCCAACAGGCTTCTTTGACTGCGGCTATGTTCCGGCATTCTTCCAACATATCGAGGTTGGATCGGAGCTCTAGCTCGTTCTCTTCCCAATTTTTGCATCTTTGATTCGGGAGCCCAATCTCTGCCGGGATCACCGCTTCGGTGCCGTACGTAAGGTTGAATGGCGTTTCTCCGTTACTTGTCTTGTGTAAGGTTCAATGAGCCCATAGAACATTTGGCAACTCGTCTGCCCATCCTTTTCCTTCGTAACCGAGCCTTCTCTTTATCCCATCGACGATTCAGCGGTTTATCTGTTCGACCTGCCCGTTCCCTTGAGGGTGAGCGACTGAAGAGAAGACTTGGTTAATCTTCAAACTTTCACACCATCGCTTGAACGGATTCTCCGCAAACTGTTTTGCGTTATCGCTCACTATATATAGCGAGAGACAGAAGCGACACACGATTTGTTCCCAGAAGAATCTTGTTACATTATAATCGGAGATGATCGTGAATGGCCTTGCTTCCACCCACTTGGTGAAATAGTCTACTACCACCAGCAAATATTGAGTGCTTCCGCTCGACCGCGGAAAGGGCCCAACTATGTCTACGACCCATTTTTTAAAAGGCCACGTGTCAATTACTGGGATCATCTCATTTTATGCTCGAAGACTTATTAGTGCATGCTTTTGGCACTCATCACATTGCTGGAGTTCTTTCACTGCGCTTTCGTGCATTCCAGGCCAATAATACCCTGCGTTCTTTACTTTAGTTACGATCATTTTTGGCCCGGCATGGATACCACAGATACCATATGTATTTCCCTGATGATGTAACTGGCTTGCTCCGGATCAAGACATTTTAACAAAGGACCCAAGAAGGTCTTTCGGTACAGACCCCCTGTCACACCCTGGCTTTTGCGGAAGCGTGGGTTTATTTGGCGTGACTTCTTAATACCATAGCAATCAATCATAACAATACTATATGATAAAACAAGAGATGTTCATCCATTAATAAGGTTTAGAAATACAATACAACATCATTTTTAAAATGACGACACATAAAACAAGATACAACCATAACATGATTTAAAACGTGTTCATATGACACAATAAAAGACTTGAATAAAAACATGGTTTAAGGACATGTAACCCGTCCAGGTAAGAGTTACACCTCCTGAACCTACTACCCCGGATGACGTCTTTATTTAGTACGCAGCTTGACACAAATGCAGACACTAGCCAGATCCCTTAGTTTTCCTGAAATACATGTAAGTTGAAAAATCAACAAAAGTTGAGCGAGTTCATGTGTAAGTGAGTATGTATAAACCTTTATAATGCGTTTGTATGTATGAAAATCCCTGGTATGTAGCCATTAAGGAAAAAGAAATCACCATTGGGTTGCAAAGCCAATGATATGTGTGAAGTGATGCAGGAAGACTCAAACCTAGCGGATTTGTGCACCGGGCACTTAGTCACCACATGGTCCACTCGGCGGACTCAGGAGTGGGGCTCGCTACACCCAAATAGATCTATCACTAATGTCCCTCGGTCCTACAACGAGGATTAATGGCTTTAAGTTCCACCTACCCACTCACATGATCTGAACGTCCCGACCCTCCTTAAGCTAACCATACCATGTATAAAAATGTCCAAAATAATTGTAACATGTATTTCACCCCCGAAGTATAAAACTGAAAATAGTTAAGAAAAAAAGGGGGACATGAACTCACAATATTGTGTCTTCAGTATGTGTAACCCAAGTCTCCTCAGCCAACACGACTACCTACAATGGTCTAATGTCTATTAGACGAACGGGTCGTGCCTTGTCTTAGTATTTATGTTTTTGAGTTATGTTTCCGATGTTATTCCAAGTTATAATGATTATATTTGGTTTTGGAATTATTGTTTATACAGTATTTCTGAATTAATACTTTTCAAGTATTCGTACTCGTATTTCCTTCCCAAGGATGGGGGTATCTTATACATGTATTTTCATATTTGTATTTGTATATCTTGCCAAGTAACGGCGTCGTATTTCGGTGTATTGTTCTAAATAAAATATGTTAATATATTCCCAATATATTTTTCCAAAAAACAATATATTTTCAAGTCTCACTTAGAAAATATATAACTTATTTGTCAAAAATAACGTATGTCAAAATATATATATTTTCCCGAAAATAATATATTTTTACTTCCTTCGTTTCAAAAATAATATTTTACCCAAAAAAATATAGTGTATAAGAGTATTCTTCCGACAAACTACGTAAGTTACGTTTTAGTGTTTCGTATTGTAACCATACTTGTGTAACTTAAATTACTTATTTTGCGAGAGCTTCGGTATTATTTTGGAGTCGTAATTTCACGGTGTTTTCATGTTATATTATTTTTACCCTAAAAATAATATATCTAGTTCACAAACTAATCACATAATCACACAAGCGTTTTACTATAAAATATATATTCTAAATATATATTTATCAAGTTTTATTTATGAAAATCCACCTCCGATACTTGGTAACATTTGAAATAAAAATCATGGCGAAATTTATTTTGAAAACCAAGTTAAAAATATATTTGTAACCATTTGTTATAAAAATATTTCTAAGTGTTATATTTCTAGAAAAATTTAGCCAGGGTTTCCTCTGTAACTGGAGGTGTCCATGCTTTTAGCATATCATTTTCTTTTTTTTAAAATCAACCAAACAATTTACCAATCAACAACATACAATATTTATTCACTAATCTTGACAAAATAAGACTAAATCATAAGCTCATGAACTTGAAAGTTTTGTGAAAATAAGTAGTAAACTTACTAATATGTTTAGTAGGTCTTGTTAACTTTTAAAAACATGATTAGTTTCTTGGAAACTTTATTTTTAAAGAATTTGAAGTTTAACATCTTCTAGTCAAGATTCACAAAAATATTTCTTTATGAAATTTCATTGTTACACAAGTGTTTACACACTTGTTTAGTTACTATAAATGCTTCTGGTTCATAAAATATCCGGGTTTTAACAAAACTAGTATCTTCCGCTTGGTTCTTCCGAAAAACCACTTGTAGATCTTTAGATCCACAAGTTTACAACTTCATTTTACAAGAAAAATTATGTTTATTCAAGTTTCAAGTTCATGGTGGATGGTTTCATCGTCTTTCATATTTCTAACACTAACATCCTACTAGTTCATGTTCTTGAACATGATCTAGTATGTCTAGATGATGATCCACCCTACTTTTAGTAACAAACAACATCAAATAATCATAACTACACAAGATTTACATGATTTACACACATATCTTCTCTTTATCCACCCTATTCACCTTATGTTCAAGACTTTAATGTAAGTTCTTTAGAGTTTCTTAAGTTTTAACCATTCAATCAACTATTAACCACCAAAAACAAGATCAAAATGAAGATTAGAAGCACTTACTACTAGCACAAGGCTAGGGAAGAAACAAGGCGTAAAAGTGGTGGATAAAAGAAAACAAGAGTGGTCCTTGAACTTCCGAGTGCACCAAGCTTGTTTGTTGAACCTCTTGCACCTTTGTATGTATGTAGATCACTTGTATGGAAGTTGGATGGTGGTGATATGGTGGATGGAGGTGGCGGCCGAATCAAGGAAGGAGGAGGATGTTGTTGTTTGTTGATGGTGAATGAAGTGAGAGAATGATGGACTAGTAGTTCTTATATAGAAGTCTTCCAACATTAGATTGTCCATTATGTAAAATGTTCTTATATCCACCAACATTCCAAATAAAATATTGAAAAGCTCATGGGGGTGTCCCCACATTATACAACCGGTTAGGGGGGGTATAGTTGGGGTGTAATGGAATGGTAACTAATTTGGTTAGAATTTAATAAGTTTAGTTAGTATATTAAGTGTGTTATGTAATTTAAAGGGTGTCAGGGTGTTCGGGGACCCTAACTAGCTCAGAAAAGTAAAAATAATGTTTTTGGCAATATTTTTATGTTCCGGGTAAAGTCCGGTTGTTCGGTTGGTTATTGATCCGTTAAAGTGCTAAATGAAGCTTTAAAGCGTCTTTTATATTGTTTTTAGTGATACAATAAATTACCAACACTTTGGAAAGTGTCTAGAATTATTTTGCCAAGTTTTTGCACCTTACTAGCTTTGTTAAGAGCTGAATTTTTGTATTCAGTGCAGAATTCTGCACTTTAAGTATGTTTTAGGCACTTTCGGTCACTATAACTATCACCTAGTGACGCAGTTTTATGATCCTCACCTCCCTACACTCCCTACTAGTGTAGTAATCTATTCCTGGCTCATACTGGCCTCAGAAACAATGTATGTCTTGGTGCTGGTAATGTCAGCATGTTTTTGTGGTTATCCGTTCACTGTGCTATCTGTGCTTTGTGCATCAAGTTTGTCACTATTGTTTGTGTATAATAAATGGAGTGACAGTATAAAATGTGATGCATGAGTATGTATGTATGTATCAGAAATAAGAAAGTAGTTTAATCATAATTGTAATCAAGCACAGTAATTAAGCACCAATTAAATATTAATTAATAGTATGGATGCATGCAAATTTGACGGTTGTCACACCCCCTTCTTGCATTTGGTATTGAAGTGAATTGATCTGGATTCTTCTAGCTTCTGCCTTATCAACCGGCAAGACATCATGCACTAAGTAGTTGATGATCAGAGTCATCCATGTTTGGGCTGGGGCTTCTACTTGCATGACCTGTGGGGAGGCAATCGAAGGTGCGGTCAAAACTTCCACCCGTACCTCCTTTGCGAGATGGCTGAACGACACAGATGCTAGCTTACTCAAAGCATCGGCCTTCTTGTTTTTGCTGCGGAGAATGTGTTCAACTTTGCACAAGTCGAATAGTGCCATCACTTGCTTTACTTGCTCTAAGTACTCGATCATGTTAGTTTCCCTTGCTTCATACCCGCCGTTTACTTGGTTTGCTACAAGTAATGAGTCGACATGAGCTACGACATTTTTTGCTCCGACTTTGGCTGCTAAACGTAAGCCAGCCAACAATGCCTCATATTCGGCTTTGTTATTGGAGCTTTTGAATTCTAGACGGAGTGCATACGTCATGTCTATGCCATCAGGATCAGCGAGTATTAGTCCGACTCCTGCACCCTCGGCACTCGAAGCTCCATCCGTATACAAAGACCAGGGTTTGTTCGGAACCTGTTCCATTCTCTCCACTTCCTTGTCCTCCGGCATCTCAACCAAAAAATCGGCTATCACCTGCCCCTTCAATGGGCCTTTTGTTCTAAAGGTAATGTCGAAAGCGCCTAACTCAATTGCCCACTTTGCCATTCGACCCGATACTTCAGGTCGTCGGAGAACGTGTTGGATTCTTTGGTCTGTTCTAACCTCAACTGGGTGAGCTTGGAAGTATCGCCGAAGCCTCCGTGAGGTGTGGACCAGGGCCAGAGCTAATTTTTCTAGGTTTGAATATCTTGTTTCGTAGTCTTTTAACGTTCGACTTACGTAGTAAATGGGAATTTGAGCTCCGGTTCGATGGGCAACTAAAACTGCACTGATAGCGTCGCGTGATGCGACCAAGTACACTGTTAGCACCTCGTCTTCTTCCGGGACGGTGAGAGTCGGTAATGTGCCTAAGTAAACTTTGAGTTCCTCAAAAGCACGAGCAGCCTCATTGGTCCATTTGAATTCTGATTTAAAACTTTTTCGCAGTACGTCAATAAATGGGAGCGACCTGTGTGCAGCTTTTGACAAGAAACGATGGAGAGCAGCCAAGCGTCCGTTTAAGGACTTAATTTCTTTGACCGAGGTCGGAGGCTTCATGGTGAGAACAGCGTCTATCTTAAAGGGTTGGCTCATAAGCCTCATGATCCGACCATGACACCTAAAAACTTCCTTTCTTCTACTCTGAACGTACACTTTTTAGGGTTCAATTTCATATTGATGCTTCGGAGTCGGGTGAACGTTTCAAAGATATCTTTCAACATAGCTTCCTCGTCGTGACTTTTGATCACGATATCATCAACGTATACCTCCAAATTTCGTTCGATTTGGTCTTTGAAGGCTTTGTTCATTAACCGTTGATATGTAGCACCTTTAAACCGAAAGGCATCTTTGTAAAGCAATAAATCCCTTCGTTAGTGACAAAGGCCGTCTTATCTTCATCTTCGACCGCCATTTGTATCTGATGATACCCTTTGTAAGCGTCTAAGAAACATTTCAACCTGAACGTGGCAACCGAATCGATCTTTTCATCAATTTCCGGTAACGGAAAGCAATCCTTTGGGCACGCGTCATTCAAATCTGTGAAGTCGATGCACATTCTCTAGGAGTTGTCTTTCTTTCGCAGGATAACTGGGTTTGATACCCAGGTTTGATACCGGACTTCTCGGATGATCCCAGCATCTAGGAGACTTCTTACGTCTTTAGCGATTGCTTTGGCTCTGTTGCCATGTGTCTTTTTCTTTGTGCTATCGGTTTAATTGATTCTTTCACGTTCAAACGGTGCTGGGCCATGGATCTGGGAACTCCCTGCATATCGGAATGCTGCCAGGTGAAAACATCAATCGAGTTTCTTAATAATTCCCATAGGAGCTTCTTAGTTCGTTTCGGGAGCTGAGCCCCGATTGCCACTTCCTGCTCCGGGAATTCCGAATTAATCGCCCAGAGTTCTGTAGGTACTTTGGATTTTTTGGAACTCATTTTTGCTGCGTGTCTTACCTCCGCGACGAATGAATTCGACTCGGAAAGAACAGTGGCGACTCCTGCCTCGGTAGGGAATCTTCAAACGTAGTCGGGAGGGTAATTTGTCCTATCGGACGAACAACCTCTCCCGAAAAGCTTATCAACGGAGTGGACACCTCAATGAGTCTTTTCTTCCTTTAGGGGGCAGCTGTTGGAAACATTGTAAGTACATTATTTCAAAGCCACTTCCTCCATCTACATATATTCGTCAGACCAGATGTCCTGCAATCACAGCCGATATTGTAATCGGACCATCCCAAGCATCCTCCGGATCAATTGGGGGGGGGGAGTACGTAGGTTGGTGCATCCAGGCTGCCATGTGTTGGTTCGATCGCTTTACTCCTCTTGGTTCGGCGGATCGAATCATATTGATTCCGACTTCGGTATTTGGGTTTTCGATTGCGGCTGTTGACTTCTTGCCATCCTTTACTTCTTTTACGAGGTGAGAACGTTTTCCGGACCGTACAGCTTTTTCGATTTCCTGTTTTAGTGCCCAACACTCATCAGTTGTATGCCCCTTGTCTCTGTGATATTCACAATACTTTTTGGAATGCTTGTCAGATGTAGGACGTTGCTTCGAAGGCACAGGAAATCTTGTGTTTCCGTACTGAGGATCTCGCTTAGCGACTTTGTTAATTCGGAGAAGGTGTTGAAACGCACGTTACCGGTGCGGAAGCTGCTTCGATCAGACTTTTGGTACGGACCACGATTACGATTACGATTCCAATTGTTGTTCCTGTCCTTTAGTGGTGATGCGTTCCGCCTCTATGATGCGATTCGAGCCTTTGCGTTTTTTGCTGCTGTTTCGTTCGGCTGTCCACAAGCGCTTTTTCCTCGGACAAAGGCTCGGGCTCGTTCCATAAGCACTTCCATGGTTTTTGGGAGATCTTCATGGAGTTTTTCTATGAGCTGATTGTTTCGTACTCCGTGACAGAATCCCGAAAAGCGGAGTTGGTCCACTGCTCCACTGATTTGCATACTTTCTAGATTGAATCGATCGATGAAGTCTTCTACCGTCTCCCCATAACGACGCTTTATATGGTGTACTTCCGTGATGTCTTTCGAGCAACGTCGTTGTTGGCAAAAGTTTTGCAGGAACATTCGTCGGAAATCTTCGAAATGATCGATCGATCCTTCTGGTAGTCCATCAAACCAGACCCGTGCTGATCCGGTGAGAGTCTGAGCGAACATATGACACCATGCTGGCATGGGCCATTGTTCGACTTTAGTTGCTCTAGCGAAGGCGAACATATGATCGTCCGGATCGGTCGTACCATCATAAAATTTCAATGTCGGAGGCATTTTTAGCTTCGCCGGTAGCGGTGCGTTAACGATCCTCAGCGTGAATTTTGACTGAGAAGTCATCGACGTTGGCTAATACGGCATGATCAGCTCTTGATCCCGAGGGTTTAGACCCAGAGATCCCTGGCGAAACAGGTCGTATAGACCATTATTTACTGGAGCATTCGTACGAGTGGAAACTTGCGAAACATATGTTATGGGAGTGGAGATTATGAAACTTACCATAGATCCAGAAGCGAAAACTCCAGTGGAGATGGGATTGGCCCCTGGGTAAGCACTGCTGAATAAGTTTGTGCGGAGATTCTGTAACATTTCCTCCCATTGTTGCTGCTGCTGCTGGAGTTGCCGTAGCAGATCGGCATTGCGTAACAGGAAAGCGTTATCAAAATCAGGCAGCGGCGTAGAAACTAGAGCAGTAACTGAAACTGTAGTTATAGAACTCGCGACTACAGAACTTGCAGGTGGAGGTATCGTTACCGATCCTAACGAAACCGTGGAGATAACTGTTACAGGTGCAACTCTACCTTCCAGAATGTCGTTGTAAGACGGGAAAGTGTTTGTAGATTCCATAATTTTGAATGAAAAGAATCAACGAAGTAGATTTTGTGAATTCGAGGGGATGGCGCCACTGAAGACTCAAAAACCAGTTGGTTCGAGCTAGGTTGAACAGAGCTTCAGATGACCTTGACAGGAACCTGTAAGATCACAAGAAAGGAAACACACCGTTAGCCTCATCACAGGGAGGGTGGCCTCTCTGTGACCAAGCTCGGGCGTGAGAATAAGTATTTGTGGAGGAAAAGTAAGTCAGTGAGAGAGAGAGAGGCAGTTTAGAGAGAGAGAATAGCGATTACCCTTTGATGGAGGTCTTGGCGGGGTATTTATACCTTTTAGGTGTGCTGATGTGCCAAGTTAGTTAGGGTCGGACCAGTCGCTGTCAGGTAGTTAAAGCTGTGGGCCCCTAGTTAGTTAGGGAAGATCCTATTGGTTAATCCCATTGCGTGGAGGTTACGGGTTCGAATCCTGGGTACTCCAGGCTTTTCAATCCAATCAAGTTGGCAAGGGTATTTACCGCCAGGGATCGTTGTCGGGTCGTGAACTGGGAAGGGAAATCCCTTCTGCGGCTAAGGATACCGTGCACCTATCCTTTTTTTTTAAGTTCACACGACTAAATTATTATAAATTTTTACATTTTAAGTGATATATATTTTAATTTCGTTCATACGTCTTTACTCTTTAATGATGAGAACGTGCAGTTAGAATAGGATAGAAATTGGATTAAGAAAGACTTCCAAAACTTTTCTTTTCTTAACAAAAGACCATAAGGAAAAGTAAACGTTGACTCTGTTCCTCTCATGACTGCAAATGGCTCTATATATTGCAAATGGCGCAACTTGTTGCCCGACTACCTGCCATGCCATTGCTTTGTAATTGCCCTTTTTCGTGTGGAATGAAAAGAATATCTTTCCTTCTTAATTCACAGTTTCCTTCAACCCAATTACCATTTTCAAAATGGGGAAAGTATTTGCAAAAGTTGCATTTTATTCTGCGTTTGCTCTTTTCCTATTAGTGGATAGAGTTATAAGTCGCCATTTGCAGTATAATGCTGTTGAATTGGCGTCGAATGGTGTCAGTGATGGTCGAGAGGACGGATCCATTATACGTTTCAAAACAAAGGATTCTTCGGAAGAGGAGTGCATGCTAATGTACGGGTTTTTGCCATGTTCAACCAATATCCCGAGTCATTTGTTTCTCATTGTGATTTATGAGTACCTGTTGTATCATGGTGAATCCTATGCTGGTGGTGATGGCCGAATATTTCGTGTCCTTGGCAAAAACTTTTATGTTACAAGTTTTTCTCAGCTTCTTGACGCCCTTCCAGATTCTTTGATCCTTCTTGGTAAGTTTACTCGTTTATGTTACATGCCATGTATTCAAGCAGTTAACTAAACACTATTTTCTGACATTTTTACCCTTGATCGTTTGAAACATAGTAACTGGACTGGCGAGTAGTAAAGAGAAAGCTCAAGAATACGTTCTAACAGGTGCTGGGTTGCTTGCTGGATCTTCAATATTACTTCTCACACTTCTCTGGGGAGCATGCTTCATCTGCGGTAGAAGAGAATTCTATGTTCAACCTGGTTCCGAAGTAAAAAATAAAGCGAAACAGCTATTATCTGGTTTGCATTCTTCATCTCTCTTAACAGTACATCAACGTTGTCGTTTTGTACTAGCTTGACTCAGCTTAAAAAGCATGTAGGATTGTTGATATGAACCTAAATGGGTAAATATATGGTATATTTTTTATAGGTTCTGGTGTTCTTACAGATGCAGAAACCAGTTTTGATGCCAAAGTTATGTTCTTTTCACTTATACCATTTTTAATCATCCTATTGCCGAGTGTGTTTGGTTTATCGTATGCTAGTGAAGAATACAAGACGGTCCTACTCGTGTCCCTTTCTTCTTCTATAATATGCTTGATCTCATACTTCTACTATCAGGTATACATTTGTTTCGTTTACGAAAAGTTGCTTGAAGCGTATTGAATGTAGATATATTACTCAATTCTGAACTTTTTTCATTTTGGGAACCTTTTTTTATTTACAGAGTAATGAACCAAAGTTATGGAAAAGGAGACTGTTGTATGCAGAAGTCGAACAAAAAGTAGAAATGCATGTATCATTTTATGACGTACAAGACCTTGTGGTGGACAGGGGAAATCATTTGATGATTAGAGACAAAAACATGGAGAAAAGGTTGAAAAATCTAGAGAGTGAAGAACAAACAAGTGAAATGATTAAAGAATGGGTTGATGACACTCGAAAGTTAATGGATACTGATCCATATACATGGGATAGAACGGACACCGAATATAATCAAGTCAGTGTCTTACAGTTAACCAGTATCACCTTGCTTGGTGAACTTAAATGAAAATGGGTTAATGATACTTTCGGTTGTATATTTCAGGTTGCGGAACTGTTGCTAGAAGAAAAGAACACATTGATGGCTCAAATACGGTCTATGATGGAACATGCTTCAGAACAGGAATTGCTTAAAGACGGAACACCAGATGAATCTGCCATAGATAAGTAAGGCCAGGCGATGTCGGTATCCGTTACAAGTTGCAATTGTGATTCGTCTAGTTTTTTACAAGTTAATTTTGGTGGTTGTTTACCTAACATGGTTCAAGGTTATAAACTATAAATTTTTACTAAAGATTCTAAAATTGTACTAAAAAGTATTTGTAGATCAGCCCAAACTTGCCACTTCTCTTGCTATGAATATGTGACTGACTATGTGTTACTTTGGGTTAAATTTTACAGATTCTTTGAACTCATAGATGCCAACGACGATAAATCTATTACACGAATTGAACTGAAACACTTCATCATGCAAGTCAACAATGAGAAGATACTGATAGATGACAAGATAGCTGAGATCATGATGAGACATTTAGATGTTGATCGAGATGAAAAAATAGATAAAGACGAATTCAAATCTGGAGTCGTAAAATTGCTCAAAACTTGTAACTCAGAAAAGCAGGCGCGGGACAGCAACCAAGTAAGAAACATCATGACAATATAGTTTAAAGATGAAAATTCAAACCAATTATAAGGTTGTTAGGTGAATTTGGGTTGTAGTTTATCTCTAGAAACGTATATAATGTATATATGTGTGGGCCATCGGGGGGCAAAAGTGAAAGTGCACTAACTTTAACGTTATTTTACTAATTTCGTGAAAATAACGTTAAAAGCTGAGGACGGTTAATCATGCATCATGTGGTGGCGTTGATAGCTGAAAGACAAAAGGGTACATGCACTAATCGGTCTTTGTCCCGATTGCTGAGTGTTAGGTGCCTTATGTCCAAGGCTTGATGCAAAACTGCTATCGAGTTGGGGGTCTCACTCGAAGCGGCCTCTCTATTCCTACGGCATAGAGGTAAGACTGTCTACATCTTACCCTCCTCAGAACCTACCTTTGCTTTGCTATTGGTAGGATTTACTGAGTATGATGATGATGAGTTTATCTCTAGAAATGAAACCGTTAAAATAGTTAATACTGTGGTAATTTTTGGACCCGTTACTCAACCCATTCAATTTTCTACCTCTAATTTTGTATTAACGTTTTTGTTCAGAAAACCAACAGTTACAAGACAAAGGAAATGTTTACGGCAATAATACTATTGATAGTTGGAATCTTTATGTTAATAGTCTTGGCTGAGCCCCTGGTGGAAAGTGTTAGACGATTTTCGGAATCTGTAAACATAGAACCCTTTTATGTGTCATTCATCTTAGTCCCATTGGCTACGAACGCTAGAACGGCAATTGCAGCCATTAGAGCTGCAAATCAGAAGAGACATAAAACAACATCTTTAACTTTCTCTGAGGTTTGTCCCTCTCTTGATCTTGATTTTGCATTCATTATTTAGCTAAGGTGGTTCGACCCATATAATTTACATGTGAAGAGTTGATTTTCGTTGTTTTTTTTTCTCTAAAACGGACCAAATTGGTCAAATCATACAACTTTAAAAGGGCAAACACGTCCAATGGACTTATAGTCGGGAGTTCAGCAAGGGGACCCATTGGGACCACTTCTTTTCGCTCTTGTTTTGCACCCCCTTGTGCATCAGATTAGAGACAAATGCAAGCTTCTCCTTCATGCTTGGTATCTTGATGATGGGACTATCATTGGAGGTTCAGAAGAGGTGGCTAGAGTGTTGGACATCATTAGGGTGTCGGGTCCAACATTGGGTCTTGAACTTAATATTAAGAAAACTGAGCTATTTTGGCCTTCTTGTGATGGTAGCAAGTTTTGTGAAGGGTTATTTCCTAAGGACATCGGGAGGCCATTAGTGGGGGTTAAGCTTCTTGGGGGGGCTGTTAGTAGAGACGCAAGCTTTACTAGTGGGTTGGCAAAGAAAAGAGCTGCTAAGGCAGTAGATTTGATGTGTCTTCTACCGAAATTAGGTGACCCGCAGAGTGAACTACTCTTGCTTCGATCCTGTATGGGCATTGCCAAACTTTTCTTTGGCTTGAGGACATGCCAACCTGTACACATGGAAGATGCAGCGTTGTTCTTTGACAAAGGTTTGCGTGAGGCAATTGAGGAATTGGTGGTTTGTGGAGGTCCTTTCTTTGGAGGCCTCCAGTGGCGACTTGCTTCTTTACCTATTAGGTTTGGAGGTTTGGGGTTGTATTCGGCTGTAGAGGCTTCATCCTATGCTTTTGTGGCCTCGAGGGCCCAATCGTGGGTGCTACAGGACCACATCTTAAGAGACAGTGGTATATGCGGTATGGATTCTGATTATGTTTGTGCTTTGGCTTGTCTTCGTGATACGATTCCAAGCTTTGACTTCAGCGGTTTCACTAATAAGGACACCGCCCCCCCTAAAGCCCAACATGCATTGGCGAGTGCTCTTTTTAGTAAAATTGTCCACGAAATCGAAGTGCAGTTTGACTTGACCGTTAGACAAAAAGCCGTTTTTGAGTGTCTCCGAGCACCACATGCACAAGATTTTCTTCTTGCTATACCTATAGATGGGTTAGGCCAGCATATGTCGCCGGTGGAGTACCGTACTATCCATAAGTATCGCCTCATGATTCCTTTATTCCCAGTTGACGAGGTATGCCCAGTTTGTCATAAGGCGTGTTTGGATTCTTTTGGTGAGCATGCAATTCATTGTAGAGAGCTCCCGGGGTTCAAATACCGACATGATTTGGTTAGGGATGTCCTTTTTGACATATTCAGGTGCGCTGGTATTTCTGCTAAGAAAGAGGCACCCGTTAATTTCTTAACAGACCCGGTGGAAGGGAGATCTACCCTTCGACCAGCCGACATTCTTGTCTTTGGATGGGTAGGAGGAAAACACGCCTGTGTGGATCTAACAGGGGTTTCTCCGCTAGTGGGCTTAGGGAGTAGTGCTTTCACAGTAGGTCAGGCTGCTTTAAAAGCTGCTTCGGGTAAAGTGATCAAGCATGAGAAAGCGTGCCTTGACAACTAGCACGTGTTTATCCCATTTGCTTTTGATACTTTTGGTTTTCTGGCGCCAGAGGCTGTGGACCTACTTAGTCGAGTTCAAAGGGTCATGCATAGTAATGTTATGACCCCGAGATCTATGGACGTAGTTTTTAAAAGGCTTAGTTTTGCTATTCAAAAAGGGGTAGCGGCGCAGCTTGTTGCCCGTTTACCAACTATCTCGATGTAAACAAATTAATGACAGAAAGGTTTTTTTTCTGGGCTAACCAAATTCAACGCATTTTTGAAAGACACATGTTAACCTTAGTCCATTGGATCCCTTACCAGACCTGCCTATCTTGCGACCACTAATTTCGACCATCCGTAATTGCACCTGTGTTAATTTACAGGCTCGATTTTCTTGAAATGCATGCAGATATACCACAAGGTTTTCCTGAACAACATTCTAGGATTTTGTGTTCTTGTCTCAGTCATATATTTCCGTGGGTTCACATGCCATTTTTCAGCAGAAATTGTAGTTGTGGTCTTCGTCTGCATAATAATGGGACTTCTCGCAAGTTTGAAATCCAAGTTTCCGGACTGGACTTTGCTCATCGCTTTCCCTCTCTATCCATTATCTATGGTAGTTGTATACTTTGTCAATGATGCTTTTCAGTTTTCTTGAATCTGCATTAGACATTGTTGGTTTATTTGATCGAGTTTTGAGTAGTGGTTAGACACTGCAACTTACAAGTAGACAATCACAAACGTATTTTGTACCTTCTTATGTAATTCCATTTTGATATGTTGTGTCAGTGTTTCACTTTAATTGCATGCACTGGTTTCCTCAGCATGCATCTGTTTTGTTTGAAAACCGTGGAATATATCCATTTTGTACATGCAGTCCAAGTTGTGAACAAAAAAAATTAACTAGCAGCTTCTTTAGTAACCCAAACTTTGTTTAGAAAAAAAAATAACAATAAGGCCAGAGGGTATGAAGGCGCCACCAGGGCCCCCTCAGCCCCTATAGCGCCACCCGGCGGCATCGACCCACACCCACCAATTCAACTAGGGGCGCTATAGGCAAGGCTCCACCATGGTAACGAGCTGCAATCGCGTAGAACGAGGAAATTTATTGTTTTTGTTACCGTTGAACGGTAACAATTTAAAAAAAAAAAAAATTAATTTCATTTTTTTATAAATTTAACCTATAAATACCCCACATTCTCTACACTTTTTATACCATTCTTTATACTTTCTCTACCCTTTTTTATACCATTCTCTACACTTTTTTATATCATTCTCTACAATGTTTCCCAACAACCAAAACCCGTGGGACCTGAGCAATCTGTATTGGCAAAGTTTGCAACACAACGAGCAAGAGGACCGTTATCGACGAGACCCGCGTACGGATGAGCTTGGATATTATCCGATGCCACCAAGCACCCCAACTTCTCCTCATCCTACCACTCCACCGATGCCCGGTTTTTACGGGTATGATAAGGTTAAAACCTTGGGGAGAAAGAAAACTAAGAGATAGAGAGATATTTGACTTAAATTATGCTTGATTTCCATTCCATACGTAACCCCAAATAAATAAATAAGAAACTTACATAAGACACCCCAAACTAAACCAAAATAACATACTAATCCCTTGACTTAACAATAGTAATAAAAATAAAAATAAGATACGTAACAATACTCCCCCCTTAACCTACTTTTTGCCCTCAAAAAGTACTTCAAGAAACCTTGTCTTCATCCTCTTCCGTTGCTTGTTTTTCATCATCTACCACTTCAAGTATGTAAAGTTGTTTTTTCTTACATTTATGCCTCGGAACGAACCTTTCGGTACACCAGAAACATTCCCCCTTTGCTCTTTTTTGCTCAAGTTCATCACTTGTCAAACGCCTCGATCTAAGGATTCCCGGTGTAGAACTTGATGGCTCGGTTGTTGGACTTGGAAGCAAGGGTAGTTTTGAACCATTAACTGGAGGTGTTATTTTGACGTCTTCGGGTTGCAGCCCATCCTCCACAACGTTGAAACGCTTCATCAAGCATGTGTTGTTCATAGTTTGAATTCTTGCTAACCCATACGCCTCACGTAGTGTCTGAGGCTTGAACATCTTTACCGGCCCTTTTATTTCCGGCTTCAAACCCTTCAAATATAGGCTAACGGCATAAAGTTTGCTAACAGTAACCTTGTTAAGCAAACGATCGAAACCTGAATTATATTCTTGTAGACCCTTGGCGTCATCAGTAAGTTAAACGAGAGATGCAATCTCTTCCATAGGGTCTTCAAACATTGCATCAGAAAAACGGGCAGAGATCGAACGAACATAGTCCGCCCATGGGACCTCGGCAACCGTGGCATTACGGGTCTTCAAGTAGGCACGGTGCCATTGGAGGGCATCGCCTTCCAAGTGAACCGTAGCACAGCGTAATTTCGAGTCATCGGGGGTGTCATCCATCGAAAAAAAAATGTTCGCAGCGATAGACCCACCCCTCAACATCGTCCCTCGAAAATTTAGGGAAGTCGATCTTACCGATACGGAATGGTTTGGATGTTTGTGAGTCACCATCTAGGCCGGAGAAGGACCCGAAGGAACTACCCGACGACTGCACGGCTTTGTCACGCACCGCCTTCAAAATCTCTTCCTGCTGCTTCGAAGATTGTTTCTGTTGCTTCATCAGGGCCGCTAACGTAGCTTGGATGTCACTGATTGCCTTACCATGGGACTTGAGGGTGTTGTCGATTTCATTATTGCGGGTGTTAGTCATGGTGGCGGTAAGGAATTCCGATGAGGAATCGGACTGGAGCTCTGATACCCTTGATAGGGTTAAAACCTTGGGGAGAAAGAAAACTAAGAGATAGAGATATATTTGACTCAAATTATGCTTGATTTCCATTCCATACGTAACCCCAAATAAATAAATAAGAAACTTACATAAGACAGCCCAAACTAAACCAAAATAACATACTAATCCCTTGACTTAACAATAGTAATAAAAATAAAAATAAGATACGTAACAGGGTATTATTCTCAACCCCATTTTTTCCCCAAAACATACCTCAAAACATACCGCAAACCCAAAACATACCCCAAACCCAAAACACAACCTAAACCGAATACGTACCCGAAACCCAAGCCGCACCCATTTCCTCAAAAAAACGAAGTCATCGAAAGAAGGATGAGTCCGAAAAAGGTGCTACTAAGAAGGTCGAATTTTGGTCGCCTAAGGAAAAATTCGAGTTGGCAAAAGCATGGCTCGACGTATCGGAAGACGAGATTGTTGGTAAATTTTATCTCCATATATTTTTTACATACTTTTATAAACATAGTTTTGTAAATTTAATTTTTAAATCAAACATATACTTTTGTAAATACACTTTTTATAGGAAACGACCAAGACATAAAGATATTTTGGGCTCGTATATGTGAGAAGTCTTTCGCCGCAATGGGTCGTGGCAAATATCGAATGCCCGACTCTTTTTCGGGAAAGTGGCGCGCTATGAGGACGAAGGTTAGAAATTTCAACAACATATACACTAATCTCGTCAACAATAGTCGAAGAAAAAGTGGTTCGAGCGACGTCGACGTCATGACCCAAGCCCACAACGACTATAGATTGTACCATGGGCATTACTTTACGTTGGTAACAACATGGGAGCTTCTTCACAAATCTCCCAAGTGGCATCTTGTACCCCCGTTCGACCCAACCCGCCCTAGGTCTAAACGGTCCAAATCGACATCCACTACCAAACCATCAGGGTCCGATGCTCGTACAACAATTAATCTAAACGACGATGTTGACGAATTTGAAGAACCAGAAGAGTTGCCTCGACCACAAGGTAGGGATAAAAGTAAGGCAGCGGCACGAGGAAAGTCTTCTTCAACTCCATTGGATGGCACGTCAAAGTTGAGCGACTTCGAGGCAAGTTTCAACAAAATAATCTCGATTAGGGAAAGAGACCAACAAATGAAAATGGAGAAACAAATCCAAAAAGACATGGATCTTCTCACGAGAGATTTGTCACATCTAGCGGAGGAGGACCGAGTAATTTTGGAGGCTCGTAAGGTACAAATTCAGGCGAAATATATGTAGTTTTTTTTTCTAGTACCTTGTGTTTTTTTTTAATGACTTTGTAATGTTTTTATATTTTTAAGGAAATTAATTTTTTTTTTATTTTCTAGTTATTAAAATGGCCATTTAATTTAAAAAAATAAAATATATAAATAAAAAATAATTAGGTAATGATGACGGGGGCTCCATCTCACACCCTGCAAGTTAAAGGGAGGTGTGATAAAGCCCTCTGGCTGACGTGGATCCTATGTGGTGCTGACATGTCTTGATAAAGCCTCTAGTGGCTCCATCCCACACCCTCCAGCCTAGAGTACTGATTGGTTAAACTATTACAGCATAGATATATAGTTACTAACCAGGAATTTTTTTAACAAGCGGCATGAATTTTTAAGAGGTAGTACGTCTATCGCTATAAATTATTTTTTTTTTTTTGTTTGGTTGGGACATATAAAACAAATATATATATATATATATATAATCAAACAAAATTATATATACTAAAATTAGCAACTTACAGACTTTTTTTATACTTTCAACTCTTAACTTTTAGCATTGACACTTAAACTCCTAATTAACTTTCTAAAGACTTTTTAATCAAGTTTTATATGTTTACTTTTAGGGTAAATTACAGTTTTCGTTCTTTATGTTTGTAGCGGGTTGCAATGGATGCCCTTTAACTTCAATAATAGCAGTCATAATCCTTTAATTGGAAAACTCATTACACCTTTCGTCTTTTATAACTCTCTAATGTTAGAATGAGTTTGTTTTTATTTGTATGCACCAAAAAATGCTTTTTTTTACTTTTTTATAGTTATTTTGGTTTTATTATTTTGTTATTCTACAATTATTATTTAATATAACTTGTTTTAAATATATAAACAAATACGTCTTTTTCAAAGTGTTTGTTTTTTTATAAACGTCTTTCTAAGATCATTTATTTTTCAAACTTCTTTCTAAACTGTTCATCTTTTTTAAAGAGTAAACTGCAATTTTACCCACTGTGGTTATATGAGATTGACACTCTGACCACCTCCCAGGGAAATTTCGCACTCTGGCCCCCAACTTATGAAAAGGCCTGCAATATGACCTCTGCTGTCAAATAACTTAACAGATCTGTTAAATGGTATGTGAAATGACTATGTTACCCTTTCATATTACCCCCTATGGTTTGTTGTAAGCAAACGTATTACCCCCTAGTGTTAAATGACTATAATGTCCTTTCTTATTACCCCCTGTACTTTGTTGTAAGCAACAGTATTACCCCCGTTTTAAGTATTTCATTGCTTCCTGCCAGGACTATTTACATCCTAGACCGAAGGATGCTGGGAGTACATGTTCTGCATTTTCCCCTTCCTAGGCCCTTCATTAGCCTGCGATGACCGAACCTGCTGAGTTCCTTGTAGCGGATCAGTAGGGGTAGACATCCTACATTCCATATCAAAATCAGTGGCACAATGGGGGTTTTCTATATTAATCGGATTGTGAGGGGGCTGGACATCAACCACCAGAGTATCCCCTAAGCTATTGGTGTTAAATAAGTTCTGGTTACCTAATTGAAGAGCAGATGCAGTGGCTAAGGATAACCCATTCACTATTGAAGCTACATACAGGCCATCTCGAGACCTATTTTCATCAGTAACTCGCTTGCACCAAGACCCAAGTGCCTCAACAAAGCATGAGCTGGCTCGTTCATGAGCTGATTTGGGGGTGCCTGCTTTAACACTTGATGCATGAGCAAATTCTTCAAGATTAAGGTTGACCAGAACCCTAGTGTGGCTGTTTGGAGTAGATTAAGGGGCGACCCCATCTTTTTCACCTCTGTGCGACTGCGAATTGAGCGATTGAACACCAGGGTGTTGGTTATCCACTGGCGGCGCAGGTGAATGAAAGGATTTAGATCCTTGTTCACGAGAGTTAAGCCCAAGAGGAGGGAAATCAGACGAGGAAAAAGGCTGTGAGGAATTAGGAGGATGATTTGCATAAGGATTATGAGGATTTTCCTCAAATCTTGATGGAATCATGGACGCAGATAAGTTGAACGGCAGGAGATAAGGGAACCGGCTAGAGAGAATTCTAGTGAGAAGATCGCTGGAGAATTCTAGCGGCAATTGATCGGAGATGTGAAGGGTCGCAGTTGATCGGAGATGGAAAGATCGCCAGAGAATATCAAATGTATAGTATGAATGATTGGAAAAGGTTGCATCTTCTCATTGAGAAGCTATGAATATATACAGATTTACAAGCTCCATTTTAGGAGACAAATGAGCTAACAATCTTGACCAAAGAATGAATAAAAGACTACCTAAAATACTATGTAACTGAAAATACAATAAATATAAATGACAAGGATCATGGCACAAATCATGTATTTTTAATACGCCCCCGCAAGATGGAGGATCCGTTGGAGACTCCAATCTTGGGCCGAATTGAGAGGAAGGGCGTCTGTGGTAGTGGTTTAGTGAGAACATCCGCGAGTTGATCTTTAGAGCTTATATGCAAAACTTGTAGCTTGCCCCTATTGACTTGTTTTCTGACAAAGTGGTAGTCCAAGGCGACATGTTTCATTCTAGAGTGGTATACCGGGTTGGCACATAAGTAGGTGGCACCGGTATTGTCACAAAATAACTGAGGCGTGCGTAGCGGTGGAATTCCAAGTTCATGAAGGAGATTCTGTACCCAAGCGATTTCGGCAGCTGCATTGGCCGCGGCTTTGTACTCGGCCTCGGTAGATGAATGGGAGACCGTCTTTTGGCGAGAAGAACGCCAAGAGATAATATTAGCACCAAGGTATAAAATATATGTTGTAGTAGACCGCCCTCCATCATTGACCCCTCCCCAATCCGAATCAGAGAATGCACGAAGTGTCAAGGGAGAGGCACGATGTAAGTAAAGCCCGTGATGTACTGTTCCTTTCAAAAGTGGAGAACCGGTTTAAGGGCTTGCCAATGAGATTGTCTAGGTGTGTGCATGAATTAGGAGAGTTTGTTGACAATAAATGAGATATCCGGTCGAGTAAAGGCTAGGTATTGTAAGGAACCAACAAGTTTTCGGTATTGGGTGGGATCAACGGTAGGGATGGAGTCAACCGGAAGGAGGGGATCAGATACACTCATGGGAGTGAGAACATCCTTGGCACCATCCATTTTGAATGCCGTAAGAATGTCATGAATATGGCGATGTTGAGATAGAAAGAGGCCTTGAGGTGTAGGGATAACCTCAATGCCTAGGAAGTGATGAAGAGAGCCAAGGTCCTTGATGGAGAATTTGTGACCGAGGGAGGTAACGAAGGTTTCCAGAAAGGTGTTGTCGCTACCGGTTATGACAATGTCGTCAACATAGACTAGTAGGTAACATGTGACACCTTGACGATTGTAGATAAATAGAGATGGATCGGATAAGGATTTCCGAAATCCGAAGTGCAAGAGGAAGGCAGTGAGTTCATTGTACCATGCTCGCGGGGCTTGTTTGAGCCCATATAGAGATTTTCGAAGTTTGAAAATGTGATTTGGAAACTCCGTGTGGGAAAAACCCGGTGGTTGTACCATGAAGACATCCTCGTGTAAGGTACCATGAAGGAATGCGTTGTTGACGTCTAGTTGACGTATGGCCCATTGTTTAGAAAGAGCAATGGATAAAATGGTACGAATCGTGACTGGCTTTGTGACCGGGCTAAAGGTGTCAAAATAATCTTTGCCAAATTGTTGATGGAAACCTTTCGCAACAAGGCGTGCTTTGTACTTGTCAATGGTGCCATCGGCCTTTCGCTTAACCCGAAAGATCCATTTGCAGCCAATAACATGTTGGTTGGTTCGAGGAATGAGCTCCCATGTTTGATTGTGGAGTAACGCATTGAACTCAAGATCCATGGCATGGCGCCATTGAGGATCTTTCATAGCTTGTGTGTGGGTTGTTGGTTCAAGTGTAGGAGGTATAGGGTGGAGGGAGGTGGAGTTTATGAAGTTTGGGTTGAAATATTTGCGGTTGGGTTTGGGTTGTCGTTTGGCAGGAGAAGGGGAGGATTGGGCTGTAGTGGAGTGTTCGGTAGATGACGGAATGGATGGGGTGTTGGTGGGAGTGGAAGTAGTGACAGGAGGTGAGGTCGTAGAGGATGAGGGTGCTGAAGTGGGAGTATTCGGTGGTGTTGAAGTGGGGTTATCGGAGGACTGATTTAGGTCGGTTGAGGGTGGAGTGGAGGGTGATGTTGAGGACATGTGGGGAGAGGGTGGTGTGGTCGGTGAAGGACTCGGTGTGAGGTTGGATATCTCGGGTTGGGATGTATGGTTGGTTGGGTAGGCAGGAGTGAAGATGGGAGGAATGACAGGTGGTGTATTGTTGGAAGGAGAAGTGTTGGTTGTTAATGTAAAAGATGTAGGTGGGGAGTGGTCTAGATTAGGTATGGGAAAGGAATAAGTTTGAGGAGGATTAGATTTTGGGTGTCCACTAGGATGAGCAGGAAACTTGTTGGGTATGAATTCTACATGTCTTGAGTGGTAGAGTTTGGATGTTGTTGGGTCAAAACACTTAAAGGCCGACTTCGATGTCGAGTACCCCAAGAAAATACACGAGCGAGAACAGTGTTGAAGTTTGGAGGTAGTGTACAGGCGTAACCATGGGTAGCAAAGACACCCGAATGGTTTGAGTTTCATGTAGTCGGGTGGTTTTTCGAATAGCATGTCATGCGGGGTTTTGTTGTTAAGAATGGGAGTTGGAAGGCAGTTGATAAGGTAGACGGCGGTTTGAAAGGCATGAGACCAAAATTTTTGAGAGAGGTTGGCATATTGAAGTAAAGCGAGACCCGTTTCAACCACGTGACGATGACGCCTTTCGGCAACACCGTTTTGTTCGGGTGTGTGCGGTGGTGTTGTGTAGTGGGAGATTCCATTTGAAGTTAGATAGGGTTTGAGGCCAATGTATTCACCGCCATTGTCGGTAAAAAGAGACACGAGGGGTGTTTTAAAAAAGTGTTCAACAAGTGATTTAAATTGTGGAAAAAGTGTGGAAACGTCGGATTTCCGTTTCATGGGGTATAACCACACATATTTGGAGAAGAAATCAACAAAGATGACGTAGTAGCTAAACCCGTCAATAGAGGTTTGTACCGGTCCCCATACGTCCGAATAGATAAGTTCTAGTGGTTTGTGCACAACAAATGAGTTTGAGCCAAATGGAAGTTTGTGACTTTTATTCAAAGAACAAGATGTACAGTGAAACGACTCGGGTGACACTTTATTACCTTGTAGTCCTAATTTGGTAATTAAAGACTTAAGCACTTGGTACGATGGATGTCCAAGAGTGTGGTGCCACTCGAGTAATGATCTTGTTCCGGTTGCATGAACTTGATGAGATGAAGGAAATGGTCCGTAGTAAACATCATTGACGTTTACTCCCCGCATGAGATGCGCCCCCGTGCGTAGGTCCTTAACCAAGAAATGGAATGGAAAAAATTCAACAGAGACACGGTTAGTACGACATATTTTAGCAATGGAAATGAGATAATTTCGTAAATGAGGGACAACAAGGACATTATCTAATAAAAGTGGTCGTGAGTTGGTAGGAATTTTTGTATGACCAATGTGAGTGATGGGTAGAGATTTACCATCGCCTAAGACAATCTCATCCGGGCCTCCATATTCGGAAAGAACGGGCAACGAGTTTTGATTTGGTGCGGTGTGGCCAGATGCTCCAGTGTCCAACATCCATGGTGGTGTCGAACCTGCAGTAGGATAAGCAGAAGTATAGTTAACTGATGATGTGGAGCCTGTAGGACCGTGACCTGGGTAGTTGTAGTCGCGAAGAAAACGTCCTAGTTTGTGGCAATCCTTAGTCTCATGACCAGGAATGTTGCAAAAGTGGTAATAAGCATTGTTGCGGGTGTGACGGTTTTGGTTTGAAGTGTGGGGTTTGTCTCGGGTGTTCCAGGAAGGACGAGACGGGTTGGGTTTTTGGTAGCGGAAATCGGTTTGTGGTTTGGGATAAGTTCGGGCAGGTTGGCGTTGGGTATGATTGACTGTGGTAATGAGGGGTTCAGCGGATGCGTCTTTAATGGTGCGTTCATGGTCAAGCAATTTGTCAAAGAGTTGGGCAAATGAGATTGTGGTGTCTCGTGACTTTAGGGACTGAACGAGTCCGGCGAACTCGTCACCAAGTTGATTCATGGTATGAATCACCAAGTCTTCTTCATCAATAGGGCTCTGAGCGAGGGCTAACTCGTCTGAAATGGATTTCATATCGTGCAGAAAATCGGTCACAGACCGAGTACCTTTTGGGTTCTTAGAGATTTTGGACTTGAGGGAGATGATGCGTGAGCGAGAGCCACTGGCATAGCTGACGTTTAGGGTGTCCCACGCTTGTCGAGCAGTGTCGGCAGCTGAGACAAGGGGCTAAATGGCATCCGAGCAACTGCCAAGGAGCACGCTAATTATCATTTGATCCTGCCGAAACCAAAGCAGGTAGTCGGGATTCGATTTGGAGACTTCACCAGCGGCCACAGTTTTGGCCGGTGGTTCAGAACTTCCGGTGATGTGGTGGTCGAGTCCGAGTCCGATGAGGGTCGATAGGACCTGTTTGCGCCAAGAAGGGAAATTATTTGAGGTGAGTTTGATGGGGAAATGGGTGGTTGCAGTGAGGGGCACGATTCGTTTGATAGCCATGGCTGGGTTAAGGCTAAGGAGATAAGGTTGCAGGCTGTTGTGAAGAGGTGGTTGCAGGGTGTTTGTGGGTCGGAAAAAAAAGGAACTCGTAGGAGTGTGTATTAGGCTCTTGATACCATATCAAATGTATAGTATGAATGATTGGAAAAGGTTGCATCTTCTCATTGAGAAGCTATGAATATATACAGATTTACAAGCTCCATTTTAGGAGACAAATGAGCTAACAATCTTGACCAAAGAATGAATAAAAGACTACCTAAAATACTATGTAACTGAAAATACAATAAATATAAATGACAAGGATCATGGCACAAATCATGTATTGTTAATAGAGAAGAAACATGATGAGAGCTTATAGGGGGGGGGGGGGGGGGTTAAGAGTGCCAGGAGTGTGATATAGGTGGTGTCTTGTGTAAGATATAAACTAGAGTGGAAATGACCATTATACCCTTTGACCGTTAATAACTTATGTTGACTTTAAACAGAAGTTGACAGCAGGGGGTCATATTGCAGGCCTTTTCATAAGTTGGGGGTCAGAGTGCGAAATTTCCCTAGGAGGGGGTCAGAGTGTCAATCTCATATAACCCCAGGGGGTAAAATTGCAGTTTACTCTTTTTTAAAATATCGTTTATTTAAATTGATCGTTTGTTTAAAATTCATTCTTATTAAACATTTTTTTGGGTAAAGACCATGTTTTTTCAGTGTCATAAAACGTTTTTAAAACAGAGACGATTACAGACTAATGGTAGATAGACGAGCAACAAGTTGTGTCGCTACCCCTTTCTGAATAGCAAACCCTACCCTGATAAATACAAAATTCTGCCCCTTAATATACGTGGTGTTACTGCTTACCACCTTCTGAACCCGCTTGAGGAACCATACCGTGTCAGGGGCGAGAACGCCAAAGGTATTGAAAGTGAACGAGACGAACACGTGATGATTCTCCATGCAAGCTTTTTCATGCTTAGCTACTTTGTCCGCCTCTGCCTTGGTTATCGTCTGTCCCGCCACAAACCCGTGATCCCTTAGCCCAACAAAGGGGATACACCTGTCAAATTGACACACACGTATTTCCCTCCTTCACATTAGAATGATTAAACATTTTATGTATAAAATTGTTAGCTTTCTTTAAATCTATCATTTTTTAAGTTTTTTTAACCTTTCTTTATGTTATAAATGTCTTTTTTAAAATTGTTAGTTTGTTTCAATACAAACGTTCACTTTTAAATTCCTTCAATTTTCAAAGTCATTCATTTTTTGTTTTGTTATAGGTTTTCTTATTAACTGTTTTTGGTTATTTTTTCCGTTCTACCGTTTTTAACTATTTTACCTGTGTATTAGTTCTCAAATTATATTACTTCTTATTTGCATTCAAGTGTTCAAAATTCTAGCTAGTGTCCAAAAAAATAATATTGTTAAGACTAATATTGAATACAAATTATAGAAAAGTACCATATTATATCAACCACTTCAAAATTTACATGTGGTATATTTATCTTTCTATGTTTTACGTATTTAACAACACTCAAACACCAAAACCAAAAACGGTTCGGTTTGGTTCGGTGTTAAATTTCAACGATTCAATTTCGCTTTATAGTAATAAAAAACTGTTACTAACGGTTGACATAGAAAAACCATCGAAACCAGACCGTAAGACCATGTGTAGTGGTAATGCCCATACCCTTGGGCGTTTTGCACCATTTGGAAGCCCAGTAAGCAATGGGGCATTATGGGGCGTTTTCTAAATTGGGTATAGTGAGGATGTGGCTATTATGTTAAAGGGGAAGGTTCATTTGAGAAGAAATTTAATATGAGAAGAAAAAGAAGAATGAGCATAGTAGTAAAATACTATTTTATTTATAACTCATATCATTAATTGTTTTCTCTTTAATTAATTAGTCAACTAATCATTAATTATCCTACATATAATCTACAAAACCTACACATATCAAAATTTTCCTACATATATCCTACACATTATACAATTTTATCCTACACAGTCGAAATTTATCCTCTACACCTCAAAATATATCCTACACAACTCGTAATTTATCCTACACAACTAGTAATTTATTCTACACTTTAAATTAAGTTGTTTTTTTATTTGAAAAAATTATATATTTTGAAAAGGAGTTACAAATTTAGTTTAGTTAGTTATTAAAGGGGGAGAATACAAATTAATGATTTATGTAAGTTTTACCAATATACCCTTATATTAAAATTAAATGCAAATATTAAATAAAGTAAAATGAAGCATTCTTATTGATTGAAAGTTCTTCTTTTTTCTTCTTACAAAAAAGTTATTCTCATTTGAACCTTCCACTTATATTAAAAGGGGTGAAATAATTAAATAAATAAATAAACCATCAAAAAAAAAGTGATTGGCCAAATAAAAAGAAGGTTATCTGTGATTGGCCAACCATATCTTCATCAGGAGTTTTATTTTGCACGCCCCAACCAAATTGTTGAAAAAAAACGCCCCCAGGGTGGTGTGCGGGGGTTTTGGAGCATTTTTTAGGCAAAAAAAGCCCAAATACTGTCCCACTACGGATGGTCTAAACACCTTTGATATTTCTAATGGATATTCCAAGACAAGTATGTATACGACGACCAATATGAATGTGAGTTCCATGACCCTCTCGATGACGAGCATGATTCAGATTGGTATTGTCATTGGAAGTAATCAAGAACTTATTTATCTTTGTTTTCCGATTATTTTTTCACAACTTTAGAAATGAATATTTTGAAAAAAAAAAAAGTTTAAAAAAGAACGTTTCTAAAAACGCTTTAAAAACTAATGATTTTAAAAAAGCTAACGGTTAAAAATGAATGATTTTGAAAAACATGGTTTAAAAAGGATATGCGATTAAAAAACGATGTTTATAAAAAAAATAAAAGGTTTAAAATAATACGCATTTACTTGTATATTTATAATGTGTTATATTAAATAATAATCGTAGAAATAATAAAATAATAAAATACTTGAGTAATTATACAAGTAGCCCCTTAAATTAAAAAAAAAAAAAAAAAAAAAACACACTTTGTGATTTACATAAACAACCCCTGAGTTGTAAAAGGATCAAAATGCTCTTACACTTAATAAAGAAAAGTAATAAAGCTATTGTTAGGGAACAAAAGCGTTACGAAATAAAACCTCGGAGTTTGTCTGTATGTCAAAAAAATTTTGAGCCAAAAAGGTTAAACAAACTAAACCTTAGGACTAAAACAGTAACTTTATTATTTGAGAAAGAACTCAACAATATTGTATTAATAAATATGTAAGGACAGATTTTCGCTTGCATTTCCATCGCTACAAAATTCACACATAACTCTGCTGCAAGCAGCAAGAGGAACCACAAAAAAAACAAATTGGGTAAACTTGTAACAATTATTGTGTTCACTTGCTTGTGTATGTGCGCGCATGCGTGCTGCAAGAACCACACAACACCCTTGTACATAGTATGTAAAGATAATCGTCTTGTGCCTATCACATTCAAATCTATATATATAATAAAGTAAATCATATGGGGGACACATGGCACTTTATAAGATGATCTCAATAATTTTTTCCCGCTTAAATAAATAGATGTAGATAACATTTATTAATAAGAGTTAAATAAAAAATATATTATTTTAATCCCTAAATTTTATCTTTTTATCATTTACCCTAAATAAATAGATTGGTTGCATAAAACAAACTTATAATAATAAAACGGTTTAATATACTTTTTGTAGTTTTTATTATTTTAATCAATTTATTCTATAAATCGCATAAAACAAACTATAATAATAAAACAGTTTAATATATTTTTTGTAATTTTTATTATTTTAATCAATTTATTCTATTAAGAACGCAAAATGAATTGGGTATTTTTCATAAGATTCAAATAAAGAACGGTTTAATATACTTTTTGTAGTTTTTATTATTTTAATCAATTTATTCTATTAATCGCATAAAACAAACTATAATAATAAAACAGTTTAATATACTTTTTGTAATTTTTATTATTTTAATCAATTTATTCTATTAAGAACGCAAAATGAATTGGATATTTTTCATAAGATTCGAATAAAGAATATTTTTTTATTATTTAATATATAAAATTACATTTATTCAACCCGTTTAATACACGAGGCTTTTTAAAGATACAGTTTTTATTATTATTTGTTATACAAAATTACATTTATTCAATCCCTGTAATACACATTGTTTTTAAAGATATAACATTTTTATTATTTGGTATATAAAATTAGATTTATTCAACATGTGCAATACACAGGGGAATTTTAATGATATACAAAATTACATTTATTCAACTTATATAATACATAGGGTTTTTAAAGATATAACTTTTTTATTATTTGGTATATAAAATTACATTTATTCGACCCGTACACTACACAAGGTTATATAATAAAAGAAATAAAATGGGAACATTTTTCATTGGGTTGAGATGCATGTATTGATACCAAGACTTTTCTTTTCAATAAGTAACACACACAAAATACAAAATAGTAAAAGTGAGTAAAAAAATCAAAATAGTTGCATGTTTCTTTATGGAATATTGGATTTCAATAATAACAACTATTCGTCGCTGGCCGCCAATAGTCCCAACTTAAAAAGTAACCACTGACGGTCCCAACTATTAACATATTGGCCTTCAATGGACCCTGACTAACAGAACCCTAACGTCGTTAGTCTCCGGTCGCCGAAAAAGCGTTTTTGGCCGGAAAACTCGATTTTTTTGTCTCAAACCTCTTTGTAACCTTATTACTTATTTTAGGAACCTTTTTCTACTAAAAGCCCCAATTATTGAGGTCGCCGTAAATTCTTTCATCGCTAGAAAACTGCTTTTTGTCCGGAAAACTTAAGTTTTTGGCCAAAAAACTCAACATTTTCGTCTCAAACCTTTTTGTAACCTTATATCGGACCTTTAAGAACCTTTTTCTGGCTAAAAACGTTTTTCCGGCGATCGAATAGTAACAACGTTACGGTTCTGTTAGTCAGGTTCTATTGGAAGCTAATATGTTAATAGTTGGGACGACCAATGGTTATTTTTGAAATTGGAACTGATAGCGGCCAACGGCGAATAGTTGAGATTATTAAAATCTAATGTTCCTTTCTTTAATTAACTTTTCCCAAGTTTTGTTGGTGTGAATTTTGATGACTTTGTTTTTTTATTTTTAATTTTAGGATGTTTATCTCATGAAATTCATTGTTATTAGAAGTTTGTCCCATAAAATTCAATGTTATTAATGGCAACTTATGAATTTATCATGTATGTTCAATTAAAACTATCAAGAGTAGATTAAAAATAATACGTATTTACAAATAATAAATTATATCGTTTTCATTAATCAACCCGTGTAACACACGGGGCCATAACCTAGTTTACTTATATAATGAAGTGTGTGTGTGCGCACTGTGAGAACCACATAACGCCCTTATACATAATAGTATATAAAAGATAATCATCTGTCCAGAACATCATACAAGATTGAAAAACAAAGCTGCTTTTACAGATGTGAGTATGCTGCAATATAAATAGCAGAAATGTTCTTTTGTTTTCAGTCGTAAATAAGTTTCTTGTTTTACACTTTTACATGGATTTGTCCCTAATCGAATTAAAAAAAAAAAAAAAAAAAAAAAAACAAAACAAAACAAAAAAACAAACCTAACTTTCCTGTTGGGTCAAGCTAATTAGCAATCAATTCGGTGGTCCGCCTTTGATTATTACTTATCCAGTCAAGAACATCAGAACAGTCCTCTTGGCTGATGAAAACCCTGTATATCTTTAAACGTCAGCTTAGCTTGAGAAATGTGACAAAAACTATATGTGGATCATTCGGCCAAAACGGGTCACAGACCTTTCATAAAAAATATATATATATAAATAATTAACATGTTAATAATGTGACTTGAATCACAGCCCAAGCCCAAATCGACCCATTAATAAGTAAACAGGTCGAAATTGCCACCTCTATAGCTGTAAAGTGCATACCCTCTTTTAGTTCGATAGGTTTTTAGTTGTGTAATTTCTCTTCGGTCTGCTATTTCTTTGTCCATTGCAAGTGACCGAGGGACCACCAGTTTTCCAGTTTGATCATGGTATGCATTATATATAAAATCTAGTACCTCTGTCTGCAAGAAGGTATAACTTAACGATTATAAGATTGGAGAAATCATGAGCTGTAGTTAAGAAGATGAGAGGCATACAAGGGGTCTAGAAGCATCAATCCAGTGATAAATTGGCTCGTTGCGAAACCATGTCAATTGTCGTTTTGCAAAATTCCTTCAATAATAATCGAGATCAGACAAAACTTTTATTTAAAATCAAAAGATTTCCATCAAACGGTAGATACAAAAGAAAAAGAATCACCTTGATGCTTTCTGAAATTCAGATAGAAAGGCATAAAAGTCACGTGTCGAACTTCTGCCTCCTTGGTTTTCACAATTCAAAAGGTATTCCATAGCCTGCAGTTTACCATTTAAAAGATACATGATTGAGGCAAAGACTCTTTAACATTCATAACTAAATTATTGGGTATGAACTCATCTATGTTCCACAAGGGTTATATGTCACAAAATAAGCCGGTTTGGGTGATCCACAAACAACTTTGACTTTTTTTCTTGAGCTTCACAAATAATTAGTGTTTTAAATATAAACAAAAATAGCTATATGTGGATAATTGAGGTCAGAAAATCACATGGTCAACATAAGTCAACGTAACAAAGTCAACAGAGAGGTAACGTCAACTAATGTTGAAGGTTATAAAGTTTTGGGTAGAAAGTGACAAGTTCCAGAAAGATAATAAGTTTTGTCTAAAAACACAAGAAACAAAGAAGCACAGGGACTGTTCATGTCAAGATGAAACATTGGTTGTTAGTTCCAAGTTGGTTCTAGGGCTATAATCAGGCATCTTTTCTGTTGACGGTCTTAGTTCAATTCATGAAAACCCTCTATAATTAGTTTTAGTTCGTTCATGATTCTGTATTCAATTTCTTCAATAGTAATCGCTAATTTCTCTTGATCACTTTCTTTCGGTTTGTTCAATCGTTTATTCGTTTGGTCTTAATTCCGCTTTATGGATTTGATGTGTTCGACTAATATTAGAGAAGCAACTTATACAAAATTATCAATTTTATCATAGGACTAAAATTATTTGAATAACATAAAACCGAAAATAAAATAAATAGTAAAGAAATAAAAACGGAATGAATTAATAAGCATGTACATAAGAAGGAAGCAATAAGAAGAATACCTGTCGGTAACCTATTGCGCGCGTGGCAGAATTTGAATTTGGCTGAAGACCCATATCAAGAAGCCATCTTGCTTCAGACAAAATGCCAGTATCTCCTAATTATATGACATGACGATCAAATTATATAAAGATAATCCCTTTTAAGAAACTTAAAAGCTACAAATATAACTGCACCAGATGGTTTATGCCGTAGATAATGTTTGGACCAGATGGCAGGTAATAAACAAAGTGTGTTACTTTTTAACTTTAAAAACTATTTTACTGTAACCAACTTTCAAAAGTTTTTACTTAGGGTAATCTGACTCAGTTACCCAATCAAAATGATGATGTGGCATCTAACGCAGGTAACTTTGACCGTGTTGACTTTTTTGGCATGGAGCTGACTTGAAAGTAGGGGTGTGAATTTCTAACACGATCTGAAAACACGACACAAACCTGACACGAAATTTGCAGGTTTGGGTTTAGTCTAAACGGGTTTGGGTCAGTTTCAGGTTGAACCTGCGAACCCGTTTAGCTAAACGGGTTGGGTTCGTGTCAACGCGATCGGGTTGGCGGGTTGACCCATTTAACCCCTTTATATTATATTTTATTTTTTTACAATATGTTTTTTGCTATAGATTAAATTGGGTCAGGTGTGTATTTTATATCATAATTATAACTTAAAAAAGAGATATTGACATCAGATTTATAATTAAAATGTAATTGTATTACATACATTTGTGTTTTTTTAGTAAAATTTTAATTTTAATATATTAATTTGCAAAAAAAAAAAAAAAATCGGGTTGAATGGGTCAAGTTCGGGTCAACCCGTGAATATTCGGGTCGTTTCGGGTTCATATGTATGACACAATTTTCAGATTCAAGTCGTGTTTGTCTAAAATTTTCGGGTTCGGGTAGGGCTGAATCCGTCAACCCACAAACACGACCCATCTAGCACCCCTAATTGAAAGTATGTAACGGTTTATAGGTGAAAACAAGGTTTGTTACACAAAATAGAAATCTGCCTAAACTAAGTTACCATTTAATGTAATTTTCTCAATAAAAACCGTTAAAAAAGGGGAGCAAACACGTTCAAATTAACATGTATATGGAAATTTGCACCTACAATGGTTATTTGAAAGGTATACCTGAAATCATATCTTCACACCTGAAGTCAATCGACCTGTAAAGATCCAATCTTGATGTTGAAAGAAAAAAACAAATAAAATCATAATCCAAATCCTTATGCTTTTCATCCAGAATTCCATTAGTCGAAATGTCAATGCCAAGGTCTGTGGAATGTGAAGCAGTTTCTCCTTTGAAAGAATCATAAGGTACTGGAAAAGCTGATGGAGGCATACCGCTAGACTACAAAAATGATAATGAACTATAAATATATTGTTCCAAAACGGTTCGTATTTTGCATCCAAATAGAACAACAGTTCAAAATTGTTGAATGCCAGATACGTGTATCAAACAGGTAAGAGGTTTTTTTACCCATTTACTCAGGTTATGTTATTCTATATACTATAAATATGCTACTTTTCCATCAAAAACCTTTGGCCCCTCAACTTTGGCATTAACCAACTTTAGCCCCTCAACTTTAATTACATGTTTAGCCCCTCAACTTTAATAATGACATGTTTAGCCCCTCAACTTTAATAATGACATGTTTAGCCCCTTAACTAAAACATCAAACAACTTTAACTCTCGCGATTTGCTTATTTTTATCTACGTTTCGAACCCGCTGCAGGGCGTGGGTGGTAACCCACTAGTTATCTATAACAAGTCAAATGGGGAAAACAAAAAATATGGCTTAAATGGAAACAATATAAAGGAGCCGAATGCACCAAATGTCACCCAAAGTGTATTTTTATTGAAAACAACAACAACAACAACCATACCCAGTAAATCCCACAAATAGCAAGCTACTTATAGGGTCTGGGAAGGGTGGGATGTAGACAGACCTTGCCTCTATCCATAAGGATAGAGAGGCTGCTTCCAGAGAGACCCTCGGCTCGAAAACGAACAATGTATTTTTATTGAAAAAAACTCCTTATTTATTTTTAATAAAAAAAATATTATATAAATAATATAATTTCTGTGATCATATGACATGCTAATTATTTATTAAAAGGAAGTTAACATTTTTGAACAAAAACTGTTCTGGGTCAATCCAACCTTTATGTGGTCCGTAACAAAAAAAAAAGAATAATATAAAAAAACTGTTTTGAAAAATTAAACTCCCCCATTTGCATGCATTATACATATGCAAATTGCCCTACGCTAAAACGAAAACCGACCTTGATGATTTCAAGCTTGCGACGTAAACGGTACCAATCATTAGCAGGCAACGATTGAGCAGTAGGATCACCTGCATTGGTCACCAACTGCACCGCAGCGTCCCAATCATAGGTTCTCTCAAAACCGGCAAGCTCAGACTGCACTTCCAAACTAATCTCCGAAGTTGCCTTTGGAACATCAGGTTTCCCATATATGAACCTTAAACATGAACAAAAACGAAGTTTCATTAACTAGAAAAGCAAATTTCAATGAAACTGAAAGGTTAATATTCGATTAATATACCATCTTAAGTATAGTCCGGTTCCTCCAGTAACTATTGGAACACGACCTCGACTAAGAATATCTTTTGTTGCTTGCCTACCATCGTCATAAAAGTTTCCAGCAGAGTAATCTGGCTGGAAGAGCTGTTTAGGTTGTGGAGTAAAAGAATGATCTTAAACGTATTACCAAGGCTAGATTATATACCTTCGGAGGGGTGTAAGATGTCAACTAAATGATGTGGCACTTCCTGCACAAACGTGGCCCATAAGTAACCATAAATTCACGTCACATTTATAGTATGTGAACGATGAAAAAATATTTGTGAAATAGTATTTTTTTTTTCATGTCCCGATAGCCGAGGCGTTGACTCTATGTAAAACCCAAGGTTGCATCTTTCTAATCCGTTTTACCTATTTGCATTTTATTTATCAAGTAAGCCATTCATAATCTCTTCATCTATTTGGTTGTTTTAGCATATCACCCTCCTAAAGACCCCAAGTTTGACCGATTTTCACCCGGATGTGCATGAGGCGCTTTCCCAATCGCATTGTGCATCTCGCGCATCAGGTACGCCTTTTTAAACCAAGGTGAGAAGCATCTATTTGAATCTAAGGATCGTAAATGTATCTCAACTTAGAATTACCTGTCTTTCACTTGTAGAAGGTTTTGCAGATCCAACATCAAGGCCTTGATAAACCTGTCATAAAACAAAACAACTAAAAAATTTTAGTAACAAACAAAATCTTACAGTAAAGAGCACCACAACCAATAGAAATCAACAAACTACTGTAGATCTGATACCCTCGAACTCAATTTGACGATAGATGACCATCCTTCCCTACCCCCCACCTACTAGCAATCAAAGGTGGCTCGACGGTATAAAAAAGAGTAAAATGCCAAAATGGTCCCTAAGTTTAGGTCACTTTTGCTACTTCAGTCAAAAAATGCAACTTTTTGTATCTGAGTCTCTGAGGTTTCATTTTTGTTGCCATTTCCATCCAAATGGCAAACTCAGTTAAAACGTATCATTAACTCCCATGATGATTTTGGCGATTTTCAAACCTCAGGGACGATTTTGGCACTTTCCCATTTATTCTTTTGTTTTTTAATTTTATAAATTTTATTTTTTTCTTTAAATAAAAAAAGTTAAACTATTACAAATAGAATATATTTACATATACACACATTGGCTAGGAGTTGGCTACGAAGTTCAAATTTCCTAAAAAGTGTAAAAAGTCATAAAACACAAAAATATCAACCATAAAACACCCCCAAAACCCACAAATAACAAAATGAAGATTACTAAAACATCATATATGTGGGTTGTGTTTTGTGTTTTGGATGATAAGGCTCTGATTATCGAATGACAAACATTATTGTGTTTTATGTTCATTAGCATGTTGTGTTTTATATTCATAGTTCTACGATTGTGTTTTTGAAGTTTTTATAGACTAATATGGTTTGAATATGGTGTTTTAGTAATCTTCACTCTGTTATTTGTGGGTTTTAGGTGTGTTTTATGGCTGAGATTATAGTGTTTTATGACTTTTTACACTTTTTAGGAAATTTGAACTTTGTAGCCGAACCCCACCCCACACATATTTATATATTTACACACATTATTTTTAAATTTTCTTTTTTACCTTTAAATAATAATAATAATAATAATAATAATAATAATAAATTAATGATGTTTGGAACAACGGGGGAGACGGGTGGTACTGATGTTTGGTACGAGGGGAGATGAGGTATGCATGTCGAGATAAAGGGGGTGGTTGTGGCGGCGGTTGTAGTGGTGATGGAGGTGGAGAAGAGAGGATGATAGAGGAGAAAGAGTGTGTAAGGTGTGTGTGTGTGTATACAATGGCGGAGCTTGAACGAAAACTTTGTGGGGTTCGGACTCTCAAAATTCAAATCGGTGGGGGTCGGACTCTTAAAAAAATCCAATATTTTACACTATAAAAAAGTTTTAGAAATTTTCAGTAAAATTATCACTACGAGCAAAAATCGAAGGGGGCCGGAGCCCCCTGACCCCAATAAAGCTTCACCAATATGTGTATATATAAAAAATTATAAGTGTGTGTATGTATATATATATTATGGTTAATGTATTATTTTTTATTTTAAAGGTAAAAAAGAAAAAAAAATATAAGTGTGTATATACAAATGTGTGTGTATGTATATATATATTATTTATAATTATTTTTTTAAAGATAAAAAAAAATTAAAAAAAATAAAAGAATATATGTGTAAATTGCCAAAATCGTCCCTAAGGTTTGAGCATTGCCAAAATCGTCCATGGGAGTTAACGATACACTTTAACCGAGTTTGCCATTTGGATGGAAATGGCAACAAAAATGAAATCTTAAGGACCCAGATACAAAAAGTTTCTTTTTTGAACTGAAGTGGCAAAAGTGACCTAAACTCGGGAACCATTTTGGCATTTTACTCAAAAAAAAAAAAAAAACTAAAGCCTAAAGCCTAAGGGCACCCAAATTTTTTAGGGCTTGAGTGCTTGACTATATTCGATCCGCATTCGATTCTTCCTCTTTGATCATAACTCCCTCGGCTCTCAATCTCTCGAACTTTCTGATGTAATTGTGTGATTGTGTGCCTTTTAAAATTCATATAAAAAAAAATGTGTCATCATATCCCAGGCATTAGGATCCTAAACAAAACTATGTCGTCAAAAGCCCTTGGAGCGCACGTCTAGGCCTTCACGCGAGGTGAGGCGAGGCGCAAGTAAAACGCCTTGTTACCATCTAGACGCTCCGGTGACCTTCGGGCGAGATTCCAGCCAGATTCTGACCACATTTCGGTCAGAATGAGATTCCGGCCACATCCTGCAAAATTTTGCAAATTCCAGGCAAGTTGGTCTGAAAAATCCAAAAATTGCCTGAGCAAGACCTGAACAAGCCCCTAAAAATGGTGCGTTAACGCTATCCGTGCCCTGCTTATCTCGCACACTCACTTTTTAAACGCCTTGCACCTAGCCCAAGGCTCACCTTTGCGCCTTGAGTGAGCCTTTGACAACTATGAAACAATAAATATATAAATATGTTTTTTTAGCCGAAAGGGTCCTGATTTTAAAATCCCCTTTAGGTCTTAAAAAGGTTTGGGTATCATTTTAACTCAACACTGATTCAGTAAACACACTTAACCCTATTCTCCCAGCTTAATTCATACAAAGTTTCTCATAATTAACTTATTTTCATTCAACAATCTCATTACTAAGAGCTAATTAACGATTTCCAATAGTTTATGCACCACTCAACTGAACAGAAAGCGCTACAAACTAAAACTGATAAGGAGATAATCCGAATAATACCTGAACAGAGTCTGCGCTGATGATTTCACCGTTGAGTTTTTTAGAGAGTTCTAATGCGAGCCTGCTTTTCCCGGCACCGGTGGGACCGGATATGACGATTACTTTCTCCTTTTTGGACTGTGTGGAAGCGGAACACTGGAAGGTGGTAAATAGGCGACGGTGTAAGAGAAAGGAGACGGCGGAAGGAGGTGAATAGGGTAGCCGGAGGGAAGTCATCCTAAACTTTCCGATGAAGATATTCATTCGTCGCCCGGCATAAGAGTAGAGATTGCGTTTTTTCATAAATAAAAAGATTCGAAATTATATAAAAAAAATTCTAATAATAAAATAACCGATAACTGATAAATGCATAAATAAAAAGACTGAAAATTATAATTATAAATTATAAATAATTACTATTAAGCAACCCGCGTTGTGGCCGGGGCGTAAAACTATGACAAATAGCCAATTACGATGAATCAGTTCAAACGGAAAAAATAGATGACATAAAAACGTTTAACCACACACGCACGTTGCGTTGTGTTAACTCGTAAAATTTAGAACGAAACGTAAAAACGTTGAACCACGCACGCACGTTGCGTTGTATTAACTCAGAAAATTTAGAACAAAGCGTAAAACGAAAAATTTGCGAAATTAAAAAGTATATGAGACCAAAGTTGAAGGTAAAAAAGTGGTAGGTTAAATTACAAAAGATGAAAAGTTTGGATTAAAAATAAAAAAAAAAAAATCAAATAGTTTTGGATTAAAAGTAATTTATCAAATACTTTTGGATTAAAAGCAAAAAAATCATTTTTTAAAACCCCCTAAGCATTAAATACAACACCTATATACATAAAAGTGTTGCTAATTTATAGAGTTTAAATAAATATCAACAACAACAATTATATATATATATATATATATATATATATAGGGGACCGCTAGAATGAGAACCACCCCGAGTTGTAAGAACCACGAGAACTGCGACCCGCGGGTGGCCGTTGACCACGAAATTTTTTTTACACCTAGATCCGTATATATTAAGACCGGGTGTAAATTTTGGGTTCAAACGGCGCGCCCGAGGGGGTAGTTTTTTACGCCTAAAGTTTGGGTTTTTTTAATTTTTTTATTTTTTCTTTTTTTTTTTAACCAAACTTTGGGCGTAAAAAACTACCCCCTCGGGCGTGCCGTTTGAACCCAAAATTTACACCCGGTCTTAAAATATACGGATCTAGGTGTAAAAAAAATTTCGTGGTCAACGGCCACCCGCGGGTCGCGGTTCTCGTGGTTCTTACAACTCGGGGTGGTTCTCATTCTAGCGGTCCCCTATATATATATATATATATATATATATATATATATATATATATATATATATATATATATATATATATATATATATATATATATATATATATATATATTGTTGATAAAGTACGATGAATAGTAACTTTATTTTTATAATAACTAGTGGTCTTTCCCCGCGCGTTGCGGCGTAAAGTCGGTCGGTATCGGTTCAATTCAATAAGGTATCGGTACCGTAATCAGTACTTTGTTTAGCGATCGAAATATAAACCCAAAAAAAGTCATGACATGCCCAAAGGGATATCGACAGATGTTTAAATTGATAGAAAACTATAAAAATAAATATTGATAAGATTTTAAAAGTACAAATATCGACACCGATGTTCGGCCAAAATCGACATGGTACCGATGTTGTTTGGCTGGTTTCAGTTTTGTTCATCACTGACACTCGCTATAGCATATGATATAAAAAGGTACTCAATACCGCTACCAAAGTCGTAAAAGGTAATTGTTCGAACAATATCGACTTAGTTTAACGAAACACAGATGTAATAAACATGTCGCAATAGTACATTCGAAGTTTTATAAAACATGGCACTATATTATTAGAATAAAATTTGGCGGACCGTGCTCCACCCCGGTGAACTCATGCGGTTCCGACGTGCCCAGAGGCCAGAGGCGAATCCGTTCACAGTCCGTAGGACCAACACCATTCGAAGGTGGGCGGCCCACCCCGCCTAGAACAGTTATGCTTGACTGGGCTGTCACACCCCCAAAATCCACATGCGGAGTATCGCCGCTTGGAGGCGTGACTGACCAGGATCCAGCCACCAATCATATTGAACAATATAAATTAAGTAAATAAAAGTCCAATCCAAACAATATAATTGGTGTCAAAACAATTCAACCAAGTTAAAGTTATCAGCGGAAGCATTAAGTTCAAAACCAAAATAAAGTATAAAAGTTCGTAAGTTTAACATGGAACTCAACAGTCCATGTCCCACAACGTCCACGCCTCCTCGTGCAAGCTCCTGAAATACCTAACGACCTGCAAGGCATGTAACAACGAGTCAACAACAAAGTTGAGCGAGTTCACAGTAAACCGTTCAGTAATAGTAATAGGAAAGTAAGCCTTGTGTTCGTTCGTTAAGTCATGTATCTTATTAGTTCATATCGCGGCCCTCTAGGCATGTGTGCGATGACTAGGGAAAATTCCCAAGTATCCTAGACTATGTATATTTGTATCGCGGCCACCCTGGCATGTGTGCGAAGTTTTAGTATGTATAGTTCGCGGCCTTTCCCAGGCATGTGTGCGAAGACCAGTCATAATATCGCGGCCAACCCCTGGCGTGTATGCGAAGATCAGTTCAATTGGTATACTAGTCTAGCCGTATCTTATCATTTACCATCCTCACCCTGAGGACCATATCATTAGGTTCCATTAACTAAGTTTGCACAAATAAATCATCCAATCCCATTCCCACCCTGGGAATCCCATGCCTTGTAGAAAGTGTGAACTCACCTTGGTTTGCTCGGTATGATTAGTTACTCGTTTATCAGTTGATCAATCACGTCCTAACATGGTTACCAATAACAGTCAGTTCTACATGCACACAGGCCCCATCTTTCACGTACATTTAGTTCACAGATTCGTTGTTCACATAAAGCACACTTATTGTATATGTAATACACACATGCATTTCTACTTAACCTGAATACGAATTTAGTGATTGATATTCAGTTATACTTAACATACCAATCGATACATAACATATATGAATATGTGAATATTAATTCAACCAAGTTATCAATTCAACTAAGAATAAAACAACATACCCAATCGATATATGAATATATGAATATTCAATTCCACTAAGAATAAAACAATAGTTCATGCACCAATATCAATATATGAATATTAATTCAACCACATTCCCCCTGACAATTCACATACAAATATGAACAACATGGTCGAAAATCATGAAGTGATCTTTATATTATTTGGCTGCACTTTCAATACAAATCACATGCCTACAATTCCAAGACAAATCGGCAACAGTTATACCCACCAAGTCACAAAGCATTCTTTAATCATAATCAATAAACACTACATAATCATGAATATCCTCTAATGACACACCACCGTAGGGTCCCCAGCATGTGCATAATCATCAAACAATTATCATGCCACACCAATGTTTACATATTACTATTTCATGATAAAACAGATTACACTCTAGTTGATGTAAAGAAGTCCTAATTTATTCTTACATCTAGATCGTTCCATGTATCCAGAAAACGACAAACATGAGCCATGCCATCATCAAGAGTCAGCAAGTAAATTAACAAGAATAACTTCATGTACTAACCGAGATATGAAGTGTCTAGTCTGAAAGGGAGAAGTGCTTCGGATGGGTGGCTGTCATCGATCATCAAGAATGAAAAGTAGAAGAGAACTAGGGTTTGAAATCTCATGTGCGACTAAAAAAAATAATGGGGACGAAACCACATATATTACGCATAACATAAGAGTGCATGAGGGCTTTTAGGGTGTGGGCCGAGAAGTAGAACTGGAACAATCATATTAACAGCAACAACATTTACCAGTAGGGATCTCAAAACAGTGATTCAGCAATTCAACACATTCCTATCGGATCACATTCATGCACATGAACCCTAACTCGTATGCCAGTTATATTCTATAATAACAAGCAACATATATTCATGGAACGTCATGGGTATTATTTAACATTAATCATGTCGTCTGTTGTTATGCCAATAAGCCATATATTGAACATGATCAGATACAACCTAGCCATATTAACCAACCAACATCAATCATACAATAACCAATTGTCTGTCAAGAACTAGCAGTAAGTCAAGATTTGAAATAACCATATGTTTATCCACATAAAATAAACACAATGAATCGAGAATTGAATAAACCCAGCAGAACTAACCAAAAAATTTATCTGTGCTAGACACGAATGTTGATCGCTAAGAGGAAGAAGCTTCGACAAAGGTGAAGGGGGGGTGGTTCTTCTGCTAAAGTCGTGCGATCAGGGGAGAGGATGTAGGGTTTGTTGCTATGCGATATAATGATATTATGGTACGTAAAAAAAATCAGATTATATTGTTAATAACACCCAAGTGGGCTGGTCAACCTAGTTATCTCGGCTGCCTATATTGGGCCAACTCAATCAAGCATGCAAAGAACATGTCTTGGGCTCAGGAGATACCCTTTTGGGCCCGATATGGTGCTACTAGAAAGGTATAACTATAAACCCATATATATACGGCCCAACAAGTTCCACTAAGTTATATAACCCAGTTAACAAGCGTCTAAGTTTAACGGAGTTAAGATCACAAGATTAAAATGTAACTAACCTTTAAAGTTCGGGTTGTCACATCATCCCCAATTTGAAAGAAATTTCGTCCCGAAATTTAGCAAAACAGTCACTGAGGAAGCTAGTTGTGTTGAACGTTTTCGCGGGGTGTCACATGGGCTTACACACATTCGCTCACTTACGCTGTCCCCCCTCAGCTCACCCTAGCCCCCGGCCTTTTGCTCTTCTAACGTAAGCTCCAAGGCTTCACACCAAGTCTTCACTGACATAATATGCATGCTTAAGTAGGGTCAGGCAGAACCGTTGTTGCCTGATGGGAACTTCCCCCATATTGCTATCAATGTCTTCATGTCGCACGACCTCTTAACATTACACCACTGAATCCCCAATCCTTTGCTTGCTGTGCAGTGACAGTACCAATATCCACTAATCGTTGTTTCCAGATACGGTTTCCGGTTGACATCTCTTCTAATTCGTCGATACGAGAAGCAAATTGTTGTGTGGAGGAATCAATATCTCGACATAAGCCAAGAGGCAGATCTTGTGCCACTCCACCTGGTCGTATGAAACTGGCATGCATCCTGGCTCCCGAGACTCTTTCATAGAATTCCAACAATTTTTTCCCGCTCCTCAAAAGCCCACAGGAACGGAGTTGATGCTCCCACATCCATAGCATGAGTAGTTAAAGCAAGTGAATGATTTGAAATTCGAGTTATTTCACGGAATAACACTCGTATATATTGAGCTCGTAATGGTACCTCGCAATTCAAAAGTCTCTCTACGGCTGAAGAATGAGCGTGTTCTTGGGCCATCATAGAAACATAGATAGGGTCGACGACGGAACGAACAACGAAACTTTACGACAGCTTTTTCGTACACGTTCACTTGCATCACATACACAAGTGCTCTCTGAACCGTGCAATAAGGTCACCCATAACACGGCTCTCCCATTTGAGTTATCTTAGCCCCCAGCCATGCTATTCAAGAATATTAGAAAAATGGCAGCGTAAGGTAACAACTAGTATTGAAAGCTGGTCGCCTTTGGAAGCGTTCGCTGGTAACCAAAGCGTATCGTTCCCGCAACCACTTTTGTACTTTGTTTATAGCTTTTTTAGGTTATGCAATAGAAGGGGGCTTGCACTTGAATTGAAGTAGCGCTTTTGGAATATGAGTAGGGCTCCTAGGTGGCGCGTTCGTGGAGGCAACCCGAAGGAAGAGCAAAAAGAAGGTTGGGTGCTTGTGGGGCAAGGCCACTCGGCCTCGAATAGGAGGGGGCTTAGCTCTGGATCCTCCCTGCTTGCAGAAATGAATGGATCAGAAGGGGGCTGGATTCTCTATTTCCGGGCCGGGCGAGAGGTGAAGGCCAGGAAGAGGGGAAAAAGGCGCTGTCATCTATCTCGACCAGATGAATATGAGCGCAATTGAAATTCCTGGGGAAATGATAAACGATATTAATATATAAAATATCATATCTTAGTTATAAGAGAAAACAAAATATATTAATTATAATAGCAAAATATTAAAATACTATATGTTACTATTATACAAGTATGATATTATAATAATAAAATATTAAAGATTAAAAAAGCTATAATAGTATTAAAAAATTAGGTTATAATAATAAAATATTAAAGATTAAAAAATTTATAATTATAATAATATTTAAAATTTAGCTTACTATTCATCGAAACTTTTAAATAAAATGATAAACGATGTTAATATATGAAATATCATATCTTAGTTATAAGAGGAAACAAAATAAATTAATTATAATAATAAAATATTAAAGATTAAGAAAGCTATAATAGTATTAAAAAAATTAGGTTATAATAATAAAATATTAAAGATTAAAAAAAGTTATAATTATAATAATATTTAAAATTTAGATTACTATTCATCTAAACTTTGTATTAATATATATAATTAATTAATATATATAATATATATAATTAATATATATAATATATAGCTTTTTATTAATTTTTTATTTAATATATTATAATAGTTTATTATTATATTTACTTTTTAAATCCATATATTTCTTCTACCATTTTTTTAATAATTTTTTTAGGACATATATTAATATATCGATTAATTTGACATTATTATATAATACAATTTGGGTAGCTTCTTGGCTACAGTAGCCCAAAGAAGTCCCAAATTTCAAAATATTTACAAAAATGCCACACTTCAATTTACTTTTCATGATATATAACTACAACGACGTTGTAACGCCCTACGTTTTCATACTTTCCATATTTAGAAACCATTGCTTGAAATTCTTTTTTTTTTTTTGGAAATCTTGTATTCCTTGTAATCGTATTTCGTTGTATCGTTGTAAAATCTGAGACTATGATCGTAATGAAACGAATCTTTTATACATCATTTATACATGTTTATACATTGATACGTGCACTCGTTTGATACATGGTTCGTAATTCGTATTAATTTAAGCTTAACTCGTAAACAATGATCGTGTATTCGTAATCCTTAAATCTTCATACATTTAAACACTTAGTTATTCGATTATAAGATCAAGTTATATGTTCTTTTTTCACTTGATCATACCAAACTATAAACCATACATACTTGTTACATTTCATGTGTTATACACACCTATGTTATCACACTTTTTGCTAAATTAAAACACGTCATTTATGCATTTTGGACCTTGTTACAAGTTACATACATAGTAGACACCATGTAACACTTTATTAAACATCAAATATATACCTTCTAATGTCAAAAAATTAAATAAAATAAAAATTATAGGGCTGTTAACAGCCTTGCATCAGCCCACTTAATTTCCTTGTTTTGAGTTATTTAGCCCACTAAACACTTCCAAAGCCCAACCCAATGAAACCCTAATCCATCCCCTATATAACCCAAGCCTCCTCCAAGCATTTTTCACTTTCTAAACACTCTTCATTCACTCTCAAAAACTCCAAACCGTAGCTGATTGCAGAAGTTCGAGCAAATTTATACCACTTCACTAAAGTGAGCATAACTCACTCAATTCTTATCTGATTCACTCGATTCTTTTTCCTACTACTTTGTATTGACCTTAGCTACGTTTCCATGGGTTTTCCCTGGAAAACCAGAGCCTGGAATGTTGCCAAAAGGGCTCCAAAGTGGACTGATTTTTCTGTTCTTGTTTCAAACTTTGATAAACTTATTTAAACTTGAGGAAACTCATCTCAAACCTATGTCCTTATGCTTATAAACACTTCTATGGTTAGTTAGGCTTAAAAACAAGGTTGAGACATTCAAAATCAGAGGTATAAACCTCACAAACTTTCTGTTTTGTTCAAGGGTTTTAACCCACAAGTGATGCTCAAGTTCAAGACTTGATGATTGTGTGATTTAGGATTAGCTTGGGCTAACCTACTTGAAAATCCACACATTGCTTGATGTTTTCTCATAGATTAGTTGTTCATATTCTCTTGTTTCTTGTAAGTTCGTGACCCTCCTTGTTGTTCATAACAACAAGTGTAGTGGTGAACAATAGAGGTACCTAAATGGAAGCTTTGTTCTTCCTACCTCATGTATGAATTCCATGATACTTAGAGGTGCCTAAATGAAGACTTTAATCTTCTACCTCATGCTTGACCTATATAATTATATGAACATTATATAATACTATTATATTATCCAAATAATCGAACCTTTGATGATGAATTAGTGTTCATATGTCAAGGTACTAGGTTATATCATCTTAGACTTTGATAACTTGTCACGATTCTAATGGAACCTTGTTTCATGAAAACATTTAAACTCCTTGGAGTTTCCTAGTGTCAAGAACAAGTATCATATGTGCTAGATGACTATTTTCATATGCTTACTTTCATGTCCTTAAGCTTTGAATCCCTAAACCATATGTAAACTGTCACGACCCCCGACCCACCCTGGACGGAATCGGAAGTCGCGAACAGCCCAGTGGTACCGGTGTATTTTGAAAAACATTGCAACGGAAATTTCATCAGGACCGTGAGTTAGGAAAAATATCAGAGTTTAGAAAACACCGGATTTTTTTATTTAAATAGATGGAATAAATTCCATGTTTTATAATGGTAGTTTTAATAAAGATAAATTTGATTTACATAAAACAATATTTGATTTAATTAATAAAATAAGTCACTTCTTGATGCCTTTCAGTGCCGTATCCATCTTTTACTCCAATCTACTGTAATTACCTGAAACGCGTTTTAAAAATGTTTTGTGAGCGGGGAAATACTGAGTGAATCATTCATTTTTACTAAAACGACTCATTTGTTATAATTTACAGTATTAAGAGAGTTTACAATGTTTCTGATATCAACCCAACTACCCACAGTATTTGTCACTCGACTCATTTCGGTGACTGTGGTCATATCCCCCATTGGCTGCCCCAATGGTGACGAATATCACTAATTAGTTTCGCCTACCTAAAGTGATAACAACAGTAGTAATGTGCACAATACCCCACATACCGGCTGTAATTTGGTGATTACATAAACTTAACCACTGTAATTATAACTCTGAAAACAATTTGGAGTATTGTAAAACAGTTGATAAAAAGAGAATGACTCACATTATAAGCATGCAGTATTGAAGTAACAAGCTTCCTGATTCAATTTCTTCTGAGAATTAGCATTTACTTTGATTGTAAGTGTATGGGTAGAGTTTAGTCTACTGATAAGCCTGATAACCTAATTTAAGCGATAATGCACACGAAACTAGGTGAATAACTAATACAGCATTTACGATAAACTCATGAGATTAAAATCTTCACAACTAATGACAAAGTGCGATACTTAAACATCCAGCGGATTCACAACGAATGACAGAGTATAGCCCGAATTTGGACAGCACTCAAACATTCAAGTCGAAATCACGACGAATGACAAAGTATAACCCTAATGTGGGCAGCACTTAAACATCTGTTGGATAGTTTCAATCGATCGAACATCGAATCGTAGCAGCGATCGAGTTAATACCCTGTATCGTAGCAGAAATCGAGCTTATGTGTGTGTTTGGTAGTAAACGAACTATAACTCGGCGTACAAATTGAATTCTAACGTCGTTCCAACGCAGAAATTCAAGTCCCACAGCCTACTATTTATAGCTGGAAAATCGTCCCCCACGCGTGTCGCGACAGGAACATGTGCACCCGTCGCGTGGCGCGACGGGTCTATTTTCTAGCCTAGGGTGGACACGTTTAGGGGTAGCTTGGCTGAGTTGATTGTATGACTAAATTCACATTTTACAGCGAATTATGAAGATAATTATCAGCTAGGGTTTACCCCTCTTGTGTTTTAGGAGCCCTGATCCTGATTCTGATTGTTATGAAAATTTTAGGATTTGTGCAGAATTACTTGGGTGTCTCAACTAGGGTTTCCTATTGGGTAAATAAAATAGTAGATATGATTTTTGATGAGAGTTGTTTACAAAATAGAATAATAAATAATAGTTTTGGGTGAATCACAAAAAGAGAATAAAACGGTAAGAAAAGAGAATGGACCCACTTTGTAACTTTAGGGTTCAACTAGAAAACCTCTTGGTATAAATTTTGGGTATAACTTCTAAGCTATTTAAAAATATATAATGCACTCGTGTTAAGTATAATACCCCTAATTCAACCTTTTCCCGATGTCCGAGATCGAACCCCAACAACTTAGTCGGGCAGAGTCCTGACATATGTTATGAGACTCAGATCAATCGGAAAGGGTAGCGGTGATCGGGAGTTACAATACTAAAAACGAGGCATAGCCTTATTATTATTATAGATGAGAATAAGAAAATAAAAATAAAAATACCATAGAAATTTCGAGAGATAGAGACAAACTGTTAGACAGATTGGAACAAAGGTATGTAGTGCCTCCCCTTCCCTATTTATAGTTTTAGAAATTTCGTTGGACTTCTCTACACGTATCCATCCTTTTTAATTTACATGTGTATCTAAAAATATTATTCTTCTCCACGTAGCCATCCTTTTGAATTTAAATGCATAGTTAAAAATATTATTATATTATTATTATTATTTTATTTTGGACTAATTCTGACTATGACTATATTTCGATATGTACATTTTTTCACCCAACTTTAAAAGTTTAGATTTATTTATTTTATTATTTATATATATATTATAATTAATTTAACTTGCTATACTTATTTGGCGCGTATAACTTGTAAAATATAACGTTGTATAAAACAATAAATATGTCTTTAGAAAGAGAATATTTTTGTCTACATTTGGGTCTAAGTTTCATGAAAAATAGAGTAGGTTCAAAATACAAACTATTTTATAATTTAATTATTAAAAGGTTCCCTGGGCTCGTCTAGTTACTTCATACTTCTAACAGTCGACTTACCCGTAATATACTTGTCTAATAATATAAGTTTTTCATATACTTTTATTTTATTAGAAAAGTCAACCATATACAGGCCAATTAATTAGAATAATATTTCAATCAACTATATAAAATAGTGTTTAAAACTATTTGGGTTGAATATTTATTTATAAAAATAGACTAGTTACTAGTTACTAGTGGTTAATAAATTGAACCAAACCTATAATTCTTATATAAAAATAGGGATGTTATATTCTCCCCACCTTGTTTTAAATCTCGTCCTCGAGATTTGGGTTATGATATTTCTTTTAGACTTATGTCATATTTTAGTCAATAGAACAATATGAAGGTAGATGACACAGAATCAAAATATCAAATTTTGTGAATACGAGTTGTACAATAAGTAGGACTCAATGGATCAACTGAATTAGTTCAAGAAATTGATGACAAATGAATGAGATGAAATGATATAATTTCCAAAGTGACTAGGTTTAAGCCAAAAGATATATGATCAATAGATATTTAAAATGAAGGTGAAGGACTTTTAGAATTAATAAAATTATTTGTCAAAAGAAAGCTTACTTTGATTGGCAATTAAGGAGGACTTTGAATTAACAGGTTCCAAATGAAATAAAAGTATGAAAATGATTTGTCAAATTATGATATGAGAAAATCAATGTGCTGAGATCAGTGAATTGCAAAGATACACAAAAAGATAATAGAGTTAGTGTATCATTGTTTAGAGTTGCAAGTTGTTTTAATTGTGAAACAATGTGATAGTATACTATTAGTGACCATTTTTTTTATACTATGTCCTAGAGATCGATATATAATAAGAACAAGTTGTTTTGGCATGACCAACCATTATACTATATTTGTAAAGCAAATGTAATACATATTATTTGTTACGCATTTTTACTATATGTAAATGGTTACTACTTTGAAATAAATATTATTGTAGTATTTTACTATATTATGTAAAATAACTTATATGTAATATATATTACAAAACACCGCAATGAAGTTATTATATTAAAAAATATTTTAGTATTTGTAGGATCGTTTGCTGACCCGAACGAGTCGTTCAGAGGTTGTCTCTTGCGTTTCAGATGCGGAATAATAAGAAATGCAAGTAGATATAGCTTGTTCTTCCTCCTAACTGCTTGTTTTATTGATTTGAAACGTTTTACAGCTCAATCTTCACACCGGCAGAGCTTCGGCGTGGAATCCAACAACAACTACTGAGGTCCACTCGAACAACATCTATATATAGGCAGTTGGGTCCGCTTATGTGTCACATGACCATAAGAGCGGACCATCTTAGTCCACATAAGCGGACCACAATTGACAAATGAGCGAACCATAATCCTAATGTCCCTATGAGCGGACCTAGCCTATACAACCCATACAAACACATGTTTTCTCGTATTTCGTGCCCTATACTATACAATACGATGTAAAACCTGATCCTAGACACCTAGACGAAATCAACAGATGTAGTGCACTAACAGACTCCCCCTCTGATGTTGATGGAGTCGCCAATACATCTTGACTCTAAAACTGTGTCTTCACATCTTCAGTCTAGATCAGTCTCTGGGCTTTATCTTCTTTCAATCTTCAGACTCCCCTTCTCGATTTACTGGCATCATTTTGTTCTTTAGTAACATCTTCAGGATCGTTGTCTGGCTTTAAACCACTCTAATTCTCTTGATCAGATCTCTTGATTCCTTAAGTTCATCATCATCAATGGTAGACGTGATCTTTAGGATCAGAACCTGACTTTACACATGCTTTCAGGATTGATTTTCAGGATCGAAACTTGGCTCTCTTCCATCAGAGATCTTCAGGCATCGAAACCTGGCTACCTGCACAATCTCAACCCCGAAATAAACTTTCTTTCACAAATATTTCAAATAACTATGTATCAACATTTGACTCTCATATGCACTAAACAAACATATAATCACAACAACTCAGACTTTCTCTCAAATATCTATGATGAACCACTTGAAGAAGGTTAGATTTAACGAAAACAGTTAGATTTACACAAACACTCCCCCTCAAATGCTGCTCATCATGTTTAGCACTCGGAATTTTGAAAATCAGTTCTCCAACATCAGCTGTCGAAAATCTTTTTGACTTTTTCAAAAATTATGCTAAAACACACACAAAATCTTTTTGAATTTTCTGAGAGATATTACCTAACACTACTAGTAAACAAAAACATACAGAAATGTAATATTTACAAACAATATTTTTTGTGAGTTCGTGCAAGAGGATCATATCAGCTTATGAGACCTATCACCAATACCGTTAAGCTTGATTTCATATTAAGCTTTAAACAATTTACCTAGATTGCCAGTATGTTTGTCCTCTTAAATTCTCAACACAAATTTCAATTGATTCGAGATATGATATTAATGTTTTAGAGACTTAAACTTAATTGTGTATCACTCCACTTGAATATACTCCTGTATCCAGATCCCAAATATTCAGTCTTACAGGTGAGTATACCACAGCTGATATCTGTAAAGGGGTTAGGTGCGAAACCGTGAGAGCTCAGGTCAGAACTTCCGTTCAGCAGAGAGATGACGGCTCGACTTTTGGTGGGTCCCCTTTAGAGGATCTTTTGAATTTCAACAGCAGCGACTATCAATTTTATTGTTTCATCAGCATGCTGAGGGCGAAGCTTATGTTTCAAAGCTTTAGCAGAAAGTATTATCCGGGGACTAGGTCAGAACTTCCATTCAGCAGAAGTCCCGGGATAATACCCCAGATATCACTGAGCATAAAGACCTAGTATCTCAGAATATGGGACCTTTCAAACAAGATTTCGGGGGTTACCCATATATTCAAGAATAGTTACCCACGAATCAAGCAAGTTTGAATTTAGGTTTATATCTCGTTTCAATTTACTAAATGTGCGAAAATCTACTGACACATCCGCAGTAAGATTGTTTATCACATTTTAACTTTACATTTCTTTAGCGTGCCGTGATAGTCCACTGGTGTACTATCATTTCCTCTTTTTCGCAACAAAACTCTTTTTTGAATTTTATCATGTTTTTGGCTTTTTCAAATTTTCAAATGTTTTTGGATTTTCTAAAATTTCTACTCCCCCTAAAATGCAAACACATTTCAAAGGAAATTTGAAAACAACTAGACTCTAACCCAAAAGAAACATAAAATGCAAAACAAACTGTACAGAAACTTGACAACTGACATCGAATCACATCAAATCGCCATTCACTAGGCATAAACAATCCGAACTCCCCCTATCACAAATCATTTTCTCATTTAGATTTCAAAACACTTAAGTTTGTTTTAATCAAAATGATTTTTCCGGAAAATGAATTTGTGTTGATAAAAACCATTTGTAGGTTTATCATTTTTAAAACGGGGATGTGGTTCATCATCTTGTGCTTCTCTTGCCATGAATAGTAAATCAAGTACAATTTAATGTCCCTGATTTACCATTTGCATTTCAGAACCTTCTGTACCACTTGTAAAAATACAAACATCTCACAATATAACCACAAATACCACTAGTAAGATCAAGATTACCACTTGAAGATACCCAAAAACTACCATTTGTAGGTTATGCTGTAGGAATAACACTTCTACAGAAACCTTTTTACCATTTTGTTGAATTATTCAGAAAGATGCCGATTCCTGCTTCTCAATTAACAACCTGGAAGCTCCGGCGTAGTCCTTCAACCTGCAAAACATTAAAAACACTATTCAATATCTTTCAAAACAAACTGTTCAAACACTAGAAAGATGCCGATTCCTGATCCACGATATAAACTTGGGATCTCCGGCATAGTCCTTCGACTATCATGGGAAGCAGACTTCCATCCAAGTCTTTTCAGACTTGATGGCCTTCAGCTCTTGAGCCGTAGGGTTGTATGTTGCCTTTTTCGTAGCATAAAAATCTTTTACTCCCTTAGCTCTCCCACTCAACATTTTCCCAAAAATCTTTTTAACATTTCCGTTGAATGTTTTCTCGACATCAAAATCATTCTTTTCTTTGTAGAACTGATTCGAAATCTCAGTTTTTCCAACTTTCTTTTTCACTTCTTCAAACTTCAATGATGGAAACTCTTCATCATTCACTGAAATTTTCTCCTCAACCTGTGGCTCTTCTGGCTTTGTGGAACCAGATTCATCGCCGACATTCACTTCACCTTTCTTCGCAACCCACACCTGGTTGTCTTTTCCTTTCTTCTCATATTTATTCTTCTTTGAACACTCACCAACCTCGAATTTTGAATTCTCAAAAATTTTAGGTCTATTGGTTGGTGTGTCAACATCAACAACTTTCTCTTTCAACTTCTGAGAAACTCCTTGTTTTGATTTGGCATTTTTCGAGCAATTCCATGCAATATGACCAGTTTCATTGCATCTATAACAGGTTCTAGTCTCTCTTTGATAACAAATATCAGCTCCATTCTTCTTTCTCTCAGCAAGAAACTCTTTATTAGACTGTCTCCAGAACGGTTTCTGCTGTTCCTCCTCAGCACTTCCACCTGACACAAATTCAGATTTTGTTTTAGAATTTTTCATATTTTTATCATTTTCTGGTGGAACAAAACCAAGGCCTTTCTTTTTGTAGCTACGATTCTGGTTAGGTTTCTTTTGAAAACCAGACCCAGAATTGTTGCCCTTTTTCTTATTTAAACGTTGCTGAACTCTAGAAGTATATTTTTTAAGATTTTTCAAAACTTTTCAAAACTTTTAATTCTGGAATATTAACTTCTATAAGTTTGAAAGTTTTGTTTATTAGTTCCGTTTTAATACTCATTATTGGGAACTCTTTATTGTAATATAATTTGTCCGAACCATTCAAAGTATACACAACTTCGAATGTTTCATCATTCAAATCTGCTTTTGACAATAAAAATTCTTTACTGTAAGACCGTTTATCCGACGAATTTTGACTGTTGACTGACGAGTTTGACTTTCCAGACCCAGATTTCGATTCAGACTCCTCATCAGTATCCAACACCTGATCTACCACCTTTTTGATTAATTCAGACTCATGATCAGTATCGGACGAGGTATACGTGACATCAATATTATCTGGTAAAACGTCAGTTGTGTCGGTTTTAAGCTTTATATTGACTGCTTTTTCCAATTGCTCCTCATTTGGTCTCCTAGGAGAATAACCATCCCAAATCGGAGGCGGACATTTGTTATAACTAACAGTCGATTTCTTACCACAGTCTTTCTTCTCTTTCAGCTTCTCATCTTTGAAAACTTCCATACCTGCAACAGTTGGGTAAATACGATCAATGAGATAATCAGAACTAGAATAACTTTGCAATAAGCGTCTAATTCTCTCATTCTCTATCTTTTCCGTCTCCAACTCTTGCTTCCACTTAGCACTCTCTTCGATGTAGAAATTTATTGCTTTTTGTTTTGTCATTAAAACTGCATTCAACATCGTCAGTGCTTGTTCTCTCTCTAAGTTTGTCTTTTGGAGGCCAGTTACTGTTTTATTCAAAACATCGTAAGATTCTTTCACATAGTTGAGGTTGAACAATAACTGCTCCTTTTTCTTCTCGTACTCAGTTATGATGTCGTCTTTAGCTGCACAATTTTTGCAAGCTTCCAAGCACTTCTCACAAGGCTTGACGACTTCAACAATTTTCTCAACTTCGATTGTTTTAACAACTTCAACCACTTTTTCTACTTCGATCACCTTTTCTTCTTCTTTTTCAATCACAGTAATCTTCTCAGCAACATTCTCAGCGTTTTGAATATCATTTTCAGATTCAGCTTGTTGTTCTTTAGCAGCTCGTTTCTCCTTCAATTTCTCCATTCTTTCTGCAAAATAGAAATGAAAACTTTCAGGAGATAGATGAGTTTTTGCAATATTTATATGTTTTTCTTCCTCATCATCACCGCTGCTGTGATCTGGTGATTGATCAAATTTTACAGACTTATCAGAATCACCATCAGATACATCAGAATCAGTCGGTGTTTTATCAAAAACAACTTCTTTTTCTTGAACATTTTCATTTTGTACACTTTTATCAGTACTCTGTAAATCTTCATCTGAACCCTGTAACCCTTCGTTTGAACTTTCTGAAACTTCCCCAGAATGTTCTGAAAGTTTATCGTTACTGTCTGAACTTTCATCAGATGACACAGATTTTTCATCTTCACTTTTCACAGTCTCTCCAATTGATTTCATCCAAGTAGCAAACAAATCTGGCTCTTGAACGATCTTAGCAATGAAGGCTTTGAACTCTCCCTTCTCATCCACAAACATATCCCAACTGAAACCTTCTGGTAGTTTCTCATCATCTTGATCAATAATGCGTGCTGCTGTGGCTTCAGATGATATGTAATTACTCCAGCTGAAATCTACCAAACAAGCTCTCTTGGGATCTTCAATCTTTCTTCCGTGAGCTGTCTGTGGTTCTTGGGATTGACCAACTTGCTGATAGATAGCTTTGCGATAGTAATCATCTTTCCCGAATGGATTCTGTGCTCCGCTAGCTTCTCTTCCCTTGCACTCCCGCTTGAAATGTCCTTTCTCTCTGCATCGAAAACAAGTAACTTTAGATTTATCAAAACCTAAAGTTGAAACATGAGCATCTAGAAAGTCATTTCTCCCGGTAATGGTTTTGAATTTCTCAGCTCGTCAAAGAACACTTGCGAGACACCATTTGATATCCATGAGTTCCATTTCCTCAGCGTCTATTTGATCGTAATCCTCTTTGGTGAGCATAGGATTTCCGATCCGACCAGCAACAAGACCTTCATAGGATAACAGAACTGAACCCAGAAGTGCCATGTGATCTTTAGCAGTGTCTTCAAAGAAGCTTTGACCTTCTGGAAGGTTGAGAGCTATGTTGCATTGAATCACGTATCCGTTTCCTGTTTTTGTACTCTGAGACTGAAAACTCGTGTTAGTCTCTTTCGGATTCACACTCGGAAACGATGAAAACCCGCTGCTATTCTTGTTCGACCCCTGATCAGCTTTCTCAGATGAATCACCAGCACTGAAAGCAGTTTGAATCTTCGGACTTCTTTCAGACTCAGTAACTGGAACACTACCCCGATAGTACATCTTCTCATCCTGTTGACCACTCGGACTATTCATCCTTGCGATCTTTTGCTGCTCAAGATCCTGACTTTCAATCTTCTCAATGAACTGTGAAATAGTCAGCCCGTCATACACACCAGTATTCTTTAAAATCATCAAATATGTTCCCCACTCTTTCTGAGGTAACGCGTCAGCCAATTTATACACCCATTCCTCACGACCTTTCTCAACTCCCGACATCGATAACGATCGCACCAAGTGACAGTATCTCTCGATTAGCTTTTTAGTATCCTCTCCCGGCAAACTACTAAATAAATCGAATTCTTTCTTTAACAGTGCTTTCTTGCTCTTGATCATGTTTTCACTTCCCTCGAATTTAACCTTAAGAGCATCCCATATCGACTTAGCAGTTTTGTCGTGCTGTAACAAGATGAATATATCTTCCTTTATAGCCTGTTGCAACAAACTAATCATCATTTTCTCGGCTCTATACATTGCTCGTTCTTGATAGGTAAACTCGGATATCTCTTTAATAACTTGCAAATCTGTTCGAGGCAAAGTATACTTCTTCAATATGCATTCCCATGATCTGAGATGATTGGCCTGAACCCAGTTTTCAAACCGATCCTTCCACCCATAATACTCCTCAATGCTCATCAATCTAGGGGACTTTTGAGTCGTTCCCGTCTCGTTTTCTAAATTCATTGCTTGAGCAATTGCGGCTGGAGTAGTCGATGTAGCAAAAGCGTTGTAAAACTCGGAATCCATACTGACTTAGCACGTTTTTCAAGGCAAATCACAGAAAAGCGAACCAGAAAGATCCAAATAAGCGAACTAGATGTTCACAAAAGCGAATTGTACTTTTGAGCGAACCAGACTTGGTCTTTGGAGCGGACCAACACACAAGCGAACCAGCAGATCACTTTGGAGCGAACCTAACTTGGTCACAAAAGCGAACCGACAATGTACTTTGGAGCGGACCCTTATAAGCGAACCTTCCCAAACTTGACTAAAAAGCAGACCAGACCAGTACCTTGGAGCGGACCGAGATGATCAAATAAGCGGACCTGATAGTGTACTTTGGAGCGAACCAACAATACCAATTTGGAGCGGACCAGAAACAAATTTGTATCCTCGAGCGAACCAAACTACTATTTTGGAGCGAACCAGACTTAAACGTGTACAAATAAGCGAACCAACCACAACCAGAAAAGCGAACCAGACTGTGATCTAAGAGCGGATCTCGATGACGTCAGTACGAGCGAACCACATAACAAACATGATTTGACCTGTTTTTAAGCTGTATTTTGACCTGAAACTTCCAAGGGTTTGTCTTTGTATGGTAATGCACAATCAGTGAGTTTTTGACCGAAATTCAACCGTGAAATCTCTTCGAAATAAGAAAGAAGGTGTAGAAGTAATAAGAAACGATGAGAAACAGCTACAATCTGCAGAAAACCTCCTCCCAAGCTCTGATACCACTTGTAGGATCGTTTGCTAACCCGAACGAGTCGTTCAGAGGTTGTCTCTTGCGTTTCAGATGCGGAATAATAAGAAATGCAAGTAGATATAGCTTGTTCTTCCTCCTAACTGCTTGTTTTATTGATTTGAAACGTTTTACAGCTCAATCTTCACACCGGCAGAGCTTCGGCGTGGAATCCAACAACAACTACTGAGGTCCGCTCGAACAACATCTATATATAGGCAGTTGGGTCCGCTTATGTGTCACATGACCATAAGAGCGGACCACCTTAGTCCACATAAGCGGACCACAATTGACAAATGAGCGAACCATAATCCTAATGTCCCTATGAGCGGACCTAGCCTATACAACCCATACAAACACATGTTTTCTCGTATTTCATGCCCTATGCTATACAATACGATGTAAGACCTGATCCTAGACACCTAGACGAAATCAACAGATGTAGTGCACTAACAGTATTATTATTTTGTAAAATAAATCATTATTATTTATAACGTTGAAAGTTGTAAATAAAAGGGGAAAAATATTTATTGTACAAAAGTATTTGTAAAATATTTTGTAAATATATAACACTTAATGGGTTGATTCTATGTGATTACTTATTTTCATTTTGAAACTATATAACGTTGTGAATGTATTTACAAATGTTGTAAATTAGTGAAAACAGGGACTATTCTTTATATATTACAATGTTCTCCTAACCCAACGTTGTTGATGACTACTATATTATTCTTATATGGTTTTTTCTTTTTATGAAAATATGTTACATAGTTAGCACAAAACATGTGATACACAATTTTATATAATTTTATTCGTCCCTCTAATTTTTGTTATTGTTTTATGAAAATATGTTTTCTCTTTACAGTACAAGGTATATTTATAATTAGAGTTAACTGCCATTTTCGTCCCTGTGGTTTGGTCACTTTGGCCATTTCAGTCCATTTTTCAAAAATGCGCCATTTTCCTCCACGACGTTCTGGAAAGGTGCCATTTCAGTCCAAAAATCATAACCCAGTTAAGTCAGTTTGTAAATAAGGACTGATTGTGTAAATTTGTAACATAAAGGACTGATTGTGTAAATTTGTAACACCACCACCACTAGCCCTGCCACCACCACCACTCCGCTGCCACCACCACCACCACCGCCACCACAGCCACCACCGCCACCACAGCCACTGCCACCACAGCCACCACAACCACCACAGCCACCACAGCCACTGCCACCACTCTCTCTCTACTTTCTCTCTCTCTCTCTATGCTGGAGATGTAGTTTGATCGGAGAAGAGGATGTCACGGTGAACAGGGTGGTTCAACGATGATGAAGAAGATTAATGGAAGATGATGATAGTTGCAGGTTTGGCCGCCGGTGGGAGTGAATCGGAGAATACGGAGATGGACATGAATGGTCTGCAATCACCACCACCATCAAAATAGTCAATGAAAATTCAAATATTTGAACATGTTACTGTTCATCGTCTTCCCCAAAACAGTCAACGAAAGTCAAACCCGATCCGATTTCGATTCAAAACATGATTATAATGTAATTAAACTTGCAGAAACATAATATAAGTAATAAGATACTGATTTAACAAGTAAAACCGATCCGGTATCGTTTGGAATGGCGGCTCGACTAAGCTCCGGCGATGGTTTTTCCGGCGAGACTTGCAGAGGTGATTAGCTATAAGTCAAACTTAATTCACAAAAACCTAATTAACAATTACAAATCTTATAACAACCGATAACAAACATAGAATAAATCAATTGATAACTACCTAAAATAGAGGCGAACGTTAGGGCTTGTTCAATCATACGGATCTGAGCAGAACGGTGATCGGAGAGTTCAACTACCTGAAACAGAGGCGAACGTTAGGGCTTCTGCTGCTGGTCATCATCTGCCGCCGTAACCTTCTCTGTCATCGGCGTTGCCGATTCAGTTGGTGACGGTGGTGGTGTTTTAGGATGGTGGTTGATGATGAGGAGAGGAGGATGATGACGGCGGTGGTGTTTTTGGGATGGTGGTTGATGATGACGGCGGAGGATGATGACGGCGGTGGTGTTCTGTAGCGGTGGTTGACCGGCGGTGGAGGTGAAGGTGATGGTGGTGGTGGTTTAGAGAGAGAGTAGAGAGAGAGCAGTGATTTGTGTGTTTATATATTATAGATTTTATAATTATATAAATATTTATACATTTTACTTAAATGGTCCTTTATGTTAACAAATTTACACAATCAGTCCTTATTTACAAACTAACTTAACTGGGTTATGATTTTTGGACTGAAATGGCACCTTTCTAGAACGTCGGGGAGGAAAATGGCGCATTTTTGAAAAATGGACTGAAATGGCCAAAGTGACCAAACCACAGGGACGAAAATGGCAGTTAACTCTTATAATTAAAATTTACTAAATAAGTATGATGACTTAATTTATATACATTAAATAGTTATTATCATGGTTGGATATTGGTTAGTGCTGCCTTGTTTAAGCATAGGTGGCCAGTCCATGCCTAACTAAGGCTAGGCTAGGCTATTCAATACATGCCCCTGATAATAACTCTAGTATCTAAAAATAATATTAACACTTCTGTTATTTATTACTAATAATAAAATTATTAATAATATATAAATTTAAATGAGAGTATATCTCAATATAATTTTTATATATATAAAATATAAATTCTTTACCTCAATGGTTTAACAAAATTCATTAATTCGATGTCAAAGAGTCACTGTTTTACAATAATGCGATTCGTAGTGCAAAAAGCGAAATGATATTTGAGTTTTGATAAATCGAATGAAGCCCTCCAGTGGTCTTCATAAAGCAAGCGAATCATATGCGCAACAAACAGAGCATGTGTAACGTGTGGATTTACCAAGAAATGAAATAGATCAATATTCGCTACTATGAAAGAAATCCTCATGATATGATGACTGTTAGAGGAAGTAGAAATGCGAAAGTCAACTTATTATATGCAGAAGTCAGAATTTCAACGAAAAGAAATATAAAAACTTTATCTGGAATTTCGTGTGATAACTGTTGTTAAGTGACATTACCAGGGAATGTTGAATAAAATAAAATAGGGAATTTGCAAAGGTATATGACTCCTTTTGCAGTGATAATAATTATGACTCTGGTTAGACTGTGCACCGATAATTGTGAAATCTTGTTACAACGTACCTCAGCGAGATTTATGTCAGTTGTAGGATCATATGGCAAGGTGCTTCTTTTTTATTAGTAGTTTTTCTACTGACAGAATTAGCATTGGTGTCATCGTGCCTAACTTATATTTTCCAAAGGTCTTTGCCTTGGAATTCGTATGTGATATACTTTGACCTTTGTGGACATATTGTGACAACTCGAGTTTCCAAGATTCCAATTTCGCATTTATTGCACGTTCATTGTTTGTTTAGTTATTTATTTGCACAATTAGTTTGCTGTGAAACTGTAACGTTTTGATACAATAAAGCATATTGTGTTTGAGCATAGTTATGTGTTACTTATGAATGATTTGTCAAATACTTAAATGTGGTGGTGAAACTGTAAATTGTATATCTTGTGCATGTGATATGTGATAGAAAATTCTTTAGGGTGCTTAGTGCTATTAGTGAAACTTAAATTGTTCTTAACCCTAATCATTCACTAATCACTACACAAAAACCAAAGCACGTACTTTCACTTCTCTGATCTTCTCTGGCAATCATTTGCTTCTTCTTTGGCACAAGTCTTTTGCATCAATCTTGGTCTTTCAATTCATCTAGAATCAATCCAAGGTAATTGTTTAGTGATTGTTTATTGTTAATTGTTGATTGTGTGATTCATGAAAAACCCTAGTTCTACATGTAATGTTTCTGTGTTTAGGGATTCTGATTACTGAGGAATGAATATGATTGGTTGTATGCTCGATAGATTGTCCATGTAATGACTGTTTGTTGTTAATAATCGATTGGTTGATTATGGTTTCTGCTAATGCATATGAATTTTAGGGTTTCTGGATCGTAGAAACCAAGAACGTAACTGTTGAATGTATGAACGTAACTGTTACAATCACAATTGAACTTGAATATTCGTGTGTATGACTATTGTTTGTCTGAGTTTCATGATTAAAAGTCCGACCTTTATATATAAAGACTAGTCCGACTTTTTATTAACAACATGCATTGTCCGAGCTTTATGTGAAAGACTTAAGGTCCGACTTTTACTTGTTGTTATGTGGTCCGACCTTTATTAGTAATCACATTGTCCGACCTTTAATGATATAATTCATGTCCGAGTTTTAAAGATTGTATGATATATCCGAACTTTATTAAGGAAACAAAAGTCAGAACTTTATGTATTTGGAGTCCGAATTTTTATGATAAAAAACAAGGTCCGAGTTTGTGAGGAGCCCTACCAAGTCCGACTTTTATATGATATGTATATGTGTCCGATCTTTTTAGTTGAAGCATGTAGGTCCGACTTTTAATATGATAAGGGGAGTCCGAGCTTTAAGGGGGGAGACCCCTTGTCCGATCTTGTGAAGTGAAACACCCCCCCCCCCATGTCCGAGTTTCAGGGCATCAAGCCCCCCACACATGGTCCGAGTTTTAAGTAGGGTCCCCTAGTCCGAATTTTGTGCAGGGAGCCACTTGGTCCGAGTTTATGCCCCTTCTCCCCTGATCCGACCTTTTGAGAGGAAACAAGTGGCGTCAGAGTTTTGTTAGTGGCCTAGTCCGAGTTTTTGTGAGGGGGTAGCCTTGTCCGAAGTTTGAATGATGTTTATATGTCCAAATTTCATGTGTATGATGCGTTGTCCGAGCTTTAAATGTATGCACACATGATTCACTGTTGTTAATGTTTGAAAAGACTGAGTTTATATTGATGCCAAGTTCAGAACTCCGTGTGAAGAACAACATACTACTGCATGCTACTGTCTACTACTGTATGCGATTATGTGATATTGTCTGATATGATGCTACATGTTACTGAATGATACTGCATGTTACTATGCGATACGTTACCGTATGTTACTGTTTGAACACCGAAGAGTTGTAAACACTAATTGAAAGTAAAATACTCACATCGGATTTATGTGCAATGTACCTTAGATCGTGTGCAACGGACTTAAACACTAATTAACTCTAGAAGCAATAACATACCGAGCAAACCAAGGTGAGTTCACACAGCCAAGGCATGGGGTTCCCAGGGTGGGAATGGGATTGGTTTATTTACTTGTACTTCTCTAGATAATGGAACGTAGTGATATGATCCTCGGGTGAGGAAGGTGATTGGTTAAGATACTGCTAGACTAGTGATACTAATAGAACTGATCTTCGCATACACGCCAGGGTTGGCCGCGATAATATGACTGATCTTCGCACACATGCCTAGATAGGGCTGCGAACTATTCACTAAACTTCGCACAGATGCCGGGTGGCCGCGATACAAATATTCCTAGTCTAGAATACTTGAGAACTTTCCTTAATCTTCGCACACATGCCTAGAGGGCTGCGATACGAACTAATACGATACATGACTTAATGAACGAACACAAGGCTTACTATACTATTACAATTACTGAACTATAAACTGTGAACTCGCTCAACTAGTTGTTGACTCTCTGCTGCATGCCTTGCAGGACCTTAGGTACATATGGAGCTTGCACAGGGAGGAGCAGGTCGTTGTGGAGCATGGATCGTGAATGCCATTTTGAAACATTTAAACATTTGAACTTACGTTATACATTGGGTTTTCATACTTATGCTTCCGCTACACTTTGAAACTATAATTATGTTTTGAACACCTATCGTATTGAATGTTGGGTTTGCATTTATTTTACTTGATATTAATTACATGTTCAATATGATTGGTGGCTTGATCCTGGTCAGTCACGCTCCCAATCGGTGATATTCCGCAGGTGGATTTTGGGGGTGTGACAGATTGGTATCAGAGCCATTGGTTATAGAGAACTTGGTTTTAATATGGGAAAAAACATTTTTATTGAAACTAGACTATAACCAGAACAGTGCTCTCAACGATCCACAACGACGCTTCGCTCCACGTGCAAGACTCAACCTCCTAGGTAATAAGGTTTATGTTTATTGCCTACATGCTAGAATTACATAGAACTTTTCTCGTAGTATGCTTAAATTACCTTGCTCACTATTTGTTATTGCTTGAGAACACCTATGTGCTTACACTCTTCTGTCATCGCACTACTCGCGAACCATTCTCACTTACACTACTTTTACTATGAAGAACAATGGCTGGACGCATTAACATGACTCAAGCCCAGTTGACGGCTCTTATCAATGAACAAGTTGCTGCGGCACTTGCAGCTGCAAACGCAGGAGGTATACCCTACAGTCGTAACTCATACTAGGATCTTTAGATTCTACATTAACTCTTGTGTTTAACTTTGTCCTATTCGTACACAATAGGTCAACACGCTCAGCAGCCCGTCTGCACTTTCAAGAACTTCATGGACTGTCGTCCAAGCACCTTCAGTGGCACCGAGGGGGCAGTGGGACTCCTCCATTGGTTTGAGAAGCTAGAGTCAGTATTTGAAATGTGTGAATGCCCTGAGGCTCGCAGGGTCAAGTACGCCACTGGTACTTTGGAAGGAATAACGCTAACTTGGTGGAACGCGCAAGTACAGATCCTAGGGTTGGCAGCTGCTAACGCCACCCCTTGGAATGATTTCAAGGAGCTGATTAAGCGTGAATACTGCACACGGGAAGATATTCACAAGTTGGAAGATGAGTTCTACCATCTGAAAATGACTGGGTCAGAAATCGAAGCTTATACTAAACGGTCGAACGAGCTGGCCGTGCTGTATCCAACTATGGTGGACCCTCCAATTAAGCGTATTGAGTTGTACCTCAAGGGGTTAGCGCCAGAGATTCAGAGCCATGTGACATCGGCTTGATAATATCCAAGCTATTCAGCGCCTTGCTCATCGTATTACGGATCAGGCAGTGGAACAGAACAAGCTGCCAAAACGCATCAGTGCTACCACTACTGCTGTTACTACTTCTGCTACTCCCAGTGACAACAAAAGAAAGTGGGATGGGGATTCTAGTAAAGGTTCAGCTTCAGTTCAGTCACAGGTTCAGCAGCGAAAGACTGACAGTTATCAGAGTCCCAGTCAGCACTCTTCAGGCAATCAGGGGCAGGGTGGATATCGGGGAATTCACCCATTGTGTAATAGGTGCAACAGACACCACAGTGGACGGTGTCGTAAGGAGCGTTGTCAGAGATGTCTCAAGATAGGGCATGAAGCTAAAGACTGCAGGAGTTCGCGACCTGCAAATCAGAATCAGCAACACCCACCACCAGCTCCACAAAACCAGCATCAGCAGCAGCAACAGCGGGGCAACAGGGGATGTTTTCAGTGTGGGGCTGAAGGTCATTTCAAGCGTGATTGCCCCCAGTTAAACCAGAACCAGAATCGTAACAACAACAACAACCAAGGCAATGGTAACAACAACGGTGGGAACAACAACGTCAATGAAGCTAGGGGTCGTGCTTTTGTGCTGGGTCGAGGTGACGCAAGGAACGATCCCAATGTGGTTATGGGTAAGTTTCTTCTCGACGATATTTATGTTACTGTCTTATTTGATTCGGGTGCGGATACAAGTTATGTGTCTTTGAATGTTAGCCAAATGTTAAAACGTGCACCAACTCCCCTAAAAACCAAACATGTCGTAGAGTTAGCTAATGGTAAAAGTCTAGAGGCTACACACATAGTTCAGGGTTGTAATCTTATCCTCGCTGGTTAGACTTTCTCCATCGACCTTATCCCTATAGTTCTGGGTAGTTTCGACATCGTCGTGGGTATGGATTAGTTATCCAAGCAGCAAGCAGAGATCCTATGTAAGGAGAAGATCATTCGTATTCCTCGTTCGGGTAAGGAACCTCTCGAAGTTCAAGGCGACAAGAGTGGTGCTGTGGTTGGCATCATCTATTTCCTAAAGGCTCAGAAATGTTTACGAAAGGGTCATACTACCATTTTGGCATTAGTTACTGATGCATCGACGAAAGAGAAAAGAATAGAGGATATTCGAGTTGTACGCGAATTTCCTCAAGTGTTTCCTGAAGATTTACCTGGTCTACCGCCTCATCGTAAGGTCGAGTTTCAAGTCGAGCTAGCTCCAGGAGCAGCGCCTATAGCTCGCGCACCATATCGTTTAGCTCCAACGGAATTGGAAGAACTGTCTAAGCAACTACAAGAGCTCTTGGATAAAGGCTTCATTCGTCCAAGCTCTTCGCCTTGGGGAGCTCCAGTATTATTCGTGAAAAAGAAGGATGGCACTTTCAGGATGTGTATAGACTACCGCGAACTGAACAAGGTCACAGTGAAGAACCGTTATCCTCTTCCACGCATTGACGATTTATTCGACCAGTTGCAAGGGTCGAGTTACTATTCCAAGATTGATCTAAGGTCAGGGTATCATCAGCTGAGAGTCCGGGATGAGGACGTCTCCAAGACAGCATTCAGAACTCGCTACGGTCACTACGAGCTTCTAGTCATGCCATTTGGGCTTACGAACGCGCCTGCAGTTTTCATGGATCTTATGAATAGGGTGTGCAAACCCTATCTTGACAAGTTCGTCATTGTCTTCATCGACGACATTCTGATCTACTCCAAGAGTCAGGAGGAACACGAGCAGCACTTACGTCTTATCTTGGAACTTCTTCGAAAGGAACAACTGTACGCCAAGTTTTCAAAATGCGACTTCTGGCTTCGTGAAGTCCACTTCTTAGGCCATGTGGTGAACAGGGATGGGATTCATGTCGATCCATCCAAGGTAGATTCGATACGGAACTGGCCTGCACCGCGTACACCAACGGAAATACGCCAATTCTTGGGTTTGGCGGGGTACTACAGACGATTCATTAAAGACTTCTCGAAGATCGCACAGCCGCTTACAATGCTGACACAGAAAGGTGTTACCTATCGTTGGGGTAATACACAAGAAACTGTTTTTAGTACCTGAAGGATAGACTATGCAGCGCACCTATTCTCTCATTGCCAGAGGGCACGGATGATTTTGTGGTCTATTGTGACGCATCGATACAGGGGTTTGGTTGTGTGTTGATGCAGCGTGATAAAGTTATTGCCTACGCCTCGCGGCAACTCAAAGTTCATGAACGGAACTATACGACGCACGATTTAGAGCTGGGAGCTGTTGTTTTCGCGCTCAAGATATGGCGACACTACCTGTACGGTACCAAGTGCACTATCTACACCGATCACAGGAGTCTCGAGCATATCTTCAAGCAGAAGGAATTGAACATGCGTCAACGACGATGGGTCGAGTTACTTAATGATTACAAATGCGCCATCAAGTACCATCCAGGCAAGGCCAATGTTGTGGCTAATGCTCTCAGTCAAAAAGATACTCTACCTAGGCGTATACGAGCCTTACAGCTCACTATTCAGTCTGATCTTCCTGCACAGATACGAGATGCTCAGGTGGAAGCATTGAAACCAGAAAATGTCAAGGCTGAAGCCTTACGCGGCTCAAGATAACGATTAGAACAGAAGGAAGACGGTGCCTACTATGTAACAGGACGTATCTGGGTCCCACTATACGGCGGTTTACGAGAACTTGTGATGGATGAAGCTCATAAGTCTCGCTACTCGGTACATCCAGGTTCGGATAAAATGTACCACGACATCAGAACTACATACTGGTGGCCTAGTATGAAGGCCCACATTGCAACATACGTCGGCAAATGTTTGACTTGTGCGAGAGTCAAGACAGAGTATCAGAAACCAGCGGGCTTACTTCAGCAACCAAAGATACCATAGTGGAAATGGGAGGAAATTTCCATGGATTTTGTTACAAGCCTACCTAGATCTCAGCGTGGGAATGATACTATTTGGGTGATCGTGGATCGACTTACCAAGTCTGCTCACTTCTTGGCAATCAAAGAAATAGACAAGTTTTCCACATTAGCAGACATCTACTTGAAAGAAGTGGTCTCGAGGCACGGGGTGCCCACCTCTATCATTTCGGATCGCAATGCACGATTCACGTCAGAACTATGGCAAGCAATGCACAAGGCTTTTGGCTCGCGGCTAGACATGAGCACATCATATCACCCTCAGACGGATGGGCAGTCTGAGCGCACGATCTAAACCCTAGAAGACATGCTTCGGGCATGTGTTATTGATTTCGGCAACGGCTGGGAAAGGCATCTCCCTTTAGTGGAGTTTTCATACAACAACAGTTATCACACCAGCATACAAGCCGCTCCATTCGAGGCATTATACGGGCGTAAATGCCGGTCACCTCTCTGTTGGGCAGAGGTGGGGGATAGTCAACTCACGGGTCCAGAACTTATGGTGGACACCACGGAAAAGATTGCACAGATATGACAACGCATGGCAGCAGCTCGTGATCGCCAGAAAAGCTACGCTGATAAACGCAGAAAACCGCTCGAGTTCCAAGTTGGGGATCGAGTGCTACTCAAAGTCTCACCCTGGAAGGGTGTGGTTCATTTTGGTAAACGGGGCAAGCTCAACCCACGGTATGTTGGACCGTTCGAAATCATTGAAAGAATAGGCAAAGTAGCCTACAGACTAAACCTACCAGCTGAACTCGGTGCAGTTCACAATGTATTTCACGTGTCGAATCTGAAGAAGTGCCTGTCAGATGAGACCCTCATAGTTCCTTTTAAGGAACTCACTATCGACGAGCGGTTGCAGTTCGTCGAGGAACCAGTTGAAATCACGGACCGGGATGTTAAGGTCCTCAAGAACACTAGAATACCTCTTGTACGAGTTCGTTGGAACTCCCGTCGTGGCCCAGAGTATACCTGGGAATGAGAAGATCAAATGGAACTCAAGTATCCCCAGTTATTTGGAAACCGTGCAACCACTACTGAGGCTGAAGCTACTACTACAGAATTTCGTCCCGAAATTCCAAATCAACGGGGGGATGATGTGACACCCCAGGAAAATCAGTAAACGATACAACTTACCTAGCTTCCTCAGTAACCGCATGCTAAATTTCGGGACGAAATTTCTTTCAAGTTGGGGATAATGTGACAACTCGAGTTTCCAAGATTCCAATTTCGCATTTATTGCACGTTCATTGTTTGTTTAGTTATTTATTTGCACAATTAGTTTGCTGTGAAACTGTAACGTTTTGATACAATAAAGCATATTGTGTTTGAGCATAGTTATTTGTTACTTATGAATGATTTGTCAAATACTTAAATGTGGTGGTGAAACTGTAAATTGTATATCTTGTGCATGTGATATGTGATAGAAAATTCTTTAGGGTGCTTAGTGCTATTAGTGAAACTTAAATTGTTCTTAACCCTAATCATTCACTAATCACTACACAAAAACCAAAGCACGTACTTTCACTTCTCTGATCTTCTCTGGCAATCATTTGCTTCATCTTTGGCACAAGTCTTTTGCATCAATCTTGGTCTTTCAATTCATCTAGAATCAATCCAAGGTAATTGTTTAGTGATTGTTTATTGTTAATTGTTGATTGTGTGATTCATGAAAAACCCTAGTTCTACATGTAATGTTTCTGTGTTTAGGGATTCTGATTACTGAGGAATGAATATGATTGGTTGTATGCTCGATAGATTGTCCATGTAATGACTGTTTGTTGTTAATAATCGATTGGTTGATTATGGTTTCTGCTAATGCATAGGAATTTTAGGGTTTCTGGATCGTAGAAACCAAGAACGTAACTGTTGAATGTATGAACGTAACTGTTACAATCACAATTGAACTTGAATATTCGTGTGTATGACTAGTGTTTGTCTGAGTTTCATGATTAAAAGTCCGACCTTTATATATAAAGACTAGTCCGACTTTTTATTAACAACATGCATTGTCCGAGCTTTATGTGAAAGACTTAAGGTCCGACTTTTACTTGTTGTTATGTGGTTCGACCTTTATTAGTAATCACATTGTCCGACCTTTAATGATATAATGCATGTCCGAGTATTAAAGATTGTATGATATATCCGAACTTTATTAAGGAAACAAAAGTCAGAACTTTATGTATTTGGTGTCCGAATTTTTATGATAAAAAACAAGGTCCGAGTTTGTGAGGAGCCCTACCAAGTCCGACTTTTATATGATATGTATATGTGTCCGATCTTTTTAGTTGAAGCATGTAGGTCCGACTTTTAATATGATAAGGGGAGTCCGAGCTTTAAGGGGGGAGACCCCTTGTCCGATCTTGTGAAGTGAAACACCCCCCCATGTCCGAGTTTCAGGGCATCAAGCCCCCCACACATGGTCCGAGTTTTAAGTAGGGTCCCCTAGTCCGAATTTTGTGCAGGGAGCCACTTGGTCCGAGTTTATGCCCCTTCTCCCCTGATCCGACCTTTTGAGAGGAAACAAGTGGGGTCAGAGTTTTGTTAGTGGCCTAGTCCGAGTTTTTGTGAGGGGGTAGCCTTGTCCGAAGTTTGAATGATGTTTATATGTCCAAATTTCATGTGTATGATGTGTTGTCCGAGCTTTAAATGTATGCACACATGATTCACTGTTGTTAATGTTTGAAAAGACTGAGTTTATATTGATGCCAAGTTCAGAACTCCGTGTGAAGAACAACATACTACTGCGTGCTACTGTCTACTACTGTATGCGATTATGTGATACTGTCTGATATGATGCTACATGTTACTGAATGATACTGCATGTTACTGTGCGATACGTTACCGTATGTTATTGTTTGAACACCGAAGAGTTGTAAACACTAACTGAAAGTAAAATACTCACATCGGATTTATGTGCAATGTACCTTAGATCATGTGCAACGGACTTAAACACTAATTAACTCTAGAAGCAATAACATACCGAGCAAACCAAGGTGAGTTCACACAGCCAAGGCATAGGGTTCCCACGGTGGGAATGGGATTGGTTTATTTACTTGTACTTCTCTAGATAATGGAACGTAGTGATATGATCCTCGGGTGAGGAAGGTGATTGGTTAAGATATTGCTAGACTAGTGATACTAATAGAACTGATCTTCGCATACACGCCAGGGTTGGCCGCGATAATATGACTGATCTTCGCACACATGCCTAGAAAGGGCTGCGAACTATTCACTAAACTTCGCACAGATGCCGGGTGGCCGCGATACAAATATTCCTATCTAGAATACTTGAGAACTTTCCTTAATCTTCGCACACATGCCTAGAGGGCTGCGATACGAACTAATACGATACATGACTTAATGAACGAACACAAGGCTTACTATACTATTACAATTACTGAACTATAAACTGTGAACTCGCTCAACTAGTTGTTAACTCTCTGCTGCATGCCTTGCAGGACCTTAGGTACATATGAAGCTTGCACAGGGAGGAGCAGGTCGTTGTGGAGCATGGATCGTGAATGCCATTTTGAAACATTTAAACATTTGAACTTACGTTATACATTGGGCTTTCATACTTATGCTTCCGCTACACTTTGAAACTATAATTATGTTTTGAACACCTATCGTATTGAATGTTTGGTTTGCATTTATTTTACTTGATATTAATTACATGTTCAATATGATTGGTGGCTTGATCCTGGTCAGTCACGCTCCCAAGCGGTGATATTCCGCAGGTGGATTTTGGGGGTGTGACACGTATAATTTAAGTTTCATGTGTTTTCTTGTGTATTAGCACAACTTTATATGATTCTTACTTGCGTTAATGGTTTATGGTAACGTATTGGAAATTCTTATACTTTTGATGATATCCCAACTTTAAAGGGTTCTCATTGTACGAGTTACGAGGTAAATGATCAAACAAAATAATGTTTGATGTTGGAAAAGAGATTCCTGATAAGGAAATCTAGACACATATGCTTGTGCTTTATTTCAAATTGTCAATCCTTATGGTTTTTGGATTTTCCTTATAGATATACCTATCTATATAATCACATATTTCACATGCTGAAATAAACATACCATTTATCAGGTCAATGTATTTAACAGATTCATATTTTCAAAAACAAATCAGATATCAAATCATGATATTATTTAGGGAAATCTTGTCACTTGTTTGACATACTATGTACCCCGTCTTATCCAGTTCGCGCCGGAGAGGTAATCTCAGTATATTCGGACAAGCTGGAGAGTCTGCTACTCTATACCCTGTTTTGCCGGAGAAAATTTTCTATTTCCCATAAATAATATCTTTTCAAGATTTTAAAAATGCCTCTTTTATTAGGGCTTTTATCCAGAATCAAGGAAATTTGTATTTCCATAACATATCTTTATTCTAGACCAAGTAATATCAATAAGCAAGAATTAATAGTAATTTATTGCTTATTTATCATATCTTGCAATATTCTAATTACTATTCTTATGGTATATCAATAGTCATTACATTATATTTATATAAGTAATTTATCTTGAAGCTTATATTAAGGCAAAATTCTTAAGTTCAAGTCTAAATATCATCCGGAGTGTTATCAGATAATATTAAGTTCCTAATTCTCCGTTTAAACTTAGGTATCATTACAACACCTAATTGCTTAAACAAGTGGCTTAGCTTATACTAAGGCATCTTTTCTTATGTTCAAGTCTAACTGCTATCAGCTGTGCTACCATTTAATAGCAATCTCCTAACTCTTTTTATTTAAGCTTAAGTATTATTATCACAACACTTATAGGCTTAAAGTAGTGGCTCTGATACCACCTTCTGTCACGACCCCCGACCCACCCTGGACGGAATCGGAAGTCGCGAACAGCCTAGTGGTACTGGTGTATTTTGAAAAACATTGCAACGGAAATTTCATCAGGACCGTGAGTTAGGAAAAATATCAGAGTTTAGAAAACACCGGATTTGTTTATTTAAATAGATGGAATAAATTCCATGTTTTATAATGGTAGTTTTAATAAAGATAAATTTGATTTACATAAAACAATATTTGATTTAATTAATAAAATAAGCCACTTCTTGATGCCTTTCAGTGCCGTATCCATCTTTTACTCCAATCTACTGTAATTACCTAAAACGCGTTTTAAAAATGTTTTGTCAGCGGGGAAATACTGAGTGAATCATTCATTTTTACTAAAACGACTCATTTGTTATAATTTACAGTATTAAGAGAGATTACAATGTTTCTGATATCAACCCAACTACCTACAGTATTTGTCACTCGACTCATTTCGGTGACTGTGGTCATATCCCCCATTGGCTGCCCCAATGGTGACGAATATCACTAATTAGGTTCGCCCACCTTAAGTGATAACAACAGTAGTAATGTGCACAATACCCCACATACCGACTGTAATTTGGTGATTACATAAACTTAATCACTGTAATTATAACTCTGAAAACAATTTGGAGTATTGTAAAACAGTTGATAAAAAGAGAATGACTCACATTATAAGCATGCAGTATTGAATTAACAAGCTTTCTGATTCAATTTCTTCTGAGAATTAGCATTTACTTTGATTGTAAGTGTATGGGTAGAGTTTAGTCTACTGATAAGCCTGATAACCTAATTTAAGCGATAATGCACACGAAACTAGGTAAATAACTAATACAGCATTTACGATAAACTCACGAGATTAAAATCTTCACAACTAATGACAAAGTGCGATACTTAAACATCCAGCGGATTCACAACGAATGACAGAGTATAGCCCGAATTTGGACAGCACTCAAACATTCAAGTCGAAATCACGACGAATGACAAAGTATAACCCTAATGTGGGCAGCACTTAAACATCTGTTGGATAGTTTCAATCGATCGGACATCGAATCGTAGCAGCGATCGAGTTAATACCCTGTATCGTAGCAGAAATCGAGCTTATGTGTGTGTTTGGTAGTAAACGAACTATAACTCGGCGTACGAATTGAATTCTAACGTCGTTCCAACGCAGAAATTCAAGTCCCACAGCCTACTATTTATAGCTGGAAAATCGTCCCCCTCGCGTGTCGCGACAGGAACATGTGCACCCGTCGCGTGGCGCGACGGGTCTATTTTCTAGCCTAGGGTGGACACGTTTAGGGGTAGCTTGGCTGAGTTGATTGTACGACTAAATTCACATTTTACAGCGAATTATGAAGATAATTATCAGCTAGGGTTTACCCCCCTTGTGTTTTAGGAGCCCTGATCCTGATTCTGATTGTTATGAAAATTTTAGGATTTGTGCATACTTACTTGGGTGTCTCAACTAGGGTTTCCTATTGGGTAAATAAAATAGTAGATATGATTTTTGATGAGAGTTGTTTACAAAATAGAATAATAAATAATAGTTTTGGGTGAATCACAAAAAGAGAATAAAACGGTAAGAAAAGAGAATGGGCCCACTTTGTAACTTTAGGGTTCAACTAGAAAACCTCTTGGTATAAATTTTGGGTATAACTTCTAAGCTATTTAAAAATATATAATGCACTCGTGTTAAGTATAATACCCCTAATTCAACCTTTTTCCCGATGTCCGAGATCGAACCCCAACAACTTAGTCGGGCAGAGCCCTGACATATGTTATTAGGCTCAGATCAATCGGAAAGGGTAGCGGTGATCGGGAGTTACAATACTTAAAACGAGGCATAGCCTTATTATTATTATAGATGAGAATAAGAAAATAAAAATAAAAATACCATAGAAATTTCGAGAGATAGAGACAAACTGTTAGACAGATTGGAACAAAGGTATGTAGTGCCTCCCCTTCCCTATTTATAGTTTTAGAAATTTCGTTGGAGGCTTCTCCTTCTCTACACGTATCCATCCTTTTTAATTTACATGTGTATCTAAAAATATTATTCTTCTCCACGTAGCCATCCTTTTGAATTTAAATGTATAGTTAAAAATATTATTATATTATTATTATTTTATTTTGGACTAATTCTGACTATGACTATATTTCGATATGTACATTTTTTCACCAACTTTAAAAGTTTAGATTTATTTATTTTATTATTTATATATATATATATATATTATAATTAATTTAACTGCTATACTTATTTGGCGCGTATAACTTGTAAAATATAATGTTGTATAAAACAATAAATATGTCTTTAGAAAGAGAATATTTTTGTCTACATTTGGGTCTAAGTTTCATGAAAAATAGAGTAGGTTCAAAATACAAACTATTTTATAATTTAATTATTAAACGGTTCCCTGGGCTCGTCTAGTTACTTCATATTTCTAACAGTCGACTTACCCGTAATATACTTGTCTAATAATATAAGTTTTTCATATACTTTTATTTTATTAGAAAGGTCAACCATATACAGGCCAATTAATTAGAATAATATTTCAACCAACTATATAAAATAGTGTTTAAAACTATTTGGGTTGAATATTTATTTATAAAAATAGACTAGTTACTAGTTACTAGTGGTTAATAAATTTAACCAAACCTATAATTCTTATATAAAAATAGGGATGTTATATAAACCCCTCTTAAACTCCAAATCGAACATACTCAACACTCTAATCTCAACAACTCCGTCACATTGGATAATCGGAAAGCATATGCAACTTTGTGAGTATACTCGAATCCTCCTTTTTACATTTACCACTTTTTGGGGTGTAACATGTTTACTTACCAAAACTTACACATGAACATTTTACTTAAATGCACAAACATCCCTATAACATGCTTGTATACGTGATTGCTTGATACTTTAAACTTGGGTTAATAACATCTTGTGTTAGACTTATCATTAACTTCGTACGAGCCTATCCGTGACATATATAGCGCTATAGGATTAACGCATCGCCCGTAGACTTGTGGTTATGTCATGAGCGTATTGCGTTTCATCATTGGTTTAATATGTTAGACACATGCCAAATTTAAGGTTTATCTTGTGTCACATGCTTGCTATGAGGAATTGTCTAATCATCTTTTTATGCTATGTACGTATCAAACTTGTATACTCGCCTTTGCTTTTGCATTGAACTTTATTTTAAACATGTTACAGGTTGAGGAAGACAATGCTTTGAAATCGAAGTAGTGTTGATGCTTAGATACACATTTAGACGTCTTAGGTCAAATACGTTGTATAAATTTCATATTTGTTGTTGTATTGTTTTCTTGTATTTAACATGTTGTGTTTCAAATTTCATGTATTGTAACATTTATTTATGAATGAAATCAATTTATCTTTAATTCTATTGTCACGATTAGCATTATGTGTAATGAGCAATCTTTCTTCATCTCACTCCGATGTTTCCGCCATCGGTTGGGGTGTGACAGATTGGTATCAGAGCCATAACTATAGGGAATTAGGAAAAATTGCCATGTTTTTTTTTACCTAGTCTATAGTTCTAGAGCTTTATTCTTATGTTTTGCTTGAACCACTTGCATGATACTTTATTTTCTCCTTAATTATTCTCTTTTGATGTTTAAACATATATGTCACTTATGCGTTAATACTTGATATACTATTCTCATGTGTTAATACTTGTCTTATTATGCATTAATACTTGTTTTATTGTTCTATTCTTCATGTGCTATTCTTGATATGCTTTCTTATGTGTTTATACTTGTTTATTCATTCCTTTAACTTGCGCCTTTCCTAAGTCTTTTTATTTGATTTATACTAAACTCGAAAACACTCATAATATACAAAAGAGACGACTTCACCAAAATAGGCGTGAAACCCACAATTTGGTGAACGACTCTCAATCCACCTATTCTTTTTAATTTGCCACCAAGTTAGGAGTGAGATCCTCACCTTGATGGAGAATTTCCGCTTTCAAATTCTAGTGGACCCTCGTCAAAGTGTTGAAATTAAATTTTGAGCTGAGGAGTACCAACCACACTTAGGATGCGAAATCGTAAAGTTAGGGGTGAAACCCGCACCTTATCGACTAGTTCCATTCCTTGAATTTTTCATAAATCCCGCCAAGTCTCGAAATTTCGATTGATTTGGGACATGTAGTAACCGGAAGGGTAAATACTGTTAACCGACTTGTCGGGGAGAGTATTCCACCTATTAGGCCAAATCATGCTCCTCAAATTCGAAAGACTTTTCGGCCACTTTGGTTAGTCAAAGTTCCGTTTTGGAACCATCCCAAATTTTAATCAAATTGTGTTTCTATTATTTATTTTAAACGATGCAATCTTTCAAATTCGAATTTACTTTTCATATTTTCTTCTCTCACACACACATCATACTAAATCTTTTTCATACATTTATACCTATGCATGATTTCAAAACGTCACTCAACTTTTTTACATTCTTTATAATGCCAAAATGGAGACATATCATTGAGTTAGGAGTGATTTCCTTACCTTGACGATTAACTCCATTCCCTTTTTCCTTAAAACGACCTCGCCAACGAGTTAGGGGTGATTCCCTTACCTAGGTGATCGTTACTGAAACTTTCCTTCAAAATATTTTATTATGTAAACCCAATCATGTTTTATACCTAAATCATTTATCATTATTCAAAATACCTACTTGTACCGATTTCAAAATACATTGTTTTATCAAACGTACTTTTTATTCTACAATCTATTTTCACTCAACTCATATATACGAGATTCTTAATCATGTCTTAAAACGTTTTATTACCCGAATTTCAAAACCTTACGAAATGCTACCTATCAATTCAATCAGTCCAATGAATCTCTTGCCCATGAACTCCATATTCGACTTAATCACTAAAACACACACCCACGTTATATCACCATACTAAAGACTTTCATTCTCAATCGGAATTCAAATTAATTTTTTCATGTACTTATAAGATCTTATAGATATTATACGAACGTTTTACCAAAGACGCTTTTCAACATCAACAAATCATTTGTTAAAACTGTTTTCATTAACCACTAAGTCCGTTTTGCTAAATTCCTTTTCTAAGGATCAACGTTTTCATAAGAACCTCCAAAATTCAAATTTCTTGTTTTGACGCAAATGAGGCAAACCTATTATTTTCGAAAACTTTATTCTACACCGCTTAATTAGTCATTCAAATTTCAAAACACGTGGGCAAGAAGACTCCATAGGGACTCACAACCTTCAACATACGTAAACTCTTTTTAAAACAAAAGTAGCATTTCATTCATTACAAAATACATTATGCATAACCAATGAGTACTTTATGTTCCTTTACATTTACAAACTATATTCTACCTTCCAAATCAACTCAATCTATTATGATTTGATAAACTGGACGTTTCACTTAAACCACGATACATGCATATAATCGTACACGTTTTAGTCGATATCTCGCGACAATTTCATCTATATCATTCATATTTGCATACTCAACTCTTTGATCGTTTTCACATGCTTAATTTCGACTCAATTTATACTATTTATGCAATCTTTATTATTCATACCTACACTCAATACTCATACGTTTTATATTTATACTTACACCCACATGCGTATTTATACTTACACTTATACGTACACTCATACTCATACGTTTTATATTTATACTTACACCCACATGCGTATTTACTTACACTTATACGTACACTCATACTTATACGTTTTATATTTATGCTTACACCCACATGCGTATTTATACTTACACGTATACGTATACTCATACTATCGGTACGTTTTGTGTTTATACTCATACTTGTGTGCATACATATACATATATTTAACTTATACTGATACTTTCATTAGTACTCATGATTCATACATTCGTACCCGTATGCGAGCGTAATCCGAGGGATTCACTTACGTGGGTCCCATACATACTTAAGCATGGACTTGCTTATATACTACATTCTTATACGTACACGTTCTTTTTTTTTTTAAATTATGTATACCCTAATTCATACACAACTAGTACAAGCTATGCGGATCATGCGACAATCAAAATAATCACGGGGGTACACGGGATTATAGTGATAAGCGCATGAGAACCATATAGTGTACTACTGTGTATGGTAAGACACGGAACGTAACATGACACCGAATATGAAACGGACGTAATGTGGTCAAAACATGGTGGATACGCCGCTGGTACTTCCTATATATAAGTGTTTTCATCATGTTACCAAACTTTCGTAAGACATGCCATGAGAAACTCAGTGTTTTTGTAGACCTTTTGGACCAAATTCAAACTTTAAACAACACACAAAAACATTATATCCGATTATCCATGACGAGACTACATCTTTAACACGCTACTTTCGTCTATCTAATACTTATATCATTCATATACTTGCATTCATTTAGAGTCAATCGTTCGCCCCATACTCCTATTATTCTCCATTATCCTTTCTTTCATACGAACCCCGTTCACAATCAAGCTTGTTTAAACATTCAAATCCTAACTTATCTCATTACCTTTAAAACCGTCTTCCTATTATTTATTCTTGTGTAAATGTACTTAGTATACCTTTAACGCTTTATTCAAAGTACCAAACCTTTTCGTTCCTCTCAATAAACAATTTTTGCGAAAGTGTGATTTTTATACTATCCTTAAAACTTCCCCTGTAAACTACCCTACTTTCCAACAAAATACAAACCGTTTGTCAAAATCTTCCTTCTTAATACGTCCCATTTTTAATATATCTCCAATTTAAGTTATCCAAACTTGTTGTCACACCTCGATATTTCCACGTATTACCGGTGGGCCCGGTGGGGAGTATCGTGACGTAGTTGATATCATCATAGTCAAACAACACAATTTAAATGCACAGCGGAAGCAAAAGAAAGATTTATTTCAACTGAATAAATTGTAATATTAAGTATCACAAGATAGTTGAAACAGATCCACAGGCGGATCAAATAAAAAGTTTGGTATCAAAAATCAGGTTTAGATAGGCTATATGCTAATTACGCCGATTAATTACCAAAAAGCTTTCTAATTACGCTAATGAGCATAACTCTTAATCTCGACCTCAAACTGATGTCAAATTTTAGCTACAAGTTTATAAATCAGTAACTAAGGTTTCTATTCTTTTATATTTTCAAAAATCACGTTTTAAGGTGAAAAGGACATAATAGTCAACATTTAAGTAATTAACGGAAACATGCATATGAATCGGATGACTAATGAACCAAGTTGTATAATCACAAAGGGTTATACTTATATGAAACCTGGTCCTAATAAGGCTCTAAGACAATTTCTAAACTATGCTCTAATGGGTCAGAACTGGAGTCAAAGCAAAAGTCTACTTTTGCGGCTTTCGGTTCCGAACCGAGCTTAAACTGAAAATTGTCAAGTTGAACATGTTTAGACATGTTCTTACATCAATTACCAAGGTATATTAATGACAAAACAGGTTGCATAGCTTCTACATTGCTAATTATGCATTAATTTGAAAATAAGCTTTTTGTTGACTTTTTGAGATTAACTTTGACTCGGCAATTGACCTAGTTAGAGTGGGAATCAGAGGGTGCCCTTTTAAGGGTTTATTGCCCACATAATTACCAACTCATAGGTACTTTCAATTTGAAATTTGACTGGACAAATTAAGATTAATGACGAAGTCAAATCTTAATTACGACGGTTTGACTCTACGCTAACAAACTAAGCTAAACTGAATTAAGGAAGGTTAAGAATACTTACCAAGGTCCTATGTACGACTAATGATCACTAGAAAGAGGTCTTGAGCTCCAGGAATCCTCAAAGAGTGAGTTTGAATGATTTCAAGTGAGTGCCCAAAATATTGCAACATAGAAGTTCTTATATAGGGACTTTAATCCCACAAGATCATGCCAAACAAGCCTAAGGGATGATTCCAGATCATTACAAGTGTCCCTAGGCATGAAAAACTAGGGGTGTGAATTTCTGACACGACCCGAAAACACGACACGAACTAACACGAAATTTGTGGGTTTAGGTTTAGTCTAAACGGGTTCGGGTCAGTTTCTGGTTGAACCCGCGAACCCGTTTAGCTAAACGGGTCGGGTTCGGGTCAACCTGGTCAGGTTGGCGGGTTGACCCGTTTAACCCCTCTATATTATGTAATATTTTTTTACAATATGTTTTATGTTATAAATTAAATTGGGTATGTATTTTATGCTATAATTATAACAAAGAAAAAGAAATTCATATAAGATTTTATAACTTAAATGTAATTGTATTATATATATTTGTGTTTTTTAAGTAAACTTTAAATTTAATACATTAATTTGTGTAAAAAAAATTAAAAACTAAAAGTTTTCGAGTTGAATGGGTCGTGTTCGGGTCAACCTATGAATATTCGGTTCGGGTTCGGGTTCATTGGTATGACACAATTTTCGGGTTCGGATCGGGTTCAGGTTCGTATAAAATTTTCAGGTTCGGGTCGGGTTGAACCCACCAACCCGCGAACATGACCCGTTTAGCACCCCTATGAAAAACCATCAAACATGCCCCTAGAATCGAAAAACCATGCTCAGTCATAAGTCGGTTAAACGGACTGAACTGGCAGCTGTGCTTATTTTCTGATGCTGGGGGACTCAGGCGGCCCGCGTAAGGATTGGGCCTGACCTTACGCGGCCCGTGTGAGGGTGGCTCTCCGGTCAGCAAGTTTCAATTATTGCAATTTTGGTCCCTGGTCCTTCTAAACTCGTTTTTAACAAGGTTTCTTGCACTTTTAACCCCCAAACTTGACTTTTAAGGACCCCAAGTCATAAACCAACTTTGTTAAGTCACCGGTTATTCATACGATCACCGAAAAGTCTTAAATTTCAACGTTGACGCTTTTAACCCCTCGTATACGAATATTATCATAACTTTCTCATACGACAACGAAACTTTGTGAAATTTTTATCACTTATTCTAGTGAGCATATTTAATCTTTACAAAGCTTCGGGTTTGCTAAAAGGTCACTCAGAGGTATACTTTAAACATGTTGACACTTTTAACCCCTGTAGTTTGTAATCTCTCACTTTCTTTCATAATTAGCTTCGTATGATCCATGATTTATTCGTTCAAGGGTATAAACATCATGCAGGGTTATTTTAAAGTATATTTATTCATTGTTGACATTTTGAACCATTATACTCACATACTTTCTCTGTTTGTCAACTTTAGTCCTTCATACGCAATCTTTTACACGTTTAAAGCTCATGACATGTGTCGATACATTATTGGACATAAATTTTCAAGGTGTTACATCCTCACCCCCTTAAAAGAAATCTCGACCTCGAGATTTACTGAAATAAGTGAGGGTACTTTTCCTTCATTGTGGATTCTACCTCCCACGTGTATTCGGGACCTCTACGGGCATCCCATTTGACCTTTACAATAGGCACATGCTTCCTTCGAAGCTTCTTTACCTGTCGATCCTCAATCGACAAAGGTTTTTCCACAAATTTCAAGCTCTCATCTATGTGCACATCTGTATGTGGTATTACTAGCGATTCATCAACTAGACATTTCTTCAGATTGCAGATGTGGAATACATTATGAATACCACTGAGCTCTTTAGGTAAGTTTAACATATAAGCCACTGATCCTACACATTCGATGATCTCGAATGGTCCTATATACCTTGGGCTTAACTTACCTTTCTTACCAAATCGCATCACTCCCTTCCAGGGTGATACTTTTAGCAAAACCTTATCACCAACCTCAAACTTTAGAGGTTTTCGCCTTTTATCAGCATAATTTTTCTGCCTATCCCTAGCAGCTTTCAGGCGGTCACGAATCTGGACAATCTTGTCCGTCATTTCAAAGACTATGTCAGGTCCTGATAATTGAGCTTCTCCTACTTCTGCCCAACAAATAGGCGTTCTGCATTTCCTACCATATAATGCCTCAAAAGGCGCAGCCTGAATGCTTGTATGGTAGCTATTGTTATAGGAAAACTCGATCAATGACAGGTGGTTATCCCAACTACCACCTAGGTCAATCACACATGCACGAAGCATGTCTTCCAAAGTTTGGATTGTACGCTCACTCTGTCCGTCCGTCTGAGGGTGGTAAGCCGTACTGAAATTTAAGCGCGTGCCCAAAGACTGTTGGAAACTTTTCCAAAAATGTGATGTGTATCTAGTATCCCTATCGGAGATAATAGATACTGGTACGCCATGAAGCGATATAATCTTATCCACGTATAATTGGGCTAACATGTCGGAGCTATGAGTGTGTCCTTAATGGGTAGGAAATGTGCTGACTTAGTCAGTCTATCTACTATCACCCAAATAGTATCATTTCCTTTCTTGGTCTTTGGCAAGTTGGTGATGAAATCCATTGTCACCATTTCCCATTTCCAAGTGGGAATTTCAGGCTGTTGTAGCAGACCTGACGGCTTTTGATGTTCAGCTTTGACTTGCGCGCATGTCAAACATTTAGCTACATAGGCAGCTGTAGACTTCTTCAAGCCTATCCACCAATAATTCGCCTTCAGATCCTGGTACATCTTATCAGCTCTAGGATGAACGGAATATTTAGAACTGTGGACTTCCTAGAGGATAACATCCCGAAGTCCTCCATAAACTGGAACCCATATTCGTCCATTTAACCTCAGAATTCCGTCCTTGCCATAAGATAACTGCTCCTCAGTTACTCCTAGCTTTTCATCAGGATAGTTAGCTTCCAAGATAGCTTCCTTCTGCGCAGCTAACAACCTTTCATTCAAATTATTCTTTATCTCAATGCTCTTGGCATTGATTCTTATAGGCTTCACTCTTTCCTTCTTGCTTAACGCATCAGCGACTACATTCGCCTTGCCTAGATGGTATCTTATCTCGCAATCATAATCATTCAAAGTTTCCATCCATCGTCGCTGCCTCATGTTCAAGTCCTTTTGATTGAACAAATGTTGAAGGCTTTTGTGATCAGAATAGATCACACACTTAGTTCCATATAAGTAATGCCTCCACAGTTTTAGTGCGAATACAACGGTACCCAACTCCAAGTCATGGGTGGTGTAGTTCTTCTCGTGCACCTTTAACTGACGTGAAGCATAGGCAATAACTTTGCCTTTCTGCATAAGCACACAACCCATACCGGTGTGTGATGCATCACAAGATACCACAAATTCATCAATTCCATCAGGCAACGTCAATACTGGAGCGTTGCTCAACTTCTGCTTCAGAATATCAAAAGATTCTTGCTGCTTAGGCCCCCAATCAAACTTGCTATTCTTGCGGGTGAGAAGAGTCAGGGGTGCTGCAATTCTTGAGAAGTTTTCGATAAATCGCCTGTAGTATCCTGCTAGTCCTAGAAAGCTGCGAATCTCCGTAGGCGTCTTCGGCTCTTGCCAGTTCATAATAGCTTCAATCTTAGCGGGATCTACTTGGATACCACGCTCACAGTTTGAAAATTTGGCATAGAGCTTTTCCTGTTGAAGCAGTCTAAGAATGCAACGGAGGTGCTTCTCATGGTCAGCTTGACTCTTTGAATAAATCAGAATGTCGTCAATGAAGACGATAACAAATTTGTCTAAGTATGGCTTGCAGACACGATTCATGAGATCCATGAATGCTGCTGGTGCATTAGTGAGCCCAAAAGGCATCACTAGGAACTCGTAATGACCATAGCGAGTCCTAAACGCAGTCTTGTGTACATCTTCATTTCTAACCTTCAATTGATGGTAGCCTGACCTCAAATCAATCTTGGAGAAATAACTAGCTCCTTGCAGTTGATCGAACAGATCGTCGACCCTGGGCAATGGATATCTATTCTCGAAAGTGACCTTATTAAGTTCACGGTAATCGATACATAAACGCATCGATCCATCCTTCTTCTTGACAAACAATATTGGCGCTCCCCATGGGGACGAACTAGGCCTAATAAAACCTTTGGCTAGCAACTCATCTAGTTGTGTCCTCAACTCCTTCATTTCTGTTGGTGCCAACCTATAAGGCGCTCTCGCAACAGGTGCTGCTCCAGGGATGATGTCAATTCTAAATTCTACTTGCCTATCTGGTGGTAAACCAGGTAGTTCTTCAGGAAATACTTCAGGGTATTCAGAAATGACTGGAATATCTTCAACCTTGGGCTTCTGCTCATCAACAGTCACTTGTGCCATATAAATGACACAACCCTTCTTCAGACACCTAGATGCCTTGAGCATAGACACTTGCTCAGGCAGTCCATACTGGGTATCTCCCTGAATGGTAAGTGACTCACCAGACGGAGTCTTGACTACTACTTGCTTCTTGTTGCACACAATCTGAGCTTGATTATAGGATAGCCAATCCATGCCTATTACTATATCGAAACCGGCTAACTTCAAAGGAAGCAAGGACAAAGGAAAAGAGTGGTTCCTAATGGATATAACACATCCATCTAATACAGTTGATGCGGTTTCTATGGTTCCATCAGCTAAACTCCACCTCATAGTTCACACTTAAGGTTTTAACAGGCAATTTTAACAACTCACAAAACTTATTATCTACGAACGACTTATCAGCACCTGAATCAAACAACACTCTTGCATAGACATCATTTATGAGGAAGGTACCTGTGATCACATTGTCGTTCTGAATCGCTTCCTGTGCGTTCATCTGGAAGACCCTAGCATTGGTCTTCTTGGCTTTCTCAGGCTTCTTGGCGTATTTAGGGCAGTTGGTCTTAATGTGCCCTTTCTCATTGCAGTTATAGCACGTGGCATCCTTAATCTTCTTGCAGTCAACAGTCTTATGCTCTTTAGACTTGCATAACCCACATGCAGGTGGTCCTGATTGAGACTTGGTCTCAAGCCTGCATTTTCCAAAGTGGCGTTTTTGGAAAGTCGTGCACTTTGTCTTTTCCTCTGTTCGCTGATTGCCTTTGTTGGACCCAGACTCTTTCTTGTGGTCCGCATTACCTTTGTGCTTCTTCTCAAATCTTCGTGAGGTATCATCCTCACGCTTCCTCTTACTCTCCTCAGAGTTCTTGAGCGATTAGCCTGACCGCATCTAAGGTGAGGGATAAGGATAAATCAGTTGCCGACCTAAAAGTAACGGGTCTTGAAGCCTTAACACTGGCTTTGATTTCTGGGGATAAACCCCCAATGAAGCGAGCAATCCTTTTGGGTTCCGGGGTTACTAGATACGGAACCAGTCTAGACATGGTATTGAAACTGGTGAGGTAAGCTTGACAATCTAAATTCTTCATCACCAATGACAAGAAATCTGACTCAATCCTTTCAACCTCATGCTGAGGGCAGTAATTCTCTTTAATGAGAGCAACAAACTGATCCCACGTCAGATTATAGAGTGGAATCTTCCCAGCAGCTTGAATAAGAGACTTCCACCAAGCTAATGCCTCTCCCTTGAATGATTGTGATACATACTTCACTATATCCCTTTCAGCACTACCGCTGATATCAACAACAGTGTCCATTTCATCTAACCAAGTCATACAATCAATTGCCCCTTTCTCCCTAGTGAAATCCCGGGGTTTGCAGGAAACAAAGTATTTATAGGTACAGGACTTGGTACGCGGTTCACCATCGAACACTATCCTCTTAGATGGAACACTGTGTTGGTTTGAGGAATGTTGAACATCCTCTTTCTTGGGTTCATCTTTCTTAGAGGGTGGCTTGCTGTGAGTTTCAGAATGAGTTTTAGGGACAGATTTAGAGTGGGGTATCGAAGAGGTTCTACTATGCATCCCACTAGATTCATTATACTGTCGCTCCATAGCTTTTGCAACAGCATTATCTATCAGTGCTTGTATTTCTGCTCTGGTCACATGTATCTTAGTATTTTCATGATTTTCTACCGGATGACTGTTTCCCTCTTCTGACCTAGCCATGTAGCTTTAATTTCTACATAAAGAAATAAGGACAGAGTTTATATAGAAGCCTATACAGTACTATCGTTCTTGACGATTTATTAACCATGGTTTTAATAACTATTTTTGGTTAATTTGCTAAACATATACATATTCAGGATCTTTATTGTAATCCCTAATTATAATTTAATAATAGCACAAAAAGGCAAGTCACATGGACAGATTTAGTTATTAAACCAGGATTTTTACAAAATCGAGGTATTAAGGCTGAATCAAAGTTCATTACCTTTTTTTGACAGGGAGTTGTAGGCTACTACTGTCTTTTGTCTCAAGGACGTTAATTATAGCCCGTAGGCTCTTCATCTTTAGAGGGATGATTATTTTAATAAGGAAAATTGGAGTAATCCAATTTAAGGATGACTTATGCAATTTTATCGAATCACATCTTTGTCACTAATGTTAACATATCTTCAGATGTTAACAAGGGTTTGAATCTTTTGAATACGTTTTACCATCTTGGCCATGTCTGCAACGACATTTAGGCTAGGTTTTACCTTTAAGATTTTGTTTAATATTTAACGCAGAACAATCCTAAATTGAGATGTTAATAAGGATCTGAATCTAATTGAGGAACTACCATCTTGGCCCTGTCTTTAGGTGACACATGGCTAGGTCTTGTCCTTTTTAGATTTTGCCATTTTATTATAGTGGTAGATCTTATAATAGGAATGATATTTTAAATCTAACCGTTCCATTAAAATTTAGACAAGTACATGGTTGCCCAAAACGGGACTTCTAACCAAAATGACTTGCCCATGCAAGGGCTAATCAGAAAAATAACAAGGGAAACAAATAAAGGACAAAATAAAATGAATTAGGATTAGTCCTAAGTTCTTGTCTAGACTCGAGAATCGAGGAACGTGCAATTGTGTAACTGAGATTAAACACAAAAGGCTAGTGTTTAATTCACTCAGTGTTGGCTCTGATACCAACCTGTCACACCCCGATATTTCCACGTATTACCGGTGGGCCCGGTGGGGAGTATCGTGACGTAGTTGATATCATCATAGTCAAACAACACAATTTAAATGCACAGCGGAAGCAAAAGAAAGATTTATTTCAACTGAATAAATTGTAATATTAAGTATCACAAGATAGTTGAAACAGATCTACAGGCGGATCAAATAAAAAGGAAAACTGTTCAACAGACTTTGACATCTAGAGCTTGCGAGACTTGATTATTGATGCCTGGAGTAGCCAGCCTATTACGTATAGTACCTGCACTTAGCCTTTTTGGAAAATACGTCAGTTTACACTGGTAAATACAACTTAACTGACTCCTTTTGAAAAGAGTTTGAAAATTAGTTTGAATGCCCTTAGGCAAAAATATCTTTTATAACTTGGGACAATTATTTAAAAATAATCTTGTATACAGTTTTACTTATTTGTCGTCCATCAGGGCCGGTTTGTAGGGCCGATCTAGATTAACTGACACGCCACAGGTATAATGCCCACAAGGTTAATTCCTTTAAGTGGATTACCAGTTTTTACATAATGCATCTGTCAGGTGTACGCCTACACCCCGTGCTTAGGTCGTGGCCATTTCTTTGAATGATGCCAAGGATATCCAGGACATGGTCATTTAACCCCCAAAGGCCATACACCAAATAATACATATTAAAAGGGTCATGTAAATACATTAATCACAATCCGATTTAAACGACTACACACCCGACTAAGCGGTACTTTTATAGTACTGTATCCCAAGCCCGTATAGGGAAAATAAGTTAAGAGTATTTACCTGAGCAAAGTATAAATCAAATACAGCAAGTGCACGTAGCTTTTACTGGGCTCCTAATCTGGAACGAAGGTTATTAATAACCTATTAGAATCCTAACAGGTCTTTAATTAAGCTTAAACTTAGACCGGTTAGTTTTTCAAAAGGAAGACACGGTTCAAACGCATGATAAGGCGAAGACCGGTTTAGGACGTGGTTTTGACCCGATAAGCTTGTATGCTTGTTTAATATGGGTAACTTAAACACATTCTGGATTTTGAGATGAAAACGATATGGTTTGACCCGTTTCGGCTAGTTTATGCAAACTAGTCACATAAGCCGGAGCGAACGCGAAAATGCGTAACGGGTAACCAAATGAGTCATATGCAGGTTTCCTAAGTTAATATGCCTTAAATATGTTGTGACATCAGTAAGATATCTTCTATTATACCCAAAACGGATTTAAACTCAAATTATGCCCCGTAAGGGCATTTTGGTCATTTAAAAAGGTTATAAAAGGGTTTAAATATAATTCTGAGTTTCGGGTCTGACATAGTCAGTAAAAATACTTAATTTACTAAGTTATATCAGTATGGTATTACCTATATGTGAAATTTATCATTTCTAACCATACTATGCACCGAAAGGTCATTTTGGTAATTTCACCTAAGGTTTAAAGGTCAAATCTGGAAATCTGAGTTTAAAACTTTTGCTTACTGCTAAAGTGTAGAAATTCACTTGAAACATCAGTAGGTATCAAGTCTTATATATCTAAAATAGTTTTAATACATACTATGCGCTTAAAACGTGTAAAAAGGCGATTTTAAGCGATTTTCAGGTTTTATAAGAAAAGCTGATATTTTTATTATTCCAGAAGGCTTAAAATATTCTATTTATCATACTAGATCAATAGAAAAAGGTTTGGTATCAAAAGGATTGGTAAAACTCATTTTATAGCCTAAAATGGCAAAACCGACAATTACCGGATCAAGCTTAGAACTCTATGTTATGCTTAGCCCTAAAATAAATAAAAATCTCCAAAAATCCCAAAATATTATTTTATATCAGTGGGTAAAAAGTTTGGTATCAAAAATCGGGTTTAGATAGGCTATATGCTAATTACGCCGATTAATTACCAAAAAACTTTCTAATTACGCTAATGAGCATAACTCTTAATCTAGACCTCAAACTGATGTCAAATTTTAGGTACAAGTTTATAAATCAGTAACTAAGGTTTCTATTCTTTTATATTTTCAAAAATCACGTTTTAAGGTGAAAAGGACATAATAGTCAACATTTACCTAATTAACGGAAACATGCATATGAATCAGATGACTAATGAACCAAGTTGTATAATCACAGAGGGTTATACTTATATGAAACCTGATCCTAATAAGGCTCTAAGACATTTCTAAACTATGCTCTAATGGGTCAGAACTGGAAGTCAAAGCAAAAGTCTACTTTTGCGACTTTCGGTTCCGAACCGAGCTTAAACTGAAAATTGTCGAGTTGAACATGTTTAGACATGTTCTTACATCAATTACCAAGTTATAATAATGACAAAACAGGTTGCATAGCTTCTACATTGCTAATTATGCATTAATTTGAAAATAAACTTTCTGTTGACTTTTTGAGATTAACTTTGACTCGACAATTGACCTAGTTAGATTGGGAATCAGAGGGTGCCCTTTTAACCCACATAATTACCAACTCATTGGTACTTTCAATTTGAAATTTGACTGGACAAATTAGGATTAATGACGAAGTCAAATCTTAATTACGACGGTTTGACTCTACGCTAACAAACTAAGCTAAACTGAATTAAGGAAGGTTAAGAATACTTAGCAAGGTCCTATGTACGACTAATGATCACTAGGAAGAGGTCTTGAGCTCCAGGAATCCTCAAAGAGTGAGTTTAAATGATTTCAAGTGAGTGCCCAAAATATTGCAACATAGAAGTTCTTATATAGGGACTTTAATCCCACAAGATCATGCCAAACAAGCCTAACGGATGATTCCAGATCATTACAAGTGTCCCTAGGCATGAAAAACCATCAAACATGCCCCTAGAATCGAAAAACCATGCTCATAAGTCGGTTAAACGGACTGAACTGGCAGTTGTGCTTATTTTCTGATGCTGGGGGACTCAGGCAGCCCGCGTAAGGATTGGGCCTGACCTTACGCTGCCCGTGTGAGGGTGGCTCTCCGGTCAGCAAGTTTAATTATTGCAATTTTGGTCCCTGGTCCTTCTAAACTCGTTTTTAACAAGGTTTCTTGCACTTTTATCCCCCAAACTTGACTTTTAAGGACCCCAAGTCATAAACCAACTTTGTTAAGTCCCCGGTTATCATACGATCACCGAAAAGTCTTAAATTTCAACGTTGACGCTTTTAACCCCTCGTATACGAATATTGTCATAACTTTCTCATACGAGAACGAAACTTTGTGAAATTTTTATCACTTATTCTAGTGAGCATATTTAATCTTTACAAAGCTTCGGGTTTGCTAAAAGGTCACTCAGAGGTATACTTTAAACATGTTGACACTTTTAGCCCCTGTAGTTTGTAATCTCTCACTTTCTTTCACAATTAGCTTTGTATGATCCATGATTTATTCGTTCAAGGGTATAAACATCATGTAGGGTTATTTTAAAGTATATTAATTCATTGTTGACATTTTGAACCCTTATACTCATATACTTTCTCTGTTTGTCAACTTTAGTCCTTCATACACAATCTTTTACACGTTTAAAGCTCAGGACACGTGTCGATACATTATTGGACATAAATTTTCGAGGTGTTACACTTGTTTAGACTCACTTTACCTATATATGCAGCTACACATTTTCAACTATGTTTGGTACCTCAAATTATTTTAGACAACGAACTCCCTTACAAATTTACCTTGTCGTTCTCCAAAGTTTCGTACTTTTCAAACCGTTCCAAAATTTCCAAGTCTCAATTTTGCCAAAACTTTTTCAAGTCTTCCTCTTGAATAAATTTCGGGACGAAATTTCCTAAAGCAGGGGAGACTGTAATGCCCTGCGTTTTCATACTTTCCATATTTAGAAACCATTGCTTGAAATTCTTTTTTTTTGAAATCTTGTATTCCTTGTAATCGTATTTCGTTGTATCGTTGTAAAATCCGAGACTATGATCATAATGAAACGAATCTTTTATACATCATTTATACATGTTTATACATTGATACGTGCACTCGTTTGATACATGGTTCGTAATTCGTATAAACGTAAGCTTAACTCGTAAACAATGATCGTGTATTCGTAATCCTTAAATCTTCATACATTTAAACACTTAGTTATTCGATTATAAGATTAAGTTATATGTTCTTTATTCACTTGATCATACCAAACTATAAACCATACATACTTGTTACATTTCATGTGTTATACACACCTATGTTATAACACTTTTTGCTAAATTAAAACACATCATTTATGCATTTTGGACCTTGTTACAAGTTACATACATACTAGACACCATGTAACACTTTATTAAACATCAAATATATACCTTCTAATGTCAAAAAATTAAATAAAATAAAAATTATAGGGCTGTTAACAGCCTTGCATCAACCCACTTAATTTCCTTGTTTTGAGTTATTTAGCCTACTAAACACTTCCAAAGCCCAACCCAATGAAACCCTAATCCATCCCCTATATAACCCAAGCCTCCTCCAAGTATTTTTCACTTTCTAAACACTCTCCATTCACTCTCAAACACTCCAAACCGTAGCTGATTGCAGAAGTTTGAGCAAATTTATACCACTTCACTAAAGTGAGCACAACTCACTCAATTCTTATCTGATTCACTCGATTCTTTTTCCTACTACTTTGTATTGACCTCAGCTACGTTTCCATGGGGTTTCCCTAGAAAACCAGAGCCTGGAATGTTGCCAAAAGGGCTCCAAAGTGGACTGATTTTTCTGTTCTTGTTTCAAACTTTGATTAACTTGTTTAAACTTGAGGAAACTCATCTCAAACCTATGTCCTTATGCTTATAGCCACTTCTATGGTTAGTTAGGATTAAAAACAAGGTTGAGACATTCAAAATCAGAGGTATAAACCTCACAAACTTTCTGTTTTGTTCAAGGGTTTTAACCCACAAGTGATGCTCAAGTTCAAGACTTGATTATTGTGTGATTTAGGATTAGCTTGGGCTAACCTACTTGAAAATCCACACATTGCTTGATGTTCTTTCATAGATTAGTTGTTCATATTCTGTTGTTTCTTGTAAGTTCGTGACCCTCCTTGTTGTTCATAACAACAAGTGTAGTGGTGAACAATAGAGGTACCTAAATGGAAGCTTTGTTCTTCCTACTCATGTATGAATTCCATGATACTTAGAGGTGCCTAAATGAAGACTTTAATCTTCTACCTCATGCTTGACCTATATAACTATATGAACATTATATAATACTATTATATTATCCAAATAATCGAACCTTTGATGATGAATTAGTGTTCATATGTCAAGGTACTAGGTTATATCATCTTAGACTTTGATAACTTGTCACGATTCTAACGGAACCTTGTTCCATCAAAACATTTTAACTCCATGGAGTTTCCTAGTGTCAAGAACAAGTATCATATGTGCTAGATGACTATTTTCATATGCTTACTTTCATGTCCTTAAGCTTCGAATCCCTAAACGGCTAAACCATATGTAAACCCCTCTTAAACTCCAAATCGAACATACTCAACACTCTAATCGCAACAACTCCATCACATAGGATAATCGGAAAGCATATGCAACTTTGTGAGTATACTCGAATCCTCCTTTTTACATTTACCACTTTTTGGGGTGTAACATGTTTACTTACCAAAACTTACACATGAACATTTTACTTAAATGCACAAAGATTCCTATAACATGCTTGTATACGTGATTGCTTGATACTTTAAACTTGGGTTAATAACATCTTGTGTTAGACTTATCATTAACTTCGTACGGTCCTATCCGTGACATATATAGTGCTATAGGATTAACGCACCGCCCGTAGACTTGTGGTTATGTCATGAGCATATTGCGTTTCATCATTGGTTTAATATGTTAGACACATGCCAAATTTAAGGTTTATCTTGTGTCACATGCTTGCTATGAGGAATTGTCTAATCATCTTTTTATGCTATGTACGTATCAAACTTGTATACTCGCCTTTGCTTTTGCATTGAACTTTATTTTAAACATGTTACAGGTTGAGGATGACAATGCTTTGAAATCGAAGTAGTGTTGATGCTTGGATACACATTTAGACGTCTTAGGTCAAATACGTTGTATAAATTTCATATTTGTTGTTGTATTGTTTTCTTGTATTTAACATGTTGTATTTCAAATTTCATGTATTGTAACATTTATTTATGAATGAAATCAATTTATCTTTAATTCTATTGTCACGATTAGCGTTATGTGTAATGAGCAATCTGTCTTCGTCTCACTCCGATGTTTCCGCCATCGGTTGGGGTGTGACAGGCGTGTATATACAAAGGGAAATTGTGAAAACCTTGCAAAAGAAGACCCAATTTCAATATATTTACAAAAATGCCACACTTTAATTTCAATATATTTACAAAAATTTCACTTTTCATATTCATCTTTAATCATATAAACCTTTATAAAATCAACTTTTGATCATACATGCATCAAATCCCTTATGAATAACATCAATAAAAAACATTCAAAGTCAAAACTCAGTCTCATATATATACACATACATACATACGGCCATACCCACATATATATTTATTCATCCATTTCATTTTTATTCAAAACCCCATTTGTTTTAGTTTTTAAGTTGATGTTTAGGTTCAAGAACAAGACAAACTTTCACTATCATCTTCATCACCATGAATCATGAATAAGATTTGAAAAATGAAATGTTATACCTTCAAGATTCTTAGTGGGCTTTAACAAAAATGATGATATGAAGCCTTGTTCTTGCTTGAATCTCCTTGGAATCACCTCTAAACCTTCATATAAGCTTGAAAACACCTTGGAATGCCTTCAAATCTTCAAGAAATGGTTTGAAATTTTTGAAAATGTATGGATATAGGGGTGTTCGGCCGCTGCTATGTATGACAGAGAGAATGAATTGATTTGAAATGGTTTCTTGGATTTGGTAGATTTTAGAAGGATTTTGTAAAGTTGTAATCATCATGGGTGATCTCCAAGGCCAACACATGGAGTAGAGAAGAGAGAGGGAGCCCTCTAGGGCCACCACCTCTTGCCCACACACACATACAAATCGTATACATACATATATATATGAATTGTTAGCCAAAAACTGGTATTTTACTGGTCACCGGATATTTTATCTAGCGTTTTAATCATGTTTTATGACGTTTTAAATTATTTTTATTATTCTATAAAAATAAACTCGCCAAATATTACTGAAACAATTATCAGTTGCCTTGCGTTGACAGTACGCGCAGTACGCGCTTAAACTCGAAAAATAGAGTTTCCTAGCGTTTTAATTTATTTTTCCTTCCGAACATGATTAAAATTACTACTCTAATCATAACAGATTATTTTTAGGATTTTAACATTGATCGAGCGGTCACCGACGTTCGTTTCGCATTCTGTTCGTTACGCGATAAGCGTTTATCTTATTATTGCCAACATAATTTTTATCAAAGTTTGGATTTACCAACACATCAAATATCACACATAAACATTAATATCAGTCAAATACAGCCTTTTAATTCATTCACGACACGTGTTACATTTGTTCGGTACAGCCTAAATAGCCGGGTGTCACATCACCAAATGCGGATTTGACGTTATTTAAGCCGTTTTTTTTTAAAAAAAAAAACCTTATAATCCTGTGTTTCTAATAAATTCTCTTTTCTTGAAATAAATACAAAATAAATCATATTTCAAACTCTTTATATTGATGAATTTTATTAAAATGTGGTTTTCAAAATTGCTTATTTTTAATTACTTATTCTAAGGTCAATTCGTTTGTGTGTAGTCGATTGTTCACTGTTCATTGATATATTGATTGTATTAGCAAATTAGTTTGAAAATAACACGAGAATACCAACCGCTCTTATTACAGACGAAACCCGTCGCGAAGCGCGGGGTTCCTTACTAGTTTCTTTAATAATTTACGTTTATAACTTTTTTCTAAAAACTTAAGTACGTAGTCGTGCTTGATTTTTTCCCAAGCATTTCGTTATAAGTTTTGTTAAAAACGATGTTGTACTCAAAATAAAGTATTTATTTGGTATTATAAAACGGTACGATGGTAAACTAAATTGTTCTAATAGTATGACTTTCTAAACAACATGTTTTATTTTCAAATCATGTTTGTTTTACATTACCATTTGCTCGGTTTCGCCGCAATGCGCGACATCAAGGAAAAACTAGTAATAATAAATAAATAAAGGGGTTTGTCCAGTATTTCTCCAATAATTCTCATTTTTTTTTAAATTACATGTTTTATCTCTACGATTTATATGCCATGATAAGTTTTCCGGTTAAGATGGTATAAGATTATGATTATATTGTCCAATAAAAAAGGAAATAATAAAACATGATGAACGACGTTTAAAATAATGATTAAAATATATAATTGATAAAAAAAAGTTGATGGACTCACCAACATCTCCATGTTCATCTTCATCATCCACACTCTCACCACCACCGATATTTATCGTTGGCAGCTCCAAACAGACAGGCTCATTCATCAAAACCCAGATGAATCCGATTGCATGTGTGATGGCGCGATTAGCTATGAAAGATCTTGGGTTTGGCTGTTGAATAGAAGACATGTGTAACACCCTGACCATGTGGAAACTTGTGGCGGAAACGTCGAAGAGTCACATTATAAATGTTCACAACACATGGTACTAAAGTTTAATTTTATTGATTTATCGAATTGTGTTGTTTTCCAAACATAAATCAAATACAAGCAAACCTACGACATGAGTTCATTCCTATGTGTATCATACTTGAATATCATCACACATTTGTACCTAAAACATATGTGAAAATAAACAGCCCTGAACAGTTGAGTGATTTTAATTTATCGGACACCTTTTAAAAGTAACTAGGTTTGTTAACGGTCGCGTGTTGCGGCGAAACGGAACAAAAATGTTATTTATAAATAAAACATGTTGTTTAGAAAGCCAAACCGTTAGAATTGGTTTAGTTTATCATCTAAGATACCAAATAAATACTCTATTTTGAATATAACTTTCTTTTTAAAAAAACTAATACCAGGATGTCTAGAGAAAAAAATAACCAAAACTACGTACTTAAGTTTTTATAAAAAAAAAGATTAACGAACGTAAGTTTAAAGAAATATCAAATTAACTTAACTGATAAAGGAAATATGATTTAAAAAATGATTTATTGAAAACAAAAATTAAATAATAAAAGAAATATAGTTTTATTAAAGGAATAAACAGTAAAATATATATAATAATAAACTATTATAATATTAAAATAATAAAATATGAAAAAACTATATATTATTATAAATTTAAAATCAATATTTATGTCCTTCCTTCGTAAACTATATTCAATATAGAATCTATACTATATAATAAAAGAAACCACTTTTGAGACACTTGTCATCATAATAGAGCATCTCTTATAGATAATTATTATTTTAATTTAATCTTTTCTAATTAATTATAGATAACTATTCTATTAAATATTATTTAGTTTAATATCTTATGGATAATTATTATTTAGTTTAATCTTTTCTTCTTATTTATAATATTATTTAGAGAAAATTATGATTTTGGCCCCTATAGTTATATCACTTTTACCCTTTTAGCCCAAAAAAGAATTTTTTAACATCTAAGCCCCCAACGTCTTCTTTTCTAACCCTTTTGGCCCCTAACACTAACCCCATCCATCAAATGTTAGGGATCAAAAGGGTTAGAAAAAGACGTTAGGGGCCAAAAAGGTTAGAAAAAAAACGTTGGGGACTTAGATGTTAAAAAATTATTTTTTGGGCTAAAAGGGTAAAAGTGATATAACCACGGGGGCGAAAATCGTAATTTTATTTTTTGATGTATAAAATTAGATTTATTCAATTCGTACAATACACGAGGTTTTTTAAGGATATATATATTTTTTATTATTTAGTAAAGAAAATTACATTTATAAAAACCGTGTAATACACATATTTTTAAAGATGTAATTTTTTTATTATTTGGTATATAAAATTACATTTATTCAACCTGTGTAATAAAGGAGGTTTTTTAAAGATGTATTATTTTATTATTTGGTAAATAATATTACATTTATTCAACTCGTGTAATACATGTGGTTTTAAAAATATAACTTTTTTTATTTTGTATACAAAATTACATTTATTCAACTTGTACAATATTGTTCTTATAGATCATCATCATCATCATCATCATCATCATCATCATACCCAGTATATCCCACCAATAGCAAAGCTAAGGTAGGGTCTGAGGAGGGTGAGATGTAGACAGCCTTACCTCTACCCCGTATGAATAGAGAGGCTGCTTCCAATAAGACCCTCGGCTCGATTGTAATTTTGCATCAAGCCTTGGACATAAGACACATAACACTCAGCAATTGAGACAAATGCCAATTAGTGCATGTACCCCTTTGTCTTTTGGCTATCAACGCTACCACATGATGCATGATTAACCATCCCATCTTTTAACGTTATTTTCACGAAATTAGTAAAATAACGTTAAAATTAGTGCACATGATGCATGATTAACCATCTCATTGTTCTTATAGATATAACTTTTTTATTATTTAATATATAAAATTATATTTATTCAACTCGTGCAATAAAGAAGGTTTTTAAATATATATTACTAGATTATAACCCTGTGTATTACACGGACTGAATAAATAAATTTTATATACTAAATAATAAAATTATAAATATATATATATATATATATATATATATATATATTTAAAAACCTACTTTATTGCACGAGTTGAATAAGTATAACTTTATATATTAAATAATAAGAAGTTAAAGTTTGAATAAATGTAATTTTATATATTATTTAGTATATAAAATGTATTTATTCAACCCGTGTAATACACGGGGTTATAACCTAGTTTATAATATATAATACTGGTAAAAAAAAGAAATTTTCAAATTCATCACTAATTGCTGTTATTTTGTTTATAAAAATCATCTAGAAAATCCAAAAGTTTTACATCTACTGCCTCAAAGTGAACTGTAGTAAGGGCAAGCGGGGTGGTAGAAAAAATTTCCGTGATGAAAGTATTATGCGTGAAACACCACCGTCATAATCGACTATCACCCGTCGATTTTGTAAATGGTAGGTGTTGTTTGATTTGTTGGGTTGTGAGGGTTTATTGTTGGTGTTGTGAGTGATGACCATTTCCGCTAAAAAAGGTTGTGAGTGATGAAATAATAGTTGATGACATAACGAAATTTGATTGGATGTTGTGAGTGATGAGTGAATGATGAGGGATCACCACCCCTCCCCTAATATTCAACATTGGATAGAATCATGGATGATTAAAACACCTGTCAAACATATTTAGGGCAGGCGGTATGGTTGCAGGGAGCAAGCTCGGGGTGTGGAGTCACCGATCAGTGACCACACCGTGGTGTTTGAGTTAGGGTATTTGAATAGGAGAGAAGGAGAGAAATCAGTGACTATTCACCGAAGGTGGAGAAGGAGTGATAGAGGAGAGAGAGAGAGGAGAGATGAGAGAAGAACCAATCAATTTTTTTTTATTTTTTAATTGAGTGGGTGTTTGAACCATACCTAATATTTGAGTAGAAAATGGAGAGTGAAGGGAGGAGTTGACATGACTTTATATCATTGGGTAGAGAAAACTCAAACACCCTAACTCAAACAAACCATACCACCTACCCTTAAGGCCTTGTGTAGTGGGGCTCCATCTCACCTCATAAAGCCCCATAAAGCCCTTGAACACCATTACGGGGGGCTTTATGAGATGAAAATGGGGGGAGGGCGCTACTTTTTTCACGGCGTTTTGTTGTTTCCATTTTCCACTTTGGTCCCTGCATTTTACACTTTGGTCCCTGCATTAAAACACTTTGGTCCCTGCATTTTACACTTTGGTCCCTGCATTTTACACTTTGGTTATGATGAGGTAGGGGCTTTATGACTACGGGCTCTAGTGACATAAAGCCCCTGTGTGACGTGGCACGACACGTGTCGCATAACGCCCACAAAAGGGCTTTATGACTACACATGACCTAAGAGGTAGAAGTGTTTTTGTTTATTGACTTTTTTAAAAAGGAATCTAGATTAATGAGGCTCAAATATCTTTGAAATATCTAACATAACTTGTGCACTTAAGTAAGTTAGTTACCATACTTTGAATAACTCGAAAAGATATGTTATAACTATAAATTTTTTTATAAGCTTTATTCAAGTTAGACCCAAAACCATAAACTAACACGAATTCGACATTCTAGTTTAAACTGAGTCGCCCAAAATTTGTACGTATCCTCAAATTTAGCAACTTAATTTGGTCGCAAATGAGTAAAAGTATAAACCAAATACTGTACCCAAAAATACCAAAACCAAAAACGAGCGAAAGTATAAATCAAATACTATACGAATTTTGTCAGTACAGCTATCAATGAAAATACCGAAACTGAAGGGTACGAAAACAAAAAGCTGACAAAACAATGTCGGTACCAATGGTGTTCGATCGATAACAATTTAATACAGTACCAGTATGATAGCAGCAGTAAAATAAATACTCTTCCCTGGATAAAAAAATTACTATAAAATTTAAACTCGTTGCAACCCCATATTGAAATATCAAGGTGTTACCTATTTCCCTTTTTAAACAAGAGAAAGAAATTTGTTTGATATAGTCACCAAACCAAACACTATACCAAATGGTCAACCAGCAGTTCACCTAGTAAAACAACACATACATACACACACCCACTATGTGTATTTTCCAAATTTCCACCCTACTCCCACCAAATTTCATTTATTCCACCCCAAAATAGTCAACCACACTTTTGCATGGAAATACACACAACATAAGTTGGTTGTGTTAGCTCATCTCCTCTTTCTTTTCTCTTGCATCTAACACAAATCAAAATAACACTTATTTACAGCATTCTATCTTTCAAACACATACACAAATGGAGCTGCCGGTAACGTCTCCAGTGGCCGGCGGTGGCCGGAAAACTTCATACAAGATTGAAACCAAGAATCTAGCATACAAAACTTCCAACCATTATGGTGACTTTAAAGGGGGTATGCTTCAAAGTTACTTCAAGAAACCTCCAAAGTTTATCTTGAATGATGTGAGCTGTGAAGCTCATCCCGGCTATCTGACAGCGATTGCCGGCCCTAGTGGGGCCGGAAAGACAACCCTGTTGGATATTCTTGCCGGGAATATCTCTTCCAGCAAAGTCTCCGGACACGTTTTGATCAATAACCATCCTATTGATACAAAACGGTTCCGGAGACTCGCTGGATATGTAACTCAAGATGATGCTTTATTCCCATCTTTAACGGTTGAAGAAACACTCATGTATAGCGCGTTTTTGAGGTTAAGATGCAGTCGAAAAGAAGCGGTTGATCGCGTCAAGATTTTGGTGAATGAGCTCGGTTTGGAGAGCGTTTCGAGCTCGAGAATTGGTGAGGGTTCGAACCATGGGATCTCGGGTGGTGAACGAAGACGGGTTTCGATTGGAGTTGAGCTAGTTCATGATCCTTCTGTGATTCTAATAGATGAACCTACTTCCGGGCTAGATTCGAATTCAGCTTTCGGTGTTGTATCGCTTCTTAAATCAATGGCAACCAGTCGAGGTAAAACGATCGTGTTAACCATCCACCAACCCGGTTTTCGCATCTTGGAGCTTATCGATCGACTTGTTTTACTCTCGAATGGATTCGTTCTCCATAACGGATCGTTAAAATCGCTAGAACATAGACTCAAAGTGTCCGGTCACTGCATCCCGCCTCGTGTCAATGTTCTCGAATTCGCCATTGATGTCGCCACTGTCTTGACCATACAAATCCCGAAACCATCAGCAGAACCAATCGAGATACACGAGGAACACGAAAAAGACAGTGAAATCCCATACCCAAATACCCGTTTCGAAGAAGTAACCATTCTTAGCAAAAGATTTTTCAAAAACATATTCAGAACCAAACAACTATTCATCACAAGGATCATCCAAGCCACACTTTCAAGCTTAATCCTCGGAACCATCTTCGTAAACATGTCGAATAACAAAGGGAATCTCGCATTGCAAGCGCGCTTAGGGTTCTTCGCATTCAGTCTCACTTTCTTACTCTCATCATCTACAGAAGGATTACCAATCTTCTTACAAGAAAGAAGAATCCTAATGAGAGAAACATCAAGAGGAGCGTATCGAGTTTCGTCATATGTAATCTCAAACACCCTCATCTTCCTTCCATTCCTTCTAATGATCGGTCTACTTTACACGATCCCGGTCTACTGGCTCGTGGGATTACAGGCCGAATTCGCCAGCTTCTTCTACTTTGGATTAGTGGTATGGATGGTGATCTTGATGTCAAACTCATTCACAGCTTGTTTCAGTGCACTAGTGCCAAATTTCATCTTGGGGACGTCTGTGATCTCTGGGTTGATGGGTTGTTTCTTTCTTTTTTCTGGGTATTTTATAGCAAAAGATAGCATACCAAAGTACTGGATCTTTATGCATTACATGAGTTTATTCAAGTACCCATTTGAGTGTTTGATGATCAATGAGTATGGAGGGAAAGAAGGGAAGAATATGTGTGTTGAAATGGAAGGTGGAAAGTGCAGAATGTATGGAGATGGGTTCTTGAAGCAGCAGCAAATAAATGAGACACAGAAATGGAGTAACCTTGGGGTCATGTTAGGGTTTATAGTTGGATATAGAGTCTTGTGTTTCATAATTTTGTGGTTTAGATGTCACAAAACCAGAAATTAATTTATTTATTTTTTTACATGTTCTATTATTTGTTGTGTTGGTGTTCGTAACTAATATTAACGATGATTGTTACCAGATTTTTGGGCTTGTTATGGCAGTGGAAAACATACAATATATGCTATGTTCATTTTTTATTGTTACTAGTTTAAATTTACGTCGCGCGTTGCGGCGAAACCGAGCAAATGATAATGTAAAACAAACGTGATTTGAAAATAAAGCATATTGTTTAGAAAGTCAAACCATTAGAACGGCTTAGTTTATCATCGTACCGTTTTATGATACCAAATAAATACTTTATCTTGAGTACAACTTCGTTTTTAACAAAAGTTATAACGGAATGTCGGGGAAAAATCAAGCACAACTATATACTTAAGTTTTTAGAAAAAAAGTTATAAACGTAAATTATTGAAGAAGTATCAAATTAATCGATAAATTAATATATGTTATAAAAAAGAAAAAAAATTATAAATATGTTATTAAAAGTAAATATAATAGTAAACTATTATACTCCCTCCGTCCCATTAAATGTGTCTTATTTTGAATTTTCAAAGTCTTTATTTATAAACTTTGACTTTAATTATATATTTTTTGTGTTACATAAAACTTGATGAAAATTAACCCAATAAAAACACTTGTAAAACACAATCAAATCATATAACTTTCATCAAGTATTATCTAACACAAACAAAATAATTTAAGGTCAAAGTTTATAAATAAAGACTTTGAAAATTCAAAATAGGACACTTTTAATGAGACGAAGGGAGTAGTATATTAAATAAAAGAATAATGAAAAGCTATATATTATTATAAAAAAGAAGTTACTATTCATCATATTTCATCAACAATAAATATATATATATATATATATAATATATAATATATAATATAATATAATATAATGTTAGCATGTATTGTAATCACAATAATAATAGTAATAGTAATGTTGGTTGCATGTATTAAAATTAATATATGGTTAGTTAAAAGTGTAATTAGATCGAAACCAATATTCGGATCCATGTCAGGTCTAGTGTTAGAGCACTCAATTAGGGATCGCAATAAAACCCAAACCTAATGGAAAAACTCAAAATATTTAGGACGGATATTACCCGTCTCATTAGGGTATGGGACGTGTTTGGGATGACTTTTGGAATTTTTCATGAGTTTGGGATAGGTCTGGGATTTGTAATATGCCGGATTAGTCGATAACATAGCCCCATTTATCCGATTATATACCCGAGTAATCCCACATAATTTTCTTTCTTTATTTATTTCAATCTAAGTTAATATAAGATTTTATAAGTATTATCCATTTCATTCTGACTTTTGGTTTTCAAATTCAGTTTGAAAATTAAAATTTAACTTGTCCAACTCTAGATGACATTGACAATTCTACAGATATGTTCAATTTTATGTGTTTGTATTTCCTAGTTGCACATGAACCATGAACCATTTAGATCAAATTTTACTTGGTTTTTTCTATTTTTCAGGTATTGTTTCAATTTCTATTTTGCAATGAATCCGGTTTTAAATGATTTGATGATTCTATAACTAAAGAATCAAGTATATACGTAAACTTATGAATGTCCAATTCAGTTAACTTAGCAAAGCCATTACTTAATGTTATGTTTTATGTTCATTCTTGAATAAATAATGTTTACCATTGATACCCGATCGGTTTTAGGCTAGGTACACTCGACGGGTTTTAGGTAGGTATATCCGTCGTGTATTTTTAATAAACTAATAGGTATACCTAATACCCAATGAGTTTGGGATGGACTTTAATATGACATTTGCCCCACCAATCATATGTTTTTTTTTCTCCCATGTCCTACACAGATCACATAAAAACATCACTTCAGTTCCTTCTCCTCTTTTCTAATCACACTTACAAAGATGTATTTATGTGTTTTGTGCAAGAACAAAACTTTAATCTCTCACCTCCACCTCACTTTCTCTCTCCTAAAATCATCCATTTGAATGGTCTTAATGTGTTATATATGCTAGATGAGGGTCCAACGTGGTCCACATGGACGAGTGGTACCATATGGGAACACCGTGTAAGATTAAATATATTTACTATGTTATATTTAATCCAGTAGTCATTATAATCAATTTTATTATATAGGTCAAAATATATTATACATATAATATAATTAGTTGGTAATTGTTGATGGATCATATTACCCTTATTAACTAATTAGGCTAATGAATGTAGCAGATACAGTTATTTTGGTAAGTGACAATTTATTACATAATTTTTGTTTTGTTCATATTAAATACAGTTTATTATAATTGTGTTATTTATAAATTTAATGATATTGTAATTGTTTTTTTTTTTTTTTTTTTTTTTTTTTTTTTTTTGTTAGTGCATTCCAGATGATGTTGTTTGCAAACTATGGGGTGTTTATAAAGGTCCTACCAATGTTATGATACACACTCAAGATGGCCGAGAGTTTAATGTTTGTTTAAGCGGTGCTAAAGGAAAGTTATTCCTCTTCCATGGTTGGTCCAATGTTGTAGAACATTTGAGTCTAACGAAAGGTTGTTTGGTAGTATTTAATCCCGTATCGTCTACTACTTTTAAATTAACATCTTACGTTGATGGCGTTAGTCGTGGCTCTTTTTGGACGTATTTGCTACCTCCATCATCGCATTTTTATGTAAGATATATTATTTATTTTTTCTTATTGTATGTATGATCAAATACTTATATTCTGAATAGATTTTTTTTCTTTGTTTCTTATTCCCACAGGTCATTCCTGAAAGCATCCTGCCAAAAGTTTATGAATATTCATCAAATGATGTAATATCTACTGTAATGTTGGGTAACAAAATTTTTAATGTTGCCATTGAAACATCTGACGGTAAAGTTGGATTTACCGTTGGTTTTGACGTAATGGTCAGTATGTTACATTTGAAGGTTGATTGTATTTTGTTATTTACAAAAGGTTTTGGCAATTTTTTCCTTTTAAAAGTTTTTGGACAAAACGGACTTGAAGTCGATTTTTCTGATCTAGACATCGAAGTGGTAAGTTTAATTTCGTTACTTTATAAGCTTTTATATGTTAATGTTATACAATTTATATGCCTTAATTTGCAGCCTGAAGTTGCACCTATCGATGCTGAAAATGAAGGTGAAGTACAAATACATGGTTCTGTTCGTCGTTTTAGACGTATGGCTGGTGAACGTTATTTTGTAAGTTTTAATATCATTTTTTCAACATTTCTAAACATGATTTGCATTCTTTTGTTACTTAATATACATTGTTATTTTTCTTTCATATTTATTATTATTTTTATTTTTACATCTATACAGAGGATTCCGGATCCTGTTTCACGGATGGCTAGACTTCATGAAGGTTTAAAAGATATCACTGTTAGGCTTATGCATCTCGATCCACCTAAGCAATTTACCAACGGTACAAGACGGGAAAAAAAAACAGGAGGAGGTTGGCGATACGCTTTGACCGGTTGGAAGAAGTTCATGAAAGCTGCTAGAATTAACGTCCTTGACACGGTTCACTATTCTTTTGATGAGAATGAGCAGGTGTTGAGTGTTGAACGAGTTGAACCTTACGATAGCCGTACTAATTAGTTATATCACATTGATGGAAATTTTTTTGCCTTTCATATGTTAGATTTTAACTCTATATATTGTTTTTTTTTTGTTTTGACAGTCGTTATGGTTTTTATGTTAAACAGTAATTTCTTAAATTTTATAAAGACTTGTCTGATGCTTCTATATGTTACAAATTAAAAAACCTTTGTCTGCTTCTAATTTCAATTAATTACATTTATTCCGTACTGTTTCTTTTTGTTTAACCACTCATTTGGCATGTCTTGAAAGTTTAATCTCTGTGTTAAATACTAATTACTTAAATGTTATAAATCGTTGTATATTGCTAATGATGTTACAAATTTATTCAAAAATTATATGTAAAACAATTTTATTTTAATGAATTAATCATTTAACATGATTTTAATTAATTTTGTATCCCATTCTTGCTTTAATCTTTAAAATTAATCTACATCTACATATAGTATATAGTTCTTATTATTATAACATAGTATTATGAATCTGTAGTACTACATATATAATACATAGATTACACTCTGATTATCATTTGGTCAGCTTGAATCTTATGTTTCCCAACTTTCATTCTAATTTTTTTATATAACATTTTTCAAAACTAACAATTATTATAAACATTATAATTATCGAAAGTCAACTGGATCTTAGTATATAACAAATTCAAAATTTAGTCTTTATTTTCCAATTTATTAATCTTAGTTTACAGTTTGTATATTATAAATTTGGAAACTTATTATTCATATAAAGATACACAAAAATATTTTCAATATTTTATTAAAGGTTGTCAATTATATAAAATAGGTTTTCAATATAAGATTTTACTTAAATTACTTAAATAATTTTAAATAAGTTTTAAATTCTTAATGTAAACCCGGATTAATATTCTTAATATATACAGTTTCCAATTTTACAAATTTGAATTTATGTTAATTGTTAGTATGTAATTATAAATTATATCGTTTCCTTACTTATGCCCTGATAGAAAGACTATTATTTTTAGTAGAAATAATGAAAATATGTTTCTTAAAATTAGGACTTTATGAATTTTATATAAATTGATCATTTTGTTGACGAACGGTAAGCAAACAAGTAGTACTTGTCCAACAGTCGATTGCTTATTACCTATCATGGAAAACGTTGATCGGATTACATTGCTAAACGATATTGATGTTCTTACCACAAACTACACTATCAAGGTTAAAATTGTTAGTTTGTGGAGGAAGAAAATGAGGGATAATGAAAGGGAGACATATCGGATAGATATGATACTGATGGATGAAAAGGTAAACTAATGAAATTTTTGTTTGTTGTTTATTTTTAGTTGATGTTGTTAGCCTTTTAACATATCCTTTTCATGTTATTCTTTATGTATACATAGGGTAGCAAAATTCAAGCTTCTTGCATGCACAAGCTATTTTCAAAATTTGAGAGGCATCTTAATGTTGATGAATGCCTTATCATTAAACGGCCATCTCTTGCTGCTAACACAGCATCTTTCAAGATTGTTCCTAACAACCAGAAGCTAACTTTTTATTATCATACCTTTGTCGAAAAGTGCAATGTATGGGACGGTCCGCAATACGTTTTCAATTTTGTTGAGTTTAATGATGTTCTTTCAAAGAAAATAAAAGAGGGTACGACAGTAGGTATGTTGTTTTTTTTATATTTCCAATCTTTATATACGATAATATTTGTTTACTTTATATATAGATTTTTTTGTATATGATGTTATCTCATTATTTGATTTTTTTGTAGATTTCATTGGCTATGTTGGTGTTTGTTATAACATTGAGGATACTAACAAGAAGGATGGTAGCAAAGGGAAACGTCTTAATCTTAAGCTTCAAGATCTTGAGTAATATACGAAACAACTATGACTTTTATTTGTTTATTTTCCATTTTATGCATTGAAATATTCAAAATGTTTTTAAACTTAGTATCTTCTTATATTATATTGTAGAGATGTTCAGATTGATTTAACTCTTTGGGACGATCACGCTAAGGACATGTATTCTTACATGATTAGCGAAAAGCGTGAAGCACATGTTGTCGTTGTTGTCCATTTCGGTGCAGTTAAATCATACAAAGGTATTAAATTCATATTGCATATTTATTAACAATTCATTTAAATAGAATTGTTACCTTTTTTTTGTATTTCTTATATTATCTTTATCTAAGAATAGGCAAATGGGGATTATCCAATAACTTTGATGGTTCAAGAGTTTTCATTAACGACAACTTTGATGACATGCTATTGTTCAAGCAAAAGTAAGTTTTCTTATTTTAACAATATTTTAAAAATTTTTTCAATTTTTTCGTATGTTTTATGTATTACTATTTTTTATTGAACATTTTTATTTATTCAAAATTTATTATAGGTTTCTTGCTAAACTTTCTGCTTCAAGTGAGTCAAGTAGCCATGCTGGGTCATATATGATGTGTTCTGTCGAAGATGAATTTTTAAAGAATGATGTTTTTTCACCACTTGCTTATCTTCCATCAATCTTAGAGGTTTTCCTAAACATTTATTCTTTTATATTTTATATTTTAAAAAAAATTGAACCTGCATTTTTTGACTACCTTTGTAATAATAAACAGCCAAAGAAAGTTGTTGTTGTTGGAACTATTGTGGCAATCGTTTCTGATAAGATGTGGTATTATGATGGTTGTAACTATTGCAAGTCAAAAGTTGAGAAAAAGTTTGAAACCTATGATAAAGATGATGGAACAAGTGATGTTAGAGATACGCAGTTGTATCAATGTTCTAACAAGGATTGTAATGGAAAAGAGGTTTTCCCGATGTCCAGGTATACCGTTTGTTAGTAATACTTTATCTTATTTTTCGTTCCACAACAACGACGTAGTTCGGCTATATGATCTATTCTCATGTATTTGTTCATTATTTAAAAATCGTTTATAAGGTTTAAAATACCGGTTCGCGTTCAAGATTCAACTGGAACTGTGACGCTTACATTATTTGACCATGAGGCGATGAAGTTTGTTCGGAAAACTGCAAAGGAACTTATTCAAATTCAGGACGAGGTTATGTTTAGTTATACTTTACATTTATTAAAATCACATGTTTTTATATTTATTGTAATGACACATTATATTTTTTTTAATATAGTTATTGCAAACTAATGATTTCCCAAGAGAATATCCCGTTGAATTTGAAGAGTTGCTTAATCAAAAGTGTGCTTTTGTGATTAAAGTAACTGACTTTAATATTGCAAATGGTGTCGAGAATTATGGAATATCAGTTGTTACAACTGATGATGACATCTTGGATAAGCTCAACAAAAAATTTAAAATAGATCAAGTAAGTGATTTTTGTAATCTATATATATATATTACCACTTTCGATAACCTTTTAATCTAAGTTGAAGTATTTGTTGTTTGCTTTTCATGTTTTTACAGATTGATGCTTATGAAACTTTTGGTATGAGTCAGTCTGAGTTGCAAACTTCTGGTGCTGAAGGTTTGAAGGTATATATTAAAAAATTAAGTTATCTATAACTTTAATACTTGCCTTAATTATAATTTGTTTATTTTTTGTAAGGATGCCGATTCTTACACTGGGGATAACACCACACCTATTTCAAAGGATTATGCGGTTGACTTGAAACAATCATCCTCTGACATGAAGCGTAACCTTGATGATGTTTATTTGAATGAAGTTGGATTGGCGTCCTCAGCAAGTAAGCCTCGCATGTGTGTTGAGAAGGAAGCTTAAAGGAGATATAGGAGAGGTTGATTTGAATAATAAGAACTATTTTTTTGGTATTTCAATATTTGAATGTTGGTTTATTCGTAACATTTTTTCATGTTTCAAGACAATTTAACTTTTGCCTATATATTGTTACCTTTTAAGTTATCGTACAATATTTTTGGTTGAGAGTTATGTTTGGTTATATTGTTTATTGTATGATGGTATGCTGTATGATTATTTTATGATACTACGTTGATTACTGATTTTATATTTGTAATCTAATAATGCGATAATGTAAATATTGGTAAAATGTAAAAATTTTACGGTATTAGTTCTCATCTATCTATAGATCTATAGATATATATCAATTTACTATTTACTAATAATTTTAGTATTAACAATTCACTTACAACTCCAAAAATAATTTTAAGAAATATGCTAATCATGTCAATTTATATTATTCAGTTACGTTTATAAACATCTTCTTTTTAAAGTTTCTAACTTTAGCAATTCTATTTTTATAAAATGACACAGTTTCTTAAAATATCGAAACTAATAAATATAGATTTCTTTTATATTTATGATCATTAATTTTGTTAAAATTCATTTTGGTAATGTATAATATGAATTCCATAAATAACTTTTAGCTTAGGTCTATAAATTCATATACTTTTCATACTTTTGAAACATCATCATGGTTTTCTGAGTTTGCATTCTTAGCTTCCTTATGCTTTTGAATAACTTTTTTCATTATTATTTACATTTCCAGTAATTTTTGTATGTAGTTTGTTATAAATCTTTTAATTCTTGCGTTTGGTTTTCATTCTAAATGTATTATTGTTTTTTTTGTAGTTCTTTCTATTGTTTTAAAAATGCATAATAAGTTTGAACAACTTAAGTCGTATTATTCAGAACGTTCACATATTGACCTTGAAAATAAATGTAAGTTTTTTGTTCCTGTTTATGGTCAAAAGTTATAATATTCTTCAATTTATTTTTTTCAAAAGTTTCTATGTTCTAAATTATTCATTTCTTTAATTTTTTTTATTTTGGTGTATTATTTTTCTCATTATAGCTGAGCAAGCTAAATGTAGGCGTTCGTTAAGAAAGCTATATATTGATAATAAGAGATCAAATGCAGCTGCTTTTCCGGAATATGTTGTCAGAGGTAATATTTATATAACTTATATTTTTTTATTATTGTTAATGTTTGATTTTACATATGTCATATATTTAAATTCTTAATTTTTTTATTACTTTTAGCTTTAGAGGCTAAACACAGGCGCAAGTTAAGAAAATTATACCTTGATCGTAAGAGATCAAATGTTACAAAAAAATTCATTTCTAGAGGTGGTACTTCAACATCGTCATCATCAACACCAATCCGGTTAAATAACAAAGAGAATTTTACTCCCAATATTTCAAACACCACCTTTCCTACCGAATCTTCAACTGGTATTGGGACAAGTAAGTTTACATTTATGTTTCGTAATGTTATGTATATTAATCATTACTAATTTTGTTCGTCAACTTCACTTCGATTATATTACATTTTTTATAATTACTGTTTATATTTTATTAGGTAATCATTTAAATTCGTCCTTTAATGTAAGATCATCCGTTATTACACAATCAACTTTGAAGAAGAAAGGAAATGTACTACACGATCAGTTTTCAACACCCATCCGTACACCACTTGCAAACCTATCAAACACAATACCAGGTTTGTAAAACAAAATCAAATAATCATTACTTGCTGAAGTTTCATATTTTTAATTGTTTTTACTACATATAATGTTTGAACAAATTATATGCAAAATACTTATTTGTAATTAATTCCCTAATGTAGCATATTCATCTGGATCTTTTTCAAATCATAATAGAAAGACAAATGTTATTCATGACTCTTCTACCTCAACACGACGAATTACGAGGTCAAACAAAGAAAACATAACACCAACTTCGTGTGTTACAAACATACGTTCTCAAGTTCAAATTGAACCGCAGTTTTCTAATGCTATGTCTTCTTTGAATCGTATATCCTCTGGTAAATTTCATATTTATATTATTACATACATTTTTAATTATTTAATTCAAAAAGTTTACGAAAAAATTATTTTGTTTTTTCAGACAATATTGCAAGCTCATCAACGTTACCATTGAATGATTGCTTTTCTCTTCATCCTAGAATATCCAATAAACGTAACACAACATTTTTGTCATCTGAATTAAGCTCGATAAAAAAGATGTCTTCTGGAAAGCGTAGACTTATTCATAAACCAATTGAAATACAACCCATACCAATGGCTGTTCTTGACTCTGATGATGAAAATCATGTTAACGAGGTTGTGTTAGACGCCACAAAAGGCGTTTCTAAAGGTAACTGATTAATGTTATTCATTGTTGTTTCATATTATTTTTTTTCGTACTGTATTATTTAATTTATGTTAAATCTTCAGATTACGTTGACCATGGTGACCAAACTCTTACGTGTGGTTTATGCTTTGCAAACTTATGGCCAACCGAAGGTGGAAAGGGTCGCATTACACTTCAAAAGCAAACATATAGCTTATGTTGTGGATATGGTAAAGTTGATTTGCCTGAATATAAAGATTCTGATCCATCTTATCAGATGCTTTTTCGCGGTTTAGATCAGGAAAGCAAATATTTCTTAAAGAACATAAGACGTTACAATTCTATGTTTTCCTTTACTTCGATGGGAGGAAAAGTTGATACTAAAATAAACAAATGTAATGCTCCATTTGTTTATAGAATCAGTGGTCAGAATGCACATAGTATGGGTAGTCTTCTTCCTAAGCATGGAGCCCAGCCAAAATTTTCACAGCTTTATATCTATAATACTGAGAATGAGCTTTCTAATAGGGAGTTGTTATTTAGGTATTTGTTTCCTTTTTTTACTTATCATTATCTTAATGTTAACTTACAAATTATACTTATATGTTTTCCATTTCATCGTTTGAAACTATTATTTAATACTGTTTATTTTCTTACAGTGATTCTTCAAGCAAAGCTTCGATAAGGGCAAAGGAACTTGATGTGAAGTTTATAAAGTATATTACGAACATGTTAGATTCTACGAATATGTTGGTTAAAACTTACAGGATGGTACGAGACCATCTCCATGACAATCCTAACGTTACTCTTAAACTTCGTATAATCTCACAGAGGGATAGAGACGGTAGGACTTACAATTTACCTACGTGTTCTGAAGTTGCTGCTTTGATAGTTGATGAACCTGATCTCCAGATTGAAAGCCGTGATATTATTGTTGAAATGCGTTCTGGAGATCTTAAGCGTATTAGCGAGTTACATCCTTCTTATCTTGCTCTACAGTATCCAATTCTTTTTCCGTATGGAGACGATGGATATAGAATTAACATTCCTCATAGAGAATTTGGTCCTAATACAAAGAAGACAAGACCAACTTGTACTATGAGGGAGTTCTTTGCATATAGAATTCAGGATAGGCATAACAAGTTTTCTCTAATTCTTAATGCAAGAAGGTTGTTTCAGCAGTTTTTAGTCGATGCCTACACAATGATTGAGAGTGAGAGGCTAAACTACATACGTTTTCAGCAAATCAAACTGCGATCTGATTCGCTTAACAGTCTTAAAAATGTTCAAGACGTTGGTCAGAGTGATTTGAGTCATACGGGACAACCTGTTATATTACCTTCATCTTTTACGGGTGGTTCTCGATACATGATGCAAAATTACTTAGATGCTATGGCGTTATGTCGGAAGTATGGGTATCTTGATTTCTTTATCACAATCACATGTAATCCGAAATGGCCTGAGATTGTAAGATTTCTTGGTGACTCTTCAATTAAGCCTGAAGACAGACCTGACATACTTTGTCGATTGTTTAAGATGAAACTTGATGAATTGATAAAAGATATGAAGCAAAAAAAATTTTTTGGCGATATTAATGCAGGTATGTCAATACATCAGCTACTTTCAATTTATACAATTATTTGGTCTTTCCATACATTATATTTAACTTTTATACTTATCTTTAAAATGTTTTTTGTTTTGTAGTTGTTTATACCGTTGAGTTTCAAAAACGTGGTTTGCCACATGCGCATATTTGCTTATTTATGAAAGCTGATCATAAGCTTCCTACGGTTGAACACATCGATCCCTTTATATCAGCTGAAATTCCTGATAAGAATGAGGATCCTGAATTGTATTCTCTTGTGAGTGACTTTATGATTCATGGTCCTTGTGGATATGCGAACATGAAATGTCCATGCATGGTTGGCAACCGTTGTTCAAAGAATTTTCCGAAGAGGTTTTTGGATTCCACTTCCATTGATTCTGATGGTTTTCCAGTTTATAGGAGAAGAGATTCTGGTCACACAGTTGTCAAGAAGGGCGTTACTTTAGACAATAGGAGTGTAGTTCCGTACAACAAAAACCTACTCAAAAGATATCAGGCACACATTAACGTGGAATGGTGCAATCAGGCTGGCTCAATAAAGTATTTGTTTAAATACATTAATAAAGGACCTGATCGAGCCACTGTTGCTGTTTTTGATTCAGACAGAGGCCCCGATGAGGAAATTCCAAAAGATGAAATTAAAGAGTACTACGAAGCTAGATATGTTTCCGCATGTGAAGCCAGCTGGAGAATATTTGGCAATGATGTTCATTATCGGTATCCATCTGTTATGAGGTTACCATTTCATCTTCCAGGACAACAAAATGTTGTATTTAGTTGTGACGATGAATTGAGGATGTCCTAAACAAACCTCAAGTAAATTCCTCTATTTTCTTGGAATGGATGAAGATGAACAATTCTAAGCCTGAAGCAAGACAACTTACTTATGTTGAGTTTCCCACAAAATATGTGTGGAAGTTAAAAGATCGTTGCTGGCAGCAACGCCAAAATTATGTTGTTATTGGAAGAATTTATTCTGCGTCTCCATCTCTTGGTGAGGCTTATTACCTAAGAATTCTTCTTACTAAGGTTAAAGGCCCACGATCATTTGAAGAAATAAGAACATATGATGGTGTTGTTTATCCTACATTTCGGGATGCGTGTTATGCACGTGGCCTGTTAGATGATGACAATGAATATATCGAGTGTATTAAAGAATCCAGTTTCACAGGAAACGGTCATTATCTTCGTTCTTTGTTTGCAACACTTCTATTGTCTAATACGCTATCTAGACCTGAAGTTGTTTGGGAGAAAACGTGGGAGCTATTGTCCGAGGACATTTTATACAATATGCGGAAAGATTCTGGCATGAGCGGTATCTTTTTTATCCTTTTGTTATATTTTGTGATGTTAAATTTTCAAGTATTTTCGTTATATTTAATAATTTTTCTTATCATTGTAGATTTCGTTGTTTCTGAGGAACGTTTAAAGAATATTACGTTGTCGAAAATCGAAAAATTCCTTCTTCGTAATGGATCCAGCTTGCACAGGTTTTCACCAATGCCTTATCCTGATGATGACTATCTGATGTCCGAGAGCAACCGTTTGATAAACGAGGAGCTTTCTTTTGACATGGATGAAGTTACGGCTGAGTTCAATAATCTTCACAGCTGTCTAAACGGCGATCAAAGAGCCGTGTATAATGAAATTATGGATGCTGTTCGGATTGGTAAGGGTGGTGTGTTTTTTGTGTACGGTTATGGTGGTACGGGCAAGACTTTTCTGTGGAAAACTTTAGGTGCTTCTATTAGATGCAATGGACAGATTGTTATTAATGTTGCTTCAAGTGGTATTGCATCTTTGTTGTTATCACGCGGTCGTACTGCTCACTCGCGATTTCATATTCCAATTAATCTCAATGAAGATTCGGTATGCCATATAAAGCCTAATACTGAAATCGCGAATCTTTTATATGAAGCAAAGTTGATTATTTGGGACGAGGCACCGATGATACACAAACATGCTTTCGAGGCTCTTGATCGTACAATGAAGGATGTTTTGAGTGTTTTTGATTCACAAAATTCAGAACTTCCATTTGGTGGGAAAACTATTGTATTTGGTGGTGACTTTAGACAAATCCTACCAGTTGTACAAAATGGAAGCAGGAAAGATATCGTAAACGCCTCATTATGTTCATCCCACATCTGGTCCAGTTGCAAGGTGTTGAAATTGACAATCAACATGCGTTTGTCGGTTGGATCAAGTAGCTCAAACGTTATGGAGATAAACGAATTTGGTAAATGTCTTCTTGACATCGGCGAAGGTAATGTTGGTGATTCTATCGACGGTGATGGAAATATTGAAATACCTGCTCATCTCTTAATAACTGATGAGAATGATCCAATTCAAGGTTTGATTGACTTTGTATATCCTTCAGTTCTTCATCGTTATAAAGACCGTGACTACTTTTCTGAGAGAGCTATACTCGCTCCTAAGAATGAAGTTGTTCATGAGATAAATGACCGTTTGCTTGATTTGTTTCCCGGTGAAGAAGTAGAGTATCTTAGCTCTGATAGTTTATGTCCGACTGAGGAAATCAACGATCTGTTACATCAAGATTTGTATAATCCAGATGTGTTAAATAGTGTAAAAGTATCAGGGTTACCAAATCATAGATTGGTATTAACATTGGGCGTTCCGGTTATGGTTTTGAGGAATATTGATCAGCAAAACGGTTTGTGCAATGGTACGCGTCTTCAAATCACACGTCTTGGTAAACGTGTTATTGAAGCAGAGATATTATCAGGAAGTAATGTTGGATCAAGAACTTACATCCCAAGAATCAGCATGATACCATCTGACAAGAAAATACCCTTCAAATTTCAAAGAAGGCAATTTCCAATAACCGTATGTTTTGCGATGACTATTAACAAAAGTCAAGGACAATCTCTATCTAGAGTTGGTATATACCTCAGAGACCCCGTGTTCTCACATGGTCAGCTTTATGTTGCGTTGTCCAGGGTAAAGACTAAGGATGGCGTTAAGGTTTTAATATTCGACAAAGATGGGAGGCCAACAAATAAAACTGCAAACGTTGTTTACAAAGAAATATTTGGGAAATTGTAGTTTAAAATTTGTATTATGACGTGTAATCGGGCAAGATGTTCTGTTTTTTTGTATGGTTTTATTGTATGTTGGGTGTTTTCAATTCCATGTCCTTATGTTACTTATTTAAAGACTATGTAATTTGTTTTAATTTTTTGTATGGTATTTCATTGTTATATCAATAGAAGATGTTATTACTATGTATTAAATATAACATATAAACATAAACTACAACATGTAGATATTTATAGACAGTCGTACATAATAAAAGTCCAACGTACATGATTATCTTAACTATTAAACATATTAACCTACTAGAAAACCACTTATAACACTACATAACTTACATAACTTTTTAAACCTTTCCCAAAATTACTATATATTATGTTTCTACCCTGTTTCATAATTTCAAACATCACCTTTAGCGGATAACGCCGGCAAAGAAGAAAACACAAATATCTTCAAAGTACTGGAACTTGCAATGATCACCTTCTTGTATGTTGTTATCTTTTAGCCATTTCGCCCAGCCTTTCACCACATACTTTATACTGTTTTTATTTGTTTCTGCCCTAACATCATGTTTGGTCTCCACATTTTGCCTGTTTGCTATTCTAACTTTCAAGGTTTCGTCAATTCCTGTTATCCTTGCTACTTCCACTGGTATCCGCTATAAGTTACAAGACATAATAATAATTTCCATTATGATGGTCTTTAAAAAACTAGAAAAGTTAACCAAAATATGTAAACATATTTGATGCTAATTAACATAGTTGTGTTGTTGGAACTTACAAATCGTTTCGTGTATGGCACAATAAATGTCAGCGGACCAATATCATCATCATCAAAATCCTCCGAGTCGTCTGAAGAATCTTCAGAATCCGATAGGACGATAACATCGTTTTCAACTCCAGCCATTCTATGAGAGATATAAAACTTTAATCCGTTTAAAATAGAATATCAGAGTATAACAAATAATGCAGCATACATTTAGTACTTTTAATCAGTGACATGCATACGTTAAGTACGTAAATGTGTTTTGATGATTCATGTATATTGTATTACACTTACTTTAGTTTCAGTTGTTTCATTTATATTATATCCTGTAGTAATCATTTTTAATCAATCTAAATTACACAAATTTATAAAATAATACATAGAAAAACAAAATTATCTTAAACGTCTTTGTTGTTACATCTTTTATTATCCAAAATTACAAATAAACAATGACTCATTTTTGAATATGCAGAAATACACCTATTGTAATTCATGATAAAAAATAAAAATACATAAATTTAATAAAATCTAATGTCATAAGCCGATGAAGAGAAAATAATCTAAATCCTAATTTAGTTATGCAACAACCAAATACATTTAATCATCCAAATCAAACTATAAACCGATAAAATCCATTTTTTAAAAATATTTCGAGCAGAAAATTTAAACCATATATCATTATATAACCAAAAAAGTAAACTTCCGATCAAATCCAATACATATAATCCCTTTTAAATCGACATCACAAACTAATATTGATTTTTCTTAACAAATACTGACACTCCGATTACTTATCTACTTACTCATTAATCGCTAAAAAAAACATCATATGTGTTATTTGGAAGAAATAAGGCAAGTTCGTGTAGAGATTAACAACATAACAGTCGGATTATAAGATGACGGAGATGAAATCGGAAATTTACCTTTACTAATTTCTTGAAACTCCTTTTGGGTTATTCTTGAGCAATGTGAAGATTAATGAAGGATATGATGCAGTAGTTTTGTAGGTTAATAAAGTGTAATGATGAATTTCTTATAGATATTATAAATGAGATAACTTTATGTATTATTAAATTCGGTTATTTTGCATTTCACATTTTTCTTTTTTAAAATGAATTTACGATTACTTTTGCATTGGATCTTACCATGTATTATCAATTTTCCATTTATGATTATTTAATATAAACTAAATTAACTTAATAAATCACATATATTTGGTGATATACTATTTTACTAATATATAACTTGAAAATAATAGAAAGTTTCTATATATATAAAATTATAATATCTGTTTATGTAGTTAACAATACGAAAATATATTCAAACTATCTAATTTTTAATTATATAAAGTATACAAATTTTACAATTTTTTTAGACACCCACTGCTAATTTATAATTATTTAAATTTTACTATTTTCGCTTATGTATATTAAAAGTGTATAATATCTGTTTATGTACTTAACACATTCTTTTAATCTTTGGTTTGTAATTGTAATACAACTTTATATCCAGCAATTTTACAAACGATTGCAATAACAGGCGTAAGGTATAAGTAATTACAAGTTAAAATGTAAATATATATTTCAACATATATATATATATAGATAGAGATGCACAACCATTTGACAAAGAGACTATCTTTACATACATTTCCAAATAGAGTATCACATATAAACATCAGCAACTTATTATGTAAATGTATCTACTTAAACAATCATAATGACCAAACGTTTTAAGAAAATACCAACGTTACTTACATACTAAAATAAGATAGAAAGCCTGATGATATAACAGTAGTTCTATTTAAACTTAAAATACCAAGTAACAAAATAAAACATCATAACCACTGTTTACGTGTTCAAAACAAAGTTAACATAAAATAAGTAGCATAAAAGAGTCATGATTTGTCCGACATTAACACCTTCATCATTAGAGTATTTGTTAGTCTGCATTAACACCTTCCACATGTGTTAAGACCATCACATTTCCTGCACTTTGGAATGTGAAATGCAATTTGTCACCCAAACGAAGTCCATTATCCTTCATGAACTTCGGCCAACCTTCGATTGCAAACCTTACATCATCTCCATTCTTCTGTCGCCTAAGATTCATAGTGATTGTTTGTCCATTCAAGTTTATTACTTGTAACTCATGCACCTTATTTTTGAACCCGGCAAATCTTACAACATTTACAGGCATTCTCTGCATAAATAACATAAGTCAAAAGTAAATTTTGTTAATGCATGTTACATTATTTCCGTTTGCTATTGACTAAGTTAAAGATAACATACCATGCGGTTTCCTCCTTTTGTTGTGAAATCACATTTACCAGTTCCCTCAACAATGTTCAGCCTTCTAACAACTTTTCGTTCATCATCCGGTTTCTTCAAAGTCTTATCATTTCTCTTTCTCTTTTCGTTTACCTTATTTTATAACAAATACATTATATTCCGACTAACATCATAATTTATAATAAATACTGAAAAATCAATGTTGTTATCATATCATATACTTACAAACCGGTTTCGAGTTCTCTGTCCAACTGTTGAGACTTTTGGCATTTCAAGTTCTGTCCCACATATTCCTCAACCTGTTTTCCTTTCTTCTTAACCTGTTAAGAGAAACACTAATTATAAATAACAATAAGGAATGAGTATTAAGTAAATATGTCTACATATATTAATGAAACTGATCATCTATTATTATGTTTGACATAATTACATCATCTTTTGTTGATTGCTTTATCTCTTCTCTCATTGAAGTAGAACTTTCTTCCTTCCACTTTTCTTTTCCAGCAATTTTTTTTGTATTCACATCCTCTTTGTTACTACCTTCATCATTCTGTGTATCATAATCATAATTAATAATATTACAAAATCTGATTGTAATATATTTTATTCTACATAAATGTAAACTTATTACCTCAGAAAGCGTATCATCCATGCAGTCATCATCATCACAAAATGTCTGTTATATAATAAGATACATAAATAATTCATATTTATTAGTAACCCGTTATAGTTTAGTTCAAAATACTTACAAACTGGACGTTTTTGTAGTATGTGTCTTTAGGTATTTCCAGCAACGAATCATCTTCACTTTCTTCTTTGTTTGACAAAACAACCTCAACTCCTCGACGATAAATTGTTAACTCAAATGTGTTCATGTCCGTCTTCATCAAAAGTAGTATATCATCATCTTGTATAAGAAGATCATCAAATAAATTTGGACAACCTTTTGTAAAAACATAGATATCATTGATTTTGTGCGTCTCAACTTTCCAAATCTGACCTGCTGCTGTTATGTTGTAAGAATCGTTGACTGGCGTATAAGAGTAATTTTTTGTGACATACGGTTCTGGAATCACCTGAAAAGTTAAGTAGTATTTTATTGTTAACTATATATGTATACCATTATTTTTTCAACTATAAAAAAAGTGATTCATACATATTACTAAACTTACTATTATCTTTAAAACGCCGTAACGGTTTACTGTTATGAAGGACTGACCACAAATGTTATCGACGAAACAATCCATTTGCATATTTTTGTCTTCGATTATCCTAAAGCGCAATAACGTTTGCTTTCTCAACTGAAGATCCCTTACCACTTCACTCCATCCGTCAGTGATAACCGATTCCCCGCTCACACTTCTTAAAGAAACTGGCCAAGTTTTTTGACTTTCATGATGTATCACTAATTTTCTTCGTTGCCAATAATCACCATACACAGTTTTAACAAAATCAGTTGGCAGGACCTGTGTATAAATTTATGTCAAAAAATCATATGTAACTAAATTTATACATACTTATTTATAACATTTGTTGCATACCACTTTTAACGACGAATCATCATCTAACACAGCTACACATGATAAACTCATTTTTATATACCTGTATCATAAGAATAACTGTTACAAACATTTACTATTGAACTTGAATAATACAATATACAATATACATATGAAAATAACAAATTAACTGTTATCGTATCAATGTATTGGATTACAACTAAAAAAAACATATATTTTGTTCTTCAATTTATAAGAAGATAACTCTTATTTTTAGTGATCATGATAAAGTATTCAATCATCCAAATAACAATATTATCTCAAAGAAACATATTTTTCTTCAAAAAAAGTTACACAAAATATATTAACTACATAACTTTATTAACCAAAACTGTATAATTTGAAATACATACAATACAATCTAATCTTTATTAGATACACATAACATTAACAACAATCAATTTTATAAAAACCTATATCATATATCAGTTATAAAAATTGAGTAGCCGCATACAAAGACATTATAATTCAAGAAAAAACAATTTTAAGCCTAATTTTTTTGTTATAACCTATTCAAACATCAAAATAAGAATGTTCATGAAGGATTTTTTCATTTTAAAATAAAGATCTACATAATATCAGCCAAATAATCTAATTAACCGAAAATTCTAAACTTTGAAAGACATGCAATGCAATCTAATATTATTTGTATACACATAACCTACAGAACATTTATTTTCAGACAAAACCTAAGAACTGATTTCACGTGTAATTTTAAAATAATCGCCGGAAAAAAGTCTGTCAAATAACTGAAACTGAAATTTGGTGTTCAACTGATTGGATAATTACTTTGTAAATCAAAGCGAAGATTACCGGAAAGATGATCGGAAAATAGGTCGGAAAGTAACTTTACCAATTTTTCTTCTTCCACCGCCGTTTGCAACTTTCTTGATCCTTGTGACTTTTGATTGAAGATGGTAAGTCTATACAAGCAGTTGTCAGTTGATATATGATAATTGCATTAGGTTTTTTACTTTTAATATTTAAACATTGATATTTTAATTTTCTATATATCGGTTTCTTATATTATATTACTTTAAGGTTTTTCTCAGTCATTTTTTAATTAAATATTATACATAAATAGATATTTACTATTTAGTAACCAGATTTTATAAATCTGTTAATTTTTTTATTAATACCAACATTATTAAAATAATTTAGATTTTTATTACCCATTTAAATTAATTTCGTCTATTTTTTGGGAAGATTAAGCTGAATAATAATTTACATAAATATCTATTGTATTTTTAATTATAATGTTGAAATTTTCTCTTATAAATAGATACTCATTGTTTTTTTCTTTCATTGTATGTGCTCTTGTGCTATTTGATTGTTAGTGATCTCTCTGAATTTTCGTATTTGCGTTAAAATGTATCGGCATGGTCCGTATTTTATCATAACTATATTTGATCCGCTTTCAATTCAACAGGTGCATAACTTTCATTATTTTTTGTTTTTAAACTAATCATTCGTATTGTTTTATCTTTTATTTGAAATAAAATTTCCGTTACTTCTTTTGGTTTTCAGGCAATACCTATAAGTATGAGTCGATTTATATGGATGAATAAGTTACAATCCTCAACAGTTACTCTTAAATTTGATGAAACGCATTCATGGAGTGTTGTTATCAAATTAATAGAAGATGTATTCTACTTTACCGATGGATGGTCTGAGGTTTTAAACTACTTTGGCCATGGATATTTCTTTATTATTTTTAACTATCTTGGTAATCATACTTTTAAGTTCAAGCTCTTCTGTCATGATCCAAATCAAGAGTGGGGGAAACCGTTTTGTAAAATTATTCAAAATCCTTTAAAAAGTCCAATGGTACGTAAATTTATTATATGTTATTATACTTTTTTTTCTCGACTTATAGAAAACATAATACTCATCAATTTTTAATAATTCAATTTTACAGGTTCTACCAAATACTTTTCTTTCTAAACATTATGATTATCCTTTACCGGATGACAAGGTTATACTTAACGTATCGGAGAATCATAAATGGGAAGTCCGTATTAGAAAGATAGGTCTAAATTACTGTTTTACTGATGGTTGGTTTCAATTTATTGAAGATCTTAGGTTAAATCCTGGTGATATTTTGTGTTTTAAAATAAACGACGTGAAACATTTTAATATTACCATATTCAATAAACACGGTCGTCAAGTTTTGTTAAACAACACTCCTTTGATTGAGCCAGAATATGAACATATTAGCAATGTGGAAGGTTATCGACAAGTTAGTGACGATCATAACTATCCTTTTTTTGTCATCAAAGTAACTAATGAATTGGTATGATACGATGATTTTTTTCAGTTTGTTTTTTATTAATTTTTAGTGTTTTTCATTTAATAATATTTTCATATTTTAAATGTTTTTACAAAATGTAGATTCTTCCGAAATTGATTACTGACTTAAGTGGTTTAAATGAGTTGTCTGAAGTAAAGATCAAAGTTATTAAAGGAAATACTTGGGTTAAGAATCTTCATACACTCAATATTGATGGTCAAATAAGGTTTGTCAATCAATTTATTATCAAATTTATAATGCATCTTTTACCCTATTTTTATTTGTATTACTAACAATTCTTTGCATATTTTATCAACCATAGGTACGGTGTTGTTGGATGGCCTGATATACTTGAAGCTGAACATATTTCCTTAGGTGACGATTGTTTTTTCAACTGGTCTAAAACGAATTCCAAGTTATTGGTTACGAAACTCCAGCAATCATAAGTGCTACAGTAATAGACTTTCATTGTTTATTTAAAAAACGAAAAAAACTTATATCTTACATTTACTTTTCGATCCCCCTTTATTTATGTTTGTGGTATAATGCTTTTGTTTTTTTAGTATTGTCAATTCATATTGCCATTATAATTTGATTCATACAGTCCCTTTCTCTTAACTAACATGAATCATTTATATCAGAAGTATACACATCGAATTTATTTATACACCTTATTCATCACACAAATTGTAGTTACTCAACATATATATATATACTTTATTTGTTTTTAAAGATAGATTAACAACCCGTGAGTATTCACGGGTGATAACCTAGTGTGTTATATATGCTAGATGAGGGTCCAACGTGGTCCACATGGACGAGTGGTACCATATGGGAACACCGTGTAAGATTAAATATATTTACTATGTTATATTTAATCCAGTAGTCATTATAATCAATTTTATTATATAGGTCAAAATATATTATACATATAATATAATTAGTTGGTAATTGTTGATGGATCATATTACCCTTATTAACTAATTAGGTTTCCCCTTAGATGTATATAAGGAGATTACTAGAGAGGGATTAAGGTTAGACTCTAACATCAAACACAAATTTGTCTCCATCTCTCTCTCCATAATCACGAAATCTTAACCCTAGATTTCGGTACTACCATCAAGAACATATATCCTAAATTACCAGATCAAGCTGACTATCATGTCGAACTCCGTGGTTGCATCTGTCTCTGGATTCTCTGCTGGCTTGTCTGCTGTAATAGGTATGATTTACATGTTTTCCATTATGTTTAAACATAACTGATCAACATGTGATATCAGAGCATATGTTACTCGTTCAGTTCTATTTGTTTTCATGAATCTGGAATTAAAATCTGGAAAACAAACTTTCTGAAAAACCTGATAAATTTCAAGAACATGAAATTCGTATAAACTTAATATTCACGGACTTTTATGTTCTAAACAGACGTTTAAACACATCTTAATTAATCACAATTTCTAAATCTGTATAAACATGTTAATTTTCTAGATTTCGGATTCTGGATTTTATTTTAATAAAATTAGGGTTCTTCATGTTCTTAGGGAAATTCGAAAATATTCCCTTATTTTGGAATGAATTGAGGATCAAAGAGTATTTTTCTATTTTTTGATTAAGTTTTGTCTGATTAATATTTCAAAATCTGTTAATTTTAATAGATATAATATTTTGAAATCTTTTAGATAAATATAAATACCACTTAAACAGGAAACATGATCTCCCATGATCCCATAATTTACGAACTTCAACCTTATCATAATTAACAGCTATTAATCCGAAGATTTTGAGTCTTAGAGAACAAGTTTTCGAGGTCTATAAGAGATTTCGAGATGTCATTAGTTAACTCGAAATCATTAGATAACTCGAAATCATTAGAAAACTTGAAATCTTATAAGATTTCGAGAAACCATCAGATTTCGAGATTTTCATAAGGAACTCGAAACTTACTTATTCTCGAAATCTCATTACTTTATCAGTTGTTATTGTGAACTAAATCAGATTTCGAGAAACCATCAGTTCGATTCGCGCTAACAGATGGTTTGCTATTAACTAAATGGTTTTGTAAACACTTAATCAGAATCAGATAACTTTTTACAAAACCAAATAGTTTAACTCGAATGAGCTTCTAATGTATCACTTATGCTCAATGGTGATTTGATACATATATCTTACTGTTCAAGTATAAAGAAAAGTGATAGGAGTAAAACCCCGAATCACCAGTTCAAATCAAACGGTAAAATAAAAGATAGTTCTACGGATCGTTTGGATACAGATTCACCACCAAACGAAATGGTAGGGCTGCGACGTCTAACCGAAGATACAGATACACCACTACGGTTAGAGAATCGTGTCTAAGTTCACCACCCAACGCGCCACGGTTGAGCTAGCATAGACGAATTAATTAACCCACAAAAATGAGATAATTAACACAAAGATTTTCATTCTAAAACTCACTCCCTTTTTTGTTCATCTTGTCGACATACATAAAGGAAACCAAAATGCAACCCCACGTTGCTACAATTAGGGAAGTGGATAAACTGAAAACTACTTCAAATTTTAAATAAATTAAAATAAAGAGTTAATTGCCAAAATCACCCCTGAGGTTTGGGCACATTTGCCATTTTCGTCCAAAATAACACTTTTGTATCATTTTGCCCCCCACGTTTGTAACTTTTTGCCATTTTCATCCAAACCACTAACTTAGTTTATTTTTTCTGTTAAGTTAAAGGATATTTGGATGAAAATGGCAAATATAAACCACAGGGACGAAAATGGCAAATATGCTCAAACTCTTTTTAATTTCTTTTATTTAGTTAATTTTGTCACATATATAATAAAAAAGAATATACATGCAATTTTTATACGAAAAAATAATAGTTTTGTCACATATTTTTTTTTATAAATTTTCATCCATCCACTAAGTTAATTTTTTTCTATTAAGGCGAAAGATGTTTTAAATTTTATAAATTAATTTTTTGTATCAAGGTTATTATATGTTGTCTTTTGTTCAATAGAACTTTGTTTTCTTTCTCTAAGTAACATGAATATTTCGATTCTGTTTTTGATAGTTTAACAAGAAAATAGCTCGTCGTGAAAAGTGTTTATCACAAAATATTAGATAGCATTATACTTACTATTTGGTGGGTAATTTTAAGGTTTGGTAACGGTACGTTGTTTGATGGGGGCACTGGCTTTTGTTTTTCGTTAGGAGCGAATTTAAAAGAGTAGAAGATGAATTAAAAACTTTGTACATATGATAATATTTGTTTATTTGATATTTTTCTATAAGGTCACAAGCATTTTAGTTTTATAAAAATTAGAGGTTTAAGTAGATTTATTTTTATAAAATTGATCTATATAAACAATTGGAATTTAATTTCTGTATTAATTTATAAAATTTAAAACATCCTTCGCCTTAATAGAAAAAAATTAACTTAGTTAGTGGTTGGATGAAAATTTATAAAAAATATGTGAGAAAACTATTATTTTTTTTCATATAAAAAGTGCATGTATATTCTTTTTTATTATATATATGTGACAAAATTAACTAAATAAAATAAATTAAAAAGAGTTTGAGCACATTTGCCATTTTCGTCCCTGTGGTTTATAGTTGCCATTTTCATCCAAATATCATTCAACTTAACAGAAAAAATAAACTAAGTTAGTTGTTTGGATGAAAATGGCAAAAAGTTACAAACGTGGGGGGCAAAATGGTACAAAAGTGTCATTTTGGACGAAAATGGCAAATGTGCTCAAACCTCAGGGGCGATTTTGGCAATTAACTCTAAAATAAAATAGACATAAAATTTGCATGTGAAAAATGGACTAAAAACTTGTAACTTGAAATGCAAATGGGTGGAACGTGGGCTGCATGCATGATTGCTTGATATAGGCTTTTCAATCCGGGTTGATATCTTGACCCAACTTGATGTAGTTGAACCACTTTTGACCCGCACCGTAAGACCCGATTGATCCAACGTCTAATGCAATGGATAGGGAATTTAAATAGCTTGTGGGTTGGCTATCATTCTCCCACTCTTCGAAAAAGTTTGTCCTCAAACTTGGGACTCTCGCATCAGGACCAAATATTGCATTTCGTATCGGTGGCGGTTCGGGGGGTATTTCATGTAGAATATGATGCATGTAGTGTTCAAACATGCGATCAATCTGGTCAACAAACATAACAGTAAGCACAATGTTATTAGATGCCTTACTTGCAATTGTTATTGGCATTTTGAGACACGTAGTCTTTTCAACTTCTACCACCGCCTTCTTGTTTGCGGTTATTGACTCATGTTCAGATAAAAAACCTGCATTAATGGAACTTAGAAGCTACATGAGATATTCAGAAGACCGATGGTACTTTAGATTAAGAACATTGGTGTCGGTGTGCATTTTGCATACTAGATCGCTTGCACTCAAAACCCAGGTTTCATACACCTCATTAAGAAATATATCTCTGTCTGGTCTGATCTCATTCAGTTCGTTATCATGATGGACGATGATGTCATTTTTTGTTTCTTGTTCCTCTTGAACAGCAGTCCTATTTAGAACTTTTGTCACAACTAAACACTCGTCTTCATCAAGAGTAATATCTGCTTCTTCATCGAATACGGGTCCTTCACTGTCAATTGACCTTATCTTTTGTTCTTCCTCAAAACGGTGGCTTTTAGAGTCTTCAAGTTCGGCAAGATTATTGATCTTTTGTCGGAGTTCAACCTTAGAATTTAGCTTAGTTACTTCTTCCAATGTATAATAATTGTGGAGTTGATCAATATTACCTTGAATATTATAGGATGGTAGAAATTTTCGTATCAACAGTTTCTTCATTTTTGACCATGTTCTAACCTTTTCTTTGCCCATTTGTTTTCTGGTAGAACGGACGTTAGCCCACCATGAAGCTGCATGTTTTTTTAGTTGGGAAGCCACTTGACCTTGTGATTTTCTGGTGGTTGCTCGTATGCAAAGACCTTTTCTACGGTTTGTATCCAATCGACAAACTCGTCGAGATCAAATCTACCATCAAATGTGGGGATATGGATTTTGATATCATTAGTGACCCCAAGGGCTGGGTTTCTCCTTCCTCGGTGATTAAATTCACCAACACGGGACAAGTCTCCGCCCCCGTCTGTTAACGGTGTACGACAATTACCTTGCTTCCTACGAATCGTGAGGGCTAACTCTTGAAGTTGATCGTTCATGCATTTCATCTGCCTCTTCATGTCTTGAAATTGTTGTTTGATCGTTCTCTCATAAGCCATCAATGAAATAGCGTCGTTGAGATAAAAACACGATGATTTGTGTAGGATATTACTCTTTTGCAATGTTGATGATTAGCACGAACAGAGACTGCAACACAATTTTTTTTTTTGACAGATTGTAAATTAGTGAATCAGGATGAAGCGAGATGGAACGAGCCTAGCTCTGATACCAGATGATAGGAATCGAATTTGAAACTATAAAGAAACGGATAAAATAAGATAGTTCTACGGCTCGTTTGGATACAGATTCACCACCAAACGAAATGGTAGGGCTGCGACGTCTAACCGAAGATACAGATACACCACTACGGTTAGAGAATCGTGTCTAAGTTCACCACCCAACGCGCCACGGTTGAGCTAGCATAGACGAATTAATTAACCCACAAACATGAGATAATTAACACAAAGATTTTCATTCTAAAACTCACTCCCTTTTTTATTCATCTTGTCGACATACATAAAGGAAACCAAAATGCAACCCCACGTCGCTACAATTAGGGAAGTGGATAAACTGAAAACTACTTCAAATTTTAAATAAATTAAAATAAAATAGACATAAAATATGTGAAAAATGGACTAAAAACTTGTAACTTGAAATGCAAATGGGTGGAACGTGGGTTGCATGCATGATTGCTTGACATGGGCTTTTCAATCCGGGTTGATATCTTGACCCAACTTGATGTAATTGAACCACTTTTGACCCGCATCGTAAGACCTGATTGATCCAACGTCTAATGCAATGGATAGGGAATTTAAATAGCTTGTGGGTTGGCTATCTGTTGGTGCACTTGTGTCTGTACTTTGTCTGTATTCGGTCTGATATAAACGATGTCCTGATTTGTATTGTAAGTTGACCAAGTTAACCATCCTCCGGTTTGACTTGGACAACAGTTGAAAGATGTTCTGATCGAAGGATAGCCTCGAAGGATACACCTGATCCTTCGAGGTGATCGAAAGATATGGTTCGACCATGGTTCGAGGTGATCGAAAGATATGGTTCGACCATGGTTCGACCATTAGACCTCGAAGGATGATCCTTCGAGGTCCATGCTGATCTTTCGTGTAACATGTGGTCGACAGATGATCCTTCGGACCATCTGTCGAATCCTTCGAGCAGACCTGCTGAGCTGGGTATATATACCCATGCATGTGTTGAGTGTGAGTTAGTTCTGGAGTTCTGCCATTTTCACACACCCGAGAGATAGAAGCTTAGAGAGCATTCTGCCCAGAACTCACTCACACACTTAGAGAGTTTATAGAACACTTCTGTAAACATTGAGCTTGTAACCGAACCCTCATTGCATTAATACAAGTTGTGTTAATCGGTGAATCTTTGTGTGTTTGTTTCTCTACTTGCTACTAACTCGGTTTGCTTGCTAGCTTGGATTCCGCACTCGCTAGTAGGTTTGTATAACAAGGTTTAGGTTCGTAATCCTCCGCGAAAAAGGGACCTACAAGTGGTATCAGAGCCATGGTGCCCGATTTAGTAAAACTAACCGTTTACTAAGTCACATGTGCTCTAGATCTGTGATTTTTGTGGGTTTTTGTTCAAGATGTAAAAAAAGGTGAAAATGAGAAAAACCCAGATCTGGACCCGGATATCCAGATCTGTGCTAAACCGGGTGTTGGGTTTTATGTTTTTCTCTAAAATACTCAAGTTTTCTTCGTCAAAACAACGTGTACAAGCATTTTCGTCAAATCTGCAGATCTCACCGTCACCGTGTTCTTGATGTTCTTGACAGCTTCAAATTTTCGAAAGATGCTGTTTTGTCCATCGAAAGATTGAACAGATTTCGAAGGATAAAACAAAATTCAAATTTCAAATTTTCATGCTTCGAAATTTGCGAAAGTTGGTCACCTACCACATCAACTTTTCTGACACCTGTCGTACTTTCTGTCCTTGTGTCAGGACCATCGAAGGATAACTTTCGACCTCGAAAGATCATCCTTCGATCAAGGAGATTCGAAAGATGAACAGGAGTGCTCGAAAGATCATCAGTTCTTCGAAGGATCAAAAGGTTCTTCGAAGGATCAAAAAGACTTCGAAGGATCAAGTCTGAGGTGTACGAAGGATCAGCCATGTCCAACTTCGAAAGGTGTTCGAAAGATCTGTGACATGTGCTCGAAAGATGCTCGAAAGATATGTGACATGTGCTCGAAAGACTTCGAAAGATCATCTTTCGAAGCTATCTTGGTGTTTATCTTTCGTTTGATGCAGGTGTTTCGAAGGATCCAGATGTTGTGGAATTTTATGAACTCAGACAGTGTGTTGGGGTTAATCATTTAATTCACTTGGAGTCGGGTCGGGTGTTCGCAAGGATTATTCATACCGGGCTTCAAAGTTTCAACATCAAAATTCGTACGGGATTTGGGAACACGCGGGGTGATGCAGCATGATGAACACAAGAGATGATGAAGACTTGATGTTTGAAAATGTGGGGTAGTCACGGTTACCGATGCAATGACAAATATGGTAACGCGACTATTATGGGCCAAACACAACAGTTCCGCTTGGTGGAGGGAATTGGTGAATATTTGACGACAGTTTCTTTGAAGTGGAAAGAATCTGTTAAGGTTTAGAGATTTTGCCAAAGAAATGGGGGGATAAAAATTTTTTCATTTGTTGAATTTCTTCGGTAAAATTCTAAACGCAATCTCAGGTGGTAGAGTTTATGATCTTCTGGTGATTCAAACGGTTCAGCGTGGAATGTTTTGCACAGACACTTGAAGATCAAGACTTGATGCAGTTGTTTAAGAATGGAACCTTTATCATATGCCGGTTGGAGTTTTGGAAGATCAGCGGAAGATCGGTCAATTGATCCTTTTGAGGAAATTGCACAACACTCAACACGGATACGCGTACTTTGAGGGGGAAATCTTATACAATGAGCATCAGGATGCTACTTACCTGGATCATCGGTCAAGGGGGAATTTGTCTACACAGAGAAGATGAATACTTGGCTGAAGATTGATTGCAATTGCATTTTCAGCATTCGACAGCAACGGACAAGGGGGAATTTGTTGATGCAGATTTTGTGTCCGATGCTTGTCGAATAGATTAGTTTTATTTTATGCTGAATTTGTAATAGTTAGTGAAACGGTCAAACGAACGTGTATAGACCCGCTCGTTTGAAGTGGTCAAACGAGAGGGTTGTTGGTTTGACTGTGTGTGTGTGTTGCTAGACAAAGTTGCTGTGTTGTCATTGGTGTCGAAGGATAAGGCATCGAAGGATTATGAATATCCTTCGATGAGCTCGAAAGATACCCATCGAAGGATGGACCTCGAAGGATATCGAAGGATATCATTCGAGGTATGTGAGTATCTTTCGAAGACTGTCTGATCGAAGGATGATGTTTCGACCAGTCAGTCTGATCCTTCGACCTGCAGTGTTTGTTTTGGTATAAATACCAACACTTTGTCATTTGCAACACAAGAGTGAGAGCACAAGTGTGTGCTAGAGAGAGAATGGAGGTCTGAGACCTCACCGGGAGAAATCACCACTTGGTTTCTCCCCGGATGTATACTTCTTTGGTATTAGTTCGGTTGTCATGTAACCGGGCCGACTTGTAATGTTTACTACCGGATTAATACAAAGTTTGTTATGTTTATCCTCTCTTATCTCTTCCATCTATGAACATGAACACGAAAATCACGGGTTGGATCCCGAAAACCGGACCTACAATTGGTATCAGAATTTTACCTGAGATTGCGCAGCGGAAGCGTGGTGGGCCCATAACCCACAGGTCCCAGGTTCTTTTCCTTGTTAAAACCGGGTTTTTGTGCAAGACTTGGTAGTTTTTGGACAAAAAGTTTCTTGGTTTAGCACCCGTTTTTAGTGTGTTTTCTGGATTTTTAACCATAAAAACGTGTTCTAAACTAACCGGGTGTGTTACGGGAAGGTTTGGGTAACTTAAAAATCATATCCGATAGTTTTTCTGTTTTCCGACCATTATTCCGGTCAAATTCCGGTTGCCATTGGTGTGGATAAGAAAGTTCTTTTTGGGTATTATTTTCAAAAGTCAAAACTGTGTTGAAAAAGTGGTTGTCAGATCATACCTCTTTGTCGAAAGCTGGTCACCAACCACATCAACTTTTCACCAACTTTTGTACCTTCTGTACTTGTGTCAGAACCGTCGAAAGATAACTTTCGAACTCGAAAGATATCCTTCGAACTAGGAGATTCGAAAGATAGCCATCCTTCGAACATCCTTCGAAGTCAGCAGGTTATCCTTCGAGTCAAGGAATCTTTTTGAAAGATCATCTTTCGAGTCACTGTTCATTTCGAAAGATAAGGATCCTTCGTGAAGGTGAATCTTTCAAGGTTAGCCTTCGAGGTCATCGTTCGAATCTCAACAGTAATCTTTCGACACTGTTGATCCTTCGAACAGGTGTGATCTTTCGTGGATCCTTCGAGTCTTAATTGTTTAGACTTAACAGTTGTGAAGTTTAGGTCTTTCGATCCTCAATCCTTCGGCTGCTTGCTATCCTTCGAAACTTTTAACATAGTTTGTGAAAATCAACTTTTTATTAAGTTAATTTTCACAGAATATATTAAAATAGAAAATGGGTACAAACGGTCAATGGGATCCATCCGCATGGTCTTTGAATCCGTATTCATCTAATACGCAATCATCTACTTCTCAATCTGATCAAGATTTCAAGAATGCTTGGATGCAGGCTATAACCCCACGTTCAACTGCCATGATATCTGCAAATCAGTGGGCATCAGTTACAATTCAAAGGCAAAGTGAACCGAAAATAACGACAGATTGTTTTGGAAATCCAATACAAGTTCCTGTAAAGCCGGCTCCAACCACAGACTTGTATGGAAATCCATTACCCCCAGTTGGTTTACAACACCATCGTTCTACTGTAGAACCATCACCTCTTGATCCAAAGAACAGTAGTCAGAAAAAATTGGCGTTGTATGCTGAAATTGTCAAAGATGCAAGCAATGGTGAATCCTCGGGAAATGATGACAGTTCTGAACATGACAGAAGTTCAGATGAAGATGTTTCAACTTCAGTTGAGGGTGATACAACTTCAAGTTCAAGCGAGAATGGATCTGAATGTGAATCATCAAGGGAAGTTATTAATTCTGATGCAGAAAAGCCAACACCTGAGAGTGATTCCAGTCAGGTATGTGATTCTAAACCTGATTCTATTTCTGCTGTTGTTGAATGTGCTAAATGTCTAGAATATGCAGAAAAGGAAAGTCTTTTTGACATCACACACAAACACAATCAAGAATTGATTGTTGATCTTGCTAAAGCATCTGAAGCTAACTTCTTTTTAACCAAAAATGAAAAAGAGTTTAAAGAAACAATTAAGTCACTTAAGCATGATGTTTCTGAACTTCAAAAGGCTGTTTTAAGAAAACAATATGCTAATAACAACTTAATTGACACAATTGAGAAACAGATGGTTGAGCTGGCCACAGCAAAGTGTGAATGTGAAACAATCAAGCAGAAATTGGAAAGTTATTCCAATTCCCGCTATGTTTTAGATCACATTATTGATGTGCAAAAGAAGAAGAAGGATGAGAAATTCACTGGGGTAGGATTCAAATCATGTCCTCCTCCAATGAATCACAACTATTCCAAGATGCCTGATCACGAGGAGATGCCTCGGTTTAAACCTAAAGTGCAACTCAATCTCGATGAGTTTGCAGTAGGCCTTGGGTTCAAAGCAGGTGCATCATCCTCGGGGCAGTCTGAGTCTGAAAAGGTGGAAACTTCATCGTTTGTTAAGGAACAGAGTCCTCCGATCATTGAGGATGCTGATTCTTCAGACGATGAATCTGGAGAAAATGAGAAACCACAGTCTAACTTGGTTGCACCTGAAATTCCAATTGAGAATCACATCTTGTGTGATCCCCCGGTGAAACCAAGTAAGATTGAAACACCAAAGGCAATGAAGCCAAATGTACCTAGCATTGAAAAGAATAACTTGTTGTATACGCTCAAGGGAGACAGTAAAATTTATTCCGACAAGGATTTTCCAATCAAAAACGTAAATCAAGAGTTAATTGAGAAAATTTTTGAAGGAAGAACTGACAAGTTTTTGGGAAACAAGGGTAACAAAATTACAGTTACTCAATGTGAACCCGTTCCGTGTGAAGTAATTAGAAAACAATATGGAAATCAAAAACTGTCAACTGAGCGAAAACAACAAGTGAATTCTGGAAAAGGTAAAGGGCAGGTACAAGAAAAGAGAGCTCAAAGCAAGAATGCTCAAGCACCAAAGGTTCAGCAGCTTAAAACTGAACAACCAAGGGTTCAGCAACCTAAGGTTGAACAGCCTAAAGCTCCTCAACCTAAGGCTGCACAACCCAAAATTATACAATCTAGGGTTGAGCAACCTAAGGTTCCTAGGGTGCAAAACAAAAGAGCTCCGGTCAAGAAAACAGAACAGAAAATGAACTTTGTTGAATCAAAGGGTACGGACAAACTGGAAACATTTCAAAATAAATCTAACATTGAATTCATAAAACAAGTTAGAATTTTAAAGCGAAATGATGAGAACAATTATACCCAGCACACAAATGGATGTGACTTAGGTCCTAGCACATCTAAATCACAAAGTTCAGTTTCTGGTTCTCAGTCGGGTCATCAACACGTTTCTCCGAGGTTTGTAGAGCGGAGAATGTGTTTTGAATGTGGTACAATTGGACATATAATTCGAAATTGTCCATATCTTCATAAGTTGAAAGCAAAGGTTGATGATCCCCGTGAACAAAATCATGCCGCCCAAGAGAATAGAAAAGGCAAACAGGGCGAAAGCAAGAAAAAGGATCGGAAGATAAACTTCGTGAAATCAAGAGGGACTGATAAAATTGATACTTTCAAAAGCAAATCCAATAAGGATTTTGTTAAACAAAGTAAAATTTTGAAAAGAAACAGTCAAAACAACTACACACAACACACAAACGGTTGTGATGTAGGACCAAGTACCTCAAGATCACGAAGTTCATCATCCACCTATTACAGTTATGATACTCCGAGGTTTGTTGAGCGGAGATCATGCTTTGAATGCTGCGAGTATGGACACATCATTAAGAATTGTCCATATCTCACCAAGAGAAAGTCAAAAGTTGATGCCCCCCATGGTAACAGTTACCATAAAAGATCTGTTTCACCAAAACAGGACCCTCGTTTTGTTAAACAACGAGAAAAGAAACAGAAAAAGAAACAAAGAAAAGAAGTTGAAAAAGTTTTAAAACCGGAGGTCATCCAAACAAAATCTGTTAAATCGGATGTTAAACATGAAAAACAGAAACAAATTTGGATACCAAAACCGGTGACTGTTTCAGGGGGAGCTACATCAATTCCGAATCATCGGGAAATAGATGTTACAATTCTCGATGATGACGGACGACCCAAGTCTGTGAAGGCTTGGGTCCCCCTCTCCAACTAATCTCTGAATGAGTGTGCAGGATGTTCCAGGAGGAACTATTAATAGTTTCAGGATTGTTGATAGTGGAGTGTCCATGCACAAGATTGGCGACATAAGGCTCCGAAATATTGGCATGTCTAGGAGAATGTTGTTGCCATTGATGGAGAGAGAGGAAAGGAAAAAGAAAAGAAGACAAAAATGTCTGATGAAAGAATGTGGCTGAATGAAGTTGCAAAATTCGACCAAATGAAGAACGCGCCAAAATTTGGTTGCTATGGTTTTTAATCAGGTTCTCAGGAAAGAATACAATGAATGATGTGCAGATGTCGTGGTGTAGATTGAACATCCGCACACCGCTTCTGAAAGAGAAAGACAAAGACCTTTCGCTGGTGCAATGTGGAAGACCAGCCGGAACCAAAGGTTTTTGATTGTGTTGCTGTGAAGAAATTTTTCAGTAGCTTCTAAATCGACCTTGAAGTCCACATCCAGTGGATGTCCAGTTTGGGAGAGTGATCAGATTCCTTGCAATGCACGAAGCAGTTGCAGTATACGGTTTTTAAATTTCTATTCTCTCCTATACTTGTTGATTTTTAGGCTGCTATATGAATTATATCGTCTTGTACAACACTCTTTGGCCTGACACGTTGATCTCGAATATCACCTCACACGTGATTGTTTCTTTATGAAACTCGTCAATGTTGTTATGGTCCGCACCGCTTACCGATGTGCCAACTGATTTTCCCAAAATTAGATAAATCTTTTCTGATAAAAACTTAATTTGGGTAACCGGCATTAAGGTCAAGCAAGAGTAAAACCAACATCGGAAAATCATTTTTGTAAATACCTTTGTGTTTTTCAATTTATCTTAGTTTATTGATTTTAGGGGGAGTAAATCCAAAAGTCTGAAAATCCAAAAACATCGAAAAATTTCAAAAACCCAAAAACAATAGAAAATCAAAAATGAGTTTCCTGGCGAGAAAAAGAGAAAATGATAGTACATCAGTGGTCTATCCAAACCTCTTTAAACCCTAAATGAAAAACGATAAGTAGCTCTATATAAGATGTATCGGTAGGCTCACAATCATTTTAAAGTGTGCAGGGTGATATAAATCTTAAACCGACTGAAGACCAGGTGGGAACCATTCATTGGCATATGGTCTTAGTACCGAAATTTCGTTTGATAGATTGCCGAGGTTCTGAGATATTCGGTCTTTATGCTGCTTATCATCTGGGTATCATGGTTGTATCTTTTACCGAAAAATAACGGGGACGCAAGTCTAGATCTTCCATGATACTATACATACGTGTACATATTGCATACTGCATTCGACCTCAATAAGTGATAAACAATCACATGTCCATATCAAATAAGTGATAAAATATCACATTTATCCGGGTGTCAAGTTCGTCTCTCTGCTGTACGGAAGTACTGACCTGTTCACGGACTTGCACTTGTGCCCTCATGCATACGAAAATCAAGTTCCTCATCAATAAGTGATTATATCACAAAGGACTTGTTTTCAAATCAAAATAAGTGAGTATCTCACAATTTATACGGTCAAACAGATGATAATCGGTATACTCACTGGTAAGATGAACTCTCGTGCATACCTTGATACGGGAATGTGTCGTGATGTGGATGAACACCGGTCGGTAAGTATAAATCATACATTAACGTATCCTCTAAACATGATTACATCTGATAAGTTGAGCTTAAGTGGACAACAATACCGATAATTGTTATAGGATGCTTATCTTAATGTTAACTAACTGAACAACAAGAGTGTTTTGGCATGACCGTACACTGATATGATTCTCTTACCCTCGAAACTCGCAAAAAGAATGTTTGTATATATTTATTTACTGCTTAACTTTTATTATTTCTTTTAAACAGTTTCGTCGTTTGGTGCATATCAGCACGACATTAGCGGTGATGTCGTTTGATAACACTCAAAGGATTTTAAATTGTTGCCTTAAACTTTATAAAAGCCAAAAAGATTTTCTTTCTACTTTATTTTCGATCGTACGATGTTGGAGCTCAAGTCTTCGTTACCTGAAACCTGACTGAAAACCGAACTGACTAAATCTTCATAAAAGGTCGAAATTTGCATGTTTTGAAAGTTAAAAATTAAAATTGACAAATTTTATTAAACTTTCAAACTGTCGGACGGTGTTTGATTATGACATGGTCATTCGTGTGTCTTTTGTTTATACTATATTCCAAGCAATTGTTCTCATTACGCGTTTAGATTTCTTGCATGTGCAGATTCTAAAGGCTAGGAGAACATGGTCGTTGACGAGCTTTGGAATGAAGACACGAAGGCACTCAACTGATGAAGATGATCGAGTTGCCGCTGGCCATCATCATCACCTCGAAGGATCTTACTTCATAAAGTTAAAGTATTTCACGAGCATAACTCAAGGGGGAGCTTATGTTAAGGGGGAGTTTGTCAACACACTTCCTACATGATACGGGTAGTTTGTTGATACACTTTCTACTTTCAAGACGTGAAGACTTTGAAGACCCTCCGACATTGAAGACATGATAGGACATCAGAGTCTTGAAGACTTGAAGACCAAAGACCGTCGAAGTTCAAGACGAGTCTACACTTTTAGAAGAACAAGACAAAGATTAGAGATCAAAGACAAAGCTACAGCCAAGGGGGAGTTTGTTGGTGCACTTGTGTCTGTACTTTGTCTGTATTCGGTCTGATATAAACGATGTCCTGATTTGTATTGTAAGTTGACCAAGTTAACCATCCTCCGGTTTGACTTGGACAACAGTTGAAAGATGTTCTGATCGAAGGATAGCCTCGAAGGATACACCTGATCCTTCGAGGTGATCGAAAGATATGGTTCGACCATGGTTCGAGGTGATCGAAAGATATGGTTCGACCATGGTTCGACCATTAGACCTCGAAGGATGATCCTTCGAGGTCCATGCTGATCTTTCGTGTAACATGTGGTCGACAGATGATCCTTCGGACCATCTGTCGAATCCTTCGAGCAGACCTGCTGAGCTGGGTATATATACCCATGCATGTGTTGAGTGTGAGTTAGTTCTGGAGTTCTGCCATTTTCACACACCCGAGAGATAGAAGCTTAGAGAGCATTCTGCCCAGAACTCACTCACACACTTAGAGAGTTTATAGAACACTTCTGTAAACATTGAGCTTGTAACCGAACCCTCATTGCATTAATACAAGTTGTGTTAATCGGTGAATCTTTGTGTGTTTGTTTCTCTACTTGCTACTAACTCGGTTTGCTTGCTAGCTTGGATTCCGCACTCGCTAGTAGGTTTGTATAACAAGGTTTAGGTTCGTAATCCTCCGCGAAAAAGGGACCTACACTATCAAAAAGTTATGTTAATTTTGCCTTAGAAACATGAATGTCTCACTTCTGCCTAAAGGTGATTTGGTTCATTCATGTCTTGCATATTTAACAATGCATAACTAAGGTAATTATCACACTTCTGCCTAAAGGTGATCTTTCACAATTACTTTGCACACATGCTTAGATGATTACACTTCTGCCCAAAGGTGATTTGTCTTTATTTAAGTAGAACTTTCTAATAACTTAGTCTATTATTTTGATGTTAGTAATAGACAATATCACAGGTTCATAACTAAAAAGGTCATTACTTATAAATCCGTTAGTATAATATGCACTTAGATTACATTAATACTTCTAACTTAGTATCATAATTCCACAACCATACAACCATGTGTATATATTAAAAAAACTTAAAAATATGATAATGCTTATCAGATTAATCAGAGATATCTATTAAAAAACTGATAATTCCACAACCATACAACCATGTGTATGACAAAAAAAACTTAAAAATTATAATAACGAATCATAATAATATAAGAGATGATTTTGCTTAGTGAAAAGCTTATACTTATTTGTAAGATTGCAGTTCATTTTCTTTTGTCAGTTGAGTCAAGAGATAATTTCATCTAATAAAAATAATATATCATTATCACTATAAATACAACTAACAACGAAGGCAAAATTCTAATTAAAATTAATATATGTTTATTAAACATATTTTATACATTTTATAAAATCTACACTTCTACACTTCTATACTATATATCAATAAATGAAGAGACATTAATTATTTATCTTTCTTATTATTTTAATCCTACGCTAAGTTTAAACTAAATAATAATAACTAGTGAGATTTCCTCGCGCTTCGCGGCAGGAATTCGATCGCTATTTGTTCGGTTCATTAGATACCAACACTCGATATAGTAATTGATAAGAAAAACCTTGCATCGGTTGAAAACAATAAAAATGGATCAATGTTGTTTAGTTGGTATCGGTTCGGTTAGTTTGCGTTCTATGTTTATTTTTTTTTCAGGCATTGCGATATAAATTTTATTGAAAATGAATATTGTGTTGTTCTCGTACTAAATCGAATCGAAACAGGCTGAACAACATATGTATCGGTACCAATATTTATGTTTATTCTTTTTTGCTTTCTATAAAAATAGGCCTTAAGCAGATGATAGGAGAAAAACTTGAATTGACACAAACTACAAATACTGCTGAGCCAGTCATTACCAGGCCACCATCTCCAAACTCCTCATCGATAAAACCTCTCCCAAGAAACCCACTAGAATCAAAAATACTAAAGTGGATATCTGACAAACAGACCCAAGTATTGACTCTGATCAAAACCAGCGGTGAGGTGAAGAAAATATCAAGGGAACAAGCACTGGGCCTAGGTGTTGAAGATCTCCTTGATCTTACACTGTGCAGAGATGAGGATGATACAGATTCCTTCGACTTTGAATTACACAATTCAAAGGGCAAGTCAGGGAATCATTGATGAGGCAATAAAGATTCCCAATGGAAATTTGATATTTGGGTTTGTGTTTTACAGTTTATAGCAGAGTTAAGATTATTAGGTGTGTTAATGTTTGCGGTTATATAAGAAATTTTATGTACTTGTGAATTTGGTAAGTAACTTGACTTTGAAAGTCAAAGGTGAAAAAAACATGGTTGACTTGACTGTTGGCATTGTTTATTAATCCTGATTTGCAGTAAAATACTCTTTGAGGTTTTTTTTAGCCGTTTAATATGTTATCCTTTTAGTGAATTTTCTTTTCCAGTTGTCCCATTTAAGATAAAACACACGATTAAATCATATGGTCAAACTGTTAAGGCTCTTGATGATTTAAGATGCTAATTGTGTGCTGTCTATTAGCTAATTATTTGTAATTTATGTTAACAGTGTTTATATGTTAACAGATGTTGACCAAAAGTCAAACAGATGTTGGCGAATAGTGAAACAGATGTTGACCTTAAGCAGATGTTTGGTTTCAGGCCAAATATCTCTTTATGAGCAAACATCTGTTTAACTTCAAACATTTGTTTAAGGCCAAACATATCTTTATTGCCAAACATCTGTTTATGGCCAAACATCTGTTTAAATCCAAACATCTGTTTAAGTCCAAACAACTGATATAGAACGCCAAACATTTGTTTAAGCCCCAACATCTGTTTATGTCACGACCCCCGACCCACCCTGGACGGAATCGGGTGCCGTGAGCAGTCCCGTGGTACCGGTGATTATTTTTGAAAAACATTGCAGCGGAATTTTCATCAGGACCGTGAGTTAGGAAAAATATCAGAGTTTAGAAAACACCGGATTTGATTTAAATAGATGGGATAACTCCCTATTTTAAAATGGTAGCTTTAATAAAGATAAATTTTATTTTATAAAACAATATTTCTTTAATAAGCCATTTCTTGATGCCTTTCAGTGCCGTATCCAGCCTTATGGTAATTACCTGAAACATGTTTGAAAAAGGTTTTGTCAGCGGGAATGCTGAGTGAATTCATTCCATTTTTATACAAATATCTTGTTATACCTTACAGTATTAAGGTTTTATATTTATTTGCATTTACCTTACTCAATCAGTATTTTGTCACATAATAGCAATTCCAATATAATAGCAATAATATCACTCATTGGTTTACTTTCATCCAATAGTGAATTAATCAAATAACTATACTTTACTGTTATTCAATTTACCTATCATTAGGCAATTCCTATGACTGGGTCATATCACTGTTGATCATTCTTTCAACTAGTGACTCTGACCATATCACTTGTTCATAACTCTGTTGATCATTCTTTCAACTAAGGTCTTTGGTCATATCGCTGTTGATCATTCTTTCAACTAGCGATTCTATTCATGGCACTGTTGATCATTCTTTCAACTAGTGCTTCTGGTCATTATCACTGTTGATCATTCTTTCAACTAGTGATTTTAATTATAACACTGTTGATCATTCTTTCAACTAGTGTCTTTGGACATATCACTGCTGATCATTCTTTCAGCTAGTGACTTTGGACATAATGATGTCTTATTACTTTGTCAAATATATTACCTCTAGCACTAAATCATGCAATTCAGAATAATGACATTTTATGTCAATTATTATAACTTATCAAAACATGTTAATTCACTAATTGTAATAATATGATATAATAACTTGACTACAAATAGAATACAGTATACTTGACTTTGTTATGGTATCTGCCATTTAGATTTATATATAATAATTATGGTTATGCTAACTTTCTGGGTAATAGCAATGAGAATCAAATAATGTATAATACCTCCCATACCAGTAGTTATTATAAAATATAATAACTTAATCACTGTAAGTATAACTGGTAACCATTTAGGATTTAAGAAAACAATTTGCAATATAATTGTTTTACGAAAAGGTGATAAAAATGTGATAAAAGAGTATGGACTCACAAACGGTGAGGAAAGAGAAATGAACTCACATTGCAGATTTCTACGGGCAAAGTTTAGTCTACAGATATCCTTGATATATTGCTGATTCAATTTGGGCAGAGTCTAGTCTACTGATTAGCCTAATTCACACAAACGGGTTTGTAACTAATACAGCAATTACGACAATTCACGAGATTAAACCTTCACAACGATTAATCAGTGCAATACTCGATAATTTAATCGGATTCACAACGAATAACAGAGCATAGTCCGAATTCGAACAGCACTCTAATATTCAAGTCGAAATCACGAAGAATAATCAAAGTACAAGCTCAATTGAGCAGCACCTGGACTATCGTTGGATAGTTACAATCGATCGGACGTTGAATCGTAATAGCGATCGAGTTATTACCCTGATTGCGGCAGCGTTTCGATAATTGTGTGTGTGTGTTGGACTGTTTTGCTTATAACTTGATCTACGTAACTCGGATTTACGTCGTTTCAAAGACAGAATTCAAGTCCCAATCCCCTCTATTTATACCCGAAATTTGACACCGTCGCGTAGCGCGAGGGGTACCCCCCATAGGCGTCGCGCTACGCGAGTGGTAACCTATGTTCATAGGGTAGCTACGTGTGTAACTAGGCTTGCTGTGTCGACAGTTTCGTAAATTTCGAATTTTACAAATAGTTATGAGGATAATCGTTGGCTAGGGTTTTGCCCCCCTGAGTTTTAGGGGCCCTGATCCTGATTCTGATTGTTCTGGAAATTTTAGGGTTAGTGCAGAATTACTTGGGTTTCTCAATTAGGGTTTCCTTAATAGCTAATTACCATCGTAATTATGGTTTTAGTGACAGTTGTTACATCCTCCCCACCTTAATAAAAATCTCGTCCTCGAGATTTGGGTTATGATATTTCTGTTAGACTTATGTCATAATTTAGTTAATGGAACTGGATTTTAAGGTAAATGACACGGAGTCAAATTTTGTGAATACTAGTTGTATAAGTAGGGTTCAAAAAGTTCAACTGAAATAGTTAAAGAAATCGATGATAACTGAATGAGATGAAATGATATAGTTTCGAATAGGACTAGGTTCAAGTCAACAGATATATGATCAAATAGATATCTGTTTAGTGAAATGACTTTTTAGAATAAAATTCATGGTCAAAAGAAAACTTACTTTGATTGGCAACTGAGGAAAACTCAGAGTCAATAAGGTCAGAATGAAATAATAGCACGAAGATCATTGTGATTTATCGAATCATATCAAGAGAAAAATCGGTGTATTGACATTGCAAGGATACACTGGAATACAATAGAGTTTAGTGTATCATTGTCTTAATACACAATTATATCAAAATTACTTTCATATGATGAGTCAAACGAAAGACATACGTGGTTTTGAATGGTTCGTATGATTAGGATTAGCCCAAGCTACAAGTTTGTAACGACTCCGCAAGGTGTCGTAATGATTGGAATAATTTCAATAGTTACGGTGCTCGAACAATTTCACCGTATAATCAACTGAAAGTTTAAATAAAGAAAACTTGGATATTCATTTCAAATAGGAGTTTCAATTGATGATGAAAAGACAAAATGAAATATTATAAAATTTTCGATGATAGAAGAAACGTTTAAGAAGTACACCGGAATATGATACGAATTTGTGTACTTTTATCTTAACACATAGTTGTATTAAGACTGGTTAAGAATATGAATCAAAAATTAAAATTCGTATTTTAGGAGTGAAATTGAAAATAGTTCAAGCTATAAATTTATTATGACTCCACAAGGTGTCATAGTGATTGAAATAGTAGCGGTGAATGATACGAGTTTCACCATGATGTAAATCAAAATGAAGTAAATCCGATTGTTTCAATAAATTATTTTGGATTGAAATTGAAATAATTGAAGAAAGTTTTTCGATCGAAGATGATAAGGCAATAAGGATTACGAAACGCTCGATAGATACACGGAAATATGAAATGAATTTGTGTATCATTATCTTAGCACACGATTGTGTTAAGATTGTTTTGATAGAATAAATCAAAGCGGATTCAACATGAATGAATAATTAAACCCGTATGTAAGAGGTGCAACGAGATTAGCACAAGCTTCAAATTTGTGAAAACGTCACCACAAGGTGATCGTGACCAAATAAATGATTCAACGAAAGTGAAAACCAAACAAGTTTGGTATGGATCTGAAATAGAGGAAATATTTGACGGAATGTATTTATTTTATGAACTTTTATTTGTACTAGGGTCAAATAATAACTTAACTTAGATGTATATCAGTGACTACGTCTGGAATCATCTCTGCTTCTTGTGTAGTAAGTGCGTATGCTAGTGCGTTCTTCTTAGCTCCGTCTGTTGTTCTAGCCTGTTGTTAGATGTTTTGGTTAGTTTTGGGCAATACGGTTTGATGTGTCCGGTTTCCCCGCAATTGTAACAGATGTTAGTTTTCCTTCTGCACTCTTCCTCTGTGTGCCCGGTCATCTTGCAGAAGTCACAGTAGGGTGTGTTCCTAAAACGACATCGTCCTGAATGCGTTTTGTTACTATTTCTGCAGATAGGTTGCTCCAATGACGGTTCAGTTTCTTTCTTCTTGAGTCCTTGGGAAATTTTCTGGGCTAATTCTTTCTTCTTGTTTTCTTCTCTTGTGCGGATTAGTCCATCTGTCAGCATGTTAGCTAGTTCAACTGCTTCCTCAATAGTCTGGGGTCTAACGGCCTTGACTATATCTCGGATTTCGCTAACTAATCCCCAAATATAACGAGAAATCAGTACGGGTTCTGGCGAAGCCAGAGTTGGTACCATTCTTGCATATTCGAAGAATGTTGTCGTATATTCATGACAATTCACATCTATCATTTTATGATTTAGGAACTTGTTAGTTATTCTTTCCTTTTCATAAGGAGGACAAAATTTTCTTTCTACCGTTTCCTTGAATTCTTCCCAGTTTATGGCATAAGCCATGGTCCTTCCTTTTGCCTGAAGAATAGTATTCCACCATTCTAAGGCTTCTTCCTTAAAGAGATTAGATGCATACATCACCTTATCTTCTTTAGCACATTTGCTGATCGTAAGAACAGCCTCTGTCTTTTCCAACCATCGCAGAGCAGCCGTGGCACCTTCACTGCCCGCGAACTCAGTTGGTTTACAAGCTAGAAATTCTTTGTAGGTACACCCGAGAGTCATCGCCTTCTTCTTCTTAGAAAATGGGGTTTTGGTAATATCATTATTATCACTATTGACACTATGGTTAAAACTATCGTCATGGGTATGCTTACTGTTCATAGCTTTGGTGGGTTCTATGGGATTTTTAACAGCTTTAATTATTAAAGGTAAAGCATTAGCTATTCCTTAAGCTATTAGATTTTCTATAGCATTTTTATCCAAAGGATTTTCATTATTAGTATGAGCTTCTGGATTATATGATACTTCCTTCGACATCTGGATTGCAAATATTTTCACTTATTAATATCACAGAATAATTAAAATAAAATAATACCTCCAGGATATTATATGTGCATATTGACATATACGTATTCATGTATAACACATAAGTTAATTTGTATTAGTTTCCTAACTTTATTGTTTAGGTATTAGAAGAATACCTAAATAGCTTAAACAAGTGACTTAGCTTATACTAAGGCATCTTTTCTTATTCCACCTTTGAATGTTATCAGATATGCTACCAGTTAATAGCAATCTCCTAACTTTTATTTAAGTTTAAATACAACACTTATAGGCTCAGAATAATGGCTTGATCAGTGGCTCTGATACCACCTTCTGTCACGACCCCCGACCCACCCTGGACGGAATCGGGTGCCGTGAGCAGTCCCGTGGTACCGGTGATTATTTTTGAAAAACATTGCAGCGGAATTTTCATCAGGACCGTGAGTTAGGAAAAATATCAGAGTTTAGAAAACACCGGATTTGATTTAAATAGATGGGATAACTCCCTATTTTAAAATGGTAGCTTTAATAAAGATAAATTTTATTTTATAAAACAATATTTCTTTAATAAGCCATTTCTTGATGCCTTTCAGTGCCGTATCCAGCCTTATGGTAATTACCTGAAACATGTTTGAAAAAGGTTTTGTCAGCGGGAATGCTGAGTGAATTCATTCCATTTTTATACAAATATCTTGTTATACCTTACAGTATTAAGGTTTTATATTTATTTGCATTTACCTTACTCAATCAGTATTTTGTCACATAATAGCAATTCCAATATAACAGCAATAATATCACTCATTGGTTTACTTTCATCCAATAGTGAATTAATCAAATAACTATACTTTACTGTTATTCAATTTACCTATCATTAGGCAATTCCTATGACTGGGTCATATCACTGTTGATCATTCTTTCAACTAGTGACTCTGACCATATCACTTGTTCATAACCCTGTTGATCATTCTTTCAACTAAGGTCTTTGGTCATATCGCTGTTGATCATTCTTTCAACTAGCGATTCTATTCATGGCACTGTTGATCATTCTTTCAACTAGTGCTTCTGGTCATTATCACTGTTGATCATTCTTTCAACTAGTGATTTTAATTATAACACTGTTGATCATTCTTTCAACTAGTGTCTTTGGACATATCACTGCTGATCATTCTTTCAGCTAGTGACTTTGGACATAATGATGTCTTATTACTTTGTCAAATATATTACCTCTAGCACTAAATCATGCAATTCAGAATAATGACATTTTATGTCAATTATTATAACTTATCAAAACATGTTAATTCACTAATTGTAATAATATGATATAATAACTTGACTACAAATAGAATACAGTATACTTGACTTTGTTATGGTATCTGCCATTTAGATTTATATATAATAATTATGGTTATGCTAACTTTCTGGGTAATAGCAATGAGAATCAAATAATGTATAATACCTCCCATACCAGTAGTTATTATAAAATATAATAACTTAATCACTGTAAGTATAACTGGTAACCATTTAGGATTTAAGAAAACAATTTGCAATATAATTGTTTTACGAAAAGGTGATAAAACTGTGATAAAAGAGTATGGACTCACAAACGGTGAGGAAAGAGAAATGAACTCACATTGCAGATTTCTACGGGCAAAGTTTAGTCTACAGATATCCTTGATATATTGCTGATTCAATTTGGGCAGAGTCTAGTCTACTGATTAGCCTAATTCACACAAACGGGTTTGTAACTAATACAGCAATTACGACAATTCACGAGATTAAACCTTCACAACGATTAATCAGTGCAATACTCGATAATTCAATCGGATTCACAATGAATAACAGAGCATAGTCCGAATTCGAACAGCACTCTAATATTCAAGTCGAAATCACGACGAATAATCAAAGTACAAGCTCAATTGAGCAGCACCTGGACTATCGTTGGATAGTTACAATCGATCGAACGTTGAATCGTAATAGCGATCGAGTTATTACCCTGATTGCGGCAGCGTTTCGATAATTGTGTGTGTGTGTTGGACTGTTTTGCTTATAACTTGATCTACGTAACTCGGATTTACGTCGTTTCAAAGACAGAATTCAAGTCCCAACCCCCTCTATTTATACCCGAAATTTGACACCGTCGCGTAGCGCGAGGGGTACCCCCCATAGGCGTCGCGCTACGCGAGTGGTAACCTATGTTCATAGGGTAGCTACGTGTGTAACTAGGCTTGCTGTGTCGACAGTTTCGTAAATTTCGAATTTTACAAATAGTTATGAGGATAATCGTTGGCTAGGGTTTTGCCCCCCCTGAGTTTTAGGGGCCCTGATCCTGATTCTGATTGTTCTGGAAATTTTAGGGTTAGTGCAGAATTACTTGGGTTTCTCAATTAGGGTTTCCTTAATAGCTAATTACCATCCTAATTATGGTTTTAGTGACAGTTGTTACAGTTTAAGTCTAAACAGATGTTTAAACATCTGTTCAAAACACTGTTCAATCTAACATGGGTTTCCATCCATCTGTTGATTAACAGTCAAACAGATTTTCAAACCACTGATTGACTTATTCAAATTTCTGTTGAATACTAAATGAGATGTTGACCAAAACTCAAACAGATGTTGACGAAAAACTAAATGGGATGATCCGACCCGATTACATGGGATATTTTTAAACTTCTAACTTTTTAAAGATCCTCACAAAATCTCGGTTCGTTTCTCTCTCCACGTTTCTTTCTACACTTTCTCCAACAAACTCTGTCATCTTCTTCGATTTCTTCCGAACTTCATCAATATCATTGTCACACCCCGACCACGTAGAACACACCAAACGTGGCGGAAATATCGGGGAGTGTTGTAACAGAATTAATTGTTTCAAATCCATGGCAATTGAAGTTCCATTTTATTGATCAAACATGAAAGTTTACATTGTTTAAACAAGAACCAAATAGTACATAACATAAATTAACTAGTTATTGTCTCGTTTTAAGTTACTAAGGCACAGGTCCGCCTAAGTATATCTTGATAAGTCCTATGCATCATCTCCTGAAAACACATGTGAAAATAGGTACGTCAGCATAAAAATGCCTGTGAGATACATTGGTTTTGTGAAAACGGAATTCATGACTTATGTTTGAGAAAAATGTTTAGTCATGAACCTTGTAATTTGCTTTGTCTTGTAAATCATTTGAAATAAGATCAGATGATATGTATATATAAGAGAACACTGTATGGTTTAAATGAATAACCAAGTAAAATGAGTTTGTATAAGATAAGTCGTTTGTAAAACAATGTCTTGTGAAGAATATGTTATTTGTGTAAAATGTAATGTATCTAAACTGAAATGACTTGGATAACGCTACGATATGTAATACTATACAAGCATTTATATATAGGAAGTACCAGCGGCATATCCACCATGTTTGTATCATATTACATACGCCACGTTACACCAACCATTTACCCAAACCATCCACCATGTAAATTGTTCATGTATAAACCAAATGTCAAGTGTTATTGTGTAAACCGTGTCGAAATGTCTATGTTCAATGTAAACCACCAAGTATGTGTATCAATGTCAAAATGTTTATGTTCAATGTAGATAATGTAATGTGTACCCAAAATATATCTTGTATAGTAAGCGAGATGTATCAACTCAACCATATGTAAAATGCACAAAACAAGGTGTTGAAGTAAAACATGGTTTAAATCAACGTTATGTTTCGTGGAACAATGCATGCTCTACTGATATTAACATTTGTGCGGTATTGTAAAATATGCATACATCCAAGCCTTGAGACTGTGGCAATAAACCCTTAAACAAATTAAAGGTTTATCTAAGTTATGTATATCGAATTCGGTCATTCCTTCCAATCCTATCAAACCCAGGATTTCAGGAACGGGAGTTGTCAATTCCTATGGTACCACTACCTACTAACGAACGGCGTAACTAATGTTAATGAATGTATTGTTCCATGTTAAACAAACCAAATGCTGTACCAAGATGAAGGCATGTGATGTAAATAATTGTACTAAGTACGCACACAATGGGCATACATAGCATGATATGTAATGTAAAACAATGTACTAAGTACGCACACAATGGGCATACGTAGCATGAAATGTAAATGTAAAGCAATGTACTAAGTACGCACACAATGGGCATACATAGCATGAAATGTATTGTAAAACAATGTACTAAGTACGCACACAATGGGCATACATAGCATGAAATGTAATGTAAAACAATGTACTAAGTATGCACACAATGGGCATACATAGCATGAAATGTAATGAAATCATGTACTATAATGTACTAACGAACATAGCAGGTATATGATGTGAAAACATGGAAAGCATGAAAGTAACAGATAGGCACATGTGTTTCACCCCAAAACAGTTTGGAAAATAGTAAAAGAGGGGTTCAATGTACTCACCTGAGATTGCTTTGAATTCCTTGTAATATAACCAGATAATGCTAGAGATCACGGAATATCAAACGGCACCTAATAGGTAGCTATATTAATATACCGGACCAAAATCGGAAGGATCGGATAGTATGCGGGTTCGTAAACCAAACGAGTATGGAGACTCGTGTAATATGGTCTAACAAAGCCTACATACTAAAATGAAACCTACCCTAAGTGCTTACGGCCCATCACGACCCGTTTAGGTAGCTTATGCTACCTTAACGCGTCGTTCGCGTAGAACGCGTTTGGAACGCCTAACATCGTGACCACAAGGCATAACCTCGGAAGGTTATAGCTATGGTCTCCTAATGTGTTTGGTCGGATCCTAATGATCGACCAAATGGGTCGGGTTCGAAAGTATAAGCGATGGTTTAGATCGCTTACCTTACGACCCTATATAAGCACTAAACTAAAAGTGACGAGCTAAGCATGTTAGAACATGCTTAACTAAGATTAGAAAACATGTTTGGCATCAAAACAAACGGCTTTGATGCTCACGAGTAGTTTGGTTACAAAATATGCAAGAATGCACATTTTGGCCGAAACTACGACTCGTCACTGAGCCTAGATAACGTGGTAATCAGTAGGTATAGTCACTACGGACTATAAACATCGTGATCACACTCACGTTATGAAGTTCCATGAACTTCGGGTTGACCATAGGCTAGTCAATGCAGAAAGTCAACAAAACGTTGACTTTCGGACTCAAAAAGCGAATAAAAGAGCGAAAGAATACTTACGGAGGGTCCCCGAATGCTAATCTAGATCAAAGAGCTCAGGTATGAAGCAATGGCATCAACTTAGAGCATTTTGATCAGATTTGTGTGGGTTTTACATCAAAGGGGGGGGGGGGGTATTTATAGGAAAAGTAAAGCCGTTAGGATCGTTTCTTGATTTTCGTGCCACGATCCTAAGCGTCCACTTGTCAAAATGTTGTGGTTACTGAAAATGGCCCTTGGCTCTTGATTGGGTGAAAGGGCATTGCCCCTTGAACGAACGAAAGGCCAATCGCAAGTGGATTCAAACATTGAATCTGGTCTGTTAGTCCCACGCGGCCCGCCTCCATGTGCAGGCCAAACTAATGCGGGCCGCCTGGAGGTGCTGGTCAGACAACAAGTTTCAGTTTTGGCAGTTTTGGTCCCTGTTGCGTGTTTAAGCCATTTCCGACACTTCTAAGGCCCGTAAAGCCAACTTTAAGGCCCTAAAATGATGCCTAAACATTGTGGACATGAAACATGCTCAAAAATATGTCGGATGTTGGTTCGTTTGGCCGTACGATCGCGATGTTCGCTTAATTACGACGGAATGCGCATAAGCGCGAAAGACGATCCAAATGACGCGACGAATGGATTTTTCTCATGCCAAACACTAAGGCATAATATTATAATGCTTACATAAATTTTTGGATGTCCGGATGTATTCAGAACGTAAGTTATGCGCGAAAGTGCAAACTTGTGCACTTTTTGACACTTTTAGCCCCTGAATGATCCAAAAGTTTGTTTTAGCATACCAAACCCCTCAAAGCCTATTTCTAAGCTACGTAAAGGATATTTATGGTATGTTTAACTTATGGACATGTTCCGGAATGTTCGTTACAGTTCAAATTGGCATACTTTCGCAGTTTGTCAAGTTTAGTCCCTGTAAGCGAATTAACTTGTTTTTGCCATACCAAGGCCTTCAAAACTTATTTCTAAGTTATGTAAAGGTTATTTAAGGTATGTTGAGTATAGGTTGATGTTCCGGAGTATTTGTCGCATTAAACTGAGCACGTTTAAGCACCAGTTTGCGTATAATTCTCCAGAAAGCGATGTAGAGTTTGAAATTGAACAAGAGTTGATATGTGCAAACGATACACATATTTATACAAGTCCAAAGTATGAAATAAAATATTTCATTGGTTTGGCGTTTGTTTGATGGTTGAAGTGACACAGGTGTCACAATCATCTTGTATAATAATAAAGGTATTGTTAAATAATCTGATTTGTTTTGTATTTTTTCATGTTTATTCTTTTAGTTTTGAATTCTATAGCCGATTATGGTTCTTGCTATTTTAATGTAGAAGTTGTAATCGACGGTGGTGTATTCATGTATCTCCTTGTTTTTTTTTTCAATCCATTGTTGGTTATGATTGCGTTTATTGTTGCGGCTTATACTGGAAGAATTTCTGATAGTCCTATTTTTTTTGTACATCTGATTACTATGTAGTTATTATGCATGTTATGATAGACATATATGATTCTAAGTGGGTGTTTGGGTTAGCTTATTTTGGAGCAACTTATAACTTATTGAGTTATAAAAGTTAATAAGTTGTTTTTATAATGTAAAAAATATATATATTTCGATAGGATAAGAAATTACATGTATTCTCACCTTTTTTGATGTTGTCTATTGTTATTTTGATATATATTAGTTGTATTATCTTTTATTTAGATGTAATGCATACCTTAATGGATTGTATTCATTTGTTTCTTAATGTTATTGATTTTTATTCTATATGATTGATACTGTTACAGTTTTATGTGAGAATGATTTATGGATTTCCATGTTACCTTGAAAACAGTAAAAGGAAATGTTTGGTTAGTAATTTTATCTGATCTTAGTTTAACACTTAATTTTAATTTTTTGATATGATATTTAGCAATAAAAGTGTTTCTTATATTTATGCTTAGATTTTGCCAAAACAATATCAAAATTGGATTCAACAATTTAATTATCCAATTGGAAATACAAACATCCGGACCACAACTGGAAATGTTTTTAAAGTCAAGATCTATCCTCTAAGCAATGGCAGATATTATTTTTATAATGGTTAGTGTCAGTTGGTAGACAGTTTGAAAATACCTTCAGATTCATGGTTGATATTTCATTATGAAGAAGCATTACAAAGTTTCAGAATATTGTATTTTTATCAAGACATTGCTCTTGCTCCTTGTGAAGAGTTTTACTACAAACCATCTGGTAACAAAGATTATGTGGTATGTAACTTCGAATATTATTCTTCATGTAATTTTTTTGGAGATACAGTTGTTTAATTGTTGTGTTTTATTTTTTTACTTAATTTTCTGATATATTTTTACTAATGTACTATATAATTTGTTTTATTCTGATTGTAGAGTATTAATCGTTGTTTTGTTCATCACAAGATGTTAAACACTATTCCTTCATATCCGGTTCTTATTAAAGGATCTGAAAACCAGAACTGGTCTGTAGGGATGGAAGATATCAACAATGAACTTTACATAATTACCGGATGGAAAGAGATAAAGAATGAGTTGTCATTAACTGCTGATCATCTCATTGTCTTTGAGATGATAGATCTTCAGACTTTTCATATCACGGTTTTCAATTGTGCTACCTGTGATTTAGTGCTTCCCCCGGAGGTTTGTGTTGTTGTTAAAGAAAAGGTGATAGAAGAGATTGTCTTGAGTTCAGATACTGAAGCTGTGCAGGACATTGTTAATGTCAATGAAAGTGGTATGGTTGTTGGGAATGAAGATAATCAGATCATACCTATTTCTTTCCGTGTGGACGGTCATTTTGTAAGTTTGTGATGATGAGTTTACTAATATATAATACTTTAGTCAGATTTTAAAGATGTGTTAATTCTTTGTTTATTGAATTGTTCTTTGTTAGTTACATCGTCTTTTTAAAAAACAGGCTGAAGATCTTGGACTGAATCGTAAGATGGGTTTGAAGATTGTGGACGTGGCAGGTGATGTTTGGAATATTCAAGCTGCTATAGGTTCATCTCGTGGTCAACCAAGATATTATCTGCAAGGAATGAGAAAGTTTGTGAGAGATAAAGGCATGGTTCCAGGTCAAACATTTACACTTAACTTTGTGAAAGGTAAAAATCTTTTTATATTCGGATGAATGTTTTTTGGGTTGAAGAAGGCAAATGCAGAAGGATACATTGAACCAAGTTTTTGGGTTGTAGTTGTTTGCTTTTCGAAACTGATACTAGACTTGTTTGTTTAGTTTTGAAGTTGTGATTCTAAAACTATATATGTACATGTAAATTATTAGGTCCATGTCTAACGGAAACAATGTGGAGATGTGAACTAAAGACAGTATACTCCATTTGACTTTTGGTAAACATCTGATTGACTTTTGGTCAACATCTCATTTAGTATTCAACAGACGTTTGAATAACTCAAACATTGGTTTTAACATCTGTTTGACTTTAGGTCAATAGTTCATGGAAACCTATGTTAGGTTGAACAGTGTTTTGAAGAGGAAAACAGTCCTAAACTATAAGAAGACAGTGGATCTGGTTGAACATCTGTTTCACTTTTCGTCAACAACTGTTTGACTTTTGGTCAACATCTATTTGCTCGATCACATTGGGTGTTAAACTATAGTTCTTTAAGTCTTTGTTTTGTTTTCTTGAATTCTATATAATTTTGTTAAGAAGTACAAGAACAAACATTTTTACAAAATCCCAAATCACGCCATCATTTAAGTGCATTGAAGTAAAAGTGGAAATGATATTATTCATGTGGTCCTATTGTGCTTGTGTTTAACCTCTAATATGCGTTCATGATCTAATCCGGTGATTTAAAGACAATTTTTGTTGAATCTAATGAGATGGTTGATGTAATGTGGTCGTATTAGTAACAAATAGTAATTAATATAACTAAGTTTCCTGAGCCCGGGAAGCAATCCCGAGTAAAAACCTAGTCATAATAATATAAGAGATGATTTTGCTTAGTGAAAAGCTTATACTTATTTGTAAGATTGCAGTTCATTTTCTCTTGTCAGTTGAGTCAAGAGATAATTGCATCTAATAAAAATAATGTATCATTATCACTATAAATACAACTAATAACGAAGGCAAAATTCTAATTGAAATTAATATATGTTTATTAAACATATTTTATACATTTTATAACTTCTACACTTCTATACTATATATCAATAAATGAAGAGACATTAATTATTTATCCTTCTTATAATTTTAATCCTACGCTAAGTTTAAACTAAATAATAATAACTAGTGAGATTTCCTCGCGCTTCGCGGCAGGAATTCGATCGCTTTTGTTCGGTTCATTAGATACCAACACTCGATATAGTAATTGAAAAGAAAAACCCTGCATCAGTTGAAAACAATAAAAATGGATTAATGTTGTTTAGTTGGTATCGGTTCGGTTAGTTTGCGTTCTATGTTTATTTTTTTCAGGCATTGCGATATAAATTTTATTGAAAACGAATCTTGTGTTGTTCTCGTACTAAATCGAATCGAAACAGGCTGAACAACATATGTATCGGTACCAATATTTAAAAAGTGAAACCATAGGGACACAGATTTAAAAAGTTTGAAATTTGGACTAAAATGTCAAAAGTACCCGAACCACAGGGACCAAAATGACAGTTTACTCATATATATATATATATATAGGGGAGGGTTTAAATGAGAACGATAAATATTGTGAGAACCGTGAGAACAAATGAAAAACCGCAAGAACTTGGTCAAAAACAATTCAAATTCAATTTTTTTTACACTTATCATTATTATTCGAATACAATGTTAGAAATTTGATTTACACGTTTAAATTTACGTGAATTCGTAAATAAAGAAAATTTACACATGTGTAAGTTTGCCATTTACACATGTGTAAATCTGTTATATTTACACATGTGTAAAAAAATCTAAAAAGAGTGATTTTGAAAAGAGAAATGAATTATTTGATGTTGTAAATTATTTTTTTGATGTTGTATCTTAATTACAATGAGGTTTGTATTAAAAAAAATTGGTTTGATTGGTTTTTTCATTCGTTCTCACGGTTCTCGAAATATTTAGCGTTCTCAAGATAACTCTCCCCTATATATATACTAGGTTAGAACCCCGTGTGATACACGGGTAACACGGGTTGAAGAAATGTGATTTTATATACAGAATAATAAAATAATATATCTTTAAAAATCTGATTAATTACATGGGTTGAATAAATGTAATTTTATATATTAAATAATAAAAAGTTATATCCTTAAAAACCCATGTATTGTACGTCTTGAGTAAATTTAATTTTATATATTAAATAATGAAAAAACTTACATTTTTAAGAAACCTCCTGTATTGTATGGGTTGAGCACATGTAATTTTATATACTAATCAATAAAAAGTTATATCTTGTTATATCTTTATATACCCTATATATTATACAGATTGGAATAAATCTAATTTTGTATACCACATAATAAAAAAAGTTATATTTTTAGAAACCCGGTGTATTACACGAGTTGCATAAATGTAATGTAAAAAAAGAAATTACTAAATATTAAAAAAATATAGGTAAAATGTCCAAACTGCGCTTGTTGAGTTGAAGTTACTTTTAAACGGAGTTAGCGAATTGGATGGAACTGGCAACAAACCCAAACCTAAACGGTCCAGTTGCAAACAAAAAAAAATATTTGGATGGATATGGCAAATTTACCGAATGAGCATGGACACTTTCGCATTTTACTCTTATTTTTTAAAATCAGACACATTTTTAGTTAAGTAAAAGATCGATTCCGCATGTTCTAGACTTCTAGTATATGCTAGAAATCTCTAATTAAGTTTGTTTCTATTGATTTTTTTTTCTAGAAGAGACTAAATTAAAATTAAACTAAATAATAATTTTCTATAAGAGATTAAACTAAATAATATTTAATAGGAGGATTATCTGTAATTAATTAAAAGAGATTAATTATACTAAATAATAATTATCCATAAGATGATGACAAGTGTCACAAAATTGGTTTCTTTTATTATATAGTATAGAAGATATAGATATACTATACTTAAAAAAAATTGAATTAAATCCCTAATGTATTTATTTAAGATAATAAAAATCCCAGTGTCACAAAGTTGTTTTCGATTAAAATTTAAGCTTTCTTTCCGCATACAAATGCAAGTATCCTAAGAAGAGAATAGCAACAACATACGTAATAATGTAAGCGAATGATCGCACCCATGGATGAACGAACATTCGAATGTTGTTGATTTCCAATTACAAAACCCACCCACATAAAATGGGATTCTTATTGACTTGGCACCAGCTTCACGGGTGGAGCATTGTTCGGGTCCTCCACTTCTTCTGCACCCAACACTCTCTCTTGATAACTGTGTTTGATAAATTCAATGCCCCCCACATTTCCCTTAATATTCCCCCAATTCGTCTTCATCAACCCTACCCTACTGCTTTTATAATTCTAAATGCTTCCGGCTCATGAATGCGGTCATGTTCATGATTAAGGTATTTGTTGTATTCGTTTTTTTAAGGGGGTTTTGTTTGGATTATTATTATTACTGAATGAATGTAATGAATTTTGGGAAATTAATTTGGCTAAACCTAGTTTGCTCATGTAGGTTTTAGAGGTGTATATTACATCTTTTGGTGATCATTTTTTTTTTTGTTTAATTTGATTTTAATTATTTGTGTTAATTATGTGGTGAATGTTGCATAACTTGATGCATGTTTGTATAGTTACTTGGATCATAAGTTAAGAACAAATGTAATGGTATTCTTTTTAGAACCATTTTTATGTCGAGAACCGTGTAAAATGCTTGTACATAGTGCATTGATGAGTTAATAGGAGAGAGAAAAGATAATTGATTGATGGTTTTTTAAAGTCTTATGTGTTATGCTTAAAGCAAAAGGTACAATATGCGGTTCTCGTAGTTTCCAACATAAATCAGTATATGTATATAGGGCGGCTTCGTTTGAGAATCGTAACAAACTTGAGAACCAAGGAACCAATCTCGGACTCTAGATTAGAACAATGAAGGGTCAAGACATGTGAACGAATTGTATATAGCATGGTATGATTATTTAAACCTTGACCCTTCATTTCTTCGATATGGCTTGACTAGTTTTAAGTGAACTTTCTCTATACTTGTATAAAAACAATCTATGCCTGTATTTATTTTGTTATTATAAAATACTGTAACTCAATTAGAAAACTTATTTTGAAATGTCTGGATCCAAATCCATCTGTCTCTGCAGATATAGTGACATTCATTGTTAGAGCTCGCATATAATCAAGACACTTTAAAAATGGAAAGGGAATGCAACAAATCCTTAAAACTGTTATTAACACGCAGAATCAAGGAATTGAATGATAACGGCTTTGAGGGTTCACTAGACGACAACGACATTTTCAAAGATGTGTTTTTCGGCCATGAAAATGGCAGAAGTAGTAAAAGGTGTGTTGTAACCGGCGCGATCAATTTCGAAAATGACAACAATACCCCTAACCACTTACCAAATCTATCAAACAGTGACCATTCGGTTATGACAAACGAGGAGCATCCCAACGAGTTCACGGGATTGAAGCGAAGGAAGTTGTCAGATGCAGAACGTTCCAGCGATAACTCATGTTTGTGCCAACCGGCTTCCATCGTAACATGTCGTTTGGTCGAATCATCTGTCCGAGGTGTCAAATCCAGTTGCTATTTGCTTAAAGGGCGTATTCGCAATCGTGATGTCAACAGATGTCGATTATGTCATTCCGACACTAATTATCCAAAAGCAGATGATGTGATTAAGGTTAACGTTTCGCCAGCCTCCCAAGAAAGTCGAGCTACCGTTCCATGTTCCAAGAAAGTCGGAAAAGATTCATCCGTTATGGAACGTAACGAAGATGACATCAGCGAGAGCAGCACTCGACTAACACCAGGTACAGCAATCAATGATCATGGAAGCTGCAAAACCAAGTCAAAGTCAAAGCCAAAGTCAAAGCCAAAGTCAAAAGTCAAGAAATCGGTTAAGCATGAAAAGGGTAGAGCTAAAAATAGCAGTCCTGGGGATTCTTCTACCAAACTAAAAGGCGTAAAACGGAATACTCATTTCCGGAATGTTCCAAAGAAGTCGAAAAACCGAAGAGGCAGTTGCAGGCTGCTTCCACGTAGGCTGGAAGAGAGTTGGTCTGGCTGTAATGTACGAACAGTATTATCGTGGCTAATAGATTTCGGGATTATACACGTCAATGAAGTTATCCAGTACAGGAACCCACGCGATAATTCAGTGGTCAAAGACGGTATAATAACCCAAGAGGGTATATTATGCAAGTGCTGTGAGAAGGTGTTTTCGGTTTCGAAGTTCAAGAGGCACGCGGGTTTTAGCTTGAATTGTCCGTGTTTAAATCTTTTTATGGGGTCGACGAAATCCTTTATTTTGTGCCAAATGGAAGCTTGGTTGACTGAATATAAAGTCAAAGGCACCATAGGCGCGGTACGCGTTGAAGAATTTGACCAAAATGATGATTGTTGTGGTGTGTGCGGTGACGGGGGTGAGTTAATATGCTGTGATAACTGCCCGTCGACTTTTCATCAAGCGTGTTTGTTTGTGCAGGTTTGACTTTCTTTCCTTGCAGCTATGTTTACTGTTGACTTTTGTAATTTTATTAAATGAGAAAAATGTCTGGATAGTCTCTGTGGTTTGCTCCATTTTCACTTATATTCCCTACATTTCTAAAATTATAGCTATGGTCCCCAACTTTTGCACATTCGTTCTCAGATAGTCCCTAACGTGAATGGGGGTTAGTTTTTGGTGTTAAGTGGGTGTGAAATGACTAAAGTGATGGAAATGGTGGGTTGGGGTCGGTGTGGGTGGGTGGGGGTGATGAAGTGGTGCAGGTGGTAATGGCTATGGTGGGGGTGGGTTGTTGTTTTGTTTAGAAGTGGGCCCCACAAATAGGTATTTCTTTTAATGTTTTAACTTGTTATATTTAATTAGTAAGGGTACTTCAGTCATTTCACGCCCACTTAACACCAAACACTAACCCCCATCCACGCTAGGGACTATCCGAGAACGAATGTGCAAAAGTTGGGGACTATAGCTATAATTTTAGAAATGTAGGGACTATAGGTGAAAATGGAGCAAACCACAGGGACTATCCGGGCATTTTTCTCTTTGTTAAATATTTTGTTCAATGTTTAAAAAGTTATATTCACTCAAATGGGTAATATAAAAATTAGCTAAAAAAGTAGGTTATCATTGTAATTATATAGCTTTGTAACCATATTTACTAGGGCTGCAAACGAACCGAACGTTCAGCGAACAACTCGTGAAGTGTTCGTTTGTTCAACAAACATGAACAGAGGCCGCCGCGATAGTTCATTGGTGTTTTTGGTTTTTATATTTTATTTAAATACGTCAAAACTCCAATAAATAAAACATTTAATAAGTATCAATGTATTATATATTCTGTTCATGAATGCTTGTTTATGTTCGTTTGTTTCCATTTGTGTTCATGAACGTTCGTTGCCTAAACGAACACGTTCAATTCCTTAACGAACGAACACGAACATAAAATCTCATTCAGTAGGTGTTCATGAACACATACATTTCCTTAACAAACAAACACGAATAGAATACAAGACCAAAAAGTGTTTTGGGTCAACCCGACCCGCTCACTTTCCCCATTGTCATTTCCTCAATGGTTTTGGCTTTTTGACTCTCCAGGAGATACCCGAAGGCGAGTGGTATTGTCCAAATTGCTCTTGCTGGAGTTGCGGGAACATTATCAAGAATAACGAGACGACTGTCCTGAAGTGTTTGCAGTGTAGACATAAATGTAGTTCTGCCCTTTTATCCACCTAATCTTTTTTTATATCATGTCAATGGTTTGACTTATGGATTATAATTTTGGTTACACATTTTCTAATCTTTTATATTTGTTATTTGTCATAACAAATCCATACGTAAACAGACCACAAGAAATGCGGTAAGGAGACTGGACATGGAAGTGGATCGATACCTTCTACCTGGTTATGTAGTGACAGCTGTAAGGAGGTAGTCTACGCAGTTAGTGCGTGTCGGGAAATGGGTTCTAGTCGAAACGGGTCATTTTTAGTTATACTTAAGTCTTTGATATTCATCTCTTACAGACTCACATGGGCCTTGAAACACGGGTCGGGCTTATGAATTCAACATCTGATGGTTTCTCATGGACCCTCTTGAAGTGCGCTCATGTAGACGAAAAGCTTCTTTCTAATCAACATTTTGTTGCACTGAAAGTCGAATGCAATCTGAAACTGGCCGTTGCTTTAACAATTATGGAGGAATGTTTTCTTCCTATGGCGGACCCGAGAACAGGCGTTAATATGATACCCCATGTATTGTACAATCTCGGGTGGGTCTCGTTCTTGAATTCTTCCTCCTATACATTACTACTTACAATTTTAACGTAATTATTTTGCTAAATTTTGTATGCAGATCAGAATTTGCGCGTGTCAACTATGAAGGATTCTACACTGTGGTCTTGGAGAAAGATGACATGTTACTTAGTATAGCATCCATAAGGTACCTTGTGAGACAAGTTATTATTGCAACACAACAAGATTAAACGTATACAAACTGAATTTTGTTCGATACATACATACATGCGACAATGGGTTTTATATGAAACGAAACAACTTTAGACTTTTGACATAAATACATACATACCCCTAGACTTTCTAATATTTACCAACTGACCCAAACTATTATATTTAGTTTATATATTTCAATATTTTCGTTCAGGATCCATGGAACAGAAGTTGCAGAATTGCCGCTTGTTGCAACATCCAGCAAATATCAGCGCCAAGGAATGTGTAGGCGTCTCATGAATGCCATTGAAGAGGTACTAGTTATTTGTTTCTTTTTTAGTTGTTTATCAACGGTTGACTTGTATGTTTGACTAGTCAACTTGAGTTGTGTGCTATGTTTAGCTGCTGAAGTCGTTGAAGATCGAGAAGCTGGTGCTGTCTGCCATCCCCGATTTAGTTGAAACATGGACCAACAGCTTCGGTTTCAGCCGCTTGGAACCGGAAGAGAAGAAGAAGCTGAGCAAAACTAACCTAATGGTGTTCCCAGGAACAGTATGGCTCAAGAAGCCCATGTACCAAAAGCCCATCCAAAGTAACCTTTCTTGATGAACCCCACTTCTATATAGAGGTGCGCCCAAACCGGTTCGTGTTGAAACCGTTTGGGTCTGGTCAACAAAAGTCAAAACCGGATTTTGGTCAAACTGGGTTGGGTTTGACCGGTTTAAGCCTGTGTATGAAGCCGGGTTTTAACTGGTACAGGTTGGTGGGTTTGATCGGGGTCAAACCGGGTCAAAGTATAGGGTGACAATCTGGTTTCAACCTTGCGTGTCGGTTGGGGTTTGGTCAACAAAAGTCAAAACCGAGTTTTGGCCAAACTGGGTCGGGTGTATGAACCGCGTTTTAACTGGTACAGGTTGGGTTTGACCGGGTTCAAACTAGTTTCAAAGTATAGTGTTACAACCCGGTTTCAACCCTGTGTGTCGGTTCGGGTCCAAACCAGGGCCAACCTAATCGGTTTCAGAACTGGGTCGGGTTTGGCTTCAAAACCGGATTCGATTCTCAACCCGGTTTTTTGTGCACCTCTAGGCAAAATGGGCGGGGCCAGGCTGGGTTGCACCAATCTATGAACACTAATGCCGATCTAATCGGGCCTGAAATCTTGTTTTATGAATAGGTACTCCAACAGAAGCAAAATCTTCACATCTGAATTTGGATCTTAAAGAAGATAGGATAATGTGCAAGGGATTGTTGCAGAAAGATGGAAACAAAGATGATGGTGTTGATTTGAAGCTCTTAAATGAAGAACAAATTTTAAGACTTAAAGGAAGTTGTGAGATGGTTTGTGGTGTGAAATGATGATATTAATAATAAAAATAATAATAATGTTAGGAAAAGAGGTTTTGCTACAAACATGTAAGCAATGAGGTTGTAAATATTTAAGAAAATGAAGATGGCAGAAGGGAAGGCCAAGTTTTGCAATTAGAGGAAGTATGAACACAATTTGTAGTGTAGGCAGCATGTGCTAATTTTCAGTGTTTTAAGTTTTTAAGTAAAAATAAAGCTGGGAAGAAAGAGAGGTTCAATTTGTATTACTATCTTATCTTCTTTATTAATATGGTTTATGTTCATATATTTTTGTTAAAGGAATTGGAATTCGGATAAACTTGAATTGAATTTTAAATAAATTTTAATTTAATTAGAATGTATTCAAAGAAACTAAAAGTACAAACAAGAAGAAAATAAATAGGGAAATTGGCCTCTAATAATCCCACCTATACCTTATTGGCCATTAATAATCCCACCTCAGAATATTCCCCTCACCAGTCCCACCTTTTACATATTTTTCCTACAATGGTCCCCCGTTAAAAAACTTAACGGAGTTATGCTTTTTTCCAAATTACAAACAGATTTTTTAGGGCTTTTGATTATAACGACGATACGAGTCCATTGATGTAAAACTTGCCTCGAAACCGTGCTCGAAACGATGAAAACAACGCTTCAATTCGGGTGTTTAAATTTCCAATTAAGCAAAATCAAGTCACTTGGAGCACCATTTCGAAGTAAGTTTTACATCAATGGACTCGTATCATCATTCTGATCAAAAGCCCTAAAAAATCTGTTTGTAATTTGGAAAAAAGCTTAACTCCGTTAAAGTTTTTTTAACGGGGGACCATTGTAGGAAAAATAGGTGAAAGGTGGGACTGGTGTGGGGAATATTCTGAGGTGGGATTATTAATGGCCAATAAGATCCAGATGGGATTATTACAGGCCAATTCCCCAAATAAATATAAAGGTAATGGGTTTCACGAAGTATTCGGAAACAACTCGTTTGTTGTATTTTCTTCTTTTTTTATCTTCTAATGTACCAATTATTTTATCCAACTTTTGTATAATTAGTAGTGGTAGTGGTGGTGGTCGTGATTGTGGCGGTGGTCGGTGGCGGTGGCGGCGACGGCGGCGGCGGCAGTTGCAGCAGTAGTAGTAGTAGTAAATTGCTAATAAAATCAAATAGAACTGAATATATAGAAGATATAAAAGAACTGAATATAGAAGATAAAAAAATCGATAGGACACCGAAACCTTATATTTGTAGTAGTTGTAAAAACATAAATTTCTAAAGAGAAAAGTAGAAATAAATGGAAAATTCTTATTATTTTCTTGAATGCTCTTACAATTAAGGAAATGTTTGGTATATATAGGCAAGAATTCTAGTGTACAACACTATTATCACTGTAGATCTAACATTATTGCAAAAAAAAAAAAAAAATAAATCCATTATTGCAAAAAAAAAAAAAAAAAAGAAAAAAAGAAAGATAAACAAAATATTGCTAGTTGTGGATACAATAATTGAACTTTATAGAGATCGTTGCTTACGTCTATTAGAAATCTCTATCTGTACTGTCTATTAACGGCGGAGATCAGGGGTATATCAACACCACCTTGTGTTTTTTCTTCATTAGAAGTTGTAGGTATTTATTCAAATTTCAATGCCCGTTCCACGCCAAGTGTCAACACGTCATTATGTTAAAAAGAATTCAGGTAAACACATGTTGAAACCATTGATAGTCAAAAACACATAATCGTGTGTTTGTTTAGTAGAAAGTTGAGATCTTAAACAATATCATATATCATACAGAACTTACTTACTCAAAACCATGCAAAAGAGGGTTGCTCAAAACCAAGTGTGATATGCACATTTTTTCTCATTTACAGACCGTAAATTCTCAAATTTTCCTCCCTTTCAAGATCACACCAGCGGCTTCTTGGTTGACGGTGACAGGCCACCTTTAACAGCATCGTCGGTATAAACATTACCTGTACTCGATCCATCTATAAACAATTTACAACAAATAAACCAACAATACACACTGCACAAATCTTCCACAACCCTATTGCGTTGATGGGTCATCTGTGACCATTTTCTCAATTGTTTCCATCTCACCCACATGACTGCTAGTATCAGTTACGTTCTCACTCATGGGCGCAGGATCTGTCACGGGACTGCTGGTAGCGGATACTTTCTCAGTCTCGTGCATGACAGGACTGCTGATAGCAGATGTTTTCATGGACCCACTATTAGGACTCGCACCTTCGATTGTTGCATCAAGGGTGCTCGTACTTGGAGAACCGGAGCTTGAGTTCATTGCTCGGTTAAGAGCATGACAGCGCGGACAATAGTATGTAATGAATGGAAAATCCTCTTTCCTCGCAAGACCTGTCAAATTTAGGTTCGGACCGGGTTGACCGAGAAAGTCAGAACACATTTTGTCACAAAAAAAAAAAAAAAATTAAAGATTTTATAATAAATGATTAGTGTGTCAAAGATGATTACAAAGATTATACTATTATCTATACTATATATAAGGAAAACAAAAAGGTAATTTTACAAAAATTTAAGTAATTACGACTTTTAAAACATATTATTGACTTTTAAATCATCCCCCCCCCCCCCCCCCAATTTTTAAACAGCCATAACTTTTTCATATGGTAATATTCAAAAAAGAAGTTACACCATAAGAACGAGCATTGTATACTATTTTATTTGAGTAGAGTAGGGTATTGCTATTTGTGTTCACACCGCATTGCGCGGGCATTTTGCTAGTAGTATCTCAACAATGACCTTTATTTTGAATCAAATGGTTAAGGATGTTTTAAACAAACATTAAAAATCCGCTTAGGCAACTTTTGGCCCGTTAGTAACAGGAAAATAGAACATCAAATTTTACTTTATTATGTGGTATTTCTTATGTATTTCGCTGATAGAAAATACGTACCATTATGCATGTGACAGTTGCCACATATAAGTGCATAAGACTGAGACGGATCCTCTCCCACAAGCAATTGTGCGAGTCGAGCAATCCAACCGCCATCTCGAGCCCCAAAGGCGTTAGCATCATGATGCTCAACAACCACCGGATTATGTGGAGAAATCTCATTTTCCGCATGTTGATACATTTCCATGTCGTTACCTCCCTTAGATGTAGCTTCCGATATATTTCTTTTCCTCAAACCACTAGAGTTCACAGGCTCGATATCATTGCTCATCCCTGTAGCTTCAGAAGTATGCTGCAACTCGTCTCGTAAGAACACTTTTAGCCCCGAATCTGCACCCAGTTTTGATGCAAGTATGGTCGCAGCTGCTGCTTTGGCTGCTGGATCAGAGTCGTATTTCTGCAAACATATGAAAAATTGTTTACTTGTATTGAGACCTTATACAACAATATTTATTTTGACACCTTTCTTTTTGAATGCATCGTTTTGCAGTGACAAAGATCTTGGTTTTAAAAAGCACGTGGCGATAGAGTCCCAGAGCCAAGGCTAGAGGGGAAGGTGCACGCATCAAGTACATGAAGTGCAAGGTACTTAAATAAAGTTTTTAACATTTAGAGTAAAATGTCATTTTCGTCCCTGAGGTTTGGCCAGTTTTGCGACTTTCGTCCAAAGGTTTGTTTTTCCTCATTTGGATCCAAAGGGTTTGAAATCTTGCCATTTTCATCAAGCTCATTAACTCCATCCAGCATTACCGTCTTTTTTGTTAACTTTCGGTCTTTTTTAGAGCTGAAAAATGGATGGAGTTAACGAGCTGTGACACCCCAGGAAAACCAGTGAACGATGTAACTTACCTAGCTTCCTCAGTAAGTGCGTACCAAATTTCGGGACGAAATTTCTTTTAAGTTGGGGATAATGTGACAACTCGAGTTTCTGACTTTCACTTTCGCATTAGATGCGCGTTGACTTTGACTGTTTAGTTGTTTGGATTGTGGACTTGAAATTGTACGCGTTGTGTTTTAATGAAACGTATTGTCGTTTTGCCTATATGTGATTACTTGCTGTGGTAGAAAATAATATTAGAATTATTATTAAAACGCTTAGTCTAGATCACGAAACATGACTTACAGATCGAAGGATCACGAAAGATAACCTTCGATTCGAAGGATCAACTTTCGGTTCGAAGGATCACGAAACATATCCTTCGACCAAGGACTCTATCCTTCGAACAAAGATAGGATCCTCCGACATCTTTCGGCCCAGTCTTTCTAATGGGCTTGGCCCATTCCTGTGATACGTTTATATACGTGAATGCATGTAAGTCGACAGTTATTTCAAAAACCCTAGTTCCATTGTGTGTGTGTGACGGCATAGCAGACCCATTCTCTGTTCGAAGATCTCGTTCCGTAATCCAGATTTTCCGGTTAGTGTGTGATGTTGTTTATGTTAATAGATGATGCTTTGAGTGTATATGACTTCATGATTTATCAATTGTCTTGCAATATGTTGTTTGTATGTTAACCGGATATGTATGTTAATCGGATATGGATGTTAATCGGATATGTATGTTAATCGGATATGGATGTTAATCGGATGTGTATGTTAATCGGATCTGTTGTGATGATGTTTAATGATAATGTTTTGTGGATCGGCTGTGATATTATGCGATTCGGAATTTTTATTGTTCATGGAACCGGAACATAATATGATTAAGTGTTATTATTGTTCATGTGGTTAAATTAGGGTTCATGAGGTTTAATATGAAACTCCCTGTTTGATCGATTCTGAGGTAACCGAATACTTGAATTTGTGTTAATTGATAATCACGGATAAACTTGGAAACTTTGAGTAAATGTAACTGATATTTACCGAAAGATACTTGTTAGTCGAAACATAGTTGTTGTGACCGAAAGATACTTGTCCTTCGAACCATAGTAGTGTTGACCGAAGGATAGCATTGACCGAACCATAGTAGTGTTGACCGAAGGATAGCATTGACCGAACCATAGTAGTGTTGACCGAAGGATAGCATTGACCGAACCATAGTAGTGTTGACCGAAGGATAGCATTGACCGAACCATAGTAGTGTTGACCGAAGGATAGCATTGACCGAAACATAGTTATGTTGACCGAAAGATAACAGCGTGGTCGAAAGATGACATTTGGTCGAAAGATGACATTTGGTTCGAAAGATAATGGGGGGTTATAAACACACTTTGAATGATGGAATGTATGCTTGATTTATTTGGCATGCCATGCTTGGTGATGAATGTTAACATTTGTATTCGTGTACACTAGCTGATGATTAGATGTGAAATGATACGTGTTGTGCCGATATGCAAACTGACTGTTATGTGATACATGATTGATGCATGATATTGGCTATCAAGCACTATGTGACATTAGATTGCATGCGTATCATTGCGAACATGAACTGATTTGTTATACGTGCATACAATAGGACGTGATTAATTACTTGTGAGTGCATAACCTAGCATACCGAGCAAACCAAGGTGAGTTCACACTCCTACTAAGGCATGGGATTCCCGGGTCGTGGGAATGGGTTAAAGGTTATCATTGACTAAGAACGTATATAGGCTTTTCCTAGACTATCACCTATCATGGTCCTCGGATGTCAGGACGGTTCCGTAGGTTGGGATAACACCTACGTGGTCACATGCCAATTACTGCCTCGGATGTCAGGCACGCACGTAAAACCTACGTGTACGCATTACTTACTTCTATCCTCGGTTATGAAGGATACATGCGTAAAACCTACGCACACCCCATACGCGCTACTGTTCTCGGACGAAGAACAGGGATAATACGAATAGTCTAGTGGTCACATAACATGGGAAGCCCCCACCTGTATAACTTACTATTGGCCCTGTAGAGCCACCCGTTATTTACTGTTACGCATTTACTTACTGTGAACTCGCTCAACTAGTTTGTTGATCATTCTGTTACATGCCTTGCAGATCGTTAGGTACTTGGAGCTTGCACTGGAGAAGCGGGTCGTTGTGGGCAAGGATCGTGGTTTCTACGTTGAACTATTATGACATTTAAAACTATTAACTATTGTTGGTTTATTTACTATGCTTCCGCTACACTTTGAAACTATGGTTATGTTTTGAACACCTATCGTATTGAATGGATGGTTTACATTTATTTTACTTAATATTAATTACATGTTCAATATGATTGGTGGCTTGATCCTGGTCAGTCACGCTCCCAAGCGGTGATACTCCGCGTGTGGATTTTGGGGGTGTGACAGATTGGTATCAGAGCCATTGGTTATAGAGAACTTGGTTTTAATATGGAAAAACGTTTTTATTAAAACCAGACTATAACCAGAACAGTGCTCTCAACGATCCACAACGACGCTTCGCTCCACGTGCAAGACTCAACTTCCTAGGTACTAAGGTTTATGTTTATTGCCTACATGCTAGAATTTGCATAGAACTTTGCTCGTAGTATGCTTACTACGATGTGAAGATCAATGGCCGCACGAATTAACATGACTCAAGCCCAGCTAGAGGCTCTCGTTGCTGCGGCAGTTGCAGCCGCCCAAGCAGGTAGTATACCCTGCAGTATAGACACTAGGATCTTTAGATCCTACATTAATTCTCGTACTTAACTTTGCCCTATTCGTACACAATAGGTCAACCCGCTCAGCAACAACCTGGGTGCACCTTCAAGAATTTCATGGATTGTCGTCCTAGCTCGTTCAGTGGCACGGAGGGAGCAGTTGGACCCCTCCACTGGTTTGAAAAGCTCGAGTCGGTTTTCGAAATGTGTGAATGCCCTGAGGCTCGCAGGGTGAAGTTCGCCACTGGCACACTTGAAGGGATTGCGCTCACTTGGTGGAACGCACAAGTGCAGATCTTAGGGTTGGCAGCTGCTAACGCCACACCCTGGAATGATTTCAAAGAACTGATCAAGAGGGAATACTGCACTAGAGAAGACATTCACAAGTTGGAGGACGAGTTGTATAACTTGAAAATGGTTGGTTCGGAAATCGAAGCTTACACCAAGAGATCAAATGAGTTGGCTGTGTTATGTCCAACTATGGTGGACCCTCCATACAAGCGTATTGAGTTGTATCTCAAAGGTTTGGCACCAGAAATACAGAGCCACGTTACCTCGGCTAACCTCAACAACATCCAGGAAATCCAGCGTCTCGCTCATCGCATCACCGATCAGGCAGTGGATCAGAATAAACTGCCTAAGCGCGTCAGCGCTACTGCTACAGTCACTCCTTCAGCTACTCCCGTTACCCTCAGTGACAACAAGAGGAAATGGGAGGGGGATTCAAGCAAAGCATCAGTTTCGGTTCAGTCCCAGAATCAGCAGCGAAAGACTGACAACTATCAAAGCCCTAACCAGCAGTCGTCAGGTAGCCACAGGCAGGGTGGATATCGCGGAAATCTTCCAAAGTGCAACAACTGTAACAAGCACCACAACGGTCAGTGTAACAAGGGTCGTTGTCAAAGATGCCTCAAGATGGGTCACGAGGCCAAAGACTGTAGAAGCCCTCGTCCTGCGAATCAGGATCAGCAGCAGCCACCGGCACAGCAGAATCAGCAACAGGGCAACAAGGGGTGCTATAATTGTGGTGCTGAAGGTCACATCAAGAGACACTGCCCTCAGCTAAACAGGAACCAGAACAACAACAACAATCAGGGCAACGGGAACAATAACAACAATAACGGGGGAAACAACAACAACAATGGCAACGAAGCTCGGGGTCGTGCTTTTGTGCTAGGTCGGGGTGACGCAGTGAATGATCCCAATGTGGTTATGGGTAAGTTTCTTCTCGACGATATTTATGTTACTGTCTTATTTGATTCGGGTGCTGATACAAGCTATATGTCATTGAAAATGAGTAAATTATTAAAACGTACACCAACACCCCTAGACACCAAACATGTGACACTCGAGGTTTTTCCGAACGATCACCTTGTAATATTTTGTGTGTATATATATATATTATTAAATGGAAACGTGATTTTTGCATGATATGTGTGATATGAATGTATTATGTATTATGTATATATTTATATGAGAGCCGAAACCACGACCCGAGACCATGACTCGCAACCGGGCGGTTGCGAGTGGGCCTCTTGGTTTCGAGTGGCCCTTGGGCCGTAACCGGTTTGGGCCGAAACCCCAAGCCCAACCCGAAAACACCCCTTGTATATATAATCCCCACCATCTCCTCATTTCCCTCATTTGCTACTAAAACATACACACACACTCCTTACTTTCTCTCAACTAAGAAAACCCTCAAACAACAAACCATCCTCTCCTTCTCTTCTCGGTTCAAGCTTGGATCCCGGACAAGAAACTCGGACAAGTTCATCATCACTCATTCGGACACTTCATCTCCTCGGCTTCTTCCTTTATTTCGGCTCATTCTTCTCCTTCTCAACCGGTTAGTCATCATTATGTGCATAGGACTTAGGTTGTGTATATGAAGTAGAAAATGCTTGGTTAGAAACATTATGCATGATTCTAGGGTGATTTGTGAAGTAAACTATATGTGAAAACCATTTATGTGTGAATACTTGTGACATGTTTAAAATGACTAGAAAATGGTAGTCTAAGAATGGGTATGGCTAACCAAACTATGCTTCTTTGTTTCTTGCAAGAATGATGATGTTTAACATAAGATTTTCGGCTATATAATGTATGTTTTCTTGATTAGCATCATGATCTTGTCAAAATAGGTGATTTTCGGTTCATAAATATGTGTTTATGTTGGCATGAAAACCCTAGAAAACTATGAACATAGGAAGAACTTGTTTGAATATGGTTTGAAGATGCAAAAATGGCAAAGTTTGATCTATCTTTACTAATATTCAGATTAGGCAAAGTGTTAGTGAAATATTATTGGTTGTTTCCTATTATGGGCCTGAATTCTTGGTACAATTTGGACTGTCATATCTGCATCATCACGTGTACATGAAAGTGACAGATTACGACTCGCAACGACGGCATTACGACTCGCAACCACAGCATTCCGACTCGAAACCACACCGTTGCGACTCGCAACCAAAGCATGACAAGTCGAAACCACGTGATTGCGACTCGAGACTACGTCGGTTGCGACTCGCAACCACAGCATGAGGACTCGAGACCACGGTTACGACTCGCAACCAAAGCATGACAAGCCGAAACCACCTGGTTGCGACTCGAGACCAGCTGGTTGCGAGTGGGCTGTTCATTTTGGTTACTGGGCCCATATGTGTTTAACTTGGACTATCTGTTGACTGGATTATGTGTTGCTGTTGACTGCTTAATTACTTAGGCCGGCCCAGTAACCCACTGTTACTTATATGCTTGATACGTGTTAGTTACGTGCCTATATGTGTTTTACGTGAATGCTTGTACACCGAACCTGACCTATACCGGTAACCATGTTAGGACGTGGTGACCAACGTGATTGACAAGTAACCTAAACCTACCGAGCAACCCAAGGTGAGTTCACAACTTAAAAGCATGCGTCCCGGTGGTTTGGGACACGAGACTAACAACCCTATCCCCTGGTAAAAGGGGATACCATTTACATACTTTCCCTAGTTATTGGGAACAAAACTTATTTTTTTCTTCCCGGGTATTGGGAAACCTTTTGGTTAATTACTGTTTATACGGATTGCAACCAACGGCACTAAACGAAACTCTATCACTCAAGTCCCTACTACAAATACCGATTAGTCGCCGGGTCAGGCGAACGGGTTATTAGTTGATAGCGCTATTTAGGTGTTTACCAGCCTCACACCGTGCCCTGGTTTGGGACGGTCGTGAACTAATGTACTCAGAAATCCGTCAATGATGATAGAACATTGACATCGGGGCATCCTGCGGATACGCAACGGTTACCTAGTATTCGGTATTGGAAAAACAGTTTAGTCGCTAACTTTTGGGGTAGCTCCCCAGGGCATGTATAAACGGATAAATTAACCGGCGAAACAAAGTTCTTGGTAATTAAAAATGGACAACTAGTGGACTCACTCAGCATTATTGTTGACCCCTTACTGCATGCTTTGCAGGTAACCAGTGACGAAGGAGCTTGCAGCTTGGGAACGTGTAGTGTCTGTTCACCCTTGTGTTGGGTGTTACCTTATTTTGAATCGTGAACTTTGTTTTAAACTACCGTACTTATGCTTCCGCTACTTGTTGCTATTTTGGAACTTAAAACTTTAAACTCTGAACTTAATATTTACTAAGCTTATGAATAGTAAGTATTACTTTTGTTATCAACTTAAGTATTCGGTATAATTGGTGGCTGGATCCTGGTCGGTCACGCCCTCGAAGCGGGCGTTATCCGCAGGTGGATTTTGGGGGTGTGACAGATTGGTATCAGAGCCATTGGTTATAGTGAACTTGGTTTTAAAAAGGGGAAAATCTTTTTGGAGAAAACCAGACTATAACCCGTGACTCGCGACGACACTACACTCCAAGTGCAAGGCTCAACACTTTTGACCTCATAGCTCGGACCAGTGTTTACTTGTTGCTTACTTTATGTTTCCTATTATGCTATACGTACTAGTGTGCCTAACTAGATAGATACACCTCTCTCTTCTATCTCATTCTCGCTACACTACGACATCACACTCATACTATGTTTTCTGGTTATGAAGACAATGAGTGGACGCGGAAGAGGAAACATTAACATGACACAGGCTCAGTTCACTAACCTGCTCAACACCGTGGCTGCAGCTTTCGCAGCTCACCCTATAGGTAAGCTCGTTGTTTTAGGATATTTAGATCCTACCGCCACATCGACTTTTCGCCTCTAAACCTATACGCTTCGCTTCTCACGAACAGGTCAGCATGCACCTGCGCAACCACCAGTGTGTACTTTCAAAACTTTCATGGATTGCAAGCCTCTCCCTTTCAACGGCACTGAGGGTGCCATAGGTCTTCTGCATTGGATTGAGAAAATTGAAGCTGTTTTTGCTGTTTGCGAGTGTCCCCCTGCGAACTGGGTGAAGTTTGCTACTGCTACGCTTGAAGGAAGCGCGCTTTCTTGGTGGAAGGCGCAGATTCAGATGTTTGGGTTGGAAACTGCAAATGCTACGGCATGGGAGGATTTCAAGGATATGATTAAGGATGAATACTGTCACCGGGATGACATCCACAAGCTTGAGAACGAGTACTATGAGCTCAAGATGGTTGGGTCAGAGATTGAAACTTACACCAAGTTGTCCAACGACTATGCTGCTCTCTGCCCGAATATGTCACGACCAATGTACCGAAGGATCGAACTGTATATCAAAGGTTTGGCTCCAGAGATTCGAAGCCATGTCACTTCAGCCAACCACACTACCATTCAGCCGATCGTTCGACTTGCTCACAAACTTACTGATCAGGCTGTAGAGGAGGGCAGGTTGCCCAAAAGGATCAGTGCTACTGTCGGAACTTCTAGTGACAGCAAGCGTAAGTGGGAAGGAAGTCAAAGCAAGGATGCTAACCCCACTCAGGCCCCAGCTCAGCAAAGGAAAACCGAAAACAACAAGGGCACTCAACAACAGGGTGGCTACCGGGGAAGCTACCCTAAGTGCAACAAGTGTAACAAGCACCACAATGGGGCATGTAACAAGGGCCAGTGTCAGCGATGCCACAAGATGGGGCACGACGCCAAGGATTGTCGAAGTCAGTTCCCAGCTAGACAGAATCAGCAACAACCCCAACAGCAACAGCAGCAGGGAAACAACCGGGCATGTTTTAAGTGTGGAGCTGAGGGGCACTTTAAGAAGGATTGTCCTGAGCTGAACCAGAATCGCAACAATAATCAGGGAGCTGGGAACAACAATCAGAACAACAATGCTGGGAATGGTGCTAGAGGAAGAGCTTTTGTGATTGGAGCTGGAGAAGCAAGGAATGACCCCAATGTTGTGACGGGTAAGTTCCTACTCGATGATCGTTATGTTTCTGTGTTATTTGATTCCGGTGCCGATGCTAGTTATGTATCCCTACGTATTAGTAAGAAGCTTAAGCGTCCGCTTTCGTTACTAAGTTCTCCTCACACCGTCGAGTTAGCTAATGGTAGAAACATCGAGGCCTCACACGTTGTCAAGGGTTGCAAACTAGAGTTGTCTGGTCAGACATTTAGTATCGATCTTTTCCCTGTTACTCTTGGAAGCTTCGACGTCGTTATTGGTATGGATTGGTTATCCAAGCATCGCGCTGAGATCCTCTGTCAGGAGAAAGCAGTTCGTATTCCTCGCCGTTCTGGCAAACCCCTCATTGTACAAGGTGGCAAAAGTGGAGAAATCTCCGGCGTTATTTCTCTCTTGAAGGCCCAGAAGTGTTTACGAAAAGGGCACACCGCTATCTTAGCACTTGTTACCAACACGCAGGAAAAGGAAAAGAGGATTGAAGACTTTCCAGTAGTGCGTGACTACCCCGAGGTATTTCCTGAGGAATTACCTGGACTCCCTCCCCATCGTCAGGTCGAATTCCAAATCGAGCTAGCTCCCGGAGCAGCGCCTATAGCTCGTGCACCTTATCGACTAGCCCCCGCAGAATTGAAGGAACTCTCGACACAACTACAGGAACTATTGGATAAAGGGTTTATCCGTCCTAGTTCATCACCCTGGGGAGCACCGGTACTCTTTGTTAAGAAGAAGGATGGCACGTTCCGAATGTGTATAGATTATCGTGAACTAAACAAGGTTACCATCAAGAATCGTTACCCTCTCCCGCGAATCGACGATTTGTTTGATCAGTTGCAAGGATCGAGCTACTATTCCAAGATTGACCTGCGATCAGGCTACCATCAGTTAAGGGTCCGTAATGAAGATATTTCCAAAACCGCATTCAGAACTCGTTATGGTCATTATGAATTCCTCGTTATGCCCTTTGGAATGACCAACGCCCCTGCAGTATTCATGGATCTCATGAACCGGGTATGCAAACCCTACCTCGACAAATTTGTGATCGTGTTTATAGACGACATCTTGATCTACTCGAAAAGTCAGGAAGAGCATGAACAGCACCTGCGCCTTATCCTCGAACTCCTTCGCAACGAGCAACTGTATGCCAAGTTCTCGAAATGCGACTTCTGGCTTCGAGAAGTCCATTTCCTTGGGCACGTGGTTAACAAGGATGGAATCCACGTCGACCCAGCTAAGATCGACTCTATAAAGAATTGGCCTACCCCTAAGACTCCGACTGAAGTTCGCCAATTCTTGGGATTGGCAGGTTACTACCGCAGATTCATTCAGGGATTCTCAAAGATTGCACAACCCCTCACTACACTCACTCAGAAAGGCGTCACCTACAAGTGGAATGAAGCACAGGAATCTGCTCTTCAGAGGCTTAAGGATAACCTCTGCAGTGCTCCTATTCTCTCGTTACCTGAAGGCACTGACGACTTTGTGGTCTACTGCGATGCGTCTAATCATGGGCTCGGTTGCGTGTTGATGCAACGCGAGAAAGTTATTGCTTACGCCTCTCGACAACTTAAGACACATGAAAGGAATTACACAACACACGACTTGGAACTGGGAGCGGTGATATTTGCGCTTAAGATATGGAGACATTACCTGTACGGTACCAAGTGCACCATTTACACCGATCACAGGAGTCTCGAGCATATCTTTAAGCAGAAGGAGTTAAACATGCGACAACGTCGATGGGTTGAACTTCTGAATGATTACGAATGCGCCATCAAGTATCATCCGGGCAAGGCCAATGTCGTGGCAGACGCCCTCAGCCGAAAGGACACTATACCAAAGCGCGTGCGAGCATTGCAACTTACTATTCAGTCTAGTCTCCCTACCCAGATTCGAAATGCTCAGATTGAAGCTCTGAAACCGGAAAACATCAGGGCTGAGTCCCTGCGAGGATCGAGGCAGCAACTAGAACAGAAAGAAGACGGCGCCTACTATGTGGCAGGGCGCATTTGGGTCCCACTTTACGGAGATTTACGAGAGCTTGTGATGGACGAAGCCCATAAGTCCCGTTATTCAGTACATCCTGGTTCAGATAAGATGTACCACGACTTAAGGACCACTTACTGGTGGCCTGGCATGAAAGCCCACATAGCAGCCTATGTTGGCAAATGTTTGACCTGCGCAAGAGTCAAGATCGAGTATCAGAAACCAGCAGGCCTACTACAGCAACCGGAAATCCCGAAGTGGAAATGGGAGCAGATTTCCATGGATTTTGTTACAGGGCTACCTAGATCCCAACGCGGGAATGATACTATTTGGGTGATAGTAGATCGATTGACTAAGTCTGCACACTTTTTGGCCATTAAGGAAACGGACAAGTTTTCTACCTTGGCAGAAATCTATTTAAAGGAAGTAGTCTCCAGGCACGGGGTGCCAACTTCTATTATTTCCGACCGAGACGCTCGTTTTACTTCCGAATTGTGGCAAGCTATGCACAAATCCTTTGGCTCACGTTTGGACATGAGCACCGCTTATCACCCGCAAACGGATGGGCAGTCTGAACGCACCATCCAAACCTTGGAAGACATGCTTAGAGCATGTGTGATCGATTTTGGCAAGAACTGGGAGAAGCATCTACCGTTGGTGGAATTCTCCTACAACAACAGCTACCACACTAGCATTCAGGCGGCACCTTTTGAGGCATTGTACGGTCGTAAATGCCGATCACCTCTCTGCTGGGCGGAAGTTGGTGATAGTCAACTCACAGGCCCGGAACTAGTGGTAGATACAACGGAAAAGATTTCCCAGATCAGGCAACGCATGGCGGCAGCTCGTGACCGTCAGAAAAGCTACGCTGACAAGCGTAGAAAACCGTTAGAATTCCAGGTCGGGGACCGGGTTCTACTTAAAGTCTCACCCTGGAAGGGTGTGGTCCGTTTCGGTAAACGGGGCAAGCTGAATCCACGGTATGTTGGACCATTCGAAATTACCGAGAAAATCGGTAAGGTTGCTTATAGATTAAACCTGCCTGCAGAGCTGAGTGCAGTGCACAACGTTTTTCACGTATCTAACCTGAAGAAGTGTTTGTCGGATGAAACACTTGTAATTCCTTTTAAGGAACTGACTATAGATGAACAGCTACACTTTACTGAGGAACCGATTGAGATCACGGATCGAGAGATCAAAACCCTCAAACGTAGCCAGATACCCCTTGTACGAGTTCGTTGGAACTCACGGCGCGGCCCAGAGTTTACCTGGGAGCGGGAAGACCAGATGAAGTCTAAGTATCCCCAGTTATTCCCAAACGAAAACCCCAGCACTGAAGCTACAACCGAATTTCGGGACGAAATTCCAAACTAACGGGGGGATGATGTGACACCCCGTTGAAACACGCTAGCTTGGCAGTGGCTGCTTCAACTTTCGGGACGAAAGTTCTTAAAACTTGGGGATAATGTGACACTCGAGGTTTTTCCGAACGATCACCTTGTAATATTTTGTGTGTATATATATATATTATTAAATGGAAACGTGATTTTTGCATGATATGTGTGATATGAATGTATTATGTATTATGTATATATTTATATGAGAGCCGAAACCACGACCCGAGACCATGACTCGCAACCGGGCGGTTGCGAGTGGGCCTCTTGGTTTCGAGTGGCCCTTGGGCCGTAACCGGTTTGGGCCGAAACCCCAAGCCCAACCCGAAAACACCCCTTGTATATATAATCCCCACCATCTCCTCATTTCCCTCATTTGCTACTAAAACATACACACACACTCCTTACTTTCTCTCAACTAAGAAAACCCTCAAACAACAAACCATCCTCTCCTTCTCTTCTCGGTTCAAGCTTGGATCCCGGACAAGAAACTCGGACAAGTTCATCATCACTCATTCGGACACTTCATCTCCTCGGCTTCTTCCTTTATTTCGGCTCATTCTTCTCCTTCTCAACCGGTTAGTCATCATTATGTGCATAGGACTTAGGTTGTGTATATGAAGTAGAAAATGCTTGGTTAGAAACATTATGCATGATTCTAGGGTGATTTGTGAAGTAAACTATATGTGAAAACCATTTATGTGTGAATACTTGTGACATGTTTAAAATGACTAGAAAATGGTAGTCTAAGAATGGGTATGGCTAACCAAACTATGCTTCTTTGTTTCTTGCAAGAATGATGATGTTTAACATAAGATTTTCGGCTATATAATGTATGTTTTCTTGATTAGCATCATGATCTTGTCAAAATAGGTGATTTTCGGTTCATAAATATGTGTTTATGTTGGCATGAAAACCCTAGAAAACTATGAACATAGGAAGAACTTGTTTGAATATGGTTTGAAGATGCAAAAATGGCAAAGTTTGATCTATCTTTACTAATATTCAGATTAGGCAAAGTGTTAGTGAAATATTATTGGTTATTTCCTATTATGGGCCTGAATTCTTGGTACAATTTGGACTGTCATATCTGCATCATCACGTGTACATGAAAGTGACAGATTACGACTCGCAACGACGGCATTACGACTCGCAACCACAGCATTCCGACTCGAAACCACACCGTTGCGACTCGCAACCAAAGCATGACAAGTCGAAACCACGTGATTGCGACTCGAGACTACGTCGGTTGCGACTCGCAACCACAGCATGAGGACTCGAGACCACGGTTACGACTCGCAACCAAAGCATGACAAGCCGAAACCACCTGGTTGCGACTCGAGACCAGCTGGTTGCGAGTGGGCTGTTCATTTTGGTTACTGGGCCCATATGTGTTTAACTTGGACTATCTGTTGACTGGATTATGTGTTGCTGTTGACTGCTTAATTACTTAGGCCGGCCCAGTAACCCACTGTTACTTATATGCTTGATACGTGTTAGTTACGTGCCTATATGTGTTTTACGTGAATGCTTGTACACCGAACCTGACCTATACCGGTAACCATGTTAGGACGTGGTGACCAACGTGATTGACAAGTAACCTAAACCTACCGAGCAACCCAAGGTGAGTTCACAACTTAAAAGCATGCGTCCCGGTGGTTTGGGACACGAGACTAACAACCCTATCCCCTGGTAAAAGGGGATACCATTTACATACTTTCCCTAGTTATTGGGAACAAAACTTATTTTTTTCTTCCCGGGTATTGGGAAACCTTTTGGTTAATTACTGTTTATACGGATTGCAACCAACGGCACTAAACGAAACTCTATCACTCAAGTCCCTACTACAAATACCGATTAGTCGCCGGGTCAGGCGAACGGGTTATTAGTTGATAGCGCTATTTAGGTGTTTACCAGCCTCACACCGTGCCCTGGTTTGGGACGGTCGTGAACTAATGTACTCAGAAATCCGTCAATGATGATAGAACATTGACATCGGGGCATCCTGCGGATACGCAACGGTTACCTAGTATTCGGTATTGGAAAAACAGTTTAGTCGCTAACTTTTGGGGTAGCTCCCCAGGGCATGTATAAACGGATAAATTAACCGGCGAAACAAAGTTCTTGGTAATTAAAAATGGACAACTAGTGGACTCACTCAGCATTATTGTTGACCCCTTACTGCATGCTTTGCAGGTAACCAGTGACGAAGGAGCTTGCAGCTTGGGAACGTGTAGTGTCTGTTCACCCTTGTGTTGGGTGTTACCTTATTTTGAATCGTGAACTTTGTTTTAAACTACCGTACTTATGCTTCCGCTACTTGTTGCTATTTTGGAACTTAAAACTTTAAACTCTGAACTTAATATTTACTAAGCTTATGAATAGTAAGTATTACTTTTGTTATCAACTTAAGTATTCGGTATAATTGGTGGCTGGATCCTGGTCGGTCACGCCCTCGAAGCGGGTGTTATCCGCAGGTGGATTTTGGGGGTGTGACAGATTGGTATCAGAGCCATTGGTTATAGTGAACTTGGTTTTAAAAAGGGGAAAATCTTTTTGGAGAAAACCAGACTATAACCCGTGACTCGCGACGACACTACACTCCAAGTGCAAGGCTCAACACTTTTGAATATCAGAAACCATCTGGTCTACTTCAGCAGCCTAAGATACCGCAATGGAAATGGGAAGAAATTTCCATGGATTTTGTTACAGGTCTACCTAGATCTCAGCGTGGGAACGATACAATATGGGTCATAGTTGATCGACTCACCAAGTCTGCACACTTCCTGCCGATCAAGGGAACGGACAAGTTCTCCACTCTCGCAGACGTCTATCTTAAAGAAGTTGTTTCGAGGCACGGAGTGCCCACCTCTATTATTTCGGATCGCGATGCACGATTCACGTCAGAGCTTTGGCAAGCGATGCACAAATCCTTCGGCTCACGATTAGACATGAGCACAGCATATCATCCTCAGACGGATGGGCAGTCTGAGCGCACGATTCAAACTCTAGAAGACATGCTTCGAGCGTGTGTTTTCGATTTCGGCAACGGCTGGGAAAGGCACCTCCCTTTAGTGGAGTTTTCATACAATAACAGTTACCACACCAGCATTCAAGCCGCTCCATTTGAGGCATTGTACGGACGTAAATGCCGGTCACCTCTCTGTTGGGCAGAGGTGGGGGATAGTCAAATTACGGGTCCAGAGATTGTAGTGGACGCCACAGAAAAGATTGCGCAGATACGACAACGCATGGCGGCAGCACGCGACCGTCAGAAAGCCTACGCGGACAAGCGTAGAAAGCCATTGGAATTTGAGGTCGGGGACCGGGTTTTATTGAAAGTTTCACCCTGGAAGGGTGTGGTTCGATTTGGTAAACGAGGCAAACTGAATCCGCGGTACGTCGGACCATTCGAAATCTTAGAAAAGATTGGCAAAGTAGCCTACAGATTAAACCTACCAGCTGAACTCGGTGCAGTTCACAATGTATTTCACGTGTCGAATCTGAAGAAATGCCTATCAGATGAGACCCTTATAGTTCCTTTTAAGGAACTCACTATCGACGAGCGGTTGCAGTTCGTTGAGGAACCAGTTGAAATCACGGACCGGGATGTTAAGGTCCTCAAACACAAGAGAATCCCTCTTGTTCGAGTTCGTTGGAACTCCCAGCGTGGCCCAGAGTATACCTGGGAACGCGAAGACCAGATGAAAGAAAAGTACCCCCAGCTATTCGAAACCAATGCATCCACTTCTGAGGCTGAAGCTACTACTACTGAATTTCGGGACGAAATTCCAAATCAACGGGGGGATGATGTGACACCCCAGGAAAACCAGTGAACGATGTAACTTACCTAGCTTCCTCAGTAAGTGCGTACCAAATTTCGGGACGAAATTTCTTTTAAGTTGGGGATAATGTGACAACTCGAGTTTCTGACTTTCACTTTCGCATTAGATGCGCGTTGACTTTGACTGTTTAGTTGTTTGGATTGTGGACTTGAAATTGTACGCGTTGTGTTTTAATGAAACGTATTGTCGTTTTGCCTATATGTGATTACTTGCTGTGGTAGAAAATAATATTAGAATTATTATTAAAACGCTTAGTCTAGATCACGAAACATGACTTACAGATCGAAGGATCACGAAAGATAACCTTCGATTCGAAGGATCAACTTTCGGTTCGAAGGATCACGAAACATATCCTTCGACCAAGGACTCTATCCTTCGAACAAAGATAGGATCCTCCGACATCTTTCGGCCCAGTCTTTCTAATGGGCTTGGCCCATTCCTGTGATACGTTTATATACGTGAATGCATGTAAGTCGACAGTTATTTCAAAAACCCTAGTTCCATTGTGTGTGTGTGACGGCATAGCAGACCCATTCTCTGTTCGAAGATCTCGTTCCGTAATCCAGATTTTCCGGTTAGTGTGTGATGTTGTTTATGTTAATAGATGATGCTTTGAGTGTATATGACTTCATGATTTATCAATTGTCTTGCAATATGTTGTTTGTATGTTAACCGGATATGTATGTTAATCGGATATGGATGTTAATCGGATATGTATGTTAATCGGATATGGATGTTAATCGGATGTGTATGTTAATCGGATCTGTTGTGATGATGTTTAATGATAATGTTTTGTGGATCGGCTGTGATATTATGCGATTCGGAATTTTTATTGTTCATGGAACCGGAACATAATATGATTAAGTGTTATTATTGTTCATGTGGTTAAATTAGGGTTCATGAGGTTTAATATGAAACTCCCTGTTTGATCGATTCTGAGGTAACCGAATACTTGAATTTGTGTTAATTGATAATCACGGATAAACTTGGAAACTTTGAGTAAATGTAACTGATATTTACCGAAAGATACTTGTTAGTCGAAACATAGTTGTTGTGACCGAAAGATACTTGTCCTTCGAACCATAGTAGTGTTGACCGAAGGATAGCATTGACCGAACCATAGTAGTGTTGACCGAAGGATAGCATTGACCGAACCATAGTAGTGTTGACCGAAGGATAGCATTGACCGAACCATAGTAGTGTTGACCGAAGGATAGCATTGACCGAACCATAGTAGTGTTGACCGAAGGATAGCATTGACCGAAACATAGTTATGTTGACCGAAAGATAACAGCGTGGTCGAAAGATGACATTTGGTCGAAAGATGACATTTGGTTCGAAAGATAATGGGGGGTTATAAACACACTTTGAATGATGGAATGTATGCTTGATTTATTTGGCATGCCATGCTTGGTGATGAATGTTAACATTTGTATTCGTGTACACTAGCTGATGATTAGATGTGAAATGATACGTGTTGTGCCGATATGCAAACTGACTGTTATGTGATACATGATTGATGCATGATATTGGCTATCAAGCACTATGTGACATTAGATTGCATGCGTATCATTGCGAACATGAACTGATTTGTTATACGTGCATACAATAGGACGTGATTAATTACTTGTGAGTGCATAACCTAGCATACCGAGCAAACCAAGGTGAGTTCACACTCCTACTAAGGCATGGGATTCCCGGGTCGTGGGAATGGGTTAAAGGTTATCATTGACTAAGAACGTATATAGGCTTTTCCTAGACTATCACCTATCATGGTCCTCGGATGTCAGGACGGTTCCGTAGGTTGGGATAACACCTACGTGGTCACATGCCAATTACTGCCTCGGATGTCAGGCACGCACGTAAAACCTACGTGTACGCATTACTTACTTCTATCCTCGGTTATGAAGGATACATGCGTAAAACCTACGCACACCCCATACGCGCTACTGTTCTCGGACGAAGAACAGGGATAATACGAATAGTCTAGTGGTCACATAACATGGGAAGCCCCCACCTGTATAACTTACTATTGGCCCTGTAGAGCCACCCGTTATTTACTGTTACGCATTTACTTACTGTGAACTCGCTCAACTAGTTTGTTGATCATTCTGTTACATGCCTTGCAGATCGTTAGGTACTTGGAGCTTGCACTGGAGAAGCGGGTCGTTGTGGGCAAGGATCGTGGTTTCTACGTTGAACTATTATGACATTTAAAACTATTAACTATTGTTGGTTTATTTACTATGCTTCCGCTACACTTTGAAACTATGGTTATGTTTTGAACACCTATCGTATTGAATGGATGGTTTACATTTATTTTACTTAATATTAATTACATGTTCAATATGATTGGTGGCTTGATCCTGGTCAGTCACGCTCCCAAGCGGTGATACTCCGCGTGTGGATTTTGGGGGTGTGACACGAGCTGGGTGAAGATGGCAAGATTGTAAATCTTTTGGATTCAAATGCGAAAGAACAAACCTTTAGACGAAAGCCGCAAAATTGGCCAAACCTCAGGGACCAAAATGGCATTTTACTCATATTTATGTTACGATCTATTATCGTACCCGATCTTTGAATATAAATAACCTCTATTATACGATTTTATATAAAAACAGCCTTTATGTACAACCTCCTGATGCACAAAATCTGCCAATGTACAAGAAGCACCTTAACAAAATTTGATATGCGCCTCATGTACGCCTGTCACCTCAAACCGATGGAAGCACTGCCCTTCTCGCATTAATGTGGCTCACGCCTCAGGCTTGCTTTTTAAAACCATGTAAATGATATTAAGCAGCTCTAAGATGTACCTGAATTAGTTGCTGAGTAGCGTAATAATTGCTTCGTTCTTTAAGTTCATCAATTTTTTCTTGCCTTTCCGCCTGAAGCCTGTCTACAGTTTTTTGATCCCTGCTATCGCCTATATGAGAAAGCAAAGAAAAAAGCTATCTAATCACATAATATAAGTGTTTGACAAATAAACATGAGACTCATATCAAGTTACCAATAAGGTCAAAATATAACAAACAACGTGTAACCAAAAAACTTACGCATTCTTGTGAAGCTAAAAAGCGCCCAGTAGAAAGCCGATGAGAAGGCAGGAAAAAGAAATATAGGTAGAACTCGCAGTGCCCTCATTTGCCAATCCAAGCCCATGGTTCTTGTTGTAATTATAGCATAAACCAGTGCGACAACCTATAACAACAGAAACTCAACATGTGGACAAGAAAAGGCCTTAAAAAGAGAATGGTCACTTACACATCATTTGGATCATATACAGTACAGGAAATATATATTTGGAATGCTTTTAACACTTCAGTTTCAGTCAGCATTTACAGTAACTTGTTTAATTCATAAAGAACATCATCATCATACTCAGTAAATCCCACCAATAGCAAGTCTAAGGTAGGGTCTGAGGAGGGTAAGATGTAGACAGACTTACCTCTACCCCGTAGGAATAGAGAGGCTGCTTCCAGTGAGACCCCCGGCTCGATAGTAGTTTTGCATCAAGCCTTGGACATAAGGCACATAACACTTAGCAATCAGGACAAAGGCCGATTAGTGCATGTAACCTCTTGTCTTTCGGCTATCAACGTCACTTCATGATGCATGATTAACCATCCGCCGCTTTTAACATTATTTTCATGAGAGAAGTAAAATAACTACTATGCAGGTAACATCAGTAAAATAGTAATCAATATGTAACATTTGTATCCAACAAACTTGGTTTAAAAAGTGTGCCTAGGCGCAAAGCACAACAAGACCCAAGCCCCTGCACTTTTGGTAGCATAAGGCGCGATTTCTTGGCATAAAAATGACCCTGAAGAAGCACGCACCTCACGTATTTCCCATATTTTTTGTGCAACATCGGGTAAGGAAATGTATAAAAAAAAAACTATATAGTTATTTGCGCCTCGGTTTTAGAGCTTGTTGCTTTTGTGCGCTTATTAAAACCAAGCTTAGACGTTGAATGTCACATTAGACACGTCAGCTTAAGGTCAAATGTTACAAAAACTTAAACCATGGGTTAGCAAGAAAATAAAAACATATAAGCATCACTGCATATGCCTATGCCTGCAAGTATCATTAAACTAACTATATATAATCAAACAAATACCAACTTTCCAAATATTACCTCAAGAAGAACCGAAACAAGGATCAAGTTCCTGGCGGTGGACCTCCAAGTGGACGATCTTCTGTTGATTCTAGCAACAAGAGTAGCCTCTTGTTTGTATATATACTGTAATCTCTTCTCAAAATCATCACCATTCCATAACCATAACCATAACCAAGACCCAAACCCCCTCTTTTTCTCTCCATCTACTACTTCCTTTGCAGCTTTCTCTTCAGCCATTATTCCTACTTGAATCAATCACCACAAGTTATACACATAAAAGTAGATAAAGTAATATATAAATAGATACAGATCATGTAATTGTACAAATGACGGTGTTACTGTAGCAAAATAAATAACGAGAAGGTTATGTACCTGAGCTGAAATTGGAGAATGTGTGGCTGAAATTGAAGCCGGAATTCGAGATATTCGATGGGAGTTTAGATATCGCCATGAAAGACGATATATACACCGAGGAAACGCGTATCTCTTTCTCTTCGTTGGTAAGTCTTTGTGAAATAATATGAGCTAATATTTACAAAGTCTTTATTCTATTTAGGGCGGGCGGGGTGGTTAACTAGTGATAAAATCTATCACTCACAAGCACCAATCAAATTCCGCCATGTCATCAACCATTTTTTCCATCACTCACAACTTTTTTTAGGCGGGGTGGTCATCACTCACCACCACACCCAACAATTTTCCCCCAACCAACAAATACCCTCGCATAAATAGATGTTTCGCCCCCTTTCTCTTTCATGAAACACACGTGTCAACATGCAGAGAGATGCCACATGCAGGTGTCAAACATACAACCCCCATGCAGAACAAAAGCAGAATGTTAACAAAACTTCAACGCGTTGTACGTTTAACGCGTTTTGTTATAACGCGTGATGGATGGGTCCGGCGCCGGTGTTGCGTGATCCTTCAACGCGTTATGGAGCTCCATCACGTACCGCCCCGAGTCACCTTATGAGATAATATTATAGTTTGATTTTGTGTCTATTTTATACAATTTGTATATGTTATTAGTTTGCATAAATACAAAATTATTTTAGTTTCACAACTAGTGGAATTCCTGCTCGCTTCCTTAGGAGAATTCATTCGGTAACACTCTGGTTCAATACAATACCATACCAACACACAGTATAACAAGCAAAAAAGATATACTCAAAGGATATGGAACATAACCATGAACACAAATATTGGTATTGGTACCGATATTGGTCGGTCGGTACATTATATTATATTAGTAAAATAACAAAAAAAAGGTAAACAATATCACTTTGTATAGAAAATAAGGTCTGAATAAAACTTTTATCGAACATAAAAAGAATAAACACGTCTTCGTTGACCGTCTTCGTGATAGGTCTCTTAATTTTCCTAACTTCTTTTTCGACTTTCTAGTTTCTGAAGGGCAATTGAAAGCCATCTTTTGGGCCGATGAGATATCAAAGGTGAACTACAAAGCTTTCAATGACGTGCTAGCATTCGATGCCACTTACCGAACAAATAAATAAGTTTCCATGTTAGTTTCAATACAACACATTATTAGATGAACAAGATGTTACATTGTAACTGGGATCATACATATGTTACACCAACATAGTAACGTGTGTAACCACGCATTTTGTAACATGTGTAACTTTCATTGTTCTTTGGGAGACACCAGATTTTTTTATACACTTGTTATAAAACATGTGTAACCCCTTGATTTCAGGTACAACATGATCTTTGTGCCCTTCACTAGTGTTGACAATCACATGTAGTGCGTGACTTTTGGTGCGGGCTTGCTAGTAAACAAGACAATTGAATCATACAAATGTCGAGGCTTTCTTGAAAGCACATGGGGCCCAACCATACTTGGTATTAAGCGATCAGGACCCAGCCACGAAATAGGTTGTCCAACAAGTGTTCACAGCATCAAGCCACAGACTTTGTATGTGGCATATCATGAAGACACTGCCAACAAAGGTATGCCATACATGCTTAAGTAGTTACATGTCCCTACATACTGGTTTTTTTCTAACTCATTTTTAACCTTATTATAATGTGTTTTAGCCATGAAAAAGATTGTTCAACAAGTGTTCACAGCATCACACCATAGACTTTGTATGTGGTATATCATGAGGAAACTGCCAACAAAGGTATGCCATACATGCCGAAGTAGTTACATGTACCTACATATTAGTTTTTTTTCTAACTCATTTTAACCTTTTTATAATGTGTTTTTTGCCCCCCCCCCCAAACAGATATCAGGTGACCTTTTACAAAACACAAATGTCAGGGCATGCATTCACCGACTGGTTTGGAATGTTTATATAAAGCAATCTACTTTTGAAACCCGTTGGGCAGATCTGCTGGAAACATTTGCTTTAGATGAGAATCAATGGCTTAAAGAGATGCATGAAATCAGGGAACGTTGGGCACCCGCTTACTTCAGAGACATCCCCATGTATTGCCTCATCAAGACGACTTCATGCTGCGAGAGCTCAAATGCATCCTTTATGTAAGTCCCGAAATTGAATCAATACAACGATATCACAACGAGTTTAATTGAATGGCGGAATCACACAACTAAACTTGATTTAAGAACAAGAAGTAGAATAATGGAGATGAACAAAATAATCAAAACTTCAACTTGCATACAATAGAATTTTCTAATACAAGTTTTCAAACACCAGAGAATTAACAACCTTAAAAAGTATGCTAACATATGTATTTATAGGGAAACTAAGCCCAACACTCCCCCTAAACCCTAAGCCCACATCGCCACTACCAAGCCCAGATACAAGCCCAACCATTAGCCCAAAATACTAAATAACTAATAATGTATAAACCTTCAAGGGCCCAACAATCTCCCCCTAGGTTTATAACATTATTGTTTTTTAGTTAGAAGATCCACCATCAGCATCTCCTCTCGGTTGATGAAAAACATCCACATACAACTTTGCACCAATCACATTAGCTACCGCACTCGTCCACGACTTTGCACACACCTCATACTTCTCATTAGTACGTATCTGATTCTTGCTCAAAACATTTAGATCTTCCTCATGAAAACTTATTAGATCCAAAGTATCAGCTAGACGGTATGGAGCTTCCTCAGTCACAATCATGGCTTCACCCATCTTTGGATCATATGCCTAGAATTTGAAGTTCTTGAGAACTCCTTTTGGAAATTTAAGGGCAACTAGGATGATCTTTTCTTTTTCGGTTGGAGGCTAGATAACAGTTTTAATAGTTCTTCCAGTATGCTTATCATACACTCCATGATTCTTATTTAAATATGATTCAACATATTTCATCGTTGGAAAATCATTCTTCACTTCTTGTTCAAGCTTTGCAAAGAACGCCCAACCTCATCCACACTGATTTGGTTCAGAATCAAAGTAAGGAGCTTTCAGCAAGTTCTTCACATCAATCTTCGTCCAAGATTCAAATTGAGACTCCTTGGAATAATATTCTCTATGCGCACTCTCTCTGATGACTAACCACATCTTCTGTCACACCCTGACTTTTGCGGAAGCGTATTATGTGTGACTTGCTTAATATCATTGCATTCAATTATAACAAACAACTGTATGATAGAAACCATGATGTTCATCCATTAATAAGTTTCAAATAATACAAACCACATTGTTTTACTACCAACCAAGGCTTCAAGTTTAACATACAACCAACCAAATGTTTAAGTTCCATAAAGGACTTTAACAAAAGACTTAGATAAAACAAGGCTTTGATTCATGTATCTTATCAAAGATAAGATACACAATTCAAACCCTTCAAAACGGGATGACATCACTTCTTGTAAACACATCTTGCAAACTTTGAACGCCCACCGGATCCATATCAATTTCCTGAAATACATGTAGTTTGAAAACATCAACAAAAGTTGAGCGAGTTCAAGTGTTTTTGTATGTGTGCACGAATAACCTTGTAAACATTTGTAAGTATGTATTTGTAAACCGGTATGAAAGCGTCTATGAACAGATCGATTAATGATTTGCAAGGTCATTAATATGTGTGCAACGACGTAGGAAGGCTCAAACCTAGCGGATTTTGTACCGGGCTTCCGGCTGGAAGACATAGTCACCACCTTCGGCCACTTCCGGCCCAGGGGTGGGGCTCGCAACACCTAAATAGATCTATCACTCATGTCCCTCGGTCCTTATACGAGGATTAATAGTCTTAAGTGTGCGCCTACCCATTCACATGATCTAACAGTTCATTCCTTAGCTAACCATACCTTTTGTAAACATTTATAACATGTATTTCACCCTCGAAGTTATAAAGCTGAAAACTGTTAAGAGAAAAGGGGACATGAACTCACAATCTTGCGTCCTGCTGTCTGGTGTAACTCAAAGGTCCTGTCCTGAAGTCGTGCAACTACCTACACACGTGTTATGGTTTATTAGACGGCTAGGTCGTGTAACGACTCTTAGTCTTATGTGTTATGACTTAATCATACTTTGAGTTACGTCTTGATGTACCTTATATTATTCCAAAGTATACAATTATTGGTTAAAATAATAATATTTTAACTTACATTATATTTGTTGAATATTTGGAATATTTGTTAAAATAATATATTTTAACTTATTTTGTTTTGTAATCCTTCATGAATATTTCCCAAGGATGGGTAAAATTATACTTGTGTATTTTTGGTCTTGTGTATTTTTACCAAGTATTGGTGGCGTATTCAGGTGTGTATTTGCACGTACGAGGATACGTATTTTTATTGTATTTATTAAGTATTCTTATACTTAATTTTGTATTTAATTTTCCAGAATATTATTTTTAATCAAATAAAAATCACCAATTTATATTCTTAAAATATATGTATTTTAAGAAAACTTTTATAGAAAATTATCTATAAATCTTTCTTGGCAAAAATAATTTATACTTTCATACAAATCTCAAAAATAATATATTTTCAAGATTAACTTAGAAAATATTTATAAATCCATTTTTCACACAAAATAATATATTCTTAATTTGTTTAAGAAAATATATATTTTCTTCAAAAATAGTATATCTTCTAATAGCTCAAGAAAAAATATATATTTTTTCAAAATAATATATTTTCTACTTGATAAAATATGATATATCTTGTAATACTTGTAAAATCATACTTTCCGTTCTTTTGGTTTCCAAATATTGTTTAACTCGCTTGTCAAAATATATGAATTAAATTCCGGAATATATATAAGTGTAGTCCATACGTCCGTTTGTCCGATTGTCCAATGTTCGGGTATAAATTATATATTTATTTTCTTGGAATTTTGGTATTATTTTGTATTACAATTTTTGCATTTTGGTAAGTTATATTATTTTCAAGTCCTAAAATAATATAACTAATACACATAATATACAAGTAGCACACAAATTGTGACATCTAAATACATTTTCCTAAATATATACTTAGTCACTTTTATTTATCAAAAATCAACCTCTAATATTTTGTATTTTTTGTAACAAAATTATGGCAATTTATTTGAAAACCATGATCAAAATTTACTTATAAACACTTGTTTAAAAATATTTTTCTAAGTGTTTAAATTCTACAAAAATTTTGCCATAGTTTTCCCTTAAAAATGGAGGTTTCCATGCTTTAAAAGGCATATCATTTTCTTTTAAAATCATCATCAATCATCAACAATTCATTCAAGACTTACCATGAACCAAAATCATGCAATTTACGCTACATCATGAACTTGAAATTTTGTAAAAACTTGTAGTAACTTAGTATGTTATTTAGTAGGTTTAGTTACCCTTAAAAATATGGTTATTTGTTTATAAATCACATTCTTGTAAAATTTAGTCTTTTACAACTTGTAGGATGATTTTTCTAAAAACAATTCTTTTGTATTTTTTTTCTTGTTACAAACGTGTTTCTAGCTTTAATTAAACACTTAAAACATGTTTAACTTCTTTAAAAATCATGATCTTGTAATTCTTGTAAATAACTTTGGTTTCTTGAGAAAACTATTTTTGAAATCATCCATTCACAAGACTTATAACATGTATCCGTCATTATCATACTGAAAATCAACTTCATTTTCAAGTTCATGTCCACATAAAGGATGATCATAATTTTCACAAGATTCATCCTCTCGCTTGCTAGATCATGTGTTTAATCACAATCTAGCAAGCTTCTTATGATGATCATCATCATAATCACAAGAAATCAACAATCAAGTTACACACATACACTAAATCAACTTAGATTTCAAGTTATTAAGCTTTATGTTAGTGATCATCTTGATGTTTCTTTTAGATTCATTAGATTAACTCATTACATAACCTTTTAACCAACAAAATGAGAAGTAAAAACAAGTTGTAGAGGGCTTACTACTAGCACAAGGCTAGGGAAGAAATCAAAGATGAAGAAGATGATGAACAGGGTGGATAAAAGCTCTAGAGAGTGGTCCTTCAAACTCCAATGCCTCCAAGCTTCTTAACTTAGCTCCTAGCACCTTAGAATCACCTTGGATTGTATGAGATTGAAGTGAAAATGGTGGGATTGTGGATGGCGGGTTACGACCGAGAACAAGGAGAAGGGAGAGAATGTGAAGTTGTTTGATGTTGTGAAAATGAGTTAGATGTAGTTACTTGTGGTTTTTAAGTAATGATCCTCCAACATAGTGTTATCTAATGGTTCTTGTGTCTCAAAAGTATTAAACAAATCTATTAAACAAATGGAGGAAAATCAAGGTGGTGGCCCACCTTGTAACCGTCCACATTAGGGGGGGGGGAGGTCATGGTTAAGTTTCAATGGCTAGTTAGATGGTTTAGTTAGATTCTAAGGTAATTTAGTTAAGGTTATATGTGTTTAATGTTTAGAGAATGAATTATGATATTCGGTGACCATAACTAGCTCAGAAATGTTAAAACAATGCTTCTAGTGAAAATTTGGTGTTTTAGATAGTGTCCGGTTGTTCGGTTGGTTACTGGTTTGTTAAGGTGCTAAATCATGCAGTTTAGTGTGCTTTATGTTCCCTTTTGTGACAGTTTTGATTCCCGACACCTAGGAAGGTATTCTGGACCATTTAACCATAATTCTGCATTGTATTTTGTTATTAAAGTGCTGATTTTTGTTGAAATATGCAGAATTCTACAGTTTGTGTGAGTTTTAGGCACTTTCCGGCACTTAAACTATCACTAGGAAGGCAGTTTTATAATCCTTACTTCCCTACACACTATACTAGTGTAATTCTTAGTTTCGGGCTCATTCTGTGTCTTAACATCATGTCTGACTGAGTACTGAACTCCCGTCAGTACTCCTTGTGTGTCTGATAATTGTGCTAACTTTGTTTTGTGCACCAATTAAATCATATTGTGTTGCATGCAATAATGAGAAATAATCATGCAACATGAAATGCACTTGTATGTATATGACAATAATCAGAAATCGTTCATGTCATTAATTCAATTCAAGCACAGTTATTAAAGCACAAATTACTGTTTAACATGTACGGAATTACATGGAAAATTGACAGTTGTCACATCTTCTTAGTATGATCATATCTCCAGCTAGTAATCGCCGACTTATTTCCAACTTTATTATAATGACTCTGTACCAGCTCCATCACATACCTATCAGATGCCTTAGTTGGATCTTTAGGCTGAAAGTTTTCATCCAGAGGATTCAAATATTGATTCTTCATTACCAACATCTGCTTGTTACTCGCTTTCTTTGGTGGCAACTTTCTCTTCTTCTGTAGAGCAGTGTCAAGGTACTTATTTAACGCTGCTTCACGTTCAGCATCATCTGCAGCTCTCTCTTTAGTCGTTCTCTCTCTGCTTTCATCATTAACCGGGTCATCATTCACATCAGCAAACTCACGGCCAAATTTATTTTCCAATTTTCCTTTCAACTCAAACACCATTGCCATTAGCATGTTCACATCACCTTATGAAACACCATATCTTAAAAGTTATAAGAACAAAACAAAATATGTTCAAAAGTAATCCTACTAAACGATTTCAAAGAATGACATGTGTCAACACCATATTATCCCTTAAAAAATCTTTTTTAATCGAAGTTGATCTTTATTATTTTTTAAATCGGGTTAATATCATAGAATGACAACGTTGCTTATTTTAAAACATCTACCTTACCTTAATTTATAAGTCATAATAATGATGATATTTTTGAATTAAACCTTATCAAAACAGACTTTTATGAAAAAAATTACTATAGATTTATAATAACAATTATGATATTTTTCGAATTAAATTATTAAACTTGTGTTCATGTTTTATGTTAAATTCAATATATGCGCACAATCCTCACTTGCAAAACAACTGATTTTGAAGGGTATATCTATCCAAATATGACTTGTGTTTAGTTTTTGGATGCTTATACAAATATGCAACAAATTCTCTAATGTATTTATTGAAAATTATTTCATTACTTAATTAGCTAATCATGTAAAAATAATTAAGAGGTTTCCTAAAGAATTGACGATTACGACGAGATCGGTTAAACACCTTAGAAAATGAGTTGAGTATTGATTACTATGAGTAAGAGCTTGCAAGTTTGTGAAATGATTATCAAATACACTTGTTTATTTTGCTCCACAAACAAATAGTTCTTTATTATTTAACAATTTTTATTATATAATTTATGTTATACACGGGACTAGAACCAAGCTATAATAATAAAAGAAATAAATAATTCAGCTACTATATAATCCATGGGACTAGAACCTAGCTATAATAACAAGATAAAGGGAATATGTCACAGAATAGTAACCAAGTTTCAAAAGTGTTCTAATTAGGTCACTTGTATCTTTTTTGCCCTAATTAGATAACTTAACATTCAAATCGAGTCATGTCCTTTTTTCTATGTGTCAAGAAAAAAAATGAAGAATAAGATATTGGGGTCGGATTATTTTAATATATGGAATTATATTTATTAAAAATAAAAACACTTTAATTACATTAAAAATTAAAAAAACAAGTTACAATTCACGTCATCACTCAAAGTTAGCATCAAATAAAAGAGAAAAAAGAAACAAAAATCTACATCACCATGGTTACTTATGAAATGGATGAAAAAACCCTTAATTTTAATGAAAAATGAATGTTGAGTTGTTGATGCACAATGTCTAAAGCCTGCGTCTTTGTAATGCTAGTTTAATGTATAGGGTCCAGATAGGTCATTTTGTATAAGTCCAGGGGGTTAATGTGTAAGTTTATGAATTTAATGTTGTAGGTCCGCTTTTGTGGCATATGTCCACAAAAGCGAACCAGCTTTGTTGTCTGGACCGCTCTTGTGGACATGTCACATGAGCGGACCACTTTGTCTATAAATACCCCCGTAGTAGTCTTCATTTGTAACGTCTTCTGGAACTCAACGTCGAACTGCTGTCCGTACGACAAGCGTTATAAAGTGAAGAAAAAGTATTATAAGTGTGAATTCTCTGTTTCTACTCCATTCTGTTACGTTTTTCTTTGTATCATGCTGAAAATGTGTTTCCGCCACATTTTCAGTAAGCACTAGCTCTGATTGACTCACTCGAGAGGTCAAAACTGATCCTACAATTGGTATCAGAGCCAGTTGCGAGTTAGTTTGCTCGATACGAAGCGTTTTACACGGACTTTTGTAGATTTGGACTGTTTGAACGGTGGAAATGGACTGAAACTTGGACAACAGGTGTGAAATACACTAATAACAAATCCTCGAAAGATTCAGATCAAAATACGGCCTAAAAGTGACCCAAAAACCCTCGTGAAATTGGTCCGCGCTTACGTCATGCTCTTGCTGCTGGTTCGCTCGTCTGGTTCGCTTGAACGACAGTTTCTGGTCCGCTCCAAAGATCATTTGTGGTTCGCTCGAAAGTCAGCTGTCTGGTCCGCTCTTAGTGCAACATCCTGATCCGCTCGAAGTGCTCATTTCTGGTTCGCTCTTAGGGTGATTTCTGGTTCGCTCTTGGTTACAGTTGTGGTTCACTCGAAAGTCATTGTGGTTCGCTTATTCAGCCACTGTGGTTCGCTCATTCAGACTGTTTGAAATTTTTTTTCGTTACGACTGAAAATGGAAAGCCAAGATTTTTACAACATGTTTGCGGGTAGTGGTGGAGTTACTCAGAGTCCTGATAGCATCATTCAGAATGTGAATCTGGAAAACGAGCTTGGAACGATGCAGAAACCTCCTAAGTTGATGAGTTTGGATGAATATTCAGGATGGTCCGGGAGATTCAAAAACTGGGTGCAGGCCAACCATCTAGAGTGCTGGATAAAAATCGAAAGAAAATATGTTCCTCCGGTAGACGGGTTGAATATGTTGAAGACCATTGCAAGTCTTACAGAGGCAGAACAGGTCGAGTTCAAAGCAGAAAAGAAGATGGTTAGCATTCTGCAGCAAGCGATAAAAGAGGATATTCTAGTACTGCTACAGCACGATGATAGTGCACAGTCGATATGGCAAGCTTTGGAACAGAAATTCAAAGGCAGTGCGTCGATGATTAAGAGTAAGAAAGCACTGATAAAGAAAGAATTTGATATATTCACGGGAATTAAAGGTGAATTGACAAAGCAGCTTATCGAGAGGTATTGTCACCTGGTGGTAGAGATGAGAAGGTTGAATATCGAAAAGACGAATGAAGAGTGGATAGATAAGTTGTGTGATGCACTTCCCTATGAGGAATGGGGAACGTACTTGATGATGTTGAAAAATAGTTCAGATTTCGTGAACTATAGTTTGAGCGTGTTTATAGAGAAAATTGAAGCTCATGAGTTGGAGTTGGTAAAAATCAAGAAGATGAATTCAGCGAATATGCCACAGGATGTGTCTTTGTATTACAAGAACAGTCCGGCAGCTACTAATGTTCAGAGTCCGAAGATTCAAACCGGGTTTAGTGCAGACAACACTTCATCTGCTGCTCCAAATGCCTATCAGTCGAGTCAGTCGACTCCGTTTGCCAACTACGAGCCGAATGTCAAAGTCACTGAGCAGAGTTCTCCTCAAAGTTCTACAGGGTCAAATCAACAGATGTTTGTGTCCGGTGTGCAGTGTAACATTGCAGTTAACATCAAGAATGGGAATGAAATCACTGAGAATGCAGCCAAGCAGCACATTGCGTTACTGGCTTCAGTTCTGGAAGCTTATGAAGGTTTGGTCACTGGTACGATCGGTAATCCCGATATGACTAAAGAGGATTACGATCAGATCGATCCGGAAGAACTGGAACTGATAGATATAAAGTGGTGTATGGCGAGTCTGGTTAGAAGAGCTCAACGCTTTATGGAGATCACGGGTAGAAGCAGTTTGTCAGGTCCTGATCAGAAATTAGGGTTCGATAAGTCAAAGGTGACTTGTTTTAAGTGCAAAGAACGAGGTCATTTCAAGCGCGAGTGTCCGAATCGTGAAGTGCAGAATCATCAAAACCCGTTCACCAATGATTATTATAGACAGGCTATATATCACCGCCCAAATCAACAATCGGCTGTTCAGAGACCTCAGATTGAGAACAAACCAGAGAAGGCACTTATCGTAAACCAAGATGATGAAAAGGTTGCGTCTGGATTTAGTTGGGATAAGTATGTTCCATGAAAGGAAGATCGAGCAATGATGGCTGAGGTAGTTGAAATTACCGAGACAGTTGCAGGGTCAAAGGTTAGCAATGAGGTGGTTACTGAGAATGTTGGTGAAATAGTTTCTGAGAGTGTTGTTGAGTTTGATTCTGAGGTGGTTAAGGAAGTAGTTACTAAGATGGTTGATTCTGTGACTGAAATTGTGATTGAAGAGGCTATGGAAGTTGCTGATCAGGTGGTTCCGGAGGTTGTTAAAGAGGTTTCTACAGATAGTTCTGCAAAAGCTGAGGAATCAGTGAATGAAGCTCTCAACTTTCAATCATGGCAGGAGGAATTTGTTTATACGATGAAATCTATTCTGCCTCCTAACGTCTTTGATTCTTTTGCAGATTATTTTGAAGAGCCTAGAACTGGAACATGTCCGAGATTTGAAGCAGAGAAAGAAGCAGTCGAGGAGGTGATCGACGTTTCCAAAGAGATGACTGAAGAAGCTCTAAAGGATATTGCAGATAAAGCATTGATGAGCAAGTTGAAAGAGGTAGACACAGATTTCCAGGAGTCAGTTGATAAGATGTCAGGTCTAGGAGAGGAAACTGGAGTCATAGAGGTCAACGTGGTCAAGTCGTCTGAGTCGGAGTCAGATCTTGTTGGTAAAATTGTTTGTGAGGATGAGATTAAAGTTGAAAAAGTTTCAATTCCCGATACACCGTGTCTAAGTTGTTCACAACCATGCACGGGGTGTCTTGAAAAAGACACCAAGTATCAGGAATTAAAACAACATGCAGATTTGGTGAAGTTTGACTTAGAGCAAGTAAAAGAGGCTTATGACACATTATCTACGTCAAGCAAAATGATTCAAAAGGAAAGTCTTGAAAATGATAAAGCAACAAGGTTAGCTCAATCCACATTGTTTGATAAACAAAGAGAAGTTAATTTTCATCTTGACACGATCGCATCTTTGAGAAAAGAGCTTGAGTTGACTAAAATTGAGAATGATAGAATTGATCAGAAATTGATGAGTTATGTGGCATCATCGTATGTGTTAGAGCAAATAGTGCCACAACAGCCACATGCTTCACCTGCCTATAACAGTGTTCCACCCCCAATGTGGAATCATTACACACAGAAATATCCAGATGGGGTGGAAGCTGCATTAAACATCAAACTAAAAACATTTGAGAATGATTTACCTGATAACATTGATATCACTTTCACTGCGTCTGACACTGATAACGAATCCCAGGTTATAAAAAATGTTATTGATCAGGTGTTGGACGATGAGAGTGAGAAATCTGAGAAAGCAAAATCAGTGGAGTCCGGTAGTGATTCTGAGGAGGACGGAAACTTTTTAGATCGTTATTTGTCAAAAACGGATAAAAGTGCGGATGATGATTCGATTATGGTGGCTTACACTATGGTTGGGTCTGACAAACTTTACTCCAACACCGAGTTTCCGCTTCAGAACGTCAAATTCGAGAATGTTGAGAAAGTTTTTAAGTTGATTGAACTGAGTGTTAACGAAATCAAGAAAAATGATTTCTTTTCGAAACTGAAAAAATCAGTTGGTTCTTCACGTCCCACTAGTTCAGAAAAGATAGATGGGGTGGGTAAAAGCCAAAACAAGAAAAATCAGTTAAAGAATAAAGGTATTGGTTTTGAGAAGAAAATGACTAAGCAGGTAGTCAAGCCGGAAGATAGGATTGATGATGTGTTTGTCGCTGGCCCTAGCACTGAAATTGAAAAAGATTATATCTTTAGTCAAAAGGCCGTGGACGACTTCAATGCAGCGCAAAAGCTAAAAGTGGAAACTGTCACAACCACTTTTGTAGAATATGATAAGCGTGTGTGTTATCGCTGCAATGAAGTCGGCCACATAGCGAAGCAATGTAAGAAAGTGATTGAAAAACCGGTTGTGGTAAAAGCTGTTAATAAACAAATGGTCGAAAAACCGAAGGTTGAAAAACCTAAGGTTGAAAACAAAAATGTTTCAAAACAAATCATTCAAAAACCTCGACCAAAATCACCGGCCGTTGCAAAAGATAAACAAGTGTTGGTCTCGCCGATCCGAATTCTTAAACGGGGTGAAAAATTGAAGTCGGAGGATAAGCCAAAATCAACTTTCGAGATTGGCGAGTCTTCTAAATCTCCCAAGACTTCGAAATTTTATCCTAAAGCAAAAACTTTTGAAAATCAGTCATGGGTCGCGAAATCTAAACCATCTGGTGAGATAAAAAAGATGGAAAGTGTGTTGAAAAATGAGTCACAGTTTGTGAAGGATGATGTTGCGGTGTTTGAGTCTGAAATCGATCATTTTTTGTCGGAATTTCCCAAACTTCATAACAAAGTGAAACAAGATAAAAAGGAAATTGAGTCAAATGTCACATTTAACTTTCCAAAAACAAGTGAGAAATGCAATGTAGTTTTTGGTTCAGTGTCGGAAGCTAAAAGGTCGTGGGCATCATTGTTTAACTGATGTGTTTGTATGCTGATTGCAGGAGCTGCCCAAGTCTGTGCTATCCAGGTGGATAATGGACAGCGGAGCGTCCCGACATATGACAGGATCCTTAGCACTATTATATGATGTCAAATCAATTAATGGAAGCTACGTTGGATTTGCTGGTAACCAAGGTGGCATAATTGTTGGTCAAGGAAAGCTCACAAACGGCATCATATCTTTTGACAAAGTGAATTATATTGTTGAATTGACGAACAATTTGTTAAGTATTTCACAAATTTGCGACAAAGACTTTAGCGTACATTTTACAAAAACAGAGTGTTTGGTTTTAAAGCCAGGGTTTGAAGTCCCTGATGAGTTGGTGCTGTTGCGTGCTCCTAGGGTTAATGATCTTTACATTTTAGACATGAGCACTGCAACACCAACAACTCCTCAAAAACAATGTTTTGTGACAAAATCTAAAGCAACTGAGAAAGAGTCAATTATGTGGCACAGAAAAATGGGTCATATACACGTTCGTAAAATGAATTTTCTTGTGCACAACGATTTGGTAGAAGGTGTGAATGTTAAGAATTTTCATTTACCTGACGATTGTGTTGCTTGTAAGAAAGGTAAACAGGTACGGAAGTCTCATCCGTCAAAGATGCTCAACACTATCCGGTTACCTCTTGAGAGATTGCATATGGATCTCTTCGGGCCGGTCAACGTCAAAAGCATCAGTGGAGATTCTTACTGTTTGGTGGTTACGGATGATTATACAAGGTTTTCATGGGTTGTTTTTTTGGAGAAGAAGGACGAAACATTCGATGCTTTGATGGTTTTATTCAAAAAGATGGAAACGGTATACAAGCTGCCGATCAGAAGAATTCGGAGTGATAACGGAACAGAGTTCAAGAATAACAAAATGTACGAGTTCTGCAACGAGAAGGGGATACTACATGAATTCAGTGCGCCGTACACATAACAACAGAACGGAGTGGCTGAACGAAAGAATAGAACCCTGATCGAGACTGCACGTACAATGTTGGCCGATTCCAAGCTTCCGATTTTCTTCTGGAGTGAAGCAGTGTCAGCGGCTTGCTATACATTGAACAGAGTTCTGACAGTGAAGAAATATAAAAAAGACTTGTTTCGAGCTGTTGCATCGCTATAAGCCAAATCTTGAGTTCTTAGAACCTTTTGGCTCTCCGTGTACTTTCATAGATGCTGATGGTAAATTCGGAGCGAAAGCGAATGAAGGATTTTTCGTAGGTTACGCCAGCCCGCTAAAAAGGGTATTTGTACCATGTCTGGGGAAGGTGATTCAGGTCCATCATGTGGATTGTCAGAGGCACACACCATCGCAACAACTTCCCGGACAAAGATTCCTTTCGACTACGACAAACTCTAGGAATCGTTTCATCTGCCGTCCGAGCCGAGTGAGGAGGAACTTGCTCTCATGTACTTGAATCAGCAAAGTCAGTTGCAAGAGTCGGAATCTAGACTGCTAGATGTTCCTACGCCCACCGTGGGCACTCACGATGATGAAGCTGCACCAAGTGGAACAGTTCATATACCGCCAGAGGTACCAGAGGAACCAGCTCCGTCGTTTGACGTTTTTGACGACTCAGAGGAGGAACCCGCTCCTACCTTTGACGAGGAACCAAATGAGACATCAGAGGAGGCTGTTGATCAAATTGTTGATCTCGATATTTCAAATCTGGAATCGGAAGTTGTGGTGCCTGATACTGTGATGCCACGGACACTGTCTTACCATCCTTCAGAATAAATTATCGGCGATTTACAGAGTGGTGTCAAAACGAGACATCAGATAGACCAAGCTTTTACATGTTTTTTATTCAGATATTGCTGATATGCAAAAAGAAGTCTCACTCAAATGTTTTATTTCGCAGATAGAGCCCAGGACTTACAAAGAAGCATTGACCGAGGATAGTTGGGTGAATGCTATGCAGGAGGAATTGCAACAGTTTGAGAAGTTGGGCGTCTGGAGACTTGTTGATCTGCCGAAGAATCAGAAGTTGATAAAGACGAAATGGGTGTTTAAATGTAAACGTGACGATAGAGGAGTCGTGGTGAGGAACAAAGCACGTCTAGTGGTTCAAGGCTTCAGCCAGCAGGAGGGTATAGACTATGAAGAGGTTTACGCGCCGGTCGCAAGGCTTGAAGCTATTCGTATCTTTCTTGCCTTTGCATCCTGGAAAGATTTCAAAGTCTATCAACTCAATGTTAAATCCGCATTTCTGTATGGCAAGATTCGAGAAGAAGTTTACGTGGGGCAACCACCGGGGTTTGCAGATCCACTGAACAAAGACAAGGTGTACTTACTGGATAAAGCATTGTACGGTCTACACCAGGCCCCGAGAGCCTGGTACGAGACTCTCTCGACCTACTTGCTGGACAACGGGTTCACAAGAGGAACAGTAGACAGCACCTTGTTCACAAAAGAAGAAGCAGGCCACTTGCTGATCGTGCAGATCTACGTTGATGATATAATTTTCGGTTCCACCAACGACAATTTGTGTAAAGAGTTTGAGAGAGTAATGAAGAAGAAATTCGAAATGAGTTCAATGGGAGAGATGAAGTTCTTCCTCGGGCTGTAGGTAGAACAAATGCCCTACGGAATCTTCATTCACCAGTCAAAGTATGTAAAGGACGTACTCGACAAGTTTGATATGACAGATTGCAGTCCTGCATCAACCCCCCTCGCATAGAACCATGGTATTTGTCCGGATGAATAGGGAGTGAAGATGGATGAAACGTTATACCGATCGATCATTGGATCTTTAATGTATCTCACAGCTTCCCGTCCCGACATCATGTACCCGACATGTCTGTGTGCACGATATCAGTCGAATCCGAAGCAATCACACCTGACGATCGTCAAACGCATCTTATGGTATTTGAAGGGTTGCCCAAGCATCGGCTTGTGGTACCCTTGTTCGGGTGATTTTACATTATCCGGTTTCGCTGATTCAGATTTTGGTAGCTGTAAGCAGAACGCAAAGTCCACCACTGCTGGGTGCCAGTTCTTCGGAACTCGGCTCGTTACCTGGCAGTGCAAGAAGCGAACTGCAGTCGCGCTCTCCACGTGTGAGGCTGAGTACGTCTCAGCCTCTAGCTGTTGCTCGCAGATCCTCTGGATCCAACAGCAGATGCGCGACTTCGGTCTGCAATTCTTGGATACGCCGATATTTGTGGACAATGAAGCGGCTATAAATGTTACTAAAAATCCGGTTCATCATTTGAAAACAAAACACATTGAAATCCGTCACCATTTTATTCGAGATTGTCACGAAAAGAAATTAATACGGATTGAACATGTGGGCACCGATGATCAGAAAGCTGATTTTTACACGAAACCGTTTGATAAAAAGAGATTTTATTATCTTTTAAGGTTAAATGGGATGAAAAATCTGCAATCTGGGAGGGTAATCGAGTGTGAAGCCGAATTGGGCGGCGATCTGACTTGAACCGTATCGGGTTGTCAATTTTCGTTTGTACAGTTGTATTTTTTTTTCTGCTTTTCGTTTAAAAACAAAAACACAAAATATGTTTTAGTTTTAGGGGGAGATATTCGCAGAAAAATACAAAAACATGATAAAATCATAAAAATCCAAAAACATTAAAAAAAATGCAAAAAGAGCTGTGTAGTATAGGGGAAATGATAGTACATCAGCTAGACAGGCACAGTACGCTAAAGATATGTAATGTTTAAAATGCAATTAAGTAGTCTCGCTAAAGATGTGCCGGTAGGTTCTTACAGAATTAGTAGATCAGTTTGGGATATAAACTAAATTTAACTTGAGTTTTCGTGGGGAACACCTCCAGGATATATAGGTAACCCCTGAAATCCTGTTTGAAAGGTCCCGTATTCTGAGATACTAGGTCTTTATGCTCGGTGATATCTGGGGTATTATCCCGGGACTTCTGCTGTATGGAAATACTGACCTAGTCCTCGGATAATACTTTACGCAAAAAGCTTTGAAACATAAGCTTCACCCTCAGCATGCTGATGAAACAATAAAATTGATAGTCGCTGCTGTTGAAATGCAAAAGATCCTCTAAAGGGGACCCACCGAAAAGTCGAGCCGTCATCTCTCTGCTGAACGGAAGTTCTGACCTGAGCTCTCACGGTTTCGCATCTACCCCCAACAGATATCAGCCGTGGTATATTCACCTGTAAGACTGAATACTGGGATCCGGATATGGGAGTATATACGGAGGTGGGAACACATGTTAACGTTTAAGTCTCTAAAACATCAAATAACGTATCCCGAACAGATTGAAAGTTTTGCGAGAATTTAAAATGGATCAATATACCGACAATCAACGCGAATTGCTTAATGCTTAAAATGAAATAAGCTTAACGGTGCTTGTGTTCTGTCGGCAGCTGATATGATCCCCTAACACGCTCGAAAAAATATTGTGTGTATATATTTCAGTTTGTACCGCTTTAAACCCAAAAAGATTTTTTTCTCATTTTATTTTAGACAACTGATACTGGGGATTGGAAGATCAAAGCCCGTGTGCAGATCATGTCAGTGACTAGTGAGGGTTGGGTAAGCTGTGATTGCAAACAAAGATCTGGTATGATGTTTGAAAGATAAAATGTGCAAATGTTTGAAATGATTGAAAGGTTCATTAATTTGAACTGTTTTTAAAACAAAACGACAGAGTACTTCATAAAACTGATCAACCAGGGCCATTAACTTGGACTTGGTAGGTCAAACAGCTGTCCAGGGTCATTAAATTGGACTTGGTCAACTGGGTGTCAGCGTGTGAAATCGAAAAAGTTGAAAAATGATTAAAAAATGAATTTTTGAAATATTAGAGACAGGTTCGCTCTTATGTCACCATCGGTTCGCCTTTTTTTTGTCAAAAGTAACATTGTGGTCCGCTCATGAGAACATGTCATATAAGCGAACTAGACCTCATATAAATAGAACAGGGGTCCGCTTTTTATGTCATAACCCGGTTCGCTTATCTGTCGTTGTCTCTGAGGCGATTACGAGCGATTCTACTTGTTCATCGTAATTTCTTGCTGATCGAGCTTGTTTTTCTTCGATTCTTGATAGATTCTAGTTCATTACATCATGGGCAAGGTAAGTCCTCTCTCAATCTTAGTTCTTTCGTGTTAAAAACATGTCTATTGGTAAGTTTGAATGAACGGATCGTGTTTTATACTTTTAACTGTCATATTTGGTTGAATAGAATAGTGTAGTTGTGTCGTCTGATGATTCCGAGTATAGTGTTATGTTTTAATTGCTAAGATTTGAGCGATTGATGAGTGTTGTCGGCAATGCATAGTTTCAGTTTCAGATCTAGGGTGATTTAGGCATGTTTTGTAAAAATCAAAGACACCCTTAGTCTCGGAATTCTATGTAGATTGTGTTTCTGTAATCAATTTTAGGTTTTTAGCAGTTTTTACAAGTGTTGTAGCAGGACCGCTTTTGCAGACATTCACCATTAGGACCGCTCTTATGTACACCTTGTAGGACCGCGTTTACGAACAGATAGCTCAGGACCGCTCATAAGTCATCTGTAAGACCGCTTATAAGAACCATTAGGTCCGCTCTTATGAGATCTTTCAGGACCGCTCATGTGTACCATATCAGGTCCGCTTTTAAGGCAGTAATATGTTGATTCGCTTATGTGGCTAGGGATGGTTCGCTTTTTGTGCATTTTCTAAGTAGGTTCGCTTTTTAGTCAATACAGTGGTTCGCCTATAGGGTTGTGAAGTGTTTGGTTCGCTTTTAATGTACTATGTAGGTTCGCTCTTTAGTCAGTGTAATGTGAAATTATTCTAAGTCTTGATTTCTGTTGTTGTTGTGCAGGCATCTCCAAATGTGTTATTCGATCCAGTACACAACAGTTGCATTGATTTAGATGTGGAGAAATGTCCGTTATTGTCAGAATTCAGCAGTATTTTGGATTATATGAATCGTATTCCAGTAAAGAAAGCAATGATTGACCAAAGACCGTTGTATAGATCACATATTAGTAGATTTTGGATGAATGCAAAGTATGACGAAGCAAACAAGGTGATATCGTCAGTGGTGGAAGTGGATGGAAAGTTGGAGAATATTTTGGTGACTGAAGCCTTAGTTCGTGAAGTTATGAACTTTCCTGATAAGGCCAACTACCCCACAAGATTTCCAGAACGCTTGGTGAAGGGATGTATGCTGAGAATGGGATACAGAGGTGCTTTGAACACCGGAAACTACTTGAAGTCAAAGTTTCAAAAATCTTTCAAGTTCTTGATTTACTGTATTCTGATTTCCTTGAGCCATACAAAGGGCAGTTTCGGTCAGATGAGAGATTACCAAATGAACATGTTAACAGCGTTGGTGTTGAATAAGAAATACAACTTTTCGCACATAGTTTTTCATTATATGGTGGAGAATCTCACGTCGGATGTTAGAACCTGGAGGTATCCGCGTTTTGTACAAATGATGATTGATCGTGCATACCCTGGAATTGATAGAAACATTAAGGGTGATCTTCTTGTTCAAGCTCACATTGTTCAAGCTCACATGTCTAACAACACTTTGAAGAACCTGGTCAAGTATCATCCTAATCATCCAGAGCCTGATCTAGTGATTGAAAACTTCGGATTGCTTAGAGATGCGAACTATGTGGATCCTGATCTGGAAAATCATCAGAATTGGAGAAATCAAGAGGAAATGAAAGAGGCGTTGTATGCTGTAGAGTTGAAAATACTTCAGAGTTTCAAACCAACCAAGAACGAGTGGTATGTAAAGGAGTCGGGGCGCAGACGTAGATTTGCAACTCCTGCAGCTGAAGGTGAAGGTTCTTCGTCAAAACCGAAGAAGATACAAAAGAAGAAAAAGCAAACAATGTTAGTTGATGAGTCTGACGAAGATGTTCCTGAGATGAATGTTGAAAGTGAACAAGAGACGACTGGTGCTGAAAACATTGTAATTGAAACAGATTTGTTTACAACAGAAGCATATTTTGTTCATAATGTCGTGGAAACGGTTACTTCTGATGTTCAAAAGGAAAAAGAGAAGGTGTTAGATGATGTTGAAGGTGACGACGTTGATAAAGACACTACTAGTTCTTCTAGTTCGTCTGAATATGAAGTGATTGATGCAAAAGAACATGAAAGACGAATGAGAGAGGAGGTAGAACAGGAAAAGTTGATTAGAAAGAGGAAGAGGGAAGAGAAAGAAGATGCACCTTATGAACCTTCTCCGGAGCATGTTTCAGTGTCACAATCTTCTCCGAAGGGTAAAAAGAAAGCTGCTGGTCGAAAGAGAATTACACCAAAGATTAAAGTGTCGAAGCGCCCTCAGAAGATCAGGCAAACGCATTCTACACCTCCACGTCAACCAACACCTCCACAATCTCCAATACATCAATCTCCTCCCAGAAAACCAACACCACAACAATCACCAAGACAACCTACTCCTCCATCACACTCAACACCACCCAGACAACCTACTCCACAACGACAACCATCTCCTCTGTTTCAATCAACACCACCTCCACATCAACCATATTATTCTTCGCAAGATCTCTTTGGCACATCTCCACTCACCCAAGCACAACCTGGTTCTTCAAGTAGAGGTCTTCCAATGCCGCAAGATAATCTGCTAGATGTTGATTTTGACTTTGCAAACAATTCGCAAGTGTTGAAATTGGAAAAGAGAATTGAGGATGTGATAGCAGAAAATAAAAAGTTGGCGGCTGAATGCAAAAAGATTGCTGATAGAGAAAAGACTCTTGCTGGTAGGGTGCAGAGGTTGGAAGGTGAAAACAAAGTGTTGACACTGAAAATTGAAGTTGATCAGACGGAAATCGACGTTCTGAAAGTTCGAGTGTCTGAATTAGAAGAAGAGAAGAATCGTCGAGAGAGTGAAAATGAATACTATAAGTTGAAGAATAAAGAACTTATGGCTGCTAAAGCGCTACATGAACATAAGTTCTACATGCTGAATAGAGTTGTGGAAAGCATGTTAGAGACATCAGTGGAACAAAAATATGAAGAGTTGAAGTTAGAAGATCTTCATGCAGAACGTCGAGCAGAATTAGAAAGGCAGATGAAAGATAAGGGTAAAGGGGTAAAAGGAAGTTCCGAAATGTCTATTGTACCTTCGATGGTGATAGATAATCCTGAGCCTATATCTGCAGTTCCTGGCATAGTCGAAGAAGAAATTCCATCGCCTAAATTAATTGGTGGCGAAGATGAAGAGGATGATGAAGATGATGATGAGGATGAGTTTGTTTATTCTGCGAGCCGTCACAGTTCTATAGGTGATGATGAAGATGACACTGCAGGAGGTTCAGGTGTTAGAGTGACTGAAGCCTCAAATGAAAAAGTCGTTGAAGATCTGCTAAACGACACAATCAATGAAGAAAGTGGTGAAGCTGAAGGTAAGGGGGAGTCGAGTAAGACACAGATTGTAGAGCATCATGAGCCTTTGTTTATGAGTCTAGATGCGTATAAAGAGATGCTTAAAGATGTAAACCCTGAAATTCCCTTCGACTTCGAAGAGGACTTAGAATCGTTTGATATCAATAAACAGCAAGATTATAAGTATGACTATGTTGAAGATGCTGATATCTACGATAGAGTTGAGGTTGAAGAATGTTCAGATAATGAAGAGGTTCCTGAAGATACTTCAAAACTTCCAACGTTAATGGAGTTCTTTGCTGCTGAAAATAGAGATGAATTACGTCAGAAAGTGACTGAAGCGGTGAATGATAATGTGTTTGAATGTTTGAGGAAAAAAGCTGAGCAGGAAGGCCAATCTAATGTTGATAAAGAAGGTCAATCGAATGCTGAAGAAATTGATCGTTCTAAATGGTTTAAAGTTTCTCATGAAAGAAAATTCAAGAGGCCACTGAAGTTCTTCCAACGAGATCGAAATGTTTCGCTTGGCGATATTATTAGTTGGGGTTTTCTTCTGCAAGTTAACGCTTATGCTATTCGAAGAGAATATGGCGTCCAGTACTTTGCACGTTTATATGACATAATGTCATTACCGTGGTGGGACGTTGATGAATTAGCAAAAGTGAGAGTCTTGGAGTATAAGGTGAGACAGAATGATACTGCGATGTGGGGCTACATCAAGTATGAACAATTGAAGCCATTTCGAAAGTGGAAGCCTCATCGTCCAAAGCGTGTTCAAAGAATTGATCCGGAAACTGGAGCTGTAGAAGTTATTCTGAATGTGAAGCCTCCACGTACAATGAAGACAATTCCAATGCCAGAAATGGAGCAGGAATTTTATAAAGGCTTTATTGATTGGGTTTACAGTTGCAGGACGACTGAAGCAATAATCACGTACAGAGCTGGTGGAGAGCTAAGGGATATTCAGGTTTATGACCCTATGTGGTTAGTTAATTGCTCAGCAAAAGACATCGAATGTCTTTTCATTCACAAGATTCGCTACTCTCCAGCAGATAAAGAGCAAGCTCTTCAGTTCCAACGTGTTGTATCACTGTGTGTTTAGAAAGGAATCAACTCTGAAAACAAGTGGAAATCTTCGTGGTGGTCTTTAGAAGAGAAGATGAGGAAGAAATCAAAGCGTGAACGTGAACGTGAGAATCAAAAGATGGAAGAAAATAGAGGAAAGTTTATGAAGCAACAAGAGAAGGAAGAGAAAGCGAGGAAGAAAGAGAATGAGAAGATCAGGGTTGCGTTGGGAAGAAAGCCAAAACCGAAGGAAGAGAAATTCAAAGCTATCTGAAGACCTACATTCAAGACAAAGACTGCGGCTTCATCCAAGGGGGAGTTTGTTGATGCACAATGTCTAAAGCCTGCGTCTTTGTAATGCTAGTTTAATGTATAGGGTCTAGATAGGTCATTTTGTATAAGTCCAGGGGGTTAATGTGTAAGTTTATGAATTTAATGTTGTAGGTCCGCTTTTGTGGCATGTGTCCACAAAAGCGAACCAGCTTTGTTGTCTGGACCGCTCTTGTGGACATGTCACATGAGCGGACCACTTTGTCTATAAATACCCCCGTAGTAGTCTTCATTTGTAACGTCTTCTGGAACTCAACATCGAACTGCTGTCCGTACGACAAGCGTTATAAAGTGAAGAAAAAGTATTATAAGTGTGAATTCTCTGTTTCTACTCCATTCTGTTACGTTTTTCTTTATATCATGCTGAAAATGTGTTTCCGCCACATTTTCAGTAAGCACTAGCTCTGATTGACTCACTCGAGAGGTCAAATCTTCGTGGTGGTCTTTAGAAGAGAAGATGAGGAAGAAATCAAAGCGTGAACGTGAACGTGAGAATCAAAAGATGGAAGAAAATAGAGGAAAGTTTATGAAGCAACAAGAGAAGGAAGAGAAAGCGAGGAAGAAAGAGAATGAGAAGATCAGGGTTGCGCTGGGAAGAAAGCCAAAACCGAAGGAAGAGAAATTCAAAGCTATCTGAAGACCTACATTCAAGACAAAGACTGCGGCTTCATCCAAGGGGGAGTTTGTTGATGCACAATGTCTAAAGCCTGCGTCTTTGTAATGCTAGTTTAATGTATAGGGTCCAGATAGGTCATTTTGTATAAGTCTAGGGGGTTAATGTGTAAGTTTATGAATTTAATGTTGTAGGTCCGCTTTTGTGGCATGTGTCCACAAAAGCGAACCAGCTTTGTTGTCTGGACCGCTCTTGTGGACATGTCACATGAGCGGACCACTTTGTCTATAAATACCCCCGTAGTAGTCTTCATTTGTAACGTCTTCTGGAACTCAACGTCGAACTGCTGTCCGTACGACAAGCGTTATAAAGTGAAGAAAAAGTATTATAAGTGTGAATTCTCTGTTTCTACTCCATTCTGTTACGTTTTTCTTTATATCATGCTGAAAATGTGTTTCCGCCACATTTTCAGTAAGCACTAGCTCTGATTGACTCACTCGAGAGGTCAAATCTTCGTGGTGGTCTTTAGAAGAGAAGATGAGGAAGAAATCAAAGCGTGAACGTGAACGTGAGAATCAAAAGATGGAAGAAAATAGAGGAAAGTTTATGAAGCAACAAGAGAAGGAAGAGAAAGCGAGGAAGAAAGAGAATGAGAAGATCAGGGTTGCGCTGGGAAGAAAGCCAAAACCGAAGGAAGAGAAATTCAAAGCTATCTGAAGACCTACATTCAAGACAAAGACTGCGGCTTCATCCAAGGGGGAGTTTGTTGATGCACAATGTCTAAAGCCTGCGTCTTTGTAATGCTAGTTTAATGTATAGGGTCCAGATAGGTCATTTTGTATAAGTCCAGGGTGTTAATGTGTAAGTTTATGAATTTAATGTTGTAGGTCCGCTTTTGTGGCATGTGTCCACAAAAGCGAACCAACTTTGTTGTCTGGACCGCTCTTGTGGACATGTCACATGAGCGGACCACTTTGTCTATAAATACCCCCGTAGTAGTCTTCATTTGTAACGTCTTCTGGAACTCAACGTCGAACTGCTGTCCGTACGACAAGCGTTATAAAGTGAAGAAAAAGTATTATAAGTGTGAATTCTCTGTTTCTACTCCATTCTGTTACGTTTTTCTTTGTATCATGCTGAAAATGTGTTTCCGCCACATTTTCAGTAAGCACTAGCTCTGATTGACTCACTCGAGAGGTCAAAACTGATCCTACATGAGTGACCTGATTGGAACACTTTTGAAACTTGAGTAACCTAATTGGAACACTTTTAAAACTTGGTTACTATTCTACAAAGTTACCCCATAAATAAAAAATTCAGCTAATGTTCGCCATGCTTTTGTGACACTCGAGGTTTTTCCGAACAAACACCGTGTAATATTTGTGTATATAAATATTATTAAATGAAAATGTGACTTTTACATGTTATGTGCGATAGGTATGTAATATATATATATGTGTGTGTGAGAGTCGAGACCGTGACTCGCAACCGGGCGGTTGCGAGTGGGCCTTTGGGCCGTAACCGGCTTGGGCCGAAACCCCAAGCCCAAACCGAAACATCCCTTGGTATATATACCCCACCTTCCCCACTTTCCTTCACTTTACACAAACACACAAACACACACTTCTCCTATTTTTCTCTCAACTAGGAACCTTCAACAACAACACCACTCTTCTTCTCTTTTCGGTTCAAGCAAGGATCCCGGACAAGAAACTCGGTCAAGACTATCACTCGGACACTTCATCTTCTCTCATTTCCTTCCTTTCTTTCGGCTCATCCTCCTTCTTCACAACCGGTTAGTGTTGTTACTATGTGCATGAGATTTATGTTTGTTGTATGAACTAGAAATGCTTGGTTAGAATGATTATGCATGACTCTTAGGTTGATTTGTAAAGTTTGACAATATTTGGTAACATGTTTAAGAAAATGGTAGTTTAAGAATGATAATGCCTAACCATACTATGCTTCATTGTTTCCTTGTAAAATAATGATGTTAAACTTAAGATTTCGGATATAATGTATGTCTTGCATGTTGATCTTGCTAAAACATGTGATTTTGGTTCATAAATATATGATTATGTTGATATGAAAACCCTAGAAAATGATGAACATAAGATGAACTTGTTTGAATATGACTTGAAGATGTAAAAATGGCAAAGTTTGATCTATCTTTACTAGTAATCAGATTAGGAAAAAGTGTTAGTGAAACCTTATTGGTTGTTTCCTAATCTGGGTCTGAGTACATGGTACAATTTCGGACTGTTGCATCTGCATCATCACGTGTACGTGAAAGGGACAGCTTACGACTCGCAACTGCACCGTTGCGACTCGCAACCAAGGCAAGACAACTCGAGACCACGTAGTTGCGACTCGCAACCACTGCATGACTACTCGAAACCACAAGATTGCGACTCGAGACTACGTCAGTTGCGACTCGCAACCACAGCATGATGACTCGAGACCACGGTTACGACTCGCAACCATAACGTGACAAGCCGAAACCACCTGGTTGCGACTCGAGACCAGCTGGTTGCGAGTGGGCTGTTCATTTTGGTTATTGGGCCCATATGTGTATAACTTGGGCTATCTGTTGACTGGATTATGTGTTGCTGTGACTGCTTAATTGTTTAGGCCGGCCCAATAACCCAACGACTGTTTATTTATATGTGTGTTACGTGCCAAGTATGTGTTTTACGTGAATGCTTGTATACCGAACCTGACCTATACCAGTAACCATGTTAGGACGCGGTGACCAACGTGATTGACAAGTAACCTAAACCTACCGAGCAACCCAAGGTGAGTTCACAACTTAAAAGCATGCGTCCCGGTGGTTTGGGACACGAGACTAACAACCCTATCCCCTGGTAAAAGGGGATACCATTTACATACTTTCCCTGGTTATTGGGAACAAAACTTACTTTTCCTTCCCGGGTATTGGGAAACCTTTTGGTTAATTACTGTTTATACGGATTGCAACTAACGGCACTAAACGAAACTCTATCACTCAAGTCCCTACTACAAATACCGATTAGTCGCCGGGTTAGGCGAGCGGGTTATTAGTTGATAGCGCTATTTAGGTGTTTACCAGCCTCACACCGTGCCCTGGTTTGGGACGGGCGTGAACTAATAGACTCAGAAATCCGTCAATGATGATAGAACATTGACATCGGGGCATCCTGCGGATACGCAACGGTTACCTAGTGTTCGGTATTGGAAAAACAGTTTAGTCGCTAACTTTTGGGGTAGCTCCCCAGGGCATGTATAAACGGGTAAATTAACCGGTGAAACAAGTTTTTGGTAATTAAAACTGGACAACTAGTGAACTCACTCAGCATTATTGTTGACCCCCTTACTGCATGCTTTGCAGGTAACCAATGATTCAGGAGCTGCTGCTTGGGGATGTGTAGTGTTCGTCAAACCCGTGTGTTGGGATAACTGTTTTGAACAATGAACTGCCTTTAAAACTATTCTGGTTTATGCTTCCGCTGTTTTGATTAAACTAATTACCGAACCTAAACTCTAATGTTGCTAATTACTTCGGATATTAATTATTTCTACTATTAATTAAATGCTCAGTATAATTGGTGGCTGGATCCTGGTCAGTCACGCCCTCGAAGCGGGTGTTATCCGCAGGTGGAATTTGGGGGTGTGACAGATTGGTATCAGAGCCATTGGTTATAGTGAACTTGGTTTTAAAAAGGGGAAAATCTTTTTGGAGAAAACCAGACTATAACCCGTGACTCGTGACGACACTACACTCCAAGTACAAGGCTCAACACTTTTGACCTCATAGCTCGGACCAGTGTTTACTTGTCTGCTTACTTTATGATTCCTGTTTCTCTATACGTACTAGTATGCCTAACTAGTGAACGCCCACATACGATATTGCATGTGATTGCACGTTAGCACACCAATATGAATTTATGTACACTTTCTCGTATCATGTGATTGATAGGGTGGTAATTCCCTAAACCTCCATGACTTACACTACTTGACACTCTTTGAAATCTACTCGAGTGTGGGGAACCATTTGACATGAGTTAAGAGGAGCTGAGATGAACATGCAAATCACAATATTATTGTGGGTGCACACATAATAATATAGTGGGGTGGATGTGAGTCCCAGTGAGGTTTAACAAGTAAAAAAGGGGGTTCCGTTTCGTTATTTATATGATGAGAAACACAACAGTCCATAAGAGCCGTAGCAGTGATTGTCTCTTACTCGAACACGATCTTTTCACTTCTCACTGCACCCCTTTCGAACCTCGATGCTATCGATGTATTACCTGAACACCCATATGAACGCCTAGCGAACTGTGTAGAAACATTAGGTGCTTGTACGAACATCCCCGGGAGGGATGTTGAAACGACAATGATTGGTCTATATCCTTCTCACCTTTCTTCGCTTGCTGGAACTTAACGTGTTGACGTCTTAAATCCCGAAGTGCGATCACTTCTGCAACACTATCTCAACATACCGTGTATTACTCAGTCAACTTGCAAGAACGGTGGACAAGAGGGTAAACGTAGTACCTTACTGGCTTCAGCATTTGAACGACCCTAGTCAGCGGCTCATAGGAGCCAGCTCTTACGAATCAGTCGGGCCATAAGCGATGACAATTGACAATGGTGCGAAAATGCGTAACGGCCAGCTCAATAAGTACACCTTGAGACGCGGCACGGAAACGTGACAAGATGGACTTGTCAGTGAAGGATCGTAGCGCACCATTTCGAGCAACGACATCAGAAACAACAGTCGCGACAACATCAAGGTCAACAACCAGGGGAATGATGATAGTAATGGGAATCCTCGCAACCGTAACAACAACATTGGAAATGATGCTCGTGGAAGGGCATTTAGGATTGGCGCAGGCGACGCCAGGCATAGTAGCAACACGGTAGCTTGTATGGGTGGTTGTTTGCTCCATCTCTATTCTGCTTGACCCTGATACTTCTTGAAACCGAACCAGATGTGGAATCGACTGATGGCAAGTCAAATAGAATCTCAAAAGTTCGTTAGGATGTAAACACGACCTTGTGGGACGAGTGTCCGATGTCGACCTTCCTTCTACCACACTCGGTGGTTACAACGCAGTAGTTAGTGTGAATTGGTTACCCAGGAATCACGCGAATATACCCAGTGAGGAGAAAACTTTGTGTGGAGGATCGGCATTTATTCTAAAGCATCAGAGTAGTTCAATAGTTAGCGCCATTCCAGCTGTGAAGGCCAGAAGTGTCTACAGAGGGATTACTCCGCTGTGTTAGCAACCGCTACGGATGTTAAGGCTAAGGAAAAGTGGAACGAGGATCCACCAGTTGTTCGTTGTTTCTCTCGGCGTGCTATCCGAGGAACATTCAGTTTTTCTTCCGAAAATTTGTTAGGCGGAATCTCAGTTTGATCTCACGCCTGAGGCAGCCCTGATTACTTGTACTTTTACCATTTTGCGCCAGGAAGGTCGCAAGATCTATCAAAGCAACTATAGGAACCGTTGGACAGGAGTTTTGTAGGGTCTAGTTCTTCGCTTTGGGGGAGCCCCACTTATCCTAGGGAAGATGAGCCTTTTCGTGTGTATACTGACTATTAAGAGCTCATCAAGGTGACAGCCCAAAACCGTTTGACTCGATCCTGTATTGACAACCTGTTGGCCAGTTACATGGGTCATGCTCCTATGTGAAGAATGAGTAGCGAACGAACTAACATCAGATGGATGTCCAAAGGGAGGATGTTCCTAAAACGGCATAGTGAACGCAATAAGGCCATTTCCAGGAGACACCGGATGAATTATTCCATGACCTTTTGGGGTGAACAACCCACCGGCTGCTTATGGATCACACTGCAACTGTGTTTATCTAGTACGTTTTGAACCACTTCTAGGAGAAAGGGGCACCTTGAGCAACCCTTGTATTCCATTGTAGAGCTTCTAGGGGAGGAGCGTCTACGTGCGAAGTCTACCTAAGTATGACTTCAGGATTCGGGAAGTACACATTTTCTTTTTATCAAACAACGAAGTGGGAATACACATGGATCTCGCTAAGATCCATTTGGTTAGGAACTGATCAACATCAAAGATCCCTTCGAGGATACAGGAGTTTCTTGGTCCCACTAGATACTATCGCAGCTTAATCACAAGATTTTCGAAGGTCGCACAGCTTAAGTCTCGTTGGCACAGCAGGGTGTTGTGTTCGTGAAAGACCAAAACAGGAGGACGTCTTTTCAGCTTTCGAATCCCAACTTTGTAATGCACTGAGCATCATCTTCACCCTAGGGTACGGGTGATCTAGCGGTATACCATGATGCTTCGAATCAGGGTCCCAGTACACACGGATGCAACACGAGAAGGTTATTGCTTACGCCTCTCGACAACTTAGGACGCACGAAAGGAACTACACAACGCTTGATTTGGAACGGGGAGCAGTGATCTTCGCACTTAAGTTATGACGGCATTACCTATACGGAACCAAGTGCGCCATCTACACCGACCACAGAAGTTTAGAACACATATTCAAGCAGAAGGAACCGAATATGCGACAGCGACGATGGGTCGGACTGCTGAATGATTACGAGTGCTCTATCAGGTATCACCCGGGCAAGGCCAATGTAGTGGCAGACGTCCTCAGTCGGAAGGACACTACGCCTAAGCGCGTAAGAGCTTTACAACTCACGATCCATTCTAGTCTACCTTCGCAAATACGAGCTGCTCAGATAGAAGCACTGAAACCAGAGAACGTTAGAGCTGAAGCCCTACGCGGGTCAAGGCAACGCTTAGAACAGAAGGAAGACGGTGCTTATTATGTAACAGGACGCATTTAGGTCCCACTCTATGGCGACTTACGAGAACTTGCGATGGATGACGCGCACAAATCTCGCTACTCAGTACACCCTGGTTCGGAAAAGATGTACCACGATATTAAGACTACGTATTGGTGGCCTAGCATGAAGGCCCACATAGCAACTTACGTCAGCAAGTGTTTGACTTGTACGCGAGTCAAGACGGAATATCAGAAACCCTCAGGCCTACTCCAACAACCAGAGATATCACAATGGAAATGGGAGCAAATTTCCATGGATTTCGTTACTGGCCTACTTAGATCACAGCGCGGAAACGATACTATCTGGGTGATCGTGGAGCGACTCACGAAATCCGCACACTTCTTGGCAATCAAAGACAACAGATAAAATTCTCCACTCTGGCGAAGATACACCTCAAGGAAGTTGTTTTGAGGCACGGGGTGCCCACCTCTATCATCTCTGATCGAGATGCACGTTTTACTTCGGAACTGTGGCAAGCAATGCACAAGTCTTTTGGCTCACGTTTAGATATGAGCACAGCGTATCACCCACAGACGGACGGGCAGTCCGAACGCACTATGCAAACATTAAAAGACATGCTTCGCGCTTGTGTAAACGACTTTGGCAACAGCTGGGAAAGGCATCTGCCACTCGTGGAATTCTCGTATAATAACAGCTACCACACCAGCATTAAAACTGCTCCGTTTGAGGCATTGTACGGACGTAAATGCCGGTCACCTCTTTGTTGGGCAGAGGTGGGGGATGGTCAAATCACTGGTCCAGAACATGTGGTAGACACTACTGAGCGGATTGCTCAAATACGACAACGCATGGCGGCCGCTCGTGACCGTCAGAAGGCCTACGCCGATAAGGGCAGGAAACCACTTGAGCTCCAGGTTGGGGAGCGGGTATCACTCAAAGTTTCACCCTGGAAGGGTGTGGTTCGTTTTGGTAAACGAGGCAAACTCAACCCACGGTACGTTGGACCTTTCGAAATCCTTGAGAAAATAGGCAAGGTGGCCTACAGACTGAACTTACCAGCAGAACTCGGTGCAGTTCGCAACGTTTTCCATGTGTCGAATCTGAAGAAGTGTCTGTCAGATGAGACGCACGTAGTTCCTCTGAAGGAACTCACGATCGACGAACAGTTGAAATTCGTCGAAGAACCTGTCGAAATCACGGACCGGGATGTTAAGGTCCTCAAGAGCACTAGAATACCTTTTGTTCGAGTTCGTTGGAACTCACGTCGCAGCCCAGAGTTTACCTGGGAGCGGGAGGACCAGATGAAGTCCAAGTATCCCCAGTTATTCCCAAACGGAAACCCCAGCACTGAAGCTACAACCGAATTTCGGGACGAAATTCCAAACTAACGGGGGGATGATGTGACACCCCGTTAAAACACGCTAGCTTGGCAGTGGCTGCTTCAACTTTCGGGACGAAAGTTCTTAAAACTTGGGGATAATGTGACACTCGAGGTTTTTCCGAACAAACACCGTGTAATATTTGTGTATATAAATATTATTAAATGAAAATGTGACTTTTACATGTTATGTGCGATAGGTATGTAATATATATATATGTGTGTGTGAGAGTCGAGACCGTGACTCGCAACCGGGCGGTTGCGAGTGGGCCTTTGGGCCGTAACCGGCTTGGGCCGAAACCCCAAGCCCAAACCGAAACATCCCTTGGTATATATACCCCACCTTCCCCACTTTCCTTCACTTTACACAAACACACAAACACACACTTCTCCTATTTTTCTCTCAACTAGGAACCTTCAACAACAACACCACTCTTCTTCTCTTTTCGGTTCAAGCAAGGATCCCGGACAAGAAACTCGGTCAAGACTATCACTCGGACACTTCATCTTCTCTCATTTCCTTCCTTTCTTTCGGCTCATCCTCCTTCTTCACAACCGGTTAGTGTTGTTACTATGTGCATGAGATTTATGTTTGTTGTATGAACTAGAAATGCTTGGTTAGAATGATTATGCATGACTCTTAGGTTGATTTGTAAAGTTTGACAATATTTGGTAACATGTTTAAGAAAATGGTAGTTTAAGAATGATAATGCCTAACCATACTATGCTTCATTGTTTCCTTGTAAAATAATGATGTTAAACTTAAGATTTCGGATATAATGTATGTCTTGCATGTTGATCTTGCTAAAACATGTGATTTTGGTTCATAAATATATGATTATGTTGATATGAAAACCCTAGAAAATGATGAACATAAGATGAACTTGTTTGAATATGACTTGAAGATGTAAAAATGGCAAAGTTTGATCTATCTTTACTAGTAATCAGATTAGGAAAAAGTGTTAGTGAAACCTTATTGGTTGTTTCCTAATCTGGGTCTGAGTACATGGTACAATTTCGGACTGTTGCATCTGCATCATCACGTGTACGTGAAAGGGACAGCTTACGACTCGCAACTGCACCGTTGCGACTCGCAACCAAGGCAAGACAACTCGAGACCACGTAGTTGCGACTCGCAACCACTGCATGACTACTCGAAACCACAAGATTGCGACTCGAGACTACGTCAGTTGCGACTCGCAACCACAGCATGATGACTCGAGACCACGGTTACGACTCGCAACCATAACGTGACAAGCCGAAACCACCTGGTTGCGACTCGAGACCAGCTGGTTGCGAGTGGGCTGTTCATTTTGGTTATTGGGCCCATATGTGTATAACTTGGGCTATCTGTTGACTGGATTATGTGTTGCTGTGACTGCTTAATTGTTTAGGCCGGCCCAATAACCCAACGACTGTTTATTTATATGTGTGTTACGTGCCAAGTATGTGTTTTACGTGAATGCTTGTATACCGAACCTGACCTATACCAGTAACCATGTTAGGACGTGGTGACCAACGTGATTGACAAGTAACCTAAACCTACCGAGCAACCCAAGGTGAGTTCACAACTTAAAAGCATGCGTCCCGGTGGTTTGGGACACGAGACTAACAACCCTATCCCCTGGTAAAAGGGGATACCATTTACATACTTTCCCTGGTTATTGGGAACAAAACTTACTTTTCCTTCCCGGGTATTGGGAAACCTTTTGGTTAATTACTGTTTATACGGATTGCAACTAACGGCACTAAACGAAACTCTATCACTCAAGTCCCTACTACAAATACCGATTAGTCGCCGGGTTAGGCGAGCGGGTTATTAGTTGATAGCGCTATTTAGGTGTTTACCAGCCTCACACCGTGCCCTGGTTTGGGACGGGCGTGAACTAATAGACTCAGAAATCCGTCAATGATGATAGAACATTGACATCGGGGCATCCTGCGGATACGCAACGGTTACCTAGTGTTCGGTATTGGAAAAACAGTTTAGTCGCTAACTTTTGGGGTAGCTCCCCAGGGCATGTATAAACGGGTAAATTAACCGGTGAAACAAGTTTTTGGTAATTAAAACTGGACAACTAGTGAACTCACTCAGCATTATTGTTGACCCCCTTACTGCATGCTTTGCAGGTAACCAATGATTCAGGAGCTGCTGCTTGGGGATGTGTAGTGTTCGTCAAACCCGTGTGTTGGGATAACTGTTTTGAACAATGAACTGCCTTTAAAACTATTCTGGTTTATGCTTCCGCTGTTTTGATTAAACTAATTACCGAACCTAAACTCTAATGTTGCTAATTACTTCGGATATTAATTATTTCTACTATTAATTAAATGCTCAGTATAATTGGTGGCTGGATCCTGGTCAGTCACGCCCTCGAAGCGGGTGTTATCCGCAGGTGGAATTTGGGGGTGTGACAGCTTTAAAACTAGTAATATAGTATATAGTTAGGAGAAAGTTACTGTACAAATAAAGTTAACGTACGTGTGCCATTTTTATAATTATCTGTTTGTAGGGTAATTATCAAAATTACTCTACAAATGATACTGTAGAGTAATTTTGATCTTGTAGAGTAATTTTATAAAATGTTCTTGTAGAGTAATTTTGATCTTGTAGGGTAATTATCAAAATTACACTAACCCCCCCCCCCCCCAAACTAAAAGCAAAAAACTAAACCATAAAGATAAACCCCATAACTAAATGCTAACAAAATTACTCTATAAGATCAAAATTACTCTATAAGATCAAAATTACTCTACATGATCATTTTACAAAATTACTTTACAAGATCAAAATTACTCTATAGGATCATTTGTAGAGTAATTTTGAATTGTATGTTGTTTGATAAACCTGCAGGGTAATTTTGATTCACTTGTAAAGTAATTTTGATGCAGAGTAATTTTGATACACTTGTAGAGTAATTTTTATAATTACCCTACAAGAACAAAATTACTCCACAAGAACATTTTACAAAATTACTCTACAAAAGATCAAAATTATTCTACATGATTATTTGTAGAGTAATTTTGTTAGTTACTGATAATTACAAAAATGTAACTACGTTTTTTTCTTTTCCTTTAGTTCGTACGCTTTGTACGTTAACTTTATTTGTATTTGATCTTATACCTATATAGTTAATAAAACTAGAAAAACTACCTACAATGAGTTGGAGTGTTTGTTTTTATGTAGTTTGAAAATTATTATACCTTGAAAATTATAAACGTACCGGCTGAAGAGGTATGGTCCCAATTCCCTGCCTACATGGCAGGGACCACACCACTTTTTGAGCATACATGGCGACCACATCAGCAAAGCAATCCAGAAGCCTCTAGAAACTTCTGGAAGATCTGCAGGTGGCACCAAAGATGCTCTACCCGACAAAAAGGACAACACGTGTCACCACTCGCAGAACGCCACATAGGCCTGCGACAAATCAGGGGGCAGAGCTGACAACACCAGTACAAGGTTTCCAGCATGGACAAATGTAAGCGCGCCACGTGTACCACTACACCAGCCATGACAGAGCAGACCAAGAGGATATTCCCCTTGGTCGGATAGCTGACGCGCATCCACAGCTGGCACAGCTGCTCCTCCCTTCTTCACCCTCCAGCTATAAATAGGACCCTTCATCATTCAGGTTTTGGATCTTTTCTCCCTCACTCACTCTATACACACACTGTTTTATTCTCTCGGAACAGTACTTATTCTCACGCCGGAGCCTGGTTAAGAGGGAAAACTCCCATCTCCCCCTCTTAACGAGACTAATGGTGTTACTGTTTTGCAGGATCCGAGCTATTATCACGAGCAAGGAAAGACATTGAACCCACAGAAGAATTAACCCCGCAGATTAACCTTGGTGTTAACCTGTGTTTCATCATTGGCGCCATCCGCTTTTTTGCAAAACCAATCTCATCTCTTTTCTTTTCAAGAAACACTCGTAAAAATGGCTGAACAAAACCCTTCACACCATGTAGATGGATAAGTTTCTTCCTTTGAACTCGTTTCGGATACAACACACGTCCAAAGGGGTCAAAGGAACGAAATCATCCAGGAAGGGCAAACAAACAACGATTTTCCTAGCATTTTCGGAAGTGCATCCAGGGTCGCTAGCCAAACCACAACTGGACCCATTTTCCAAACCCCCACCAGGATAATCACATAGACTACAAACGGAGCCATTTTTCAACCTCCACCAGGGGTAGTCCAACAAGTACCTCCATCCGGGTTGGTTCAACAAACACCTCCACCGGTGCAGACATCAAGCCATGGAGCTGGCCCCTCAGCTCCATCGGAACAAGCACAGCTAAATTTCTCTACACTTTTAAGGCTACCCGAAGGAAAAACCCTGGCTTCCTGGTACGCCGAGCAGATGGCATCTATAAACCTTGTTTATACACAACTAAGCGCGCAACAAGCCCTGCTCCAAGCACAAGCTAACCAGTCGGCATTCGCTACCCCACCGCAACGATCTCCGAGCGCACACACGACTCAGCAGGTCAATGCGTGGACCATACGCCCAGAAAAAGGACCTGCACCAAACATCAGAAAGCCCAGCGCGCACGACACGCGCGACACCTACGACAAAACAGAAAGCAATTATGTGCAACACTCCAACTTACAACGAAGGCCGATTCAAAGCCGCCTGGGCGCGCGCAATATGAACAATGAGTGGGAAGACGTAGAGGAAGACCCAACATACAAAGAAAGCACAGTGTTTAGCAGACTACACCCAGAACACGCATCGTACAAACCAGCTAAGCGCGCAGGGTACAACCCAAAGGCAGAACATGATTATACCTTAAGTTATCGACCAGATGACATGGCTGATATTCGCTAATTTACACATATTTTAGTCCCCCGTTTTACCCCTATTTTATGCGTTTTCAGCCGTAAAACCGTCATTCGGATACTTATTTATCTACATTTTTGTTTACAGGCCTAAAACAGCATACCAGACAAGATGATAGCGAAAACGAGGACTTTCCGGACAAAACGACAAAGCTGCGAAGATTCTATTGGAAAAACTGACCTGGGCGTGTTGCACGGTCATGCGGTCATATGCACGACCGTGCATATCCGACAAACAAAGAAGACCCGGCAGTGAACGGACCGTGCAACTCTGCGTGCAAGGCATTGCAGGCCAACCCAATACGGAATGACCGTGCCTCATGCGGAACGGTCGTGCGTATCCGAAGACACAGGAAGACCTCGGAACTGAACGACCAAGGAACCAAGCGTGCAACATAGATCTCGGTGAAGAACGCCCGTGCCGAATGTGGAACGCCCGTGCGTGGCCGAAGACCAGTCAACGATTTGTGACGTCATGCAGTATGGTGGCCCACCACCAATAATGCTTAAAGTGCACGGTCGTGCGATCGGGAGAACGGCCGTGCAACTTCGAAAAAGCATTTAAACAGAACAGAACCATTTTAGTAGTAACTCTGGACATTTTTGGGAGCTCTGCAGGCGATTTTGAGGCTCCGAAGGCCATTTTAGTAGAGACTTGCATGATAGTTTTCACACTCTTACCAATTCCTTCCGTTACGTGAGCATATTTGAGCCTTGATATTGTCATGTATTTGTTCATTTCGGAGTAGGAGTGAGCCGGATGTCATGTGTAATTTAGAACTTGTCACTAGAATGCTTGTTAAAACCATGAACTTGTGGATTTGTGTAAAAGTGATAGAGGCACTTAGATTACCCCCTTTGTTGTAAACCTTGTTCTTTGTGTTGTGCTCCCCGTTCACCTTACATTACCCTTTAGGATTAACCATGTCGAGCCTTCCCGTTTACCTTTGTTTACCCAACATAATCGCCCACTTAGCCAAATTTAGCCTTTTTATGTTTTAAACCTTTTAGTGTTGAAACTCGGTCAAAATAATCGTTTAACTAGCACTTGTTATAATTTATTATTCATTGTATAAATCCATTAGTTTGCAAAAAAAAAAATGATGAAATCTTGATTAATAAAATGATGAAATCTTGTTTATGAGCTCGTTGTCGCATAAGTCGCCTTTTTAAGGCATTTGTATGTATAGTTTTGTTGTATTGCGCTTGTTAAACGTAACTACCGAGTTTTAACCGTTTCACCACTTTAAATATCCCTTTCCATACCCTTCGCCCAAGCCTAACGTTACAACCCATAAAGACCTCTTGATTTACACTTATTTGCATGTTAGTTGGTGGAGACGAGATCTTATGACAAGCTTATGATATTGCATGTTTCATTGACTAGGCGTTGAGTGTTTACACATACACATTTTATGTATGTTTCATAAATAAAACCGAGTGTGTGAACATTGTGAGTCGTGTGAAGATTAGCATGTGAGTCAATTAAATGTGAAGTCACGGCTTTTTGGTTGTCGCTTTTTAATTGCATATGCTTGTTGGGTTTGAGTCTTTTGATGACGTCTTTCGACAAACCGGCTAACCGTTTATGGTAGTTTTCAATAAAATAGTGTGTAAACTGTCGTTCTTGTTTATTTCCGTCTTTTATTGCTTTTTAGTTCAGCTTGCTTGAGGACAAGCAAGGTTCAAGTGTGGGGAGATTTGATATTCGCTAATTTACACATATTTTAGTCCCCCGTTTTACCCCTATTTTATGCGTTTTCGGCCGTAAAACCGTCATTCGGATACTTATTTATCTACATTTTTGTTTACAGGCCTAAAACAGCATACCAGACAAGATGATAGCGAAAACGAGGACTTTCCGGACAAAACGACAAAGCTGCGAAGATTCTGTTGGAAAAACTGACCTGGGCGTGTTGCACGGTCATGCGGTCATATGCACGACCGTGCATATCCGACAAACAAAGAAGACCCGGCAGTGAACGGACCGTGCAACTCTGCGTGCAAGGCATTGCAGGCCAACCCAATACGGAACGACCGTGCCTCATGCGGAACGGTCGTGCGTATCCGAAGACACAGGAAGACCTCGGAACTGAATGACCAAGGAACCAAGCGTGCAACATAGATCTCGGTGAAGAACGCCCGTGCCGAATGTGGAACGCCCGTGCGTGGCCGAAGACCAGTCAACGATCTGTGACGTCATGCAGCATGGTGGCCCACCACCAATAATGCTTAAAGTGCACGGTCGTGCGATCGGGAGAACGGCCGTGCAACTTCGAAAAAGCATTTAAACAGAACAGAACCATTTTAGTAGTAACTCTGGACATTTTTGGGAGCTCTGCAGGCGATTTTGAGGCTCCGAAGGCTGCTGCTTTCACTCGGATTCAAGCCACATTGCCCGGTTTTGCTCATTTACTATCCAGATTCTCATTCTTATGCTTGTTTATGGTTTGGTTTCTCAAATCTTTCCATAATTTTGTTATGTTTCAAGCATTTAGACTGATTATTATGTATTAATGTAAGCCTTTGGGCAAAAACACAACAATCCCTTGCTTGATTATAACCATTAGTATGTTGATCTATGTTTGTAATGAAAGTTGGAAGTGTTTTCTATGATTATCTTTGATGATTAGTTTGCAACCTTGTTATTGATATTGATTTCTTGATTATAAGTAATTGTGTTGGATGATTGGTGCTTGGTTAGGTAAGATAGTTGCAAAATGAAGCTTATTTAATCATGTATTAGTAAACTTTTAATTTGGTTAACTAGTTTAACTTAGTTAAAATGTAGGCACCATGATACTCTAACGGGTTAGTGGTTTAATAAAATGCAATTATTATTAATCAAGAGAGCTTGCCCTCACGGAAGGACTCTAACGGGTTAGATGGTGTTGTTACGAATTCTTGCCATGATTTGTTAGCTTGGTTAGTAGTTTCGGCCAAAATTGCTGTCTTGGTGAATTTATGTGCAAGATTTGTAAAATGAACTCGGTTGTGATTTAATCTAGTTTATGCTTGTCTCGGTGGTTGCATTGTGTTTATCGGTGTTGCTTTCCTTGATTAAGTGAGGTTAGAAAACTCCTAACGGATGACTAACTTATTTTTAGGAGATTTTTGTAGACATTAATCAATCACACGTTAAAGAACAATTTTAGGTGGTTAAAGTGTGTTTATCGTTTTAACTTTCCGAATGATTGTCATGTTAGGATTCCCGAAAGGGATACTAATTGTCTCAAAATGGAAAATTGACCGAATGCTTCTAGTGCCAAAACTGACTTAGTTGACATGCTGTGGTTGTGTATTAAGCAAGGCTATTTATATATATTTTACTATGTTTTATAAGTATTTATTTATGCTTAGTTTAGATTAATTAAAACCAAGACAATTTATGTTCTTACCGGTAATTTAGTGACAAAGGTCTAGTATTATTTCTCCGCCCATTTCCGTGGATCGATACTTGGTTCTTACCGATACTTTACTACATATATGACGGGGTACACTTGCCGCTTTCGTGTGTGTTTTGATGTAAAAGTAATAATCACTTTTATAAATTTAAAACCAGTTCGTGTGTAATTTCATTGTCAAAATATGTATAGTCACGCACGTACCAATGGCTGAAGATTCAAAATTCATCAGGGAAATCACCACAGCTGCTATAGACAAGACAAAGTTGCTGCACAACGTGGGCAAATACAATGGCCTGACAGACCCAGATGACCACTTCCAAGTTTTTAAAGGCGCAGGAGCAACAGGCGGGTGGAACCTACCAACTTGGTGCCATCTTTTCGCGCAAACATTTGTGGGCGCTGCGCGCGTCTGGTTCGACAGCTTACCAGCAGGAAAAATCAAATCATGGGTCGATTTTCGAGAGAAGTTCCTCGCACACTTCTCCCAACAATGAAGACACACCAGAGACCCGGCCGATTGTCTGAATAATTGGCGTCGAGACCACGAAAGCGTGGAAGATTTTATCACAAGATATAACAAGGAATGTCTGGAGATCGGAGACGTAGGTGAAAAGATGATGCGCGCGCACTTCATGAGGGCTGTCAAGTGTGATGATCTAATCAAGCGCGTGAAAGGAAGAGACGGAGGACCCAAAGTCTGGGAAACCTTCGTTGAGGCAGCCAAAACAATAGCACAAACAGATAAACAGTTGACCGGTGACGACCACCGTTAACGCGCGCACAACTTTAATGACCGACACGGCAGAAAAGGCAGAGGCCTGCCATGGAAGAACTCCAGTCACAGAGAAAGAAGCCCACCGGGAGAAGACGCGCGACACACAATCAATCAGATAGCCCACCGAAAAGAAGTAAAGAGAGAAAACAGAGAGAAACAGTGGACACCATTGACAAAGACCCCTTCTGAGGTCTTGGCCACTGAAAATCACCAATTCAAACCACCCCTGCAGATGCGCAACAAAAGGGGTCAAGATCCCAATCTCTGTTGTGAATTCCACAAAGACACGGGTCACCTAACCGATGATTGTTTCAGTCTAAAGCAAGAAATCGAAAGGGCCTTGAGAGATGGAAAACTCACTCATTTGGCAAAGGGCGGGAAACGCGATTATCGCCAAATTCAAAGACGAGAAGAAGGGCCAGATAACAAAAAACTCAGGAAGTTAGAAACCCACATGGTTCAGGGAGGTCCAAGAAGGGCAAAGAAAAAATACAACAAGCGCACACAAGACGATTCGTGGCGCAAGCGGCAAGTTATTTTTCCCGTTGTTAGAGGAGGCCCAAGGGAAAAACGACCAATAGTCATCTCAGGCGTGATTGGTCACTACCAAACAGACTACATTTTCATCGATCCGGGAAGCACCGCAGACATTATATATGAACAATGCTTTAACCAATTAGATCAGGAGGACAAGGCGCGCTTGGAACCAGTCGATTACCCACTCACTGGTTTCTGCAACGAAGCCGTCTTTCCCATGGGACAGATATCATTTCTGGTGTTACTCTCAGACGGAAGAAATTCGAGAATAGAAGAGGTCACATTCATGGTGTTACCAGCACATTCAAGACATGACATCCTCCTAGGAAGAGAATCTCAAGGAGACTTCAGTATGATATGCTCTGCACCACACTCAGCTGTTGGATTCCCAACAGAAACAGGCATAGCACTGATATACGCAAGCAAAGAGGTCTTAGCAACGGATGAGGTTAGGCCTGCAAAAGCAAGTAAACCAGCGCCGCGCGCAGAGGCAGAAAAATGGGTGTTGAACAACGCATACCCAGAACAAACAGTTACCCTAGGACCTGCGATGTCCGATTTAACACGCGCGGCGCTCAAGAAGTTGTTGCACGAAAACATGGACGTGTTTTCCTGGACACCAGCTGATATGGTTGGTGTGCCACGGCACATACTAGAACACCGTTTAAACGTCTCAGACGAAGCAAAGCCAGTGGTACACGCCAAGCGCCACTTGGGCGATATAAAGCACGACGCCATGAAAGAGCAGGTACTGGAGTTGCTGAATGCGGGCATCATTAGAGAAGTCAGATACCAAACATGGGTGGCAAGCCCAGTAATGGTAAAGAAACCAAATGGCAGCTGGAGAATGTGTGTCGACTACAAAGATCTAAACAATGCATGTCCGCGCGACTGCTACGCCTTACCAGACATAGACGAGAAAATCGATTCTCTGGCAACATTCAGGTGGAAATGCTTCCTCGACTGCTACAAGGGATATCACCAGGTCCAAATGGCTGTCCAAGGCGAGGACAAAACCGCATTCCGCACGCCGACAGGGCTGTACTGTTATACCAAAATGCCCTTCGGCCTAAAGAATGGGGGCGCGACCTACCAAAGACTGATGAACGAAACGTTCAGCGATGCCATCGGCAAGTACATAGAAGTGTATATGGGCGATTTGGTGATTATGAGCAAAGAAGAAAGCATGATGCTGGCAAACATCCAAAAGACTTTCAACACGCTGCGCAGCGTAAGTATTAAACTGAACCCAGCAAAATGCTCATTCGGTATGGAAGAAGGGAAATTCTTAGCCTTCATTGTCACAAAGGATGGTTTCAAGGTGAATCCGGAAAAAGTCCAAGCAACCGAAAGGATGCCTTCCCCATCAAACATCAAAGAAATGCAAAAATTAGAAGGACGTTTAGCCGCGCTCAATCGTTTCCTAGCTAATCACGCCGCAAAGTCCTTCCCGTTCATCAAAACATTGCGCAATTGTATGAAGAAAAGCCAGTTTCAGTGGACTCCGGAAGCAGAGAGTGCATTCCGCGAGATGAAGGATTGCCTCATCAAACTGCCAACACTAACCACACCAAACAAAGGAGAACCCTTGGTACTATATCTATCATCTTCTGATAGGGCAGTTGGAGCAGTGTTACTTGTCGATCGTCAAGGCATCCAAACACCAGTCTACTATGTGTCACGAACCTTGACCGACCCAGAAACTCGGTATGCCATCATGGAGAAACTAGTCCTCGCGCTGATTCATGCTTCAAGACGGCTGCGCAGGTACTTTGCCAACCACGTTATCCACGTGTTAACAAATTACAATATTGGCAACATCCTCGCCAGGTCAGAAATTTCAGGAAGGCTAGCCAAATGGGCGATAGAATTGGGAGGTCACAATGTGGTTTTCAGACCAAGACCATCAATCAAAGGCCAAGTCTTGGCAGACTTTATGACAGAAGTTCCAGATGACAAGGATCGAGAATGCAAAGCAATGGAAAAGGCTGAGAAAAAGCATGTAGAAGAACCATGGTTGTTATATACAGACGTCGCATCTAACGAAGACGGAGCAGGTGCAGGGCTTAGGCTGGTAAGCCCCGACAAGCATGAGTTCACGTACGCAATACGTCTAGACTTCAAGAGTACGAACAATGAAGCCGAATATGAAGCTTTCCTCGCTGGCTTAAGATTGGCAATCAAAATGGGAGTCAAACACATCGAAGCGCATGTAGACTCAATGCTAGTAGCCGGACAAATCAACGGCCAATATGAAGCCAAAGGGGATGTAATGGCACTCTATCTAGGCCAAGCAAAAACGTTGCTACAAACCTTCTACTCCTACAAGGTGCATCACATAAACAGAAGCGAGAACAAATCAGCAGACGCGCTGAGTAAACTCGCATCGACAAGTTTTCAACACCTAGCAAAGGATGTGCGCATAGAAGTTTTGAGCAACCCATCCATTCCACTCAGAGAAGTAAGCGTCATCCAGACAGGGACAACGTCTTGGATGACTCCGATAATCATGTACCTTCAGTCAGGGATACTTCCCGAGAACAAAGCTGAGGCGCGGAAGATACAGTACAAAGCCGAGCACTACCAGATGGCCGATGGAATACTGTACCGAAAGTCATACCTCGGTCCATTGTTGAGATGCGTCGACGCCGAAGACGCAAACTATCTGATAAGGGAGGTGCATGAAGGAATTTGTGGTATACATGCCGGGCCCAGAATGGTGGTGGCAAAAGTGATGAATGCTGGGTACTACTGGCCCGGGATGCATTTAGATGCTGTGAAAGAGTTGAGGAAGTGTAGTGGATGCCAGAGACATGCGCCTAAGACAATGCGCCCCAAAAATGAACTAGTACCAGTCACAACCGCATGGCCCTTTCAACAATGGGGCATAGACATGGTAGGTCCTTTCCCAGAAGCACCAGGGGCGGTCAAATTCATAATAGTCACAGTCGACTATTTCACCAAGTGGGTAGAGGCGAAGGCACTTGCATCAACCACATCAACAGTCGTCAAGCGATTCATATGGGAACAAATCATATGCCGTTTTGGCCTACCTCTCAGAATCATCACCGACAATGGAACGAACTTCGCAGCAGATGACCTCGAACAATGGTTCAAAGAATTGCACATCGAACACACCTTCTCTTCGGTTGCGCACCCGCAAGGGAACAGTCAAGTAGAGGCAGTCAACAAAAGCATTGTCGATGGTATCAAGGCAAGGCTAGGCGAGAAAAGAAGAGGTTAGGTAGACGAACTGCCCAGCATACTGTGGGCCCATAGGACAATGCCAAAGACAAGCAACGGTGAGACACCGTTCAGCTTAGTCTATGGGTCTGAAGCAGTAATACCAGCAGAAATCGGGTTGCCGTCTCCACGAATGCTCTCCATGAACTTAATCGACAACGAAGAAGAAAGGAGAGAGATGGCAACAATCAACGAGGCAAAGTACAAAACGAAGCTGGAAAAATATTACAACTCCAAAGTCCGAGTCTAGTCTTTCAACCCAGGAGACTACGTCCTATGTGACAATGAGGCTTCCAACGCAGAAAAGCCCGGAAAACTGGCCCCCAAATGGGAAGGCCCATATGTCATCGATGCTGTACTCGGCAAAGGAGCTTACAAACTGCGCACCATCAACGACAAAGAGGTTCCACGAACTTGGAACGCTCAGCAGCTTAGAAAGTGCTATATGTAAAACAGCTATGTAATCGCAAAGGCCGAATCGCCAACACATTTACTATAATACAAGAAGTGTTTGGCTACTTTTATTTCATGCAAATTTCTTGTCACAATTGCATTTATTACTTTGGGCGTACACGAAAACATCAAATGGCTCGACCATAGGAAACGTTGTAGACCCCCAAGGCTCGTCACAACCAAGTGCACGCCGGGTCAAAAACACAACTAAAGCCTATAAACGCCAAAACAAAAACTTCGTGCCCACACAAACACAAAAACATCGATAGCAAGGTAAATAAACATTGTAATGCTCCCAAAGTTGAACACAGCTGAGCTCACACAATAACCTGCAACTCGATCACTTCGTAATCACGAATCTACTCGCGCGCAAATACGAAAGAATAAACATTGTAGTTAACACAATATAACCTGTCAGCGCCGTCATTCATTCGTGACACCTAATCAAAGTAATTGCACATGCACATATTATGACGATAACAAAATTCGCATAACCAAAGTTGCGTAAAAACATAGACAAATGACATACCAAAAATCAGGTGAGTAGCTGTTCATAAACATAACAGGTAAAATAAAATGAAATTGTTCAAACAGGCTACCAAAATTACAAGGCCGCCCCAGGCCATACGCGGCTCGCAGGCCGGAATCCACCATTCAAGAGTGGCTGGTACCAGCGCCTCCTGTCACACTCGCATCGTCTCCAAGAGCTTTTTTCAACAAAGCCACACCATTCCCCTTCCTTGCTAACTTCTCCGCAGCCTTCACAACAGCAAACTCCAAGCATGCAAAATCCTTACGTTTTGCAGCATAATTACCATCACAATCTTCTTTGAAAAGCTCAAAATGGTAATCTTTTTCCTTATTAACAGCCGCAGCTCTACCCTCAGAGTAACCGTACTTTCGACCACTATTGTATCCCGCCTGCCCCAATTCATACATATAAGTGGCAAGCTCCGGGGAATTCACAATACGGTCAGCAAACTGCACATGGCAAACACCAAGATCAGAAAGATATTACCAAATACAACAAACATGAAAACAAGGAAGAAAAGCTCACCAAAGGAATAGTGCAGGAGAGCAGCCATTTGCAATCGGCAGATGCCTCCTCAGCCAGGAGCTCAGAAGCCTGACACTCAGAAACTTTCTGTTGCGCAAGGAGTTCCAACTTATCAATCCGGTCAACATACTCCTTCTCCTTCTTCTCAACTGCAAGGCGCGCCTTATTAGCCTCATCTGCTAACTCCTTCTTCTCATTAGATAATCGTATAACTGCATCACGCTGAGATTGCATCGCAACATTGGTGCGCTCACAAGCAACTTCCCAATCTTTCTGCTTCTGAAGATTAAGTTGTTTCTGTTCCTCAAGCTTCCGCTCAGCATCAGAAACTCTCCACTGTAAACCTTTCCTTTCAGCATTAAACTTCTCCCTTTCCTCAGCTAACGCTCTCTTCGCACTCTCAAACTCGGCTGACTCCTCCCCCATCAATCGCCATTCGCGCAGAATCTCTTGAGAGGTGGCAAAGAAATTAACTCCAGCATGGACATGATTGTCCAACAACTCAAACCGATTACGCCTTTTTTGAAACATTCTTTCCGCAGGGGGGAGAGACATAGAGAAGAAGTCATGACAATTAGCCAAGTCACTCATCCGGGAACCTTGAGTCAGATTCCACCGAGGAGCGTGCGGCAGGTCATCACAAGCCGGATTGCGCGTATCCCACGAATCAGCATGAACTTTCTCAAATTGAGGGCTACGAACAACACCGGAGGTAGCCCCATCACCACCCGGAGCACGTTTGGTAAAGATAGTTTGGCGCGGAGTAGCTTCACTAGACTCCAACTCAGTCTCCACACCCTTACCCTTATCCTCAATACCTTCATCACCAGCAACATCATCACCACCTTCACCCACAGTCTCCTCAACAACCTCACTCGGTTTCTCCTTCTCCCCGGTTCCATCGCGCGGAGGGGTTAACCCAACCGTCCTTGATGGAGGAGAAGCAGGGGGAGTAATCTGTGAAATATCCACCTTACGCGGTTTTTTGCCAGTCTTGACTTCTGTCATAAAGCAACCTCAACAGTTAAAAGATACTCGAAGAAACATGAAAGAAAAATGCAACTATAAAACCATTACCAGGAGGGGCGGAAGCAGCATAAATCTCCTCCAAAAGATTCCCGCGGTTCTCACTAAAAATGCCCATGTCAATTTCAGATTCAGAAGGCGCGGGAAAAGCCTCCTTATGGAGCTTAGCTTTCTTCGCCGCAAGAAGTGAAGCAGCCTGCTCATCAAGCTTGCTTTTTTTATCTTCAAGCGCTTTTTTCCTCATATGATCAGTCAAAGTAGACTGATCATCCGGGTCAGATTCCCGAGTTTTCTCACCAACTCCTAGACCAGACAACGTGTCAGAGACAACCACATAATCTAGACAAGAAAGAGTAGAGGGTCGCTTACGAGAAGTACCAGCAGCTCGGCCCTCCGCCCTTTCCTTTTTCCTCTTAGAATTATCAGTCTTCGCCTTTTTTCTTGTCTCCAACTGTGCAGAAGGATCAACAGGCATCTCTGCATCAGCAGCATCATCAACAACCTCATGCACGGGTTCTGCAACACCATCCCGCGCGGTACCTGCACGCGCGCAACGGGAGGTTAGACCTTTAAGGGTTTGGTCAGAACTTCCACTCGAAAGAACAATGACTTCCTCTCGAACAGAATCGACAGGGTCACCCTCACCATCTTCACCTAGAACATCGTTGGCATATTTACTGAAGCTTTCATCATTTGGGTGCAGGAAGCGGCCCCGAATCTGGTCTAGCCATGTTGGCTTTCCATCCTCCTGAATAGCTTCAACCATGGCACCCGCCGCCTTCGGGTCCAAAACATTTATCAAACTATAACCAACTGCAAAAGGACAAGAAGATAAGACAAAACACATAAAAATAATAAACATAAAGAAGGATAATTTAGAAGCAACTTATAAAAATAACATACATTTGCCTTGATAGCTATAAACGGGAGCACCCAGAGGATTCTTTGGTACCCACAGCAAACTCATTCCGGCACCAACCAGAGCCATCTCCTCCAACTGAGAAATGGCAGTTGCTTTGTGTGTTATCTTTTTATACCAGTCTTGTGCGGCATAATCCCCCATAACATCAACCTTCGGAATCCCTTCACTCACCAACCGATAATGCATATCCACCGGAATCACACCACGACGGATGTAGAAGAATTTTTGCTTCTAATCGTGCAAACTCTTCAACGGAACAGAACACACCGGAGCAACACCGGTCCGCGCTTGAAACAAATAAAACCCACTAGTATAAGTAACGCTATAAAAGACGTTGAACATCTCAAAAGTTGGCTCAATACGGTAAGCCCTACAAACATACTCGAAATGAGTAATACGTGGAAGCCCAATTGCGTTGATCTGCGAAATATGCAACCCATAATTCCTCAAGACAGAGGCAGTAAACTTCGTAATCGGAAGCCTAAAGCTACCCTCTCGGAAAAAATGCAGCATACAGAGTGATATAACCTGGAGGAGCATCCAGGGCGGTGGAACCAACAATAGGATATTGGGCTCCCCACTCAGGGCGAAAGCCCATCCCTTGAACAAGATTAGAGAATTCTTCCTCTTTCCATCCAATGACTGCTTGGTCAGGACCAGTGGGAGCTCTCCCCTTATATTTTCTCTTCCTCTGAGTGGGATTTGTACCAGACATGACGAAGATAACGAAAGGTTAAACAAATAATCGAGTAAAGAAAAGAAGGAAATGAAAGAGATGGAGAAAACCAAACTTGAGAAATTTGAAAAAGTGAAGAAGAGGGAGAAACCGTCTCCTATTTATACCCATCGCATTTAATGCGATGGGTAAGGGACCGTTAGAGTCTAGGAAAAGCAAGCAATGAGGGAATGACACATCAGAAGAGAGAGAAGACGTCACCTCTTTTTTCGGGAAGCATGGGTAATAGGGCCTGACGACGTGACAGAAAGTAACTGAAAAGGCGCCTGTTCACCTCCGATAAGATAGGGACATCAGACAGTCACATCAAAATCTTCCCCAAGTCTACAAAACTTCCATCAGAAGGAAACAATAGAGGCCAAAAACCATGCGCCATGCGTCCATTTGGCTCACTTTTTACAAAGGGCCAAAACCCATGCGCCATGCGTCCATTTGGCTCACTTTTTACAAAGGGCCAAAACCCATGCGCCATGCGTCCATTTGGCTCACTTTTTACAAAGGGCCAAAACCCATGCGCCATGCGTCCATTCGGCTCACTTTTTAACAAAGGCCAAAACCCATGCGCCATGCTTCCATTTGGCTCACTTTTTATAAAGTGCCAAAACCCATGCACCATGCGTCCATTTGGCTCACTTTTTAACAAAGGCCAAAACCCATGTGCCATGCGTCCATTTGGCTCACTTTTTATAAAGTACCAAGACCCATGTGCGACGCGTCCGTTTGGCTCAACCTTTTTAAATCACCAAACTCCAAGCGCCATACAAACCGCCATAAAAACCACTACTCTCATAAGTCCAGAATCCCTCCTAGACGATCAACTCAACTAGAAGGCACACTGGACTGGGGGGACTTGAGAGGTATGGTCCCAATTCCATGCCTACATGGCAGGGACCACACCACTTTTTGAGCATACATGGCGACCACATCAGCAAAGCAATCCAGAAGCCTCTAGAAACTTCTGGAAGATCTGCAGGTGGCACCAAAGATGCTCTACCCGACAAAAAGGACAACACGTGTCACCACTCGCAGAACGCCACATAGGCCTGCGACAAATCAGGGGGCGGAGCTGACAACACCAGTACAAGGTTTCCAGCATGGACAAATGTAAGCGCGCCACGTGTACCACTACACCAGCCATGACAGAGCAGACCAAGAGGATATTCCCCTTGGTCGGACAGCTGGCGCGCATCCATAGCTGGCACAGCTGCTCCTCCCTTCTTCACCCTCCGGCTATAAATAGGACCCTTCATCATTCAGGTTCAGGATCTTTTCTCTCCTCACTCACTCTATACACACACTGTTTTATTCTCTCAGAACAGTACTTATTCTCACGCCGGAGCCTGGTTAAGAGGGAAAACTCCCATCTCCCCCTCTTAACGAGACTAACGGTGTTACTGTTTTGCAGAATCCGAGCTATTATCACGAGCAAGGAAAGAGATTGAACCCACAGAAGAATTAACCCCGCATATTAACCTTGGTGTTAACCTGTGTTTCATCACCGGCTAATCGGAACATGAACCACAGACGTCACTGATTTGGTTCGGCAGATCTTAACTGCTAGGCTTTGGGCCGGTTAGGTCTTGACGAGTTCAAATTGAGTTGGTAACCCAGTTTAAAAGTCAACCAAGTTTAGGTTTGTTTATGTTTTCCTTTTGTAATTACATAGAAAGCATAATAACCGAATGGGTCAGGTACTTACGTTTAAGTTACACTCCAGAGTCCAGACCATCGTTCCAGACTTCCATTGTTTCACTCACTCGTTCAGTTCTTTCGTTTGCCATGCCCCGTCTTACGTGCAGGGGCGGTAAAGGCGCAACACACAGGTGGACATGTGATGATGTCACCAGGGCCGGCTCAAAATATTGTAGGCCCGAAAGGGATAACAAAATTGAGGCCCTTTTCATAAAAAAACAGAAGAAAAAAAATTGATTTTGATCCTATGATTCATACACCGTCTTATATATATCATAAATCTCAACGTCAACGATTTTAACGCCAAAATCACCTACATATAATATATTTTCTTAAAATTTGGAGCCCTAAGGAAGTGGAGGCCTAAAGTACTTGCTTTATTTCACTCCCCCTTAATCCGGCCTGCTAGTCACCACCCCGACCTTAAGTGATTGGTTCAGTTGATAACGAACCAGTAGAACTGCTTGTCTAACTACCGATCCAGTTTTAAGTATACTGATGTGTGTGTTGAAATATATGTATATTTCCAATTCAATATCAAACATATGTTGAACTTTAATATTGTCGCTTCTAATATCTTGTGTTTTTTGTTTTGTATGTTGGGCCCGAGTTTAATGAGATCGGGAACAGAGTTAGGCTTGTTTAAGTGAAGTCTGAAGGAATGGGCCTGAGCTGACTAAAGATTTAATGGGTTGTGAAGACTAGAGACGTAATGGGCTCATGACTGAAGGCTTGGATTAGTTCGCTGACTATATAAGTGACCTTATGAGTTTATCATCCAGATTCATTACTTCAAGGCTCATTCTATTTACACCCCCCTTATTTTTACTAATTACAGCCCCCCTCTACAAAAACATCACATCCATCAATAACTTTTATTTTGTTTTTAGTGTTTTTTGTCTTTTAGTTGTCTTCTTTTTAATTATTACTTATTTATTTTTTGTTTATTAGTTATTATTATAACTAAATAGTAAAAGAAGCATGCACTTTTTATTTATTTATTTATTTATATTATTATTATTATTATTATTATTATAGTTGTAAGAAAAGCTATATAAAAATAAGTACTTTTTTACAAAATTAATATCATTTAATAATTTACATACCGATCTTTAATCTATAAGAGAAAATGTAGCAGGTTGTGCTATCCAAGAATTATACATATTTTGACGTGATTCAAATATATTCTCCCAGCCAGCTGCATCATTATCTCTCATTAATTTGCATAGGTTGTTTGTGCTGTCAATTGGATACTCTCCTTGCAATTCTACCATTATAAAATGGTTACCATTCACGTGTGCAATTGTAATTATTTTTTTTCTGGGAACTCGTGAGGGCCTCTCCAAAGAGAAAAACAAGTAGAACTGTTTCTTTTTTCTTGAGATAAAAAATGAACGATCACATTAAACTTGTTCGCAATCAAGAATCCTGTCTCTGGCATAATCATCCAGTGTTTTTCAGGTGCAACCCCCGATCCTGACCAAGCCAAGGTCATGAACACATCTTCGAATGAGCCTAAGAAAGCCTTAGTGTACTTTTTTCTAAACTCGAGTAGCTCTTCCATCAATGATCTCCGGATAAATAACCATTCATCTTCATCGTACCCGAGAGCAGAAGCTATCGCCCAAAACCCACAATTTCCATCACCTAATACGTTATGTATGCGTGTAACATACACATAGAATATTTTGGGAATTAGATTAATATATTTGTGTATCACTTGTGATGCTTGATCTTGGTTCAACCCCATGAAGTCATAGCCCGACGCACTTGTAGCGTTGGCGAAAGAACTTTGTCCCACAATGTGACATCTGTGCTTGTGATATCATTTTACAAACTCTGAACAATACAATATTAATAAAACAGTGTGTTTTGATCCCAATGTTTGTCATTTATGTTTGGTTTTGTGCCCGTGTTGATTTTTGATCGATTTTGAACTCTATATCGCTTTCTGGGGAGTTATACGCAAACTGATACGTAAACACGATCAGTTCAACGCGACAAACACTCCGGAACATCATCATAAACTTAAAATACCTTAAATAACCTTTACATAACTTAGAAATAAGTTTTAAAGGCTTTGGTATGGCAAAAACAAGTTTATTCGCTCTCAGGGACTATTTGCGTCAACTTGTAAAAGTCTGCCGTTTCGTAAGACAACGTACAGTCCGGAACTTGTTCATAAGTTAAACATACCATATATAACCTAAACATGGCTTAGAAATAAGCTTTGATAGGTTCGGTGTGCGAAAACATGCTTACATGATCTTACAGGGGCTAAAAGTGTCAAAACGGCGTAAGTTTGCATTTTCGCGCATATCTTACGTTCTGGCCACATCTGGGCATCCAAAATTTTTGTACACACTAAAATATTTTTTTATTTTAGTGATCGGCATGCAAAAATTCCATTCGTCGCGTAATTTGGATCGTTTTCGCGTCCGTTCGAGTTTCGTCGTAAATAATCGAACAACGTGACCATACGACCAAATGAGCCGACATCTGAGAGTGTTCCGAGCATATTTCAGGTCCCCTACACTTTAACAACGTTGTGGAGCTTTGAAAATGGCTTAACGGAGGTTAAAAACGTCGAAAACAAGCTTAAACACGTGTAGGGACCATTTCTGTCATTTTTTGAAACTTTGCTGAATCTGACACATGGTAGCGTAGCGCGACCACCTCCTGCCTATGCCATCGCGCTACGTGACCATCACATCTGGGCAGAAAGTCTGTTTTCAGCAACAGTTTGATAATTCAGGGGCTAATCTTGCAAATTCCTTTGTGTGGTAACGAAGTTATCCCCTCTCCAAGGCTTTGCACCTGCCCCTAACACTTGTATGGCCAGATTTCATTGCTTAATGGCTAAACAAAACACTTGTGATGATCCTAGTGCATCACCACAAGTATAAATAACCATCCAATTCACTTCATTCTTTGCTCATTCTCATTTCTTCTCCTCTACATCTGCTTGGAAGCTCTCTAAGCTGAATTGGGACTTTGTCTTCCTTGTTGAAAAGATAGCAAGGACCCTAAGTGAGCTTCTTTCATTCTTTTTATGGCTTTTTCCTTATGTAGTGCAGAAAGTCAAACGTTTGGCCAACAGTTTGACTTTCGGTTTTAACTATCAATTGGTCAAGTCAAAGTTCAATTGAACTTTGAAACGTGATTGTAATCACGATAGTTATAATCCTTCGCGGTTATAGCTGCTGATTACCACGTTAGCTAGTTGTAGTGTCGAGTCAAAGTTTCGGTCAAAATGCGTTTTAGCACGCATTTTGCAACGAAACTACTTTAGGGTATCAAAACACTTTGTTTTGATACCAAATCAGTAGGTTAGACATGTTTTGACATGTCTAACTCGACACTATTAGTTTGTGCTTGTTTAGGGTCGTAAGTTAAGCGGTCTAAACAACCGCTTACACTTTCGAACCCGACCCGTTTGGTCGATCTTTAAGATCCGACCAAGCTTAGTTAGTGATCATAGTTGCATAGGGAATAACCTCTGAGGTTATACCTTATGATCACCTAGGATTGGTTAGTCATTTGCTAGTTAGCTTGTATGCCCATAGGAAATGACCAAAATGCCCTTTTGAAGCATAAATCCGTATATTGACTATGTAAACATATTTTTGACATGTAATCTGATTTAGTAACATGTTTAGGGATTATTGGGCATGTAAGACTTGGCATAGCACATAGTTAACCATCCGAACATAGTTTTACGCTAACGACGCATTATAGTGACTTATGTTACCATAATGGGTCGAAACGGGTCAAAAGCACTTAGGTAGGCTTTCCAATCAGAATGTAGGGTCTATTAAATCATACCATATGAGTTCAATTACTCATTTGATTTATAGAACCTCATTCTATCCTATCTTCCGATTTAGGAGCCGATTATTAACATAGTTACCTACACTAGGTGCCGGTTGATTCCGTGATACTTGGAGCTTAAATTGGTCTTATTCTCAAGACTAATTAGCAATCCCAAGTGAGTACATAGTTCCCCTCTTTTACCGTTTTCAAATATTTTGGGGTGATACGCATGTATATACATGTTACTTTTGTGCATTTCTTGCTTTTATGACATAAACATGCTAGTTTCATCTAGTACATATTTAGTACATGCTTTCACTATGTTTTGCTATGTATGTTAAGCATGCTAGCACATTGATTTGTTACACATTTGTTGCATATGTTTACTTAGCATATGGAACACATTGCTTTACATGACATTTCTGCTATGTATGTTTACTGAGCATGCTAGCACATTGTTTTACATGAACATTTCTACTAGGCATGTTTACTTAGCATTCCTAGTACATGGTTTTCACATGCTACATTGGTTATGACATTTGGTATGTTCAATCGGGACAATAATACATTCATTAACATTAGCTACGCCGCTCGGACTTATGTAATGGTACCATAGGAATTGACAACTCCCGTTTCCGACTTCCTAGGTTTGTTTGGAAGTTGGGAACGACAGAATCCGACTACATAACTTTAGATGAACCTTTAATTCGTTTAAGGGTTTGTCGCCACAGTCGCAAGGCTTGAATGTATGCGATTAACATTACTGCATAAATGTTTGTAATCATAAAGCATTGTTTTTCTGCAAAACATAACATTTGATTTAAACTTAGGTTTATTCAAAAACATTGTTTTGTACATTTTCTATGGGGTTGAGTAGCTTCTAGTTATTCACCATACATGACATTTGTTTGACATTGACATCTTCACATAGTTTAAGTAGATGATTTCCTACTTGCTATGCATTTCATTGGTTATACATGACACATATTACACATGACATTATACACGGTTTATACATCAACATTTTTGACATTGAACAAGACATTTTGGTTGGCTATTGATAAGTGACTTATGTAACGGGGCTATGTGTTATATGATAAAAGCATAGTGGATACGCCGCTGGTACTTCCTATATATAAGTGCTTTTATTGTATTATACATCGTTGCGTTAAATAAATCACTTGGGCAAGACATGAAACATTTTATACATAAACATGACATTGTTTTACAAATTACATATTTTATACAAGTTCATTTCTACTTGGTTATTTATTTAACCATGCATTGTCCTTTCATTATCATTTGATTTTCATTGATTTTCACATGATTTTACAAAGGAAAACATTTTACAAGGTTCATGACTACATTTTATTAAACACTTCTTTCAAATACAAGTCATGAATCTGCATAAACAAAACCTATGTATCTCACAGGCATTTTTATGCTGACGTACCTATTTTTTTACATGTGTTTCAGGTGCTAATGCATGATGGTGTTTGTGCTTCACTTAGGCGGACTCGGGCCTTAGTGACTTAAAAGACAATTATTATGTAGTTTTAGTTGAACTCAAAGACTATGTAACTTTAATTTTAATAATACATAACTTTAATTGCCATGGTTGTTGAAACAATAATTATGTCACCTCACTCCCCGGCGTTTCCGCCGCGGCTTTTGGTTGTTTTGACGCGGCCGGGGTGTGACAGAAGAGTTGGTATCAGAGCCAATGGTTATAGGGAACTAGGTTATTAGTAATGCTTTGACCTAGACTATAACTTTCTAGGACCCTAACACAAGTTTACTTGTGTTTAGATTTTAAAACAATACACGTCACCTATCCTTAGGTGATTACCAAAACTTGAACACAATATTCCAAAATGATTTTTGAATTCAATCATCTATCCTTAGATGATTTCTTTTGGCTGTGTGCCTTCCAAATTTTCAAAATCCCGTCAAAGTTTTTGTCACACCCCGACCACGTAAAACAACAAAACGTGGCGGAAACGTCGGGGAGTGTTGTAACAGAATCATTGTTTCATAACCATGGAATAAATTGTTTCATTTTATTAAATCAAGTGAGTTTCAATGTCTTAGCAATAAAGAAACATAACATAATTAACTTGTCTTGCATCTTTTAGTCCATTTCTATGTGAGCATACACCAACATCATCATCATATAACACCAACTACTACTGTACCTGAAACACATGTGAAAATACGTCAGCCTAAAAATGCCGGCGAGTACATAGGTTTTATGAAAAACAGGATTCATGACTTAGGTTTAAGAAAATGTTTAACAAAAAACTTGTCATAAATCCAGTTTATGTGTTTGCTTTTATAAAACGTTTGAAAATCGATGATAGATAGGTATAGTTAAAAAGAATGATGTAAGGTTAAGTGAATAACCAAGTAAAAAGGAGTTTGTATAAAACAAACTGTTTTGTAAAACAATGTCTTGTGAAAAATAAGTTATTTGTGTAAAATAGTATAAGTCCAAATGAATGATTTAAATAACGCTACGCCATGTAATATAATACAAGCACTTATATATAGGAAGTACGAGCGGCGTATCCACCATGCTTGTATCACATTACACACGTCTCGTTACTCAAATCACTTACCCACATAAACCACCAATGTAAATTGCCCATCTAAACCGTTGTCGATTGTCAATCAAGTAATGTGTAAACAAAATGTCATGTATGGCAAGTGAAATATGTAATAACCAAACCATAGGTAAGAATGCACAAACAATGTACTAAGTATGCGACGGATGAACATACATAGCATGATACAAAGCATAAAATGTCTTGTAAAACGATGTACTAAGTATGCACACAACGGACATACATAGCATGTGATGTAAAATGTACTAAGTATGATGAACATACATAGCATGAAATGTTATGTAAAACGATGTACTAAGTATGCACACAATGGACATACATAGCATGTGATGTAAAATGTACTAAGTATGATGAACATACATAGCATGAAATGTTATGTAAAACGATGTACTAAGTATGCACACAATGGACATACATAGCATGTGATGTAAAATGTACTAAGTATGATGAACATACATAGCATGAAATGTTATGTAAAACAATGTACTAAGTATGCACACAATGGGCATACATAGCAAAAACGTAATAAAATCATGTACTAATAGTGTACTAGTGAACATAGCAAGTATATGATATAAAAGCATGAAATCATGAAAGTAACAAGTAGGCACATGTGTTCCACCCAAAAATGTTTGGAAAACAGCAAAAGAGGGGACTATGTACTCACTTGAGGGTGCTTAGAAGTCTTGAACAACAACCAAGCAAAGCTAGAGGGATCACGGAAATCAAACGACACCCTATATAGATAACTACATAAATAACCGGACCTAAATCGGGAGATTGGATAGTATGAGGTTTCGTAAACCAAATGAGTATGGGAGCTCACATGATATGGTTTAACAAAGCCTACAAACTAAAATAAAACCTAACCTAAGTGCTTTTGACCCGTTACGACCCGTTTATGTAGCTTATGCCACTTTAACGCGTCGTTCGCGTCAAAACGCGTTCGGACCGCCTAACTAGTCCTATGACAAGTAGAATATGCCTTAACATGTCTAATATAGTTTCCTAATCAGTTTAGATGTCAAAATTTAGGTCACATATGCTTAAAATGAATTTTGGCGCAAAAAGGGCATTTTGGTAATTTACCTAAGGCATATAAACTACCTATCACACAACTACTTAAACGATGTGACCATAAGGTATAACCTTGGAAGGTTATTCCCTATACAACTATGGTCACCTAAAGTGTTTGGTCAGATCATAAAGATCGACCAAATGGGTCGGGTTCGTAAGCATAAGCGATTTATTAGATCGCTTACCTTTACGACCCTAAACAAGCACAAATCTAAAAGCGACGAGCTAAACATGCTAGAACATGTTTAATAAAGTTAGAAAATAGGTTTGGTATTAAAACAAACGGTTTTAATACCCTAGAGTAGTTTGGTTACAAAATACGCGAGAAAACGCATTTTGGCCGAAACTACGACTCGTCACTGAGCCTAGATAACGTGGTAATCAGTAGGTATAGTCACTAGGGACTATAACCATCGTGATTACGCTCACGTTATGAAGTTCAAACGAACTTCGCGTTGACCATAAACCGGTCAATGCAGAAAGTCAAACGCAGTTTGACTTAAACGCTAAAACGAACGAAAAACGCGAAAGAATACTTCCAGAAGGTCCTCGCAAGCTCTTGATCCGATTTACTCTTAGGTATGAAGCATAAACTTCAACTTAGAGAGCCAAAATCAGATCAAGTGTGAGTTGGAGGAATGAATGAGGGTGGGTATTTATAGGAATTCAAGAGCCGTTAAGAACGTTTCTCGAAGATTGAGCTTCGATCTAAGCCGTACAAGTGGGCACATGGTATTTGGATACCATGGGCACTTAAAAACAATTAAAAATAGCCCATAGATTGATGAAAAACCATTAGCAAAGGTGTGGAACAGCTGGAACAAGCTGGAAACCAATTCTGCTGATCTGGGACATGCTTACGGACCGTAAGCAAAGGTCCATACGGACCGTAAGGACCTTGCAGGTCAGAAACTTTCAAAATTGGCAGTTTTGGTCCCTGCGGCCCCAAAACTTGGTATTTGATGCATTTTTGACACGTTTAAGCCCTGTTAACCCCATTTCAAAGCTCTAAAATGAAGTTAAAGTATTGGGAACTTAAAATGTGCTAAAAATATCTTGGATGTCGGTTCGTTTGGTCGTACGGTTGCGTTGTTCGGTTAATTACGACAGAAGTCGTAACAGACGCAAAAACGGTCTAAATTGCGCGAAGAATGGATTTTTGTCAAGCCAAACACTAAAACATAATATTTTAATGATTACATAAAATTTTGGATGTCCGGAAGTATTCAGAACGTAAAATATGCGCGAAAATGCAAACTTATGCACTTTTTGACGCTTTTAGTCCCTGAATTAGCATAAAGTTTATTTTAGCACACCGAACGCCTCAAAGCCTATTTCTAAGCTATGTAAAGGATATTTAAGGTGTGTTTAACTTATGGCCATGTTCCAGAATGTTCATTACAGTTCAAATTGACATACTTTCGCAGTTTGTCGAATTTAGTCCCTGTAAGCGAATAAACTTGATTTCGGCATACCAAACCATCCAAAACTTATTTCTAAGTTATGAAAGGGTTGTTTAAGGTATGGTAAGCCTATGTCACTACTCTGGAGTGTTTGTTGCATTAAACTGGTTATATTTACGTATCAGATCGCGTATAACCTTCCAGAAAGCGATTTAAAGCCCGAAATCGAACAAGAATCAATATGTGCAAACGATACACATATTTATACAAATCCCAAGTATGAAATACAATATTTCATTGGTTTGGTATTTGTTTGATGGTTGAAGAAGCACAGATGTCACAGTCTCCCCTACTTCAGGAAATTTCGTCCCGAAATTTATTTAGAGGAAACTTGTGAGGGCTTGAAACACGAAGTTGAAAAGATCAAACGAGTAATCCTGTGGTGATTTAACTAGACTTCAATAGAGTCCCTTTAACTAGGTCACCAAAGGATCTTTTAACTAGATTAACAAACAATCTCTTGAACTAGACCACCCGAGGGCCTCTTTAACTATATCAACGCATGATATCTTTAACTAGATTGCCGAACCAATCTCTTTAACTAGATCAACGAATGATCTCTTTAACTAGGCCACCAGAGGGCCTCTTTAACTATATCAACGCATGATATCTTTAACTAGATTGCCGAACCAATCTCTTTAACTAGATCAACGAATGATCTCTTTAACTAGACCACCAGAGGGCCTCTTTAACTATATCAACGCATGATATCTTTAACTAGATTGCCGAACCAATCTCTTTAACTAGATCAACGAATGATCTCTTTAACTAAACTACCCAAGAGGAATCTTTAATTACATCAGTACATGATGTCTTTAAATATTGGAATAGTACTTTATAATCCAAGGGTTTTAACTATAACGTTGAAGCCCATTAAGGATTGAGGTAGTACCTTTTGATATCCTACTATGAATCCCTTATACGAAGATATGGAAGATTCTACGAGGATTTTCATAACAAAAATTTGGATCACAAAAACACAAAAAGGGAGCACATAAGCACAAAATCACATAATTGTTTAATTTTGACTTTTAAATTGTTATCTTTGGACGCGGATACTTAAAGTACACCAGGAATCCAATTCGTGGATTTCATTTGGCACTTTAATCATTTTCAAGAATCTATCTATAGAGATAGAATGATCTACCAAAAATTCGATTTCGTTTTCAAGAAAACGCAATATTCGAATTAAGGTATGAAAATTTTAGGATATACGGAAATACCCTTGGGTAACCTATTAAGAATTTATAGTGGTATTTTGGGTATCCGTACAGAGTTGTAACTTGCGCCTTGTACTTCATTTCCTTGGGAGAAACGAGTACTTAGGGTTTTCGTGGGAAAACGCAAGAGATTATAAAATAGAAAGATTTTGGGGGTAGTATGTTCTTCAAGGAATACGGCTCCTTGATTGTCGGTATTTGTAGGGGATACGTTGTTTATACATGCCATCACATTTGTACATTGCAATGTAAAATAAAAAGATTTTATTTATAAACAACAACAATTGTTTCATGGACCTTGACAATAAAAGAAAATAACACATAATGCTTGATTATTTCTATACAATATTGTCTTCTAGTCGGTCCGATGCTCATCCTTGCGCTGGATTCGCATTAGCAATCTTTGGGCAATTTCTTCGGAAATGGCCCATTTCGCCATAGTTGAAGCAAGAACCTGGGGGAAAACGAGCTTGAGCAGGATTTACTTGAGGTTGGTTTGGACCACCTTGTCTTGGGGTAAATCGACAAGCATTTGCCAGGTGACCGAGTCGCCCACATGATGCACACAAATGACACTGTAGGTGAGCTAAGTGGTGTGCATTACATTTGTTGCATATCGGTGCAGTACCGGCATAAGGTTTCCTCGCAGGAGGTGGAGCTGGTTGGTTAAGGGTATTTTGGTTGGGTTGTGCAGCAATTGCACAATTTTGCGAAGCCTTACACTTCTTAGAGGGTTCGGTTTTGCTTTCCTTGGTTTCCTCCTGAACATTAGCTGCTTGTTTCTTGTCACCTTTCCGGAAAAGTTTGCGCTTTCTGATCTGAGATTTAGTTAGGGTAGCAGATAATTCAATGGCCTGTCTAACTGTGGTAGGATTACTACCAGTAACAATGTCCTGAACTGAGTCAGGGAGACCATCAATGTATTTCTCGATCGCCTTATCCAAAGGCGTAACCATGGAAGGACACAACAGGCTCAGCTCCTCATAACGATCCGTGTAGGCTCGATGCTCGCCGCTATCTTGCTTAAGATCGTCGAATTCCCTTTCCAAGGCCCTGATCTCGTGACGAGGACAGAATTCCTTCATCATCAGAGCTCGAAGCTCTTCCCACGTTTGAGCCAGTGCCACATCGGCACCCCTATCTCTCATTACACCATTCCACCATGTCAAAGCCCGCTTTTCAAAGACACTAGATGCGAAATCTACGTTTCGCTCGTTTGGGCATTGAACATGTCTGAAGGTGCTCTCTAGACTCTCGAACCATTGCAGAAGTGCAGTCGCTCCTTGAGACCCAGAAAACTTTGATGGCTTAGCTGAGTTGAACGTCTTGAAGTTGTAGGGGGCATTATTGTTGTTGAGAGCTTGGTTGCATTGAGCAACGATGTTCGGGATTGCAGCAGTCATTTGCTGCGTAATGATAGCTGCCAGTTCTTCATTAGGTATCTGATTGTCGCGTCATGGAGGCATTCTAAAAGGGAAACAAGAGAGAGAAACAAGTGAAATGGCATTGGGTAAGAATAGGAAATTACCGACCAAAAGCATGGGTGATGGTCATTTATTTGAACCACGAAGCAAACAAACGACACACAAAGGCTGAATCAAAGTAAATAGGTCCCCATAATGTATCGCGAAGACATGCTCGCCTATAAGTGGACACTCACCCCAAGAGTTCCCAGGTAAGAGTGACTGGTCCGATACTGCGGATTTGTATGAACACTCTAGCCTTAGATAGAAAACTCAGGGTACAAGCACCCACTCTTCCAGTTTGCACGTGTTCACATTATTTAGACCCAAACTTTGACGGAATTTTGAAAACTTAAAGGGTTCGAAACCTTATAACAAAGGGTTCAAAACCTAGTAATCAATCATCCTAGCACAGATGATTAGTTTTCAAGGCAGATTTAAATTTATGTTCTCGTTGTGGTTGTCACTTAAGGATAAGTGACGGTATTGTTTTATGACTAAACGCAAGAATCTTGTGTTAGGGTCCTAGGAAGGTTATAGTCTAGGTCAAAGCATTACTAATAACCTAATTCCCTATAACCATGAGCTCTGATACCAACTTTTCTGTCACACCCCGACCACGTAAAACAACAAAACGTGGCGGAAACGTCGGGGAGTGTTGTAACAGAATCATTGTTTCATAACCATGGAATAAATTGTTTCATTTTATTAAATCAAGTGAGTTTCAATGTCTTAGCAATAAAGAAACATAACATAATAACTAGTCTTGCATCTTTTAATGTCACTAAGGCCTCGTCCATTCCTATGTGAGCATTCACCAACATCATCATCATATAACACCAACTACTGTACCTGAAACACATGTGAAAATACGTCAGCATAAAAATGCCGGCGAGTACATAGGTTTTATGAAAAACAGGATTCATGACTTAGGTTTAAGAAAATGTTTAACCAAAAACTTGTCATAAATCCAGTTTATGTGTTTACTTTTATAAAACGTTTGAAAATCGATGATAGATAGGTATAGTTAAAAAGAATGATGTAAGGTTAAGTGAATAACCAAGTAAAAAGGAGTTTGTATAAAACAAACTGTTTTGTAAAACAATGTCTTGTGAAAAATATGTTATTTGTGTAAAAATGTATAAGTCCAAATGAATGATTTAAATAACGCTACGCCATGTAATATAATACAAGCACTTATATATAGGAAGTACCAGCGGCGTATCCACCATGCTTGTATCACATTACACACGTCTCGTTACTCAAATCACTTACCCACATAAACCACCAATGTAAATTGCCCATCTAAACCGTTGTCGATTGTCAATCAAGTAATGTGTAAACAAAATGTCATGTATGGCAAGTGAAATATGTAATAACCAAACCATAGGTAAGAATGCACAAACAATGTACTAAGTATGCGACGGATGAACATACATAGCATGATACAAAGCATAAAATGTCTTGTAAAACGATGTACTAAGTATGCACACAACGGACATACATAGCATGTGATGTAAAATGTACTAAGTATGATGAACATACATAGCATGAAATGTTATGTAAAACGATGTACTAAGTATGCACACAATGGACATACATAGCATGTGATGTAAAATGTACTAAGTATGATGAACATACATAGCATGAAATGTTATGTAAAACGATGTACTAAGTATGCACACAATGGACATACATAGCATGTGATGTAAAATGTACTAAGTATGATGAACATACATAGCATGAAATGTTATGTAAAACAATGTACTAAGTATGCACACAATGGGCATACATAGCAAAAACGTAATAAAATCATGTACTAATAGTGTACTAGTGAAAATAGCAAGTATATGATATAAAAGCATGAAATCATGAAAGTAACAAGTAGGCACATGTGTTCCAACCCAAAACGTTTGGAAATCAATAAAAGAGGGGACTATGTACTGACTTGAGGGTGCTTAGAAGTCTTGAACAACAACCAAGTAAAGCTAGAGGGATCACGGAAATCAAACGGCACCCTATATAGATAACTACATAAATAACCGGACCTAAATCGGGAGATTGGATAGTATGAGGTTTCGTAAACCAAATGAGTATGGGAGCTCACATGATATGGTTTAACAAAGCCTACATACTAAAATAAAACCTAACCTAAGTGCTTTTGACCCGTTACGACCCGTTTATGTAGCTTATGCCACTTTAACGCGTCGTTCGCGTCAAAACGCGTTCGGACCGCCTAACTAGTCCTATGACAAGTAGAATATGCCTTAACATGTCTAATATAGTTTCCTAATCAGTTTAGATGTCAAAATTTAGGTCACATATGCTTAAAATGAATTTTGGAGCAAAAAGGGCATTTTGGTAATTTACCTAAGGCATATAAACTACCTATCACACAACTACTTAAACGATGTGACCATAAGGTATAACCTTGGAAGGTTATTCCCTATACAACTATGGTCACCTAAAGTGTTTGGTCAGATCCTAAAGATCGACCAAATGGGTCGGGTTCGTAAGCATAAGCGATTTATTAGATCGCTTACCTTTACGACCCTAAACAAGCACAAATCTAAAAGCGACGAGCTAAACATGCTAGAACATGTTTAGTAAAGTTAGAAAATAGGTTTGGTATTAAAACAAACGGTTTTAATACCCTAGAGTAGTTTGGTTACAAAATACGCGAGAAAACGCATTTTGGCCGAAACTACGACTCGTCACTGAGCCTAGATAACGTGGTAATCAGTAGGTATAGTCACTAGGGACTATAACCATCGTGATTACGCTCACGTTATGAAGTTCAAAGGAACTTCGCGTTGACCATAAACTGGTCAATGCAGAAAGTCAAATGCAGTTTGACTTAAACACTAAAACGAATGAAAAACGCGAAAGAATACTTACAGAAGGTCCCCGCAAGCTCTTGATCCGATTTACTCTCAGGTATGAAGCATAAACTTCAACTTAGAGAGCCAAAATCAGATCAAGTGTGAGTTGGAGGAATGAATGAGGGTGGGTATTTATAGGAATTCAAGAGCCGTTAAGATCGTTTCTCGAAGATTGAGCTTCGATCTAAGCCGTACAAGTGGGCACATGGTATTTGGATACCATGGGCACTTAAAAACCATCAAAAATAGCCCATAGATTGATGAAAAACCATTAGCAAAGGTGTGGAACAGTTGGAACAAGCTGGAAACCAATTCTGCTGATCTGGTACATGCTTACGGACCGTAAGCAAAGGTACATACGGACCGTAAGGACCTTGCAGGTCAGCAACTTTCAAAATTGGCAGTTTTGGTCCCTACAGCCCCAAAACTTGGTATTTGATGCATTTTTGACACGTTTAAGCCCCGTTAACCCCATTTCAAAGCTCTAAAATGAAGTTAAAGTATAGGGAACTTAAAATGTGCTCAAAAATATCTTGGATGTCGGTTCGTTTCGTCGTACGGTTGCGTTGTTCGGTTAATTACGACGGAAGTCGTAACGGACGCAAAAACGGTCCAAATTGCGCGACGAATGGATTTTTGTCAAGCCAAACACTAAAACATAATATTTTAATGATTACAGAAAATTTTGGATGTCCAGAAGTATTCAGAACGTAAAATATGCGCGAAAATGCAAACTTATGCACTTTTTGACGCTTTTAGTCCCTGAATGAGCATAAAGTTTATTTTAGCACACCGAACGCCTCAAAGCCTTTTTCTAAGCTATGTAAAGGATATTTAAGGTGTGTTTAACTTATGGCCATGTTCCGGAATGTTCATTACAGTTCAAATTGACATACTTTCGCAGTTTATCGAATTTAGTCCCTGTAAGCGAATAAACTTGATTTCGGCATACCAAACCATCCAAAACTTATTTCTAAGTTATGCAAGGGTTGTTTAAGGTATGGTAAGCCTATGTCACTACTCTGGAGTGTTTGTTGCATTAAACTGGTTATATTTACGCATCCGATCGCGTATAACCTTCCAGAAAGCGATTTAAAGCCCGAAATCGAACAAGAATCAATATGTGCAAACGATACACATATTTATACAAATCCCAAGTATGAAATACAATATTTCATTGGTTTGGTATTTGTTTGATGGTTGAAGAAGCACAGATGTCACAGTTTTGGGTCTAAATAATGTGAACACGTGCAAACTGGAAGAGTGAATGCCTGTACCCTGAGTTTTTTGTCTAAGGCTAGAGTGTTCGTACAAATCCGCAGTATCGGACCAGTCACTCTTACCTGGGAACTCATGGGGTGAGTGTTCACTTATAGGCGAGCATGTCTTCGCGATACATTATTATGACTCATTTACTTTGATTTGTCACTGTGTGTTGTTTGTTTGCTTTGTGGTAACAAACAAATGACCACCTTCCTTGCTTTTTGTCGATTTTATTGTTATCTCATTTTTCATCACATCAACTCACTCGTTTTCTCTCATGTTTCCTCTTTTAGAATGCCTCCTCGACGTAACGTTCCTCAACCTGATGCCGAACTGGCAGCTATTATAGCACAGCAGATGGCTGCTATGCTACCTGGTCTCATAACTCAAATAAACCAAGCCACCAATAACAATGTTAATGCACCTGCTCCGTGAAACTTTAAACAGTTTAACTCGGCTAAACCGCTCAAGTTTAGTGGTACTGAAGGAGCAACAGGGCTCCTACAGTGGTTTGAGAGTCTTGAGAGCACATTTCGCCATGTTCAGTGTTCGAACAACCGTAAAGTCGAGTTTGCTTCGAGTGTATTTCAAAAGAGGGCTCTTACCTGGTGGAATGGGGTAATGAGAGATAGAGGTGCTGATGTTGCTTTGGGTCAGACTTGGGAGGAACTCAGGGCTCTCATGATGAGAGAATTCTGTCCTCGACACGAGCAGAGGGCACTCGAAGATGAGTTCAATGATCTGAAGCAAGTCAGTGGTGAACACCGGGCTTACACTGACAGATATGAGGAGTTAAGCTTGCTCTGTCCGAAAATGGTCACGCCTTTGGATAAGGCAATCGAGAGGTAAATAGATGGTTTGCCAGATCCTGTTCAGGATATTGTCACTGGCAGTCACCCTACTACCGTCCGACAGGCCATTGAGCTAGCTGCTACCCTTACTAAATCCCAAATCAAGAAGGGTAAACTCCATAGGAAGGGTGACAAGAAGCAGAAACAGTCTGATAGTACCAAGGATAACAAGGGCAAGAAGGATGCTGAGTCTTCAAAGAAATCGAGGAAGCGTAAGGCTTCCAAGAATTTTGCTGTCACTACTCAAACAAATCAAGCTGCTCCTAATCAGGCAGCACAGAATCAGGCTGCACAACCTGCTGCCAAGAGGCAGTATGCTGGGAATGCACCTATGTGCAACAGATGTAACAGCCATCACCAGTCACAGTTGCAATGCCGTATCTGCACGAATTGTGGCAAGTCTGGTCATCTTACAACCACCTGCCGTTTTGCTCCGAATCAAAATCAGGCAGCTCAAAACCATGCACAAAACCCTGCCCAGAATCCTGCACGACCTCACTTTCCGCCTGATTCATGTTTCAACTGTGGGGATCCGACCCACTACAGGAACAATTGCCCGAGGTTGGCAAACGCAAATCAGGCACCGGCTTGTGGTAGAGCCTTTAACTTGAATGCAAATGAGGCGCGTGCAGATAACGAAGTGGTGAACGGTACGTTTCTTGTTAACAACCATCCTGCTTCTGTTCTATTTGATTCGGGTGCCGATAAGAGCTTTGTGTCCTTAGCATTTGAGCCTTTTCTTGCGATGACTAGAACAAAACTAGGAAAGCCCTTGACAGTAGAAGTAGCTAGTGGTGAACCTGTTGTCCTCGACTCAGTTCTTCGAAATTGCCAGTTGAATCTCAATAACCATCTTTTCCCTATCGATCTCACACCGATGCAACTCGGGAGCTTCGATGTTATAGTGGGAATGGATTGGTTATCAAAGTACCATGCTGAGGTGGTATGTTTTGAGAAGTTGGTCCGTATACCGCTTTCGACTGGTGAGATCTTAGAAGTTCGTGGGGAGAAACCCGTCAGTGGTCTTAAGCTTATATCCTGTACCCAAGCCCGCAAATATCTACGCATGAAGTATGTTGCTTTCTTAGCACATGTTGTAGAGGATAAAGGCAAGGGTAAGACTATCCAAGATATCCCTGTTGTTCGGGATTATCCAGAGGTATTTCCTGAAGAATTACCTGGTTTACCCCCTGTGCGCCAAGTTGAGTTTCGCATTGATCTTGTGCCTGGTGCAAATCCCATTGCTAAGTCACCTTATCGCCTTGCACCATCTGAGATGCAAGAGTTATCTAAGCAGCTTCAGGAGCTTTCTGACAAAGGATTCATCCGTCCAAGCTTTTCCCCTTGGGGCGCTCCTGTCCTATTTGTGAAAAAGAAAGATGGATCATTCAGAATGTGTATCGATTACCGTGAGCTTAACAAGCTTACCATCAAGAATCGATATCCCCTACCTCGCATTGATGATCTCTTTGATCAGCTACAGGGTGCTACTTGCTTTTCAAAGATTGATCTGCATTCTGGGTATCATCAACTTCGAGTTCTTGAAGAAGATATTCCCAAGACAGCTTTTCGTACGCGATATGGTCATTATGAGTTCACTGTTATGCCCTTCGGTTTAACAAATGCTCCTTCTGTTTTCATGGACTTGATGAATAGGGTTTGTAAGCCTTATTTGGATAAGTTCATCATCGTCTTCATTGATGATATTTTGATCTATTCTAAGACTCGAGCTGATCATGAACAGCATCTTCGTCTTACAATGGAGCTCCTAAAGAAAGAACAGCTTTTCGCCAAATTCTCCAAGTGCGAATTCTGGCTTAAGGAAGTTCAATTTTTGGGGCACATCGTCAACAACAAGGTATTCATGTAGATCCTACCAAAGTCAGTGCGATTAAGGATTGGGATACTCCTACTACTCCTACCGAGGTTCGTTCATTTCTCGGTCTAGCGGGTTATTACCGCCGTTTCATAGAAAACTTCTCCAAGATTGCGATTCCTCTCACTGCTTTAACTCAGAAAAGCCTACCTTTTGAGTGGGGATCCAAACAGGAAGAAGCTTTCCAGACCTTGAAACAGAAACTCTGTGATGCACCTATTCTATCTCTGCCCGAGGGTAATGACGATTTTGTCGTGTACTGTGATGCATCCAATTTAGGCCTTGGTTGCGTTCTTATGCAAAGAAACAAAGTTATAGCCTATGCATCAAGACAGCTGAAAGTGCACGAGAAAAACTACACAACTCATGATCTTGAGTTAGGTACAGTGTTGGACCGTTGTTTTGACCCGAAAAGTCAGTCAAGGCAGTTCATCTTCACGTACGAAGGCGGAATCAACGTAAATGAAGTTATAACAGCTATTCCTTTCTAATGTCTTCACTTTTATTGCTTTCTGATTACAATTTGACAGAGTTCCGTTCCACAAGCAATGGTCTAGGTCCGCTCCAACGTTTCAAATGAATCACAAACATCAGGTATATATAGTATTGACTGGTTCACTCATATGGACTGTCATATGAGCGGACCTACTACTTTGACTAATAAGCGAACCACTCCTGATGACACATAAGCGAACCTAATTAAGACCCTATGAGCGGACCTACATCTAACATGTTCACAAAAGCGAACCTAACAACATAAAACCTAATTTTGACATTCTAAACCCTATGTTGACCTATATTGACCTAAGACTTGATGTAGACGAAGTCAACAGACATTTCGTGCACTAACAGGCTCCCCCTTGGATGTTGACGTAGTCTTCAGCAGTCTTCAGCCCCTGAGTCTTCGGTCTTGGTCTTTTCTTCAACTCTCTGTCTTTACATCATAAGCACACTATCTTCACAGGCTTCAGAATCATTACCTGACTCTGACTTCCATCTTCCCTTCGACTGTTGATCCAGACTCCCCCTTTCATTGACTCCCCCTCTCGATATGCTAGAATCTGAGAAATCTGGTTCAAGCTTTGACAGTTAGCTTCCGTTGGGAATAATGAAGTCCAAACCTGTTTAACCTACACATTCTCTACCTCAACATAAGTTTCACAAATTTATGACAATTGAATTTAGTAAACTCACTGGTAGACATCATTTTCAACAAACATATTAGTTACATCAAGTTCAAATGAATGACCTTGATTAACTCAACCCACAATCTTTCAATCAAATTTATATATGACATTCAAGGAATTTTCAATACAATTTCCCAATCCTGTTCATCATGTTTAGCACTCGAATTTTGAATATCAGCTCTTCAACATCAGTTGGTCGAAAATCTTTTTGAATTTTTGTTTTTGAATGAAATGCAGTAAACAAATATATACAGATAATATTTTTGTGAGTTTGTGTAAGAGGATCATATCAGTTCATGAGACAAATCACTAGCACCGTTAAGCTTTAATCATTTTAAGTTCTAAACGATTCACGTAGATTGACGATATAGTTGTCCTCTTAAATTTTCACACAATTTTCAATCTATCCAGGATACGATTTAAGTGTTTTATGAACTTAGCTTAATTCATGTATCCCACCTCTTGAATATACTCCCGTATCCAGAATCCCAATATTCAGTCTTACAGGTAACTATACTACAATGATATCTGTACATAAATTAGGGGTTAAATGCGAGAACTGAGGGATCTCAGGTCGATACTTCCGTATGCGCAGAGAGATATCAGTTTCGACTTTGCAGTATGTCCCCTTTAGAGGATCTTTTCAGCTACAACAGATGATTATCAATTTTATTGTCTAATCAGCTGAGGGCTTTATGCTATGTTTCAAGCATTTGAGGCAAAGCATTATTCAAGGACTAGGTCAGAACTTCCGTTCAGCAGAAGTCCCGGAATAATACCCCAGACATCATTGAGTATAAAAACCTAGTATATCAAAATACGAGACCTTTCAAACGAGATTTCAGGGATTACCTATATATCCAAGTAGTGTTCCCCACGAATTTCGCAAGTTTGAAATTTTAGGTTTATATCCCAAATAAATCTACTAAATGTACGAAAACCTATCGACACATCATCAGTGAGACCGTTTATCACATTTGAGATTTCATTTCTTTAGCGTGCTGTGATAGTCCACTGATGTACTATCATTTCCTCTTTTCTCAACAAAACTCATTTTTGCTTTTACAACGTTTTTGGTATTTTCAAATTTTCTAATTTTTTAAAAATTTTTCTCCCCCTAAAATCAAAATATGTTTCAATTTTGATTTTCAAGGAAAATTTGAAAACTGTACAAATAAAATGACAAACTGATATCGAATCACTTCAATTCGCCATTCATTTGGCATAAACAATCAGAACTCCCCCTGACAACAAACTATTTTCCCATTTAGATTTCAAAACACTTAAGTTTGTTTTAATCAAAATGGTTTTTCCGGAAAATTAGTTTTGTGTGTCATTTCACAAATTCGGGGTTCTTTCATCACATTGTTTTCCTTTAATCACTTGTCGGAAAGATAAATCAAGTACAACTTAATGTCCTTGATTAGTCTTTTGTAATTCGAAATATCACAGTTACCAACCTGTGAATTTCTCAAGAAAGATGCCGATACCTGTTCCACACTTACCAACCTGGGAACTCCGGCAAGTCAGGTTTTTCATTTAAACAAATTCACCCAAGCCTGACCAGCCTTGGGTTTGACGGTTTTTACCTCAACAAAAGGCTCTTCTGGTTTTGACACACCAGAATCATTGCCTGAGTGTGGCTTGTCTGACTTTGACCTGTCAGATTCATCGCTGACACTTTTCTTTTTCTCATTTTTCTCTTTTGTCCTCAAATTTGTATCTGATGAAACCGTCTTGCTTGACTTTGCAATCGAGTGAATCGTTTCATCAGAACTTTTATTTGAACCAACTGGTGAACCCGAGGACAAAATCCTTTCCAGATATTCTCTGGCCTTCTTCCTCTTCTTTCGCAGTCTGTCTTTTTGCCCCTGAGAAAGTTTTACTTTTGTTTCCTGAACTTTAGGTTCTTGAACCTTCCGTTCTTTGGGCTTGACGTTGACTGGTTTCTTTGCCGTTCTTTGAGATTCAACCCTCGATCTTCCCATCGATCTCCTTGGGCAATCTCCGGCAATGTGGCCTCTGATTTGACAGTTAAAGCATCTTCTCATCTCATAATTCCATCTTTGGCAGTTAACAGCGATGTGTCCTTGATAACCACAGCTGTAACACACCCTGTTATCATACCATGTACCACCTTCACCCCAAACGCTCAGATCATAGCATTGTCTGGCTTTGTGGTAATCATCACTCCTTCGAAAAATTGGATTTGGCTTTGAAGCACTGTGGTCAAACCTGCACCACTTATTACCAACACTTTGTGAGTTTTCATTTTTAAATTTTTGTGATTTTTGAAAATGATTGGATGACTTATCTGATGAGCTTTTATTTTCCTTTTTAGAATTTCTCAAATTTTTATCTTTTTGTTTCTGTTCTGCATTCTTCTTAACAGGTTTTTGCTTTGAGCATTCACCTATTTCAGTAGATTGCAAAACAGTCTTTTAAAATTTTTCTTGTAAATCTAAAAATATTTTTCTTTTCTTTTCTTTTTCATCATCAGATTTGTCATCACAATCTTCAATTTTGACTTTGTCAAAATTTGTGACCTTGTCACTTATTGGAACAGAATTGATTGGTTTTGGACCGGGAAAATTCAATCTATCTGATGAAGTCACAAAACCCTTCAATTTCTTTTCAAGTTCATCAATCTTGTTTCTTGAATTCTCAGCATCATTTTCAAGCTGAGATATTCTTTCAAGATAAAACTTGATAGATTTTTCATTTTCAATTTTAAGATTTTCAAGCACAGATTTTTCATTTTCCAAAACTTTTAATTGTTCTTGAAATCTTGTTTCATTTTCTTTCAAATTCTTGTTCTCCATTTTTATTCAGAAATCTTCATTTTCTGAAGATTTTCTTTTGCATTCAAAATCTTTTTCTTTCAAAATTTTGTTTTCTGATGTTAAACTGTTCAAATCGTTTAACAGTTTATCATTCTCAGATTTCAGCTTTTCACAACTTAAGCGTCACTCCAGAATCTGTTCATCATCGACTTCTTTGCTATCATCAACACACTCTTTATCAGTTTTATCTGCTTCAGTTTCGACTTTTCCTAGGGCTTCCTTTTCATATCTTCAACTATCTTTTTCATCCTTTCTTCTGTTCTCTTCTTCAATTCTACCACCTTCGGTAGACTTGCTAAACAAACTTCTCTTATCTTTTTCTCCAAATCCGGCAAATACTCTTTATCTGATAACCTTCGTGTGTTGAAAGTAGCTCCTCTTGGAAGCAAATTCATTACTGCTTCAAAATTTACCTTTGATGGATCAACAACTGGATTCTCCCATGGATCCATGTAACATTCCAAAACGTCATTCCATCTTTCGGCTTTCTTGGCTTCTTTGAATGGTTCATTGAGTTTTTCGATTTCCCATCTTGCATAATCTGCTTTCCACCATCTATCATGATCAACATTAGCCATGTTCTTATATTCGTGAATTACCTGAAAATTCAACCAACACTTAGAAAAATTTTCAAGATTTTGAACAGTGACAGAAAAGCGAAACTATGTTTGCAAGTGACAGATAAGCGGAACAGAAAATGTCCTGATAAGCGAACCAAAATATGATCAAATAAGCGGACCGTTCAAGCGGACCTATCTATTTGTCCGTTCGAGCGAACCTATCAGATGTCTATTCGAGCGAACCTCTCAAGTTCGTTCGAGCGGATCTACGAAGTTGTCTTTTCGAGCGGATCTACCAAGTTCGTATGAGCGGAATTGGCACTTTCAAGCGGACCAATTCAGTTATTTCGAGCGAAAGTGTCGAAAAAGCGAACCTAATATGTAATTTTGAGCGAACCTACGAATGTTCGTAAAAGCGAATCTCACAATTTACCCAATTTTAACCAATTTTAATCCGAGTTTTAATCTAAAACTTTCTAGGGTTTGTTAATTGTATGTTCCGCACGTAATACTCAAAAATCAGACAATTTCAACCGTAGGAACCACTTCAAATCGAAAAAGTATGAAAGAAAGAGAGTAGAAATCAGAGAATTTGGTAGAATCAAGCTGTAGTAGTATGAACTCCTCGTCCTAAGCTCTGATACCACTTGTTGGACCGTTGTTTTGACCCGAAAAGTCAGTCAAGGCAGTTCATCTTCACGTACGAAGGCCGAATCAACGTAAATCAAGTTACAACAGCTATTCCTTTCTAATTTCTTCTCTTTTATTGCTTTCTGATTACAATTTGACAGAGTTCCGTTCCACAAGCAATGGTCTAGGTCCGCTCCAACGTTACAAATGAATCACAAACATCAGGTATATATAGTATTGACTAGTTCGCTCATATGGACTGTCATATGAGCGGGCCTACTACTTTGACTAATAAGCGAACCACTCCTGATGACACATAAGCGAACCTAATTAAGACCCTATGAGTGGACCTACATCTAACATGTTCACAAAAGCGAACCTAACAACATAAAACCTAATTTTGACATTCTAAACCCTATGTTGACCTATATTGACCTAAGACTTGATGTAGACGAAGTCAACAGACATTCCGTGCACTAACATACAGTAGTCTTTGCTCTCAAAATCTGGAGACACTACCTGTATGGTACAAAGTGTATAGTGTTTACTGACCACAAAAGTCTCCAGCATATCTTCAATCAGAAAGAACTTAACATGAGGCAACGACGTTGGGTTGAACTCCTAAACGACTACGATTGCGAAATTCGCTACCATCCTGGTAAGGCGAATGTTGTGGCTGACGCATTGAGTCGTCAGGAACATGTCAAGCTTCACTGTGTTCAGGTTCGATCTGACCTTCAATCTCGCATAATTCAGGCTCAACATACTTGTGTTATACAAGACTTGATGGGTAAAGAGATACCGTGTCATACCAATCCTAAGCTTGAACTGAGAGACTTTGGAATATTCTATTACATGGGCCGTTTGTGGGTCCCAAGTATAGACAATCTTCGCACCTTGCTTATGGATGAAGCTCACAAGTCTCGTTATTCAATTCATCCTGGTACAGACAAAATGTATAAGGATCTTCGAACCCAGTATTGGTGGCCGGGTATGAAGAAAGACATTGCCTTATATGTTTCCAAATGCCTTACTTGTCTCAAGGTTAAGGCAGAACACCAACATCCCTCTGGATTATTGGAGCAACCAGAGATTCCGGTTTGGAAATGGGAAAACATTTCTATGGATCTCATTACCAAGTTACCACGCACTAAGAAAGGTCATGACGCCATTTGGGTTGTTGTTGATTGTCTTACAAAGTCAGCACATTTCTTGCCGATCCGTGAGGATCTATCTGCTGACAAGCTTGCCAAAATCTATGTTGATGAGATTGTATCTCGACATGGTGTTCCTTTGAACATTATATCTGACAGAGATGCTCGATTCTCGTCTCGCTTTTGGAGAACCATGCAATCTGCCATGGGTACTCAACTTCGTTTGAGCTCAGCGTACCATCCGCAGACAGATGGTCAATCTGAGAGAACAATCCACACACTGGAGGATATGCTTAGAGCTTGTGTGATTGATTTTGGTGGTAGTTGGGATTCGCATCTACCGTTGATCGAATTCTCCTACAACAATAGATATCACTCTAGCATCAACATGGCTCCTTTCGAAGCTTTATACGGTCGAAAATGTCGTTCATCAGTCTGCTAGAATGAGATAGGTGAAGCTCAGCTTACTAGACCTGAACTCATTCTAGAGACTACAGATAAGGTCAAGAAGATTCGTGATAACCTACAGACAGCTAGAAGCCGTCAAAAGTGTTACGCGGATCGACGACGCAAGCCCTTAGAATTTCAAGTTGGTGATCACGTCCTACTCAAGGTATCCCCTTGGAAAGGTGTGATTAGATTTGGAAAGAAAGGAAAACTTGCACCTCGCTATGTTGGACCATTTAAGATCGTTGAAAGAATCGGAAAAGTAGCCTACAAACTTGAGCTACCTCCTGAACTTGGAAATGTTCATCCAACATTCCACGTGTCTAATCTCAGAAAGTGTTTAGCTGATGAGAACCTCCACATACCACTTGATGAAATTCGTGTTGATAACACGATGCATTTTGTTGAGAAACCTGTGGAGATAGTGGACCGTTCATTTAAACAGTTAAAGAGCAAACGAATTAAGTTGGTCAAAGTTCACTGGGAATCTAAACGTGGCCCAGAGTTTACTTGGGAACGTGAAGATCAGATGAAAGCGAAATATCCGCATCTATTCTCACAAGTTTCCTCTAAATAAATTTCGGGACGAAATTTCCTGAAGTAGGGGAGACTGTGACATCTGTGCTTGTGATATCATTTTACAAACTCTGAACAATACAATATTAATAAAACAGTGTGTTTTGATCCCAATGTTTGTCATTTATGTTTGGTTTTGTGCCCGTGTTGATTTTTGATCGATTTTGAACTCTATATCGCTTTCTGGGGAGTTATACGCAAACTGATACGTAAACACGATCAGTTCAACACGACAAACACTCCGGAACATCATCATAAACTTAACATACCTTAAATAACCTTTACATAACTTAGAAATAAGTTTTAAAGGCTTTGGTATGGCAAAAACAAGTTTATTCGCTCTCAGGGACTATTTGCGTCAACTTGCAAAAGTCTGCCGTTTCGTAAGACAACGTACAGTCCGGAACTTGATCATAAGTTAAACATACCATATATAACCTAAACATGTCTTAGAAATAAGCTTTGATAGGTTCGGTGTGCGAAAACATGCTTACATGATCTTACAGGGGCTAAAAGTGTCAAAAACGGCGTAAGTTCGCAATTTTCGCGCATATCTTACGTTCTGGCCACATCTGGGCATCCAAAATTTTTGTACACACTAAAATATTTTTTATTTTAGTGATCGGCATGCAAAAATTCCATTCGTCGCGTAATTTGGATCGTTTTCGCGTCCGTTCGAGTTTCGTCGTAAATAACCGAACAACGCGACCGTACGACCAAATGAGCCGACATCCGAGAGTGTTCCGAGCATATTTCAGGTCCCCTACACTTTAACGACCTTGTGGAGCTTTGAAAATGGCTTAACGGAGGTTAAAAACGTCGAAAACAAGCTTAAACACGTGCAGGGACCATTTCTGTCATTTTTTGAAACTTTGCTGAATCTGACACATGGTAGCGTAGCGCGACCACCTCCTGCCTATGCCGTCGCGCTACGCGACCATCACATCTGGGCAGAAAGTCTGTTTTCAGCAACAGTTTGATAATTCAGGGGCTAATCTTGCAAATTCCTTTGTGTGGTAACCAAGTTATCCCCTCTCCAAGGCTTTGCACTTGCCCCTAACACTTGTATGGCCAGATTTCATTGCTTAATGGCTAAACAAAACACTTGTGATGATCCTAGTGCATCACCACAAGTATAAATTGCCATCCAATTCACTTCATTCTTTGCTCATTCTCATTTCTTCTCCTCTACATCTGCTTGGAAGTTCTCTAAGCTGAATTGGGACTTTGTCTTCTTTGTTGAAAAGATAGCAAGGACCCTAAGTGAGCTTCTTCCATTCTTTTTATGGCTTTTTCCTTATGTAGTGCAGAAAGTCAAACGTTTGGCCAACAGTTTGACTTTCGGTTTTGACAATCAATTGGTCAAGTCAAAGTTCAATTGAACTTTGAAACGTGATTGTAATCACGATAGTTATAATCCTTCGCGGTTATAGCTGCTGATTACCACGTTAGCTAGTTGTAGTGTCGAGTCAAAGTTTCGGTCAAAATGCGTTTTAGCACGCATTTTGCAACGAAACTACTTTAGGGTATCAAAACACTTTGTTTTGATACCAAATCAGTAGGTTAGACATGTTTCGACATGTCTAACTCGACACTATTAGTTTGTGCTTGTTTAGGGTCGTAAGTTAAGCGGTCTAAACAACCGCTTACACTTTCGAACCCGACAAGTTTGGTCGATCTTTAAGATCCGACCAAGCTTAGTTAGTGATCATAGTTGCATAGGGAATAACCTCTGAGGTTATACCTTATGATCACCTAGGATTGGTTAGTCATTTGCTAGTTAGCTTGTATGCCCATAGGAAATGACCAAAATGCCCTTTTGAAGCATAAATCCGTATATTGACTATGTAAACATAATTTTAACATGTAATCTGATTTAGTAACATGTTTAGGGATTATTAGGCATGTAAGACTTGGCATAGCACATAGTTAACCATCCGAACATAGTTTTACGCTAACGACGCATTATAGTGACTTATGTTACCATAATGGGTCGAAACGGGTCAAAAGCACTTAGGTAGGCTTTCCAATCAGAATGTAGGGTCTATTAAATCATACCATATGAGTTCAATTACTCATTTGATTTATAGAACCTCATTCTATCCTATCTTCCGATTTAGGAGCCGATTATTAACATAGTTACCTACACTAGGTGCCGGTTGATTCCGTGATACTTGGAGCTTAAATTGGTCTTATTCTCAAGACTAATTAGCAATCCCAAGTGAGTACATAGTTCCCCTCTTTTACCGTTTTCAAATATTTTGGGGTGATACGCATGTATATACATGTTACTTTTGTGCATTTCTTGCTTTTATGACATAAACATGCTAGTTTCATCTAGTACATATTTAGTACATGCTTTCACTATGTTTTGCTATGTATGTTAAGCATGCTAGCACATTGATTTGTTACACATTTGTTGCATATGTTTACTTAGCATATGGAACACATTGCTTTACATGACATTTCTGCTATGTATGTTTACTGAGCATGCTAGCACATTGTTTTACATGAACATTTCTACTAGGCATGTTTACTTAGCATTCCTAGTACATGGTTTTCACATGCTACATTGGTTATGACATTTGGTATGTTCAATCGGGACAATAATACATTCATTAACATTAGCTACGCCGCTCGGACTTATGTAATGGTACCATAGGAATTGACAACTCCCGTTTCCGACTTCCTAGGTTTGTTTGGAAGTTGGGAATGACAGAATCCGACTACATAACTTTAGATGAACCTTTAATTCGTTTAAGGGTTTGTCGCCACAGTCGCAAGGCTTGAATGTATGCGATTAACATTACTACATAAATGTTTGTAATCATAAAGCATTGTTTTTCTGCAAAACATAACATTTGATTTAAACTTAGGTTTATTCAAAAACATTGTTTTGTACATTTTCTATGGGGTTGAGTAGCTTCTAGTTATTCACCATACATGACATTTGTTACACATTGACATCTTCACATAGTTTAAGTAGATGATTTCCTACTTGCTATGCATTTCATTGGTTATACATGACACATATTACACATGACATTATACACGGTTTATACATAAACATTTTTGACATTGAACAAGACATTTTGGCTGGCTATTGATAAGTGACTTATGTAACGGGGCTATGTGTTATATGATAAAAGCATGGTGGATACGCCGCTGGTACTTCCTATATATCGTTGCGTTAAATAAATCACTTAGGCAAGACATGAAACATTTTATACATAAACATGAAATTGTTTTACAAATTACATATTTTATACAAGTTCATTTCTACTTGGTTATTTATTTAACCATGCATTGTCCTTTCATTATCATTTGATTTTCATTGATTTTCACATGATTTTACAAAGGAAAACATTTTACAAGGTTCATGACTACATTTTATTAAACACTTCTTTCAAATACAATTCATGAATCTGCATAAACAAAACCTATGTATCTCACAGGCATTTTTATGCTGACGTACCTATTTTTTTACATGTGTTTCAGGTGCTAATGCATGATGGTGTTTGTGCTTCACTTAGGCGGACTCGGGCCTTAGTGACTTAAAAGACAGTTATTATGTAGTTTTAGTTGAACTCAAAGACAATGTAACTTTAATTTTAATAATACATAACTTTAATTGCCATGGTTGTTGAAACAATAATTCTGTCACCTCACTCCCCGGCGTTTCCGTCGCGGCTTTTGGTTGTTTTGACGCGGCCGGGGTGTGACACACAATATCTTGGTTCAACCCCATGAAATCATATCCCGGTGTGTTTAAAAGGTTGGCAAAAAAACCTTGTCCGTCAGTATCTTGGGTCATGAACGGACTTTGTTCACCAGGAACTTGGTAGTTTACAAATGGAGTAGCGTAGTAGCCCATATTATCTTCATAGTCCTTGAATGGTTTTTTTCCATCAATATCTTGATTTATGAACGAACTTGGTTCACTAGGCATTTGATTGTTCAAGTCTGGACTGATGTAACCAACATAATCATTATGTCCCTTAATGAACTTTCTGTAGCAGCCTCTACATACCCGAATGAACTATGTATCCAAGGCTTTTGAGTGTAATCATGCTCTTGGAAGTTCACAAATGAACTATGCCTGACAGGTTCTTGAGTGTAATCTTGCTCTTGATAGTTCATAAATGAACTGTGCCTTGCAGGCTCTTGAGTGTAATCATGATCTTGGGAGTTCCTAAATGGACTGTGCCTTGGAGGCTTTTGGGAGTAGCTTCGTTGAAGGGGAGGTTTAGCAATTACAGGGTTCGGTTTTTTTTGTTGTTTGGATTTTGTAGTTGGTCGTCCACGAGTATTTTCTTTAACATCAGGTTCTTCAACAAAAGGTATGCTTGGAGTGGTTATTTCTTGTAACTTTTGTAGTAAACTTTTCTTTCCATGCTTGGATCGATTATCAAAGGCTTTTTTAAAACTTTCCAACTCGGCGTCACAAGTAATATCCTCACAATATACTGGTAACTCGAGTTTCCTCCAAAATTCATCGACCGAATCTAAAGGAATAGATTGACCTGCATTGAAGCATAAGTTGTCAGCTTTTAAATATTACCAAAAAAACTTTTTGATAATTTATATTTTCTTTGTTTAATATACTGACCTGCTTTCTTATACTTTGAGATTTCACAAGCACAAGGTAATCCATAACACTTACGAACTTGACAACGACAATGTGAACGATTTAAAAGACGCTCTGCTATTATTATATCAAGTGCTTCATGAGAAATAAAACCACGTAATAGCTTCAACATTGGTAGGTTGTGTTTATGCATTATAACGGTTCTACTTTTTTCGAAACTATCTTTAACTATTGTATATTGCGAGTTCACTACTTCATCAACGTGACCAATAAACTTATCTAACTATCTAAGGTACAATTTTCTGAATTCAAGAATCTTTTTAACTTGGCATGCTGGCTTTCAACTCTGTTAGTTGTCTGATTTCTGAAATGCAAGCATTCGTTAGTCCATACGGACACAAACATTCTTTATACTTGTTTAACCAAGTACTATTCAAGTAATCCAAAACATCTGCAAGATTATAATGATGATGATGATGATGGAAACAATAATAATAATAATAATATCATCAACAACAACAACAATAATAATAGGGTAATAGTAATAATAAATACCTTGATGATGGATTAATATTGACTGAAGTTGCTTGTAATTTTGGAGGAATGATGTCCATGTTTGAGATTTAACGAGCACATTCCACATTACATTGAAGGAATTCCAATCATGGTCCGTGGTGAAAGATTCTTTGCAGTTTATAAATATACTTTGAGACATGTGCCACCTACAAAGTAATCGGGTAGCATTCGGAAAAACTTTCTCGCATGCATTCATCAGAGCTAACTCCCTGTCCGTAACTATAACACGTGGTTGCACGTTCTCATCTTGAGTTGATTTCAAACAGTTTAATGCCCAAATATATTTCTCCTTTGTTTCTTTATGCATAATTGCAAAAGCGATGGAAATTGTCTTGTTGGTAGAAGTTACGCCAACAATTTGAAAAAAGGCAATTTATACTTGTTCGTATTGTACGTGGCAGCCATAAGCAACACATGTGGAAAATCAAGGAAGTACTTGTATGATATTTTATGAATGAAGAATAAGTCTTCCAACTTGTTTGAAACTCTGTTGGTAGAAATTTCAAAAGTATACCCTTTATCTTGTAAAAGAGACATTAGCATCTCCATCAGAGATTTCCCTTTATGCTCATTTACTCGAATTTTATCACGTGCGTTATATATGTTTTTAATCATAGAGACATTATTTTCATCACACTCCTTCATAATACCTAAAATATCTTTTAGCAACATATGCTTCCCCGTCAACTCTGTGACCAGTTGGTGTTCATTAGGTGTCAATCGTTTGAAGATTGGGTGTCCCTCCATATATTCTCCGGGTGGATGATTATGTTCACCATGTTTGACTTTTAACGTCCAATAACCATTCTCTTTTGAATATTTCCCTACCATTTCAAACGGGCAGTTAATCTTTCTAGTGCCGGTTTCTTTACTTGACTCTGTAACTGATTTATACACACCACCACGATCACACATAAGTACAACTTTAGACACGTAGACATGTTTTGTTTTCGATCTTTTAGTGACAATAGCGTAACCAAGACTACGTCTGGTGTTTCTAACCCATTCCATCAACTCTTCACGAGACTTGAACACCTAAAAGTGAACTAATATTAGCATATTTTGGGGATGTTACATTATTGTTATGAGCTAATAAGTAGTTGACAATATCAAGTATAATTACTTTCCAAACAAACTCCTTTAAACTATACAGTATTATTATTTTCCAAACGAACTCATTTAAACTAAAACAAGACCCTTAACCTAGCTAGATTATATAACTAAGTTGAAACTTGAAACATGAGAATTAAAAACTATACCTTATCCGTTGAAAACCCAGACATCTCTTTAGCTTTTCTGAATGATATGATGAAGCATAAGTAGATCACTAGCTGAACAAGTAACTCTATTAATATAGAATAATAACGATGCAGCTCTTTGAATAGCTTCCTTGAGTATAGCCCAAAGAAGCTTCAGTTAGAGTGAAAGATAAAATTGAAGAAGCTGAAGTTAGAGTTAGAGTGAAAGATAAAATTGAGACGAATTGAGAATATCACATCTTAAGATTACTCAATTCAGCTTCTTCGAATCATATCATATGATGTACAGAGAATATCACATGGCAAATTAAAAAATCACCAAACAAGACTCACATGTGAATAGGAACTAATAGAGAATATCATCATTGGATTTTCATTTATTACTAATGTTTTCAAGATATCATAATGTTGATTTGAATAGCTTTCTCGTGATTGAAATTTTTTTGTTCAAAATAAAAAAAACTAACAATAAAAAGACAAATGACAAGTAGTCCAATAAACAGAAATTCGTCAAAAACTAGGTACCGGTACCGATACCGAAATATACGGTACTATAAGGTATCGGTATGGTATTTGAAGGCAAAATTTAGTTTTTTCCCGATACCAAAAACTAGGTACCGGTACCGATACCAAATATCATCATTGGATTTTCATTTATTTCTTACTTTTTTTAATAGTATTAACTATAAGTAAAAAGTAGTAATAATAATAATAATAATAATAATAATAATAATAATAATAATAATAAGTAGTGGTGGTAGTGGTGGTAGTGGTGGTAGTGGTGGTAGTGGTGGTCGTGGTGGTGGTCGTAGTGGTGGTGGTGGTGGTGGTGGTGGTGGTGTGGTGGTGGTGGTGGTGGTAAATAATAATAATGATAATGATAATTAAAAAGACAATAAAAAGACAAAAAAGCAATAAAATATTGATTTGTGATGTAATGATGTGATGTTTTTATAGGGGGTGTAATTAGTAAAAGGAGGGGTGTAAATAGTATCACCCGTGTGTGTGCAAATTATTATGTTGATAATCTGCAGGTGAGTGAAGAGTCGAGATTAGAGTTCTGTTATTTATTCGTTCTGTTGATTCTTATCAGGGATAATAAAATCATTGGTTTGGGTATAATCGGACTTGATACCTATTTCTTGACATGGTATCAAAGCTAAAATAGCTCTTGGAGTTAATATGTAGGCCATTCATCAGAGATCTAGGGTTCGTTGTGGGTTTATTGTTGTTATACTTCAAAATTGGTCAGATCTCATCATCTTTAGTGCCATTGATACTCTTGATTTCCATACCTGACTTAGGCTTTCTTCGGTCTTCGTATCTTCGAATCTTGCGTTTTTTCTCGAGTTTGGGATTTACTCTTTGTTCTTGGTCTTGGATCTTTATGTTCTCCCGCTGTAGTTTGGTGTTGTTTTGGGGTGAAGATACTTAGATAGAAGATTCTTAGTGTCCATACTTATTCATGAAATTAGAGTGTTCGTATCTGAAACCTTAGTTCAGGTCAAGAAAATTCAGATTCGAATGTTTTGGCGTTCATGGTGGTTCATCAGATCTAAAAGATTTGTTATTCGATTTTGGGGATTTTCACCGGTGGCCGGAGTCGGCCATTATGAAGCTGCAGACTCCTACGTAAACGGAGAAAAACCGGCGGTCGGAGTTGATGAAGTTGTACACTTTTTCTACCAGTTCAAAGGCCTTCAACCACTCTACAATCGAATCCAGTTATCTTTATCAGCTTCGATATTACGCATCCCAGACAGGCCCTACACAAAGTTGTATATGTCAAGAAGAAAATAAATTATCAAGAGGAACTCGAGGAAATGGGTCACACTGAGGTGATCATGAACAGCTTGAATCCTATGTGGATTCAGAAAATCAATCTTGCATTTCACTTTGAGATTGTTCAGCCATTGGTCTTCAAGGTGTATGATGTGGATACAAAGTATCATAATTTGTAAACCAAGATGTTGGACCTAAAAGAGCAAGATTATGTTGGTGATGCTAACTGTGTTTTGTCAGAGATCGTGACGCTCTGTAGCCCAAGTATAACCCTAAAGCTTCATGGTAAAAATGATCATAATGTTGGAAAGAGGGTTCAATAACTGTTCATGCAGAGGAAACCATTGCTACTAAAATGGCTATTATGATGGGACTCGTGTACGCATCAAGAAGGTGTTAAGCTGTGCAAGGAATCTAAAGAATAGTTGGAAGTTGATGTTCTTTATTCTTGAGTTGCAACCCTAAGGGAAGGTTGTGACTCTTGAATAAGAAAGGAGAAACTCTTGCTGAGGTTTTGCAAATGGGTGAGATTGTTTCATACTTGTTTCTTTACTGTTTTTATAATTCTGCATTAGGCATGTGATTGATGGGATAGTACAACTTGTAATGTGTTATATGTGCATTGAGTTTTTTATTGTTGTTCCTTATATGTTAGTTGTGAAGGCTCTTGGAAATGTATAAAATACTCTTGTTCATGTTTAGTAACTTGAAAATTGGTTAACAAAAATAACGGTTCAGTAATTGCCACATATTTGAATTTATTGGCCAAAGTTGTTCTTAAAGATTCATGGGCCTGATTGTGTGTTCTATGTTCTATTAGTTTAGTCTTTATGATATGTTTTTGTGTGTCTTGAACTTGGTTTTAATCTTTGTTTTGGATTGTGTAATTCAATTTTGTCTCGAGCAAAGATAGAAATGCCTTCCAATTTTGACCATGTCTGGATGTATTTTTATAAAATCATATCTTGGTGGTTTATCGGACCCATATGACTAAAATCTTTGTTTGGTTAGTCGAACCATGTGGTTCATGACTGTTTATCCAGTTGTATCATGTAAAGATTGTTTCTTGAATGATTGTGACAACCTAATTTGCTCTTTTATGAGATGTTGTTTCTGATTGCAAAATCGTATGATTTATTGTTACAATTAGAATTTGTTTTAGCTGTTAACTTTTGTTTGGTAGAATTGTTTAATTCTCATTATATAGATTTGTTTTGAATCAGGTGATTCAGTATAGTGGTTCAAATGATGTGAAGTTGAAAAAAAAATTGATAAGTCAAATAAGTCTTGATGTTCTTCACACGGTTTTGATCTGTTTTTTAGTTTCTGACGTGGTTCTGAAATTTTAAAGTCGTGTGACTTTGCTCTATTGGATATGTATCTAATATTGCTTTTTGAAATTTCTGATTTTTGTCATTGTGTGATGTTACAGTAAGTCAGTGTGTTTTGAAACTTGTTTAGTATCTTGGTAGTGGATTTAAAGTCCGTTTGCTAGTTTAAAGTGATGTGACTTTACGTTTTGTCAGAAGTTGTGTATCTAATAATTGTTTTACAATAGTATATTTCTATGTTAATGGAATATGTTGTTTGATTGTTCTTTTCTCTGGTGATTACTGAAATGATGTGCCTTATGGCATTTTTACATAACTAGTAGTTGTCTTACTAACACCAAGGAGTAATTTCAAATATATCGTCATATGCTTGATAAAATTCTCTCAAACGTTGTTCTTCATGTCCTTTATGTCTTGAAAGATGTGGGTGATTCTCAGTTGTATGTTTCTTCTGATTTGTCTGCATTACTATTTGTGTATGTGTGATAATTCATCCTTCAATTTAGTTGATTGGGATATTTCTCTTGAAGATATGTTCTTTGATAATGTTTGTCTCATCTCACTGGTCTAGGATTCTTCATGTTTTCGAGTCCGATTGTAGTGCGGTTTGTATAGGATTATCATGTTGATGATCTTATTTGTCTCTTTGAGACGTCATCGCCGGTCGTAGTGGTGTTAGTTCACTGGTCTAGGTGATGTTTGTTTTACTTTTCTCACTGGTCTAGGGTCGTTTGTAGATTCTTTGTATTGTTGAGTCTAGTCCCATTAGATCGTAGTGTTGGTTTCTATCAGTTCATCATGTTGTTGATCTGATTTTATATAGACTTGGTCTTTACATGATTGAATGTTTGTGATGATAGTCTTGTGTTTTTCTCTTGTGTAAGAGATAATTTTCTGGTTATGAAATCATGTGATTTTGTATTTTGCCAGAGTTTGTGTAGGCTATAATTGTGGTCTGGTATAGAAGTGTGTGCTTCATGTTATATGCAGACTTGTTTGTTGAATTGTGTGATTCATTGTTTGTTGTGAGACACATCGTAGATCTAGGGTGTATTGTATAGTCAATCTGTTAGATCTGATGTTGTCCTTGTAGATAGATCGTTGTGTTCATGATTTGTTAGAATATTAAAGCAAGTGACTCTTTAAGTTCTTTACAATTTAGTTTTTGACATGAATTCAATTTGTGAGACAAGGTTCTAAGTTTGTTGAAGTTTTGTAACTCTTTGCTTGTCACATATGTTTGTGATATTATTATAGAATCTATGATTCCTGGTTTTTATCAGTTCTCTTTGGAATGATTCTGGGGTAATTATAGTATGACTGATCAATCGTGTGAATCTTTGTTCAATCAGAATATGTTTTATTTAGTTGTTTATCACATACGTTTTGGTATTGTTGATGAATCGTATCATAGTCTTTAGACATGATTCAGAATTATTATGGAGAATTGTTGCGTGTTATGTGTTTTCGAATATTGTGATTTGTTGTTTGATTGTATCTATAAATCCGGTATAGTTGCGAATCATCTCTGTTACTCATAATACGTTATTCCTGTTGTCTTTACCTTCTGTTGTTATAGGAAGTTCTTGTTTTTTATAATCCGTTTAGATGCGGAATTAAAGTTAACTATTCAATTTGTTTTTTATAGCACAATGTTTCACAAAATGGTTTTCATAAATGTTTAGATGCGGAATTAAAAGTTAATTAAAGTGCTAGGACTCTTTGAGTTTATTATTAGAGAGTCAACTACTCAATATTTTCTTAAAAGTTAGAATTAAAATCAATTGGTATTGATATTCTAGAAAAAATATAATAATAAAATAAATAAATAAATAAGGTTTTTTTTTGTCAAACAAAGTTTAACTAGTGTGGGCTTATGCATTGGAAAAATGTTAATTTTTTTAAATGATCAAGGTTTGAAATGATCATACTCATAACTTTTTTGAAGTCTTGTTACAAAATTGTTTTTAGTTGAGATGATATGAATAGTTGAATTTTGAAGGATGGAAAGAAAATACAAAGCTTCGGAGCTAAAGTCTTTCGCTGCTCAATAAGTCTTTGGGGAATTTATAACTGTTTGCTTATTGAATTGGGGGGGGGGTGTTGAAATATATGTATATTTTCAATTCAATATCAAACATATGTTGAACTTTAATATTGTCGAACTTTAATATTGTCGCTTCTAATATCGTGTTTTTTGTTTTGTATTTTGGGCCCGAGTTTAATGAGATCTGCAACAGAGTTAGCCTTGTTTAAGTGAAGTCTGAAGGAATGGGCTTGGGCTGACTGAAGATTTAATGAGCTGTGAAGAGTGAAGACGTAATGGGCTCATGACTGAAGGCTTGGATTAGTTCGCTGAATATATAAGTGAACTTATGAGTTTATCATCCAGATTCATTACTTCAGTATCTCTCTCTCTCTAGAATAACCTGTCCAGGTCCACAGCGATATCTTTCTCTCTCCTAGGGTTACATTTTTTGATCTTTATTTGATTATCTCGTGTTGAAATCGTTTGTCAGATTGTTAGATCATAGTGTGCAGATTATCATATTGATAATTTACAGGTGAGTGAAGAGTCGAGAGATTAGAGTTCTGTTATTTATTCGTTATGTTGGTTCTAATCAGGGATAATAAAATCATTGGTTTGGGTATAATCGGACTTGATACATGTTTTTTGACAAGGTGCCTTGCCGCGTAGGCAGGCCGAGGCTACATTATAATGATGTGTGTCAGTGTGTATATAATTTAGGTGTATATTTTAAACCCTTTTTACACTTTTTAGCCAAGTTTTAAATTTATAAACACGATATTCACTAACACTAAACACACATATGGGCAAGTGCACCCATCGTGGACGTAGTATAGTGTTGGTAAGATACCGAGGTCGTCCAAGGACACAAGAGCTTTTAGTACCGGTTTATCCTCAACGTCTAATCAAATCAAAATGTTTAGAAAAAAAGGTTTTTAAACTACAAAAATAAAACTAACTAAAATGCTGAAAATAAAATAAAAGTAAAAACAGATAGATAAGATGAATCACTTGGATCCGACTGGTGTGTAGTGTAACCTTTGATTATTTTCGCACTTTTGCACTTGTTTAAGAGATTATCTTAGTTATTGTAGTAGGCCCCTCTTTTGAAGGCGACGTTACCTGTGACAACTCGAAATTTAGAACCTTTCGTTGTAACTTGCTTGAACGTTATGTGACTAGTTAAAATGATAACGTGAACCTTTTTATGTGATAAGTGCTTTGTTATGTGTGTATTGTGTATATATGTGTACGTGTTAAATGTGAACCGAGAACCCGACACGAAACAACAAGGAACCCGACTCGAGACCATGAGGTCTCGAGTGACTAGTAATCGGTTTTGGACCTTGGGCCGAGAACCTTTGGCCGGTTAGGCCTTTGGGCCGTGAACCCCACTCGAAACCCACTAAGGGTGCACCATTTGGAACTTGACTATAAATACACCATCCTTAGTTAACTTTGCCATTTTGTTGAAACATTACACCCACACACTCTCCTACTTCTATCTCTCACCTAAACTCTAGAACACAAACACACTCCACCATTCTTGGATCTTTGGACTTGGATCGGCTCACACACACACCCGGTTGGAAGCCTTTCACACACCCTCGAAACCCATAACCGGTTAGTGTTCTTAATGCTTTGTTAAATGTTAGTGTGTTTATGTTATGTTTGTAAGATGAGATTATGTGACAATATGTTAAGATGAGTTATACATAATGTTTTGAAAAGAAATCGGTTCATGAATGTTTCTTGTTATGAGTGGAACTATACATATTTGATGTTGAAAATGGGTTCATGGTATGACAAAAAGGTGAATGATGATATTGGTTGCATTTGGGTTTGATCCGAAAAGTTTGGGTATTTATACTAAGAAAAATCGGCTAATAAATATGGTTGTCAAGTAGGATGCATGCTAGTAAATTGTATCTTGATAGTTGTTCATGATTTTGGGTGAATAAGTGTTGTTTATGTTATGAAGAACTTGAATATATGCTTTGAATGTATGAAGAACACTTTGAATGATAGTTGAAGATTGAAAACCCTTGTGATTTTGATCCATCTTTGACTAATAACCTGATTAGGAAATATGTTAGTGGAATTCTATTGGTTATTTCCGGATTTGGGCCTGATTATACTGTACCATTAATCTGACCACCTGCATCAACACGTGAACTTGAAAACGACAGCTTACCGACTCGCAATCACCCGTTGCGACTCGCAACCACAGCGTGATGACTCGAGACCACGCGGTTGCGACTCGCAACCATAACAGGACAAGCCGAAACCACAGGATACGAGTCCCGTTGCGACTCGAGACCTCAGCATGATGAACCGAAACCATGGTTGCGACACCGGTTGCGACTCGCAACCATCCATGATCAACACACAGCATGACTCGAGACCATGCTTGCGAGTCCGGTTGCGACTCGAGACCACACTTTGGGCCTTAGTTAGTGGGCCGGACTTATGAACTTCTGTGCTACTGTTGATGAGTTATTTGGGCCTGTTATCACGAGCCCAACTGTTTGGACTTTGAACATGTGATTAACTGTTACCTATGAACTGTTACTGATTAAACGTGCTTGCCAAACGTGTTGAACATTTGTGCACTACTTGGTTCGAATCTGATTATACGTGATATCCGTGTTAGGACGTTATTGACTACTTGCGACTTGATTGACTTTCTGTGTTTGACTGCCGAGCAAACCAAGGTGAGTTCACACCCTTTACAAAGCATGGGATTCCCTGGGTTGGGAATGGGATTCAGGAACATGGGTTCCTCGTCTACCATTGGGTAGGACGTCAGTGGTTCAGGAATGTGATTCCTCGTCCGGATGGACGGATAAACGTACTAGACTAAAACTCTATCACGAAGTCCCTCCTTTTTGTATCGACTAATCGCCGGGCCAATGGCGAGCGGGTCATTAGTTAGATAGCGCTATTTAGGTCTGACAAGCCTCACACCGTGCCGCAGAGGACGGGCGTGAACTAATGGATCTGGGGCACGTCAATGATGATAGACATTGATGTTTTTCAGGGCACATAAACATGACTACAGTCAGCAATCGATACGGTAACGAGTCTAGTATACACATGGGGTAGCCCCCACGGCTGGAGAGCCAGATGATGTACATGGGGTAGCCCCCACGGCCGAAATGCCTGATAACTATATGGGGTAGCCCCCACGGCCGGAGTGCCGGAGTAACTGGGAACGAACTGGTCACGTTTTTAAACTATGGGGTAACCCCCACGGCAGGATGCCGGATAAAGTAAACTGTTTTCGAAACAACTAAAACGAACGCCCACCCGTGAACTCACTCAACTAGTTGTTGACTCGTTACTACATGCTTTGCAGGACCATAGGTACTGAGCTGGAGCTTGCATGGAGGAGGATCGTTGTGGGACAGGGATTGCTACATGTTATGTTAAAACTTGAAAACTTTTGGAACTTATGTTATAACTTTGAACTTATGCTTCCGCTTGCAACTTAACTTGTTTGTTTTGAAACACCAATTGTGATGGTTAAACTTTTATAACTACTTATATGCTTGTTCAGTATGATTGGTGGCTGGATCCTGGTCAGTCACGCCCTCGGAGCGGGCGTTATCCGCAGGTGGATTTTGGGGGTGTGACAGATTGGTATCAGAGCCATTGGTTATAGTGAACTTGGTTTTAATAAAGGAGAAACGTTTTTGTTAAAACCAGACTATAACCGGATTAGTGCTCAACGGTCCACAACGACACTTCGCTCCTCATGCAAGGCTCGACGTTCTAGGTAATATAATGTATGTATATTGCCTACTTGTTAGTTACGTAGTACATTGCTCATGGTATGCTTGATTAGTATAACTACTGTTATTTGAACACGTGCGTGCTTACTCTGTCCTACTATCGTGCTTTCGCGAACCTCTCTCACACGTATTACTCTTGTTATGAAGAACCATGTCTGGACGCGTTAACATGACACAAGCCCAGTTGACGGCTTTGATCAACGAACGAGTTGCCGCAGCGCTCGCAGCTGCACACGCAGGAGGTATATCCTGCAGTCCGAAATTGTTCTAGGATCATTTGGATCCTACTCTCGTGAACCAACCTTTGTGATAATCTCTGTCTTTTCTTTCACCTACCTTAGGTCAGTATGCTCAGGCACCGGTGTGCACTTTTAAGACCTTTATGGACTGTCGACCCACAACTTTTAGCGGCACTGAAGGAGCAGTAGGTCTCCTACACTGGTTTGAGAAACTGGAGTCTGTGTTCGAAATGTGCGAATGCCCTGAAGCGCGCAGGGTGAAGTATGCTACTGGTACTCTCGAGGGTTTGGCTCTCACGTGGTGGAATGCTCAGGTGCAGATGTTAGGGTTGGTTGCTGCCAACGCCACCCCATGGGAAACTTTCAAGGAAATGATCAGGGAGGAATACTGCAGTCGTGACGACATTCACAAACTGGAAGATGAGTTCTACAATCTTAAGATGTCGGGGTCAGAAATTGAGGCATACACTAAGAGATCGCATGAGCTTGCTTTGTTGTGTCCTACTATGGTGGATCCTCCCTACAAGCGAATTGAACTCTATCTCAAGGGCTTGGTGCCAGAGATCCAAAGTCATGTGACTTCAGCGAGGTTGACTACTATCCAGCAGGTTGTACAGTTGGCTCACCGTCTTACTGATCAAGCGGTGGAGCAGAACAAGTTACCGAAGCGTATAGGTGCTGCAACTACTTCTGGTGCTTCTAGTGGAGATAAACGGAAATGGGATGGAACTTCAAGCAGGGGTTCAACTTCAGTGCAAACTCAGTCTCAGCAGAGAAAGACGGACGATCACAAGAGCCCCAGTCAGCAGTCGTCTGGTGGTCAAAGTCATGGTGGATACAAGGGGAATCACCCCAAGTGCAATCGCTGCAGCCTACACCACAGTGGGCCATGCACCAGGGGCAACTGTCATCGATGCAACAAGCCTGGTCATGTTGCAAAGGATTGCAGAAGCGCATACCCCGTCAACCAGAATCGTCAGCAACCTCAGCAGAACCAGCGACAGCAGCAGGGTAACAACAAAGGGTGCTTTCAGTGTGGAGCTGAAGGCCACTTCAAGAAGGATTGTCCCCAACTGAATCAGAACAACAACAATCAGGGGAATGGTAACAATGGGAACAACAACAACAATGGTGCTAGGGGACGAGTGTTCGTGATTGGCCAAGGTGAAGCAAGGAATGATCCCAACGTGGTGACGGGTAAGTTCCTTCTCGACGACTTTTATGTTACAGTCTTATTTGATTCGGGTGCCGATACTAGCTATGTGTCACTAGAAGTTAGTAAGATGCTTAAGCGTATTCCTACACCCCTGAGCGACAAGCACACTGTAGAGCTAGCTAATGGTAAGAATTTGGAAGCCTCACACGTAGTCAAGGGTTGCCAGCTTATTCTCGCTAACCAGACCTTCGCCATCGATCTTATTCCTATTGTCTTGGGTAGTTTCGACGTTGTCATTGGGATGGATTGGTTATCCCAACACCGAGCAGAGATTCTTTGCAACGAAAAGATCGTTCGTATTCCTGGTTTAGGTGGTGAACCTCTCATGATACGTGGCGACAAGAGAAGTGCTGTTGAGAACATCATCTCTCTTCTTAAGGCCCAGAAATGCTTACGAAAGGGCCACACAACGATTTTGGCTCTAGTTACTGATACCACAGAAAAGGAGAAGAAGCTAGAGGATTTTCCGGTTGTACGCGACTATCCTGAGGTATTCCCTGAGGAATTACCTGGTCTTCCGCCCCATCGCCAAGTCGAGTTTCAGATTGATCTAGCTCCTGGAGCCGCGCCTGTAGCCCGTGCACCTTATCGTTTAGCGCCATCAGAGTTGGAAGAACTCTCCACGCAACTACAAGAACTCTTGGATAAGGGTTTTATTCGTCCTAGCTCATCGCCTTGGGGAGCTCCAGTACTTTTTGTGAAAAAGAAGGATGGTACCTTCAGAATGTGTATCGACTATCGCGAACTCAACAAGGTGACTGTGAAGAATCGTTATCCTCTACCGCGTATTGACGACTTGTTCGACCAGTTGCAGGGGTCGAGCTACTATTCGAAGATCGATTTGAGATCGGGATATCACCAGCTGAGAGTTCGGGAAGAGGATGTCTCTAAGACGGCTTTTAGGACTCGATATGGGCACTATGAGTTTCTAGTCATGCCGTTTGGGCTGACGAACGCACCGGCAGTTTTTATGGATTTGATGAATCGAGTGTGCAAACCGTATCTGGACAAGTTTGTTATAGTCTTCATCGACGACATCCTGATCTATTCTAAGAGCAAGGAAGAGCACGAACAACATCTACGACTTATTTTGGAACTCCTCCGGAAGGAACAGCTTTACGCAAAGTTCTCGAAATGCGACTTCTGGCTTCGAGAGGTCCATTTCCTAGGGCATGTGGTGAACAAGGATGGGATTCACGTTGATCCATCCAAAGTGGAATCTATTAAGAACTGGCCTGCGCCTCGCACACCAAAGGAAATTCGCCAATTTTTGGGATTGGCAGGTTACTACAGGAGATTCATTAAGGATTTTTCTAAGATCGCGCAGCCTCTCACCTTACTAACGCAGAAAGGCGTTGTTTATCGTTGGGGAAATGCACAAGAGTTAGCTTTTCAGCATCTAAAGGATAGACTTTGCAGTGCACCTATCCTTTCATTGCCAGAGGGCACAGAAGATTTTGTGGTTTACTGTGATGCATCAATTCAAGGTCTTGGTTGTGTATTGATGCAACGAGATAAAGTCATAGCTTACGCCTCACGACAACTTAAAGTTCACGAGAAGAACTACACGACACATGATTTAGAGCTGGGAGCTGTTGTTTTCGCACTTAAACTATGGCGGCATTACCTGTACGGAACCAAGTGCGCCATCTACACCGACCACAGAAGTTTAGAACACATATTCAAGCAGAAGGAACTGAATATGCGGCAGCGACGATGGGTCGAGCTGCTGAATGATTACGAGTGCTCTATCAGGTATCACCCGGGCAAGGCCAATGTAGTGGCGGACGCCCTCAGTCGGAAGGACACTACGCCTAAGCGCGTAAGAGCTTTACAACTCACGATCCATTCTAGTCTACCTTCGCAAATACGAGCTGCTCAGATAGAAGCACTGAAACCAGAAAACGTTAGAGCAGAAGCTCTACGCGGGTCAAGGCAACGCTTAGAACAGAAGGAAGACGGTGCTTATTATGTAACAGGACGCATTTGGGTCCCGCACTATGGCGATTTACGGGAACTTGTGATGGATGAAGCGCACAAATCTCGCTACTCGGTACACCCTGGTTCGGACAAGATGTACCACGATATTAAAACTACGTATTGGTGGCCTAGCATGAAGGCCCACATAGCAACTTACGTCAGCAAGTGTTTGACTTGTGCGCGAGTCAAGACGGAATATCAGAAACCTTCAGGCCTACTTCAGCAACCAGAGATACCACAATGGAAATGGGAGCAAATTTCCATGGATTTCGTTACTGGCTTACCTAGATCACAGCGCGGGAACGATACTATTTGGGTGATCGTGGATCGACTCACAAAATCCGCACACTTTTTGGCAATCAAGGAGACGGATAAATTCTCCACTTTAGCAGAAATATACCTCAAGGAAGTTGTTTCGAGGCACGGGGTGCCCACTTCTATTATCTCTGATCGAGATGCACGTTTTACTTCGGAACTGTGGCAGGCAATGCACAAGTCTTTTGGCTCACGTCTTGATATGAGCACAGCGTACCACCCGCAGACGGACGGGCAGTCCGAGCGTACTATCCAAACACTAGAAGACATGCTTCGCGCTTGTGTAATCGACTTTGGCAACAGCTGGGAAAAGCATCTGCCACTCGTAGAATTCTCGTACAATAACAGCTACCACACCAGCATTAAAGCTGCTCCGTTTGAGGCATTGTACGGACGTAAATGCCGGTCACCCCTCTGTTGGGCAGAGGTGGGGGATAGTCAAATCACTGGTCCAGAACATGTGGTAGACACTACTGAGCGGATCGCTCAAATACGACTGTGACAACTCGAGTTTCTGACTTTCACTTTCGCATTAAATGCGCGTTGACTTTGACTTTGACTGTTTAGTTGTTGGATTGTGGACTTGAATTATACGAGTTGTGTGTTAATGAAAATATATATATATACGTTTTGATTATTTGATCGTGCATAGTTGTTTGCTACATTGTGAAACTTGTAAACTAGTTAGCATGAAACACATTACATTACACAAACAACCTTCGAAGGATGTCCACGAAACATGGTGCATGAACCGAAGGATGACGAAACACATCCTTCGATCCGGAAGATCATCCTTCGGATTGATAAGTCTCGAAACATATCATTCGGGCCATGAAGGAATCCTTCGACATCCTTCGGCCCAGTCATTTAATGGGCTTGGCCCATTCCGATGATACGTTTATAACTGAAAATACATGTATCGGTAATGATTATTCTAAAAACCCTAGAGCATCCTTGTGACGGCAATCACAGACTTACGGAGACTCCTTGCTGATCGATCCACTTGTTTACAAATTCCGGTTAGTGTTCAAGGTGTACATGATGTCATGGTTTATCAATTATTTGCTGTACGTGGTTTGTATGCTAACCGGTTACGAATGTTAATGGGATATGAATGTTATAACTGCCTAATCGTTTTGCAATATGTGTTTTTATGATCGGATTTGTACGGTATGAATGTTACGATGGGTTAGCTAGGATATTTGTATTAAACTGCCATGATTGTTATGATATTGTTATTAATCGGCTAACAAATCGAATCCGTTGTGATAATGTATAATGATAAGGTTTGTGGGTTGGTTGTGATATTGTACAATTCGATTTGTGTTATTGCTTCGTTGCTCTTGAAATCGGATCGTATAGGATTAAATACTGTTATGGTTCATGTGGGTGAATTTAGGGTTCATAATGTTTATGAAAATAATCCCTGTTTGATCAATTTTTAGGAAACAGAAATGATTGAAATCGTGTTGGTTGATTTTCACGGATAAATTGGAAACTTGAATAAAACGTAACTGATATTATCGAAAGATAATGTATATGCCGAAAGATAATAGTAGTGACCGAAAGATAGTTTGACCGAACCATAATTTGACCGAAGGATAGATTTGATCGAAGGATAGCATGCTTCGAAACGTGACAAAACTGTTGGTCGGAAGATGACTAATGAATCGAAAGATATTAGGGTTTTGATAACGCTTTGAACAGTGGAACATATGTTGAATTAATTTACATGCCATGCTTGGTAATGAACATATTCGTGTAATACTACGTGTTGTACTGATATGCAAACTGACTGCTATGTGAACCAATTAATTGCATGCGTAACATTTCGAGCATGAACTGATTTGCTATACGTGTATACATAGGACGTGATTAATTAACTGTGAGCACTTATTTAGCATACCGAGCAAACCAAGGTGAGTTCACACTCTTACCAAGGCATGGGGTTCCCGGGGTGTTGGGAATGGGATTGAAAGGTTGATTAGATACTCTATTGACACTATGACTAGACTACCACATCACTATCCTCGGTTGTGAAGGATACCTATAGCTACGAGTAGTCTAGTGGTTAGGAAAACGTGGAACACCACCACAGGAAAACGTGGAACACCACCACAGGAAAACGTGGAACACCACCACAGGAAAACGTGGAACACCACCACAGGAAAACGTGGAACACCACCACAGGAAAACGTGGAACACCACCACAGGAAAACGTGGAACACCACCACAGGAAAACGTGGAACACCACCACAGTAAAATATACAAACGGCCCAGTAGAGCCACCTATTACAAATGAACTTACTATTACGCATTTCCTTTATGTGAACTCGCTCAACTAGTTTGTTGACCATTCTGTTACATGCCTTGCAGATCGTTAGGTACTTGGAGCTTGCACTGGAGAAGCGGGTCGTTGTGGACAAGGATTCGTGGTTTCTATGCTGAACCATTATAACATTTGAACTATTTACTATTGTTGGATTATTACTATGCTTCCGCTACACTTTAAAACAATAACATGTTTTGAACACCTTTTGTATTGAACGGATGGTTTTCTTTTATCTTACTTAATACTATATGCATGTTCAATATAATTGGTGGCTTGATCCTGGTCAGTCACGCTCCCAAGCGGTGATACTCCGCAGGTGGATTTTGGGGGTGTGACAGATTGGTATCAGAGCCATTGGTTATAGAGAACTTGGTTTTAATATGGAAAAACGTTTTTATTAAAACCAGACTATAACCAGAACAGTGCTCTCAACGATCCACAACGACGCTTCGCTCCACGTGCAAGACTCGACATCCTAGGTAATAAGGTTTATGTTTATTACCTGCTTGCTAGAATTTGCATAGAACTTTGCTCGTAGTATGCTTACATTACCTTGCTCACAACTTGACATTGCATGAGAATACTTATGTGCTTACACTCTTCTGTCATCGCACTATTCGCGAACCTTTCTCACTTATGTTGCCTTTGATGTGAAGATCAATGGCCGCACGAATTACCATGACTCAAGCCCAGCTAGAGGCTCTCGTTGCTGCGGCAGTTGCAGCCGCCCAAGCAGGTCAACCCGCTCAGCAACAACCTGGGTGCACATTCAAGAATTTCATGGACTGTCGTCCTAGTTCGTTCAGTGGCACGGAGGGGGCAGTTGGACTCCTCCACTGGTTTGAAAAGCTCGAGTCGGTTTTCGAAATGTGTGAATGCCCTGAGGCTCGCAGGGTGAAGTTCGCCACTGGCACACTTGAAGGGATTGCGCTCACTTGGTGGAACGCACAAGTGCGGATTTTAGGGTTGGCAGCTGCTAACGCCACCCCATGGAACGACTTTAAGGAACTCATCAAGCGTGAGTACTGCACGCGTGAAGATATTCATAAGTTGGAGGATGAGCTTTATAATCTGAAGATGGTCGGATCGGAAATTGAAGCGTATACTAAACGGTCGAATGAGTTGGCTGTGTTATGTCCAACTATGGTGGACCCTCCTTACAAGCGTATTGAGTTGTATCTCAAAGGTTTGGTGCCAGAAATACAGAGCCACGTTACCTCGGCTAACCTCAACAATATCCAGGAAATACAGCGTCTCGCTCATCGCATCACCGATCAGGCAGTGGATCAGAATAAACTGCCGAAGCGTATCAGTGCTACCGCTACCGCTACTGCTACTACTACACTTGCCACTCCCAGCGATAGTAAGAGAAAATGGGAGGGGGATTCTAGCAAGGGATCAGCATCGGTACAGTCGCAGTCTCAGCAGCGAAAGACGGACAGCTACCAGAGTCCAAGTCAGCACTCCTCTAGCAGTCATAAACAAGGAGGGTATCGAGGAAACCTTCCAAAGTGTAACACCTGCAACAAACATCACAGTGGCCAGTGCAATAAGGTTCGTTGTCAAAGATGCCTCAAGATGGGTCATGAGGCCAAAGACTGTAGGAGTCCACGGCCTGCAAATCAGAACCAGCAACTCCCACCGCCAGCTCCACAGAACCAGCAGCAGCAACCACAGCGTGGAAACCGGGGATGTTTCCAGTGTGGGGCAGAAGGACACTACAAACGCGATTGTCCTCAGTTGAACCAGAATCAGAACCACAACAATAACCAGGGCAACGGGAACAACGACAACAACGGGGGAAACAACAATAACAATGGCAACGAGGCAAGAGGTCGAGTTTTCATGTTAGGAGGAGGAGACGCAATGAACGCTAATTGAACTTATGACTTCTTTTTGGGGTTTTTCATTATTATGTTTCCGCTATTCGAACAAAGTTTGGTTTGAACATCAAATGTTTTGGGTTTTATGAATTATTTCAACTACTATATTTTATGATTGATGTGATAAATGGTTTGATATTATTGAACACACCCGCCGTATTTATGGACATTACGAACAGAGTGTGCAAACCCTACCTAGACAAAATGTTCTTGACTCCATCAACGACATTCTGATCTACTCCAAGAGTCAGGAGGAGCACGAGCAGCATCTTCGTCTTATTTTGGAACTCCTTCGGAAGAAACAGTTGTACGCCAAGCTTTCTAAATGCGACTTCTGGCTTCGTGAAGTCCACTTCTTAGGCCACGTAGTGAACAAGGATGGGATACATGACGATCCATCCAAGGTAGATTCGATCAGAAACTGGCCTGCACCGCGTACACCGACAGAAATACGTCAATTCTTGGGTCTGGCAGGTTACTACAGACGGTTTATTAGAGACTTTTCAAAGATCACGCAACCACTTACGCTACTGACACAGAAGGGTGTTACCTATCGCTGGGGAGAGCCCCAGGAGACTGCTTATCAGCACCTAAAGGATAGACTTTGCAGTGCACCTATCCTCTCATTGCCAGAGGGCACAGACGACTTCGTGGTTTATTGTGATGCATCCATTCGGGGACTGGGATGTGTGTTAATGCAGCGCGACAAGGTTATCGCTTACGCCTCTCGTCAACTCAAGGTTCACGAGCGCAACTACACGTCGCACGATTTAGAGCTGGGAGCTGTTGTTTTCGCGCTTAAGATATGGCGACACTACCTGTACGGTACCAGGTGCACGATTTACACCGATCACAGGAGTCTCGAGCATATCCTTAAGCAAAAGGATTTGAATATGCGTCAACGCAGATGGGTTGAACTTCTAAACGACTATGAATGCGCCATCAAGTATCATCCAGGCAAGGCCAATGTTGTGGCTGATGCCCTCAGTCGGAAAGACACTATACCTAAGCGCGTGCGAGCGCTACAGCTTACTATTCAGTCCAGTCTTCCTGCACAGATACGAGCTGCTCAGATAGAAGCACTAAAGCCCGAAAACGTCAAGGCTGAAGCCTTGCGCGGTTCAAGGCAACAAATGGAACAAAAGGAAGACGGCGCCTACTATGTAACGGGGCGTATTTGGATCCCACTTTATGGCGGCTTACGCGAACTTGTGATGGATGAAGCGCACAAGTCTCGCTACTCGGTACATCCAGGGTCGGATAAGATGTACCACGATATCAGAACAACTTATTGGTGGCCAAACATGAAAGCTCTTATCGCAACTTACGTCGGCAAGTGTTTAACTTGTGCAAGGGTTAAAATCGAGTACCAGAAACCATCAGGCCTGCTTCAGCAGCCTAAGATACCGCAATGGAAATGGGAAGAAATTTCCATGGATTTCGTTACGGGCTTACCTAGATCCCAGCGTGGGAATGACACTATTTGGGTGATCGTTGATCGGCTCACAAAGTCTGCTCACTTCTTGGCTATCAAAGAAACGGATAAGTTTTCTACCCTAGCAGACATCTACATGAAAGAAGTTGTTTCGAGGCACGGAGTGCCCACCTCTATTATTTCGGATCGCGATGCACGATTCACGTCAGAGCTTTGGCAAGCGATGCACAAATCTTTCGGCTCACGATTAGACATGAGCACAGCATATCATCCTCAGACGGATGGGCAGTCTGAGCGAACTATCCAAACCCTTGAAGACATGCTTCGGGCATGTGTCATTGATTTCGGCAACGGCTGGGAAAAGCATCTCCCTTTGGTGGAGTTCTCGTACAATAACAGTTACCATACCAGCATCCAAGCCGCTCCATTTGAGGCATTGTACGGACGTAAATGCCGGTCACCTCTCTGTTGGGCAGAGGTGGGGGATAGTCAAATTACGGGTCCAGAGATTGTAGTGGACGCCACAGAAAAGATAGCACAGATACGACAACGCATGGCGGCAGCACGCGACCGTCAGAAAGCCTACGCGGACAAGCGTAGAAAACCATTGGAATTTGAGGTCGGGGACCGGGTTTTATTGAAAGTTTCACCCTGGAAGGGTGTGGTACGTTTTGGCAAACGAGGCAAACTAAATCCGCGGTACGTCGGACCATTCGAAATTACAGAAAAGATTGGCAAGGTAGCCTACAAGTTGAACCTACCAGCTGAACTCGGAGCAGTTCACAATGTCTTTCACATATCGAACTTAAAGAAGTGCCTATCAGATGAAAACCTCATCATTCCTTTTAAGGAACTCACTATCGACGAGCGGTTGCAGTTCGTCGAGGAACCAGTTGAAATCACGGACCGGGATGTTAAGGTCCTCAAACACAAGAGAATCCCTCTTGTTCGAGTTCGTTGGAACTCCCAGCGTGGTCCAGAGTATACCTGGGAACGCGAAGACCAGATAAAAGAAAAGTATCCCCAGTTATTCGAAACCAATGCATCCACTTCTGAGGCTGAAGCTACTACTACTGAATTTCGGGACGAAATTCCAAATCAACGGGGGGATGATGTGACACCCCAGGAAAACCAGTGAACAATGTAACTTACCTAGCTTCCTCAGTGAGTGCGTACCAAATTTCGGGACGAAATTTCTTTTAAGTTGGGGATAATGTGACAACTCGAGTTTCTGACTTTCACTTTCGCATTAAATGCGCGTTGACTTTGACTTTGACTGTTTAGTTGTTGGATTGTGGACTTGAATTATACGAGTTGTGTGTTAATGAAAATATATATATATACGTTTTGATTATTTGATCGTGCATAGTTGTTTGCTACATTGTGAAACTTGTAAACTAGTTAGCATGAAACACATTACATTACACAAACAACCTTCGAAGGATGTCCACGAAACATGGTGCATGAACCGAAGGATGACGAAACACATCCTTCGATCCGGAAGATCATCCTTCGGATTGATAAGTCTCGAAACATATCATTCGGGCCATGAAGGAATCCTTCGACATCCTTCGGCCCAGTCATTTAATGGGCTTGGCCCATTCCGATGATACGTTTATAACTGAAAATACATGTATCGGTAATGATTATTCTAAAAACCCTAGAGCATCCTTGTGACGGCAATCACAGACTTACGGAGACTCCTTGCTGATCGATCCACTTGTTTACAAATTCCGGTTAGTGTTCAAGGTGTACATGATGTCATGGTTTATCAATTATTTGCTGTACGTGGTTTGTATGCTAACCGGTTACGAATGTTAATGGGATATGAATGTTATAACTGCCTAATCGTTTTGCAATATGTGTTTTTATGATCGGATTTGTACGGTATGAATGTTACGATGGGTTAGCTAGGATATTTGTATTAAACTGCCATGATTGTTATGATATTGTTATTAATCGGCTAACAAATCGAATCCGTTGTGATAATGTATAATGATAAGGTTTGTGGGTTGGTTGTGATATTGTACAATTCGATTTGTGTTATTGATTCGTTGCTCTTGAAATCGGATCGTATAGGATTAAATACTGTTATGGTTCATGTGGGTGAATTTAGGGTTCATAATGTTTATGAAAATAATCCCTGTTTGATCAATTTTTAGGAAACAGAAATGATTGAAATCGTGTTGGTTGATTTTCACGGATAAATTGGAAACTTGAATAAAACGTAACTGATATTATCGAAAGATAATGTATATGCCGAAAGATAATAGTAGTGACCGAAAGATAGTTTGACCGAACCATAATTTGACCGAAGGATAGATTTGATCGAAGGATAGCATGCTTCGAAACGTGACAAAACTGTTGGTCGGAAGATGACTAATGAATCGAAAGATATTAGGGTTTTGATAACGCTTTGAACAGTGGAACATATGTTGAATTAATTTACATGCCATGCTTGGTAATGAACATATTCGTGTAATACTACGTGTTGTACTGATATGCAAACTGACTGCTATGTGAACCAATTAATTGCATGCGTAACATTTCGAGCATGAACTGATTTGCTATACGTGTATACATAGGACGTGATTAATTAACTGTGAGCACTTATTTAGCATACCGAGCAAACCAAGGTGAGTTCACACTCTTACCAAGGCATGGGGTTCCCGGGGTGTTGGGAATGGGATTGAAAGGTTGATTAGATACTCTATTGACACTATGACTAGACTACCACATCACTATCCTCGGTTGTGAAGGATACCTATAGCTACGAGTAGTCTAGTGGTTAGGAAAACGTGGAACACCACCACAGGAAAACGTGGAACACCACCACAGGAAAACGTGGAACACCACCACAGGAAAACGTGGAACACCACCACAGGAAAACGTGGAACACCACCACAGGAAAACGTGGAACACCACCACAGGAAAACGTGGAACACCACCACAGGAAAACGTGGAACACCACCACAGTAAAATATACAAACGGCCCAGTAGAGCCACCTATTACAAATGAACTTACTATTACGCATTTCCTTTATGTGAACTCGCTCAACTAGTTTGTTGACCATTCTGTTACATGCCTTGCAGATCGTTAGGTACTTGGAGCTTGCACTGGAGAAGCGGGTCGTTGTGGACAAGGATTCGTGGTTTCTATGCTGAACCATTATAACATTTGAACTATTTACTATTGTTGGATTATTACTATGCTTCCGCTACACTTTAAAACAATAACATGTTTTGAACACCTTTTGTATTGAACGGATGGTTTTCTTTTATCTTACTTAATACTATATGCATGTTCAATATAATTGGTGGCTTGATCCTGGTCAGTCACGCTCCCAAGCGGTGATACTCCGCAGGTGGATTTTGGGGGTGTGACAACGACAACGCATGGCGGCCGCTCGTGACCGTCAGAAGGCATACGCCGATAAGGGCAGGAAACCACTCGAGCTCCAGGTTGGGGAGCGGGTTTTACTCAAAGTTTCACCCTGGAAGGGTGTGGTTCGTTTTGGTAAACGCGGCAAACTCAATCCACGGTACGTTGGACCTTTCGAAATTCTTGAGAAAATAGGCAAGGTGGCCTACAGACTGAAATTACCAGCAGAACTCGGGGCAGTTCACAACGTTTTCCATGTGTCAAATCTGAAGAAGTGTCTGTCAGATGAGACGCACGTAGTTCCTCTGAAGGAACTCACGATCGACGAACAGTTGAAATTCGTCGAAGAACCTGTCGAGATCACGGACCGGGATGTTAAGGTCCTCAAGAGCACTAGAATACCTCTTGTTCGAGTTCGTTGGAACTCACGTCGCGGCCCAGAGTTTACCTGGGAGCGCGAAGATCGGATGAAACAAAAGTATCCCCAACTGTTTGAGAACAGTACAAACGCTACTGAGGCTGAAGCTACGGAATTTCGGGACGAAATTCCAGATCAACGGGGGGTGGATGTGACACCCCAGGAAAACCAGGAAAACCATGCAACTTAACTAGCTTCCTCAGTGAGTGCCATCAAATTTCGGGACGAAATTTCTTTCAACTTGGGGATGATGTGACAACTCGAAATTTAGAACCTTTCGTTGTAACTTGCTTGAACGTTATGTGACTAGTTAAAATGATAACGTGAACCTTTTTATGTGATAAGTGCTTTGTTATGTGTGTATTGTGTATATATGTGTACGTGTTAAATGTGAACCGAGAACCCGACACGAAACAACAAGGAACCCGACTCGAGACCATGAGGTCTCGAGTGACTAGTAATCGGTTTTGGACCTTGGGCCGAGAACCTTTGGCCGGTTAGGCCTTTGGGCCGTGAACCCCACTCGAAACCCACTAAGGGTGCACCATTTGGAACTTGACTATAAATACACCATCCTTAGTTAACTTTGCCATTTTGTTGAAACATTACACCCACACACTCTCCTACTTCTATCTCTCACCTAAACTCTAGAACACAAACACACTCCACCATTCTTGGATCTTTGGACTTGGATCGGCTCACACACACACCCGGTTGGAAGCCTTTCACACACCCTCGAAACCCATAACCGGTTAGTGTTCTTAATGCTTTGTTAAATGTTAGTGTGTTTATGTTATGTTTGTAAGATGAGATTATGTGACAATATGTTAAGATGAGTTATACATAATGTTTTGAAAAGAAATCGGTTCATGAATGTTTCTTGTTATGAGTGGAACTATACATATTTGATGTTGAAAATGGGTTCATGGTATGACAAAAAGGTGAATGATGATATTGGTTGCATTTGGGTTTGATCCGAAAAGTTTGGGTATTTATACTAAGAAAAATCGGCTAATAAATATGGTTGTCAAGTAGGATGCATGCTAGTAAATTGTATCTTGATAGTTGTTCATGATTTTGGGTGAATAAGTGTTGTTTATGTTATGAAGAACTTGAATATATGCTTTGAATGTATGAAGAACACTTTGAATGATAGTTGAAGATTGAAAACCCTTGTGATTTTGATCCATCTTTGACTAATAACCTGATTAGGAAATATGTTAGTGGAATTCTATTGGTTATTTCCGGATTTGGGCCTGATTATACTGTACCATTAATCTGACCACCTGCATCAACACGTGAACTTGAAAACGACAGCTTACCGACTCGCAATCACCCGTTGCGACTCGCAACCACAGCGTGATGACTCGAGACCACGCGGTTGCGACTCACAACCATAACAGGACAAGCCGAAACCACAGGATACGAGTCCCGTTGCGACTCGAGACCTCAGCATGATGAACCGAAACCATGGTTGCGACACCGGTTGCGACTCGCAACCATCCATGATCAACACACAGCATGACTCGAGACCATGCTTGCGAGTCCGGTTGCGACTCGAGACCACACTTTGGGCCTTAGTTAGTGGGCCGGACTTATGAACTTCTGTGCTACTGTTGATGAGTTATTTGGGCCTGTTATCACGAGCCCAACTGTTTGGACTTTGAACATGTGATTAACTGTTACCTATGAACTGTTACTGATTAAACGTGCTTGCCAAACGTGTTGAACATTTGTGCACTACTTGGTTCGAATCTGATTATACGTGATATCCGTGTTAGGACGTTATTGACTACTTGCGACTTGATTGACTTTCTGTGTTTGACTGCCGAGCAAACCAAGGTGAGTTCACACCCTTTACAAAGCATGGGATTCCCTGGGTTGGGAATGGGATTCAGGAACATGGGTTCCTCGTCTACCATTGGGTAGGACGTCAGTGGTTCAGGAATGTGATTCCTCGTCCGGATGGACGGATAAACGTACTAGACTAAAACTCTATCACGAAGTCCCTCCTTTTTGTATCGACTAATCGCCGGGCCAATGGCGAGCGGGTCATTAGTTAGATAGCGCTATTTAGGTCTGACAAGCCTCACACCGTGCCGCAGAGGACGGGCGTGAACTAATGGATCTGGGGCACGTCAATGATGATAGACATTGATGTTTTTCAGGGCACATAAACATGACTACAGTCAGCAATCGATACGGTAACGAGTCTAGTATACACATGGGGTAGCCCCCACGGCTGGAGAGCCAGATGATGTACATGGGGTAGCCCCCACGGCCGAAATGCCTGATAACTATATGGGGTAGCCCCCACGGCCGGAGTGCCGGAGTAACTGGGAACGAACTGGTCACGTTTTTAAACTATGGGGTAACCCCCACGGCAGGATGCCGGATAAAGTAAACTGTTTTCGAAACAACTAAAACGAACGCCCACCCGTGAACTCACTCAACTAGTTGTTGACTCGTTACTACATGCTTTGCAGGACCATAGGTACTGAGCTGGAGCTTGCATGGAGGAGGATCGTTGTGGGACAGGGATTGCTACATGTTATGTTAAAACTTGAAAACTTTTGGAACTTATGTTATAACTTTGAACTTATGCTTCCGCTTGCAACTTAACTTGTTTGTTTTGAAACACCAATTGTGATGGTTAAACTTTTATAACTACTTATATGCTTGTTCAGTATGATTGGTGGCTGGATCCTGGTCAGTCACGCCCTCGGAGCGGGCGTTATCCGCAGGTGGATTTTGGGGGTGTGACATTACCCTCAACCCAGTAGTTTGAGTCAGCAAGGATACAATCCTAAAGGGTCGGATTATTGAAAGATAATTAATTAAGTTATTGATGCATAATGTGGTAGGCCCCTCTTTTGAAGGCGACGTTACCCTCGGCTAAGTAGTCTGAGTCAGCAAGGATACAGTCCTAAGTAGCCGGGTTAAAGTTTTAATAGTAGTTTAACTTATGAGGGGATCAAAGAGTTTGGACCCCCGCCATCCAATACCGTTGGGTATTGAAGGAGGTCCTACTAAATTTGACCCATGTCCTTTGCAGGATCTATACACTGAACAATGGCAAGACTCTTACCAAACCGTTCCCTTAACCCCCGACCAGGTAGCCAACATACCTCCATATAGACCGTGGAGATATGAATGGTGAAAATCTTTTATTTTATATAGACAGTAAAATAATGCCAAGACACCACGGACAAACGATAAGGAAGAATCACCTTCAACATAAGAAACTACTAATTAAAGTCATTAATGCAAAACCAATTAAAAAGTGCAAAAGATTAAAAATAAAAAGTATTACACTAAACACTTGTCTTCACCAAGTGATGTAAGAGACTTAGGCAAACATGGCCTTTGATTGTCAAGAACTCTTACGATCAATCTTGGATCCCGAGACGACTCACACACTCTATAATGGACAATGGATGATGGTGGTGGATGATGGTGTTGTGATGGTGGTGGGTGGTGGGTGAAGTGTGAGAGAGGTGGTGTGCCAAGGGATGAGTTGCAAGAGCTCCAAGCACTCCTATTTATAGGCTGAACAGAAGCTCGTGTCCACTGGGCATGGCCCCGTGTCCATCCTCCTCTCTTTCTTCATTAAATGCAGTTTGTCTGCATTAGTTGACACGCCCCCGTGTTCGCTGAGCACGACCCCGTGTGAAGAAGCATATCTGTACTATCAAGATTTGCCTGGATTCCGCGAATCTTATAGTTTACCACGGCCCCGTGTCCGCTGAGAACGGCCCCGTGGTGTGCGATGGAAGCTTCTACCACTTTGTCTTTTCTGCTGACACTTGGGCACGCCCCCGTGCTCACTGAGCACGGGGCGTGTTCAGTCTTCTGTCTTCTTGTTTTGCTTGGGAAGATGCTGTCGGGAGGTCGGGCATGCCACGTTTGTTCCTTTTCTTGTATTTATGTTAGATTTAGCTGCCTTTTTGCTTCTTTTGTCTATTTGAGCTCATTTAATCCCGAAAATACAAAAGGAAGACAAAAGCACACTTTTTCCAACATTAGTACTAAAAACGGGTAGTTTTAAGCCACAATTGATGTAATTTATATGTTGCATTTTGTGCACATCAATTACCCCAACACTTGAATCTTTGCTTGTCCTCAAGCAAAACTCTTTATAATGTGGCTAACACTCCCAAATGGAATGGGTAGAAGAGAAGTTTTGGGCTTGCTTTGAGTGTCGGGAATCCAAGATCTTTATTAGGTTTTATTTTTATGCTATTTACAATCCTATTCGTTATGATTTATTTTGAACATTTCATAAGAGAAATTACTTATTTGGGCATAACATGCCTCTTTAAAATTCCATTTATATACAAGTTCACATACCTCACGGGAGATCACTCAACACTCGGCCGAAGATATATTTTTGTGAAACACTCGAAACCGGCATGGAACTTATTTCTACCATATGCTTGCCAAGCAATCAATCCTCCTCCTTTTTAACTATACACCTTTGTAAGTATCAAGAGGACTTTGGGGAAGGGTTAGGCTTGGGTTAAAGGTAGGTGGTTGGGTTGGTGGTTAGTAGAAAAGGGCGAAAGGCGTAAAAAGCGTCGGTTTTCGTAAGACTTTTTATTTTTTTGACTTTTTATTTTAATGAAGCAATTTTTCAAACAAAGTTCTTTTTTATAACCTTGTTTGTTTATTTCTTTTGGCTTTATTATCATCATCATTTTTCTCTCTTTTTTTTTTTGATAAGGAAGTCATAAGAAAAACCGAGCTTTGTTACTAATATAAAGGGTTTAAAATGAAAAAGGGGTTTTGGTGGGAAAAAGGGTGTTTGTTTTGGGTTAAGAAATGAAAAGGTTTAGGCTCAAAGGGGTTAACTAGGGGGATTTTGGGTAGGTGGTAAAAAAAAGAAAAATAATGTTGTTGAAATAAAAAGGGTTAGTCCTAGTGCCTCCATCATTTACTTACTTGGGTTTAAGTTGGTAAGGACCGGGAATGTATCGTCGTGGCAAGTTCTAGATTCGTAAGAAACCAAGCGGCTATTCACACAAGAAACAAAAAATGAGCATTTAGTTTAAAGATGTATATTTGTATGCTCAATAAAGGCTCAAAAACTCATTTTTTGTGGGAATGGGTTTTTATGTGATTAAGTATATATAATCAAATTTTAACTAGATTTGTCATGCCGTTTCATAATTTTCTTATGTTGGTTCTTTTTATCACGACGCTATCGGTTGTAAATTTGTAAAAATATAACCGTTTTAGAACTTGTTATTCCCAAATTAAACCAAGACAAGTAAAAAAAATGAAAAGTTTTTGAAAAAAATTGGGGTGTTTAGCGGTTCCAATAGAGTTTTGTGTAAGGCTTGTAATTAGGACTTGCAAAATTCAAGGTTTTAGCATCCCCCCCACACTTAAATTACACATTGTCCTCAATGTGTCCCAAAAATAAGTTTTTCGGTTGATTAAAATGTATAAAAGTGGGTTAAAAACAAGATTTTATGTTACTGGGTAGCTGAACATGGGGTGGTGTTGGCTGAGCACGACCCCATGTCCAGACTGCCAGTACCAAAAGTAAACAGAAGGGTGGGCACGGGGGCGTGTTCAGTGAGCACGGCCCCGTGTCCAGTTACCTGAACTGGGCATTTTCTGCAGAACCTTGGGCACGGGGCGTGTTGGGTGAGCACGGCCCCGTGCTGAACTTGCTGTAAAGAAGAAAAATTGTTGGGAGGCTCTATTTTTGTGCATGGGGTGTGGGTTCAAGCTTCCCTTAGTAACCTCCACCATTTCAAGTGTGTTTTATTCCTGAAAAGTAAAACTAAACTAGAAAACATAAAGTTAATCTAAACTAGAACTAAGGATAGTTCCGCGGAATGCCTCCATGGTGCGCCACGTTTATAAGGGTCCTTGGCTAGACCCTCCTTATCGGGTGGTTCTGGCTCATCTTCAATTAGGGGGCCATCATTGCCGATTGGATATTTCATTGATCGCTCAATTCATTGATCGCTCAAGATCGATACTCTTTTTAAATGCCCCTAATTGAATAGATAGATTATTGTACCTCCGGTTTTTCAAAGCTTCGTGTGTTTTTACAAAAGGTCGTCCCAACACTAGAGGAGCGTCATCAAGGATGACAAAGTCTGTTGGGATTACCATTTGATTTGTTTGGACCTAGACATCCTCAACTATACCGATTGATTTTATTATTTTCTGATTAGATAGAAAAATGGGTATTTGAAGTGGAGAAAAATCACTAATACTTAATTTTTTGAAAATGTAATTAGGCATTATGTTAACACAAAGATCTTTATCAATTGTGACGTTACTAATAAATGAATTTTGAAAGAAACATGGAACCGGTGTAATGTTAATTTCAAATGGGTCTTCTTTTATTAGCGAAGTTTGATCATTAGTTAACTTAACACTTACCATTTCGTCAATTTTAGTGTTAGTATTTAAGTCTTTTAAAAACTTAGCATGAGTGGGTACTAAACAATGATTTTCGAAAGAAGGTGACAAGAGATTAATTTCTTCAAAATTAGACTCTTCTTGAATTTTAACGTTGTCGGACTCACCCTTTTCGTTGTTTAACTCATGTATAAGTTCTTCACTTATTTGTTCTTCCATTTTTACCTCTTCAACTATCTTTTCTTTATTTAATTCTTCTCTTGCGCGGGACTCCTTTTCCCTTGCGTGAGATTCTTTTATGCAATGTTCGATAGTTTTAATGTGTTCTAATATCCTATCGGTCACTTCGGTGATAGAGAAAGGATCGGGATCCTCAAAGCTCGAATTCGGTTGTTCGATCCTTGGTTCCTCATAGTACTCATATGAAGTAGATGGTTCATACCATTGTTCTTCATTGTAAGTATATGATGGATAAGGGTCGTAATTTTGTTCTTCATAGTACTCATATGAGGTGGGTTGTTCACGCCATGGTTCCTCATAATAAGAGTATGAAGGTGGTGGCTCATATCTTGATTCCTCAAAGTATGAGTATGAAGGCTCATACCTTGGTTCATCAAGATATGGGTATGAGGGAGAAGGTTCATACCTTTGGTCTTCATAGGATGTGCATAGGATGTGTATGAAGTCGATGGCTCGTACCTGGGCTCCTCATAATAGTTGTATGAAGTGGATGGTTGGGATGAGTTGTAATATTGAACCAGTGCGGGTTACCACAATTAGTGCAATAGTTTTCCCTATAATCATCCTCCTCATAGGTGTAGTTGTAGCCTCCTGAGTATTGATCCATAAGGATCACTCAACAGACCACAACAGAGTCTCGAGACCAGAAAATAAAAATAAAGACGGAAACAGAAGCTGGACACGGCCCCGTGTTCAGTATCTGTATTTGGGCGTTTTTATTAAAGTTACTGGTTTCGTTGAGCACGGGGGCGTGTTCACTGAGCATGACCCTGTGTTCAGACTCTGTATCTGGGTGTTTTATTAAAAATATGCAGCACGGCCCCGTGTTCAGTGGACACGACCCGTGTTCAACCTACCGTAAATGCAAACTAAACTGAAATGCAGAAAAATGTGCGCGCGTTTTGAAAAAGTTTTGAAAAACTGATTAGGCCGTTGATTTTAAGCTTTCTTAAAATCCTTGTGTCCCCGGCAGCGGCGCCAAAAACTTGATGCGTGTCAGTGTGTATATAATTTAGGTGTATATTTTAAGCCCTTTTTACACTTTTTAGCCAAGTTTTAAATTTATAAACACGATATTCACTAACAAAACACACATATGGGCAAGTGCACCCATCGTGGACGAAGTATAGTGATGGTAAGATACCGAGGTCGTCCAAGGACACAAGGGCTTTTAGTACCGGTTTATCCTCAACGTCTAATCAAATCAAAATGTTAGAAAAAAGGTTTTTAAACTAGAAAAATAAAACTAACTAAAATGCTGAAAATAAAAAAAGTAAAAACAGATAGACAAGATGAATCACTTGGATCCGACTCGTGTGTAGTGTAACCTTTGATTATTTTCGCACTTTTGCACTTGTTTAAGAAATTATCTTAGTTATTGTAGTAGGCCCCTCTTTTGAAGGCGACGTTACCCTCAACCCAGTAGTTTGAGTCAGCAAGGATACAATCCTAAAGGGTCGGATTATTGAAAGATAATTAATTAAGTTATTAACGCATAATGTGGTAGGCCCCTCTTTTGAAGGCGACGTTACCATCGGCTAAGTAGTCTGAGTCAGCAAGGATACAGTCCTAAGTAGCCGGGTTAAAGTTTTAATAGTAGTTTAACTTATGAGGGGATCAAAGAGTTTGGACCCCCGCCATCCAATACCGTTGCGTATTGAAGGATGTCCTACTAAATTTGACCCAGGTCCTTTGCAGGATCTATACACTGAACAATGGCAAGACTCTTACCAAACCGTTCCCTTAACCCCCGACCAGGTAGCCAACATACCTCCATATAGACCGTGGAGATATGAATGGTGAAAATCTTTTATTTTATATAGACAGTAAATAATGCCAAGACACCACGGACAAACGATAAGGAAGAATCACCTTCAACATAAGAAACTAGTAATTAAAGTCTTTAATACAAAACCAATTAAAAAGTGCAAAAGATTAAAAATAAAAAGTATTACACTAAACACTTGTCTTCACCAAGTGATGTAAGAGACTTAGGCAAACATGGCCTTTGATTGTCAAGAACTCTTACGATCAATCTTGGATCCCGAGACGACTCACACACTCTATGACGGACAGTGGATGATGGTGGTGGATGATGGTGTTGTGATGGTGGTGGGTGGTGGGTGAAGTGTGAGAGAGGTGGTGTGCCAAGGGATGAGTTGCAAGAGCTCCAAGCACTCCTATTTATAGGCTGAACAGAAGCTCGGGAACGGCCCCGTGTCCATCCTCCTCTCTTTCTTCATTAAATGATGTTTGTCTGCATTAGTTGACCACGACCCCGTGTCCGCTGAGCACGACCCCGTGTGCAGAAGCATATCTGTACTATCAAGATTTGCATGGATTCTGCGAATCTTATAGTTGACCATGGCCTTGTGTCCGCTGAGCACGGCCCCGTGGTGGGCGATGGAAGCTTCTACCACTTTGTCTTTTCTGCTGACACTTGGGCACGCCCCCGTGCTCACTGAGCACGGGGCGTGTTCAGTCTTCTGTCTTCTTGTTTTGCTTGGGAAGATGCTGTCGGGAGGTCGGGCATGCCACGTTTGTTCCTTTTCTTGTATTTATGTTAGATTTAGCTGCCTTTTTGCTTCTTTTGTCTATTTGAGCTCATTTAATCCTGAAAATACAAAAGGAAGACAAAAGCACACTTTTCCAACATTAGTACTAAAAAGGGTTAGTCTTATGCCATAATTGATGTAATTTATATGTTGCATTTTGTGCACATCAATAGTCACGTCTAAATGTTTCCATATTATATTTTTTATTTATAGTTTGTTAGTTTAGTAATCCATGTCTCCTTGCATGTATGTAGTAGTGCAGGTGCATGTTTTTGCATTTTTGTAACCTTATATAAGGGATTTGTTAATTATGTAAAAAAATATTAGTCCTAAGATTCTCTCTAAATTTCTATCAAGTTTTTTTTTTACATATTTCCTCCTGCTAAGCTGGCTAATTACGTATTTCCCAAACAAAAAAAAAACAATTACATATTTTTCCTTTTTTGAGAAATTACTCAATTACCCGTTAATTATTTCCATAAACTTCATATGGTCGTTTCCTCCTCCAGTCCTCCCATGCCAAACCCTACAACAGGCGCCATCAGTCTTCTTCCCCCTCCCTTTCGCTGAACCCCACACGACACAAAAGGAGACGACACCAACCCTAGGTGAGCAGAAGAAGATGACACCAACATCTAATTTCGCCAAGTGTTTTCGGGTTTTTAGGTATGTTTATTTCGAGTTGACTATATGGGTGTGTATTATATGCTCTACAAATAATTTTTGATGTGAACTTTGTGTCGCAACCCCCGTCCCCTAATTACCCGGGAACGGGCGGCCGCGACCAGTTTTAGTGGTATCGGTATTTATTATTTTGGCAGCGGAAATTACATTAGGACCGTAGTTAGGAAATATTTTATCAGAGTAAAATACCTCATTTTCATAATATTAAACACGCGGGAATAATCCCATGTTTTAAGTACACACATTTTCATAGGGATAAACCCTATTTTATTTAATAAAAACATCTCTTTATTTTAGGTAACTTTATAGCCACTTTTCCAAGCCTTCAGTGCTGTCCAGTTGGCTTCTATTTGGCTTTCACATTTTGTTACCTGAAACGCATTTAAAAACATTTTGTCAGTGGGAAATACTGGTGAGTGAATCTCAGTTTAATCAAGTTAAGTAAAACCATTGTACAGTATTGAAGGCGGTCGTGCAATTACATTTGTTTCCATCTACTTTAATTACCACCCACGGTACTGTCAACCCGACTTGTGGTCATGTTACTACTCACAATGTAGTAACAAATTTTGTATACAAAACCCCAACATACCGACGATAATTGTAGAATACAAATACTTAATCACTATTTAATATAATATTAATTATGTGAGGTTTTGTAAAAACAGTTTGCAAAAAGGAGATTACTCACATTGCTATCTTAGGGTTTTCCTTAAGGATTTCATGGTGATTATCTATTAAATACAAAAATGCACACGCGTTAGTATAATAACCCAATATTTACATTAGTAATACCCTCCCCGAGATGGCATTCCAACGACTACATCGGGCAGAACCTCGACAGCCGTTACGGAACCCTGGATCAATCGGGCAGCGTATCTAATACGTAACCGGGGTTATGATACTTACAACGAGGCAGAACTTCGTTAATTAGGGGGGTATAATGCCCGAAAATTATGTTTGCTATGTAGGAATTCGAGAGAGAAAAAGAGAATGAGCAATCGGAATGAACTGCCGATGCCCTTAATTTATAGGGCCTGATTTCAGGTCCCTCGTGGCCCGCGAAGGTTGTAGCCATTGGCAACGCGGCCCGCGACATAGGGAGAGTAGGCCCTAGCCTTATCGGGTCACCGCTCTAGCTTCGACACGTATAGGCCACGTGGCAGCTCCGGGTTGCGCCTCTTGTCCTATCTGTGACAACTGGCAAATAACTGGTAATTCCGTACAATCTAATCACTATTTATATTTCTTAATCTCATGCATTTAGCATAATTTAATTACGTAACAGTGTCGTTAATTGGATAACAGTGTTAGGACAAGAAAACAAAGCTAAAACATATGTTGGTTTTCGTCGTATGGTGAAACCAAGCTAACAATGTCCTAAAAGTGTGGGTAGAAAGTGCTGCGTGCACTTTTCACAGTTACACTATTCATGCCAGCAAACCGTGAAACTAGACCGAAACACTGAAAAACGACGCTCAGATAACATAACTGAGTCCATTTATATAAGAAAACATTATTATGAAAACATGTCTTGCAAAGATATAAGACTTTCTGGTATAACGCCCTAACCACAAAAACGTCCGTTTCGGCTTAAAATATAGCACTTTTAACGTGTCCGAACTTATAACAAAGCATTTCCGGGACTTAGGAATAATGTCAATTGACGAAAAACATACTAAAACAATAAGATGATATCAACGGAATGTTCATAATCACAAGTTTCCGGCGTTACGTCCGCTATGCACTAAACTAGTCCGTTAGCGACTCGACGAACTAGTAGGCGACATTTTTAGTCACGAAACAAGCAAATGAAGAATCTAGCGAGCTAGTTAAGCTAAATTTGGGACTCGGAATCACTTCATACAACTTTCGGATGCAAGAAAACAACTTGCGGAAAATCCTTATCGGTACGATATAAAAGCATCGTAGGTGAACCGGCGCTTAACCGGGAACCGTTTAAACTAGTTAAACACTATTTTAACTAGTCTAGTGAACTAGTTAATGATAATTATAGTCCTAATCCCTAATTACCCCACTAGTGATGTACTTAAAATACTAATCACCCTACACCTCTTAACTACCAAAATATCTCATGGTTAAGCATTTAAAAAAAAACATAAACATCTTACACCCCCATTTCCTACGTTTTTGGTAGGCCACCTTAGGCCTCACCATGCTTGTTGAAAATGTTGAGATAAGAAGTATGGCATGAAATTGATTTTGATTAGAAATGTATGATTTAAATCACCTAACCTACACCATTCCATACGTCACTTATCAATTTCAAAATTTAACAAGCAAACTTTCCTAGTCTCTCTCTCATCTCACGGCACCAAGGAGACACCCAAACCCACCTTCAATCTTCCATTGAACTTCACATTTCACACTAAAATTAGCCATTTCAAGACCTTCTAAGAACATCTCAACATGGTTTAAGCATGGAGGATCACTAGGAGCTATCTTGGAGCTTATTTTCTTCTTATTATCTAATCTAGCTTGTGCACTTTGTAAGTCTACTAAACATCATATTTATGATCCATATTATTAGTAGATTATTATTGTACAAGTTGATTATCTTGAAGTTAAAGTTAAACATAATCAAAAAAAAAAAAACCCTAAACATAAAGCTAATAAACACTAAATATGAATATATTATGTGTTGATTTATGTTGTTTAGTGTTAAAATGTTTATGTGACCTTGTTGATTATGTTATTTTGTTTGAGATTAGTAGCTTGAAGTTTATAATTATGATGATCTTGTTGTTAGTTTTATGTAGTATTTTATATTTGTGTTCATATTATTATGATGAACATAAATATGTGATTTAAACATAGTTATGTTTAAATCAAGAAAGATCATCAACTTCAAAGATTATGAGCATTTATATATAAACTTGATTTAGTGATTCTTGAAAGATTAAACCAAGAATAATCATGTGAAAGGCTTTTAACAACACTAATGAACTTGGTTTTTGACATAAAATAAGTTTGTGTGATATTAATTATCAAAAGTGTTATGTAAAAGTCTTGGAAATTTCTACATAAAGATGTGTGAATCTTTAAAAGTGAAAGACAATTTACAATCAAGTTTATGTAAGAAATAAACTTAATAAATGGTTAACTTTGAAGACTTGAAAGTTTAAGCAAAATAATGCTCATAAGAATCTTTGAATGAATAAGTATGATTAGTGATGTTTGGAAATTGATTATTGATTTAAACGCGTTTTTGTAACGTGGGAAACGTCATAGTTTAGGGGAAACTATGGCGAATTTTTCTAAAAATCTAATCGCGATTAAAGAGGGGATTAAAGGGTGATTAACAAGGTTAAACGCGATTAGTGGTCTTAAACGTCATTATGGAAACTTTGACGGAATATTTAAGGTTAAATATTCAAGAAGTTCTTATGAACTTAAACTTATTTTTACAAAAAATAAATGGGTAAAAATATAACAATGCGTAAATATAATTTTTGGTAAGAAAAATTATATATTTTCGGAAACTTGCTAAGTGCTTGCAATGTGTGCTATGTATGTGTATGTAATAGATACCTATAGGGTGATCAAAACAAATATACGTACATGTTCCTACATGGTCCAAGAAATGCTAGCAAAATCAAATCGGACAATTAAATAAAATGGCCGAAATGGGAATACATAACACTTGATGACGACAATTTGGGCGCATCGACATCATAAACAAGTTACTACAATGTCGAGTCTAAAAATAATATATTTTTAGACACTAAAGCGAACGCATAACTAAGTGGTCAAAAACAAGAATCCGGAAGGTCAAAAACTATAAAAAAAATTACCAAGTATTTTTCATGTGAAAAAAAACGAACTTATTAAGTTACATGCTTGGTGAATTTTTGGTAAAAATTGCAAGAGTATATTTAATGGACTCACTAGGATTAGATTTGGGCTAGACCCAAATTACTAAAACTAGGGCTAGGCCTAATAACAAGAAAACTAGGGCTAGGCCCAATAACAAGAAAACTAGGGCTAGGCCCAATAACAAGAAAACTAGGGCTAGGCCCAATAACAAGAAAACGTGGGTTAAGCCCAATTACATAAGTTCGAAGCCGTTCGCATATAATCCAATACACATAGAACACATGAATACACATAACAATCGAGCGAGTGAGCTATCAACGCTCTAAAAGACAAAGTGTTCTAATGATGACAAGCGAAAACATAATAAAGAATTCAAGATGAACAACTTGTACGAGGTCCAAAAGACCTAGTGTCTAACGAGATTAGTACACATGTAGGTTATTGACACGTACGGACGCTCACTTCGATATCATATTTCACAGAACGCAAACTTGTGAGTTCATGTCCCTCCTTTCACTGTTTTCAATGTTTTGTTTTCAAAAACATCGAGGGGAAATACATGCTAAAACTATTGCTATGTTAGTTACGGAGTAGATGGCATGATCAATGTGCATAAGTAGGGAAACTACATTAGTAACCATTAATCACTTAGTGACCAAGGTGCAAAAGGTGTAGATCTATTGGGCTTGAGGCACGCCTCACTCCTGGTTGGTATACCCTGGAGTGCTTTTGTGATCCCAATGATGACAAAGTGTTCTCGGTTTGGTTATTTGCTTATGGTGCATTATGTCAGGGGGCTCGCTACCCACTGATAGATCCTTAACAGACTCCATGAATGAATCAGAACATACCATGATTACAAGATAACATTTATGAGTTTTCATATGATAACAAATACTGCATGAACTCGCTCAACTTTTTGTTGACTTTTTAAAACTACATGTATTTCAGGAAACATGTCTTGAGCCGGTGATTCACTATGGGATTCGGGAAAACAAATGACAACAATGGCCACTTTTGGAGGGTTTGTCTTTTATATCCCAACTTCGTATGGGTATATAGGGGACAAAACCACATTATGTTTTATGTCAAAAACTAACTTTTGTTATGTGTAAATAACTTAGAACTATGCTATGTCAAACGTTGTTGAAACTTGGAAACTATGTTGAAAACTTGTAATCTTTTGTTGAAAACTATATATCTATGGCATCGTTGTTGGTTCATGTTGTTAACACGATTGGACGCAATGATTACCTTTCTTACGTCACACACAATATGCTTCCGCTACTAGCAGGGTGTGACAGATTGGTATCAGAGCTCCGATTGTAGTGAACCGGGGAAAAACTTTTATTAAAGTTTGGTCTACAATCACCGAGGGGCTCAGACATGAAAACAAAGTCGATAACATTACAAAAGTGATTTCAAAAGTATGACAAAAATGACAAAAGGTTTTCATTGTGTCACTATAACCTGAGGAACTATCACGCGGGCTCAATCACTAGTAACGAATATGGATCAATACATGGATAGTCGATAAGGAATAGACTTGAAAACACTAAGGCTTACATGTGAAACATGAGAACAAAATATTGCATGAGATATATAGCGATTGCATGGAATGTATCATGAGTAGTAATACATTTTTTTTCTTCTTTTCCCTAACAAACATACATGCATATTGTACGGTTTATTTGCCAGGATCGATGTCTTCATCTTCTTCTTCGGACCTTTCAGAGGTGGATCCGATGCTGGTAGTGTCGGATGACGAGTATGGGCCAGACATCATTATCATATCGTCGGACAACGAGTCCGAGCATGATGTATCTTCAGTCGATGACTAAATGTTGGATGATTTCCAACCTTTTGCTCTTGCAGCTTTTGGGGAGGATCCCGTCCCATCTGAGGACGACTTGCTAGCTATGCCGCAACCCCTTCATGGTATTATTATCTACGGCCACCGGGAGGGTAAGCATATGATTGTGCATCTGGCCGAGCCACTAGCTGCTGTTCCGCTTGTTGATCTCGAGGACGACGATGATGTCGACATCCCGGTGATACATGTCGAGCATCTTGACGATGATCTTGGTGACGGAGAGATTCATGACATTGTTATTCTCGAGTTACCCTCTCCGGTTGTGTCTGTTGTTGATATTTCATCTACAGCGTCTAGTGTTGCTCCCTCTACTCACACCCCTGCATCATCCCCTGATACTGTACTACCCACCCAGACTGATGTACCACCTACCCCCGCTACTGACCCCATGCACCTACCAGGATTCCCACACTCCATGTATCCCCCACCTTATTACCAGTCTGGACCGTCATCATATCAGCCGTTGTCTAGTACACCCCAGGACCCCTATGCTGCGGGACCATCTCAGCCCGCCGGACTTGCCTCCGACTATGCTAGATTGTATGCAGGGATACCCCCACCGGGCATGGACCTTGCGGACCCTTATCATCCTTCTCACTTTGCTCAGCCTACCATGGTGGATAGGATGATATCCTACGACATCCAGTTTTCCATACTCTTCCGTAGGACTAGAGAGCTTGATGCCCAGTTAGCTGCGGTCCTTGCCGCTATCAGACCACCACCACCTACATCACCATAGCCACCATTACCAGCGTCACCCCCTCCATCACCACCACCGCTACCACAGTCACCACCCCCGCCATCTCCACACTAGTAGCCCGTCGGTAGTATGTTGCTCAATACGAACTCATTTCCCAAGCAATTGCTCAATACGAAGCTAACCGCGCTGATCAAGGCAGTGGAACGGGAGGTACTACTGGAGGCAACCCTCCAACTGGTAATGCTTGGTTAATCTTTAACCTACCCGACGCTTTTATCTAATCTAGTCGTGCTCTTTAACCACCCCCGCCATCTCCACACTAGTAGCCCGTCGGTAGTATGTTGGCCTTATGTTAGTCGTATGTATATAGCTATCTTTTGGGGAGACCACCACTTTTGTGAAGATCAAGGCTTATAAAGATCAAGACTTTTGAAGACAACTCGAAGACATGAAGATGCAATGTAGTAGAAAATCTTACTTTTGTATTGTGACTTGTACTGACTAGGGATATGTATCCCTAAGTCCTTTTGATCTTCATGAACAAATGTAACAAGTTGTCATTATGTATAAAAGTATGTTTTCTGTATTTCACATTGTATTTCTTTTATGCTGTGGTTGATATTATGGTGATGTGATGATATTGTGGTTGATATTGTTATGACATGGTGGACTTATGGTTGATGTTATGTTGTGGCATGGTGTTTTCTACATGTTGAGCTATATGACCATTGTGATGATTGGTGTGTTGATGTATGCTCTTGATTGTGTGGTTATATCACGTATATTTATATATACATTTCATATGTATATAAACCCGATGTTTATATATATATATATATATATATATATATATATATATATATATATATATATATATATATATATATATATATATTTATATAGTTGGCAATATTTGTTATTAAATACTTGTCTAATGGAGATCGATAATTTTATCTAGAAGACAATGCCGCCTCGCCGTGGGAGGACGAACACGAAACCACTACCGACAACACAAGGGGAATTGAACGAACTCATTTCCCAAGCAATTGCTCAATACGAAGCTAACCGCGCTGATCAAGGCAGTGGAACGGGAGGTACTACTGGAGGCAACCCTCCAACTGGTAATGCTTGGTTAATCTTTAACCTACCCGACGCTTTTATCTAATCTAGTCGTGCTCTTGACACTCACGCTTGAATTTGTGCATATGATAATTTCAGGTTGCACTTATAAGTAGTTCTTAGACTGCAAACCTCTAAATTTTGATGGTACGGGAGGTGCTGTTTCCTTCGTTCGCTGGACTGAGAAGACCGACTCAGTTATTCGAATGAGCAAGTGCCCTGCTGAACAAAGGGTTACTTATGTCACCGGACTATTCATCGATGGGGCACTATCGTGGTGGAACCTCCAGGTACAAACAAAAGGCGAAACCGCTGCGTACGGCCTGACTTGGAAGGAACTAAAAGAATTGATGAGGAAAAAGTATTGCTCAAGGTCAGAAATCCAGAAGCTAGAAACGGAATTCTGGAACTTAAAAATGATTGGTCCAGATATTGCGGGTTACACGCAGCGTTTCCATGATTTATCCCGTGTGGTTCCATACTTAGTGGAACCCGAATTCAAGAGGATCGAGAGGTACATTTGGGGACTTGCCCCTCAAATTCTAAGTATGGTCACCAATTCTAAGCCCACGGAGATTGGGGAAGCCATTGACTTGGCGGTAGCACTTACTGAGGAGGCACTACGTCAAGGAAAATTTGATGAGCCGGGGGCAAACAAAAAGGAAACCACTGCGCAGACTTTGAGTTCCAACAAAAGGAAATTTTCCCATTTTAAGAAAGGTTCGCGGGGAAGGAACAACAAGAATAACAATAACAGAGGAGAACCCGCGAAGGAAACTAGGGATGCAAAAGCTTATGTTACTACCACCACAAATAACCCCGACAAGAAATCTTACGCTGGGACTGCACCGAAGTGCAATACATGCCCCTTCCATCACTACGGGGAGTGTCGTTGCTCCAGGTGTGGCAAATGTAATAAGTTTGGGCACTGCACCGAAGCGTGCCGGGGTATGAATACCAGGGACCAAGGTTGTTTCAATTGTGGTGACAAAGGACACTTCAAGAAGGATTGCCCGAAAGAGATTCAAGCTCGCGGAAGAGCATTTGTGATAGGAGCCAAGGACGCTCGTCAGGACCCGAATGTGGTCACCGGTACGTTCCCTATCAATAATCACTTCGCATCTATCCTTTTCAATACGGGAGCATATTATAGTTTTATTTCTAAGGAATTTAGAGATATACTTGGGGTAGAATCGAGCAAATTAAATATTCCATGTTCGATTGAATTAGCTAATGGCGAATTAGTAGAAACAGGGGAAATCATAAAGAAATGTACCTTAGAGCTGGGTGGACGAAAGTTCGACATAGATCTCTTACCAGTTCCGTTAGGTAGCTTCGATGTCGTTATCGGTATGGATTGGTTATCCGATAATCGAGTTGAGGTCATATGTCATGAGAAGATCATACGCATTCCCCTGCCCGATGGAGAACATTTGCTAGTACACGGGGAGAAACAAGACACGCCGCTACGAATCATCAGTTGCATGAAAGCTCAAAAATGTTTGAGGAAAGGATGTATCGGCATTCTTTCTCATGTCGTTGACAAGAAGGCCGAGGAGCGCAAGGTGAAAGACATCCCTGTGGTAAGGGAATATCCCGAAGTCTTCCCAGAAGACATGCCGGGACTGCCACCACAACAACAAGTGGAATTTCATATCGATCTGGTGCCAGGAGCAGCACCGGTGGCAAAAGCTCCATATAGACTCGCGCCCTCGGAGATGCAGGAATTATCTACTCAGCTTCAGGAGTTGCTTGACAAGGGATTCATTAGACCGAGTTTCTCACCTTGGGGAGCTCCGGTGCTATTTGTCAAGAAGAAGGACGGAACCTTTCGAATGTGCATCGATTACAGTGAACTAAACAAGCTAACTATCAAAAATCGGTATCCTTAACCGAGGATTGATGACTTGTTCGATCAGTTACAAGGTTCCAGCTTCTACTTCAAGATCGATCTAAGATCCGGATACCATCAGTTGAGGGTTCAGGAGGAAAGCATTCGTAAGACAGCGTTTAGGACTCGCTATGGGCATTATGAGTTCCTTGTTATGCTTTTCGGCTTAACGAACGCTCCCGCTGTATTCATGGACTTGATGAATCGGGTATGTAAACCATACCTGGACAAGTTCGTGATCGTATTCATTGATGACATTTTAATATACTCACGAACAGAGGCGGAACACGAGCAACACTTGAGAACTATTCTGGAGTTACTTAAGAAGGAACGATTGTACGCCAAGTTCTCAAAATGCGAATTTTGGATTCGTGAAGTACAATTTCTCGGTCATGTGGTGAACCAGAACGGAATACATGTTGATCCAACTAAGATAGAAGCCATAAAGAGCTGGAACACTCCAAGGACCCCAACGGAAGTAAGACAATTTCTGGGTTTAGCGGGGTACTATCGAAGATTCATATAGAATTTTTCTAAAATTGCTCAACCGCTAACCTCGCTCACTCAAAAGGATAGAATGTTCGATTCGGGTGAAAAACAGGAAATGGCATTCCAAACGCTCAAAGATAAACTATGCCAAGCGCCAATCTTATCTCTCCCTGACGGCACCGATGACTTCGTGGTGTACTGTGATGCATCGCGTCAAGGCTTGGGTTGCGTGTTAATGCAACGTGAAAAAGTCATCGCATACGCGTCGCGGCAGTTAAAAGTTCATGAAAAGAACTATACCACTCACGACCTAGAGTTGGGCGCTGTGGTATTCGGTTTAAAGATTTGGCGTCACTATCTCTATGGTACTAAGTGTACCATATTCACTGATCATAGAAGTCTCCAACACATATTCAATAAAAAAGAATTAAACATGCGCCAGCGGCGATGGATGGAATTGTTGAACGACTATGACTGCGAAATCAGATACCATCCGGGGAAAGCAAACGTTGTAGCGGATGCTTTGAGCCGGAAGGAACGAGTTAGAACATTACGAGTACGGGCTTTAGAGTTGACAATCCAGACAAACTTTACAACTCGAGTGCGCGACGCACAACGGGAAGCCCTAAAACCAGGAAATATACGAGCAGAATACTTGCGAGGAGCAAGGAAACACATGGAAACAAATAAGGATGGCACTTTATATTTCGGAGGAAAGATCTGGATTCCCTATTTTGGTGGCTTACGAGACTTAGTGCTGGATGAAGCACACAAGTCCAGATATTCAATACACCCAGGATCTGATAAAATGTATCAGGATCTAAGAGAATATTATTGGTGGCCTAAACTCAAGAAAGATATTGGGATCTACGTGGGGAATTGCCTAACTTGTGCAAAGGTCAAGGCCGAATATCAAAAGCCATCTGGGTTATTACAACAACCCGTGATTCCTGGTTGGAAATAGGAGCAGATATCAATGGATTTCGTTACAGGACTCCCACGGACCTCTCGAGGTCATGACATGATATGGGTTATCGTTGATCGATTAACCAAGTCGGCTCACTTCCTACCCATTCGTGAAAAAGACAGTACTGCGAAGTTAGCCGAAATCTACCTCAATGAGATTGTGGCACGTCATGGAGTGCCCACTTCGATAATCTCGGATCATGATGGTCGCTTTGTATCAAGAATATGGCAATCATTTCAAGAATCACTTGGATCTCGTCTGGATCTGAGCACCGCTTTTCATCCGCAAACCGATGGGCAAAGTGAGCGAACCATCCAAACGATGGAAGACATGCTTCGCGCCTGTGTGATGGACTTGGGCGGAAATTGGGATAAGCATTTACCGCTGGTAGAGTTCTCATATAATAACAGTTATCACACAAGCATTAAAGCCGCCCCATTCGAAGCACTATACGGACGGAAGTGCCGATCACCACTGTGTCGGGCGGAAGTCGGAGACAAACAACTCGTTGGCCCTGAACTAGTCCAAGAGACTACTGACAAGATAGCAAAGATACGAGACCGTATCAAAGCGGCTCGTGACAGACAAAAGAGCTATGCGGACAGAAGACGTAAACCATTATCCTTCGAGGTCGGAGACAAAGTCTTACTGAAAGTCTCGCCTTGGAAAGGCGTAGCTAGATTCGGGAAACGCGGAAAGCTAAACCCGAGATACATTGGGCCATTTGAGATTCTGGAAAAGATCAATACCGTTGCGTACAAGTTGAAACTGCCAGAGGAACTCAGCAACATACATGACACCCTTCATGTGTCGAACCTCAGGAAAAGTCCGACCGTTGATACAGTTATCATTCCAGCGGATTAAATTCATGTAGACGACAGGCTCCAGTTTACCGAAGAACCCATAGAGGTTATGGACCAGAAGGTCCACAAGACAAGGAGAAGTAATATCGAACTAATCAAGGTCCGCTGGAATTCACGTCACGGACCCGAGTACACATGGGAACGTGAAGATCAGATTAAGGCAAAGTATTCCCATCTGTTTAAGAAGACCCCTGCAAAGGGTGGCTCAACTTGAATTTCGGGACGAAATTCTTTTTAACAGGGGGAGAATGTGACAACTGGCAAATAACTGGTAATTCCGTACAATCTAATCACTATTTATATTTCTTAATCTCATGCATTTAGCATAATTTAATTACGTAACAGTGTCGTTAATTGGATAACAGTGTTAGGACAAGAAAACAAAGCTAAAACATATGTTGGTTTTTGTCGTATGGTGAAACCAAGCTAACAATGTCCTAAAAGTGTGGGTAGAAAGTGCTGCGTGCACTTTTCACAGTTACACTATTCATGCCAGCAAACCGTGAAACTAGACCGAAACACTAAAAAACGACGCTCAGATAACATAACTGAGTCCATTTATATAAGAAAACATTATTATGAAAACATGTCTTGCAAAGATATAAGACTTTCTGGTATAACGCCCTAACCACAAAAACGTCCGTCTCGGCTTAAAATATAGCACTTTTAACGTGTCCGAACTTATAACAAAGCATTTCCGGGACTTAGGAATAATGTCAATTGACGAAAAACATACTAAAACAATAAGATGATATCAACGGAATGTTCATAATCACAAGTTTCCGGCGTTACGTCCGCTATGCACTAAACTAGTCTGTTAGCGACTCGACGAACTAGTAGGCGACATTTTTTGTCACGAAACAAGCAAATGAAGAATCTAGCGAGCTAGTTAACCTAAATTTGGGACTCGGAATCACTTCATACAACTTTCGGATGCAAGAAAACAACTTGCGGAAAATCCTTATCGGTACGACATAAAAGCATCGTAGGTGAACCGACGCTTAACCGGGAACCGTTTAAACTAGTTAAACACTATTTTAACTAGTCTAGTGAACTAGTTAATGATAATTATAGTCCTAATCCCTAATTACCCCACTAGTGATGTACTTAAAATACTAATCACCCTACACCTCTTAATTACCAAAATATCTCATGGTTAAGCATTTAAAAAAAAACATAAACATCTTACACCCCCATTTCCTACGTTTTTGGTAGGCCACCTTAGGCCTCACCATGCTTGTTGAAAATGTTGAGATAAGAAGTATGGCATGAAATTGATTTTGATTAGAAATATATGATTTAAATCACCTAACCTACACCATTCCATACATCACTTATCAATTTCAAAATTTAACAAGCAAACTTTCCTAGTCTCTCTCTCATCTCACGGCACCAAGGAGACACCCAAACCCACCTTCAATCTTCCATTGAACTTCACATTTCACACTAAAATTAGCCATTTCAAGACCTTCTAAGAACATCTCAACATGGTTTAAGCATGGAGGATCACTACGAGCTATCTTGGAGCTTATTTTCTTCTTATTATCTAATCTAGCTTGTGCACTTTGTAAGTCTACTAAACATCATATTTATGATCCATATTATTAGTAGATTATTATTGTACAAGTTGATTATCTTGAAGTTAAAGTTAAACATAATCAAAAAAAAAAAAAAAAACCCTAAACATAAAGCTAATAAACACTAAATATGAATATATTATGTGTTGATTTATGTTGTTTAGTGTTAAAATGTTCATGTGACCTTGTTGATTATGTTATTTTGTTTGAGATTAGTAGCTTGAAGTTTATAATTATGATGATCTTGTTGTTAGTTTTATGTAGTATTTTATATTTGTGTTCATATTATTATGATGAACATAAATATGTGATTTAAACATAGTTATGTTTAAATCAAGAAAGATCATCAACTTCAAAGATTATGAGCATTTATATATAAACTTGATTTAGTGATTCTTGAAAGATTAAACCAAGAATAATCATGTGAAAGGCTTTTAACAACACTAATGAACTTGGTTTTTGACATAAAATAAGTTTGTGTGATATTAATTATCAAAAGTGTTATGTAAAAGTCTTGGAAATTTCTACATAAAGATGTGTGAATCTTTAAAAGTGAAAGACAATTTACAATCAAGTTTATGTAAGAAATAAACTTAATAAATGGTTAACTTTGAAGACTTGAAAGTTTAAGCAAAATAATGCTCATAAGAATCTTTGAATGAATAAGTATGATTAGTGATGTTTGGAAATTGATTATTGATTTAAACGCGTTTTTGTAACGTGGGAAACGTCATAGTTTAGGGGAAACTATGGCGAATTTTTCTAAAAATCTAATCGCGATTAAAGAGGGGATTAAAGGGTGATTAACAAGGTTAAACGCGATTAGTGGTCTTAAACGTCATTATGGAAACTTTGACGGAATATTTAAGGTTAAATATTCAAGAAGTTCTTATGAACTTAAACTTATTTTTACAAAAAATAAATGGGTAAAAATATAACAATGCGTAAATATAATTTTTGATAAGAAAAATTATATATTTTCGGAAACTTGCTAAGTATTTGCAATGTGTGCTATGTATGTGTATGTAATAGATACCTATAGGGTGATCAAAATAAATACACGTACATGTTCCTACATGGTCCAAGAAATGCTAGTAAAATCAAATCGGACAATTAAATAAAATGGCCGAAATGGGAATACATAACACTTGATGACGACAATTTGGGCGCATCGACATCATAAACAAGTTACTACAATGTCGAGTCTAAAAATAATATATTTTTAGACACTAAAGCGAACGCATAACTAAGTGGTCAAAAACAAGAATCCGGAAGGTCAAAAACTATAAAAAAAATTACCAAGTATTTTTCATGTGAAAAAAAACGAACTTATTAAGTTACATGCTTGGTGAATTTTTGGTAAAAATTGCAAGAGTATATTTAATGGACTCACTAGGATTAGATTTGGGCTAGACCCAAATTACTAAAACTAGGGCTAGGCCCAATAACAAGAAAACTAGGGCTAGGCCCAATAACAAGAAAACTAGGGCTAGGCCCAATAACAAGAAAACTAGGGCTAGGCCCAATAACAATAAAACTAGGGCTAGGCCCAATAACAAGAAAACGTGGGTTAAGCCCAATTACATAAGTTCGAAGCCGTTCGCATATAATCCAATACACATAGAACACATGAATACACATAACAATCGAGCGAGTGAGCTATCAACGCTCTAAAAGACAAAGTGTTCTAATGATGACAAGCGAAAACATAATAAAGAATTCAAGATGAACAACTTGTACGAGGTCCAAAAGACCTAGTGTCTAACGAGATTAGTACACATGTAGGTTATTGACACGTACGGATGCTCACTTCGATATCATATTTCACAGAACGCAAACTTGTGAGTTCATGTCCCTCCTTTCACTGTTTTCAATGTTTTGTTTTCAAAAACATCGAGGGGAAATACATGCTAAAACTATTGGTATGTTAGTTACGGAGTAGATGGCATGATCAATGTGCATAAGTAGGGAAACTACATTAGTAACCATTAATCACTTAGTGACCAAGGTGCAAAAGGTGTAGATCTATTGGGCTTGAGGCACGCCCCACTCCTGGTTGGTATACCCTGGAGTGCTTTTGTGATCCCAATGATGACAAAGTGTTCTCGGTTTGGTTATTTGCTTATGGTGCATTATGTCAGGGGGCTCGCTACCCACTGATAGATCCTTAACAGACTCCATGAATGAATCAGAACATACCATGATTACAAGATAACATTTATGAGTTTTCATATGATAACAAATACTGCATGAACTCGCTCAACTTTTTGTTGACTTTTTAAAACTACATGTATTTCAGGAAACAGGTCTTGAGCCGGTGATTCACTATGGGATTCGGGAAAACAAATGACAACGATGGCCACTTTTGGAGGGTTTGTCTTTTATATCCCAACTCCGTATGGGTATATAGGGGACAAAACCTCATTATGTTTTATGTCAAAAACTAACTTTTGTTATGTGTAAATAACTTAGAACTATGCTATGTCAAACGTTGTTGAAACTTGGAAACTATGTTGAAAACTTGTAATCTTTTGTTGCAAACTATATATCTATGGCATCGTTGTTGGTTCATGTTGTTAACACGATTGGACGCAATGATTACCTTTCTTACGTCACACACAATACGCTTCCACTACTAGCAGGGTGTGACACTATCGCTCGCGGCCCGCGTTAGACCAAGCTTAGGTCTTCGCGGCCCGCCACAGACTAAAAAATCTGATTTTTAATTTAATTAAATAAAAATAAAGGTGTTCGCCGTTTTCGTATACGGGGTTTATTTTAGGACATATATGGGCATTTTAAATATATTAGGGGCGTCGAAAAGTTATTTAGGAGGGTTGTTATATCCTCCCCACCTTGTTTTAGAACTCGTCCTCGAGGTCTACTGGAATAGGTGTGGATATTTCCTTTGCATTTCTGATTCAAGCTCCCAAGTGTACTCTCGTGCTCTTTTGGAGTCCCATTTCACTTTGACTAGAACTAATCTCTTGTGTTTGAGATTCTTGACCTTTCTGTCTTCAATCTGTAGAGGCCTTTCTACAAATTTTAACTGCTCATTTACCTCTATGAACTTAAAAGGTACTACCAGTGATTCATCAGCTAAACATTTCCTTTGGCAGTTGTAGATGATAAGCTACAGGTCCTATTGTAACATTCCTATTTTTATATAAAGAATTATAAGTTTGGTTAAATTTATTAACCACTAGTAACTAGTTCATTTTTAATATAAATATTCAACCCAAATAGTTCTAAACACTATTTTATATAGTTGGTTGAAATACTATAATTAATTGGCCTATGTATGGGTGACCTATCTAATAAAAATAAAAGTTCATAAAACTTATAGGTAGATTACGGGTAAGTTGAAAAGTAGAAATATGAAGTATTTAGACGGACCCTTGAACCGTTTAAATAAATTATAAAAATACATTGTATTTTGAACCTACTCTATTTTAATAAAACTTAGACCCAAATGTAGACAAAAATATTCTGGTTCTAATAACATATTTATTATTTTATAAAACGTTATATTTTACAAATTATACGCGCCAAATAACTGAAGCAGTTGAATTAATTATAATATATATTAAATAAAATAAAAACCTAATAAGAATTCATATTAAGTGGACGTGTCCACTACATATCAAATTCGTACATGTTGTCTACGTGTGTATCATATATATTGTGTACATGGCACATCAGGGAGCTTTGCTTAGATTGAAAGTTAACATATATGTAGTATAAATAGGAAGATACCATAGCCATTTAGATTGTTCACCCTTCTTTCTATCGTCTATTCTTTTAATATATATATACATATATTTATTATTATTTACTATATAATAATAAAGTAATGCCCCGTTTTAAGTGTTGTAAACTCCCAATCACCGCTACCCTTTCCGATTGATCTGAATCCCATAACGCATGTCAAGGCTCTGCCCGACTAAGTTCGTTTGGATTCTATCTCGGGACTTCGGGACAAGGTTGAATTAGGGGTACTATACTTAACACGAGTGCATTATATATTTTTAATAGCCCAAAAGTTATACCCAAAATTTATACCAGGAGGTTTTCTAGTTGAACCCTAAAGTTACAAAGTGGGTCCATTCTCTTTTCTCACTATTTTATTCTCTTTTTATGAGTTACCCAAAACTATTATTTATTATTTATTATTTCTATTTTGTAAACAAACTTTCATCAAAAGTCATGCCTATTATTTTATTTACCCAATAGGGAACCATAGTTGAGACACCCAAGTAATCCTGCACAACTCCTAAAATTTTCATAGCAATTAGAATCAGGATCAGGGCCCCTAAAACTCAAAGGGGGCAATTCCCATTCGATATTATCTTCAAAAAATCTGTTGTCAAAATTGAATTTAATTGTAACACCCCCAAAATCCACCTGCGGATAACACCCGCTTTGAGGGCGTGACTGACCAGGATCCAGCCACCAATTATACTGAGCATTTAATTAATAGCAGAAATATTTAATATCCGAAGTAATTAGCAACATCAGAGTTTAGGTTCGGTAATTAGTTTAACAAAACAGCGGAAGCATAAACCAAAGTAGTTTTAAAGGTAGTTCTTAGTTGAAAATAATTAACCCAACACACGGGTTTGATGAACACTACACATCCCCAAGCAGCAGCTCCTGAGTCACTGGTTACCTGCAAAGCATGCAGTAAGGGGTCAACAATAATGCTGAGTGAGTTCACTAGTTGTCCAGTTTTAGTTTACCAAAAACTTAAGTTGTTTAGATAAAGCATTTATAATCACGTTGTGGGGAGCTACCCCATCTGTAAGCTCACTAAACTGTGGATACCGAAACTGTTGACGGAATATAAATATTCGTGCCCCGAGTCAATGTCTATCGTCATTGACCATGTTGCAAGGTCTACTAGTTCACGCCCGATCCCCCCGGTCACGGTGTGAGGTTGTCAAACCTAATAGCGCTATCAACTAATAACCCGTTCGCCCCCGGCGATTAATCGGTAATGTAAGCAGGGACTTAAGGTGATAGAGTTTCGTTTAGCATGGCTAGTTGTGATTTATAAATAATATCCAAACGTATCTCCCCCGGAGATAGTAATTACCCATTCTGTTTCCCCCGGAGTAATGGGTCCAAGATGTTTTTCCCAAAGTTGGTAGTTTGTTCGTGTCCCTCCGCGGGACGCATGCTTTTAGTGTGTGAACTCACCTTGGGTTGCTCGGCAGATTGGGTTACTTGTCAAACACGTTGGTCACCACGTCCTAACATGGTTACCGGTATAGGTCAGGTTCGGCGCACAAGCAATCACGTAAAAACTTACACATAACTAACACGTTGCATGCATAAAAATATAGACAGTGGGTTATTGGGCCGGCCCTAGCATTTAAACAGTCAAACAGTAACACGCAGATCAGTCAACAGGTAGCCCATAACAAGCATACTATGGCCCAATAACCTAAGTGGACAGCCCAGTCGCAACCAGGTGGTCTCGAGTCGCAACCAGGAGGTCTCGGCTTGTCACGCTGTGGTTGCGAGTCGCAACCGTGTGGTCTCGAGTTGTCACGTTGTGGTTGCGAGTCGCAACCGTCGTAGTCTCGAGTCGCAATCGTGTGGTTTCGAGTTGTCATGCCATGGTTGCGAGTCGCAACTGCGTGGTCTCGAGTTGTCATGCTATGGTTGCGAGTCGCAACGGTGCGGTTGCGAGTCGTAATGCTGTCCCTTTCATGTACACGTGATGATGCAGATGCATCAGTCCAATTTGTACCATGTAATCAGGCCCAAATCGGGAAACAGCCAATGAGGTTTCTACTAACACTTTGCCTAATCTGACTTTTAGTAAAAATAGATCAAACTTTGCCATTTTTGAATCTTCAAACCATATTCAAACAAGTTCATCACAAGTTCATAGTTTTTTCTAGGGTTTTCATGTCAACAAAGCCATACATTTTTGAACCAAAAATCTCATATTTTAACAAGATCAACATGCAAGAACAACAAAACATACATTTTGTAACCTTAAACATAGTTCGGTTGGCATAATCATTCCTAAACCACCATTCTTTAGCCATTTTTAAACATGTTACCAAGCTTGCATACATAAGGGTTTTCACATATGACCAACTTCACAAATCATCCTAAAGATCATGCATATTGTTTCTAACCAAACACATTCTTGTTCATAAACATCTCATTCATCAAACATATAAGGTATCTACTACTCATATGTAACACTAACCAGTTTGTGAAGAAGGAGCCGAAAACAAAGAGAAAGGAACCGAGAAGACGGAGTGTCCGAGTGATGATCTTGACCGAGTTTCTTGTCCGAGATCCTTGAGCTTGAACCGAAAGTTGGGGAAGAAAGTGGTGTTGTTTGGGGGTTTTCTAGTGAGAGGGAAATAGAAGGAGTGTGGATGTGTTGTGTAACAAATGAGGGAAATGGGGAAAGGTTTGGGATTATATACCAAGTGTCAAGTTGGCTAAGGGGTTTCGGCCCAAACCGGTTACGGCCCAAAGGCCCACTCGAGACCGAGTGGCCCACTCGCAACCGAGTGGTTGCGAGTCGGGGTCTCGACTCACTTACATATATGTATATAATACGTACATACAACACACATTATGCAAATAAAGATCACGTTTTCATTTAATAATAATTATATATACACAAAATATTACAAGGTGTTCGTTCGGAAAAACCTAGAGTGTCACATTATCCCCAAGTTTTAAGAACTTTCGTCCCAAAAGTTAAGGCAGCCACTGCCAAGCTAGCGTGTTTCAACGGGGTGTCACATCATCCCCCCATTAGTTTGGAATTTCGTCCCGAAATTCAGTTGTAGCTTCAGTGCTGGGGGTTTCGTTTGGGAACAACTGGGGATACTTGGACTTCATCTGGTCTTCCCGCTCCCAGGTAAACTCTGGGCCACGTCGTGAGTTCCAACGAACTCGCACGAGAGGTATCTGGCTACGTTTGAGGGTTTTGATCTCTCGATCCGTAATCTCAATCGGTTCCTCAGTGAAGTGTAGCTGTTCATCAATAGTGAGTTCCTTGAAAGGAATTATGAGTGTTTCATCTGACAGGCACTTCTTCAGATTAGACACGTGAAAGACATTGTGCACTGCACTCAGCTCTGCAGGCAGGTTCAATCTATAAGCCACCTTACCGATTTTCTCGGTAATTTCGAATGGTCCAACATATCGTGGATTCAGCTTGCCTCGTTTACCGAAACGAACCACACCCTTCCAGGGTGAGACTTTAAGTAGAACCCGGTCCCCGACCTGGAATTCTAGCGGTTTCCTACGCTTGTCAGCGTAGCTTTTCTGACGGTCACGAGCTGCCGCCATGCGTTGCCTTATCTGGGAAATCTTTTCCGTTGTATCTACCACCAGTTCTGGGCCTGTGAGTTGACTATCACCGACTTCCGCCCAGCAAAGAGGTGATCGGCATTTACGACCGTACAATGCCTCAAAAGGTGCCGCTTGAATGCTAGTGTGGTAGCTGTTATTGTAGGAGAATTCCACCAGCGGTAGATGCTTCTCCCAGTTCTTGCCAAAATCGATCACACATGCTCTAAGCATGTCTTCCAGGGTTTGGATGGTGCGTTCAGACTGCCCATCCGTTTGTGGGTGGTAAGCGGTGCTCATGTCCAAACGTGAGCCAAAGGATTTGTGCATAGCTTGCCACAACTCGGAAGTAAAACGAGCGTCTCGGTCGGAAATAATAGAAGTTGGCACCCCGTGCCTGGAGACTACTTCCTTTAAATAGATTTCTGCTAAGGTAGAGAACTTGTCTGTTTCCTTAATGGCCAGAAAGTGCGCGGACTTGGTCAATCGATCTACTATCACCCAAATAGTATCATTCCCGCGTTGAGATCTAGGTAGCCCCGTAACAAAATCCATGGAAATTTGCTCCCATTTCCACTTCGGGATTTCGGGTTGCTGGAGTAGGCCTGCTGGTTTCTGATACTCAGTCTTGACTCTTGCGCAGGTCAAACATTTGCTGACGTAAGCTGCTATGTGAGCTTTCATGCCAGGCCACCAGTAAGTGGTCCTTAAGTCGTGGTACATCTTATCTGAACCAGGATGTACTGAATAACGGGACTTATGGGCTTCGTCCATCACAAGCTCTCATAGATCTCTGTAAAGTGGGACCCAAATGCGCCCTGCCACATAGTAGGCGCCGTCTTCTTTTTGCTCTAGTCGTTGTCTCGATCCTCGCAACGATTCAGCCCTGATGTTTTCCGGTTTCAGAGCTTCGGTCTGAGCATTTCGAATCTGGGTAGGGAGGTTAGACTGGATAGTAAGTTGCAATGCTCGCACGCGCTTTGGTATAGTGTCCTTTCGGCTGAGGGTGTCTGCCACGACATTGGCCTTGCCCGGATGGTACTTGATGGCGCATTCATAATCATTCAGGAGTTCGACCCATCGACGTTGTCGCATGTTTAATTCCTTTTGCTTGAAGATATGCTCGAGACTCCTGTGATCGGTGTAGATAGTGCACTTGGTACCGTACAGGTAATGTCTCCATATCTTAAGCGCAAAGATCACTGCTCCTAGTTCCAAGTCATGCGTGGTGTAGTTCCTTTCGTGCGTCTTGAGTTGTCGAGAGGCGTAAGCAATAACTTTGTCACGTTGCATTAACACACAACCAAGCCCATGGATGGATGCATCGCAGTAGACCACAAAGTCATCTGTTCCTTCAGGTAACGAGAGAATAGGAGCGCTACAGAGGTTATCCTTTAGTGTCTGAAATGCAGTTTCCTGAGCTTCACCCCACTTATAAACCATACCCTTCTGAGTAAGAGCCGTGAGAGGCTGAGCGATCTTGGAGAATCCCATAATAAATCTTCGGTAGTATCCCGCCAGTCCCAAAAATTGGCGGACTTCGGTCGGAGTCTTAGGGGTAGGCCAATTCTTTATTGAGTCAATCTTTGCAGGGTCGACGTGAATTCCATCCTTGTTAACCACGTGCCCAAGGAAATGGACTTCTCGAAGCCAGAAGTCGCATTTCGAGAACTTGGCATACAGTTGCTCATTGCGAAGGAGTTCGAGGATAAGGCGTAGGTGCTGTTCATGCTCTTCCTGACTTTTCGAGTAGATCAAGATGTCGTCTATAAACACGATCACAAATCTGTCGAGGTAGGGTTTGCACACTCGGTTCATAAGATCCATGAACACTGCAGGCGCGTTGGTCATTCCAAAGGGCATAACGAGGAATTCATAATGACCATAGCGAGTTCTGAATGCAGTTTTGGAGATGTCTTCATTACGGACCCTTAGCTGATGGTAGCCTGATCGCAGGTCAATCTTAGAATAGTAACTCGATCCTTGCAGTTGATCAAACAAATCGTCGATTCGCGGGAGAGGGTAACGATTCTTGATGGTAACCTTGTTCAGCTCACGATAATCGATGCACATTCGGAACGTGCCATCCTTCTTCTTAACAAAGAGTACCGGTGCTCCCCAGGGTGATGAACTAGGGCGAATAAACCCTTTGTCCAATAGTTCCTGTAGTTGAGTAGAGAGTTCCTTCAATTCTGCGGGGGCTAGCCGATAAGGTGCACGAGCTATTGGCGCTGCTCCGGGAGCTAGCTCGATTTGGAATTCGACCTGACGGTAGGGAGGGAGTCCAGGTAATTCCTCAGGAAATACCTCGGGGTAGTCACGCACTACAGGAAAATCTTCAATCCTCTTTTCCTTTTCCTGCGTGTTGGTGACAAGTGCTAAGATAGCGGTGTGCCCTTTTCGTAAACACTTCTGGGCCTTCAAGAAAGAGATAACGCCGGAGATTTCTCCGCCTTTGCCACCTTGTACAATGAGAGGCTTGCCAGAACGGCGGGGAATACGAACTGCTTTCTCTTGACAGAGGATCTCAGCGCGATGCTTGGATAACCAATCCATACCAACCACGACGTCAAAGCTTCCAAGAGTAACAGGGAAAAGATCGATACTAAATGTCTGACCAGACAACTCTAGTTTGCAGCCTTTGATAACATGTGAGGCCTCGATGTTCCTACCATTAGCTAACTCGACGATATGGTGCGAACTTAGTAACGAAAGCGGACGCTTAAGCTTCTTACTAATACGTAGAGACACATAACTAGCATCGGCTCCAGAATCAAATAATACAGAAACATAACGATCATCGAGTAGGAACTTACCCGCCACGACATTGGGGTCATTCCTTGCTTCTCCAGCTCCAATCACAAAAGCCCTTCCTCTAGCACCATTCCCAGCATTGTTGTTCTGATCGTTGTTTCCAGCTCCCTGATTGTTGTTGCGGTTCTGGTTCAGTTCAGGGCAATTCTTCTTGTAGTGCCCCTCGGCTCCACACTGGAAACAACCCTTAGCGTTCCCGTGATGTTGTTGCTGCTGGTTCTGCCCCACGGGACGTGGACTCCTACAGTCCTTGGCCTCATGCCCCATTTTATTACATCGCTGACACTGACCTTTCACACATTGCCCGCTGTGATGTCGATTGCACTTGTTGCACTTGGGGTGGTTACCGCGATAGCCACCCTGTTGTTGAGTGCCCTTGTTGTTTTCAGTTTTTCCTTTGCTGTGCTGGGGCCTGAGTGGGGTTAGCATCCTTGCTTTGATTTCCTTCCCACTTACGCTTGTTGTCACTAGAAGTTCTGACAGTAGCACTGATCCTTTTGGGCAACCTGCCCTCTTCTACGGCTTGATCAGTGAGTTTGTGAGCAAGTCGAACGATCGGCTGAATGGTAGTGTGGTTGGCTGAAGTTACATGGCTTCGAATTTCTGGAGCCAAACCCTTGATGTACAGTTCGATTCTTCGATACATAGGTCGAGACATGTTTGGGCAAAGAGCAGCATAGTCGTTGGACAGCTTGGTGTAAGTTTCAATCTCTGACCCAACCATCTTAAGCGCATAGTACTCATTCTCAAGCTTGTGGATGTCATCCCGGTGATAGTATTCCTCCTTAATCATGTCCTTGAAATCCTCCCACGCAGTAGCATTAGCAGTTTCCAAACCAAACATCTGAATTTGCGCCTTCCACCAAGAAAGCGCGTTTCCTTCAAGTGTAGCAGTAGCAAACTTCACCCAATTTGCAGGGGGACACTCACAGACAGCAAAGACAGCTTCAACTTTCTCAATCCAGTGCAGAAGACCTATGGCACCCTCAGTGCCGTTGAAAGGGAGGGGCTTGCAATCCATGAAAGTTTTGAAAGTACACACGGGTGGTTGCGCAGGTGCATGCTGACCTGTTCGTGAGAAGCGAAGCGTATAGACTTAGAGGCGAAAAGACGATGTGGCGGTAGGATCTAAACATCCTAAAACAACGAGCTTACCTATAGGGTGAGCTGCGAAAGCTGCAGCCACTGTGTTGAGCAGGTTAGTGAACTGAGCCTGTGTCATGTTGATGTTTCCTCTTCCACGTCCACTCATTGTCTTCATAACCAGAAAACACAGTATGAGTGTGATGTCGTAATGTAGCGAGAATGAGATAGAAGTGAGAGGTGTATCTATCTAATTTAGGCACACTAGTACGTATAGCATAACAGGAAACATAAGGTAAGCAAACAAGTAAACATTGGTCCGAGCTATGAGGTCAAACGTGTCGAGCCTTGCACTTGGAGTGTAGTGTCGTCGCGAGTCACAGGTTATAGTCTGGTTTTCTCCAAAAAGATTTTTCCCCTTTTTAAAACCAAGTTCACTATAACCAATGGCTCTGATACCAATCTGTAACACCCCCAAAATCCACCTGCGGATAACACCCGCTTTGAGGGCGTGACTGACCAGGATCCAGCCACCAATTATACTGAGCATTTAATTAATAGCAGAAATATTTAATATCCGAAGTAATTAGCAACATCAGAGTTTATGTTCGGTAATTAGTTTAACAAAACAGCGGAAGCATAAACCAAAGTAGTTTTAAAGGTAGTTCTTAGTTGAAAATAATTAACCCAACACACGGGTTTGACGAACACTACACATCCCCAAGCAGCAGCTCCTGAGTCACTGGTTACCTGCAAAGCATGCAGTAAGGGGTCAACAATAATGCTGAGTGAGTTCACTAGTTGTCCAGTTTTAGTTTACCAAAAACTTAAGTTGTTTAGATAAAGCATTTATAATCACGTTGTGGGGAGCTACCCCATCTGTAAGCTCACTAAACTGTGGATACCGAAACTGTTGACGGAATATAAATATTCGTGCCCCGAGTCAATGTCTATCGTTATTGACCATGTTTCAAGGTCTACTAGTTCACGCCCGATCCCCCCGGTCACGGTGTGAGGTTGTCAAACCTAATAGCGCTATCAACTAATAACCCGTTCGCCCCCGGCGATTAATCGGTAATGTAAGCAGGGACTTAAGGTGATAGAGTTTCGTTTAGCATGGCTAGTTGTGATTTATAAATAATATCCAAACGTATCTCCCCCGGAGATAGTAATTACCCATTCTGTTTCCCCCGGAGTAATGGGTCCAAAATGTTTTTCCCAAAGTTGGTAGTTTGTTCGTTTCCCTCCGCGGGACGCATGCTTTTAGTGTGTGAACTCACCTTGGGTTGCTCGGCAGATTGGGTTACTTGTCAAACACGTTGGTCACCACGTCCTAACATGGTTACCGGTATAGGTCAGGTTCGGCGCACAAGCAATCACGTAAAAACTTACACATAACTAACACGTTGCATGCATAAAAATATAGACAGTGGGTTATTGGGCCGGCCCTAGCATTTAAACAGTCAAACAGTAACACGCAGATCAGTCAACAGGTAGCCCATAACAAGCATACTATGGCCCAATAACCTAAGTGGACAGCCCAGTCGCAACCAGGTGGTCTCGAGTCGCAACTAGGAGGTCTCGGCTTGTCACGCTGTGGTTGCGAGTCGCAACCGTGTGGTCTCGAGTTGTCACGTTGTGGTTGCGAGTCGCAACCGTCGTAGTCTCGAGTCGCAATCGTGTGGTTTCGAGTTGTCATGCCATGGTTGCGAGTCGCAACTGCGTGGTCTCGAGTTGTCATGCTATGGTTGCGAGTCGCAACGGTGCGGTTGCGAGTCGTAATGCTGTCCCTTTCATGTACACGTGATGATGCAGATGCATCAGTCCAATTTGTACCATGTAATCAGGCCCAAATCGGGAAACAGCCAATGAGGTTTCTACTAACACTTTGCCTAATCTGACTTTTAGTAAAAATAGATCAAACTTTGCCATTTTTGAATCTTCAAACCATATTCAAACAAGTTCATCACAAGTTCATAGTTTTTTCTAGGGTTTTCATGTCAACAAAGCCATACATTTTTGAACCAAAAATCTCATATTTTAACAAGATCAACATGCAAGAACAACAAAACATACATTTTGTAACCTTAAACATAGTTCGGTTGGCATAATCATTCCTAAACCACCATTCTTTAGCCATTTTTAAACATGTTACCAAGCTTGCATACATAAGGGTTTTCACATATGACCAACTTCACAAATCATCCTAAAGATCATGCATATTGTTTCTAACCAAACACATTCTTGTTCATAAACATCTCATTCATCAAACATATAAGGTATCTACTACTCATATGTAACACTAACCAGTTTGTGAAGAAGGAGCCGAAAACAAAGAGAAAGGAACCGAGAAGACGGAGTGTCCGAGTGATGATCTTGACCGAGTTTCTTGTCCGAGATCCTTGAGCTTGAACCGAAAGTTGGGGAAGAAAGTGGTGTTGTTTGGGGGTTTTCTAGTGAGAGGGAAATAGAAGGAGTGTGGATGTGTTGTGTAACAAATGAGGGAAATGGGGAAAGGTTTGGGATTATATACCAAGTGTCAAGTTGGCTAAGGGGTTTCGGCCCAAACCGGTTACGGCCCAAAGGCCCACTCGAGACCGAGTGGCCCACTCGCAACCGAGTGGTTGCGAGTCGGGGTCTCGACTCACTTACATATATGTATATAATACGTACATACAACACACATTATGCAAATAAAGATCACGTTTTCATTTAATAATAATTATATATACACAAAATATTACAAGGTGTTCGTTCGGAAAAACCTAGAGTGTCACATTAATCGTACAGTCGACTCAGCAAGCCTACCCCTAAACGTGTCCACCCTAGGCTAGAAAATAGACCCGTCGCGCCACGCGACGGGTGCACATGTTCTTGTCGCGACACGCGAGAGGGACGATTTTCCAGCTATAAATAGAGGGCAGTGGGACTTGCAATTGTGCGTTGGTTCGACAATCAAATTCAAATTATACTCCGAGTTATAATAGAAACAATCTCCAAATCACTAATCAGTATAGCGGGGTACTGCTACGATGCCGGGTAATTACTCGATCGCTATTACGATTCATTTTCCGAGATCAATATATCCAAAGAATGTTTAAGTGCCGCCCACATTGGGTTATACTTTGTCGTTTGTCGATAATTCGATAAATGAGTTTAAGTATTATACTTTGTCGTTTGTCGTTAATTCGATAAATGAGTTTAAGTATCGCACTTTGTCGTTCGTTGTGAGAATTTGATCTCGTGAGTTATCGTAAAAGCTGTATTGATCATTAACCCGGTTTTGTGTGCATCATCTCCTAAATTAGGATTATTAGTCTTAATACACTTACAATCAAAGTAGATGCTAATTCTCAGAAGAATCTGAACCATGAAGCTTGTTAATTCAAATACTGCATGCTTATATTGTGAGTTATTCTTCTTTTGTAAACTCTTTTCTCACAGTTTGTGAGCTATTAACTGTTTACAATACTCCAAATTATTTTCAGTTTATAACTTACAGTGATTAAGTTTATGTAATCACCAAGTTACAGCCGGTATGTGGGGTATTGTGCATATTACTTGATAATCTTCACCATTGGGGCAGCCATTGGGTGATATGACCATAATCACAGACACCATTGGACAGGTGGGCCAATGGGTCGAGTGGTAAAGTACTGTGGGTAGTTGGTTGATATCAGAAACATTGTAAAAGATCTTAACACTGTGAATTATAACAAATGTGTCATTTTCAGTAAATAGAATAATTCACTCAGTATTTCCTGCTGACAAAACCTTTTTAAAACGCGTTTCAGGTAATTGCAGTAGATTGGAGTAAGGATTGCATCCGGCACTAAAAGACTTCAAGAAGTGGCTTATTAATTAAATCAAATTGAGAAATCTTGTTTTTATTAAAAGCTACCTTTATACAACTTGGAATTTATTCCATCCATTTAAATAAAATCCGGTGTTTCTAAATTCTGATATTTTTCCTAACTCACGGTCCTGATGAAATTTCCGCTGCAATGTTTTTCAAAATAATCACCGGTACCACTGGACTGCTCACGGCACCGATTCCGGCTAGATGGGGTCGGGGGTCGTGACAGTAAAGGTGGTATCAGAGCCAAGCCACTGCTTTAAGCCTATAAGTGTTGTGATAATAATACTTAAGCTTAAATAAAAAGAGTTAGGAGATTACTGTTAAATGGTAGCACAGCCGATAGCAGTTAGACTTGAACATAAGAAAAGATGCCTTAGTATAAGCTAAGCTACTTGTTTACGCAATTAGGTGTTATAATAATCCCTAAGTTTTAACGGAAAATTAGAAGCTTAATATTATCTGATAGCACTCCGGATGATATTTAGACTTGAACTTAAGAATTTTGCCTTAAATAAAATTTAAGGTAAATTACTTATATAAGTACAATGTAATGGATATTGGTATTCCATAAAAATGACGATTAGCAGGCAGTAGCACGTAATTGCTTCTTGCTTATTGATATTATTTGGTCGAGAATAAGATATGTTAGGGAAATACAAATTTCCTTGATTCTGGATAAAAGTCCTAATAAAAGAGGAACTTTTAAAAAAAAAAAAAATCTTGAAAAGATACTATTTATAGTAGAAAATTTTCTCCGGCAAAACTGGGTATAGAGTAGCAGACTCTTCAGCTTGTCTGGATATACTGAAGTTACCTCTCCGGCGCGAACCGGATAAGACGGGGTAAATAATATGTCAAATCAGTGACAAGATTTCCCTAAATAAAATCATGACTAGATATTTGACTTGTTTTTGGAAATATGAATCTGCTAAATACATTGATCTTATAGAAGGTATGTATATTACAGCATGTGAAATATATAATTATATAGATATGTATATCTATAAGGAATTCCAAAAGTCGATTAGGAATAAAACACAAGCATATGTGTCTAGATTTCTTTATTAGGAATCTCTTTTCCGATATCAAACATTATTTTGTTTGATCATTTGTCTCGTAGTTCGTGTGACAAAATAAACAATGGAAACTCTATAAATTGGAACACCATCAAAAAAAAATATAAGAATTACCAATGCGTTATCATAAACTATTAACGCAAGTAAGAAACATCTAAAGTTGTGCTAATGCACAAGAAAACACATAAAACTTAAATTATATATATCCACGGACGTCGAAGTTTATCACACATGACTTCCAAGGCAAGACCTTTGGAAAATATAAATTAGGCACGATGACACCAATACTAATTCCGTCAGTAAAAGAACTCCTAATAAAAAAAAACGGCACTTTGCCACATGATCTTACAAACGATCACAATATCGCTGAGGTACGTTGGAACAATATTTCACAACCATCGGTGCACAGTCTAATTATAGTCATAATTATTGGCACTACAAAAGAAGTCATCTATCTTTGCAAATCCCCTATTTCATTTCATTTCATTCGACATTCCTTGGTAATGTCACTTAACAAAGGTTATCACACGAGATTTCAGATAAAGTTCTTATATTTCTTTCATTGCAATTCTGACTTCTGCCTATAAAGAATTGACTTTCGTGTTTCTACTTCCTCTAATAGTCATCATACCATGAGGATTTCTTTCATAGTAGCAAATATTGATCTATTTCATTTCTTGGTAAATCCACACGATACACATGCACTATTTGTTGCGCATGTGGTTCACATGAGTTATAAGACCCTAGGAAGGCATCATTTCCTTTTGTTGTTTTATCAAAAGTTCAAATATCGTTCCGCTATACTTGATCTTTGCATTGTAAACCGCGTTTTTACAAAGCAATGACTCTTTAATATCGAATCAATGAATTTATTGAAAAACTCGATTTTCTTTTGAAGGGGATACTTGGTTTCTTTGTGATCATGTTTGAACTTTCTTATTAAAACTCGTTTTATTCAAAATCAGTTAACTTGCTCACAAAACATAGGTCCCATATGATGAATTGAAGCCATCATATTCAAAATAATCCCAACAAGCACTTCAATTCTCTTGCATTATAGCATACTTGTTGGTCTTCAACTTCATTAAAATCATTTTCTTTACATCCCAATCACCTTGTAGTAACTTTTTCACAAATTTGAAGATTGCGCTAATCTCGTTTACATTTATGACTAATTATTATTATTATTATTTTTAATTAATAGTTGTAATAAAATATTAATAATAATGGTGTTAATATTATTTTTAAAGATTATTGTCAAGGACAGGTATTGGGTAGCCTAGCCTTAGTTAGGCATGGACTGGCCACCTATGCTTAAACAAGGCAGCACTAACCAATATCCGCCATGATAATGACTAGTTAATTAAGTCATCATACTTATTTAGTAAATCTTAATTATATATAAAAATATTATACTTTGTACTGTAAAGAAAAGACATATTTTCATAAAATGATATAAGAATTAGAGGGACAAATAAAACTATGTAAATAATAATCTATCACATGTTTTGTGGTAACTATGTAGTCATCAACTACGTTGGGTTAGGAGAACATTGTAATATATAAAGAATAGTCACCGTTTTCACTTATTTACAACATTTGTAAATATATTGACAACGTTATATGGTTTCAAAATGAAAATAAGTAATCGATCTATTAAGTGATAAATATTTTCAAAATATGTTATAAATACTTTTGTACAATAAATATTTTTACACTTTTATTCACAACTTTCATTTAAACGTTATAAATAATAGTGATTCTTTTACAAAATCATAATACTAAAATATTTTGTAAATGTAATAACTTCACTATAGTATTTTGTAATCTATATTACATAATAAATATAAGTTATTTTACATAATATAATAAAATACTATTTATTTGAAAATGGTAACCCTTTTACATATAGTAAAAATGCGAAACAAATAATATATATTACATATGCTTTACAAATATAATATAATAGTTGGTCATGTCAAAACAACTTATTTTTATTATATTTCCATCTCTAAGACATAGTATGAAAAATATAGTCACTAATAGTGTACTATCACATTATTTCACCATTTAAAACAACTTGGAACTCTAATACACTAACTCTATTGTCCTTTGGTGTATCTTTGCAATTCACTCATCTCAACACATAGAATTTCTCATATCATAATCTACTATTTGACAAATTATTTTTCATGCTTTTATTTCATTTTGAACCCGTCAATTCTAAGTCTTCCTCAGTTGCCAATCAAAGTAAGTTTTCTTTTGACAAAGAATTTTATTGATTCTAAAAGTCCTTCACATTCATTTTAAATATCTATCGATCATATATCTTTTGGCTTCAACCTAGTCACTTTCGAAAATTATATCATTTCATCTCATTCGTTTGTCATCGATTTCTTGAACTAATTCAGTTGAACCATTAAATCCTACTTATTGTACAACTCGTATTCACAAAATTTTGATATTTTAAATTCTGTTTTTATTGACTAAAATATGACATAAGTCTAAAAGAAATATCGTAACCCAAATCTCGAGGACGAGATTTAAAACAAGGTGGGGAGGATGTAACATTCCTATTTTTATATAAAGAATTATAAGTTTGGTTAAATTTATTAACCACTAGTAACTAGTTCATTTTGATATAAATATTCAAACCCAAATAGTTCTAAACGCTATTTTATATAGTTGGTTGAAATACTATAATTAATTGGCCTATGTATGGGTGACCTATCTAATAAAAATAAAAGTTCATAAAACTTATAGGTAGATTACGGGTAAGTTGAAAAGTAGAAATATGAAGTATTTAGACGGACCCTTGAACCGTTTAAATAAATTATAAAAATACATTGTATTTTGAACCTACTCTATTTTAATAAAACTTAGACCCAAATGTAGACAAAAATATTCTGGTTCTAATAACATATTTATTATTTTATAAAACGTTATATTTTACAAATTATACGCGCCAAATAACTGAAGCAGTTGAATTAATTATAATATATATTAAATAAAATAAAAACCTAATAAAAATTCACATTAAGTGGACGTGTCCACTACATATCAAATTCGTACATGTTGTCTACGTGTGTATCATATATATTGTGTACATGGCACATCAGGGAGCTTTGCTTAGATTGAAAGTTAACATATATGTAGTATAAATAGGAAGATACCATAGCCATTTAGGTGGTGTTTGTTTTTTCTGCAGGAAAAGGTCTGCAGTCTGCGGACCACATCTGCAGAGAAGAGGTGGACCAAATGTCTGCAGTCTGCAAGGAAAAGAGAGTTTGTTTTTTTTACATTAAAACCTCTTCACACCATTGAAACCCACAGACTTCTCCTCTCTCTTCTCTCTCTCTGCCATCTACCACCACCACAACCATCCGCCACCACCACGTCGGCCACCACCACCGCCATCAAAACCCGCCGATCTCTCTCTCTTCTTTCCCTCTCTCTCTCCTGCCGCTCCCTCTCTCTCTGTCTCTCTGGTCTCTCTCTCTTCGTTCCACCACCGCCATCAAAACCCACCACCACCGCCGCCCCCTCTCTTTCTACGTCTCTCTCTCTCTTCGTTCCACCACCGCCATCAAAACCCACCACCACCGCCGATTTAGGGTTTCGATTTAGGGTTTTGTTTGTGATGTCGATTTGGGGGTTTTGTTTGTGATGTCGATTTGGGGCTGGAGCAGACTTGGAGATGGTGTCGGAGTGGAGCAGATGTCGGAGGTGGAGCAGAGGTGGTGGCGGAGTGGAGCAGATGTGGTGGCGGAGCAGGGAGGTGGTGGAGCAGGTGTGGTGGCGGAGCAGGGAGGTGGTGGCGGAGCAGGGAGGTGGTGGCGGAGCAGGGAGGTGGTGTCGGAGGTGGAGCAGATGTGGTGGCGGAGCAGGGAGGTGGTGGCGGAGCAGGGAGGTGGTGGCGGAGATGTGGGGCAGATGAATGTTTTGAAGAGGGTGAAGAGGTCTGCAGAGGTTAGAAGACTTGTGGACAGGTCTGCTTGGGGAAGAGGCCTCGTAGACGTTTTTGGTCTACAGATCTTCAAGAAAACAAACACTCTGCAGGAACCTTATGTCTGCGCGCCTCTGCGCGACGCAGACATAAGTGCTCAGAAGAGCTTCTGGGAAGAAAACAAACAGCACCTTAGATTGTTCACCCTTCTTTCTATCGTCTATTCTTTTAATATATATATACATATATTTATTATTATTTACTATATAATAATAAAGTAATGCCCCGTTTTAAGTGTTGTAAACTCCCAATCACCGCTACCCTTTCCGATTGATCTGAATCCCATAACGCATGTCAAGGCTCTGCCCGACTAAGTTCGTTTGGATTCTATCTCGGGACTTCGGGACAAGGTTGAATTAGGGGTACTATACTTAACACGAGTGCATTATATATTTTTAATAGCCCAAAAGTTATACCCAAAATTTATACCAGGAGGTTTTCTAGTTGAACCCTAAAGTTACAAAGTGGGTCCATTCTCTTTTCTCACTATTTTATTCTCTTTTTATGAGTTACCCAAAACTATTATTTATTATTTATTATTTCTATTTTGTAAACAAACTTTCATCAAAAGTCATGCCTATTATTTTATTTACCCAATAGGGAACCATAGTTGAGACACCCAAGTAATCCTGCACAACTCCTAAAATTTTCATAGCAATTAGAATCAGGATCAGGGCCCCTAAAACTCAAAGGGGGCAATTCCCATTCGATATTATCTTCAAAAATCTGTTGTCAAAATTGAATTTAATCGTACAGTCGACTCAGCAAGCCTACCCCTAAACGTGTCCACCCTAGGCTAGAAAATAGACCCGTCGCGCCACGCGACGGGTGCACATGTTCTTGTCGCGACACGCGAGAGGGACGATTTTCCAGCTATAAATAGAGGGCAGTGGGACTTGCAATTGTGCGTTGGTTCGACAATCAAATTCAAATTATACTCCGAGTTATAATAGAAACAATCTCCAAATCACTAATCAGTATAGCGGGGTACTGCTACGATGCCGGGTAATTACTCGATCGCTATTACGATTCATTTTCCGAGATCAATATATCCAAAGAATGTTTAAGTGCCGCCCACATTGGGTTATACTTTGTCGTTTGTCGATAATTCGATAAATGAGTTTAAGTATTATACTTTGTCGTTTGTCGTTAATTCGATAAATGAGTTTAAGTATCGCACTTTGTCGTTCGTTGTGAGAATTTGATCTCGTGAGTTATCGTAAAAGCTGTATTGATCATTAACCCGGTTTTGTGTGCATCATCTCCTAAATTAGGATTATTAGTCTTAATACACTTACAATCAAAGTAGATGTTAATTCTCAGAAGAATCTGAACCATGAAGCTTGTTAATTCAAATACTGCATGCTTATATTGTGAGTTATTCTTCTTTTGTAAACTCTTTTCTCACAGTTTGTGAGCTATTAACTGTTTACAATACTCCAAATTATTTTCAGTTTATAACTTACAGTGATTAAGTTTATGTAATCCCCAAGTTACAGCCGGTATGTGGGGTATTGTGCACAATACTTGATAATCTTCACCATTGGGGCAGCCATTGGGTGATATGACCATAATCACAGACACCATTGGACAGGTGGGCCAATGGGTCGAGTGGTAAAGTACTGTGGGTAGTTGGTTGATATCAGAAACATTGTAAAAGATCTTAACACTGTGAATTATAACAAATGTGTCATTTTCAGTAAATAGAATAATTCACTCAGTATTTCCTGCTGACAAAACCTTTTTAAAACGCGTTTCAGGTAATTGCAGTAGATTGGAGTAAGGATTGGATCCGGCACTAAAAGACTTCAAGAAGTGGCTTATTAATTAAATCAAATTGAGAAATCTTGTTTTTATTAAAAGCTACCTTTATACAACTTGGAATTTATTCCATCCATTTAAATAAAATCCGGTGTTTCTAAACTCTGATATTTTTCCTAACTCACGGTACTGATGAAATTTCCGCTGTAATGTTTTTCAAAATAATCACCGGTACCACTGGACTGCTCACGGCACCGATTCCGGCTAGATGGGGTCGGGGGTCGTGACACCTATTCTTCTAATAATCTCAAAAGGTCCAACATACATGGGGCTTAGCTTTCCCCTTTTGATGAATCTTACCACTCATTTCCAAGGAGAGACTTTCAGTAACACTTTGTCACCTACTTGAAATTCCAATGGCTTTCGTCTGTTATCAGCATAACTTTTTTGTCGATCGCGTGCTGCTTTCAGTCGTTCTTTGACTTGAATAATCTTGTCCGTCGTTTCTTGTACTATTTCTGGTCCAGATAGTTGTTTCTCTCCAATTTCTGCCCAACAGACTAGCGTTCGGCACTTTCGTCCATAAAGTGCTTCGAATGGTGTGACATTGATACTGGTATGATAGCTGTTATTGTAAGAAAATTCTATCAGTGGTAAGTGATCGTCCCAATTACCTCCGAAATTAATTACACAAGCTCTAAGCATATCTTCCATTGTCTGAATTGTCCTTTCGCTTTGCCCGTCCGTTTGAGGATAATAAGTTGTGCTTAGATTCAGCTTGGTTCCCATTGCCTTTTGGAAACTTGCCCAAAAAGAGAGGTAAAACGACTATCTCTATCAGAAATAATTGATAAAGGAATTCCATGTAATGAAACTATTTCATTTACATACAGCTTAGCTAGTTGCTCCATACTGAAAGTTTCTTTCATTGGTAAGAAATGAGCTGACTTAGTTAGCTTGTCTACAATCACCCAGATTGTATCATTACCTTTTCTTGTCTTGGGTAATTTGGTAACAAAATCCATTGTTATTAATTCCCATTTCCAAACTGCCATTTCTAATTGTTGCAACAAACCTGAGGGTTTCTGATGTTCAACTTTGACTTGTGAACAGGTTAAACACTTAGAAACATAAGCTGCTATATCCTTTTTCATTCCTATCCACCAAAAATTCTTTCTTAAGTCCTGATACATCTTATTACTTCCAGGATGCATCGTATACTTAGACTTATGAGCTTCTTCTAATATACGGTGGCGTAAGTTTCCTAATTTAGGTATCCACATCCTTTTCTTATGGAATCTCCAAATTCCATCTGTTCCTTGTTCTAATTCCTTAATCATTCCTTTTAACTTTCCAGTATCATCCTTGATTACTGATTATTGTGCTTCTTTAATCTATTCATTTAAATCTACCTGTAGGTTTAATTTAAGAGAACACACTCTTTGTGGCTTTTCATGATACTTTCGACTTAAAGCATCAACTACCACATTAGCCTTTCCTGCATGATACTGGATATTGCAATCATAATCACTAAGAATTTCCATCCAGCGCCTTTGTCTCATATTCAACTCCTTTTGCCTGAAGACATACCTTAAACTCTTATGATCGGTAAAAATGGTAAACTTACTACCATAAAGGTAATGTCTCCAAATCTTAAGGGCAAAAATTATAGTTCCTAATGCCAAATCATGGGTTGAATAATTTTCTTCATGATTCTTAAGTTGTCTAGACGCATAGGCTATAACCTTTTGGCATTGCATTAACACACATCCATAACATAATTTAGAAGCGTCACAATAGACTACAAAGCCTTCAGTTCCTTCTGGTAATGCAAGTATGGGTGCGTGAGTTAATCTTTGCTTAAGAATTCTAAAGGCTTCTTCTTGTTTTGGTCCCCATTCAAACTTAACAGATTTACAGGTTAGCTTAGTCAAAGGAATGGCTATTCTAGAAAAATCTCGAATAAATCTTCTATAGTAACCGGCCAAACCTAAGAAACTTCTAACCTCAGTTGGTGACTCAGTGGTTTTCCATTTAGTAATCGTCTCGATCTTGGTGAGATCCACATGAATTCTTTCATGATTGACTAAATGTCCATGAAATTGCACCTGTTCTAACCAGAACTCGCACTTTGAAAACTTTTCATAAAGCTTTTCCTTTCTCAATAAACTAAGAAGTGCATGCAGGTGCGCTGCATGTTCCTCTTTACTTTTAGAATAAATGAGAATATTATCTATAAAGACAATTATGAATTTATCCAAATATGGCTTACATATTCGGTTCATTATGTCCATAAATGCAGCTGGGGCATTGGTTAAACCAAATGGCATGACAGTAAATTCATAATGACCATACCTTGTTCTGAAAGCGGTCTTAGGAATGTCCTCTTCCTGTACCTTTAATTGATGATACCCTGATTGTAAGTCGATCTTAGAGAAAAATCGAGCTCCTTGCACCTGGTCAAACAAATCATCGATCCTCGGTAATGGGTACCGATTCTTAATCGTGACTTTGTTCAATTCACGTTAATCAATGCACATTCGCATAGATCAATCCTTCTTTTTAACGAACAATATCGGTGCTCCCCATGGTGATGAACTCGGCTGTATGAATCCTTTCTCTAACGATTCGTCTAACTGCTTCTTTAATTCTTGCATTTCTGCGAGTGCTAGACGGTAGGGTGCTTTGGCAATAGGTGTTGTTCCTGGTAGCAGATGGATTCGAAATTCGACTTCTCTGTCCGGCGATAATCCTGATAGTTCTTCTGGAAACACATCTGGAAACTGAGATACTAGTGGAATATCTTTCAGTTCTTTTCCTTTAGTGTTAGTGATTATAGAAATCAAATACACTAATGATCCTTTTCTTATATAACTAGTTGTTTTCATTACAGAGATGAATTTTGTGGATCTATATGGTTTATCTCCTTTAATTGTGATCTTTTCACCCTTGGGTGAATTTACTTGGATTGACTTTTGATCACATAAAATACTGGCTTTATTGGCTATTAACTAATCCATTCCTAATACAACATCAAATCCTGCCAGATTCATTGGGTAAAGGTTTGCAATAAACGTTTTTATTTAAAAACTCTATTCTTGCTCCCTGCAAGATTTCAGAAATCTTAATGGTTTCCCCATTTGCTGTCTCTACTAGACATTCTTGTGGGAGTTTAGTTAATGGTTGATTGAGAAGTTTGCAAAATGAAGTATTAATAAAACTTTGGTTCACACCAGAGTCAAATAATATTTTGGCAAAAACATCATTAACTAAAAATGTACCAGCAATCACGTCCGGAATCATCTTTGCTTCTTCTGCAGTCAGAACAAATGCTCTACATTTTTAGTAGTCTTGTTGTTCATGGCTGAAGCTAGTTTCGGGCAGTTTGGTTTGATATGACCCTTTTCTCCACAGTTGAAGCACCTTCCATTATTAGGTTTCTTCCTACAGTCTTCCTCCTTGTGTCCTGGTATCTTACAAAAATTGTAGTAGGTGGAGCATCTTCCTGAATGCTTCTTCTTGCAGGTCTTGCAGTAAGGTGCAGAGGTAGAACCTACATTTTTCCCACGGTTGGAATTACCGTAGCAGAATTCCTGGGTAAGCCTTTGAGCTAGGTTTCTCCTCTGGTCTTCTTCTCGTGTACGCACTAACTCATCAGTCAAGGTATTTGCTAGTTCTACATCTTCCTCTATGGTTTGGGGTCTAGCTGCCTTGACTACATGCCTAATCTCCCCGATTAATCCCCAAATGTAACAGGAGATTAACACTGGTTCTGGTGATGCAAGGGTTGGTACTATTCTAGCATATTCAAAGAAAGTAGTAGTGTAACCCTTACTATCCACTCCAGTCATTCTAAAGTTTAAGAATTTATTTGCTATATGTTCTTTTTCATTGGGAGGGTAGAATTTTCGTTCCACCATATTCTTAAATTCCTCCCATTCCATATTGTAAACCCTATCACTTCCCCTAGACTGGAGGATAGTGTTCCACCATTCTATGGTTGAGTTCTTAAACAGATTGGAAGCAAACATTATCTTATCCTCTTCCGCGCACTTGCTTATTTTTAAGACTGCTTCAGTCTTTTCTATCCAGCGTAAATTTGCAATGGGTCCTACATTGCCCGAGAATTCTATTGGTTTGTAGGACCAGAATTCCTTGTAAGAACAACCATAAGACATGGTTCTTCTTCTTTTTGGAATATGCACTTGAAGTATTGGTCCATTGTTTACGTTGTGATCTGGTTCAGTAGGTCGCTTACTGCCATTATTACTTTTATTATCAGCTTCCTTAACCGTTTGAATAACATATGGCATTGCGTCTATAATCACTTGTGCCACTATGTGTTGGATGGCACTATTATCCACTTGGTTTCCATTATTATTGTTGTTCGGGTTATCATTGTTATTCTGGTTTTCATTGTTCTGGTTTTCCTGGTTCACTTCGTTGTCCATCTGAATTTTAAACATTTGCCAATTATTAATATTACAAGATAATATTTAATGTAAACAATCACATAACACACATATTGATCAAAAGTGTCGAACATTGCGACTTACTCTTTCTTATATATAGTATGCATCCATATATATTACAATACAACTGGAATTGAAATTACAATACTATTAGGCATCTGTATGTATTGTCTAGGATTTTTTTTAAAACATACACACATATTATATATATATATATATATATATATATATATATATATATATATATTAAGGGTAGGGGTTCATCCAAAAGTCCATATTACGCTCGTCATATATCCAGACGAGTCGTTCCCCTCTCTGCCTCATCCTTTCATTACCTTCTAAAATCTCCTCACCAAAGGTTTGGAGTTCTTGCACATTTTCTACACTCATTAGGGGTGCAGGGGCTAGTACTGGGTTTGGGAACTGGGGCATGGGTTCTTGTTAAGGGGTAAGGGTTTTTGTGACAACCGGTGATTTACGGCCTTTAATTACGTGATTAATAGGTGATTAACGCGATAATAAATAGTGTTTACAACACAAATTAACTTAATTAGGCCTTTGGAGTGCCTAGAAACCACTAACCGACTTTACAGTGCGCGAACGGTGGTTTACAGAGAAACCTGCGAAACGTTAAACGACAACAGATTGAAACCGAACAAAATACTGACAACGCCGACAAATACGGATTTTCTACGAGTATTTCATATTGATGAGTTTAATTTTGTGAATTTATTTAGGCTCCCGTGCGACACAAACGCAAACGTGAACTAAAAATGCGATAGCAGGAAACGCATCAGCAACGAAACGGAAGCGACGAAGACGCCTGTCACCTTCAGAACTTACATTTTTCGCTATATTTAGCTCTGTAATAAAATTTTAGAGCTACAGTCAAAACCGGATCGAAAAACGGATTAAAGACGACAACGATGTAATCTTTCACAATTATTACCGTTATCAACGCACGAACGCGACTACGACAAATACCGACATTATTTTTACACGTTTTTAACTCTCAAAAATTATTTTTCTAGACTTCGGTGATTTCGGTTTAAAAACAGGTCCCGTAAGAATTCCGGGCCATATACATATGAGATGGGCTTGTGGGCCCTGACCATAAGATTTTTTTTAAATCTTATCAAGATCTTAATAAATCTGAACAAATCCCTGCAAAATCTTATTAAGATCTTGCAAATCTCTATAAATCTTGCCAAAATCTTCATAAGATCTCTTTAGATCTTTACCCATAGAACAAACTGTGTCACATTAGTCATTACCCACCTAATTGAGTATAAAACCCATACCCCCTGACTCTCTTTTTGTGCAGACAAAATAAGCAAGCAGACAACATAATCCTCCACCCCTCCCCTTGTTCACAACATACCCACATGTCTTCTCTCTCTCTCTCTCTCGGCATATGCACCGGCAACCAGAGTCGGAGTTCCGACCGAGCTCCGGCGCCACCTTCCTCACTGACGAGCTCTCTCACCCAAACATCCAACCCTCACCTTTTAAACCCCCTCTTCCGAGCACAGGAACGACCACCACCACCACAGTCCGGTGGTGGTGCGACGGCGGAGACAGAGACAGGAGAGAGAGAGACGAGACGGAGAGAGAGGAAGAGAGAGCGATGAGAGAGAGAAAGAGATGGTCGGCTCAACCGTCGACGGCGACGGAGCTGGTGACAGTGGTTCACGGCGGCAGTGGTACCTCCGACGACACTTCCTTTTCCGGTAAACCGCTCACAACACCCTCGTTTCCTTTTTCTTTTACTTTCTGATTATTGATAATGATGATAACTATGGGTTGTTGGTTCCGAAGAGTTTCATCGATGTGGATCCGGCAGATCGACGACGTGGCAGAGATGGTGGAGGTGTTCCGTTTTTGTTCAGGTTCTGGTTTGATCAGATTGGGGGTGGTGCACTTCAGATCCGTGTTCGGGTCCTGTTTGGTAATAGTTCAGAATTAGTGTGGATTCGGGTTCGGGTTTTAGATTCAGCCGGTTCGGGTGTCTCGGTGCGGTTCGGGTCAACATTTGGGTCTCGGTCAAACTCAGTCAAACCCGGTCAAAGCAGGTCAAAGACAGTCAAAATCAGCAGCGTCGTGGCGGTTCGGGTCACGGATCAGTCACGGGACGATTCGGGTTTTATTTCGGGTGTTTCGCGGTTCGTGGTTCGGGTTGACTCGGTCAAACCGAGTCAACTCAGTTCAACTCGGTCCAACTCAGGTCAACAAGTGAGTTGACTCGGTCAACTCCGTTAGCGTTCGACACGAGAAGATGGTAAAGTTTTAACGGTGAATATGTTGTTTTTATATAGTTTTTAATTGAATACGCGATATCGAGCTTAAACCAAACATATTAGTGTTTAATTTATATGTTGTCGCTTTTACAAACTTATTTATGCTGATTATTGAATCTTGATTGAATCTTGTTACAATAACGACAACTTGTGTTGTCGGGGTGGTCCAAAAACAGAGGAAACTCTGCCCGTTTTACGAGAAAATCTGTAAAATAATTATGTTTTTGGGCAATCTATGGGCTGGTTTGAAGGCTCCCATGGTATTCAAATCAGTGGGTACGAGGTGTATGGTCTAGATCATTCCTTCTTCTCCAAGAAACGATCCTAACGGTTGTGAAAATCCTGTAAATACCCCCCACCCTTCACTCATTTCCCTCACATTTGAATCTGATTCTACACTCTCTAAGTGGAAGTTTGTGCTTCCTACCTGAGAGTGAATCGGGTTCGAATCTTGCGGGGACCTTCTGTAAGTATTCTTTTGCATTTTTCGTTCGTTTCTATCGTTAAAGTCAAACTGTGTTTGACTTTCTGCCTTGACCAGTTTATGGTCAACGCGAAGTTCGTTTGAACTTCATAACGTGAGCGTAATCACGATGGTTATAGTCCCTAGTGACTATACCTACTGATTACCACGTTATCTAGGCTCAGTGACGAGTCGTAGTTTCGGCCAAAATGCGTTTTCTCGCGTATTTTGTAACCAAACTACTCTAGGATGTCAAAACCATTTGTTTTGATATCAAAACCTGTTTTCTGACTTAACTAAACATGTTTCAACATGTTTAGCTCGTCACTTGTTAGTTTAGTGCTTATGTAGAGTCGTAAGTCAAGCGGACTAAACACCCGCTTAGACTTTCGAACACGACCCGTTTGGTCGATCATTAGGATCCGACCAAACACGTTTAGTGACCATAGTAGCGTAGGGAATAACCTTCCGGGGTTATACCTTATGGTCACTTAGGTTTGATTAGTCGCATGATTAGTAGTTTATGTGCCCTTGGTAAATTACCAAAATACCCTTTTTATACATAATTGGTAATTAAGCATATGTAACTTAAACTTTTGACACGTAACTGATTATGTAACATAATTAAACATGTATGGGCATATAATACATGTCATAGGACCAGTTAGACGCCTCGAACGCGCTTTTGCGTGCACGACACGTTAAAGTAGTGTAAGCTACCTTAATGAGTCGCGATGGGTCAAAAGCACTTAGGTTAGGTTCCGATTTAGAATCTAGGCTTTGTTAAACCATATCACATGAGTTCCAACACTCATTTGGTTTACAAGACCTCATTCTGTCCGATCTTCCGATTTAGGCGTCTATTGTTTGACTAGTGGTTCGATTATTAGGAGCTACTTGATTTCTCTGGTTTGCTCGAGTTTGTTGAAGTTCTATTTGATCGAGAATACTTTGCACTACATGTGAGTACATAGTTCATCTATTTTACTGTTTTTTTTGTTTTGGGGTGATTCATATGTACGAAATGTTTTCAAAGTTTAAACAAGGATTTCAAAAACGATTAAAACAATTTTTACAAAACTAAGAACGATTTCGATAAAGTGAACGAACTTGTTGTTTGTAGTTACATAACGAATGACATTCATTAGCATTGATCAAGCCGACCAGTATTAGGTTATGGTACCATAGGATCTGACAAATCCCGTTACTTTACTACACCCATGGTTATGTGTGGGGGTTGTGGGTAACGACTGAATCTGATGTTTGTTAACTTACCCTTTGGTGGTTTGTTAATACGAGAACGAGTTGAACGATGGACGAGTCACAAAGGTTTGAATGTTGTTAACGAGACGACCATATATAAGTTTTCACAATTAAAACGATGACGATTTAAACGATTTGGAAACGAGTAAACGATTGGGAACGATTTGGGAACGAGTAAACAGTTTGGGAACGAGTAAACGATTTGGGAACGATTTGGAAACGATGTTAAACGATTTCGATAAACGATTGGTTTTTGGTTAAGTGTTTAGATAACGAGACGGGTGTAATATGGTGAAAACATGGTAGATACGCTGTTGGTACTTCTTATATATAAGTGTTTTCATCATATTACATATCGTGGCGTTATTTAGTTCACTTGAGTAAATGATTTTGAAACGATGTCACACAACGATGTTTTTCTAAGAGATATAAACTATATGAGTTTTTAACGAGTTTTTACAAGATGTTTTACAAGTTGGTTTTCTAAAGCAAATGTTTTTGGGTTAAGAATCATGGCTACGAGGTTTTATAAACTATAACCCGCTTGATTTGAGTTGGTTAATTAAGTTGCAATATTATACTCTTTTCAAAACAAAGTACTAAATAAAGTATTGCAACACTTAAACTAGCCATGAATTCGACACTCCTATAAAACCTATGTACTCGCCAGCATTTCTTTGCTGACTAAGTTTTTACATATGTTTCAGGTGTTGATGCTTGAATGACTACTAGGATGCATGCGTCACATAGGATCTGGACGAGGCCTTAGTGACATAATAATAGTGATAGACGATGTAAAACTTGTTTATTCTATGTTAAGACAATGCAATGTTTAATATTATCAATAAAACAAAACTATTTTGTATCCATGGTTATGAAACAATAGCTTCTATTGCAACACTCCCCGACGTTTCCGCCACGGTTTGTTGTCCTACGTGGTTGGGGTGTGACAGAAGAAAGTTGGTATCAGAGCCAATGGTTATAGGGAATTAGGTTATTAGTAATGCTTTGACCTAGACTATAACTTTAGGACCCTAACACAAGTTTACTTGTGTTTAGATTTTAAAACAATACCGTCACCTATCCTTAGGTGATAACCACAACGAGAACACAAATCCGAATCTGCTTCGAAAATTAATCATCCGTTCTAGGATGATTGATTACTAGGTTTTGAACCCTCTGTTATATGGTTTTGAACCCTTCCAGTTTGATTCATATTTGGCTTAGTGCCTTTTGAATTTTCTAAATCTCGTCAAAGTTTGGGTTAAAATAATGTGAACACGTGCAAACTGGAAGAGTGAATGCCTGTACCCTGAGTTTTCTGTCTAAGGCTAGAGTGTTCGTACAAATCCACATAATCGGACCAGTCACTCTTACCTGGGAACTCTTGGAGTGAGTGTTCACTTATCGGCTAGCATGTCTTCGCGATGCATTATTTTGATTCATTTACTTTGATTAGTCAATGCGTGTCGTTTGTTTGTTCGAGGTAACAGACAAAAGATCGCCTTCCTTGTGTTTTGTCGATACATCTTTTGTTTTTCCTAATTATCAACCTTACTCGTTTCTCATATTTCCGTGTTAGACAATGCCTCCACGACGTGAAGCACAGTCTTTCACCATTGAAGAAATCGCAGCCCTAGTCTCTCAGCAAGTGGCTACTGTGCTTCCCGGTGTTGTAACTCAAGTTCATGAGATATACAACAATAACAACAACAACAATGCGCAGTGTAATTTCAAGAACTTCAATTCTACTAAACCTCAAAAGTTTTCTGGGTCGCAAGGAGCAACTGCGCTCCTACAGTGGTTCGAGAGTATTGAGAACACATTCAGGCATGTGCAGTGTCCGAATGCACGTAAGGTTGAATTTGCTTCAAGCGTGTTTGAGAAGCGAGCGCTTACCTGGTGGAATGGTATTATGCGCGATAGGGGTGCCGAAGTGGCGTTGGCACAAACATGGGATGAGCTTCGGGCTCTCATGATGAGAGAGTTCTGTCCCCGTCACGAGATTCGAGCTTCGAAGCGAGAGTTTGACGATTTAAAACAAGACGGGGCTGAGCACCGTGCGTACACGGATCGCTTTGAGGAACTCAGTCTATTGTGTCCCACCATGGTTACCCCACCAGACAAAGCAATCGAAAGATATATCGATGGTCTACCCGATTCTATGCTGGATATTGTGACCGCTGTTAAACCCACTACTCTTCGTCAAGCGATCGAGTTATCTGCTACCCTGACTGAATCCCAAGTCAGAAAGGGTAAACTCACCTGCAAGGGTGACAAGAAGAAATCGACTGATTCTGCGAAAGACAAGAAGAAGGGTAAAGGTAAAGAAGGTGAGTCGTCAAAGAAATCAAGGAAGCGAAAGGGTGCACAGAACTTTGCTGTTACGACACAGACTGAACAGAACACACCGGCTCAACCTCCTGCGAAAAAGGCGTATGCTGGTACCGCACCACATTGTGCTCGCTGCAACGGTCATCATGTTGCATAGCAAACTTGTAAGCAATGCACGACGTGTGGTAGACTTGGGCATTTAGCCAATGTTTGTCGTTCAGGACAAAATCAGGTTGCTCAGGTTCAAGCTCCGGTTCAGGGGAATGCTGCAAGATTCCCATCGGGTTCCTGTTTCAATTGTGGAGAGTTTGGTCACCTCCGTAACAACTGTCCGAGGCTGGCAAATGCTAATGCGAATCCGAATGCGAACGTCAACGCCAACGTAAATCCTGCTCGAGGGCGAGCATACAATTTGAATGCAAACGAAGCGAGGGCTGACAACGAGGTTGTCAATGGTACGTTTCTTGTTAACAATCAACCCGCATCTATTCTTTTTGATTCTGGTGCCGATCGAAGTTTTGTTTCGTTATCTTTTGAACCTTCGCTTGCGATACATAGAACTAAATTGAGGAAACCTTTATCTGTCGAAGTTGCTACTGGTAAACCTCTTGTTCTCGATTCTGTTATTCGCGATTGTCAGTTGAACCTTGATAACCATCTTTTTCCTATTGACCTCACGCCAATGCAACTTGGGAGCTTCGACATTATCGTTGGAATGGATTGGTTAACCAAACACCACGCCGAGGTGGTTTGTTTTGATAAGATTGTTTGTATTCCTTTGTCTTCTGGCGATGTTCTGGAGATACGTGGCGAGAAGCCATCTGGTGGCTTGAAGATTATGTCGTGTACAAAGGCCCAAAGTTATTTGAGAAAAGTATATGTTGCTTTTCTAGCACATGTCACCGAGGAGAAAGACAGGAGTAAGAGTATTCAGGATATTCCGATTGTTCGGGATTATCCAGAGGTGTTTCCTGATGAACTGCCTGGTTTGCCTCCAGTTCGTCAAGTTGAGTTTCATATCGACCTTGTACCTAATGCCAACCCGATTGCGAAAGCACCTTACCGTCTTGCACCATCAGAGATGCAAGAGTTATCAAAACAGCTTCAAGAGTTATCTGATAAAGGATTCATCCGTCCGAGTTATTCACCCTGGGGAGCTCATGTCCTCTTCGTGAAAAAGAAAGATGGGTCTTTTCGAATGTGTATCGATTATCGTGAGCTTAACAAGCTTACCATCAAGAATCGATATCCCCTACCTCGAATTGATGATCTCTTTGACCAGCTGCAAGGTGCTTCATGTTTTTCTAAGATCGATCTGCATTCTGGGTATCATCAACTTCGTGTTTTCGAAGAAGATATTCCCAAAACTGCTTTCCGCACGAGATATGGGCATTACGAGTTCACAGTCATGCCTTTTGGCTTGACAAATGCTCCAGCTATCTTTATGGACTTAATGAATAGGGTCTGTAAACCTTATTTAGACAAGTTCATTATTGTGTTCATCGACGATATTCTCATTTATTTGAAGACTCGAGCCGATCACGAGCAACACCTTCGCTTAACATTGGAACTCCTTAAGAAGGAACAACTTTTCGCTAAATTCTCCAAGTGTGAATTCTGGCTTAAAGAAGTTCAGTTTCTGGGTCATATAGTCAACAAGCAGGGTATTCATGTGGATCCGTCCAAAATTGTTGCTATTAAGGATTGGAGTACGCCAACGACGCCTACAGAGATTCGATCTTTTCTTGGTCTTGCTGGTTATTATCGTCGATTCATTTCCAATTTCTCGAAAATTGCGGTTCCACTCACTGCTTTGACTCAGAAGAATAAGCCTTTTGAGTGGGGACCCAAACAAGAAGAAGCGTTCCAAACGCTAAAGCAAAAGTTATGTAATGCTCCTGTTCTATCTCTGCCCGAGGGAAGCGAAGATTTCGTTGTCTATTGCGATGCGTCCAACTTAGGCCTTGGTTGCGTCCTCATGCAATGAGGTAAGGTTATAGCATATGCATCTAGACAGTTGAAAATCCACGAGAAGAACTATACGACTCATGATCTTGAGCTAGGAGCTGTAGTTTTCGCGCTTAAAATCTGGAGACACTACCTCTATGGAACGAAGTGTGTGGTTTTCACAGACCACAAGAGTCTCCAGCATATTCTTAATCAAAAGGAGCTGAACATGAGGCAACGACGTTGGGTCGAGCTCTTAAGTGATTACGATTGCGAGATTCGCTACCATCCTGGTAAGGCGAATGTCGTAGCCGATGCGCTTAGTCGAAAAGAGCGAGTCAAGCTTCACTCTGTCCAAGTTCTATCTGATATCCAATCTCGTGTCCTTCAAGCTCAACGATCCTGTGTGATCAAGGGTTTATTGAAAGATGAGCTACCGCTTCAACTTGAGCTTAAGCTCGAAAGGAAAGGCGATGGTTTACTCTACTTCAAGGATCATTTGTGGATTCTGAAACAAGACAATCTTCGCACCCTAGTGATGGACGAATCTCACAAGTCTCGATATTCTATCCATCCTGGTACTGATAAAATGTACAAGGATCTTCGTACTAAGTTCTGGTGGCCTGGTATGAAGAAAGATGTTGCCTTGTATGTATCGAAATGCCTAACTTGTCTCAAGTCAAGGCTGAACATCAACGACCTTCTGGTTTGCTTGTACAACCAGAGATACCGGTTTGGAAGTGGGAGAGCCTTGCGACGGATCTCATCACTAAATTACCGCGTACATCTAAGGGTCATGATGCTATTTGGGTTGTTATCGATCGATTAACAAAATCAGCTCATTTCTTCCGATTCGCGCGGATCTATCTGCTGATAAACTTGCAAAGATTTATGTTGATGAGATTGTCTCACGACATGGTGTCCCTTTGGATATCATTTCCGATCGTGATTGTCACACCCCGATTTCCACGTGTCACCGGTGGGCCCGGTGTGGGGTACAGTGACGTAGTTGGCATCGTCATAGACAATCAACACAATATTATAATGCACAGCGGAAGCAGAATAGAAACATTTCAACTTTTAAATAAAGTGTAATAATAAATATCACAGTAGTTGAAATGGATCCACAGGCGGATCAAATAAAAATAGAAATAAATAGTTCAACAGATAAATGTCGTCCGAGTTTGCGAGACTATTGTGGACGCTCTCTAGGAAACAGCCAGCCTATTTCCGTATAGTACCTGCACTTAATCTTTTGGGAAAAATACGTCAGTTTACACTGGTAAATACAAATCGACTGACTCATTTTGAAAATGATTGAAAATTGATTTAAATGCACAAGGCATAAATATTTTTATTAACTTGGGATAATTATATAATATAAACTTGTGAACGATTTACATGCACTTGTATCTCTGGTGGCCCGGGATCTACTGTCCGGGCTAGAGATTTAATTGACACACCACATTAAAGAGTTATACACGACGAGTGTACGCCTACACCCCGTGCTCTGGTCGTGGCCATCTCGTAAGATAATGCCAAGGATATCCGGGACACGGTCAACAACCCCCCAAAGCCTTTAAGTAAGACAAAACTGTTTAAACGAAGTCGCACAAGCTATTCAAGACTGTACACCTATAAGGCGCAGGACTTGTGCGCCCGATCAAGCGGTATCTTAAATACCGTACCCCAAGCCCGTATAGGGAAAATAAGTCAAAATGTATTTACCTGAGCAAGTATAAGTCACAAACGATAAGTGGTGGTAGCTTTTACCGGGCTTCCTAATCTGGAACAAAGGTTTATAATTAACCTATTAGATTCCTAACGGCCTTTTATTTAAGCCTAAGCTTTGACCGGTTAGTTTTAGGAATGATACGGTTTACGCACGATTAAGCGAAAGACCGGATAGAATGTGATTTAGACCCGACAAGTTTGAATACTCGTATAATATGGGTATACTAAATACATTCTGGATTTTGAAATAAAAATGATATCGTTTGACCCGTTTCGGTCAATTTACGCAAACTAGTTACGTAAACCGAACCGAACGCAATAAGGGCGATACGGGTAGGCCAATGATTCAAATGCAAGTTCCCTGATGTAATATGCTTAAAATATGATATTATATCAGTAAGTTATGTTCTATATTGCCCGGAATAATTTTAAACCCAATTTTTGCCTTAGAAGGGCATTTTGGTCATTTAAAAGATAATAAAAGAGTAAAATTAGAAATCTGAGTTTCGGGTCTGGTTCATACAGTAAATATACTTAATATAACATATTATATCAGTAGGGTATGACCCATATACCAAATATATCATTTAAAACCAAACTATGCACCGTAGGGGCAATTTAGTAATTTCACAAGGGCTAAAAACGCCAAAACTGGAAGTCTGAGTTTATATACTTATACTTACTGTTATTATATGAAAATATGTTAAACACATCAGTAGGTATAGGTCTCATATGTTTAAAACAAGTATAACGCTTACTATGCGCTTAAAACGCTAAAAATACGATTTAAGGGCGGTTTCGGGTTTTCACAATAAATCTGAGATTTTTATATTTCCAGAATACTTAAAATAATTTATTCATCATATAAAATCAGTAGAAAAAGGTTTCGGGTCAAAAGGATGTGTAAAACTCATTTTATGACTAAAACGGTCAAAACCGACATAAGCCGAAATGACTAGGTGATCTAGGATCCGTTCAGCCAAAAATTAATTAAAAATCATCGAAATTCCCAGAATATTATAATACATCAGTTGGTAAAAAGTTTTGTACCAAAACGTGGCCAGAAACGGGTTCTACGCAAAAAGGACCGTTTATGTAAATTTATAATATAGTTTTACGCTAATGGCCATAACTCACAATCTGGACCACCAACTGATCCGAAACTTTCGGTGCAAGTTTATATAATAAAAATAAGGATTTCTATCCTTTCACTTTTCCAAAAATCCCGTTTTAAATCAAAAAGGGCAAAATAGTCAACTTTATGCATAAACCGGAAACATGCATTCGAATAGGCTAAGCATAGACTCAATCAAAGAAAATTCCAGAAAGTTTAACTAAAATAAAATAGTCAAAAATGCTATCCAATACAGATCTCGAACATGCATGTACGAATCCGAATCGATAGTCTACGAAATAATCGTTTTACAAGACTTTCGGTTCCGATTCGTGGCTATACTATAGATCGTCGAGTTGATGATGATTAAAACACATTCTTATAGGTATTACAAGTCATTTTTAATGATCAATCAGTTTGCATGTCATCTATATCATTAATCATGTCATTTTTCACAAAAATCACTTCTGTTGACTTTTTAGAAATAGGTTTGACTCGACATTAAGCATGCATGTAGTGGGAATCAGTTAGTAACCTTTAGAGGGTTTGTTTCCCACATAAATACCAATCTATAACAAGTTTCAATTCGAGAAATTACTGAAAGAAATCCGTTTAATCAGAAAGTCAAAGGTTATGAATACCCAGTTTGACTTTTACTAATAACCAAAGCATAAACGGATCAAAGAACGAATTGAAAGCTTACAATGGTCCTAAAGATGTTTAGTGGACACTAGAAGTCGGCCTTGATGATCAGTTTAGCTCCAGAAGTCTTGCCTTGAAGGTTCTTGATATTGAGAGCACTTGTTACTATGAACAATGATCAAGAAATGATCAATAATCTGATTTAAATCAGAATTTTCGAGGCTCCTGTAGTTGTAGGCATGCATGGCATGTTATTGGGTAAATTGGAGGTGCAAATGAGCTGTATCACACTTAAAATCGGACTCAAATAGACCCAAAACCGAATTCTGGTCGCTGGCAGTCCCACGCGGCCCGCTTGGGCTTTCCCAGGCGGGTCGCCTGACCCTTGTTTCAGCCAAACAACTTTCCAATGTTGACAGCTTTGATCCCTGAACTTGTACGCGATGTTTCGGATACTTTTCTCGACTCGTAAACCCCCAAACTTGGTTTCTAAGAACCTTAGGACTTTTACCAACATGGTAATGCCCTCGGATAACTTTGCGCTCAACCGAAAAGCCCTGAATTCGACGTTGACGCTTTTAGTCCCTTAAGTACGGTTTTGGCCATAACTTTCTCATACGTTGACGAAACTTCATGAAATTTTTACCACATATTCTAGTGAGTATATTTTAGCTATCCAAAGCTTCGGGTCTGCCAAAAGTTCACTCAGAGGTATAAATTAAACATGTTGACACTTTTGGCCCCTATAGTTTACAATACTTCACTTTTGGGCAATTTCCGCGTCGTATGATCCATGAACCATCCGTTAAAGGTTATAAACATTATGTGGGGTCATTATAGAGTCTATTTATCCATTGTTGACACTTTGGACCCTTACGTTCCATAGTTTTCACTGTTTGTCACTTTTAGTCCCTCTAAAGTATGTTTTCACATAACGGAACCTTATGACACGTGTCAAGACATTATTGGACGAAATTTTTCGAGGTGTTACATCCTCACCCCCTTAAAAGAAATCTCGACCCCGAGATTTATTTAAACAAATGGGGATATTTCTCTTGCATCGTGGATTCCACTTCCCACGTGTATTCGGGACCTCTACGGGCATCCCATTTGACCTTTACAATAGGCACGTGCTTCCTTCGAAGCTTCTTTACCTGTCGATCCTCAATCGACAAAGGTTTTTCAACAAACTTTAGACTTTCGTCTATGTGTATATCTGTATGCGGTATAACCAGTGAATCGTCAGCGAAACACTTCTTCAAATTACAGATGTGAAACACATTATGAATGGCACTAAGCTCTTCAGGCAAGTTTAACTTATAAGCGACTGCCCCGACACGTTCGATTATCTCGAAAGGTCCTATGTATCTCGGGCTCAGCTTGCCTTTCTTTCCAAATCGCATTACACCTTTCCAAGGTGATACCTTAAGCAACACTTTTTCACCTACATCAAAGTGAAAATCCTTGCGCTTAGGATCCGCATAACTTTTCTGCCTATCCCTGGCAGCTTTCAAACGATCACGGATCTGAACGATCTTGTCTGTCGTCTCAAAGACGATATCTGGTCCAGACAACTGGACATCTCCAACTTCTGCCCAACAAATGGGCGATCTACACTTTCTACCGTATAGGGCCTCAAAAGGCGCAGCCTTTATGCTGGAATGGTAGCTATTGTTGTAGGAGAATTCAATCAGTGGTAAGTTCTTATCCCAACTACCACCTAAGTCAATCGCACATGCACGAAGCATGTCTTCCAAGGTTTGAATAGTACGCTCACTCTGACCATCAGTCTGAGGATGATAAGCCGTACTAAAATTCAAACGAGTGCCCAACGATTGTTGGAAACTCTTCCAAAAATGTGACGTATATCTAGTATCTCTATCAGAGATAATAGATATAGGTATACCATGTAGCGCTACTATCTTATCGACGTATAATTGAGCTAACATGTCTGAGCTATACGTCTCTTTGATGGGTAGAAAATGAGCTGACTTAGTCAGTCTGTCTACTATGACCCATATGGTATCATTTCCCTTTTTCGTCTTTGGCAACTTGGTGATAAAATCCATTGTCACCATTTCCCATTTCCACTTGGGAATTTCAGGTTGTTGAAGCAAACCTGACGGCTTCTGATGCTCAGCCTTGACTTGCGCACAAGTCAAACATTTGGCCACATACTCGGCCACGGACTTTTTCAAACCAATCCACCAGTAGTTTGACTTCAAATCCTGGTACATCTTATCTGCTCCAGGATGAACTGAATATTTAGAACTGTGGGCCTCCTGGAGGATAACATCCCGAAGTCCTCCATATACTGGAACCCATATTCGTCCGTTTAGGCGTAGCATTCCATCTTTGTCGTGGGATAACTGCTCCTCAGTTACTCCCAACTTTTCTGCAGGATAGTTAGCTTCCAGCACAGCTTCCTTCTGTGCAGCTAACACCCTTTCATTCAAGTTATTTCTTATCTCAATGCGCTTGGCATTGATTCTGATCGGTTTAATCCTTTCTTTTCTACTTAAGGCGTCGGCAACCACATTTGCCTTGCCTGGATGGTATCGTATCTCGCAATCATAGTCATTTAATGTTTCCATCCATCGCCTTTGACGCATGTTCAATTCCTTCTGATTGAACAAGTGCTGAAGACTCTTGTGATCCGAATAAATGATACACTTGGTTCCATACAAGTAGTGTCTCCATAGCTTCAAAGCAAATACAACCGCACCCAATTCCAAATCATGGGTGGTGTAGTTCTTCTCGTGCACCTTTAGCTGGCGAGAAGCATAGGCAATGACTTTGCCTTTCTGCATGAGTACGCAGCCCATGCCAGTATGTGATGCATCACAATACACCACAAATTCATCTATACCATCGGGCAATGTCAACACTGGCGCATTGCTCAGCTTCTGCTTCAGAATGTCAAAGGATTCCTGCTGCTTAGGGCCCCAATCAAACTTAATCTTCTTACGGGTCAACGAAGTTAGGGGCGCAGCCATCCTTGAGAAGTTCTCGATGAATCTTCTATAATATCCTGCCAATCCGAGGAAACTGCGAATTTCCGTAGGAGTCTTCGGCTCCTGCCAATTCATGACTGCTTCTACTTTAGCGGGATCTACTTGGATACCACGCTCGCTTACTACATGTCCAAGGAATTGGACTTCTCGAAGCCAAAATTCACACTTCGAGAATTTGGCATAAAGCTTCTCTTGATGCAAGAGTTTGAGAATACAACGAAGGTGTTTCTCATGGTCATCTTGGCTCTTCGAGTAGATAAGGATGTCGTCAATAAAGACAATGACGAATTTATCTAGATAAGGCTTGCAGACACGATTCATGAGATCCATGAACGCGGCTGGTGCGTTAGTGAGCCCAAACGGCATCACTAGGAACTCGTAATGTCCATAACGAGTCCTAAACGCGGTCTTGTGTACGTCTTCCTCCTTGACCTTCAACTGATGATAACCGGACCTCAGGTCAATCTTGGAGAAATAACTTGCTCCTTGCAACTGATCGAACAGATCGTCGATCCTGGGTAACGGATACCTATTCTTGATAGTGACCTTGTTAAGCTCACGGTAATCGATGCACAGACGCATCGAACCATCCTTCTTTTTAACGAACAAGATTGGCGCTCCCCAAGGAGATGAGCTAGGTCTAATAAAACCTTTAGCTAAAAGCTCATCCAACTGCGTCCTCAACTCCTTCATCTCCGTCGGTGCCAATCTGTATGGTGCTCTTGCTGCAGGTGCTGCACCTGGTATGATATCTATTCGAAATTCTACTTGTCTATCCGGTGGCAAACCAGGTAGCTCTTCAGGAAATACTTCAGGATATTCCGAAATAACAGGAATATCTTCAATCTTCGGCTTCGGCTCATCAATGGTAACTTGTGCCATATAAATGACACATCCCTTCTGCATGCATCTGGATGCCTTGAGCATGGACACTTGCTCCGGCAATCCATGCTGGGTATCTCCTTGAATAGTAAGTGACTCACCAGACGGAGTCTTAACTATTACTTGCTTTCTGTTGCACAGAATCTGGGCTTGGTTACTAGACAACCAATCCATGCCTATCACTATGTCGAATCCAGCTAGCTTAAAGGGAAGCAAGGATAACGGGAAAGAATGATTCCTAATGGATATAACACATCCATCTAGAACAGTCGAGGCGGTTTCTATGGTTCCATCGGCTAATTCCACCTCATATTTCACGCTTAACGTTTTAACAGGAAGGTTCAACAGTTTACAAAACTTATTATCTACAAACGACTTATCAGCCCCCGAATCAAACAAAACTCTAGCAAAAATATCGTTTACAAGAAACGTACCGGTAATGACGTTATCGTCAAGGACTGCTTCCTTTGCGTCCATTTTGAAGACTCTCGCATTAGTCTTCTTCCCTTCCTCGGCCTTCTTCGCAAACTTTGGACAGTTGGGCCGAATGTGCCCTTTCTCGTTGCAACCAAAACACGTTGCATCCTTCATCTTCTTGCAATCCACAGCTTTATGATCTGTGGACTTGCAGATCCCACAACGTTTCTCGAAGGACTGGGATTTCGTTTCCAACCGACACCTCCCAAAGTGGTGCCTCCTGCAGATCTTGCATCTGGGTTTCTCACCCGACTGATGATCATTTCTCCTAGACCCCGACCCTCTCCTGTGGTCGTTGTTCCCTCTATGTCGCTTTTCAGATCTTCGTGAGGTGTCATCCTCACGTTTTCGTTTGTTCTCCTCAGAGCTCTTCATGGCTCTCAATCTAACCACGTCTTGAGTGAGGGAGAGGGATAGATCTGCTACGGATCTAAATGTAGTGGGTCTTGAAGCTTTGACGCTGGCTTTGATCTCCGGTGTCAGACCCCCAATGAATCGAGCAATCCTACGCGGCTCCGGGGTCACCAAGTAAGGCACTAAACGAGACAGCGTGTTGAACGTAGTAAGATACGCTTGACAATCGAGGTTTTTCATGACTAAGGATACAAAATCCGATTCAATTCGCTCGACCTCGTGCTGCGGACAGAAGTTCTCTTTAATCAGGGCCACAAACTGTTCCCATGACAAACCGTACAGTGTGGCCTTACCGGCAGCTTGTAGGAGTGACTTCCACCATGCTAACGCATCTCCTTTGAATGACTGGGACACGTACTTCACGACGTCCCTATCAGCACATCCGCTGATATCAACTACAGTGTCCATCTCGTCAATCCACGTCATGCAGTCGACGGCTCCTTTTTCCCCAGTGAAATCTCTGGGCTTGCAAGATACGAAGTATTTGTACGTACAGGACCTGCTGTACGTGTCACGTTTCAGTTCAATCTCCTGCTTTGGGACGCTGCTATGGTTGGAGGAATGATTATCATCCTCAACTTTCTTTGGCTCACTCTTTTTAGATGGCGGCTTACTATGAGCCCCAGAATGAGTCTTAGCCTTGACATGCGTCACTGAGCGGGTTCTACTCTGAGTACCACTAGATTCTTTGAACTGCCTATCCATAGCCTTGGCGACAACATTATCTATCAGTGCTTGCAATTCTGCACCGGTAACGTGAATCTTTGCATTATCTGAGCGTTCCCCAGAATGACTGTTGGTTTCTTCCGATTTGGCCATTGTAGCTTTAAGCTACAATAAAGGACAAGGTCTTATTTAGAACCTAACAGTATTATCGTTCTAGACGATTTATTAACCATGGTATCAAAAACCTTAGCAGTTAATTTAATAAATTTCATTCAGGCTCTTATTAGCAATCAAGGAATGAAAATATATATATTGGCACCATAGGCCTAGTCACAAGGACAATCACTAAATTATAAATTTAGATTTTTATAGGACTATAAATTGTATAATTAAACAAATAATCCTTTACTAGACAGAGAGTCATAAACCACAACTGTCTTTATATAACATAGTTATAACCCGTAGGTATCAAGCCATTAATAGACTTGTGTACAGATATAATCTGTAGATAATTCTTTACTAGGCAGGGAGTCATAGACCACAACTGCCACTGTATGACATAGTCATAACCCGTAGGTATCAAGTCATTAATAGACTTGTATACAGATAAAATCTGTAGATAATTTATTAAAAAGGGTGGCTTGTGTGATTTTACAGATCACGCTTGGCCAGGAATGCTAACATGTCTTCAGATGTTAACAGGGAGTTGAATCCTTTCAACCAGGTTTTACCATCACAGCCAGGCCTGTTAATAAGGCATTCAAGCTAGGTTATACCTTACTAAGATTCTTATAAAATGGCAAATCAAATAAAAATTGATATTTTCCATTATTTTAATATTATTCATGCATATAAATAAAATGATAATTTCAAACTAACCATTTAAATTTCCAATAAAATACCAGTACATATTTGCCCTAAACGGGACTTTGAAATAACATGGATAACATGAATAACAGGAATATCATGCCCGCGCAGGGGCTAAACAAGTAACAACAATAACAAAACAAAATAAAGCAAACCCACGCAGGGGTTAACAGAATAGCATACCCACGCAGGGGTAGAATAAGATAGATATACCCACGCAGGGGTAGAGTACTGGAATAAATGTCCACGCAGGGACATGAGTACATGAAATGATAATCGAAGGATTCAACGATCCTTCTTGCTCTTACCCTTGAGCAAATCGAATACCTTCTTAAACATGCCACTGGTGCGTCGGCGATCCTCTCGCATATTGTGCTGAAACTCGCGTCGCATGCTATCAATCCCCTGCAGGATCTCCTGAACCTGCGGCGGCGACATCATAGGCGCCGGTGGCGGTGGCTGGTAGTGCTGCGGCTGCGGCGGCTGGTAAGGCTGCGGCTGCGGTGGCTGCTGGTAACCCGGAGGGTAACCAAAAGTAGATGGGCCAGCAGCCCAAGGGTCTCCAAGTGGACCACTATGTGGGAGTGAGCTGTAGTTCACAGCTTGCCAATAAGGGTCTCCCGTGTAATCATAACCCTGAGGGAATACCTGCTCGAACGGGTTGAACTGAGCGGCACTAGCATAAGCCGGAATCGGCTCTCCAAAATTCTGCGGCGGCAGAGGCGGGATCGGAACAGAAGTAACCTCCGATACGGGATGCTGAGACTCCCTTGTCTCGGATTCCCCGGGTAAAGACGTGTAGCGGCTGCTACTAACACGTGGAGGGGTGCCTATGCGAATCCCTCCGCGCGTAGACATGCGCGCATTCCTCCTAGGCCTCTGAGGCGGAGGAGGTAAAACTGGCGGTGGCGGTGGTGACGGAGTGATCACGTCACGCCACAGGGCCTCAGATAGGTCCTGCGGTAGAGGCGGCTGCTGCTGGAGCTGCTGCTGCGAGTGGTGTTGCGAGTGCACCGGCGAACCATGGAGCGATTGAAGCATCGGAGTACCATGGAGTGATTGAAGCATAGGAGAGTTGTGGCTAGGGGTGAAGTACCAATCATGCTGCTTGAACCTCTCCTGGAAGCTGTCCACACCATTAAATGGTGATCCTGGGTATGGCGACCCATCCGATATCTCAATCGGGTGGTTTGGTGTACCTGATGGTGGGAGCGAAGGGTCCGTCTCCTCGTCTACGTCCATCTCGTGACCACCAGAAAGGTGGTCCTCCTGTCCAAGTGGGTTATGGCCCACTGGCTCCTCCACATAAGCATTAGGGTTATACAAACCCTGGTAGGCTGGCGCTGGATACTGCTGCGGTGACTGGTGCAATGGTATGTACGATCCAAGCAAACCATGGGGCCCGTTCTCCGAATGGGGCCCAAACGAGTGGGGTAATGACGGAGAAGTGCTCGCGGAAACCGAATGCCTAGCAGGCTCGGCAATAGACCTCCAAAGGTCGTTGGCGGCTGTGTGGTGTGTAGCAGATGGGGCCCGCCTATGCGAGGGACCAGCCTCATGATCGTGCGATGTAGGAAATCCTCCACGACCTCTCATCCTTGGCGGCATCCTGATCCTGTCAAAAGTCAAACAAGTTGCGCAACAAAATATATAAGACAATGCATTAATAAATAAAAATAAATTAAACGAAATGTCGAACATTTCCTAAGTTCTTTGTCTAGACTCGAAAATCGAGGAATGTGCAATTGTGTAACTGAGATTAAACACATTAGGATAGTGTTTAATTCACTCAGCGTTGGCTCTGATACCAACCTGTCACACCCCGATTTCCACGTGTCACCGGTGGGCCCGGTGTGGGGTACAGTGACGTAGTTGGCATCGTCATAGACAATCAACACAATATTATAATGCACAGCGGAAGCAGAATAGAAACATTTCAACTTTTAAATAAAGTGTAATAATAAATATCACAGTAGTTGAAATGGATCCACAGGCGGATCAAATAAAAATAGAAATAAATAGTTCAACAGATAAATGTCGTCCGAGTTTGCGAGACTATTGTGGACGCTCTCTAGGAAACAGCCAGCCTATTTCCGTATAGTACCTGCACTTAATCTTTTGGGAAAAATACGTCAGTTTACACTGGTAAATACAAATCGACTGACTCATTTTGAAAATGATTGAAAATTGATTTAAATGCACAAGGCATAAATATTTTTATTAACTTGGGATAATTATATAATATAAACTTGTGAACGATTTACATGCACTTGTATCTCTGGTGGCCCGGGATCTACTGTCCGGGCTAGAGATTTAATTGACACACCACATTAAAGAGTTATACACGACGAGTGTACGCCTACACCCCGTGCTCTGGTCGTGGCCATCTCGTAAGATAATGCCAAGGATATCCGGGACACGGTCAACAACCCCCCAAAGCCTTTAAGTAAGACAAAACTGTTTAAACGAAGTCGCACAAGCTATTCAAGACTGTACACCTATAAGGCGCAGGACTTGTGCGCCCGATCAAGCGGTATCTTAAATACCGTACCCCAAGCCCGTATAGGGAAAATAAGTCAAAATGTATTTACCTGAGCAAGTATAAGTCACAAACGATAAGTGGTGGTAGCTTTTACCGGGCTTCCTAATCTGGAACAAAGGTTTATAATTAACCTATTAGATTCCTAACGGCCTTTTATTTAAGCCTAAGCTTTGACCGGTTAGTTTTAGGAATGATACGGTTTACGCACGATTAAGCGAAAGACCGGATAGAATGTGATTTAGACCCGACAAGTTTGAATACTCGTATAATATGGGTATACTAAATACATTCTGGATTTTGAAATAAAAATGATATCGTTTGACCCGTTTCGGTCAATTTACGCAAACTAGTTACGTAAACCGAACCGAACGCAATAAGGGCGATACGGGTAGGCCAATGATTCAAATGCAAGTTCCCTGATGTAATATGCTTAAAATATGATATTATATCAGTAAGTTATGTTCTATATTGCCCGGAATAATTTTAAACCCAATTTATGCCTTAGAAGGGCATTTTGGTCATTTAAAAGATAATAAAAGAGTAAAATTAGAAATCTGAGTTTCGGGTCTGGTTCATACAGTAAATATACTTAATATAACATATTATATCAGTAGGGTATGACCCATATACCAAATATATCATTTAAAACCAAACTATGCACCGTAGGGGCAATTTAGTAATTTCACAAGGGCTAAAAACGCCAAAACTGGAAGTCTGAGTTTATATACTTATACTTACTGTTATTATATGAAAATATGTTAAACACATCAGTAGGTATAGGTCTCATATGTTTAAAACAAGTATAACGCTTACTATGCGCTTAAAACGCTAAAAATACGATTTAAGGGCGGTTTCGGGTTTTCACAATAAATCTGAGATTTTTATATTTCCAGAATACTTAAAATAATTTATTCATCATATAAAATCAGTAGAAAAAGGTTTCGGGTCAAAAGGATGTGTAAAACTCATTTTATGACTAAAACGGTCAAAACCGACATAAGCCGAAATGACTAGGTGATCTAGGATCCGTTCAGCCAAAAATTAATTAAAAATCATCGAAATTCCCAGAATATTATAATACATCAGTTGGTAAAAAGTTTTGTACCAAAACGTGGCCAGAAACGGGTTCTACGCAAAAAGGACCGTTTATGTAAATTTATAATATAGTTTTACGCTAATGGCCATAACTCACAATCTGGACCACCAACTGATCCGAAACTTTCGGTGCAAGTTTATATAATAAAAATAAGGATTTCTATCCTTTCACTTTTCCAAAAATCCCGTTTTAAATCAAAAAGGGCAAAATAGTCAACTTTATGCATAAACCGGAAACATGCATTCGAATAGGCTAAGCATAGACTCAATCAAAGAAAATTCCAGAAAGTTTAACTAAAATAAAATAGTCAAAAATGCTATCCAATACAGATCTCGAACATGCATGTACGAATCCGAATCGATAGTCTACGAAATAATCGTTTTACAAGACTTTCGGTTCCGATTCGTGGCTATACTATAGATCGTCGAGTTGATGATGATTAAAACACATTCTTATAGGTATTACAAGTCATTTTTAATGATCAATCAGTTTGCATGTCATCTATATCATTAATCATGTCATTTTTCACAAAAATCACTTCTGTTGACTTTTTAGAAATAGGTTTGACTCGACATTAAGCATGCATGTAGTGGGAATCAGTTAGTAACCTTTAGAGGGTTTGTTTCCCACATAAATACCAATCTATAACAAGTTTCAATTCGAGAAATTACTGAAAGAAATCCGTTTAATCAGAAAGTCAAAGGTTATGAATACCCAGTTTGACTTTTACTAATAACCAAAGCATAAACGGATCAAAGAACGAATTGAAAGCTTACAATGGTCCTAAAGATGTTTAGTGGACACTAGAAGTCGGCCTTGATGATCAGTTTAGCTCCAGAAGTCTTGCCTTGAAGGTTCTTGATATTGAGAGCACTTGTTACTATGAACAATGATCAAGAAATGATCAATAATCTGATTTAAATCAGAATTTTCGAGGCTCCTGTAGTTGTAGGCATGCATGGCATGTTATTGGGTAAATTGGAGGTGCAAATGAGCTGTATCACACTTAAAATCGGACTCAAATAGACCCAAAACCGAATTCTGGTCGCTGGCAGTCCCACGCGGCCCGCTTGGGCTTTCCCAGGCGGGTCGCCTGACCCTTGTTTCAGCCAAACAACTTTCCAATGTTGACAGCTTTGATCCCTGAACTTGTACGCGATGTTTCGGCTACTTTTCTCGACTCGTAAACCCCCAAACTTGGTTTCTAAGAACCTTAGGACTTTTACCAACATGGTAATGCCCTCGGATAACTTTGCGCTCAACCGAAAAGCCCTGAATTCGACGTTGACGCTTTTAGTCCCTTAAGTACGGTTTTGGCCATAACTTTCTCATACGTTGACGAAACTTCATGAAATTTTTACCACATATTCTAGTGAGTATATTTTAGCTATCCAAAGCTTCGGGTCTGCCAAAAGTTCACTCAGAGGTATAAATTAAACATGTTGACACTTTTGGCCCCTATAGTTTACAATACTTCACTTTTGGGCAATTTCCGCGTCGTATGATCCATGAACCATCCGTTAAAGGTTATAAACATTATGTGGGGTCATTATAGAGTCTATTTATCCATTGTTGACACTTTGGACCCTTACGTTCCATAGTTTTCACTGTTTGTCACTTTTAGTCCCTCTAAAGTATGTTTTCACATAACGGAACCTTATGACACGTGTCAAGACATTATTGGACGAAATTTTTCGAGGTGTTACAGTGATGCTCGATTTTCATCTCATTTCTGGAAGACCATGCAATCTGCTATGGGAACCCAACTAAATCTAAGCACTGCTTATCATCCCCAAACAGATGGACAATCCGAGAGGACAATTCAAACTTTGGAGGATATGCTTAGAGCATGCGTGATAGACTTTGGTGGTAATTGGGATTCTCATCTGCCAATGATCGAGTTCTCTTACAACAATAGTTATCATGCTAGCATCAATATGGCACCATTCGAAGCTCTCTATGGTCGAAAATGTTGTTCACCTGTCTGTTGGAACGAGACAGGTGAAGCTCAGCTTACTGGACCTGAGCTCGTTCTAGAAACAACAGATAAAATCAAGAAAATTCGCGATAATCTTGTGACAGCTAGAAGCCGTCAAAAGAGTTATGCGGATATGCGACACAAGCCCTTAGAATTTCAAGTCGGAGATCGTGTCCTGCTCAAGGTTTCACCTTGGAAAGGAGTCGTGAGATTTGGAAAGAAAGGAAAACTTGCACCTCGATATGTGGGACCATTCAAGGTCGTGGAAAGAATTGGGAAGGTTGCCTATCGACTAGAGCTGCCTTCAGAGCTTGGAAATATTCATCCGACTTTTCACGTGTCCAATCTGCGAAAGTGTTTAGCTGACGTTGATCTTCACATTCCTCTCGACGAGATCCGAATCGATGATACGATGCACTTTGTCGAGAAACCCGTGGAGATAGTGGACCGTACATTTAAGCAGTTGAAGGACAAACGAATTCATTTTGGTTAAAGTTCGTTGGGAGTCCAAACGTGGCCCAGAATTTACTTGGGAACGTAAGGATCAAATGATGACCAAATATCCGCAATTGTTTTCACAAGCTTCCTCTAGTTAAAATTTCGGGACGAAATTTCCTGAAGTAGGGGAGACTGTGACAACTGTGCTCTGTAATCTTTGTACGATGAAAAACAATGTTGATTATTAATAGAACAATGTGCTTTGGTGTTATTATATGTTTTTTGGTGTTATTTTGTGTGTATTTGTCTTTGATGATTTTACAATTCGATTCGATTCCAATTTCAAGCTCTAAATCGCTTTCTGGAAGGTTATACGCGCACTAATGCGTAAATATAACCAGTTTAATGCAACAAACACTCCGGAATAGTAAAATAGGCTTAACATACCTTAAATAACCTCCAAATAACTTAGAAATAAGTTTTGGATGGTTCGGTGTGTTAAAATCAACCTTGTTCGATCGCATGGACTATTTATGTCAAACTGCGAAACTATACCGATTTGTATAGTAACGAACACTCCGGAGCTTGATCATAAGTTAAACATACCCTAAATAACATTTACATAGCTTAGAAATAGGCTTTGAGGGGTTCGATATGCTAAAATAAACTTTATTGATCAATAGGGACTAAAAGCGTCAAAAAGTGCACAAGTTTGCATTTTCGCGCATATCTTACGTTCTGAATACATCCGGACATCCAAAAATTTATGTAAGCATTAAAATATTATGTTTTAGTGTTTGGCGTAATAAAAATCCATTCGTCGCGCAATTTGGATCGTTTTTGCGTTCGTTACGACTCCCGTCGTAATTAACCGAACAACGCAATCGTACGACCAAACGAGCCGACATCCGAGATATTTTTGAGCACATTTTAAGTTCCTATACTATAACTTCATTTTAGAGCCTTAAAATGGGGTTAACAGGGTTTAAATGTGCCAAAAAATGCTTAAAAATCAAGTTTGGGGCTTCAGGGGCCTGTTCTGCCAATTGCTGAAACTTGCTGCCAGCACACAAGGTCCTTACAGACCGTATGGAGGTGCTGACGGTCCATAAGCCTTCTCCAGCACAACAGACTTCATTTTTAAAAACCCAGCTGTTCCCCATTGTTTTGCACATGGTTTTGGGCAATCTATGGGCTGGTTTGAAGGCTCCCATGGTATTCAAATCAGTGGGTACGAGGTGTATGGTCTAGATCATTCCTTCTTCTCCAAGAAACGATCCTAACGGTTGTGAAAATCCTATAAATACCCCCCCCCTTCACTCATTTCCCTCACATTAGAATCTGATTCTACACTCTCTAAGTGGAAGTTTGTGCTTCCTACCTGAGAGTGAATCGGGTTCGAATCTTGCGGGGACCTTCTGTAAGTATTCTTTCGCGTTTTTCGTTCGTTTCTATCGTTAAAGTCAAACTGTGTTTGACTTTCTGCCTTGACCAGTTTATGGTCAACGTGAAGTTCGTTTGAACTTCATAACGTGAGCGTAATCACGATGGTTATAGTCCCTAGTGACTATACCTACTGATTACCACGTTATCTAGGCTCAGTGACGAGTCGTAGTTTCGGCCAAAATGCGTTTTCTCGCGTATTTTGTAACCAAACTACTCTAGGATGTCAAAACCGTTTGTTTTGATATCAAAACATGTTTTCTAACTTAACTAAACATGTTTCGACATGTTTAGCTCGTCACTTGTTAGTTTAGTGCTTATGTAGAGTCGTAAGTCAAGCGGACTAAACACCCGCTTAGACTTTCGAACACGACCCGTTTGGTCGATCATTAGGATCCGACCAAACACGTTTAGTGACCATAGTAGCGTGGGGAATAACCTTCCGGGGTTATACCTTATGGTCACTTAGGTTTGATTAGTCGCATGATAAGTAGTTTATGTGCCCTTGGTAAATTACCAAAATACCCTTTTCATACATAATTGGTAATTAAGCATATGTAACTTAAACTTTTGACACGTAACTGATTATATAACATAATTAAACATGTATGGGCATATAATACATGTCATAGGACCAGTTAGACGTCTCGAACGCGCTTTTGCGTGCACGACACGTTAAAGTAGTGTAAGCTACCTTAATGAGTCGCGATGGGTCGAAAGCACTTAGGTTAGGTTCCGATTTAGAATGTAGGCTTTGTTAAACCATATCACATGAGTTCCAACACTCATTTGGTTTACAAGACCTCATTCTGTCCGATCTTCCGATTTAGGCGTCTATTGTTTGACTAGTGGTTCGATTATTAGGAGCTACTTGATTTCTCTGGTTTGCTCGAGTTTGTTGATATTCTATTTGACCGAGAATACTTTGCACTACATGTGAGTACATAGTTCCCCTATTTTACTGTTTTTTTTTGTTTTGGGGTGATTCATATGTACGAAATGTTTTCAAAGTTTAAACGAGGATTTCAAAAACGATTAAAACAACTTTTACTAAACTAAGAACGATTTCGATAAAGTGAACGAACTTGTTGGTTGTAGTTACATAACGAATGACATTCATTAGCATTGATCAAGCCGACCAGTATTAGGTTATGGTACCATAGGATCTGACAAATCCCGTTACTTTACTACACCCATGGTTATGTGTGGGGGTTGTGGGTAACGACTGAATCTGATGTTTGTTAACTTACCCTTTGGGGGTTTGTTAATACGAGAACGAGTTGAACGATGGACGAGTCACAAAGGTTTGAATGTTGTTAACGAGACGACCATATATAAGTTTTCACAATTAAAATGATGACGATTTAAACGATTTTGAAACGAGTAAACGATTGGGAACGATTGGAAACGATTTGGGAACAAGTAAACGATTTGGGAACGATTTGGAAACGATGTTAAACGATTTCGATAAATGATTGGTTTTTGGTTAAGTGTTTAGATAACGAGACGGGTGTAATATGGTGAAAACATGGTAGATACGCCGTTGGTACTTCTTATATATAAGTGTTTTCATCATATTACATATCGTGGCGTTATTTAGTTCACTTGGGTAAACGATTTTGAAATGATGTCACACAACGATGTTTTTCTAAGAGATATAAACTATATGAGTTTTTAACGAGTTTTTACAAGATGTTTTACAAGTTGGTTTTCTAAAGCAAATGTTTTTGGGTTAAGAATCATGGCTACGAGGTTTTATAAACTATAACCCGCTTGATTTGAGTTGGTTAATTAAGTTGCAATATTATACTCTTTTCAAAACAAAGTTTTTAATAAAGTATTGCAACACTTAAACTAGCCATGAATTCGACACTCCTATAAAACCTATGTACTCGCCAACATTTCTTTGCTGACTAAGTTTTTACATATGTTTCAGGTGTTGATGCTTGAATGACTACTAGGATGCATGCGTCACATAGGATCTGGACGAGGCCTAGTGACATAATAATAGTGATAGACGATGTAAAACTTGTTTATTCTATGTTAAGACAATGCAATGTTTAATATTATCAATAAAACAAAACTATTTTGTATCCATGGTTATGAAACAATAGCTTCTGTTGCAACACTCTCCGACGTTTCCGCCACAGTTTGTTGTCCTACGTGGTCGGGGTGTGACAAGTGGGTAGGCAGATACTTAAGGCCATTTGTCACACCCCGACCACGTAGAACATACAAAACGTGGCGGAAACGTCAGGGAGTGTTGTAACAGAATCAATTGTTTCAAATCCATGGCAAATGAAGTTTCGTTTTATTAATCAAACATGAAAGTTTACATTGTTTAAACAAGAACCAAAGAGTACATAACATAAATTAACTAGTTCTTGTCTCATTTTAAGTCACTAAGGCACAGGTCCGCCTAAGTATGTCTTGATAAGTCCTATGCATCATCTCCAGAAAACACATGTGAAAGTAGGTACGTCAGCATAAAAATGCCTGTGAGATACATTGGTTTTGTGAAAACGGAATTCATGACTTGTGTTTGAGAAAATGTTTAGTCATGAACCTTGTAATTTGCTTTGTCTTGTAAATCATTTGAAAAAACGATAAAATCAGATGATATGTATAAATAAGAGGACACTGTATGGTTAAACGGATAACCATGTAAAATGTGTTTGTATAAGATAAGTCGTTTGTAAAACAATGTCTCGTGAAAAGTGTGTTATTTGTATAAAATGTCATATGTCTCAAATTGAAATGATTCAAATAACGCGACGATATGTAATACCATACAAACACTTATATATAGGAAGTACCAGCGGCGTATCCACCATGCTTGTATCATATTACACACGCCTCGTTACTTAATCACTTACTCAAACCAAACCATCAAGATGAAATGTTTAACAATTGTGGAAATGTTTATGTATAGTCAAATGTCTACTGTCAAAATGTAAATCATGTCAACGGATACAACAGGTTCACACGGTTCAACGGTTACAGACGGTTCATGTAATCAAAGGGGTAAGACGGTTCACATAGTCAAATGGTTACAACGGTTCAAAATGTAGCATAATGTGTTCATATGCTGGATGAGCATATGCAACAGAAATGCAATGTAAAACAATGTACTAAGTACGCACACAATGGGCATACATAGCATGTAATGTAAAGCAATGTACTAAGTACGCACACAATGGGCATACATAGCATGAAATGTATTGTAAAGTGATGTGCTAACTATGCACACAATGGACATACATAGCATAAACACAGTGAAATCATGTACTATATATGTACTATCGAACATAGCAAGTATATAATGTGAAAACCGGAAAGCATGAAAGTAACAAGTAGGCACATGTGTTTCATCCCAAAACAGTTTGGAAAACAGTAAAAGAGGGGTTCAATGTACTCACCTGAGATTGCTTTGAATTCCTTGTATAATAACCAGATAATGCTAGAGATCACGGAATATTAAACGGCACCTAATAGGTAGCTATATTAATATACCGGACCAAAATCGAAAGGATCGGATAGTATGCGGGTTTGTAAACCAAACGAGTATGGAGACTCGTGTAATATGGTTTAACAAAGCCTACATACTAAAATGAAACCTAACCTAAGTGCTTGCGACCCATTACGACCCGTTTAGGTAGCTTATGCTTCCTTACGCGTCGTTCGCGTAGAACGCGTCTGGAACGCCTAACATCGTGACCACAAGGTATAACCTCAGAAGGTTATAGCTATGGTCACCTAATGTGTTTGGTCGGATCCTAATGATCGACCAAATGGGTCGGGTTCGAAAGTATAAGCGATGGTTTAGATCGCTTACCTTACGACCCTATATATGCACTAAACTAAAAGTGACGAGCTAAGCATGTTAGAACATGCTTAACTAAGTTTAGAAAACAGGTTTGGCATCAAAGCAAACGGCTTTGACGCTCACGAGTAGTTTGGTTACAAAATATGCAAGAACGCACATTTTGGCCGAAACTACGACTCGTCACTGAGCCTAGATAACGTGGTAATCAGTAGGTATAGTCACTACGGACTATAACCATCGTGATCACGCTCACGTTATGAAGTTCTAATGAACTTCGGGTTGACCATAGGCTGGTCAATGTAGAAAGTCAACAAAACGTTGAGTTTCGGACTCGAAAAGCGAATAAAAGAACGAAAGAATATTTACGGAGGGTCCCCGAATGCTAATCTAGATCAAAATGGCTCAGGTATGAAACAATGGTTCCAACTTAGAGCCTTTAGATCAGATTGTGTGAGTTTTTAGCAAAATGGGGGGGGGGGGGTATTTATAGGAAAGGCAAAGCCGTTAGGATCGTTTCTTGGTTTTTGTGCCACGATCCTAAGCGTCCACTTGTCAAAATGTTGTGGTTACTGAAAATGGCCCTTGGCTCTTGATTGGGTGAAAGGGCATTGCCCCTTGAACGAACGAAAGGCCAACTGCAAGTGGATTCAATGAATCTGCTGTACTGGGGACTCCTTACGGACCGTATGGATTTTGGCTTACGGTCCGTAAGCCCTTAGTTTGGCAGATTTACAGTTTTGATCCCTGCAGCCCTAAAACTTGGTATTTGATGCATTTTTGACACGTTTAAGCCTCGTTAACCCCATTTCAAAGCTCTAAAATGAAGTTAAGGTATAGGGAACTTAAAATGTGCTCAAAAATATCTCGGATGTTGGTTCGTTTGGCCGTACGGTCGCGATGTTCGGTTAATTACGACGGAATGCGCATAAGCGCGAAAGACGATCCAAATTGCGCGACGAACGGATTTTTCTCATGCCATACACTAAGGCATAATATAAGGATGTTTACATAAATTTTTGGATGTCCGGATGTATTCAGAACGTAAGTTATGCGTGAAAGTGCAAACTTGTGCACTTTTTGACACTTTTAGTCCCTGAATGACCCAAAAGTTTATTTTAGCATACCAAACCCCTCAAAGCCTATTTCTAAGCTATGTAAAGGATATTTAGGGTATGTTTAACTTATGGACATGTTCCGGAATGTTCGTTACAGTTCAAATTGGCATACTTTCGCAGTTTGTCAAGTTTAGTCCCTGTAAGCGAATTAACTTGTTTTTGCTATACCAAAGCCTTCAAAACTTATTTCTAAGTTATGTAAAGGTTATTTAAGGTATTTTAAGCATATGTTGATGTTCCGGAGTATTTGTCGCATTCAAACTGAGTACGTTTACGCACCAGTTGCGTATAATTCTCCAGAAAGCGACATAAAGTTTGAAATTGAACAAGAACTGATATGTGCAAAAGATACACATATTTATACAAGATCCCAAGTATGAAATACAATATTTCATTGGCTTGGTATTTGTTTGATGGTCGCGGTGGCACAGGTGTCACAGTCACCCATACTTTAGGAAATTTCATCCCGAAATTCATTCATAGGAGTCTATTTGTGACTCTGCCAAATAACCATCAGCGATATGCAAAGTAATGTCCTGTCATTTCCTTAACGGTCATTCTTCAGAAACGAAATGAACAGACGGAGTCATTTTCAATGGCTGCTTCATCAGAAATGGAAATGAGGGATTACACAACGGATATTCATTTATTCATTTCCTCAACGGGTAAATCTTCAGAAACGAAAATGAACTAACGGAGTCATTTTCAATGGTTGCTTCCTCAGAGTTGGAAATGAGGGATTACACAACGGATATTTATTTCCTCAATGGGTAAATCTTTAGAAACGAAAATGAATTAACGGAGTCATTTTCAACGGTTGCTTCCTCAGAGTTGGAAATGAAGGATTTCACAACGGATATTCATTTCTCTAATGGATAAATCTTCAGAAACGAAAATGAACTAACGGATTCATTCTCAACGGTTGCTTCATCAGAGCTGGAAATGAAGGATTTCACAACGGATATTCATTTCTCTAACGGATAAATCTTCAGAAACGAAAATGAACTAACGGAGTCATTTTCAACGGTTGCTTCATCAGAGTTGGAAATGAAGGATTATACAACGGATATTCATTTCCCCAACGGATAAATCGTCAGAAACGAAAATGAACTAACGGATTCATTCTCAACGGTTGCTTCATCAGAGCTGGAAATGAAGGATTTCACAACGGATATTCATTTCTCCAACGAATAAATCTTCAGAAACGAAAATGAACTAACGGAGTCATTTTCAACGGTTGCTTCATCAGAGGTGGAAATGAAGGATTATACAACGGATATTCATTTCCCCAACGTATAAATCTTCAGAAACGAAAATGAACTAACGGAATCATTTTCAACGGTTGTTTCATCAGAGTTGGAAACGAAGGATTACACAACGGATATTCATTTCCTCAACGGGTAAATCTTCAGAAACGAAAATGAACTAACGGAGTCATTTTCAACGGTTGCTTCATCAGAGTTGGAAATGAACAGGGTTAACTCTAGACACATGACAGAACTTACTGTGATTTCTGTGCACTAAATTCCATAATTATGTATGCATCTATAATTACGTAATCCCTTGCACAGTCTGCACAATTTGTTTTGTAATGTTTTGGGGAAGGATATCAAACTTGTGATGAGGGTGACTAGACTTCCATCGGGTCCTTTTAATTAGATCGACATGGGATCTTCTTAGTTAGGCCACCAAGGAGTCCTTTCAACTTCATCATCACATGATATCCCTAACCAGATTTTTGGATCAATCTGTTTAACTAGACCACTCAAGGGGTCTAATTATGAAGTAGTACTTTATAATCCAAGGGACTTAACTGTAACGTAGAAGTCCATTAAGGATTTTAAGTAATACCTTTGGGTATCCTACGATGAATCTCTTGTACAAGGATGTAGGATTCTACGAGGTTTTGGATAACATAATTTGGATCACACAACAACACATAAGGGAACGCATAAGCACATAGTCACATAATTGTTTAATCTTGATTATAATTTGTTATTAACTTGTTATTGATTGAACACGGATATGGAAACCAGTCGACGGGTCTCAATGTTTACTGGAATCTATCTGAGAAGATAGGAAGATCTCCGAAAATTCGATTTTTGATTACAAGGAATCATCACATTCGAATTAAGGTATACAACAATTAAGGACTTACGGGAAATCCTTAGGTACCCTATTAAGGATTTATAGTGGTACCTTGGGTATTCGTCTCATGTTGTAACTTGCGCTTTGTACTTCGTTTCCTTAGAATAAACGGGTTCTTAGGAATTTTGTGGAAGACGCAAGAGGTCATAGATTGGGAGAATTTCGGGGGTAGTTTGTTCTTCAAGGAATACGGTTCTTTGATTGTCGGTATTGTAAGGGATATGTCATTTATACATGCAACCACAGAAATATATTGCAATGCAAATAAAAGATTTATTTATAAACAATGATAACAACTGTTTCTTGGATCTTGACAACAAAAGAAAATAATATATAAGACATGATTATTTCTAAACGATGTTGTCTTCTAGTCAGTTAGATGATCATCCTTGTGCTGGATTTGCATTAGCAAGCCTTGGGCAATTTCTTCGGAAATGACCCATCTCGCCACAGTTGAAACAAGAGCCCGGTAGAAAATGACCTTGAGCAGGATTGTTGCCAGCTTGGTTTGGCGCAGCTGCAGCTGGGCAGACTCTTGCTGTGTGGCCTATAAGTCCACAAGTTTGGCATTTGCGGCACTGTATATTGGCGTGATGATGGAGGCTACATTGGTTGCACAAGGGTACAGTTCCATTGTATGGTTTTCTAGCAGGGGGCTGAGCTGGTTGGTTGGGGACGGCTTGACCATTGTGAGCGACCACGGCGAAGTTTTGAGAAGCCTTTCGCTTCTTTGACTTCTTAGGAGATTCAGTCTGTTCATCCATGGTCTTTGATTCCACGATCGGGTTCGATTCCCCGACCGGTTTCTTGTCACCTTTTCGGAAAAGTTTACCTTTCCTGATCTTTGATTCAGTCAAGGTTGCAGATAGCTCAATGGCCTGTCTAACTGTAGTAGGGTTGCTACCAGTCACAATGTCTTGTATTGAGTCAGGGAGGCCATCAATGTACTTTTCGATTGCTTTATCCAAAGGTGTAACCATATCCGGGCATAACAAACTTAACTCCTCATAACGATCGGTGTAGGCTCGATGTTCACCGCTAACTTGCTTAAGATCGTCGAACTTCGTTTCCAAGGCCCTGATCTCGTGACGAGGACAGAATTCCTTCATCATCAGAGCTCGAAGCTCTTGCCATGTTTGAGCCAGTGCCACATCGGCACCCCTATCTCTCATCACACCATTCCACCATGTCAAAGCTCGTTTCTCAAAGACGCTAGATGCGAATTCTACCTTTCGCTCGTTTGGACATTGAACATGTCTGAAGGTGTTCTCTAAACTCTCGAACCATTGTAGAAGTGCAGTCGCTCCTTGAGACCCAGAAAACTTTGATGGCTTAGCTGAGTTGAACGTCTTGAAGTTGCAGGGGGCATGATTGTTGTTGTTGGCTTGGTTCCATTGAGCAAAGAGGTTTGGGAATTGAGCAGCCATTTGCTGTGCAATGATCTCTGCCAGTTCGGCAGTTGCTATCTGGTTTTCGCGTCGAGGAGGCATTCTAAAATAGAAACAAGAAAGAAAACAAATGAAATGGCATTCGGTAAGACTAGGATGTTACAATTACCGACCATAATCATGGTTGATGGTCATTTGTTTGAACCCACGAAGCAAACAAACAACACCAAGGCTGAGTTAAAGCAAATAGATCCTCATAGTGTATCGCGAAGACATGCTCGCCTATAAGTGGACACTCACCCCAAGAGTTCCCAGGTAAGAGTGACTGGTCCGATTATGTGGATTTGTACGAACACTCTAACAATAGACAGAAATCCCATGGTACAGGCATTCACTCTTCCAGTTCGCACGTGTTCACACTATTTAGGACCCAAAACCTTGACGAGATTTTGAAAACCCAAAGGGGTTCAAAACCTTATAACAGAGGGTTCAAAACCTAGTAATCAATCATCCTAGAACAGATGATTAGTTTTCAAAGCGGTTTTGAAATTTATGTTCTTGTTGTGGTCGTCGCCTAAGGATAGGTGACGGTATTGTTTTATGACTAAACGCAAGTAAACTCGCGTTAGGGCCCTAGGAAGGTTATAGACTAGGTCAAAGCATTACTAATAACCTAATTCCCTATAACCATTGGCTCTGATACCAACTTTTCTGTCACACCCCGACCACGTAGAACATACAAAACGTGGCGGAAACGTCGGGGAGTGTTGTAACAGAATCAATTGTTTCAAATCCATGGCAAATGAAGTTTCGTTTTATTAATCAAACATGAAAGTTTACATTGTTTAAACAAGAACCAAAGAGTACATAACATAAATTAACTAGTTCTTGTCTCGTTTTAAGTCACTAAGGCACAGGTCCGCCTAAGTATGTCTTGATAAGTCCTATGCATCATCTCCTGAAAACACATGTGAAAGTAGGTACGTCAGCATAAAAATGCATGTGAGATACATTGGTTTTGTGAAAACGGAATTCATGACTTGTGTTTGAGAAAATGTTTAGTCATGAACCTTGTAATTTGCTTTGTCTTGTAAATCATTTGAAAAAAACGATAAAATCAGATGATATGTATAAATAAGAGGACACTGTATGGTTAAACGGATAACCATGTAAAATGTGTTTGTATAAGATAAGTCGTTTGTAAAACAATGTCTCGTGAAAAGTGTGTTATTTGTATAAAATGTCATATGTCTCAAATTGAAATGATTCAAATAACGCTACGATATGTAATACCATACAAACACTTATATATAGGAAGTACCAGCGGCGTATCCACCATGCTTGTATCATATTACACACGCCTCGTTACTTAATCACTTACTCAAACCAAACCATCAAGATGAAATGTTTAACAATTGTGGAAATGTTTATGTATAGTCAAATGTCTACTGTCAAAATGTAAATCATGTCAACGGATACAACAGGTTCACACGGTTCAACGGTTACAGACGGTTCATGTAATCAAAGGGGTAAGACGGTTCACATAGTCAAATGGTTACAACGGTTCAAAATGTAGCATAATGTGTTCATATGCTGGATGAGCCTATGCAACAGAAATGCAATGTAAAACAATGTACTAAGTACGCACACAATGGGCATACATAGCATGTAATGTAAAGCAATGTACTAAGTACGCACACAATGGGCATACATAGCATGAAATGTATTGTAAAGTGATGTGCTAAGTATGCACACAATGGACATACATAGCATAAACACAGTGAAATCATGTACTATATATGTACTATCGAACATAGCAAGTATATGATGTGAAAACCGGAAAGCATGAAAGTAACAAGTAGGCACATGTGTTTCACCCCAAAACAGGTTGGAAAACAGTAAAAGAGGGGTTCAATGTACTCACCTGAGATTGCTTTGAATTCCTTGTATAATAACCAGATAATGCTAGAGATCACGGAATATCAAACGGCACCTAATAGGTAGCTATATTAATATACCGGACCAAAATCGGAAGGATCGGATAGTATGCGGGTTTGTAAACCAAACGAGTATGGAGACTCGTGTAATATGGTTTAACAAAGCCTACATACTAAAATGAAACCTAACCTAAGTGCTTGCGACCCATTACGACCCGTTTAGGTAGCTTATGCTACCTTACGCGTCGTTCGCGTAGAACGCGTCTGGAACGCCTAACATCGTGACCACAAGGTATAACCTCGGAAGGTTATAGCTATGGTCACCTAATGTGTTTGGTCGGATCCTAATGATCGACCAAATGGGTCGGGTTCGAAAGTATAAGCGATGGTTTAGATCGCTTACCTTACGACCCTATATATGCAGTAAACTAAAAGTGACGAGCTAAGCATGTTAGAACATGCTTAACTAAGTTTAGAAAACAGGTTTGGCATCAAAGCAAACGGCTTTGATGCTCACGAGTAGTTTGGTTATAAAATATGCAAGAACGCACATTTTGGCCGAAACTACGACTCGTCACTGAGCCTAGATAACGTGGTAATCAGTAGGTATAGTCACTACGGACTATAACCATCGTGATCACGCTCATGTTATGAAGTTCTAATGAACTTTGGGTTGACCATAGGCTGGTCAATGCAGAAAGTCAACAAAACGTTGACTTTCGGACTCGAAAAGCGAATAAAAGAACGAAAGAATACTTACGGAGGGTCCCCGAATGCTAATCTAGATCAAAATGGCTCAGGTATGAAACAATGGTTCCAACTTAGAGCCTTTAGATTAGATTGTGTGAGTTTTTAGCAAAATGGGGGGGGGGGGTATTTATAGGAAAGGCAAAGCCGTTAGGATCGTTTCTTGGTTTTCGTGCCACGATCCTAAGCGTCCACTTGTCAAAATGTTGTGGTTACTGAAAATGGCCCTTGGCTCTTGATTGGGTGAAAGGGCATTGCCCCTTGAACGAACGAAAGGCCAACTGCAAGTGGATTCAATGAATCTGCTGTACTGGGGACTCCTTACGGACCGTATGGGTTTTGGCTTACGGTCCGTAATGTAGGATCGTTTATTGACCCGAATGAGTCGTTCAGAGGTTGTCTCTTGCGTTTCAGATGCGGAATAATAAGAAATGCAAGTAGATATAGCTTGTTCTTCCTCCTAACTGCTTGTTTTATTGATTTAAAACATTTTACAGCTCAATCTTCACACCGGCAGAGCTTCGGCATGGAATTCGACAACAACTACTGAGGACCGCTCATGAGGTTACTATATATAGAGTTTTGGGTCCGCTTATGTGTCACATGACCATAAGAGCGGACCTCAATGGTACACATAAGCGGACCATCATGACAAATAAGCGAACCAGGAACCTCATGACCCTATGAGCGGACCTAACTCATAAAACCTATACAGACTCCTGTTTTCTCGTAAAACGTGCCCTATGCTATACAATACGATGTAAGACCTGATCCTAGACACCTAGACGAAATCAACAGATGTAGTGCACTAACAGACTCCCCCTCAGATGTTGATGGAGTCGCCAATACACTCTGACTGCAAAACTGTGTCCTCACATCTTCAATTTGGATCAGTCTCTGGGCTTTCTCCTTTTTTCAATCTTTAGACTCCCCCTCTCGATTTACTGGCATTCTTTTGTTCTTCAGTAACATCTTCAGGATCGTTGTCTGGCTTTAAAACACTCTAATTCTTTTGATCAGATCTTTTGATTCCTTAAGTTCATCAGCATCAACGATAGACGTGATCTTCAGGATCATAATCTGACTCTACTCATTCTTTCAGGATTGATTTTCAGGATTGAAACTTGACTCTCTTCCATCAGAGATCTTCCGATATCAAACCTGGCTACCTGCACAATCTCAACCCAGAAATAAACTATCTTTCACAAACATTTCAAACCACTGTGTCACAACACGTGATTACTCTCATATGACTATGATGAACCACATGAAGAAGGTTAGATTAACAAAAACAGTTAGTTTTACACAAACACTCCCCCTCAAATGCTGCTCATCAAGTTTAGCACTCAGAATTTTGAAAATCAGTTCTCCAACATCAGCTGTCGAAAATCTTTTTGACTTTTTCAAAAATTTATGCTAAAACACACACAAAATCTTTTTTGGATTTTCAGAGAAAACAAACCTGACACTACTCATAAACAAAAACATACAGAAATGTAATATTTACAAACAATATTTTTGTGAGTTCGTGCAAGAGGATCATATCAGCTTATGAGACCTATCACCAACACCGTTAAGCTTGATTTCATTTTAAGCTTTAAACAATTTACCTAAATTGTCAGTATGTTTGTCCACTTAAATTCTCACACAGATTTCAATCGATTCGAGATACGATATTAATGTTTTAGAGACTTAAACTTAATTGTGTATAACTCCACTTGAATATACTCCTATATCCAGATCCCAAATATTCAATCTTACAGGTGAGTATACCACAGATGATATCTGTAAAGGGTTAGATGCGAAACCGTGAGAGCTCAGGTCAGAACTTCCGTTCAGCAGAGAGATGACGGCTCGAGTTTTGGTGGGTCCCCTTTAGAGGATCTTTTGAATTTCAACAGCAGCGACTATCAATTTTATTGTTTCATCAGCATGCTGAGGGCGAAGCTTATGTTTCAAAGCTTTAGCAGAAAGTATTATCCGGGGACTAGGTCAGAACTTCCATTCAGCAGAAGTCCCGGGATAATACCCCAGATATCACTGAGCATAAAGACCTAGTATCTCAGAATATGGGACCTTTCAAACAAGATTTCGGGGGTTACCCATATATTCAAGAATAGTTACCCACGAATCAAGCAAGTTTGAATTTAGGTTTATATCTCGTTTCAATTTACTAAATGTGCGAAAATCTACTGACACATCCGCAGTAAGATTGTTTATCACATTTTAACTTTACATTTCTTTAGCGTGCTGTGACAGCCTACTGACGTACTATCATTTCCTCTTTTCACAACGAAACTCATTTTTGAATTTTATTATGTTTTTGGCTTTTTCAAATTTTCAAATGTTTTTGGATTTTCAGAAATTTTCAAATGTTTTTGGATTTTCAGAAATTTTCCTACTCCCCCTAAAATGCAAACACATTTCAAAGGAAATTTGAAAACTTCTAGACTCTTGACCCACTAGAAACATGAAAAGTAAAACAAACTGTACAGAAACTTGACAGCTAACATCGAATCACATCAAATCGTCATTCACTTAGGCATAAACAATCTGAACTCCCCCTATCACAAATCATTTTCTCATTTAGATTTCAAAACACTTAAGTTTGTTTTAATCAAAATGATTTTTCCGGAAAATGAATTTGTGTTGATAAAAACCATTTGTAAGTTTATCATTTTTTTAAAACGGGGATGTGGTTCATCATCTTGTGCTTTTCTTGCCATGAATAGTAAATCGAGTACAATTTAATGTCCCTGATTTACCATTTGCATTTCAGAACCTTCTGTACCACTTGTAAAAATACAAACATCTCAAAATATAACCACAAATACCACTTGTAGGAATGTTACATCTACATCACCATTTTACCAATCAGGATGCCGATTCCTGCTTCGCACTTACCAACCTGGAAGCTCCGGCGTAGTCCTTCAACCTACAAAACATTAAAAACACTATTCAAAATCTTTCAAAACAAACTGTTCAAACACTAGAAAGATGCCGATTCCTGATCCATGATATAAACTTGGGATCTCCAGCATAGTCCTTCGACTCTTATGGGAAACAAACTTCCATCCAAGTCTTTTCAGACTTGATGGCTTTCAACTCTTGAGCAGTAGGGTTGTATGTTGCCTTTTTAGTTGCATAAAAATCTTTTACCCCCTTAGCTCTTCCACTCAACATTTTCCCAAAAATCTTTTTAACATTCCCGTTGAATGTTTTCTCGACATCAAAATCATTCTTTTCTTTGTAGAACTGATTCGAAATATCAGTTTTTCCAACTTTCTTTTTCACTTCTTCAAACTTCAATGATGGAAACTCTTCATCATTCACTGAAATTTTCTCCTCAACCTGTGGCTCTTCTGGCTTTGTGGAACCAGATTCATCGCCGACATTCACTTCACCTTTCTTCACAACCCACACCTGGTTGTCTTTTCCTTTCTTCTCATATTTATTCTTCTTTGAACACTCACTAACCTCGAATATTGAATTCTCAAAAATTTTAGGTCTATTGGTTGGTGTGTCAACATCAACAACTTCCTCTTTCAACTTCTGAAAAACTCCCTGTTTTGATTGGACACTTTTTGAGCAATTCCATGCAATGTGACCAGCTTCATTGCATCTATAACAGGTTCTAGTCCCTCTTAGATAACATATATCAGCTCCATTCTTCTTTCTCTCAGCAAGAAACTCTTTATTAGACTGTTTCCAGAACGGTTTCTGCTGTTCCTCCTCAGCACTTCCACCTGACACAAATTCAGATTTTGTTTTAGAATTTTTCATATTTTTATCATTTTCTGGTGGAACAAAACCAAGGCCTTTCTTTTTGTAGCTACGATTCTGGTTAGGTTTCTTTTGAAAATCAGACCCAGAATTGTTGCCCTTTTTCTTATTTAAACGTTGCTGAACTCTAGAAGTATATTTTTTAGATTTTTCAAAACTTTTCAAAACTTTTAATTCTGGAATATTAACTTCTATAAGTTTGAAAGTTCTGTTTATTAGTTCCGTTTTAATACTCATTATTGGGAACTCTTTATTGTAATATAATTTGTCCGAACCATTCAAAGTATACACAACTTCGAATGTTTCATCATTCAAATCTGCCTTTGACAATAAAAATTCTTTACTGTAAGACCGTTTATCCGACGAATTTTGACTGTTGACTGACGACTTTGACTTTCTAGACCCAGATTTCGACTCAGACTCCTCATCAGTATCCAACACCTGATCGACCACCTTTTTTATTAATTCAGACTCATGATCAGTATCGGACGAGGTATACGTGACATCAATGTTATCTGGTAAAACGTCAGTTGTGTCGGTTTTAAGCTTTATATTGACTGCTTTTTCCAATTGCTCCTCATTTGGTCTCCTAGGTGAATAACCATCCCAAATCGGAGGCGGACATTTGTTGTAACTAACAGTTGATTTCTTACCATAGTCTTTCTTCTCTTTCAGCTTCTCATCTTTGAAAGCTTCCGTACCTGCAACAGTTGGGTAAATACCGTCAATGAGATAATCAGAACTAGAATAACTTTGCAATAAACGTCTAATTCTCTCATTCTCTATCTTTTCCGTCTCCAACTCTTGCTTCCACTTAGCACTCTCTTCGATGTAGAAGTTTATTGCTTTTTGTTTTGTCATTAAAACTGCATTCAACATCGTCAGTGCTTGTTCTCTTTCTGAGTTTGTCTTTCGAAGACCAGTTACTGTTTTGTTCAAGACATCGTATGATTCTTTCACATAATTGAGATTGAACAATAACTGCTCCTTTTTCTTCTCGTACTCGGCTATGATGTCGTCTTTAGCTGCACAATTCTTGCAAGCTTCCAAGCACTTTTCACACGTCTTGACGACCTTAACAATCTTTTCAACTTCGATTGTTTTAACAACTTCTACCACCTTTTCTTTTTCTATCACAGCCTCAGTAATCTTCTCAGCAACATTCTCAGCGTTTTGAATATCACCTTCAGATTCAGCTTGTTGTTCTTTAGCCGCTCGTTTCTCCTTCAGTTTCTCCATTCTTTCTGCAAAATAGAAATGAAAACTTTCAGGAGATAGATGAGTTTTTGCAATATTTATATGTTTTTCTTCCTCATCATCATTGCTGCTGTGATCAGGTGATTGATCAAATTTTACAGACTTATCAGAATCACCATCAGATACATCAGAATCAGTCGGTGTTTTATCAAAAACAACTTCTTTTTCTTGAACATTTTCATTTTGTACACTTTTATCAGAACTCTGTAAATCTTCATCTGAACCTAGTAAACCTTCGTCTGAACTTTCTGAAACTTCTCCAGAATGTTCTGAAAGTTTATCAGTTCTGTCTGAACTTTCATCAGATGACACAGATTTTTCATCTTCACTTTTCACAGTCTCTCCAATTGATTTCATCCAAGTAGCAAACAAATCTGGCTCTTGAACGATCTTAGCAATGAAGGCTTTGAACTCTCCCTTCTCATCCACAAACATATCCCAACTGAAACCTTCTGATAGTTTCTCATCATCTTGATCAATAATGCGTGCTGCTGTAGCTTCAGATGATATGTAATTACTCCAGTTGAAATCTACCAAACATGCTCTTTTGGGATCTTCAATCTTTCTTCGGTGAGCTGTCTGTGGTTCTTGGGATTGACCAACTTGCTGATACATAGCTTTGCGATAATAATCATCTTTCCCGAATGGATTCTGTGCTCCACTAGCTTCTCTTCCTTTGCACTCCTGCTTGAAATGGCCTTTCTCCCTGCAACGAAAACAAGTAACTTTAGATTTATCAAAACCTAAAGTAGAGACATGTGCATCAAGAAAGTCATTTCTCCCGGTAATGGTTTTGAACTTCTCAGCTCGTCGAAGAACACTAGCAAGACACCATTTAATATCCATGAGTTCCATTTCTTCGGCGTCTATCTGATCGTAATCCTCTTTGGTAAGCATAGGATTTCCGATCCGACCAGCAACAAGACCTTCATAGGATAACAGAACTGAACCCAGAAGTGCCATGTGGTCTTTAGCATTGTCTTCAGAGAAGCTTCGGCCTTCTGGAAGGTTGAGAGCTATGTTGCATTGAATCACGTATCCGTTTCCTGTTTTTGTACTCTGAGACTGAAAACTCGTGTTAGTCTATTTCGGATTCACACTCGGAAACGATGAAAACCCGCTGCTACTCTTGTTCGAACCCTGATCAGCTTTTTCAGATGAATCACCAGCACTGAACGCAGTTTGAATCTTCGGACTTCTTTCAGACTCAGTGACTGGAACACTACCCCGATAGTACATCTTCACATCCTGTTGACCACTCGGACAATTCATCTTTGCGATCTTTTGCTGCTCAAGATCCTGACTTTCTATTTTCTCAATGAACTGTGAAATAGTCAGCCCGTCATACACACCAGTATTCTTTAAAATCATCAAATACTTTCCCCACTCTTTCTGAGGTAACGCGTCCGCCAATTTATCCACCCATTCCTCACGACCTTTCTCAACTCCCAACACCGATAACGATCTCACCAAGTGACAGTATCTCTCGATTAGCTTTTTAGTATCCTCTCCCGGCAAACTGCTAAACAAATCGAATTCTTTCTTTAACAGTGCTTTCTTGCTCTTGATCATGTTTTCACTTCCCTCGAATTTAACCTTAAGAGCATCCCATATCGACTTAGCAGTTTTGTCGTGCTGTAACAAGATGAATATATCTTCCTTTATCGCCTGTTGCAACAAACTAATCATCATTTTCTCGGCTCTATACATTGCCCGTTCTTGATCGGTAAACTCAGATATCTCTTTAATAACTTGCAAATCTGTTCGAGGCAATGTGTACTTCTTCAATATACACTCCCATGATCTGAGATGATTGGCCTGAACCCAGTTTTCAAACCGATCCTTCCACCCATAATACTCCTCAATGCTCATCAATCTAGGGGGCTTTTGAGTCGTTCCCGTCTCGTTTTCTAAATTCATTGCTTGAGCAATTGCGGCTGGAGTAGTCGATGTAGCAAAAGCGTTGTAGAACTCGGAATCCATATTAACTTGGTACGTTTTTCAAAGCAAGTGACAGAAAAGCGAACCAGATGCTCTCAAGAGCGAACCGTAATCTGGAGCGAACCCTTTTTGATTCTGAAAGCAGACTAAAAAGCGAACCTGAATTGTACACTCGAGCGAACCAGATGGTACTTTGGAGCGGACCTAGATGATCAAATAAGCGAACCTGATATTGTCCTTTGGAGCGAACCAACAACACCAATTTGGAGCGAACCAGGTGAAACTTGTACTAAAAAGCGAACCAATCACGACCAGAAAAGCGAACCAAAATGTGATCTAAGAGCGAATCTCGATGACTCAGTACGAGCGAATCATAAAACGAACATGATTTGACCTGTTTTTAAGCTGTATTATGTCCTGAAACTTTCAAGGGTTTGTCTAAGTATGATAATACACAATCTGTGAGCTTTTGAAAGAAAATTGACCGTGAAATCTCTTGGAAATGAGAAAAGAAGGTGTAGAAGTGAGAAGAAATGATGAAATCCGGCTATAATCTGTAGAAAACCTCCTCCGTAGCTCTGATACCACTTGTAGGATCGTTTATTGACCCGAATGAGTCGTTCAAAGGTTGTCTCTTGCGTTTCAGATGCGGAATAATAAGAAATGCAAGTAGATATAGCTTGTTCTTCCTCCTAACTGCTTGTTTTATTGATTTGAAACGTTTTACAGCTCAATCTTCACACCGGCAGAGCTTCGGCATGGAATTCGACAACAACTACTGAGGACCGCTCATGAGGTTACTATATATAGAGTTTTGGGTCCGCTTATGTGTCATATGACCATAAGAGCGGACCTCAATGGTACACATAAGCGGACCATCATGACAAATAAGCGAACCAGGAACCTCATGACCCTATGAGCGGACCTAACTCATAAAACCTATACAGACTCCTGTTTTCTCGTAAAACGTGCCCTATGCTATACAATACGATGTAAGACCTGATCCTAGACACCTAGACGAAATCAACAGATGTAGTGCACTAACACGTAAGCCCTTAGTTTGGCAGATTTACAGTTTTGGTCCCTGCAGCCCCAAAACTTGGTATTTGATGCATTTTTGACACGTTTAAGCCCCGTTAACCCCATTTCAAGCTCTAAAATGAAGTTAAGGTATAGGGAACTTAAAATGTGCTCAAAAATATCTCGGATGTCGGTTCGTTTGGCCGCACGGTCGCGATGTTCGGTTAATTACGACGGAATGCGCATAAGCGCGAAAGACGATCCAAATTGCGCGACGAATGGATTTTTCTCATGCCATACACTAAGGCATAATATAAGGATGTTTACATAAATTTTTGGATGTCCGGATGTATTCAGAACGTAAGTTATGCGTGAAAGTGCAAACTTGTGCACTTTTTGACACTTTTAGTCCCTGAATGACCCAAAAGTTTATTTTAGCATACCAAACCCCTCAAAGCCTATTTCTAAGCTATGTAAAGGATATTTAGGGTATGTTTAACTTATGGACATGTTCCGGAATGTTCGTTACAGCTCAAATTGGCATACTTTCGCAGTTTGTCAAGTTTAGTCCCTGTAAGCGAATTAACTTGTTTTTGCCATACCAAAGCCTTCAAAACTTATTTCTAAGTTATGTAATGGTTATTTAAGGTATGTTAAGCATATGTTGATGTTCCGGAGTATTTGTCGCATTTAAACTGAGTACGTTTACGCACCAGTTTGCGTATAATTCTCCAGAAAGCGACATAAAGTTTGAAATTGAACAAGAACTGATATGTGCAAAAGATACACATATTTATACAAGATCCCAAGTATGAAATACAATATTTCATTGGCTTGGTATTTGTTTGATGGTCGCGGTGGCACAGGTGTCACACCATTGATCCTCGTTGTAGGGCCGAGGGACATGAGTGATAGATCTATTTGGGTGTAGCGAGCCCCATCCATGAGTCCGCAGAATGGGCCATGTGGTGACTATGTCTTCCAGCCGGAAGCCCGGTACAACTCTTGCTTCCACTTAGCACTCTCTTCGATGTAGAAGTTTATTGCTTTTTGTTTTGTCATTAAAACTGCATTCAACATCGTCAGTGCTTGTTCTCTTTCTGAGTTTGTCTTTTGAAGACCAGTTACTGTTTTGTTCAAGACATCGTATGATTCTTTCACATAATTGAGATTGAACAATAACTGCTCCTTTTTCTTCTCGTACTCAGCTATGATGTCGTCTTTAGCTGCACAATTCTTGCAAGCTTCCAAGCACTTTTCACACGGCTTGACGACCTCAACAATCTTTTCAACTTCGATTGTTTTAACAACTTCTACCACCTTTTCTTTTTCTATCACAGCCTCAGTAATCTTCTCAGCAACATTCTCAGCGTTTTGAATATCACCTTCAGATTCAGCTTGTTGTTCTTTAGCCGCTCGTTTCTCCTTCAGTTTCTCCATTCTTTCTGCAAAATAGAAATGAAAACTTTCAGGAGATAGATGAGTTTTTGCAATATTTATATGTTTTTCTTCCTCATCATCACTGCTGCTATGATCAGGTGATTGATTAAATTTTACAGACTTATCAGAATCACCATCAGATACATCAGAATCAGTCGGTGTTTTATCAAAAACAACTTCTTTTTCTTGAACATTTTCATTTTGTACACTTTTATCAGAACTCTGTAAATCTTCATCTGAACCTTGTAAACCTTCGTCTGAACTTTCTGAAACTTCTCCAGAATGTTCTAAAAGTTTATCAGTTCTGTCTGAACTTTCATCAGATGACACAGATTTTTCATCTTCACTTTTCACAGTCTCTCCAATTGATTTCATCCAAGTAGCAAACAAATCTGGCTCTTGAACGATCTTAGCAATGAAGGCTTTGAACTCTCCCTTCTCATCCACAAACATATCCCAACTGAAACCTTCTGGTAGTTTCTCATCATCTTGACCAATAATGCGTGCTGCTGTAGCTTCAGATGATATGTAATTACTCCAGTTGAAATCTACCAAACGTGCTCTTTTGGGATCTTCAATCTTTCTTCCGTGAGCTGTCTGTGGTTCTTGGGATTGACCAACTTGCTGATAGATAGCTTTGCGATAATAATCATCTTTCCCGAATGGATTCTGTGCTCCACTAGCTTCTCTACCTTTGCACTCCCGCTTGAAATGGCCTTTCTCCCTGCAACGAAAACAAGTAACTTTAGATTTATCAAAACCTAAAGTAAAGACATGTGCATCAAGAAAGCCATTTCTCCCGGTAATGGTTTTGAACTTCTCAGCTCGTCGAAGAACACTAGCAAGACACCATTTAATATCCATGAGTTCCATTTCTTCGGCGTCTATCTGATCGTAATCCTCTTTGGTAAGCATAGGATTTCCGATCCGACCAGCAACAAGACCTTCATAGGATAACAGAACTGAACCCAGAAGTGCCATGTGGTCTTTAGCATTGTCTTCAGAGAAGCTTCGGCCTTCTGGAAGGTTGAGAGCTATGTTGCATTGAATCACGTATCCGTTTCCTGTTTTTGTACTCTGAGACTGAAAACTCGTGTTAGTCTATTTTGGATTCACACTCGGAAACGATGAAAACCCGCTGCTACTCTTGTTCGAACCCTGATCAGCTTTTTCAGATGAATCACCAGCACTGAACGCAGTTTGAATCTTCGGACTTCTTTCAGACTCAGTGACTGGAACACTACCCCGATAGTACATCTTCACATCCTGTTGACCACTCGGACTATTCATCCTTGCGATCTTTTGCTGCTCAAGATCCTGACTTTCTATTTTCTCAATGAACTGTGAAATAGTCAGCCCGTCATACACACCAGTATTCTTTAAAATCATCAAATATGTTCCCCACTCTTTCTGAGGTAACGCGTCCGCCAATTTATCCACCCATTCCTCACGACCTTTCTCAACTCCCAACATCGATAACGATCTCACCAAGTGACAGTATCTCTCGATTAGCTTTTTAGTATCCTCTCCCGGCAAACTGCTAAACAAATCGAATTCTTTCTTTAACAGTGCTTTCTTGCTCTTGATCATGTTTTCACTTCCCTCGAATTTAACCTTAAGAGCATCCCATATCGACTTAGCAGTTTTGTCGTGCTGTAACAAGATGAATATATCTTCCTTTATCGCCTGTTGCAACAAACTAATCATCATTTTCTCGGCTCTATACATTGCCCGTTCTTGATCGGTAAACTCAGATATCTCTTTAATAACTTGCAAATCTGTTCAAGGCAATGTGTACTTCTTCAATATACACTCCCATGATCTGAGATGATTGGCCTGAACCCAGTTTTCAAACCGATCCTTCCACCCATAATACTCCTCAATGCTCATCAATCTAGGGGGCTTTTGAGTCGTTCCCGTCTCATTTTCTAAATTCATTGCTTGAGCAATTGCGGCTGGAGTAGTCGATGTAGCAAAAGCGTTGTAGAACTCGGAATCCATATTAACTTGGTACGTTTTTCAAAGCAAGTGACAGAAAAGCGAACCAGATGCTCTCAAGAGCGAACCGTACTCTGGAGCGAACCCTTTTTGATTCTGAAAGCTGACTAAAAAGCGAACCTGAATTGTACACTCGAGCGAACCAGATGGTACTTTGGAGCGGACCTAGATGATCAAATAAGCGAACCTGATATTGTCCTTTGGAGCGAACCAACAACACCAATTTGGAGCGAACCAGGTGAAACTTGTACTAAAAAGCGAACCAATCACGACCAGAAAAGCGAACCAAAATGTGATCTAAGAGCGAATCTCGATGACGTCAGTACGAGCGAATCATAAAACGAACATGATTTGACCTGTTTTTAAGCTGTATTATGTCCTGAAACTTTCAAGGGTTTGTCTAAGTATGATAATACACAATCTGTGAGCTTTTGAACGAAAATTGACCGTGAAATCTCTTGGAAATGAGAAAAGAAGGTGTAGAAGTGAGAAGAAATGATGAAATCCGGCTATAATCTGTAGAAAACCTCCTCCGTAGCTCTGATACCACTTGTAGGATCGTTTATTGACCCGAATGAGTCGTTCAAAGGTTGTCTCTTGCGTTTCAGATGCGGAATAATAAGAAATGCAAGTAGATATAGCTTGTTCTTCCTCCTAACTGCTTGTTTTATTGATTTGAAACGTTTTACAGCTCAATCTTCACACCGGCAGAGCTTCGGCATGGAATTCGACAACAACTACTGAGGACCGCTCATGAGGTTACTATATATAGAGTTTTGGGTCCGCTTATGTGTCATATGACCATAAGAGCGGACCTCAATGGTACACATAAGCGGACCATCATGACACATAAGCGAACCAGGAACCTCATGACCCTATGAGCGGACCTAACTCATAAAACCTATACAGACTCCTGTTTTCTCGTAAAACGTGCCCTATGCTATACAATACGATGTAAGACCTGATCCTAGACACCTAGACGAAATCAACAGATGTAGTGCACTAACACGTAAGCCCTTAGTTTGGCAGATTTACAGTTTTGGTCCCTACAGCCCCAAAACTTGGTATTTGATGCATTTTTGACACGTTTAAGCCCCGTTAACCCCATTTCAAAGCTCTAAAATGAAGTTAAGGTATAGGGAACTTAAAATGTGCTCAAAAATATCTCGGATGTCGGTTCGTTTGGCCGTACGGTCGCGATGTTCGGTTAATTACGACGGAATGCGCATAAGCGCGAAAGACGATCCAAATTGCGCGACGAATGGATTTTTCTCATGCCATACACTAAGGCATAATATAAGGATGTTTACATAAATTTTTGGATGTCCGGATGTATTCAGAACGTAAGTTATGCGTGAAAGTGCAAACTTGTGCACTTTTTGACACTTTTAGTCCCTGAATGACCCAAAAGTTTATTTTAGCATACCAAACCCCTCAAAGCCTATTTGTAAGCTATGTAAAGGATATTTAGGGTATGTTTAACTTAGGAACTTGTTTCGGAATGTTCGTTACAGTTCAAATTGGCATACTTTCGCAGTTTGTCAAGTTTAGTCCCTGTAAGCGAATTAACTTGTTTTTGCCATACCAAAGCCTTCAAAACTTATTTCTAAGTTATGTAATGGTTATTTAAGGTATGTTAAGCATATGTTGATGTTCCGGAGTATTTGTCGCATTTAAACTGAGTACGTTTACGCACCAGTTTGCGTATAATTCTCTAGAAAGCGACATAAAGTTTGAAATTGAACAAGAACTGATATGTGCAAAAGATACACATATTTATACAAGATCCCAAGTATGATATACAATATTTCATTGGCTTGGTATTTGTTTGATGGTCGCGGTGGCACAGGTGTCACACCATTGATCCTCGTTGTAGGGCCGAGGGACATGAGTGATAGATCTATTTGGGTGTAGCGAGCCCCATCCATGAGTCCGCAGAATGGGCTATGTGGTGACTATGTCTTCCATCCGGAAGCCCGGTACAAAGTCTCCTAGGTTTGAGTCTTCCTGCATCACTTCACACATACCATTGGTTTTGCAACCCAGTGGTGATCTCTTTTTCCTTATTGCTACATACCAGGGACCTACATACTTACAGAAATACTTGATTTATACAAATTAAATACCATGTTTTATACAAATTAAAAGCATAGGATTATGCGGGCATGGAGTCAAAGTCAGGGTGGGCATTGACGGTTATACGAACATTACAAATACAAGAGTTTACAAATACATGGTTTTACGAACATGATGCGTTACAAATACAAAGTTTCCATATAACTTGGCAAGAAAATAATTTTTAAATTCGTTTTCTCAATAATAATTCACAAGCCGGTTATTCAAAAGATTTATTTCAAATCTTTTACAAACAAACTATGAACTCGCTCAACTTTATGTTGACTTTTTCGCATGTTTCTTTCTCAGGTTGCATTTCAAAGTTAAGGCGCGGTTGGAATAGGAGAACCATTGGAGATACGAGTACTTAGCGGGCGTTCATTTTCTAGAAGTCTTAGCTTATTTGCTTCCGCTGTGCAATGAAGATACCAGTCCAGTCACGCCAGCTCTGATATTTTCAGGGTGTGACAGTTTTCTAGAATTTCCCTGATGATTTGATCATTATCATAATTGTGACAACCGGAAAAAATAATGGCAATTCCGTACAGCTTAAACACTTAATTAAACAGTTAATTTCACTTGTTACCATTTAATTATTGCATGATTAGGTCGTACAAAGTACAACAATCATAGGACATGGTTATACATGTCAAAAAATAATGATACAATCTCCACGCCGCGAGAAAACTGCAAACTATGTCCTAATATGTTGGCAAAATGCTGAAAACACTATTCATGCCAACTAGTTCAGAAAACTGTCGGAATGAGCAACGAAGGCCACGGACGCACTCTATAGATGAAATACGAATAAGAATCCCTAATTATGGACACTAAACACAAAAACTCATTAACTTTCCGGTAAATGCACATATTGTCCGTTCCGCGCCAAGTTATAACCGAAATAAAAAGTCCGTGACACTAGAATCTAGCATTTTAGCGTCTGTAGGACTTGCAACTAACAAAATACACCCTAAATAGGCTTGTGGACGCCAATGGGATATCCGAAAAACAAGTTTCCGGTACTACGTCGCAACGATCACAACTTCGTCGTTTTTGCACCGACGAACTAGTTAGCGATATTTTCGCCACCCAAACAACTAAACGAACATCCTCGTGAACTAGTTAAGCACATTTTAGTGTCAAAAATATTGCCGAAACGTTTACGGTGCAAGAACCCATCAAATCCCCTAAACCCCTAAACCTTTATATAAATTACAACTACATTATGCTAACTTTTATAAAAAAAAATTATAAACCTTATAGCCCCCCCCCCCCAATTTCGGTCAAAGTGGGCCCTACAAGGCCATACTACAAGTTGAAAAATGAGATGAATGGGCATGGCCTTTAAAGATTTTGTTGAGACTTTGAAAGATATTAACCTTGCAACACCATACATATTATCATCACTTTATTCCAATCATTTATCACTCTCAAAAAGAAATCACAAACCTCCTTCTTCACTCCCTTCATTCACGGCAGCCTTATACCCCCCTAACATCACCATTTTCATTTCAAAAACAACACATTTTTACCTTAATCTAACCCTTTCAAACCATCTAAGCAAGGTTAAGGCATGGGGCTACATTAGGGACTTGGTTGGAGCTTAATCTTCTTCTAAATCATCTTATAAGCTTGTGCAAAGTTGTAAGCCCATCACTTACCATTTTTAAGCTTGTTATTATGTCTGGATTATAAAAGTACTTGTTGATCATCTTGAAAATTAAGGAAAATCTAACTTAAAAACCCTAAACCAAAACTTAACAACTTACTAAATGTGAAGTATTATGTGATTATTATGTGTATTAGTGTTGAATGAGTTGTATGAGCATGTTGATTCTTGTTAAAGTAGGTTGATTATTCATGAGATTTATGATGATCATGTTGTATGATTAGTGTAGTAAACTAGATTAGTGATGATCTTGTGATATTAGTCTTAAAAATGTGATTTAAACCCTTAAAGGTTTAAATCAAGAACGATCGTCACTCTTAAATTCATGAGCTTCATATATATAAGTTTTTAAACTTAAAAGATTAAAGGTCAATGGACTAAACATGGTGATTAAGAACTAATAAATGTGATTTTTTTTAAATAAAACAAGTGATTTAATAAATGGTTATGAAAACCCCACTTAAAAAGTCTTGGATTTCAAGACATAAAAGTCTTGGATTTTTCTAATAAGAAAATTTATATATATAAGTGCTCATGATTTAAGGAAATAAGTGGTAGAATTTGTTTACTTAATGTTGTAAATTGTTGAGATTAGTAAATTGATGTTGTTGGAAAATTAAAAATGATTTTTAAACGCGTTTTAAAACGTGGGAAAACGCCATAGTTTAGGGGAAACTATGGCAAAATTTTTCTAAAATGTTAATCATGATAAAAAAGAGATTAACGGGGTGATTAGCATGGTTAATCGTGATTAGTAACCTTAATTGCGGTTAACGACCTTAATCGTGATTAAACGAACCCTAGTGACAAGGGTTAAGTATTAACTATCCAAGAGTTTATTTAAACACTAAAAGGTATTTTTATTAAATAAACATGGGGAAATTTATAAGCATACCAATAAATATAATGTTTGGAGAAAATTATATATACGATTTAAATACCTTAGTTGGTGTATAATACGTGCGTATTATGTGTATGTACTAGTGATAGGAAATACAAACCAAACGCATAAATACCTTTCACAAAAGCAATATACGAATACTTGAAAATACACCAAATCTATATACATGAACCACACATATATCACAGCCACGAACGAACAACCGGACAAAGAATAAGCGGGCGAACGGACATCAGACGACTTAACTTATAACCATATGTACAAACATGACAATATATATATATATACATATTCGGACCGACACAAAATACATAATAGACGCTCTATCGAATGAAGCGCGTCGTCATCGGCAACGATCACCCTAGTGTCTCGAAACGGAGCGTGCACACACCAAGGACGACATATTGTCACTTCCGACACGAAAACACAACATATTTTAGACACTTGAAATATATGTTAACGAAAACGAAAGATCGGAAAGTTGGACAAAATTATATAATTTTGGGCCTTTAAAATTGATTTTGGGCTTAGAATAACATAAATGTTGGGCTAATCCCAATACCATAAATACATGAGCAAAGGCCCATTTTCTAAAATACTTATAAAAGCCCACTTGCAATAACTTATAGAGCTAGGGCTAGGCCCAAATGCCATAAGACATGGTTTAAGCCCAAACCACTAAATTGTGGGCTAAGCCCAAAGTAAAATACATGTACATTTTTATAAATATATATTGTACAAGTACATTATAATACGGTATACCTACGCGTATAAATACGGTATACCTACACGTATAATACGGTATACCTACACGTATAAATACGGTATACCTCCGCGTATAAATACGGTATACAAACACGTATAAAGCGTAGAAATACAAGTATACATACGGTATATGTATATCTATAAAGGACTCTAGTACATGATGATATAGTCCCATACACTTGTTGAAGTGTACTCTCTCACTAATGGCGTACACATACGACAACGTATTTCGACGTTAAAAATAAATAGTTTCAACACATTGATCAAGTAAAGATATATACTTATATTTGTGTAACAAATATAAAGTCTCGAATCAAAATATACCAGAAACATATGCCAACATATTATTACATTACACAAGTGTTCCAAAAACGAAATGAAAATAATAAATGTTCAAGATGAACAACGAGTACAAGGTCTAGGAAGGACCCATGTGTCTAATGAGTTAGAACCCTTGTAGGTTGACTCGCATTTACGGAACACGTTGATTGAATATCTCTCTCTTAGGAACACAAAGCAGTGAGTTCATGTCCCCTTTTCTCTTAACTGTTTTCGGATTTATAACTCTCGAGGGTGAAATACATGTTACAAATGTTTCAAGGGGTATGATTTGGCAATAAAATGAACTATTAGATCATGTGAACATAGACTGAAACTGAAATGTCATTAACTCTCATAAAAATCATGGAAAAAGGTTAGATCTAAGGGGTACGGCCGAGCCCCACTCATGGTCCTTATGTGACCACTTAGAGTGCTTTTGTGTCCCAGTCGAGGTGATTCGGCAACGGTCAAGGTGATTTGACACAATCAAGGTGATTTGATACAGTCAAGGGGATTTGACACAGTCAAGGTGATTTGACACAGTCGAGGGGATTCGACACTAATAATAGTCTACTCGGGTTGAGTACTCCCTATGTCTTCACATACATTAATGTCCTTGCAAAACATTAATTGATCTGTTCATAGACGCTTTACATACCTGTTTTCAAAGGAATTTCTCAAATGTTTACAAGTTTATTGGAACTCATACAAAACGCATGAACACTCTCAACTTTGGTTGATGTTTTCAAAATTACATGTATTTCAGGAAACAAGATGGATATTGGGCGCGGGTGTTATTTTCAAGATGTAAATTTCAAGTTTAGATGTCATCCACTTTTGTTGGTTTGTAACTTAACCGGAGGTCATGTTGATTGAAACGTAAATGACTTGTGTTTGTAATGTTTTAAACTTTTGAATGGATGAACATCATTTTAACTATATAGTTGTTTGTTATAATCGAATGCAATGAAAACTGATCAAGTCACACACACACGCTTCCGCAAAAGTCAGGGTGTGACAGGTTGGTATCAGAGCTTCGATTGTAGTGAACTAGGATTCCTTCTCGAGTCTAGTCTACAATCACTAGGATTCTCTCACGAAAACATTTTTACAACAAACAAAAAGATTTCATTGCATTTACGAAAGTGCCAAGATCCATGAATCAAACATTTTCAAAGGAAAGACAAAAGCAAGGACATTAGTAGGGAGGAGAATACCCCAACTACAGTGCCACGTGAGGTATAGTCTACGTGAGATAGACTTGCCAAAGAAGAAACGACACCCGAAACAACAAACGAGAGTTATATGTGATATGTTGCATTTACTTGCGTGTATATACTAAGTAACATTATTATTCGTTGATATATATGCATATACGTGTACGGAATAATTATTGACGGGAACGAGATCCCTTCGACTTCGAATCCTATTATTATTCTTGAATCGCGCAATGAGACTATCGACCTCGCGTTTAGTGCGGAGCTTATGGCTGATGTAGTTACCAAATGAGACCCTGAGCTTGATTCCGTAGAAGATGGTTGTTCTTCCCTCTCGAATGCGAAGGTGCCTGACTACGGCAATGACGGCGAGGCGGAGGAGGTAACCTTGGACAACAACCTTATCAGTGAGAAGAGGTCCCTATGGCTTTTATGAAACATGATTGACGAAATTCTTGTCCAGACAAGGAAGATGAGGTACTCATCTTGAAGGTGCCCCTCCAACTACTATTGTTAGGAACTCTCTTTATTCCTACTTCGTCTAAGCATTCTGCCATTTCGCGCGTAACGACAACGGACGTTGGCGCATGGACCATTATAAAGGTCCTTTCCATGTTGAAGGTACGAAGACAGTAGTGTCCCTTCTCTGATTGGTCGGCTGCTTTGAACGAGAGAAAAATTAGTGACCATTCAAGATAATTTATTATTACGGGGGCCCACGTAATAACAACTTGTAGTGCATGGAAATCCTGGTGGACTCTACGGGTCAAGCGAATAATCACTATCTATTGAAATTCCTAAGTTGTTCCAAATCTCCATCTAGTAGAACACTAACCGAAATAGTTACTATAACACTCTATAAAGTAGGAAGTCTGTCTTTGCCTACTTCATGCCTAACACTCCTACCCGTAATACGAGTCGTTTCGGACCCGGTATCTAAGCAGGTGAAAATGGCTAACACTCAGAAAAGATTCTCCTCATCCTTCACCTCACATGCACCCTATCACCCACTACATATATCACCACCACCAACACCCCTACCAGTAACTCTACACTCTCTATCCCATAGCACCCCATCGTTTGAGTAGTGCATTCGCGCCTTGGAAAACCACTCTACGGTTGCTACAGGGCACAATTCGGTTCCGAGGAAGAAGTCACGTACCCTCACAACCTTATCTTTGCGTTTTCACTATCACCCCTATACGTGGTAGTAATGCACAACCCCCACCCCCCACCTTTTGGGAAGTATGCCTGTTTTGTAAAAACTAAAGACCTAAGAGGACCAATGTAGAAGGAAAATAACTACTACTTTCGTATATTGGAACTTCTATGACCGATGTGATGTAACCTCGAGTCCATTTTGTTTTACATCTGTTAAAAACAATGTATCAAGCTGTCCTAACATATATGGAAGCTCAGTGGTTGTTTTCTTATTTATACCTTTTGATTATTTATGCATGTGATGTTAGGTGATTACATGTTTGCTTGTGGTGATGATTGTCTGTATACATATATACCCCATAGACAATTATTTGGTGAATGTTGTCCAACCTACCCGAAACTTCTTGCTAGAAGAAAATGCCACCTAGACGTGACACAGACACTAACACGTTACCAAGGACAGAAGCCGAGCTTCAGGAACGCATATCACAGGCAATTGCATAGCACGAGGCCAACCGCTCAGAACACAGCGGTGGCACTTCCGGAAATAACCCTCCAACTGGTAATGTTAAATCACCTAAGACACATTACAAATCTTTTGGATATTTCCAATTGTGCTCTACCAATGCTCACTCCTGATTTGCGTTACATGTGTTACATGTTGTACCTATAAGCAATTTCTGGATTGCAAACACCTAAACTTTGATGGCACGGGAGGTGCCGTCGCTTTTGTTCGCTGGGTTGAAAAGACCGATTCCGTACTAAGAATGAGCAAATGTGCTCCTGAACAGAGAGTCATTATATTTCTGGGTTGTTTTTGGATGGTGCACTCTCCTGGTGGAACCTCCAAGTTCAAACTCTTGGCGAAACTGCTGCATATGCGCTCAATTGGGATGAGCTTAAGGAATTAATACGCAAGAAATACTGTTCAAGAGATGAAATCCGGAAATTGGAAACTGAGTTCTGGAATCTGAAGCTGGATGGACCAAAGGTTGCCGAGTATATTCAGCGTTTTCATGATTTATCAAGGGTCGTTCCTTATCTTGTCGAGCCAGAATTCAAGAGAATCGAAAGGTTTATTTGGGGATTTGCACCTCAAATCCTGAGCATGGTTACTGCCTCAAAGCCTCCAACCATCGCTAAGGCTATCGATTTGAGCGTTACACTTACTGAAGAAGCTCTTCGCATGGGAAAGTTTTCGAAATCTGAGACAAACAAGAAAGAGACTCACGTGGAGTCTTCGGGCGACAACAAAAGAAAGTTTTCAAATATGAAGAAAGGCACACAAGTAATTCATGACCACTCAAATGCAAACAAAAGAAGAGAAGCAAACCCGCCGCGTGGCATGAAAGCTTATGGAGCCACCAATAAGGCCAGTGGAAAGGTTTATCTAGGGACTAAGCCGAGATGTGACGAATGCAAGTTTCACCATGAAGGGCGATGCCTGAGACCTAAGTGTGACAGATGTGGAAAGGAGGGACACAGCAAAGATGCCTGGTGGGCAAGATACCCCAACCGAGGAGGAAACGATAGCTACAACCAAGGCGGAAACAACAATGATAGAGTTCCAGGTTGCTTCAATTGTGGTGACGTGGGGCACTTTAGAAAAGATTGCCCCAAGAAGAACCAAGCGAGGAAGAGACTTCACGATCAGAGCTCGTGAAGCACGCCAGGATCCCAATGTGGTTACGGGTACGTTCCCTATTAACCAACACTCTACATCCATTATGTTTGATAGAGTTTAAGAATACACTTGGCCTAGTTTCAAGTAAGCTAGACGTCCCATATTCTATAGAAGCAAATGGAAAGTTAGTTAAAGCAAATGAGGTGATTAAGGGTTGTACTTTGGAACTTAGAGAGCGGGAATTTTCTATTACCTATTGACTTGGGAAGTCATGATGTTGTAGTCAGCATGGATTGGCTACCCAATAATAGAGCTGAAGTTGCTTGTCATGAGAAAATCATTCGCATCCCTCTTGCGAATGATGAAACACTATGGTATGTGGCCTTCATGCAGTTGATGCAAGGACGCTAGGCCCCATAAGGTGGTGGATGGTGACATCCCACATTGGTCATAAAGGCGCAGAAGTGCCTCCCAAAGGGGTGCATAGCCATCGTTGCTCATATTGTCGATAAGGAGACCCAGGAGCCGAAGCCAGAAGACATCCCCGCCGTGAAGGAATTTCCAGAAGTCTTTCCCAAAGACTTGATTGGGTTACCTCCATAACAACGAATGGAGTTTTGGACAGACCTAGTGCCAGGAGCGGCACCAGTGGCGAAGGCACCTTATCGATTAGCTCCGTCCGAGATGCAAGAACTATCGACTCAACTGAAAGAGTTGCTAGACAAAAGAATTTATCGAGCCGAGCTTCTCACCCTGGGGAGCTCCAGTGTTGTTTGTCGAGAAGAAGGACGACAGTTTTCGTATGTGCTTAAACTACAAGTAGTTAAACAAGCTAACTAATCAAGAATCGGTACCCCTTACCGAGAATTGATGACTTGTTCGACCAATTTCAAAGTTCTAGCTACTACTCCAAGATTGACTTGAGGTCGGGATATCATCAACTGCGAATACAAGAAGAAAGTATCCCAATAACGGCCTTTAGGACTCATTATGGACACTACGTGTTCCTTGTTATGTCATTTGGCTTAAGAAACGCACCGGCCGTATTCATGGACCTCATGAATCAGATGTGCAAGCAATACCTGGATAAGTTCATGATTGTGTTCATTGATGACATTCTTATTTACTCGAAGACCAAGGAAGAACATGAGCAACATCTGCGAGCTATCCTGGAGCTTTTGAAGAACAAACAGTTGTATGCTAAGCTGTCAAAGTGCGAATTCTGGATTCGCGATGTGCAATTCTTGGGACATGTGGTGAACGAGAATGGAATTTATGTCGACCCTGCCAAGATCGAGGCAACCAAGAATTGGGAAGCCCCAAGACGCCAACTGAGATACAACAATTTCTGGGGTTAGCAGGCAATTACAGACGATTCATAGAGAATTTTTCAAGTATTGCCCATCCGTTAATGTTCCTAACCCAGAAAGATAGGAAATTCGATTGGGGAAAGAAACAAGAAACAGCTTTACCGACATTGAAGAATACACTCTGTGATGCACCTATCTTATCTTTGCCTTACGGTACCGATGGATTTGTGGTATATTGTGATGCTTCTCGACAAGGTCTTGCTTGCGTGGTGATGCAACGAGACAAAGGAGTCACGTACGCATCACGTCAATTGAAGGTGCATGAGAAGAACTATACCACGCACGACCTTGAACTAGGTGCGGTGAATTTCGCGATGAAGAGTTGGCGTCATTACTTGTATAGAAAACGTTGCACGATCTTTACTAATCACAAGAGTTTGCAGCATATCTTTGATCAGAAGGATTTGAATATGAGACGACGAAGATGGGTTGAACTGTTGAATGATTACGACTGTGAGATTAAGTATCACCTGGACAAGGCGAGCGTTGTAGCAGATGCCTTAGAGATGACCATACAAACTGATCTCACCTCTCGGATTCACGATGCTCAACAAGAAGCTCTTAAACTAGAAAATATAAGAGTCGAATCCTTACGGGGATTGGAGGCACAATTGGTGCCAAAGGAGGATGGAACACTGTATTTTATGGGACGAATTTGGGTACCATTCTTTGGCGACCTACGAGCAATTATCTTGGATGAAGCTCATAAGTCAAGGTACTTTATACATCCAGGATCGGATAAGATGTACCAAGACTTCAAAGAATTTTATTGGTGGCCTAAGCTTAAAAGCGATATTGCTACTTATGTTGGGAAATGCCTTACCTGCGCCAAGGTTAAGGTGAAGGTGGAATACCAGAAGCCTTCGGGATTACTCCAACAACCTGAAATTCCCATATGGAAATGGGAACAAATCTCAATGGACTTCATTACTAAGTTACCTTGAACCCCGAGAGGCCATGATATGATTTGGGTAATCGTTGATCGACTTACGAAGTCCGCACATTTTGTTTTTACCCACCTGTGAGAAGGATAGCACCTGGAAGCTGGCCGAAATATATCTTAAGGAAATTGTGGCATGGCACGGTGTGCCTGTTTCTATTATATCGGACCGAGAAGGTCGGTTCATGTCAAGGATTTGGCAATCATTCCAAAAGGCCTTTGGATCACAACTGAATCTTAGTATGGCCCTTCACCCTCAAACGGAGGGCCAAAGTGAATGAACAATAAAGACTTTGGAGGACATGTTACGCGCTTGTGTGATGGATTTGGGTGGAAATTGGGATACCCACTTGCCCTTAATGGAGTTCTCATACAATAATAGTTATCACATTAGCATTCAGGCCGCCCTGTTTGAAGCTCTGTATGTACAAAAGTGTCGGTCCCCGCTATGTTGGCCAGAGACCGGGGATAAACAACTCATCGGTCCGGAATTAGTTCAGGAGACTACAGATAAGATCACTCAAATACGAGACCGTATCAAGACGGCTCGTGATAAACAAAAGAGCTACGCCGACAAACGACGCAAACCAATAGATTTCGAAATCCGGGAAAAGGTGGAAAGATGAACCCACGTTACATTGGACCTTCAAAATCCAGGAAAAGGTCAGAACCGTTGCTTATAAAGTTAAAACTACCAGAAGAGCTTAGTAGTGTACATGACACGTTTCACGAAAAGACATACTCAAGAAACGGTTGTAACCCAGCAGGTGGGATACATATTAACGACAAACTCTAGTTTACTGAAGAGCCTGTTGAGGTTACAGACTGGAAGGCCCACAGGACACGGAGGAGTCGTATAAGACTAGTCAAAGTTCGTTGGAACTCGCGTCACGATTCCGAGTATACGTGGGAACGTGAAGATCAAATCAAGTCCAAGTACCCTCATTTGTTTTAAGGTTACCCTGCAACCAGTAACATGACTTGAATTTCGGGACGAAATTCTTTCAATGGGGGGAGAATGTGACAACCGGAAAAAATAATGGCAATTCCGTACAGCTTAAACACTTAATTAAACAGTTAATTTCACTTGTTATGATTTAATTATTGCATGATTAGGTCGTACAAAGTATAGCAATCATAGGACATGCTTATATATGTCAAAAAATAATGATACAATCTCCACGTCGCGAGAAAACTGCAAACTATGTCCTAATATGTTGGCAAAATGTTGAAAACACTATTCACCTGAACACACTATTCATGCCAACTTGTTCAGAAAACTGTTGGAACGAGCAACGAAGAACGAAGGGCACGGACGCACTCTATAGATGATACACGAATAAGAATCCCTAATTAGGGACACTAAACACAAAAACACATCAACTTTCTGGTAAATGCACATAATTGCACTTTGTCCGTTCCGCGCGAAGTTATAACCGAAATAAAATGTCCGTGACACTAGAATCTAGCATTTTAGTGTCCGTAGGACTTGCAACTAACGAAATACACCCTAAATAGGCTTGTGGACGCCAATGTGATATCCGAAAAACAAGTTTCCAGTACTACGTCGCAACGATCACAACTTCGTCGTTTTTGCACCGACGAACTAGTTAGCGATATTTTCATCACCCAAACAACTAAACGAACATCCTAGTGAACTAGTTAAGCACATTTTAGTGTCAAAAATATTGCCGAAATGTTTACGGTGCAAGAACCCATCAAATCCCCTAAACCCCTAAACCTTTATATAAATTACAACTACATTATGCTAACTTTTATAAAAAAAAAAATTATAAAACCATATACCCCCCCCCCTATTTCGGTCAAAGTGGGCGCTACAAGGCCATACTACAAGTTGAAAAATGAGATGAATGGGCATGGCCTTTGAAGATTTTTTTGAGTCTTTTAAAGATATTAACCTTTCAACACCATACATATTATCATCACTTTATTCCAATCATTTATCACTCTCAAAAAAAATTCACAAACCTCCTTCTTCATTCCCTTCATTCACGGCAGCCTTATACCCCCCTAACATCACCATTTTCATTTCAAAAACAACACATTTTTACCTTAATCTAACCCTTTCAAGACCATCTAAGCAAGGTTAAGGCATGGGGCTACATAAGGGACTTGGTTGGAGCTTAATCTTCTTCTAAATCATCTTATAAGCTTGTGCAAAGTTGTAAGCCCATCACTTACCATTTTTAAGCTTGTTATTATGTCTAGATTATAAAAGTACTTGCTGATCATCTTGAAAATTAAGGAAAATCTAACTTAAAACCCCTAAACCAAAACTTAAGAACTTACTAAATGTGAAGTATTATGTGATTATTATGTGTATTAGTGTTGAATGAGTTATATGAGCATGTTGATTCTTGTTAAAGTAGGTTGATTAGTCATGAGATTTATGATGATCATGTTGTATGATTAGTGTAGTAAACTATATTAGTGATGATCTTGTGATATTAGTCTTAAAAATGTGATTTAAACCCTTAAAGGTTTAAATCAAGAACGATCATCACTCTTAAATTCATGAGCTTCATATATATAAGTTTTTAAACTCAAAAGGTTAAGGGTCAATGGACTAAACATGGTGATTAAGAACTAATAAATATGTATTTTTTTTTTAAATAAAACAAGTGATTTAATAAATGTGTAGGACCGGTTTTGAATCCGAAACGATTGCGAAACGTACGTATAACGTGCGGAATCCGTACACGAACGCGACCTAAAACACGTGATGTAATATAAACGTGATTCTATTACTCAAATTTGAAAACATATAAGAACCTTGAATCACGATGTCACTTTCTCTCTCTAGTTTCTCTCTCTAGCTCTAGAAATCTCCAAGTGACAAACGAAGCAAAAGTTCTAAAACAAAAGCATAAGCCTCCTATTTATAGGCCAAGGGGTTAATGAGGAATCTCATTAATTACAGTTATGCCACCTTGCCTTTTTGACTAACTATCACTAAATATAACAATGTAAATCTCTTCTGTTTCTCGCTACGGCTCGGATTGATGAAGGCTATAGACATGAATGTACTAACAGACTCCCCCTTGGATATTGCCGCAGTCAATCTCGTAGCGTCTTGTCTTTCTCTCTTTGAGTCTTCTTGAAGCTTTAACACGTCTTCATAACGTAGACTCTCTTTTGCTCAAACAGAATCCCCGTGGATCTGTTTTCAGCTTCAGCTCCCTCTTTCGGTTAACTCTTCACTTCATCAGGCTCCCCCTTTCGTCAAACTTCCATGCTTTTGGGATCGACACATGGCTTTCCGGTTACAAGCTCTTCTAGGCACGATACTTGGCTCCTTGCACGCTTCTGTTTGCGTTGAGCTCGTCTTCAGACTCCCCCTTAGACTCGGCTTTCGGGATCGTAGTCTGGTATAATATCTGCAACACTCAAACATTTATAAGTAACAATGTTTTGAACATTTAATTAAATTCTCTAATCCACTCCCCCTATCAACCAACTCAACAGATATGGCAGCATTAAAGAATCCAACTCCCTCACAGTTTATCATCCAAGTTCAAGTTAATGACCTCGGAGATATCACAAACTGTTTTTTTTTTAAATTTTTGATTTTAATTCAACTATCAAATTAATGAACTTGTTTTATTTTCAGAATCACAATCAGCTTACTTAGATTTTGAAACTCAGCAACTCAGACATCGGTTTATCGAAAATAAAGCAGAAATCAAAATCTTTTTGTATTTTCTGAAAATATAAAGCAGTAAGAAATATATACAAACATATTTACAGATAATATTTTTTGTTTGAGTATACGACAGAGGATCATATCAGTTTTTGACAAGTCACAAGTACCGTTGAGCTTAGTTACACGTTAAGAATTAAACAATTCACTTAGATTGTCGATATACTGATCCACTTAAATTTTCATACAAATTTCAACTGATTCAGGATACGAATTAGATGTTTTAAGAAACTTAACTCAATCATGTGTCCCACCTCTTGAATATACTCCCGTATCCAGAATCTCAATATTCAGTCTTACAGGTGATTATACTACAATGATATCTGTACATAAATTAGGTATGCGAGGACTGAGGGATCTCAGGTCGATACTTCCGTATGCGCAGAGAGATATCAGTTTCGACTTTTCAGTATGTCCCCTTTAGAGGATCTTTTAGTTACAACAGCAGCGACTATCAATTTTATTGTTTCATCTGCATGCTGAGGGTTTATGCTATGTTTCAAGCATTTGGTGAAAGTATTATCCAAGGAATAGGTCAGAACTTCCATTCAGCAGAAGTCCCGGAATAATACCCCAGACATCATTGAGTATGAAAACCTAGTATATCAGAATACGAGACCTTTCAAACGAGATTTCAGGGGTTACCTATATATCCAAGTTGTGTTCCCCACGAAATAAGCAAGTGTTTGAATTTAGGTTTATATCCCGAAAAAGTTTACTAAGTGTATAAAAACCTATCGACATATCATCAGTGAGACTGTTTAACGCTATTCAATCATTACATTTCTTTAGCATACTGTAACTGTCTACTGATGTACTATCATTTCTTCTTTTTATGCAAAACTCAAATTTTTGAATTTTATCATGTTTTTGGCTTTTTCAAATTTTCCAATGTTTTTGTATTTTCTAACAATATTTCTCCCCCTAAAATGCAAAACCATTAAAGAAATTTGATAACCGATGTAGATAGCTTTGTCTCGCCATCCATTTTCTGCTTCTCGTGTACCGAATTACAGAAAAACTAACATAAAGTACCCCCATGATTTACAACACATTGATTTTTACAGTTTGAAAACCGTTTTTCAATCTGGTGAAAGTAATCATGTTTGTTCAGCCGTGAGGGTTTCGGCGTATTCAATCAACACATATTTTTGGTTTTTCTATTTTTGACAAAAAAAATAAATAAAAACAAACATATTTTTGGTTTTTGATTTTCTAATTTTTAGAGTTTTTGAAATATTTTTTATTTATGTATAGAAAACACAATAAACTCCCTGTTCAACCAAACCAGGGTCCAGCAACCTCTTCCTGTGCCAGGTTGCTCCAATCATCAGTCTCACAATCTTCAACTCCATTGAGCACCTGCACATTCAAATTTTATCAAATACTACACAAAAATTTTCATTCACTATAGATGCCGATTCATGCTTCGCGATAAAGGAAGCTCCGGCAATTCAAATTGTTTAATCAAACATTGTGTCCACCCAAGCCTCATCAGCCTTGGGTGTAACCTTGACTCTAGAAACCTGAATCTTAAAGTTTTCAGCTTTGAGTGGTGGAAAATTTGCATCATAGGCAATCGAAATTAACTCCTCAGCTTTCTTCTCCTTAGAAAATGAACTTTCTATTTCTGTTTTCGATTTCCAGATTTGTTTTTGTTTCTCATTTTTAACCAAATCAACATGTTTCTTAACACTCCATGCTTGACCTTTTGGTGTTCCACGTTTGTAAAAATGTGAATCTTTTTGAACACTTTGGTTTAGAACAACAACTTTTGGTTTCCAAACCATTTGGGGTTTTGTCATATCAACTGATGTTTTCCAACTTTGTGTTGTTCTGAACCTGGGTGTGTGAGAATTCCAGGTCTGTCTTGAATCAAACCTGTTCAGATTTAATTTCCAATTTTGATTGGAAGCAAACTTGTTTGTGTTGTACCTCCAAGTTTGTTTCAAATCAAATTTGGTTGACCTTTGTCTCACAGTCTCAGATTTTTGTTTCTCAGCATCAATCTTCTTTTGATCAACATCCACAGGTTTTAGATTTGGACACTTGCGTGCAAGATGTCCTTTTTGATCACATTTGAAACATGTTCTCATGGACACATCTTTGACCTGTGGTTGTTGCTTTTTCTTTTGTGCCTCAAACTCAACATTAGACTGCCTCATTTTGAGTTCTTTTTCTTCAGCTAAACTGTTTCCTTGAACAAAACTCATTCTTTCTTGATAATTTGGCGTCACACTTTTCTTCCAATTTTGTTTCCTTTTATAACCCAACCCAGCCTTCATGTTCTTCTTTTTGACACCCGGTTTGTTATAAAAAGTTTTGTGACCTTTACCAGCAAACTTTGAAATCTCAGATTTTTCAATCTCAACCATTTTGAAAACTTGATCAACCTTTTCTGAAATCACATTCTGAATCGGGAATACAACATCTAAGAATAATTTGTCTGATCCAATCATGGTATAAGCCAATCCCTTTGAATCATCATTCAAATTTTTCTTGGATTTTGTGTTTTTCAGATATCCATCATGAAAATTTCCTTCATTTTCATCTTGTGATCCAGTTTTACCTGTATCAACCGACTCTTCTTTGAAAACACTTTCAACAACCTTACCTACCACCTCTGAATCACTGATGTCATCAGATTTGGTGTAAGTCACATCGATGTTATCGGGTAACTGGTCAACCATGTTGATTACTTTTTCCACTTTTTCGCCATCATAGAATGTATAATTATTCTCCAACGGTGGTGGAACTTGATGGTATTCAGACCCTATTCCCTTTTTGTTCTTTTCAGACTCTTTCTCATCGGGTGTGATCTTGAAAATACGTTCCAGAATATATGAAGATGAATGATAGCTTTGCAATTTATTGACCAACTTTTCTTTATCTGCCAATTCTTGTTTAAGCTTAGCAACATCATCAATATATTGGTTTAACACTCTTTGTTTATCTTCAAACCTAGCTTCAAGAAATTTAGTGTTTCTTTGACAAGCACACAATCTGCCATCTAGACTTTTGACTTTACTTTTTAAAGTTTCATAAGCTTCTTTTATAGTTTCATATGACAATTTCATTACATCATATTCTTTTTGCAACTCTTGAATTTTGATGTCTTTTGGAACACATTCGTTGCAAACAACTGAACACTTTTCTTTTAAAACCTTGTTTTCTGTTTCAAGATCATCACATTTTTGTTTTAATTTTTCATTTTCTTATTTCAAAAACTTTTCATTTTCAATCATCTCATGACATTTTTCTTTGAAATTTTTTTCTATTTTAGTAAATTCAATGTCTCTGTTGTTGAGTTTTTCATCTTTCTCAATACAAGAACTGCACGTTTCCATGCATTTCTAGCATTGTTGTTCAGCTTCATTATCAATTTTATCAGAAGTATCAGTTTGCATAATTACCTCAGTGACTGGCACTGTGGTTTCCCCTGCTTTCTGAATCTGATCTTCTTTAGTCACTTGCGTTTTCTCTTCAACAACTTCCTGAACTTTCTCTTCAAGTTTCTTCACTTCATTCACCATCTTCTCACTCTCAGTCACAATTTCTTCAACTGTCTTCTTCTTTTTCTTCTCCAAACTAGCAAATATCACCTTTCGAATACCTTCTTCAACCTGCTCTTTGTACCTCGGAATCTCCCTAAGGCCTTTGCACCAAACACTCACAGTAGGTATGGCAGCAACTAATGCATCAAGATCAACTGTCTTTGGATCAACCGTCGGGTTTCCTTGAGGATCAACATAGCATTCTTTTTCTTTGCTCCACCTGCCTGCTCGTGTTGCTTCTTTGTAAGCATCATACACATCATCTAATCTCAAACGTGCATGTCTTTCTTCACGAGTGAGTGTTACTTCAGTAGTCATTGCTTTAGTCTTCAAACCTTGAATATTTCGAATTACCTTGAATCAAACAAACAACAAGATTTCTTCAATTACTAACAATCAACTAAATCGGATAGGTATCCGATCAAGTGAGTCAACAAAAGTCAACAAAATGAATATGTGACAATGGATCGAGTGGGAATCTGCTTTAGCGAATATCCAATGCTTTGACCTGAATCACAACAACAAATGAAATGATTAGAGTCGGGTGGTAATCCGTTCGGATTTCCACTCGATTTGTTGCACTTTGAACTTGAACAAACACAATGCTTTGAACTTGGGCCAAAAACTATTTATATATTAATAAATGGGCCGTGAATTTCCACTAAACCAATTTCACTTATCCGACAATTTCAAATGAATATTATAGAAACTCAAAAACCACTAGCCGAAAACAATTAATCACTTCAACTTGGGCGGCTTGTTTGACTTGGGATTGGGCCGAAAATTTTAAGTCATATGCAACTCCAATTAATGGGCGGCAACTTTCATTGGACCAAAGAATTGGGCGGCAAACTTATAAACTTTTTAGTGGCCAACATGCAAACCCACTTATACAATTTTAATATATGGGCCTCCCAAACTACTGATTTTATAGACAATACTTATTTAATGTTTGATGTCACATGCGCTATCTATGATTGGGCCAATCTTTTGGTTGTAGAAATGTGATAGGACCGAAAATTCCACAAAAATATTCACATGTAATTCTGATTTTTCTTTAATGACCAATGATGATTATGAGTGGGCCGACAATATCAGATCACAGATCACATGTGCAGTTTTGTTAATATCATTCTGATTGGGTCGTTTAAAACTGTCTGTGTAGTGGGCTCCGATACACTTTGTTGTTTAACTATGATAGGGCCGATTATAATAATGGCTGAGTAAACACTGGGCTCACAACATCAATTTTAATTTGATCTATTGCCTTTTATCACATGCACCTAAAAAGTTGTGGCCGACAACAGTTCTTGGGCTAATAGATCCACTAAACCAACTCTTTACTTCTCATTGGACCTCAGGTTATCATTTTACATGTGACCGACATAAAGTATTCAATTCAATTCGATTTATGATTCAATTCTGACCAAGTGAATAAAGTGACCTTGAATTCTCAATTATTGATATCACATGGGTCGACAAAATTTAATTGTGCATGAAATGTGATTGGGCCGTATGTCTGTAACACTTAATGGGTCGCTGACAATTGATCAGATCAAAACAACTTTCAAACGGAAACACCAATTTCAAACGGTCACACCCTCAAACGGAAGGTGTATTCTTCAAACGATCAGTCCAATTTTCAAACGAGAGGAAGCTTTTTCAAACGGAAAGGCAGTTTTCAAACGATAGAACAACGTTTCAAACGATCAGTCAAACGGAAACCTCCATTTCAAACGGACATTCGCTGTTCAAACGAAATCGAACCTAAAATCTCGAATATCTCCTAATCGGCTTGGAATTTGAAACTGAAATTTGGTAGGGTTGTAGATCAGATATTTTCGCACCACATATCAAAAAATCAACTGATTCGGACCGTAAACACCTGTTCAATTCGACGAAAATCAGTAGAAAACGTGAAAAATATGAAAAAAATGAAGAAGTAGATGAAATTCGAATCTGAATCTGATGTAATCCTGTGCGAAATCATGTGATAGATCAGTGCAATCGAGCTCCCGCTCTGATACCACTTGTAGGACCGGTTTTGAATCCGAAACGATTGCGAAACGTACGTATAACGTGCGGAATCCGTACACGAACGCGACCTAAAACACGTGATGTAATATAAACGTGATTCTATTACTCAAATTTGAAAACGTATAAGAACCTTGAATCACGATGTCACTTTCTCTCTCTAGTTTCTCTCTCTAGCTCTAGAAATCTCCAAGTGACAAATGAAGCAAAAGTTCTAAAACAAAAGCATAAGCCTCCTATTTATAGGCCAAGGGGTTAATGAGGAATCTCATTAATTACAGTTATGCCACCTTGCCTTTTTGACTAACTATCACTAAATATAACAATGTAAATCTCTTTTGTTTCTCGCTACGGCTCGGATTGACGAAGGCTATAGACATGAATGTACTAACAAAATGGTTATGAAAACCCCACTTAAAAAGTCTTGGATTTCAAGACATAAAATTCTTAGGATTTTTTTTCTAAGAAAAATTATATATATAAGTGCTCATGATTTAAGGAAATAAGTGGTAGAATTTGTTTACCTAATGTTGTAAATTGTTGAGATTATTAAATTGATGTTGTTGGAAAATTAAAAATGATTTTTAAACGCGTTTTAAAATGTGGGAAAACGCCATAGTTTAGGGGAAACTATGGTGAAATTTTTCTAAAATGTTAATCACGATTAAAAAGAGATTAACGGGGTGATTAGCATGGTTAATCGTGATTAGTGTTGGTGCATACATCTGTCGACTTCGTCTTGTATCGAGTCTTGTATTAGTATTGTTAGATCAGGGCACATTGTACGAGAAATTGTCAAGTCATATGTTTGTAAATGCTGATTTCGCTCCAGAAGGTTAATTCCGCTCGAAATGACTTTAGACACTTTCGAGCGAAATCATGAGATTCTAATTCCACTCCAACCTGTTCTGATGTCTTTCGAGCGGAATCATCGACCCTATATATAGTTCCTTCGAGCGAAATCATTATTTGATTCTAGTTTCCAGTACCGAACTGCTGTCGAAGTGCCGTTTGACTGTAAAGCTGTGAAATCATTAATACAAGGCAAATTTAAGTGAATCAAGCTGTTTTTCACAACCGTTTCTTATTTTGCGCATCTGAAACGGATAAGATCTCTTCTGATTGACTCGTTTGGGTCAGCACACGATCCTACAAGTGGTATCAGAGATCAAGAAGAAGAGTTCTTGCCAAAACAGCCTCATTTTCTGTCTTCTACACCTTCTTTATAAATCTGAAGAAGTTTTAACGGTCATAACCTGATCAATTTTTCTCAGACTGTGTAAAAGTACATATAGATAAACCCTTGAAAGTTTGAGACTAAAATTTGCAGTAAAAATGATAAAAATTAACCTCCGAAGTGATTCCGCTCGAACAGATCATTTCTGATTCCGCTCAAAAGTGTACTTGTGATTGTCTGATTCCGCTCCAGATTACTTGATTCCGCCTGAAACTGTTTGATTTCGCTCCAAAATACCTGACTAATTCCGCTCCAAGCTACAAATCAGAGATTCTGCTCCAGAGATTTTTCTGATTTCGCTCGAAAAGTCATCTGATTCTGCTCGAGATTGACATCATTTGGCTGATTCCACTTGAACCTATTGGTTGAGATTTCGCTCCAAAGTGTTAAGTTTGGTATTCCGCTTCAAAGTGCAGTTGAGATTCCGCTTCAAGCTACAAATATGTGATTCCGCTCCAAGTTGCGTGTAATTTCGCTCCAACTTGTTATTCCGCCCGAAAGTGTCTGTCATTGAAAAACGTGTTATTGTACTATGGCTGAAGAATTCTACAATGCGTTCGCGACACCCGTTACTCCTGTGACAGCTGCTGAAACTGTGTACAATGAATATGAAATAGGAACTTATCAGAAACCGCCAAAACTCATGTACATTGAAGACTTTCAAGGTTGGAAAAACCGATTCGAGAACTGGGTTCAGGCATACAAATTTGATGCATGGTGTTCATTGCTAAAAGATTACGAGAGACCAAAGAATGAACATGGGCTTGAAAAGGGTTTTAATGATTTTACAAAAGCTGACAAGTTGAAATACACAAGTGAAAAGATGATGATCAACATTCTTCAGCAAGCAGTTAAAGAAGATATTTTTATGTTACTTCAACATAATGGTACAGCTAGATCAATTTGGGAGGCTTTGATTCAGAAATTCAGAGGGAGTGCTGATATGATCAAAAACAAAAAGGCATTATTAAAGAAATCATTTGACATGTTTACTGCTTTTTGATGTGCGTGAAGTGTGTTATATTTTTGATGTATATTTAAACCCTTTTTACACTTTTAGCCAAGTTTTAAATTTATAAAAACACGATATTCACTAACACTAAACACACATATGGGCAAGTGCACCCATCGTGGACGTAGTATAGTGTTGGTAAGATACCGAGGTCGTCCAAGGACACAAGAGCTTTTAATACCGGTTTATCCTCAACGTCTAATCAAATCAAAAAGTGAGAAAAATGTTTTTTAAACTAAGAAAATAAAAACTAACTAAATGCTGAAAAATAAAATAAAATAAAAACAGATAGACAAGATGAATCACTTGGATCCGACACGTGTATTAGTATAACCTTTGATTATTTTCGCACTTTTGCACTTGTTTAAGAGATTATCTTAGTTATTGTAGTAGGCCCCTCTTTTGAAGGCGACGTTACCCTCAACCCAGTAGTTTGAGTCAGCAAGGATACAATCCAAAAGGGTCGGATTATTGAAAGATAATGAATTAAGTTATTAATGCAAATTGTGGTAGGCCCCGCTTTCGGCGGTGACGTTACCCTCGGCTAAGTAGTCTGAGTCAGCAAGGATACTGTCACACCCCGATTTCCACGTGTCTCACCGGTGGGCCCGGTGGGGGATTACCGTGACGATGTTGGCAACAATATAGTCAAACCACACAATTATATAAATGCACAGCGGAAGCTTTAAAGATAAATATATACTTCAACCTCTGGTTGTAATATCAAATGTATTACAGAAGTCGAATGTATCCACAGCGGATCAAAATAATAAAATATTGTTCATTCAGATACGACATCGAGTTTGCGAGACTATTCGTGATGCTTAGGAAGCTAATACCAGCCAATTTCGTATAGTACCTGCACTTAATCTTTTTGGGGAAAATACGTCAGTTTACACTGGTAAATACATTCAACTGACACATTTGAAAATGTTTATTTAAAATTGATTTGAATGCACAAGGCACAAACTCTTTTATAACTTGGGAAAATTATTAAAATCTTGTGAACGTTTTACATGTTCTTTTATGCGTCCAGTAGCCCGGGTCGTGCCGGGTTAAAGATTTATAGACACACCACATTGCGTAAAACCGTAGTATAAAAACCAACGGCTACGTCTTTTAATTTAATGTCGACAATATATACCGGGTGTACGCCTACACCGGGATGTCGATGGTCGTGGCCATTTCGTAAAATGATGCCAAGGATATCCGGGACAACGGTCATTAAACCCCCCAAAGGCTCTTAAGAAACAAAACTGTTTAAATGAGCCAATCATATTATTTAATTAACCACCTAAGCGATGGAAAAATATAATGCTCAATCAAGCGGTATTAATATACCGTAACCCAAGCCCATATAGGGGAAATAAGTTAGAGTATTTACCTTTGCAAGTATTATTCCTTAGTTTGATTAAATCACCGATAGCTTTTACTGGGCTCCTAATCTGGAACGAAGGTTTTAATTAACCTCTTAGAATCCTAACGGGTCTTTATATTGGCCGTAGCCTAGACCGGTTGGTTCCGGAATATAAATATGGTTTAATCGCGCGAAAAGGCGAAAACCGAGAATGGAATGTGATTCTGCCCCAAACAAGTTCAGAGACTTGTTTTATATGGGTTCAAGGTTCACACTATGGATTTTGGGGTTCAAATAATATAATTTGACCCGTATCGGCTAATTTATGAAAACTAGTTTCATAAGCCGAACCGTGCGCACAATAGGCGAAACGGTTAACCATGAGAGTCTTACGCTTATTTCCTAAGTCAATATGCCTTAAAGAGGTTGTGGTATCAGTAGGATACCTCCCGTGATGCCCGTAACGAGTTTAAGTTAATATTACGCCCCGTAAGGGTTTTCCGGTCATTTTAAAGACTTTTAAAGAGCTTTTCGAGTTTTACAGGAAATCTGAGTTTCCCGAACAGTTTATAAAGTCTAAAATACTTTATTTATTATTTAAAATCAGTAGCAACTGGAATCGGGTCAAAAGACCTTGTAGAACTCAAGTTTTGGCCGAAAAGGGCATATTCGGTATTTACCGAACCGTAGCCATAACCGCAGGTTATGAGTAAGGTAAAAATTATTAAAAATCTTTAAAATTCCCAAAATATTAATTTATAACAGTGGGTAAAAGTTTTGGTGACGAAATCTTGGTTTAGATGGGTGTTATGCTAATTGCGCCGTTTATTACAAAAGTTTCTTATAAGTGCGCCATTTAGCGTAACTCTCATTCTAGACCTCGGATTGACGTGAAACTTTAAGGACATGCTTATAATTTAATAAGCAAGGTTCTGGTCCGTTCACGTATCCGAAATACTCGTTTTATTTTCAAAAGGCCGTTACAGTCAACTTTTAGGCGATTAACGGAAATGCGCAAAAGACTCGGATAACTCTTGAACCGATCACAGAGGTTTATACCATCATGTAACCTGGTCCTAAGAGAGTCCTAAGGCATATCTATACCTCACTAAAACGGGTCAGAACTGAAGTCAAAGCAAAAGTCAAACTTTTGCGACATTCGGCTCCGAACCGGGTCAATATAGTAAATGGTCGATTCAAACGAGCGCAAACAAGTTTACATACTTATTATCATGTTTTATGATTATCAAAACAGGTTTCATAGCATATACATTACAGATTATGTACAAAATGGCAAAACGACTTTCTGTTGACTTTTTAAGTGCGCGTTTGACTCGATATTTGACATAGTTAGAGTGGTGATCAGAGGGAACCCTTTTAGGGGTTTATTACCCACATAAATACCAACTCAAAACTACTTTTGATTCGTCATAAGACTGAACCATCTCAGATTTATTTTAAAGTCAAACCGTATTTACGACGGTTTGGTTTCTAGTGATTTTCTAAGCATAAAATGAACTACAAAGGATCTAATGAACTTACAGAAGTTAAGACTTGCTTAGAGAGCAGAGAGGAACACTTGAGAGCCTTTGAAATGATCAGATGAGAGTGTTTGTGTTGTGATGAAGTTATGAACACAAGTATGTTATTTATAGCCAAAGTCCAAGCTCAAGATCATCACACATCACTCTACAACTGATATGGGATGAATGGCATGTGTCCTAGAGGATTATGGGTCGAGTAGGGGGCAACCATACCTCTGAAAAACCCATAAATTCGTGTCTGGCCGCTTAAAACAGCCAACAGCCACATTTCTGTCGCTGGGCGCTGCTTACGGACCGTATGGCTTCGGCCTTGCGGTCCGTAAGCCATAGGCGGATCTCAGCAATCATTCCCCCTCCTTACGGTCCGTAAGGGATACCCCTTACGGTGAAATTAAATCTTTTTCAAATCTTTATGTCATGATTAAAAATCTTTGTAATTAATTACCTGACCTTTCAGGTTTGAAGGGGTAACTTTGCGATAAGGCCCTCGATTAATTACGATTAGGGACCTCGCGTTATCTACCCGCATTGTTAAGCCCCTGGTTAATTTATTTATTATTCAGAAGGCCTTAATTTATATTATTGATGCTTTTAACCCTTCTCCTACGAATTCGATCGTAACCTTCTCGTTTCATAACGAAACTTCACGAAATTTATATATATTCTAGTGAGCGTATAACACCGCTACAAAACCTTGGGAACGTTAAAGGGTCACTCAGAGGTATAAATTTAAACATGTTGACACAGTTAACCCCTGTAGCTTGTTATCTCTCGCTTTCTTTCGTGTTTCGTTTCCGTACGATCTATGATTCTTTCGTTTGAAGGTACAAGCATTATTTAGGGTTACTATATAGTACATTTACCCTCGATTGACATTTATAACCCTCGAATTTATATACTTTCAAGGTTTGTCAATATTAGTCCTTTATTTAATATCAATGCCACGTGTAATCAAAAGACACGTGTTAACACATTATTGGACACAAAATTTCGAGGTGTTACAGATACAGTCCTAAATAGCCGGGTTATAGTATTAATAGTAGTTAACTTATGAGGGGGTCAAAGAGTTTGGATCCTCGCCATCCAATACCTATGGGCATTGAAGGAGATCCTACTAAATTTGACCCAGGTCCCAAACAGGACCTCTAAACGCTGAATAAGGGCAAGACCCTTACCAAACCGTTCCCTTAACCCCCGACCAGGTAGCCAACATACCTCCATATAGACCGTGGAGATATGAATGGTGAAAATCTTTTATTTTATATAGACAGTAAAATAATGCCAAGACACCACGGACAAACGATAAGGAAAGATCACCTTCAACATAAGCAACTAGTTATTAAAGTCATTAATACAAAACCAAATAAAAAGTGCAAAAGATTAAAAATAAAAAGTATTATACTAAACACTTGTCTTCACCAAGTGATGTAAGAGACTTAGGCAAACATGGCCTTGATTGTCAAGAACTCTTACGATCAATCTTGGATCCCGAGACGACTCACACACTCTACGATAGACAATGGATGATGGTGGTGGATGATGGTGTTATGGTGGTGGTGGGTGGTGGATGAAGTGTGAGAGAGGTGGTGTGCCAAGGGATGAGATGGAATGAAACCAAGCACCTCTATTTATAGGCTGAACAGAAGGCTGGGCACGGCCCCGTGTCCGCTGGACACGCCCCCGTGCCCGTCTGACACTCTCTCTCTTCATTAATTGTAATTCGCAATTACAATAAATGCACCTGCAGCACTCTGACCACGCCCCCGTGTCCGCTGGGCACGGCCCCGTGGTGGGCAATAGAAGCTTCTACCAATTTGTCTTTTGTGCCAGGGCTGACCATCCTGGACACTGCCCCGTGCTCGCTGAGCACGGCCCCGTGTTGAGCTGGACACGCCCCGTGTCCGCTGGACACAGCCCCGTGTTCAGCTGGGCACAGCCCCATGCTCAGCTGGGCACAGCCCCATGCTCAGCTTTCTTCTTGTTTTTGCTTTGGGAGATGCTGTCGAGGAGTCGGGCATGCCACATTTTGTGACACCTGTGTCACCGCGACCATCAAACAAATACCAAGTCGATGAAATATTGTATTTCATACTTGGGATCTTGTATAAATATGTGTATGTTTTGCACATATCAATTATTGTTCAATTTCAAACTCTACATTGCTTTCTAGAGCATTATACGCAAACTGGTGCGTAAACGTACTCAGTTTAATGCGACAAATACTCCGGAACATCAACATATACTCAACATACCTTAAATAACCTTTACATAACTTAGAAATAAGTTTTGAAGGCTTGGGTATAGCAAAAACAAGTTAATTCGCTTACAGGGACTAAACTTGACAAACTGCGAAAGTATGCCAATTTGAACTGTAACGAACATTCCGGAACATGTTCATAAGTTAAACATACCCTAAATATCCTCTACATAGCTTAGAAATAGGCTTTGAGGTGTTTGGTATGCTAAAACAAACTTTTGGATCATTCAGGGACTAAAAGTGTCAAAAAGTGCACAAGTTTGCACTTTCGCGCATAACTTACGTTCTGAATACATCCCGACATCCAAAAATTTATGTAAGCATCCTTATATTATGCCTTAGTGTTGGGCATGAGAAAAATCCATTCGTCGCGTCATTTGGATCGTCTTTCGCGCTTATGCGCATTCCGTCGTAATTAAGCGAACATCGCAATCGTACGGCCAAACGAACCGACATCCGGAATATTTTTGAGCATATTTCATGTCCCCTACACTTTAACTTCATATTAGAGCCTTGAAATGAGGTTAACGGGGCTTAAACGTGCCAAAAATGGGCCAAAATACGTGTTTCTGAAGTGTAGGGACCAAAATTGTAAATTCTGATCTGGGAACCTTAGGCGGGGCGCGTAAGGATTTACCAAATCCTTACGCGGGGCGCGTGAGACTGTCAGACAGAAAAATCTTTGCATTTAATGCAGTTTGGCCTTTCGTTCGATCAAGGGGCAATGCCCTTTCACCCAATCAGGAGCCAAGGGCCAAGTTCTGACTTACCACAAGAATTTGACAAGTGTACGCTCGAGATGGCGGCACGATATTCGATAAACGATCCTAACGGTTCCACTTTTCCTATAAATACCCCCCCCCCTTTGTTCCAAAAACCCACAAAATCTGATCTTAAGGCTCTAAGTTGGAACCATTGTTCCATACCTGAGCTATTTGATCTAGATTAGCACTCGGGGACCTTCCGTAAGTCTTCTTTCGCTCTTTTATCGCTTTTCGAGTCCGAAAGTCAACATTTTGTTGACTTTCTGCATTGACCAGCTTATGGTCGATGCGAAGTTCATGGAACTTCATAACGTGAGCGTGATCACGATGGTTATAGTCCGTAGTGACTATACCTACTGATCACCACGTTAACTAGGCTCAGTGACGGGTCGTAGTTTCGGCCAAAATGTGCATTCTTGCATATTTTGTAACCAAACTACTCGTGAGCATCAAAGCCGTTTGTTTTGATGTCAAACCTGTTTTCTAAACTTAGTTAAGCATGTTCTAACATGCTTAGCTCGTCACTTTTAGTTTAGTGCTTATACAGGGTCGTAAGGTAAGCGATCTAAACCATCGCTTATACTTTCGAACCCGACCCATTTGGTCGATCTTTAGGATCCGACCAAACACATTAGGTGACCATAGCTATAACCTTCCGAGGTTATACCTTGTGGTCACGATGTTAGGCGTTCCAGACGCGTTCTACGCGAACGACGCGTTAGGGTAGCCTAAGCTACCTAAACGGGTCATGATGGGGCGTAAACACTTAGGTTAGGTTTCATTTTAGTATGTAGGCTTTGTTAAACCATATTACACGAGTCTCCATACTCGTTTGGTTTACGAACCCGCATACTATCCGACCCTCCGATTTTGGTCCGGTATATTAATATAGCTACCTATTAGGTGTCGTTTGATATCCCGTGACCTCTAGCATTATCTGGTTATTATACAAGGAATTCAAAGCAATCTCAGGTGAGTACATTGAACCCCTCTTTTACTATTTTCTAAACTGTTTTGGGGTGAAACACATGTGCCTATCTGTTACTTTCATGCTTTCCTGTTTTCACATCATATACTTGCTATGTTCAATAGTACATATATAGTACATGATTTCATTGTGTTTATGCTATGTATGTCCATCGTGTGCATACTTAGCACAACACTTTACATTACATTTTCATGCTATGTATGCCCATTGTGTGCGTACTTAGTACATTGTTTTACATTACATGCTATGTATGCCCATTGTGTGCATACTTAGTACATTGTTGCACATTGCATTACTGTTGCATATGCTCATCCAGCATATGAACACATTACACTACATTTTGAACCGTTGTACTCTACAATACATTTCATGCTACGTACGCCCATTGTGTGCATACGTAGTACATTGTTTCACATTGCATTACTGTTGCATATGCTCATCCAGCATATGAACACATTACACTACATTTTGAACCGTTGTACTCTACAATACATTTCATGCTACGTACGCCCATTGTGTGCATACGTAGTACATTGTTTCACATTGCATTTCTGTTGCACATGCTCATCCAGCATATGAACACATTATACTACATTTTGAACCGTTGTAACCATTTGACTATGTGAACCGTCTTAACCCTTCAATTTCATGAACCGTCTGTAACCATTGAACCGTGTAAACCAGTTGTATCCGTTGACATGGATTACATTTGACAATAGACATTTGACTATACATGAACATTTCTACCGTTGTTAAACATTTCATTTTGATGGTTTGGTTTGAGTAAGTGATTTAAGTAACGAGGCATGTGTAATATGATACAAGCATGGTGGATACGCCGCTGGTACTTCCTATATATAAGTGTTTGTATGGTATTACATATCGTAGCGTTATTTGAATCATTTCAATTTGAAACATAGAATATTTTATACAAATAACACGCTTTTCACAAGACATTGATTTACAAACAACAAATCTTATACAAACTCTTTTTTTTACATGGTTATTCAGTTAACCATGCATTGTTCTCTTATTTATACATATCATTTGATCTTACCGTTTTTCAAATGATTTACAAGACAAAGCAAAATACGAGGTTCATGACTAAACATTTTCTCAAACTCAAGTCATGAATTCCGGTTTCACAAAACCAATGTATCTCACAGGCATTTTTATGCTGACGTACCTATTTTCACATGTGTTTTCAGGAGATGATGCATAGGACTTATCAAGACATACTTAGGCGGACCTGTGCCTTAGTGACTTAAAACGAGACAAGAACTAGTTAATTTATGTTATGTACACTTTGATTCTTGTTTAGACAATGTAAACTTTCATGTTTGATTTATAAAACGAAACTTTATTTGCCATGGATTTGAAACAATTGATTCTGTTACAACACTCCCCGACGTTTCCGCCACGTTTTGTATGTTCTACGTGGTCGGGGTGTGACAGAAAAGATGGTATCAGAGCCAATGGTTATAGGGAATTAGGTTATTAGTAATGCTTTGACCTAGTCTATAACCTTCCTAGGAACCTAACGCGAGTTTACTTGCGTTTAGTCACAAAACAATACCGTCACCTACCCTTAGGCGACGACCACAACAAGAACATAAATTTCAAAACCGCCTTGAAAGCTAATCATCTGTTCTAGGATGATTGATTACTAGGTTTTGAACCCTCTATTGTAAGGTTTTGAACCCTTTGTTATAAGGTTTTGAACCCCTTTGAATTTTCAAAACTCCCGTCAAAGTTTTGGGTCCTAAATAGTGTGAACACGTGCGAACTGGAAGGGTGAATGCCTGTACCCTGGGTTTTCTGTCTAAGGTTAGAGTGTTCGTACAAATCCGCATAATCGGACCAGTCACTCTTACCTGGGAACTCTTGGGGTGAGTGTCCACTTATAGGCGAGCATGTCTTCGCGATACACTATGAGGATCTATTTGCTTTGATTCAGCCCTGGTGTTGTTTGTTTGCTTCATGATTCAAACAAGTGACCATCAACCGTGATTATGGTCAGTGATTGTAACATCCTATTCTTACCCAATACCATTTTATTTGTTTCCTTTCATGTTTTCCTCTTTTAGAATGCCTCCTCGATGCGAACACCAGATAGCAACTGCCGAGCTGGCAAAAATTATTGCGCAGCAGATGGCTGCTCAATTCCCAAATCTCTTTGCTCAATGGAACCAAGCCAACAACAACAACAATGGTACATGCAATTTCAAGAACTTTAACTCGGCTAAACCACTCAAGTTTAGTGGTTCTGAGGGAGCAACTGGGCTTCTCCAATGGTTCGAGAGCATCGAGAATACCTTTCGCCACGTGCAGTGTCCGAAAAATCGCAAGGTCGAGTTTTCTTCGAGTGTGTTTCAAAAGAGGGCTCTTACATGGTGGAAGGGGTAATGAGAGACCGTGGTGCAGATGTTGCTCTAGCACAAACATGGGCTGAACTGAGAGCACTTATGATGAGAGAGTTTTGTCCTCGTCATGAACAACGAGCGTTGGAGAAGGAGTTTGATGATTTGAAACAAGATAGTGGCGAACACAGGGCATATACTGATAGGTTTGAGGAGTTGAGTCTACTTTGCCCGACTATGGTCGCCCCACTCGACAAGGCTATCGAAAGGTACATCGACGGCCTGCCTGACTCGGTACAAGACATTGTCACAGGTAGCAACCCTACCACACTCCGTCAGGCCATTGAGCTATCTGCAACCTTGACTGAATCGCAGATCAGAAAGCATAAACTTTTTTGAAAAGGTGACAAGAAATCAGCCGGGGAATCGAACCCAATCGAGGAATCAAAGACCATGGATGAACAGACTGAATCTCCTAAGAAGTCAAGGAAGCGAAAGGCTTCTCAGAACTTCGCCGTGGTCGCTCACAATGGTCAAGCCGTCCCCAACCAACCAGCTCAACCCCCTGCTAGAAAACCATACAATGGAATTGCACCCTTGTGCAACCAATGTAGCCTCCATCATCACGCCAATGTACAGTGCCGCAAATGCCAAACTTGTGGACTCATAGGCCATACAACAAGAATCTGCCCAGCTGCAGCTGCACCAAACCAAGCTGGCAACAATCCCGCTCAAGGTCGTTTCCTACCAGGTTCTTGTTTCAACTGTGGCGAGATGGGTCATTTCCGAAGAAATTGCCCAAAGCTTGTTAATGCAAATCCAGCACAAGGATGATCACCCGACTGACTAGAAGACAACATCGTTTAGAAATAATCATATGTATTAAGTTTCTTTTGTTGTCAAAATCCAAGGAACAGTTGATATCGTTGTTTATAAATAAATCTTTCATTTACATTGCAATGTATTTCGATGGTTGCATGTATAAACGACATATCCCTTGCAATACCGACAATCAAGGAACCGTATTCCTTGAAGAACAAACTACCCCCCAAATTCTCCCATTCTATAATCGCTTGCGTCTTCCACGGAATTCCTAAGTACCCGTTTATTCTAAGGAAACGAAATACAAGGCGCAGGTTACAACACAAGACGAATACCCAAGGTACCACTATAAATCCTTAATAGGGTACCTAGGAATTTCCCGTAAGTCTTTAATTGTTGTATACCTTCATTCGAATGTGGTGATTCCTTGTAATCAAAAATCGAATTTTGGGAGATCTTTCTACCTTCTCAGGTAGATTCCAGTGAACATTGAGATCCGTCGACAGGTTTCCATATCCGTATTCAATCGATAACAAGTTAATAACAAATTATGATCAAATTAAACAATTATGTGACTATGTGCTTATGTGTTTCCTTATGTATTGTTGTGTGATCCAAAGTATGTTATCCAAATCTTCGTAGAATCTTACATATCCGTGTACAAGAGATTCATAGTAGGATGCCCAAAGGTATTACTTAAAATCCTCAATGGACTTCTATGTTATAGTTAAGTCCCTCGGATTATAAAGTACTACTTCATAATTAGACCCCTTGAGTGGTCTAGCTAAACAGATTCATCCAAAAATCTGGTTAGGGATATCATGTGATGATATAGCTGAAAGGACTCCTTGGTGGCCTAACCAAGAGGATCCCCTGTCGATCTAATTAAAAGGAACCGATGGAAGTCTAGTCACCCTCGTCACAAGTTTGATATCCTTCCCCAAAACATTACAAAACAAACTGTGCGAACTGTGCAAGGGATTACGTAATTATGGATGCATACATAATTATGGAATTTAGTGCACAGAAATCACAGCAAGTTCTGTCATGTGTCTAGAGTTAACCCTATTCATTTCCAATTCTGATGAAGCATCCGTTGAGGAAAAATGAACTAGCTATTCATTTTTCACTTCTGAAGAATATCCGTTGAGGAAATGAATATCCGTTTATCCTTCATTTCCAAATCTGAAGAATACCCGTCGAGGAAAATGACTCCGTTTGTTCATTTTCGTCCTGAAGATTTATCCGTTGAGGAAATGAATATCCGTTTATCCTTCATTTCCAAATCTGAAGAATACCCGTTGAAGATGACCCCGTTTGCTCATTTTCGTTTCTGAAGATTTATCCGTTGAGGAAATGAATATCCGTTGTGTAATCCTTCATTTCCAACTTTGAGGAAGCAACCGTTGAAGATGACTCCGTTAGTTCATTTTCGTTTCTGAAGATTATCCATTGAGGAAATGAATATCCGTTGTGTAATACTTCATTTCCAACTCTGAGGAAGCAACCGTTGAAGATGACCCCGTTTGTTCATTTTCGTTTCTGAAGATTATCCGCTGAGGAAATGAATATCCGTTGTGTAATACTTCATTTCCAACTCTGAGGAAGCAACCGTTGAAGATGACCCCGTTTGTTCATTTTCGTTTCTGAAGATTATCCGTTGAGGAAATGAATATCCGTTGTGTAATCCTTCATTTCCAACTCTGAGGAAGCAACCGTTGAAGATGACTCCGTTAGTTCATTTTCGTTTCTGAAGATTATCCGTTGAGGAAATGAATATCCGTTGTGTAATACTTCATTTCCAACTCTGAGGAAGCAACCGTTGAAGATGACCCCGTTTGTTCATTTTCGTTTCTGAAGATTATCCGTTGAGGAAATGAATATCCGTTGTGTAATCCTTCATTTCCAATTCTGATGAAGCAACCATTGAAAATGACCCGTCTGTTCATTTTCGTTTTGGAAGAATGACCATTAAGGAAATGACAAGATATTGCCTTACATATCATTGGTGGTTATTTGGCAAATTCACAAATAGACTCCTACGAATAAATTTCGGGACGAAATTTCCTAAAGTAGGGGAGACTGTGACACCTGTGTCACCGCGACCATCAAACAAATACCAAGTCGATGAAATATTGTATTTCATACTTGGGATCTTGTATAAATATGTGTATGTTTTGCACATATCAATTATTGTTCAATTTCAAACTCTACATTGCTTTCTAGAGCATTATACGCAAACTGGTGCGTAAACGTACTCAGTTTAATGCGACAAATACTCCGGAACATCAACATATACTCAACATACCTTAAATAACCTTTACATAACTTAGAAATAAGTTTTGAAGGCTTGGGTATAGCAAAAACAAGTTAATTCGCTTACAGGGACTAAACTTGACAAACTGCGAAAGTATGCCAATTTGAACTGTAACGAACATTCCGGAACATGTTCATAAGTTAAACATACCCTAAATATCCTCTACATAGCTTAGAAATAGGCTTTGAGGTGTTTGGTATGCTAAAACAAACTTTTGGATCATTCAGGGACTAAAAGTGTCAAAAAGTGCACAAGTTTGCACTTTCGCGCATAACTTACGTTCTGAATACATCCGGACTTCCAAAAATTTATGTAAGCATCCTTATATTATGCCTTAGTGTTGGGCATGAGAAAAATCCATTCGTCGCGTCATTTGGATCGTCTTTCGCGCTTATGCACATTCCGTCGTAATTAAGCGAACATCGCAATCGTACGGCCAAACGAACCGACATCCGGAATATTTTTGAGCATATTTCATGTCCCCTACACTTTAACTTCATCTTAGAGCCTTGAAATGAGGTTAACGGGGCTTAAACGTGCCAAAAATGGGCCAAAATACGTGTTTCTGAAGTGCAGGGACCAAAATTGTAAATTCTGATCTGGGAACCTTAGGCGGGGCGCGTAAGGATTTACCAAATCCTTACGCGGGGCGCGTGAGACTGTCAGACAGAAAAATCTTTGCATTTAATGCAGTTTGGCCTTTCGTTCGATCAAGGGGCAATGCCCTTTCACCCAATCAGGAGCCAAGGGCCAAGTTCTGACTTACCACAAGAATTTGACAAGTGTACGCTCGAGATCGCGGCACGATATTCGATAAACGATCCTAACGGTTCCACTTTTCCTATAAATACGCCCCCCCTTTGTTCCAAAAACCCACAAAATCTGATCTTAAGGCTCTAAGTTGGAACCATTGTTCCATACCTGAGCTATTTGATCTAGATTAGCACTCGGGGACCTTCCGTAAGTCTTCTTTCGCTCTTTTATCGCTTTTCGAGTCCGAAAGTCAACATTTTGTTGACTTTCTGCATTGACCAGCTTATGGTCGATGCGAAGTTCATGGAACTTCATAACGTGAGCGTGATCACGATGGTTATAGTCCGTAGTGACTATACCTACTGATCACCACGTTAACTAGGCTCAGTGACGGGTCGTAGTTTCGGCCAAAATGTGCATTCTTGCATATTTTGTAACCAAACTACTCGTGAGCATCAAAGCCGTTTGTTTTGATGTCAAACCTGTTTTCTAAACATAGTTAAGCATGTTCTAACATGCTTAGCTCGTCACTTTTAGTTTAGTGCTTATACAGGGTCGTAAGGTAAGCGATCTAAACCATCGCTTATACTTTCGAACCCGACCCATTTGGTCGATCTTTAGGATCCGACCAAACACATTAGGTGACCATAGCTATAACCTTCCGAGGTTATACCTTGTGGTCACGATGTTAGGCGTTCCAGACGCGTTCTACGCGAACGACGCGTTAGGGTAGCCTAAGCTACCTAAACGGGTCATGATGGGGCGTAAACACTTAGGTTAGGTTTCATTTTAGTATGTAGGCTTTGTTAAACCATATTACACGAGTCTCCATACTCGTTTGGTTTACGAACCCGCATACTATCCGACCCTCCGATTTTGGTCCGGTATATTAATATAGCTACCTATTAGGTGTCGTTTGATATCCCGTGACCTCTAGCATTATCTGGTTATTATACAAGGAATTCAAAGCAATCTCAGGTGAGTACATTGAACCCCTCTTTTACTGTTTTCTAAACTGTTTTGGGGTGAAACACATGTGCCTATCTGTTACTTTCATGCTTTCCTGTTTTCACATCATATACTTGCTATGTTCAATAGTACATATATAGTACATGATTTCATTGTGTTTATGCTATGTATGTCCATCGTGTGCATACTTAGCACAACACTTTACATTACATTTTCATGCTATGTATGCCCATTGTGTGCGTACTTAGTACATTGTTTTACATTACATGCTATGTATGCCCATTGTGTGCATACTTAGTACATTGTTGCACATTGCATTACTGTTGCATATGCTCATCCAGCATATGAACACATTACACTACATTTTGAACCGTTGTACTCTACAATACATTTCATGCTACGTACGCCCATTGTGTGCATACGTAGTACATTGTTTCACATTGCATTACTGTTGCATATGCTCATCCAGCATATGAACACATTACACTACATTTTGAACCGTTGTACTCTACAATACATTTCATGCTACGTACGCCCATTGTGTGCATACGTAGTACATTGTTTCACATTGCATTTCTGTTGCACATGCTCATCCAGCATATGAACACATTATACTACATTTTGAACCGTTGTAACCATTTGACTATGTGAACCGTCTTAACCCTTCAATTTCATGAACCGTCTGTAACCATTGAACCGTGTAAACCAGTTGTATCCGTTGACATGGATTACATTTGACAATAGACATTTGACTATACATGAACATTTCTACCGTTGTTAAACATTTCATTTTGATGGTTTGGTTTGAGTAAGTGATTTAAGTAACGAGGCATGTGTAATATGATACAAGCATGGTGGATGCGCCGCTGGTACTTCCTATATATAAGTGTTTGTATGGTATTACATATCGTAGCGTTATTTGAATCATTTCAATTTGAAACATAGAACATTTTATACAAATAACACGCTTTTCACAAGACATTGATTTACAAACAACAAATCTTATACAAACTCTTTTTTTTACATGGTTATTCAGTTAACTATGCATTGTTCTCTTATTTATACATATCATTTGATCTTACTGTTTTTCAAATGATTTACAAGACAAAGCAAAATACGAGGTTCATGACTAAACATTTTCTCAAACTCAAGTCATGAATTCCGTTTTCACAAAACCAATGTATCTCACAGGCATTTTTATGCTGACGTACCTATTTTCACATGTGTTTTCAGGAGATGATGCATAGGACTTATCAAGACATACTTAGGCGGACCTGTGCCTTAGTGACTTAAAACGAGACAAGAACTAGTTAATTTATGTTATGTACACTTTGATTCTTGTTTAGACAATGTAAACTTTCATGTTTGATTTATAAAACGAAACTTCATTTGCCATGGATTTGAAACAATTGATTCTGTTACAACACTCCCCGACGTTTCTGCCACGTTTTGTATGTTCTACGTGGTCGGGGTGTGACACATTTCTTCCTTTTCTTTGTATTTATGTTGGATTTGGCTGCATTTTTGCTTCTTTTGTTCATTTAAGCTCTTTTAACCCTGAAAATACAAAAGGAAGACAAAAGCACACTTTTTCCAGCATTAATACTTAAAAAGTGTTAGTTTTATGCCTCATTTGATGTAATTTATATGTTGCATTTTACTCACATCAAATACCCCCACACTTGAATCTTTGCTTGTCCTCAAGCAAAACTCTTTAATATGTGGCTTACACTCCCAAATGGAATGGGTAGAAGAGAAGGTTTTGGGCTTGTCTTGAGTGTCGGGAATCCAAGATCTTTATTGGGTTTTATTTTTATACTATTTACAGTCCTATTCGTTATGATTTATTTAGAACGTTTCATAAGAGAAATTACTTATTTGGGCATAACATGCCTCTTTAAAATTTCATTTATATACAAGTTCACATACCTCACGGGGGATCACTCAACACTCGGCCGAAGGTGTATTTTTAGTGAATCCCTCGAGAGCGGCATGGAACTTACTTCTACCATAAGCTTGCCAAGCAATCAATCCTCCTCCTTTTTAACTATATACCTTTGTAAATATCAAGAGGACTTTTTGGGTGAAGGGTTAGGCTTGGGCTAAAGGTGTGTGGTTGGGTTAGTGGTTAGTAAAAGAGCGAAAAGCGTAAAAAGCGTCGGTTTTCGTAAAACACTTTGTTTTTTTTTTCTTCTTCTTTTTTTTATTCTAATGAAGCATTTTTCAAACAAGGTTTCCTTTGATGAGCTTGTTTGTTTATTGCTAACTTCATTTTTTTCTTCTTCTTTTTTTTTTCTCTTTTTTTTTGTGTCACAAGAAAACCGAGCTTTGTTACTAAAATAAAGGGTTTAAAATGAAAAAGGTTTTGGTGGGTAAAGGGTGTTTGTTTTGGGGGAAGAAACGAAAAGGTTTAGGCTCAAATGGGTTAACTAGGGGGATTTTGGGTAGGTGGTAAAAAAAAAAGAAAAATAATGGTGTTGAAAAAAAAGGGTTAGTCCTAATGCCTCCATCATTTACTTACTCGGGTTTAAGTTGATAAGGACCGGGAATGTATCGTCGTGGCAAGTTCTAGAGTCATAAGAAACCAAGCGGCTATTCACACAAGAAACGAAAAATGAGCATTTAGTTTAAAGATGTATATTTGTATGCTCAATAAAGGCTCAAAACTCACTTTTGTGGGAATGGGTTTATAATGTGATCAAGTATATATAATTAAATTTTAACTAGATTTGTCATGCCTTTTCATAATTTTCTTATGTTGGTTCTTTTTATCACGACGCTATTGGTTGTAAATTTGTAAAAATATAACCTTTTTAAAACTTGTTATTCCCAAATTAAACCAAGACAAGTAAAAAAAACGAAAAGTTTTTGAAAAAATTTGGGGTGATTAGCGGTTCCAATAGAGTTTTGTGTAAGGCTTGTTAATAGGACTTGCAAAATTCAAGGTTTTAGTATCCCCCCACACTTAAATTACACATTGTCCTCAATGTGTCCCAAAAATAAATTTTTTCGGTTGATTAAAATGTGTAAAAGTGGGTTAAAAACAAGATTTTATGGTACTGGGTAGCTGAACACGGGGTGGTGTTGGCTGAGCACGGCCCCGTGTCCAGACAGCCAGTACTAAAAGTAAACAGAAGGCTGGGCACGGGGGCGTGTTCAGTGAGCACGGCCCCGTGTCCAGGTACCTGAACTGGGCATTTCTGCAGGTTTTTGGGCACGGGGGCGTGTTGGGTTGAGCACGACCCCGTGCTGGACTTGCTGTAATGAAGAAAAATTGTCGAGAGGCTCTGTTCTTGTGCTTGGGGTGTGGGTTCAAGCTTCCCTTAGCTTCCTTCACCATCCCGAGTGTGTTTTATTTCTGAAAATTAAAAACTAAACTAGAAAACATAAAGGTTAATCTAAACTAAACTACGGATAGTTCCGCGGAATGCCTCCGTGGTGCGCCACGTTTATAAGGGTCCTTGGCTAGACCCTCCTTATCGGGTGGTTCTGGCTCATCTTTAATTAGGGGTTCATTATTGCCAAAAGGATATTTCATTGAGCGCTCAAGATCTATGCTCCTTTTGAATGCCCCTAATTGAAGAGGTAGATTGTTGTACTTCCGGTTTTTCAAAGCTTCATGAGTTTTTACAAAAGGTCGTCCCAACACTAGAGGAGCTTCATCAAGGATGACAAAGTCGGTTGGGATTACCATTTGATTTGTTTGAACCAAGATATCCTCAACTACACCGATTGATTTTATGATTTTCCGATTAGATAGAAAAATGGGTATTTGAAGTGGAGCAAAATCACTAATACTTAATTTTTCGAAAATGTAGTTAGGCATTATGTTAACACAAAGATCTTTATCAATGGTGATATTACTAATAAAGGAATTTTGAAAGAAACATGGAACCGGTGTAATGTTAATTTCAAAAGGGTCTTCTTTTATTAGCGAAGTTTGATCATTAGTTAACTTAACACTTACCATTTTTTCAATTTTAGTGCTAGTGTTTAGCTCTTTTAAAAACTTAGCATGAATGGTTACTAAACAATGATTTTCGAAAGTAGGTGACAAGAGATTAATTTCTTCAAAATTAGACTCTTCTTGTAGTTTAACGTTACCGGACTCACCTTTTTCGTTGTTTAACTCATGTGTCAGTTTTTCACTTTCTTGTTCTTCCATTTTTACATTTTCAACTATCTCTACGTTATTATTACAGTTTAATTCTTCTCTTGCGCGGGATTCCTCTTCTCTTGCGCGAGATTCTTTCATGTAACGTTCGATAGTTTTAATGTGTTCTAATATCCTATTGGTCACTTCGGTGAGAGAAAAAGAATTTGGATCCTCAAAGCTTGAATCCGGTTGTTCGATCCTTGGCTCCTCATAATACTCATATGAAGTAGATGGTTCACACCATTGTTCTTCATTGTAAGTATATGATGGATAAGGGTCGAAACTTTGTTCTTCATAGTACTCATATGAGGTGGGATGTTCACGCCATGGTTCCTCATAATAAGAGTATGAAGGTGGTGGCTCATATCTTGAGTCTTCAAAGTATGAGTATGAAGGCTCATACCTTGGTTCATCAAAATATGAGTATGAGGGAGGAGGTTCATACCTTTGGTCTTCATAGGATGTGTATGAAGTCGATGGCTCGTACCTGGGCTCCTCATAATGGTTGTATGAACTGGATGGTTGATATGAGTTATTATATTGAACCGAGCGTGCGTTACGACAATTAGTGCAATAATTACCCCTATAATCATCCTCATCATAGGTGTAGTTGTAGCCTCTTGAGTATTGATCCATAAGAATCACTCAACAGACAACAACTGAGTCTCGGGACCAGAAAACAAAAATAAAGATGGAAACAGAGGCTAGACACGGCCCCGTGTTCCGTGGACACGGCCCCGTGTTCAGGGTCTGTATCTGGGCGTTTTAATTAAAGTTACTGGTCACGTTGAGCACGGGGGCGTGTTCAGTGAGCACGGCCCCGTGTTCAGACTCTGTATCTGGGTATCTAACTAAAAATATGCAGCACGGGGGCATGTTCAGTGAGCACGGCCCCGTGTTCAGGCTACTGTAAATGCAAACTAAACTAAAATGCAGAAAAATGTGCGCGCGTTTTGAAAAGGTTTTGAAAAACTGATTAGGTCGTTGATCTTAAGCTTTCTTAAAATCCTTGTGTCCCCGACAGCGGCGCCAAAAAACTTGATGTGCGTGAAGTGTGTTATATTTTTGATGTATATTTAAACCCTTTTTACACTTTTAGCCAAGTTTTAAATTTATAAAAACACGATATTCACTAACACTAAACACACATATGGGCAAGTGCACCCATCGTGGACGTAGTATAGTGTTGGTAAGATACCGAGGTCGTCCAAGGACACAAGAGCTTTTAATACCGGTTTATCCTCAACGTCTAATCAAATCAAAAAGTGAGAAAAATGTTTTTTAAACTAAGAAAATAAAAACTAACTAAATGCTGAAAAATAAAATAAAATAAAAACAGATAGACAAGATGAATCACTTGGATCCGACACGTGTATTAGTATAACCTTTGATTATTTTCGCACTTTTGCACTTGTTTAAGAGATTATCTTAGTTATTGTAGTAGGCCCCTCTTTTGAAGGCGACGTTACCCTCAACCCAGTAGTTTGAGTCAGCAAGGATACAATCCTAAAGGGTCGGATTATTGAAAGATAATGAATTAAGTTATTAATGCAAATTGTGGTAGGCCCCGCTTTCGGCGGTGACGTTACCCTCGGCTAAGTAGTCTGAGTCAGCAGGGATACAGTCCTAAATAGCCGGGTTATAGTATTAATAGTAGTTAACTTATGAGGGGGTCAAAGAGTTTGGATCCCCGCCATCCAATACCTATGGGCATTTAAGGAGATCCTACTAAATTTGACCCAGGTCCCAAGCAGGACCTCTAAACGCTGAACAAGGGCAAGACCCTTACCAAACATGGCCTTGATTTTCAAGAACTCTTACGATCAATCTTGGATCCCGAGACGACTCACACACTCTACGATGGACAATGGATGATGGTGGTGGATGATGGTGTTATGGTGGTGGTGGGTGGTGGATGAAGTGTGAGAGAGGTGGTGTGCCAAGGGATGAGATGGAATGAAACCAAGCACCTCTATTTATAGGCTGAACAGAAGGCTGGGCACGGCCCCGTGTCCGCTGGACACGCCCCCGTGCCCGTCTGACACTCTCTCTCTTCATTAATTGTAATTCGCAATTACAATAAATGCACCTGCAGCACTCTGACCACGCCCCCGTGTCCGCTGGGCACGGCCCCGTGGTGGGCAATAGAAGCTTCTACCACTTTGTCTTTTGTGCCAGGGCTGACCATCCTGGACACTGCCCCGTGCTCGCTGAGCATGGCCCCGTGTTGAGCTGGACACGCCCCGTGTCCGCTGGACACAGCCCCGTGTTCAGCTGGGCACAGCCCCATGCTCAGCTGGGCACAGCCCCATGCTCAGCTTTCTTCTTGTTTTTGCTTTGGGAGATGCTGTCGAGGAGTCGGGCATGCCACGTTTCTTCCTTTTCTTTGTATTTATGTTGGATTTGGCTGCATTTTTGCTTCTTTTGTTCATTTAAGCTCTTTTAACCCTGAAAATACAAAAGGAAGACAAAAGCACACTTTTTCCAACATTAGTACTTAAAAAGTGTTAGTTTTATGCCTCATTTGATGTAATTTATATGTTGCATTTTACTCACATCACTTTTAATCATGAAACAACAAAGCAGACCATTGATAGATACTGTCATCTGGTACTGGAAATGGGTAGATTAGACATTCAGAAAGAGGATGATGAGTGGGTCGATAAACTAGCTGAGGCTTTACAACAGCATAAGTGGGGAACTTATTTGATGGTAGTAAAACTCATGAGAAAGTCCGAGAGTATGAATTTGGCACAATTCATTCAGAAGATTGAAGAACATGAGTTGGATATTCAAAAGACAGCTATCATGACAAATCCAAATGCGAAACAGGATGTCAGTTTGTACTACCGAGGGAACAAGTTTGTGGCTACTTCTAGCCAGAGTCCAAAGACTAGTACTGCTTTTAGTGCTGATGGGTCATCAAGTCCAAATGCTAGCACTACAACTCAAAGTGGTGGATATACTTCATCATTCTCAAGCTTTGATCCAAACAGCAACACACCTAGCCCTCAGAAGCAAAATTCTACAAATCTGCAGTGCAATGTGACGTTGAACATTCAGAATGGTCAACATCTTTCTCCTGAAGTGGCTAAGCAACACATGGTCATCTCTTGTCGCCATGTTAGAGTCGTATGAAAGCTTGATTGCAGGAAGAATTGGAAATCCGATGCTTACAAAAGAAGACTATGACCAAATTGATGCAGAGGAACTTGAGCTGATGGATGTGAAGTGGTGTTTGGCTAGTACGTGTAGAAGAGCAGAAAAGTTTCAACAGATTACTGGCAGAGATGAGTTTCGAGGAATGGCTACCTCTCCACTGGGGTTTGACAAGTCAAAGGTTACCTGTTTCCGATGTAAAGGAAAAGGTCATTTTAAACGGGAGTGTAAAAATCAAGAATCAACTGGGAGTCAAGATAAGAGCAATTATTATCAGAAATCAATCTTTCGTCAGATTGATCAACAACCTCAACAAAAGGATCAGAAAACTGCTCATGGGAAAATGATCGAAGAAGTAAACAAGAAAGCTTATTATGGGATAATAGATCAAGGTGATGAGTTTGTTGTAGAGGGATTTAGCTGGGACAATTACATACCTGGTGTGACTAGATCTGATGTGGCTCTTGTTGCTAGAGTTTTGGGTGAAAATGAAGATAGTCAGAAAAGAATTCCAATATTTCCAGATCTAGGAAGTGATGTTGATACTGATGATGAGGAAGAATATGTTAACAAATGTAGAAAAAGCATTGATCCTGACAGTTTTAGTTTTTCTATGCAGATAAAGTTGAGATGCTGAATCAGAAGAAAATTGCCAGTTTGAAGAGAGAGCCGGAAGCAGCAAAGTTACTCGCTGATGAAAAGACAAAGACAGAAGCTGGAGAAACAAAAGTTGAAACAGTTACTGAGAATGCAATAGAAAAGATTGTTGAAGTGGAGAAAGTGGTAGAAAAATTAGTTGAAGTTGAAAAAGTTGTCGAAGTTGAGAAAGTTGTTGAAAAGATTGTTGAAATAGAAAAGATTGTTGAAGTCGAGAAACTTGTTGAAGTTGAAAAGACTATCGAAGTTGAAAAGATAGTTGAAAAAGTGGTCGAGGTCACTAAGCCTTGTGAGAAATGTTCAGAATCCTGCAAAGTTTGTGAAGAAAAAGATAAAAAGATTGCTGATTTAGAGAAAATGAAGGAAGATTTACTGTCTAATGTGAAGTATGTTAAAGAGTCGTACGATGTACTGAACAGGACAGTTGATAGTTTGAAAAGAACGAATGCAGAGATTGAAAAAGCAAATGACAAAATGAGTGCAACTTTAATGACAAAGCAAAGCGTCATCAATGATTATATTGAAGATTGTGCTAAGCTGAAGAAGGAGCTGGAACTAGAAAAGATCGAGAGTGAAAGGATTAAACGATTACTATTGAGTTATACTACTTGTGATTATTTGATTGATCGTGTTTATCCTACTGCTGCAAGTCTTGAGGCTTTCAAGAAAGAAAAGACTGAAGATACTGATACTGGTAAGAAACCAAGTGTCAAGTATAACAGATGTCCACCTCCTATCTTTGAGAGTTATTCCCCCAGGAAACCAAATGAGGAACGGGTAGACAAGGCTCTAAACATCAAATTAAAATCTGAAATCACTGATGAATTACCAGACAATATTGATGTCAAATTCACAGCGTTTGACACTGATCATGAGTCTGAGTTAGTTAAGAGAGTTGTTGATCAGGTGTTGGATATGGATGAAGAGTCAAATTCGGAGTCTAAGTCAGATAGTTCGAGTTCGTCAAAAAATAGTTCGAGTTCGTCCGAGAAGAGTCCGAGTTCGCCGGTTAAGAGAGTTTACAATAAAGATTTCCTGTTATCAAAATCTAATTTGAATGACGGATCAATAAAAGTAGCATATACATTGAATGATTCAGACAAATTATATTCTGATGAGGAATTCCCAATAAGAAGTGTTAAAACTAAGAAGATCAAAAAGGTTTTCAAATTAACAGAAATTAATATTTCTGAAATAAAAGATTTAAATATTTCTCCAAACCTAAACCTTACACTTCAAGGATTCAACAAAGAGTAAACAAGAAAATGGGTTACGGTTGTGGTTATAATTTACAAAAGAAATCAAACCATAATGGTAATCTCAAAAAGAAAGGTCTTGGTTTCATTTCATCAGAAAATTATAAAAATCAGAAAACTTATAAACCAAAAACAAAATTTGTTTCAGGAGGAAGTTCAGAGGATGAACAGAAGAAACCATTATGGAAGCAGTCGAATCAAGAGTTTCTTGCTGAAGTGAAGAAGAATGTGAGAAAGTTTGCTCAAAAGGTTGATAGAAGAACTTGCTTCAAATGCCAAGAAGTTGGGCATATTTCTTGGAATTGTCCCAAGTCCAACTACAAAGAACAGGGAGTTTCTTCTAACTTTGATTCAAGAAGAAAATTTGTTGATAAAACAGAACTATCTTTGAAAAAGGATAAAATGTTTGAAAATTCTAGTTCTGAAAAAGGTGAAAGTTCAAAACATTTTTACAAGAGAAGAGGTGATTTAAGCAAACAAAAATGGGTTGTAAAAGCTGAAAACAGTTCTGACAATGAATCTGATTCCATAAAATCAGAGGAGTCTTTGGTTGAGAAAAAGGTTGAAAAATCTGTTCCTGTGGTGAACGATGAGAATTTTCCTTCATTATCAAAGGAAAATTTGATGAAGAAAGTTGGTAAGGTTGAGATCTCAAATCAATTCTTCACTGATAAGGGAGAATTTGATGTTGAGAAGGCTTTCAATGGGAAAGTCAAACACATTTTTGGGAAGATGGCTGATAGGAAGGTAAAGGGTGCAAAAGAGTTTTACAAATCAAAATGTTGGTGGGACAGATGTGTTCCAAAATCACCCAAGGCTGGTCAGGCTTGGGTGGACATAATGTTTGAGTAAAAACCTGACTTGCCGGAGCTCCCAGGTTGGTAAGAGTGGAGCAGGAATCAGCATCATTCTTGAAATATTTATTTTGGTAAATCTACAGGTGATATTTTTAAATTGTTATATTTTGATTTACAAGTGATTATGGTTGGTGAGTGAACCTGTAAGTGGTTGAAAGAAGTTTTCATTGACAAGTGGTTAATCAAGGTCATTAAGTTGAACTTGATTGGACCATACTTACAAGTGGTATTTTGGAGAACAAATGATGAGTTTATCCCCTAACCTACAAGTGATTTGAAAATTAACAAAACTAATTTTCTGGAAAAACCATTTGATTAAAACAAACTTAAGTGTTTTGAAATCAATGGGAAAATAGTTTGTTGTGAGGGGGAGTTCTGATTGTTTATGCCGAGTGGATGGCGATTTGAAGTGATTTGATATCAGTTGTCAATTTGTTTGTACAGTTTGTTTTCAAATTTTTCTTTAAATGTGTTTGCATTCTAGGGGGAGTAAAAGTTTCACAGAAAATCCAAAAACATTAGAAAATCAAAAATGAGTTTTGTTGTATAAAAGAGGAAATGATAGTACATCAGTGGACGATCACGGCATGCTAAAGAATTGGAAAGTAAAATAGTGATAAACGGTCTCACTGATGATGTGTCAGTAGGTTTTTGCATATTTAATAGATTCTGACGAGATATAAACCTAAATTTCAAACTTGCTTAATTCTTGTGTAACATCTCTCGGATATATGGGTAACCCCCGAAATCTTGTTTGAAGGATCCCTCTTTCTGAGATACTAGGTCTTTATGCTTAGTGATATCTGGGGTATTATCCCGGGACTTCTGCTGAATGGAACTTCTGACCTAGTCCCCGTATAATACTTTCTGCAAATGCTTGAAACATAGCACCACCCTCAGCATAAAAAATGATGAAACATTGCAAAATGCTAATCATGTGTTGTTGAAGAAAGGATCCTCTAAAGGGGACATACCAAAAGTCGAAGCCGTCATCTCTCTGCGTATACGGAAGTATCGACCTGAGCTCTCACGGCCCTCACAATTTAACCCCTTTACAGATATTATCTAGGTATACTCACCTGTAAGACTGAATATTGGGATCTAGATACGGGAGTATATTCTGAGGTGGGACACGCCCTCTAAAACATTAATCTCGTATCTCAAAACAGTTGAACTTTGTGTGAAAATTTAAGTGGATCAGTATACTGACAATCTAAGTGAATCGTTTAGAACTTAAAATGTTTAAAGCTTAACGGTGTTAGTGATTTGTCTCAGAAACTGATATGATCCTCTTACACAAACTCACAAAAATATTGTATGTAAATATTTCTTTATTTCATTTCTGTTATTAAAACAAAATTCCAAAAAGATTTTCAGTGTGTTTTAGCAAAAATTTTGAAAAATCCAAAAAGATTCTAGACAACTGATATTGAAGAGCTGATTATCAAAATTCCAAATGCTGAACATGATGAACAGGTTTGGGAGAGTTTGTTTGAAAAGTTTTTCAGAGAAAAGAAATTTATCGTAAAAAATGATTTTAAAAATGATCACAGTTATTCTGATTGTAAGAAGGGGAGTCAGTGTTGGTGCATACAAGTTTAAAATTTGTTAATATCTTATTTCTATGAATCTTATGTTTTGGGTAAAGGATCTGCAGGTGAAACTGGTAGCTAGTGTGACAACCCTCACCAAACCAGGTATCCGTACGAATTAATTAATATTTAATTACTGCTTAATTACTGTGCTTGCTTACAATTGTGGATAAACTGCTACTTGAATTCTGATAAATACACATACTTGCATCATACTTTATTAACTGTCACTCCATTATTTACATACAAACTATAGTGACAAACTTGATGCACAAAAGCACAGTAGCACAATGAACGGATAACCCAGTAAACGTGCTGACATAGCCAGCACCAGGCAGACACTGCCTCTAAGGCCAGTATGAGCCGGGAATAGTTTGCTACACTAGTAGGAAGTGTAGGGAGGTGAGGATTGTAGAACTGCGTCACTAGGTAATAGTTATAGTGACCGGATGTGCCTAAAATATGTTTTAAACACAAAATTCTGCACTTTTATACAAAATTCAGCATTTAAGCTAACTAGTAAAGTGCAAAAACATGGGAAAATAATACTAGAAACTTCCCAAAGTGTCAGGAATTCATTGTGTCACTAAAAATAACATTAAGGACACTTAAAATGCTTATTAAGCACTTTAACGGATCAGTATCCAATCGAACAACCGGACTTTACCCGGAACATAAAAATATTGTCAATGACACTGTTTTTCCTTTTCTGAGCCAGTTAGGGTTCCCGAATACCCTAACACTCGTTATAATTCACTACACACTAATAACTAAATTAACCTCCTAATTAAACATAACTAAACTCTAACTATCAAGTTCAAAACAAACCAACCCCCCCCCCCTTATAACCGAATCGGTCCCAAGGGGACACCACCCCACCTATTTTTGAATATTTTATTCCTTGATGCTTAATATCTAGCTAACACATTAACCCATGGATAATTCACTAATTTGGATTATAAATAGAACTTTAAGTCCATCATCTTCATTCATAAACCACACTTCAAAAACTTTGCCTTCTCTCCCTCCCTTAGAGACTCTCGGCCGAACACAACCATCATCACCACCACTACCTTCAAGTCTTGATCAACCATTTCTTACATACTCAAAGGTGTTGAAGATCGCATAAGGAGGCTCGGTGCTTACGGAATCACAAGGACCTCTCTACAACGCTATTAACCACCTTGTTTTCGCCTGATTTCTTCCCTAGCCTTGAGCTAGTTGTAAGTGATTCTAAACACCCTCTTGATCTTGTCTAAAGTGGTTAATAAGAGATTTATCGGATAAAAATCATGAACACTTAAGATCAAAATTTAAAGTCTTGTAAGAATGACAAACAAGGTGGATAAAGAGTAGATATTGGTGTAAAACTCATGAATCTTGTTTAGTAATGATTATTTTATGTTGTTTGATGCTAGTGGTAGAACGGATCGTTATCTAACCAGGCTAGGTCATGTTCATGAAACATGAACTAGTGTTATGTAAAGTGTGAAAATGGTAAGATGATGAACTCTACTACTTATGAACATGAACTTATGTAAAAGTGATTTTTTTTTTTTGTAAAATGGAGTTCTAAACTAGTAGATCTAAAGATCTACAAGTGGTATTTTCGAAGAACCAAGTGTAAGATGAAACCATGTTTAAAAGCCGGATCTTTCATAAACTAAAAGTGTTTATGTGAACAAACAAATGTGTAGACACTTGTGTAACAAAAGGTTTTAACAAAGAAATATTTTCGTAATCCTTGGACTAGAAGTTGTAAACTTGCATTTTTCTTTAAAAATAAGATGTCCAAGAAACTGATTTTATTTATAAAGATGGAAAGATCTACTAAAAATGTTGGAAGATTACTACACACTTTTACATAACTTACAAGTTCATGTGTTTGCGATTTATGTATGTTTTTTACTAGTTTGAATATTGTTTGTTGGTGTTGAAAATTGTTGATTGAATTTTGAAAAGAAAATGATACGCTAGTAAGCGTGGCCACCTCCAGTTACAGAGGAAACTCTGGCAAAATTTTTCCAGAAATGTAACACTTGGAAATATTTTTGTAACAAGTGTTATGCATATATTCTTAACTTATTTTTCCAAATAAAGTTCGCCATAATTTTTACTACAAAATCTCCAAGTGTCGGAGGTGGGATTTTCATAAATAAAACTTGCTAAAAATATATTTAGAATATATATTTTTCATAGTAACACTTGTGTAATTTTATGATTATTTTGTGAACTACATAAATATTATTTTTAGAGTTAAAATAATATTACTGGAAATACCATGAAGTTATGACTTCCAAAATAATACCAACGCCTTCATAATATTTAAGTTACACCGGTATTATCATTACCACCCGAACTTTAAATGTAACTTATGTATTTTCAGAAAATACTCTTAAATGTGTATTTTGATAAAAGTATTATTTTGGGAAAATTATATGGAATAAAATATAATATTTTTGGGAAAAATATTTATATTTTGGAGATAGAATGTTTTGGACGAATGAATTAAGGTATATTTTATTAAGTGGGACTTAATAATGAAGTCTTGGAATTATAAAAACGCACATGTATTAAAACCCCCATCCTTGGGAAGGAATATAATTAATACATAATTACGAAGTGTAAACACGAAATAGTTGTCTAACTATTTCCCAAAAACTTAAACCTTAAGCTAAGGCACGGTCGTCCGACTAATAGAAGTTAGTACATGTAGGTCGTCGTACAGCAGGTTGACTGGGAGATTACTAGTTAGAGACGCACTACGGTGAGTTCATGTCCCCCTTTTCTCTTAACTGTTTTCAGTTTTAAACTGCGGGGGTGAAATACATGTTACTATGATTACGAATACTTTTACACATGGTATGATTAGCGTAAGGAGGGTTACTACTTAGATCATGTGAGTGAGTAGGAGGGAACTGAAGGCCATTAATCCTCAGTGTAGGACCGATGGACAATAGCGGTAGATCTATCTGGGTGTAGCGAGCCCAGCCCCAGGCCCAACAGCACGGACCTCGGGGTGACTTGGTACCCGACGCAAAAATCTGCTAGGTTTGAGTCTTCCTACTGCACTTCACACATATCAATGGCCTTGCAAACCATTGGTGATCTCTTTATTTCCTTATTGCTACATACCAGGGATTTTCATATTACAAAGGTTTTACATACTCACCACACATGAACTCGCTCAACATTTTTGTTGATTTTTCCAACTTACATGTATTTCAGGGAATTAAGGATCTGGCACGGTATGCTACGTTCTCACGCTGCGTAAGAGTTATGGGATCATCCAAGTTTAGGGGTTGTGGCTTTTACCTGGACGAGTCACAGTTCTTAAACTACGTCTGTTTTATGTTTGTGTTCGTGTCTTCTGAACAATGTTTCTATTTTGTAGTGCTGTAAACTTGATGCATGTGTCAGCATATCAAACAATGTTGTGGTATTTTGTTTTTAAGACTTTAATCAATGGATGATCTGCATGGTTTTAATTTCATATAGCTTTTTTTGTGATTAAGCTATGGTATTAAGAAGTCACACCAAATAAACCCACGCTTCCGCAAAGCCAGGGTGTGACAGCTTGGTATCAGAGCTTTGATCATAGCGAACTAGGATTCCTTCTCGAGTCTAGGCTATGATCACTAGGGCTCTCACGAAAACATTTTTACATTGCATCCACTAAGTCCAGATCCTGAGTACAAAATATTTTTATGAACAAAAAGTTGAGCACATTTTGTTTATTAGTTATGGCTCAGTCCGGGAGGCTGAGTGAGTGATCTAGTGGGACTAGGAGGCTCAGTATGGGAGGCTGAGGGAGTTGTCTAGTGGGACTAGGGAGTCAGCTGGGAGGCTGGGAGAATTGTCTAGTGGGACTAGGGAGTCAGTCTGGGAGGTTAGTCTAGTGGGACTAGAGGGTTCAGTCTGGGAGGCTGGGAGGTTAGGCTAGCGGGACTAGTAGGATTATTTGATTGCTTATTGGTGACTAATATGATTATTTGACTATATGATTGACTGTTTGTGCATATGTGTGTATTTGTGTTACAGACGTCATGCCTTCATCCGGTACTGGAGAGTCGGACACCACAGACCCCATGCCTATTGTATCAGACGACATAGTCTCATCAGAGCACGAGGTGTATACTACCAGCACGGACGATGATGATTTCCAGCCATTTGTGCTACCCGATGTCGTTGATGAGCCCGCTGATGGCCGTATCGTTGGGGACTTGCCACTCGTGGTGATCCCTGCCCCTGTGCCCCTTGCCGCTTACCCTATTGTTGACATACCCCTCGACGTAGTCGCTGACGACGACGTCGACTTGTTTGATGAGGATCCACTCGAGGATGACCCTGAGGGCGAGGCCCACATTGCTGCTGGTGACCTCCTACTTATTGCTGATGCTCCTGCTGAGGAGGCACCCGTTTATTCACCAGTCCCAGACTCCTTTGAGTCTGTGGCATCCGCACCTTCACACGCGCAGGGAGTGCAGCACCATTCGCATGACACCGACCCTGATAGAGCGTCCTCCGCTGCACCTGCCCCTAGTTTTGCGTTCGATCATGATATTGATGATGGTTCAGATCCTGTTTTCCCTCCTGGTTTTGACCCAGATCATGATATTGAGTTTGTACATTTAGATCAGCCCATGGAGGATCCCGTAGCCCCTGTTGACCCTATGTTTGCTGATCCCGCTGATTTCGAGATGGAGTTTGATGATCCGGAGCCTGCTGTAGCCCTCGAGCCAGTAGTTGCTCTAGAGCCCGCATTCGAGCATGACCCTATTCATGCTGATGTACCTGCTGTTGCTGTTAGGAAACTTTATTTGTAAGTATTGAAGAAAATCTCAATCAACTGGATCTCTGAAGAAGATAACAGTCCTGAAGAACACAGCAAGATGAAGAAAAATAGTTGGGACAACTGAAAAGCAAAGTATCTACTACGAAGAATCTCAAGTTGATAAAGAGTTGATTTGGATTATCAGAGAAGGTCGTTTCTGATGGATCTGATGATATTTTTGATGAAATATCATCAGTTTTTGACAAGTTCTGATCATCAGACTTTCTGATGATTTGTTCACCAGAATTTCTGATGAAGTGGCTTATCAGAAATTCTGATGACAGACCCACTTGTCTAAAATCACAACTCTATCCTGCCACCCATGACCGAAGCATGACATTATTGTTTTTCATGGTTACAAATGCAACTTGAACGATGGATTCAATGAATATGTCAAATTGCTACTTTATGCAGGAATTATTGCATGAATAAACAATTGTTTATTCATGTCCACAGCCGTCTATAAATAGAAGGCTCGAGAGGCAGAAGATACTTGAGTTTGAAGCTTAGCATTCACATACAAACACTCAAACTCCAACTGCTCTTCTCACACATAGAAATCAAGATTCATTTGTATTAGATAATAATCTTACAATCACCTTGTTAAACTAATTTGTTTCAAAGTGATATAAACTTGATAATTCTATAGGTCTTGTTTCTTGAAGTCTGATTTCCATTTCCGCACATCTTTTTCACATATACTGAAATCACTTGCCATATTACGTAAAAAGAAGTTGTTAAGGCCAAACTGGGTCCAACAATTGGTATCAGAGCAGATTGAATAAATTATTTTCAAACGATCAATCGCTCTTCTTCTTTTTTTCTAAATATGGCCAGCTTTCAAACCTGGAATAATGCTTTTAACATTGGTTCTATGTCCAAACCTCCGACTCTGGTCAGAGAGGAATACCCCCAATGGAAAATCAGGATGGTCAATTTCCTTAATGGTCATGACCGAGCTCTATTTCAATCCATTGAAAGGGGTCCACATATACCAATGACTGAAATACCAGCAATTCCAGCAACTGACCAAACACCGGGAATCCCTGCCTCTCGTGCTCCCAAAAGTGAAATAAACTGGAGCCCGGAAGACAAGGATCTGGTGGTTAAGGATGAAAGAGCAAAATCACTCTTAATAATGGCCATCCCTAATGACATATTTTCACAAGTTGATGCTTGTGCATCAGCCAAGGAAATATGGGACCAGTTGGAAAATCTTTGTGAAGGAGGAGAAAGGATAAATAGAAACAAGAGAACAGACAACGTCTCATCCTATGAAAGGTTTAAAAGTTTACCTAATGAAAAGTTAAATGACACATATCAAAGGTTCACAAAACTTTTAAACGAGCTAAAGAAATTTGGAATAACTAAATCAAATGATGAAAGAAACATTAAATTTCTTGATGCTTTGCCTAGAGAATGGACAAGTCTCACAATGACTTTGTCCTCAACCTTAGAACTAGGAAACATGAGTCTTCACGACTTATATAGCATCTTGATCCCTAGAAAGGAAGAAATATTTGAAGAAACCATTCAAAGAGGGGGATCTTTAGCTCTTATCTCTAACTCACAAAGACAAACAACTTCCAATGATCCACAACCATCAAACAGCCAGGCCTTTGAAACTTCTGATTCTTCATCAGATTTTTCAGCCTTTGCTGATGCAATAGCACTGCTCACCAAAACATTTGAGCAAAGGTTGAGGGGAGGAGGCCAGAGGTACCAGAGGAGTGATAGAAGGAGGATGGATGATAGATCTAAAGAAGATGTTAGATCTAAGGATAAAGGAAAGGATGAGGTGGTGTGTTACAAGTGCAAGCAAAAAGGTCATTATGCATCTGAGTGTAAGACCAAGAAGCTGAAAGATATTGCTTACTATGAAAAGAAGCTTGAGGAAGCTAAGAAGCAACAACAGCAAGTCAGCTTAATTGCTGGAATAGATACATGGCTATCTGATGACTCTTCTGATGAAGAAGAAGAAGAAATGGCCAACTTCTGTCTCATGGCACTTTCTGATGACATACCAGAGACTTCAGGACAACAGGTAAGTTTAGACAATCTTGATCTTGAACACAAGCTAAATGAGCTCATGTCAGATTTTTTAAACCTGCAAGTTAAACATCAATCAGATGGTAAAAAATCTGATGAGTTGCAGAGGACCTTGAATAAAATCATTCTTGAAAACCAATTACTGATAGAACAAATTTTAGATCAAAGAGCTAAAATTGAGTTCTATGAAAATGAAAGAAGAGATCTTTACAAGAAAATCAATGACAAAGAAATTAATGTAAGAGGTTTTCAAGAAGCAAAAGAATTCATAAATTTCATAGAGTCCACTCCAATGAACAAAGGAGAAGGGTTGGGTTATGTAAGAACAAACAATAACAAACCTACTGTCTTTGTAAAAGCTACTCAACAGAATTCTGATAAAAACTTATCAGAATCTGATTCTGAAACTTGCAAATCAACATGTTCTGAATACTCCTTTGATAAGCCAAATTTTGAACCAAAAAGAAGTGAATGCAGTCAAGAGTTTTTAAAAACTCCAGAAGCAGTTCACTCATCTTTTCAAAACTATCCCTTCATTCCATCACAAGAAGGAAAATCAGAAATTTCTGATGAATCCTGTATGTGTGTTGAAATACTGAAGCTAGTTCAACACCATCTCCAAAAGAAAAACAAAAATTCTGTTAATGGCTCAGCATCCAACAGAAATTCTGATGAAAGGTCATCTAGAAGAATTAATAGAACCAAAATATCATCAGAAAGTGTACTCAAGCATGCCTGGGTACCTAAAAACCTCTAATCATTTCATTTCAGGACCATCATGTGCAGCAGATCTGGTACTGCGACTCAGGAAGCTCCAAAGCACATGACTGGAGATAGGAGCTTACTCAGCAACTTTGTCTCAAAGCTGGGTAAAATGGTAAATTTTTGAAAATGAAAGGAACATCTGACCATTGAAGAAAGTAGCCTATAAAGGCTTAAGGTACATTCTGCTAAATCATGGTCAAAATCGTGATAAAGTTCTCTGTGATTTGTAACTTGTTTGAATAAAAAGAATAAAAAAGTTACATTTCTGATAAAATACCCGAAAATCTGATAAAATTTAAGAGAATCTGATACATCATCAGAAAAATGTAACAAATTATCAGAATTTCTGGTAACAAATCAGAAAGCTTCTTAAAAAAAACTATCGAATGATTATTTGAACAACTTCATACATTTCATCACCTTTATTCATAACTCAAAATTGACAAATTCATAATTTTTTTGTTGTTTTTTTTTGTTTTTGTTTTGTTTATTTTATTCTCTTTGTCAAACGTCACATGACAGAAGATTTTCTGAAAATTATCAATAGGTGTAGAGATTTTTTTTCTTTCTTTCTTCGTTAAATACACTGAAATGACAACAGTAGGCAATCATGATAGAAAACTGAAAAATAGCCGCCTAAATCATTTAATGAAGAAGGGTTCAATCTGGGTTATTTTTAAGATCACCTGATAAAACAATAAAATAACCAAGATTGTGGTAGACAAGATTCAGTGGGTAGATAACATTTATGGCAGTTCTTAAAATTTACTATATATGTCTACCACATTAAGCAAAGACAATCACCTTCATCTAGAAATTCAGAAATCTCTTCATTTCCTTCTTCACAGATAAAGATCTTCACTTAAAAAAAATGCTTACCATACAAGCTGATCGTTTCCCACTTCTTTTACATCCATACCACAACCTCAGACTCAGAACCAGTTTTGAGGGTCCTCTCTGGGATGGATGCCAAGCTGTGATAAACATGCTTATGGCAAGTAACTTAGGAAATGCTCTAACTGCCAACATAACAATATTCCCTGAAATCCTTCAAACATTCTGCAAAATGCAAAATTGTCAGAAAGTCAAGATAGAGGGTGGATATATGTTGAAAGTAAAGTTCTCAATCAAACGATCAGAATAACTAAAAATACCATCAGAACAGCTCTTCAACTCAATGATGACAACAATGTTCTGATGTTCCAGAAGATGATATTGAAGAAACTTTGGAGCACATGGGGTACAATCCTGAAAATGATCCCAGAGCAATCAACAAAAATGGCTTCATCAAACCATGGCAGTTTCTAATCACTCAACTGGGTGCATGCTTCTCGAGGAAAACCATAAATCATCATGAAGCATCTAACAAGTTGTTAGAAATTTGCCGAGCTGTCACATTGAAAGTTCCTTACAACTTCTCTTATTATCTAATGAGAGACTTTGCAAGAAACATGTCGTCAAGCAGACCATTTTTGATGTATCCACGCTTTCTAATGAAGATAATCACAAGTCAGCTGGACTTTGGTGGAATTCCTGCTGGTTATCAAAGAGCAGAGCTGATTCTTCAGCAAAATACAAGCATAGCTTTACTTAGACCAACAAATAAAAATTTTGGTTTAGTAACCGAACAATGGGTACTACTTGAGATTGAATATGGAGATGGAATAGATATTGATTAAAACCTTTCACAAGTAGGTCTTATATGTGTAGATGGTATGTAGTATATGTGTTTATATAAAATGCTACACGTTTTGCTTTAAATCTTGCTACATAAGTAAATTTTTTTCAAGGAAAATCTGGTAAGAATCAAATAAACTCTGATAGGATTTGGTAAATCATCAGAATCTGATAAAATTTATCAGAAACTTCATCAAATCATCAGAATTTGATTCAAGTTCACCAGATAAAACTGAAAATTTTTGATACAACTCATCAGAAATTTGTTAAAAAAAAGGGTGATAAATTGAGGGGGAAAACACATCAAATTCTGTTGACTTCTGTTGACTTTATTTGATCGAAAGAGTGGAAGACGATCAAAGAAATGAAATTTTGACTTAAAAAGAAAATGAAGATGAAGAAAGCTAATTGGACCTCCTCAAAAGAGTAGGGTCCACAAAGAAGGAAAGGTGTCATACAACCGATAATGTTTTTTTTTAAATTCAGATGAACCACTTCAGTGAAACTACAAAAAGAACAAGTTGAAAGGGCACAACCACGATTACACGATTAATCATCATTAAAGCTTTGATACCCACGATCTAACGGTTATATCATGAATCAAAAACCGACATCCCATGATCAAACGGTATAAAAGACAATTAATGATCCTTTAACCGCCACTACATGACACGATCCATATGCTCTCAACTCCATAAACCCACAACACTCTGTTAAAAATCTTCACTATATATAGCCCTTAGCAGAAAATTCAAAAGGATCATACCTACCTCACAAGTTTCAAACCAAAGCAAAACTTTCTACCTCACTCAAAAATCCCTAAATTTCAAACCCTAATTCAAAATGGCCGAAGTAAACCTCAACATCCCAATTGTTCAACATGATGTACCTTTCATTGACAATGATGAATTTCTGCCAATGAAGGAAAACAATTTGCTGATGAATACAGAGCACTCAGAATATGATGTGAGATGCCAACTTCTGATAGAATATCTCATGAACTGTCCAATTACAGGAGCTCTAACAAAAGAGAAAGAAGTACCAGAATAACTGCTGCAACAATTTGTTCACACCTTTGATGAAGTCGAAGAAAACCAACCCTCTGTCATGTATGGGAAAATGTTTCCGTAACATTAACTCCAGCAAGGGTAAGAGAATGGCTTGAACTACCCATTCTTGATAACTATGTTGAAGCACCAAGCAGGAAAGAGCTATTAAGCTTTATTATTGGACTTGGTTACAAATACAAGAAAGTCAACAAAATTGGTTCAATCAAAAGGAATGAACTACCAGCAATATGGCAAGTGATGATGGAAGTATTAAATAAGTGCCTCACTTCAAAAATTGGAGGAACTGATCAGATTAATCAAGCTATTCAAACAATCATGTATTGACTCATAACTGGGTTCAGAATTGATTATGGATTAGAAATTTTTAACCTGATCAAAAGGTCAATCATCACCAAAAATGGAAAAATAATCTCACATTTGCCATATCCGAGATTAATTTCTATTTTTATTTCTAAAACATTTGCTGCAAGAGAAATGGAAATTCCAATTCTGGAAAATCTGTGGAGATCAAACACAATGAAGGCCTGGAGTTCTAATCATGGATGGGAATCTGACAAAGATATTCCTATATTACCAGAAAGCATGCTATGTTTCATTTCACAAGATTCACAGTTCAGAATACAGCATGAGACTCTTCTAAACAAGTCAGACTCCACATCAGAAAGAGCCAGCAGAGAAGTTTTCAAATGCTCTTCATCACTGGAAGGAGATGAAGAACAAAAGTCAAAATCATCAAAAGAAGCAGAAGGAGAGAGAATTCTGATGATTACCAACACATCAAATGATGCTGAAAATGATCAAATTCATGAAGGAAGAATTCATCCAGATTTTGATATACTACAAGAGACAGCACAAGAACATCATGCAGAATCACAAATTGCTGGAAGAATTCATGAAGAAGTTCAATTTGGTGGCACTGAAATTGAAACAACGGAAGTAATACATCATGAGAAATCTCATATCGCGGGTACATCTTTCTCAAGAACTGTTTTAGTTGATACTTACTCAAAACAAACTAATTCAGAAAGTTCAGTAAATGTTTCTTACAACTTAGAACATAAAGAAACTGAAATTAATAAAGAGGTTACTAGTGCTTTTAATCTCAACTCTGAATCAGAAAATGAGGAGGAGTATGAGGTCTCAACAGATAGAGATCAGGAAACTGATCAAGGAAATCTGGAAAAAGGTAATATGTTTACCTTAAAAACTTATGGAGAATCACACCTTGATGTGATTCAAGGACATAAGGAAATCCAGGATGAGAGTATGTCACACATCACTAGTGGAGATGGTACAGGTAAACTTAAAGCTGCACCAAATTCTGGTAAAGAAAAAAGTGATCCTATCATTTCTAAAACAGTAGTAAATGTGTTTGCAGCTGGTATGTTAGCAGGAACATCTGTTGGTCCAAATATCCTTGAAAAACCCATGAATCAAGAAAATCTGGAAACAATGTTGGAAAAAGCTTACAAAATCTGCAAAAGAAATCCAGTGGAAGAAAAACTTGATATGTTGCTGTCAGAAATACAAGGTCAAAGGGCTGAAATGAAGATATTATCAGAATCAATGGAAGCAATAAAGAAACAGACTGATGATAACATTGAAGCCTTAAAGTCCCTTTAGAAGATGAAAGAAAAAGCACCAGAACTAAACATTTCTGCATCAGAAATTCAAACGATTTTCACAGAAATAGAAAAGATCAAAACACAAGTTGTGAGTATGATGGAGTCAAGCCAGTCAAGCAGTAGAAATAAAGTTTTGGAAGAAGAAATTGCCATTCTAAGGGCAAGTAATAACAGCATCACAGATGCCCTTGAGAAGCTGTCAAAGGAATGGGCTGAAAATCAGAAGAAAGCTCAAGCTGAATTCAACCAAGCTCAGAAGAACATGGCCAACAACTCAAAACTGGTGAGAGAAACACAACAACTAATGGAGAGAATGCAATTCAATATTGCAAGTTTAGCCAAAGTGGATCCTCAAAAATTCATGAAGCAAATTCCTGATTCAAGCTTACATCAGAAGGTTCCGAAGTCAAATCCTCAACAATCAACAACCACACCAATCACCAAAGCTGATACCACAGTGATGGGACCACCTCCAAATATTCCAAAAGAAGAAATGCTGAAAAGATTAGCAGCTACAAAACCTCATGTCATTACAAATTTGAAGATGCTGGCTGCTGTTCCAAATCCAACAATATCTGATGACTCAGCAATAAGCAAATATATGAATATACAAACAATGAAGGAATGGGAACAAGAAGGTGAGTCAGAAGCAAAGTCAAAGATTGTTAAGAGAAAAATCTCAGAATCCAAGTCTATCATGGTCAAAGAAATTGCCAGAGATGTAATGATGTTTCCCGAATACAATCTGGTAAGCTACTACTTGACAAAAGAAGATGAAATACCAAGATCACTATCTCCTACCAGACTGGGGTTAAGAGAAGAAAGAATGAAAAGAGGGCCATACAGCATTCACAAACACAATGAGAATCCGGTAAGGAGAATTTTAAAGGTAGATGAAGTGAAAGTTGCAACTGATGATATAGGAGGAACTGATGTACAAAACAGATACACACTTCAAAGAGAAAGGGGGATGAACAGAAGGTGACTGGTGAAGAGATAGCTGACCAGTTGCATCCTTTGGACATTTTGTTCATGAAAGATTACTATGAAAAGGAAAAGAAAAATAACCAAGAGGTCAGAAGGGCATTAAATGGCATATCAAAAGCTGGAATATTGCTATTTGAAAGAATGGCTTTTTTAGACTTTGATCTATGCATCAATTATGAGCATGTGCACAACAAAAAGGTGTACTTTAGATCACCTAAGACAAAAGTTTCCTCAGAAATACTGGATGATGCAAGATCTGGAGACATCATTATGCAGACAAGCAAAGATGGAGAACAAGAATATGGTGTAATCTTCAGAGATCAAGAAAATAACAAAGCTCTGTTCAGAAGTGTTGACATCTGTAAGTACTCAAATCAAACCCTGAGGTATATCTTAAAAACCATGAACAGAAGACAGGAACATCTTCAGAAGATACAAAAGAACTTGGAAGGAAGCAGGAAAGAAATTGGGCAAATGATTGAAGAATGGATTCAAGCAAGAAAATGGTACAAAGACATGTATGACAGCTGCAACAAATACATCTCCTACAAAAAGAAGATAAAGAAAGGAGATATGCATAAGAGAGTGAAGCTGAATTAAAAAATTGTTTATTTTTATCTTTTATGTAATTTGTTTTTCAAAAACTTTAGTAACTGGTTTAAATTTTGCAAGTATTAAGTTTCCACTGTTTGGAAATTTTTATATTCATGAGATAGTTCATTTTCTTACAATACTTAGGGGAAACTGTTAGGAAACTTTATTTGTAAGTATTGAAGAAAATCTCAATCAACTGGATCTCTGAAGAAGATAACAGTCCTGAAGAACACAGCAAGATGAAGAAAAATAGTTGGGACAACTGAAAAGCAAAGTATCTACTACAAAGAATCTCAAGTTGATAAAGAGTTGATTTGGATTATCAGAGAAGGTCGTTTCTGATGGATCTGATGATATTTCTGATGAAATAACATCAGTTTCTGACAAATTCTGATCATCAGACTTTCTGATGATTTGTTCACCAGAATTTCTGATGAAGTGGCTTATCAGAAATTCTGATGACAGACCCACTTGTCTAAAATCACAACTCTATCCTGCCACCCATGACCGAAGCATGACATTATTGGTTTTCATGATTACAAATGTAACTTGAACGATGGATTCAATGAATATGTCAAATTGCTACTTTATGCAGGACTTATTACATGAATAAACAATTGTTTATTCATGTCCACAGCCGTCTATAAATAGAAGGCTCGAGAGGCAGAAGATACTTGAGTTTGAAGCTTAGCATTCACATACAAACACTCAAACTCCAACTGCTCTTCTCACCCACAGAAATCAATATTCATTTGTATTAGATAATAATCTTACAATCACCTTGTTAAACTAATTTGTTTCAAAGTGATATAAACTTGATAATTCTGTAGGTCTTGTTTCTTGAAAGTCAGATTTCCATTTCCGCACATCTTTTTCCCATATACTAAAATCACTTGCCATATTACGTAAAAAGAAGTTGTTAAAGCCAAACTGGGTCCAACAGTTGCTCCTTTGGTTGATGATTTACCTGTTGACGATCATCCTATTATTGCTCCACTGTTGGAAGGTGATCATGTTGTTGCTGATGCTCATGATGATGTTCCATTTTTGTTAGGGGATCCTGTTGTTGCCCCTCTTCCTGATCCCGTGCCTGTGCAGCCCGATCATGCACCTTTCGCGACCCATGTTGATCCTCGGTATGTGCACACCCGAAATGGGTGGATAGACGATGATGATGACTACCCGCCTTTTGTGGTACCAGTTACACCTGTTTCAGCACCTACTTCAGCTCCTATTGGTGCACCTTTGTTTCCTGCACACGTCACTGATGCGCATCGCGCAGACCTTCCTGTTACATTTCTCCAGGACATCCCTCTGCCACGTCCTGGAGAGGGTTCATCCCGTCAGCCTTTTGGTCATACACCTTTCATGACAGGAGGAGATCAGTTCATACCTCCGATTTCTCATCATGCTTTTGTTCCCCCTGTTGCACCATCTGCTATACCATCCTTCGCTCCATCTAGTGAGCCGTTCCTCTGGACTTCGCCACCCATCATGCCACCATCTGATCCTTATCATCCTTATCACATGGGTTATTCTACAGAGGATATTCTCAGGTCTTTCATGATACAGCAGGAGGCGCTGACTCGTCGCGTGCAGGAGCTTGAGAGAGCTCAGCGACCACCATGCTAGTGCCAGTGCCAGACTCACCCTGCAATACCACACCCTCCTCGCCTGTTATCACCCGATTCTGCTGCTCGTTTTTGGACTCCGGAGCAGCAGATCGCATATCTGTTGCGTTCTCATCGCGCTATGGAGGAGGACTGGCTTCACATGTGACGTTTGCTCTTTTCTCATTTTCCCCCTCCTCCACCGCCATCAGCTTAGGGCCATTTTGTACGACACGGGTAGACTTTTGATGAGAGGACGGCGATTGTGCAGACTTTACAGCCTTTTGGAGACCGCATATTGGATGATTTTGACTTTTAATGATTTGTATATTGGTTGTTATTGACACTGATTCGATAGTTTTGGACTAGGGCGATGTGGCCCTTAGTCATTGATGTTGTATGATACAGTTGTGTACTTGTAAACCTTACATTGTGGTCTCGATTTATGACAGTACAATCGCAGTATTCTCATCATACGTGACGTTTGATTGATTGTTTATGTTCTATAACATGAGATGTTATGTGTTTGATCTATTTATAACATGAGATGTTATGTGTTGATATTAATATTACGTACGTATGATCCTTTATTTATTATGGCCTGACTTACGTGAACCATCTCTTAGAAGATGCCACCAAGACGTCAGACACGCATGCCTACCAACGAGGCAGAACTTCAACAAGTCATTACTGCTGCCGTTGCGCAATATGCTGCTTCGCAGGCGGAAACCAGTGGGAATATCTCCCAAAACCATGGCAATAACAATCCGCCACATGGTAATGTTAAGTCATTGAGACATACCACGATACATTTGGATATCTTTAGCACATTTGCTAATGCCATTTGTATATTCTAACGTATGTGCAGGGTGCACCTACAAGCAGTTCCTAGACTGCAAACCTGTAAACTTTGACGGCACCGGAGGTGCTGTTGCTTTTGTCAGATGGGCCGAAAAGACAGAGTCTGTTCTCCGGATGAGCAAGTGCGCTCAAGACCAACAAGTGACTTACATTTCAGGGCTATTCTTGGACGGAGCCCTGTCCTGGTGGAATTTACAAGTACAGACCCTTGGTGAAACCGTAGCTTACGTGATGACTTGGAATGAGCTGAAAGAGCTCATGCAAAGAAAGTATTGCTCTCGCGCTGAAATTCAAAAGTTGGAAACTGAGTTTTGGCATCTGAAGATGGAAGGTCCGAAAATTTCAGAATATGTTCAAAGGTTTCATGACTTGTCTCATGTGGTACCTTATATGGTTACACCGGAATTCAAGCGAATCGAGCGCTTCATTTGGGGTTTAGCTCCTCAAATCATGAGTATGGTGACCTCTTCAAAGCCGGCGACAATCACCGAGGCAATCGATCTGAGCGTAGCTCTTACTGAGGAAGCCGTCCGCATAAACAAGTTTTCTGATGTTGAGCAAAAGAAGAAGGAGACTCACGTAGAGTCGTCCGGGGGTAATAAAAGGAAGTTCTCGAATTTCAAACAAGGAACAAGCGGTGTTGGTAAGAAAGGAGAGTCAAGCACGTCGGTTCAAGCTACAACCGGTGCTGGGAAGAAAGGAAAAGGTTATATGGGTACACACCCCAAGTGTAACACCTGCCAGCGTCACCATTCTGGCCGGTGTGGTTCAAGAGTATGCTAAGCTTGTGGAAAAACTAGACATTTGAAGGATAACTGCTGGGCTAATGCTGGCCGGGGTGACCAAGGAGGTTTTTGTGACAACTCGTAACTTCAGGTTAATGCTTTAACTTAACACAATTAAGTTAGTCTCACAAATCTTTAGCATTTCATGGAACTATGTACTACTTTATGCATTATTTGACTTACATGAGAACTTTGTGCCTTGATTGTAAATTATATTGTGATGTGTGTGTTTTATGTAAAAGATGATACTTAGGGGTGAGTAGAGTAGTTAGTGAAATCTTAATAACTCTTAACCCAAACCTTTCTCACAAATCATCATACGTACTTTCAATCTTTCTCTCCAATCATCTCCTACAATCATCTTCTTCATCATTCTTGGTGGCACAAGCTCTCAATCATCACTTTTGATCTCTCTCTTCATCTAGAGTCAATCTAAGGTAAACGTTTAATGATTATTTGTTGTTAATCCTTGATTATGTGATTCATGCAAAACCCTAGTTCTCCAAACAATGGTTCTGTGTTTATTGATCATTCTGATTGTTTGCACAATGGTTTATGAGTATTTGCTTAACCTTTTGCCTGTCACTATGATGTTTGATATGCTAGAATAGTTAGAGTGTCTGTTTGATTACAGCACTGGCAATGTCTGGGATTAGGGTTCTTGATCGTAAAACGTAACTGTTACATTGAAGTTGAATATTCGCATGATTGATGTTAGGCCCGACTTTTTAATTGTAGCATGGTCCGAATTTTTATTGGTTGACCTAGTCTGAGTTTTAAGTAATGAAAGCCTGGTCCGACTTTTGTGTATAGAATGTATGATCCGACTTTTGATCCGACTTTTGATGAGTTATAAGATCCGAGTTTTGATGATGATGTATAAGGTCCGAACTATATGATGATGTATAAGGTCCGAACTTTATGAGGATGTATATGGTCCGAACTTATGAGGATGTATGTGGTCCGAACTTGTGATGATGTATGAGGTCCGAATTTTTATAAGGGGTTTGGTCCGAGTTTTGAGAATGATATACATAGTCCGAATTTTGTAAGGATGTTTGATCTGAGTTTTGATTAAAATGCTATATAGTCCGAATTTCATATGTGAAACATGGTCTGAATTTTTGTAATGCACACACAAGGTCCGAGTTTTGTAGAGAGATATGAGGTCCGAGTTTACTTATAATGCCAAGTTCAAAACCCTGTATGAGGAACACTTTGCATGCTACTGTATGTTACTGCTGTATGTTACTGTATGTTACTGGATGATACTGTATGTATGAACAATCTATGTCATGTCATTCTGTACACAATTATCACACGGAACACAGTTGTTTGGACATCAAGGAATTGTAAACCCTAATTGAACGTAAACACTTACATCGAGTTTATGTGCAATGTACCTTAGGTCGTGTGTACGGACCTAACCATTAATTAACACTAGAAGCACAATAACAAACCGAGCAAACCAAGGTGAGTTCACACTCTTACCAAGGCATGGGATTCCCGGTGGGTAGGGAATGGGATTGAAGGAAAAGGATTGATGAATTATTCGGATTACACTGTTACTAGACTATCTACCATCGTCCTCGGTTGCGAAGGACCCTTACGTAAAACCTACGTAATACTTGTGCCTACTACTGTCCTCAGGGTTCGAGGGACATTTACGTAAAACCTACGTAAACTCATACATACTACTGTCCTAGGGTTATGAAGGACACTTACGTAAAACCTACGTAAACCCCCGCGTACCACTGTCCTCGGGATAAGAAGGACACTTACGTAAAACCTACGTAAACCTTGTACGTACTACTGTTCTCGGGTTAAGAAGAACACTTATGGTTACCTCTAGTCTAGTATATACACACATGGGAAGCCCCCACTAAATGAACATACAAATGATCTAGTTAATAACGCATGGTGATGCAACAAACTTACTATTACGAACTTACTTATTGTGAACTTGCTCAACTAGTTGTTGACTTTCTGTTACATGCCTTGCAGGACCATAGGTACTCTTGGAGCTTGCACGGGAGGCACGATCGTTGTGGGCATGGATTATGGATGTTTTGATGAAAACATTATGACTCTTCAAATTTAACACTTGTGTTGGATTTTCATACTATGCTTCCGCTACTTATACTATGTTTTGAATTGGACACCAATTGTATTATGATGGATTACATTTACTTTTACTTATTATTTACATGTTCAATATGATTGGTGGCTTGATCCTGGTCATGTCACGCCTCCAAGCGGTGATACTCCGCGGGTGGATTTTGGGGGTGTGAAAGATTGGTATCAGAGCCATTGGTTATAGAGAACTCGGTTTTAATAAGGGAAAAACGTTTTTATTAAAACCAGACTATAACCAGTACAGTGCTCAACGATCCACAACGACGCCTCGCTCCACGTGCAAGACTCAACATCCTAGGTAATATGGTTTATGTTTATTGCCTACATGCTAGAATTGCATAGAACTTTGCTCGTGGTATGCTTAGATTACATTGCCTACTATTCGTTATTGCTTGAGAACACTTGTGTGCTTACTCTCTTCTGTCATCGCACTATTCGCAAACCTCTCTCACTTATGTTGCATTTGCTATGAAGATCATGGCCGGACGTATTAACTTGACTCATGCCCAGTTGACGGCTCTCATCAACGAACAAGTTGCTACGGCACTTGCAGCTGCACAAGCAGGTCAACACGCTCAGCAACCTGTTTGCACTTTCAAGAACTTCATGGACTGTCGTCCTAGCACGTTTAGTGGCACTGAAGGAGCGGTTGGACTCCTCCATTGGTTCGAAAAGCTCGAGTCGGTATTTGAGATGTGTGAATGCCCTGAGGCTCGCAGGGTGAAGTACGCCACTAGTACTCTAGAAGGAATTGCGCTAACTTGGTGGAACGCGCAAGTTCAGATTTTAGGGTTGGCAGCTGCTAACGCAACCCCTTGGAATGATTTTAAGGAACTCATCAAACGAGAATACTGCATACGTGATGACATCCACAAGTTGGAAGTGGAGCTCTACCATCTGAAAATGACAGGGTCGGAAATCGAAGCTTATACGAAACGGTCAAATGAGCTGGCCATCTTGTGTCCAACTATGGTGGACCCTCCGGTCAAGCGTAATGAGTTGTACCTCAAGGGACTAGCACCAGAAATTCAGAGCCATGTGACATCGGCTAACCTTAATAACATCCAGGATGTTCAGCGTCTTGCTCATCGCCTCACGGATCAGGCAGTGGAACAGAACAGGCTGCCTAAACGTATCAGCGCTACTACTACTGTTACCACTTCTACTACTCCTACTACTCCCAGTGACAACAAGAGAAAATGGGAGGGGGATTCCAGCAAGGGTTCAGCTACAGTTCAGTCTCAGGTCCAGCAGCAAAAGACTGGCCACTACCAGAGTCCCAGTCAGCAATCTTCTGGTAGTCGCAGGCAGAGAGTTTATCGAGGAAATCACCCAAGGTGCAACAACTGTAATAGACACCACAGTGGCCAGTGCAACAAGGGTCGTTGTCAGAGGTGTCTCAAGATGGGTCATGAGGCTAAGGATTGTAGGAGCCCACGGCCTGTAACTCAGAATCAGCAGCAACAGCAAGCACAGCAGAATCCGCAACAGGGCAACAAGGGATGTTTTCATTGTGGTGCGGAAGGTCACTTCAAGAGACACTGCCCCCAGTTAAACCGAAACCATAACAACAACAACAACAACAATAACCAAGACAATGGCAACAACAATGGGGGAAATAACAATAATGGCAACGATGCTAGGGGTCGTGTGTTCGTTTGGGGCAGGGTGATGCAAGGAATGATCCCAACGTGGTTATGGGTAAGTTTCTTCTTGACGACTTTTATGTTACTGTATTGTTTGATTCGGGTGCGGATACCAGTTATATGTCTTTGAAAGTTAGCCAAATGTTGAAACGTGCACCAACTCCCTTAAACACCAAACATGTCGTAGAGTTAGCTAACGGTAAAAGTTTAGAGGCCACGCACATAGTTCAGGGTTGTAATCTTATCCTCGCTGGTCAGACTTTCTCAATCGATCTTATCCCTATAGTTCTGGGAAGTTTCGACATCGTTATTGGTATGGATTGGTTATCCCAACAGCAAGTAGAGATCTTATGCAAGGAAAAGATAGTTCGTATTCCCCGTTCTGGCAAAGAACCTCTCGAAGTTTAAGGCGACAAGAGTGGTGCTGTGGTTGGCATCATCTCCTTCCTGAAGGCTCAGAAATGTTTACAAAGGGGCACACTGCCATTTTGGCACTCGTTACTGATGCATCAACGAAAGAGAAAAGAATAGAGGATATCCCAGTTGTACGCGATTTTCCTCAAGTGTTTCCTGAAGATTTACCTGGGCTACCGCCTCATCGCCAGGTCGAATTCCAGATTGAACTAGCTCCTGGAGCAGCACCCATAGCTCGCGCACCGTATCGACTAGCTCCAACAGAACTGGAAGAACTGTCTAAGCAACTACAAGAGCTCTTGGATAAGGGCTTTATTCGTCCAAGCTCTTCGCCTTGGGGAGCTCCAGTACTATTTGTGAAGAAGAAGGACGATACTTTTAGGATGTGCATTGATTACCGTGAACTGAACAAGGTGACAGTGAAGAACCGCTATCCTCTTCCACATATTGATGACTTGTTCGACCAGTTGCAAGGGTCGAGCTACTACTCAAAGACAGATCTGAGGTCAGGTTACCATCAGCTAAGAGTCCGGGATGAGGACGTCTCTAAGACAGCATTCAGAACTCGCTACGGCCACTACGAGTTTCTAGTCATGCCGTTCGGGCTAACGAACGCACCTGCAGTTTTCATGGACCTTATGAACAGAGTGTGCAAGACTTATTTAGACAAGTTTGTGATTGTTTTCATTGACGACATCCTGATCTACTCCAAGAGTCAGGAGGAACACGAGCAGCATCTACGGCTTATCTTGGAACTTCTTCGAAAGGAACAACTGTACGCCAAGTTTTCAAAATGCGACTTCTGGCTTCGTGAAGTTCACTTTATGGGCCATGTGGTAAACAAGGATGGGATTCATGTTGATCCATCCAAGGTAGATTCGATCAGAAACTGGCCTGCACTGCGTACACCAACGGAAATACGCCAATTCTTGGGTTTGGCGGGTTATTACAGACAGTTCATCAAAGACTTCTCAAAGATTGCGCAGCCACTTACATTACTGACACAGAAAGGTGTTACCTATCGTTGGGGTAATACACAAGAAACGGCTTTTCAACATCTAAAGGATAGGCTCTGCAGCGCACCTATTCTCTCATTGCCAGAGGGCACGGATGATTTTGTGGTCTACTGCGACGCGTCGATTCAGGGTCTTGGTTGTGTATTGATGCAAAGGGATAAATTCATTGCTTACGCCTCGCGCCAACTTAAGATTCACGAGCGGAACTACACTACACATGATTTAGAACTTGGAGCTGTTGTTTTCGTGCTTAAGATATGGTGACACTACCTGTACGGTACCAAGTGCACCATCTACACCGATCACAGGAGTCTCGAGCATATTTTCAAGCAGAAGGAATTGAACATGCGTCAACGTCGATGGGTTGAGCTACTTAACGATTACGAATGCGCCATCAAGTACCATCCAGGCAAAGCCAACGTTGTGGCTGACGCTCTCAGTCGAAAGGATACTGTACCTAGACGCGTACGAGCATTACAACTTACTATTCAGTCTAGTCCTCCTGCACAGATACGAGATGCTCAGGTAGAAGCATTGAAACCAGAAAACGTAAGGGATGAAGCCTTACGCGGCTCAAGGCAACGATTAGAACAAAGGGAAGACGGCGCTTATTATGTAAGGGGGCGTATTTGGGTCCCACTTTATGGCAACTTACGCAAGCTAGTAATGGACGAAGCTCATAAGTCTCGCTACTCGGTACATCCAGGTTCGGATAAAATGTACCACGATCTCAGAACTACATATTGGTGGCCTAGTATGAAGGCCCACATTGCAACTTACGTCGGCAAGTGCTTGACTTGTGCGAGAGTCAAGACAGAATATCATAAACCCTCAGGCTTACTTCAGTAACCCAAGATACCACAATGGAAATGGGAGGAAATTTCCATGGATTTTGTTACTGGCCTACCTAGATCTCAGCGTGGAAACGATACTATTTGGGTGATCGTGGATCGACTCACAAAGTCTGCTCATTTCTTGGCTATCAAAGAAACGGATAAGTTCTCTACCTTAGAAGACGTCTACTTGAAAGAAGTTGTTTCGAGGCACGGAGTGCCAATCTCTATTATTTCGGATCATGATGCACGATTTACTTCAGAACTATGGCAAGCAATGCACAAAGCTTTTGGCTCTCGGTTAGACATGAGCACAGCATATCATCCTCAGACGGATGGGCAGTCTTAGTGCACCATTCAAACACTGGAAGACATGTTACGTGCATGCGTTATCGACTTCGGCAACAGCTGGGAAAAACATCTCCTGTTAGTGGAGTTCTCGTACAATAACAGTTACCATACCAGCATCCAAGCCGCTCCATTCGAGGCATTGTACGGACGTAAATGCCGGTCACCTCTCTGTTGGGCAGAGGTGGGGGATAGTCAAATCACAGGTCCAGAAATGGTAGTTGATGCTACCGAACGGATTGCACATATACGGCAACGCATGGCGGCGGCTCGTGACCGTCAGAAAAGCTACGCTTATAAGCGCAAGAAACCACTCGAATTCCAAGTTGGGGATCGAGTGCTACTCAAAGTCTCACCCTGGAAGGGTGTGGTTCGTTTTGGTAAACGAGGCAAGCTCAATCCGCGGTATTTTGGACCGTTCGAAATCACTGAAAGAACAGGCAAAGTAGCCTACAGACTAAACCTACCAGCTGAACTCGGTGCAGTTCACAACGTTTTCCACGTGTCGAATCTGAAGAAGTGTCTGTTAGATGAGACCCTCATAGTAAAGATATACACTTATATTTGTGTAACAAATATAAAGTCTTGAATCAAAATATACCAGAAACAGATGCCAACATATTATTACATTACACAAGTGTTCCAAAAACGAAATGAAAATAATAAACGTTCAAGATGAACGAGTACAAGGTCTAGGAAGGACCGATGTGTCTAATGAGTTAGAACCCTTGTAGGTTGACTCGCGTTTACGGAACACGTTGATTGAATATCTCTCTCTTTGGAACGCAAAGCAGTGAGTTCATGTCCCCCTTTTCTCTTAACTGTTTTCGGATTTATTGTCACACCCCGACCACGTGGTACAACAAAACGTGGCGGAAACGTCGGGGAGTGTTGTAACAGAATCATTGTTTCATAACACATGGAAATTTAAATATTGTTTTATTGATTAAATGAACTCGTTGTTCTATTACAATCACATAAGTACAACTATGATCTTCCAAGTTTTAAAGTTACTAAGGCACGAGTCCATCCTAAATGTAGCATGCATCAACAATCATCTCAAGACAGCACCTGAAACATGTATAAAAATAGGTACGTCAGCATAAAAATGCCTGTGAGATACATAGGTTTTGTGAAAACGGAGTTCATGACTTATGTTTGAGAAAATGTTTAGTCATGAACTTTGTAAATTTGCTTTGTCTTGTAAATCATTTGAGAAACGATAGGATCAGATGATATGTATAAATAAGAGAATAATGTAGGGTTACTGAATAACCATGTAAAATGAGTTTGTATAAGTTAAGTTGTTTGAAAAACAATGTTTTAATAAAACGTTTATGGTATATATAAAATATACCTTGGTTTTAAGAAAGTTGAATAAGTAATATATTAAAATATATTTCAGTTCCAATATTGTTAACTCAAGTGTGCTAAATAACGCCACGGTATGTAATGCAATGAAAACACTTATATATAAGAAGTACCAGCGGCGTATCTACCATGTTTTCATCACATTACACTCGTTCCGTTATCCAAACACTAACCAAAACCAAATCGTTTGATAGATAGTATATTAAATATACTTTAGTTGTTCAAAATAATAGTTTTCAGTAGTATATTACAAGTATACCTTGGATTTATAAATAACATATTAAACCAGGTTTTAGTTTTGTAACTAACATATCAGTATATGCTTTGGATGTGATAGATAACATATTAAACTATGTTTTAGTTATGTAAGTAACATATCACAATATGCTTTGGATGATTACAAAATATATGTTGGTTCTGTACAACACCACACATGAGAGTATATCAAACTATACTTTTTGGGAGTATATCAAAATATACCTTAAAGGTGCGATTTAAGAATTCATTCAGACCTGGTGTATCAAACTACACCTTTGAGACTATAAGGATACCACAAAGGAAATCCCTATTTGGATGGAGAAACAAATTGGTTTCAGACATTCCATGACAACAGGAATGGGGTGTCTAGTCCTATAGCGCTATATCATACTACCAATCGGTCTGGTGAACAAAATAGGTACTATTCCAACAATTACTTTTGTAATTTTTTGAGAAATCAGTGTTTAAACCATAGATAGTCATTTAGTTTGTCAAAAGATAAATACTATCATGTATAATCAATTATACTTTGAAATCATGAAAATAACAGATAGGTACACATGCTTCACCCCAAAACAGTTCAGAAACAGTAAAAGAGGGGAACTATGTACTCACCTGAGATTGCTTTGAGTTCCTTGTATAACAACCAGATAATGCTAAAGATCACGGAATATCAACGGCACCTAATAGGTAGCTTATGTTAATATACCGGACCAAATCGGAAGGATCGGACAGTACGCGGGTTCGTAAACCAAACGAGTATGGAGACTCGTGTAATATGGCTTAGCAAAGCCTACATACTAAAATGAAACCTAATCTAAGTGCTTACGGTCCATCACGACCCGTTTAGGTAGCTTATGCTACCCTAACGCGTCGTTCGCGTAGAACGCGTCCGGAACGCCTAACATTGCGACCACACGGTATAACCTCGGAAGGTTATAGCTATGGTCACCTAATGTGTTTGGCCGGGTCCTAATGACCGACCAAATGGGTCGGGTTCGAAAGTATAAGCGATGGTTTAAATCGCTTACCTTACGACCCTATATAAACACTAAACTAAAAGTGACGAGCTAAGCATGTTAGAACATGCTTAACTAAGTTTAGAAACAGGTTTGGCATCAAAACAAACGGCTTTGATGCCCACGAGTAGTTTGGTTACAAAATATGCAAGAATGCACATTTTGGCCGAAACTACGACTCGTCACTGAGCCTAGATAACGTGGTGATCAGTAGGTATGGTCACTATGGACCATACCCATCGTGATCACGCTCACGTTATGAAGTTCCATGAACTTCGCATCGACCATAAGCTGGTCAATGCAGAAAGTCAACAAAACGTTGACTTTCGGACTCGAAAAGCGAATAAAAGAGCGAAAGAAGACTTACGGAGGGTCCCCGAGTGCAAATCAAGACCAAATAGCTCAGGTATGAAACAATGGTTTCAACTTAGAGCTTCAAGATCTGATTTTGTGATTTTTACACTAAAGGGGGGGGGTATTTATAGGAAAAGTGGAACCGTTAGGATCGTTTTATCGAATATCGTGCCTTGATCTCGTGCGTACATGTGTCCAGTGGATAAGTTCAGTAAACTTGACCCTTGGCCCTTTATTTGGGTGAAAAGGCATCGCCCTTTGATCGAACGAAAGGCCAGATTCTGCATTAAATGCAAAATCTTTCTGTTAGACATGTTCACGCGGCCCGCCTAAGGATTTGGCAAATCCTTACGCGCCCCGCCTAAGGTTCCCAGACCAGAATTTTCAATTTTGGTCCCTGCACTTCAGAAACACGTATTTTGGCCCATTTTTGGCACGTTTAAGCCTCGTTAACCTCATTTCAAGGCTCTAAGATGAAGTTAAAGTGTAGGGGACTTGAAATATGCTCAAAAATATTCCGGATGTCGGTTCGTTTGGCCGTACGATCGCGATGTTCGCTTAATTACGACGAAATGCGCATAAGCGTGAAAGACGATCCAAATGACGCGACGAATGGATTTTTCTCATGCCAAACACTAAGGCATAATATAAGGATGCTTACATAAATTTTTGGATGTCCGGATGTATTCAGAACGTGAGTTATGCGCGAAAGTGCAAACTTATGCACTTTTTGACACTTTTAGTCCCTGAATGATCCAAAAGTTTGTTTTAGCATACCAAAACCCCTCAAAGCCTATTTCTAAGCTATGTAAAGGATATATATGGTATGTTTAACTTATGGACATGTTCCGGAATGTTCGTTACAGTTCAAATTGGCATACTTTCGCAGTTTGTCAAGTTTAGTCCCTGTAAGCGAATTAACTTGTTTTTGCCATACCAAAGCCTTCAAAACTTATTTCTAAGTTATGTAAAGGTTATTTAAGGTATGTTAAGTGTATGATGGTCTCCCGGAGTATTTGTCGCATTAAACTGAGTACGTTTATGCACCAGTTTGCGTATAATTCTCCAGAAAGCGTTGTAGAGTATGAAATTGAACAAGAATTGATATGTGCAAAGCATACACATATTTATACAAATCCCAAGTATGAAATACAATATTTCCTTGGTTTGGCATTTGTTTGATGGTTGAAGTGACACAGGTGTCACAGTCTCCCCTACTTTAGGAAATTTCGTCCCGAAATTTAATTCTAGAGGAAACTCGTGAGGACAGCTGTGAAGGTTTCGCCTTATAATAGATCCATTGAACCCTTAGGTAAAACCCTGGGCCATGTTAGGATTCTTAGCGAATTTGTTAACCCTCAGAGTGAATTCCTTGAAATAGTAAAACATGAAATTTTGAACTACTGATTGACGAACGTTTCTTATGAAGGCTTATCATAGGAAAACTTGGTGTGTGATTGAGATCAGAATTGGGGGAGTGTGAGAATAAATGACATTGGTCGAGGTCCGAGACTTCTCCCGTATCATTATTCTTGTCACTAGGTCTTAACACATGATGAAACTTCCTGTGGTTCCTGTGCACTGAATTCCATAATTATGTAGGCCTCCATAATTACGTAATTCCTTGCACAGTCCGCACAGTCCATTTCATAATCCGTAGGAAAAATTACTTGAATAAATATGAAGCGATTTGACTAGACCACCAAAGGATCCTTTTAATTCGATCAACGAACGATCTCTTTAACTAGATCAACACATGATCTTCTTAACTAGACCGTCGTACGATCTCTTTAAATAGACCGCTTAAGGGATCATTTTTTATATCATCACATGATATTTCTAATCAGATTTTCAAAATCAATCTGTTTAAGCAGACCTTTCAAGAGGTCCAATTATAGAATAATACTTTATAACCCGAGGGACTTAACTACACTGTTGAAATCCATTAAGGGTTTAAGATGGTATCTTTGGATATCCCATTATGAATCTCTCGTATGAAGATATGAAAGATTCTATGAGGATTTGGATGGATCACATACAACCACAAAACATGTAAGAAAATACATAAGCACAAATTTAGTTAACTTGATTCTTTATTTTGTTATCCTTAGGTATGGATATTAAGGCACACTAGGAATCCAACCTTTGGATTTCATTTGGCACTTTAACGATTTATGAAGATCTATCTATAAAGATAGAGGGATTCTCAATAAGTGTTTGACTTTGTTTCTTAAAAGAAACGAGAGTTTAAGGTTCTTGGGGAGATCACAAGTGATCATAATATGACAGAACCATACGAGTAGTTTGTCTTTGGGTTGACATCATAAAGTTGCATCAAGCATTCACACAAACGCATAAATTTTGCAGAAATAAAAACAACAAATCTTTATTTATGTAACAACGGAATTGTCTTGAAGTGTCAAAAGATAGCAACTAAGGTAATACAAAACACTAATTGTTCACTGCTGCATCATTGTTCATGTTTGCCTCATTGATGTTGAACACTCGTCCACGCGCTGGAGGTATGTTAACAAGCCTTGGGCAATTGTTCCTGTAGTGGGTAAGGTCACCACAGTTATAACATGACCCTGGAGGGAACCGTGCTTGAACAGCAGCAGGGTTTGCAGCAGCTTGATTTGCATAACGACAAACATTGATCAAATGTCCCAACCGCCCACAGTGGGTACATTTGTGACACTGCTCTTGCTCTAGATGATGACGGTTGCATTTGTTGCACAACGGTGCAGTACCAACATAGTTTTGTCTTTTACGAGGTTGTGTTGGCTGGTTTGGTGCAACTTGTTTGTCTTGAGCAGTTACAGCGTAGCTTTGAGAGGCTTTGCGCTTTTTCTTCTTGGGCACCTCAGCACTTTCTTCCTTTGTTTCCACATGAGCAGTCTTGTCAGATGGTCTTAAGTCGCCCTTCCGAAACAGCTTGTGCTTCCTGATTTGGGATTCAGTCAGAGTGGCAGCCAATTCAATGGCTTGTCTGACAGTAGTAGGGTTGCTGCCAGTAACGATGTCCTGAACTACGTCAGGAAACCCATCAATGTATTTCTCAATCGCCTTATCCAGAGGCGTAACCATAGTAGGGCATAACAAGCTCAATTCCTCATAGCGATCAGTATAGGCTCGATGTTCCCCACTGTCTTGCTTTAAATCATCAAATTCCCTTTCTAGAGCCCTAAGCTCATGACGAGGACAGAACTCCTTCATCATAAGAGCCCTAAGCTCGGCCCAAGTCTGTGCTAATGCAACCTCTGCACCGCGGTCTCTCATAACCCCGTTCCACCATGTAAGAGCCCTCTTCTGAAACACACTCGAAGAAAACTCGACCTTGCGATTTTCAGGACACTGAACGTGACGGAAAGTATTCTCAATGCTCTCGAACCATTGAAGAAGACCAGTTGCTCCCTCAGAACCATTGAACTTGAGCGGTTTAGCTGAGTTAAAAATCTTGAAATTGCATGGAGCATTGTTGTTGTTGATGGCTTGAGTTATTTGAGCATAAAGAATTGGGAAGGCAGCAGCCATTTGTTGCGCGATGATTTCCGCTAGTTCGGCATTCGCCATCTGATTGTCGCGTCGAGGAGGCATTCTAAAAGAGGAAACATGCGAGGAAACGAGTGAGAGAATTAGACGAAAAGAATGAGATGAAACAAATCTGATGAAAGCAAGGATAGTGGCCGTCTGTCTGTTACTACAAAGCAACAAACGACCTGGTGATTAATCAAAGCAAATAGGTCAAAAATAATGTATCGCGAAGACATGCTCGCCTATAAGTGGACACTCACCCCAAGAGTTCCCAGGTAAGAGTGACTGGTCCGATTATGTGGATTTGTACGAACACTCTAGCCTTAGACAGAAAACTCAGGGTACAGGCACCCACCCTTCCAGTTTGCATGTGTTCACAATATTTAGACCAACTTTGACAAGAGTTTTGAAAATTCAAAGGGGTTCAAAACCTTATAACAGAGGGTTCAAAACCTAGTAATCAATCATCCTAGAACAGATGATTAGTTTTCAAAGCGGTTTTGAAATTTATGTTCTTGTTGCGGTCGTCGCCTAAGGATAGGTGACGGTGTTGTTTTATGACTAAACGCAAGTAAACTCGCGTTAGGGTCCTAGGAAGGTTATAGACTAGGTCAAAGCATTACTAATAACCTAATTCCCTATAACCATGAGCTCTGATACCAACTTTTCTGTCACACCCCGACCACGTGGTACAACAAAACGTGGCGGAAACGTCGGGGAGTGTTGTAACAGAATCATTGTTTCATAACACATGGAAATTTAAATATTGTTTTATTGATTAAATGAACTCGTTGTTCTATTACAATCACATAAGTACAACTATGATCTTCCAAGTTTTAAAGTTGCTAAGGCACGAGTCCATCCTAAATGTAGCATGCATCAACAATCATCTCAAGACAGCACCTGAAACATGTGTAAAAATAGGTACGTCAGCATAAAAATGCCTGTGAGATACATAGGTTTTGTGAAAACGGAGTTCATGACTTATGTTTGAGAAAATGTTTAGTCATGAACTTTGTAAATTTGCTTTGTCTTGTAAATCATTTGAGAAACGATAGGATCAGATGATATGTATAAATAAGAGAATAATGTAGGGTTACTGAATAACCATGTAAAATGAGTTTGTATAAGTTAAGTTGTTTGAAAAACAATGTTTTAATAAAACGTTTATGGTATATATAAAATATACCTTGGTTTTAAGAAAGTTGAATAAGTAATATATTAAAATATATTTCAGTTCCAATATTGTTAACTCAAGTGTGCTAAATAACGCCACGGTATGTAATGCAATGAAAACACTTATATATAAGAAGTACCAGCGGCGTATCTACCATGTTTTCATCACATTACACTCGTTCCGTTATCCAAACACTAACCAAAACCAAATCGTTTGATAGATAGTATATTAAATATACTTTAGTTGTTCAAAATAATAGTTTTCAGTAGTATATTACAAGTATACCTTGGATTTATAAATAACATATTAAACCAGGTTTTAGTTTTGTAACTAACATATCAGTATATGCTTTGGATGTGATAGATAACATATTAAACTATGTTTTAGTTATGTAAGTAACATATCACAATATTCTTTGGATGATTACAAAATATATGTTGGTTCTGTACAACACCACACATGAGAGTATATCAAACTATACTTTTTGGGAGTATATCAAAATATACCTTAAAGGTGCGATTTAAGAATTCATTCAGACCTGGTGTATCAAACTACACCTTTGAGACTATAAGGATACCACAAAGGAAATCCCTATTTGGATGGAGAAACAAATTGGTTTCAGACATTCCATGACAACAGGAATGGGGTGTCTAGTCCTATAGCGCTATATCATACTACCAATCGGTCTGGTGAACAAAATAGGTACTATTCCAACAATTACTTTTGTAATTTTTTGAGAAATCAGTGTTTAAACCATAGATAGTCATTTAGTTTGTCAAAAGATAAATACTATCATGTATAATCAATTATACTTTGAAATCATGAAAATAACAGATAGGTACACATGCTTCACCCCAAAACAGTTCAGAAACAGTAAAAGAGGGGAACTATGTACTCACCTGAGATTGCTTTGAGTTCCTTGTATAACAACCAGATAATGCTAAAGATCACGGAATATCAACGGCACCTAATAGGTAGCTTATGTTAATATACCGGACCAAATCGGAAGGATCGGACAGTACGCGGGTTCGTAAACCAAACGAGTATGGAGACTCGTGTAATATGGCTTAGCAAAGCCTACATACTAAAATGAAACCTAATCTAAGTGCTTACGGTCCATCACGACCCGTTTAGGTAGCTTATGCTACCCTAACGCGTCGTTCGCGTAGAACGCGTCCGGAACGCCTAACATTGCGACCACACGGTATAACCTCGGAAGGTTATAGCTATGGTCACCTAATGTGTTTGGTCAGGTCCTAATGACCGACCAAATGGGTCGGGTTCGAAAGTATAAGCGATGGTTTAAATCGCTTACCTTACGACCCTATATAAACACTAAACTAAAAGTGACGAGCTAAGCATGTTAGAACATGCTTAACTAAGTTTAGAAACAGGTTTGGCATCAAAACAAACGGCTTTGATGCCCACGAGTAGTTTGGTTACAAAATATGCAAGAATGCACATTTTGGCCGAAACTACGACTCGTCACTGAGCCTAGATAACGTGGTGATTAGTAGGTATGGTCACTATGGACCATAACCATCGTGATCACGCTCACGTTATGAAGTTCCATGAACTTCGCATCGACCATAAGCTGGTCAATGCAGAAAGTCAACAAAACGTTGACTTTCGGACTCGAAAAGCGAATAAAAGAGCGAAAGAAGACTTACGGAGGGTCCCCGAGTGCAAATCAAGACCAAATAGCTCAGGTATGAAACAATGGTTTCAACTTAGAGCTTCAAGATCTGATTTTGTGATTTTTACACTAAAGGGGGGGGTATTTATAGGAAAAGTGGAACCGTTAGGATCGTTTTATCGAATATCGTGCCTTGATCTCGTGCGTACATGTGTCCAGTGGATAAGTTCAGTAAACTTGACCCTTGGCCCTTCATTTGGGTGAAAAGGCATCGCCCTTTGATCGAACGAAAGGCCAGATTCTGCATTAAATGCAAAATCTTTCTGTCAGACATGTTCACGCGGCCCGCCTAAGGATTTGGCAAATCCTTACGCGCCCCGCCTAAGGTTCCCAGACCAGAATTTTCAATTTTGGTCCCTGCACTTCAGAAACACGTATTTTGGCCCATTTTTGGCACGTTTAAGCCTCGTTAACCTCATTTCAAGGCTCTAAGATGAAGTTAAAGTGTAGGGGACTTGAAATATGCTCAAAAATATTCCGGATGTCGGTTCGTTTGGCCGTACGATCGCGATGTTCGCTTAATTACGACGAAATGCGCATAAGCGTGAAAGACGATCCAAATGACGCGACGAATGGATTTTTCTCATGCCAAACACTAAGGCATAATATAAGGATGCTTACATAAATTTTTGGATGTCCGGATGTATTCAGAACGTGAGTTATGCGCGAAAGTGCAAACTTATGCACTTTTTGACACTTTTAGTCCCTGAATGATCCAAAAGTTTGTTTTAGCATACCAAAACCCCTCAAAGCCTATTTCTAAGCTATGTAAAGGATATATATGGTATGTTTAACTTATGGACATGTTCCGGAATGTTCGTTACAGTTCAAATTGGCATACTTTCGCAGTTTGTCAAGTTTAGTCCCTGTAAGCGAATTAACTTGTTTTTGCCATACCAAAGCCTTCAAAACTTATTTCTAAGTTATGTAAAGGTTATTTAAGGTATGTTAAGTGTATGATGGTCTCCCGGAGTATTTGTCGCATTAAACTGAGTACGTTTATGCACCAGTTTGCGTATAATTCTCCAGAAAGTGTTGTAGAGTATGAAATTGAACAAGAATTGATATGTGCAAAGCATACACATATTTATACAAATCCCAAGTATGAAATACAATATTTCCTTGGTTTGGCATTTGTTTGATGGTTGAAGTGACACAGGTGTCACATTTATAACTCTCGGGGGTGAAATACATGCTACAAATGTTTCAAGGGGTATGATTTGGCTATGAAATGAACTATTAGATCATGTGAGCATAGACTGAAACTGAAATGTCATTAACTCTCATAAGAATCATGGACAAAGGTTAGATCTAACGCGTACGGACGAGCCCCACTCATGGTCCTTATGTGACCACTTAGAGTGCTTTTGTGTCCCAGTCGAGGTGATTTGGCAACGGTCAAGGTGATTTGACACAATCAAGGTGATTTGATACAGTCAAGGGGATTCGACACAGTCAAGGTGATTTGACACAGTCGAGGGGATTCGACATAGTCGAGGGGATTCAACACTAATAATAGTCTACTCGGGTTGAGTACTCCCTATTGTCACACCCCGACCACGTAGAACATACAAAACGTGGCGGAAACGTCGGGGAGTGTTGTAACAGAATCAATTGTTTCAAATCCATGGCAAATGAAGTTTCGTTTTATAAATCAAACATGAAAGTTCACATTGTCTGAACAAGAATCAAAGTGTACATAACATAAATTAACTAGTTCTTGTCTCGTTTTAAGTCACTAAGGCACAGGTCCGCCTAAGTATGTCTTGATAAGTCCTATGCATCATCTCCTGAAAACACATGTGAAAATAGGTACGTCAGCATAAAAATGCCTGTGAGATACATTGGTTTTGTGAAAACGGAATTCATGACTTGAGTTTGAGAAAATGTTTAGTCATGAACCTCGTATTTTGCTTTGTCTTGTAAATCATTTGAAAAACGGTAAGATCAAATGATATGTATAAATATGAGAACACTGTATGGTTAAACGGATAACCATGTAAAAATGAGTTTGTATAAGATAAGTCGTTTGTAAAACAATGTCTCGTGAAAAGTGTGTTGTTTGTATAAAATGTCATATGTCTTGAATTGAAATGATTCAAATAACGCTACGATATGTAATACCATACAAACACTTATATATAGGAAGTACCAGCGGCGTATCCACCATGCTTGTATCATATTACACACGCCTCGTTACTTAATCATTTACTCAAACCAAACCATCAAGATGAAATGTTTAACAACGGAAGAAATGTTTATGTATAGTCAAATGTCTATTGTCAACTGTAAGTCATGTCAACGGATACAACTGGTTTACACGGTTCAATGGTTACAGACGGTTCATGTAATCAAAGGGGTAAGACGGTTCACATAGTCAAATGGTTACAATGGTTCAAAATGTAGTGTAATGTGTTCATATGCTGGATGAGCATATGCAACAGAAATGCAATGTGAAACAATGTACTACGTATGCACACAATGGGCGTACGTAGCATGAAATGTATTGTAGAGTACAACGGTTCAAAATGTAGTGTAATGTGTTCATATGCTGGATGAGCATATGCAACAGTAATGCAATGTGAAACAATGTACTACGTATGCACACAATGGGCGTACGTAGCATGAAATGTATTGTAGAGTACAACGGTTCAAAATGTAGTGTAATGTGTTCATATGCTGGATGAGCATATGCAACAGTAATGCAATGTGAAACAATGTACTACGTATGCACACAATGGGTGTACGTAGCATGAAATGTATGGCAATGTACTAAGTACGCACACAATGGGCATACATAGCATAAACTCAATGAAATCATGTACTATATATGTACTATCGAACATAGTAGTATATGATGTGAAAACCGGAAAGCATAAAAGTAGCAAGTAGGCACATGTGTTTCACCCCAAAACAGTTTGGAAAACAGTAAAAGAGGGGTTCAATGTACTCACATTGACTCCTCGAAAACATGTAAAAGATGGGGTTCAATGTACTCACCTGAGATTGCTTTGAATTCCTTGTATAATAACCAGATAATGCTAGAGGTCACGGGATATCAAACGGCACCTAATAGGTAGCTATATTAATATACCGGACCAAAATCGGAGGGTCGGATAGTATGCGGGTTCGTAAACCAAACGAGTATGGAGACTCGTGTAATATGGTTTAACAAAGCCTACATACTAAAATGAAACCTAACCTAAGTGCTTACGCCCCATCATGACCCGTTTAGGTAGCTTAGGCTACCCTAACGCGTCGTTCGCGTAGAACGCGTCTGGAACGCCTAACATCGTGACCACAAGGTATAACCTCAGAAGGTTATAGCTATGGTCACCTAATGTGTTTGGTCGGATCCTAAAGATCGACCAAATGGGTCGGGTTCGAAAGTATAAGCGATGGTTTAGATCGCTTACCTTACGACCCTGTATAAGCACTAAACTAAAAGTGACGAGCTAAGCATGTTAGAACATGCTTAACTAAGTTTAGAAAACAGGTTTGACATCAAAACAAACGGCTTTGATGCTCACGAGTAGTTTGGTTACAAAATATGCAAGAATGCACATTTTGGCTGAAACTACGACCCGTCACTGAGCCTAGTTAACGTGGTGATCAGTAGGTATAGTCACTACGGACTATAACCATCGTGATCACGCTCACGTTATGAAGTTCCATGAACTTCGCATCGACCATAAGCTGGTCAATGCAGAAAGTCAACAAAATGTTGACTTTCGGACTCGAAAAGCGATAAAAGAGCGAAAGAAGACTTACGGAAGGTCCCCGAGTGCTAATCTAGATCAAATAGCTCAGGTATGGAACAATGGTTCCAACTTAGAGCCTTAAGATCAGATTTTGTGGGTTTTTGGAACAAAGGGGGGGGTATTTATAGGAAAAGTGGAACCGTTAGGATCGTTTATCGAATATCGTGCCGCGATCTCGAGCGTACACTTGTCAAATTCTTGTGGTAAGTCAGAACTTGGCCCTTGGCTCCTGATTGGGTGAAAGGGCATTGCCCCTTGATCGAACGAAAGGCCAAACTGCATTAAATGCAAAGATTTTTCTATCTGACAGTCTCACGCGCCCCGCGTAAGGATTTGGTAAATCCTTACGCGCCCCGCCTAAGATTCCCAGATCAGAATTTACAATTTTGGTCCCTGCACTTCAGAAACACGTATTTTGGCCCATTTTTGGCACGTTTAAGCCCCGTTAACCTCATTTCAAGGCTCTAAGATGAAGTTAAAGTGTAGGGGACATGAAATATGCTCAAAAATATTTCGGATGTCGGTTCGTTTGGCCGTACGATTGCGATGTTCGCTTAATTACGACGGAATGCGCATAAGCGCGAAAGACGATCCAAATGACGCGACGAATGGATTTTTCTCATGCCCAACACTAAGGCATAATATAAGGATGCTTACATAAATTTTTGGATGTCCGGATGTATTCAGAACGTAAGTTATGCGCGAAAGTGCAAACTTGTGCACTTTTTGACACTTTTAGTCCCTGAATGATCCAAAAGTTTGTTTTAGCATACCAAACACCTCAAAGCCTATTTCTAAGCTATGTAGAGGATATTTAGGGTATGTTTAACTTATGAACATGTTCCGGAATGTTCGTTACAGTTCAAATTGGCATACTTTCGCAGTTTGTCAAGTTTAGTCCCTGTAAGCGAATTAACTTGTTTTTGCTATACCCAAGCCTTCAAAACTTATTTCTAAGTTATGTAAAGGTTATTTAAGGTATGTTGAGTATATGTTGATGCTCTAGAAAGCAATGTAGAGTTTGAAATTGAACAATAATTGATATGTGCAAAACATACACATATTTATACAAGATCCCAAGTATGAAATACAATATTTCATCGGCTTGGTATTTGTTTGATGGTCGCGGTGACACAGGTGTCACAGTCTCCCCTACTTTAGGAAATTTCGTCCCGAAATTTATTCGTAGGAGTCTATTTGTGAATTTGCCAAATAACCACCAATGATATGTAAGGCAATGTCTTGTCATTTCCTTAATGGTCATTCTTCCGAAACGAAAATGAACAGACGGGTCATTTTCAATGGTTGCTTCATCAGAATTGGAAATGAAGGATTACACAACGGATATTCATTTCCTCAACGGATAATCTTCAGAAACGAAAATGAACAAACGGAGTCATCTTCGACGGTTGCTTCCTCAGAGTTGGAAATGAAGGATTACACAACGGATATTCATTTCCTCAACGGATAATCTTCAGAAACGAAAATGAACAAACGGGGTCATCTTCAACGGTTGCTTCCTCAGAGTTGGAAATGAAGTATTACACAACGGATATTCATTTCCTCAATGGATAATCTTCAGAAACGAAAATGAACTAACGGAGTCATCTTCAACGGTTGCTTCCTCAGAGTTGGAAATGAAGGATTACACAACGGATACTCATTTCCTCAACGGATAAATCTTCAGAAACGAAAATGAGCTAACGGAGTCATCTTCAACGGTTGCTTCCTCAGAGTTGGAAATGAAGGATTACACAACGGATATTCATTTCCTCAACGGATAATCTTCAGAAACAAAAATGAACAAACGGGGTCATCTTCAACGGGTATTCTTCAGATTTGGAAATGAAGGATAAACGGATATTCATTTCCTCAACGGATAAATATTCAGAACGAAAATGAACAAACGGAGTCATTTTCCTCGACGGGTATTCTTCAGATTTGGAAATGAAGGATAAACGGATATTCATTTCCTCAACGGATATTCTTCAGAAGTGAAAAATGAATAGCTAGTTCATTTTTCCTCAACGGATGCTTCATCAGAATTGGAAATGAATAGGGTTAACTCTAGACACATGACAGAACTTGCTGTGATTTCTGTGCACTAAATTCCATAATTATGTATGCATCCATAATTACGTAATCCCTTGCACAGTCCGCACAGTTTGTTTTGTAATGTTTTGGGGAAGGATATCAAACTTGTGACGAGGGTGACTAGACTTCCATCGGTTCCTTTTAATTAGATCGACAGGGGATCCTCTTGGTTAGGCCACCAAGGAGTCCTTTCAGCTATATCATCACATGATATCCCTAACCAGATTTTTGGATGAATCTGTTTAGCTAGACCACTCAAGGGGTCTAATTATGAAGTAGTACTTTATAATCCGAGGGACTTAACTATAACATAGAAGTCCATTGAGGATTTTAAGTAATACCTTTGGGCATCCTACTATGAATCTCTTGTACACGGATATGTAAGATTCTACGAAGATTTGGATAACATAATTTGGATCACACAACAATACATAAGGAAACACATAAGCACATAGTCACATAATTGTTTAATTTGATCATAATTTGTTATTAACTTGTTATCGATTGAATACGGATATGGAAACCTGTCGACGGATCTCAATGTTCACTGGAATCTATCTGAGAAGATAGAAAGATCTCCCAAAATTCGATTTTTGATTACAAGGAATCACCACATTCGAATGAAGGTATACAACAATTAAAGACTTACGGGAAATTCCTAGGTACCCTATTAAGGATTTATAGTGGTACCTTGGGTATTCGTCTTGTGTTGTAACCTGCGCCTTGTACTTCGTTTCCTTAGAATAAACGGGTACTTAGGAATTCCGTGGAAGACGCAAGCGATTATAGAATGGGAGAATTTTGGGGGTAGTTTGTTCTTCAAGGAATATAGTTCCTTGATTGTCGGTATTGCAAGGGATATGTCGTTTATACATGCAACCATCGAAATACATTGCAATGTAAATGAAAGATTTATTTATAAACAACGATATCAACTGTTCCTTGGATCTTGACAACAAAAGAAACTTAATACATAAGACATGATTATTTCTAAACGATGTTGTCTTCTAGTCAGTCGGGTGATCATCCTTGTGCTGGATTTGCATTAGCAAGCTTTGGGCAATTTCTTCGGAAATGACCCATCTCGCCACAGTTGAAACAAGAACCTGGTAGGAAACGACCTTGAGCGGGATTGTTGCCAGCTTGGTTTGGTGCAGCTGCAGCTGGGCAGATTCTTGTTGTATGGCCTATGAGTCCACAAGTTTGGCATTTGCGGCACTGTACATTGGCGTGATGATGGAGGCTACATTGGTTGCACAAGGGTGCAGTTCCATTGTATGGTTTTCTAGCAGGGGGTTGAGCTGGTTGGTTGGGGACGGCTTGACCATTGTGAGCGACCACGGCGAAGTTCTGAGAAGCCTTTCGCTTCCTTGACTTCTTAGGAGATTCAGTCTGTTCATCCATGGTCTTTGATTCCTCGATTGGGTTCGATTCCCCGGCCGATTTCTTGTCACCTTTTCGAAAAAGTTTATGCTTTCTGATCTGCGATTCAGTCAAGGTTGCAGATAGCTCAATGGCCTGACGGAGTGTGGTAGGGTTGCTACCAGTGACAATGTCTTGTACCGAGTCAGGCAGGCCGTCGATGTACCTTTCGATAGCCTTGTCGAGTGGGGCGACCATAGTCGGGCAAAGTAGACTCAACTCCTCAAACCTATCAGTATATGCCCTGTGTTCGCCACTATCTTGTTTCAAATCATCAAACTCCTTCTCCAACGCTCGTTGTTCATGACGAGGACAAAACTCTCTCATCATAAGTGCTCTCAGTTCAGCCCATGTTTGTGCTAGAGCAACATCTGCACCACGGTCTCTCATTACCCCGTTCCACCATGTAAGAGCCCTCTTCTGAAACACACTCGAAGAAAACTCGACCTTGCGATTTTCCGGACACTGCACGTGGCGAAAGGTATTCTCGATGCTCTCGAACCATTGGAGAAGCCCAGTTGCTCCCTCAGAACCACTAAACTTGAGTGGTTTAGCCGAGTTAAAGTTCTTGAAATTGCATGTACCATTGTTGTAGTTGTTGGCTTGGTTCCATTGAGCAAGGAGACTTGGGAATTGAGCAGCCATCTGCTGCGCAATAATTTTTGCCAGCTCGGCAGTTGCTATCTGGTGTTTGCGTCGAGGAGGCATTCTAAAAGAGGAAAGCATGAAAGGAAACAAATAAAATGGTCTTGGGTAAGAATAGGATGTTACAATCACTGACCATAATCACGGTTGATGGTCACTTGTTTGAATCATGAAGCAAACAAACAACACCAGGGCTGAATCAAAGCAAATAGATCCTCACAGTGTATCGCGAAGACATGCTCGCCTATAAGTGGACACTCACCCCAAGAGTTCCCAGGTAAGAGTGATTGGTCCGATTATGCGGATTTGTACGAACACTCTAACCTTAGACAGAAAACCCAGGGTACAGGCATTCACCCTTCCAGTTCGCACGTGTTCACACTATTTAGGACCCAAAACTTTGACGGGAGTTTTGAAAATTCAAAGGGGTTCAAAACCTAGTAATCAATCATCCTAGAACAGATGATTAGCTTTCAAGGCGGTTTTGAAATTTATGTTCTTGTTGTGGTCGTCGCTTAAGGGTAGGTGACGGTATTGTTTTGTGACTAAACGCAAGTAAACTCACGTTAGGTTCCTAGGAAGGTTATAGACTAGGTCAAAGCATTACTAATAACCTAATTCCCTATAACCATTGGCTCTGATACCATCTTTTCTGTCACACCCCGACCACGTAGAACATACAAAACGTGGCGGAAACGTCGGGGAGTGTTGTAACAGAATCAATTGTTTCAAATCCATGGCAAATGAAGTTTCGTTTTATAAATCAAACATGAAAGTTTACATTGTCTGAACAAGAATCAAAGTGTACATAACATAAATTAACTAGTTCTTGTCTCGTTTTAAGTCACTAAGGCACAGGTCCGCCTAAGTATGTCTTGATAAGTCCTATGCATCATTTCCTGAAAACACATGTGAAAATAGGTACGTCAGCATAAAAATGCCTGTGAGATACATTGGTTTTGTGAAAACGGAATTCATGACTTGAGTTTGAGAAAATGTTTAGTCATGAACCTCGTATTTTGCTTTGTCTTGTAAATCATTTGAAAAACGGTAAGATCAAATGATATGTATAAATATGAGAACACTGTATGGTTAAACGGATAACCATGTAAAAATGAGTTTGTATAAGATAAGTCGTTTGTAAAACAATGTCTCGTGAAAAGTGTGTTGTTTGTATAAAATGTCATATGTCTTGAATTGAAATGATTCAAATAACGCTACGATATGTAATACCATACAAACACTTATATATAGGAAGTACCAGCGGCGTATCCACCATGCTTGTATCATATTACACACGCCTCGTTACTTAATCATTTACTCAAACCAAACCATCAAGATGAAATGTTTAACAACGGAAGAAATGTTTATGTATAGTCAAATGTCTATTGTCAACTGTAAGTCATGTCAACGGATACAACTGGTTTACACGGTTCAATGGTTACAGACGGTTCATGTAATCAAAGGGGTAAGACGGTTCACATAGTCAAATGGTTACAATGGTTCAAAATGTAGTGTAATGTGTTCATATGCTGGATGAGCATATGCAACAGAAATGCAATGTGAAACAATGTACTACGTATGCACACAATGGGCGTACGTAGCATGAAATGTATTGTAGAGTACAACGGTTCAAAATGTAGTGTAATGTGTTCATATGCTGGATGAGCATATGCAACAGTAATGCAATGTGAAACAATGTACTACGTATGCACACAATGGGCGTACGTAGCATGAAATGTATTGTAGAGTACAACGGTTCAAAATGTAGTGTAATGTGTTCATATGCTGGATGAGCATATGCAACACTAATGCAATGTGAAACAATGTACTACGTATGCACACAATGGGTGTACGTAGCATGAAATGTATGGCAATGTACTAAGTACGCACACAATGGGCATACATAGCATAAACTCAATGAAATCATGTACTATATATGTACTATCGAACATAGTAGTATATGATGTGAAAACCGGAAAGCATAAAAGTAGCAAGTAGGCACATGTGTTTCACCCCAAAACAGTTTGGAAAACAGTAAAAGAGGGGTTCAATGTACTCACATTGACTCCTCGAAAACATGTAAAAGATGGGGTTCAATGTACTCACCTGAGATTGCTTTGAATTCCTTGTATAATAACCAGATAATGCTAGAGGTCACGGGATATCAAACGGCACCTAATAGGTAGCTATATTAATATACTGGACCAAAATCGGAGGGTCGGATAGTATACGGGTTCGTAAACCAAACGAGTATGGAGACTCGTGTAATATGGTTTAACAAAGCCTACATACTAAAATGAAACCTAACCTAAGTGCTTACGCCCCATCATGACCCGTTTAGGTAGCTTAGGCTACCCTAACGCGTCGTTCGCGTAGAACGCGTCTGGAACGCCTAACATCGTGACCACAAGGTATAACCTCGGAAGGTTATAGCTATGGTCACCTAATGTGTTTGGTCGGATCCTAAAGATCGACCAAATGGGTCGGGTTCGAAAGTATAAGCGATGGTTTAGATCGCTTACCTTACGACCCTGTATAAGCACTAAACTAAAAGTGACGAGCTAAGCATGTTAGAACATGCTTAACTAAGTTTAGAAAACAGGTTTGACATCAAAACAAACGGCTTTGATGCTCACGAGTAGTTTGGTTACAAAATATGCAAGAATGCACATTTTGGCCGAAACTACGACCCGTCACTGAGCCTAGTTAACGTGGTGATCAGTAGGTATAGTCACTACGGACTATAACCATCGTGATCACGCTCACGTTATGAAGTTCCATGAACTTCGCATCGACCATAAGCTGGTCAATGCAGAAAGTCAACAAAATGTTGACTTTCGGACTCGAAAAGCGATAAAAGAGCGAAAGAAGACTTACGGAAGGTCCCCGAGTGCTAATCTAGATCAAATAGCTCAGGTATGGAACAATGGTTCCAACTTAGAGCCTTAAGATCAGATTTTGTGGGTTTTTGGAACAAAGGGGGGGGTATTTATAGGAAAAGTGGAACCGTTAGGATCGTTTATCGAATATCGTGCCGCGATCTCGAGCGTACACTTGTCAAATTCTTGTGGTAAGTCAGAACTTGGCCCTTGGCTCCTGATTGGGTGAAAGGGCATTGCCCCTTGATCGAACGAAAGGCCAAACTGCATTAAATGCAAAGATTTTTCTATCTGACAGTCTCACGCGCCCCGCCTAAGGTTCCCAGATCAGAATTTACAATTTTGGTCCCTGCACTTCAGAAACACGTATTTTGGCCCATTTTTGGCACGTTTAAGCCCCGTTAACCTCATTTCAAGGCTCTAAGATGAAGTTAAAGTGTAGGGGACATGAAATATGCTCAAAAATATTTCGGATGTCGGTTCGTTTGGCCGTACGATTGCGATGTTCGCTTAATTACGACGGAATGCGCATAAGCGCGAAAGACGATCCAAATGACGCGACGAATGGATTTTTCTCATGCCCAACACTAAGGCATAATATAAGGATGCTTACATAAATTTTTGGATGTCCGGATGTATTCAGAACGTAAGTTATGCGCGAAAGTGCAAACTTGTGCACTTTTTGACACTTTTAGTCCCTGAATGATCCAAAAGTTTGTTTTAGCATACCAAACACCTCAAAGCCTATTTCTAAGATATGTAGAGGATATTTAGGGTATGTTTAACTTATGAACATGTTCCGGAATGTTCGTTACAGTTCAAATTGGCATACTTTCGTAGTTTGTCAAGTTTAGTCCCTGTAAGCGAATTAACTTGTTTTTGCTATACCCAAGCCTTCAAAACTTATTTCTAAGTTATGTAAAGGTTATTTAAGGTATGTTGAGTATATGTTGATGTTCCGGAGCATTTGTCGCATTAAACTGAGTACGTTTACGCACCAGTTTGCGTATAATGCTCTAGAAAGCAATGTAGAGTTTGAAATTGAACAATAATTGATATGTGCAAAACATACACATATTTATACAAGATCCCAAGTATGAAATACAATATTTCATCGGCTTGGTATTTGTTTGATGGTCGCGGTGACACAGGTGTCACACCTATGTCTTCACATACATTAATGTCCTTGCAAAACTTTAATTGATCTGTTCATAGACGCTTTACATACCTGTTTTCAAAGGAATTTCTCAAATGTTTACAAGTTTATTGGAACTCATACAAAAAGCCTTACCTCGCTCAACTTTGGTTGATGTTTTCAAAATTACATGTATTTCAGGAAACAAGATGGATCTTGGGCGCGGGTGTTGTTTTCACGATGTAAATTTCAAGTTTAGATGCCATCCACTTTTGTTGGTTTGTAACTTAACCGGAGGTCATGTTGATTGAAACGTAAATGACTAGTGTTTGTAATGTTTTAAACTTTTGAATGGACGAGCATCATTTTAACCATATAGTTGTTTGTTATAATCCAATGCAATGAAAACTGATCAAGTCACATGCACACGCTTCCGCAAAAGTCAGGGTGTGACAATAATAGGGGTCTAGAGGGTCTAGGTTTGGGTAAGCTGCTAGGTTTGGCATGGGTTCATCTTCTGGTATTGGGTAGTGTTGCTGGTAATCCCTATGGTCGTCCAACCACGGGTCGTAATTTGGGTCTAAGGGATTGGGTGCTGGCACTCTAGGTATCTCTTCTGGGTAAAAATCATGCATTTGGATTTGGTTTTCTGGGTTGGCTTCGATCTCCATTGGTTGTGTGGACAACAGAGGTAAGGGTTGGGGTGCTATAAGTTGCTCCAGGTTAGGGTCTGAGGCTGTAGTTGCTAAAATATGGAAATTTGCTAGACTCCTATTAAGCATATCTTGGGCATGAGCATTTGTTTCTCTCTTAGCGGCTGCTAAAACACGTTGCTATTGTAACTTTTTCATTCTTTTTCCTATGTTCATGCGCTCCTCTACTGAACCATCCTCTCTTCTTAGGAGGGAATGGCTCTTCAGACTGAGCCTTAAACACGAATATCCCATCTTCATTGTCAGCTAGATACCATGAGAGGGTAGGCTGTGAAGAGGTGCCTTCGCTTCTAAGTGAGCTGGACAACTGACGGTAAGCGTCTGAAGGTCCTTGGTCGCTCATACTGTAAACTAACAAATAGTCAAATAACACACAACAATAAAATACAGATATGCACGTAGTTCCGTAGAAAATTTCCTAACATTTCAAATAATTTATTGGTGTCAGCAGAACACTTCTGTGGCTAAATCAGTGGCTTAGCTCTGATACCACCTTCTGTCGCAACCCACGTCCCCTAATTACCCGGGAGCGGGCGGCCGCGGCCAGTTTCAGTGGTATCGGTATTTATCATTTTGGCAGCGGAAATTACATCAGGACCTTAGTTAGGAAATATTTTATCAGAGTAAAATACCACATTTTCATAATATTAAACACGTGGGAATAATCCCAAGTTTTAAGTACACACATTTTCATAGGGATAAACCCTATTTTATTTAATAAAAACATCTCTTTATTTTAGGTAACTTTATACCACTTTTCCAAGCCTTCAGTGCTGTCTAGCTGGCTTCTATTTGGCTTTCACATTTTGTTACCTGAAACGCTTTTAAAAACATTTTGTCAGTGGGAAATACTGGTGAGTGAATCTCAGTTTAATCAAGTTAAGTAAAGCCATTATACAGTATTGAGGGCGGTCGCGCTATTACATTTGTTTCCATCTACTTTAATTACCACCCACGGTACTGTCAACCCGACTTGTGGTCATGTTACTACTCACAATGTAGTAACAAATTTTGTATACAAAACCCCAACATACCGACGATAATTGTAGAATACAAATACTCAATCACTGTTTAATATAATATTAATTATGTGAGGTTTTGTAAAAACAGTTTGCAAAAAGGAGATTACTCACATTGCTGTCTTAGGGTTTTCCTTAAGGATTTCCTGGTGATTATCTATTAAATACACAAATGCACACGCGTTAGTATAATAACCCAATATTTACATTAGTAATACCCTCCCCGAGATGGCATTCCAACGACTACGTCGGGCAGAACCTCGACAGCCGGTACGGAACCCTGGATCAATCGGGCACCGTATCTAATACGTAACCAGGGTTATGATACTTACAAGGAGGAAGAACTTCATTAATTAGGGGGTATAATGCCCGAAAATTATGTTTGCTATGTAGGAATTCGAGAGAGAAAAAGAGAATGAGCGATCGGAATGAACTGCCGTTGCCCTTAATTTATAGAGCTTGAATTCAAGTCCCTCGCGGCCCGCGAAGGTTGTAACCAAGGGCTACACGGCCCGCGACATAGGGAGAGTAGGCCCTAGCCTTGTCGGGTCACCGCTCTAGCTTCGACATGTATAGGCCACGTGGCAGCTCCGGGCTGCGCCTCTTGTCCTATCGCTCGCGGCCCGCGTAAGACCAAGCTTAGGTCTTCGCGGCCCGCCACAGACTAAAAAATCAGATTTTTAATTAAATTAAATAAAAATAAAGGTATTCGGGGCCTGTTTTCGTATACGGGGTGTATTTTAGGACATATAGGGGCATTTTAAATATATTAGGGGTGTCGAAAAGTTATTTAGGAGAGTTGTTATACTTTGGCTATGAAGACGTCAAACCCAACGCTTTTTGGCAGTGTACGCCTAATGCACACAAAACCAGGCTATTTTTGGCTGTGTCATATTGCCAATTTGGTTGTATGTTGTTGAGATAATGGGATATGAGGATTCCAAAAAAGGGTTCTTGGGACAATTAAAGTTCCTATAACTTTTTTGGGTCAAGTTAGTGTAAGAAGGATTTATAGAGTGACAAGTGTCCAATAAACTAAAATTAAACCCACTACATCACCACCCAAAACCTAAACACCCACCTCCACCCCACCACCACCCAAAAACCTAAACCCCCCACCCACCACCACCCAAAAACCTAAACCACCACCCAAAAACCTAACCCCCCCCCCCCCGGCAAAAAAAAATTATACCTCACCAAAAAAAAACCCCAAAAAACCTAATATAAGGGATTTGTTAATTATGCAGAAAATATTAGTCCTAAGATTCTCTCTTAATTTCTATCAAGTTTCTTTTTTACATATTTCTTCCTGCTAACCTGGCTAATTACGTATTTCCCAAACAAAAAAAAACTATTACATATTTCTCCTTGTTTGAGAAATTACTCAATTACCCGTTAGTTATTTCCATAAACTTCATATGGTCGTTTCCTCCTCCAGTCCTCCCATGCCAAACCCTACAACAGGCGCCATCAGTCTTCTTCCCCCTCCCCATCGCTCGCTGAACCTCACACGACACAAAAGGAGACGACGCCAACCCTAGGTGAGCAGAATTTCGAGTTGACTATATGGGTGTGTATTATATGCTCTATAAATAATTTTTGATGTGAACTTTGGCTGTGAAGACATTGGGTTTTGGCAGTGTACACCTAATGTACACAAAATAGGCTATTTTTGGCTGTCATGTTGCCAATTTGGTTGTATGTTGTTGAGATAATGGGATATGAGGGTTCCAAAAAAGGGTTCTTGGGACAATTAAAGTTCCTATAACGTTTTTGGGGTCAAGTTATTCTACAAATAATTCTAATTATAAGAAGTGTAAGAAGGATTTATAGAGTGACAAGTGTCCAATAACCTAAAATTAAACTCACTACATCACCACCCAAAACCTAAACACCCACCCCCACCCCACCACCCCCACCCCAAAAAACCTAACCCTCCCCCCACCCCCACCCCCACCCCCACCACAACCACCACCCAAAAACCTAACCCCCCCCCCCCCTCCTACCCCGGCTAAAAAAAAAAAAACTATACCTTGTTAGAAATAACCCGTTGATGTGGCCTTACGGATCATTTTGTAACATTACCAATATGACATAACTAATCCCTGACAATTACTTGATGGTAGTAATTGTAATTATTGATTAGTTTAAGGGGCAATTATGATTTCCCTTTAGGTACCTTTAATGGAGAATGTAAAGAGTTTTCATAACCTACCATCACTTATGATCATTATATATTGATCGTTGGTATTTGATAAAAAGGTATGAAAAACTTCTTAAGAACACCAACACTAAAATTCTCTCTAAGGTGATCCATCAACCCAAGGTACCATAACGGGAATCATGGCCTTATCTTCGTCTTCAAAGATGACCACTCTCACAAGTAAGTGTCTCTAACTTGGTATCTATATTTACGTTATGATTGAATAAACATGATTAGGTTCTATATTTTGACCCATGTTTATAGATATAATCAACATGTGGTATCAGAGGAATGTTGATTATATCAAAATTCAATCACATGAATCGATGTATTCCTTTGAGTTCGATCAATCTGTTTGATGGATATTATATATAAAATTGATTTGTTTTCTTTGTTTTAATAATTTATATCAGAATGAGATAAAGCAAATCAATTTTATACAAACTAAATTATGATGAATTGTTTTAGATTATTTTGGTTATTCATAATTCATAATCAAGATTGTAAAGTTGAACTGACGTTTCTTCAGTATCAATATGTCATTTAATATTAGTCAAATATTCAAAAGGCTTTTCATTCTTTGAAAATATTAAAATACCATCGAACAGTTTATTGGATTATGGAATTTAATTAATTCTTTTTGACATTAATTTGATATCTATTAGAGAAAGGAATTTGTTTCCTACTGTATTATGTTTAAAGAGGTGGATAATTGATTGCCACATCTTTTGGGTTTTACAATACTCTATTGCAATTCTTTATTCAATATGATTAATTAGTGAATTAATGGTATATTAATTTTATATTAATGGTATATTAATTATTGCAATTCTTTATTCAATGTGATTAATTAGTGAATTAATGGTATATTAATTTTATATTAATGGTATATTAATTTTTAACTTTACGTAAATTTCCATGCCAATAAGAATCCATCAATTGGATTATTTCTTTGATTGGATTTAGTTTTGCAAAAAAAAAAAGGACTTAATCAATTGGGATATTTTATTTTGCAATCGGTTTAATTTTTTTGCATATCGTTTATATGACAATCGGTTTTCATGAAGATTAAAAAGGCATAATTTGCAAATCACTAAATTAGCATTATTTTTTATAAATCTATTGATGATCGATTAAATCAATTTATTCTAAATGTTGGTGACTTATTTCAATCACACACCAACAAACCTATTAATGGTGATTTAATTTGGTATAGATGAAAAGTATTGAAATCGGCTAATTAGTTAATTATTTTGGCAAAATTATCTTGCAAATTATGAAATCGTTTTGCAAAGAAGTCAAAATCGGTTTGCAAGCCTTATTTATTTATTTACTTATTTTTGCTCTAATATGGGACAAACTTGTGAATGGTCCAAATTAAGTATGCAAGTTAAATGGCGAACTTTAATGATCGATGATTGAACCAACGGGATATCATTTGATTAAACATTGAAGCTTTAGTTATGTCATCTTATGTAATTATCTGTATTAGCATAATTTACATAAATATTTCATTTCTGGCCCAAAGGTGTTATGTTATATTTATGTGCTTTACCTTATTGTGTATGTATGTTCATCATGATACATGAATTTTGGTCAAAGCCAAAGCGAAGCCAAAGTTCATGTAGAACATTGAGACAGTCTATATTTATGTGTGTTCATAATATATGAATTTTGGTCAAAGCCAAAGCGAAGCCAGAGTTCATGTAGAACACTAAAGACGGTCTATTATTTTATATCATTCATTATGCGTGAATTTTGGTCAAAGCCAAAGCGAAGCCAAAATTCAGGCAGAACATTAAGTTGGTTTTATTTATTTATGTTCATAATACATAAAATTTGGTCAAAGCCAAAGCGAAGCCAAAGTTCATGTAGAACAATAAGTCAGTCTATTATGTATGTTCATAATGCATCAATTTTGGTCAAAGCCAAAGCGAAGCCAAATTTATTTAGAACATCATGACAATCTGTTATTTATGTACGTTCATAATGTCTGAATTTTGGTCAAAGCCAAATCGAAGCCAAAATTCAGGTAGAACCTTATATTAGTCTGTTATTTTGGTGTTATAGTAGACTATATCTTCAATATAATAATTTGTGTATGCCTAAAAAAGAAGGTGGATTGGGTATTCGTAGAATTGACGAATTATTCACGAGCTGGAAAGCATGATGAGGCGTTTTCTTTGGGCTCAAGGGAAGGATGTTAAAGGTAAAGCGAAAGTCAAATGGGAGAAAGTTTCATTGCCTAAAAAAGAAGGTGGATTGGGTATTCGTAGAATTGAGGATATGAATAATGCGTTGATGGTGTCGCATATTTGGAGTCTCCTCACAATGAGGGAGTCGCTTTGGGTCAAATGGATTCACACTTACCGTATTAGGGATCGGAACTTCTGGGATGTCCCACTTCGAGGTAATGTCTCATGGACTTGGAGAAAACTGTTAGATCTCCGGCCCATCATTCAGCAATTTGTTTGGGTTAAACTTGGGGATGGTTCCTGTACGTCCTTGTGGTTTGATAAGTGGGACATTATTTGTCCACTAAGCTCGTTCATCACACCGAGAGCTATTGCCAATGCGGGGTTCACTTTAAATATGAAGGTGGCGGATGTTTATATCCATGGGGAGTGGCGTTGGCCGGATACATGGGTTACCCGTTATCCTAGTCTGCTTGATCTTCAACATTTCACTTCTCATTCGGCTGATAAGGTAGTTTGGAGGTCTTCTTCAGGTTTAGAGCTGGACTATGGTACTTCGAGTGTGTGGAACGATATTCGAACCGCTCATGATGAAGTCCCATGGTCGGATATGGTTTGGTTCCCTCAAGCTATTCCGCGTCATTCTTTTTTCATGTGGCTGCTAGTTAACAAGAAATTAAAGACGCAAGATATCATGGCTAGGTGGTTATCTTCGGGAAATATGAATTTCAACTTGATGTGCTGTTCGCTGTGTACGTTGGGGCCGGATTCTCACGAGCACTTATTTTTTGAATGCCCGTATAGCGATCAGGTATGGAAGGGTGTAAAGGATTTAGCGGGGTTACATAATGTAACTAATTCTTGGGGAAGCATATACGATCATTTGGTGCATTTCCGGGGTTCGAAGAACGCGAAGCATGTGATTGGCAGGATGGTAGTGAGTGCAGCAGGCTACTTTGTTTGGCAGGAAAGAAATGCTCGTTTGTTTTCTACAAAGAAGAGAGGAGCAAATCGGCTTATCGAAGTTATTTTGACTACCGTAAGGATGAAACTTCACACCATGCGTTTCAAAAGAACGAGTCAAGTGGATAGCATCTTACAGGATTGGAGTCTCCCGCGTGGCCTGGTGATTGAAGACGATGATTGCGGCTAGAGTCTTTTTTTGAGTTGTTTTGACTAATCATTGTATTTGTTTAGTCTTGTTTGCTTGTATGCGTGGTTTTATGGTTAAACTCTGGTTTGGCATGTCAAACTAGAGAACTGAGGTCTACATTTTCCTCACTTGTTTTGATTATTGGTATAAAATTCACCGGGGTAACCCTTTACCCAAAAAAAAAAAAAAAATTTGTGTATGCCTTGCTTGATTACCCCATAATGTAAATCACTCCAAGTTTCTTCCTAAGTTTGTATCTCATCTGTTTTATCCACTCTAATTTCAAAACCTAAAATGTTTTGCTTACTAAAGAGTTTCTACAAAATTTCCTCTTGTTGGATTGTTGATTATTTCTTAAGATATGATAATTCTACTGCTCTTTTCTGATAAAAGTTATACAGAAGAAAACTAGAGCATGACTAGTGGGATAAGTCAAACATTATATCTCTTATGATAATCAAGAACCCACTTAATTATTGCTATCATGTGAGCTATTCTAGATTCTAAATTTCCTAAGACTAATTTATTTTCTTTGGAAGAATCAAAATAACTCCTAAGACGCATGCATTACTCTAGATTCTTACTATAAAGTTAGTGGCATATGTGAATACATCATCATGTACAATACCATGACCCATAATTTAAAGGTTTACACATGGAGATCAGTACACTTTTCCGGTGCATTACATATAACTTTTCCACTAATACCATAAGTTACCTTAAGAATCATCTATACCACTCAAGAGTACCAAAGGAAATTGAGTGTGTTGATTAGCAGCATATATACAGGAAAAGGAATGCATGAAACTGGAAAATTAGATGTTGTTCATCTCACCGCCACTAAACCTAAAAGGAGGATACTTTTAAGATTTGGAGACAGTGTACAAGTTCTACTTCCAGCTATAAGTTTCTTCAAAGGAAAGTCTCACTGCAGACTTATGTCATTAAACTAGGCATGAGCATCACGACTACCCATAATTCAATGGGACAGCTGGCTAAGATAAGTAGTTAGATATTTATGATATTTAAGTCTGCTAATGATAATATTCCAATTAACACATGATGGGTTAAGTCTAGTTCTATACGGTTACTTACTAGAAATCAACAAATAATTAATATGAGAGTTAATGGCAAAATTTTATGTTAAGACTATAAGAACCATAATAAACTGTTTTATAATTGGGTTTTATGATACCTTATATATTCTGTAGATTATTTAGAATTTAGTATCAATATAAAAGTTACGTTATGACAGTTGTGAGGTTTGCATGGTTAAAACAAAGTCACTCTTACCTTAAACTCTCATATATAAGATAGAACTAGATGATGCTACACTTTTCCACAACCTTTTGTTATCATGAAAATGAAAATTTAACAAAAGAAAAATGAGACTTACAAATTCCATCCATTAAGACCAAATTTCATGAGAAATCATGACTAGTTTAATGAAGGATGAAATATTATCAAATCTCATTCTTAGAGACTTATGAGCATGTGTATAAGCCTTAAAATATAATGGCTAAGGGAATAAATTAAGTTCCATTAGAAATTATATTTCATTGGAACTTATCCCAAAATAGAATATTCAGACATTATTCATTTATCATAATATTTACTTGTGTCTAATATGTCCCTAATGGATCAAGGCATTAAAGAAATTAATTCATATATACTATGATTCCTTCTAAATATGTCCCTCAAAATTTTTATAAACATCTGGGCATTAAGGAAATCAAGTTTAACATATATGACATGTTCCACAGCACGTAAATCATTGAAACTTATCTTGTAGCATTTCTAGAGATGTAAAAGGTTAGTGGGAGCATTAAATGTCTTTATCTTAACTTGCGAGAGTTGCAAGAGGTAGGGGAGTGAAAACTTGTTACTACCTCAATTTGCACCTCTTGTACAAGACATTGCTCCTTCACAGCTTTTCTCTTTAAGAATACACTGCTACTCTAACAAAAGTTTCATTGTTGCTTAAACATGGGCACACTCAGATTTCTTGCCAAACTTGTAATCCTCAAACAGAGAAACTACAATGAGTAACTTCTTTAATTTGTTTCTCTATTGGAATTTATTGGTCTTCTAGTGTTGACCATAATCATGCTAAATTGTTAAAGATTTCTAAGTCAATTGGGAGCAATAAAAGTCCTTATCAGGACTTGCCAGAAGTGCAAGAGGCGGGGGGAAGAGACCTATTAAACTTTACTCCGATTACACCTCTTGCACACCATACTGCACCAGCTCTTACACACTTAGAATCTTGAAAGTGATAGCAACTTAATCAAGAGTTAATCCATAAAACTGAAACTCATAATACAACCCAATAATCAACTACAGAGGTCATCTAGGTTTAAATCCTCCTTGGTTGAAGTTGAAATGGATATTGGAAAGTTTACTGGTCCTACTTCCTCTAATTAAGCCATTGGCATCAATCAATTTTCTAAATGGAATAAGAATTGTTATTAGCAAATTTGATTTTAACGTTTGGGATTTGGTTGAATTACCTAAGGGTGTTCATCACTAAACAAAATCTGAATGCAAACGTTAAGACACTAAAAATATGATTGATTGTTAAAGGTTATGCTCAGAAGAGAATTATTTATCAAAGAATCACCTTATCTTTCTTACAAGATGTTTCTTTGAGGACCATTGTTGTTCTAGTGGCTCATAATCATTTAGAGCTACATTATATGAACATTAAAACAACTTTCCTTAAACAAAGACTTACATGTTCATAAAACAACCTGAAAGTTCTAAACTGTAGGTCAAGAACACTTACTTTATATGTCAATTAATTCCATGTATGGGTTTAAGGCAAACATCAAAATGTTATGAAATCTTAATGCATTATATTCATCAAGAATTAAGTGGATTTATGTACCTACCTCAACATGAGTGGGAGCAACTAATGTAAACTTATCCTTATATAGATAGCACTTTTTGGATAAGTATATGTTACACAGGTCAAATAATTTCTCACATATATTTTGATATAATGAATCTCGGAAATACCACTTACGTGAGAGATATCAAAATATACCGAGATAGACCCAATGGGACATTAGTTTCGTCCCATAAGCCTTACTCTAAAGCGTGCTCTTACATGTGTAACAAACAATATAGCTCTCCTTTGGAGGATAAAATAATAAATGAGATTATTTCCTTATGCTTCATTAATTAGAAGCTTTACGAAGGTTCAGGTCTATACTCATGTAGATATTGCTCACATTGATGAACATTAGACCACTCTAGATTATTGTGAAACATCTTACGATATCTTTAAGAAACGAGAAAGACTATAAAGAAGGGGTTGATTATTCTTACATTGATTTTGTAATATTCAAAAGAACTTAAAAGTCAATTTGGGGAAATCCTTATGTTTGCAGACAAATTTATCTTATGAAGGAGTCATAAGAAACTGTTAACAACAACCTAAATTATAATGACATAATATGTTGTTAATTAACAACGCAATTGTCACTAAATGTTGTTGAAATTTTATCAGTAGACTCATAAACTTATTAACTCCATATAAATACTATATTGAAGACTTACTGTGAAAAGTCAGCTACCTTATTTCCTCGAACAGTAACAGTTCGAGAGGTGCTGCATTAAACTTCGATACAAAATTATTGTTCGTTTATGAACAAGAAGAGGAAACTAATTATTTGTATCGAATACATTACATTCATGATATGCTTGCGGATCCGATAACTAAGGTCTACACCCAAAGTCTTTTTAAGAGCTCATAATAAAGACGGGTTTTACTAAAGGCCTTACATAATAGCATATCGTACATATGAATGATTAGTTATTATTTTTCCTCAATTATACAATTTGTTTGTCTATAAATACGTATGTGCACCTAATGACGTATAGACAAGAATTATACGAATTAATTTTAAAGGGCTTACCTTAGTCATTTTGGTCTTAAATTTACGTATGTTTTGATTTGGGGTTGTAACATGATTAATGGGGGTCTTGAGTTGAGAATAACTCAATGACTGTATTTTTCTTTTGCAATTTCAATTTGAAACATAGATTAATGTTTTAACTTGGCCAAACTTACTTATACTTATCACAAATGATCACTCGGCCAAGTGGGAGAATGTTAGAAATAACCCGTTGATGTGGCCTTACGGATCATTTTGTAACATTACCAATATGACATAACTAATCTCTGATAATTACTTGATGGTAGTAATTGTAATTATTGATTAGTTTAAGGGGCAATTATGATTTCCCTTTAGGTACCTTTAATGGAGAATGTAAAGAGTTTTCATAACCTACCATCACTTATGATCATTATATATTGATCGTTGGTATTTGATAAAAAGGTATGAAAAACTCCTTAAGAACACCAACACTAAAATTCTCTCTAAGGTGATCCATCAACCCAAGGTACCATAACGGGAATCATGGCCTTATCTTCGTCTTCAAAGATGACCACTCCCACAAGTAAGTGTCTCTAACTTGGTATCTATATTTACGTTATGATTGAATAAACATGATTAGGTTCTATATTTTGACCCATGTTTATAGATATAATCAACATACCTCACCAAAAAAACCCCCAAAAAAACCTAACCCCCCCCCCCCCTCCCCCCTCAAAAAAAAAAAACCTAAAAAAACCTAACCCACAAAAAAAACCTAAAAAAAACGACACTGATGAATTTGTAAAGTTGCTACACTTCCTCTTTTTCTTATATGTGTTGGGCTCTTGGAAAACATAAGGCCCTGGTCATATTCGTAAGAGGTGTGTCAAATATGCTAATGCAACTATGACGCATGGTTAAGTTCTCATTTTAGGGTTAGGATAAAATAGGAAGTTAATTTGGCAGGCTAGGAAGTAATCTAACATCAATAGATTTAATCAAGGGCTAAGATTAAATAAGTGAAATTGAAGATCAAAAGAGAGGCGCGTGGGTTGTGTAAGTGTATTCTAGTCACTCCACCATAATAGTTTCTCTCTCCACCAATTCCCCTCATTTTTTAAACGTTAATAACTCTTTCATACGACATTATTTTTTTATAAAAATTGCACCAAAGAACGAGCGTTTTTTTATCTTTAAAACGAGTATACTATTGATATATTTTCGAAAAAAAAAATTGAAAACCCAGTTGCGTAAAACGCAATGGAAAGAACACAGTTGCGTAAAACGCAATGGAAAAAAAAACCTAAAAAATGATATTTTTCTAAAACGTAATGCACCAAAAACACAAAGAAATGTCTTGTTTGTAAAACGCAATGGCCAGAGAACACAAAGAAATGTCTTAATTCTAAAACGCAATAGCCTAAAACCACAAAAGAAAGTGTAGTTTCTAAAACGCAATGGACTGAAAACACATAAAATGTGTTTTACCTAAAACGCAATGCACCAAAAACACAAACAAATGTCTTATTCCTAAAACGTAATGGCCAGAAAACACTTAAAATGTCTGTTTTCTAAAACGCAATGGACTGAAAACACATAAAAAAATGTTTTACCTAAAACGCAATGCACAAAAAACACAAAGAGACGTCTTATTTATAAAACGCAATGGCCAGAAAACACTTAAAAATGTCTCATTTCTAAAACGCAATGGCCTAAAAAAACAAAAGAAAGTGTTCTCTGTAAAACGCCATGGACTGAAAACACCTAAAAATGTGTTTTACCTAAAACGCAATGACTAAAAACACTTTAAAAATGTGTTTTTCTAAAACGCAATGGCCAGAAAACACATAAAAATGTCTTAGTTCTAAAACGCAAGGGCCTAAAAACACCAAAGAAAGTGTTCTCTCTAAAACGTATTGAACCAGGACAATAGTTTTGTCTGTGAATTGTCTGAATCAGGAATGCAGTTCTAAAACGCAATGGCATAAAACTTATAGAAAATTTACAGTTTTCCAAAGGCAGTTTTCCATAAAATTTGTCTGTGAATTGTCTGAACTACGAATGCAGCTCGACCCCAGCCAGGGGCTCTGCCCCTTGGATCCCAGCAGGGGCTGCCGCCCTCGGACCCCCGCCCTCGGACCCCCGCCAAGATCGTAAAACGCAATGACTAAATCAAAAACCCAGATCGTAAAAATGAAATTAAAGAATTTCTTACATGGATCGAAGCCGATTTCTTCAACGATTGACGAAATTTGAATGACAGAAACACTTATGAGCGATCGAATCGAACGAATCGAGTGATTATCTTCAAAATCACGGGAAGAAACGAGATTATGAATGAAATTAAACTGGGTTTTCTTCAAAAAAAAAAACAGAAGAACACGTTGATCGGGTGTTTGAATCATTGATTGGTGATGAAAATCGCACTATAATGTAGTGATTATTAAGATAGAAAGTGAAGAAATGATTGAAGATGGTGGGTTTTGAAGTTACTGGGGAGAAGAAGGAAGAAAAAGGATATGATTGACTAAAATACTCTTGCTCTTTAGTTTAAATTTTGCTACATGTCATAATCCTATTGCTTTCTAACCTTCCTAGCCAAAATAAACCTACTTTTTGATCTTCACCCTCTCATTTTTAACTTAATTTACGGAATTACAGGAATGGCAAGCTCAGGTAACCAACTCTAATGAAGAGTATATCTGTGGGCTTTCAGCTTTAAAAAAGTGTGGGAAAATACCACATATGTAACTAATTGATGATGTTAGAAACGAAAAAAATTGTAAATATTCATTTAATAGTTCATTAAGGGTATAATAGTTATTCAATAAGGGTAATTTTAATAAGAATGAGAAATGTAATATATATGGTATATGTATTTGTTTTTTTTTTAGGAAAATACCTAATAAACTAGCTTAGAAAAGAGGTTTTCATATGCCAACCGATAAAAGCCAATCAATTATCGGCTGAAACCACATCATATAGCAAAAGTAGCTAATCGAATTTCTTCTTTTTATATCAATTCCTTTTATATCAAATTTGTAAATGGCAAGCGTTTTAATACTTTTTTAAAGATTAATCAAATCATCATTATCTGGTTTCAAACCGGTGAACTAATAGAGCAGCCTGTATCACTAACCCAAGTAACTATCATTTTCCTTCAATGAATATATTTATGCATCCATTGGCATGATGAAAAAAAACCATTTCCTTCAATGAATATATTTATGCGGCCTTGACGAAGGTTTGCGCGGCTTTTGGGGGCCATACCCCTTCAGAAACCAAACCAAACCAAGAGTATGAACCATCAGAAAAGAAAAGAAAAGAAAAGGCAATCTTAATCGATAGATATCGGAATGAATAAGTGACCTAAAACGTTCAAACAAATACACTAAAATCATTCTTCTCAATCACTGCTTTAGAAATCAAGCTTACAAATAACATACATCATCATTTCTTACCCAGAGCTAGGCCGCTGTCGTCATACAATCTTACTGCACAGTGCACACAATACAAAATTATCAGACCCACATAGTGAAAAAGCAATTTATTTTATTTTGAAAAAAAAATTCAAATTATTTTTATTATAATATAATCATTTATATTAACTATAAACGAGCCCAACGGGGCTACTCCAGAATAGCTGGCTCAGTTAAAGAGCTCAAGTCTAGCCTATAGCTCATTTAGTAAATGTGGTCGAACCCAGGCTTCATATGCTAAACTTGATTAAGCTCCTGAGCATAAACGAAACTATTATTTATATGAATATAAGTATTTTGTTTAATGCAAAAACTATTATTGTACATATAATTACGAAAAAAAATATATATAAACTTAAAACAACCATATTTGCATATAATTAAAAGAACTAAACAATTAATATATAACAAACAAGCCAAACTCAAGCTTTAAAAACTACTTACAAACCAGGCTCGAACCAAGGCAAACTCAGGCTCTGCTTGTTTACACCATGTATATAATATAATTCATAAATATAAAGAAAAAGGATACATGGAAACCCAACCCAATTTTCTCTGCTTTCTTTTTAAACGGCAATGGTGGAGTATTATTAAACAAATCAAAACAACAAAGCGTCCAGCAGGGAGCTAGACCATACAACAAAAATCTTACATCTGAACCAACCCTACAGACTTGACCCACATTTTAAATTACATGTTTTGACCCGAACCCAAATTGACCCGTTGGCCAGCATAGTCTAATCATATATGTGGTTATTTTTAAAATGAAAATGGCAAACCCAACGGAGCATTATGATTATGAATTGCTTACCTCTTCCGCACCAGATTTGGTGATCTCCATCTTTTCATCTTCTACAAATGCAAGACACAGCAATAAATAAAGAGGCATAAGAATCTACTTAGTTTTAAAAAGTGTGGGGCGCTCCAAGACATTCAGGTCCCAAGGCCGCGAGAAAAGAGTTATCGATATAATCAAATAGTAGTATGGATCAAATGTTTGGTAAAATGAAGACATGTTAAAAATAATCAGACAAAGCTAACAAACTCAAATAGTAGTATGGAAAATACCTCCATCCTCTGGAATGTCGGAAGTCCACAAAGTGAGGTTGTCCCTCAAGAGCTGCATAATTAAAGTGCTATCTTTGTACGATTCCTCGCTCAAGGAATCAAGCTCTGAGATAGCTTCATCAAAAGCTTGTTTTGCAAGGTGACAAGCCCTAAAAAAGTCCAAGTACAAAAAACCCCGTTTAGCACATATTTTGTAGCAAGTGTATAGAGAAGATTAAAAAATACCTTTCAGGAGAGTTCATGATCTCATAATAGAACACAGAGAAGTTCAAAGCCAAACCCAACCTGATCGGGTGAGTAGAGGATAATTCAGCTTCCGCTGAGGTGGAAGCCAACTGCAAACAACAAATTTCATTGGTGTTAGTCAACACGATGTTAAAAGAAAGTATACATAAGGGAGTTATCAAGGTGAATATAAAAAGAAATGTCAATGAGAAGGCATCTAAACATCAAGTGCAGATGGATATGTGCATAAATGACAAAACATTTAATATTTATTATAAGGATTTTGAAGCATTGAAAAGAAAGTACAAACTAAAATGATAAACAAGTAAACCAACACTAACTGCAACCTTATATACTTACTTGATAAGCCTTCAGAGACTGATCAGCTGCCTCTTTCTTATCATCGCCAGTCTTGAACTCTGCAAGATACCTATAATAATCTCCTTTCCTGTATTCAATCAAGAAATCATTAATCCATTAGGTTGTTCAGTTTTATAAATTTCCCAAACAGGGTGTTTTAAACCCTAACAATTGAGCAAGTGGGAACAAACTCACATTTTGTAGTAGAAAACAGTAGATTCTCCAGCCGATGAAGATGGAATCAGATGTTCATCAATCACAACCATGATATCATTACAAATGTCGGTCAATTCTTTTTCAACCTTCTGCCTGTATTCCTTGATCCGATTTACGCTCACTTCATTGCCTCTTGATTCCTCTTTCTGCTCGATTGAGGACAATATTCTCCATGACGCCCTACGAGAACCAACCACATTCTTGTACCCAACTGAAAGCAAGTTTCTCTCTTCAACAGTCAGTTCCACATCCAACTTTGCTACCTTCTTCATAGCATCCACCATTTCTGCACAAAAAAAGCAACAACAAAAGTCAACACAAGATTTACGATTACAGTTTTCCATATCAAACTTCATCCGCTTAACACTAGATGCTACTTTTCTAACATTCTCCAGCTGCTTTTCAACAGATCAAAGGAGCATAATCAACACCTCCAATGCACAATAACCAGAAAAAATTAATCATCGTTTTTAACCAAATTAATATCTCAAATCCTCAAAATAAAATGCCAACCTCAAATTGCAGTTTGCAAGTTCAATCTACACCCTACATATTTTTTAAGATCCATTAATAGCAAGTAAAGTAACTACTTCTCACATAAATATACATTACAATTCATTGTTTCTCTCTTTTTTCGTATAAAATTTCATCCACTCAAAACTAGATATTTATTTCATCACCTTCTCCATCTGTTTTACAACAGATCAAATGAGCATACTCGAAACCTTCAATGCACAATAATCAGAAAATCTACATTTTACTGATCGATTTTAACCTAATTAACATCTCAAAACGTCAACATAATTCAATAACAATACAACAATCACAACTTCTTTAATCAGATTCCATATGTTCACATCTTACACAAAATGAATCTCAAGTTCTAAACAATCAAAATAGCAACTAACTACTTCTCGAATAGACCTTACCTTCTCCAGATTCCTTTCAACAGATCAAATGAGCACACTCAGACCTCCAAATAATGCACAATAATAGAAGAACTTACATTTTACTCGTCGATTTTAACCTAATTAACATCTCAAATCATAAACATAATTCAACAACATCCACAACTTCTTCAAACAGATTCCATATGTTCACATCTTACACAACTTTAATTTCAACTCAACTTCTAAACAATCAAGATAACAAGTAACTACTTGTCTACTTCTCACATGGATTGATATTACAGTTTCCATACCTTCTCCAGCTTCCTTTTAACAGATCAAATAATGTACAATAATCAGAAGAACTTACTCATTGAGTTTAACCTAATTAACATCTCAAATCATCAATACAATTCAACAACATCCACAGCTTCTTCAAACAGATTCCATACGTTCACATCTTACACAAATTGATTCTCAAGTTTTAAACAATCAAAATAGCAAGCAACTACTTCTCACATAGATTAATATTACAGTTTCCTTACCTTCTCCAGCTTCCTTTTAACAGATCAAATAATGAACAAAAATCAGAAGAAAATACATTTTAGTCATCGATTTTAACCTCAAAATATCAATATAATTCAATAACTTCATCAAACAGATTCAATATGTTTGCATCTTACACAAACTGAATCTCAAGTTCTAAACAATCAATATAGCAAGCAACTACTTCTCACATAGATTAAGATCACAGTTTCCTTACCTTCTCCAGCTTCCTTTTGACAGATCGAATAATGTACAATAATCAGAAGAAATTACATTTTACTCGTCGATTTTAACCTAACTATCATCTCAAAACATCAACATGATTCAACAACTTCTTCAACAGATTCAATATGTTTACATCTAACACAGATTTGAATCTAAAATTCTAAACTATAATAACGAATCGGAATCTAAACAACGGATCTAGAAGAAGAAAGTTCTAACCGTCGTAACGTTCGGCTTGCTCAGCAAGCTTGGCGACATAGATGAAGTTGTCACGTTCGGTTGAAGAAGCCATTGTCGCCGATCTCTGAGTCTGAACTCACCGTGTACTCTTTCTCTCTCTCCACAGTCTTTGTCAAATGGAGTGGAAAGTGGAGGTGCTTTTTATGTGTTTTCAGTGTTTGTGGTCAATTTAGGGGTTTTTGTTTTGACTACAAAACTTTGTCTATTTTCTAGTTTGGCCACTACTTTATCATGAAATCGCCATAACATTACGTTTATTTTAGAGACGGGTAGAATTCCTTCACGTGATGCGGTGGAAATTCGGTATATGCACAAAATATGAAATGAAGGGTCAAGTTATTCTATGAAGGCTTCTAATTGTAAGAAGTGTAAGAAGGATTTATAGAATGACAAGTGTCCAATATGCTAAAACTAAACCCACTACATCACCACCAAAAACCTAAACACCCACCCTAACCCCCCCCCCCACCCAAAAACCTAAACCCCCCCCCCTCACCCCACCCCCCCCCCTCCCGGCAAAAAAAAACAAAAAAAAAAAACTATACCTCACCAAAAAAAACCCCAAAAAACCTAATCCCCCCCTCCCCCAAAAAAAAAAAAAAAAAAAAAAAAAAAAAAAAAAAAAAAAAAAAAAAAAAACCTTAAAAAAAATCTAAAAGTTTAAGGTTTTTGGTTTAGGTTTTTGGTGGTGGTGGATGTTTAAGGTTTTTTTTTTTTTTTTTTTGTAGTGGGGTTTTTTGTATAGTGGGTTTTTTTAGATTATTGGACACTTGTCACTCTATAAATCCTTCTTACACTTCTTACAATTAGGATCCTTTGTATTTGATCCTAATCCATGAAATATAATAATAAAAGTTAAACACATAAAGTTCTGACTTACAAAGCTACGCTGTTATATGATACCGCTTCAGTTTTGGTAGTGAAATATTGAAACCAAAAAACGTAGACTGATATGACATAGATGTTGTTCAGGTGGTTCGATAAAAATTATAGGGATAATTCATGTAGATATCAATTAAGTATAAAATTGAGTTTAATACAATTCTGGTGTTATAACACATATTGAATTTTGTTTTCTCTAAACTGTAACACCTGGTATGTTACGATAAAAATTCTAGTGGTGACACATGTCCCATAACATTCCCCGTTGTGACTACGTTAAGGTTAAGGGGCTAAAGTTGCAATTAATCAAAGTTGAACGTAGAAAGACTAAAACTGCCAAAAACTGAAATGGGACCCCATGTGGACCGTACGGAATCCCTTTTGCGGTCCGCAAGAGGTCATAAATTTAAAAAAATGGGTTGCAGATCTAGCCAAAACCTCGTTTTGGTCCTCATTTATTGCACATAACAATTATTTCCTTCTTTCTTCGCGTTTTGCCACCAATCCAACTCAAAGTGACACTTGTCCTTGTGATTATTCCCCTCTTAACATCTCTCTACATGCGTGACAACCTTAGAATGACTTGGATTCACTATTTAGACCCCTTTAATCGTTTATTTTGAGATGCACATTCTCATTCTTCACTCATAATCTTTCTAGTGAACCAAAGCTGACTTGATTCGCGATTTTTTTGGCGACACAGTTCATCCGAGTAATTCAAGTTCTAGTAATTCCATTGAACTTTTCTTGATTTGTTCCAACTCGTCTTCATTTCCAATTTCATCAACTGAATTAGAATTGCTCTAGTTGACTTATATCGGTTGACTCTCTTCACACATCTAATCTTTCCATATTGTTCTAGTTAATTCCTATCGTACATTCTTTATACACTGAGGTATACAAGCCCTAAACTCGTACCTTCAATTGTGAGTTTAAGGGATCCAATTGATCAACTCAAACTTCGTATTCTTGTAAACCTATTTAAAAAATAAACCATAAATATATATTTAACCAATTTTGACCTAATTAAAAAATGGTTACACGTTTTCTGATCAAGTCAGCATATAAACTCTATTTACGTATTCCCTTTGAGTTCGTCCCATAACGGGCCCGATTCTATCCAAAACCCGCGTGCACAGGATACGGGTTGTTAAGACGGTTTAACCGTCAAAATGACCCGTAATGGACCAATTGTGTTCGACTTGTTACGACCCCGTTTTCATGTCCAAGCCCATTTATACAAATACGAATCCTAAAAAATGGTTTAGACCATTAAAATGAACTGTAACGGGTCAACATCTTTTAAATCAAAATGAATGGTTAACAAGACCACAATGTACAAGATTTCCTCATTCGTACGGTTGTAATCAACAATCTAACTGGTTCACCATTTAATGTAACAAACGACTTTCTAAGCTGGGTACTAATGATCAGTCTTAAATGACGAGTCATTGGGAGATTGTTCCATTCTACTTCGTGATTATAGGACCTTCAGTAAAAACACACCATGTGAACAATAAACTTTATATGGTTGTAATTCAAGTGTGAATACGCTATGTTCCGAGTGCAGTTACATGTTAATGCATTTAACTACTTTACGTAAACTTAAGGTGCTAGTATAAACCCTTGGTATTTGTATCACCAAATTGTGTTGCATGTATTATACATGTTTCGCCATGTGATAATATGATTTACTTCATTATACTTGCAACAAAACACTTTGAGCCAACTTTTGCATGTATGTTGGTACCTTGTTGTATTGGTATATATAACATTAGTCTAGATACAAAAACGTGGGTGTAGGCATACACATGACTATCATTGTGATGTGTGTGATTGGTATGTAACATCCACCTAAAAACGGATCCTAGAACCCGAAGTGTCTGTAACCAAATTTGAATCATCATAAATGAAATGTGAATTTTATTTCTAATTGTCGATTTTTAGTTGTTTAGATACTATTGTTTATTCATTAATTAACAAACTAAAGAAAATCACCTAATACCATCTAAATGACCCTATATCCTAAGTGTTATACCACCTTTTAAACAACACCATACTTTTCAAACTACACCCATGCCCACCCATTCCAAACGATACCTAAACCATTATTCAAATGACACCTTAAATCCAAACTACACAACTTTTCTAACTGAAATCCCCCTCATGCTCCTCCCTATATCGTTTGATATCTAAACAGTATCATCCTAACCCATTTCCAAACAACATACATCCCCACCCAACCCCTTATCCAAACCATATATTGTAAGATCTGAGTCTATAGAACTAGTGTATTTCAGACATGAAGAACAAACAATTCGTAAATTGTAATTCAAATAAAGTAAACACACAAGCAGGAAGATATATCAAAATATAATCAAAATATTACAATTACAATACAATGATTATGCAATCCCCCTTCATCATGATCACTCATAAATTTGTTCATACAAAAGAGAATGTGATGAAGTGATGAATAAATCTCTAATAGGTGAGATCTATTTATACTAAGTACAAAGGTCTGTTTGCAATGACGTCACCCTGTTAGTGACATCTAACATTCTTAAATAGAAAATATTCCACATATGTTATCAAACGTTTGTGGAGATCTAAAATATGTTCTATTACATGAAAAATCTGTTCTAGGCTAAGTACTGTTACACTTAGAAAACCTCTGTTCTTCACACTATTGTAGGCTTGTATCAAAGATCTGCTTGACCACAACAGATGTTTGGTCTTCATGACCAGTGCTTTGCTTCAACAGAGCTTTGGCCTTGAACAATGATTTCTTCTTCTTCAATAGTGGTTCCAAGGCTTCAAACAGATCTTTGAATGTCTTCAAACAAATGTTTTGATTAGTGTTCAAGATTTACTAACTTCGGGAGGAGAATGCTTCATCTACTGTTTATTTCTTGATCAAGAGGTCATGTTTTGGCTTTTGAATATTATATGTTCTTTTGTAGGTTGAACATATACCCCTTTTTTATAACTTCCAAACGATAGCATGCACCCTCATTTATATGACACATGATGCCGTTTGGTAACCACATCCAAACGACACCACCCATACCCAAACGACACATATCTACAAATCTTGCCGATTTCCAAATCGTGAACTCCTTGAACCTTACAGCTCAAAACTCATTCAATACTTGCCTAAATTACTTGATTCTTGTTCCCAAAGCTACGGTTTTATCATGGGGACTTATTTCAATTTGGAATCATCCCTAAATGTACTTTTAATTCACCTAATATGATTCAAAACAAATCCCCATTAAAACCTAGAAATTATTATAAACTTTATAACCAAAATTCATTCACTATAACAACCCTAGCCCCATTCAAACGACATCTCCACCTTTTTCATACGAATCCTCACCTTCAAAACACATAAACACTCTCTGTGATTCAGGAATTCAAGGAAGAACACATTCTAGGGCTTGGAACTTGCACCCGCGATATCTCCTTCAATTCTTCATCAAACGTGGTAGTTCTTGTGTCAATTGTTGTTAGGTTTTTGAGATCTATAAAACCCCTCTATCAGTTTTTGTGATAGAGGGCATCCAAAATCTGAATCTAATTCTTGTTAATTTTAGGATTCTTGGATGATAAAATTTGGGTATTTTGATTTTAGAATATTAAATTGAAAGTTGTTTACTGTTCATAATCATGTAGATTAGATCTTGCAATTTTTGAGAATTTTTGGTCATCTTTTGAATTTATTACATAATTTAATCATGTTATATTATATAAAAATATGAAAATCATCAAAATAAAACCTTTATTCTGATATTTACAGGAAATATATCAAATATGGAGTTTTTGTAATAAATCTCATGTGTAATAATAACTAAAAGATTTATTTAAGTTATAGAATAATTAACATTTATGGATTTTTATAAAATATTTGCAAAGGTATATGGTCGGGAAACCTCCAAACCTTCCAAGAGGTGATGATCTCTGATCTCATCCAGATCTTTCAAGATCTAGAAACCATGATGAAACAAGACGTACCTTGCGAATAATAAAATCAACTCATTAATTATCGTATCAAAATTAATAAATATATTTTTCATACAAAAGTCCTAAACCATAGGACTTAAATTGTATAGTATATTTATGTATTGGTTGTTTGTATTTTTCATAACTATATATTTTAGGGTAACTCGTATCTCTTGAAGTTTCTTATTCTCATGCGGTATTTTCTCGGATCAAAGCTAACGCAAAAGTGTGTAGATCTATTTCCCCTCTTTACAATTAAACTTGGGGCTTATCAAGTGTCATTAAAGTTTTCGTGTTTCATTCAGTTACATATTCAACATGCAAATTAAATGTGTAGTTTATGTGTTATATGTTATGGTTTCATATTTGTTACATGTTACTTGTTACTTGCTTTGTGTCGCAATTTCACATGGATCCACTGGCTGACATGTTCTCTACGGCCATGGGTTGAACTTGGTATCGCTACCATTGTGTCACAAGTTTCACTATTGGTTTCATTTATTTATTTATTTATTTTTTGTTGTTGATGGTACTATTTGTGAATTGTTTCATTTACATTTAAGTTGCATGTTAACAAATTTTAACTAATAAATCATTTTATTTTAAGTTAGATTTACTCACCAACCTATGTTGACACGAAACTATTTTACACATGATACACGTGAACATGTTTGATGTTATAAGGATGAGGACATATAGGACGTGCCTTAGTTGAATAAACAGGATCTTATTTATATTTTATGTCTTTGGTTTTATTTGAAGTTTGTATGAATTATTTGGATTTCTTTTCGATTATGTGACAATCTTTTAATTTTGATATAAACTATATTTAAACTTTTAATAGTTGTCATGAGCTATGAGCAATCATCATGCCTCGATCAATAATACGCTACAGGTCGGGGTGTGACAGGTAGATCTAACATTAGTCTAGACTCAAATTTATGACAAACTGTGAATCTAGTAAATCAAAATACTCATTGCACGAAAGGTTTTTAAATGCTTTAAAAATGTGTCTGTTAACTGTATTTATCAGCGAAAGCTGATATATTTTTAAAGATCGACCCCCAGGTGATTGTTAACCGCTAAGGTGCTGGAATGTTCCAATTCTATTGTCTTTGGAACTTGCAACTCTATTGACGAGAACCTATGATATCACCTAAGATCTCTTTTGAAGATTTAAAACCTCACACTGAATGTTTTGTTACATTCTAACGACTTTGGCAAAGATTAATTGATGGCGTTAAGAACTCTGATGCTCCAAGGTCTTTGAAAACTTATGTAAATCACATTTTGTAAACATTTCAGACTTCCACTGTGTTTATAAATAAAAGGCTTTATATTTGTGTAAATTCAATTTCACATCTAGCCCCTCCGAAAAGCGGGGTGTGTCATAAGAAAAGTATGCTAGATTGAAAGTTATGAGCAAAATATCGAAAGACTTCAGTAAAGTATTGTGGAAGAAACTCAGCGCATTCGTGAATAGTGGATCGAAAAGATATATGAGATTTTCCATTGGTAAAGGCAAAGTCTTTAAACACCTGGGTGTTGGATATTTATGTCCGGTTCAATAAGTCAGCGCCACCGACCGGGTCTTGACCCGTAAGATTTACCCTATGGGCAACGAACTAAAATTCACTTTGTTGGTGCATATTTCGTATATCCGCCACTGTGCAAATAGGCTAGATAGAGCGTGTGTTGAATATTGTATAAAATAGTGTGAAAATTGTATAGAATAGTGTGAGAACGGATAAGGTTTTGTATGTAATAAAGTCCATTCGGACGGATGGAGTCCATCCGGACGAATGGACATCAGGTCCATTTGTTAAACACCCATTCATCCCTATAGGTTCATTCATTGTTAAAGTCCATCCGGACGGATGGACATGTTGGTTCATTCAGACGGATGGAGTCCATCCGCTCCTTGGTTCGAACGGATGGACAATGCCTATATATAGGGATGAGGGGTTCCTCATTTGGACAAGCTTTTGGTTCCCAGAGGGGAGATGCTGTCCAATTCGTTTCGCAGGTATGTAACTTTGGATTATCAATAGAAACCAATTATAATTAACTTGTTCGGTGTCGATTCTACTTCTACTTCTTTCTTAGTAATAATATTCCACCGAACCGGTTATCTCGGGACCAAAACTCCGTCAAACTCACCGGATCCTGGAATCTCAATTGGTATCAGAGCTACGGTACCGATTCAATCGATCTAACAGTTGATTGAATCGCCTACGCTCATAAATTTTGGATTTATAGGGAGTTTTGACGTAAAACATCGAATAAACATCAAATTGAAGGTCAATTCACGGATAGATTTTGAAATTGAAGAGATCACTAAATTCGGAATTGATTTTCGCACAATCCTATGAAGTTTCATCATTAAATTCGCATAAATAAAGATTTTGGATCGAAAAATGTGATTGGGAATGTTCTTGAGATGGTCAGGCATGTTCGAGCAGATGTGCAAATCCGTACAGATGGACATTTGCAGTTTCAGACGGATGAGGACATTCAGGATTAAAAAGTCAACTCCTTCCAAAATCAGTCCATTCGGACGAATGGACTACTCCATTCGGACGGATGGACAAATGCCTAAAAAAAACAAAAAAAGCATTTTTTTGATTGCAATGACGAGATGAGTCTCCAGAAAAAATTTGGTGATTGAAATTTTTTTTCGAGTTTTTAACGACCAAGCTAGGTTATTCGAGGACACCGTCCAGTGCTTCAGCGAACAAATTTGATGATGCTTGTTGGTGCATCCATCTGTCGCCTACGTCTTGTATCGAGTCTTGTTTAGAGATAGTGAAAATAGGGCACGGGATCTAAGATTTTGTATTTGGAAGGTGATTCCGCTTGAAATGTCAAATGGTCATTTCAAGCGAAACCCCTTATTGATTTGATTCGCTCGAAATGGTCTAGAGCTTGATTTCGCTTGAGATGTTAGATTGTGATTCCGCTTGAACTAAACGTGTCACTTTCAAGCGGAATAAGCACTACTATATATAGTGTATCATGGAGCGAAATCAGCAGTATTTGTGCGTGTTGTCTTCCGGTGAGCCACGAAGTGCTGCCGAAGTGTTGTCAGGCTTGTAAACGGATTATTGATCAATAAAACAACAAGATTAAAGTGAATACGGCTGAGATAGCACCAAAACATTAGTTTCCGCCTCTTGTTTTGGATAAAAACTCTTCTGACCGACTCGTTCGGATCCAAAAACGATCCTGCAAGTGGTATCAGAGCTCAGGCGGAAGAGTTCTTGCCATTTCAGCTGTGTTTTCTGATTTTCTTCATCTTCTTCTTAAAAATCAAAATTTTTTCACGGTAATCGGCTTAAATTTTCTCAGGATACTCGCAATTATGTTTTGATAAAACTTTGAAAGTTTCAGAAGTAAAATCGACCTAAAACTTGAAATTTTTGAGGTTCCGCTTGAAACGATATTCGGAAAAAGTGACGTCATGTTGATTTCGCTTGAAAGCATCTTCTGATTCCGCTTCAACTTGGAGGTTCTGCTTGAAAAATTGAGTTAATTCCACTCGAAAAAGGGTTCCGCTTGAAAGTTTGAGGATTGATTCCGCTCGAGACATAGGTTTCGCTTGAAAAGTCTGTTGATTTCGCTCGAAATTCAGATTCTGCTTGAGATTGCTGTTGATTCCGCTTGAATCAACTTGATTGTTGATTTCGCTTGAAATCGTAGTTGTTGATTCCGCTTGAACGATTTCAACAGGGATTTCGCTTGAACATTACAGTGGTATTTCGCTTGAAAGTGAACCTTTGCTATTTCGCTTGAACTTGGAATTTTTGAACTTTGAAAGAGTTGAAACATGGACAACGAGTTCTATAATGCCTTTGCTTATCCTATTACGATCACACAGAATTCTTTGCTTGAAAATGAAACTGGGACATCACAAAAACCGCCTAAGCTCTTGGATATTGATGATTACAATGGTTGGTCCGAACGGTTTGGAAATTGGGTTGAAGCTTATCACTTGGATGCTTGGGAACACACAGAAGTCCCATATGAAAGGCCCACAAGGAATGGTATTCAGTTAACAATCAGAGAAAAAGAAGTATAGAGATGAGAAATTGATGGTGAGTCTGCTTCAACAAGCAATTAAAGAGGACATTTTGATATTGCTTCAACATGATGGAAGTGCATATTCAATCTGGACTGAATTGGAAGCAAAGTCTATAGGAAGTGATGATATGCTTAAAAACAAAATGTCACTCATGAAGAAAGAATTTGATCTATTTCGTGGGTTGAAATCTGAAAACACTAAGCAAATTATTGAGAGATATTGTAACTTGGTGAGAAATATGACGAAATTAGGGATCAAAAAGGATACTAATGAGCTGATTGAAAAACTTGCTGATGCGTTACCACATGATACTTGGGGAACATTCCTGATGATGTTGAGAAACAACAGAAAAGAGTATAAAAAGCTAACACTAGGTGAGTTCATCAAACATCTGGAAGCTCAAGAGATGGAGCAGAGGAAGATTGCTCGGATGAAGAACTACGATGGAGAACAAGACATCAGCTTGTATTTCAAGAGTGGTGTTAGTGAAAAGACAAATCTTTCTCCAAAGGTTGAAACAGCCTATAATGCAAAAGGTTCTTCTGAAAAACCATCTCAGGGATCTAGCAGCACAACAGGATTCTCTTCATTTCCAACATATGATCCACAGTTCACTACAACAAAGAGTGACAAAGTTCTTCAATGCAACATTGCCTTAAAGCTTGAGAATGATCAGAATTATACTGAGGAAGTTGCTAAAAGCCACATGTCTTTGTTGGTTACAGTACTTGAATCATATGGAGGATTAGTTGCAGGGAGGATCGGAAATCCAATGCTCACGAAAGAGGATTACGATCAAATTGATGCCGAGGAGATGGAATTGATGGATATTAAATGGTGCATGGTTAGTGTGTTGAGACGAGCTGAAAAGTTTAAATAAATCACAGGCAGAGATGATTTTCGCGAGGCACATGTTTCAACTTTAGGTTTTGATAAGTCTAAAGTTACTTGTTTTCGTTGCAGGGAAAAGGGGCATTTCAAGAGAGAGTGCACAAATCGAGAAGTGAGTGGAGCACAAAACCCTTTTGGAAACAACGATTACCACAAGAAGGCGATTTATCATCAAGTCACTCAATAGCCATATCAACAACAACAAGCACCGCATCAAGCACAAAATGCACATGGTAGAAATGTGCTTGAAGATTCAAAAAGAGCATGTCTGGTTAATTAGGGAAAAGATGGTGGATTCAGTTGGGATAAATATATTCCAACAGACAGCAAAGTATGCTTGGCAGATCAAGATGATGAAAAGTTGCCTGAAGGTTTTAGTTGGGACAATTTTTGCCCAGACCAAGAATTTATGGCCAAAGAGATATCCAAAGAGATGTCCAATGTTAAAGCCTTTGTTGCTAATGCTTACGATGAGTATTTGGCTGCAAAATACAGAAGAGTCAGGGAAGCTGAAGAAGAAAAATGGAGAAAGATTGAAGAAGAGGAAGAAGAAGAAGAAAGGTTAAAAGCTGAAGCTGAAGCCGAGAAAAAGAAAAGAAATGAGTTTTTCCAAACAAAAAGAACAGTCAAAGATGTTCCGGAATTTGAAATCAAAGTTGATGCTGAAGCTCTCAAAGTTCCAGAGAAGTGTATAAACTGTGATTCTTTAATCAAGCAAAACAATGAGTTGCTACATAACATAAAGAGATTGAAAGAATCTTATGATACAATGAACAGAGAAATTAACAAGTACACTGAGTCAAACAGTGAACAAGCTATAGCAATGAATACACTCAAAGGAGCTTACATGAGACAGCTTGATAATGTCAACTTCTACACAAAGAAGTGTACTGAGTTGGAATTGAAGTTGGCAACACAAAGAATTGAAACTAAACGAGTTAACAATTTATTAAAAAGTTACTCATGTTCTACTTTTGTTGTTGACAGGATTTATCCGATTGTGGAGAAATTGAAGACGTTTGAGGAAGAGAAGACTTCAGAAGAAAAGAAGTCCGAGACAAAAGAAGATGATGAAGTGAAAATTTCTGGTAAGAAACCAGGTGTTGTCTACAATAGATGTCCGCCCCCGGTCGAAAATGGATATTCACCTCAAAATCCAAATTCCGAAAGAGTCGAAAAGGCAATTAACTTACAGTGGGAGTCTGTGTCGTCAGTGTCACACCCCGACCACGTAAAACGACAAATCGTGGCGGAAACGCTGGGGAGTGTTGTAACAGAATTATTGTTTCAAACCATGGATACGAAGAGTTTCATTTCATTAAATATTAAACATGGTTTTAAAGTTAAACAAGCAAATCAAACATAGACTAATATCATTATTAAATCACTAAGGCCTCGTCCGGTCCTAAGTGAGCATGCTTCCTATTCGCAATCAAGACTAAGCAACTTCACCTGAAACATATGTAAAAACAAAGTCAGCAAAGAAATGCTGGCGAGTACATAGGTTTTATGAGAGTGTCAGATTCATGGCTCGTTTATACGTTGGAATAAATTGTGCAACCTCATTAATTGTCATTAGAAAACCTTGTTTTATAAAATGTTTGTATCGTAAAATGAATAACCGAATTAAAATCGTTTGGCTATAATTTATAAACCTCGAGCCATGGATCTTTACCCAAAACATTTGTTTTTCGCAAACCAAATCGTAAATCATTCTCGTAATAAAACTCGTATTGTTTATATCGTTCCGAAAACCTCGTGTGTGTGACATTGCTTCCAATTGTTTTTCCCAAATTGTTTAATTCGTTAAACACTGCTTTAGTCGTTTAAATCATTCTCGTTTTAGATCGTGAAACTACTTTTGGTCGTCTCGTTAACAACATTCAAACCTTTGTGACTCGTTCATCGTTCCACTTGTTCTCGTATTAACAAACCACCAAAGGGTAAGTTAAAAATCATCAGATTCGGTCGTTACCTACCTAACCCACACATAACCATGGGTCCGGTCTGATAACGGGATTTGTCGGATCCTATGGTACCATAACCTAATACTGGTCGGTTTGGCCGAAATTAATGAATGTCATTTGTTATGTAATTACAACCAACAAGCTCGTTCACATTATCGAAATCGTTATTAGTTTGGTATAAACCATCTTACTCGTTGTGAAACCATCGTTAAAACATTGAAATCGTTTTGATACATATGAATCACCCCAAAACAATTGAAAACAGTAAAATAGGGGAACTATGTACTCACCTTTGGGTGCGTTTTTATATGCTAACACAATCCCTCAAATTATTTATTTGTCCTAAATTAAATAAGAATGATTTAATAAACAAAATTCATAAAAAATGATGAAGTTTCTCTGATACTTAGAATTTTCACATAACTTTGAAATTCCCCGAAAAGTTATTATTTTTGATTATTTTGGTATATTCGCGTATATGTACTCAAGCGTAAAACAAATAATCTTGTCAAGTATTATCATGTCATCATACACATATTATAAAACACATAGCACATTGTAACACATAAAATTTACTCATGACCAACCCATTATAGTTATGTCGAAAAACACTTATTTTAGCGTTTCGGTAACATCTTTGAGCGTCGGAAGTCACGTATGACTAACCGAACACTAAGTAAACTTGATATAAGTTAAAATACTTGTTTTTATACCAAAAATATCAGTTTGGTTACTGATCTAAAAAAGTTTTGTAAAAGTCCTCCGAAAAGGCGATTTTTAACCGTTTTACCGCATAGTTTTGCATCAAACATTACCCGAACCATCCCAAATCGAAACGACTTGAAATTTTAACATAACCCATGTTATTTATTGAATAAAATAATGGTTATACTCATGATAGTGCAGGTCTTAAGTAAGCACATAAATCATGTAAATTTCACATATTTTACCACTTTTTAAGCTATATGTACAACACGCAAAGCTATCAAACTTATGTCAAAGTTTCATGCCATTATAATACACTAAATAATGTCATTTTTAGTGTTTATAACCTGATCTAAAACATTTTTGCCATACAACCCCTTTTTACCATTTCTTGAGCTTTAAATCGAAATGTATCTTCATGTACAAGTGCCTAAAGCATACTAACATAGCATCAACATTTTATGTTGATCTAAATGCATCAAATATGTGTTGTTTTTAGGTTTATTTGCTGAAGTAATTTAAATTTAACATATCATACATAAATCACCAAATACTTGCATTTTTTTCCATCATTCAAGAACATGAAACACTTAAACAAGTACTTTATCAAAATAAAGCTCAAAACTCAAACTCATATACACACATATATATGTACGGTTATATACATATGTATACACACCATCATTTTTTTTATTTGTTTCATGACCCATTTCTTTTAGATTTCAAGTTTAGTGAAAATCCCAAGATTCAAGAGAAACTTCAAATCATCAAGAACAACTATGAACCAAAGGTATGATTTAAATATAAGTGTTATACCTTCAAGATTCAAGTAAGTTATGGGATGATAGGAAGCTTGTATTCACTTGAAAACACCTTGGGAACAACCTTAGATCTTCACACTATCTTGAAGTTTACTAGAAAGGATGTTGAATCTTCAAGAACAAGACTTGAAGATATGAAGAAGATTAAGATAGAGAGAGGGAGAGATGGAGTGTAGTGTTGAGTGTGGAATGATGGAGTTATGGTATGGTGGTATTTATAGACCTTCCATATAGCATATTCCTAGCATATTCTTAGCATATTCCTAGCATATTCCTGGCATATTCCTGGCATATTCCTGGCATATTCCTGGTATATTCCTAGCATATTCCTGGCATATTCCTGGCATATTCCTGGCATATTCCTAGCATATTCCTGGCATATTCCTGGTATATTCCTGGCATATTCCTGGTATATTCCTAGCATATTCCTGGCATATTCCTGGCATATTCCTGGCATATTCCTGGCATATTCCTGGTATATTCCTAGCATATTCCTGGCATATTCCTAGGTTTGCTGCGTTGCCTGTGTTTTGCAGTATAAGCACTGTGTCGCGTAGGAACACACGGTACGCGCTTAAACTTGAAAAATAACGTTTTTAAGCGTTTTAATTTATTTTTCAACACGAACCTGATTAAAATAAGATTTTAATCATAATAGAATATTTGTGGGATTTAAATATTATCCGGGCGGTCACCAACGTTCGTTTCGCAGTTTTGTCGTAATTAGTTCTTTAGTTCAAATAAACATGTTTTCGCCATACCGAATCCTTCGAAACTTATTTCTAAGTTATGTAAGGGATATTTAGGGTATGTTTGGCTTACGTCACAGTTCCGGAGTGTATGTTGCTTTAAACTGATTGCGTTTAAGCACCAGTTTGCGTATAACCTTCCAGAAAGTAATTTAAAGCTTGAAATTGGTATCGAATCAAATTGTAAAATTAATAAACACAATTGCACATATAGTAACACCAAAAAAACACATAATAACACCAAAGTATATTGTTTTATTGATAACGGACATTGTTTTACATAATACGATGATTATATATCACAGTTGTCACAGTCAGATAACTTACCAGAAAATATTGATGTCACGTTCACATCGTCCGATACCGATCATGAGTCCAAGTTGATAAAAAGTGTGGTCGATCAGGTGTTAGACAAAGATGATATAGAGGAGTCTAAACCGGAGTCCAAACCCGTGTCAAAGTCTGAGTCCGATACGTCAAAGCCAACAATCAAAAAGGTCAAACGGGTTTATGATAAGGAGTTTTTGCTATAGAAATCTAATTTGAATGACGAACCGGTCAAAGTAGCATATACTTTGAAAGATTCTGACAAATTATATTCTGATGAGATTTTTCCAATAAGAAGTGTTAACATTGAAATGATTAAAAAGGCTTTCAAAATTACAGAAATTAATATTTATGAAATAAAAGATTTAAATCTTTCTGGAAAACCTAAACAATACACTTCAAGAGTTCAACAAAGAATTAACAAGAAAATGGGTTACAATTGTGGTTATGGTTTTCAAAAGAAACCAAACCGTAATGGTAATTTCAAAAAGAAAGGTCTTGGATATAATCAACCGAAAAATTATAAAAATGAAAAAGTTTATAAACCAAAATTGTGTTTGTTTCAGGAACAACGACAGAAGCTGAAAAGGAGCAAGCTTTCAGAAGGCGGACAAATCAAGAATTCCTTGCCAAGAAGCAAGAAGACATGAAGAAAAGAGTTGCTCAAAAGCCTACAGAGACGAGAACCTATTTTCAGTGTAAAACAGTTGGTCATATTGCTAGGAATTGTTCAAAAGCAATTCAGACAAAACAGGAAGTCTCTGGTAAACTGAAAGAGAAAGTTGTTGAGAAAACCGAACTGACAACCAAAAAATTTACAGGCTTTGAAAATTCAACTTTTGAGGTGGGAGAATGTTCAAAGAATGTTCTAAAAAGAAAAGAAAATGTGAAAAATCAAAAATGGGTTGTTAAGGGTTCAGGAAACAGTTCTGGTGATGAATCTGGTTCCACAAAACCAGAGGAGCCACGATTTGAAGGAAAAGATTAGAAATCAGTTTTAACAGTGGATGATGTAAATTTTCCACCACTGAATGCTAAAAATTTGAAATCAAGAATCGGAAAAGTCGAAATTCCAAATCAATTTTTTTCTAAAAAGAAAGAATCGGTTATTGAAAAAGCCTTTAACCCTGCAGTGAAAAACATTTTTGGAAAAATGATTGAGGGGAAGGCTAAAGGGGTAAAAGAGTTTTATCAATCAAAAAGGAAAGATACAACCCCAAATGAGACTGAGAAGGTTACACCCAAGGCTGGTCAGGCTTGGGTGGATATATTCTTCAAAGAATAGAAACTTGACTTGCCGGAGCTCCCAAGTTGGTAATCGCGGAGCATGAATCGGCATCATTCTAAAATGTTTTTGAAAATTGAATTTAAGAAGTGTGAATTGCCGGAACTCCCAGGTTGGTAAGTGTGGAGTAGGAATCGGCACCTTGAGAATTCAACCATCAGATGGTAATTGGTTGAAAATGTTTGGTTTTGTTTTTACAAGAGGTTAATCAAGGTCATTAAGTTGAACTTGATTTAACTATAATTCAAAAAGTTTTGGTAAACAATGTGATGAAGTGACCCCAAACCTACAAGTGGTTGATAAACAAGCTTATTTTCCGGAAAACCCATTTTGATTAAAACAAACTTAAGTGTTTTGAAATCATAATGGGAAAATAGTTTGTTGTAAGGGGGAGTTCTGATTGTTTATGCCAAATGAATGGAGAATTGATGCGATTCAATATCAGTTGTCATGTTCTTGTATAGTTTGTTTTCAATTTCTTTAAATGTTTTTGAATTTTAGGGGGAGTAAGAAATTTTCAGAAAATCCAAAAACATTAGAAAATTTGAAAAAGCCAAAAACATCAAAAAATGAAAAATGAGTTTTTGTTGCATAAAAGAGGAAATGATAGTACATCAGTGGACTATCACAACACGCTAAAGATATGAAATGTTTAAATGTGATAAACAATCTTAATGTGAATGTGTCAGTAGGTTTTTGCACATTTAGTAGATTGTAACGAGATATAAACCTAAATTCAAACTTGCTTATCTCGTGGGGAACATTTCTTGGATATATGGATAACCCCCGAAATCTTGTTTGAAAGGTCCCTCTTTCTGAGATACTAGGTCTTTATACTCAGTGATATCTGGAGTATTATCCCGGGACTTCTGCTGAATGGAAATTCTGACCTAGTCCCTGTATAATACTTTGCAAAATGCTTGAAAAATAGCACAGCCCTCAGCAAAAATGATTAAACAATAAAATTGATAATCATTGTTGTTGAAGAAAAGATCCTCTAAAGGGGACACACCAAAAGTCGAAGCCGTCATCTCTCTGCGTATACGGAAGTATCGACCTGAGCTCTCATGGCCCTCGCAATTTAACCCCTTTACAGATATCATATAGGTATACTCACCTGTAAGACTGAATAGTGGGATCTAGATACAGGAGTATATTCAAGCAATGGGACACTCGAATAAGTTTAAGTGTCTAAAACACTAATATCGTATCTCGAAACAGTTGGAATGTGTGTGAAAACTTAAAAGGACCAATATACTGGCAATCTAGGTAAATTGTTTAGAACATTAAAATGAAATCAAGCTTAACGGTGTTAGTGATTTGTCTCAAAACTGATATGATCCTCTTGCATGAATTCACAAAAATATTGTCTGTAAATATTTCTTTACTGCATTTCTGTTACATTTAAAAAATCCAAAAAGATTTTAGTGTGTTTTAGCATAAATTTTTGAAAAATCCAAAAAGATTTTTGACATATGATATTGAAAAGCTGATTTTCAAAATTCCAAGTGCTAAACATGAAGAACAGGGTTGGATAAAGAGTGTGTGAAAGTGATTGTATTTTTGTAAAGTGATTTCAAAGAATAAATCATTTGTGAATATTTCTTGCAATTAGTTTCTAAATTTTTTAAAGATTTAAACTTTGAGAAACTTATGTTTGTGATAGAGAGTTTGCAGGTATGAAGAAGTGATTAAAGCCAGATTCCGATATCTGAGCAGATGGAGATTTCCAGACTACGATCCCAACAGACTGAGAGGGGAAGTCTGAAGAACAAAGTGCCAGGTTCTAATCCTGAGATTGCTGATGAATTTTAAGGATTCAACATTCAAGGGAGAGGAGTTTGTTGATGATAGAGATTGAGTAAGGATGCTTACAATGGAGAATACTTCAGAGAGAAGACTGATAAAGACTGAAGGTTTGATAACCGAAGACTCGACACTGAAGACTCCGTCAACATCCGAGGGGGAGTTTGTTGGTGCATCCGTCTGTCGCCTACGTCTTGTATCGAGTCTTGTTTAGAGATAGTGAAAATAGGGCACGGAATCCAAGATTTTGTATTTGGAAGGTGATTCCGCTTGAAATGTTAAATGGTCATTTCAAGCGAAACCCCTTATTGATTTGATTCCGCTCAAATGGTCTAGAGCCTGATTTCGCTTGAGATGTTAGATTGTGATTCCTCTTGAACTAAACGTGTCACTTTCAAGCGGAATAAGCACTACTATATATAGTGTATCTTGGAGCGAAATCAGCAGTAGTTGTGCGTGTTGTCTTCCGGTGAGCCACGAAGTGCTGCCGAAGTGTTGCCAGGCTTGTAAACGAATTATTGATCAATAAAACAACAAGATTAAAGTGAATACGGCTGAGATAGCACCAAAACATTAGTTTCCGCCTCTTGTTTTGGATAAAAACTCTTCTGATCGACTCGTTCGGATCCAAAAATGATCCTACAATGCGGTCACAGATTGTAGAAATTAGTGGGGTAGTCATGATACTAGTGCAGAATGTTTATCATCTGGGTTATCTGACCACTAATGGTATAACACCCCAATCGCGTAATACAACGACACGCGGCAGAAATATCAGGGAGTCACATTACAAATTGCTCACAACTACTGATACTAAATTGTTTCAATATTGTTAACATTGTTTTACAAAGAATACATGTAATTGTCTTTTGATTAAAGAAGTCTAAGGCCCGGATGCAGTCCTATGCGTTGCATGCTTGAATAATTGAAAACCTGAAACATATGTGAAACGTAGTCAGCATAAAAATGCCGGCGAGTACATAGGTTTTGTTAGCCAGATAAATGGCAAAAAGTTTGGTATTACAATACTTTGACAACTACGAGAGTTATCGATTGAAAATAAATCTTGAGGCCAGAGAATGGCAAAAGTTTAGTATTGTAATACATAATCTTTGATTGTGAAAACTTGTGGCAAACAGTTTTGTATATGGCAATATGATTATTACTATGTAACTTTTATGCCATTGAAATTGTACATTGTAATCTTGTTGAAATCATCGTAAAACTTGTTATTGTGTTATTAGAAATCCAATCCAGGATTAATAATAACAATACTTGAATTCTGTCAAAACTTGTGCGAGTATTATATAAATCAAATTAATGATTTATAACAATACTTTGGATATCCTTCTAAGTATCTAACATATGAAGATATGGAAGATTCTACAGGGATTTGGATACTTGAATATTGAATCAATTGAACACATAAACCTTAACGTGATTCGGATAATGCTACAAGAGTAATAAAATAAGAACACTTATATATAGGAAGTACCAGCGGCGTATCCACCATGTTCTTATTTTATTACACCCGTTTCGTTATCTAAATCACAACTACCACATAAACACATAAATCGTCAACTTGTCACCAACTTGTAAACACACATTAAAGTACACAATGAATCCAAACAAGGACTTCAATATTAGTACTTTAAACATTCCTTGAGTGTCTAGCTATGAAGATAGATAGATACTACAGGAATCCGGTTTTTGTCACATCGTCTTGTCGCATACGCATTAAAGTACACAATGAATCCAAACAAGGACTCCAATATTAGTACTTTAAACATCCTACAAGAATCAATCTATGAAGATAGATCGATGCTAAAAGGATTTGGTTTCTGTCACATTGAATCATAACATCCTAAATCCTAATGGTGATTCGGGATAACGCCACGAAGGGTAATACAATAAGGACATGGTGGATACGCCACTGGTACTTCCTATATACCCGAGTTTTCTGTCTAAGGCTAGAGTGTTCGTACAAATCCGCATTATCGGACCAGTCACTCTTACCTGGGAACTCTTAGGGTGAGTGTCCACTTATATGCTAAAGCATGTCTTCGTGAAACATTATAAAAACCTATCCACCTTGACCATGTCGAGCGATCTCTAAACACTACAACCTTTGTGACACTACTCATTCATATTACCCTCGGTAATATGTTTGCTATTCACAACAATCGAAACAAATTTCCCTTTTACAATACTATTCCATCATATTACCTTCGGTGATATATTTGATTCGAGACAATTGAAATGAATTCCAATTCGTTTCACGACACTATGTAATCTTATTTTATTTTCAAAACACTACCTTTTGTCTTTCAAAAATTTCAAAATTTTTACCATTTGGATGAGAATTTTCAAAATTTTAAACACTAAGTTTCTTTATTTTAAAATTTTTAATTTAAAACATTTTATCCTAAAAACAATAATTTTTTAAAATGTAAGGAATTTATAACACAAACCATTAACTTGGTTTGTATTCTCTCATTCAAAAACATTACAAAAGTTATTTCTCAAACAATTCTTGTTTCAAAACAAAATCCACAACACTATATTTTCTAAATACAAGAACAAGACTTTTAAACAAGATTTTACTAAGTCAAGATTTTCACTACACAATGATGTTTCAAACTCTTGACAATTCGATAAATCTCACTTATTTAATTTTCACTACAGCTATATCTTCAGGATGCCTCCCCACCGCGACATCACCTGGAACGCTGAAATGGCAGCAAGGATTTCTCAACATCTAGCTGCTTTACTCCCAGGCATTGTGACCCAAGTCAACCAAATCCAAAACAATAACAACAACAATGTTATATCGTCATGTAGTATAAACAATTCAACTCCACAAAACCACTCAAATTTAATGGGTCTGAAGGAGCAACAGGGCTCCTACAATGGTTTGAGAGTATAGAAAGCACATTCCGCCATGTTCAGTGTCCCAGTGAGCGTAAGGTGGAGTTCGCCTCGAGTGTTTTTCAAAGGAGAGCACTCACTTGGTGGAACGGTATCATGAGAGACCGAGGTGCCGATATAGCAATGGCACAAACATAGTAAGAATATAAAAATCATATGAAGAAAGAATTCTGCCCACGAAGCGAAATAAGGACACTTGAAAACAAATTCTATTACTTAAAACAAGATAGTGGGGAAAACCGTGCCTACACTAACCGATTTGAACAGTTAAGCCTACTTTGCCCCACTATGGTCACACCTTTGGATCAGGCCATTGAGAAATACATTGATGGCCTACCTGATCTAGTCTAAGACATTGTCACTGGCAGCAAACCTACAACGCTTAGGGAGGCTAAGGAATTAGCCGCAACCCTAACCAACTCCCAGGTTAGAAAAGGGAAACTTTTTCGAAAGGGAGACGAGAAACGAAACATTGAAACTACTAAGGAGAATTCAAAGGGGACAAAGGATGAATCTTCTAAAAATTCTAAGAAGCGTAAGACTTCAATGCAATTCCTGCACCAATTCCACTAAACTCAGTACCCTTTAAGGGATTTTATCATGGAAAGCAACCTAGGTGCAGTCATTGCAACTATCATCATGCAACAAATTCTCCTTGCAGCCAGTGTACAATCTGTGGTCTATTTGGACATTTAGTTGTGACCTGTCATGTCCAGAACCGAGCAGCCCCTACTCAAACTCGCCCTCGAGCATGTTTCAATTATGGTGATTTAAATCATTTCAAGAGAAACTGCCCTAAGCTTGCCAATGCTAATGGACGAGTGTTCAATGTCAATGAGGCTCAAGCTAATGACCAAGCACTTATGATCATTTGAACCTCTACATTTTCTGTTTATTTTCGAAAACAATGAACATATTTCAATTATGTTTGTAATGACAATATAAATTTCAAGAAGTTTATCTTTATCCTTGTTATTCGTATTCCATTTACAAATTCCGATGTGATTACACTATGTGTGATTACAACTACAAGCCGACTTCGAGGATTCTGTTCTTTAGGAACTAAATCTTGTAATTTAGCATACTATGATTGCACTCTAGTGCATTCATACGAACTTGGCAACACGATCGCTACAAATACTATATGCAAGTTACTACTATTTTGTGATCATGGCATTACATACATGATTTGTTTATCTAGTATGTATAGTACATGATTACAAATATATCTTACTTCGTATGTTGACCAAGCATACTTAGTATACGATTTTCAAATATAGTTGCTAGTGTGTTGACTTAGCATACCTAGCACATGATTTGAAAACATTTTCTCGATATGTTTACATTATGATGACAATACATGCTTAGTATATGTTGCATTCTAGAAGTTTGGTTAGTATGAAACATGTATTAACATTTGTACTAGAATGAAATGCCTACTACTAAATTTGTTGTATGCAAAACAAGTAGTGTTATCATTGCTAGTGTAAAACACGATTCGATTTGACAGATGCTGTGTTGTGACGATGTTTATTTGATTTAGATGATATTTCGACCTTATTATTTGTTTACCCTTGCTTAACAAGAGGAGCTATGTGGACCATGCAACGAAACGAGTAATTATGGGTGCACACTTAATTATGAGATTTGACGCATGAGAATCATAGTAAGCCTTGTTAAGTATGGTGGCATAAAATCTAGAGTTGTCACACCCTCAAATTACCACTTAGGGAGTATCCCTGTTAGGCATGTGACCACTAGTAAATGAGCCACTAATTACATTGAATCCATAAGTTTAAAATAAAGTTCCTTCATTTAATAGTAATAAAATCCAACATAAGTAATTCAAAATAAAACCATCAAGTTCAGCGGAAGCGTTAATGTATCATAATGTAAATACTTTCCAAACAACCATAGTAAATAAATGTTTGATAAATAAACCCATCAATGTAACCATGACCACTCTCGCCCTCCAGCCAGCAAGTTCCTGTCTCCAAGTACCTAACGACCTGCGAGCATGTAACAAGTGTATCAGACAAAGCTGGCGAGTTCACAGTTTTAGAAAACGTTTGTTACCAGTTGTATGTAAAACAGTTCAATAACCAATGCAAGTAATATTGTTAATATCTCATTTCCGAACAATGACGGCTCCTGAAATACACGACTGCCCTTCCCACGTACTCCTATCTAGTACTGGGCCAGACTGGGTCATTAGTTCACCTCCGTCCTCTACAGGCACGGGGTGAGGGTGCCAAACCTAAGTAGCGCTACTAACTAATACCCGATGAGGGACTTACAAAAGATGATAGGTGAGAATATTAACCAATATACTCGTTTTTACCCAAAGACTCATCCCCCCATGGGATACCCACTGACTGTCCCCAACCACTGGGACGCATGCTCGAATGTAGTGAACTCACCTTGGTTTGCTCGGTAAGATTAGTTACTTGTTTTCCGGTTGGTCAAACATATCCTAACATGGTTATCGACAACGATCAGTTTTGTGCGCACATAAACTACATATCTCGTGTACAATTATTTCACGTATTCCTTGATCACATAACACACAATTATTGTACATGTAACATACATATATGGTTCAGATGATAGCAGTCAATCTATCAATTTAATATCAACAAATAGTCACCTAGCATGTCTTCGGCTCATAAGCGGGTTCACCTCATGATTTCATGTTTACAAACATTTAACACTTTATTCTTCACACAAGCACACGCAACGAAATCAAGTTAATAACTCACTTGGGCTTGGTATGGCCTGTGGTGATTTTATACCCATCATGATCAATGTGTGGCTCATTTCCCTAATACCCGAACCAACCGGGTCCAACTAACATTAACAACTAATATTTCATGCCAACACTCCACGTATTCCACATATTGCAATTCATGAAATTATCACATAATACACAATATTCAGTTGTATATATATATATAACAGCTTTTATACTATTTTTGAAATTTGATACGACAAGCAACATTTAATAAACCTAAATTGGTTAACAATAAACCTTTGATCAAATACATCGGTTAGACATTGCCACCTTAATTTACATCAAAACTTACCATTAAATCACCCAAATCAGTGTATGGCAACTTGTAGAATTCTTACAATTAAAATCATATCATCATATTGTATCAGTACACATTAATACGCATTTTATCCTTATGATTACCAAACCAATAATTCACATAAATTTCAATCAAGATTCAGAACAAGAACATCCAGAGATAACACACTACTGACCAAGTGGCTTCGAGACAAGGGGGTGCCCTACTGCAACCGCTACAGCCTGAATCGGGGCGTCGGTAGTCCGCCGTCACCGGTGAGTTTCTCTGCCGCCATGACCAGTCGTCTTCCCCGCTATCATCTAACCGAAGACACACCACTATCGTTCCGTCGTTGAGGCATCGCATTACAACAGACGGAGTTGAGCTCCGTCAATGCTCGTCGCAACCACCGCATAACACCACAACTTCTGTCAGCCCACCACTGCTGACGTCATTCCCTAGCGCCACCGTGCCGCCATCGCCCACGGTGGTGGTTAGCTATATATGAATGAGATGGGTGAGTAGAGGGGAAAGAGGATATGTGTGTGCGTCGGAAACGTCATCATGGCAGGTTGCCGGAGTCGTTGACTTCACATAATTTCGTCGGAGGAGGAGGAGCTCGACCAGGGATGATGATGCTTCGGATGATTCTACTGCCGTTGCTAGTTTTAAGAGATAATAGGGTTTTCAATCATTATGCAGTCACAATCCACGTAAACAAGGGAAAAGGAGGGCTCGAGTTGGCTTGGGCTTCTAAGAAAAGTTGGGCCAGGTTTAGTGTACTGGTGGATTAAATGTGAGGGGCTCTATTCCGGCCCATACATAAGTCCGGTGAAATTATGCGTATGACATGTTCGATTTGGGTTTCGTGTGTGTGAGCGGCCCAAATTAACAATCGTTTAATTAAAATAACTAGCACCAAACTTAACTGAGTTAACAAGTAAACGTATGAATATACACAATTTAATGCAACTTCACTAAATACAAAGGTCCAATAGCAATCCATTCTATAAAAGCTTGTCGGTCATACTTAAGTAATTCACATGAAACATTGATAAAGTTCAATCAAAGTTGTGCATGTTAGATTGCATGAAATCTTGAGAAGTCTATGTGATATGATATAGTTGATCGATGCATATGCCAGTTACTTTTACAGTTTAGATTGACAAATTTCATTCAAAAGGTCCACGTAAATCATCTTTAAATTGTCTAAACTAAATCGATCCATTTAGATAAGCATCACATTGTATTGTTGGCCATTTAATAACAAATTGAGAATCGAACCAAGATACGGGTTGTCACATCATCCCCAACTTGAACGAAATTTCGTCCCGAAATTTGATAGGTAATCCACAACAACAAGGTGTTGGATCAGCACGACTGTGGAGTTTCCGCAGGTGCCACATCATCCCCAACTTGAAAGGGAATTTCGTCCCGAAATTCGCCAATGATATTAGAAGTTGAAACAACCATTTAAACAACTGAGGATACTAGAGCTTACTCTGATCATTGTGTTCCCACGTGAACCCCAATCCACGACTTTAGTTCCTACGAACTCTCACAATTTGAAATTCGACTAAGTCAACGAATCTTGACGTCCTAGTCTAAGATTTCAGTAGATTCCTCAACAACCGAAACTTGTCATTAAGCTCAGGCTCTAATAAGCGTATCACCAGCGTTTCATCGGACAAACACTGCCTTAGATTCGAGACATAAATGGCATCATGTATGTTACCTAATTCGTCGGGTAACTCGAGTTTGCAGTACGCGACCGATTCCTCTCAGAGTTCTGAATAACTTGACGTAACGTAAATTAAGCTTGTGACGCCCCCCAAGCGTACCACACCCTCCCAGGGTGCGTCTTTCAACATGATACGACTGCCTACAACGAACTCCCAGTGTTTTCTAAGCTATCAGGTTTCGTGGCGATCACGCGTTGCCGCCAAACCATTTCCAATCCAAGTAATTTTTCCACAAGTTTCAAGTACAAGTCCTGGACATGCGATTACGTTGTCACCCACCCTAATCCGACAAGAAGATTAGCGTTACTGCACGTGAAATGCTTCTAACAGAGTTGTCTAAATACTAAAATGGTAACTGTTGTGGTAGAACTCAACCAAAAGTGAATGTTCTTCTAACTCTTACTAAAGTTAATCACACCCATGCTCGCAGCATGCTCTCGTGTGTCAGGACGGTTCATTTCTCTCAGACCGTGAGCCAAGAGTGTTGTGTAGTGCCTGTCATAAATCAGATATGGGTCAAAATCAGAGATAGCAGGAGTTGGCACCTCGTGCCTAGAAACCGCCTCTCTCAGAGGAATATTCAAAAGCTATGAAGACTCGTCAGTTTCCTTGATTGCAAGAAAGTGTGCTGGTTTCGTGACACAATCAAAGATCACCTAGGTGATATTGTTTCCGTTTCGAGTTTTAGATAGACCGGGGGTAAAATCCATGGCAGTCAGTTCCCATTTCCACCTGGGTCTTTCTGGTTGCTAATATCCCGCTTGACTTTCCACAAGTCAAACATCATTCGGCCTGGTCGTCCGTATATGGTCTTCAGGTTTTTAATTCATCCTATCAAAACTCAAATGAATAAGATATCAAAACCCGCATGCTTTGCCTACACCAGTTCCCTAAGGTTGCTGTATAGTGAGGTCCATATTTGTTCCATGAAGTAGCAAATATCGTCCGACCTGCCAAAGGTTTCTTCCCCATGCCCCGCATGGGTCAATCTTGAGAACTCTCTTCCTTCAGTAACCCAGTTTGAACCAGGCGAGTCTGATCGGGTATGTTAAAGTGGATAGTGAGCTGCAAAGCTCGTGCACGTCCAGATTTCACGGTTGTACTCTTTCAAAAGCTCCACCCAACAATGCCATTAACTGATTTAACTCTCTCGTAGCCAGGGTATACGGGGGGCCCTTTGTGATCGGTCTAAGTAGTGCATTTGGTACCGTCCAAGTTGTGACACTTCGGGTTTTCCCCGGACAATCTTTCGATGTAACATGTGTGTACGTATAAATGAAAAAGTTGTGTATGGTTTTGATGTTCTATGTGATCTTTGTGCTAGTGTGTTATACGTATGTATATATAAATAGATATAAGAGAGTGGGTGTGTATGTGAGATGAACCGGAACCCGAAACCACAACCAAACCCAAGAACCCGACTCGAGACCACGGTCTCGAGTGAACAGTAGCAATGGGCCGGTTTGGGCCTTGTGACCGAGAAACCCAAGCCGGAATCCCCACTAGCCCAATTCGGAACCTTATATAAACCAACCCACCCCTCCCTTAACCATTTTTACAACACTCATCTCACTACACTCTCACACCCTCCTCTCACACTTAAACCCTAAAACCCTAAGGTTCTAACATCACCTCTCCTCCTCTCCTTCTCGGATCCAACCGGCTACAAGAACACTTTCGGAATCGGCTCAAATTCATCACCCGGGACTCCACCTCATTGTTTTCTTGAACACCCTTTGGGTACACTATAACCGGTTAGTGGTTTTAGCTCTTTCTAGATGTTCATGTGTTAATAAGGTCACTAGGATAAATATATATTATGTGTTGCTATGATCCTTGTGTATGGATGATGTTTGTTCGCCATGTTTGTGTGGGTCAAAATGTGTTAAATAGATAACCGGTTAGCATGTTTATGTTCGGAATGTTTAGATAGGATGGTTAGTCATGATTATGGTTGATTAAATATAAGGTGTCTCGAATTGATCTGTTTACATGTCATATGATGTTAATTATTGAGGCTTGCTATTCGGATGATGTTACGTGAAGGAATGAAGGGTTTTATGCATAATCTCGGGGTTGGTTTGATGATAAATGGGGTTGATTGTTCATAAGAAATTCTTGAATGTGTTTGAATATGGTAAGAACACTTTGAATGTCACTTAAATATTTTGAATATGCCTTGTTTGATCTAATTTAGACACAAAATAGACAAACAAACATGTTTAGTGGGTATAGTACATAATTCTCATGAAAATGAAATCCTATTGGCTAGTACTGTTTTGCAGGTTCTAGAAACTGTTTCATGTGCACGTAATCACGGTTGCGAGTCGCAACCTTTGGTTGCTACTCGAGACCACAGCAGGATTTGTCGAGACCTCCCGGTTGCGAGTCGTAATCAACGCTTATCGAATCCGGTTGCGAGTCGTAACCACTGCTACTGAGTCGGAACTGCTGGTTGCGAGTCGTAACCTCTGGTTGCGACTCGTAATCAAAACGTGACGGACCGAGACCTCGGTTGCGAGTCGCAACCTCGGTTGCGAGTCACTCTTGTCTCGACTGGACTGTTTTAGGGTTATTGGGCTTTTGACTGTTGGGCTTTCTGTTGACTGGACTGCATGTTTGTTACTGCTGATTATATGTTTAGGGCCGACCCAATAACCCAACTGTTTGTGTATTCGCATGTTATACGTGTTTGCTATATGTACTGCCATACGTGTTCGCTATGTGTTTACTTGTACCCGACTTGACCCATACTTGGTAACCATGCTAGGACGTGGTGACCAACATACTTGACCGGGTAAAATATCTACCGAGCAACCCAAGGTGAGTTCACAACTTAAAAGCATGCGTCCCGGTGGTTTGGGACACGAGACTAAAACAACCCTATCCCCTTGTAAAGGGGATACCGTCTACATTCCTTCCCTAGTTACTGGGAACAAACTTACTTTATCTTCCCTTGTATTGGGAAACCTTTTTAGTTAATTACTGTTTATACGGAATGCAACCAACGGCACTAAACGCAACTCTATCACTCAAGTCCCTACTACATAATACCGATTAGTCGCCGGTGCCAGGCGAACGGGTTATTAGTTGATAGCGCTATTTAGGTCTTACCAGCCTCACACCGTGCCATGGTATGGGATCGGTCGTGAACTAATGTACTCAGGCATCCGTCAATGATGATAGAACATTGACATCGGGGCATCCTGCGGAAACGCAAACGGTTACCCAGTGTTCGGTATTGGAAAAAAAAAAACAGTTTAGTCGCTAACTTTTGGGGTAGCTCCCCATGGCATGTATAAACGGATAAATTAACTGGTGAAACAAGTTTTTGGTAATTAAAACTGGACAACTAGTGAACTCACTCAGCATTATTGTTGACCCCTTTACTGCATGCTTTGCAGGTGGCCAGTGACTGGAGCAGCTACTTGGGATGTGTAGTGGTCGTCTGCCCGTGTGTTGGGCATTTATTATGCTTGCTTTATGAACGTTGTTTAAAACTGTTAATTATGCTTCCGCTACATTTACTCTGAACTTAAGACTTTAAACTCTGAACTTGATATTTGCTAATCTTACGGTTAGTAAGTATTACTTTTGTTATCAATTTAGTTAATCAGTATAATTGGTGGCTGGATCCTGGTCAGTCACGCCCTCAAAGCGGGTGTCATCCGCGGGTGGATTTTGGGGGATGTGACAGATTGGTATCAGAGCCATTGGTTATAGTGAACTTGGTTTTAAAAAGGGGAAAAATCTTTTTGAGAAAAACCAGACTATAACCCGTGACTCGTGACGACACTACACTCCAAGTACAAGGCTCGACTTATCTGACCTCATAGCTCGGACCCATAGTTACCTGCTTAATTGTCTTATGCTTTCCGCTTTACTATACGTACTGGTTTGCCTGATTAGATAAATGCATCTTCTCTCTTCTATCTTATTCTCGCTATCACACACTCATACTATGTTTTCTGGATATGAAGACAATGAGTGGACGCAGACGAGGAAACGTCAACATGACTCAGGCTCAGTTCACTAACCTGCTCAACACTGTGGCTGCAGCTTTCGCAGCTCACCCTATAGGTAAACTCGATGCTTTAGGATGTTTAGATCCTACCGCCACATCGTCCTTTTCGCCTCTAAACCTATTTCGCTTCACTCCTCACAACAGTTCAGCCTGCACCTGTGCAACCACGTGTTTGTACCTTCAAGACCTTCATGGATTGCAAGCCTCTTCCGTTTAGTGGCACTGAGGGTGCCATAGGTCTCCTACACTGGATCGAGAAGGTCGAAGCTGTTTTCGCTGTCTGCGAGTGTCCCCCTGCTAATTGGGTGAAGTTTGCTACTGGTACTCTTGAGGGAAGCGCACTTTCATGGTGGAAGGCGCAAATTCAGATACTTGGTTTGGAGACTGCAAACGCTATTGCGTGGGAAGATTTCAAGGATATGATCAAGGAAGAGTACTGTCACAGGGATGACATCCACAAGCTGGAAAATGAGTACTATGAACTCAAGATGGTTGGGTCAGAGATTGAGACCTACACCAAGCTGTCCAACGACTATGCTGCTCTTTGTCCAAACATGTCTCGACCTATGTATCGAAGAATCGAACTGTACATCAAGGGTCTGGCTCCAGAAATTCGAAGCCATGTAACTTCAGCCAACCACACTACCATTCAGCCGATCGTACGACTTGCCCACAAACTCACTGATCAGGCTGTGGAGGAGGGCAGGTTGCCCAAAAGAATCAGTGCTACTGTCGGAACTTCTAGTGACAACAAGCGGAAGTGGGATGGAAATCAGGGCAAGGATGCCAACTCTGCTCAGGCCCCAGCCCAGCAAAGGAAAACTGACAACAACAAAGGCCCTCAGCAACAGGGTGGCTACCGGGGAAGCTACCCTAAGTGCAACAAGTGTAACAGGCACCACAATGGGGCATGTAACAAAGGCCAGTTCCCAGCAAGGCAGAATCAGCAACAACCTCAACAGCAACAGCAGCAGGGAAACAACCGAGCATGTTTTAAATGCGGGGCAACGGGGCACATGCGAAAGGATTGCCCTGAATTGAATCAGAATCGCAACAACAATCAGGGAGCTGGGAACAATGAGCAGAACAACAATGCTGGAAATGCAAGGGGAAGAGCTTTCGTGATTGGAGCTGGAGAAGCAAGGAACGACCCCAACGTCGTGGCGGGTAAGTTCCTACTTGATGATCGTTATGTTTCTGTGTTATTTGATTCCGGTGCCGATGCCAGTTATGTATCCCTTCGCATTAGTAAGAAACTTAAGCACTCGCCTGCATTATTAAGTTCTAAGCACATCGTCGAGATAGCTAATGGTAAGAACATCGAGGCCACGCATGTGATCCACGACTGCACCCTAGAATTGTCTGGCCACACGTTTAGTATCGATCTTTTCCCTGTTAAACTTGGGAGCTTCGACGTCGTCATTGGTATGGATTGGTTATCCAAACATCGCGCCGAGATCCTCTGTCAAGAGAAAGCAGTTCGTATACCTCGCCGTTCTGGTCAACCCCTCATCGTCAAAGGCAACAAAGGTGGAGAAGTCACAGGCATTATCTCGCTTCTAAAAGCCCAGAAGTGTTTGCAGAAAGGGCACACCGCTATCTTAGCACTTGTCACCAACGCCCACGATAAGGAAAAGAGGATTGAAGATTTCCCTGTAGTACGCGACTATCCCGAGGTATTTCCTGAAGAACTACCTGGACTCCCTCCTCACCGTCAGGTCGAATTCCAAATCGAGCTAGCTCCTGGAGCAGCACCCATAGCTCGTGCACCGTACCGTTTAGCCCCTGCAGAACTGAAGGAACTCTCTACACAACTGCAGGAACTATTGGATAAAGGATTTATCCGCCCCAGTTCATCACCCTGGGGAGCACCAGTACTCTTTGTCAAGAAGAAGGATGGCACATTCCGAATGTGCATCGACTATCGTGAGTTGAACAAGGTTACCATCAAGAATCGTTACCCTCTCCCGCGTATCGACGACTTATTCGATCAGCTGCAAGGATCGAGCTACTATTCTAAGATTGACCTACGATCAGGTTATCATCAGCTGAGAGTTCGTAATGAAGACATTTCCAAGACTGCGTTTAGGACCCGTTATGGTCACTATGAATTTCTCGTTATGCCTTTTGGAATGACTAACGCACCTGCAGTGTTCATGGACCTTATGAACCGCGTATGTAAGCCTTACCTCGACAAATTTGTGATTGTGTTTATCGACGACATCCTGATTTATTCGAAAAGTCAAGAAGAGCATGAACAGCACCTACGCCTTATCCTCGAACTCCTTCGCAACGAGCAACTGTACGCCAAATTCTCTAAATGTGACTTCTGGCTTCGAGAAGTCCATTTCCTCGGCCATGTAGTTAATAAGAACGGAATTCACGTCGACCCCGCTAAGATCGAATCGATAAAGAACTGGCCTACACCTAAGACTCCCACTGAAGTTCGCCAATTCTTGGGTTTGGCGGGCTACTACCGCAGATTCATTCAGGGATTCTCGAAGATTGCACAACCTCTCACGACACTCACTCAGAAAGGCGTCTCCTACAAGTGGAATGCAGCACAGGAATTTGCTTTTCAGAGGCTTAAGGATAACCTATGTAGCGCTCCTATTCTCTCGCTACCTGAAGGTACTGATGACTTTGTGGTTTACTGCGATGCGTCTATTCATGGGCTCGGTTGCGTGCTAATGCAACGCGAGAAAGTTATTGCCTACGCCTCACGACAACTCAAGACGCACGAAAAGAACTACACGACGCATGACTTGGAACTGGGAGCAGTGATCTTTGCTCTTAAGATATGGAGACATTACCTGTACGGTACCAAGTGCACTATTTACACCGATCACAGGAGTCTCGAGCATATCTTTAGGCAAAAGGAATTGAACATGAGACAACGTCGATGGGTCGAACTCTTGAATGACTACGAATGCGCCATCAAATACCATCCGGGCAAGGCCAATGTCGTGGCAGACGCCCTCAGCCGAAAGGACACTATACCAAAGCGCGTGCGAGCACTACAACTTACCATCCAGTCTAACCTCCCTACCCAGATTCGAAATGCTCAAGTTGAAGCATTGAAGCCGGAAAACATCAGGGCTGAGTCTCTGCGAGGATCGAGACAGCAACTAGAACAGAAAGAAGATGGTGCTTACTATGTAACAGGGCGTATCTGGGTTCCACTCTATGGAGATTTACGTGAACTCGTGATGGACGAAGCCCACAAGTCCCGCTACTCAGTACATCCTGGTTCGGACAAGATGTACCACGATTTGAAGACTACATATTGGTGGCCTGGTATGAAGGCCCACATAGCAACATACGTCAGCAAATGCTTGACTTGCGCGAGAGTCAAGACAGAATACCAGAAGCCGGCAGGTCTACTCCAACAACCAGAAATCCCGAAATGGAAATGGGAGCAAATTTCCATGGATTTTGTTACAGGGCTACCTAGGTCTCAACGCGGAAATGATACTATTTGGGTAATAGTGGATCGACTGACCAAGTCCGCGCACTTTCTGGCTATTAAGGAAACAGACAAGTTTTCTACCTTGGCGGAGATTTACTTAAAGGAAGTAGTTTCGAGGCACGGAGTGCCAACCTCAATTATTTCCGACCGAGATGCTCGATTTACTTCGGAATTGTGGCAAGCTATGCACAAATGCTTTGGCTCACGTTTGGACATGAGCACTGCTTATCACCCGCAAACGGATGGACAGTCTGAACGCACCATCCAAACTCTTGAAGACATGCTTAGAGCGTGTGTGATCGATTTTGGCAAGAACTGGGAGAAGCATCTACCGCTAGTAGAGTTCTCATACAACAACAGCTACCACACTAGTATTCAGGCAGCACCTTTTGAGGCATTGTACGGTCGTAAATGCCGGTCACCTCTCTGCTGGGCAGAAATCAGTGATAGTCAAATCACGGGCCCAGAGATGGTGGTAGATACAACGGAAAAGATTGCCCAGATCAGACAACGCATGGCGGCAGCTCGTGACCGTCAGAAGAGTTACGCTGATAAGCGTAGGAAACCATTGGAATTCCAGGTCGGTGACCGGGTTCTACTTAAAGTCTAACCCTGGAAGGGTGTGGTTCGCTTTGGTAAACGGGGCAAGCTTAATCCGCGATATATCGGACCATTCGAAATTACCGAGAAGATCGGTAAGGTTGCTTATAGATTGAACCTGCCTGAAGAACTGAGTGCGGTACATAACGTTTTCCACGTATCCAACCTGAAGAAGTGTTTGTCGGATGAAACACTTGTGATTCCTTTTAAGGAACTGACGATTGACGAACAGCTACACTTTACTGAGGAACCAATCGAGATCACGGATCGAGTGATCAAAACCCTCAAACGTAGCCAGATACCTCTTGTACGAGTCCGTTGGAACTCGCGACGTGGCCCAGAGTATACCTGGGAGCGGGAAGACCAGATGAAGCACAAGTATCCCCAGCTGTTCCCTAACGAAAATCCCAGCACTGAAGCTACGAACGAATTTCGGGACGAAATTCCAAACTAACGGGGGGATGATGTGACACCCCGTTGAAACGCTTTTACTCACACTAGCTTGACAGTGGCTGCCTTAACTTTCGGGACGAAAGTTCCTAAAACTTGGGGATAATGTGACACTTCGGGTTTTCCCCGGACAATCTTTCGATGTAACATGTGTGTACGTATAAATGAAAAAGTTGTGTATGGTTTTGATGTTCTATGTGATCTTTGTGCTAGTGTGTTATACGTATGTATATATAAATAGATATAAGAGAGTGGGTGTGTATGTGAGATGAACCGGAACCCGAAACCACAACCAAACCCGAGAACCCGACTCGAGACCACGGTCTCGAGTGAACAGTAGCAATGGGCCGGTTTGGGCCTTGTGACCGAGAAACCCAAGCCGGAATCCCCACTAGCCCAATTCGGAACCTTATATAAACCAACCCACCCCTCCCTTAACCATTTTTACAACACTCATCTCACTACACTCTCACACCCTCCTCTCACACTTAAACCCTAAAACCCTAAGGTTCTAACATCACCCTCTCCTCCTCTCCTTCTCGGATCCAACCGGCTACAAGAACACTTTCGGAATCGGCTCAAATTCATCACCCGGGACTCCACCTCATTGTTTTCTTGAACACCCTTTGGGTACACTATAACCGGTTAGTGGTTTTAGCTCTTTCTAGATGTTCATGTGTTAATAAGGTCACTAGGATAAATATATATTATGTGTTGCTATGATCCTTGTGTATGGATGATGTTTGTTCGCCATGTTTGTGTGGGTCAAAATGTGTTAAATAGATAACCGGTTAGCATGTTTATGTTCGGAATGTTTAGATAGGATGGTTAGTCATGATTATGGTTGATTAAATATAAGGTGTCTCGAATTGATCTGTTTACATGTCATATGATGTTAATTATTGAGGCTTGCTATTCGGATGATGTTACGTGAAGGAATGAAGGGTTTTATGCATAATCTCGGGGTTGGTTTGATGATAAATGGGGTTGATTGTTCATAAGAAATTCTTGAATGTGTTTGAATATGGTAAGAACACTTTGAATGTCACTTAAATATTTTGAATATGCCTTGTTTGATCTAATTTAGACACAAAATAGACAAACAAACATGTTTAGTGGGTATAGTACATAATTCTCATGAAAATGAAATCCTATTGGCTAGTACTGTTTTGCAGGTTCTAGAAACTGTTTCATGTGCACGTAATCACGGTTGCGAGTCGCAACCTTTGGTTGCTACTCGAGACCACAACAGGATTTGTCGAGACCTCCCGGTTGCGAGTCGTAATCAACGCTTATCGAATCCGGTTGCGAGTCGTAACCACTGCTACTGAGTCGGAACTGCTGGTTGCGAGTCGTAACCTCTGGTTGCGACTCGTAATCAAAACGTGACGGACCGAGACCTCGGTTGCGAGTCGCAACCTCGGTTGCGAGTCACTCTTGTCTCGACTGGACTGTTTTAGGGTTATTGGGCTTTTGACTGTTGGGCTTTCTGTTGACTGGACTGCATGTTTGTTACTGCTGATTATATGTTTAGGGCCGACCCAATAACCTAACTGTTTGTGTATTCGCATGTTATACGTGTTTGCTATATGTACTGCCATACGTGTTCGCTATGTGTTTACTTGTACCCGACTTGACCCATACTTGGTAACCATGCTAGGACGTGGTGACCAACATACTTGACCGGGTAAAATATCTACCGAGCAACCCAAGGTGAGTTCACAACTTAAAAGCATGCGTCCCGGTGGTTTGGGACACGAGACTAAAACAACCCTATCCCCTTGTAAAGGGGATACCGTCTACATTCCTTCCCTAGTTACTGGGAACAAACTTACTTTATCTTCCCTTGTATTGGGAAACCTTTTTAGTTAATTACTGTTTATACGGAATGCAACCAACGGCACTAAACGCAACTCTATCACTCAAGTCCCTACTACATAATACCGATTAGTTGCCGGTGCCAGGCGAACGGGTTATTAGTTGATAGCGCTATTTAGGTCTTACCAGCCTCACACCGTGCCATGGTATGGGATCGGTCGTGAACTAATGTACTCAGGCATCCGTCAATGATGATAGAACATTGACATCGGGGCATCATGCGGAAACGCAAACGGTTACCTAGTGTTCGGTATTGGAAAAAAAAAAAAACAGTTTAGTCGCTAACTTTTGGGGTAGCTCCCCATGGCATGTATAAACGGATAAATTAACTGGTGAAACAAGTTTTTGGTAATTAAAACTGGACAACTAGTGAACTCACTCAGCATTATTGTTGACCCCTTTACTGCATGCTTTGCAGGTGGCCAGTGACTGGAGCAGCTACTTGGGATGTGTAGTGGTCGTCTGCCCGTGTGTTGGGCATTTATTATGCTTGCTTTATGAACGTTGTTTAAAACTGTTAATTATGCTTCCGCTACATTTACTCTGAACTTAAGACTTTAAACTCTGAACTTGATATTTGCTAATCTTACGGTTAGTAAGTATTACTTTTGTTATCAATTTAGTTAATCAGTATAATTGGTGGCTGGATCCTGGTCAGTCACGCCCTCAAAGCGGGTGTCATCCGCGGGTGGATTTTGGGGGATGTGACACAAGTAATGCCTCCAACTTACATCCAAAGACCACGGTTCCCACCTCAGATTGTGTGTCATGCCATTCTCCTTGTAAGTCTATTACGTAAGCTGTCACATTCTCGTGTTGCATCGGCGTGTATCTAGGACTCTGATTCAAACCATCATAATATACCACTAACTCACTCGCACCCTCTGGTAAAGATGATGCTCGGTGTATTGCAGAGTTGGGATTCGAAAGCTGAAAAGACGTCCCCCTGCTTTGTCTCCAACGAATACAGCACCCTGCTGTGCTAAAGAGGTTTAAGTTACGAGATCTTCGAGAATCCTGGGATGAATCTGCGATAGCATCTTGTGAGATCCGGAAATTGTTGTATCCTCGCAGGGATCTTTGGTGTCGATCAGTTTCTAACCAAAACAGGTCTTAGCGAGATCCACGTGTATTCCCACTTCGTCGATTATATGACCAAAAAGGTATTCCTCGCATCCAGAAGTTACATTTATCAAGACTTTGCGCGGTGTGGCTCCTCCGTCAGGAGCTCTCAAATAAGATACAAAGCTGCCCATGATGTTCCTTTCTCCTGGAAATGATTCAACCTATCATCAATAAGCATTGTCGGTTCACGTAATCCATACAGCTGCTGATGTGATGATTAGCTCAAAAGTCTTGGAATACAACGCCAAAATGGCCGCACTGCGCTTGGTATGCTGGTGTGATGATTACCTTCTGACAACAACTCGTCTGTTATTCAATCCTCGAATGGAAGCTCGACCCCCGGAACTGGTCGTCAGGTTGTCAATATATGGTCGTGGCAAACGGTCCTCTATTGTCACCTTATTGAGTTATTGAAAATCAGTACACATACGAAAAGGTTTATCTTCACGGATATAAATGGGGCTCCCCGGAGCGAAAACTTGGTCCGCCAAACTTCTATCCCACAGTCTCTGTAGTTGATTTAACAGTTCTCGCGACCCTCCTGAAAGTTCCTCGGGTAGCACGCCGAGAGGAATCGCGAACAATTGGTGGATCCTCGACCCTCTTTTTCCTTAGCCCTAACACCAGTAACTGTTGCTTACACAGCGGAGTTATCCCTCCGTAGACACTTCTGGCCTTCATAACTGAAATGGCGCTAACTTTTGCACTACTCTGATGCTTTAGAACAAATAATGATTCTCCACTCAAAGTTTTCTCCTTACAGGGTATATCTGCGTGATTCCTGGATAACCAATTCACACTAACTACTGCGTTGTAACCATCGAGGATAGTAGAAGAAAGGTCGAAGTCGAACACTTGTCCCACAAGGTCGTGTTTGCACCCCAACGAACATATGCGATTCCATTTGAGTTGCCACCAGTCGATTCTACATCCGGTTTGGTTTCAAGAGGTATCAGGGTTGAGCAGAATAGGGACGAAGTGAACAGCTACCCATACAAGCTACCATGTTGCTGCTAAGCCTGACGTCGCCTACGCCAATCCTAAATGTTCTTCCACGAGCATCATTTCCAGTGTTGTTGTTACGGTTGCGAAAATTTCCAGTACTGTCGTCATCCCCTTGGTTGTTGTTCTGAATCATCAATGACCAAACCATGTCGTAGGCACCTTCACTTCCATACTGTTGATGTTGCCGCAACGGTTGCTTCTAATTTCATTGCTTGAAACGGTGTGCTACGATCTTTCACCAACAGAGTCCATCCTTTTGCATTTCGTGCCTCGTCCTAAGGCGCTACTCATTGTGATGACAGTTACACATTCCACCCTATAGTCGATTGTTTTTGTTTATGTCCCAATTGATGCGTAAGAGTTGACTCTCATAAGTCGCTTAGGATTTGATCGAAGTCAAATTGTTGATGTCCGTTGCTGGAAATCAAAGACATCCAAATACTGAAGTTGGTAAAGTGCTACGCCCATCCCCTTGTCCATCGATCTCGCAGGCTAACTGAGTAATACACAGTATGCTGCTGGAGTGTTGCAGAAGTGACCGCACTTCGGAATCTAAGACGTCAGTACACAGAGTTCCATCCAACGAAAAGGAGTGAGAAGGTATCGACCAAACATTCGATGTTGCAACATCCAACTCAGGGATGTTCGTACAAGCACCTAACATTCTACACAGTTCGCTAGGCGTTCAAATGGGTGTTCAGGCAATAACCGATAGCAACGAGATTCGTAAGGATTCAGAGAGGTGTGGAAGGATCACGTTCAAGTAAGAGACAATCACTGCTATGATTCTTATAGACTGTTGTGTTTCACATTGATCAAATAACGGAACGGAACCCCTTTTTCACTTGTTAAGCCTCACTGGGACTCGCATGCACCCCACATTATTATTATGTGTGCACCCACAATAATATTGTGATTTGCATGCTCATCTCAGCTTCCCCTAACTCATGTCAAATGGTTCCTCAAACTCGAGTAACAAACAAAGAGCATCACAAAACGTAATTCTTGAATGTTTAGGGAAATACCACCCTATCAGTCACATAACACGTGCAAGTAATGCATGAATTCATACTGTTGTGCTAATCGTGCAATCACATGCAATATCATATGTAAGTGTTCACTAGTTATGCAATACAATGAGTATACGAGAGACGAACCTTGCAGTCTGGAGCTGAGTGTCATGGTCGTATTCAGAACTTGTTCGGTTATAGTCTGGTTTTACAAAAACGTTTTAAAACCATGTTCACTATAACCAGTGGCTCTGATACCAAACTGTCACACCCTCAAATTACCACTTAGGGAGTATCCCTGTTAGGCATGTGACCACTAGTAAATGAGCCACTAATTACATTGAATCCATAAGTTTAAAATAAAGTTCCTTCATTTAATAGTAATAAAATCCAACATAAGTAATTCAAAATAAAACCATCAAGTTCAGCGGAAGCGTTAATGTATCATAATGTAAATACTTTCCAAACAACCATAGTAAATAAATGTTTGATAAATAAACCCATCAATGTAACCATGACCACTCTCGCCCTCCAGCCAGCAAGTTCCTGTCTCCAAGTACCTAACGACCTGCGAGCATGTAACAAGTGTATCAGACAAAGCTGGCGAGTTCACAGTTTTAGAAAACGTTTGTTACCAGTTGTATGTAAAACAGTTCAATAACCAATGCAAGTAATATTGTTAATATCTCATTTCCGAACAATGACGGCTCCTGAAATACACGACTGCCCTTCCCACGTACTCCTATCTAGTACTGGGCCAGACTGGGTCATTAGTTCACCTCCGTCCTCTACAGGCACGGGGTGAGGGTGCCAAACCTAAGTAGCGCTACTAACTAATACCCGATGAGGGACTTACAAAAGATGATAGGTGAGAATATTAACCAATATACTCGTTTTTACCCAAAGACTCATCCCCCCATGGGATACCCACTGACTGTCCCCAACCACTGGGACGCATGCTCGAATGTAGTGAACTCACCTTGGTTTGCTCGGTAAGATTAGTTACTTGTTTTCCGGTTGGTCAAACATATCCTAACATGGTTATCGACAACGATCAGTTTTGTGCGCACATAAACTACATATCTCGTGTACAATTATTTCACGTATTCCTTGATCACATAACACACAATTATTGTACATGTAACATACATATATGGTTCAGATGATAGCAGTCAATCTATCAATTTAATATCAACAAATAGTCACCTAGCATGTCTTCGGCTCATAAGCGGGTTCACCTCATGATTTCATGTTTACAAACATTTAACACTTTATTCTTCACACAAGCACACGCAACGAAATCAAGTTAATAACTCACTTGGGCTTGGTATGGCCTGTGGTGATTTTATACCCATCATGATCAATGTGTGGCTCATTTCCCTAATACCCGAACCAACCGGGTCCAACTAACATTAACAACTAATATTTCATGCCAACACTCCACGTATTCCACATATTGCAATTCATGAAATTATCACATAATACACAATATTCAGTTGTATATATATATATATAACAGCTTTTATACTATTTTTGAAATTTGATACGACAAGCAACATTTAATAAACCTAAATTGGTTAACAATAAACCTTTGATCAAATACATCGGTTAGACATTGCCACCTTAATTTACATCAAAACTTACCATTAAATCACCCAAATCAGTGTATGGCAACTTGTAGAATTCTTACAATTAAAATCATATCATCATATTGTATCAGTACACATTAATACGCATTTTATCCTTATGATTACCAAACCAATAATTCACATAAATTTCAATCAAGATTCAGAACAAGAACATCCAGAGATAACACACTACTGACCAAGTGGCTTCGAGACAAGGGGGTGCCCTACTGCAACCGCTACAGCCTGAATCGGGGCGTCGGTAGTCCGCCGTCACCGGTGAGTTTCTCTGCCGCCATGACCAGTCGTCTTCCCCGCTATCATCTAACCGAAGACACACCACTATCGTTCCGTCGTTGAGGCATCGCATTACAACAGACGGAGTTGAGCTCCGTCAATGCTCGTCGCAACCACCGCATAACACCACAACTTCTGTCAGCCCACCACTGCTGACGTCGTTCCCTAGCGCCACCGTGCCGCCATCGCCCACGGTGGTGGTTAGCTATATATGAATGAGATGGGTGAGTAGAGGGGAAAGAGGATGTGTGTGTGCGTCGGAAACGTCATCATGGCAGGTTGCCGGAGTCGTTGACTTCACATAATTTCGTCGGAGGAGGAGGAGCTCGACCAGGGATGATGATGCTTCGGATGATTCTACTGCCGTTGCTAGTTTTAAGAGATAATAGGGTTTTCAATCATTATGCAGTCACAATCCACGTAAACAAGGGAAAAGGAGGGCTCGAGTTGGCTTGGGCTTCTAAGAAAAGTTGGGCCAGGTTTAGTGTACTGGTGGATTAAATGTGAGGGGCTCTATTCCGGCCCATACATAAGTCCGGTGAAATTGTGCGTATGACATGTTCGATTTGGGTTTCGTGTGTGTGAGCGGCCCAAATTAACAATCGTTTAATTAAAATAACTAGCACCAAACTTAACTGAGTTAACAAGTAAACGTATGAATATACACAATTCAATGCAACTTCACTAAATACAAAGGTCCAATAGCAATCCATTCTATAAAAGCTTGTCGGTCATACTTAAGTAATTCACATGAAACATTGATAAAGTTCAATCAAAGTTGTGCATGTTAGATTGCATGAAATCTTGAGAAGTCTATGTGATATGATATAGTTGATCGATGCATATGCCAGTTACTTTTACAGTTTAGATTGACATATTTCATTCAAAAGGTCCACGTAAATCATCTTTAAATTGTCTAAACTAAATCGATCCATTTAGATAAGCATCACATTGTATTGTTGGCCATTTAATAACAAATTGAGAATCGAACCAAGATACGGGTTGTCACAAGAGTGATTAAGGTAACGGGAGGAGTATGATGCGATAAGAACATGGTGGATATGTCGATGGTACTTCCTATATATAAGTGTTCTTATTGTGTTATTCTTCAGAACGTTACTAAGATCACTTGGTGATTTTATGTTATCTTGGACCATTATGTGATTATTTATTATTTTGTTTATTGAATGCAATGGACGATGACGAGTACATTCATTAACTCAAATCGAGCCGACCGGGAGTATATTATGGTGTTAAAGGTGACGACCTCGATGCCATAGGTATGTTGACTCGTCTCCTATGCATGAGATGCTCATGGTACATGGGATGTACCTCGTAGGACGTTAGAAACCGTGTATGTATGGACAAGGCTTGAATGTACACCCCTTTGTTTACTAGGATTTACACTAAGAGCTTAGTATAACATAGTGCCATACCAAACAATTTTTGTACACTGGTTGACATTTTTTTTAAAGATTCACAAGTTCAAAGGTTTGAATACCTTGAGATGCTTTGAATAACCCAAATCACATTTTCAATCCCCCAAAATTTCCAAACACCAAACGATGCTCGCATCTTTGGGATCTAAGAATTTGCTTATCTTTCAATCATTTCAATTACACTCTACGGTCTCCTTCGAATAAATTTCATGACGAAATTTCCTAATGTAGGGGAGACTGTAACCCTTGTGCAAAATTTCAGGCTTTCAAAAACTTTTTCTTTGAAAGCAATTCAATAACCAATGCTTAAACGTAATCCATTTAACGCAACGTACACACCAGGACGAGGAAATAAGCTATACGTACCCTAAATACCCTTTACATAACTTAGAAATAAGGTTTGAAGGGTTAGGGACGACAAAAACAAGAATATTCGATCATAGGGACTATTTGCGACAAACTACAAAAGTCTGCCGATTCGCATACCGACGAACACTCTGGAACAAGATCATAAGCCAAACATACCCTAAATACACTTAACATAGCTTAGAAATAAGTTTTGAGGGGTTCGGTATGCGAAAATGCGCTTATTTGATCAAAGGGACTAAAAGCGTCAAAACTGTGAAAGTTTGCATTTACGTGCATATCTTGCGTTCTGACCATATCCGGACATCCAAAAATTTTTGTAATCACTAAAATATTTTATTTTAGTGATAGGAATGCAAAAATACCATTCGTCGCGCAATTTGGATCGTTTTCGCGTTCGTTACGACTTCCGTCGTAATTAATCGCAAAACGCGACCGTACGACCGAATGAACCGACACCCATGATTTCCAAACATATTTCAAGTCCCTTATGCTTTAACATCCTTGTAGAGCCTTGAAATTGGGTAAACGGGGGTTAAACGCATCGAAAAACAAGTTTTAAGGCTGCGGGGACTGAAACGGCCAAACTGTGAATGTGTCCTTACCTAGCTCGCGGGGTGCGACAGCTAGACCCTCCTGGGTCGCGGGGCGCGAGAAAGTTCCAGTGACAAAAACTTCTTAACAGCTTCCAAGCTGTTTGCAGCTGGTTTCTTCCCTTGTTTTCAATATTGTGGGCTATTATAAGTATTCCCCAAGGCTTCTAACCTGGTCCTAACACTTGTAGGGCCATGATCTTTCCTTGGTGACCACATAAACATTTGTCATCATCCTATGCATTCTTGATTCCTATAAATAACAAGCCTCACTTCACTTCCAACTTGCTCATTTCCTTCTTCTTTCACTCATGCTCTGATTTGAGGCTACCACACTTGTTGGAAGCCTCTTACTTGAGCTTTCTTACTCATTTTTTTTTTCAGCCTAGAACACTTGTAAGTGTTCTTTCATCTCTTATTTATTTATATTAAGCAAGAAAGTCAAACAGTGTTTGACTTTCTGCTTTGACAATGATTTGGTCAAGACAAAGTTCGTTCGGACTTTGCAACGTGAGCGTAATCACGATGGTTATAGTCCCTTGCGACTATACCTACTGATTACCACGTTGACTAGTCGAAGTGACGAGTCAAAGTTTCGGTCAAAATGCACGATTATGTGCATTTTACGACAAAACTATTTGCCGGTATCAAAACACTTTGTTTTGATACCAAATCAGTTTTCTAACTTAGTTAAACATGTTTAAACATGCTTAACTCGTCACTTCTAGTTTAGTGCTTATTTAGGGTCGTAAGTCAAGCGGTCTTGACAAACGCTTAGACTTTCAAACCCGACCTGTTTGGTCGATCATTAGGATCCAACCAAACATATTTTGTGACCATAGTTGTATAGGGAATAACCTTCCAAGGTTATACCTTATGGTCACTTCGTTTAATTAGTTGTATGATAGGTAGATTACATGCCTTAGGAAAATGACCAAAATGCCCTTTTTGCGCATAATTTCAATTTAAGCCTATGCAACCTAAATTTTGACACTTAAACTAATTTTGCAACTTTATTAAACATGTTAGGGCATATAATACTTATTATAGGGCTACTTAGACCATCCGAATGCGCATTTGCGCAAATGACGCGTTAAAGTAGTGTAAACTACCTTAATGGGTCATAACGGGTCAAAAGCACTTAAGATAGGTTTCAAATCAGAATGTAGGCTTTGTTAAACCATTTCATATGAGTTACAACACTCATTTGGTTTACAATACCACATTCTATCCGATTCCTCGATTTATGTCCCGTCATCCTAACATAGTATCCCCACACTATGAACCACCTCAACACTTGAACTCTTGGTCCTTTGAGCTTTGTTATATCATTTGAACAAGATCTATACGTAATCCTAAGTGAGTACATAGTTCCCCTCTTTTACCGTTTTCAAATGTTTTGGGGTGATCCATATGTGTAACTAATTTGTTTTCCAATGTATGGCATATATGTGTTTACTAAGTGCTTTTATGTGTATTATTCCGATTATGCAAACTTGACAATTATCCAAATCCTTATAGGATATATCTTCATAGTTAGATTCTTGTAGGATATTTGAAGTACAGTCTTAGATCTTTCTATCTTCATAGTGAGATTTTTAAGAAGTACTTCACAAGAAGATGGTTATGGTTTATGTGTAGAGATTGTTAGTGATTTAGATAACAAAACTAGAGTAATACAATAAGGACATGGTGGCTACGCCGCTGGTACTTCCTATATATATAAGTGTGCTTATTGTGTTACCCTTCGTGGCGTTATCCCTATAACAACTCTCCAAAAAATTCTAAAGACACCCCTATATATATGTCCAAAGATAGCTAAACATAGGTAGGTAAATAGAGATGACAACAAATCTAACAAAATTAAAGCCACGTACTTCCTTCAGTTACCACCACAGATGTAACAGCTCTCCTCGAACCCTTAACGTGGCCCTAACACTCCCAAATACATCCCATACGTGAAAAACGGAACCGAGATACCTTCGTACTTGAGAAAATTAAGAAAAAACAAGAATTTCCCTTCGCTCACGGGCCGCGACGAATGAAGACAAAGCTGTCGCAGGGCGCGACAGCCGGTTGCTTGGCGAACACCCTGAATGCCACGTGTCAGGACACGTGTCAACACCACCGGTGACTCAACAAACCTTAAACCGCCTTTAAGGCCCTTGCGGGGCGCGAAAGATGAAGAAGAGTCTGTCTCGAGGCGTGACAGACTGGTTGACCAGCTATAAAAGGGGCAAGAATCTGCATTTGCATGTTTGTCATTCTTTCTGAATCTCTCTCAACTTCTAAAAAGCTAGAACTATAGCCAAATACCCCCTAACAAGCAAAACACTGCCTCGTTGTAAGTATTGTAACCCTGCTATTACCCTACACGATTGATCTAGGATTCCGTAATGCATGTCGGCTTCGCCCGACTCAGTCATTGGAATTCTGTCTTGTGTGTACACCCGATTGATATAGGATTCCTTAATGCATGTCGGCTCTGCCCGACTCAGTCATTGGAATTCTGTCTCAAGTTGTACGGTTAATGCAATTTGGGTTATTTTACTAACACCCGTGCATTGTTTATATAAATAATAATTAGGAGAATCAATAGGAAGTTATAATATTATCAGGAAGCTATAATATTATTACTAGGAAGCCTGTAGGAATACCTAAATCTACAAATGTGAGTACATTATCTTTTTATAAATCTTTTTGTGAATCAAAATGTTTACCAAAACCTCAAATGTTTTAATATACTCTTAACAGTAATTGAGTATTTGTAAGTCTACAATTGCTGCAGGTATTTTGGGGTTTTGTATACAAAATTTGTCAGACGTTACCTTTGGACAAAGAGTTAGCCAATGAGTAATATGACCCACAAGTCGGGTTGACAATACTAATTGAGTAATTGTTTAGATCAAGAAAATGTAATTGTGGGTTGCCCTCGATTCTGTTAAATGTTAAAACTGTTTTGATTAAACTGAGATGCACTCACCAGTATTTCTTGCTGATAAAATATTTTAAAACACGTGTTTCAGGTAACTTAGTAGGAAGCCAATAAAAGCCAGTTGGAGAGCCTTGAAGGCTTAGAAAAGTGGCTATAAAAGTTACCTAAATAAAAAGGAGAATTTTTTTCAATAATTAGGGTTTATCCCTATAAATATATATTGCAAATGAAAGTCGGATTTTATTCCACTTATCTATCATAAATGTATTATCAGAAAAACTTGGGTTTTATCCCATGTATCTATTTTAAACATTTTGGTGTTTAACTCTAATAAAAAATATTTCCTAACTATGGTCCTGATGAAACTTTCCGCTGTCCAATTTGATAAACACCGATACCATCTGACTGGCTCGCGGCTCCCGCTCTCAGGGTGGGGTCGGGGGTTGTGACCAGAAGGTGGTATCAGAGCTATGCCACTGGTTTAAGTCCTTTAGGTGTTCTTCCAATACCTAAATCTGAAACATTTATGTTAGGAAATTAAATCATGTATGTGTTATTCTGTGAACATAAAATCTTAATATGTTTATTATGATTTTTATGTCGTTTAACGACTTTTAAATTCCCAATATGTGTAGCCATTATCTGTATCTTACAGTTAGACTATGTCAATATTAGCTATATATATACATAGGTGAGATATTAATAATGATATGCCTTATACATACATATATATATATATATATATCGTACCTATATATTTTTATGTATAAAATTCAAAAAAAAATTTATAACATTATAATAATATTACGATATTAGCATTAATATCTTAATATTAATAAAAGATGACACAACCCAGATATGATACTTCAAAAAATATCATAATAAAAATATTATGATAATATGTATTATACCTAAATGATTTTATGTCAATTCTTAGGATACGTAACCCCTATCTGTATCTTACAATATGTTATACCATGAATATATAAAGAATATATATTTATAATATATTAACATTAAATTTTGGAATATATACCATACCCATATATTTATGTAAATACAATACAATATATATTATAATAATATTATGATATTGACATTAATATCTTAATCAAAGATATAAGATAACGCCCCTTAGGTATGATGTCACTAAAATATCATAATATAAAATGTTGTTTGATACAAGTAACATAATTTATTGTTTATGATATAAACCCTAAAATTTTACTCGATTTAAGTCTATGTTTTTGTCAACGTTTTGATAAAACGTATAATTCTGTTATCTTTGTTAAAATGTAACATTTTAGCATACTTAAAACATGTCTATTGTTTAGATATAATAATTAAAAACAAGATTTTCATGATAGCTCTATGAAAATATTATTCCATATGATTATATTATATCCATATAAGCACATGTACATTTCCATTTATATGAAGAGTATGCAAATATATGTATAAAATATTTTATATTTTATAACCTATATTAAAAAACAAATGATACTTTATATAAATAAGTACAAAAATATTTCGTATTCTATAACTAGATGATTTAAAATATATGTACACAACACATACATATCAACAGAAAAGAGTTTAAGGATTTTTATCTAATAGCTCAATTTATTCCTTAATATGTATATTCTGATATAGGAATAATACTTCACTACTTAATATATTAAGGATCAAAAAAATTAAAAACACTAAACTCTGTATTATCTATTTCTTTAACAAATAAATATAATAAATTAAGAAATCTAGTTGTAAATATATTATAATCGAAATAAGTCCACCTGTCAGTTAAAGCTTAAATCGTTCTAAAAGAATCCAGAAAATTTATATTTTTATTTAAATTCCTTTCGATGAATTACCTTTTTATTCTAAAAAATATTTTGTTTAATAAATGTAATAGAAATTTATTTTGTTATTATAATAAACATGTTGTGAAACAACCTAACCTATTAGCAATATGAAGGGAAGAATAAGAAAATGAGATTGTAAATCTTATTGATTGATCTCTTTTCACCATACACAAATGCCATTATACATATAGGCACATACATTAATATTAAAGGAACTAAAGAAATAGGAGTTAGATAAGTTATGTATGTGGAGAGTCACAATATAAATGATACATTCATAACACTCCTCCTTGACTATCCACATACCTTTAATACGCTTGGTGATGCTGCCTCGTTAAAAACCTTGCTAGGAAAACCCAGTGGGACAAAACCTCAGCTAAGGGAAAAAGAGTGCAGCGCGTATTTTCTCCTCCTGATACTTTTGGATCAGGTATGTTGCCTCATTAAAAACCTTACTAAGAAAACCCAATGGGACAAAACTTAGTTAAGGGAAAAAGAGTGCAACTTGAATAAGTCTCCCCCTCATTTTAACATGTATCCTTTAAGTGACGTGTGTCCATCTTGCTTGAAAGTCGAACAAAGCTTTTGTAGCCAATGATTTGTCGCTTGATCCCTTAATGTGCACGACTATGTTTTGTTACATTCCTGCATCTACAAGACTAACAAAACTTCTTTTGATGGGTTAGTAAAATATAATCAAATATCGTTTATACCTGAAATATTTCCTTGAACTCATTCCAATGTCTTTTTACTTGACAAAGTTTATATCATGACAATAAGCTCAAGTAAAAGATATTATAACCATACATAGCTAGCAAAACATATTAATGCACTTATGCATTTAATGATGGTACTTCTAGAATGAGAATCTCTACTTTGGTAGGAGATGATAATAGTCATTTCTTATAACAAATGACTTAACAACCTTTAACATACTTTAAGGTTTAACTATGTCCATACTAAAATATCCAAACATCATCTTCTAGATGTACTTGAGGGATTAGTAAAATATAATTACATATATACTCGAACTGCAGTTCGAGTAATAAATAGACCGTGCCAAGGTCATTCAAAAATTCTCCCTCTAAAAGCTCGACAATTTCTCTCAATGATGCCTAGACATCATTACTGTAAATTGCGATTATAGTGAACTTTTAAAAGTAGAATGTTCATAGAACATGGCTAATTTAATCAAACTTATATCCCTCTTTATGCGAATATCTCGAGTTGTACAACACTCGTTTCGACTATTTAGTCCATGCGTATTTTGTCAACTTCATACAATACATTCTTGAGGTTTTGACATCATTAAAGCTTCTAGCATTATCAATCCATGAGGGAATTCTTTCCATTTTATCCAAATATGCATGTGCTTTCACTCTTTAGAAGTTTTGCTACATAAATTTTCGCATTTAACACATTGATATCTATATCATATGCAAAAACGCCATAAACACTAGCTTTTATCTCCAAAATCCATATTGTACCATGTTTGTACACTGTGTACATTGAGTTTCCATAATAACCAGGTACACATTTTCTAAGTATGTTTATTGGAGTATTGGTGCATTATTGTTACATCCATAAGGTGTTTCAATTAACCTCTTAAGCACTCAAATGCTTTAGGATACTCATGGGGAGTTCCAATTATATTCAATTCAATAACATATATAACATGTATATGTATTCAGATCTGAATTTATATAATACTCATAATATTCTCGAGAACTTATTTTATATAACTTAGTATCAAGTGATACATAACTTTCATAAGACGCGTGTCAATTCTCTTTTATATATTACCAGACTAATAAGATATTGGAAAGTCAATGCATCCACCACTGAAGAATACATTTTCTCATAATCAATCATAGGTATTTGTGAAAATTCTTGTGCCACCAATTTTGACTTAAATCACTTAATTTTATTTTCACATGATTCGCGTAAAAGACACTTTTGTATCCAGCATATTTTACAACTTTAGTTGTATGGACTGTTGGTCCAGAAACTTTCCAGTTCATTAGAGAACTAAACTCTGCCTTATTTGCGTCTTTCTATTTTGGCCAATCATTTCTTAATATTCATTCATAGGCAGATCTTAAATCTTGATCCTTATCATTTAATCATTTTAAGCGCTACATTATATACAAAAGTATAACGACGTCGATTTTTATTTCGATTCCATACATATGTTAGACATGATACAACTTATCGAGATCTCTTTATTTTAAGGTACCTGAGGTTCTTCTTGAACCATCATGTCTATTGTCTCGTCTTTAGATCTTATTACTATAACCTCGACTTGACCATCTTAATTACTTGCTCCAATTTTTGAGGAATTTTATTATTGGAATTGACTAGTCTACCACGCTTCAGGCGTGCAATAGACTCATTACAAAATATGTGGTTGTCCACTTGGACACAAATATAACTGGAGCATAAGCAGTTGATTATGTGACTTACTTAGTCACTCTATTTAGGTCAGTGAACTTATCTGGTAAATTTGTTCTTTAATATTGGTAAATAAATTATACTTTAAACTTCTAGTTTATAGTCTGAGGATCAAGATGACACGATAATTCATTTCACTTTTCACTTTCCAACTGCTTGTTATCTCCCCCTAATGTTGGGAACATTCATTCACTAAAGTGAAAACCAATAAGCCATAAACGAATTTCTCACTAATGGCTTTAAGTATTTAATCATAGACGATTATTTATACCCAACATATTCTCAAACTTTTTAGAAGTCCCATCTTTGTGCGGTGTGTGGTGGATGAGTTTCAATATATGTCGCACAACCAAAATCGTTGATGAGACATATTTGGTTCCTGACCAAAAACCAACTGTATGGGGAGAACTATAACTTATTGGCTTGATGTGAATTGATGGTACTATATATAAAATTACATGTACCTAAATGAACTTTTGTTCATCTCATGATTACTAGCTTTGTAACAATAGTAGACGTTTATTGATCCCAATAACACTTATTCCAATGATCATTAATAACTTGGGAATCAAATTCACAATTATCAAATAAATATACTAATCCGGATTAATATGCTTGCTATCACATTAGCTAAGCCACAATCACACAAACTTCAGGTTGTGGATTTGATAACCATTTAGACGATGCATCGATTTAAAACACTAAATGGTATCATGTTGGGATATGCATATCCTTTAATCACTTCCAAAATATTTAGGGATACACACCCTCCTTTATTTAGCAATAATAAAATTTCCCTTGAGAGCAAAATAATACATGCTAATTATCAGCTTGAAGAATCTTCTAGTTCTTCATTATGTTTCACATCATCATTGACTCGGGGTGGTCTAACCGGTCATGCCAACTAATTAAATAATTATGATCCATAAACTTGTGGTTTATGAACGTATGTGTATTACTTGCTCGTATGTAATACAAAACGTATGATACGAGAAAATATATTACAACTTCAAAGTTCAAACCATCACGTTATGCAATCACTCCTTAGTTTGCCACTTTTGTGGTCCATTGTCATTATTTAAATGACCATCATTACAATTCTTATAGTCATTCTCATCATTACAAGTTTCTCAATTAGGTCCATCATTACATATACAATGATTAATATATAATCACATTCACTTTTGCGAATGGGTTAGAACCAAAACAAGCTTCATAGTTTTTCATTATTAACTCGGTCACATGAGTATAAAATCATTTCATTTTTTCATGACTCTTATAATGATATTGCTACTTTTAGGAGCATATGTCTCAAGTGTGACAAATGAAAAGAGTTTAATCGATTTTTCCTTGTAAATAATGTTCTCTTTGCTTACCATCAATTGAGAACTAGATGAGTCGTATAAAATTTATCAATCTTATATCTTACGACCTTTATAACGATCATTGTATAGTCATCTCGTTATTAACATGGTTGATCTTATTACATGAGCATCATAACAATTTTCTCAATTACCATGATTACAATCTTTACACCAATTATTATATCATCACATTCTATTCAAGGAATAAATTATATCCATACAACATTCATGGTGGCATCATTACAATTTTCTGAGTTATGTATATGATCATAACCTTGAATTGATCATTATATCATCACATTCACATCAAGGAATGGATTAGTACCATAGAACTTTCATGCTTGTTGTTTCAAACTTTGTATATATTCTTTAACAATCAATGATATTTGACGATGGAAATTGTTTTGCTCAATGGATTATGATATATATTTTTCTCATCACATGATATAAATTGAGATGTAGTTATATAACCGAGACATTTATACTTATCGGTTTAAAATCTTACAAGCTTCGATAAGTTCATAATAAGCTTTGAGGAGCTGGACACTTCAGGTGTCTTTTTATATAAAACTTGACCACAATTCAATCGTGTTTATAACTTGTGATCATATACCACAACTATGGCCACTTTGATGTTCCCTTCCAAATATATAACATCAATTGAGAAGTAATTATATATCCGAGTAATATAAGATTCATCAATCTAACATGAGTATGACACTTCGGGTGTCATATCTAAACATATTCATATACTCTTTCATGAAAGTCATAACAAATCACAACTTTAGTTTAATTGTTCTACTTTATAGTAGCTATATAAATAAATAACAACATATAGAATACAAATTATACATCAAATCAAATTATATGATTTTTATAACATATCCTCGTATAAAACCAATTATGATAAAACTTTATAAAATAAGATATGTTATTGTCAGTTACAAGTAAATATTAAGTAATATTTATATAGATATTCAATAGCATCCATAAAGCATATAGAATTGCAATAGACACCTATTTACAACAAAATTAAAGTATGTAACTTTTAACATTATAGATATCATGTAAAACAAGTTATATTTACTGTAATGTTATTAAACAAAATTGAAATAGTGATAATTTTCCAATAAAACCCATTAAAGAACATTCTTTATATTCTCAACATTAAATACGTTAACCTTTAAAATATTAATATTCCATGATATAAGACAAAAGATATCATGAAATCAATTTAGAATCATAGCTAAACTTTTTATATAGTCATGTTGATGTAAATTAAATTTCATATCAATAGTCGACAAAAATTGTGACTTTTCATCACACAAGGAATCCCTGGTTTTTTTTATTACTTGTTAAAGAATTTAGAATCCCTAAGGACATATAATCATCAAATAAATGCAAAACTGGATATATTGACTTGTGAATCATTCATTCTTCTCAAGTTAATAATTTGACACCATCAAAACATGAAGAGACAACAAACTGAGAATCTCTAAATATCATGCCTGCATTTTGGAATATTCAAGCATACAAGAAAAACTAATAATTAATCCACCATAATGTACAAACAAATTAGTTTATGATATTGTTTGCATCACAAATAACCTATTTAATATTATATGAATATTATAATAAATTTTGCTTCACACTATAGAAATATCATATTTGAATTCACTTCTTTATCCTATAGATTTGTTCAATTATTGTTCTATTTCAATTATCAATCCTAGCCGTTGGTTGCCAGACATCACCCCAAAACATATATATACGAATTGTGAATCAATACACGAGACGTGGAGTGGTAACACAAATTTCTTTCTCTATTTTATTAAAATAAATCCAATTAATAACACTTTCAAATTTAGTCAAGTTGAATCATAAATAATGTATTTTAAGTAACAAAATAATTTAGCTATCATGTCATAATAATAACAAAAACCGCGTATTGCATCATAATCTATTTTGATATGCATCAAAATTAATAATTCATTAAACAAAACCAAATTTGTAGACAAAGCTAAGAATATATTTCAGTTTTAAATTTTAATATTATAACATTGAATTCAATTTTAATACTTCAAACAACCATTATTGAAATAACTGAAAAACTATTTTATCACAAACTAATAAAATAAATTAGTGGTGTAAAATAATAATTCATAGCCAGTAAACAAGACATAGATTCAATCATCATGCAAGTTAGATACTTTAACGATATAATAAAATTATTAATTTTTTTTCAAAATTACATGTTAAACAATTCTCAATAATTTACCTTGTTTAAGGATTAAGGTGGCCATGGATTCCGGTAGATTCCAAAGACTCAAAAACCTCACGGAAAACATGCCTCGGTCCTCCGCCTCTTATCCCGATTAGTTCAAACGCATCGGTCTATCGCCTTTTGAGCCGTTCGTGCTGATAACGTGTTGTGAAACAACCTAACCTATTAGCAATATGAAGGGAAGAATAAGAAAATGAGATTGTAAATCTTATTGATTGATCTCTTTTCACCATACACAAATGCCATTATACATATAGGCACATACATTAATATTAAAGGAACTAAAGAGATAGGAGTTAGATAAGTTATGTATGTGGAGAGTCACAATATAAATGATACATTCATAACAAAACAAAGTTATGGAAATAAAACAGAGTAATTAATACATTTAATTATGTAAATGGATTCTTTTAATTTGGTCTTATACAAGTTTCTTGATAAAATATACAATATGATAATCAAATATCTCCTGCAGAAAAACAAGCTTTATTATATAACAGAAGAAAACAAACCTACATGTTTACTCACCTTTAATTCAAAAGATACCTTAAGGATATTCGTACTAGTATCACCTCTTGAAAAACAATAGTGGGTCAACGATGGAGAATCTCAGAACCTCATATAAAACCCTTACCTCTAGCCACAACCATAATTTCTACCTATGAACTCTAGAAATATAATTGAATTGTGACAATATAGGGAAAAGCTATTACAACAAAGAAAGAAACAACACATGATATAATATATATACTTTCCTTATATTTTGATAAAACATATGGTGAAAGTAAAAGTGTTACGATATAATATGTACATATATATATATATATATACACGATGCATTGAGATATATATATATATATATATATATATATATATCAATGCATCGTACTAATAAGTACGATTACAATAGTGCTAATATAAGCAACAAAAGGTGCCTGTTGTCACACCCCAAAAACGTCGCAGCGGAATATTTAAACGTAGTGGAGACGGAAGTTGGTGCCCATTTATATCTTGTCGAGCGATGCATTTTATTGTTGGACATATTGGTTTAATTTAAACATAAGTTACTAAACATTACGTTTTAAGTCACGACACAACTACATAGTTAAGATGTCTTTGATCCTCGCGGATATTATTACAAAAGTCCCAGAAAGTTTAAAAGTTGTCCACCATATTTAAACAAAACAACATGCATCATCAAACACAAGATACGCCATGATTTCCCGAAGACGAATTCAAGTACCTGTAGAACACATTAAAAATCAAGTGTTAACACAAAGGAAGGTGAGTTCACTTATTCGTTTACTAACAGATTTTATTCCGAGGAAAACTTTCTATTTAGGTGTTTATTTAAAAACATCCATTTAATATTTAGAAAGTCCATTTTACTTTCTTATTAAAAATCCATGGGCCTTCCGCTGGTTCATCGATCCGACAACTGTAATATATATTGCCCAGGTTTTGTATATTAAATTATAGCGTCAACTTTCAGACTCGTATATTAGCTAGACGATACGAACTATATATTAACCATGCAAGGATAATCAAAGCTAGACAATAAACAGAATATTAATTCGTCGCTTGACATTGACATGGGGCAACCGGTCACGACGGGGTTGTCAACCCGATAGATCTACCAACAATTCATCGCGTACAATACTTAACTGATTAAACGACATCATGGGCGTAGGGTTCTCTCTTTGAGAACAATATGATGTCTGCCTCACGTACAATATATATATCCTACTAATATGACAATTTAATACACGGTGTTGTACGAATTCCCCTTACTCTCCATCATATGAGACCCAGTCAAGAATTCGTCCCCAACTGTACGGTCTTGTATCACATATGAAATACCGTACATTCAATATTCATTCATCAAAAACGTTTTAGTTCGAAACGTGTAACTTATCAAACCTCATATATTTTCAGCGAAAATATATATTTTATATTAAAAGCTATGTTTTATTTTGAAAACATTATTAAACCCTTTTAACGACGTGTTCCACCCCCAAAATATGTATAAAGCAGTAAAAAGAGGGGTTTAGTGACACTCACCTTTGGGTGCGTATTTTAATACCGCAATCCCAGAGATTGATTTTTATATACGTCCTAATATAGGAACAATTCTAAATCAATATATATTTAACACAAAAGTCCTAAGTTTCTGCGTTTCTTAGAATTATCACATAACTTTTAGATTTTTTTCGAAAAGTTGTCATTTTTGATTATGTTGGCACGTTAATATATATATATATATATATATATATATGAGTCCATATACATATATATATTTCTTATGATTTTTGCGACTTGAAAGATTTTATTGGTGACCATTATTGTATAAATCCGTTAACTCTCCCGTTTATACGCAATATATCTATGATTTGCGCGTCGTAATATATATATACACAACGTTCATAGTATTTATCACCGAACACCCAAAATATTACTAACTTATCTATTTTGTCATTTTTAAAGGAATTATACATAAATCATCTCACATGTACCAAATTTCATGCTCGACAAACAAGTTACATGTTTAACGCAATTTTACCGTTTCTACCGTACAAAACGTACATGCATACATGCATAGTCTAATTTTCCCATTATCAATTTAACACTTAACATATTATCACATTTACATGTTTAAATCACTTAACACATTTTATCACATATGTGACACTCTAGGTTTTTCCGAACGAACACCTTGTAATATTTTGTGTATATATATGATATTAAATGAAAACGTGATCCTTTATGCATTTATGTGTCGTATGTATTATATATATATATATGTATGAGAACCGAAACCACGACCCGAGACCATGACTCGCAACCGGGCGGTTGCGAGTGGGCCACTCGGTCTCGAGTGGGCCTTTGAGCCGAAACCGGTTTGGGCCGAAACCCCAAGCCCAACCCGAAACCCCCCTTAGTCTTGTTGACACTTGGTATATAATCCCCCACTTTCCTTCATTTCCTTCATTTGGCACAACACACCAACACATACACTCCTTATTTCTCTCTCAACTAGAACACCCCAAAACAACAAACCATCCTCTCCTTCTCTTCTCGGTTCAAGCTTGGATCCCGGACAAGAAACTCGGACAAGTTCATCACCACTCATTCGGACACTTCATCTCCTCGGCTTCTTCCTTTATTTCGGCTCATTCTTCTCCTTCTCAACCGGTTAGTCATCATTATGTGCATAGGACTTATGTTGTGAAAATGTTTGGTTAGAAACATTATGCATGATTCTAGGGTGATTTGTGAAGAAAACTATATGTGAAAACCATTTATGTGTGAATGCTTGTGACATGTTTAAAATGACTAGAAAAAGGTAGATCAAGAATGATTATGGCTAACCATACTATGCTTCTTTGTTTCTTGCAAGAATGATGATGTTTAACATAAGATTTTCGGCTATATAATGTATGTTTTCTTGTTTAGCATCATGATCTTGTCAAAATATGTGATTTTCGGTTCATAAATATGTGTTTATGTTGGCATGAAAACCCTAGAAAACTATGAACATAAGAAGAACTTGTTTGAATGTTGGTTTGAAGATTTAAAATGGCAAAGTTTGATCCATATTTTATTAAAGGCAGATTAGGAAAAGTGTTTGTAGAAATCTTATTGGTAGTTTCCTAATCTGGGTCTGATTTCATATGTACAAATTGGACTGTCTTTTTCTGCATCATCACGTGTGTATGAAAGTGACAGATTACGACTCGCAACGACGGCATTACGACTCGAAACCACACGGTTGCGACTCGCAACCAAAGCATGACAAGTCGAAACCACGAGATTGCGACTCGAGACCACGCCGTTGCGACTCGCAACCAAAACGTGACAACTCGAGACCACGGTTGCGACTCGCAACCATAACACGACAAGCCGAAACCACCTGGTTGCGACTCGAGACCAGCTGGTTGCGAGTGGGCTGTTCATTTTGGTTATTGGGCCATTCTGTGTTAACTTGGGCTATCTGTTAAATGAACTATGTGTTGCTGTGTTCAGTTTGACTGTGTTACTGTTAGGGCCGGCCCAATAATCCCATGACTATTACTTGTATGCATGTTATGTGCCTATATATGTTCTTACGTGATTGCTTGCACACCGAACCTGACCTATACCGGTAACCATGTTAGGACGTGGTGACCAACGTGATTGACAAGTAACCTAAACCTACCGAGCAACCCAAGGTGAGTTCACAACTTAAAAGCATGCGTCCCGGTGGTTTGGGACACGAGACTAGCAACCCTATCCCCTGGTAAAAGGGGATACCATTTACATACCTTCCCTAGTTATTGGGAACAAAACTTACTTTTCCTTCCCGGGTATTGGGAAACCTTTTGGTTAATTACTGTTTATACGGATTGCAACTAACGGCACTAAACGAAACTCTATCACTCAAGTCCCTACTACAAATACCGATTAGTCGCCGGGTTAGGCGAACGGGTTATTAGTTGATAGCGCTATTTAGGTGTTTACCAGCCTCACACCGTGCCCTGGTTTGGGACGGTCGTGAACTAATGTACTCAGAAATCCGTCAATGATGATAGAACATTGACATCGGGGCATCCTGCGGATACGCAACGGTTACCTAGTGTTCGGTATTGGAAAAACAGTTTAGTCGCTAACTTTTGGGGTAGCTCCCCAGGGCATGTATAAACGGATAAATTAACCGGTGAAACAAAGTTTTTGGAAATTAAAACTGGACAACTAGTGAACTCACTCAGCATTATTGTTGACCCCTTACTGCATGCTTTGCAGGTAACCAGTGACGATGGAGCTTGCAGCTTGGGAACGTGTAGTGTCTGTTCACCCTGGTGTTGGGTGTTACCGTATTTTGAAACATGAACTTTGTTTAAACTACTTTACTTATGCTTCCGCTACTTATTACTGTCTTGAACTTAAAACTTTAAACTCTGAACTTAATATTTGCTAAGCTTATGATTAGTAAGTATTACTTTTGTTATCAACTCAAATACTCAGTATAATTGGTGGCTGGATCCTGGTCAGTCACGCCCCCGAAGCGGGTGTTATCCGCAGGTGGATTTTGGGGGTGTGACAGATTGGTATCAGAGCCATTGGTTATAGTGAACTTGGTTTTAAAAAGGGGAAAATCTTTTTGGAGAAAACCAGACTATAACCCGTGACTCGCGACGACACTACACTCCAAGTGCAAGGCTCGACACATTTGACCTCATAGCTCGGACCAGTGTTTACTTGTTGCTTACTTTATGTTTCCTGTTATGCTATACGTACTAGTGTGCCTAAACTAGATAGATACACCTCTCTCTTCTATCACATTCTCGCTACACTACGACATCACACTCATACTGTGTTTTCTGGTTATGAAGACAATGAGTGGACGTGGAAGGGGAAACATTAACATGACGCAGGCTCAGTTCACTAACCTGCTCAACACAGTGGCTGCGGCTTTTGCAGCTCACCCTATAGGTAAGCTCGTTGTTTTAGGATGTTTAGATCCTACCGCCACATCGACTTTTCGCCTCTAAACCTATGCGTTTCGCTTCTCACCCTATAGGTCAGCATGCACCTGCGCAACCACCAGTGTGTACTTTCAAAACTTTCATGGATTGCAAGCCTCTCCCTTTCAACGGCACCGAGGGTGCCATAGGTCTTCTGCATTGGATTGAGAAAATTGAAGCTGTCTTTGCTGTTTGTGAGTGTCCCCCTGCGAACTGGGTGAAGTTTGCTACTGCTACGCTTGAAGGAAGCGCGCTTTCTTGGTGGAAGGCGCAGATTCAGATGTTTGGGTTGGAAACTGCAAATGCTACGGCATGGGAGGATTTCAAGGATATGATTAAGGATGAATACTGTCACCGGGATGACATCCACAAGCTTGAGAATGAGTACTATGAACTCAAGATGGTTGGGTCGGAAATTGAAACCTACACCAAGCTGTCTAACGACTACGCTGCTCTTTGCCCAAACATGTCTCGACCAATGTACCGAAGGATCGAACTGTACATCAAAGGTTTAGCTCCAGAAATTCGAAGCCATGTCACTTCAGCCAACCACACTACCATTCAGCCGATTGTTCGACTTGCTCACAAACTTACTGATCAGGCCGTAGAAGAGGGCAGGTTGCCCAAAAGGATCAGTGCTACCGTCGGAACTTCTAGTGACAACAAGCGTAAGTGGGAAGGAAGTCAAAGCAAGGATGCTAACCCCACTTAGGCCCCAGCACAACAAAGGAAAACTGAAAGCAACAAAGGCACCCAGCAACAGGGTGGCTACCGGGGAAGCTACCCTAAGTGCAACAAGTGTAACAAGCACCACAATGGGGCATGTAACAAGGGCCAGTGTCAGCGATGCCACAAGATGGGGCACGAAGCCAAGGATTGTAGGAGCCAGTTCCCAGCAAGACAGAATCAGCAACAACCCCAACAGCAGCAGCAGCAGGGAAACAACCGGGCATGTTTTAAGTGTGGAGCTGAGGGGCACTTTAAGAAGGATTGCCCTGAACTGAATCAGAACCGCAACAATAATCAGGGAGCTGGGAACAACAATCAGAACAACAATGCTGGGAATGGTGCTAGAGGAAGAGCTTTCGTGATTGGAGCTGGTGAAGCAAGGAATGACCCCAATGTCGTGACGGGTAAGTTCCTACTCGATGATCGTTATGTTTCTGTGTTATTTGATTCCGGTGCCGATGCTAGTTATGTATCCCTACGTATTAGTAAGAAGCTTAAGCGTCCGCTTTCGTTACTAAGTTCTCCTCATATCGTCGAGTTAGCTAATGGTAGAAACATCGAGGCCTCACACGTTGTCAAGGGTTGCAAACTAGAGTTGTCTGGTCAGACATTTAGTATCGATCTTTTCCCTGTTACTCTCGGAAGCTTCGACGTCGTTATTGGTATGGATTGGTTATCCAAGCAACGCGCTGAGATCCTCTGTCAAGAGAAAGCCGTTCGTATTCCTCGCCGTTCTGGCAAACCCCTCATTGTACAAGGTGGCAAAAGTGGAGAAATCTCCGGCGTTATTTCTTTCTTGAAAGCCCAGAAGTGTTTACGAAAAGGGCACACCGCTATCTTAGCACTTGTTACCAACACGCAGGAAAAGGAAAAGAGGATTGAAGACTTTCCAGTAGTGCGTGACTACCCCGAGGTATTTCCTGAGGAACTACCTGGACTCCCTCCCCATCGTCAGGTCGAATTCCAAATCGAGCTAGCTCCCGGAGCAGCGCCTATAGCTCGTGCACCTTATCGACTAGCCCCCGCAGAATTGAAGGAACTCTCGACGCAACTACAAGAACTTTTGGATAAAGGATTTATCCGTCCTAGTTCATCACCCTGGGGAGCACCGGTACTCTTTGTTAAGAAGAAGGATGGCACGTTCCGAATGTGTATTGACTATCGTGAGCTGAACAAGGTTACCATCAAGAATCGTTACCCTCTCCCTCGAATCGACGACCTATTCGATCAGTTGCAAGGATCGAGCTACTATTCCAAGATTGACCTGCGATCAGGCTACCATCAGTTAAGGGTCCGTAGTGAAGATATTTCCAAGACTGCATTCAGAACTCGTTATGGTCATTATGAATTCCTCGTTATGCCCTTTGGAATGACCAACGCCCCTGCAGTGTTCATGGATCTCATGAACCGAGTATGCAAACCCTACCTCGACAAATTTGTGATCGTGTTTATAGACGACATCTTGATCTACTCGAAAAGTCAGGAAGAGCATGAACAGCACCTACGCCTTATCCTCGAACTCCTTCGCAATGAGCAACGTACGCCAAGTTCTCGAAATGCGACTTCTGGCTTCGGGAAGTCCATTTCCTTGGGCACGTGGTTAACAAGGATGGAATCCACGTCGACCCAGCTAAGATCGACTCTATAAAGAATTGGCCTACCCCTAAGACTCCGACTGAAGTCCGCCAATTCTTGGGACTGGCGGGATACTATCGAAGATTTATCATGGGATTTTCAAAGATCGCTCAGCCTCTCACGGCACTTACTCAGAAGGGTATGGTTTATAAGTGGGGAGAAGCTCAGGAAACCGCGTTTCAGAAACTTAAAGATAACCTCTGCAGTGCTCCTATTCTCTCGTTACCTGAAGGGACGGACGACTTTGTGGTGTACTGCGATGCGTCTATTCATGGACTCGGTTGCGTGTTGATGCAACGCGAGAAAGTTATTGCCTATGCATCCCGACAACTCAAGACACATGAAAGGAACTACACAACACATGACTTGGAACTGGGAGCAGTGATATTTGCGCTTAAGATATGGAGACATTACCTGTACGGTACCAAGTGCACCATTTACACCGATCACAGGAGTCTCGAGCATATCTTTAAGCAGAAGGAGTTAAACATGCGACAACGTCGATGGGTTGAACTTCTGAATGATTATGAATGCGCCATCAAGTACCATCCGGGCAAGGCCAATGTTGTGGCAGACGCCCTCAGCCGGAAAGACACTGTACCAAAGCGCGTGCGAGCGTTACAACTTACCATCCAGCCTAGTCTCCCTACCCAGATCCGAAATGCTCAGATTGAAGCTCTGAAACCGGAAAACATCAGGGCCGAGTCCCTGCGAGGATCGAGACAGCAACTAGAACAGAAAGAAGACGGCGCCTACTATGTGGCAGGACGCATTTGGGTCCCACTTTACGGGGATTTACGAGAGCTTGTGATGGACGAAGCCCATAAGTCCCGTTATTCAGTACATCCTGGTTCAGATAAGATGTACCACGACTTAAGGACCACATACTGGTGGCCTGGCATGAAAGCCCACATAGCAGCCTACGTTGGCAAATGTTTGACCTGCGCAAGAGTCAAGATCGAGTATCAGAAACCAGCAGGCCTACTCCAGCAGCCGGAAATCCCGAAATGGAAATGGGAGCAAATTTCCATGGATTTTGTTACAGGGCTACCTAGATCCCAACGCGGGAATGACACTATCTGGGTGATAGTAGATCGTTTGACTAAGTCTGCACATTTTCTGGCCATTAAGGAAACAGACAAGTTTTCTACCTTGGCAGAAATCTATTTGAAAGAAGTAGTCTCCAGGCACGGGGTGCCAACTTCTATTATTTCCGACCGAGACGCTCGTTTTACTTCCGAGTTGTGGCAAGCTATGCACAAATGCTTTGGTTCACGTTTGGACATGAGCACCGCTTATCACCCGCAAACGGATGGGCAGTCTGAACGCACCATCCAAACCCTGGAAGACATGCTTAGAGCATGTGTGATCGATTTTGGCAAGAACTGGGAGAAGCATCTACCGTTGGTGGAATTCTCCTACAACAACAGCTACCACACTAGCATTCAGGCGGCACCTTTTGAGGCATTATACGGTCGTAAATGCCGATCGCCTCTTTGTTGGGCGGAAGTCGGTGATAGTCAACTCACAGGCCCAGAACTAGTAGTAGATACAACAGAAAAGATTTCCCAGATCAGGCAACGCATGGCGGCAGCTCGTGACCGTCAGAAAAGCTACGCTGACAAGCGTAGGAAACCGTTAGAATTCCAGGTCGGGGACCGGGTTCTACTTAAAGTCTCACCCTGGAAGGGTGTGGTCCGTTTCGGTAAACGGGGCAAGCTGAATCCACGGTATGTTGGACCATTCGAAATTACCGAGAAAATCGGTAAGGTTGCTTATAGATTAAACCTGCCTGCAGAGCTGAGTGCAGTGCACAACGTATTTCACATATCTAACCTGAAGAAGTGTTTGTCGGATGAAACACTTGTAATTCCTTTTAAGGAACTGACGATTGATGAACAGCTACACTTTACTGAGGAACCGATTGAGATCACGGATCGAGAGATCAAAACCCTCAAACGTAGCCAGATACCCCTTGTGCGAGTTCGTTGGAACTCACGGCGCGGCCCAGAGTTTACCTGGGAGCGGGAGGACCAGATGAAGTCCAAATATCCCCAGTTATTCCCAAACGAAAACCCCAGCACTGAAGCTACAACCGAATTTCGGGACGAAATTCCAAACTAACGGGGGGATGATGTGACACCCCGTTAAAACACGCTAGCTTGGCAGTGGCTGCTTCAACTTTCGGGACGAAAGTTCTTAAAACTTGGGGATAATGTGACACTCTAGGTTTTTCCGAACGAACACCTTGTAATATTTAGTGTATATATATGATATTAAATGAAAACGTGATCCTTTATGCATTTATGTGTCGTATGTATTATATATATATATATGTATGAGAACCGAAACCACGACCCGAGACCATGACTCGCAACCGGGCGGTTGCGAGTGGGCCACTCGGTCTCGAGTGGGCCTTTGAGCCGAAACCGGTTTGGGCCGAAACCCCAAGCCCAACCCGAAACCCCCCTTAGTCTTGTTGACACTTGGTATATAATCCCCCACTTTCCTTCATTTCCTTCATTTGGCACAACACACCAACACATACACTCCTTATTTCTCTCTCAACTAGAACACCCCAAAACAACAAACCATCCTCTCCTTCTCTTCTCGGTTCAAGCTTGGATCCCGGACAAGAAACTCGGACAAGTTCATCACCACTCATTCGGACACTTCATCTCCTCGGCTTCTTCCTTTATTTCGGCTCATTCTTCTCCTTCTCAACCGGTTAGTCATCATTATGTGCATAGGACTTATGTTGTGAAAATGTTTGGTTAGAAACATTATGCATGATTCTAGGGTGATTTGTGAAGAAAACTATATGTGAAAACCATTTATGTGTGAATGCTTGTGACATGTTTAAAATGACTAGAAAAAGGTAGATCAAGAATGATTATGGCTAACCATACTATGCTTCTTTGTTTCTTGCAAGAATGATGATGTTTAACATAAGATTTTCGGCTATATAATGTATGTTTTCTTGTTTAGCATCATGATCTTGTCAAAATATGTGATTTTCGGTTCATAAATATGTGTTTATGTTGGCATGAAAACCCTAGAAAACTATGAACATAAGAAGAACTTGTTTGAATGTTGGTTTGAAGATTTAAAATGGCAAAGTTTGATCCATATTTTATTAAAGGCAGATTAGGAAAAGTGTTTGTAGAAATCTTATTGGTAGTTTCCTAATCTGGGTCTGATTTCATATGTACAAATTGGACTGTCTTTTTCTGCATCATCACGTGTGTATGAAAGTGACAGATTACGACTCGCAACGACGGCATTACGACTCGAAACCACACGGTTGCGACTCGCAACCAAAGCATGACAAGTCGAAACCACGAGATTGCGACTCGAGACCACGCCGTTGCGACTCGCAACCAAAACGTGACAACTCGAGACCACGGTTGCGACTCGCAACCATAACACGACAAGCCGAAACCACCTGGTTGCGACTCGAGACCAGCTGGTTGCGAGTGGGCTGTTCATTTTGGTTATTGGGCCATTCTGTGTTAACTTGGGCTATCTGTTAAATGAACTATGTGTTGCTGTGTTCAGTTTGACTGTGTTACTGTTAGGGCCGGCCCAATAATCCCATGACTATTACTTGTATGCATGTTATGTGCCTATATATGTTCTTACGTGATTGCTTGCACACCGAACCTGACCTATACCGGTAACCATGTTAGGACGTGGTGACCAACGTGATTGACAAGTAACCTAAACCTACCGAGCAACCCAAGGTGAGTTCACAACTTAAAAGCATGCGTCCCGGTGGTTTGGGACACGAGACTAGCAACCCTATCCCCTGGTAAAAGGGGATACCATTTACATACCTTCCCTAGTTATTGGGAACAAAACTTACTTTTCCTTCCCGGGTATTGGGAAACCTTTTGGTTAATTACTGTTTATACGGATTGCAACTAACGGCACTAAACGAAACTCTATCACTCAAGTCCCTACTACAAATACCGATTAGTCGCCGGGTTAGGCGAACGGGTTATTAGTTGATAGCGCTATTTAGGTGTTTACCAGCCTCACACCGTGCCCTGGTTTGGGACGGTCGTGAACTAATGTACTCAGAAATCCGTCAATGATGATAGAACATTGACATCGGGGCATCCTGCGGATACGCAACGGTTACCTAGTGTTCGGTATTGGAAAAACAGTTTAGTCGCTAACTTTTGGGGTAGCTCCCCAGGGCATGTATAAACGGATAAATTAACCGGTGAAACAAAGTTTTTGGAAATTAAAACTGGACAACTAGTGAACTCACTCAGCATTATTGTTGACCCCTTACTGCATGCTTTGCAGGTAACCAGTGACGATGGAGCTTGCAGCTTGGGAACGTGTAGTGTCTGTTCACCCTGGTGTTGGGTGTTACCGTATTTTGAAACATGAACTTTGTTTAAACTACTTTACTTATGCTTCCGCTACTTATTACTGTCTTGAACTTAAAACTTTAAACTCTGAACTTAATATTTGCTAAGCTTATGATTAGTAAGTATTACTTTTGTTATCAACTCAAATACTCAGTATAATTGGTGGCTGGATCCTGGTCAGTCACGCCCCCGAAGCGGGTGTTATCCGCAGGTGGATTTTGGGGGTGTGACAACATAAGATTCACTCAAAATTCACCCATACTAGTGTTCATTGAAAAATGCGTATTTTAGCGATTCGGTAACGTTTTCGGGCATCGGAAGTCACGTATGACCGATCAAACACCTAGTAAACTTAAAATTAGTTAAAATACTTGTTTTTAAACTAAAAACATCAGTTTATTTACTGATCTAAATCAGCTTTATAAAAATCACCCAAAAAGCCGATTTTTGACCGTTTTAACGCATAGTTTTGCGTTAAACGTTACTATAATCATCCCAACTCGAAACGACATGATATTTTAACACAATACATGTTATTTACTGATTAAAATAGTGATTATAATCAGATTAGTGCAGTTTTTGTGTAAGTCACATAAATCATGCGATTACACATATTTTACAACTTCTAATGCACCAAGTACCACATGCAAAGCTAGAGAACATTATGACAAAAATTATATACCATTAAATACTTCATATATTTACATTTTTAGTGTTTAGAATCTGATTAAAATTTATTTTTACTAAAACATGTACAAATAATCATTTCATGATCATATTCCAACATGCATGATCTAATAAATGCATCTAATGCATCCGTAACATGTTCTAATCATTTTGTATGAACTTGAATGCATCTAGACCTAACTCTTGTTTCAAATACTCAAACATTCCATACTTCACATCATCATCATCTACTAATTTATCATAAATGCAAAACATATGCGTGTATTCTTATACATCAATAATTATCTATATCAAAAATGTTCATGCATGCATATATATATATATATATAGGGTGAGAGTTGGCTACAAAGTCCATTTGTCCTACAAAGTGTACAAAGTCATAAAACACCATAATGTCAATAGTAAAACACACTCAAAACCCACAAACAACAAAGTGGAGATTATTAAAACATCATATTTGTGGGTTTTGTGTTGTGTTTTGGATGATAAGGCTTTGATTATCGAATGTCTAACATTAGTGTGTTTTATGTTGATTATCATGTTGTGTTTTATATTCATAGTTGTATGATGATGTGTTTGATGTATTTAAGGATTGTTAGGGTTTGGATATTGTGTTTTCATGATCTTCGCTATGTTATTTGTGGGTTTTGAGTGTGTTTTATGGCTGAAATTGTTGTGTTTTATGACTTTGTACACTTTGTAGGAAAAATAGACTTTGTAGCCGAACCCCACCATATATATATATATATATATATATTTGGCCACACATATATACATACATATAGTTCCAAAATTTTACTTTTCACAAATCCATTTCTAATCATAAAACCTTTTAGCACATTCCTTTGATCACACATGCACTTCACTTTACAAAAATCATATCAAACAAGAATCTATCAAAAGTCAAGACTCAATCTCATATACATATACATAGATACATACATACGGCTTCACCCACACATATATACTCATCCATTTTATTTTTGTTTCAAAAACCCATTTGTTTTAGTTTCATGTTAGTGTTTAAATCTAAGAACAAGAGAAACCCTCCATAGCATCTTCATCACCAAGAATCATGAACATGATTTGAAGGAAAGTATGTTATACCTTCAAGATTTCTTAGTGGGTTTTGAAATTAATGATGATATGAGGCCTTGTTCTTCCTTGAATCTTCTTGGAATCACTTCTAAACCTTCATACTAGCTTGAAAACACCTTAAACTACCATTAAATCTTCAAGAAATGGTTTGAAATTTTTGAAAGTGTGTAGTTATGGGGTGGTTCGGCCGAGCTTCATCAAGAGAGAGAGTGGAGGTTATTTTGAAAAGTTTAAGTGTGTATATGAAGGATCTTGAGTGTAGTAATAAGATTAATCATCATTCCTATTTTCTATGTCCAACACATGGCAGATTTCAAGGGAGTGGTGGCCTCCCTAGCCGCCACCTTACTCTTTCTCTCTCCTAGATACACACAAAATTATATATACATATACTTATATATATTAATTAGTGTAGAAACAGGTATTTTACTGGATACCGGGTATTTTATCTAGCGTTTTAATCCCGTTTTAACACGTTTTAAATTATTTTTAATTCTCTATAAAAATAAACCTGCCAAAATATTACTGAACAATATTTTGTTTGCCTGGACTGGCTACGTTGTCGGTATTTGGCAGTATGCACGCTGCATTGCGCGGTACGCGTTTAAAATTGCAAAAATAGGAATTTAAGCGTTTTTATTTATTTTTGTCATTCTATGAGAATAAACTTATCAAATTATTGCTAAATTGATTTTCAGTTGCCTTGACGGGCTGTGTTAACAGTATTTTGTCGGTATACGCGCTGCATCGCGCGATACGCGCTTAAACTCGAAAAATAGAGTTTCTTAGCGTTTTAATTTATTTTTCCTCACGAATATGATGAAAATATTTATTCTAATCATAACAGACTATTTTTAGGATTTTAACACTGATCGGGTGGTACCGATGTTCGTTTCGTATTTTAACCGTTACGCGATAAGCGTTTATCTTACCGTTGCCAACATATTTTTTATCAAAGTTTAATTTTACCAATACATTAAATTTCACGTATAAACATCATAACCAAACAAATATAGCCCTGTTACCTATTCATAATACGTATTACAATTGTACGGTACGGCCTGAAGAGTCAGGCGTCACAGTCTCCCCCTGTTTAGGAAATTCCGTCCCTGAAATTTTTACTCTACAGGTTTTGTTTTCGCACTAATAAGAATAAACCAAACGTATCTATTGAATATAGTCTCATAGTTTCTGCGAGAAACTTGGATTCTTCCGAAGAATCCTTGTAGATCTATATTACACACCTTCTAAATTCCTAAACTCTCATCTTCCACACTTTCCAGGGTCCAACATTCACAAGCTCTAAATCAAGAAGATTCAAATCAAAGTTCCACCATTTCGGGTATCCACCGGTTACACGACCTATAAATCATAGATACTACTGGAATGCTGAAATTGCCCCTTCCGGTTAGTAACATAACTTTTCTGGCTATACGCACTGCTTCTTCGATGCTTCGATAAACCTTCGTTTATCTCCCCAAATAATCTTTACAAAACACAGAATTAGTGTATCACCCATTATACATTTCTTCAAATGTATCCGAATAGTACATCACGTACACTACTCATTTCTGATGGTAACTTGAGCCCATATGCAACTGATCCGTCTCAAGATGGGCTCTCGAAAGGACCAAGTCAACGTGGCTAAGCTTTTCTTTCCTCTGCTAAACCCTATAGCATTTCTCTCAATATAACTCCTTTAACATAATTAAACCTTCAATTGTCCATGATACAGCTTCCCAATCTCAAACTGATCTATAAGCATACTCTCATCATCCTTCTTTATTCCAGCAAGGCAGATGCATCTTAAGGCGAAAAGCTCAATCGAATAAAATCCTTGTCCAAAAGCTCTTACTATCTCGTTATTTCTATCATTTCAGGCGGTGCTTAATCTATAGGAAGATTGTGCAGTCGGGCGTATCACCGTGAGTCAGATCGATTCGAAGTTCGATCCATCTCGCAGGGAAGATCCAGGTAAGTCTTTTTAGGAAGACTCCCGGATAGTCATGTTTGATAGAAATCTCTCCGACGTTCCTTCATTCGGTTTCCGTATCCATCACGTTTACTGCAATCGCTGGATAGCCCTTTCACGACAACGCGACATCCTCACAACACTGACCACTCTCGACTATTAACACTCAACACTTGACTCGAACGATTCCCGCGAACCTCTTCCGCCTTTCCATCATCATCGGAACGAAATATTCCAACTAGCTTCTTCGAGAGATAGTCCCCACTTCATCCTCAGAAAGTGAATTCATTCTTGCATTTTCGTCGAAGCTTCTCAACTCCACTGATAAGACTCCAATCTCGAGAACTACAATCGCCTAACCAAATACTATAACTACAAACAACCTCGCTAGTTTCTATCAATCTACCAACTATTAGTTCTATCAGACACTTTATACTTGGCTTACTAGTAGGTGAACACAACAATGGTTCATAGTTTCTCGAACGAAACTCAAGTCAGCTTTAGTATTATAAGTATGAACATAGATTGGTTTTTGATTCGAAACATACCGGTAACAGTAGCAGGACTCTCACTTGCCTTCCTAACACTTGTCCCAACGGAATTACTCTTAACGTCTTGTCCTTTCAATTTCGGGCATTCTCTTTTGTAGTGTCCTTGTCCACCGCATGTAAAGCATCCTTCAAGCGCAGTTCCATTCAATGTACTCTTAGCGTAACACTGGGAAGTCACATGTCCGGTTCGGCTACATCTGGAGCACTTTTCTTGTCCATCGCCGTCCTTACCCTTTCCTGACTCTTTAGGGTTAGCTGCACTTGCTTCCTCCAATTTGCGTTTCTTCCTACTTCCAACTTCGGGAGTCTTGTTGGAGCTCTCGGGTTTGCACTTCTTCGAATTTCCAATTCCAGGTTCAGATCGCTGAAACACTCGGATAACTGACTCATTCTGACAGCCTGATATCATGCATATCAAGGTCACATCATTGCATAGGACACCAGTAAATGATCTTGGGCTACAACCCTGTATTGTTTTGTGTACGCTCCGGTGCACTGTTTATATGGTTAATAGAAATCAGGAATACGTTCCAATGAGATCATAACGGATGAACAACCAAAACTTTCTGATCATTATTTTACCTGAAGGGTTTCCAATCTGTGTCCCACCAAGATCCTGCCCAGGAGTACCGCATTCACGTTTCTAGCCATCATTTTGGTTAGCATCGCGCTGTTCCAAGGCAGTATTAACGTGTTGGGTTATGAGTCGAGCCAACTCCTCCGGGGTGACAGGTAGTCCAGTGTCCTGTCTCGCTTTTGGCGGCATTTTCGTCGTTTCTATTATTTACAACAATAATAATCACATGAGACAATAACCAAAATAAAAGTAACTCAATCATTAAATATCAGTGGACCAAACATTGCGCATGTATAATATCCACATGTTAATGAGAACAATTTTTAAACTAAAAGTTAACTATCTGATATTATCATAGAAATTAACAACTTGTTTTTCAGTACATGATATCTATCATTGGTATGTCTACATCGACACCATAACAAGTTTCCACAGAATTTCTACCTAATATCACAAAATATAATCGGCACGCAGGCCCCCAAAATAGAAGCACCAAAAAGAGTATCCAGATACAACAACCAAAAACAAACAACCACCAACAAACATAAACAACATCTAACGCTTCATCCCTATGAAATCTAGCATCTTCCTAACCAACTCCTCTAAATCCACAATCCTCCAATGCATCTGACTCATCGCGCTGTCGTCTAGTTCCTTCAACTCATCGTACCAATCCATCTGCCCCTCGAGGTCCTTCAGTTTACCCTTGGTCGTTTCCAGTTCTTCGCGCATGGCAGCAAACTGTCGGTCACAATGACAAAATCGATCCACCCAAACTCCTTTCTGCTTCTTAGAAGTAGATGCAGTATCAACTTGTGGCGTAGAAGCAACCTCTCCAGCAGGCCTAACTCTCTTTCTGCGACGATAATACACTAATAGAGGCGTAGAAGATGCATGTGACTCAATGACAGGTAAAGGTGACTCTGATAAAATAGGTGGAGGGACCTCAGCAACGGGCTCGGTCATAGTAGCAGGTGGAGCAAAAGACGGCTCTAATGGTCGAGCTGTAACAATAGTGGCATCCACTGCTGGTGCGATACTAAAAGGTCCTCCAAATACAGGGACATCTCTGATCACGTCGTCGATAACTGGTACTGTGCCAGATGATTGTCCTGTCTCATGGATCGAGAGAGGAGCGTCATCGTTGTCATCAATCCACCCGTTGCTTGTGAAAGCATATCGGGGGTCTACCTGGCTAGCGAAAGCAGGATCGACACAGAATGATGAAGCAAACTCAGCCATACCAACCATCTGTGGGGTTGTGATAGCTGTCTCTGGTAAAATGGATCTGGGTGAAGTCTCGAAATCTGGCTCGCTACTTGAGTCGTTGATCTCGATGACCTCGTGCTCGTGCGACATCTGTGACACATATATAACCGTACAAGTAACTGTGTGATCAACATGAATAGTAACACATGTGACAACTCGAACTTTAGGCTTGCTTGATGTAACGTTACGTGTTTATGTGACATGTTGAGCTAATGAATATTACGTGATTTATGAGATGTCGTTATGTGTATTGTGTAATATACGTTGTATGTTAATTGAACCAAACCCAAACTGCACACGATAACCGGTCACACAAGCCTTTGGGCTTTACACCTTACATTCGGTCCATTAGGTAACCGAGTGGGCTCGGCCCACTCCCCACTCGCAACACAAAACCGAGTTAGGGGTTTTGTTTCACCACCTTTGCAAATCACAAACACACACAAACCCTAGAAGCTTTGCTCTCTCTCTCGGCTTGCTTGGAACCCGACGACACGCACACACACTTCGAAGCTTGTGAAGTGAATCGATCCCCTACCTTCAATCCAACCGGTTAGTGCTTGATAATTAGATTGCTTGTTAAATGGTTATCGTAGGGTTTGTATGTTGGTGATGCTTAATCCGAGAATTCTTGTTAATGTATTGATTGGGATGTTAATTGATAAATGTTTTGTTAAATCGGCTCTTATGTATGTTCATGCAAACCGGATGTATGATGTTATTCAAATAGCGAGATGCTTGTTAAATCGGTTAACATGATATATGTTTGGATTGTGTGTATGATAATATTAGATTAAACGATTGAGGATCGGCTAACATAGATTGTTCCCGAAAAGTTGGTACGATGATTCGTTTTGGATTTTCATGACTTAGGTTGCATGTTAGTCTATGGGATTAGGTATCACATGATCCGATTACATGTTCTGCACGAGATTGGTTAATTGTTCTTGAATTGATGTTGATTATGAACATACTTGATTATAGATTAATTGTTGATTTGATCTGTTTCCGAAACTGACCAAACTGTTAGCTGAAATCACGGATAAGTCAATGCAGGATTTATGGAAACCGGTTACACACACGGTTGCGACTCGGTGTCACTCGTTGCGAGTCGGAACCCCACTCGTAACCAAGCCAGCACAAGTCGAGACCACGGTTGCGAGTCCCGTTGCGACTCGTAACCAGCACATGACCAGTCGTAACCGGACCATGATGAACCGAGACCGCTTGTTACGACTCGAGACCCCCGTTACGACTCGAGATCCTCGTTGCGACTCGTAACCCCGTTGCGAGTCGAGACCACCGTTACGTGCACACTGTTGGGCCTTCACTGTCACGGGCCCAATCTATTGAGCCCAACGATTTGAATTGTGTACTGTTTATTAATGGACTTGTATGCGTTTGCTATTTGGGCTGATTGAGAATCTGGACTGTTTTGTTATTGGGCTGCTTATGTCATTGGGCCGGGTAGGATTGGACTTAGAACAATTGGATCCTCACATGCTATGCCTTATCTGCTTACGTGCGTACATGTTTGCCATGACTATACGTGATTACTATATACGTGCTATATACGAACCTGACTCGTATAATAACCATGGTAGGACGTGAGTGACCATTTACTTGCTACTTGTACTCTCTGTGTATCTGCCGAGCAAACCAAGGTGAGTTCACACAGCCAAGGCATGGGATTCCCGGGTTGGGAATTGGGTTGGATATGTTGGATATGGAATGATTACTCGTACTTACGCATATACCAGACTATAGACCATCGTCCTCAGGTTAGTCAGGACACGTTACGTAAAGCCTACGTAACCCAGTATACTTGTCTTATGTCTCCCGGGTCGGGAGGACACGTTACGTAAAGCCTACGTAACCCAATACCATCTACTGGCTTCCAGGTCGGAAGGCCACGCTGCGTAAAGCCTACGTAGCCCCCACGCGTACCACTGTCCTCGGGGAAGGGCACGTCACGTAAAGCCTACGTGACCCTGTACGTATTCCTGTTCTCGGTAAAGAAGAACACATGGTCGGAAGTTAGTCTAGTAAGTACCGTTAATGAGAAGCCCTCATTGACCAGGATGAACATGGGAAGCCCCCACCTTTATTACACACTAGTATGGGAAGCCCCCACTAGCTATACTTATGCATTGCACTATGAACTTACTTTCTGTGAACTCGCTCAACTAGTTTGTTGATTATTTGCTGCATGCCTTGCAGGACCTTAGGTATACTGGAGCTTGCACAGGGAGGAGCAGGTCGTTGTGGGATATGGATCGTGAACTATTTATGAACTTATTACTCGTATAACTATTTTGAGATTACATACTATGCTTCCGCTACTTAAACGATGTTGGTTTTGAAACATCAATCATGTCATGATGATTTACATTATTTACTTTTATATTAAATGCTATGTTTGATATGATTGATGGCTTGATCCTGGTCAGTCACGCTCCCAAGCGGTGGTACTCCGCGGGTGGATTTTGGGGGTGTGACAGATTGGTATCAGAGCCATTGGTTATAGAGAACTTGGTTTTAATATGGGAAAACGTTTTTATTAAAACCGGACTATAACCAGAACAGTGCTCTCAATGATCCACAACGACGCTTCGCTCCACGTGCAAGACTCGACATACTAGGTAATAAGGTTTATGTTTATTGCCTGTTTGCTAGAACTGCTTAGAACATTGCTCGCATTACGCTTAGATACACATGCTTTGATTTCATGAGAACACCTATATGCCTACGCTTTTCTGTCATCGCCCTATTCGCGAACCATTCTTACGTATGCTACTTGTTACTATGAAGATCATGTCTGGACGAATCAACATGACACAAGCCCAGCTAGAGGCTCTTGTTCAAGCTCAAGTTGCTGCAGCAGTTGCAGCAGCTCAAGCAGGTAGTATATCCTGCAGTATAGGCACACACTAGGATCTTTAGATCCTACATTAACTCTCGTATTTAACTTCGTCCTATTCGTACACAATAGGTCAACACGCGCAGCAGCCTGTCTGCACTTTCAAGAACTTCATGGACTGTCGTCCAAATTCTTTCAGCGGCACAGAAGGAGCAGTGGGACTCCTCCACTGGTTCGAGAAGTTAGAATCGGTATTCGAAATGTGCGAGTGCCCTGAGGCTCGCAAGGTCAAGTTTGCCACCGGTACTTTGGAAGGAATAGCATTGACTTGGTGGAACGCCCAAGTCCAGATCTTAGGGTTGGCAGCTGCTAACGCCACCCCATGGAACGATTTTAAGGAACTCATCAAGCGTGAGTATTGCACGCGGGAAGATATTCACAAGCTGGAAGACGAGCTGTATAACTTGAAAATGGTTGGATCGGAAATCGAGGCGTATACTAAACGGTCTAATGAGCTGGCCGTTCTGTGTCCTACTATGGTGGACCCTCCATACAAGCGCATTGAGTTGTATCTCAAGGGATTGGCGCCAGAAATTCAGAGCCACGTGACGTCGGCTAACCTCGAAAACATCCAAGAAATCCAGCGTCTTGCTCACCGTATCACCGATCAGGCAGTGGATCAGAATAAACTGCCCAAGCGTGTTAATGCTACTGCTAATGTCACCACCTCAGTTACTCCTGCTACATCTGGTGACAGTAAAAGAAAGTGGGATGGGGATTCCAGTAAAGGTTCAGCGATTGTTCAGCCACAAGCTCAGCAGCAGAAGATTGACCACTATCAGAGTCCCAGTCAGCAATCCTCTGGTGGTCACAGACAGAGGAGATATCAGGGTAGTCAACCTAGGTGCCACAACTGCAACAGGCATCACCACGGCCCATGTAACAAGGGTCGTTGTCAAAGGTGTCTTAAGATGGGGCACGAGGCCAAAGACTGTAGGAGTCCGCGGCCTGCGAATCAGAATCAGCAGCCTCAGCAACCAGCTCCACAGAACCAGCATCAGCAGCAGCAGCCACAGCGTGGAAACCGGGGATGTTTCCAGTGTGGGGCTGAAGGTCACTTCAAACGCGATTGTCCTCAGTTGAACCAGAACCGCAACAACAACAACAATCAGGGCAACGGGAACAACAACGGTGGAAACAACAACAACAACGGCAATGAAGCTCGTGGTCGCGCTTTTGTGCTAGGTCGAGGCGACGCAGTGAACGATCCCAACGTTGTTATGGGTAAGTTTCTCCTCGACGATATTTACGTTACTGTTTTATTTGATTCGGGTGCGGATACAAGCTATATGTCTGTGAAAATGTGTCAACTGCTAAAACGTGCACCAACACTTTTACCCACCAAACATATAGTAGAGTTAGCTAACGGTAAAAGTCTAGAAGCCACGCACGTAGTTCAGGGTTGTAATCTTATCCTAGCTGGTCGAGCTTTCACTATCGACCTCATTCCCATAGTTTTGGGTAGCTTCGACGTCGTGATTGGGATGGATTGGTTGTCCCAACACCAGGCAGAAATTTTATGCAGTGAAAAGATTATTCGTATTCCTCGTTCGGGTCAGGAACCTCTAGAAGTTCAAGGCGACAAGAGTGGTGCTGTGGTTGGCATCATCTCTTTCTTGAAGGCTCAGAAGTGCTTACGTAAAGGTCACACAGCTATTTTGGCTCTCGTTACAGACGCATCAGCAAAGGAAAAGAAATTGGAGGATATTCCAATTGTACGTGATTACCCTCAGGTGTTTCCCGAAGACTTACCTGGCTTACCGCCTCATCGTCAGGTCGAATTTCAAATCGAGCTCGCTCCGGGAGCAGCACCCATAGCTCGCGCACCATATCGTCTAGCTCCATCAGAATTGGAGGAACTGTCAAAGCAACTACAAGAGCTCTTGGAAAAGGGCTTTATTCGTCCAAGCTCTTCGCCTTGGGGAGCTCCAGTACTTTTCGTGAAGAAGAAAGACGGTACGTTCAGGATGTGCATCGACTACCGTGAACTCAACAAGGTAACAGTGAAGAACCGTTATCCTCTTCCACGCATAGACGACTTATTCGACCAGTTGCAAGGGTCGTGCTACTATTCGAAGATAGATTTGAGGTCAGGGTATCATCAGCTGAGAGTCCGGGATGAGGACGTCTCCAAGACAGCCTTCAGAACTCGTTACGGACACTACGAGTTTCTCGTCATGCCGTTTGGGTTAACGAACGCGCCTGCTGTATTTATGGATCTTATGAACAGGGTGTGCAAACCCTATCTCGACAAGTTCGTCATAGTTTTCATCGACGACATCCTGATTTACTCCAAGAGTCAGGAGGAACACGAGCAGCATCTTCGCCTTATTTTGGAACTCCTTCGGAAGGAACAGTTGTACGCCAAGTTTTCTAAATGCGACTTCTGGCTTCGTGAAGTCCACTTCTTAGGCCACGTGGTAAACAAGGATGGGATCCATGTCGATCCATCCAAGGTAGACTCGATCAGAAACTGGCCTGCACCGCGTACACCGACGGAAATACGCCAATTCTTGGGTCTGGCAGGTTACTACAGACGGTTTATAAAGGATTTCTCGAAGATTGCTCAGCCGCTTACGTTACTGACACAGAAGGGTGTTACCTATCGCTGGGGAGAACCCCAGGAGACTGCTTTTCAGCACCTAAAGGATAGACTTTGCAGTGCACCTATCCTCTCATTGCCAGAGGGCACAGAAGACTTCGTAGTATATTGTGATGCATCCATTCGGGGATTGGGATGTGTGCTGATGCAGCGCGACAAGGTTATTGCTTACGCCTCTCGTCAACTCAAGGTTCACGAACGGAACTACACGACGCACGATTTAGAGCTGGGAGCTGTTGTTTTCGCGCTTAAGATATGGCGACACTACCTGTACGGTACCAGGTGCACGATTTACACCGATCACAGGAGTCTCGAGCATATCCTTAAGCAGAAGGATTTGAATATGCGTCAACGACGATGGGTCGAGTTACTTAATGACTACGAGTGCGCTATCAAGTATCATCCAGGCAAAGCCAATGTTGTGGCTGATGCCCTTAGTCGAAAGGACACTTTACCGAAGCGCGTGCGAGCGCTACAGCTTACGATTCAGTCTAGCCTTCCAGCACAGATACGAAATGCTCAGGTAGAAGCACTGAAGCCTGAAAACGTCAAGGCTGAAGCCTTACGCGGCTCACGACAACAGATGGAACAGAAGGCAGACGGCGCCTACTATGTAACGGGCCGGATTTGGGTCCCTCTTTATGGCGGTTTACGCGAACTTGTAATGGATGAAGCTCACAAGTCTCGCTATTCGGTACATCCAGGGTCGGATAAAATGTACCATGACATCAGCACTACTTATTGGTGGCCTAGCATGAAGGCCCACATTGCTACGTACGTTGGAAAATGCTTGACCTGTGCGAGAGTCAAGGTCGAATATCAGAAACCAGCTGGCCTACTTCAGCAGCCTAAGATACCACAGTGGGAATGATACAATATGGGTCATAGTTGATCGACTCACTAAGTCTGCACACTTCCTACCTATAAAGGAAACGGACAAGTTCTCCACTCTTGCAGACGTATACCTTAAAGAAGTCGTCTCGAGGCACGGGGTGCCCACGTCCATCATTTCGGATCGCGATGCACGATTCACGTCAGAACTTTGGCAAGCAATGCATAAATCCTTTGGCTCACGATTAGACATGAGCACAGCATATCATCCTCAGACGGATGGGCAGTCTGAGCGTACGATCCAAACACTTGAAGACATGCTTCGGGCATGCGTCATCGATTTCGGCAACGGCTGGGAAAAGCATCTCCCTTTGGTGGAGTTCTCGTATAATAACAGTTACCATACCAGCATACAAGCCGCTCCGTTCGAGGCATTGTACGGGCGTAAATGCCGGTCACCTCTCTGTTGGGCAGAGGTGGGAGATAGTCAGATCACGGGTCCAGAGATTGTAGTGGACGCCACAGAAAAGATCGCACTGATACGACAACGCATGGCGGCAGCACGCGACCGTCAGAAAGCCTACGCGGACAAGCGTAGAAAGCCATTGGAATTTGAGGTCGGGGACCGGGTTTTATTGAAAGTCTCACCCTGGAAGGGTGTGGTTCGTTTTGGCAAACGGGGCAAACTGAATCCGCGATACGTCGGACCATTCGAAATTATAGAAAAGATTGGCAAGGTAGCCTACAAGTTGAACCTACCAGCTGAACTCGGGGCAGTTCACAATGTCTTTCACGTATCGAACCTAAAGAAGTGCCTATCAGATGAAAATCTTATCATTCCTTTCAAGGAACTCACTATCGACGAGCGGTTGCAGTTCGTTGAGGAACCAGTCGAAATCACGGACCGGGATGTGAAGGTCCTCAAACACAAGAGAATCCCTCTTGTCCGAGTTCGTTGGAACTCCAAACGTGGCCCAGAGTACACCTGGGAACGCGAAGACAGGATGACAGAAAAGTACCCCCAGTTATTCGGGAACAAGGCAACCACTACTGAGGCTGAAGCTACTACTTAGGAATTTCGGGACGAAATTCCAGATCAACGGGGGGAGGATGTGACACCCCAGGAAAATCAGTGAACGGTACAGTTTACCTAGCTTCCTCAGTGAGTGCATACCAAATTTCGGGACGAAATTTCCAATTAGTTGGGGATAATGTGACAACTCGAACTTTAGGCTTGCTTGATGTAACGTTACGTGTTTATGTGACATGTTGAGCTAATGAATATTACGTGATTTATGAGATGTCGTTATGTGTATTGTGTAATATACGTTGTATGTTAATTGAACCAAACCCAAACTGCACACGATAACCGGTCACACAAGCCTTTGGGCTTTACACCTTACATTCGGTCCATTAGGTAACCGAGTGGGCTCGGCCCACTCCCCACTCGCAACACAAAACCGAGTTAGGGGTTTTGTTTCACCACCTTTGCAAATCACAAACACACACAAACCCTAGAAGCTTTGCTCTCTCTCTCGGCTTGCTTGGAACCCGACGACACGCACACACACTTCGAAGCTTGTGAAGTGAATCGATCCCCTACCTTCAATCCAACCGGTTAGTGCTTGATAATTAGATTGCTTGTTAAATGGTTATCGTATGGTTTGTATGTTGGTGATGCTTAATCCGAGAATTCTTGTTAATGTATTGATTGGGATGTTAATTGATAAATGTTTTGTTAAATCGGCTCTTATGTATGTTCATGCAAACCGGATGTATGATGTTATTCAAATAGCGAGATGCTTGTTAAATCGGTTAACATGATATATGTTTGGATTGTGTGTATGATAATATTAGATTAAACGATTGAGGATCGGCTAACATAGATTGTTCCCGAAAAGTTGGTACGATGATTCGTTTTGGATTTTCATGACTTAGGTTGCATGTTAGTCTATGGGATTAGGTATCACATGATCCGATTACATGTTCTGCACGAGATTGGTTAATTGTTCTTGAATTGATGTTGATTATGAACATACTTGATTATAGATTAATTGTTGATTTGATCTGTTTCCGAAACTGACCAAACTGTTAGCTGAAATCACGGATAAGTCAATGCAGGATTTATGGAAACCGGTTACACACACGGTTGCGACTCGGTGTCACTCGTTGCGAGTCGGAACCCCACTCGTAACCAAGCCAGCACAAGTCGAGACCACGGTTGCGAGTCCCGTTGCGACTCGTAACCAGCACATGACCAGTCGTAACCGGACCATGATGAACCGAGACCGCTTGTTACGACTCGAGACCCCCGTTACGACTCGAGATCCTCGTTGCGACTCGTAACCCCGTTGCGAGTCGAGACCACCGTTACGTGCACACTGTTGGGCCTTCACTGTCACGGGCCCAATCTATTGAGCCCAACGATTTGAATTGTGGACTGTTTATTAATGGACTTGTATGCGTTTGCTATTTGGGCTGATTGAGAATCTGGACTGTTTTGTTATTGGGCTGCTTATGTCATTGGGCCGGGTAGGATTGGACTTAGAACAATTGGATCCTCACATGCTATGCCTTATCTGCTTACGTGCGTACATGTTTGCCATGACTATACGTGATTACTATATACGTGCTATATACGAACCTGACTCGTATAATAACCATGGTAGGACGTGAGTGACCATTTACTTGCTACTTGTACTCTCTGTGTATCTGCCGAGCAAACCAAGGTGAGTTCACACAGCCAAGGCATGGGATTCCCGGGTTGGGAATTGGGTTGGATATGTTGGATATGGAATGATTACTCGTACTTACGCATATACCAGACTATAGACCATCGTCCTCAGGTTAGTCAGGACACGTTACGTAAAGCCTACGTAACCCAGTATACTTGTCTTATGTCTCCCGGGTCGGGAGGACACGTTACGTAAAGCCTACGTAACCCAATACCATCTACTGGCTTCCAGGTCGGAAGGCCACGCTGCGTAAAGCCTACGTAGCCCCCACGCGTACCACTGTCCTCGGGGAAGGGCACGTCACGTAAAGCCTACGTGACCCTGTACGTATTCCTGTTCTCGGTAAAGAAGAACACATGGTCGGAAGTTAGTCTAGTAAGTACCGTTAATGAGAAGCCCTCATTGACCAGGATGAACATGGGAAGCCCCCACCTTTATTACACACTAGTATGGGAAGCCCCCACTAGCTATACTTATGCATTGCACTATGAACTTACTTTCTGTGAACTCGCTCAACTAGTTTGTTGATTATTTGCTGCATGCCTTGCAGGACCTTAGGTATACTGGAGCTTGCACAGGGAGGAGCAGGTCGTTGTGGGATATGGATCGTGAACTATTTATGAACTTATTACTCGTATAACTATTTTGAGATTACATACTATGCTTCCGCTACTTAAACGATGTTGGTTTTGAAACATCAATCATGTCATGATGATTTACATTATTTACTTTTATATTAAATGCTATGTTTGATATGATTGATGGCTTGATCCTGGTCAGTCACGCTCCCAAGCGGTGGTACTCCGCGGGTGGATTTTGGGGGTGTGACAACACATAAGGCTCAAACTAAACAGAAAATCACGTATGCACATAAACACATAAGGGTTTTCATATATGATACAAATTTTTCTATGTTTATTAAAATTTCTTGGCTTCGAGAATTTTGGACTTATATTTCAAAATTCACCGGTTGAAGTCTAGTGTTTTCCTCCGAAAACATCTAGTTCACTAACAACCTGGCTCTGATACCAACTTCTGTCACACCCCAAAAACGTCGCAGCGGAATATTTAACGTAGTGGAGACGGAAGTTGGTGCCCATTTATATCTTGTCGAGCGATGCATTTTATTGCTGGACATATTGGTTTATTTTAAACACAAGTTATTAAACATTACGTTTTAAGTCACGACACAACTACATAGTTAAGATGTCTTTGATCCTCGCGGATCTTATTACAAAAGTCCTAAAAAGTTTAAAAGTTATCCAACATATTTAAACAAAACAACATGCATCATCAAACACAAGATACGCCATGATTTCCCGAAGCCGAATTCAAGTACCTGTAGAACATGTTAAAAATCAAGTGTCAACACAAAGGAAGGTGAGTTCACTTATTCGTTTACTAACAAATTTTATTCTGAGGAAAACTTTCTGTTTAGGTGTTTATTTAAAAACATCCATTTAATTCTTAGAAAGTCCATTTTACTTTCTTATTAAAAATCCATGGGCCTTCCGCCGGTTCATCCATCCGACAACTGTAATATATATTGCCCAGGTTTTGTATATTAAATTATAGCGTCAACTTTTAGACTCGTATGTTAGCTAGACGATACGAACTATATGTTAACCATGCAAGGATAATCAAAGCTAGACAATAAACAGAATATTAATTCGTCGCTTGACATTGACACGGGGCGACCGGTCACGACGGGGTTGTCAACCCGATAGATCTACCAACAATTCATCGCGTACAATACTTAACTGATTAAACGACATCATGGGCGCAGGGTTCTCTCTTTGAGAACAATATGATGTCTGCCTCACGTACAATCTATATCCTACTAATATGACAATTTAATACACGGCGTTGTACGAATTCCCCTTACTCTCCATCATATGAGACCCAGTCAAGAATTCGTCCCCAACTGTACGGTCTTGTATCACTTATGAAATATCGTACATTCAATATTCATTCATCAAAAACGTTTTAGTTCGAAACGTGTAACTTATCAAACCTCATATATTTTCAGCGAAAATATATATTTTATATTAAAAGCTATGTTTTATTTTGAAAACATTATTAAACCCTTTTAACAACGTGTTCCACCCCCAAAATATGTATAAAGCAGTAAAAAGAGGGGTTTAGTGACACTCACCTTTGGGTGCATATTTTAATACCGCAATCCCAGAGATTGATTTTTATATACGTCCTAATATAGGAACAATTCTAAATCAATATATATTTAACACAAAAGTCCTAAGTTTCTCTGTTTCTTAGAATTATCACATAACTTTGAGATTTTTTCGAAAAGTTGTCATTTTTTATTATGTTGGCACGTTTATATATATATATATATATATATATATATATATATAGTGTGAGGTTCATTGGGGAACACCAAAAAAGTGGGGAACCGGGGAACCCTCTTACATGCCATTCGATTATAAAAATCAACGGATATGATTAAATGATCCTTTCTCTGCTTTGTTTCACTTAGAGGGGTAGAATTGGAATTATCAAAAAAATATCTCCTATCTCCTTTCTCACATGTCCACCGTCAACCACCATATGTTGCACCTCCACCGTCAACGGTGGCGTCCGGCCGTCGGTCTTATATCTCTAACGACGAGATCGTCACCGAGTTTCTCCATCGCTCAATTCATATGCGAGATCTCATGTTGTTAGATCGAGTATTCCATGCCTAAATTCGAAGATCCAGAACCTTCGGAAATTGATTTTGACGTGTTAAACAAGCGCTCCCGATTTGAAGAGTGTTGCTTTTGAATCCGATCTTCTTCTCTCTGCTGCTACTTGATTCATAATTTTTCATCGATTTTAGGTAAATGAATTGTACTTTTGTTTTGTTATCTATTTTTTGTGTTGCTTTTCAGTTCAATAGCTTCAAATACAAGGTTTATTAAAGGCTCAGATCTAATGTAATGTGGCTTTGTTCATTTGTTTCAAAACTGAATCAAGTTTTTCATTTTTATTCAATGGTGTATATAGATTGATTATTATTGATTCTTTTGTTCTATTTGGGAATAATATTTAACATGTTAAAAAAAATTTAGTGTATCAATTTTGCAAAATTTAGTCTAATTTACTTGTTAGCCTTTTCATTTGTTTCAAACTAAATCAAGTTGTTCATCAATCATCATATATAGATTACAATTTGCAACCATGAGTTGCAAGACGCCAAGTTCTTCGAAAAGTATGCAGTGTTAGCTATGTTCTCCGTCCTTATTTGCAGTGGATTGATTAATACCCCTAAAGCTCATGGTTACATAACTGTTTCCGTCACCAAATTCTTCAGCCACACTGATCTTATATCGTCCATCTCTACCATATCTGTTTCTGGTTGTGCGTGTGTGTGCTATGTTTCATATGCTAGGGTTTGTGATTGATACGCTTTTTCGATTTATTTAGCAATTTGTTATGGAGTTAACGACTAACGGAAATTATTTGATGTTTTTTGCATCTGCAACACTCTTTTAATAGATATTATTTGGAATTGTCGACTGGTCTGTGAATGCGTTGACAGGGTGTTGTACGCATTAGACGTTATCATTGTTGTAGACGGAAACATTGTGGATTATTAGGGAGTCTCTTTCTACCATGATGTGAAAGACTATTGCACTTAATTTAACCTGTTAAGGATACGTCTATCTGGTACAATTTAATATGTTAAACAGACGCCTAACTGGTACAATTAAACCTACAGTACCCGTTCCTAAGGATAATGAAGTAGCAACTTGGAGAGAGAAGTTAGATCAGCTTTACAAGAGCTCGTCATAAAGTTTTTTAGTTGTTGTGCATGGATCTAAAGTATGTGTTTCTCCTTTTTAAACATAGTTGATAGTTAATATTGTTTCAATAAAATTAAACTAGTTATTACTTTGTCTAGCCTGATCAGTTTGAGAGCTTGTTGAAGGAGATGTGTGCTGACGAGGATTTAGATCTGTTAATAGATTCATCAGTGAAAAGAATTCCCAAAGTTTTTTTAGTATCCACATTAGTCAATGTGGCACCAACCCAGACATTTATATTTCGCAATTATTAGGTAGATTTCTTTCTACTGATGTTGTGTTACTTATCGCTAATTTTTAATATACATTCACTTGTCGTTTGCTTCTTAATTAATATTGATATTTCCATTCAAACTGTAGTACGTACCCTGCTGGTACACCCGAAATCCCTTTGAAAATGTCAGAAACTATTTCAACAAATGGACATGGAACAACAATTACTAGTGCTCATGTTGGATATAAAAGGAGTGCTTATACAGGCCGGGAGTTGTAGCCATGATTTGTGGCAAGCTATAAGAGCATCATTTGCACCTCCATATCATCTTGAAGATTATTTTGATGGTATTAGTTAGTTATTATTGGTATAAATGCGTAGTATAGCTTTTAGTTTTTATGTAACTAAAACGCTCTGCAGGTGTTCTTCGCTGGCAAGATGGTGCCATTGTAGCAAATAACCCTACTATATATGCAATATGAGAAGCACAACCTCTATTGCCAGATGCAAAAATTGACACGTTGGCTTCAGTTGGTTTGGTTGCTCTTTTGTTCCAACAAAGGTTATTGCACCTTAATTCACTAGTCGAAACCAATCTATAAAACCCTAGACCCTAATTCGTTTTTAAGTTTTGATTCTAGTCTCGTAAAGGTGGATGGCATTATTTGGACACCGGTCAAGCGTTGATTCAGAGTGCAATGCTCAGATGAACGGATCGAGGAAGCATTGAGCACATTCTTACCTCTGATTCTTGAAATACACTATTTTCGGTTCAATCCAGGTGTCATATCCTAGTTCCTAAAATCAGAATTAGTTGATATATGCACCCTTTAAAAGGTTAGATTTTCATTTAATACAGTTGATAAACGGTGTGATATGGAGTTGGATGAGACGGACCCAACTGTGTGGCTTAAGTTAAGAGGCAGCTACATATGAGTATATCAAATAGCAGCTACCTTGTCATTAGTAGCAACTCTCATGATGTATTTTGAACCGTGTTATGGTCACTCAAATATATTAGTATACCTGGGGATATGTTCTCTAATTGGTTCACTAATGGTAAATTCATAATGTAATTCTTTTTTACTAAATGTACTTGTGATTTTCAGTCGGGGTATCAATCGTGTCAGGTTGACAGGTTGAATCGCTACACCCAAACACAACCCATATATACTTATTCATGTAACCTGTATATCACTTGTTTAACCTTTATATCTTAAATAATGTCGCTTTTTTTTTGGGTAAAGGGTTACCCCGGTGATTCTATTAAAATGCAACCGCAAATAAGAACAAGTAGTGAGGATGTGTTCCACACTAGTTCATATACAGGACATGCCCCATATATGTAAAACAAAAACAAAAAACCAAAGACCTATAATACCCCATAACCTAGTCTACTATACATCATGACATGACATCTAGTAGACAAAACAATGCAAACCACAAAACATAATCTCAGCCACCATCATCAAAAATAAAGTGGCCACAAAACCGCAGCCCCTTCAGACGAAAAGCAGACAACCTATCCATTCGAGAACTTGGAAGAAGAGGTGCTTGCCCCTGCTTTCAAAGAAAAAGGATGAGTACCCGATGTCATGAATGCACTAGTTTCGTTGTAGACTTCTTCAACCTCCTCCTCATCCGATTCCTGCCTGTCACTCGACGGTTTCTTCTCAACTCGACCCACGGTGGTACCTCCCTGATTACCAGCCACTCGACCCACCGTGGTACCATTACCATCATCATCTTTAAGACTATCAAAGGGGTTCGACGTTGAAACCTGATTCGAATTTTTCACAGCCGAATTCGGTTTAGATTTGGCAACTGGACGATAGACTACCTTAGGTTTTTGATTTTTTATATGAAGCCCTTGAGTAGAAGCTTTCTTCTTTTTGGCACCCACGACCTGAAATTCATCACCATTCTTTCCAGAATCCCCATTTGGAACAACCTGGAGGTTCTTTGGGCACGAAGAAACATCATGACCAAACACACAACAAGACGAACACCTTAACGGTTCCCAATCATACTCAATCTTAACCTCCGCCACTGAATGGCCATCACCCTCCAAAGATGGGATTGCAACATTAACACTCTTCTTTAAATCAGCCCCTGCCTGTACCTCAATGAGTGCCCTAGCATAGCTGCTTCTTCCCCAAGATTCCGTACACATTGTGGCAGTATACGAATCCAACATTTTAGGTACCCCAATCTTCGATGCAAGAAGACTAAGCCCATCCTCCGTAAATGCCGCTAAAGGCACATCATGCATCTTGACCCACACTGGAATAGATTTCAGTTCCTCTTTTTCCAACTTGGTAGAGGCAGACCACTGTTTCAAAATTATTGGAACATTTCGTATCATCCACGGACCATCCTCTAACATTTGGTCCATTCCTTCTTTAGTTTTGAACTTAAAGAAAAAGAACCCGTGTGCATTCATCATAAGTCTTGACAACCCATATTTTACCCAATTGTTCTTCGCATAAAAATCCACCACGGGAAAAGCTAGTCGTTTACCCAAAAAGTACCCGTACAAAGTATTCGCATACCTGTCAGTAACTTATTTAACTGAAGATAATGGAATCACTACATCGGCACCATCAACTTCCTCGCTTGATTCCATCACCCTGAAATTCACCTTCACAGTCTCTTTTTTATCCTTTACTACATTAGCAAAAGATAATCTTTCCGCAGAACCCGAACCTGAAGGTTTCCCTTTATCAGCCGCATAAGACGTTCCTTTGTGTTCTGAAGATGGCTCATACCCCATGGTAGTATGACCAGTAACCTTTGACAATTCATTCATACGAGAACGAAGATTTGTCCAGCTATCAAACGAGAACGAAGATTTGCTACCGTCACCCTCAACATCCATGGTTCGGCTGGCCAAACCCTCAAAAGAATATGAAGGTCTGCCGCCGTCACCCTTTGTGTTATGCTCTTCCATTCAGAATCAAAAACAACTCTCACAACTCTCTTCAATCGATTGCAGAAACAAAACTCGAAGCAAACCAATCACCAAACAATTCCAGCAAACCAAACAAACCGAAAAGACATAAACAGAAACCCTAAACTAGCAAGAAACCCTAACCCATGCTTCGAACGATTCAGATATCTACTTGTAAAGATCAGGCCGAACAACTATGAAAACACCTTCAAAGGATGGATTTGGGCAGCTAATTGAATGAAACCCTAAAAGAGATTCGAACAGATCTGCAAAACTAAATTCGTTTTTGATAATAGAGATCAAAGAAACGAATCAGCAATAGAAAAAATCAAATGAAATTAGGGTTACGGCTGAGGATTCATGATCGCCAATTGCTAGAGAGAGAATTAGGGTTCCGTACGTGTAATAATGTCGCTTTTATTTATTAGTTTTATTAAAAACTAGCTTCAAGTTTTTAAATTTATCAGAACATGTTTTCAATAGTCTATTACGAAAACCACATAATACACTTCGCATAGAAGATATACTATGACTTTGACCAAACATGTTTAAATAAGTTTTGTATAAAAACTTTAACATGTTAAATGAGAGTTTACATTAATCAGTTAGTTTCAATTCAACTTTATTTGAAGAAATAATATATTAAATTTCATATAAGAGTTCAAAATATTAAAATAAGTTTTGTGTGGAGTCTATGCGGGCTCAAAATATTAAAATAAATAATCTTAACATGTTAACGTTAAATGATAGATTTTATTTGACCGCATTATATACTGACGTTTGTACTAGAATTCAAAAAATTAAAATAAAGTTTTGTGTGAGGATAGATCTGGGAGAGTAGGGAATTTGTGTGAGTATGGATTAGCGTTAAAAAACTTATAATAACGTTTGTGTGAGTATGGATTTGATAGGGTTTGAGAGACTTGTGTAGCAGGAAGAAAGAAATAGAGTCTATGCAGGCTCAAAATATTAACATAAATATATTTAACATGTTAAACGTTAATTAATAGATTTTATTTGACTGCATTATATATTGACATTCGTATTAGAATTCAAAAAATTAAAATAAAGTTTTGTGTGAGGATGGATTTGGGATGGTAAGGAATTTGTGTACCAGTAGAAGGAAATAGAGTCTATGCAGATTCAAAATATTAAAATAAATAAATTTAACATGTTAAATGAGGGTTGTGGAGAATTCTGTCGCCAGAAGATGACAATGGAGTATACGCGAACTCAAAATATTAAAATAAATAAATTTAACATGTTAAATGGTAAATGAGAGAATTATTTGACCGCATTATATATTGAATTTCGTATTAGAGTTAAAAAGAGTAAAATAAAGTTTTGTGTGGGGATGGGTTTGGGTGGGTAAGGCAGTTGTGTAGCCAAAAGAAGGAAATGGAATCAATGCATACTCAAAATACTAAAATAAATAAATTTAACATGTTAAATGAAAATTTCCATTGATCAATTAGATTTTGTTCAACTTTATTTTACCACATTATATATTGAATTTCATATTAGAGCAAAAAAAAAAAAAATAACGTTTTCTGTGAGTATGGAATTGGGGATTATGTGTAGCAGGAAAAAGGAAATACAGTTTATGGGGGCTCAAAATATTAAAGTAAATAAATTTAACATGTTAAATGGGTGACATCATTTGACGGCATTATATATTGAATTTAGTATTATAGTTAAAAAATTGAAATAAAGTTTTGTGTGAGGATGGATTTAGGAGGGTAGGGCATTTCTGTAGCTAGAAGAAGGAAACATGGTCTATGCGGACTCAAAGTATTTAAATAAATAATTTAACATGTTAAACAAGAGTTTGCGTTAATCGGTTAGATTTGGTTCAACTTTATTTGACCATATTATATATTGAATTTTGGATTAGCGTTAAAAAAACTTATAATAACGTTTGTGTGAATATGGGTTTGATAGGGTTTGAGGGACTTGTGTTGCGGGAAGAAAGAAATAGAGTCTCCACGGGTTCAAAATATTAATAAAAATAAATTTAACATGTTAAACGTTAAACAATAGACTTTATTTGACGGCACTATATATTGATGTTCGTATTAGAATTCAAAAAATTAAAATAAAGTTATGTGTGAGGATGGATTTGGGAGGGTAGGGAATTTATGTAGCCAGTAGAAGGAAATAGAGTTTATGCGGATTCAAAATATTAAAATAAATAAATTTAACATGTTAAATGAGGGTTATGGAGATTTCTGTAGCCATAAGAAGGAAATGGAGTATACACGGGCTCAAAAATATTAAAATAAATAAATTTAACATGTTAAATGTTAAATGGGAGACATTATTTGACCGCATTATATATTGAATTTCGTATTAGAGTTCAAAAGAGTAAAATAAAGTTTTGCGTGAGGATGGATTTGGGAGAGAAAGGCATTTGGGTAGCCAGAAGAAGGAAATGGAATCTATGCGTACTTAAAATATTAAAATAAATAAATTTAACATGTTAAATTAAAGTTTGCATTAATCAATTCGATTCGGTTCAACTTTATTGTACCACATATATATTGAATTTCGGATTAGAGTTAAAAAAAAAACATTTGTGTGAGTATGGATTTGGGGAACTTGTGTAGCAGGAAAAAGGAAATACAGTTTATGGGGGCTCAAAATGTTAAAGTAAATAAATTTAACATGTTAAATGTTAAACGAGAGACATTATTTGATTGTATTATATATTGAATTTCGTATTAAAGTTAAAAAAATTAAAATAAAGTTTTATGTGAGGGTGGATTTAGGTGGGTAGGGCATTTTCTATAGCCAGAAGAAGGAAACAGGGTCTATGCGGACTCAAAGTATTTAAATAACTAAATTTAACATGTTAAGTTAGAGTTTGCATTGATCAGTTAGATTTGGTACAACTTTATTTGACCATATTATATATTGAATTTCGGATTAGCTTTAAAAAACTAATAATAATGTTTGTGTGAGTATGGATTTGATAGGGTTTGAGGGACTTGTGTAGCAGGAAGAAAGAAATAGAGTCTCCACGGGCTCAAAATATTAATAAAAATAAATTTAACATGTTAAACGTTTAACAATAGACTTTATTTGACGGCACTATATATTGATGTTCGTATTAGAATTCAAAAACTTAAAATAAAATTATGTGTGAGGATGGATTTGGGAGGGTAGGGAATTTATGTAGCCAGTAGAAGGAAATAGAGTTTATGCGGATTCAAAATATTAAAATAAATAAATTTAACATGTTAAATGTTAAATGAGGGTTATGGAGATTTCTGTAGCCATAAGAAGGAAATGGAGTATACACGGGCTCAAAAATATTAAAATAAATAAATTTAACATGTTAAATGTTAAATGGGAGACATTATTTGGACCGCATTATATATTGAATTTTGTATTAGAGTTCAAAAGAGTAAAATAAAGTTTTGGTGAGGATAGATTTGGGAGGGTAAGGCATACACGGGCTCAAAAATATTAAAATAAATAAATTTAACATGTTAAATGTTAAATGGGAAACATTATTTGGACCGCATTATATATTGAATTTTGTATTAGAGTTCAAAAGAGTAAAATAAAGTTTTGGTGAGGATGGATTTGGGAGGGTAAGGCATTTGGGTAGCCAGAAGAAGGAAATGGAATCTATGCGTACTTAAAATATTAAAATAAACAAATTTAACATGTTAAATTAAAGTTTGCATTAATCAATTCGATTCGGTTCAACTTTATTGTACCACATATATATTGAATTTCGGATTAGAGTTAAAAAAAAAATAACGTTTGTGTGAGTTTGGATTTTGGGAACTTGTGTAGCAGGAAAAAGGAAATACAGTTTATGGGGGCTCAAAATGTTAAAGTAAATAAATTTAACATGTTAAATGTTAAATGTTAAATGAGAGACATTATTTGACTGCATTATATATTGAATTTCGTATTAAAGTTAAAAAAATTAAAATAAAGTTTTATGTGAGGGTGGATTTAGGAGGGTAGGGCATTTTCTGTAGCCAGAAGAAGGAAACAGGGTCTATGTGGACTCAAAATATCTAAATAACTAAATTTAACATGTTAAGTTAGAGTTTGCATTGATCAGTTAGATTTGGTACAACTTTATTAGACCATATTATATATTGAATTTCGGATTAGCTTTAAAAAACTTATAATAATGTTTGTGTGAGTATGGACTTGATAGGGTTTGAGGGACATATGTAGCAGGAAGAAAGAAATAGAGTCTATGCGGGCTCAAAATATTAATAAAAATAAATTTAACATGTTAACCGTTAATTAATAGACTTTATTTGACCGCATTATATATTGACGTTCGTATTATAATTCACAAAATTACAATAAAGTTTATTGTGAGAATGGATTTAGGAGGGTAGGGAATTTGTGTAGCCAATAGAAGGAAATAGAGTCTATGCGGATTCATAATATTAAAATAAATAAATTTAACATGTTAAATGAGGGTTATGGCGTCTTCTGTTGCCAGAAGAAGAAAATGGAGTATACGCAGGCTCAAAATATTAATATAAATAAATTTAACATGTTAAATGCTAAATGAGAGACATTATTTGACCGTATTATATATTGAATTTCGTATTAGACTTCAAAAGAGTAAAATAAAGTTTTGTGTGAGGATGGACTTGGGTGGGTAAGGCATTTGTGTAGCCAGAAGAAGGAAATGGAATCTGTGACACTCTAGGTTTTTCCGAACGAATATCTTGTAATATCTTGGTGTATATATATGTTATTAAATGGAAACGTGACCTTTTGCATGATCTGTGTTGTATGTATGTATTATATATATATATATATGTATGTGAGTCGAGACCACGACTCGAGACCACTCGGTCTCGAGTGGGCCTCTTGGGCCGTAACCGGTTTGGGCCGAAACCCCTTAGCCAATTTTGAAACCTTGAATATAAATCCCAACTTCCCCTCATTCTCCATTCTTTAGTTACCAACACACACACACCTTCTCTCTCACTAGAAACCCCAAACAACACCCCATTCTCTTCCAACTTTCGGTTCAAGTTCGGATCTCACAAGGAAACACGGTCAAGATCATCATCACTCGGACACTCCATCTTCTCGGTTCCTTTCCTTTGTTTCGGCTCCTTCTTCACAACCGGTTAGTGTTATATATGTGTACTAGATGCCTTGTATGCTTGATGAATGAAATGTTTATGACTTGACCTCTTTTTACATGATTTTGATTTACTTAAATGAGTAGAAATCATGAGAAACATGAAGATTGTTGTGGTTTGTTTATGAGCATGCTAACTTGACATTTGAATAAATAAAAGAATGATATTTTAGGAATGTTTAAACCAATCTAGTCATGTTTAAAGTTACAAAATGTATGTTTTCTTGTTCTTGCATGATGATCTTGTTAAAATATGTGATTTTGGTTCATAAAAGTGTATGATTATGTTAAGATGAAAACCCTAAAAATTGATGAACTTGTGATGAACTTGTTGAAGATGACTTGAAGGTTTAAAAAGGGCAATGTTTGATCCATGTTTACTAATGGTCAGATTAGGAAAATTGTTAGTTGAAACCTTATTGGCTATTACTTGATTTGGGCCTGATTACATAGTACAATTTAGCCTGATGTATCTGAATCTGCACGTGAACAAGAAAAGGACAGCATTGCGACTCGCAACCACAGCGTGACAACTCGAGACCACACGGTTGCGACTCGCAACCATAGCGTGACAACTCGAGACCACACGGTTGCGACTCGCAACCACAGCATGACAAGCCGAGACCTCCTGGTTGCGATTCGAGACCACCTGGTTGCGACTGGGCTGTCCACTTTGGTTATTGGGCCATAATGTGTGTAATATGGGCTACCTGTTGACTGGACTATGTGTTGCTGTTTGATTGTGTAAATGTTAGGGCCGGCCCAATAACCCCATGTCTGTTTGTATGCATGCTACGTGTTAGTTATGTGTAGATTATACGTGATTGCTTGTACACCAAACCTGACCTATACTGGTGACCATGTTAGGACGTGGTGACCAACGTGTTTGACAAAGTAACCTAATCTGCCGAGCAACCCAAGGTGAGTTCACACACTAAAAAGCATGCGTCCCGTGGAGGGACACGAACAAACTACCAACTTTGGGAAAAACACTTTTGACCCATTACTCCGGGGGAAACTAGAATGGGTAATTACTATCTCCGGGGGAGATACGTTTGGATATTATTTATAAATCACAACTAGCCATGCTAAACGAAACTCTATCACTTTAAGTCCCTGCTTACAGTACCGATTAATCGCCGGGGGCGAACGGGTTATTAGTTGATAGCGCTATTAGGTTTGACAACCTCACACCGTGACCGGGGGAGATCGGGCGTGAACTAGTAGACCTTGCAACATGGTCAATGACGATAGACATTGACTCGGGGCACAACAACTTTCCGTCAACAGTTTCGGTATCTACAGTTTAGTGAGCTTACAGATGGGGTAGCTCCCCACAACGTGATTATAAATGCTTTATCTAAACAACTTAAGTTTTTGGTAAACTAAAACTGGACAACTAGTGAACTCACTCAGCATTATCGTTGACCCCTTACTGCATGCTTTGCAGGTAACCAGTGACTTAGGAGCTGCTGCTTGGGGATGTGTAGTGTTCGTCAAAACCCGTGTGTTGGGTTTACTTATCTTGAACTAAGAACCATCTTTAAAACTATTTGGGTTTTTGTTTCCGCTGTTTTGTTAAACTAATTATCGAACTTAAACTACGATGTTGCTAACTACTTTGGATAGCAAATATTTCTACTATTAATCAATGCTCAGTATAATTGGTGGCTGGATCCTGGTCAGTCACGCCTCCAAGCGGTGGTGTTCCGCATGTGGATTTTGGGGGTGTGACAGATTGGTATCAGAGCCATTGGTTATAGTGAACTTGGTTTTAAAAAGGGGGAAATCTTTTTGGAGAAAAACCAGACTATAACCTGTGACTCGCGATGACACTACACTCCAAGTGCAAGGCTCAACACATTAGACCTCATAGCTCGGACTAGTGTTTACTTGACTGCTTACCTTATGTTTACTATTTTGTTATACGTACTAGTGTGCCTAATTAAGATAGATACACCTCTCTCTTCTATCTCATTCTCGCTACATTACGACATCACGCTCATACTATGTTTTCTGATTACGAAGACAATGAGTGGACGTGGAAGAGGAAACATCAACATGACTCAGGCTCAATTCACTAACCTGCTTAACACGGTGGCTGCAGCTTTCGCAGCTCACCCTGGAGGTAAACTCGTTATCCTAGGATGTTTAGATCCTACCGCCACATCGCCTTTTATCCCTAATTCTATACGCTTCGCTTCTCACGAACAGGTCAGCATGCACCTGCGCAACCACCCGTGTGTACTTTCAAAACTTTCATGGATTGCAAGCCTCTCCCTTTCAACGGCACTGAGGGTGCCATAGGTCTTTTGCACTGGATTGAGAAAGTTGAAGCTGTCTTTGCTATCTGTGAGTGTCCCCCTGCGAATTGGGTGAAGTTTGCTACTGCTACGCTTGAAGGAAACGCGCTTTCCTGGTGGAAGGCGCAAATTCAGATGTTTGGATTAGAAACTGCTAATGCTACTGCTTGGGAGGATTTCAAGGACATGATTAAGGAGGAGTACTGTCACCGGGATGACATCCACAAACTTGAGAACGAGTACTATGCGCTTAAGATGGTTGGGTCAGAGATTGAAACCTACACCAAGCTGTCCAATGACTATGCTGCCCTTTGCCCAAACATGTCTCGACCTATGTATCGAAGAATCGAGTTGTACGTCAAGGGTTTGGCTCCAGAAATTCGAAGCCATGTAACTTCAGCCAACCTCACTACCATTCAGCCGATCGTTCGACTTGCTCACAAACTTACTGATCAGGCCGTAGAAGAGGGCAGGTTGCCCAAAAGGATCAGTGCTACTGTCGGAACTTCTAGTGACAACAAGCGTAAGTGGGAAGGAAATCAAAGCAAGGATGCTAACCCCACTCAGGCCCCAGCACAGCAAAGGAAAACTGAAAACAACAAGGGCACTCAACAACAGGGTGGCTATCGCGGTAACCACCCCAAGTGCAACAAGTGCAATCGACATCACAATGGGCCGTGTGGGAAAAGTCAGTGTCAACGATGTAACAAGATGGGGCATGAGGCCAAGGACTGTAGGAGTCCACGTCCCGTGGGGCAGAACCAGCAGCAGCAGCATCACGGGAACGCTAAGGGTTGTTTCCAGTGTGGAGCTGAGGGGCACTATAAGAAGAATTGCCCTGAACTGAACCAGAACCGCAACAACAATCAGGGAGCTGGAAACAACGATCAGAACAACAATGCTGGGAATGGCGCTAGGGGAAGGGCTTTTGTGATTGGAGCTGGAGAAGCAAGGAATGACCCCAATGTCGTGGCGGGTAAGTTCCTACTCGATGATCGTTATGTTTCTGTATTATTTGATTCTGGAGCCGATGCTAGTTATGTGTCCCTACGTATTAGTAAGAAGCTTAAGCGTCCGCTTTCGTTACTAAGTTCTTATCATATCGTCGAGTTAGCTAATGGTAGAAACATCGAGGCCTCACATGTTATCAAAGGCTGCAAGCTAGAATTGTCTGGTCAGACATTTAGTATCGATCTTTTCCCTGTTACACTTGGAAGCTTCGACGTCGTTATCGGCATGGATTGGTTATCCAAGCATCGCGCTGAGATCCTCTGTCAAGAGAAAGCAGTTCGTATTCCCCGCCGTTCTGGCAAACCCCTCATTGTACAAGGTGGCAAAGGCGGAGAAATCTCCGGCGTTATCTCATTCTTGAAGGCCCAGAAGTGTTTACGAAAAGGGCACACCGCTATCTTAGCACTTGTCACCAACACGCAGGAAAAGGAAAAGAGGATTGAAGATTTTCCAGTAGTGCGTGACTACCCCGAGGTATTTCCTGAAGAATTACCTGGACTCCCTCCCCACCGTCAGGTCGAATTCCAAATCGACCTAGCTCCCGGAGCAGCGCCTATAGCTCGTGCGCCTTATCGACTAGCCCCCGCAGAATTGAAGGAACTCTCTACTCAACTACAGGAACTATTGGATAAAGGGTTTATCCGCCCTAGTTCATCACCCTGGGGAGCACCGGTACTCTTTGTTAAGAAGAAGGATGGCACGTTCCGAATGTGCATTGACTATCGTGAGCTGAACAAGGTTACCATCAAGAATCGTTACCCTCTCCCGCGAATCGACGACCTATTCGATCAGTTGCAAGGATCGAGCTACTACTCTAAGATCGACTTACGATCGGGCTATCATCAGCTAAGGGTCCGTAATGAAGACATCTCCAAAACTGCATTCAGAACTAGTTATGGTCATTATGAATTCCTTGTTATGCCCTTTGGAATGACCAACGCGCCCGCGATATTCATGGATCTCATGAACCGAGTGTGCAAACCTTACCTCGACAAATTCGTGATCGTGTTTATCGACGACATCCTGATCTACTCAAAAACTCAAGAAGAGCATGAACAGCACCTACGCCTTATCCTCGAACTCCTTCGCAATGAGCAACTGTATGCCAAGTTCTCGAAATGCGACTTCTGGCTTCGAGAAGTCCATTTCCTTGGGCACGTGGTTAACAAGGATGGAATTCACGTCGACCCAGCTAAGATCGACTCTATAAAGAATTGGCCTACCCCTAAGACTCCGACCGAAGTCCGTCAATTCTTGGGACTGGCGGGATACTATCGAAGATTTATCATGGGATTCTCAAAGATCGCTCAGCCTCTCACGACTCTTACTCAGAAGGGTATGGTTTATAAATGGGGTGAAGCTCAGGAAACCGCATTTCAGAAACTAAAGGATAACCTCTGTAGTGCTCCTATTCTCTCGTTGCCTGAAGGCACTGACGATTTTGTGGTTTACTGCGATGCATCCATCCATGGGCTCGGTTGTGTGTTAATGCAACGCGACAAAGTTATTGCTTACGCCTCTCGACAACTTAAGACGCACGAAAGGAACTACACTACGCACGACTTGGAACTAGGAGCAGTGATCTTTGCGCTTAAGATATGGAGACATTACCTGTACGGTACCAAGTGCACCATTTACATCGATCACAGGAGTCTCGAGCATATCTTCAAGCAAAAGGAATTAAACATGCGACAACGCCGATGGGTCGAACTCCTGAATGATTATGAATGCGCCATCAAGTACCATCCGGGCAAGGCCAATGTCGTGGCAGACGCCCTCAGCCGAAAAGACACTACGCCCAAGCGCGTGCGAGCGTTGCAACTTACCATCCAGTCTAATCTCCCTACCCAGATTCGAAATGCTCAGATTGAAGCTCTGAAACCGGAAAACATCAGGGCTGAGTCCCTGCGAGGATCGAGACAACGATTAGAACAAAAAGAAGACGGCGCTTACTATGTGGTAGGGCGCATTTGGGTCCCACTTTACGGAGATCTACGAAAGCTTGTGATGGACGAAGCCCATAAGTCCCGTTATTCAGTACATCCTGGTTCAGATAAGATGTACCACGACTTAAGGACCACTTACTGGTGGCCTGGCATGAAAGCCCACATAGCAGCATACGTTAGCAAATGTTTGACCTGCGCAAGAGTCAAGACTGAGTATCAGAAACTAGCAGGCCTACTCCAGCAACCAGAAATCCCGAAGTGGAAATGGGAACAAATTTCCATGGATTTTGTTACGGGGCTACCTAGATCCCAACGCGGGAATGACACTATTTGGGTGATAGTAGATCGATTGACTAAGTCTGCACACTTTCTGGCCATTAAGGAAACAGACAAGTTTTCTACCTTGGCAGAAATCTATTTAAAGGAAGTAGTCTCGAGGCACGGGGTGCCAACTTCCATTATTTCCGACCGAGACGCTCGTTTTACTTCCGAGTTGTGGCAAGCTATGCATAAATCCTTTGGCTCACGTTTGGACATGAGCACCGCTTATCACCCACAAACGGATGGGCAGTCTGAACGCACCATCCAAACCCTGGAAGACATGCTTAGGGCATGTGTGATCGATTTTGGCAAGAACTGGGAGAAGCATCTACCGCTGGTGGAATTCTACTACAATAACAGCTACCACACTAGCATTCAGGCGGCACCTTTTGAGGCATTGTACGGTCGTAAATGCCGATCACCTCTTTGCTGGGCGGAAGTCGGTGACAGTCAAATCACAGGCCCAGAACTGGTGGTAGATACGACGGAAAAGATTACCCAGATCAGACAACGCATGACGGCAGCTCGTGACCGTCAGAAAAGCTACGCTGATAAGCGTAGGAAACCGCTAGAATTCCAGGTCGGGGACCGGGTTCTACTTAAAGTCTCACCCTGGAAGGGTGTGGTTCGTTTCGGTAAACGGGGCAAGCTGAACCCGCGATATGTTGGACCATTTGAAATTACCGAGAAAATCGGTAAGGTTGCTTATAGATTGAACCTGCCTGCAGAGCTGAGTGCAGTGCACAATGTTTTTCACGTGTCTAATCTGAAGAAGTGTCTGTCAGATGAAACACTCATAATTCCCTTCAAGGAACTCACTATTGATGAACAGCTACACTTTACTGAGGAACCGATTGAGATCACGGATCGAGAGATCAAACCCCTCAAACGTAGCCAAATACCTCTCGTGCGAGTTCGTTGGAACTCATGGCGTGGCCCAGAGTTTACCTGGGAGCGGGAAGACCACATGAAGTCCAAGTATCCCCAGTTGTTCCCAAACGAAAACCCCAGCACTGAAGCTACAACCGAATTTCGGGACGAAATTCCAAACTAACGGGGGGATGATGTGACACCCCGTTGAAACACGCTAGCTTGGCAGTGGCTGCCTTAACTTTCGGGACGAAAGTTCTTAAAACTTGGGGATAATGTGACACTCTAGGTTTTTCCGAACGAATATCTTGTAATATCTTGGTGTATATATATGTTATTAAATGGAAACGTGACCTTTTGCATGATCTGTGTTGTATGTATGTATTATATATATATATATATATGTATGTGAGTCGAGACCACGACTCGAGACCACTCGGTCTTGAGTGGGCCTCTTGGGCCGTAACCGGTTTGGGCCGAAACCCCTTAGCCAATTTTGAAACCTTGAATATAAATCCCAACTTCCCCTCATTCTCCATTCTTTAGTTACCAACACACACACACACCTTCTCTCTCACTAGAAACCCCAAACAACACCCCATTCTCTTCCAACTTTCGGTTCAAGTTCGGATCTCACAAGGAAACACGGTCAAGATCATCATCACTCGGACACTCCATCTTCTCGGTTCCTTTCCTTTGTTTCGGCTCCTTCTTCACAACCGGTTAGTGTTATATATGTGTACTAGATGCCTTGTATGCTTGATGAATGAAATGTTTATGACTTGACCTCTTTTTACATGATTTTGATTTACTTAAATGAGTAGAAATCATGAGAAACATGAAGATTGTTGTGGTTTGTTTATGAGCATGCTAACTTGACATTTGAATAAATAAAAGAATGATATTTTAGGAATGTTTAAACCAATCTAGTCATGTTTAAAGTTACAAAATGTATGTTTTCTTGTTCTTGCATGATGATCTTGTTAAAATATGTGATTTTGGTTCATAAAAGTGTATGATTATGTTAAGATGAAAACCCTAAAAATTGATGAACTTGTGATGAACTTGTTGAAGATGACTTGAAGGTTTAAAAAGGGCAATGTTTGATCCATGTTTACTAATGGTCAGATTAGGAAAATTGTTAGTTGAAACCTTATTGGCTATTACTTGATTTGGGCCTGATTACATAGTACAATTTAGCCTGATGTATCTGAATCTGCACGTGAACAAGAAAAGGACAGCATTGCGACTCGCAACCACAGCGTGACAACTCGAGACCACACGGTTGCGACTCGCAACCACAGCGTGACAACTCGAGACCACACGGTTGCGACTCGCAACCACAGCATGACAAGCCGAGACCTCCTGGTTGCGACTCGAGACCACCTGGTTGCGACTGGGCTGTCCACTTTGGTTATTGGGCCATAATGTGTGTAATATGGGCTACCTGTTGACTGGACTATGTGTTGCTGTTTGATTGTGTAAATGTTAGGGCCAGCCCAATAACCCCATGTCTGTTTGTATACATGCTACGTGTTAGTTATGTGTAGATTATACGTGATTGCTTGTACACCAAACCTGACCTATACTGGTGACCATGTTAGGACGTGGTGACCAACGTGTTTGACAAAGTAACCTAATCTGCCGAGCAACCCAAGGTGAGTTCACACACTAAAAAGCATGCGTCCTGTGGAGGGACACGAACAAACTACCAACTTTGGGAAAAACACTTTTGACCCATTACTCCGGGGGAAACCAGAATGGGTAATTACTATCTCCGGGGGAGATACGTTTGGATATTATTTATAAATCACAACTAGCCATGCTAAACGAAACTCTATCACTTTAAGTCCCTGCTTACAGTACCGATTAATCGCCGGGGGCGAACGGGTTATTAGTTGATAGCGCTATTAGGTTTGACAACCTCACACCGTGACCGGGGGAGATCGGGCGTGAACTAGTAGACCTTGCAACATGGTCAATGACGATAGACATTGACTCGGGGCACAACAACTTTCCGTCAACAGTTTCGGTATCTACAGTTTAGTGAGCTTACAGATGGGGTAGCTCCCCACAACGTGATTATAAATGCTTTATCTAAACAACTTAAGTTTTTGGTAAACTAAAACTGGACAACTAGTGAACTCACTCAGCATTATCGTTGACCCCTTACTGCATGCTTTGCAGGTAACCAGTGACTTAGGAGCTGCTGCTTGGGGATGTGTAGTGTTCGTCAAAACCCGTGTGTTGGGTTTACTTATCTTGAACTAAGAACCATCTTTAAAACTATTTGGGTTTTTGTTTCCGCTGTTTTGTTAAAGTAATTATCGAACTTAAACTACGATGTTGCTAACTACTTTGGATAGCAAATATTTCTACTATTAATCAATGCTCAGTATAATTGGTGGCTGGATCCTGGTCAGTCACGCCTCCAAGCGGTGGTGTTCCGCATGTGGATTTTGGGGGTGTGACAGATCTATGAGTACTCAAAATATTAGTATAAATAAATTTTACATGTTAAATGAAAATTTGCATTGATCAATTAGATTCGGTTCAACTTTATTTTACCACATTAAATATTGAGTTTCAGATTAGAGTTAAAAAAAATAAAAGAACGTTTGTGTGAGTATGGATTTGGGGATTTTGTGTAGCAGGAAAAAGGAAATCCAGTTTGTGCAGCTCAAAATATTAAAGTATATAAATTTAGAATGTTAAATGTTAAATGAGAGACATTATTTGACTACATTATATATTGAATTTCGTATTAAAGTTAAAAAAATTGAAATAAAGTTTTTTATGAGGATGGATTTAGGAGGATAACGCATTTTTGTAGCTAGAAGAAGGAAACATGGTCTATGCGGACTCAAAGTATTTAAATAAATATTTTAACATGTTAAATAATATTTTTCGTTGATCAGTAGATTTGGTTCAACTTTATTTGACATTATTATATACTGAATTTCGGATTAGCGTTTAAAAAACCTTATAATAACGTTTGTGTGAGTATGGATTTGATAGGGTTTGAGTGACTATTGTAGCAGGAACAAAGAAATAGAGTCTATGCAGGCTCAAAATATTAATAAAAATAAATTTAACAGGTTAAACGTTAAATAATAGACTTTGTTTGACCGCATTATATATTGACGTGCGTACTAGAATTCAAAAAATTAAAATAATGTTTTGTGTGAGGATAGATTTGAGAGGGTAGGGAATTTTTGTAGCCAGTAGAAGAAAATAGAGTCTATGCGGATTCAAAATATTAAAATAAATAAATTCAACATGTTAAATGAGGGTTATGGCGATTTCTGTAGCCCTAAGAAGGAAATGGAGTATACATGGGCACAAAAATATTAAAATAAACAAATTTAACATGTTAAATATTAAATGAAAGACATTATTTGACTACATTATATATTGAATTTCGTATTAGAGTTCAAAAGAATAAAATAAAGTTTTGTGTGAGGATGGATTTGGGTGGGTAAGGCATTTGTGTCGCAAGAAGAAGGAAATGGTTCTTTGCGTACTCAAAATATTAAAATAAATAAATTTAACATGTTAAATGAAAGTTTACATTAATAAATTTGATTCGGTTCAACTTTATTTTACCACATTATATATTGAACTTCGGATTAGAGTTAAAAAAATAAAATAACGTTTGTGTATGGATTTGGGGAACTTATGTATCAAGAAAAAGGAAATACAGTTTAGGCGGGCTCAAAATATTAAGTATATAAATTTAACATGTTAAATGTTAAATAAGAGACATTATTTGACTACATGATATATTGAATTTCAGATAAAAGTTAAAAAAATTATAACAAAGTTTTGTGTGAGGGTGGATTTAGGAGGATAGGGCATTTCTGTAGTCAGAAAGAGGAAACACGGTTTATGCGGACTCAAAGTATTTAAATAAGTAAATTTAACATGTTAAATAAGAGTTTGCATTGATCACTTAGATTTGGTTCAACTTTATTTGACCATATTATATATTATCTATTGAATTTCGGATTAGCGTTAAAAAACTTATAATAACGTTTGTGTGAGTATGGATTTGATAGGGTTTGAGGGACTTGTGTAGCAGGAAGAAAGAAATAGACTCTATGCGGGCTCAAAATATTAATAAAAATAAATTTAACATGTTAAACGTTAATTAATAGATTCTATTTGACTGCATTATATATTGACATTCGTATTAGAATTCAAAAAATTAAAATAAAGTTTTGTGTGAGGATGGATTTGGGAGGGTAGGGAATTTGTGTACCAGTAGAAGGAAATAGAGTCTATGTGGATTCAAAATATTAAATTAAATAAATTTAACATGTTAAATGAGGGTTATGGAGAATTCTGTGACAATCCGAGATCGCAAGGTCCTTTCTCTGCATAGCTATTGTTTCGCAATCTTGTTTTCATAGACATGAAAATTGAGTAGTTAAACTATGCTTTGTGGTTGCATAATATTCGATATGGTGCATTTGATTTATGGGAATAATAGGATTTAAATTGATGGGATAAGGTTTCGGCCACTCACCTCTTGATTCAATGATTGTAACCATGTGCTAATGTCCAACAACTTTGATCGATCCACTTGTCTGACACATTAACTTTGATTGGAATGCATGGACCCATAATATCATTCAACCCAAGAGGTTACATGTGATGTTTGACAGTAACCGTGAACCCATGTGATTATTTTATGTGCGGCCCAATTCCCCATCAAAACTAAACTCGGCCCAACCTCCCTTATGTATACGTAAATCATGTGCATCAGTGCATAACACATTGAAAACCCTATATTCTCCAAATTATCGACGGCAGTGCATAGAGTATCATCACCAAAGCCCTTCTTCTCTCGTGAATCGCGAGGACGGTGGACACAACCCCCCCCCTCGAGATAACACCTTGTTCGGGCGAACTCTCGGTTAGTGGTTCTTCACTGTGACAGTAAATTGTTTATGTGTGATATTGAAGGAGATTGATGACTAATTATTGGTGATAATATGTGATGTTGATTATACAGTTAGGTGATTGTTAGTTGTTTGTATGATGATGTCTAGTTGAGATACAATATGATCGATTTAATTATATGTGATCTGATGTGCGATTGTATAATATGTAGTTTTGATTAATGATGTACGTTTATATCCAAGTCAAAACTGCTAGGCTCTATTGTCTCTCAAATCGGCCCCACCAAGAAGTCACACGACCAATGAGGTTGTTTATGATGTAATCTATGTTTAATAATATCAAATGAAAGTCTAGGGAATTGGTATATCAATGGTTTTAATTGGTCCAATATAATTGAAGTAGTGGCCATATGAGATATAATAGTGTTGGTAATCATAATGAGTTGTTGACCAGGAATTAGAATGGCGGCCATGTGAGGTGAAATCAAACAATGTAATTGTTTTAAATAGGTTGTCAGTAACATTGCATGAAAATGGGAAATGATGCTTTGTGTGTGTAATGATTGAAAGTTATGATGCTTTGTGATGTAATCTTAGACTAATGATGTTGATGGGATGAACAATAGGGATTGATGGTGCTTGCTTTAATGTTTGTGAGTGTTGGTGAAAACTAGGTGTATTTGTTTAATAATTTGCATAAGTCATCTAGGATAGGTTTGATGATTACTGAATGTGAATCGCATGTGAATTGACAGAATGAATTAAGTTGTGTATTCATGAAACATGTTAACTCGGGGCTATGCGTTGACGGAAACAGTAATTACGTGTCACACACAAGACTTAATTAACTGTGTATTGACAATGTGGATGCATATAACTATATGTTCTTTAGTATGCTATTTGTCTAGTGTGAACGAAAGACACATGGTTGATGTGCTAACACGTGATCCCAAACAGTAATGTAAACACGAAGTGCGATGGATGATATGACACACTTAAATGAGTGTTGAAAATCTGAATCTAAGTTATGAATCACTTCATGCGCTGAATGATTAATACGTGTTATGGAATTATATGCATAGCGTGCAATGTGTTGATTATGTGATCTAAGTGTGCGGAAACTAATTGTTAATGGTAACAATACTAGGACTTGGTCGACTAACTGGGAATAAGTAATTAATCCTACCGAGCAAATCAAAGGTGAGTTCACTACACTCGAGCATGCGTCCCAGTGGTTGGGGACAGTCAGTGGGTATCCCGTGGAGGGATAAGTCTTTTGGGTAAAAACGGGTATATTGGTTAATATTCTCACCTATCATTCTTGTAAGTCCCTTATTATGTTACCTGGAGGGTAACGGGTATTAGTTGGTAGCGCTACTTAGGTTTGGCACCCTCACACCGCTCCTAGATAGGACGGATGTGAACTAATGACCCAGTCGGGCCCAGTGCTGGATAGGAGTACGTGGGAAAGGGCAGTCATGTACATCAGGAGCCGTCTTGTTCGGAATTGAGATATTAACAATATTACTTGCATTGGTTATTGAACTGTTTTACATACAACGGGTAACAAACGTTTTCTAAAACTGTGAACTCGCCAGCTTTGTCTGATACACTTGTTACATGCTCGCAGGTCGTTAGGTGATTGAAACAGGAGCTTGCTGGCTGGAGAGCGAGAGTGGTCATGGTTATTCGGATGGGATTAATTATCAAACATTTATTTCTTATGATTGATCGAAAAGTATTTACATTATGTTACATTAACGCTTCCGCTGAACTTGTGGTTTTTGAATAACTTATGATTGGAATTTTATCATTATTAATTGATGGAACGTTAGTTTAAACTTATGATTCAATGTAATTAGTGGCTCATTGATAGTGGTCACACGCCTAACAGGGACACTCCCTAGGTGGTATTTTGAGGGTGTGACAAATTCTGTCGCCAGAAGATGAAAATGGAGTATACGCGAGCTCAAAATATTAAAATAAATAAATTTAACATGTTAAATGGTAAATGAGAGACATTATTTGACCGCATTATATATTGAATTTCGTATTAGAGTTCAAAAGAATAAAATAAAGTTTTGTGTGAAGATGGATTTGGGAGGGTAAGGCATTTGTGTAGCCAAAAGAAGGAAATGGTTCTTTGCGTACTCAAAATATTAAAATAAATAAATTTAACCTGTTAAATGAAAGTTTGCATTAATAAATTTGATTCGGTTCAACTTTATTTTACCACATTATATACTAAACATCGGATTAGAGTTAAAGTATATAAATTTACCATATTAAATGAGAGACATTATTTGACTGCATTATATATTGAATTTCATATAAACGTTAAAAAAAATTAAAATAAAGTTTTGTGTGAGGGTGGATTTAGGAGGATAGGGCATTTCTGTAGTCAGAAGGAGGAAACAGGGTTTATGCGGACTCAAAGTGTTTAAATAAGTAAAATTAACATGTTAAATAAGAGTTTGCATTGATCACTTAGATTTGGTTCAACTTTACTTGACCATATTATATATTATCTATTGAATTTCGTATTAGCGTTAAAAAACTTATAATAACGTTTGTGTGAGTATGGATTTGATAGGGTTTGAGGGACTTGTGTAGCAGGAAGAAAGAAATAGAGTCTATGCGGGCTCAAAATATTAATAAAATTTAACATGTTAAACGTTAATTAATAGACTTTTTTGACTGCATTATATATTGACATTCGTATTAGAATTCAAAAATTAAAATAAAGTTTTGTGTGAGGATAGATTTGGGAGGGTAGGGAATTTGTGTACCAGTAGAAGGAAATAGAGTCTATGCAGATTCAAAATATTAAAATAAATAAATTTAACATGTTAAATGAGGGTTATGGAGAATTCTGTCACCAGAAGATGAAAATGGAGTATACGCGAGCTCAAAATATTAAAATAAATAAATTTAACATGTTAAATGGTAAATGAGAGACATTATTTGACCGCATTATATATTGAATTTCTTATTAGAGTTCAAAAAAGTAAAATAAAGTTTTGTGTGAGGATGGGTTTGGGTGGGTAAGGCAGTTGTGTAGCCAAAAGAAGGAAATGGAATCAATGCATACTCAAAATATTAAAATAAATAAATTTAACATGTTAAATGAAAATTTCCATTGATCAATTAGATTTGGTTCAACTTTATTTTACCACATTATATATTGAATTTCATATTAGAGCTAAAAAATAAAATAACATTTGTGTGAGTATGGAATTGGGGATTTTGTGTAGCAGGAAAAAGGAAATACAGTTTAAAGGGGCTCAAAATATTAAAGTAAATAAATTTAACATGTTAATTGTTAAATGGGAGACATTATTTGACTGCATTATATATTGAATTTAGTATTATAGTTAAAAAAATGAAGTAAAGTTTTGTGTGAGGATGGATTTAGGAGGGTAGGGCATTTCTGTAGCTAGAAGAAGGAAACATGGTCTATGCGGACTCAAAGTATTTAAATAAATAATTTAACATGTTAAATAAGAGTTTGCGTTAATTGGTTAGATTTGGTTCAACTTTATTTGGCCATATTATATATTGAATTTTGGATTAACGTTAAAAAAACTTATAATAACGTTTGTGTGAGCGTGGATTTGATAGGGTTTGAGGGACTTGTGTTGCAGGAAGAAAGAAATAGAGTCTCTAGGGGCTCAAAATATTAATAAAAATAAATTTAACATGTTAAACGTTAAACAATAGACTTTATTTGACGGCATTATATATAGATGTTCGTATTAGAATTCAAAAAATTAAAATAAAGTGATGTGTGAGGATGGATTTGGGAGGGTAGGGAATTTATGTAGCCAGTAGAAGCAAATAGAGTCTATGCGGATTCAAAATATTAAAATAAATAAATTTAACATGTTAAATGAGGGTGATGGAGATTTATGTAGCCATAAGAAGGAAATGGAGTATACACGGGCTCAAAAATATTAAAATAAATAAATTTAACATGTTAAATGTTAAATGGGAGACATTATTTGACCGCATTATATATTGAATTTCGTATTAGAGTTCAAAAGAGTAAAATAAAGTTTTGTGTGAGGATGGATTTGGGAGGGTAAGTGTCACACCCCCAAATTACCACCTAGGGAGTGTCCCTGTGAGGCGTGTGACGACTAGCAATGAGCCACCAATTACATTGAATCACAAGTTTGAAATAAAGTTCCATCATTTAAGAATACTGAAATCCCAAACATAAGTTGTTCAAAAACCATAGGTTCAGCGGAAGCGTTAATGTATCATACTGTAAATACTATTCAAACAACCACAATAAATAAATGTCTGATAACTAAGTTCATTAATGTAACCATGACCACTCTCGCCCTCCAGCCAGCAAGTTCTTGTGTTTCCAGTACCTAAGGACCTGCGAACATGTAACACACGTATCAGACAAAGCTGGCGAGTTCACAGTTTTAGAAAACGTTTGTTACCTGTTGTATGTAAAACAGTTCAATAATCAATGCAAGTAATATTGTTAATATCTCAATTCCGAACAAGACGGCTCCTGGAATACATGACTGCCCTTCCCACGTACTCCTATCTAGTACTGGGCCACGACTGGGTCATTAGTTCACATCCGTCCTATCTAGGAGCGGTGTGAGGGTGCCAAACCTAAGTAGCGCTACCAACTAATACCCGTTACCCTCCAGGTAACATAATAAGGGACTTACAAAAATGATAGGTGAGAATATTAACCAATATACCCGTTTTTACTCAAAAGACTTATCCCTCAACGGGATACCCACTGACTGTCCCCAACCACTGGGACGCATGCTCGAATGTAGTGAACTCACCTTTGGTTTGCTCGGTAAGAACAATGCACGTTTCCAAGTTGATCAGTTAGTCCCTAATGTGATTACCACTAACCGTTAGAATCTCATTTGTTTTTCCAAAGTCATACATGTACATACACTTGTAACATTTACACGTAATCACTAAATACACATTTGGGTTTTCATACATTTCACATAGCATGTTCACGTTTAACATAGATACTTCGCAACCTTACACTAATAACCAAAATCGTTGTGCAACCCGGGGTATTACCCGCGGCCCAAGCCTTCGCCAACCCAACCCGTTTGGTGACCCAATGATACGGCCGTGGGCCACTACTACGCATGCTATCCGACCACTTGCTGGCCCACAACACCGGTCCAGACCAACAGTTTTACGGCTGGAGTCCAGGCCCCACTCGATTGCGTATCAAGATGGGTTGTGCGGTTTGGGCCTGGTGTGCTCGAATCTAAGAATGGTCCAGCCGCACTTACCCAGCTGTCATTTTACATGCTTTCATAGAATGATCAATCCTTGTGCAATGTGTGTGGACATGTGCATGCATGGGCTCAAGTGTGTGTGTGATCTACTAAACAAATGAATCATGCAAGTCCTCATTCACTGCCATGATATTTCCACTGACATGCCCATGTGATTTGGTTTCACACATGGGCTGTCATGATCATAATTAAGGTATTGAGTCTTGTGCAACCATGTGACCTCAACTTTATGGGACCTTTAAAACCGATTGTCATTAATGTTCATTGTACCCTCATCATTCTAACCTCCTTACTGATGACACAGAAATAGTCAGCAGTTGATTTGTTTAAAAAGTAGCCTACTGGAAAGCATCAAGTCTAGAACTATAGCTATGCGTGTATGTGTCCAGCAATTATGTGTGTGGCAATTAGTCAACATCACTGAACAACATCACTGAATCATGTACCCAATTTAATTTAATCTAGACATCAACATCCTCATGTCATCACATTATCCTTATCACTTAGGCAATTGAAATCATGGATCCTAATAGCAAACAACAAGCATGTTCTCGGCCACGCTATAAACAATCAGAAAACATTCTCTCGGCTAATCATCACAAACAATTCATAAGCATGCTGAATCAAATAACTCAAGTAATTCATAACAAGTCATAACGAATCACAGCCAACGTAACTATAAATCAGGCGCTCAATGATGCATGCGATCATGTAATTGAAAACTTAAACACACATGACTTTACTAACCAGAAATCTCGACTGAATAGATGTTGATGCAGAGAGGGGGGGGGGGGTTTCTCCTGCCGACGAGAACAATAGAGGAGGTAGGGTTTGTTTAAGTGTGTTGATATGCTACGTAAACCCTTGTGTACATATCTTCTAATAACTGGCCCCCAAACAGTCAATTACCCACATGCACTTCACCCGGCCCAACCAATATTTCAGTATGTTTATACATATATGCAATCGGCCCACATGTTTAAGTAATAAAAGTCTACGTAACATATAATATGCAATCGGCCCACATGTTTAAGTAATAAAAGTCTACTTAATCGGCCCACAAAAGCTTTAATTAGACTTGTGTGAATTTGGGCCTAAAGTAACATGTAACTAAGATGAATGTGGCCGCATTTACTCGTGGCCCATAACGTAACCAGTTATCACCCCCGCTTAAAGGAAAACGATGAGGATCTTAGAATCGTTAAGACGAACGACACTAACCTGTAAAGTTCGGGTTGTCACATCATCCCCAACTTAAAAGAAATTTCGTCCCGAAATTTGACAGATAGGTACAGAAGAGTGAAGTGAGGAATCAAGATTGCTGTGGATTTTGCTCTGGTGTTACATCATCCCCAACTTGAAGGGGAATCTCGTCCCGAGATTCACTAGTTTTGCTTGACTCTGCCTTGTCTTTGGGAAAGAGGTGAGGGTACTTTAGTTTCATCTGATCCTCGCGTTCCCACGTGAACTCTGGTCCACGTCTTGAATTCCATCGGACCCTAACAATCGGAATTCGACTGTGTTTACGCACCTTGACCTCCCGATCCATGATTTCAATAGGCTCTTCAACAAACTGTAGCTTGTCATCCAACTTGAGCTCTTGAAATGGCACAACTAGTGTCTCATCGACCAGACACTTCTTTAGTTGAGAAACGTGAAACACATCGTGAACATTGCCTAATTCCGCAGGTAACTCGAGTCTGTAAGCGACTTTACCGATCCGCTCAATAATTTTGAATGGCCCAATGTAACGTGGATTAAGCTTGCCACGCTTCCCGAAGCGTACAAGGCCCTTCCACGGTGAAACTTTCAACATAACCCGATCATTAACTTCGAACTCCAAAGGCTTTCTACGCTTGTTAGCATAACTTTTCTGGCGATCACGTGCTACTGCCATACGATCCCTTATCCGAGCTATATTTTGTGAAGTTTCCAGAATGAGTTCAGGACCTGTGAGTTGACTGTCACCTACTTCTGCCCAACAGAGAGGGGAACGACATTTCCGCCCATACAATGCTTCGAACGGAGCTGCCTGAATACTTGTGTGGTAGCTGTTGTTGTAGGAGAACTCTATTAACGGCAAGTGTCTTTCCCATCCCTTCCCAAAATCGATCACACATGCCCGCAGCATGTCTTCAAGTGTCTGAATAGTGCGCTCACTCTGACCATCCGTCTGTGGGTGGTAAGCGGTGCTCATATCAAGTTTCGAACCGAACAATTTGTGCATAGACTGCCATAATTCAGAAGTAAAACGCGGATCTCGATCTGAGATGATAGAAGTTGGCACTCCGTGCCGAGCAACTACCTCCTTAAGATACACTGCTGCAAGCTGCGAAAACTTATCTGTTTCCTTGATTACACCCCCAAATTACCACCTAGGGAGTGTCCCTGTGAGGCGTGTGACGACTAGCAATGAGCCACCAATTACATTGAATCACAAGTTTGAAATAAAGTTCCATCATTTAAGAATACTGAAATCCCAAACATAAGTTGTTCAAAAACCATAGGTTCAGCGGAAGCGTTAATGTATCATACTGTAAATACTATTCAAACAACCACAATAAATAAATGTCTGATAACTAAGTTCATTAATGTAACCATGACCACTCTCGCCCTCCAGCCAGCAAGTTCTTGTGTTTCCAGTACCTAAGGACCTGCGAGCATGTAACACACGTATCAGACAAAGCTGGCGAGTTCACAGTTTTAGAAAACGTTTGTTACCCGTTGTATGTAAAACAGTTCAATAATCAATGCAAGTAATATTGTTAATATCTCAATTCCGAACAAGACGGCTCCTGGAATACATGACTGCCCTTCCCACGTACTCCTATCTAGTACTGGGCCACGACTGGGTCATTAGTTCACATCCGTCCTATCTAGGAGCGGTGTGAGGGTGCCAAACCTAAGTAGCGCTACCAACTAATACCCGTTACCCTCCAGGTAACATAATAAGGGACTTACAAAAATGATAGGTGAGAATATTAACCAATATACCCGTTTTTACTCAAAAGACTTATCCCTCAACGGGATACCCACTGACTGTCCCCAACCACTGGGACGCATGCTCGAATGTAGTGAACTCACCTTTGGTTTGCTCGGTAAGAACAATGCACGTTTCCAAGTTGATCAGTTAGTCCCTAATGTGATTACCACTAACCGTTAGAATCTCATTTGTTTTTCCAAAGTCATACATGTACATACACTTGTAACATTTACACGTAATCACTAAATACACATTTGGGTTTTCATACATTTCACATAGCATGTTCACGTTTAACATAGATACTTCGCAACCTTACACTAATAACCAAAATCGTTGTGCAACCTGGGGTATTACCCGCGGCCCAAGCCTTCGCCAACCCAACCCGTTTGGTGACCCAATGATACGGCCGTGGGCCACTACTACGCATGCTATCCGACCACTTGCTGGCCCACAACACTGGTCCAGACCAACAGTTTTACGGCTGGAGTCCAGGCCCCACTCGATTGCGTATCAAGATGGGTTGTGCGGTTTGGGCCTGGTGTGCTCGAATCTAAGAATGGTCCAGCCGCACTTACCCAGCTGTCATTTTACATGCTTTCATAGAATGATCAATCCTTGTGCAATGTGTGTGGACATGTGCATGCATGGGCTCAAGTGTGTGTGTGATCTACTAAACAAATGAATCATGCAAGTCCTCATTCACTGCCATGATATTTCCACTGACATGCCCATGTGATTTGGTTTCACACATGGGCTGTCATGATCATAATTAAGGTATTGAGTCTTGTGCAACCATGTGACCTCAACTTTATGGGACCTTTAAAACCGATTGTCATTAATGTTCATTGTACCCTCATCATTCTAACCTCCTTACTGATGACACAGAAATAGTCAGCAGTTGATTTGTTTAAAAAGTAGCCTACTGGAAAGCATCAAGTCTAGAACTATAGCTATGTGTGTATGTGTCCAGCAATTATGTGTGTGGCAATTAGTCAACATCACTGAACAACATCACTGAATCATGTACCCAATTTAATTTAATCTAGACATCAACATCCTCATGTCATCACATTATCCTTATCACTTAGGCAATTGAAATCATGGATCCTAATAGCAAACAACAAGCATGTTCTCGGCCACGCTATAAACAATCAGAAAACATTCTCTCGGCTAATCATCACAAACAATTCATAAGCATGCTGAATCAAATAACTCAAGTAATTCATAACAAGTCATAACGAATCACAGCCAACGTAACTATAAATCAGGCGCTCAATGATGCATGCGATCATGTAATTGAAAACTTAAACACACATGACTTTACTAACCAGAAATCTCGACTGAATAGATGTTGATGCAGAGAGGGGGGGGGGTTTCTCCTGCCGACGAGAACAATAGAGGAGGTAGGGTTTGTTTAAGTGTGTTGATATGCTACGTAAACCCTTGTGTACATATCTTCTAATAACTGGCCCCCAAACAGTCAATTACCCACATGCACTTCACCCGGCCCAACCAATATTTCAGTATGTTTATACATATATGCAATCGGCCCACATGTTTAAGTAATAAAAGTCTACGTAACATATAATATGCAATCGGCCCACATGTTTAAGTAATAAAAGTCTACTTAATCGGCCCACAAAAGCTTTAATTAGACTTGTGTGAATTTGGGCCTAAAGTAACATGTAACTAAGATGAATGTGGCCGCATTTACTCGTGGCCCATAACGTAACCAGTTATCACCCCCGCTTAAAGGAAAACGATGAGGATCTTAGAATCGTTAAGACGAACGACACTAACCTGTAAAGTTCGGGTTGTCACAGTAAGGCATTTGGGTAGCCAGAAGAAGGAAATGGAATCTATGCGTACTTAAAATATTAAAATAAATAAATTTAACATGTTAAATTAAAGTTTGCATTAATCAGTTCGATTCGGTTCAACTTTATTGTACCACATATATATTGAATTTCGGATTAGAGTTAAAAAAAATAACGTTTGTGTAAGTATGGATTTGGGGAACCTGTGTAGCAGGAAAAAGGAAGTACAGTTTATGGGGGCTCAAAATGTTAAAGTAAATAAATTTAACATGTTAAATGTTAAATGAGAGACATTATTTGACTGCATTATATATTGAATTTCGTATTAAAGTTAAAAAAAATTAAAATAAAGTTTTGTGTGAGGGTGGATTTAGGAGTGTAGGGCATTTTCTGTAGCCAGAAGAAGGAAATAGGGTCTATACGGACTCAAAGTATTTAAATAACTAAATTTAACATGTTAACTTAGAGTTTGCATTCATTAGTTAGATTTGGTTCAACTTTATTTGACCATATTATATATTGAATTTCGGATTAGCGTTAAAAAACTTATAATAATGTTTGTGTGAGTATGGATTTGATAGGTTTGAGGGACTTGTGTAGCAGGAAGAAAGAAATAGAGTCTATGCGGGGTCAAAATATTAATAAAAATAAATTTAACATGTTAAACGTAAATTAATAGACTTTATTTGACCGCATTATATATTGACGTCCGTATTATAATTCAAAAAATTAAAATAAAGTTTATTGTGAGAATGGATTTTGGAGGGTAGGGAATTTGTGTAGCTAGTAGAAGGAAATAGAGTCTATGCGGATTCATAATATTAAAATAAATAAATTTAACATTTAAATGAGGGTTATGGCGATTTCTGTTGCCAGAAGAAGAACATGGAGTATACGCGGTCTCAAAATATTAAAATAAATAAATATAACATGTTAAATGCTAACTGAGAGACATTATTTGACCGCATTATATATTGAATTTCGTATTAGAGTTCAAAAGAGTAAAATAAATTTTTTGTGTGAGGATGGATTTGGGTGGGTAAGGCATTTGTGTAGCCAGAAGAAGGAAATGGAATCTATGAGTACTCAAAATATTAATATAAATAAATTTTACATGTTAGATGAAAATTTGCATTGATCAATTAGATTCGGTTCAACTTTATTTTACCACATTATATATTGAATTTCAGATTAGAGTTAAAAAAAAATAAAAGAAGGTTTGTGTGAGTATGGATTTGAGGATTTTGTGTAGCAGGAAAAAGGAAATCCAGTTTATGCAGGCTCAAAATATTAAAGTATATAAATTTAGAATCTTAAATGTTAAATGAGAGACATTATTTGACTACATTATATATTGAATTTCGTATTAAAGTTAAAAAAAATTGAAATAAAGTTTTGTATGAGGATGGATTTAGGAGGATAAGGCATTTCTGTAGCTAGAAGAAGGAAACATGGTCTATGCGGACTCAAAGTATTTGAATAAATATTTTAACATGTTAAATAAAAGTTTGCGTTGATCAGTTAGATTTGGTTCAACTTTATTTGACATTTTTATATATTGAATTTCGGATTAGCGTTAAAAAAACCTTATAATAACGTTTGTGTGAGTATGGATTTGATAGGGTTTGAGGGACTTTTGTAGCAGGAACAAAGAAATAGAGTCTATGCAGGCTCAAAATGTTAATAAAAATAAATTTAACATGTTAAACGTTAAATAATAGACTTTATTTGACCGCATTATATATTGACGTTCGTACTAGAATTCAAAAAATTAAAATAAAGTTTTGTGTGAGGATAGATTTGAGAGGGTAGGGAATTTGTGTAGCCAGTAGAAGAAAATAGAGTCTATGCGGATTCAAATATTAAAATAAATAAATTTAACATGTTAAATGAGGGTTATGGAGATTTCTGTAGCCGTAAGAAGGAAATGGAGTATACATGGGCAAAAAAATATTAAAATAAATAAATTTAACATGTTAAATGTTAAATGAGAGACATTATTTGACCGCATTATATATTTAATTTCGTATTAGCGTTCAAAAGAATAAAATAAAGTTTTGTGTGAGGATGGATTTGGGAGGGTAAGGCATTTGTGTAGCCAGAAGAAGGAAATGGTTCTTTGCGTACTCAAAATATTAAAATAAATAAATTTAACATGTTAAATGAAAGTTTGCATTAATAAATTTGATTTGTTTCAACTTTATTTTACCACATTATATTATATTATATTATATTATATTATATTATATTATATTATATTATATTATATTATATTATATTATATTATATTATATTATATTATATTATATTATATTATATTATATTATATTATATTATATTATATTATATTATATTATATTATATTATATTATATTATATTATATTATATTATATTATATTATATTATATTATATTATATTATATTATATTATATTATATTATATTATATTATATTATATTATATTATATTATATTATATTATATTATATTATATTATATTATATTATATTATATTATATTATATTATATTATATTATATTATATTATATTATATTATATTATATTATATTATATTATATTATATTATATTATAATTTTATTTTATTTGAAAGTATGGATGAATAGTGGTTCAACTTTTTTTATTAATGTTTTTTTTTCTAAGTTTGTGTTATTATATTGTCTTTTATTAATTTAATTGATTACTATTTTTTTCTTATAAAATGAATGCACACTCTTATCAATGTTGTTTGGTTCAGTTTGGTATGGTTTTTTTAGGTTTTCATTATCATATTGTTTTCTTATTTCAACTTTTTTTTATTATTGTTTTTTTCTAAGTTTGTGTTATTATATTGTCCTTTATTAATATAATTGATTTTATACTGTTTTTTTTTTCCTTATAAAATGAATGCACACTGGTATCAATGTTGTTTGGTTCAGTTTGGTATTGTTTTTTTAGGTTTTCATTATCATATTGTTTTCTTATTAACTTATGTTTTCAAACAATAAAAATAAATATGGTATTTGTTTGTGTTATTATATTGTCCTTTATTATTATAATTGATTTTAAACTGTTTTTTTTTCTTATAAAATGAATGCACACTGGTATCAATGTTGTTTGGTTCAGTTTGGTATTGTTTTTTTAGGTTTTCATTATCATATTGTTTTCTTATTAACTTATGTTTTCAAACAATAAAAATAAATATGGTATTGATACCGATGTTGTTTAATCGATTTCGATTCGGTTTGTTACAATAGTGGCACGGTTTCTGTTTTAGAAATAAAAATCGCAATGTTGAAATAAAATAAACTTTTATGCAAACGAACTGAACCGTTATCAACTAAACAACACCAGTTCTGATATCGATATATGTTTTTGTTGTTTTCGATCGATGTAATGTTTTTTCTTTCGACTACTATAACGAGTGCGGGTAACGTAACAAACCAAGTTGATACCGACTGAATTCTCGCCGCAAAGCGCGAGGGAATCTCACTGGTTATATATTGAACTTCGGATTAGAGTTAAAAAAATAAAATAACGTGTGTGTAAGTATGGATTTGGGGAACTTATGTATCAGGAAAAAGAAATACAGTTTAGGCGGGGCTCAAAATATTAAAGTATATAAATTTAACATGTTAAATATTAAATGAGAGACATTATTTGACTGCATTATATATTGAATTTCATATTAAAGTTAAAAAATTAAAATAAAGTTTTGTGTGAGGGTGGATTTAGGAGGATAGGGCATTTCTGTAGCCAGAAGAAGGAAACAGGGTTTATGCGGACTCAAAGTATTTAAATAAGTAAATTTAACATGTTAAATAAGAGTTTCAATTGATCACTTAAATTTGGTTCAACTTTATTTGACCATATTATATTTTATCTATTGAATTTTGGATTAGCGTTAAAATACTTATAATAACGTTTGTGTGAGTATGGATTTGATAGGGTTTGAGGGACATGTGTAGCAGGAAGAAAGAAATAGAGTCTATGCGGGCTCAAGATATTAATAAAAATAAATTTAACATGTTAACCGTTAATTAATAAACTTTATTTGACCGAATTATATATATTGACGTTCATAGTAGAATTCAAAAAATTAAAATAAAGTTTTGTGTGAGGATGGATTTGGGATATTGACGTTCGTATTAGAATTCAAAAAATTAAAATAAAGTTTTGTGTGAGGATGGATTTGTGAGGGTAGGGAATTTGTGTAGCCAGTAGAAGGAAATAGAGTCTATACGGATTCAAAATATTAAAGTAAATAAATTTAACCTGTAAAATGATGGTTATGGAGATTTCTGTTGCCAGAAGAAGAAAATGGAGTATACACGGGCTCAAAGTATTAAAATAAATAAATTTAACGTGTTAAATGTTAAATAAGACACATTATTTGACCGCATTACATATTGAATTTCGTATTAGAGTTCAAAAGAGTAAAATAAAGTTTTGTGTGAAGATGAGTTTGGGTGGGTAAGGCATTTGTGTAGCCAAAAGAAGGAAATGGAATCTATGCGTACTCAAAATATTAAAATAAATAAATTTAACATGTTAAATGGAAATTTGCATTGATCAATTAGATTCGGTTCAAGTTTATTTTACCACATTATATATTGAATTTAAGATTAGAGTTAAAAAAACGTTTGTTTGAGTAGGGATATGGGCTAAAAATATTAAAATAAATAAATTTAACATGTTAAATGTTAAATGAGAGACATTATTTGATCACTTTATATATTGAATTTCATATTAGAGTTCAAACGAATAAAATAAAGTTTTGTGTGAGGATGGATTTGGGAGGGTAAGACATTTCTGTAGCCAGAAGGAAATGGAATCTATGCGTAGTCAAAATATCAAAATAAATAAATTTAACATGTTAAATAAAAATTTGCATTGATCAATTAGACTCGGTTCAAGTTTATTTTATTACATTATATATTGAATTTCATATTAGAGTTAAAAAAAATAACGTTTGTTTGAGTATGGATTTGGGGATTTTGTGTAGCTCTACGAAATCACTTTTAAAACTAGTAAAACTGGTAAAATGGTCTGGGTTGAATGATATGGTAATTTTCTTCGAAAGTGCCACCCACCCCTCACCTGTGACATGACAAATAACAGCCATGTTGAGTAGTTTAACTGACATCCTACGCATCTAGCTCTTTAATTAAACAGATTTGGTATGGATGTTTAATTACGTACTGCATGCATATACAGTATGTGTGTATGTGCATCTATTAGGGGTGCAAACGAGCCGAGCCGAACCCGAGCTCGACCAGGCTCGAGCTCGATTAACTTATGAGAGCTCGGGCTCAAGCTCGGCTTGATTCGAACTTTGTTTTCAAAGTTAAAGCTCGGCTCATTGGTATTTTCTCAAGCTCGAGCTCGGCTTGGGCTCGACTCGTTTATTATCTATTAATTAATATATTAAATAAAAATAATATGAGTAATAGACTTTTTAGACTTGCGAGCTCGATAAGTGAAGCTCGGGCTCGGGCTCGTTTACTAAATAAGCTTATTTTTAGGTTCGAGTTCGGCTTGTAAACAAGTTTAAACAAGCTCGACTTGACTCGGCTCGTTTACACTAAGGCTTGATAAGGCTCGACGAGCCTAATGAGCTTCACATGCGAGGCTCGAGCTCGGGTTCGATAAACAAATGAGCTTTATTTTAAGGGCTCGGGCTCGCTAAGGCTCGGCTCGTTTCGAGCTTTTTCTTGAGCCGATCGCAAGCCGCTCGACTCGTTTACACCCCTAGCATCTAACTTACCTTGGATAAGATGGAAGATGAAGTTGTTGCATGGCAGTTGCCTGTGGAAAATGCTTGGCAGCTATCTTAGGGGGTTTCATAGCTTGCAAACTCTATGGATGCAGTTCTATAACCATTTTCACATTGCAATTCCATTACTGGAAATTCTCCATTGATGTAATTTGAGTGGGACCACATGGGATTCCTCCTGTCTCCTCAAATAGAACAAGTATATTGTCTGATGGATGTTACCATGATCTTGGTGTTTTATCAAAAGCGCTATGTCACATCTATAACCAATTTTACTATGTTCCCATAATGATTTTCAGTTTTAAGAGAAAACTACCATATGTGAGTAGGCTTGCCACAATTTGTTCAACATTTATTATAAAATCCACGAACTACCATATGTGAGTAGGCTTGCCACAATTTGTTCAACATTTATTATAAAATCCACGATAATCACAAGTTTCTTGGCATGGGCAGCAAGAGTCCAGTATCTTTCTATATGTTGCCCGTTGACCCAAGCTTGACCTTGCAAATTTGCAATTTGGAATTTGCTGAACACGTTTGCTTGCAAAATTGGGCATTTTTTCTTCTCACTTGAATAGTACTCAAACCATTGTTGTATGCTATGTTTTCCATCATCAAAAACAAACAAACTATTAATATAATTTGTAATGGAAACTCAAATAATGTCTGAATGCAATATTCAACAAACATGTAATTTGCAGTCAGCACGTGCAAGTACAAGTATAATTTGAAGTGTCGCACAATCATTTAACTATTGCCATAATATTTAGCATGTTCCAGCATTTTAACCACCTCTGCGAATGTTGAGTTCCCAACCCAGCAAACAACTAATTTTACAAGTTAAAAAAGTCATGCCTAAAGAGAGTGTTTGCAGGGCGATGGATACAATGGCATCATTAGGATAGTCAAAGTAGTTGTGTGTGCAAATAAACAATTATAGAAGCAAATCATAGAATTGTCAGCTTTCAATCACTAACAGACTTTCATAACCTATTGCCATCTTTCTTACAAATAATACTTCAATCTCAAATCTTGATTGTCTTAAAAAAATAAATTGTTACATATTCATATGGTGGCCGCTAGCCATTTCAACTTCATACTTTTTAAAAATTAATGATAATTCCTCTTCAATATTGTCCTAGGGTTCTTAGCACATAATTATAACAAGATTTCCACATAATCCTTCAATTCTTTTCTTTTTTGAAAAAAAAAAACATTGCATAATTTACATTCTACATTTAACTTATGTGGTCGTTCAAGTCACTCTTAAACATCAAGCAATATGGATAAATTCAAATTCAACTACTAACTACAAAGAACCAACAAAAAGCTACCTGGACGGATCTCCATGTGCAATCAGCCAAGGCTCCACCAAAGAAGCCCCAAATGCATCCGGAATATGCCCTTGCACATCCAACTTCCTCGAATCAACCTTCTTCCCCTAAGACTCCCCACACTCCACTAACACTCCGCCAAATTCGCTTGTTTTGCCAGCAAATGCAGCGCACCAATCCACTCAACTTGATTGACTTTTGCTACCTGATTATTGTTGTCTACATCCATTTGAAATTCTACTTATCCTTGTTAAAAAATAGTCACATAATTAAATATCAATGTTGTTTTACGCGTAAAAGTAAGTTGATTTAACATGTTAAAACTTTTTAAATCTATATTTCCAATACAAAACCACACAAATTCTAACCTAAATCCCTAATTACCACTCAAACAAAATCACAAAACAGAAACAAAAACCAAACGCATCAAGTAACTTGTCTGCCTTTATCAAGTAAATTCATTTAACATGTTAAAACTTTAATTCGGATGCTCTTTCTAACCCTTAAGAAACACAACATTTTCACCTTTGCATCTCGTCGCAATGTGCTTCAACGCTGACATCAACACCACCGATATCGGAACAGGTTCCGATGCAACATCTGCAGAGCTCGCCATCGCAATTTGACCTAAATCTCAAACCCTAACAAAGTACAGCAAACTGAACATCGTTATTCGTTTTTTTTTTCCAGATTTGAATCCACACATACATTTGTAGAGAGATTAGTTCGCATTTTATGAGTAAACAAACAGTGAATCAAAGTGAAATATGAATTGAATGCATAGATTGCTGTAAATTAGGGTTTACGCACCTTTTAAGCACTGGGAGGTAGATGTATCTATTTCTGTATATTCATCGCAGTTTCTCTCTCTAACACACACTCGAGATTCTGGATCAGTTTCCGGTGGCGGTTCTCACGACGGAGGACGGTGGTGAACGACGGAGGACGGTGGTGAACGACGGAGCAGGGGGCGTTTAGAAGACGCAGTATGCAATAAGGTTGATACAGAATGTTAATTTGAAATATGGTTTGACAAAAATGCCCTTAGTTCCCCTATTTCCCATTTTTTAGTCTTTCCCAATGAACCCTCATATATATATATATATATATATATATATATATGGGAAGATTCAAATGAAAACCACTAGTTATTGTGAAAACTAGAAAACTAACTAAAACCCACTAAAAAGGAGGGAGGGAAGACTTTTAATGAAGGAGGGGTAAAATTGGAACAAAAAATATATAACTTTTCAAACATTTCTCATTTCTCCATACGTTATCATTTTAAAACAAAAATGGCACCATAAGATCACAAATTTTCTTATCTTTCATTCAAGTATATTCGAGCATATTTTTTATGACATAAAAAAAGATTTATGGTGTCGTCTTGTTTTCAATACTATTATTATAGTAGTGCACATGTGCAATATAACATGTACTACAATGTGCATTACATGCTTAAAATTAGTTTTTTGATTCTAGTTTAGCTTTTAGGGTTAGTTTTTTTGGAGGTTTAGGATTAGGATTAGGTTTTTGGGTGTGGGGGGGAGGGGGTTTAGGTTTTTGGGGGGTGGGGGGGGGGGGTTAGGTTTTTTTCGGGTTTATGTTTAGGGTTTAGTTTTAGGTTTTCGGGACGGTGGGAGGTGGGGGGGTTTAGGTTTTTTTTTGGGGGGGGGGTTAGGCTTTTGGTGGGAGGGTGAATTTAGGTTTTGGGGGGAAGGGGGTGGGGGGTTTAGGTTTTTGGGGGGTGTCGGTGGGGGGGGGTGGTTAAGTGGTTTAGGCTTTCCGTATTAGTGCACATGTGCAGTACAACCAAAAAAATTTTTTTTTTTTTTGAAATTTTTTTTCCATATATAAAAAGTAGCGATTTTTCTAAAAAAATTGTAAAAAAAAAATTGTATGTTTTTTAGGTTTTTTTTAGTTAGTTTTCGAGTTTTCACAATAAAAGTGGTTTTCATTTGAACCATCCCCTATATATATATATATATATATATATATATATATATATATATATGTATATAGGGTTAGGATCGTGTGAGAAGCACTAGGCTAATTGAGAAACTTGAGAAGCATTCTGGACCACATATTTTCCCTAAGCTTTTCGTAATATACATATATGTATAGTTTAAAAATTGACTATATACATATGTGTATAATTTAAGATTTGATAATATACATATATGTATATAGTCAATTTTAAACTATACATATGTGTATATTACGAAAAGCTTAAGGAAATGTGTGGTCTAGAATGCTTCTTAAGTTTCTCAAATAGGATGGACTTCTCTTAGGATCCCTACCCTATATATATATATATATATATATATATATATATATATATATATATATATATATATATATATATATATATATATATATATATATATATATATATATATATATATATATATATATATATATATATATATATATATATATAGGGTAGGGTTCAAGAGTGAACCATATTGTTTTTGTGAACAAAATGAACAAATCTTGTCCATTGATTTAGGAGATCTTGACATTTATAATAATGACAATTTCCTAATTATTTATGTGTAGAAAATAAACGAAAAGGGTATAAGTGTAAATTATTAATTAGTTCCCTCTTTCCAATTAAATATTTAATTACATTCCCTCTCTTCATTTCTCTCACCAATTAACTAATTTATTAATTTAAAAATAAGCACAATTACTATTCAGCCAACCTGTTTTATACACATACGTATATCCGTTTTATACACATGCATACATATGTAATTTAAATAATACATATGTGTACTTTGAGTATCCAATACAAGTACATATGTGTATAAACCATTTATTAGTTCTGTTTGTGTATATTTTATACATAGTTTCTATTCAGCCAAACTGTTTTATACATATATCACATATGTATATCCTTTTTATACACATACATACACATGTAAATTAAAAAGTACATATATGTAAATATGTCATGAGAAAATGTATAATCTCTACAAAATAGGAAACATGTAACTGAAATCAAGAATTCAAACAAAATGATTTAAATAGGAAACGTGTAACTGAAATCAAATATTAAAACAAAATGATTTAAATCTAATTTATGAAAATTAAAGGTAAAATTACAATCCTATCCTTTTAATTAAAAAACAAATGGATAGCTGAGATTAGTTCACTCTGTTCACAAACAAGGATATTGTTCACTCATGATCCTAACCCTATATATATATATATATATATATATATATATATATATAGGGTAAGGTTCATGCGAGAACCACCTTATTGCGAGAACCGCGAGAACCAATGTGAACACAACCTAAAATAGCTAAAAAAACCTAAAACAACCCTAAAAAAACCTAACCCCCACCCCCCACCCCCCAAAAACCTAAACCCCCCACCCCCACCCCCCCCCCAAAAACCTAAACACCCCCACCCCCCTCCCCCCCAAGCTAAAATGCTAAAAACTAAACCCCCCCACCCCCCAAAAACCTAAACTGTCACACCCCCAAAATCCACCTGCGGATAACACCCGCTTCGAGGGCGTGACTGACCAGGATCCAGCCACCAATTATACCGAAAACTTAAGTTGATAACAAAAGTAATACTTACTATTCATAACTTAGCAAATATTAAGTCCAGGGTTTAAAGTTTTAAGTTCAAAATAGTAACAAGTAGCGGAAGCATAAGTAAGGGAGTTTAAAACAAAGTTCATGATTCAAAATAAGGTAACACCCAACACAAGGGTGAACAGACACTACACGTTCCCAAGCTGCAAGCTCCTTCGTCACTGGTTACCTGCAAAGCATGCAGTAAGGGGGTCAACAATAATGCTGAGTGAGTTCACTAGTTGTCCAGTTTTAATTACCAAAAACTTGTTCCACCGGTTAATTTATCCGTTTACACATGCCATGGGGAGCTACCCCAAAAGTTAGCGACTAAACTGTTTTTCCAATACCGAACACTAGGTAACCGTTGCGTATCCGCAGGATGCCCCGATGTCAATGTTCTATCATCATTGACGGATTTCTGAGTACATTAGTTCACGACCGATCCCAAACCAGGGCACGGTGTGAGGCTGGTAAACACCTAAATAGCGCTATCAACTAATAACCCGCTCGCCTGAACCCGGCGACTAATCGGTATTTGTAGTAGGGACTTGAGTGATAGAGTTTCGTTTAGTGCCGTTAGTTGCAATCCGTATAAACAGTAATTAACCAAAAGGTTTCCCAATACCCGGGAAGGAAAAGTAAGTTTTGTTCCCAATAACTAGGGAAGGTATGTAAATGGTATCCCCTTTTACCAGGGGATAGAGTTGTTTTAGTCTCGTGTCCCAAACCACCGGGACGCATGCTTTTAAGTTGTGAACTCACCTTGGGTTGCTCGGTAGGTTTAGGTTACTTGTCAATCACGTTGGTCACCACGTCCTAACATGGTTACCGGTATAGGTCAGGTTCGGTGTACAAGTAATCACGTAAGAACATATACAGGCACATAACATGCATACAAGTAAATAGTCGTGGGGTTATTGGGCCGGCCCTAACAGTAACACAGTCAAACAGAACACAGCAACACATAGTCCATTTAACAGATAGTCCAACACAGAATGGCCCAATAACTAAAATGAACAGCCCACTCGCAACCAGCTGGTCTCGAGTCGCAACCAGGTGGTTTCGGCTTGTCACGATATGGTTGCGAGTCGTAACCGTGGTCTCGAGTTGTCACGTTTTGGTTGCGAGTCGCAACGGCGTGGTCTCGAGTCGCAATCTCGTGGTTTCGACTTGTCATGCTTTGGTTGCGAGTCGCAACCGTGTGGTTTCGAGTCGTAATGCCGTGGTTGCGAGTCGTAATCTGTCACTTTCATACACACGTGATGATGCAGGTATGACAGTCCAAATTGTACGCATAAAATCAGACCCAGATTAGGAAACTACCAATAATATTTCACTAACACTTTTCCTAATCTGAATACTAGTAAAGATAGATCAAACTTTGCCATTTTTGAATCTTCAAACCTTCATTCAACAAGTTCATCCTATATTCATATTTTTCTAGGGTTTTCACTATAGCAAATCATACCTTTTATGAACCAAAAATCACATTTTTATGACAAGATTATCATGGCAAGAACAAAGAACATACAATATATAGCCGAAATCTTATGTTTATCAACATCATTTTTTGCAAGAAACTTTAAAGCATAGTGTAGTTGGCTATGAACACTTGTAAACTACCAATATCAAGTCATTTTAGTCATGTTACACATATTCACAAACTTTCCAAAACAACCTAATAATCATACATAAACTACTAACCAAACATTTTTCTATTTCATATACATATCATTCAAGCAAGCATACACAAGGCATCCATTACACATAAATCTATACACAAACTAGGACACTAACCGGTTAGGAGAAGAAAGAGCCGAAGACAAGGGAAGAAAATGAGAGAAGATGAAGTGTCCGAGTGATCCGAGCTTGACCGAGTCCTTGTCCGAAATCCTTTGCTTGAATCCGAAAGTTGGAGAAGGTTGGGATGTTGTTTTGGGGTGTTCTAGTTGAGAGAGAAATAAGGAGTGTATGTGTTGGTGTGTTGTGTAAAATGAAAGAAGTGGGGGAAAGGTGGGATATATACCAAGTGTCAACAAGACTAAGGGGGGTTTCGGGTTGGGCTTGGGGTTTCGGCCCAAACCGGTTTCGGCTCAACGGCCCACTCGAGACCGAGTGACCCACTCGCAACCGCCCGGTTGCGAGTCATGGTCTCGGGTCGTGGTTTCGGCTCTCATATATATATATATAATACATACATACATCACATATCATGCAAAAATCACGTTTCCATTTAATAATATTTATATACACACGAAATATTACAAGGTGATCGTTCGGAAAAACCTCGAGTGTCACATTATCCCCAAGTTTTAAGAACTTTCGTCCCGAAAGTTGAAGCAGCCACTGCCAAGCTAGCGTGTTTTAACGGGGTGTCACATCATCCCCCCGTTAGTTTGGAATTTCGTCCCGAAATTCGGTTGTAGCTTCAGTGCTGGGGTTTTCGTTTGGGAACAACTGGGGATACTTGGACTTCATCTGGTCCTCCCGCTCCCAGGTAAACTCTGGGCCGCGCCGTGAGTTCCAACGAACTCGCACAAGGGGTATCTGGCTACGTTTGAGGGTTTTGATCTCTCGATCCGTGATCTCAATTGGTTCCTCAGTAAAGTGTAGCTGTTCATCAATAGTCAGTTCCTTAAAAGGAATCACAAGTGTTTCATCCGACAAACATTTCTTCAGGTTAGATACGTGAAAAACGTTGTGCACTGCACTCAGCTCTGCAGGCAGGTTCAATCTATAAGCAACCTTACCGATTTTCTCGGTAATTTCGAATGGTCCAACATACCGTGGATTCAGTTTGCCTCGTTTACCGAAACGAACCACACCCTTCCAGGGTGAGACTTTAAGTAGAACCCGGTCCCCGACCTGGAATTCTAACGGTTTCCTACGCTTGTCAGCGTAGCTTTTCTGACGGTCACGAGCTGCCGCCATGCGTTGCCTGATTTGGGAAATCTTTTCTGTTGTGTCTACCACTAGTTCTGGGCCTGTGAGCTGACTGTCACCTATTTCCGCCCAGCAAAGAGGTGATCGGCATTTACGACCGTACAATGCCTCAAAAGGTGCCGCCTGGATGCTAGTGTGGTAGCTGTTGTTGTAGGAGAATTCCACCAACGGTAGATGCTTCTCCCAGTTCTTGCCAAAATCGATCACACATGCTCTAAGCATGTCTTCCAGGGTTTGGATGGTGCGTTCAGACTGCCCATCCGTTTGCGGGTGATAAGCGGTGCTCATGTCCAAACGTGAGCCAAAGGATTTGTGCATAGCTTGCCACAACTCAGAAGTAAAACGAGCGTCTCGGTCGGAAATAATAGAAGTTGGCACCCCGTGTCTGGAGACTACTTCTGTGACACCCCGTTAAAACACGCTAGCTTGGCAGTGGCTGCTCCAACTTTCGGGACGAAAGTTCTTAAAACTTGGGGATAATGTGACACTCGAGGTTTTTCCGAACGATCACCTTGTAATATTTCGTGTGTATATAAATATTATTAAATGGAAACGTGATTTTTGCATGATATGTGATGTATGTATGTATTGTGTATATATTTATAAGAGAGCCGAAACCACGACCCGAGACCATGACTCGCAACCGGGCGGTTGCGAGTGGGCCTCTTGGTTTCGAGTGGCCGTTGGGCCGTAACCGGTTTGGGCCGAAACCCCAAGCCCAACCCGAAAACCTCTTGTATAAATCCCACCCTTTCCCCCACTTCTTTCATTTTACACACCAACACACCCCTTAAACTCTCTCACTAGAAACCCTCTCCAAACACCACTTCTCTCCTTCTCTTTTCGGTTCAAGCAAGGATCCCGGACAAGAAACTCGGTCAAGACTATCACTCGGACATACCATCTTCTCGGTTCTCTTTTCTTTGTTTTCGGCTCCTCCTTTCATAACCGGTTAGTACTACCTTTTGTGTTATCTTTTGTGCATAGAAATTATGTGTGATTAATAAACTAGAAAAATGTTTTGTTAGTAATTTTATGCATGATCTTTAGGTTGTTTTGTAAAGATTGAATATATATGATGACATGTTTGAAAATGACTTGATAATGGTAGTTTACAAGTGTTCATGGCCAACTATACTATGCTTTAAAGTTCTTGCTAAGATGATGTTGTTAAACATAAGTTTCGGATATATATATATATATATATATATTGTATGTTCTTTGCAATAACAATCTTGTTGTAATATGTGAGTTTTGGTGCAAGTAAATGTATGATTTTGTTAAGGTGAAAACCCTAGAAACTATGAACTTGATGAACTAGTTGAAGATGGTTTGAAGATTTAAAATGGCAAAGTTTGATCTATATGGTTTAATGGTCAAATGAGGAAAAGTGTTTGTAGAAATCTTATTGGTAGTTTCCTAATCTGGGTCTGAGTTTATGTGTACAATTTGGACTGTCTTTTCTGCATCATCACGTGTACATGAAAGTGACAGATTACGACTCGCAACGACGGCATTACGACTCGCAACCACAGCATTCCGACTCGAAACCACACGGTTGCGACTCGCAACCAAAGCATGACAAGTCGAAACCTCGAGATTGCGACTCGAGACCACGCCGTTGCGACTCGCAACCAAAACGTGATGACTCGAGACCACGGTTGCGACTCGCAACCATAGCGTGACAAGCCGAAACCACCTGGTTGCGACTCGAGACCAGCAGGTTGCGAGTGGGCTGTTCATTTTAGTTATTGGGCCATTCTGTGTTGGACTATCTGTTAAATGGACTTTGTGATGTTGTGTTCTGTTTGACTGTGTTACTGTTAGGGCCGGCTCAATAACCCCATGACTGTTTTCTTGTATGCATGTTACGTACTTGTATGCGTTTTACGTGAATGCTTGTATACCGAACCTGACCCATACCGGTAACCATGTTAGGACGTGGTGACCAACGTGATTGACAAGTAACCTAAACCTACCGAGCAACCCAAGGTGAGTTCACAACTTAAAAGCATGCGTCCCGGTGGTTTGGGACACGAGACTAACAACCCTATCCCCTGGTAAAAGGGGATACCATTTACATACTTTCCCTAGTTATTGGGAACAAAACTCATTTTTCTTCCCGGGTATTGGGAAACCTTTTGGTTAATTACTGTTTATACGGATTGCAACCAACGGCACTAAACGAAACTCTATCACTCAAGTCCCTACTACAAATACCGATTAGTCGCCGGGTTAGGCGAGCGGGTTATTAGTTGATAGCGCTATTTAGGTGTTTACCAGCCTCACACCGTGCCCTGGTTTGGGACGGTCGTGAACTAATGTACTCAGAAATCCGTCAATGATGATAGAACATTGACATCGGGGCATCCTGCGGATACGCAACGGTTACCTAGTGTTCGGTATTGGAAAAACAGTTTAGTCGCTAACTTTTGGGGTAGCTCCCCAGGGCATGTATAAACGGATAAATTAACCGGTGAAACAAAGTTTTTGGTAATTAAAAACTGGACAACTAGTGAACTCACTCAGCATTATTGTTGACCCCCTTACTGCATGCTTGCAGGTAACCAGTGACGAAGGAGCTTGCAGCTTGGGAACGTGTAGTGTCTGTTCACCCCTGTGTTGGGTGTTACCTTATTTTGAATCATGAACCTTGTTTTAAACTACCTTACTTATGCTTCCGCTACTTATTACTGTTTTGAACTTAAAACTTTAAACTCTGAACTTAATATTTGCTAAGCTTATGAATAGTAAGTATTACTTTGGTTATCAACTTTATTCGGTATAATTGGTGGCTGGATCCTGGTCAGTCACGCCCTCGAAGCGGGTGTTATCCGCAGGTGGATTTTGGGGGTGTGACAGATTGGTATCAGAGCCATTGGTTATAGTGAACTTGGTTTTAAAAAGGGGAAAATCTTTTTGGAGAAAACCAGACTATAACCCGTGACTCGCGACGACACTACACTCCAAGTGCAAGGCTCGACACATTTGACCTCATAGCTCGGACCAGTGTTTACTTGTTTGCTTTATGTTCCTGTTATGATATACGTACTAGTGTGCCTAAACTAGATAGATACACCTCTCTCTTCTATCTCATTCTCGCTACACTACGACATCACACTCATACTGTGTTTTCTGGTTATGAAGACAATGAGTGGGCGCGGAAGAGGAAACATTAACATGACACAGGCTCAGTTCACTAACCTGCTCAACACCGTGGCTGCAGCTTTCGCAGCTCACCCTATAGGTAAGCTCGTTGTTTTAGGATGTATAGATCCTACCGCCACATCGACTTTTCGCCCCTAAACCTATACGCTTCGCTTTTCACGAACAGGTCAGCATGCACCTGCGCAACCACCAGTGTGTACTTTCAAAACTTTCATGGATTGCAAGCCTCTTCCTTTCAACGGCACTGAGGGTGCCATAGGTCTTCTACACTGGATTGAGAAAATTGAAGCTGTTTTTGCTGTCTGTGAATGTCCCCCTGCAAATTGGGTGAAATTTGCTACTGCTACGCTTGAAGGAAGCGCGCTTTCTTGGTGGAAGGCGCAGATTCAGATGTTTGGGTTGGAAACTGCAAATGCTACGGCATGGGAGGATTTCAAGGATATGATTAAGGATGAATACTGTCACCGGGATGACATCCACAAGCTTGAGAACGAGTACTATGAGCTCAAGATGGTTGGGTCAGAGATTGAAACATACACCAAGCTGTCAAATGACTATGCTGCTCTCTGCCCGAACATGTCTCGACCAATGTACCGAAGGATCGAACTGTATATCAAAGGTTTGGCTCCAGAGATTCGAAGCCATGTAACTTCAGCCAACCACACTACCATTCAGCCGATCGTTCGACTTGCTCACAAACTTACTGATCAGGCCGTAGAGGAGGGCAGGTTGCCCAAAAGGATCAGTGCTACTGTCGGAACTTCTAGTGACAGCAAGCGCAAGTGGGAAGGAAGTCAGAGCAAGGATGCTAACTCCACTCAGGCCCCAGCACAGCAAAGGAAAACCGAAAACAACAAGGGCGCTCAACAACAGGGTGGCTATCGTGGAAACCACCCCAAGTGCAACAAGTGCAATCGACATCACAGCGGGCAGTGTGTGAAGGGCCAGTGTCAGCGATGTAACAAAATGGGGCATGAGGCCAAGGATTGTAGAAGTCAGTTCCCAGCTAGACAGAACCAGCAGCAACCCCAACAGCAACAGCAGCAGGGAAACAACCGGGCATGTTTTAAGTGTGGAGCTGAGGGGCACTTTAAGAAGGATTGCCCTGAACTGAATCAGAACCGCAACAATAATCAGGGAGTTGGGAACAACAATCAGAACAACAATGCTGGGAATGGTGCTAGAGGAAGAGCCTTCGTGATTGGAGCTGGTGAAGCAAGGAATGACCCCAATGTCGTGACGGGTAAGTTCCTACTCGATGATCGTTATGTTTCTGTGTTGTTTGATTCCGGTGCCGATGCTAGTTATGTATCCCTACGTATTAGTAAGAAGCTTAAGCGTCCGCTTTCGTTACTAAGTTCTCCTCATATCGTCGAGTTAGCTAATGGTAGAAACATCGAGGCCTTACATGTTGTCAAGGGTTGCAAACTAGAGTTGTCTGGTCAGACATTTAGTGTCGATCTTTTCCCTGTTACTCTCGGAAGCTTCGACGTCGTTATTGGTATGGATTGGTTATCCAAGCATCGCGCTGAGATCCTCTGTCAAGAGAAAGCAGTTCGTATTCCTCGCCGTTCTGGCAGACCCCTCATTATACAAGGTGGCAAAAGTGGGGAAATCTCCGGCGTTATCTCGTTCTTGAAAGCCCAGAAGTGTTTACGAAAAGGGCACACCGCTATCTTAGCGCTTGTTACCAACACGCCGGAAAAGGAAAAGAGGATTGAAGACTTTCCAGTAGTGCGTGACTACCCCGAGGTATTTCCTGAGGAACTACCTGGACTCCCTCCCCATCGTCAGGTCGAATTCCAAATCGAGCTAGCTCCCGGAGCAGCGCCTATAGCTCGTGCACCTTATCGACTAGCCCCCGCAGAATTGAAGGAACTCTCGACGCAACTACAAGAACTTTTGGATAAAGGATTTATCCGTCCTAGTTCATCACCCTGGGGAGCACCGGTACTCTTTGTTAAGAAGAAAGATGGCACGTTCCGAATGTGCATAGACTATCGTGAGTTGAACAAGGTTACCATCAAGAATCGTTACCCTCTCCCGCGAATCGACGATTTGTTTGATCAACTACAAGGATCGAGCTACTATTCTAAGATTGATCTGCGATCAGGCTACCATCAGTTAAGGGTCCGTAATGAAGATATTTCCAAGACCGCATTCAGAACTCGATATGGTCATTATGAATTCCTCGTTATGCCCTTTGGAATGACCAACGCCCCTGCAGTGTTCATGGATCTCATGAACCGGGTATGCAAACCCTACCTCGACAAGTTCGTGATTGTGTTTATAGACGACATCCTGATCTACTCGAAAAGTCAGGAAGAGCATGAACAGCACCTACGACTTATCCTCGAACTCCTTCGCAATGAGCAACTGTACGCCAAGTTCTCGAAATGCGACTTCTGGCTTCGAGAAGTCCATTTCCTTGGGCACGTGGTTAACAAGGATGGAATCCACGTCGACCCAGCTAAGATCGACTCTATAAAGAATTGGCCTACCCCTAAGACTCCGACTGAAGTTCGCCAATTCTTGGGATTGGCAGGTTACTACCGCAGATTCATTCAGGGATTCTCAAAGATTGCACAACCCCTCACTACACTCACTCAGAAAGGCGTCACCTACAAGTGGAATGAAGCACAGGAATCTGCTTTTCAGAGGCTTAAGGATAACCTCTGCAGTGCTCCTATTCTCTCGTTACCTGAAGGCACTGACGACTTTGTGGTCTACTGCGATGCGTCTATTCATGGGCTCGGTTGCGTGTTGATGCAACGCGAGAAAGTTATTGCTTACGCCTCTCGACAACTCAAGACACACGAAAGGAACTACACAACACACGATTTGGAACTAGGAGCAGTGATATTTGCGCTTAAGATATGGAGACATTACCTGTACGGTACCAAGTGCACCATTTACACCGATCACAGGAGTCTCGAGCATATCTTTAAGCAGAAGGAGTTAAACATGCGACAACGCCGATGGGTTGAACTTCTGAATGATTACGAATGCGCCATCAAGTATCATCCGGGCAAGGCCAATGTTGTGGCAGACGCCCTCAGCCGGAAAGACACTATACCAAAGCGCGTGCGAGCATTACAACTTACCATCCAGTCTAGTCTCCCTACCCAGATTCGAAATGCTCAGATTGAAGCTCTGAAACCAGAAAACATCAGGGCTGAGTCCCTGCGAGGATCGAGACAGCAACTAGAACAGAAAGAGGACGGCGCCTACTATGTGGCAGGGCGCATTTGGGTCCCACTTTACGGAGATCTACGAGAGCTTGTGATGGACGAAGCCCATAAGTCCCGTTATTCAGTACATCCTGGTGCAGATAAGATGTACCACGACTTGAAAACCACCTACTGGTGGCCTGGCATGAAAGCCCACATAGCAGCCTACGTTGGCAAATGTTTGACCTGCGCAAGAGTCAAGATCGAGTATCAGAAACCAGCAGGCCTACTACAGCAACCGGAAATCCCGAAGTGGAAATGGGAGCAGATTTCCATGGATTTTGTTACAGGGCTACCTAGATCCCAACGTGGGAATGACACTATTTGGGTGATAGTAGATCGATTGACTAAGTCTGCACACTTTCTGGCCATTAAGGAAACAGACAAGTTCTCAACCTTGGCAGAAATCTATTTGAAGGAAGTAGTCTCCAGGCACGGGGTGCCAACTTCTATTATTTCCGACCGAGACGCTCGTTTTACTTCCGAATTGTGGCAAGCTATGCACAAATCCTTTGGCTCACGTTTGGACATGAGCACCGCTTATCACCCGCAAACGGATGGGCAGTCTGAACGCACCGTCCAAACCCTGGAAGACATGCTTAGAGCATGTGTGATCGATTTTGGCAAGAACTGGGAGAAGCATCTGCCGCTGGTGGAATTCTCCTACAACAACAGCTATCACACTAGTATTCAGGCGGCACCTTTTGAGGCATTGTACGGTCGTAAATGCCGATCACCTCTCTGCTGGGCGGAAGTTGGTGATAGTCAACTTACAGGCCCAGAACTGGTAGTAGATACAACGGAAAAGATTTCCCAGATCAGGCAACGCATGGCGGCAGCTCGTGACCGTCAGAAAAGCTACGCTGACAAGCGTAGAAAACCGTTAGAACTCCAGGTCGGGGACCGGGTTCTACTTAAAGTCTCACCCTGGAAGGGTGTGGTTCGTTTTGGTAAACGAGGCAAGCTAAATCCACGGTATGTTGGACCATTCGAAATTACCGAGAAAATCGGTAAGGTTGCTTATAGATTGAACCTGCCTGCAGAGCTGAGTGCAGTGCACAACGTTTTTCACGTGTCTAACCTAAAGAAGTGTTTGTCGGATGAAACACTTGTGATTCCTTTTAAGGAACTGACGATTGATGAACAGCTACACTTTACTGAGGAACCGATTGAGATCACGGATCGAGAGATCAAAACCCTCAAACGTAGCCAGATACCCCTTGTGCGAGTTCGTTGGAACTCACGACGCGGCCCAGAGTTTACCTGGGAGCGGGAAGACCAGATGAAGTCCAAGTACCCCCAGTTGTTCCCAAACGAAAACCCCAGCACTGAAGCTACAACCGAATTTCGGGACGAAATTCCAAACTAACGGGGGGATGATGTGACACCCCGTTAAAACACGCTAGCTTGGCAGTGGCTGCTCCAACTTTCGGGACGAAAGTTCTTAAAACTTGGGGATAATGTGACACTCGAGGTTTTTCCGAACGATCACCTTGTAATATTTCGTGTGTATATAAATATTATTAAATGGAAACGTGATTTTTGCATGATATGTGATGTATGTATGTATTGTGTATATATTTATAAGAGAGCCGAAACCACGACCCGAGACCATGACTCGCAACCGGGCGGTTGCGAGTGGGCCTCTTGGTTTCGAGTGGCCGTTGGGCCGTAACCGGTTTGGGCCGAAACCCCAAGCCCAACCCGAAAACCTCTTGTATAAATCCCACCCTTTCCCCCACTTCTTTCATTTTACACACCAACACACCCCTTAAACTCTCTCACTAGAAACCCTCTCCAAACACCACTTCTCTCCTTCTCTTTTCGGTTCAAGCAAGGATCCCGGACAAGAAACTCGGTCAAGACTATCACTCGGACATACCATCTTCTCGGTTCTCTTTTCTTTGTTTTCGGCTCCTCCTTTCATAACCGGTTAGTACTACCTTTTGTGTTATCTTTTGTGCATAGAAATTATGTGTGATTAATAAACTAGAAAAATGTTTTGTTAGTAATTTTATGCATGATCTTTAGGTTGTTTTGTAAAGATTGAATATATATGATGACATGTTTGAAAATGACTTGATAATGGTAGTTTACAAGTGTTCATGGCCAACTATACTATGCTTTAAAGTTCTTGCTAAGATGATGTTGTTAAACATAAGTTTCGGATATATATATATATATATATATATATTGTATGTTCTTTGCAATAACAATCTTGTTGTAATATGTGAGTTTTGGTGCAAGTAAATGTATGATTTTGTTAAGGTGAAAACCCTAGAAACTATGAACTTGATGAACTAGTTGAAGATGGTTTGAAGATTTAAAATGGCAAAGTTTGATCTATATGGTTTAATGGTCAAATGAGGAAAAGTGTTTGTAGAAATCTTATTGGTAGTTTCCTAATCTGGGTCTGAGTTTATGTGTACAATTTGGACTGTCTTTTCTGCATCATCACGTGTACATGAAAGTGACAGATTACGACTCGCAACGACGGCATTACGACTCGCAACCACAGCATTCCGACTCGAAACCACACGGTTGCGACTCGCAACCAAAGCATGACAAGTCGAAACCTCGAGATTGCGACTCGAGACCACGCCGTTGCGACTCGCAACCAAAACGTGATGACTCGAGACCACGGTTGCGACTCGCAACCATAGCGTGACAAGCCGAAACCACCTGGTTGCGACTCGAGACCAGCAGGTTGCGAGTGGGCTGTTCATTTTAGTTATTGGGCCATTCTGTGTTGGACTATCTGTTAAATGGACTTTGTGATGTTGTGTTCTGTTTGACTGTGTTACTGTTAGGGCCGGCTCAATAACCCCATGACTGTTTTCTTGTATGCATGTTACGTACTTGTATGCGTTTTACGTGAATGCTTGTATACCGAACCTGACCCATACCGGTAACCATGTTAGGACGTGGTGACCAACGTGATTGACAAGTAACCTAAACCTACCGAGCAACCCAAGGTGAGTTCACAACTTAAAAGCATGCGTCCCGGTGGTTTGGGACACGAGACTAACAACCCTATCCCCTGGTAAAAGGGGATACCATTTACATACTTTCCCTAGTTATTGGGAACAAAACTCATTTTTCTTCCCGGGTATTGGGAAACCTTTTGGTTAATTACTGTTTATACGGATTGCAACCAACGGCACTAAACGAAACTCTATCACTCAAGTCCCTACTACAAATACCGATTAGTCGCCGGGTTAGGCGAGCGGGTTATTAGTTGATAGCGCTATTTAGGTGTTTACCAGCCTCACACCGTGCCCTGGTTTGGGACGGTCGTGAACTAATGTACTCAGAAATCCGTCAATGATGATAGAACATTGACATCGGGGCATCCTGCGGATACGCAACGGTTACCTAGTGTTCGGTATTGGAAAAACAGTTTAGTCGCTAACTTTTGGGGTAGCTCCCCAGGGCATGTATAAACGGATAAATTAACCGGTGAAACAAAGTTTTTGGTAATTAAAAACTGGACAACTAGTGAACTCACTCAGCATTATTGTTGACCCCCTTACTGCATGCTTGCAGGTAACCAGTGACGAAGGAGCTTGCAGCTTGGGAACGTGTAGTGTCTGTTCACCCCTGTGTTGGGTGTTACCTTATTTTGAATCATGAACCTTGTTTTAAACTACCTTACTTATGCTTCCGCTACTTATTACTGTTTTGAACTTAAAACTTTAAACTCTGAACTTAATATTTGCTAAGCTTATGAATAGTAAGTATTACTTTGGTTATCAACTTTATTCGGTATAATTGGTGGCTGGATCCTGGTCAGTCACGCCCTCGAAGCGGGTGTTATCCGCAGGTGGATTTTGGGGGTGTGACAACTTCCTTTAAATAGATTTCTGCCAAGGTAGAAAACTTGTCCGTTTCCTTAATGGCCAGAAAGTGTGCAGACTTAGTCAATCGATCTACTATCACCCAAATGGTATCATTCCCGCGTTGAGATCTAGGTAACCCTGTAACAAAATCCATGGAAATTTGCTCCCATTTCCACTTCGGGATTTCCGGTTGCTGTAGTAGGCCTGCTGGTTTCTGATACTCGATCTTGACTCTTGCGCAGGTCAAACATTTGCCAACGTAGGCTGCTATGTGGGCTTTCATGCCAGGCCACCAGTAAGTGGTCCTTAAGTCGTGGTACATCTTATCTGCACCAGGATGTACTGAATAACGGGACTTATGGGCTTCGTCCATCACAAGCTCTCGTAAATCTCCGTAAAGTGGGACCCAAATGCGCCCTGCCACATAGTAGGCGCCGTCTTCTTTTTGTTCTAGTTGTTGTCTCGATCCTCGCAGGGACTCAGCCCTGATGTTTTCCGGTTTCAGTGCTTCAATCTGAGCATTTCGAATCTGGGTAGGGAGACTAGACTGGATGGTAAGTTGTAATGCTCGCACGCGCCGTGGTATAGTGTCCTTTCGGCTGAGGGCGTCTGCCACGACATTGGCCTAGCCCGGATGATACTTGATGGCGCACTCATAATCATTCAAAAGTTCAACCCATCGGCGTTGTCGCATGTTTAATTCCTTCTGCTTGAAGATATGCTCGAGACTCCTATGATCGGTGTAAATGGTGCACTTAGTACCGTACAGGTAATGTCTCCATAACTTAAGCGCAAATATCACTGCTCCCAGTTCTAAGTCGTGCGTAGTGTAATTCCTTTCGTGTGTCTTGAGTTGTCGGGATGCATAGGCAATAACTTTCTCGCGTTGCATTAACACGCAACCGAGCCCATGAATAGATGCATCGCAATAAACCACGAAGTCGTCAGTGCCTTCAGGCAACGAGAGAATAGGAGCACTACAGAGGTTATCCTTAAGCCTCTGAAAAGCAGATTCCTGTGCTTCATTCCACTTGTAGGTGACGCCCTTCTGAGTGAGCGTAGTGAGGGGTTGTGCAATCTTTGAGAATCCCTGAATGAATCTGCGGTAGTAACCTGCCAATCCCAAAAATTGGCGAACTTCAGTCGGAGTCTTAGGGGTAGGCCAATTCTTTATAGAGTCGATCTTAGCCGGGTCGACGTGGATTCCGTCCTTGTTAACCACGTGCCCCAGGAAATGGACTTCTCGAAGCCAGAAGTCGCATTTCGAGAATTTGGCATACAGTTGCTCATTGCGAAGGAGCTCGAGGATAAGGCGTAGGTGCTGTTCATGCTCTTCCTGACTTTTCGAGTAGATCAAGATGTCGTCTATAAACACGATCACAAATTTGTCGAGGTAGGGTTTGCATACTCGGTTCATGAGATCCATGAACACTGCAGGCGCGTTGGTCATTCCAAAGGGCATAACGAGGAATTCATAATGACCATAACGAGTTCTGAATGCAGTCTTGGAAATATCTTCATTACGGACCCTTAACTGATGATAGCCTGATCGCAGGTCAATCTTGGAATAGTAGCTCGATCCTTGCAGTTGATCAAACAAATCGTCGATTCGCGGGAGAGGGTAACGATTCTTGATGGTAACCTTGTTCAACTCACGATAGTCTATGCACATTCGGAACGTGCCATCCTTCTTCTTAACAAAGAGTACCGGTGCTCCCCAGGGTGATGAACTAGGACGGATAAACCCTTTATCCAATAGTTCCTGTAGTTGAGTAGAGAGTTCCTTCAATTCTGCGGGGGCTAGTCGATAAGGTGCACGAGCTATAGGCGCTGCTCCGGGAGCTAGCTCGATTTGGAATTCGACCTGACGATGGGGAGGGAGTCTAGGTAGTTCCTCAGGAAATACCTCGGGGTAGTCACGCACTACTGGAAAGTCTTCAATCCTCTTTTCCTTTTCCTGCGTGTTGGTAACAAGTGCTAAGATAGCGGTGTGCCCTTTTCGTAAACACTTCTGGGCCTTCAAGAACGAGATAATGCCGGAGACTTCTCCGCTTTTGCCACCTTGTACAATGAGGGGTTTGCCAGAACGGCGAGGAATACGAACTGCTTTCTCTTGACAGAGGATCTCAGCGCGATGCTTGGATAACCAATCCATACCAATAACGACGTCGAAGCTTCCAAGAGTAACAGGGAAAAGATCGATACTAAATGTCTGACCAGACAACTCTAGTTTGCAACCCTTGACCACATGTGAGGCCTCGATGTTTTTACCATTAGCTAACTCGACGATATGAGGAGAACTTAGTAACGAAAGCGGACGCTTAAGCTTCTTACTAATACGTAGGGATACATAACTAGCATCGGCACCAGAATCAAATAACACAGAAACATAACGATCATCGAGTAGGAACTTACCCGTCACGACATTGGGGTCATTCCTTGCTTCTCCAGCTCCAATCACAAAAGCCCTTCCTCTAGCACCATTCCCAGCATTGTTGTTCTGATTGTTGTTCCCAGCTCCCTGATTATTGTTGCGGTTCTGATTCAGTTCAGGGCAATCCTTCTTAAAGTGCCCCTCAGCTCCACACTTAAAACATGCCCTGTTGTTTCCCTGCTGATGTTGCTGTTGGGGTTGTTGCTGATTCTGTCTTGCTGGGTACTGACTTCTACAATCCTTGGCTTCGTGCCCCATCTTGTGGCATCGCTGACACTGGCCCTTGTTACATGCCCCATTGTGGTGCTTGTTACACTTGTTGCACTTAGGGTAGCTTCCCCGGTAGCCACCCTGTTGCTGGGTGCCTTTGTTGTTTTCAGTTTTCCTTTGTTGTGCTGGGGCCTGAGTGGGGTTAGCATCCTTGCTTTGACTTCCTTCCCACTTACGCTTGCTGTCACTAGAAGTTCCGACAGTAACACTGATCCTTTTGGGCAACCTGCCCTCTTCCACGGCCTGATCAGTAAGTTTGTGAGCAAGTCGAACAATCGGCTGAATGGTAGTGTGGTTGGCTGAAGTGACATGGCTTCGAATTTCAGGAGCCAAACCCTTGATGTACAGTTCGATTCTTCGATACATTGGTCGAGACATGTTCGGGCAGAGAGCAGCATAGTCGTTGGACAGCTTGGTGTAAGTTTCAATTTCCGACCCAACCATCTTGAGCTCATAGTACTCATTCTCAAGCTTGTGAATGTTATCCCGGTGACAGTACTCATCCTTAATCATATCCTTGAAATCCTCCCACGCAGTAGCATTTGCAGTTTCCAATCCAAACATCTGAATTTGTGCCTTCCACCAAGAAAGCGCGCTCCCTTCGAGCGTAGCAGTAGCAAATTTCACCCAATTTGCAGGGGGACACTCGCAAACGGCAAAAACAGCTTCAATTTTCTCAATCCAATGCAGAAGACCTATGGCACCCTCAGTGCCGTTGAAAGGGAGAGGCTTGCAATCCATGAAAGTTTTGAAAGTACACACTGGTGGTTGCGCAGGTGCATGCTGACCTGTTCGGGAGAAGCGAAGCGTATAGGTTTAGAGGCGAAAAGTCGATGTGGCGGTAGGATCTAAACGTCCTAAAACAACGAGCTTACCTATAGGGTGAGCTGCAAAAGCCGCAGCCACTGTGTTGAGAAGGTTAGTGAACTGAGCCTGCGTCATGTTAATGTTTCCTCTTCCGCGTCCACTCATTGTCTTCATAACCAGAAAACACAGTGTGAGTGTGATGTCGTAGTGTAGCGAGAATGAGATAGAAGAGAGAGGTGTATCTATCTAGTTTAGGCACACTAGTACGTATATCATAACAGGAAACATAAAGTAAGCAACAAGTAAACACTGGTCCGAGCTATGAGGTCAAAAGTGTTGAGCCTTGCACTTGGAGTGTAGTGTCGTCGCGAGTCACGGGTTATAGTCTGGTTTTCTCCAAAAAGATTTTCCCCTTTTTAAAACCAAGTTCACTATAACCAATGGCTCTGATACCAATCTGTCACACCCCCAAAATCCACCTGCGGATAACACCCGCTTCGAGGGCGTGACTGACCAGGATCCAGCCACCAATTATACCGAAAACTTAAGTTGATAACAAAAGTAATACTTACTATTCATAACTTAGCAAATATTAAGTCCAGGGTTTAAAGTTTTAAGTTCAAAATAGTAACAAGTAGCGGAAGCATAAGTAAGGGAGTTTAAAACAAAGTTCATGATTCAAAATAAGGTAACACCCAACACAAGGGTGAACAGACACTACACGTTCCCAAGCTGCAAGCTCCTTCGTCACTGGTTACCTGCAAAGCATGCAGTAAGGGGGTCAACAATAATGCTGAGTGAGTTCACTAGTTGTCCAGTTTTAATTACCAAAAACTTGTTCCACCGGTTAATTTATCCGTTTACACATGCCATGGGGAGCTACCCCAAAAGTTAGCGACTAAACTGTTTTTCCAATACCGAACACTAGGTAACCGTTGCGTATCCGCAGGATGCCCCGATGTCAATGTTCTATCATCATTGACGGATTTCTGAGTACATTAGTTCACGACCGATCCCAAACCAGGGCACGGTGTGAGGCTGGTAAACACCTAAATAGCGCTATCAACTAATAACCCGCTCGCCTGAACCCGGCGACTAATCGGTATTTGTAGTAGGGACTTGAGTGATAGAGTTTCGTTTAGTGCCGTTAGTTGCAATCCGTATAAACAGTAATTAACCAAAAGGTTTCCCAATACCCGGGAAGGAAAAGTAAGTTTTGTTCCCAATAACTAGGGAAGGTATGTAAATGGTATCCCCTTTTACCAGGGGATAGAGTTGTTTTAGTCTCGTGTCCCAAACCACCGGGACGCATGCTTTTAAGTTGTGAACTCACCTTGGGTTGCTCGGTAGGTTTAGGTTACTTGTCAATCACGTTGGTCACCACGTCCTAACATGGTTACCGGTATAGGTCAGGTTCGGTGTACAAGTAATCACGTAAGAACATATACAGGCACATAACATGCATACAAGTAAATAGTCGTGGGGTTATTGGGCCGGCCCTAACAGTAACACAGTCAAACAGAACACAGCAACACATAGTCCATTTAACAGATAGTCCAACACAGAATGGCCCAATAACTAAAATGAACAGCCCACTCGCAACCAGCTGGTCTCGAGTCGCAACCAGGTGGTTTCGGCTTGTCACGATATGGTTGCGAGTCGTAACCGTGGTCTCGAGTTGTCACGTTTTGGTTGCGAGTCGCAACGGCGTGGTCTCGAGTCGCAATCTCGTGGTTTCGACTTGTCATGCTTTGGTTGCGAGTCGCAACCGTGTGGTTTCGAGTCGTAATGCCGTGGTTGCGAGTCGTAATCTGTCACTTTCATACACACGTGATGATGCAGGTATGACAGTCCAAATTGTACGCATAAAATCAGACCCAGATTAGGAAACTACCAATAATATTTCACTAACACTTTTCCTAATCTGAATACTAGTAAAGATAGATCAAACTTTGCCATTTTTGAATCTTCAAACCTTCATTCAACAAGTTCATCCTATATTCATATTTTTCTAGGGTTTTCACTATAGCAAATCATACCTTTTATGAACCAAAAATCACATTTTTATGACAAGATTATCATGGCAAGAACAAAGAACATACAATATATAGCCGAAATCTTATGTTTATCAACATCATTTTTTGCAAGAAACTTTAAAGCATAGTGTAGTTGGCTATGAACACTTGTAAACTACCAATATCAAGTCATTTTAGTCATGTTACACATATTCACAAACTTTCCAAAACAACCTAATAATCATACATAAACTACTAACCAAACATTTTTCTATTTCATATACATATCATTCAAGCAAGCATACACAAGGCATCCATTACACATAAATCTATACACAAACTAGGACACTAACCGGTTAGGAGAAGAAAGAGCCGAAGACAAGGGAAGAAAATGAGAGAAGATGAAGTGTCCGAGTGATCCGAGCTTGACCGAGTCCTTGTCCGAAATCCTTTGCTTGAATCCGAAAGTTGGAGAAGGTTGGGATGTTGTTTTGGGGTGTTCTAGTTGAGAGAGAAATAAGGAGTGTATGTGTTGGTGTGTTGTGTAAAATGAAAGAAGTGGGGGAAAGGTGGGATATATACCAAGTGTCAACAAGACTAAGGGGGGTTTCGGGTTGGGCTTGGGGTTTCGGCCCAAACCGGTTTCGGCTCAACGGCCCACTCGAGACCGAGTGACCCACTCGCAACCGCCCGGTTGCGAGTCATGGTCTCGGGTCGTGGTTTCGGCTCTCATATATATATATATAATACATACATACATCACATATCATGCAAAAATCACGTTTCCATTTAATAATATTTATATACACACGAAATATTACAAGGTGATCGTTCGGAAAAACCTCGAGTGTCACATAAACACCCCCACCCCCCTCCCCCCCAAGCTAAAATGCTAAAAACTAAACCCCCAAAAAACCTAAAAAATCTAAAAAAATCAAAAAAAAATCTAAAATTTTTTTTTATTTTTTTACTATTTTTTATGTTCAAATCGCTACATTTAGTAGCCAAAAAAAAAAATTTTAAAAAAAAATTTTTTTTTTTGGATACTAAAAGTTGCGATTTTTATATAAAAAATAGTAAAAAAAAAATAAAAAAATTTTGGGTGTTTTTTAGATTTTTTTAGGTATTACTGTTTGTGTTCACACTGGTTCTCGCGGTTCTCGCAATAAAGGGTGGTTCCTAACGGATCTTTGTCCTATATATATATATATATATATGAGTCCATATACATATATATATTTATTATCATTTTTGCGACTTGAACGATTTTATTGGTGACCATTATTGTGTAAATTCGTTAACTATTTCGTTTATACGCAACATATCTATGATTTGTGCATCGTAATATATATGTATATACACAACGTTCATATAATTTATCACCGAACACACAAAATATTACTAACTTATCTATTTTGTCATTTTTAAAGCAATTATACATAAATCATCTCATATGTACCAAATTTCATGCTCGACAAACAAGTTACATGTTTAACGCAATTTTACCGTTTCTACCGTACAAAACGTACATGCATACATGTATAGTCTAATTTTCCCATTATCAATTTAACACTTAACATATTATCACATTTACATGTTTAAATCACTTAACACATTTTATCACATAAGATTCACTCAAAATTCACCCATACTAGTGTTCATTGAAAAATGCGTATTTTAGCGATTCGGTAACGTTTTCGGGCATCGGAAGTCACGTATGACCGATCAAACACCAATTAAACTTAAAATTAGTTAAATACTTGTTTTTAAACTAAAAACATCAGTTTATTTTCTTATTTTCTGATCTAAATCAGTTTTATAAAAATCACCCGAAAAGCCGATTTTTGACTGTTTTAACACATAGTTTTGCGTTAAACGTTACTATAATCATCCCAACTCGAAACGACTTGATATTTTAACACAATAAATGTTATTTACTGATTAAAATAGTGATTATAATCAAATTAGTGCAGTTTTGTGTAAGTCACATAAATCATGCGATTTCACATATTTTACAACTTCTAATGCACCAAGTACCACATGCAAAGCTAGAGAACATTATGACAAAAATTATATACCATTAAATACTTCAAATATTTACATTTTTCGTGTTTGGAATCTGATTAAAATTTATTTTTACTAAAACATGTACGAATCATCATTTCATGATCATATTCGAACATGCATGATCTAATAAATGCATCTAATGCATCCATAACATGTTCTAATCATTTTGTATGAACTTGAATGCATCTAGACCTTCATTTAACTCTTGTTTCAAATACTCAAACATTCCATACTTCACATCATCATCATCATCTACTCATTTATTCATAAATGCAAAACATATGCAAGTATTCTTATACATCAATAATTATCTATATAAAAATGTTCATGCATATATATATATATATATACATATATATATATATATATATTCAGCCACACATATATACATACATATAGTTCCAAAATTTTACTTTTCACAAATCCATTCTAATCATAAAAACCTTTTAGAACATTCCTTTGATCACACATACACTTCACTTTACAAAAATCATGTCAAACAAGAATCTATCAAAAGTCAAGACTCAATCTCATACATACATACATACATACATACATACATACATACATACATACATACATACATACATACATACATACATACATACATACATACATAATACATCATACATACATACATACATACATACATACATACATACATACATACATACATACATACATACATACATACATACATACATACATACAGTACGTACAGTACATACGTACAGTACATTACATACATACATACATACATACATACATACATACATACATACATACATACATACATACATACATACATAACATACATACATACATACATACATACATACATACATACATACATACATACATACAACATACATACATACATACATACATACATACATACATACATACATACATACATACATACATACATACATACATACATACATACATACATACATACATACATACATACATACATACATACATACATACATACATACAATACATACATACATACATACATACATACATACATACATACATACATACAACATACATACATACATACATACATACATACATACATACATACATACATACATACATACAATACATACATACATACATACATACATACATACATACATACATACATACATACATACATACATACATACATACATACATACATACATACATACATACATACATACATACATACATACATACATACATACATACATACATACATACATACATACATACATACATACATACATACATACATACATACATACATACATACATACATACATACATACATACATACATACATACATACATACATACATACATACATACATACATACATACATACATACATACATACATACATACATACATACATACATACATACATACATACATACATACATACATACATACATACATACATACATACATACATACATACATACATACATACATACATACATACATACATACATACATACATACATACATACATACATACATACATACATACATACATACATACATACATACATACATACATACATACATACATACATACATACATACATACATACATACATACATACATACATACATACATACATACATACATACATACATACATACATACATACATACATACATACATACATACATACATACATACATACATACATACATACATACATACATACATACATACATACATACATACATACATACATACATACATACATACATACATACATACATACATACATACATACATACATACATACATACATACATACATACATACATACATACATACATACATACATACATACATACATACATACATACATACATACATACATACATACATAACATACATAACATACATACATACATACATACATACATACATACATACATACATACATACATACATACATACATACATACATACATACATACATACATACATACATACATACATACATACATACATACATACATACATACAACATACATACATACATACATACATACATACATACATACATACATACATACATACATACATACATACATACATACATACATAACATACATACATAACATACATACATACATACATACATACATACATACATACATACATACATACATACATACATACATACATACATACGGCTTCACCCACACATATATACTCATCCATTTTATTTTTGTTTCAAAAACCCATTTGTTTTAGTTTCATGTTAGTGTTTAAATCTAAGAACAAGAGAAACCTTCCATAGCATCTTCATCACCAAGAATCATGAACATGATTTGAAAGAAAGTATGTTATACCTTCAAGATTTCTTAGTGGGTTTTGAAAATAATGATGATATGAGGCCTTGTTCATGCTTGAATCTTCTTGGAATCACTTCTAAACCTTCATACTAGCTTGAAAACACCTTGAACTACCTTTAAATCTTCAAGAAATGGTTTGAAAATTTTGAAAGTGTGTAGTTATGGGGGTGTTCGGCCGAGCTTCATCAAGAGAGAGAGAGAGTGGAGGTGATTTTGAAAAGTTTAAGTGTGTATATGAAGGATCTTGAGTGTAGTAATAAGATTAATCATCATTCCTATTTTCTATGTCCAACACATGGAAGATTTCAAGAGAGTGGTGGCCTCCCTAGCCACCACCATACTCTTTCTCTCTCCTAGATACACACAAAATTATATATACATACACTTATATATATATTAATTAGTGTAGAAACAGGTATTTTACTGGATACCGGGTATTTTATCTAGCGTTTTAATCCCATTTTAACACGTTTTAAATTATTTTTAATGCTCTATAAAAATAAACCTGCCAAAATATTACTGAACAATATTTTGTTTGCCTGGACTGGCTACGTTGTTGGTATTTGGCAGTATGCGCGCTGCATTGCGCGGTACGCGTTTAAAATTGCAAAAATAGGAATTTAAGCGTTTTTTATTTATTTTTGTCATTCTATAAGAATAAACTTATCAAATTATTGCTAAATTGATTTTCAGTTGCCTTGACGGGCTGTGTTAACAGTATTTTTTCGGTATACGCGCTGCATCGCGCGGTACGCGCTTAAACTCGAAAAATAGAGTTTCTTAGCGTTTTAATTTATTTTTCCTCACGAATATGATGAAAATATTTATTCTAATCATAACAGACTATTTTTAGGATTTTAACACTGATCGGGTGGTCACCGATGTTCGTTTCGTATTTTAACCGTTACGCGATAAGCATTTATCTTACCGTTGCCAACATAATTTTATCAAAGTTTAATCTTACCAATACATTAAATTTCACGTATAAACAACATAACCAAACAAATATAGCCCTGTTACCTATTCATAATACGTATTACAATTGTACGGTACGGCCTGAAGAGCCGGGCGTCACACCTGTGTCATTATTTAGTTCTGTGATAATTATATATGAACATGTTTGTAATCCAGATGTCAAAGAAAATTATGTACAATCAAGAAATCCAGGCTAGTAATGAGAATTCCTTGGACAAAAGCACTATAGAAAATATAATAGCTCAAGGAATATCGAACGCCATACCTTCGATCATTGAAGCTATTAAGATTTTCGTACCTATAAACGAGAATCCTACTACCCACTGTAGGCATCCTCATCACTTCAAACCTAGCCCTAGTTCCAATGGAGGTCATGATATTCATATCAAAACTCCATCTTCCAAAAGGAAGAAAACCACAATATATAGCTACTCTTATAAGGAATTCCACTTTGACAAATAATATAAGGACAAAGGAATGGAATCAGCAATCGCACAGCCTACTTGCAACAACAAAAAGCGTTCGGGAAGACGCCATTTTAAGAAGACACTCCACTGTAACTTCTGCAAGAAAGCTGGACATGCCGAGGAAGAATGTAGAAGGAAAACTAACATGTATTTCCACTGCGGAGAACCAGGTCATATTCGTCCCTACTGTCCAAAACTATCTACAAGCACCCAACAACAAGACTAGAAACCCAGATGAAGCTAGGAAGAACGCACAAACGACAGAGGAAGCCATAACAAATTCTAACATAAGCATCCGTATGTTTTGCCTGTACTAAAGTATTAGTTGACTTTTGATTCCCATCAAAGTTTTATAAATAAAAAGTTCTTATTTTTTTTTTTCATAAAGCCAACACTCATTTACCTCATCTCTTGACAGATTCATATGTTGCACGTGCATTGCTGATTACGCATGTGAATTCATTTCAAAAGATCTTTTATTCACAAGTTTGGATCTTATTTCGTTATACTCATTTTGACAATTCCTATGATTGCAAAAAAAAAAAACTTTGACTTTTGTATCAAGTCAACAGATTTCTTGGAAAACTTCTTGTCTTTTCAAAATTTCTCACCGGATTTCATTATAACCATTTCTTGTCAATACATATGTCCATTGTTGGAATATGTCTAAACCAAGCTCAATTGTTTGAACTTGTTCACAATATACATTCAATTCAAAATCCTATATGATGAATTGAGATCATCATATTCGAGATAATCTCATTTGTCTGACTCATTGTAGACTTCAATAAATCATCTGTTAAAACACGACACCTTGCGCTGGCGATTTCTCTGAAACTTGGACTCATTTCCTTTTCACACCTGAGGTACTAATTTATTGATTCATTGTCCTAAATCAGTCTTAATACAATTTTGTGTTAAGATAAAGGTACCTAAATTATTATTCCAATGTACCTCCAACATTTCTTTCATCATTGATCAATCCTACGATATTCATTTATTCCTTCACTTGAAAATCCTATCTTTTGAATGTGACAACCGTCACTTTTCCGTACATTCCGTACACAAATTAAACAGTAATCTGAACTGTAATAATTGTGCATGATCTAGTTTACAAGACGAATGAATTTTTGATTACTGTTATATACATACAATGGCATTTCATATTCGTTGCTACATGCAACACGATATAGTGCTAACAATGCACAGAACATAATTGGCACCATTATTAGACAAAAAAAAAATGCTGACAAAGTTCAGTACATAAACATACAATATTTTGAGGCCCTGTATGAGCCAGAGATGACGTATTACACTAGTATAGTGTGTAGGGAAGTAAGGACCACAAAACTGCATGCCTAAGTGATAGACAAAGTGCCGGAAAGTGCCTAAAACACACTAAAAGTGCAGAATTCTGCAGAAAATAACTAAAATTCAGCTATTTTCAGCATTTAAACATCTAATTGTAATGCAGAAAAATGGTTTAATGGACCAGAATACTTTCCTAAGTGTCGGGAATCGAAACTATCATAAAATATAACATAAAGCACACTAAACTGCACTATTTAGCACTTTAACGAACCGGTGACCAACCGAACAACTGGACACTACCCGACACACCAAATTTTTATTAGAAGCATTGTTTTAGTGTTATGAAGCTAGTTATGGTCACCAAACATCATAACATACCCTAAAACACCATAACACTTAAAACACTAACTAATAACCTTATTCTCTAACTAGATTACTTGACTACCAATTAAAATCCAACCAAGACACCCCCCCCCCCATAACCGGTCCTAGACAAGGGACCCACCCACTAGATTTTATTACAATATTTTACTAGATATGTTGGAGAATATACCCACACAATATACCATATTCTAGACACATTATACATGGGGTAAAGAAATGATGGAGGATTTTTATAAGAACCCCTAGACTAACACATTCATCATTTTAACACATTCAAAACCACAACCTCATCCTTCTCTTCTCCATGGCTACGGCCCAAACACCCCTCTTTCACCCTTCACTTTTCAACTCCTTTCCATACATTCTAAGGTAATCTAGAGGTATCTTAAGCATAAATAAGAAGCTTGGAAGCATTGGAACTTGAAGGACCTTCATGGAGAGCTATTAACCACTTCATTTCTTCTCTTGTTCTTCCCTAGCCTTGAGCTAGTAGTAAGATCATCTAAACTCCATTTTACATCTTATTTAGTTGGTTAAAGAATGATATAAGTAACTAATCTTGAAGAACACTATGAATCTTGAACATGAAACTTAAACATAAGCTTAAAAATCATAAGAAATCATGTTGTTAAGTGTTATTATGCTTCTTGATGATTGGTTATTTGTGATTATGATGTTGATCATCATAAGAAGCTTGCTAGATGATGAGTAAATACATGGTCTAGCAAGTATAAGGATGAATCTTGTGAAAATCATAATGATCATCCTTTATGTTAAACATGAACTTGAAAAATAAAGTTATTTTTATGTATGATGAAGTATGAAACCTGTTATGAGTCTTGTAAATGGGTGATTACAAAACTAGTTTTCTCAAGAAACAAAGCTGAATTACAAGATTTACATAAACTTGGTTCTTAAAGAAACCAATCACACCTTTAGTGGTTAATCAAGTGTATAAAAATGTATTTAACAAGAAAAATGCAAGAAGAAATATCTTTAGACAAATATTTTACAAGTTGTAAAGATCTAAATTCTTCAAAAATGATGTTTTTAAATAAACAACCACACTTTAAAGGGTAACTAAGCTTACTAAACACACTAGTAAGTTACTACAAATTTTTTTGTAAATTTTCAAGTTCATGACATAGTGTAAATTTCATATTTTTGACATATGGTAAGTGTTGAATGATTTGTTGATGATTTTACAAAAGAAAATGATATGCTTGAAAGCATGGAAACCTCCATTTTCAGGGGAAACTATGGCAAAATTTTCTAAAAATACCAACACTTAGAAAATATTTTCTAAACAAGTGTTTACAAGTGTATTTTTAACTATTATTTTCCATATAAACTTTGCCATAGATTTTTGTAACAAAAATACAAGCATTGGAGGTTGGTTTTACAAATAAAAAGGGGTAAATATGTATTTAGAATATATATTTACATTTAAGACATTGTGTGTGATTATGTGAAATAGTTATATTATTTTAGGGAAAATAATATAACTTACAAATACCAAGAATTTACAAACACCAAAATAATACCAAAAATTACATGAAATGAAATGTATAAGTTACACACTTGATATTGTAAAACCAAACGCAATATACGTAACTTACGAAATATTCCGAGAAGTACCGTTTTAATATATATTTTTGGTAAAGATTATTTTGGACACAAAAGAAACGAAAGTATGATTTTATTTATTACAACGTATATCATATTTTCGACAAAGCGGAAATATATTACTTTTGGAAGCAAAAATATATTTTCGTAGAATATTTAGAAGATATATGATTTTTTTTGAAGAAAAATATATATATTTTCTTGACGATACATTATTTTTGGACAAAACAAGTCTATGTATATTTTCTAAGTGAAAAAATATTATTTTGGAAACTACAAAGACAAGAATACGAGAATACATGTATGAAATACTCCCATCCTTGGGAAAGAAACACGAAAACAAATACTTGAAAAGTATTATAACTCCGGATGATGTAAAGACATAAAGAAAACGTAACTCAAAACATGAATACTAAGACAAGGCACGGCCCACTCGTCTAATAGACCCTAGCACATTGTAGGTAGTCGTATTTGCTGACGAGATTTGAGTTACGAGTACTGAAGACACAAAACTGTGAGTTCATGCTCCCCCTTTTCTTTAACTGTTTTTCGTTTTATAACTCTCGGGGGTGAAATACATGTACAAATACTTAAACGGTATGAGATGCCTATGAAATACTAGATCATGTGAGCATAGACTTAATATTAAAAATGCCATAAAGTCTTGGTGAAAACTAGTACCAAGCCATTAAAAACATTCATTAATTAGGGACGAGGGTTAGATCTAACGGGTACGGCCGAACCCCACTCATGGTCAAAACTAGTACCTAGTAGTGCTTCGGAGTCCCAGTCGAGGTTAATCGACACAGTCGAGGGTAATCGACACAGACAAGGAGTCAGAACGAGTACTCCGACAAGGAATCAGAACGAGTATTCCGACAAGGAGTCATAACTAGTACTCCCCATGTCCTCACATGCCTTAAAGTTTTTGTAAAACATTCATGTTCATACACGTTTTTCATACCTGTTTACAAAAGAGTCTCTCAAAGATTTACAAGAATTACAATACACAAACTAGACGCATGAACTCGCTCAACTTTTTGTTGATGTTTTCCAAAATTACATGTATTTCAGGTAACAGGATGGATCTTGGACGCAGGTGTCGTAACTAGAAGTTTAGATGTCATCCACTTTTGTTGGTTGTAACCTAGTCGAAGGTTGTGTTTTAAAAACTTAAATAAACAATGTTTGTAATACTTAAATTTCATGAATGGATGAACATCGTTTTGAATCATGTAGTTGTTTATTACGATTGAATGCAATGATATTAAGCCAGTCACACATCATACGCTTCCGCAAAAGACAGGGTGTGACAGTGAATATCCAGATTCACTTTATTGAAACTTTCAATTAATTTCGAGAACGGCGAAATCATTCGGTCACCGTAATCATTGAATTATTTCAATCATTACAACACCTTGTGGTATTTGTAGAAATTCATAGCTTGAGCTAATCATAAACGCTAATCATATCAATTCATACATATTTCTTTTGACTCCTCAAGTAATCTTGATACAACTATGTATCAGGATAATGATACACTAACTCCTATTGTATTTTCGGTGTATCCCTGGCATTCAACTTAATGTCACTGATTTCTAGTTTAATTATTGACAAATCATTTTTCATACTTCTATCTTCAAATTGAGATTATTGATTCAGAGTTCTTTTTAAACGAACAAAGTAAGTTCTCTTTTGACATTGAATCCTATTATCTCTAAAAGACGTTTATTCATATGTCTCTATTTGATATTGTGAAACTTAATTGTATCACATTCAGTTAATAATCTCTGGAATTAATCGTAACATTTATGTTTCTCATTTTCTTCGACGTCCTTAGAAGAAATCTCACTAAGGATTTGTCTGCTAAAGTAAGATTTCATACATACATCATTTCTGTTAGTTGTAGCTGATAAGCTACCAGATCTACTCGTTTAAATAAATGGTTCAACATACCTAAAACTTGACTTCCCTCTTTAACGAATCTAACTACTCCTTTCCATAGAGAAACTTTTAACCTTATCTCCCACTTGAAAGGTTTTTCATCTGTTATCTTCGTAACTCTTTTGATAAAAACTCGTATTATCTTGTCTATTGTTTCTTTTACTATCTCGAGTCCAGATAAGTTGCTTTTCTCCAAATTCTACCCAACAGACAAGGACTCGGAACATTCGACCAATGAATACTTCCAAAGATGCTTTAACGCTATTTTCAACTACAAGAATTGATATAACTCCAAGGGAATATAATAGCTCGAATCTTGAGGACGAGATTTAAAACAAGGTGGGGAACTCTCCTAAAAATTCTTGAGACACCCATATATATATATATATATATATATATATATATATATATGTCCAAAGATAGTTAAACATAGGTAGGCAAATAGAGATGACAACAAATCTAACAAAATTAAAGCCACGTACTTCCTTCAGTTACCACCACAGATGTAACAGCTCTCCTGGAACCCTTAACATGACCCTAAACACTCCCAAATACATCCTATACATGAAAAACGGAACCGAGATACCTTCGTACTTGTGAAAATCAAGAAAAAACAAGAATTTCACTTCGCTCGTGGGCCGTGACGAACGAAGACAAAGCTATTGCGGGGCGCGACAGCTGGTTGCTTGGCGGACACCCTGAATGCCACGTGTCAGGACACGTGTCAACACTACCGGTGACTCAGCAAACCCTAAACCGCCTTTAAGGCCCTCGCGGGGCGCGAAAGATGAAGAAGAGTCTGTCGCAGGGCGCGACAGACTGGTCGACCAGCTATAAAAGGGGCAGAAATCGGCATTTGTAAGTTGTTCATTCTCTCTGAATCTCTCTCAACTTCTAAAAAGCTAGAACTATAGCCAAATACCCCCTAACAAGTAAAACTCTACCTCGTTGTAAATATTGTAACCCTGCTATTACCCTACACGATTGATCTAGGATTCCGTAATGCATGCCGGCTTCGCCCGACTCAGTCATTGGAATTCCGTCTTGTGTGTACACCCGATTGATATAGGATTCCTTAATGCATGTCGGCTCTGCCCGACTCAGTCATTGGAATTCTGTCTCGAGTTGTATGGTTAATGCAATTTGGGTTATTTTACTAACAACGGTGCATTGTTTATATAAATAATAATCAGGAGAATCAATGAGTAAGACGTTATTTAACTCATTCTCAAACCACCGGGAATCCCATGCTTTGTAGAAAAGTGTGAACTCACCTTCGATTGCTCGGTTGGTCTCTTAAAATGGTTAGGAGTCAAGGTAGCTCAATCACATCCTATTACAATTACCATTTAGTTTATTAATGTGTTCAAGTAAGGCACACAGCTCCTACATGTATCTAACACGTACCATGCACTCACTTTGACAATTTACGCACATATACATATTCCACATATAATTACTCATGATTAAGCATACAATACTTCACATAACACTTTCATTGACATTAAACAAATTGGATCATTATCAGATAGCATAAACAACATTCAGATACGCAAATAACAAATTATAACGTTTTAGCTCTTGCGTCCAGAGCTGGGCTGTTTTCAAGTATTTTTATAAAATAGTTATCATATTCCAAAAATTCTAATTAATTTACAGAACGTTCTAAGTGGTCCACGTTACCTTATGAAATCTCGGGACCTATTTCATTACCAATTATTTAATAAAAATCATTTACTGGGCTGCAGTCAGATTCGTCACTTTCTGACTACAATCCACGGAACAATTTTATTAAAATCATCGTCTGTCCAAATGGCGAAATTCTAGTGGTAGATTTTCGACAACATCCATGCCCATCTACTGTACAAATTTCACGACCTAACTCTATCCAGATTAGAAGTTATAACAAAAAGCGTAACACGTATTTTCTGCAGAAAAAACGCAGCTTTTGCTGCTATGAAAAACTGTCCTTTAAAAATAGCAAAGGACCTCAGAAAAATGTGATTCCAGTGCCATTTGAAGCGTCTTTCAAAAACATATGATTTAGACTTCAGATAATCAATTTTTCGATCTATATCGACCTGTTTACAGCCAACTGAAGTTGGCTGTTTTCGCTAATCAACAATCTGTTTTCCATTTAAACGCGCACTTAAATGATAACCACACTTCCTAATATCAACTAATAGCAGATTAACCCGTCAATTATCACCTAACCACACCAAGAATCACACAACCCTAGCTATAAAACATCATGATTTTCGCAAAAACGCAGCCTATGCTCGTGTATACATGCATGTCTTCAATCATTCAAACAATGACATAACCATCCGAAAACTAATCATAAATCAGTAACCGATTACCATAGATGACTCAAGAACGCAGCCATGAATACACACCATATCGTGAATCGTAAACTAAGAAACATGCTAACCTTGGAGCGGAGAGAAGGAACTAACGAGGAAGAGAGAGGCGAATAAGAAGCTGAATTGCGAACCGGCGGGGGGGGGGGGGGGGGGGGGTCTTCTCCTATCGTCACACACACCAAGGGGGGTAGGTTTTTTCTTTTATTTTTTTGTCATGCACAATAATATACGTATTGAAATAGAGGGGGGTTTGGGCAAATTGGGCTTGGACGTATTGGGCTACAAGGCCGCAAGGGGGAAAGGGTTTGTTGGGCTGGTTTGTTTCGCAAGGGGAAGGGATGGCGGGTTAGGCTTTGTTTTGTTTTGGGCCGCCATTTGGTGTAGGGAAAAGGGTGGGTTCTGTTGGGTTTTTAAGGTAGCGGTTTCGTGTGTTTCACGCAATAGCCAATTAAGATGTTTCGTTTCGCAAAATAATATACTACAAGGTTTCGTTTCATAAAGTAGCGTAATAAAATATTTCGGTTTCGGGTTTTGGTTTCACGTAATTCACATTGCACATTACCAAGCTCACTACCATTAAAAAATAATCAAACACCATATTCAATTCATATAACGTACGTGTAATTACAAAGTAAATCGAAAGGTAACAGGGATTTATACGAGTTGTCACATTAATAGTATTCACTATTAACTTTAGTTGGTTATTCCAAGTCGCGACAAACTTTGTTTTATAGGTTATCTAAAACTAAGTGTCCCGAGAGGTGAAAGGGTATTTGGTTATGTCGCAAATTTAATATCTAAATTAAAACCGACTATAACGAACCTATTTGGTAAAAAATAAAATCAGTGGTCTATGCCATCCTACTACTAGTAACACTTGGGGCATAATGCGCACCATCAGTGTTGGAGCCACAGCACGACACTTGGTGTCTAGTTTATCCTTCCAAGGTGCAAGGGTTTCGTCGACATCCGACCCTTCCACATGTGACCGTTTTAGGATGACTATTACTTTTCTTCTCGTGTTATGTGCCCCAGCCGTCTCGAGAACAAAAGTGGCATAGATGAGGCCAAACGTATCAATGCAAGGACAAAAGGTTGTCCTCGCAGCCTCGTAAACCCCGGGGGTTGTGCTTTTCTCACAGTTGACAATCATTGCCAGTCCGCTTAAACCTCTTGCTAATGTTGCATGCCCCAGCTGCCTTAGAAAGAGCTTCTAACCGGATTCTCGTTCCTTATTGTCTCACCTCACTAAATAAGGAAAAATACATTAAAAATACTAATTAAATAATTTTTGCTTAACAGATGTCATCTGAAAACAACTCCTCTTTTGCTCTCAAGTCGATACTTGAGAAAGACAAACTAAATAACAACAATTTTCTTGAGTGGCACCGCAACTTGAGAATCGTTCTCAAAATGGCAAAAAAGTTTTATGTTTTGGAAACCCCGATCCCAACCACGCCCGAAAACAATAATGTGGTTGCGAAGAAGGCTTTCGATAAACATAGAGAAGATGCCGTGAAAGTTGCTTGCCTCATGTAAGCCACCATGTCTCCAGATCTTCAGAAGAATATGGAAGACATGAATGCCTTCGATATGATTGAGCAACTCAGAGGCATGTTTCAGATACAAGCCCGTCAGGAACGCTATGACACCATGAAACAGCTCATAAGCTGTAGAATGCAAGAGGGTTCCTCAGTTTTTGCTCATGTCCTCAAGATGAAAGGCTACATCGACTAATTAAACAAACTTGGTTATCCTCTCCAAGATGAGATGGCTGTTGACTTCATTCTCAACTTTCTTTCCAGTCACTATGATCAATTTGTTATGAACTATAACATGAATGACTGGGTAAAGACAGTGCTAGAGCTACATGGGATGCTCAAAACGGTAGAGATGAACATTTCCAACAAAGTAAACTAAGTGTTAATGGTTCGATCAGGTGGTGTTAAGAAGGCCAAAACAAAGAAAAGTTATAACTGTCACACCCTCAAATTACCACCTAGGGAGTGTCCCTGTTAGGCGTGTGACGACTAGCAATGAGCCACCAATTACATTGAATCGCTAGTTTAAAATGAGGTTCCATTGACTAATAATACTGAAATCCCAATCATAAGTTATCCAAAACCATAGGTTCAATGGAAGCGTAAAGGTATCATAAAGTAAATACTAAACGATCATATTAAATAAGTGTTTGATAAGTAAGTCCTCAGCATGACCATGACCACTCTTGCTCTCCAGCCAACAAGCTCCTGTTCCAATCACCTAACGACCTGCGAGCATGTAACAAGTGTATCAGACAAAGCTGGCGAGTTCACAGTTTTAGAAAACGTTTGTTACCAGTTGTATGTAAAACAGTTCAATAACCAATGCAAGTAATATTGTTAATATCTCGACTCCGAACAAGACGGCTCCTGAAATACATGACTGCCCTTCCCACGTACTCCTATCTAGTACTGGGCCCGACTGGGTCATTAGTTCACATCCGTCCTCTCTAGGAGCGGTGTGAGGGTGCCAAACCTAAGTAGCGCTACCAACTAATACTCGTTACCCTCTAGGTAACATAATAAGGGACTTACAAGAATGATAGGTGAGAATATTAACCAATATACCCGTTTTTACCCAAAAGACTTATCCCTCCACGGGATACCCACTGACTGTCCCCAACCACTGGGACGCATGCTCGAATGTAGTGAACTCACCTTGGGTTTGCTCGGTAGGACCAGTTACTCGATCACACTTAGTTAGTTTAAGCCTACAATATTCACATGTTGGTCACAATCAGTTTGCATTCAATTTAATCACATTGTTACGCACAACAAATTTCCATAGGTATATATATATAGTATGTTCTCGGTTCTTGTACTGTTCAACATGTCATGTGCACACATAAATAATCCATGGATACACCCTTCAACTAGCTTATTAAACACGTATGATTCAACGATAAAAAGTATATATATCACATCAAAATTTTCATTCAACACATGCATTGCCCAGTCCTATTTATACTTCCCGCGGCCATGCCTTGGTAGTCTTACCCGGCCCATCATGGCTGGCCCAAATCCAGTCCCAATCATTTTACCTCACCCTTCATTCTTCACAAAAATGTTATCAATAATATTACAATCAATTCCGTGTTAAATCACGCACCCGAAAATGGGATTCACACACTAACGGTTTGCATTTTAAACACATGTGCACTTCAATTATTCGGCCCAATAGACTAATCACTAATTAGTGGGCTGTTGAGATGATGGGCCGCTATTGTTACCCGGTGCAACACACCCTGGTCTGTACCCTTAACCACCCCATATACATGTCGCGGCCCAGCTGATCCAACCCAACCAACTCAGCGGCCCACCAGGAGTGTAGGTCGTGACATTGCCCTGGCCCAAACACCCTCCAATTTGAATTCATTTATTCACGTTGGCACAGTTGTGCAATTGTTTGTTTGTAAACTAAAGTACAACATTTCAGATTTCATGCATATGTATACTTTCGACAGTTAGATGCGGCCCTTCTAATTCTTACTCAATGATTCTAATAGTCCAGTAATAGACATCGGCCTAAACACTATGTATAATAATTGTCAATATATTCGGTCCAAACATATGCATAATTTGTTGCACTAGGTCTTAATCAGCTATCAGATGTTATCAATCAGGTTTACAAGCATTATGCATTATCCATTCAGGTTTCAAGGAGGGAACTCAACATGCCAAACTAATGATAACATAACCGTTCACGCACACTTCCTAATCAACTAAATCGGATCGAGCACTACCGTTTAATCAACAAATATTTGTCCGTAATCGAGCAAGATGAAAACACGCAGTACAACACAAGTGATAATCATACTCACATGAATATCAAACACTATATCGAAATTATACGATCGCATAACCGGTTACATCTTATCATATTATAGCCCTCGATCATGTACATACGCAACTAATCCTTACGTGTTACACACATATACTATCACGATTATTTATTAATAAGGTTCACAAATAAATATAATCACTAACCACAAGATTGATTCGTAAAGAGGCTGCTTCGAAGGGAGTCGTCTCACCAATCGCTGCCGTCACACGTAGAGGTGTAGGGTTTGCTGTGTTACAATTGTGAGGCAAGAGTTTTTGGGGTACGTACAATTATAATACAAGCCAAATTCTACGTAGTGGGCCGGTGGTGATCACTAGGCCAGACAACTATTTGGGCCGGTCATGATTACTAAATAAAATGACTATCTGGGCCGGTACTACGCATTTGGGCCAAGGTTAACGGTTTCTTAATTGACAATTGACGTTACTTGTGATGTTTAAGTCGGGTCCAATCCATTTTACCAACGGATTTCTATTTTAATCATAGAAACACACACACCAAGTACAACTACCAAATATGCTAACACATTTGACATAGTCACTAGTCGAATAGGCTGATTAAAACAATAATAGGGGAAATCATAAAATCGAAGACACTGACCTAGAAATCTCGGGTTGTCACATCATCCGCAACTTGAAAGAAATTTCGTCCCGAAATTTGATAAGTAAGCAACAAAGGAGTGAAGTGATAATCAAGATTGTTGCGGATTTTGCTCAGGTGCCACAATAACAACAAAAGCAAAGGAAAGGCTACCGATGCTGCCAAACCTGCCACCAACAAGAGCAAACAAGCTGTGAAAGCCCCTCTTCCAGAAGAGCGGCAATGCTATGAGTGTAACAAGATAGGGCACTAGTGTTGGTGCACTGGATGTCTGTTTACTACGTCTTAATCGAGTCTTAGGTCTAGATAGGTTGTTTAGGGTTGGAAAACAAGTTTAGTGGGTTATTCATGTAATTCCGCTTGAAATGACATGTTTGTCATTTCAAGCGAAATCAGGAAATCATGTAATTCCGCTCCAAATGTAACTTGGTTATTCCGCTCGAACTTACACTTAGGTATTCCGCTTGAGAGTGTTTCAAGCGGAATCAGGGCTCTATATATAGGTCTCGCTTGAGTTCATTTGTAACAGTTGGAGCGGAATCAGGTCATTGAATCTGTGTCGAGGTGCTGCCAAAATTGTATCAGAAATACGTGTAAAGACTCAGATTTCAGTAATAGAGAAGAAAGATAAAAGGAACAAGCTGTGTGACGTTGTTTACTTTGATTCCGCCTTAGTAAATGATGATGAACTACCTTTACTGACTGTTTAGGGTCACGGAACCGATCCAACAAGTGGTATCAGAGCTCAGGACGAGGAGTTCATACCATTACAGCTTGAAATCATCGGATTCTCACACTTCTACTCTTTCTTTTCTGATTTGAACAACTTTTAACGATTGAAATGGCCTAATTTTCACATATATCACGTAAAAACTAGTTTTAACAAACCCTACAAAGAATCAGAACAAAATTCGAGTTAAAACTGGTAAAAATGGCCCTAGAACCTTATTCCGCTTGAAAAGGTGTTCGCTAATCCCACTCGAAAACTCAGATTCCACTTGAAAATCAATGGCCAGTTCAAGCGAAATATCATAATCCGCTTGAAAAATCTTATCCCGCTTGAAAGATTTAATCTGATTCCGCTTGAATCAGATCTCGCTTGAAATTGTTGTATAATTCCGCTTGAGGTTGAGATTTCACTTGAAGTTTCAAACGAAATTAAGTGATTTTGCTTGAAACTTGCTGTTTTTCAAAACTTAAAAATTTTCTAAGTGTTTGACTGATTTTTCAGGTACGTGCAAGATGGACGATCTATTCATGAATCCGTTTAGCGATATGTATGCCTTGGCTGGAAATTCTGGAGACGATACTTCTTCTAGCAACACCAATGAGAACACGCCAAATACAAAGAAAAGCTTATCGGATGCCTTGAGTGTGGAAAGTGCTTTCGGAACTTATAACAAACCCCCGAAGCTGATGGCTATCAAAGAGTACAGTTGGTGGGTAAAGAAGTTTGAAGAATGGTTGAAGGCCTTTGCTTATCCCAGCTGGAAGAGTCTAAAGAATGGATACGTTGATGGAGGCAAAACTGGTGAAAGCTTGACATCAACTGATGAAATAGAATCGTTTGTTGCTGAGCAAAAATGCATCGCGTTGCTGTTTCAGTCTGTTCGAGAAGATATAATATCCTTGATCAAGTACAAAAGTTCTAAAGATCTCTGGGAAAAGTTGAAAGTTAAATGTTTGGGAAGTGCAGAAATAGTGAAAAATAAAAAGAAACTGCTAAGAAAAGAATTTGATTTATTTGGTTGTTTAAAGAATGAATCAGTTTGTAAAATGATTGAGAGGTTTGGGCACCTGAAGCTGGAGCTGGCGAGACATGAAATTTTCTATTCTCAAGAAGAGCTAGTCGACAAATTGTTTGACTCGTTGCCAGATGAGATGGATTGGCAATATTATGCGTTGATGTTGAAGAATACTATCAAGTCTGAACAACTCACAGTGGATTTGTTGATTGAGAGACTAGAGAGTCACGAGCTGGAGTTAAGGAAAACACACAAAGTCAATCACTCATCATACCAGCAGAACTTGGATTTGTATTATCCAAAAAGCATGATGCCAAAAATACATCTCCCAAGACAACTTTTTCTGCTGAGAATTCCAACACTTCAAGCAAAGAGAATGCAACCAGCGGATTTCACAGTGGTTCTTCGTCACATTCAAGTCAGTCTTATGCAAAGAACCTATTTCAATGCAACATCGCTGTAGATTTAAAGAACGCTCAAAATTTCAGCGAGGAGTCGACAAAGCAACAGATGGTTTTCTTAGCTTCTGTGCTAGAGTCGTATGAAAGCTTAGTGGCAGGCAAGATAGGCAACACTAACCTAACGAAGGAAGATGACGATCAGATTGATCATGAGGAAATGGAATTGATCGACATAAGGTGGTGTATGGCCAGTGCAGTTCGTCGGGCGCAACGTTTCATGGAGATCACAGGAAGGAAGTCTATTGGTGGACCTTCTACCAAGTTAGGCTTTGATAAGTCTAAAGTGACATGCTTTAAGTGTAAACAGAAAGGTCACTTTAAGCATGAATGCCGAAATGCTTATGCTGATGAGTCTGAAAACCCGTTCAGAGAAGACTACTACAAGAAAGCGATTTATCATCAGAATAAATCAGAGCCGCCAAGAATGAAGCAGCTTGAGGATAACAAAGAGAAATCTAGAGCTCTTGCTGTGATTCACGACGATGAAGGTTTCGACTGGAGATAGTTGTTACCTGAGGAGGATGCGGTTGGATATGCTTTCATGGCAAAATCTGCTGAACCTGTTCCTTTTAAAGACAATAGAACTGAAGAACAGAAGTATGCCTACAGAAAGATGATAGCTCAGAACAAAATGATCAGAATATCGGGTATCTATTCTGAAGCAAAAAGAGCAAGGAGACGGGATCCAGACAGAGAATGTTATCTTGACCCCATGGGAAACATTGCCATTAACCATAACACTCTTGATCTTGTAACCATAATTAAAGAAATGGCTGAAGAAGATGAGTAGTGGCAAAGGAAATGGTGGGGAAACGGAGAAGAGAAAGAGAAAGAAAAAGAAAAAGGGGGAAAGCCAAAAAAGGTTGATAATGGAATCATTTACACGACTCAAGAGTTGAATGCTGAAAACATGGGAAAGATGGCTGACAAGGTGCTGGCTGCTAAGGCACTTTGTCACACCCCGAAATATCAGAGCTGGCGTGACTGGACCGGTATCTTCATTGCACAGCGGAAGCAAATAAGCTAAGACTTCTAAACAATGAACGCCTGCTTAGTACTTGAAATCCCATGGGTTCTCCTATTCCAACCGTTCCATAATTTTGAAAATGCAACCTGAGAAAGAAACATGCGAAAAAGTCAACATAAAGTTGAGCGAGTTCATAGTTTGTCTTGAAAAGATTTAAAATAAATCTTTTTGATAACCGGTTTTAAAGTTTTTGAGAAAACATAGTAAAATTATTTTCTTGGCATGATATATGAAAAACTGTGAGTCTAGCCCACAATAGTCTTTGTGCATTGCACGAGAGAGAGTGGGCCGAGCCCAAACGAACCTTTATAAGCAGGATCAGCGCGTCCTCTTACTTAGGTATAATTTGAAAAACGTTACCAAAGTTTGTAAATCCGTGTATTTGTGAGCTTACATCAAATGAATCTTAAAAACATTTGAAAGTTCAGTTTATAAGTAGGTATGTAATGCGTCTATGAACATGTTGATCATTAATGTGTAGCTAAGACATTAATATGTGTGCCGACATAGGAAGCACTCAACCCGGTAGACGATTTAAGTGTCGATTCACTTCGACAGGGACACAAAAGCACTCTAAGTGGCCGCACAAGGACCGTGAGTGGGGCTCGCCCGTACCCGATAGATCTACCCCCTGTTCCGTGGTCCTTAAAAGGATTAATGGTGCCTAAGTTAGCGCCTATTCGCACGTGATCCAAGAGTTCATTCCATAGCTTACTCATACCCTGGTTAATATGTATTTCAAAAGAAAAAAGGGGGACATAAACCCATTGGGTTGTCTCGTTGTTCGTACGCAGAACAACCCAGTCCCGTTGTAGTAACTAGGACATTCCTGTCACTAGTCATGAAAATCATGCACGTTTGTGAAAATACGCGTTTGTTTTGTAAAACCGGTATGTTTAGTATAAACCGTTCGTAAGTCATTTGAGTTCCTTGAAATCCATTCGCAATATGGTTTAGAAATATGAGTTTTCCACCCCCGAAAACATTTATAAAAATGTAAAACAGTAAAAAGTGGGGGTTATGAACTCACCTTGACATTCCTGTGCAAAGCTAGCTTAACGTGATTCTGTGATGTCATTCCAATAATGTGACTTGCTAGCGTCCATCTATAGTATTCCTAACAGGGAATAACTTGTTAGTTTCTAATTTAAAGGTAGCTAAACTACGCGTCCGAGCTCTACCGAATCGCTAACTAAACGATTCTATTAAGGTGTTATCTTGATTCGAAATAACCGAACTATGGTTATTTGATCCCATTGATAATCGGGATGAAACTAATTCTCGAAAACAACTTAGTTTTCGGGTGTTTTAGAAAATATATACATTTATGTATATAATCATATATATATATATATGGGTGTGCGTATACGAAGTCGTATTAGTAGTCGTGAATAAAAGTCGTATATGAAGTAGTGATACGACTGGTCGTAGCTTTCGTAAGGTTTAAGTATATATAATATATATATACTTGTTATCAACTAACTCGGTTAGTAAGGTGCTATAATTGTGCGACGCGTGTCGTGTTCGGTTAGATGTTTGAAACGAATAATCTTTATAAGAGTATTCGAAGTCTCGACACTTGAAATAAATATAACTAATTATATTTATATTTATTTTATAAAAGTGTTATAAGAGTTTCAATGTGTTTTCGTTGACTTGTAATCCACTTTTGTCGGAAGGTTATAAACGCGTTTTGGTGAGTTATTAGGTGCCGTTTATACATATAAATATGCTTTATATTACGGGTTTTTAACAAAAATCGGGCAGAGTTTCCTCTGTTTTTCGAATAACCCGACAATAAAAGTTGTCGTGCCTTTTCAAAATTCAACGATAATTCAACGCAAAGTAATCACAAAATAATTTTCGTCAAGGTATCAAAAGTAAACTAATATTTAGTCGAATCGGGTCGAGCTCGGTCGCGTAAACTAAATAAAAGTCTAATGAATCTATATATAAAGTTTAACCTATTGTTAAAACTTTACCGGTCTGAGTTGACCGCGTTTGACCTGTGGACCTGATAGTTGACTGCCGTTGACTGGGTTTGACTCGGGTTTGACCGAGTCGACTGCACCAAATCTTATCCGAACAACCTGTGGCTGACCCGAGACTCCTGTACCGTGGCTGACCCGCGTTAAATTTAACTCGAACATACCTCGAATCTGACCCGAACCAATATGAACTTGTCTTTGACTAGCGCTGACCGGAAGTTGCCCGCGTTGACTATGTTTGACCCGAACCGAAAGCTGATCGGTTGACCCGGGTTTGACCCGTGTTGACTGAGTTGACCAGGTTGACTAAGCACCAAAACTGAGTTGACTCGTTGAGTAGGTGAACCGAGTTGAGCCATAACTGAACCGTTGACTGCTTTTGATCGAACCGAGGCTGAACCGAACCTCATTAAACCCGCGTGCGTCGCTTGACCGTGTGTTGACCCGGTTAACCGAGTTGAAACTGAACCCTAACCAAAACCCTGAACTTGAACTAAACATATAGAGCCAAACCAAACCTGAAACTGAAATCTGGCCCTAAACCAAATTTGAACCGAGTGAACCTGGACACGGACTTGAACTGAACTGAACTAATCTAAGTCTGACCCGAAGCTCTCAAAGCTGACCCGTGTCACGAACCCGAACCGGAATCCCGAAACTTGAACCAACATACCTGAACCCACTTCTGAACTGAACCGAGACGGCCGCCACCATCCCCATCGTCGTTGCAGGCGCAGCCACCGTCGCCGCCGCCGCCGTTGCTACGGCTTCCTTGGTTGCCGGAACCCGGCTCCGCCGTTCTCTCTCTCTCTCTCTACCATTCTCTCTCTAAAACATGTATCAGATGTGTGTGAGGGTGTTACGAGACAAGGGAGGTGAGGGAGAAGGTGTTGGGGGTGCGTGTGTGGCCGGCCGTAGGGCCGACGTCGGAGCTCGCAGGAGTCGCCGGTGTTGAGGTGAGAAGGCAGATGGGGAGGTGACTAGGGTTGAGAAGTGTCGGTTGCAATGTGTGTGTATATTATGGTGTGTAGTGTGTGTTAACACCTTTATATAGTTAGGATTTGTGATTTATAAGGGGGTATTCATAGGATAGAATTGTGGGGTCTTATATGCAACCAGTGATCTAGTGTCTTTACTAAAAAAAATGGGTTCATGGACTAGATTTTGGGTGTTGGATTAGTTGTAAAAAAAATGATTGTTATGGTGGGACACAACCATTGAATTTGTACCTCATAGGTTATTTAATTCAAAACCCCATTAATATTAATACTTTGCATATTATATAATATTGGGAACATACTTGTAGGTTGTGTATGGGAGTGGACAACTATGACTGAGAAGTCTTTCAACATTTTTATTTTGCTACTGTCAATCGAGTGAATGGATGGATGGGAAATAGTACAAGGTATGGCTTGTATAAATATAATAATGAAAGATCTTGTATTTACCATGTGGGTTTTAGAAAAAAAACTAAAGATGGACAAATCTTGTGAATAACTAATTCCAACATGTTCGAAGGTAAGGAACATAATGTTCTGTGTGTTTAATCCTATGTAATCTTGAAGCAAAAGTGATATTTAGATACAATTAATGATGGGCGGTCGAATACGTGCACAAGATTGAAAGGATTTGGGCCATGGAGTTTATAAAAAAAAATTGAAATAATATCAAAAATTAAATCCATGAACCTTTAGTAGTATAACCAAGAGAATCGAACTTTGTAAATTTGACTTATCAAAATAGATGATACATTTATATGATATGCGCTTTGGTGTTCGCAATCCATACATCTTTAGAACTCGCAAGATATGCATAATAATAAATTTTATGCATAGAATACTTCAATGAGTGTATCGTGATATCCGTTCAATCTATCCTCAACGTTTGTTTTTCTTGAATTAACTTGTTTGTGTGAACTAGTAACTGCTAAAATCGCTAATGCATAACATAAAAATTGCAGCTTTTCTTGACATATGATGACGAAATTAATGAAAATTAGGTCTAACATGGAATTCCAAAATGTAAGCATGTTCAGAGATAGTACAGTTGTGGACCTAAAATGCTAGTTGTCACATTCTCCCCCTGTTGCAGATATTTCGTCCTCGAAATTTAGACTATGTTATCTCCTTAGAGTTGTGTCGTTCTCAGGTAAGTCCGAATAATACCAAAGTGAATGACCGCGTAATTAAGTCAAGACTTATTCAGATTACGTGAGTGAAAGGACATTTTGCATCAATAAGAACCCAGCGCTTCAACGGAGTTTGTTCCAGAAATCGATGTCAAGTGAACGAAGCGTAGTGATACTATCACCAATGTGATCAAGTTTACGGGGTTCAATAAAAGAGGAATTTCGAGCAGTAGAATTTCAATTGAACGTTCACAATATGCAAATCAATTTTTGAGACAATAGAATTCACTACCAACGGAAACTTGCGTTGGTTTTTGTATGAATGAAACTCGAATTCAACAAATTCGTTTGACATAGAGACATGAAAATGTTCATCAATCGGACCGTTAAATGAATAAAATCAATGTGTTGACATTATCGAATTGCAAGGATACACCGAACTGAAATACAACCGAACCTGGTGTATCAACGTCTTAATACATAGTTGTATTAAGACTATTTAAATGATTAGTCAAACGAAAAGCATACGTGGTTTTGCATGAAGCAGTTGATCGTGATTAGCACAAGCTACGAGTGTATACCGACACCACAAGGTGTCGTAATGAATGAGATAATTCGATAATAGTGGTGACCGAACAAGTATCACCGTGTTTCGCATGAAACATTCGATCATGATTAGCCCAAGCTACAAGTTTATATCGACGCCACAAGGTGTCGTAGTGAATGAAATAATTCGATAATAACGGTGATCAAACAAGTATCACCGTGTTTGAAATCAAATGGAAGGTTTAACGATATACTTATGAATATTTGCTCCAAGCAAATCCCATAGGATTTTCAATTGAAAATGAAACAAATAATTAATGTTTTCGAGCGAAGATGAAAAAGCAATAAATATGACAAAATATTTGCTCGATGGTGAAAGAAACGTTAAGAGGTACACCGGAATATTTAACACGAACTTGGGTACCATTATCTTAACACATAATTGCATTAGGACTGATTTAATACAATAAATCGAACAAGCGGATTTAATATCACTAAACAAATAAATAATTAAATCCGTACATGATGTGAGCAACGAGATTAGCGCAAGCTTCAAACTTGTGAAAGACGCCACCACAAGGTGATCGTGATCAAAGAAATGATCAATGAAGTCGAAGACCAAACAAGCATGTATGGTTCAAACCAAATGAAGTGCTTGTTGAGATTATTTCGAATATGATGGCCACAATCCATCATATGGAATCTTGAATCGAATGTGTATTACGAGCAAGTTCGATCAATTAAACTTGGTAGAAACACAATCCAACAATAAATTCATGTATCAATAAGATAGTTTCGACATGGCCACAATGAAAAACCATGTATACCATTCAAAAGAAAATGAGTTTTCCAAGAAATTTGTCGACTCGATATCAAAGAGTCAACGCTTTGCAATAATGTTGTTCATCTAGATCACAATGCAAAGATCAAGTATAGCGAAACAATATTTGAGCTTTGATGAAACAAAAATTTGGAGTGAAGCCCTCCAATGGTCTTCACAAATCAAACTGACCACATGCGCAACAAACAATGCATGTGTAACTTACGAATTTGTCAAGAAATGGAGCAGTCGAGTGTTCGCTATTATGAAATAAAATCTCCGTGATGAAATGACCATTAGGGGGAGTAGAAATACGAAAATCTACTCACTATGCAAAATTCGGAATTTTAATAAAAGAAATTTAAGGAACTTACCTGGAATTTCGTGTGATGACCGGTTGTTACATGACATTACCATGGAATGTCGAACATAGCGTAATCGCCATAACGAAGTAGGGGAAATGCGAAGATATGTGACTTCTTTTGCAGCGCCAACAATTGTTGGTGCATTACGTCTATTGACTTCGTCTTGTATCATGTTATAGGATAGGATAGGTTAGAATAACCAGTGCACGAGGTTCGAGAAACGAGAAGTGGTTAAATAGCATGTTGGACCTCTTATATGGACATTGTCCATAAAAGCGATCCACACAACTCACCTGGACCGCTTTTGTGACATGTACGTATAAGTGGTTCCAGAATTCTATAAATAGGTGCATGGTTGATTCATTTGTAACGGCTCGGAACTTGTAACGAAGTGCTGCCGAATTGCTTCAAGGTTGTAAACATTATCAGAATCAATAAAGTGAAGCATTATATTTAGTTTGAGCGTCTAATTCACTGATTCCGCCTTTGAATTGGAAAACGACTCTTCTGATCGACTCATTTAGGGTCAACGACGATCCAACAAGTGGTATCAGACCTCAGGAAGAAGAGTTCAGCTCAAATTTGATCCATTTTCTATCTTCTACACCTTCTTTTTCGATTTAGACGAGTTTCCACGGTTAAAATCGGACGAATTTTTCACAGGACGTGTATTATTGGACAATAACAAACCCTTGAAACTTTCAGACTAAAACTCGAACTAAAAATGGACAAAACAGCCTTCGAATGTAGGTTCGCGTTTTCGGACATAGTTTGGACCGCTTTTAGGTACATTTGAAGTTTGAACCGCTCGAACAATCAGTCTGGACCGCTCCAAAAACGTGTTTGAACCGCTCATCTGAACAAGTTAGAACCGCTCATTTGTACAATTTATATTTGGACCGCTCTAAGAACAACACTTGAACCGCTCGAACGAACAACATCTGGTCCGCGTTTATGAACCGCTCGTAGTACATCTTTGGACCGCTTTTATAGACAGTTGTGAACCGCTTATCTGACATAGTCTGGTCCGCTCATACGACATAGTTTGGGATCGCTTATTCGTCCAACTTGATTGGTTCGCTTATGTGTCAAAATCCTGGTTCGCTTATTTGAACATTCTGATTTCACTCATACGATCAATCTGATCTCGTTCAAGTGTCAAGATTATTACACGACGTCGAGTGTATTTCAATTTACTTGATATTGTTTGATCTGATTAAGTTTGTTTGTTTGCTTCCAGGTCATTGAATTTCAGGTAATTCACGAATATAAGAACATGACAAAAGAAGAGCATGATAGATGGTGGAGAAGAGACAGAGCAAGATGGGAGATTGGCAAGTTGTATGCTCCGTTTCAAGAAGCACAGAGAGCTGAGAGGTGGAGTGAAGAGTTGGAATGTTATTTGGATCCGTATGGTAATCCGGTGGTTGATCCAGCGAAAGTTGATTTTGATGCGGTAACTAATGCGTTTCCAAGTGAAGGTGTTTACAACACAAAAAGGCTCTCTGACAAAAACTATTTGGTGGAATTCATGAAAGAATTGAAAGAAATTTTTGAGGCAAGCCTACCGAAGGTGGTAGAGATGAAGAGGAGAAAAGAAGAAGATTTGAAGAAAATGATTGAAGAAGTCAAGGCTGTGGTAAAGATTGATGCTGAAGAGAAGATTGAAAAGATACAGAAGACAGAGGCAGCCGATGTGTCGTCAATCACTGAGGTAAGAAAATTTTCTGACTCATTAAATGATGAAGTGATTGTGGATAAAGAAAACAAGTGCAGGAATCGCATTGAACAATGCAAAAACTGTACTGAAAAAGAAGATAGATTAAAAACAAAAGTTGCTGAAATGCATAAACTTGAAACTGCGTTAAAAGAAAAATGTAAAGAAAGAATTGAATCGGAACAAAATTTGAAATCAAGAGTCGAGAAATTAACACAAAAATGTGAAAATTTTGAAAAAGAAAATATGGTTTTGAAAGAAAAATGTTCCACGAAATGTGTTGATTGCATTGAAAAAGAATCAAGATTTTTAGAATTACAAAAACAATATGATTCTTTAAAACGATCAAGTCAGAGAGTACAAGAAGCTTATGATACTTTGAAAAGCCAAGTCAAGAGTTTTGATCAACGTTTGTCTGAAACTTTAGTTACTAAAGATTTGTATGAACGCCAGTTTAAAGAAAAGCAAATTGAATTGAACAAGCGTATTGATGAAATTGCTAATCTTAAACAAGTCTTGGCTGAAAAAGAAAAGATTGTTACAAAACTTCAAAGTTATCATGACTCTTCGTACATTCTTGAACGTATTTTCAATATCACACCCGATAACAAAGATACTAATGTTTGTAAAAAGGGTATTGGTTCAGAATATCATCAGGTACCACCACCATTGAGAGACAATTATACTTTTTATGATGAGGAAAAGGTGGCAAAGGGTTTGAACATAGCTGACCAATTACCTGAAAGTATCGATGTTACTTACACCAAATCTGATGATGCTGATGATTCAGAGGTGGTGAGTAAGGTGGTTGATAGTGTTTTGAAAGATGAGTCTACAAAAGGTAAGTCTGAATCACAGAATGAAGATGAAGGAAATCTTTATGATGGATATCTGAAAAATACAAAATCCGAGAAGAGTTTAATGATGATTCAAAAGGATTGGTTTATACCATGATTGGATCGGACAAACTATTCTTAGATGTGGTTTTCCCGATTCAGAATGTGATTTCAGAGAAAATTGACAAAGTTTTCAAGATGGTTGAAATTGAGAAGTCTGAAATGTCGAATTTTGCTGGTAAATGTTTCAAAGGGTCTTATAACAAACCTGGGTCTAAGAAGAAAAACATGAAGTCTGGTTTGGGGTATAAGAAGAAACATAATCGACACAGAACTGAAAGGTCTAATTTTCAGACAAAAATGAACTTTGTTCAAGGAAAAAGTTTCACTGAAGAAGAAAAATTCAAAATTGGAAAACAATCTAATGCAGAGTTTGAGGCTATGAAAGAAAAACAACAACAAGCAAAGGATGTTTCAAAGAAAGTTTGTTTTAAATGTGATCAAATTGGCCATGTTGCACGAAAGTGTGAAAATCCAAAGTCTGTTGATGGTGAACCACATGAATCTGAGAGTGTGAAACCGAGGTCAACCAGATTTGATTCGGGACAAACTTGGAGGTTTACAACAAACAAGTTTGCCTCAAATCAAAATTGGAAATCAAACCCAAACAGGTTTAACTCTAGACAGACCTGGAATTCTCACACATCATGGAGTCGAAAAACATCTGTTGGTGTGACAAAACCTCAAAAGATTTGGAAACCTAAAAATGTTGTTCAAACTCAAAAGGTTCAGAAAGAAACAAATTTTTACAAAAGAGGTACTCCGAAAGGTCAAGTGTGGTCTGTTAAGAAAAGTGTTGAGTTGATAAAAGCTGAGAAACAGAAACAAATTTGGAAACCAAAAACAACTTCTGAGGAATCAGATGTGGTTGCTTATGATGCAAACGTTCCACTGCTTAAGGCTGAGAATTTTAAAATTCAGGTTGCTAGAATCAAGGTTACACCTAAGGCTCCTGAAGCCTGGGTGGACACTATGTTTGATTAAGTGGTTGGAATTGCCGGAGCTTCCTGGATCGCGAAGCATGAATCGGCATCTATCTTTATTGTTTGAAGTTTAATGACAAATTGTTTGTGTATTTGATAAAGTTTGAATGTGCAGGTGCTAAATGCTGATGAAGATTGTGAGAGTGTTGCACAGGAAGAGGTTGAAGATTCCTGGTTTTGGTCAGACATGGAGTTTGTTGGTTGTTTTGTATGAATTTGTGTTGTGTTTGTTGATTGTTGTATGTTTGTTGGTTGTTTGTTTGTTTGGATTGATGTTTGTCATGTTCGTTTACATTGAATGCGTGGTGATGGACTATGCCGAAACCCTCACGGCGGAACAAACATGATTACTCACAAGTTGAAGAATGGTTTTCTAACGGTCAAAATCAATGGGTTGTAAATCATGGGGGTACGTTATATTTTCTGCGAAATAGAGCATGAGAAGCAGAAAATGGATGGCGAGACAACGCTATCAGTATCGGTTTATCAAATTTCTTTAATGGTTTTGTATTTTAGGGGGAGAAATTGTGTTAGAAAATACAAAAACATTAGAAAATTTGAAAAATACAAAAACATGATAAAATCAAAAATTTGAGTTTTGCGTAAAAAGAGGAAATGATAGTACATCAGTAGACAGTTACAGTATGCTAAAGAAATGTAATGATTAAATAGCATTAAGCAGTCTCACTGATGATATGTCGATAGGTTTTTATACATTTAGTAAGCTTTTTCGGGATATAAACCTAAATTCAAAATTTGCTTATTTTGTGGGGAACACTACTTGGATATATAGGTAACCCCTGAAATTTCGTTTGAAAGGTCTCGTATTCTGATATACTAGGTGGTTATACTCTATGATGTCTGGGGTATTATTCTGGGACTTCTGCTGAACGGTGGTTCTGACCTAGTCCCTGGCTAATACTTTCACCAAAATGCTTGAAATATAGCATAAAGCCCTCAGCTGATTAGACAATAAAATTGATAATCAGTTGTTGTAGCTAAAAGATTCTCTAAAGGGAACACACTGCAAAGTCGAAGCTGATATCTCTCTGCTGAACGGAAGTTCTGACCTGAGATCCCTCAGTTCTCGCATACCCTAATTTATGTACAGACATCATTGTAGTATTCTTACTTGTAAGACTGAATATTGGGATTCTGGATACGGGAGTATATTCAAGAGGTGGGACACATGAATGAGGTTAAGTCTTAAAATATCTAAATCGTATCCTGAAACAGTTGAAATTTGTATGAAAATTTAAAAGGATCAGTATATCGACAATCTAAGTGAATTGTTTAATTCTAAGTATGATTTAAAGCTTAACGGTACTTGTGACTTGTCATAAACTGATATGATCCTCTGACGCATACTCAAACAAAAATATTGTTTGTATATATTTCTTTACAGCTTTATATTTTTAGAAAACACAAAAAGATTTTGATTTCTGCGTTATTTTCGATAAACCGATGTCTGAGTTGCTGAGTTTCAAAATCTAAGTATGCTGATTGTGTTTCTGAAAACAAAACGAGTTCATTAATTTGAAACTTGAAATTTCTTGGAAAATCTTTAAAAACATTTGTGATATCTTCAAGGTCATTAACTTGAACTTGAATGATAATTTGTGAGGGAATTGGATTCTTTATATTGCCATATCTGTTAAGTTTGTTGACAGGGGGAGTGTATTAGAGAACATGTTTAATAAATTTGAAAATATTGTTACTTATGAATGTTTGAGAATTACAGGAAAGATTCAGATTTCGATCCCGAAGAGCTGAGTTTAAGGGGGAGTCTGAAGATAAGATGTAAGTGAAGAAGAGCTTGTAGCTGGAAAAGCAAGGTGATGATCTCTAAAAGCACAGAAGCTTGACGAGAGGAGGAGCCTTCTGATGATGAAGTTGTAAAGATGATCAAAGAGAAAGATTGAAGGATTCTTATATGGATGCAATCTGAACAAGTTGGCAAAGATGATAAAGACTAAAGAGGTGGCATAACAGAGAATGTTCACTGAAGACTTCGTCAATATCCGAGGGGGAGTCTGTTGGTGCATTACGTCTATTGACTTCGTCTTGTATCATGTTATAGGATAGGATAGGTTAGAATAACCAGTGCACGAGGTTCGAGAAACGAGAAGTGGTTAAATAGCATGTTGGACCGCTTATATGGACATTGTCCATAAAAGCGATCCACACAACTCACCTGGACCACTTTTGTGACATGTACGTATAAGTGGTTCCAGAATTCTATAAATAGGTGCATGGTTGATTCATTTGTAACGGCTCGGAACTTGTAACGAAGTGCTGCCGAATTGCTTCCAGGTTGTAAACATTATCAGAATCAATAAAGTGAAGCATTATATTTAGTTTGAGCGTCTAATTCACTGATTCCGCCTTTGAATTGGAAAACGACTCTTCTGATCGACTCATTTAGGGTCAACGACGATCCAACAACAATTGTGAGTCTCTTTAGACTAAGCATCGATCGTTATGAAATCTTGTTTAAGCGTACCTCAGTGTGATTCGTGTCGTTTGCAGGTTCACTTGCCAATTTGCCGCTTTCGACCAGTAGTTCTCCCACTGACGGGGTTAGCATCGTTGTTGTCATGCTCAATCATTTTTTCCAAAGGCCTTGCCTCGAAAGTTGTGTGTGATGTATTTCAACGTCCGTTGACGTTAATGTAAGTTTCGCGTGTACTCGCGCACTAGTATTTCGTTCCATGTAGATTTACCTGCTCGGGTAATTAAAATAGCATAGACGGTATAGATAATGGCGTTTTCCCGAGTTGTTAGTCACAGTTTCTAAGTAATGACCTTTAATGGGTTTTGACATAAATTCTCCAAAGGTCCTAGATGTGTGTTATCCAAAACTCTCAAAGTTTTGCTTACTATATGTAATCGTTTCATGTACCGTGTATCCAACACAACACTTGTGTATGTTTAAAACCAAAAATGTTGACTCATTGTTTTCGGCAACGGTTGGAAACCCATATTCAGTCCTAGGCGTTCTGTCTGTGTTCAATTCTTGATATCTAAGTCCCCAGAGGATAGTGAGGTTAACGCCTAGTTATCTCTACAGAAACCTAATTCGCTGAAACCTATAGCTCTGATACCAATCTGTCACACCCCGAAATATCAGAGCTGGCGTGACTGGACCGGTATCTTCATTGCACAGCGGAAGCAAATAAGCTAAGACTTCTAAACAATGAACGCCTGGTAAGTACTCGAAATCCCATGGGTTCTCCTATTCCAACCGTTCCATAATTTTGAAAATGCAACCTGAGAAAGAAACATGCGAAAAAGTCAACATAAAGTTGAGCGAGTTCATAGTTTGTCTTGAAAAGATTTAAAATAAATCTTTTTGATAACCGGTTTTAAAGTTTTTGAGAAAACATAGTAAAATTATTTTCTTGGCATGATATATGAAAAACTGTGAGTCTAGCCCACAATAGTCTTTGTGCATTGCACGAGAGAGAGTGGGCCGAGCCCAAACGAACCTTTATAAGTAGGATCAGCGCGTCCTCTTACTTAGGTATAATTTGAAAAACGTTACCAAAGTTTGTAAATCCATGTATTTGTGAGCTTACATCAAATGAATCTTAAAAACATTTGAAAGTTCAGTTTATAAGTAGGTATGTAATGCGTCTATGAACATGTTGATCATTAATGTGTAGCTAAGACATTAATATGTGTGCCGACATAGGAAGCACTCAACCCGGTAGACGATTTAAGTGTCGATTCACTTCGACAGGGACACAAAAGCACTCTAAGTGGCCGCACAAGGACCGTGAGTGGGGCTCGCCCGTACCCGATAGATCTACCCCCTGTTCCGTGGTCCTTAAAAGGATTAATGGTGCCTAAGTTAGCGCCTATTCGCACGTGATCCAAGAGTTCATTCCATAGCTTAATCATACCCTGGTTAATATGTATTTCAAAAGAAAAAAGGGGGACATAAACCCATTGGGTTGTCTCGTTGTTCGTACGCAGAACAACCCAGTCCCGTTGTAGTAACTAGGACATTCCTGTCACTAGTCATGAAAATCATGCACGTTTGTGAAAATACGCGTTTGTTTTGTAAAACCGGTATGTTTAGTATAAACCGTTCGTAAATCATTTGAGTTCCTTGAAATCCATTCGCAATATGGTTTAGAAATATGAGTTTTCGTTCAACGAAAAGTTGTTTATTTTTGCAAAACTTGCATGTCTTTCCACCCCCGAAAACATTTATAAAAATGTAAAACAGTAAAAAGTGGGGGTTATGAACTCACCTTGACATTCCTGTGCAAAGCTAGCTTAACGTGATTTCTGTGATGTCATTCCAATAATGTGACTTGCTAGCGTGCATCTATAGTATTCCTAACAGGGAATAACTTGTTAGTTTCTAATTTAAAGGTAGCTAAACTACGCGTCCGAGCTCTACCGAATCGCTAACTAAACGATTCTATTAAGGTGTTATCTTGATTCGAAATAACCGAACTATGGTTATTTGATCCCATTGATAATCGAGATGAAACTAATTCTCGAAAACAACTTAGTTCTCGGGTGTTTTAGAAAATATATACATTTATGTATATAATCATATATATATATATATATATGGGTGTGCGTATACGAAGTCGTATTAGTAGTCGCGAATAAAAGTCGTATATGAAGTAGTGATACGACTGGTCGTAGCTTTCGTAAGGTTTAAGTATATATAATATATATATACTTGTTATCAACTAACTCGGTTAGTAAGGTGCTATAATTGTGCGACGCGTGCCGTGTTCGGTTAGATGTTTGAAACGAATAATCTTTATAAGAGTATTCGAAGTCTCGACACTTGAAATAAATATAACTAATTATATTTATATTTATTTTATAAAAGTGTTATAAGAGTTTCAATGTGTTTTCGTTGACTTGTAATCCACTTTTGTCGGAAGGTTATAAACGCGTTTTGGTGAGTTATTAGGTGCCGTTTATACATATAAATATGCTTTATATTACGGGTTTTTAACAAAAATCGGGCAGAGTTTCCTCTGTTTTTCGAATAACCCGACAATAAAAGTTGTCGTGCCTTTTCAAAATTCAACGATAATTCAACGCAAAGTAATCACAATATAATTTCCGTCAAGGTATCAAAAGTAAACTAATATTTAGTCGAATCGGGTCGAGCTCGGTCGCATAAACTAAATAAAAGTCTAACGAATCTATATATAAAGTTTAACCTATTGTTAAAACTTTACCGGTCTGAGTTGACCGCGTTTGACCTGTGGACCCGATAGTTGACTGCCGTTGACTGGGTTTGACTCGGGTTTGACCGAGTCGACTGCACCAAATCTGATCCGAACAACCTGTGGCTGACCCGAGACTCCTGTACCGTGGCTGACCCGCGTTAAATTTAACTCGAACATACCTCGAATCTGACCCGAACCAATATGAACTTGTCTTTGACTAGCGCTGACCGGAAGTTGCCCGCGTTGACTATGTTTGACCCGAACCGAAAGCTGATCGGTTGACCCGGGTTTGACCCGTGTTGACTGAGTTGACCAGGTTGACTAAGCACCAAAACTGAGTTGACTCGTTGAGTAGGTGAACCGAGTTGAGCCATAACTGAACCGTTGACTGCTTTTGACCGAACCGAGGCTGAACCGAACCTCATTAAACCCGCGTGCGTCGCTTGACCAGCTTGACCGTGTGTTGACCCGGTTAACCGAGTTGAAACTGAACCCTAACCAAAACCCCGAACTTGAACTAAACATATAGAGCCAAACCAAACCTGAAACTGAAATCTGGCCCTAAACCAAATTTGAACCGAGTGAACCTGAACACGGACTTGAACTGAACTGAACTAATCTAAGTCTGACCCGAAGCTCTCAAAGCTGACCCGTGTCACGAACCCGAACCGGAATCCCGAAACTTGAACCAACATACCTGAACCCACTTCTGAACTGAACCGAGACGGCCGCCACCATCCCCATCGTCGTTGCAGGCGCAGCCACCGTCACCGCCGCCGCCGTTGCTACTGTGACAACTCGTACCTTACCGTCTTTTATATTACGTGTAACTGTTGAACTAGTTGTGATTGCGTGAACTTTAATAATTGAATGTTATGATTTTGTGATATGTGTGTATTAAATGTTAGTGAACGAGCCCAAACCGCACACCATAACCCGATCGCACAAGGCTAACCGGTCGAACAAGCCCTTTTGGGCCACACCTTGAAATCGGACATCATAGGGCAGCCGAGTTGGGCTCGGCCCACTCCCCTTTTACGCAAACAAACACCCTCTAGGGACTTGTTTTCTTATTTTGTTGCAAAACATAACACACACAAGTTACACCAAAACCCTAGAAGCTCTCTCCCTCTCTCTCGTGACTTTTGGAACCCGACGGCAAGCATCCTTCGAAGCTCGTGAACCCGAATCGATCCCCTACTTTCATCTCGGTTAGTATGATGCCACTAATTGTATGCTTATATGTTTTGTTAGTTATCGGATTACATGATCGGTTAGGGTTATGCTAGTAACTCGGTTGATATGTTGTATGTATGAGTATGCATGATAAACGGATTGAAGTTTGCTATCCTTGTTATTGTTCTTGTTGTAAATCGGATTGCATGATTTGAACCGAATGGATATGTTTAATCGGCTGTGTCATATTTGAACTTGGTTAATATGTTTAGATGGTAGGGTTTAATCCGGTTGGATGATGATAAGTTGTTCATGCTATGTTTAGTCTAGGGTTCATACGAATTAAGGTTTGGAAACCCCCGTTTGATCGATATTGTGTTAACTGCTTGGGTGGAATCGTGTTAATTGATGGATGTAAACTTGGAAACCTGAATAAGTGTAACCGATCTGCATGAAATCAGGAAAATTGTTACAAATTGATAGACTCAACATGGTTGCGAGTCGAGACCGTGTGATCTCGACCTGAGCATGATAACCCGAGACCGACATTGCGAGTCCCGTTGCGACTCGAGACCTCACACCGACACACAACAACACAACTCGAGACCGAGTTTGCGAGTTCCGGATTGCGACTCGAGACCGTGTGGTCTCGAGTGGACCATGACGAGCCGAGACCAGCCCTCCTGTGACTCGAGACACTCCTGTTGTGACTCGAGATCTCGACTCGAGACCTTATGCACGTGCACACACAATTGGACTTGCACCACGGATACGAGCCCAACTAACCGGGCCGAATAGTTGGACTTATGTACTTGACCGCTATTGGACTGTTTGTATTTGGGCCGAGAAGATATTCGGATTGCTTATGTGTTATATATTTGGGCCGAGTACTTTTGGGCTGATAATTATTTGCACAAGCTGAATGGATTGCTTTGATTATTAAAATGTTGCCATGATCTATGTGTGCTTGTAACGTGTTAACATATGTGATTGATACGTGCATTACTTGAGTCAAAACCTGACTTGTGTGGTAACCCTGTTAGGACGAGATTGACATCTTTAGTTCAAGGAACCTTGTTGTGTATCTGCCGAGCAAACCAAGGTGAGTTCACACAGTCAAGGCATGGGATTCCCGGGTTGGGAATTGGGTTGGAAGGTTTGATGTGGAATGATTACTCGTACTTACGAAATCACTAGACTATAGACCATCGTCCTCAGGATAGTCAGGACACTTACGTAAAACCTACGTAAACTAGTATCTACCATTGTCTCCCGGGTCGGGAGGACACTTACGTAAATCCTGCGTAACCTAATACCCACTACTGACTTCCGGGTCGGAAGGACACTTACGTAAATCCTGCGTAAACCCCACACGTACCACTGTCCTCGGGGAAGGGCACTCACGTAAATCCTGCGTGACCTTGTACGTATTCCTGTTCTCGGTTTAAGAAGAACACATGGTTGCAAATAGTCTAGTAAGTACCATAATGGGAAGTCCCCGTTAGTAAAGATAAACGTGGGAATCCCCTACTAGTAATATATATATATAAGGCTTGGGAAGCCCCATTAGATGAACTTACGCATTACTGTTACGAACTTATTTTCTGTGAACTCGCTCAACTAGTTGTTGATTATCTGCTGCATGCCTTGCAGGACCTTAGGTACATTATGGAGCTTGCACAGGGAGGAGCAGGTCGTTGTGGGATACGGATCGTGAACAATATTTGAACTTATAACTTATTTTGGGTTTTCATTATTATGCTTCCGCTACTTAAAAAAAGTTTGGTTTGAACATCAATCGTATTGTTTTGGGTTTTTGAACTACTTTAACTATTATATGTTTGTTCAATATGATTGGTGACTTGATCCTGGTCATGTCACGCTCCCAAGCGGTGGTACTCCGCGGGTGGATTTTGGGGGTGTGACAGATTGGTATTAGAGCCATTGGTTATAGAGAACTTGGTTTTAATATGGGGAAAATGTTTTTATTAAAACCAGACTATAACCAGTACAGTGCTCTCAACGATCCACAACGACGCTTCGCTCCACGTGCAAGACTCGACATCCTAGGTAATAAGGTTTATGTTTATTGCCTGCATGCTAGAACTATATAGAACTTTGCTCGCACTACGCTTAGATACACATGACTTTATTACATGAGAATACCTACGTGCTTACACTTTTCTGTCATCGCCACCATTCTCACTTACGCTACTTTTACAATGAAGATCATGTCTGGACGAATTAACATGACTCAAGCCCAGCTAGAGGCTCTCATTCAAGCTCAAGTTGCTGCGGCACTTGCAGCTGCTCAAGCAGGTAGTATACCCTGCAGTATAGATTTACACTAGGATCCTTAGATCTTGCATTCACTCTCGTATTTAATCTCGTCCTATTCATACACAATAGGTCAACCAGCGCAGCAGCCTGTCTGCACTTTTAAGAACTTCATGGACTGTCGTCCAAGTACTTTCAGCGGCACAGGGGGGGCAGTGGGACTCCTCCACTGGTTTGAGAAGCTAGAGTCAGTTTTCGAAATGTGTGAATGCCCTGAGGCTCGCAGGGTGAAATACGCCACTGGCACGTTAGAAGGAATAGCACTAACTTGGTGGAACGCCTAAGTTCAGATCTTAGGGTTGGCAGCTGCTAACGCCACACCCTGGAACGATTTCAAGGAACTCATTAAGAGGGAATACTGCACCCATGACGACATTCACAAGCTGGAAAATGAGTTTTATCATCTGAAGATGACGGGGTCAGAGATAGAAGCTTACACGAAGCGGTCGAACGAACTGGCCATTTTGTGTCCTACCATGGTAGACCCTCCGATCAAGCGCATCGAGTTGTACCTCAAGGGTCTAGCCTCAGAAATTCAGAGCCATGTTACATCGGCTAACCTCGACAATATCCAAGACATCCAGCGTCTTGCTCATCGCCTCACGGATCAGGCGGTAGAACAGAACAAGTTGCCCAAACGCATCAGTGCTACCACTTCAGCCGCTACTCCCACTACACCCAGTGACAACAAAAGAAAGTGGGATGGGGATTCTAGCAAAGGTTCAGCAACAGTTCAATCTCAAGCTCAGCAGCAAAAGACTGACCACTACCAGAGTCCTAGTCAGCAATCCTCTGGTGGTCATAGACAGAGAAGGTATCAAGGGTTTCACCCCAAGTGTCACAACTGCAACAGACATCACAGCGGCCAGTGCAACAAGGGTCGTTGTCAAAGATGTCTCAAGATGGGTCACGAGGCCAAAGACTGTAGGAGCCCACGGCCTGCAAATCAGAACCAGCAACCGCAATAACCAGCTCCACAGAACCCACAACAGCAGCAGCCACAGCGTGGAAACCGGGGATGTTTCCAGTGTGGGGCTGAAGGTCATTTCAAACGCGATTGTCCTCAACTGAACCAGAACCAGAATCAGAATCGCAACAACAATAACCAGGGCAACGGGAACAACAACAACGGGGGAAACAACAACAACAATGGCAACGAGGCAAGGGGTCGAGCTTTCGTGTTAGGACGAGGAGATGCAATGAACGATCCCAATGTGGTTATGGGTAAGTTTCTCCTTGACGATATTTATGTTACTGTTTTATTTGATTCGGGTGCGGATACAAGTTATATTTCTGTGAAAGCCAATAAATTGTTAAAACGTACAGCAACACCCCTAAACACCAAACACGTCGCAGAACTAGCTAACGGTAAGAGTTTAGAAGCCACGCAGATAGTCAGGGGTTGTAGTATTGTCTTAGCTGGTCAAGCTTTCTCCATCGACCTTATTCCCATAGTCTTGGGAAGTTTTGATATCGTTATTGGGATGGATTGGTTATCCCAACATCAGGCAGAGATCTTATGCAGTGAGAAGATCATTCGTATTCCACGTTCTGGTCAAGAACCTCTCGAAGTCCAGGGCGACAAGAGTGGTGCTGTAGTTGGCATCATCTCTTTCTTGAAGGCTCAGAAATGCTTACGAAAGGGGCACACTGCCATTCTGGCACTCGTTACAGACGCATCAGCAAAGGAAAAGAAATTGGAGGATATTCCAATCGTTTGCGACTACCCTCAGGTGTTTCCTGAAGACTTACCTGGCTTACCGCCTCATCGTCAGGTCGAATTTCAAATCGAGCTCGCTCCAGGAGCAGCACCCATAGCTCGCGCACCATATCGTCTAGCTCCATTAGAATTGGAAGAATTGTCAAAGCAACTACAGGAGCTCTTGGAAAAGGGCTTCATTCGTCCAAGCTCTTCGCCTTGGGGAGCTCCAGTACTTTTCGTGAAAAAGAAAGACGGTACGTTCAGGATGTGCATAGACTACCGGGAACTCAACAAGGTGACGGTGAAGAACCGTTATCCTCTTCCACGCATAGACGACTTATTCGACCAGTTGCAAGGGTCGTGTTACTACTCCAAGATAGACTTGAGGTCTGGTTATCATCAGCTGAGAGTCCGGGATGAGGACGTCTCCAAAACCGCATTCAGAACTCGTTATGGCCACTACGAGTTTCTTGTCATGCCGTTCGGGTTAACGAACGCACCTGCCGTATTCATGGACCTTATGAACAGGGTGTGCAAACCCTATCTTGACAAGTTCGTCATTGTTTTCATCGACGACATCCTGATCTACTCCAAGAGTCAGGAGGAACACGAGCAGCATCTACGCCTTATTCTGGAACTCCTACGGAAGGAACAGCTGTACGCTAAGTTTTCGAAATGCGACTTCTGGCTTCGTGAAGTCCACTTTCTAGGCCACGTAGTGAACAAGGATGGGATCCATGTTGATCCATCCAAGGTAGACTCGATCAGAAACTGGCCTGCACCACGTACGCCAACGGAAATACGCCAATTCTTGGGTTTGGCGGGTTACTACAGACGGTTTATTAGAGACTTTTCAAAGATTGCTCAGCCGCTTACGCTACTGACACAGAAGGGTGTCACCTATCGCTGGGGAGAGCCCCAGGAGACTGCTTTTCAACACTTAAAGGATAGACTTTGCAGTGCGCCTATCCTCTCTTTGCCAGAGGGCACAGACGACTTCGTGGTTTATTGTGATGCATCCATTCAGGGTCTTGGATGTGTGTTAATGCAGCGCGACAAGGTTATTGCTTACGCTTCGCGTCAACTTAAGATACATGAACGAAATTACACGACGCACGATTTAGAGCTGGGAGCTGTTGTTTTTGCACTTAAGATATGGCGACACTACCTGTACGGTACCAAGTGCACAATTTACACCGATCATAGGAGTCTCGAGCATATTCTTAAGCAGAAGGATTTGAACATGCGTCAACGGCGATGGGTTGAACTACTTAACGATTACGAATGCGCCATCAAGTACCATCCAGGCAAGGCCAACGTTGTGGCTGACGCCCTCAGTCGAAAGGACACACTACCCAGACGCGTACGAGCACTACAGCTTACGATTCAGTCTAGCCTTCCTGCACAGATACGAGATGCTCAGGTAGAAGCATTGAAAACCGAAAACGTCAGGGCTGAAGCCCTACGCGGCTCAAGGCAACGATTAGAACAGAAGGCAGACGACGCCTACTATGTAACGGGGCGTATTTGGGTCCCACTTTATGGTGGTCTACGCGAACTGGTAATGGATGAAGCTCACAAGTCCCGCTACTCGGTACATCCAGGGTCGGATAAAATGTACCACGACATCAGAACTACTTATTGGTGGCCTAGCATGAAGGCCCACATCGCTACCTATGTCGGCAAGTGCTTGACCTGTGCAAGAGTCAAGGTGGAATACCAGAAACCAGCGGGCCTACTTCAGCAACCCACGATACCACAATGGAAATGGGAAGAAATTTCCATGGATTTTGTTACAGGCTTACCCAGATCCCAGCGTGGGAATGATACCATATGGGTGATCGTGGATCGACTCACCAAGTCTGCACACTTCCTAGCTATAAAGGAAACGGATAAGTTCTCCACTCTCGCAGACATCTACCTCAAGGAATTTGTTTCGAGGCACGGGGTGCCCACCTCCATCATTTCGGATCGGGATGCACGATTCACGTCAGAACTATGGCAAGCGATGCACAAATCTTTCGGCTCACGGTTAGACATGAGCACAGCATATCATCCTCAGACGGATGGGCAGTCTGAGCGTACGATTCAAACTCTTGAAGACATGCTTAGGGCATGCGTTATTGATTTCGGCAACGGCTGGGAAAAGCATCTCCCTTTGGTGGAGTTCTCGTATAATAACAGTTATCACACCAGCATACAAGCCGCTCCATTCGAAGCATTGTACGGGCGTAAATGCCGGTCACCTCTCTGTTGGGCAGAGGTGGGGGATAGTCAGATTACGGGTCCAGAGATCGTAGTGGACGCCACAGAAAAGATTGCACAAATACGACAACGCATGGCGGCAGCACGCGACCGTCAGAAAGCCTACGCGGACAAGCGTAGAAAGCCATTGGAATTTCAGGTCGGGGACCGGGTTTTACTGAAAGTCTCACCCTGGAAGGGTGTGGTTCGTTTTGGCAAAAGGGGCAAGCTAAATCCGCGGTATGTCGGGCCGTTCGAGATCATTGAGAAAATAGGCAAAGTAGCCTACAAGTTAAATCTACCAGCTGAACTCGGTGCAGTTCACAATGTATTTCACGTGTCGAATCTGAAGAAGTGCCTGTCATATGAGACCCTTATAATTCCTTTTAAGGAACTCACTATCGACGAGCGGTTGCAGTTCGTCGAGGAGCCAGTTGAAATCACGGACCGGGATGTTAAGTTCCTCAAACACAAGAGAATCCCTCTTGTTCGAGTTCGTTGGAACTCCAAACGTGGCCCAGAGTACACCTGGGAACGCGAAGACCAGATGACAGAAAAGTACCCCCAGTTATTCGAAACCAATGCAACCACTACTGAGGCTGAAGCTCTTACTACGGAATTTCGGGACGAAATTCCAGATCAACGGGGGGAGGATGTGACACCCCAGGAAAATCAGTGAACGAACGATACAACTTACCTAGCCCCCTCAGTGAGTGCGTACCAAATTTCGGGACGACATTTCTTTTAAGTTGGGGATAATGTGACAACTCGTACCTTACCGTCTTTTATATTACGTGTAACTATTGAACTAGTTGTGATTGCGTGAACTTTAATAATTGAATGTTATGATTTTGTGATATGTGTGTATTAAATGTTAGTGAACGAGCCCAAACCGCACACCATAACCCGATCGCACAAGGCTAACCGGTCGCACAAGCCCTTTTGGGCCACACCTTGAAATCGGACATCATAGGGCAGCCGAGTTGGGCTCGGCCCACTCCCCTTTTACGCAAACAAACACCCTCTAGGGACTTGTTTTCTTATTTTGTTGCAAAACATAACACACACAAGTTACACCAAAACCCTAGAAGCTCTCTCCCTCTCTCTCGTGACTTTTGGAACCCGACGGCAAGCATCCTTCGAAGCTCGTGAACCCAAATCGATCCCCTACTTTCATCTCGGTTAGTATGATGCCACTAATTGTATGCTTATATGTTTTGTTAGTTATCGGATTACATGATCGGTTAGGGTTATGCTAGTAACTCGGTTGATATGTTGTATGTATGAGTATGCATGATAAACGGATTGAAGTTTGCTATCCTTGTTATTGTTCTTGTTGTAAATCGGATTGCATGATTTGAACCGAATGGATATGTTTAATCGGCTGTGTCATATTTGAACTTGGTTAATATGTTTAGATGGTAGGGTTTAATCCGGTTGGATGATGATAAGTTGTTCATGCTATGTTTAGTCTAGGGTTCATACGAATTAAGGTTTGGAAACCCCCGTTTGATCGATATTGTGTTAACTGCTTGGGTGGAATCGTGTTAATTGATTGATGTAAACTTGGAAACCTGAATAAGTGTAACCGATCTGCATGAAATCAGGAAAATTGTTACAAATTGATAGACTCAACATGGTTGCGAGTCGAGACCGTGTGATCTCGACCTGAGCATGATAACCCGAGACCGACATTGCGAGTCCCGTTGCGACTCGAGACCTCACACCGACACACAACAACACAACTCGAGACCGAGTTTGCGAGTTCCGGATTGCGACTCGAGACCGTGTGGTCTCGAGTGGACCATGACGAGCCGAGACCAGCCCTCCTGTGACTCGAGACACTCCTGTTGCGACTCGAGATCTCGACTCGAGACCTTATGCACCTGCACACACAATTGGACTTGCACCACGGATACGAGCCCAACTAACCGGGCCGAATAGTTGGACTTATGTACTTGACCGCTATTGGACTGTTTGTATTTGGGCCGAGAAGATATTCGGATTGCTTATGTGTTATATATTTGGGCCGAGTACTTTTGGGCTGATAATTATTTGCACAAGCTGAATGGATTGCTTTGATTATTAAAATGTTGCCATGATCTATGTGTGCTTGTAACGTGTTAACATATGTGATTGATACGTGCATTACTTGAGTCAAAACCTGACTTGTGTGGTAACCCTGTTAGGACGAGATTGACATCTTTAGTTCAAGGAACCTTGTTGTGTATCTGCCGAGCAAACCAAGGTGAGTTCACACAGTCAAGGCATGGGATTCCCGGGTTGGGAATTGGGTTGGAAGGTTTGATGTGGAATGATTACTCGTACTTACGAAATCACTAGACTATAGACCATCGTCCTCAGGATAGTCAGGACACTTACATAAAACCTGCGTAAACTAGTATCTACCATTGTCTCCCGGGTCGGGAGGACACTTACGTAAATCCTGCGTAACCTAATACCCACTACTGTCTTCCGGGTCGGAAGGACACTTACGTAAATCCTGCGTAAACCCCACACGTACCACTGTCCTCGGGGAAGGGCACTCACGTAAATCCTGCGTGACCTTGTACGTATTCCTGTTCTCGGTTTAAGAAGAACACATGGTTGCAAATAGTCTAGTAAGTACCATAATGGGAAGTCCCCGTTAGTAAAGATAAACGTGGGAATCCCCCACTAGTAATATATATATAAGGCTTGGGAAGCCCCATTAGATGAACTTACGCATTACTGTTACGAACTTATTTTCTGTGAACTCGCTCAACTAGTTGTTGATTATCTGCTGCATGCCTTGCAGGACCTTAGGTACATTATGGAGCTTGCACAGGGAGGAGCAGGTCGTTGTGGGATACGGATCGTGAACAATATTTGAACTTATAACTTATTTTGGGTTTTCATTATTATGCTTCCGCTACTTAAACAAAGTTTGGTTTGAACATCAATCGTATTGATTTGGGTTTTTGAACTACTTTAACTATTATATGTTTGTTCAATATGATTGGTGGCTTGATCCTGGTCATGTCACGCTCCCAAGCGGTGGTACTCCGCGGGTGGATTTTGGGGGTGTGACAGCTACGGCTTCCTTGGTTGCCGGAACCCGGCTCCGTCGTTCTCTCTCTCTCTCTCTACCATTCTCTCTCTAAAACATGTATCAGATGTGTGTGAGGGTGTTACGAGACAAGGGAGGTGAGGGAGAAGGTGTTGGGGGTGCGTGTGTGGCCGGCCGTAGGGCCGACGTCGGAGCTCGCCGGAGTCGCCGGTGTTGAGGTGAGAAGGCAGATGGGGAGGTGACTAGGGTTGAGAAGTGTCGGTTGCAATGTGTGTGTATATTATGGTGTGTAGTGTGTGTTAACACCTTTATATAGTTAGGATTTGTGATTTATAAGGGGGTATTCATAGGATAGAATTGTGGGGTCTTATATGCAACCAGTGATCTAGTGTCTTTACTAAAAAAAATGGGTTCATGGACTAGATTTTGGGTGTTGGATTAGTTGTAAAAAAAATGATTGTTATGGTGGGACACAACCATTGAATTTGTACCTCATAGGTTATTTAATTCAAAACCCCATTAATATTAATACTTTGCATATTATATAATATTGGGAACATACTTGTAGGTTGTGTATGGGAGTGGACAACTATGACTGAGAAGTCTTTCAACATTTTTATTTTGCTACTGTCAATCGAGTGAATGGATGGATGGCAAATAGTACAAGGTATGGCTTGTATAAATATAATAATGAAAGATCTTGTATTTACCATGTGGGTTTTAGAAAAAAAAACTAAAGATGGACAAATCTTGTGAATAACTAATTCCAACATGTTCGAAGGTAAGGAACATAATGTTCTGTGTGTTTAATCCTATGTAATCTTGAAGCAAAAGTGATATTTAGATACAACTAATGATGGGCGGTCGAATACGTGCACAAGATTGAAAGGATTTGGGCCATGGAGTTTATAAAAAAAAATTGATATAATATCAAAAATTAAATCCATGAACCTTTAGTAGTATAACCAAGAGAATCGAACTTTGTAAATTTAACTTATCAAAATAGATGATACATATATATGATATGCGCTTTGGTGTTCGCAATCCATACATCTTTAGAACTCGCAAGATATGCATAATAATAAATTTTATGCATAGAATACTTCAATGAGTGTATCGTGATATCCGTTCAATCTATCCTCAACGTTTGTTTTTCTTGAATTAACTTGTTTGTGTGAACTAGTAACTGCTAAAATCGCTAATGCATAACATAAAAATTGCAGCTTTTCTTGACATATGATGACGAAATTAATGAAAATTAGGTCTAATATGGAATTCCAAAATGTAAGCATGTTCAGAGATAGTACAGTTGTGGACCTAAAATGCTAGTTGTCACACACTTGAGGTAGACTCTAAATCTGTCTCTGAGTCTAAAAGCCAGGTCAGTTCAAACGCGTCAACGACTGAGTCAGGTAAGAAAGTCAATGGTGATGTTGACTGCAAAAATTGCATCAAAGAATGCAAAGTTTGTAGTACAATCACCTATCTCAATGGTAAGAAGGTTGATGATCCGACTGCAAGAGTCAGAAGTGTTGAGGATCAGATCCTTGACCGTGATAAAATGTTGAAAGCTTCAACTGACAGATTAAAAGAATTAACAAACAAAATTGAAAATGATAAAATTGATCAAGAAAAGGTTAGGAAAGAAAATGAGAAGTTAGTTCTTGAAAATCGTCAGATCATTGAAAAATTTGAGAAGCTTAAACGCACGGTTAAAGATAATGTTGAAAGAAATGGTAAGACATATAAGGAAAATGTTCATCTGTCAGGAGTGCTTCGGGTAAAGGAAGAATTAATCAATGAACAACTGGATGAAATCGCAAAGTTGAAGCTTAAATTTCAAGAAGCTGAAATTGAAAATGAGTGAATCTAGTTGAAACTAAAAAGTTACAACTCCGCAAGCTTTGTTTTGCAACACATTGTTCCAAAACCCATAGGCAAAAACAAAGCTGGCGAAGATGTCTTTTCGGATGGAACCGGGGTGGGTTATCATCAAGTTCCACCACCAGTTCTAGACAATTATTCAAAAAAGCAATCTGGGTTGGTTAATCTTGAAGATGAAAATGGGGTGAAACTTCCTGATACGATTGATGTTACCTTCACTTTCCGATGACGATAGTGTCCAAACTGAAGTGGTAAAAAGTGTTGTTGAGAATGTTCTAAAATCGGGCAGTGACACTACTGAGGAAGATGGATGTTTCTTGGAAAAATACATTCCGAAACAAAAGTCCAAAAACAACTTAAATGATGAACCTACTCTTGTCATGTACAAGATGTCGGGATCGGATAAGTTGTATTCGGATTCTGAGTTTCCACTGGAGAATGTAAATGTTTCAAAGTTGACAAATGTGTTCAAAATGGTTGAAATCGAGTTGTCTGAAGTGAAAAGCTTAAAACAAACAAAAAGGCAAATGAATTTTGAGAAAGATAAAGCTTACTACAAGAAGCCTGTTGTTCCACCACGTTTTTATAACAACAATCGAAACAATTGGTCGGGTGGTTATCAGGGTGGTAAGAATTATCAAAAGAGAAATGTTCAAAACAAGAAGTTTGTTGAGAAGAAAGTATTTGTGAACAGTTCTAGTTCACTTTCTGATGAAGAGAAAAAGATTTTTTCGAAATCAAATGAAGAATTCTTTGAGAAGAAAGCTTCACAGTCTCAGTCTGAAGGCACAAGTCGAGTTGTTGACACTCGAACATGCTTTAAATGTAATCAAGTTGGACATATTGCACGAAAGTGTACCAAATTGAAGCCTAAGACTGAAGTTGTTGAAGTTCAAAAGAAGAAAGTTGATCCTAAGGGAAAAGCTCTATTGACTGTTGAGAAAAAGATTTTGAAAAATGAAAATATCAAAGTCAAAACTGAACCCGTAAAGAATGTGGTAACTAAAAATGACAAGTTTTACAAACGGGTTGCATCACCTCAACAAATTTGGAAGCCTAAAACACAGAAACAAACTTCAACTCACAAGTGAAAAAGGTGGTGAATTCAGTTCCAATTGTGGATGATGCAAATTTTCCATCACGTCAAGCTAAAAATTTTAAGAAACAAAAATGGAAAAGTAGAAGATAACAAGGTATTACCCAAAGCTGGTCAGGCTTGGGTGGATATTTTCTTTGTTTGAAAAACCTGACTTGCCGGATTTTCCTTGTTGATAATCGTGAAGCATGAATCGGCATCTTTATTGAAATGAGTTTTTAAATCAATTTGTGATATGTCCAGGATCTTCCGAGAGCTGTTCAACGATGGATTATCGATAGTGGAGCATCTCGACATATGACAGGGAAGACTACATTGCTGTATGATGTTAGAAATTTCAATGGAGGTTATGTAGGATTCGCAGGTAACCAAGGTGGTAGGATTATTGGTGAAGGAACGTTATCCAATGGGATTGTGACGTTTGAAAGAGTTAACTACATTGCTGAGCTGGAGAACAATCTGCTGAGTATCTCGCAGATCTGTGACAGGATGTATACCACTCACTTCACTGATAAAGAATGTTTGATCTTGAAGCCAGGATTTGTTGTCCCTGAAGAATGGATTATCATGAGGGCAATAAGAGTCAATGATCTGTACGTGTTGGACATGAGTGTAGCTACTACAACCACGGGTCAGGCTCATTGTTTTGTGTCTAGAGCGACGGAAAAGGAATCAAGATTGTGGCACCGCAAGATGGGGCATATACATCTTAGAAAAATGAATCACTTGGTGCACAATGATTTGGTTACTGGAGTTCATGTAAAAGGTTTTCATCTGGAAGGGGAGTGCATTAGCTGTGTCAAAGGCAAGCAGAAGAAAAAGTCGCACCCTAAAAAGCAAGTTAATTCAGTTTCAAGACCTCTGGAGAGACTTCACATGGATCTTTTTGGTCCTGTGAATGTCAAAAGTATTACAAGGGATCTCTACTGTCTTGTGGTTACTGATGATTATTCCAGATTTACGTGGGTATCATTCTTGAAGTCGAAAGATGAAACGTTTGACAGTTTGATGGCGTTGTTCAAAAAGATTGAAAATCTGTACCAAAGGCGTATCAAAAGAATCAGAAGTGATAATGGTACTGAATTCAAGAACAGCAAGATGGAAGAATTTTGTGATGAAAGAGGTATATTGCATGAGTTTAGTGCTCCGTACACACCGCAGCAGAATGGAGTTGCAGAACGCAAAAACAGGACACTAATCGAAACGGCTAGAACAATGCTTGCTGATTCAAAGCTACCGATAAATTTTTGGGCAGAAGCAGTTTCCGCCGCATGCTATACGCTCAACAGAGTTCTCACTGTCAAGAAATTCAACAAAACATGCTTTGAGTTGATCAATAACCGCAAACCGAATCTGAAGTATCTTGAACCGTTTGGGTCACCCTGTACAGTTCTAGAGCCTTTTGGAAAGTTTGGTCCGAAGAGTATTGAAGGAATATTCATTGGTTATGCAAGTCCATTACGACGTGTCTTCGTTCCAAACTTGAAGCGGATTATTGAAGCTCCCAATGTTGAATGTCAAGGTTATACAATGCCACCGCAGAATCCTGGAGATTCATGGCGTTATAATTACGACAAGTTGTGGGATTCGTTTGATATGATGGAAGAATTAGAAGAAGAAGAAGAAGATTTCTTTGATGAGTTGGATATTTTGTGAGAGTATGAGTCTTCGCAGGAAAGGTTCCCAGCCGAGTATTCAATGCGACCAAGACAAACTTCAAATGACAAATGAAGCAGGTCCAAGCAATGCTGGTGAACATGATGATGTCCAACAAGATGAAGTTGCTCAAGATAATCAGACGGTTCAGAATGATAATCAAGAATCTGAGAATATGCCGATATTTGATCATAGCGATTCAGATTCTGAGGGGGAGCAAATTCAGCTTTCAAGTCAAACAAACCCAGTCAGTGAACATGGTGCAAATCAGAATGTTGCTAATCTGGAGGGCAATGTAGACGTTCCAGGCGAAGCAATGCCACGAACTCTTTCATACCATCCAGAGGAGCTGATCATAGGAGAACTACAATCAGGCGTCCGCACTAGACGTCAAATTGACCAAGGCCTTACATGTTTTTATTCTACAGTAGCATCTTTACAAACTAAATTTTCATTGAGTTGTTTTATTTCGCAGATCGAACAGCGAACTTACAAAGAGGCGCTAACTGAAGATTCTTGGGTCAATGCTATGCAAGAAGAGTTAAGTCAATTTGAGAAGTTGGGAGTGTGGAAGTTGGTAGATTTACCTGAAGGTCACAGGAAGATTAACACAAAATGGGTATTTAAGTGTGAGAGAGACGATAGAGGAGTTGTTGTGCGAAACAAAGCTCGACTCGTTGTCAAGGGCTTTAGTTAGCAGGAGGGGATAGATTTTACTGAAGTATATGCTCCTGTGGCTCGACTAGAAGCGATCAGAATTTTCCTGGCATTTGCATCGTGGAAAAACTTTAAAGTGTATCAGCTAGATGTAAAATCGGCGTTTCTTTACGGGAAGGTTAAAGAGGAGGTTTATGTCAGACAGCCACCAGGCTTCACCGATCCAATCCACAAAAACAAGGTCTATTTGCTGGACAAAGCGCTGTATGGTTTACACCAGGCCCTGAGAGCTTGGTACGAGACTTTGTCTCAACACCTACTAGCCAACAGCTTCATTAGAGGGAAAGTGGATGCCACTCTCTTCACCAAAGAGGTCGATGGACATCTTCTGATAGTTCAAATATACGTGGACGACATAATATTTGGGTCAACGAATGAGAAATTGTGCAAAGATTTTGAATCTGTTATGAAGCAAAAATTCGAAATGTCATCAATGGGGGAGATGAAATTCTTTTTGGGTCTACAAGTTGATCAACTACCTGAGCGAATTTTCATTCACCAGACGAAGTACGTTCATGATATTCTAGAGAAATTTGGGATATCAGGTTCTACTCCAGCGTCAACTCCATTAGCAACGAATCATGGGATACACCCAGATCACACCGGAGACAGGGTAGATGAGACGTTTTATCGTTCCATGATCGGTTCGTTGATGTACTTAACTGCTTCAAGACCCGATATCATGTACCCAACGTGCCTCGTAGCAAGATTTCAATCTAACCCGAGAGCTTCGCATATGGTTATTGTGAAGAGGATATTACGCTACCTGAAAGGAACTTCTTCATTGGGGTTGTGGTATCCTAGAAAAGGCGATTTCACGCTCTAAGGGTATTCCGATTCAGATTTCGGATGCTGCAAAGTCAATGCAAAATCAACAACAGCGGGTTGTCAGTTCTTTGGACCTCGTTTGGTCACCTGGTAGTGCAAAAAGCAAACCTCTGTGGCTTTATCCACATGTGAAGCGAAGTATGTGTCTGCTAGCAGTTGCTGCTCTCAGATCTTGTGGATCCAGCAACAGATGCACGACTACGGTTTGCAATTTCTAAACACCCCTATATTTGTTGATAATGAGACCGCAATTAACATTACGAAAAATCCAGTACATCACGCTAAAACTAAACATATAGAAATTCGACATCACTTCATCCGAGATTGCTTCGAGAAGAAGTTGATACGAATTGAGAAAATCCACACTGACAATTAGAAAGCTGATTTACATACCAAAGCTTTTGACAAAACGCGTTTTAAATATCTGTTAAAATTGAATGGTATGATGCTTTTCTCGGTGTCGGATGGCATTATTGGCGTTGATGAAGGTACTGCTGTGGATGACGATGAGAAACAATCTGCAATGGTTTGTCGATTTTTTACTTGTTTTGGTATTTAGGGGGAGTAGATATATTTTCAGAAAATACAAAAATAGTAAAAAATTCAAAAATTCAAAAACATGAGAAAATTTCAAAATACAAAAACAATATAAAACTGAAAAAGAGCTTGTGTGAAAAAGGGAAAATGATAGTACATCAGTTTGACAGTTACTGTACGCTAAAGATTTGTAAAGTTTAAAGCGTTAAACAGTCTCACTGATGATGTGTTGATAGGTTTTTACACATTTAGTAGGTTTGTTCGGGATATAAACTTAAAATTCAAACTTGCTTATTTCGTGGGGAACACTACTTGGATATATAGGTAACCCCTGAAATCTCGTTTGAAAGGTCCCTCTTTCTGAAATACTAGGTCTTTATACTCAGTGATATCTGGGGTATTATTCCGGGACTTCTGCTGAATGGAAGTTCTGACCTAGTCCCCGAATAATACTTTCTGCAAGTGCTTGAAACATAGCATCGCCCTCAGCAAATTGATGAAACAATAAAATTGATAATTATTGCTGTTGTAAAAAAGATCCTCTAAAGGGGACACACCGAAAGTCGAACCGTCATCTCTCTGCTGAACGGAAGTTCTGACCTGAGCTCTCACGGTTTCGCATCTAACCCCTTACAGATATCATCTGTGGTATACTCACCTGTAAGACTGAATATTGGGATTCTGGATACGGGAGTATATTCAAGAGGTGGGACACATGAATGAGTTTAAGTTCTTAATTCACCTAATTCGTATCCTAAACAGATTGAAAATTGTGTGAAAATTTAAGTGGACCAGTATATCGACAATCTATGTGAAGTGTTTAATTCTGAGTATGAAATTAAAGCTTAACGGTACTAGTGACTTGTCGGATAACTGATATGATTCCCTAACACGCTCACCAAAAATATGTTTGTAATAGTTTACATTCTGCATTTAAGTTTCTGTATTTCATTTCTAGTTTAGAAACTATATATAAAATCCAAAAAGATTTTTCATTTCTGCTTTATTTTCCGACAAACCAAAGTGGAGAGTTGATCATTAGATTCTCAAAGATGAAGCAGATGCAGGAAGGTTTCTGGACTGGAGAATGAGGAGAGCTTATCTTGATAAAATCTGATTAATGAAAAGTCAAAAACAAGTACATTAACTTGAAACTTGTTATTTTCAAAAATTGTTTGAAAATTCTTGAATTAAATCAGTTTGATTTGTCTGAAATCAACCAAGGTCATTAAGTTGGACTTGGTAGTTTAATTGAGTTATCAGGGTCATTAATTTGGACCTGAATACTTGAGTGGATTTCTAAAACTGATAAATTATGATTTATTGTTGAAAATCAATAGATTGTAATGTTATATGTTTGAGAAACAGGTTGTGGATTTCAAAATCCCCACGGCATCAAATCATTAAAGTTTGAACCAGAATTCAAGTCCCAGTATTCCGAGAGGGGGAGTCTGTGAAAGGGGGAGTCAGAATTCTGGATCAACAGTCAAAGGGGAGATTGAAGATGGAGTTAGGTTGAGATCTTGAACCTGTGAAAAGAGAGTTTTTACAATGTGAAGACAAAGTTGGAAAGAGACCAAGAGTGAAGACTCAACGCCGAAGACTTCGTCAATATCCAAGGGGGAGTCTGTTGGTGTACTGGATGTCTGTTTACTACGTCTTAATCGAGTCTTAGGTCTAGATAGGTTGTTTAGGGTTGGAAAACAAGTTTATTGGGTTATTCATGTAATTCCGCTTGAAATGACATGTTTGTCATTTCAAGCGAAATCAGGAAATCATGTAATTCCGCTCCAAATGTAACTTGGTTATTCCGCTCGAACTTACACTTAGGTATTCCGCTTGAGAGTGTTTCAAGCGGAATCAGGGCTCTATATATAGGTCTCGCTTGAGTTCATTTGTAACAGTTGGAGCGGAATCAGGTCATTGAATCTGTGTCGAGGTCTTGCCAAAATTGTATCAGAAATACGTGTAAAGACTCAGATTTCAGTAATAGAGAAGAAAGTTAAAAGGAACAAGCTGTGTGACGTTGTTTACTTTGATTCTGCCTTAGTAAATGGTGATGAACTGCCTTTACTGACTGTTTAGGGTCACGGAACCGATCCGACAACAAGAAACGTAACTGCCCCGAGTATCTTGCCAAGCTCAAATTGAAGAACGCTAATGGAGAAGGCACTTCTTTAGGTATTCTAATATATGTTATTGAGCTTTTCACTGTTTCCAACAACACATGGGTATTTGATACCTGATGTGGTTATCACATCATTAATGTCTTGCAGCAGCCTGTGAAGTGGAAGAAACTGAAGCCGGGAGACATGGAGCTCATCGTTGGTGATGGGAAGAGAGTCCCAGTTCTCGCAACTGTCACATTTAATCTTACATGTTCTTCTGGTTTGTTATTGTTTTGTGAACAATTGTCTTTTTGCACCTGGTTTGACCAGGAACATCATTTCAGTTTCGTTGCTTTTTGAACAAGGATTTAGATATGTTTTTAATGGTGTTACTATTTCTGCTTATCTAAATGCTATTTACTATTTTGAGGCTAAACCTCGAAATGGTATCTATGAAATTGATGTTCAACCTAGCAGTAACATATATCACCTTTCTAAACGTCAGAAAAATGGTACTAGTGATTCATTCCTATGGCATTGTAGACTTGGCCATATAAGCATGGCACGCGTAAACTGGCTCCAATCTGAGGGGATTCTTGAATCCACGGGAGTGGACTCATTTGATGATTGCGAGTCTTGCTTAGCTGGCAATCTCACCAAGGATCCCTTCACCCATGTTGGTGAACGAGCTAGTGATCTACTGGGACTCATACACTCGAATGTATGTGGTCTTTTAGAACCATGAGTAGGAATCACAAGAGATACTTCGTTACGTTCATCGACGACTATAGTGGATATGCTTATGTCTATCTCATGAAGCATAAGCATGAAACCTTTGAAAGGTTCAAAGAGTTTCAGAATGAAGTTGAAAACCAACTTAATAGAAAGATTAAAGTGCTACGCTCAGATCGAGGCGGTGAATACCTCAGCTTAGAATTTCTCGATCATCTAAAGGAACGTGGAATAGTTTCACAACCCACTCCACCAGGCACATCCCAACTTAATGGCGTGTGTGAAAGGAGAAATCAAACCCTACTAAATATGATTCGATCAATGATGTGTAGAACAAATTTGCCTCACTCCTTTTGGGGTTTTCCTCTTATGACTGCTGCTCGACTCGTAAATCTAGCGCCGACCAAAAAGGTAAACAAAACCCCATATGAGATATGGCATCAGCATAAGCCGAATTTGAGTTACCTAAGAGTATGGGGGTGTGATGCTTATATCACAAGTGATTCTGATGACAAGCTCGACCCTCGAGGCGAAAGGTTGTTTTCGTCGGATACTATAACCAAAGCGGTTATTACTTCTACCATCCTGATGCAAATACGATTTCCATCAAAAGGAAGGCTAAAAGATTCCTTGAAGATGAACTTCTTAGTCGAGGAACTAGAAGTAACTTAGTGGGTCTTGAAGAAGTTCAAGGACTACAAACAACCGTTGGAGAGGTCGGAACGTCTGAACCACAACAAATTGTTGATACTGAATTAGACTTGAGCACAAGCCTTCGTAGGAGCATCAGGACTCGTAAAGAACCCGATAGATACCTTTGGCATGTTGAGGGTTCTGAAGTCCTGACAGTAGCCGAGTCTGATGACGAACCTACTTATTACAAATCTGCTATTTCTAATCCAGATTCTGCGAAATGGCTAGAGGCCATGGAATCCGAGATACAATTCATGCGTGACAATCAAGTCTGGGACTTGGTTGAGCTACCCCCCGAATCTCGGGCAGTAGGGAGCAAATGGATTTTCAAGAGAAAAACCAACATGCATGGAAATATACAAACCTATAAAGCAAGGCTAGTAGTGAAAGGTTTCACTCAAACTCAAAGTGTTGACTATGATGAACCTTATCGCCCGTTGCTATGATCAAATCGATCCGGATATTACTTGCCATAGCTGCATACTATGATTACGTAATTTGGCAAATGGATGTTAAAACCTCCTTTCTTAATGGACATCTTTCCGAAGATGTTTATATGGTTCAACCTGACGGTTTTATCGATCCAAAATATCCTAATAAGGTATGTAAGCTAAACAAGTCCATTTATGGAATCAAGCAAGCATCTCGGAGCTGGAATCTTCGTTTTGACCAGAAAGTCAAAGAGTTTGGTTTTGTCAAGAACGAAGATGAACCTTGTGTTTACAGAAAGGCTATTGGGAGTGTTGTATCATTTCTCATCTTGTATGTAGATGATATATTGATCATTGAAACAAAATCCCCATGCTTAAGGAAGTTAAACATTTGTTTGGATCTTGCTTCGCAATGAAGGATCTTAGAGAAGCGGCTTACATTCTAGGAATCAAGATCTATAGGAATAGATCTAAGAGACTTCTTGGGCTAACTCAGAGCACATACATAGATCAAGTAATGAGACGCTTCAAGATGGAAAACTTCAAGAAAGGAGGTGTTCCAATGACTAAAGGAACCGTCTTGAACAAATTACAATCTCCCTCTGAGGACCATGAGATAAAGCAAATGGAAGCGGTTCCATATGCTTCTGCAATTGGTTCTATCATGTATGCTATGGTATGTACTCGACCGAACGTCTCGTATGCTTTGAGCATGACTAGCCGTTACCAACAGAGCCCTGGGATTGCCACTGGACTGCAGTTAAGAACATCCTTAAGTACTTGAGAAGGATAAAAGATATGTTCTTAATATTTGGAGGAGTCAATGAGGAGCTCACTGTAAAAGATTACACTGATGCTAGTTTTCAAACTGATCGAGATACATCTCGCTCACAAACAGGTTTCGTGTTCACTCTCAACAGAGGAGCTGTCTTATGGAAAAGCTCCAAGCAGAGTGTTGTGGCTGATTCCACCATGGAATCTGAGTACATTGCCGCATCAGATGCCGCAAAGGAAGCTGCTTGGATGAAGAAGTTCATAACCGATCTCGATGTGGTTCCAAGTATCATGAAACCCATCCAGATATTTTGTGATAACACAGGTGCTATTGCTCAAGCCAAGGAGCCTAGATCACATCATAAAGCCAGGCACATTTTGAGAAAGTTTCACTACATACGTGAGATTGTGGAATGTGGAGACATCGTTATAAGCAAAATTGACACAGATCAAAACCTAGTTGACCCGTTTACTAAGCCAATGACTCATGAAAGACATGACCGTCACATGGACGCTATTGGCTTAGATTAGCTAGTGATATGTTTGGATTTAGTATTTGGATGTACGAACATCAAACAGTTGTACTCTTGCATTCATTTTGATTTACTAGTTAATTGCAATTCTTGAATCCTACAACTGTGTTCGAATATGATACGTTTAATCCATGAATCTTGTATTCTAAACCGTAGTCGGTCAGACTCGTGGGGACGACTCTGAATTAAGACTATTCTGATTTTGGACTCAAGGAGTTGACTTCCAAATTCACAGGCCTCATTATGAATGACGCTGGATGTAACTCACATCAAATCATCTTCATGGATCTTAGTCATAAGATGTTTTTGATTTATGCATACTCATTTAGTATCCTCTGACCTGAGATACATACTAGAACTTTCGTTTACTAAATATTATTCTTTGATCAGTGTCAACCGCTGTCGCGTAATTTCCAGTCATAAAGGCATTGGTTGGGAGTAGCTCTGAAGTTCAGTGGGAGTTGTATTAGTCAAGATGGAATTCTGTACTCTTACATTATATGTAACAGCTAGACATCAGGGCACCCTCATTGATTCAAACTGGTGAAGTGTAAGGCCTTACCCAAACTTACTGTGTGTTTGATTGGACCACTTTGATTCTTGAACGAGAATGATAACGATTGAACGCCTTATGAGATTGAATCTGATCCATGTCTCATTGTTCAATTGATGTCTTTTACAGAAAGGATAGATGACAACGATTGCCATGAGTCTATTGTCTTCAAGTAGCAAGCCGTTGCTAAAGGGAAGATACCTTGGTTAGTGACTTTAAAGTGTCATGACCTTTTAGGGGCAACTATGTGTAGCTAGAGTACTGCTGGCTGTCTGCGTTGAGATCTTATCAGAGACCGTCCAAGTGGGAGCTGTTGGATATTTATGTCCGGTTCGATAAGTCAACGCTGCCAACCGGGTCTTGACCCGTAAGAGTTACTGATGTGTGAAAAATGCAACATATAAATTACATCAAATGTGGCATGAAACTAACCCTTTTTTAGTACTAATGTTGGAAAAAGTATGTTTTTGTCTTCCTTTTGTATTTTCAGGATTAAATGAGCTCAAATGAACAAAAGAAGCAAAAAGGCAGCTAAATCTGACATAAATACAAGAAAAGGAATAAACGTGGCATGTCCGACCCCCCGACAGCATCTTCCCAAGCAAAAGCAAAAACAAGAGAACAGAAGGCTGAACATGCCCCGTGCTCAATGAGCACGGGGGCGTGCCCAAGTGTCTGCAGAAAAGACAAACTTGTAGAAGCTTCTATCACCCACCACGGGGGCGTGCCTAGCGGACACGGGGCCGTGCTCAACTCTAAGATTCTTAGAATCTGAGGAAATCTTGATAGTACAGATACGCTTCTGCACACGGGGTCGTGCCCAGTGGACACGGGGGCGTGGTCAACTAATGCAGACAAACTGCAATTAATGAAGAAAGAGAAGATGGGTGGACACGGGGCCATGCCCAATGGACACGGGGTCGTGTCCGGGCTTCTGTGAAGGCTATAAATAGGGGTGCTTGGCTCATTTGCAAACCATCCCTTGGCACACCACCTCTCTCACACTTCACCCACACTCCACCACCACCACAACACCATCATCCACCACCATCATTCATCATCCATCATAGAGTGTGTGAGTAGTCTCGGGATCAAAGATTGATCGTAAGAGTTCTTGACAATCAAAGGCCATGTTTGCCTAAGTTTCTTACATCACTTGGTGAAGACAAGTGTCTAGTGTAATACTTTTTATTTTTAATCTTTTTGCACTTTTTATTTGGTTATGTATTAATGACTTTAATAACTAGTTTCTTATGTTGAAGGTGAATCTTCCTTATCATTTGTCCGTGGTGTCTTGGCATTATTTTACTGTCTATATAAAATAAAAGATTTTCACCATTCATATCTCCACGGTCTATATGGAGATATGTTGGCTACCTGGTCGGGGGTTAAGGGAATGGTTTGGTAAGAGTCTTGTCTTGTTCAGTGTATAGATCCTGCAAGGACCTGGGTCAAATTTAGTAGGACCTCCTTCAATACCCACTGGTATTGGATGGCGGGGGTCCAAACTCTTTGATCCCCTCATATGTAAGCTACTATTAAAACTTTAACCCGACTACTTACGACTGTATCCCTGCTGACTCAGACTACTTAGCCGAGGGTAACGTCACCTTCAAAAGAGGGGCCTACCACATTACACATTAATAAATTAATTAATTATCTTTCAATAATCCAACCCTTTAGGATTGTATCCTTGTTGACTCAAACTACTGGGTTGAGGGTAACTTCACCTTCAAAAGAGGGGCCTACTACAATAACTAAGATAATCTCTTAAAAAGTGCAAAAGTGCGAAAATAATCAAAGGTTACACTAAACACGAGTCGGATCCAAGTGATTCATCTTGTCTATCTGTTTTTACTTTTATTTTTATTTTTCAGCATTTTTAGTTTTTTTATTTTCTAGTTTAACATCCTTTTCTAAACTTTTGATTTGATTAGACGTTGAGGATAAACCGGTATTAAAAGCTCTTGTGTCCTTGGACGACCTCGGTATCTTACCAACACTATACTACACTCACGATGGTTGCACTTGCCCATATGTGTGTTTAGTGTTAGTAAATATCGTGTTTTATAAATTTAAAACATGGCTAAAAAGTGATAAAGGGCTTAAAATATACATTAAAAACTATACGACACTTCACACGCATCAAGTTTTTGGCGCCGTTGCCGGGGACACAAGGATTTTAAGAAAGTAAGGAATCAACGGCCTAATCATTTTTCTTTTTTTTCTATTTTTTTAGGATTTTTCTTAGATTTTCAGCTTCTTCAGAACTCAGCACAGGCCATGCCCGCTGAACACACCCCGTGCCCAATCTTTGGTACTGGCAATCCTGTTTTAAATCAGACAGTAAGCTGAACACGGGGCCGTGCCCACTCAACATGCCCCGTGCCCAAGTTTTAGTTACTGAAAACAGAACCGTAAGATCCCGACGGTTGGTAATTTCTGACACAAACATGAGTGATACTGATATTTTTTACTTTCGGCACTCTTATGGTACGTGGTGTCAAATATGTGGTGGCCCCCATAAAGATTTAGAATGTTATTTTCTAAATTATAAGCCCCATTATATAGACCCATTGTTTTCCTATAGCCTTAAGAGGGGCGAAAGTAAAAATAATCCCTATCTCTCCCTCGAATGCTCTCAACCGGACATTCTAGGAGAAATGCTTCTTGATGAACTATTTCAAATGGAAGATCTAATTCTTAATTGGTTAAATGAACTTGAGATGGATAACACTAATTCATCTCAAGACAATACCCAAGAAGAACTGTTGGGATCGCATTCGCATAAAAACAACTTCGTTGTTCCCAATATCACCTCTAACTCTAGCGAAGACTTGGGCGATAGTCGTCCCTGTGTCGATTGTGCCGTGAAGGACTCCCCATCGACTTCGTTCGGTGCATACATAGACCTGAGCGATTCGGCATACACCTTCTTTAACGAGAGCTCGGAAAAGGGTTGGACTTGTCCACCTACATTTAGCATAGGAATCACCCTCACCGACAACCTCTTGCGTTCTCGTTTTAATCTAGAGCAATTAAGGTATCTCAGGCACTTTAGGGTTGTTCCATCCAGTAAGGAACCGCCCGATCCGGACAAATTCCTTAGAAATAGACGAATATCAATAAATAGCCTCTAGACACGGGGCCGTGTCCAGGTCAGCACGCCCCCGTGTCCACCCAAAGATTCCTTTCTGACTTTCTGTCAGAATACGGACAAAATATGTCAGGATCCTGCCTGCACAGGAGGTCGTGTCCAGCCAACACGGGGCCGTGTGCAGGGTGCTGTCGTTTTCTATAAAGGCAACAAGATTCCTGCTCATTTGGACCACTCCAAAGACAAAGATTTGCTGGGATCTTCACACATACCATCCTAGGTATATTCTAAAGAAGGTTCTCAACAACCATCTTGTCTTTTCCACTTTTATCCATTACCTTCTCCTTCAATTTTTCCTTAATACCTCCATTAAAGCTTGAAGTCACCATGATTCCAAGCTTTAAAGTGATGTTTGATAGATTTTTATTTAAGGAAGCTTGTTAAAAATAAGTTCTACAATAGCGTTTTAAGTTATTTCTGCTTAAAAATGCTTTGAAACCTTAAAAATAATTTAAAACTCCAAGATTCCTTGTCCCAAAAATCTGCAGACATCTAAACACGGGGCCATGCTCATTGAGCACGGGGCCGTGTCCGAGATAATTGTCACGGCCCCCGGCCCGGTTTGACCCGGTTCAGGAGCCGCGGAACAGAAATTCCGTGGTATTTATTTTAGTAGAGTTGACAGCGGAAGATTTTAGCAGGATCTCTTTTTAAAACCGGAAATGCCCGATTTATTTTATTTCATCATTCGGGATAAAACCCCGGTAGTTTATAATAAAGTGATTTCACTGGGAAATCCTTATTTTACAAAACATGTTTCTTTATTTATATTGAGCCACTTCTTTAAGCTTGTAGTGCCTCACGGCACTTTTCCTTGATCACAACAGATCACCTGAAACATGTTTGAAAAAGGTTTTGTCAGCGGGGAAATACTGGTGAATTATTCTTTTTGTCTAAAACGACGCATTGTTATAATTTACAGTATTAAGAGCGATTACAATGTTTATATATATCAACCATATACCCAACGGTATTTGTCACTCGACCACCTATTGGCTATCTCGTTGTCCAATGGTGTATGTGACTATGGTCATATCACCCCTTGGCTAACCTGTTGTCCAATGGTGACGGTTATCAAGTAATGTATACAAAACCCCACATACCGGCTGTAATTGAAGATTACAAAGACTTAATCCCTGTAATTATAACTTTGAAAACAAACATGATTTTTGTAAAGTACTTTGATAAAAAGAGAATGACTCACATTGTAGATTTATGCAGGCAGAGTTTAGCCTACGGATTAGCCTGATAACCTAATTTAAATAACAATGCACACGAACTAGGTCAGTAACTAATACAACATTTACGATAACTCACGAGATTAAACCCTTAAGACGAATGACAAAGTATAAACCCTAATTTGAGCAGCACTTAAACATTCATCGGATAGTTTCAATAGATCAGACATTGAATCGTAGCAGCGATCGAGTTAAAACCCGGTATCGTAGCAGCATCTCGCTATTATGAAAGTAAATTTCGAGTTTGGACAGTATGACTTCGTTTTTATGAAATGTTTTTGACACCGTCGAACTGCTCAGGAGCCAAGCTATTTATAGCTGAAAATTGGCTCTGTCGCGGCCCGCGTGGCCGCCTAGTCTACGCGTAGGTCTGATTGGTCACGAGTAGGGTCGCCATGTGTATGCCACGTGGCCCGGGAATGCTTATCCGGTCAACCACACCTTGACGCAGCCCGCGTAAGGTTAAGCTAACCCTTACGCGGCCCGCCTGAAACCCATGTTTTACATTTTATTGATTTTTCATGCACAGTATGGTTTCAGGGGTTCAGGTTTTCACTTATGGGTTATTTTGGGACAAATTTGAGAGTCTTTACATCCTCCCCACCTTAATTAAAATCTCGTCCTCGAGATTTATTGAAATAATGAGGATATTTTCGCTTTATCTCTGATTCCAGCTCCAAGGTGTATTCGGGTCCTCTTTTCGAATCCCACTTGACTTTGACTAGCACGAGTCGTTTGTGCTTGAGAAACTTGATCTTTCCGTCCTCTATCTGTAGTGGTTTCTCCACGAATTTCAGCTTTTCATTTACCTCTATATCTTGAAGAGCTACTACCAGGGATTCGTCAGATAGACATTTCTTGAGGTTGGATACATGAAACACATCATGTACTCCTGCTAACTCTTCTGGTAGTTGTAAATGATAAGCAACTGGTCATATTCGTTGAATTACTGGGAATGGTCCTATGTACCTTGGACTCAGCTTTCCTTTCTTACCGAACGGTACTACTCCTTTCCAAGGAGAAACTTTCAAGAGTACCTTGTCTCCAACTTGAAACTCTAGTGGCTTGCGTCGATTTTCAGCATAACTCTTTTGACGATCTCGAGCCGTCTTTAGTCTTTCCTTGATTTGAGTTATCTTTTCAGTGGTTTCTTGCACGATTTCAGGACCTGATAATTGACTTTCTCCTATTTCTGCCCAACAAACTGAGGTTCTGCATTTTCGCCCATACAGTGCTTCGAATGCGGCAGCTTCGATGCTTGCATGATAACTATTATTGTAGGAGAATTCGATTTAAGGTAGGTGATCATCCCAGTTTCCACCGAAATCTATCACACATGCCCGGAGCATGTCTTCCAAAGTTTGTATCGTCCTTTCACTTTGTCCGTCTTTTTGTGGATGATATGCAGTACTTAAATTTAGTCGGGTTCCCATTGCTTCCTGGAAACTAGTCCAGAAATGGGAAGTGAAACGACTATCCCTATCCGATACAATGGAGAGTGGAACTCCATGTAAGGATACTACTTCATCTACATACAACTTGGCTAACCTTTCCATACTAAAGGTTACTTTCATGGGTAGAAAATGAGTTGATTTGGTTAATCGATCCACAATTACCCAAATCGTATCATTACCTTTTCGGGTTTTGGGTAACTTAGTAATGAAATCCATGGTTATTAGTTCCCATTTCCAAACAGGCATCTCTAATTGTTGGAGTAACCCGGAAGGTTTCTGGTGTTCTGCCTTAACTTGTGAACAAGTAAGACACTTAGAAACATATCTAGCTATGTCCTTTTTCATACCTATCCACCAGAAATTATTTCTTAAATCTTGGTACATCTTATTGTTTCCTGGATGTATGGTATATCTAGATGTATGAGCTTCCTCTAAAATCTTATCTCTTAATTCTCCTTGCTTAGGTACCCAAATTCTTTTCTTATGCAATCTCCAAATTCCATCATTTCCTTGCTCTAACTCTTTAATTCGTCCTTTCATTCCTTCAGCATCGTCTTCGATTGCTGTTTCTTGAACATTCTTTAATTGTTCCATTAAATCCAATTGCAGATTTAATCTAAGAGCACGACCTCGTCGTTGTTTCTCATGATACTTACGACTTAAGGCATCTGCGACTACATTTGCTTTTCCTTCGTGATGTTGAATATCACAGTCGTAATCACTTAAAATTTCCATCCATCTTCTTTGCCTCATGTTTAATTCTTTTTGCCCAAATATGTACCTTAAACTTTTATGATCCGTATAGACAGTAAACTTACTTCCATACAGATAATGTCTCCAAATCTTAAGGGCAAAAATTATGGCTCCTAATTCTAAGTCATGAGTCGTATAGTTTTCCTCGTGCTTTTTCAATTGCCTTGAGGCATACGCAATTACCTTCTTGCGTTGCATTAGCACACATCCTAATCCTAGTTTTGAAGCATAACAGTATACTTCAAAATCTTCAGTCCCTTCTGGTAAGGCTAGGATTGGGGCATTTGTTAACTTCTGCTTTAAAATCTTAAAAGCCTCTTCTTGCCTAGGTCCCCATTCAAACTTAACTGCTTTACAAGTTAGCTTAGTTAATGGCACCGCTATTTTAGAAAAATCTTTAATAAAGCGCCTATAGTATCCAGCTAATCCTAAAAAGCTTCTAACTTCCATAGCTGATTGTGGAACCTTCCATTTGGTGATTGCTTCTATTTTGGAGGGATCTACATGAATACCTTCGTGGTTCACCATGTGTCCTAAAAATTGTGTAGGATCGTTTTCAGACCCGAACGAGTCGATCAGAAGAGTTTATCTTAGTTTGAATGGCGCAAACAGACAAACTGGGGTCAATTCAGGAAGTATACACTTTAAGCTGTCGATTTGATTGATAAAATGACTTTTACAGCGTGACGACACTTCGGCAGCACTTCGTTGCAAACTGGAACAACTAACGGTTTGACTTCGCTTGAACTACAATATATATAGGCAGTGAGGTTCCGCTTGAACAAGTCTCAAGCGGAATCACCAGCGTTGTTTCAAGCGGAATCAGTACTTTAATCTCGAGCGGAATCAGTAACTAAGTGATTTCGCTTGAACATGTCCTAATGCCATTTCAAGCAGAATCTCTACTAAAACCACTTTCTCGATTTTCGTGCCCTGATCTATCTAGCTCTATACAAGACTCGATACAAGACGAAGACGACAGACGGATGCACCAACAAACTCCCCCTCGGATGTTGACGGAGTCTTCAGTGTCGAGTCTTCGAATCTTCAATCTTTATCAGTCTTCGGGCTTCTCTTTGAAGTATCTGACGTTGTAAGTATCCTCAATCTCTATCTTCTCTTCTCTTTCATCACCAACAAACTTTTTCCTTCGGATGTTGACGTCTTTTCTATTCATCAGCACCAACATACACTCCCCCTCAAATGTTGATTCTTTAAATTCATCAGCAACAACAATCTTAGAATCAAAACCTGGCTCTTTGTCATTCAGACTCCCCCTCACAATCAGCCGGGATCGCAGTCTGGCTTTCACCAGTTCAAGATCGTTGCCTGACTCAATACTCTGATTAGGATCGAAAACCTAGCTCTTACTCGGACCTGCAGAAATCTCTATCACAAACATAAGTTTTATGATATCAAACTTTAACACACTCAAACACCACTTGTAGAAAACACAAAATGATTTATATTTTAGATTCTGATGAACCACTTGCAGGAGTATCATTTTCAAAGCTTTTTATGACCACTTGTAAGATAGATTTTATACTTTTTTTACTCAAACTCCTCTTCACAAAATGTCATCATGTTTAGCACTTGGAATTTTGAAAACCAGCTCTCCAACATCAGTTGTCGAAAATCTTTTTGTATTTTTCAAAATTTATGCTAAAACACACTAAAATATTTTTGGATTTTTTAAATTCAAAACTGACATCACATGTAAGAATACAACTATGCATAAATGAAATCTATACAGACAACATTTTTGTGAGTTTGCGTAAGAGGATCATATCAGTTTCTGAGACAAATCACCAACACCGTTAAGCTTTATTTCATTTTAAGTTCTAAACAATTCGCTTAGATTGTCAGTATACTAGTCCTCTTAAATTTTCACACAAAGTTCAACTGTTTCGAGATATGATATTAATGTCTTAAGAACTTAAACTTATTCGCGTGTCCCACCACTTGAATATACTCCCGTATCCAGATCCCAATATTCAGTCTTACAGGTGAGTATACCACAGATGATATATGTAAAAGGGTTAGATGCGAAACCGTGAGAGCTCAGGTCAGAACTTCCGTTCAGCAGAGAGATGACGGTTCGACTTTAGGTGTGTCCCCTTTAGAGGATCTTTTTCACAATAGCAATGACTATCAATTTTATTGTTTCATCATTTTTGCTGAGGGCGAGCTATATTTCAAGCATTTGCAGAAAGTATTATTCGGGGACTAGGTCAGAATTTCCATTCAGCAGAAGTCCCATAATAATAGCCCAGATATCACTGAGTATAAAGACCTAGTATCTCAGGAAAAAGGACCTTTCAAACAAGATTTCGGGGGTTACCCATATATCCAAGAAACGTTACCCACGATATAAGCAAGTTTGAAATTTTAGGTTTATATCTCGTCACAATCTACTAAATGTGCAAAAACCTACTGGCACATCCGTAGTGAGATTGTTTATCACATTTTTAACTTTCCATTTCTTTAGCATGTTGTGAAAGTCCACTGATGTACTATCATTTCCTCTTTTTCACAACAAAACTCATTTTGAATTTTTTCATGTTTTTGTCTTTTTCAAATTTTCTAATGTTTTTGGATTTTCTGAAATTTTTACTCCCCCTAAAATGCAAACACATTTAAAGAAAAATTTAAAAAAACCTGTACAAGAATATAACAACTGATATTTCAAGCTTCAATTCGCCATCCTCTTGGCATAAACAATCAGAACTCTCCCTATCAACAAACTATTTTCTCATTATGATTTCAAAACACTTAAGTTTGTTTTAATCAAAATGATTTTTTCCGGAAAATAAGTTTAGTTGATTTTACCACTTGTAGGTATGGGGATGTGATTCATCATATTGTCTTTCAACCACTTGTATTAAGATATCATCAAGTTCAAACTAATCACCTTGACTAATCTTCTTTATCAGAACAAACCTCTGTATCACTTGTACGTAAACCACAATCAAAAACAAAGAATGATGCCGATTCATGTTCCACTCTTACCAACCTGGGAACTCCGCCAAGTCAGGTTTTTCATTCAAAGAAAATATCCACCCAAGCCTGACCAGCCTTGGGTGTAACTGACTCATAAACCCTCGGTTTCTTACCACCCGTCTTCTTCTCGTAGAACTCTTTAACCCCTTTGACTTTTCGGTCAACCATTTTACCAAAAATATGTTTTACCTTGGGGTTAAAGGCCTTTTTAGCATCAAAAACCTGTTTGTCAGAATAAAATTGGTTAGAAATTTCGACTTTACCAATTTTCTTTTTAAAATTTTCAGCCCGAAGTGGTGGAAACTTATCATCATCCACAGTCGGAACTGATTCTTCACCATTAACCTCAACCTGTGGCTCCTCTGATTTTGTGGAATCAGATTCATCGCCAGAAGATGGCTCCTCTGATTTTGACCTATCAGAATCATCGCTAGAGCTATCACCAGACTTCTTCTTAACAACCCATTTCTGGTTGTCAGATTTAGCTCTCTTCTTGTAAAACCTGTTTGAACATTCACCAATTTCAAATTTTGAATTTTTGAATAATTTTGTTCTATCAATTGGTGGTTCAAACTCAATCACTTTCTCTTAGAGTTTATGAGATACTCCCTGTTTTGATTGTATTGCCTTAGAACACTCTCTGGCAATATGTCCAACTGTATTGCATTGGAAACAGGTTCTCGTTTCTTTCCTCTGATCAACATTCCTCATTTCTTCTTGCTTCTTAGCAAGGAACTCTCTGTTCGACTGTCTCCAGAATTCTTTCTTTTCTTCTTCATCTGCTGATGTACCTGAAACAAATGTCATCTTTGATTTAAAATCTTGAACATATTTTTCATTTTTCTGGTTTGCTGTTGGAGTAAAACCAAGACCTTTCTTTTTGAAATTACCGTTATGGTTTGGTTTCTTTTGAAAACCAGAGCCAGAACTGTAACCCTTTTTCTTGTTTAATCTTTGTTGAACTCTTGAGGTGTATTTTTTAGGTTTATCAGTAAGATTTAAATCTTTTATTTCAGAAATATTGATTTCTGTTAGTTTGAAAACCTTTTTTATCATTTCTGTTTTGACACCTCTTATTGGAAATTCCTTATTAGAATATAATTTGTCAGAATCATTCAAAGTATAAGCAACTTTAAACAGTTTCTCATTCAAATTAGATTTTGATAACAGGAATTCTTTATCATAAACTCTTTTGCCCTGTTTTTCATTTTGACCCGGAGTGCTGGACTCAGACTTTGACTCCGACATAGACTCCTCAGTTTCATCGTTATTTAACACATGATCCACCACTTTCTTCATTAATTGAGATTGTTGATCAGTGTCAGACGATGTATACGTGACATCAATACTTTCTGGCAAATTGACTGACGACTCCGACTCCACTGTAGGTTTGTTGCCTTTTGGACTCTTTCGGAATTTGGATTTCTGGGCAAATATCCATTTTCCAGCGGGGGTGGACACTTGTTGTAACTGACACCTTGTTTCTTACCAGAATTCTTTTTGTCAGTCTTTTTCTTTGTGTCATTTTTCTTCTCAGTCTTCTTTTCAAGAGTCTTTTCATCAGAAACTTTTCTATCACTCTTTTCTTCAGTTACTTCATCCTCTTCAAATGCCTTCATGCCTTCAACAGTTGGATAAATCCTGTCAATGACATAAGAAGTACATGAGTAACTTTTCAATAAACGATTTACTCTTTCAATTTCCATTCTTTGAAGCTCTAATTTTTGTTCAAGAGCAGCACACTTTTCAATGTAGTTATTCACAACTTTCTGTTTAATCATGAATGCTCCTTGAAGTGTCTTCATTGCTGTTGCCTGCTCTTCACTTGTGTCATTGTACATGTTCATGGCTTTGTTCAGCACATCATAAGACTCCTTTAATCTGTTCATGTTGTGAATCAACGAACTATTTTGTTTCTTCATTGCTTCACAATTTTCACACATTACTAGACTCTTCTTTGCAACAGCCTCTTCATCAATCTTGAAGGCTGGAACCTCTTTCATTTTTCTTCTCACTACCGGTACTGTTTCATCGTCACTGCTCACCGGTGTCTTTACCTTTTTCTTTTTCTTCTTGGCTTTCTCATCTTCACTATCACTTTCTGCCATCATCTTCAAGTGATCTCTCATTTGTTTAGCATAGTACTCAGTTCCATCATCATCACTATCTTCTTCAATTCGAGCAACAAATGCCTTTTGAGTTGAGGTATTGTTAGGATCATAATCATCCCAACTAAAACCTTCCCAGTTAAAGCCTTCAGGTAATTTTTCATCATCTTGATCTATTACCAATGCTTTACCATCAGCTGAAATATATTTATCCCAGTTGTAATCTGTTGACGACTTTTTCTCATCATGATCCACCATGCATGCTCTATTTGAAGAATCTTCAATCACTTTCCTCCCATGTGCTACTTGTGGTTCTTGTTGTGGTTGAGCAACTTGATGGTAGATAGCTTTTCGATAGTAATCATTGTTGTTGAAAGGATTCTGAGCTCCACTTGCTTCTCGATTGGTGCACTCCCTCTTGAAGTGTCCTTTCTCCCTGCAACGAAAACAAGTGACTTTAGATTTATCAAACCCCAAAGTAGAAACACACACATCACAGAAATCATCTCGTCCCGTGATCTGCTTCATTTCTCAGCTCTCCTCAACACACTAGCAAAACACCATTTTATATCCATTAACTCCATTTCTTCAGCATCGATCTGATCGTAATCCTCTTTAGTCAGCATTGGATTCCCGGTCCGACCTGCAACAAAACTTCCATATGATTCCAAAACAGCCCCTAACAAAGACATGTGGCTCTTTGCAACTTCTTCAGTGTAATCTTGATCATTTTCCAGATTCAGAACAATGTTGCATTGTAGCTTCCTACCACTCTTTGTCACTGTCAAGTTTGGATCAAATGAAGGATATGATGAGAAACTTGTTTTGCTACTTGATCCTGTTGAAGAACTTCCGGATGAATTCTTTGCATTAAAAGCAGTTTCAACCTTTGGAGATAAGATGATAGTTTTCTCATTCATCCCTGTTTTGTAGTAAAGCCCGATGTCTTGTTCACCATCAAAATCTTTCATTCTAACAATCTTCCGTTGCTCCATTTCTTGAGCTTCCAACTTTTCAATGAATTTACTCAAGGTTAGCGTGCTAAATCCTTTCTTGTTTCTGAGCATCATCAAATATGTTCCCCAAGTTTCGTGTGGTAATGCATCAGCTAACTTTTCTATCAACTCCTCATTATCTTTGTTGATACTCACCCTTCTCATATTAACCAACAAATTACAATATCTTTCTATAATCTGTTTTGTGCTCTCATTCTTCAAACCACGAAACAAATCAAATTCTTTCTTCAAAAGAGATTTCTTGTTCTTGATCATTTCCTGACTACCAACAAACTTTGATCTTAAAGCTTTCCAAATCGAATATGAACTTCCATTATGTTGCAATAAGACCATAATGTCTTCTTTCACAGCTTGTTGTAGCAGACTCAACATCATTTTCTCATTTTTGTATTTCCTTTTATCTTCAGCACTCATATCCTTGATAGCAATCACCTCTTCATCGTCATTTATCGGTCTAACGTATTTTGTCTCAACGCATTCCCAAGCATCTAAATAGTTTGCTTGTACCCAATTTTCAAAACGTCCTTCCCAACCCTTATACTACTCGATGTTCATTAGCTTAGGCGGTTTTTGCATAGTCCCCGTTTCATTTTCCAACATCGTATTCTGTGCAATAGTGATCGGGGTAACCGGAGTAGCGAATGCGTTATAAAATTCTTCGTCCATGATTTGGATTTCAAGAAATTATCAAGACTGTCTTTCAAGCGAAATATCAAACTTCAAACAATAACTGTTCAAGCGAAATCACTGAGATTAAATGGAAACACTGATTCAAGCGGAATCAGCAACAACTTTCAAGCGGGATCACCAAATACTTTGGAGCGGAATCACCAAACAATTTGAAGCGGAATCACACAATAATTTGGAGCGGAATAACTCGTCTCAAGCGAAATTAGCAACAACTTTCAAGCGGAACCTTGATTTCAAGCGAAATCAAACCCAAAGTGCTGCTGACGTCATCATACAATCGCTGATTTTCAAGCGGAATATCAAAAATTACCAGTTTTAGTTCGAATTTTAGCCTGAAACTTTCAAGGATTTGTTAAAATGTAATTCCGAGCATTGTGTGAAACTTTGAGCTGATTTTAACCGTGAAAAACTTTCTAATTTGAAAAAGAAGGTGTAGAAGTCAGAAAATGCAGCTGAATTGGTATGAACTCTTCTTCCTGTGCTCTGATACCACTTGTAGGATCGTTTTCAGACCCGAACGAGTCGATCAGAAGAGTTTATCTCAGTTTGAACGGCGGAAACAGACAAACTGAGGTCAATTCAGCAAGTATCACTTTAAACTGTCGATTTGATTGATAAAATGACTTTTACAGCGTGACGACACTTCGGCAGCACTTCGTTGCAAACCGGAACAACTAACTGTTTGATTTTGCTTGAACTACAATATATATAGGCAGTGAGGTTCCGCTTGAACAAGTCTCAAGCGGAATCACCAGCGTTGTTTCAAGCGGAATCAGTACTTTAATCTCGAGTGGAATCAGTAACTAAGTGATTTCGCTTGAACATGTCCTAATGCCATTTCAAGCGGAATCTCTACTAAAACCACATTCTCGATTTTCGTGCCCTGATCTATCTAGCTCTATACAAGACTCGATACAAGACGAAGACGACGGACGGATGCACCAACAAATTGCACCTCCTGTAGCCAAAATTCACATTTCGAAAATTTGGCGTAAAGCTTTTCTTTTCTTAACAAAGCTAAGAGTGCATGCAGGTGCTGACAATGCTCACCCTGACTTTTTGAATAAATAAGTATATCGTCGATAAAAACAATTACAAATTTATCCAAATACGGTTTACAGATTCTACTCATCATGTCCATGAATGCTGCAGGTGCATTCGTTAGTCCGAAGGGCATGACTGTAAACTCGTAATGACCATACCTAGTTCTGAAAGCAGTTTTAGGTATGTCTTCTTCTTGTACTTTTAACTGATGGTATCCGGAGCGTAATTCAATCTTAGAAAAATATCTAGCTTCTTGAAGTTGATCAAAGAGGTCATCAATCCTAGGTAATGGGTATCGATTCTTAGTTATAACCTTATTCAATTCTCTATAATCAATACACATTCTCATTGACCCATCTTTCTTTTTCACAAACAACACTGGTGCTCCCCATGGGGATGAACTAGGTTGTATAAAACCTTTACTTAGTAATTCATCTAATTCCTTTTTCAGTTCTAGCATTTCTGTGGGTGCTAACCGATAAGGTGCCTTGGCTATCGGTGTAATTCCAGGAATTAGATGAATCCTAAATTCTACTTCCCTATTTGGTGGTAATCCCGGTAGTTCTTCGGGAAATACATCTGGGTATTCTGCTACTACAGGAATTTCTGTAAGTTCCTTATTTTTCGTGTTAATGATTACTGAAATCATATACACTACTTCTTGTTTTCTTGAATAACTGGCCAACTTCATCACTGAAATAAATTTCAGTGGCTTTCGTGGCTTATCTCCTGTAATTGAGATTGCCTCTCCTGTGGGGGTACGAATTTCTACGGAATTTTTGTCACAAAGGATTCGAGTATGGTTGGCTACTAACCAATCCATTCCTAACACGACATCGAATCCGGCTAAATTCATAGGTAACAAGTTTGCAGAAAATTTATGGCCTAAGAGTTCTATCTTTCCTTCTCGTAAAACCTTATCTATGTTAACAAAATTTCCATCTGTCGTTTCGACTGTAAAAATCTGCCTAAGATTGGTCAAAGGTAAATTAAGAGCTTGGCAGAATGAAGTATTGATAAAACTTTGGTTTGCACCAGAGTCAAATAATACTTTTGCATACACCTTGTGAACTAGGAACATACCAGCTATCACATCTGGAATGAGTTCTGCTTCTTGGGTGGTCAGCTGGAATGCTCTGGCATTCTTCTTAGTAGCTCCGTCGGCCGTCTTGGCTTTGTTGTCTGCTGGTGTGACCAATTTGGGGCATTCGGGTCTGAAATGCCCAGCTTCTCCACAGTTATAGCAGATCCTGGTCTTTTTTCTACAATCTTCCTCACCATGTCCTACAACTTTGCAAAAGTTGCAGGTTTCATTGCATTTTCCAAAATGTTTCTTTCTGCAATTATTGCAGAGAGGCAGAGTGGAAGATTGCCCAGTTCCCCTCTTCTTGAATTTGCTATTATTACCCACACGAAATCCTTGGGTAATTTTCTGAGCCAATTCCTTCTTCCGGCTTTCTTCTCTTGTGCGTACCAGCTCGTCAGTTTGGGTGTTAGCTAATTTACCGCATCGTCAATAGTGCGAGGTCTCGCAGCTTTAACGATATTACGGATTTCGCCAATCAATCCCCAAATATAGCGAGAAATGAGTACCAGTTCTGGCGAAGCCAGCGTTGGTACCACTCTAGCATATTCGAAGAATGTCGAAGTATATCCTCGACAGTCTACACCCACCATCCGATGGTTCAGGAATTTATTTGCCATTTGTTCTTTTTCATATTCGGGACAGAATTTTCTTTCTATTAGTTGTTTAAATTCTTCCCAACTCATGGCATAGGCCATATTTCTTCCTTTGGCTTGAAGTACCGTATTCCACCATTCTAGCGCCCCTTCTTTAAAAAGATGCGATGCATACATAACCTTGTCTTCTTCAGCACATTTACTTATCATAATTACTGCTTCGATTTTCTCCAACCAACGCAGTGCCGCACTCGCCCCTTCATTGCCTGCAAATTCAGCTGGTTTACAAGCAAGAAATTCTTTGTAAGTGCAACCAGGCGTTGCAGCTTTCATTTTCTTAGGGAGTGGGGCCTGTCGTGGATCATTATCGTGATTAGTATGGTTGCCGCCTCCGTTTACGCTATTACTGAAGTTATTTTCTTGAGTACATTTACTAGGAATAATTTGTTGAGGTTCAACAGGTTTCTGGGCAGCAGCCAGGATTGCTGGAATAGCATTGGTTATTCCTTGAGCAACGATATTCTCGATATCTTGCCTAGTCATAAATTGATCTTCCTGATTTTGCTCAGATTGGTTCACTTCATTAACTGGTTCATTATTAGCAGGTTCCATCTGGTAATTCGTATATATATATATATATATATATATATATATATATATATATATATATATATATATATATATATATATATATATATATATATATATATATATATATATATATATATATATATATATATATATATATATATATATATATAGTGTGAGGTTCATTGGGGAACACCAAAAAAGTGGGGAACTGGGGAACCCCCTTAGGAACCCTTGGATTAACTTAATCAAGGGTTGAGATTAGATTAGATTTTTAAGGCTTAAAAAACACGGAGGGGTATTTTTGGCATTTTTGAAAAGTTTCAATTAGGTCGATGGAGAGTATCGTCGTTCACTCCTCCACCGCCCCTTTCCTCTCTGCCCTCCCCCGCCGCCGCCACCACCACCTCTCACCGCCGTCCCTCCTTCACCTCTTCTATTCAATTAAATACACATGCTGTGTGTATTTAAAACATGACCTCCACCGCATATATCACGATCTCTATAGTCTTCACAATTATACAACAAAGGATTCTGCTCTTTGTCAATGTCGCCGGTGAATCGGTGAGGTTCAATCTACACTTGATCTTGTTCGTTTCAATACTGATTTCAAATTGCCTTATCTAGATTGTGTAGGTTATAAGAAATTCGTCATAATTTTGTTCGAAGATCCATTGAGTTTTCTAGGTAATAAGCATTCTTAGTTGTTTACTGTGAATTGCCAAATTGTTTTATGTAAAACTTGTTTTTTATATGTTAATACTTGCAATATTGAGTTTTTTTACATGTTAAATTATGTCGAAATGAGTTTTAGTGATGCGGATTCTGGATCCTGTTTTGTCTTATCCTTCTATAATTTTAGATATTAATTTTGTGTTATGTTTAGGTCTAATTGTTTTAGAAGATTTGAGTTTGAGGTAATTTCGCATCATGTGCATACGCCTACCAAGTGTTCGATAGAATGCTTTAATGAACAGCTTTAGCAATTAAACTTTAATAACTGTACAGGGCTGCTTGTTGGTTAAAGTGCTTCATAATGGTTGATTTATATGTAGTAATGAACTGATTTGTTGTTTTTTGTTGATTCTGTAGTTGATATTCATCAACTTTGTTAGATCTCCTGTTGACAATTAATGCTATAATTTGTGTTGTGATATGTGGTTTTAACTTCAGATTAATTAGTGAACTTTGTGCTGTGGGATTGTAGGAAGCAATTGTTTTGAATTTTATATAACTAAATCTTACATTTCGAATTAGTTAACTCCTTGCTATGGGATTAATTAGTTTACTCTGTGCTGTGGGATTGTAAGAAACTCCGTGCTATGGGTATAGATATGCTGACGATTCATGTTTTAGCGATGAATGTTGTGTTATGGGATTGTCTTATTCCTCTGTATTAGGGTGAGTTGGGTATATGAGGATGTAGCGATGTTTTGGGCTGGACCTTGTTTGTATAATAAGGTTGTAGGGATTATTTTGGATAGAGGATATATATATACGGGTTGGAGTATGGACATGAAGTGTATAATGATAGTTTTTTTGGTTTATCTATACTTTGTGAAAATATAAACGGCCCGAATTGTAGTCATATTGGACTCATTTTAGTTATTTATTTTAAATCTGACAAAAAAACTGTTTTGGGTCAACCAACCTCATCTGGCCCGACCCATTACTTAGCTTGAGCGACTCATTATGTCAGCTCTATATATGATTTGCCATACATCTTATTAGTATTATCACTAATCCGTCTGAAATTCATGTGTTATATTTTGCAGCCGGGTCCATATGCAAAGGGAAGGCATCCACTAGTGGATTTAAATTTAAGTGAACCCAAGCATATTAAAGCGAGTTCACCATACCTGGGTCGTTAGGGTCATATGCTTTCTTGCTTGAATGGTTCCAGTTGGGTTTGGTGGCTGTGGCGTCAGGGTTACTTAATGATGTCTCTTTATTGGATTTGGATGCTAACATTTCAACGGGCCGAGATATAGTTTGTATGTTGTTGGAGGTACATCAGCTATTGTTCTTGGTTGTCAAACCGGTGAGGAGAGGATGCTAAGTGAGCTTCAAACCTTCAAGGTTAATCTTTAGCAAGTTCTAAATGAAGGAGTTAAAAGTGATACTGATTTTGTTATAGTTTTATATAATACGTAATAAAATACTTTTAACTCATTCGTTATAATCTGCACTAAATAAAGTTGAAAGACACATGGCTTACCTAAAGGTTTTAGTCGAAATATTAACAATGGCTCGGCTCGATTTAACGTGATGTCTGCGCTGCAACGCGCATGGGAATCATACTAGTTAGATCTAAATTTGAAAAAGGTTAACTGAAGACGATGGCGCAAGATCTGTTTGTTCACAAGGCTCTACGGTCTGATTGCTTATAGTTACAATCTCAATCGTAAATCCAAGGCCTTTATAGTTATAAGTTATTTTAATATGGATCATTCTTGCACTAAGATAACGTTGTTAAGATTAGATTTTTCTATTTATTATGTGTTTTTTTAAATCATATAATAAAAATAGAATGATAGTTATGTTAGTTAAATTTGTGTCATTTTAAAAGATACATATACAAGATAAAGTGATTTGAATAAATGAAAAAAAATAGAAAGTTACATCTACTTTTTCTTATGTTTTTTTCACTTAACAGAGCTTAATTGTCAATGATGGAACCGGAGACCCTAGTACTATCAAGGTGGAGATAAGGCGATGATGTGATATGACAAATGGACGGAAGGTGACAGACTGAAGGACCGATTCCTGCGGATCTTCAATCTGGTGCAACACAAAAAAGCACTCATACAAGACTGCTTCAAGAGGGTTAATCAAGGCATCTGTTGGGATCTAGCGCGGCGGAATCCCCCTGATTCTGCAGCGGAAAGAAGCGAGTGGGTCGAGTTGTCGAGCCTTCTTGAGAAGCAAAACATCACAACAACTGGGACAACGAACAAGAGACGACTGACCATCTGTTGGTAGGTGTCCACTTCGCCAAAGCAGTGTGGTGGCTTGTTTGTGTTTGGGTGAAGATTGCGATTCCAACAAATTTCGATAGTGTGGCATCCATGTTTTCTCACTGCAGTAATCAAGACATGTGGAGACTTTGGGCCAACCGCAAGGATAAAATATTCAACTGGAAACACAAGACCGTAAGCATGGTGCTGGAAGAAATCAAATTCGGTTCCTACTGGTGTGGGTGGAGAAAAGCAGTCGGATCGGAGGGTTGTGAAAAGAGAACTGGAATGATTTTACTAATTTAGACTTTGTTTAATTGGTAGGGGGTGTATGTTTTGTTTTGGCTATCTTGGTTTGCTAAGTCTCGTTGTATGTTTGTTGGTTTTCCTATAATAGTATTCTTTGCTGGCAAAAAAAAAAAAGCAACAAGGTCAGTGATGGTTCGTTGACTTAAAAAATGAAGTGAATAACAGTTCTATTTGTATTTTTCTTTACAGAAGACAATATTATAGATAATTTTAACTATATATCATTAATTAACATATTAAGGTGAATTCAAAGTAAGTAGTAGTACGGTACATCAAAACATCATCTAATCTCAAAATAGTCATTTTTAACGGCTAACAAATCAAACATGAGCACTCTTGGGTACTCACTAGACAAATCGAGTACTCTGAGAGTAACCCGAGTCACCAAACACCAATTTCGGTGAAAACCCAGTAACTTGCCCGCACATAGACACGACAGTGAAAATACCAGTAAAACCCGTTTGGCTCAAGGATTGAACCCGGGATTCTCCAAATCTCCTATCATTGTCCACCAATACCTCTACCGCTGCAATGCAACGCTATTGGACATAGTCATTCTTTCTATTCGGATTGTTTCAACTTTTAGATTACCAATAATGTTAATGATCTATGAAGATACCAACCTACAGGGCCAAATATTTAAATTTAACATGTTAAGTTCTTTTATTTAAAGTTCACCTTCAAACAATTTTGTTAAACATAATGTTAAAAGTTCCCTTTCAAACAATTTTGTTAAACATAACGTTAAAAATATTAAAATAAATAAATTTAACATGTTAAATGAAAGTTTGCATTGGTCAATTAGATTCTGTTCAACATTATTGTACCACATTATATATTGAATTTCGGATTAGCATTAAAAAATTATAATAACGTTTGTGTGAGTATGGATTTGATAGGGTTTGAGAGACTTGTGTAGCAGGAAGAAAGAAGTAGAGTCTATGCGGGCTCAAAATATTAATAAAAATAAATTTAACATGTTAAACGTTAAATAGTAGACTTTATTTGACCGCATTATATATTGACGTCCGTATTAGAATTCAAAAATTAAAATAAAGTTTTGTGTGAGGATGGTTTGGGAGGTTAGGAAATTTGTGTAGCCAATAGAAGGAAATAGAGTTTATGCTGATTCAAAATATTAAAATAAATAAATTTAACATGTTAAATGATGGTCATGGAGATTTATGTAGCCAGAAGAAGGAAATGGAGTATACACAAGCTCAAAATATTAAAATAAATAAATTTAACATGTTAAATGTTAAATGAGAGACATTATTTGACCGTATTATATATTGAATTTCGTATTAGAGTTCAAAAGAGTAAAATAAAGCTTTGTGTGATGGATTTGGGAGGGTAAGGCATTTGTGTAGCCAGAAGAAGGAAATGGAATCTATGCGTACTCAAAATATTTAATTAAATCAATTTAACGTGTTAAATAAAAGTTTGCATTGATCAATTAGATTCGATTCAACTTTATTTTACAACATTATATATTGAATTTCGGATTAGAGTTAAAAAATAAAATTACGTTTGTGTGATAAACTTTAACATGTTAAATGAGAATTTGCATTGATCAACTAGGTTCGATTCAACTTTATTTGACCAAATTATATATTGAATTTCAGATTAAAGTTCAAAATATTAAAATAAAGTTTCGTATAAAGTCTATTCGGGCTCAAAATATTAAAGTAAATAAATTTAACATGGTAAATGAACGGTTGCATCGATCAACTGAACTCGATTCGACTTTATTTGACCGAACATGTTAAGATACATATTATAAACTTTAACATGTTAAATGAGAGTTTGCTTTGATCAACTAGGTTTGATTAAACTTTATTTGACCAAATTATATATTGAATTTTGAATTAGGGTTCAAAATATTAATATTAAGTTTTGTGTGGAGTTCATGCGGACTCAAAATATTAAAGTAAATAAATTTAACATGCTAAATGAGTGTTTGCGCTTATCAACTAAACTCGATTCGACTTTTTTTTACCAAACATATTAACATGTTAAATGAGAAGTTGTATTGATCAACTAGTTTTGATTCAACTTTATTTCATCAAACTATATATTGAATTTCTGATTAGAATTCAAAATATTATAATAAAGTTTTGTATGGAGTCTATGCGGGCTCAAAATTAAAATAAATAAACTAAAATTATTTAATTACAAAAAAATAATTTAAAAACACTTTAAAAAGGTAACAAATTATTTTATTACATAAAATGATTTTTTTTATTAAAATAGCTTCAAAACACATCTTTATAGGCGAAAATGTTGATTATTTTTTTTAATAGTGAACGATGGTTGGGTTCAACGGAAAACAACAAAAATGTGGTGAACCGATAAACCATTCATTTAACATGTTAAATATATTATAGAAAATTTAAATTAACATGTTAAATTGTTTTTTTTAATTTTCAGATCTTTTGCATATAAATACATGTGCAGGTCTTTTTAATAAAAAATCAAAAAACTAAAAAATAAAAACATACTTAAAAACACTTTAAAAAGGTAACAATTTTTTTTACATAAATGAGTTTTTTATTAGAATGGCTTCAACACATCTTCATATGTAAAAACTTCCAAAATTTTTCAAAAAAAATCATTTTTAAAATAGTGAAGGAGGGTTGAGTTCTGCGGGAAACACAAAAAATGTTACAAACCAAGAAATCATTTATTTAACAAGTGAAATATATAATAAAAATTATTTTAACATGTTAAAAAATTAAAATTTTCGGATCTTTTGCATATAAATACGTGTAGAAGTTTAAAAAAAATAAAAAACTTAAAAATAAAAACATGTTTAGAAAAGCACTTTAAAAAGGTAACAAATAATTTTTTTTACAAAAAAATGATTTTTTATTAAAATAGCTTCAACACATCTTTATATGCCAAAATTCTGATTATTTTTTTAAATGGTGCACGAGGGTTGGGTTCAACGAAGAATACCAAAAATGTAATTAATTTCGTATTAAAGTTCAAAATATTAAAATAAAGTTTTGTATAGAGTCCATGCGCTCTCAAAATATTAAAATAGATAAATTTAAAATGTTAAATGAGCGTTTGTATTGACCAACTAAACTCGATTCGACTTTATTTGACTAAACATGTTTAAATAAGTTTTATACGATAAACTTTTACATATTAAATGAGAGTTTGCATTAATCGTCTAGGTTCAATTCAACTTTATTCAAGCAAACTATATATTGAATTTCTAATTAGAGTTCAAAATATTAGAGTAAAGTTTTGTGTAGAGTTTATGTGAGCTCAAAATATTAAAATAAATAAACTTAACATGTTAAATGAGAGTTTGTATTGATCAACTAAATTCGATTCGACTCTATTTGACGAAACATGTTATAATAAGTTTGTATGAAAAACTTTAACATTTTAAATGGGAGTTTGCATTGATCAACTAGGTTCAATTCAACTTTATTTGACCAAACTATACAATTAATTTCGTAATATAGTTCAAATATTAAAATAAAGTTTTGTATAAAGTATATACGGGTTCAAAATAATAAAATAAATAAATTTAATATGTTAAATAGGTGTTTGCATTGATTAGAGATGAGCATTTGGTACCGGGTATATTCGGTACCGGTACCCACTTTCCCCGTTTTTTGGTACCAGTATTTACGGGTAAAACACCGGTAAAAACCGGTACCCACTTTTCCTGTTTTTCGGTACCGGTAGTTTCGGTACAGAACGGATACCGTGCTCATCCCTAGCATTGATCAACTAAACTCGATTCGACTTTATTTGACCAAACATGTTAAAATAACTGAATATTTAATTAAACACTTATATAAAGAATTAAGCATATACTGGAACACCAAAATGTATAACAAATGAATATGAAATAGATTCGGGATATGTATTAAACATTTTTTGAGATACTCGCTTCCGCATCGAATCCCAAATGAAGATGCATAAACGACTCGACATTGCTTTGTATGTTCAATGCTTTCCTCATAAGATTTTGCAACAACCTCTTTAGGTAATAACTTTAAAATGTCCCACATGGATGCATTGCTCACAACAGCTTGTTCTGCATGCACAAACTAAGATATCTCAGAAGTTATAACAAAACATCAAAGAAGATGAGTGTGTGCAAGTATTTAGGGGAGTGGGGGTGGATCCGTGATGGACCACCATCACGCGTGATGGCCAAATGCACACCGCCGCCACCATACATTTTAACGCGTGGAAAACTTCACGCGTTGAACTTGTTTGAAATGTGACGGTTTGAACTTGTTCTCTCCCATTGTGCTTAATGATAATGCAGATATTAATTCCATCACTAGTGATGACCACCGCCACTAAAAAAAAGTTGTGAGTGATGGAATAATGGTTGATGACATGGCGGAACTTGATTGGATGTGAGTGATGAGTGATGACCACCCCCACCCCCCTTATTGTCCAAAAGTGAAATTTAGAAAAATAAGTCAAACAGTCTCGATTACTCACTTGACCACTTCTTAGCTTCACTTCCACTGCTCAGTCGTTTTCGAAGACAATATTTTCAACATGACTCTTTAAATAAATTTGTGCAAATGATTTTAAAAGTGAGAGCGCGTATCTAGCATCGGCAGTTAAAAGAACACCCAAGTCACCCCTTATAGATAAAGGGAGCAAAGCCATTGCGGCTGTAGATAATAGAAGAAGAGCTGAAAGGAGGACAGAAAGGAATGATCTCCCTCAGCAAGGAGAGCTGAAAGGAGGACAGACCTGGTACAAAGCAACCATAATGCATCAGACCAAAAGAAAGAAAAATTAAAACACCCCAGCCCCCAAGGAACCTACTGGCAGTGGCGGACCCAGGATTTTTGGACAATGGGGTCCAAAAAAAAAAAAAAACACAAAAAACGAAGAAACAGGCATCGAACCCATGACCTTTTGTGTGTAAACAAGGGGTTTTACCACTGCACTAGGCTCACTTTCATTGTTATGGGGTCCGTAGACAATTTTATATACCGTTTCTACTACTTTTTAAAAAAAGATTGGGGTCCGGGGACCCCGTTCCTCGTAACGTAGGTCCGCCCCTGCCTACTGGTCATATTCATTCACATATCATCACAATGGTATAAACCGCCCACATTTGCCCTACACACAGGAGCGGAGCTTAGAAGGCTTCCGAGGGGGCGCCCGACCCCTCGAACTTTTCGATGCGTAGTGTTATGAATAGTACTTTCGTATAGAAATTTTTTAGGTATATGCGTTTCCACCCCCCGGTTTCGGAATAATTGGGGGGGGGGGGAAGCTTCGCCAATGCCTACACACAAAACTCTATTGCCCTAAGCTACAGAATAGCCATTTGGATTTGCATATAATAAGCTATGATTCCTAAATCCCTAGTTACTCAAATTCATATTTTCCCCTAAATTATTGCCCAAAATTATCCAACATCATACTGATATTATAGCCAACACCAGAACCTAATTATCTAAAGGCAATTTCAGTTGACATGAATAAATAACATTACTTTGAAAGATGCCAATTTCATGAATTAAATATGTAACCCTGCAATTGAGACAGAGGCAGTACCATTTTTATGCCCTACCGCCCTAGCATGAAAATTTGTCTCAAATTCAATATGTAACCCCACACAATTTAAAGTTAACATGTTAATAAATACGTATGACTATAAACAAATTCCGCACACGATTCAATTTATACACAAAAAATTTGACAAAACGAAAACCAGAATCTACTTACAGGGACGCATCAATATGAGGTCGGTAAGGAATGAGGTCGACGGTGGGGATTCCGGCTAGTAGCTGAAGCCGACGTTGGGGATTCCGACGAGTAGCTGAAGCCGAAGGTGAGGGATTCCGATGAGTAGCTGAAGCTGACGGTGAAGGATTCTGACGAGTAGCTGAACCGACGGTGAGGGATATCCATAGCTGAAGCCGACGTTGGGTATTACCCTCTTTAATTTTGAACCACACTTTTTTGGACAAAAATACCCCTGTTCCCTGGTTCCCCACTTTTTTAGTGTTCCCCAATGAACTCTCCCCTATATATATATATATATATATATATATATATATATATAAATTATTAGCATAAAATAATTGATAACCAAATATAACAAAAACAATTGCACATAATCACACAAATTTTACAACACACGTATAGCCAAAATTGTCGATTTCTCGACTTCCATTTTTATAGTTTATATTAGGCATCCGTACACACTGTTATTTTACAAAAAGTTTTATTTTTAAGTTATTTTATAAGATTATATTTTTATTACTATTATTATTATTATACAATCACAACTACTTTCTCACACCATCCCTTCTGCTGATATTTCAGAAACGACGTTCCCTCTCGTCGTATTTCCAGGAGATCTGTGCTCCCACCTCCCGGATCCTATTTCCCGCATCCACCAGCTCTTCGCCAAAATGTCGGAGTTCAGCCAGGTTTTCATTGCTAATTGGTGGGTTTGGTATAGGTTCTGGGTCTAACTGAGGGAAAAATGTATAGGGGTTATTGAGGAGGTTTTGAAACTGCTAGTCGTTAGTCCACAACTCGTCCATTTCTCCTAAAGGTTAGGTGTGGATCAAAATTTCTGGGATGGCTGGTTCCAAATTTATTGGAAGTTGGGTTTCAGCAGGATAAGGGTAGAGGTTGGTGTTGATAGGTCTAATGATATCACAGCTTGCCAGTAGGCGATCTAATTCTTCCTGTAATGGTAATTCTTCAGTTTTCTTAGAACTTTCCCCAATTTCTATTTCTGTTGGTCTAGAACCTTCCCCCATCTCGATCCCTTTTCCTTTATCCATGGAATTATCTATTTTGGGAACTTTCCTAGTCGCTGGTTTCCTCCTGCGTACACGTCTCCAGCCTACAAATCTTCTCCTTTTCTTAGGCTTTGGTTTCTCTGGAGGTGGAGCTTGAAATTCCATAGGTTCCTCCACATCAGCGATGTAACTAGTAAAGTCTTTGGAAACTTCTACTTTCACAGGATAAAGATTGAGATTCTGAAGGGCTTCAGATAACTCATTCATGCTGTTTAGCATATATGCAAAAATGCACACAAAATGCTAAGTTAAAATTTTATAATAAAATTTTATAGATAAACATTCAAGTATTATTGCATACCATGTGACTAATTTAATACAAAGGACAACTGAAAATTAAAACATACTAGGGTTTATTGTAAACTTATTTATTTACTGGGTAAAATTTTCTTTAGCGTTTCTGGATTGTAGATGATATGGGTGCTAATATTGGGTCAGGGTATTTAAAATTTTGCATTTACTGCTACAGTGGCTAACATATAGAGATCTGCCCATTTTTCATCTAACTCATCTTCCCATGGTGGGTTATTGCCTATTCCCTGTGTCTCCTTAGGCATCCTTACTTCTTTTGGTTGTGGCTTCTTTATTTTCTCTTGACTTTTCCTAATAATCAAACTTCTTTTATTAGGAGAAAGTGGTTTTTCAAACTGTGCTTTACGAACAAATATTCCTTCCTCGGTATTTACTGAGTGTTTTGAGGATGATGATCCCTTATCTTTTGGTGCACTATCTAATTGACGATAGATGTCTGAAAGTCTTTGCTTACCCATACTGTAAACAAATATTCAAATAATAAAACATATAATCACAAAAATGGCAATCAGTAAAATTAAGTATTTTTAAATGCTTAAATCAGTGGCTCTAATACCACCTTTTCCTGTCACGGCCCCCGGGCCGGTTTGACCTGGTTCAGGAGCCGCGGAACAGAAATCCCGTGGTATTTATTTTAGTAGAGTTGACAGCGGAAGATTTTAGCAGGATCTCTTTTTAAAACCGGAAATGCCTGATTTATTTTATTTCATCATTCGGGATAAAACCCCGGTAGTTTATAATAAAGTGATTTCACTGGGAAATCCTTATTTTACAAAACATGTTTCTTTATTTATATTGAGCCACTTCCTTAAGCTTGTAATGCTTCACGGCACTTCTCCTGGATCATAATAGATCACCTGAAACATGTTTGAAAAAGGTTTTGTCAGCGGGGAAATACTGGTGAATCATTCTTTTTGTCTAAAACGACGCATTGTTATAATTTACAGTATTAATAGCGATCACAATGTTTATATATATCAACCATCTACCCAACGGTATTTGTCACTCGACCACCTATTGGCTATCTCGTTGTCCAGTGGTGTCTGTGACTATGGTCATATCACCCCTTGGCTAACCCGTTGTCCAATGGTGACGGTTATCAAGTAATGTATACAAAACCCCACATACCAGCTGTAATTGAAGATTACAAAGACTTAATCCCTGTAATTATAACTTTGAAAACAAACATGATTTTTGTAAAGTACTTTGATAAAAAGAGAATGACTCACATTGTAGATTTATGCGGGCAGAGTTTAGCCTACTTATTAGCCTGATAACCTAATTTAAATAACAATGCACACGAACTAGGTCAGTAACTAATACAGCATTTACGATAACTCACGAGATTAAACCCTCACGACGAATGACAAAGTGCAATACTTAAACATCCATCGATTTTACGATGAATGACAAAGTATAAACCCTAATTTGAGCAGCACTTAAACATTCATCGGATAGTTTCAATCGATCGAACATTGAATCGTAGCAGCGATCGAGTTAATACTCGGTATCGTAGCAGCACCTCGCTATTATGAAAGTAAATTTCGAGTTTGGACAGTATGACTTCGTTTTTATGAAATGTTTTCGACACCGTCGAACTGCTCAGGAGCCAAGCTATTTATAGCTGAAAATTGGCTCTGTCGCGGCCCGCGTGACCCATCGGCCAAACTTTACGCGGCCCGCGTGGCCGCCTAGTCTACGCGTAGGTCTGATTGGTCACGAGTAGGGTCGCCATGTGTATGCCACGTGGCCCGGGAACGCTTATCCGGTCAACCACACCTTGACGCGGCCCGCGTAAGGTTAAGCTAACCCTTATGCGGCCCGCCTTAAACCCATGTTTTACATTTTATTGATTTTTCATGCACAGTATGGTTTCAGGGGTTCAGGTTTTCAGTTATGGGTTATTTAGGGACAAATTTGAGAGTCCTTACAGTAATGTTCCGTAAAAATTGAACTCTTTTCGGTCTGTTTTCTCAGAATGGCGAGCAGAACTAGCGGAACATCTTCGTCGCACTCCAGGAACAACCGACAAGGGAGGAGGTCATCAACGGTTGAAGATTCTCTTGTGAACTATGTTTACGCCCTAAGAGAGGCCATTGATGAGATGACGGGGGTGGAAGAAGCATTGGTCGACCGTATTAATCATTTGACGGTGGGACTAGAGGGATGTCTTCGAGAGATCAACCTTTTGCACCAAGGGTTGAACATTCTCGCCTCTCCTCCTTTGGTACCAATTATCACCCAAAGGGCATAGAATGTGGTACCGGAAGTCATCATACCGGCCGAATGGTACACCATACACCCGGAACCCCCTCGAGACATACTACAAGGGGTTTCGGTTGGTGTCACTCCCTCAAGGGGTAAGGTCCCAAAAACCTCATAGTAAATATTTGGGACCATACCAAAACCTTACTGATCAGCCTTGTACCTTGTGCGGCCGCGCACTGGTCTCACAAAAAGAGATTTAAAAAATAGTCAACTGTCAACACTTGCGCGCCCAAAGGAAATCATAAACCTTTGCGTTTTCTCCCATAGACAAAGGATGAAAATCCTGAAATAAACACTCTCGCCTAAATATCCAGACCTGGATATTATTTACCCAGACTTGGGATTTATTTATTCACCTGTCTCCACACGATAAGGTGCCACACCAGCTTACAGCAGTAATCTTCTAGAAGAAATACAATCGTGCACCACCAAGACGGTTACAACCGTCTGGAAACGTGTCACCATCTCAGGCATCCCTGAATTCACAACGGAAGCATGCAATTGGAAAGTAATCTCCACTTAATCACTTTACACGTGGCAAATCCCCAGCCTTCAATCTAAGCCACGATCCGTGTGCTCTCACGTCGGATCAAGAAGCTTGACGAAAGGGAATGTAACCGCTTACGGGGTTAGCATCTTCCGTCAACTTTTCACTAACGGGTTTTCCCGCCTAAAACGACTCCCGGCTATAAATATGAGAAGCAACCCAGGTATGAATTCAAGTTACACACACTTACAAAATACATCTTCTTCTTCATTACCAATACTTATTCTCACACCGGAGTCGGGTCAAGGAGAGAACCCTTTTCTCCCCTTGGCGAGGCTAACGGTGCTCTTTTTTGCAGAGTTATCGGAGAAGAAGACCAGTCGGACCTGAATCAATAGAGTGGAAACCAACCTTTTATGCGGATTCAAACCCCCTAGGTATCTCGGTTCCGACCATTTATCTAGTGTTTCTTCATTGGCGCCCACCGATTCCTCTGTTTTTTCAGTTTTCATCTCGTTTCGATTCAGTCCTTTTCATTCTCTGTTTTTCACATGGCAGAGAATTCATTATCTCACCCATCAGATCCCCGATCTGAATCCAAGGGTTCCACAACCCAAAACACCCAGATTAACGGAATCAAGGGAGCAAACAAAAACAACAGTCATTCAAACAGAAAGAATTTCTCAGATCTAATCATAGAGAGATCCCCAGAATATTGGTTCAACAGATGCCAGACTGCTTTAAACACAATCGTTATGCAAGTCACCAGATCCGAATTCCCAAACATCAGATCTGGTGAAAAAATCAACACTGTAGTATTGGACCCACCAACACCCTGTCGGAGGGCCATCCAATCTAGTCGTAATGTTGATATACAATCCAGAAATAGCAGTTATCAGAGAGTTAAACCAAAACAAATAAACATGGTTCAAGGAGGACCGTCACGAAGACCAAATAAGCGGAACCATGATCAACATTGGAGGGAACAACAAGTCGTATTTCCTGTTGTTCCTGGAGGCCCTCAAGAAGAACGACCAGTAATTATTACTGGCATCTTCGGCCACTACTGGACAGACTATATGTTTATAGATCCGGGAAGCTCGATGGACATCATATACGAGCAATGCTTCAAACAACTTGATCCAGAAGACAAAGCACGTTTAGAACCGGTTGATTTTCCTCTCACCGGATTCTGCAATGAAGCTGTATTCCCATTAGGGCAAATAGCTTTCCCTGTGACTCTATCGGATGGTGAGCATTCACGAACAGTCACAGTAAATTTCATGGTCATGCCGGCAACATCACGACATGATGTCCTGCTTGGAAGAAGATCACAAAGAGAATTCAGCATGATCACCTCTATCCCACACGCTGCATGTGGATTTCCAACGGAGACTAGAGTAGCAATTCTATACTCAAGTAAAGAGGTCATGTACGTAGATGACGAACCACCGGCAAAGGTAGCCAAACCTTCAGCATCAAACGAACCGGAGAAATGGGTCCTGAACAACGAATATCCGGAACAGACCATCCTGCTAGGACACGCCATTTCACCAACAACACGAATACAATTAAAAGAATTGTTGACCAACAACAAAGATATATTCGCATGGTGCCCGGCAGACATGACGGGGGTTCCACGCGACATAGCGCAACATTGTTTGAATATCAAACCATCAGCAGAACCTGTTGCTCAGGGGAGGCGTAGCTTTAGTGAAGAAAAAGCGAAAGCCATGGACAAACAAGTGACAGAATTACTCAATGCGGGAATCTTACGCGAAGTTAAATACCATACATGGGTTGCCAACCCAGTAATGGTACAGAAACACAGTGGCGGATGGAGAATGTGCGTCGACTTCATAGACCTGAATAAAGCGTGCCCAAAAGATTGCTACGCGCTTCCGGAGATAGACAAAAAAGTCGACTCTCTAGCGTCATTCAGATGGAAGTGTTTTCTCGACTGCTACAAAGGCTATCATCAGGTCCAGATGAAGGAAGAAGACGAAGATAAAACTGCATTCCGCACAGATAAGGGCATCTTCTGTTACACTAAAATGCCCTTTGGCTTGCGCAATGCGGGCGCAACTTACCAATGCTTGATGGACGCAGTTTTCAGAGGTGACATTGGCAAGACAGTCGAGGTATACATGGATGACCTCGTCATCATGAGCCACGAGGAAGACACAATGTTTAACAATATTCAGCGCACGTTCGACTCTTTGCGCAACGTAAACCTGAAACTGAATCCAACAAAATTCTCTTTCGGCATGGAGGAGGGAAAATTTTTGGGCTTTATAGTCACAAGAGACGGTTTTAAAGTAAATCCAGAAAAAGTTCAGGCCATTCAGCTAATGCCATCACCTGCAACAATAAAAGAGATGCAAAGACTCATCGGCCGCTTAGCAGCCTTGAACAGATTCTTGGCTAATCATGCGGCAAAGTCTTACCCATTCATCAGCACGCTGCGAAATTGCGTGAAGAAAACCGACTTTCAGTGGACACCTGAAGCAGAAGCAGCATTCAAACAAATGAAAGAATGTTTAATTCAGCTACCAACGCTGACTGCGCCAAAAGAAAAAGAACCATTGATTTTATACCTATCTGCTGCAGAAGTAGCGGTAGGTGTAGTATTGATGGTAGAACAAGAAAACATTCAGAATCCAATTTACTATATAAGTAAGATGCTCACCGGCCGAGAAACTCGTTACTCGATGATAGAAAAACTAGTCTTAGCACTAGTACATGCATCACGACGCCTACGTAGGTATTTTTCGGGCCACGTCATCACAGTTCTCACCAATTATCATTTAGGCCAAATTTTATCCAAACCCGACGTGGCGGGAAGGATGGCTAAATGGGCTATTGAGCTGGGGGGATACAATATCTTGTATAGACCAAGACCATCAATTAAAGGGCAAGTTCTAGCAGACTTTGTTACAGAAGTTCCCATCGACAAAGTTCAAGAATGCGAGGTGATCCAGAACCCTATTCCTGTTTTCGATGATAGGGTATGGACTCTACACACAGATGGAGCTTCCAATGACGACGGAGCCGGCACAGGCCTTCGATTAGTCAGTCCCGATGATCACGAACTTACATATGCTATACGCTTGGATTTCCGAAGCACGAACAACGAAGCCGAATATGAAGCATTCTTGGCAGGTCTCCGCTTAGCACTTAAAATGGGAGCAAGAAACCTTGAAGCCAACGTTGATTCAAAGCTAGTGGCCGAGCAAGTTAATGGCCATTATGATGCTAAGGGAGAAGCTATGGCATTATACCTTGAACAAGCGCGGGCATTAATCAGCCAATTCCAGACATTCAGGGTTAATCATATAAACAGAAGTGAAAACAAACATGCGGACGCATTGAGCAAATTGGTCACGACCAGCTTCAAGCACTTAGCAAAAGAAGTGCGCATAGAGGTACTGTCCAATCCCTCTGTTCCTCTCAAATAAGTCAACATCATAGAGATCGGCAGTCCGTCTTGGATGTCCCCGATCATTTCGTACGTACAGCACGGGAAACTCCCGGAGGAAAAAGCAAAAGCCAGGAAAATTCAGAATAAAGCAATAAACTATGAAATGGCAGATGGCATTCTATACAGGAAGTCATTCATGGGACCATTACTCAGATGCGTTGACAAGACAGACGTGCAATACCTGATCAGAGAAATCCACGAAGGCTTGTGCGGAATACATGCTGGTCCACGTATGGTAGTAGCCAAAATAATGAGCGCAGGATATTATTGACCGGAAATGCACGTAGATGCGGTAGAAATCTTACGGAAATGCACAGCATGCCAACGTCACGCGCCAAAGACGCTCCGACCAAAAAATCCGCTAGTACCGGTCACATCCACTTGGCCATTTCAACAATGGGGCATCTATCTTGTTGGCCCATTTCCTGACGCGCCAGGCGCAGTAAAATTCTTCATCGTTGCGGTCGATTACTTCACCAAATGGGTGGAAGCCAAAGCTTTGGCCTCAACCACAGCGATGGTAATCCGCAAATTTATATGGGAACATATTATTTGCAGATTTGGGTTACCATTGCGCATTATCTCTAACAATGGCACAAACTTCGCCTCAGAAGATCTTCAAAAATGGTTCAAAGAAATGAAGATCGAGCATAACTTTGCCTCCGTCGCGCATCCACAAGCGAACGGTCAGGTAGAAAGTGTAAACAAGCAGATCGTTGACGGCATAAAAGCGCGACTTGGGACAGCAAGTAGAGGATGGGTTGACGAACTCCCCAGCATCCTATGGGCACATCGCACAATGCCAAAGACTAGCACGGGAGAAACTCCATTCAGCCTGGTCTACGGGTCAGAAGCAGTAATCCCAGCCGAAATCGGTCTTCCATCACCGCGCATGATAGCCATGGAAAAACAGAACAATGAGCAAGAGCGAAGAATGGATTTAGACCTTCTTGAAGAAAGGCGCGAGAACGCCGCCATCACTGAAGCAAGGTATAAATCCAAACTCGAAAAATATTACAATGCGCGCGTACGCGTAGGTACCTTTGTCCCCGGTGATTTTGTCTTGCGCGACAATGAAGCATCAAATGCGGAAAAACCGGGCAAATTAGCGCCAAGATGGGAAGGGCCATACATCATCAATGAGTTCCTAGGCAAAGGGGCATATACCCTAAAAAGAATTGACGGGACTCTAGTTCCCCGCACCTGGAACGCACAGCAGCAGCGCAGGTGTTACATATAGGGCAAATCATTCACAGGCAATGTATTTCCTATTTACATTTGTATTGTAAGCCTTGCGCTTTATTAATACAAACACTATTTTCATGTTACTGTTTGTTACAAATTGCATGAAATTCCTTTGGTTTGCGCGAAAACAATATGGTAAACATTGTACACCTCATGAGCAGTTTGGAAAAAGCGCAACATAAGCGCATATTCTGGACAAACGTTCACACATGAGCACAATACCATCTCTCATTCACTCTAACTAATCAAAGCAATTAAAAAACATGCAACATATTGTAATCCAAACATACAAAACAAACCCTACAGGGATAATATTACATCAAAATATACACATCATCAAAAGTGTAGCACAAACACTTAACAAGATCATGGCAATGATCTTCAAAAAATTGTTCAGATTTACAAAAAACATTAAAGGACGAGAACTAGCCCTAAAGTTAAACACCTAACCAGCATCGGAATCATCATCGACGACAGGCACCTGCCCGCACCGACGAGTTTTCCGGCGTTGATATACCAGCCGACACCCTCCTTTCTGGAGCATTGGAAAGCGAGCTATCAAGCCATCAGCATCCAGCACAGTACTACCATCAACAGTGACACCTTTGTGCTGAAGAACCTTACAGCCGGAACCAACAGTCACAGGAGAAACAGGTTCGACCGGATTCTTTGCCGTAATAGCAATTAGAGGTGGTGAACAAGAAAGAAGCATGAGTCCTTCAGCAGCCTCGTAAACCCTAAAAACATCCAACAAACGACGAGTATGGTAAGAGCGTTTCATCTTCTTTGCCAAAAACTAACAAAAAGACAAGGCGTCTTAAATGTACATATATATAGAAGAACCCAACTTCGAGAAAAAGGAAACTTAATCATCATGATTAACTATCAGGAAATATCACATCCAAACGGCGCTACATGAACTAGAGTCATATCCCCATTAATGAAGTCTGACAAAGCGCCATTACATATCCTAATATAAGAAGGCAAACTCTCAACTGACGTCATTATACGTCACGGCATGATTACAAAAGAACAAAAATTTTCCTTAAAAAACTCCCCTTTTAACAAAATTAAATGTTCTCATCGAAGATTCTTTGTTTTCCACGCCTAAAAACATTTCCCTCTTATAAGTCCAATGCTCCACTTACTTGCATAAGTACAACACTAGACTGGGGGGACTTGAAGGGGTAAGGTCCCAAAAATCTCATAATAAATATTTGGGACCATACCAAAACCTTACTGATCAGCCTTGTACCTTGCGCGGCCGCGCACTGGTCTCACGAAAAGAGATTTAAAAAACAGTCAACTGTCAACACTTGCGCGCCCAAAGGAAATCATAAACCTTTGCGTTTTCTCCCATAGACAAAGGATGAAAATCCTGAAATAAACACTCTCGCCTAAATATCCAGACCTGGATATTATTTACCCAGACTTGGGATTTATTTATTCACCTGTCTCCACACGATAAGGTGCCACACCAGATTACAGCAGTAATCTTCTAGAAGAAATACAATCGTGCACCACCAAGACGGTTACAACCGTCTGGACACGTGTCACCATCTCAGGCATCCCTGAATTCACAACGGAAGCATGCAATTGGAAAGTAATCTCCACTTAATCACTTTACACGTGGCAAATCCCCAGCCTTCGATCTAAGCCACGATCCGTGTGCTCTCACGTCGGATCAAGAAGCTTGACGAAAGGGAATGTAACCGCTTACGGGGTTAGCATCTTCCGTCAACTTTTCACTAACGGGTTTTCCCGCCTAAAACGACTCCCGGCTATAAATATGAGAAGCAACCCAGGTATGAATTCCAGTTACACACACTTACAAAATACATCTTCTTCTTCATTACCAATACTTATTCTCACACCGGAGTCGGGTCAAGGAGAGAACCCTTTTCTCCCCTTGGCGAGGCTAACGGTGCTCTTTTTTGCAGAGTTATCGGAGAAGAAGACCAGTCGGACCTGAATCAATCGAGTGGAAACCAACCTTTTATGCGGATTCAAACCCCCTAGGTATCTCGGTTCCGACCATTTATCTAGTGTTTCTTCACTCCCCCTCCACAAGATGTTGAGGAAAATGAAGCCGCCTTCTTCCTCCCGAGAGAGATAGAAGAATGGCTTTAACAACGTCTAGGGAACACCCCTCGGCTCGGAGTTCTACGAAGCTTTTTTGATACCAGAAAGCTAGTTCCGGAATTTTGGTTCCTATTGTAAAAGGAGAGCTCCTTAGGAAGATTTTATGTATCACTTGACCTATCTAATTTTGGACCTTTAACTTTTATTTTTCTACTTTGTTTTTAATTTTCTAGGAATATTATGTAATTTTCTCTATTTAATGGAATGATGGTTTTAGTTAAATTGGTGTTTGGATGATGTTGTAATGGTTAAAACACACCCGGGATGGTGAAGGATACCAAGGGAAACTTGAACCAGCACCCCATGCACGAAAACAGGGCCACCTGAAAACTTTTCTTCATTACAGCAAGTTCAGCACGGGGCCGTGCTCAGTCAACACGGCCCGTGCCCAACCATCTGCAGAAAATGCCCAATTCAGGTAACTGGACACGGGGCGTGCTCGCTGAACACGCCCCCGTGCCCAGGCTTCTGTTTCTTTTTACTAATTTCTGTTACTGGCGATCTGAACACGGGGCCGTGCCCGGACACCACGGGGCCGTGTCCAGACGCCCAGTAACATAAATTTTTGCTTTTTCACACCTTTTTACACATTCAATCAACCTAAAAACTTATTTTTGGGACACATTGAGGACAATGTGTAATTTAAGTGTGGGGGGATGCTAAAACCTTGAATCTTATAAGTCCTAATCACAAGCCTTACACAAAACTCTATTGGAACCGCTAATCACCCCAAAATTTTTTCAAAAAAAAATTTCATTTTTTTCACTTGTCTAGGTTTAATTTGGGAATCTCAAGTTCTAAAAAAGGTTATATTTTAACAAATTTACAACCGATAGCGTTGTAATAAAAAGAACCAACATAAGAAAATTATGAAACGGCATGACAAATCTAGTTAAAATTTGATTATATATACTTGATCACATAAAAACCCATTCCCACAAAAAGTGAGTTTTGAGCCTTTATTGAGCATACAAATACACATCTTTAAACTAAATGCTCATTTTTCGTTTCTTGTGTGAATAGCCGCTTGGTTCTTATGACTCTAGAACTTGCCACGACGATACATTCCCGGTCCTTACCAACTTAAACCCGAGTAGGTAAATGATGGAGGCATTAGGACTAACCCTTTTTATTTCTACACCATTATTTTTTTTACCACCTACCCAAAATCCCCCTAGTTAACCCCTTTGAGCCTAGACCTTTTCATTTCTTAACCCAAAACAAACACCTTTTTACCCACCAAAACCCTTTTTCATTTTAAACCCTTTATTTTAGTGACAAAGCTCGGTTTTTCTTATGACTTCCTTATCAAAAAAAAATTACAAGAAAATAAAAAGTCTTACGAAAACTGACGCTTTTTACGCCTTTCACCCTTTTCTACTAACCACTAACCCAACAACCTACCTTTAACCCAAGCCTAACCCTTCACCCCAAAAGTCCTCTTGATATTTACAAAGGTATGTAGTTAAAAAGGAGGAGGATTGATTGCTTGGCAAGCCTATGGTAGGAGTAAGTTCCATGCCGCTCTCGAGTGATTCACTAAAATACATCTTCGGCCGAGTGTTGAGTGATCCCCTGTGAGGTATGTGAACTTCTATATAAATGGAATTTTAAAAAAGGCATGTTATGCCCTAATAAGTAATTTACCTTATGTAATGTTTTAAATAAATCATGACGAATAGGATTATAAATAATTAAAAATAAAACTTGAAGAATCTTGGAAATCCCGACACTCTATGACAAGCCCAAAAACCTTCTCTTCTACCCGTTCCATTTGGGCGTGTAAAAGCCACATTATAAAGAGTTTTGCTTGAGGACAAGCAAAGATTCAAGTGTGGGGTATTTGATGTGTGCAAAATGCAACATGTAAATTACATCAAATGTGGCATAAAACTAACCCTTTTTTAGTACTAATGTTTGAAAAAGTATGTTTTTGTCTTCCTTTTGTATTTTCAGGATTAAATGAGCTCAAATGAACAAAAGAAGCAAAAAGGCAGCTAAATCTGACATAAATACAAGAAAAGGAATAAACGTGGCATGCCCGACCCCCGGACAGCATCTTCCCAAGCAAAAACAAGAGAACAGAAGCCTGAACACGCCCCGTGCTTAATCAGCACGGGGGCGTGCCCAAGTGTCTGCAGAAAAGACAAAGTTGTAGAAGCTTCTATCAACCACCACGAGGGCGTGCCCAGCGGACACGGGGCCGTGGTCAACTCTAAGATTCGCAGAATCTGAGGAAATCTTGATAGTACAGATACGCTTCTGCACACGGGGTCATGCCCAACGGACACGGGGGCGTGGTCAACTAATGCAGACAAACTGCAATTAATGAAGAAAGAGAAGATGGGTGGACACGGGGCCGTGTCCGGGCTTCTGTGCAGGCTATAAATAGGGGTGCTTGGCTCATTTGCAAACCATCCCTTGGCACACCACCTCTCTCACACTTCACCCACACTCCACCACCACCACAACACCATCATCCACCACCATCATCCATCATCCATCATAGAGTGTGTGAGTAGTCTCGGGATCCAAGATTGATCGTAAGAGTTCTTGACAATCAAAGGCCATGTTTGCCTAAGTCTCTTACATCACTTGGTGAAGACAAGTGTCTAGTGTAATACTTTTTATTTTTAATTTTTTCGCACTTTTTATTTGGTTATGTATTAATGACTTTAATAACTAGTTTCTTATGTTGAAGGTGAATCTTCCTTATCATTTGTCCGTTGTGTCTTGGCATTATTTTACTGTATATATAAAATAAAAGATTTTCACCATTCATATCTCCACGGTCTATATAGAGATATGTTGGCTACCTGGTCGGGGGTTAAGGGAATGGTTTGGTAAGAGTCTTGCCTTGTTCAGTGTATCGATTCTGCAAGGACCTGGGTCAAATTTAGTAGGACCTCCTTCAATACCCACTGGTATTGGATGGCGGGGGTCCAAACTCTTTGATCCCCTCATATGTAAGCTACTATTAAAACTTTAACCCGGCTACTTAGGACTGTATCCCTGCTGACTCAGACTACTTAGTCGATGGTAACGTCACCTTCAAAAGAGGGGCCTGCCACATTACGCATTAATAACTTAATTAATTATCTTTCAATAATCCAACCCTTTAGGATTGTATCCTTGCTGACTCAAACTACTGGGTTGAGGGTAACGTCACCTTCAAAAGAGGGGCCTACTACAATAACTAAGATAATCTCTTAAAAAGTGCAAAAGTGCGGAAATAATCAAAGGTTACACTAAACACGTGTCGGATCCAAGTGCTTCATCTTGTCTATCTGTTTTTACTTTTATTTTTATTTTTCAGCATTTTTAGTTTTTTTATTTTCTAGTTTAACATCCTTTTCTAAACTTTTGATTTGATTAGACGTTGAGGATAAACCGGTATTAAAAGCTCTTGTGTCCTTGGACGACCTCGGTATCTTACCAACACTATACTACGCTCACGATGGGTGCACTTGCCCATATGTGTGTTTAGTGTTAGTAAATATCGTATTTTATAAATTTAAAACTTGGCTAAAAAGTGTTAAAGGGCTTAAAATATACATTAAAAACTATACGACACTTCACACGCATCAGTTACACCGTAGGCAACAAAAATCCACTTAACTAATTTAACTGGTAATTACGAACGATACGCGGGTATTAAACTGAGAGACGGGTACATGGGCCGGGTGAGATAAGAACACTCATCTTGCCACTTGTCATGCATGCATCCGTGCTACGCCACTTTTCGCGCATGCACTCATGCATCGCCACTTGTCGCCCACCAAGAACCTTGGCCAATTGCATCACATGCACTATGCATGTCCGCCACTTGGCAAACATGAATAAACCTCTATCCGCTATTTAAATGGGTACTTGGGTCTTGCATGTTGTTGTTGTTGCAAAAGGAAAAAACCGGTCTCAAAAGAAAACCCATAACCGGCCGCAAGCCACCGCCTCGCCGACGCTCACCGCCAGCCGCCGCCACCGCGCCGCCGCTCGCCTCCGGTCACCGCCGCCGCTACACGGGTTCGCACTAGCATCTCGTTGGTTCGTATCTCTAGCACTTGTTCGTTGAACCTCGGTGTCTCAACCGGTTATTTACTAACCGAAGGTATATCTAAACCCCCTATGGTTGGTGTTTTATTTCTTGTTTGCATGTTGGTGATCTTGTTCCATTGCGGATACCCTTGGTATAAAAGTGTTCATATTTTATATATTGCTATTTATGCTTCCGTTGCCTAAAAATGTACATATATATTTTTTATAGTTAAAGTTTATTTAACTAACATATATGTATGTATACATTTTTGTCAAAAGTGTTTTGACTAATCTTTGTAGTAAATAAATATATACATATATATATATGAACCGGGTTCTTCAAAAGAAATATTATACCACGGAAATCCTTCATAAGTCCCGCAGAGGACATGGATTAAAAGAAATTATTCGTTAAAAAAAGAGATTTTCCAAAATAACCATTTAAAAATCATATTTATTTCTAGAACCCAGTTATGTATAAAACTGCTTATGTTGGAATGAGTGGGTTGTTTGGTAGCATCTTAATGACCATTCAGATGCTATCTCTTAATGGTTTAAAACCTCTGAATGAATAAGAGGTAACCTCAAGTCTGAATGGTTAAGAGGTAATCTCTGAATGGTAAATCTTCACATATCACATTTTTCTACCTTCTCATTGGTAAAATTCTTAATGGTTTCATTAAGAGATAGCCTCTTAGTGACCATTCAGAGGCTACCAAACAGCCAATTAACGTTGCTCCATCAAATAAACGAAAATGAAACTCCTTAAGTTGGAAGGTGTTTCAAATAAAGCATTTGAGTTTTTTCATTAAAAATGAAGATGCTTAAACTAGAAATGTTCCAAAAGAGAATCACATTTCAGTATGAAATTTACTACCGACTTAATGAATTTCGAAGCTATTATCATATATAATGCACATCATAAAAAGGCAAATATGTAGACTAGTATTCATGTGTTTGGAACATCAATGCAACAATAATCTATCTAATATGGTATATTGGATATGAACATATTCATTAATGCTTATTGTTTTCTATATTAGCATGTTTTAATTTAATGCAAGAATAAATAATAAATTATTCATAGTCGATCAAAATTATGGGATTTATAAATTATTGATAGTCAATCAAAATTATTGGATTTGTTATAAATAATCATGATTATCATTACTCCGAGTTATGTATAAGAGTTTCGATTTTATGTTGTAGACTATAAATAATTAAATATATGTAAGGGGGTGGTTCAAATGAAAACCACTTTTATTGTGAAAACTCGAAAACTAACTAAAAAAAGCCTAAAAAAACCTAAAAAACATACCAAATTTTTTTTTTTTTTTACAATTTTTTTTAGAAAAATCGCTACTTTTTATATATGGAAAAAAAATTTCAAAAAAAAAAAAATTTTTTTTTTGGTTGTACTGCACATGTGCACTAATACGGAAAGCCTAAACCACTTAACCCACCCTCCACCGACACCCCCCAAGAACCTAAACCCCCCACCCCACCCCCCCCCCAAAACCTAAATTCATCCTCCCACCAAAAGCCTAACCCCCCCCCCCCCCCCCCAAAAAAAAAAAACCTAAACCCCCCCACCCCCACCCTCCCGAAAACCTAAACTAAACCCTAAACATAAACCCGAAAAAAACCTAAACCCCCCACCCCCACCCCCCAAAAACCTAAACCCCCTCCCCCCCACACCCAAAAACCTAATCCTAATCCTAAACCTCCAAAAAAACTAACCCTAAAAGCTAAACTAGAATCAAAAAACTAATTTTAAGCATGTAATGCACATTGTAGTACATGTTATATTGCACATGTGCACTACTATAATAATAGTATTGAAAACAAGACGACACCATAAATCTTTTTTTATGTCATAAAAAATATGCTCGAATATACTTGAATGAAAGATAAGAAAATTTGTGATCTTATGGTGCCATTTTTGTTTTAAAATGATAACGTATGGAGAAATGGGAAATGTTTGAAAAGTTATATATTTTTTGTTCCAATTTTACCCCTCCTTCATTAAAAGTCTTCCCTCCCTCCTTTTTAGTGGGTTTTAGTTAGTTTTCTAGTTTTCACAATAACTAGTGGTTTTCATTTGAACCTTCCCCATATATGTAATCTATATAACTATATACTCTTGAACAGATGAATAAATAGAATTACTCTCTTATTTTTTCTCTAGAGTAAATTGTGTTTTTGGTCCATGTGGTTATATCACTTTTACTATATTAGCCCAAAATAAGAATTTTTAACAAATCTGCCCCGATGGTCTCTATAACTAACCATTTTGGCCCCTAAGTCTAACCAAACCCCAAGCTTAGGTTAATTAATTCTCACATGCTTGGCATATGATGTCTAAAATTGTAATTTCCCCTCCACTTTTATGACTTTATAAATAAAACCCTAGATTTTATTGTCCACTAAGAAAACACAATCGTTTTAATCGGTCCTTCAACACCCTAACTAGAAGACGCATCACCATTTGATCCAAGTAAATACGAACTCTTTGATCTGCAATTGGACCGAATAATCTCAATTGCAGCTTTAATCTTTGAAGAGCTATAATCTTGCTGAAGAACAATAGATTTTTCATCAATTCTTGATGAACTTGAGCCACTATCATCAGAGATGGAATTCGTTAATGTGGCTTTGTTAAATATGACGTCAGGACCAATTGCTGAAGAACAATAGATTTTTCATCAATTCGTGATGAACTTGAGCCGTTATCACCGGTATTGTTCACAACCATCACCACTAAAAACCCAAAATCAATCCAGCAACCAAAAACCTAAAATCAAACGACAAACACTAACCTTTTCAGCCCAACCCACATCCAACTAAAATTTCGTCGATAACAACCGTTATACCCACGAGCCATGGGGGTGTGGAACCGCCGGGAACGAATGGGTTTTTTTAAGTGAGATGGTGGTGGTTTTTGGCTAGATTTGGTGGCGATGATGGCTTTTGATTTGGCGAATGACAGGGATGATGGTGGCTTTTGATTTCAGGTGGAGAGGGAGAATGTAGAGAGAGAACTTGCAGGAAGATCAAGAAGAAGGAGGTGGTTTTAGAAGAAATCAGGAAGAAGATGAAATTAGGAAGAAGATGAAGTGATAAAAAAAATCTAGAGTTTTATTTATAAAGTCATAAAAGGGAGAGGAGAAATTACAATTTTAGACATCATGTGCCAGGCATGTGAGAATTAATTAACCTGATTTTGGGGTTTGGTTAGACTTAGGGGCCAAAATGGTTAGTTACAGAGACCATGGGCGCAGATATGTTAAAAATTCTTATTTTTTGCTAATATAATAAAAGTGATATAACCACAGGGGCCAAAAACATAATTTACTCTTTTCTCTATCGTTTCTCTTAGGAGTAACATAATTTTGAACTAGATTACTCTGACTTTGTTGGTTGATTTCTTAACGATATGAAAATACACAAGCCAAATTCAAATAATCGAAGAAAATAATAGTTAACTGCTATTTTGTCCCTATAGTTTGTCCAATTATGTCAGTTCAAGTCAAATTTCAAATTTGGACCATTTTCGTCCCTAACATTCTTGAAACATGCCAATTTCATCCGAAAAAACATGAGTAGACTGTCATTTTCGTCCCTGTGGTTTGTACAGTTATTCGATTCAACCTTAGTTTTTTTGGACAGAACTGACATGTTTCAAGAATGTCAGGACTAAAATAGTACAAATTTGAAATTTGGATTGAACTAGCATATTGGACAAACTTCGAGACGAAAATGACACTTAACTCAAGAAAATAAAAGCCATTGGTTTAGTTTTCTTAGAAACGGATCCGTGATCCAAACTACCAAACTGATTTATAGAGTTAAATGCTTGGTTGGTCCCTGTGGTTTGCAAAAATTGTAGACTTGGTCCTAGTGGTTTACTAATTACACGTGTGGTACCAAAACTTGTCAAAAATGCACTCGGTTGGTCCCTAGCCATAACATCAGTTAAATATCTCTATTAAAACACCCCATGCGCCTAGAACATGAGGGTAATTTGGTCATTTCAGTGTAGGTCCCACCCCACACCCTTCTTCTTCCCCAAACCACCACCACCATCTGTCTGCATTTAAACATATGTTTACAAGAGTCAGGAGGGAAATTCATATTTAACCAGAATCAATACCTGAATCGAAAAGCTAAAACTATAACTATAATTTGAATTCATATTTAACCAGAATCAATACCTGAATCGTATTCGTTTCAGATCGTTTCCTCCTTGAGGCAACAACTGAAACGTGATGAGAACCCCTGGTTCAACCTAAGCAACCCATTCTTTAACCTCATCTTCCTCAACGAACTTAATCGATTCAATTCGGTCACTATATGATGCCGGAGTGCTCCCACCACTCGAAAGCCCCTTCAATCTGGCCTCCATCTCCTTCCCCCAAACCCTAGGTGTAGAATTACAAGTTCTCTAATACCCGCAGTTAAATCTACCGGAACCTGAACCTGCTTTAGAGTCCGCATAATCAGCATTCGTCTGGTTATGATTCGACGATCCGGAACAAGGCTTGCAGTTCTTATAAGCTCCAGATGCCTTCACCGCAATATCCTCGATCTAAAACAAACAATTAACTGATGTTATGTGATTTTTGTTGAAATCAAAGGATGTGTGAAGAGGATTATGTGATGATATTAAAGTGTCTTCATCATCATCGACATCGACATCATGATCCTCGAAATCATCATCCTCATCGACATCATCAGAAAAAATGGTCGGAGAATACACCACCGTCGCCGCCGCCGTCACCTTCATCCATCGTCTTCTCCGATTCATCATCATCCTCGCCTAAATTGTCACGGCCGCCGCCGCAGACGTGAGAGAGAAGGGGTTACGGGTGGGTGAGTGTGAAAGAGGGAGGAGGGGGTTTAGGTGGATGTGGTGTGAGGTGGCAGTGATGGATGATGGATGGTGAATGCATGTGGGTTTAAGTGGAGAAGATGAGGCCCAATGCTGAAATGATCAAATTACCCTCATGTGCCAGGCACATGGAGTGTTTTAACAGAGATATTTAATTGATGTTAGGGTTGGGGACCAACCGAGTGCATTTTTGACAAGTTTTGGTACCACGCGTGTAATTAGTAAACCACTAGGACCAAGTCTGCAATTTTTGCAAACCACAAGGACCAACCAAACATTTAACTCTATCAGTTTTACTATTTTCAATTACAAAAACCTTTGGTTATAATTTAGTGAGTTTAAAACCGAACCATGTATGCCTCTACTTTTGAATGGATTATGTCAAAATTAGGTATCAACTTTTTGTAACATAAAAAGGTACTCTTCTTAAATTGTTGATATACATGTATTGTAAATTTCTGGTTCCCATTCCCGCTAAAAAAGAGCACAAAAGGAAAGTACAAAACCATTTCGATTGTGAACCATTTATTCGAAAAGTACAATAATTCACTAGTTTCTTGGACAAAGGTACCATCAAAGATGCACGTAGTACACTTCACTACATCTTCGTCCTCGACAACCAGGTGGTTCGACTCAAACTTCCCTCGGCAAACAGCCACAACGACTCGATAATAAACATAAGATAACACATAACAACCCTAAACAAAACAAATCTGAAAGGGTAAACATAACATTGATTTATCAACCGGTGTTCTGCATTCCAGCAGCAATACCCTTCATGGTCAAGATGAGCGTATCTTCCAAACCCGGAGCGTACTCGCTCTTTGGGTTTAGCAAAACGTACTCATACGCCTGCTTGCTGCTCGGCTCGGTATACTCTTTCGAGATATGTGGCCTCAATGTCACGTGGTAGTTTGGATCACGGATCCGTTTCAGCGTGTAAGCTTGGCATACATTCAGGGTTGTGATGTACGAGTCACGCAGACGAAGTCGTTGTCTTAAATAAGGATCACCCTCCAAAAGATCCTTATGGCCCGCAATCTACCACAAGAAAGAATGATATTTATAAATATATAATCTCGAATCTCGAATCTCGAATTATAATGTGGGTGTTCATACCTTAAGGAGAAGATTTTTGGTTTCCTCATAGTTTGCTCTTAAAGATTCGCCAAACGACCACAAGTCTTCAGAGACGAGTAGCTTGTCGTTCAGAGCAGCGATACCAGGGTCACCCTTGGCAAACACCATTTCGACTAAATCGATTGTGACTCTAAAGAAAGGCCATGTCTTGTACATTTCTTGTAGCATGTGAAGATTCTTGATGTCTTTCTCAATCGCGTATTTGAATGCCGCCCCGAACCCAAGCCAAACCGGGAGATGGAACCGGGTCTGAGTCCACGCAAAGATCCAGGGAATGGCTCGCAACGATTCTATTCCGCCACTTGGCTTTCGTTTTGACGGGCGGCTCCCGATGTTCATTCGTCCGTACTCGAGCTCCGGTGTGGCCTGCAAGTGTATTATACAAAGTCAAAACCAAAATACAGACGACACATTGTGTGTGAAATGAATATGATAATACTTACGAGGCGGAAATACTCAACAAAACGTGGTTCCTTGAAGACAATTTCACGATACTGCTCGGTTGCATGAACTGCCATCTCATCCATAAGTGCACGCCACTCGGGTCGCGGTGAGATTGGGGGGTTCATTCCGTGCTCGAGCGTAGCCGCACAAAACCTCTGAAGCGTTCTAAAACATAAATGTTCTTCACCAAATGATTGTTCTATAACCTCACCTTGAACCGTGACTCTAAGAGACCCGTGAATGGTCTCAGGTGGTTGAGACAGTATAGCCAAATGGGTAGGCCCACCACCTCGCCCGACGGTCCCACCGCGTCCGTGAAACATGGTGAGCTTAACCCCGAACTTCTTAGCAACGTTAATTAGCTCTTCTTGAGCCTTATAGAGCTGCCACGCGGCAGAAAGGCGTCCGGCATCTTTTCCGGAATCGGAGTACCCGATCATAACTTCTTGTTTACCATCGATCCGGTTTCGGTACCACTCGATCGAGAAAAGACGGGCCACGGCAGCAGGAGCTGCATCAAGATCCGCGAGTTTTTCGAAAAGCGGGACCACTCGCAACGGTTGTTTTACGTGGCATTCCCGCTGAAGCAACTCAACCGCAAGCACGTCGGAAGGTGACGTAGCCATGGAGATGATGTAAGCACCGAAGCAATCGGCTGGAAGTTCTGCCAGCACATGAAATGTGTCCAAAACATCTGCGATTTCTTCGGTTTTCGGGAGATCGGGCCCGAATAGAGGGCGTTTTCCACTTAGCTCAGATAGAAGCCATTCTTGGCGTTTCTCTTCAGACCATTCACGGTACGACCCAATTTCCAAATGTTGAGTGATGGCATCGAGGACATCCGTGTGGCGGTCAGATTCTTGACGGATATCGAGTCGCACAAGCGAGAGTCCGAAAGTGGAGACTTGCCGTAAGAAATCGAGAAGACTGCCGTCAGCAATCACGCGATCACCACAAGCACATAACGATCTGTAGCACAACTCAAGCGGTTCCAAGAACTGTAACAGTTTGAAACTTAGTGAGAAATATGATTAAATTTTTATCGGAGAATCCTAAAAGATGAAAAGGCGAGAGATACCTGTTCGACATTCGTATAAACCAATTCCTCTGGTATGTCGGACACATCATGGGCTAATAGATGGCGCGCTCTTTCACGTGTGTTGTACAATTTGTCCCTCACATCACCGAGAATAACGCGGTACGGTTCAGTAGGAGGAACCTGTTTCCAGAACTCTGAAGAAAGAATGTGACAGTGTGAATGGTAAATGTGACCATAGGTGCTGGTCGGACGCAACGGGTCAAAAAAGTGTTTTTGTCAGTAAAAGTCGAGTCGTGTTGAGTTGACCCAAAACAGTTAAAAGAGTTTACTTTTTGAGTAAAGTACACGGATGGTCCAAGTGGTTTACCAAAGTTTTGGATTTGGTCCCTAGCTTTCCAAAAGTACACGGATGGTCCCTGTGGTTTGCACTTTGTAACACATTTAGTCCCCAGCCAAGATATCTAAAGGTTTTAGCAGGTCCAAGTTAGGGACTAGCTGTGTTACAAAGTGCAAATCACATCCATGTACTTTACTCTTAATTTTTTGTAAGTAATTACTGTGTGAAATATGGTTACCCAATTGGAATTTAACTCTATGAATAAAATAATGTAAGAGGTTTTATGCATTATGAATACACAATGTGCGACTTTCGTCCTATTTGATCCAAAACAAAATGGGTGAAAATTGTCACCTCGAGTGCGTATTAACAATTAAAGGAATTATTTGCATCGGTTACCTATGTAGTGTTTGACATCTCTCCTTGAAGATGACCTATAAAGTTCTTCAGCGCGAACACGGAGTTCATCACTACAACGCCACATGGACATCTGGCAGAAACGATCAAATTTGTAACATAAAGAATCAAGATTAGAGTGCACAAAGCAGAAGTACCCCCCCCCCCCCCCTTCTGAAATTTGCATACCTCAAACATGAGATCCTCTATCTGTGAGAAGTACATGTTTGCAGCCATCATTCTTGCAAGTAAGCACACATCCCTTGTAACTTCAGGAGTTACCCTAGGATTACCTGCGCGTTTTACGACAAGTAATTAGCTTTTAACAACACATAAAGCAGATGAGATTATATACTTGCTTAAAATGCTTGTCGGGAAAACATGTACCATCACGATCACCGCCCATCCATGAAGAAAATTGTATAAGTGGAGCATTATACGGTACACGTTCATTGATCCCAATGTTCTTCAGAGCAGTGTCAACACGGCGTAAGAATTTCGGAACACCCTTCCAGATTGTTTCATGAAAATAACTCATTCCGGCTCTCATTTCATCTTGAGGGGTCGGGGGTGTCCTTCGTATCTCGTCAGTGCGAAAAGCAGCTTGAATCTATCACAAATAAACAAATAACAATCATCTTTTCTAATTAAACATGCAGGAATATGTCACAAAATGCTACAGATTTAAAAAATATCAAGAATGTATCATATGCCAGTGCATACTTCTCTATGCAAAGCCTCATCAAGTTCCTGCTTATCATCAGGAGTGATGTCCTTGGCATATAACTGTGCAAGACAGTCGCGAATCCTGAAAAGAACACATAAGAAGTAACATTAACAAACTATTCGCTTAAGATTACGGGTGTAAACGAGCTGAGCTGCTCGTGAGCTACTCAAATCAAGCCCATCTTAAACAAGCTAGTTTAATAATCGAGCCTGAGTTTCATATACTGAGCTTGGCTACGCTCGTGACCCTAAGGAGCCCATCACTCATATAAAAATAATATTTTTTTATCTAATAAAATAATTATATATTACATAATAATAAAAATATTTATAAACATAATTATGATAAAATTACTAAACAATATGTGTTATGTTATATATATAATACTAATTATCAGTGTTGTAGTAATCGGTAGTCACTAGTAGAGCAGTGGGGTGGGGACTAGCGATTAATCGGCGCCTAGTCGGAATTTTACAACCATGCTATATATGTATATTAAATAATAACAATAAAAATAAATAATCAACAAGCTGAGCCAGAGCAGAGCTTGAAAGTTTCTCATAAGCCAAGCTCAAGCTTTGGAAATAGATCTCGAAACGAGCCGAGTTGAAGCTATGTTAAGCTCAAGCCGAGTTTGAGATGAGACCCAATTCAAATAAGAGAGAATACCTTCCATGCTTCTGAAGCAAAGATCGACGGACAGATTGGGTCGGATGAGCGGTAAAAACAAGATCAACAGTCTGATTCTTGAGCGCATCAAACACTTCTTCCGGGGACTTTTTCAGCTTATGAACAAGTTTCTTAAGAGTCTCTTCGATATCGGATTCAGTAGTTGCATTAGCCTCATCACCAAAATCACCCTTCTTAAGCTTAATCCTCCTACGGTAAGCAATCTGAACCTCTTCAGCCAGATTGGCCAAGTTAAGCATGTGAGAGAAAGCTTTTGCAATGACGATGGAGTCCCCCGGATCCAAACTCGTCAACACGTTTCCAAGCTCCTCTAGCTTCTTAGGGTCATGCTTTCCTTCATACTCAGCAGACAGTTCATAGCACTCTTGAACCTACGGAAACATTACACTCATAATTCTGCAATTTGGACGCTCGATTTGACAACTGAAAGTGATTATTTCAACTTGAATGGTCATAATCAAACAATCCATCAGTTAAAAAACAGTTTAACATTTCACTCAGACATTTTATCAAACACTTGGCGGTTAACCAACATGGGTTACATTTCTACCAAATTTCACATGTTGGTTACAAATAATTGCTCATCAAATCATCACAACAACACAAAATCATCTCAGTCTTACCAATTAACAACCAAAACTGAAATAAATTACCGTTTCTTTGAGACCCTCTCCATGCAAATCCTGAAGAATATCAAGAAACTTATCCAACAACAAAGCATCATACTCAATAAGCTTATCATCCTCGGACACTTTCCCAGGGACCAAAAGCCTCAATTGCGCATCGATCGACGCCAATTTCTCCAAATTCCGGTTAGCCATTCAACCTTTAAAACCCTAAAACACAAAACCCAAGTGAATAAATAGTAGTGATTGTGACCAAAAATTATGATCTTTGATAGCAAGATATGTGCATGCGTACCTGAATTTTGGTGAGTGTGAGTGAAAGCGTGAAGTTGAAGAGGGGATTTGGGTGTATATATAGAGAACGAGGCATCAAATGTAACGACATACGGATCGGAGAAACCAGTAGAGGAGTATCATTGGTGTCATCCCCTACAATTTGACTTGATATTTTAGTCACTTTTGTTTGTGAAAAAAGAAAATGGTATGTTTCATGATGTATCTATGGTATGGTGTGTTCTTTTTTATTTATTGATATACATGAATGTTACTTTTTCTTAGGAGGAAATGATGAAGTGTGCACATTAAAATGCATAGTTATTATTATTATTATTATTATTATTATTATTAGAGTTAAATGCGGTTTTAGTGTTGTGGTTTGCGTTATTTTGTTAATTTTGTTAAAAGGTTTTATTTTTTGTTTGTATATCTAAAAAGGTTTCATTGTTATCACTTTAGTCCATTGGGTTAACTTTATCTATTTTTTTTTTGTTAACAAGAATGGCAATCCGGTCATTTTACATTGCCGAATTGCCCTTCTGGTTAATAGATTTACATATAAAATGATCGAATTGTCCTTCTCTTTAGCAGAAAAAGTGGATGAAGTTAACCCAATGGACTAAAATGGCAACAGTGAAACCTTTTTGGAGCCACAGACGAAAAATGAAACCTTTGAATTAACCTGGCAAAATAGCTCAAACCAAATGGACGAAAATGACATTTAACTCTTATTTTATTTTATTAAAACATTATTATAAATAAGCAACCTTTTTATGCATATATGTCTTGTACCCAATGCTTTGGGAGATTTTCAAAAAAAAATTGATTTTTTTACTTTTCACCCAAAAGTATTTGCTAAATTACTTTTAACCCAAAACTATTTGTTTTTTTTTTTTTTTACTTTTAAGCCAAAACTTTTTATATTTTACTATCTATTCTCACAACTTTTTTACTTTCAACTTTAGTCCTTTATAGTTTTTATTTTTCGCTTTATACTTCGTTCTAAATTTTGTGGGTTAACACATCGCAACGTGCGTGCGTGGTGTAACGTTTTTACGTTTCGTTCTAAACTTTGCGAGTTAACACGACGAACGTGCGTGTGTGGTTCAACCTTTTTACATCGTCTATTATTTCCCTGTTTGACAAGTTCGACATAACGCGCGGGTCCTAGATCGACTTAGTTTTAAATTTTCATGTTTAGCGTTTCGGTCTAATTTCTTCACATAAACACGCCACAAATTCAGTGTTGGTGGTCGTTGTGGTAATGTGGCATTGATGCTATTTGGCATAGTTTTACGCCCCTGTGGGTTTTTCAAAGAAAAATGGTTATGCATATGGTTATTGTAACCTTGGCTTTGGGGGTTTTTTTAAAAAAATGATTTTTTTTACTTTTCACCCAAAATTATTTCATAAATTACTTTTAACCCTGAAGAAACAGTGGATCAAAATTGACTAGAATCAATCAGATCTGGGGTTTAATTTCTACATAAAAAGGTTAATCTTCTCGTCGATTGCTGATTAAGGGCTACTTCACCAGAGAACACTGCAAAACAGAAAGCCGTTAGACTCGCCACGGGGAGAATGGGGGTTCTCTCCGTGACCACCCTCCGGCGTGAGAATAAGTACAGTGATCTCAAAGAAGAAGATGAAGTAGTAGGAGTGAAAGTATGTGAAAGTAGCTTGTGAGATCATACCTGAATCCCCATATTTATAACCAGAATTTGGCGCCAAAAAGTGTAACGGAGATAGTAATGGAGAACACTTTTTCGCTGACAGTTATCTCTATTTCCGTCAATAGTTAACTCCACATCCATGCACACGGATCGTGAATCTGATCGACGGCTGGGGATATGCCACGTGGAAAGTGGTTTTGTGTAGATCTTTCTTTAAGTTGTTGCCATCATCGTGATTTAGATGAGTGTCTAGGATTGTGACACGTCGCATTCGGTTGCAACCGAATGAAGCCATGCACGATGAGCATTTAGGGCCTTCTAGAAGATCTTCAGCTGTAAACCGATGTTCCTTTGCCACGTGTCCATTCTGTTGTAATAGAAAAGATTCCTTTGTTCAAGTCTTGATTTCATGCGCACGGGCATGTTAAGGATTTTGCTTTTATATCTTCAAACCTAACTGTACCCTTGTGTGAGCCCGCGCAAGGGTGTTTGTTTAAATATTTGTTTCTCGTTTCTCCGGCGCATAGTCATCGAAGACTGATTTCTCCAAATCTTGTGTAAAAACGCTGCGCGGTCACGCAGGTTCTTGTTTAAGACGATTTTGGAACAAGGTTATGGTATGGTCCTATGCGCTTGCGCAAGGTTTTTGGGACCATACCCCTTCAAGTCCCCCAGTCCAGTGTTGCTCCTATGCGCCAATGGCAAGTAGGTGGAGCACTGGACTATAAAAATGAAGTGTACTTTTTTGCTTTTGACATGTAAAGAAGTTGTTCGGCGCAGGATATGAAGAAACTTCTTGCGGAAGATATTTCTTGTTTCTTCAAACTGAGGTTTTCATGATGGTTACCGCGCGCAATGACGGCTATGCGCAAGGTTATGCGGAGTGCACTCAGCACGTTACCAGTGCTCTGAAGGTTGACTGGGATGCCAATAGGTCTGCTACCCGCGGGGTCGACACTGGCGCTGAGCATGCTGCTGCTAAAGCAGAATACAACCTGCGCCTTCCAGTGATGGACCTGGTGACTACTGCGCTGCAGTCTGAAGACTTTGTTAATCAGCTGAAGGAGATATTCCCTGATGAAGCGGATGCTTCGGATGAAGAAGACCTAGAATAGGTTGTTTGTAGCTTGTGGTATATGTTTTAGTTACAATATTTGCATGAGTACAATTACTTTGTTTAGGTAAGCCAAATAAAGATGGTATAAAGCTCATGTGTGAACGTAGGACTGGACCCTGCGCAGTACTAGTGACTGCAGACCGTTCATGAGACTTGTATTAGATTGCCATAGTGTTTTTGTGCTTACCAAAAGAAATTGCATGCATTTGTAATAAAACATAAAGGCGTAATGTAAGTAACAAACTTTGCATTGATTTGGATAAGGCGTAGAGGCCGCTTAGTACAAAGCTGCTAAGATTACATTTTAGGATAAATAAGGTACTTAAGTTAATGCGCATGTAAGTAGTTATCCTTGTGTCATATTGACAAGTTGTGAAGGAACCTGCCAATATAAAGGAAACTAAGATTACATGCGTGATGCACCACCTTGGACCCTTAAGTTTGCTTTGTTTTTTTGTTGCTTGGCCCTTCGTCTCCGTGGGTGATCTGGCGGATCTCTTTTCGCACGTTCTGCACCAAATGTGTAAGCTCCCCGCTTTTGAGTGCCTTTTCTATTTCAGTGCGCAGGCTGATACAGTTGTATGTGATGTAACCTGTATCCTTGTGATACAAAAAAGATTCGGATCTTACCCCCACTCGTTCTTCATCTGTTGCGGAGGTTTAAACTGATAGTTTTCAGTGCTGAGCACCTCCGCAGGTGTCTTGGTGAGAGGCGTCCATTGCCTTTCGCGGTTTTTTTGTTTGAGTTCTTTCTGAGTTGCAATTTTGTTGATTGTTGCACAGGCATCCTCTGAAGAGTATGCGCTGGAAGTTAAATCTTTCCAGTTTTCTTGAATTTTGACCACTGTTTCCGCTCATGTCTTGAGGACGATTCTGGGGCAGTGGTGGTCGGTTAGAGTTTAAATTACGCTCAGTCTAAGCATAAATCTTGGCTGCTGCCATCAACTTCTCCTAGCTCTTTGGCAGCCCTTCAGTTCCCGACAACACCTTGATCATGTCATCGCATCTCACCGCATATTTGAACTGTGCGCGAATTAAGTGTTCGTGCACATCACCAATCTCCAACACTTCTTTGTTATACCGCGTGATGAAATCCTCTAAACTTTCATCGTCTCTCTGCCAGATGTTCATGACATCCGCGGAGTCCTGAATAGAGCGCCGCTGTTGACTGAAATGTACCAAGAATTTTTCCTTGAGGTCAACCCAGGATGTTAATTTGCCTACTGGTAGGTTGTCAAACCAAAGGCGCGCGGCGCCTGTGAGGGTTTGGAGGAACAGGTGGCACCACATGGGTAGTATCCATCCGCTGATTAGCCCTGCGCTAGTGAATACACGCAAATGATCATCCGGATCTGTCAGCCCATTAAACTTCCCTACATTTGAAGGTAATTTTGCACGCTCAAGATGAGCTAATGCAATCTCTCTGACAAACTTGGAATTCTCGGCAGCTTCTGTTGGTCGATAGATTAAGTTGTAATCATACTCCGCTTCTGAATTATAAACCGCGCGGACTTTTGGTTTATAACTTGCTTGATCTTTTTGCAGCTGATTGAAAATACTTGTGTTATCGTCTTCATTATATGTTCTATCGTATTCATCAGTTTGGGTGTCCTGCTTTTGTGAGAAATGTGGACCCAATCGTGAATGAACTGATTGACGTTTTTGAGAGTGTTGTTCTTCACGATGATCTCGACGTGTAGATCCAGAATGAGTAGACTCATACCTGGTACTGGATGAGAGTAAACTTCTGTATCTTCGACCGACATGTATGATGGTGTATCATAATGTAACACTCGAGGTGCGGATGGAGCTCGCACCTGAGCTGCAGATCTACGTGTCTGTGGTGCCGTCTGAGCAGTTTGTGCACAAAGCTGTGCATAAACAGCGTTCAACGCACCCTGGGACTTAACATACCAAGAGATCAGGGTTTCACCAGGAGGTAAAGCTGAACTAACCAGAATTTCAGGTTGAACTCCTGGAGTAACAGGATTGTTCACACGATTCGTGTCGTTTTGAACATCGTTATCATCTAACGCTTCTTCTACGATTCCTTCCACACGGGAAGCATGAGCAAAATTGCTCCTGTTCTCTGGTCGAGGACCTAGTGGGTAATTTGACGGGCCTTCTACCATTGAGAACAGAAGAGAAGAAGAAATGAATCAATCGAAAAGATGAAAATGAAAATAGAAAATCAGTGGGCGCCAATGAAGAAATAGTGGATCAAAATTTGACCGGAATCAATCTGATCAGGGGTTTAGTTTTTGCATAAAAAGGTTAATCTTCTCGTCGATTGTTGATTGAGGGCTACTTCACCGGAGAACACTACAAAACAGAGAGCCGTTATACTCGCCACAGGGAGAATGGGGGTTCTCTCCGTGACCACCCTACGGCATGAGAATAAGTACAGTGATTTCAAAGAAGAAGATGAAGTAGTAGGAGTGAAAGTATGTGAAAGTAGTTTGTGACATCATACCTAAATCCCCATATTTATAACCGCAATTTGGCACCAAAAAGTGTAACGGAGATTGTAATGGAGAACACTTTTCCATTGACAATTATCCCTCTTTCCGTCAATAATTAACTCCACATCCATGCACACGGATCGTGGATCTGATCGACGGCTGGGGAGATACCACGTGAAAAGTGGTTTTGTGTAGATCTTTCTTTAAGTTGTTGCCATCATCGTGATTTAGATGAGTGTCTAGGATTGTGCCACGTCACATTCGGTTGCAACCGAATGAAGCCATGCACGATGAGCATTTAGGGCCTTCTAGAAGATATTCAGCTGTAAACCGTTGTTCCTTTGCCACGTGTCCATTCTGTTGTAACAGAAAAGATTCCTTTGTTCAAGTCTTGATTTCATGCGCGCGGGCATGTTTAGGATTTTGCTTTTATATCTTCAAACCTAACTGTACCCTTGCGCGAGCCAAGGGTGTTCGTTTGAATATTTGTTTCTCCTTTCTCCGACGCATGGTCATCGAAGAAGACTGATTTCTCCAAATCTTGTTTAAAAACCGCTGTGCGGTCGCACAGGGTCTTGTTTAAGACGATTTTGGAACAAGGTTATGGTATGGTCCTACACGCTTGCGCAAGGTTTTTGGGACTATACCCCTTCAAACCCAAAACTATTTGTTTTTTAAACTTTTTATCTTTTGCAATCTATCCTCACAACTTTTTTTACTTTCAACTTTGGTCCTTTATAGTTTTCATTTTCCGCAAATTTTTCGCTTTATGATTCGTTCTAAGTTTTGTGACTTAACACATCGCAACGTGCGTCTTTGGTTTAACGTTTTTACGTTTCGTTCTAAATTTTGCGAGTTAACACGGCGCAACGTGCGTGTGTGGGTGAACGTTTTTACATCGTCTATTTTTTTCCCGTTTGACAAGTTCAACATAACGTGCGAGTCCTAAATCGACTTAGTTATAAGTAAAGAATCCCCGCCGCATTGTGGCGGGTAGTAATTCTAGTTACTATAAATAAGCAAGAAGAATATGCAATACAACTTGTACCTTGTGCTTTGGGGCCTTTTAAAAAAAACTTGATTTTTTACTTTTAATCCAAAGGTTTTTACCTTTTGCAATTTTAACCCTACATAATTTGTTTTTTAACTTTAAGCCAAAACTTTTCATTATTTGCAATTTAACTTCACAATTTTTATCACTTATACTTTTCATCTTTCACAAATTTTCGTTTTACGTATAGTTCTAAATTTTTCGAGTTAATACGACGCAATGTACGACAGTGGTTCAACTTTTTTATGTTTTATTTCAAAATTTGCAAGTTAACACGGTGCAACGTGCATGTGTGGTTCAACGTTTTTACCTCTATTTTCCATGTTTGACAGGTTCGTCGCAACACGCAGATCCTAGGTCGAGTCAGTGTCGGTGGTTGATGACGGTTGTGTTGCATTAGTACTATTTGACACCGTTTTACGCCCCTCCGCAATGCGGGGTGTGCTTTCGGGGTTTCTCAAAGAAAATATGGTTATGCATATGGTTGTTGTAACCTTGGCTTTGGGGGTTTTCCAAAAAAAAATTGATTTTTTTACATTTCACCCAAAAGTATTTCATAAATTACTTTTAGCCCAAAACTATTTGTTTTTTTACTTTTAACCCAAAACTTTTTATCTTTTGCAATCTATCCTCACAACTTTTTTTACTTTCAACTTTGGTCATTTATAGTTTTCATTTTCCGCAAATTTTTCGCTTTATGCTTGGTTCTAAATTTTGTGACTTAACACATCGCAACGTGCGTCTTTGGTTTTATGTTTTTGCGTTTCGTTCTAAATTTTGCGAGTTAACACGACGCAACGTGCGTGTGTGGGTGAACGTTTTTACATTGTCTATTTTTTCTTGTTTGATAGGTTAACATAACGTTCGGGTCCTAGATCGACTTAGTTATAACTAAAGGATCACCGTCGTATTGCGGTGGGTCGCAATTTTAGTTATTATTATTATGTATACCGGGGTGGGATTTATTATTATCTTACAGTTTAGTAGCGTAAAAATAATTATCTCAGTTCAAACATAAATGACTCTAATTATTTGTAAGTTTCACAATTTTAAAGTTATTTATATAATCCTAATACTATATAGCAATGTTTTAAAATCCGGTTTTTATACCGTACCGGATTTAACTCAAAAACGGTTTAACCGGGTGTATCGGGCGGTTCAACCGGGTGTACCGGACGGTTTAACCGGTTTTACCAGATGGTTCAATCGGTACAACCGGCCGGTTTGAACCGGTTTTTAAAACATTGCTATATAGGGTTCGGTATAATAGAAAACCAATAAAACTTGTAAATCGAGAAAAATACTATCAAGTAATCATTTCCTTTTTTAGACAAAAGATCAAATACTAATAACTTTAACGTACAAAACGTACGAACTGAAGGTTTTGCTGAAAAAACGTGATGGCATTTTCGTAATTATTTACTCGTAGAGTAACTATCAAAATTACTCTACAAAATCATTTGTAAAGTAATTATCATACTCTACAAAATTACCTTACAATATCAAAATTACCATACAAGATCATTTGTAGAGTAATTATGATACTCTACAAGATCAAAATTACGCTACAAGAACATTTTACAAAATTACTCTACAAGATCAAAATTACCCTACAAGATCATTTGTAGAGTAATTTTGATAATTACTCTACGATTAAATAATTTCGAAAATGCCACCTGCGACACAAACTCATTGTCAATATGTAACCGAGCAACTTGAGAGGATAGGGCACGAACCTTTTCCGCCTACGACACGGCTTTCCTCTCCAACTCGTTTTGGGTTTTTAACGCGTGGGATATTACCCTCTCTTTCTCTTAACAGTATTGGGGCCATATCACACGCTCCTCAACAAGATTAGAAGTCACCCTTCTAAGATCTTCCTCAGCTTTTTGTTTCATTGCAAGAAGACGAGACTCTCTAACCTTAGCTGTGACAACTCGAACTTTAGACTTGCTTTGATGTAACGTTTGTGCACGATATGTGATTCTATAAACCCGAATGATTAATTAATTTCATGATATATGTTATATGCATTATGTGTGTATGTATGTCGTATGTATGTGGACCGAGTACACGAGCCCTTTGGGCCACTCCTTGTTCACGCGGACCATTAGACAACCGAGTGGGCTCGGCCCACTCCCCACTCGCAACACACAAAACCGGAACAAGGGACTTGTTTCACCACTTTTGCAAATCACAAACACACACACAAACCCTAGAAGCTTTGCTCTCTATCTCTCTCTCTCGTTTACTTGAAACCCGACGGCACCAAGGAGCACCCTTGCCCGGATCACGCACCTCACTTGTAATCGGTTAGTGTTTGATTGTATTTTAGTAATTGAATGTTGATGTTATTATTACATGTTTTGATTGATGCTAGTATGGTTGATTGTGATAGAACCGGTTTACATGTGTGCTTTGTATAAATCAAATGTTAATATGTGTTTCGGATTGTTAACATGTTCATACGGATCGGATGAAACTCGATGAAATATGTTATTATGCTATAGGATTCGGATGTTAACTTGTGGATATGCTAAGTTTTGGGCTAGGTATTTAGTCACGGTTACATGTTCATAGAAATAGATTGTTGTTCATATGAATGCAGTTCACGTTGATTCGATGTTCTTGAATGGTTATGAATATGCATGAAATCTAAATCAACTGTTGATGAATTTCTGTGATTGATCTGATTTCGAAACTGCCGTAGATGTTTGCTAGAATCAAGGGATAGTCAATGCAGGAATTATGGAAACCAGTTACACACGCGGTTGCGACTCGGCATCACTCGTTGCGAGTCGGAACCCCACTCGAGACCACAAACAGCACCAGCCGAAACAACGGTTGCGAGTCCCGTTGCGACTCGTAACCAGACCATGATGAACCGAGATCTCCATTGCGACTCGTAATCTCCGGTTACGACTCGTAATCTCCGTTGCGACTCGAGATCTCCATTTACACGCACACTGTTGGGCCTTCACTGTCACGGGCCCAATGATTTGAATTTGTGGACTGTTTGTTAATGGACTTGTATGTGTTTGCTATTTGGGCCGATTGAGAATCTGGACTGTTTTGTTATTGGGCTGCTTATGTCATTGGGCCGGGTATGATTGGACTTAGAACAATTGGATCCTCACATGCTATGTCTTATCTGTTTACGTGCGTACATGTTTGCCATGACTATACGTGATTACTATATACGCGCTATACACGAACCTGACTCGTATAATAACCATGATAGGACGTGAGTGATCATTTACTTGCTACTTGTACTTTCTGTGTATCTGCCGAGCAAACCAAGGTGAGTTCACACAGCCAAGGCATGGGATTCCCGGGTTGGGAATTGGGTTGGATATGATGAATGTGGAATGATTACTCGTACTTACGCATATACCAGACTATAGACCATCGTCCTCAGGTTAGTCAGGACACGTTACGTAAAGCCTACGTAACCCAGTATATTTTCCATATGTCTCCCGGGTCGGGAAGGACACGTTACGTAAAGCCTACGTAACCCAATACCATCCACTGGCTTCCAGGTCGGAAGGCCACGCTGCGTAAAGCCTACGTAGCCCCCACGCGTACCACTGTCCTCGGGGAAGGGCACGTCACGTAAAGCCTACGTGACCCTGTACGTATTCCTGTTCTCGGTAAAGAAGAACACATGGTCGGAAGTTAGTCTAGTAAGTACCGTTAATGAGAAGCCCTCATTAACCAGGATGAACATGGGAAGCCCCCACCTTTATTACACACTAGCTTGGGAAGCCCCCACTAGCTATACTTATGCATTACATTATGAACTTACTTTCTGTGAACTCGCTCAACTAGTTTGTTGATTATTTGCTGCATGCCTTGCAGGACCTTAGGTATACTGGAGCTTGCACAGGGAGGAGCAGGTCGTTGTGGGATACGGATCGTGAACTATTTATGAACTTATTACTCGTATAACTATTTTGAGATTACTTACTATGCTTCCGCTACTTAAACGATGTTGGTTTTGAAACATCAATCATGTCATGATGATTTACATTATTTACTTTTATATATGCTATGTTTGATATGATTGATGGCGTGATCCTGGTCAGTCACGCTCCCAAGCGGTGGTACTCCGCGTGTGGGATTTGGGGGTGTGACAGATTGGTATCAGAGCCATTGGTTATAGAGAACTTGGTTTTAATATGGGAAAACGTTTTTATTAAAACCGGACTATAACCAGTACAGTGCTCTCAACGATCCACAACGACGCTTCGCTCCACGTGCAAGACTCGACATCCTAGGTAATAAGGTTATGTTTATTGCCTGTTTGCTAGAACTGCTTAGAACTATGCTCGCATTACGCTTAGATACACATGCTTTGATTTCATGAGAACACCTATATGCCTACGCTTTTCTGTCATCGCCCTACTCGCGAACCATTCTTATGTATGCTACTTGTTACTATGAAGATCATGTCTGGAAGAATCAACATGACACAAGCCCAGCTAGAGGCTCTCGTTCAAGCCCAAGTCACAGCGGCATTTGCGGCCGCTCAAGCAGGTAGGATAACCTGTAGTTATAACTTACGCTAGGGTCTTTAGATCCTACACTCCTAAACTAGCTTTTGTATTTAAACTTTGCCCTACTCGTACACCATAGGTCAACACGCGCAGCAGCCTGTCTGCACGTTCAAGAACTTCATGGACTGTCGTCCAAACTCTTTCAGCGGCACAGAAGGAGCGGTTGGACTCCTCCACTGGTTCGAGAAGCTAGAATCAGTGTTCGAAATGTGCGAGTGCCCTGAGGCTCGCAAGGTCAAATTTGCTACCGGTACTTTGGAAGGAATAGCACTGACTTGGTGGAACGCCCAAGTCCAGATCTTAGGGTTGGCAGCTGCTAACGCCACCCCGTGGAACGATTTTAAGGAACTCATCAAGCGTGAGTATTGCACACGTGAAGATATTCACAAGCTGGAAGACGAGCTTTATAACTTGAAAATGGTTGGATCGGAAATCGAGGCGTATACTAAACGGTCTAATGAGCTGGCCGTTCTGTGTCCTACTATGGTGGACCCTCCATACAAGCGCATTGAGTTGTATCTCAAGGGATTGGCGCCAGAAATTCAGAGCCACGTGACGTCGGCTAACCTCGAAAACATCCAGGAAATCCAGCGCCTTGCTCACCGTATCACTGATCAGGCAGTGGAACAGAATAGACTGCCCAAGCGTGTTAATGCTACTGCTAACGTCACCACCTCAGTTACTCCTGCTACATCTGGTGACAGTAAAAGGAAATGGGATGGGGATTCCAGTAAAGGTTCAGCATCTGTTCAGCCACAAGCTCAGCAGCAGAAGATCGATCACTATCAGAGTCCCAGTCAGCAATCCTCTAGTGGTCACAGGCAGAGGAGATATCAGGGTAGTCAACCCAGGTGCCACAACTGCAACAGGCATCACCACGGCCCATGTAACAAGGGTCGTTGTCAAAGGTGTCTTAAGATGGGTCATGAGGCCAAAGACTGTAGGAGTCCACGGCCTGCGAATCAGAATCAGCAGCCTCAGCAACCAGCTCCACAGAACCAGCAGCAGCAGCAGCAGCCACAGCGTGGAAACCGGGGGTGTTTCCAGTGTGGGGCTGAAGGTCACTTCAAACGCGATTGCCCTCAATTGAACCAGAACCGCCACAACAACAATAACAACCAGGGCAATGGGCACAACAACGGTGGAAACAACAACAACAACGGCAATGAAGCTCGTGGTCGTGCTTTTGTGCTAGGTCGAGGTGACGCAGTGAACGATCCCAACGTTGTTATGGGTAAGTTTCTCCTCGACAATATTTACGTTACTGTTTTGTTTGATTCGGGTGCGGATACAAGCTATATGTCTGTGAAAATGTGTCAACTACTAAAACGTGTACCAACACTTTTACCCACCAAACATATAATCGAGTTAGCTAACGGTAAAAGTCTAGAAGCCACGCACGTAGTTCAGGGTTGTAATCTTATCTTAGCTGGTCAAGCCTTCTCCATTGATCTCATTCCCATAGTTTTGGGTAGCTTCGACGTCGTAATTGGGATGGATTGGTTGTCCCAACACCAGGCAGAAATCCTATGCAGCGAAAAGGTTATTCGCATTCCTCGTTCGGGTCAGGAACCTCTAGAAGTTCAAGGCGACAAGAGTGGTGCTGTGGTTGGCATCATCTCTTTCTTGAAGGCTCAGAAGTGCTTACGTAAGGGTCACACAGCCATTTTGGCTCTTGTTACAGACGCCTCAGCAAAGGAAAAGAAATTGGAAGATATTCCAATTGTACGTGATTATCCTCAGGTGTTTCCTGAAGACTTACCTGGCTTACCGCCTCATCGTCAGGTCGAATTCCAGATCGAACTCGCTCCAGGAGCAGCACCCATAGCTCGCGCACCATATCGTCTAGCTCCATTGGAATTGGAGGAATTGTCAAAACAGCTGCAAGAACTCTTGGAAAAGGGTTTCATACGACCAAGCTCTTCGCCTTGGGGAGCTCCAGTACTTTTCGTGAAAAAGAAAGACGGTACGTTCAGGATGTGCATCGACTACCGTGAACTCAACAAGGTGACGGTGAAGAACCGTTATCCTCTTCCGCGCATCGACGACTTATTCGACCAGTTGCAAGGGTCGTGCTACTATTCGAAGATAGATTTGAGGTCGGGGTACCATCAACTGAGAGTCCGGGGTGAGGACGTCTCCAAGACAGCCTTCAGAACTCGTTACGGTCACTACGAGTTTCTCGTCATGCCATTTGGGTTAACGAACGCGCCTGCTGTATTTATGGATCTTATGAACAGGGTGTGCAAACCCTATCTCGACAAGTTCGTCATTGTTTTCATCGACGACATTCTAATTTACTCCAAGAGTCAGGAGGAACACGAGCAACATCTTCGCCTTATTTTGGAACTCCTTCGGAAAGAACAGCTGTACGCCAAGCTTTCTAAATGCGACTTCTGGCTTCGTGAAGTCCACTTCTTAGGCCACGTAGTGAACAAGGATGGGATACATGTTGATCCATCCAAGGTAGATTCGATCAGAAACTGGCCTGCACCGCGTACACCAACAGAGATACGTCAATTCTTGGGTCTGGCAGGTTACTACAGACGGTTTATTAGAGACTTTTCGAAGATTGCTCAGCCGCTTACGTTACTGACACAGAAGGGTGTTACCTATCGCTGGGGAGAACCCCAGGAGACTGCTTTTCAGCACCTAAAGGATAGACTTTGCAGTGCACCTATCCTCTCATTGCCAGAGGGCACAGACGACTTCGTGGTTTATTGTGATGCATCCATTCGGGGACTTGGATGTGTGTTAATGCAGCGCGACAAGGTTATCGCTTACGCCTCTCGTCAACTCAAGGTTCATGAACGCAACTACACGACGCACGATTTAGAGCTGGGAGCTGTTGTTTTCGCGCTTAAGATATGGCGACACTACCTGTACGGTACCAGGTGCACGATTTACACCGATCACAGGAGTCTCGAGCATATTCTTAAGCAGAAGGATTTGAATATGCGTCAACGACGATGGGTCGAGTTACTTAACGACTACGAATGCGCTATCAAGTATCATCCAGGCAAAGCCAATGTTGTGGCTGATGCCCTTAGTCGAAAGGACACTTTACCGAAGCGCGTGCGAGCGCTACAGCTTACGATCCAGTCTAGCCTTCCTGCACAGATACGAAATGCTCAGACAGAAGCACTGAAGCCCGAAAACGTCAAGGCTGAAGCCTTACGCGGCTCACGACAGCAAATGGAACAGAAGGCAGACGGTGCCTACTATGTAACGGGCCGTATTTGGGTCCCTCTTTATGGCGGTCTACGCGAACTTGTAATGGACGAAGCACACAAGTCTCGCTACTCGGTACATCCAGGGTCGGATAAAATGTACCACGATATCAGCACTACTTATTGGTGGCCTAGTATGAAGGCCCACATCGCTACGTACGTTGGAAAGTGCTTGACCTGTGCAAGAGTCAAGGTCGAATATCAGAAACCAGCTGGCCTACTTCAGCAGCCTAAGATACCACAGTGGAAATGGGAAGAAATTTCCATGGATTTCGTTACAGGCCTACCTAGATCTCAGCGTGGGAACGATACAATATGGGTCATAGTTGATCGACTCACCAAGTCTGCACATTTCCTGCCGATTAAGGAAACGGACAAGTTCTCCACTCTCGCAGACGTATACCTCAAAGAAGTTGTCTCGAGGCACGGGGTGCCCACATCTATCATTTCGGATCGCGACGCACGATTCACGTCAGAACTTTGGCAAGCAATGCATAAATCCTTTGGCTCACGATTAGACATGAGCACAGCATATCATCCTCAGACGGATGGGCAGTCTGAGCGAACGATCCAAACGCTTGAAGACATGCTTCGGGCATGCGTTATCGATTTCGGCAACGGCTGGGAAAAGCACCTCCCTTTGGTGGAGTTTTCTTACAATAATAGTTACCATACCAGCATTCAAGCCGCTCCATTCGAGGCATTGTACGGGCGTAAATGCCGGTCACCTCTCTGTTGGGCAGAGGTGGGAGATAGTCAGATTACGGGTCCAGAGATTGTAGTGGACGCCACAGAAAAGATAGCACAGATACGGCAACGCATGGCGGCAGCACGAGACCGTCAGAAAGCCTACGCGGACAAGCGTAGAAAGCCATTGGAATTCGAGGTCGGGGACCGGGTTTTATTGAAAGTTTCACCCTGGAAGGGTGTGGTTCGTTTTGGCAAACGGGGCAAATTGAATCCGCGGTACGTCGGACCGTTTGAAATTATAGAAAAGATTGGCAAGGTAGCCTACAAGTTGAACCTACCAGCTGAACTCGGGGCAGTTCACAACGTCTTTCATGTATCGAACCTAAAGAAGTGCCTATCGGACGAAACACTCATCATTCCTTTTAAGGAACTTACTATCGACGAGCGGTTGCAGTTCGTCGAGGAACCAGTAGAAATCACGGACCGGGATGTGAAGGTCCTCAAACACAAGAGAATCCCTCTTGTACGAGTTCGTTGGAACTCCAAACGTGGCCCAGAGTACACCTGGGAACGCGAAGACAGGATGACAGAAAAGTACCCCCAGTTATTCGGGAACCAGGCAACCACTACTGAGGCCGAAGCTACTACTTCGGAATTTCGGGACGAAATTCCAGATCAACGGGGGGAGGATGTGACACCCCAGGAAAACCAGTGAACAGTACAGTTTACCTAGCTTCCTCAGTGAGTGCATACCAAATTTCGGGACGAAATTTCCAATTTGTTGGGGATAATGTGACAACTCGAACTTTAGACTTGCTTTGATGTAACGTTTGTGCACGATATGTGATTCTATAAACCCGAATGATTAATTAATTTCATGATATATGTTATATGCATTATGTGTGTATGTATGTCGTATGTATGTGGACCGAGTACACGAGCCCTTTGGGCCACTCCTTGTTCACGCGGACCATTAGACAACCGAGTGGGCTCGGCCCACTCCCCACTCGCAACACACAAAACCGGAACAAGGGACTTGTTTCACCACTTTTGCAAATCACAAACACACACACAAACCCTAGAAGCTTTGCTCTCTATCTCTCTCTCTCGTTTACTTGAAACCCGACGGCACCAAGGAGCACCCTTGCCCGGATCACGCACCTCACTTGTAATCGGTTAGTGTTTGATTGTATTTTAGTAATTGAATGTTGATGTTATTATTACATGTTTTGATTGATGCTAGTATGGTTGATTGTGATAGAACCGGTTTACATGTGTGCTTTGTATAAATCAAATGTTAATATGTGTTTCGGATTGTTAACATGTTCATACGGATCGGATGAAACTCGATGAAATATGTTATTATGCTATAGGATTCGGATGTTAACTTGTGGATATGCTAAGTTTTGGGCTAGGTATTTAGTCACGGTTACATGTTCATAGAAATAGATTGTTGTTCATATGAATGCAGTTCACGTTGATTCGATGTTCTTGAATGGTTATGAATATGCATGAAATCTAAATCAACTGTTGATGAATTTCTGTGATTGATCTGATTTCGAAACTGCCGTAGATGTTTGCTAGAATCAAGGGATAGTCAATGCAGGAATTATGGAAACCAGTTACACACGCGGTTGCGACTCGGCATCACTCGTTGCGAGTCGGAACCCCACTCGAGACCACAAACAGCACCAGCCGAAACAACGGTTGCGAGTCCCGTTGCGACTCGTAACCAGACCATGATGAACCGAGATCTCCATTGCGACTCGTAATCTCCGGTTGCGACTCGTAATCTCCGTTGCGACTCGAGATCTCCATTTACACGCACACTGTTGGGCCTTCACTGTCACGGGCCCAATGATTTGAATTTGTGGACTGTTTGTTAATGGACTTGTATGTGTTTGCTATTTGGGCCGATTGAGAATCTGGACTGTTTTGTTATTGGGCTGCTTATGTCATTGGGCCGGGTATGATTGGACTTAGAACAATTGGATCCTCACATGCTATGTCTTATCTGTTTACGTGCGTACATGTTTGCCATGACTATACGTGATTACTATATACGCGCTATACACGAACCTGACTCGTATAATAACCATGATAGGACGTGAGTGATCATTTACTTGCTACTTGTACTTTCTGTGTATCTGCCGAGCAAACCAAGGTGAGTTCACACAGCCAAGGCATGGGATTCCCGGGTTGGGAATTGGGTTGGATATGATGAATGTGGAATGATTACTCGTACTTACGCATATACCAGACTATAGACCATCGTCCTCAGGTTAGTCAGGACACGTTACGTAAAGCCTACGTAACCCAGTATATTTTCCATATGTCTCCCGGGTCGGGAAGGACACGTTACGTAAAGCCTACGTAACCCAATACCATCCACTGGCTTCCAGGTCGGAAGGCCACGCTGCGTAAAGCCTACGTAGCCCCCACGCGTACCACTGTCCTCGGGGAAGGGCACGTCACGTAAAGCCTACGTGACCCTGTACGTATTCCTGTTCTCGGTAAAGAAGAACACATGGTCGGAAGTTAGTCTAGTAAGTACCGTTAATGAGAAGCCCTCATTAACCAGGATGAACATGGGAAGCCCCCACCTTTATTACACACTAGCTTGGGAAGCCCCCACTAGCTATACTTATGCATTACATTATGAACTTACTTTCTGTGAACTCGCTCAACTAGTTTGTTGATTATTTGCTGCATGCCTTGCAGGACCTTAGGTATACTGGAGCTTGCACAGGGAGGAGCAGGTCGTTGTGGGATACGGATCGTGAACTATTTATGAACTTATTACTCGTATAACTATTTTGAGATTACTTACTATGCTTCCGCTACTTAAACGATGTTGGTTTTGAAACATCAATCATGTCATGATGATTTACATTATTTACTTTTATATATGCTATGTTTGATATGATTGATGGCGTGATCCTGGTCAGTCACGCTCCCAAGCGGTGGTACTCCGCGTGTGGGATTTGGGGGTGTGACATTAGCAGCATCTAACAAGCCGTCTCGCCGCTGGAGCTCATCGATCATTTGCTGTACAGCCTGGCGGGTCTGATGAAGCTCACGGTTGTCTTGTCCCCAGCGGCGCTTAATCTCAGCAATCCTTTTAACCCCGGACACAACGTAAGTCAAAGTTGAATCCAACAATTGGCCAGAATCTTGACCCTCAACATAAGATACCTCCACTGGGGGAAGGCATGATCCACCCAATGACCGACCACTTGAGGGTATATAAGACGTGTGGACTCGGCAATCTTCCAGTGGGGTTCATAGGGCTTGTCAGGCATACGCGGGTCCCAGATGATGGTAGGCAAATACAATCCTTCAATATGATGGGTTTCGTTATGAGCGCCGCCACTAGACCCCACTGCTTCATCATGACTAACTCCCTTATCACTAGAAAATTCGAAAGAGGAGGATGGCACGGTGATAGGCATGTTGCTGGTAGGAGGATCCGCCGTTGCAACAGTCTTCTTCTGACTTGACGCCGAAGGCGGATCAGATAGAAGCCTTAGTGTCTCCAAAAGAGTATCGGACGGAGCTATGGAGGTTGTAATGGTAGTAACCTCGGTAAAAAAGGGGTGACATTTTCCACCCTGGTGACCGGAACCTCAAGACTAACGCCAACGGGCATATCTGCAGCTTCAACCATCCCAATAGGGAAAATGTTACTAATAGCACTGGTCGCCATTTCACCCCCAGAAGACTGAATAGGGGAATGAGGGATGATAGCACTGGATGACACCGCGGGCGTGGAACCTGCAGAAGAACAAACGGCTCAACTAAAATATGAAAGGAGGCCACAAGAAAAGATGAAGGTACTTACCAATCCCAGCTAACACCACATGCCTCTTTGCTTCAAAGTTAACCAACAACGGCACAGATGTTTTAACCTTCTTCAGAGGCGGCCCCACTGGCGCCATCATCGAAGTTATACCTACATTAGCCACGGGGACCTCCACCACTTCACCGGTGGTGGTAGAAGCAGCGGGGCTAGTAGCCCTTGAAGATTGACCCTTGGTACTGCTCTCCCCTCCCCCCCCCCCCCCCCGCGGCTTTCCGGGTCCGGATGATCTTCTTTGGGGCAGTCACGGCCGCCCCGCTTTCCTCCACACTCCCGCTAGTGGGAAACCCTTGAAGCACACCTTCCATATGGTAAGGAGAGATAAGAAAGTTCCCAACATGTGCCCGCAAGATATTCTGCTCCCCAGGATGTAGCGGACGGTCAACAGTAAGAATAGACAAAGACTTCTCCGGGTATAGGAAGTCCGCAGAGAAAAGGACGTTGCAAGAAATTATGACACTTGTGCTCTGTAAACGACGTACGATGTAAAACAATATCAATTATCAATAAAACAATGTGTTTTGGTGTTAATATTTGTGTATTTGTGTTTGACGATTTTACGATTTGATTCTAGTTCGATTTCAAGCTTTAAATCGTTTTCTAGAAAGTTATACGCAAACTGATAAGTAAACATAATCAGTTTAATGCAACAAACACTCCGGAACAGTGATATAGGCTTAGCATACCTTAAATAACCTTTACATAACTTAGAAATAAGTTTTGGAGGGTTTGGTGTGTCGAAAACAAGTTTATTCGATCGCATGGACTAATTGCGACAAACTGCAAAACTATGCCGATTCGTATAGAAACGAACATTCCGGAACATGATCATAGGTTAAACATACCATAAATATCCTTTACATAGCTTAGAAATAGGCTTTGAGGGGTTCGGTATGCAAAAATAAACTTATTTGATCAATAGGGACTAAAAGTGTCAAAAAGTGCATAAGTTTGCATTTACGCGCATATCTTACGTTCTGAAGATATCCGGACATCCAAAAATTTTTGTAATCATTAAAGAATTTTATTATAGTGATCAGAATGCAAAAATACCATTCGTCGCGCAATTTGGATCGTTTTCGCGTCCGTTCAAGTTTTTGTCGTAATTAACCGAATAACACAACTGGACGATCAAACGAACCGACATCCGAGAGGTTTTCAAGCATATTTCATGTTCCCTATGCTTTAACTTCATTGTAGAGCCTTGAAATGTGGTTAAAGGGGCTTAAACGTGTCAAAAATCAACTTTTAAGCAGGCAGGGACCTATTTTGCCAAAACTAGAAACTTGAAACTAATCACACTCGCGCCACGCGCCAGAACCAGGGATACCTGGCATGCCACGTGACAGAGCTCATTTCCAGAAATACCAGAATTCAGCAATCAGCCTACTCAAACAGCTTTTAATCCTTGGTTTTTCAATTTTATGAGCTGGTTTGTCTGTTTTGCAAGGTGCCCTATCAATGTTTAACAAGTGTAAGGTCAAGATTGATCCTCATAACACTTGGAATGATCTTGATGATCCAAACTTTCTATAAATAGCTTGGGTTTTTTTCACTTGGTTCTTTGCTCATTCACCTCAAAACCTGCTCTAAGTTGAAGCTCTCTAGTTGAAGGCTTCATACCTGAGTTGTTCTTGATCTATCATCCTAGCTTGGACCTTTTGTAAGCTTCTTTCATGCTTGTTATGCTTTTCAAGCATGAAAGTCAAACAGTGTTTGACTTTCTTCTTTGACCACGATTTGGTCAAGTCAAAGTTCAATTGAACTTTGCAACGTGAGCGTAATCACGATGGTTATAGTCCCTTGTGACTATACCTACTGATTACCACGTCGATTAGTCGAAGTGACGAGTCAAAGTTTCGGTCAAAATGCCGTTTATGCGCATTTTATGACGAAACTATTTTCGAGTATCAAAACACTTTGTTTTGATATCAAACCTGTTTTCTAACTTAGTTAAACATGTTTTAACGTGTTTAACTAGTCACTTTTAGTCTAGTGCTTGTTTAGGGTCGTAAGTCAAGCGGTCTTGACAACCGCTTAGATTTTTGAACCTGACCCGTTTGGTCGATCATTAGGATCTGACTAAGCATATTTTGTGACCATAGTTGTATAGGGAATAACCTTCCGAGGTTATACCTTATGGTCACTTAGTTTAATTAGTTGAATGATAGGTAGTTTATATTCCTTAGGAAAATGACCAAAATGCCTTTTCATGCATAATTGGATTTTAAGCATATGTAACTTAATTTTTGTCTCTAAAAATGATTATGCAACATATTTAAACATGTTAGGGCATATAATACTTGTCATAGGACTAGTTAGGCGTCTCGAACGCGCTTTTGCGCGAATGACGCATTAAAGTAGCATAAGCTACCTTAATGGGTCGTAACGGGTCGTAAGCACTTAGGATAGGTTCCGATTTAGAATGTAGGCTTTGTTAAACCATATCACATGAGTTCCAATACTCATTTGGTTTACGAGACTTCATTCTACCCGATCTCCCAATTTAGGTGTCGATTTATTAACTTAGCGATCCGATTACTAGGTGCTATTTGATTCCCTTGGTTTACCCGAGCATTGATAGTTCATTTAATCAAGGATACTTTGCACTATGATGTGAGTATATAGTTCCCCTATTTTACTGTTTTCAATTGTTTTGGGATGATTCATATGTGTTAAACGATTTTGATGCTTTCAACCGATGATTTCAAAAACGAATACTATGGTTTATATTAAACAAGAACGATTTCGATAATGTGAACGAACTTGTTGGGACATATTTATATAACGAATAACATTCATTAACAATGATCAAGCCAACTAGTACTAGGTTATGGTACCATAGGATCTGACAAATCCCGTTATCGGACTACGACACCGACAGAAGTTCGTTCTTTTCTTGGTCTTGTTGGTTATTATCGACGATTCATTTCGAACTTCTCAAAGATCGTTGTTCCACTTACTGCTTTGACTCAAAAGAATAAGCTTTTTGAGTGGGGACCTAAACAAGAGGAAGCTTTCCAAACTTTGAAACGAAAACTCTGTGATGCTCCTGTTTTATCTTTGCCCGAAGGAAACGATGATTTTGTTGTCTATTGTGACGCGTCAAATCTAGGCCTTGGTTGTGTTCTCATGCAACGAGGCAAAGTTATAGCACATGCGTCAAGATAATTGAAAATTCACGAGAAAAACTACACCACTCATGATCTCGAGTTGAGAGCTGTGGTTTTTGCACTCAAAATCTGGAGACACTATCTTTATGGCACGAAATGTGTGGTTTTCGCAGACCACAAAAGTCTCCAACACATTCTTAATCAGAAGGAGCTGAACATGAGGCAACGACGCTGGGTTGAGCTATTAAACGATTACGATTGCGAGATTCGCTACCATCCTGGTAAGGCGAATGTCGTAGCCGATGCACTTAGTCGAAAGGAACGAGTCAAGCTTAATTTTCTTCGCACTCTATCTGATATCCAATCACGTGTTTCTCAAGCTCAACATACTTGTGTTTCACAAAACTTGATGAGTAAGGAATTATCACGTCAACTTGAGCTTAAACTCGAAACAAAAGACGATGGGTTACTCTATTTCAAGAATCGTTTGTGGATTCCGAAACAAGACGATCTTTATAGTTTAGTGATGGACGAATCTCATAAGTCTCGATACTTTATCCATCCTGGTACTGACAAAATGTACAAAGATCTTCGTACTCAGTACTCATGGCCTGGTATGAAAAAGGATGTTGCTTTGTATGTATCAAAATGCCTAACTTGTCTCAAAGTCAAGGCTGAACATCAACGACCGTCTGGTTTTCTTGTACAACCAGAGATACCGGTATGGAAGTGGGAGAACATTGTTGTGGATCTCATCACTAAGTTACCGCGTACATCTAGAGGTCACGATGCTATTTGGGTTGTTATCGATCGATTAACAAACTCAGCTCATTTTATACCAATTCGCGAGGATCTATCTGCTGATAAACTTGCCAAGATTTAGGTTGATGAGATTGTATCTCGATATGGTGTTCCTTTAGATATCATATCCAATCGTGATGCTCGATTTTCATCTCATTTTTGGAAAACCATGCAATCTGCTTTGGGAACCCAACTAAATCTAAGCACTACTTATCATCCCCAAACAGATGGACAATCCGAGAGAACAATATAAACATTGGAGGATATGCTTAGAGCATGCGTGATAGACTTTGGTGGTAATTGGGATTCTCATCTACTGTTGATCGAGTTCTCTTATAATAACATTTATCATGCTAGCACTAATATGGCACCATTCGAAGCTTTATACGATCGAAAATGTCATTCACCTGTCTGTTGGAATGAGATCGGTGAATCTCAGCTTACTGGACCTGAGCTCATTCTGGAAACAACAGATAAAATCAAGAAAATTCGCGATAATCTTCTGATAGCTAGAAGCCGTCAAAAGAGTTATGCGGCTATGCGACGCAAGCCCTTAGAATTTCAAGTCGGAGACCGTGTCCTACTCAAGGTATCCCCTTGGAAGGGAGTGGTGAGATTTGGAAAGAAACGAAAACTTGCACCACGATATATTGGACCATTTAAGATTGTTAAAAGAATCGAAAAGGTTGCCTATCGATTAGAGCTACCTCTTGAACTCGGGAATATTTACCCAACATTCCACGTGTCCAACTTACGAAAGTGTTTAGCCAATACTCATCTTCATATTCCACTCGACGAAATTCAAGTTGATGAAACGATGCACTTTATCAAGAAACATGTGGAGATAATGGACCGTGCAGTCAATCAATTGAAGAACAAGCAAATACGATTGGTCAAGGTTCGCTGGGAGTCCAAATGTGGCCCAGCGTTTACTTGGGAGCGTGAAGACCAAATGAAAGTGAGATATCCACATTTGTTTTCACAAGTTTCCTTTAGTTAAAATTTCGGGACAAAATTTCCTAAAGTAGGGGAGACTGTGACACTTGTGCTCTGTAAATGATGTACTATGTAAAACAATATCAATTATCAATGAAACAATGTGTTTTGGTGTTAATATTTGTGTATTTGTGTTTGATGATACGATTTGATTCTAGTTCGATTTCAAGCTTTAAATCACTTTCTGGAAAGTTATACGCAAACTGATGCTTAAACGTAATTAGTTTAATGCAACAAACACTCCAGAACAGTGATATAGTCTTAACATACCTTAAAAAACCTTTACATAACTTAGAAATAAGTTTTGGAGGGTTTGGTGTGTCGAAAACAAGTTTATTTGATCGCAGGGACTAATTGCGACAAACTACGAAACTATGCTGATTTGTATGGTAAAGAACATTCCAGAACATGATCATAAGTTAAACATACCATAAATATCCTTTACATAGCTTAGAAATATGCTTTGAGGGGTTCGGTATGCGAAAATAAACTTATTTGATCAATATGGACTAAAAGCGTCAAAAAGTGCATAAGTTTGCATTTACTCGCATATCTTACGTTCTGAACATATCCGAACATCCAAAAATTTTTGTAATCATTAAAATATTTTATTTAAGTGATCGGAATGCAAAAATACCATTCATTGCGCAATTTGGATCGTTTTTACGTCCGTTCGAGTTTTCGTCGTAATTAACTGAATAACGAAACCGTACGATCAAACGAACCGTCATCCAAGATGTTTTCAAGCATATTTCGTGTTCCCTATGTTTTAACTTCATTGAGAGCCTTGAAATGGGGTTAACGGGGCTTAAACGTGTCGAAAATCAAGTTTTAAGCATGCAGGGACCTGTTTTGCCAAAACTGGAAACTTGAAATTGATCACCCTCGCGCCACGCGCTAGTACCTGGCGCGCCACGTGACAGAGCTCATTTCCAGAAATACCAGAATTCAGCAATCAGCCTGTTCAAACAGCTTTTAATCCTTGGTTTTTCAATTCTATGAGCTGGTTTGTCTGTTTTGCAAGGTGCCCTATCAATGTTTAACAAGTGTAAGGTCAAGATTGATCCTCATAACACTTGGAATGATCTTGATGATCCAAACTTTCTATAAATAGCTTGGGTTTTATTCACTTGGTTCTTTGCTCATTCACCTCAAAAACTGCTCTAAGTTGAAGCTCTCTAGCTGAAGGCTTCATACCTGAGTTGTTCTTGATCTATCATCCTAGCTTGGACCTTTTGTAAGCTTCTTTCATGCTTGTTATGCTTTTCAAGCATGAATGTCAAACAGTGTTTGACTTTCTACTTTGACCACAATTTGGTCAAGTCAAAGTTCAATTGAACTTTGCAACGTGAGCGTAATCACGATGGTTATAGTCCCTTGTGACTATACCTACTGATTACCACGTCGATTAGTCGAAGTGACGAGTCAAAGTTTCGGTCAAAATGCCGTTTATGCGCATTTTACGACGAAACTATTTTCGGGTATCAAAACACTTTGTTTTGATATCAAACTTGTTTTCTAACTTAGTTAAGTATGTTTTAACATGTTTAACTCGTCACTTTTAGTCTAGTGCTTGTTTAGGGTCGTAAGTCAAGCGGTCTTGACAACCGCTTAGACTTTAGAACCCGACCCGTTTGGTCGATCATTAGGATCTGACCAAGCATATTTTGTGACCATAGTTGTATAGGGAATAACCTTCTGAGGTTATACCTTATGGTCACTTAGTTTAATTAGTTGTATGATAGGTAGTTTATATGCCTTAGGAAAATGACCAAAATGCCCTTTTCATGCATAATTGGATTTTAAGCATATGTAACTTAATTTTTGTCACTAAAAATGATTATGCAACATATTTAAAAATGTTAGGGCATATAATACTTGTCATAGGACTAGTTAGGCGTCTCGAATGCGCTTTTGCGCGAACGACGCATTAAGGTAGCATAAGCTACCTTAATGGGTCGTAACGGGTCGTAAGCACTTAGGATAGGTTCCGATTTAGAATGTAGGCTTTGTTAAACCATATCACATGAGTTCCAATACTCATTTGGTTTACGAGACTTCATTCTACCCGATCTCCCGATTTAGGTGTCGATTTATTAACTTAGCGATCCGATTACTAGGTGCTATTTGATTCCCTTGGTTTACCCGAGCATTGATAGTTCATTTAATCAAGGATACTTTGCACTACGATGTGAGTACATAGTTCCCCTATTTTACTGTTTTCAATTGTTTTGGGGTGATTCATATGTGTTAAACGATTTCGATGCTTTCAATTGATGATTTCAAAAACGAATACTATGGTTTATATTAAACAAGAACGATTTCGATAATGTGAACGAACTTGTTGGTATGTATTTACATAACGAATAACATTCATTAACAATGATCAAGCCAACCAGTACTAGGTTATGGTACCATAGGATCTGACAAATCCCGTTATCGGACTACCACCATGGTTATGTATGGGGGTTATGTGGGTAACGACTGAACCTGATGATTGTTAACTTACCCTTTAGTGGTTTGTTAATACGAGTTGAACGATGGACGAGTTGCGAAGTTTTGAATGTTATAAGCGAGACGACTAAAAGTTAGTTTTCACAATTAAAACGAGAACGATTAAACGATTACGAACGATTATGAACGATTTGGAACGATTTAAACAAATGAACGATGGTCTATAACGAGAACGAGTTAAATGATTTAAACAATGGGTTTTTGGTATGTGATTAGATAACGGGACGGGTGTAACATGATAAAAGCATGGTAGATACGGCGCTGGTACTTCTTATATATAAGTGCTTTTATCATATTACATTCTGTGGCGTTATTTATTCACTTGGACGAACGATTTTAAACGATGTCACACAACGATGTTTACTAAATGATATAAACCATACAAGTTTTATTACGAGAACGATTTACGATTTGGTTTACATAAACGAATGTTTTGGGTTAAGATTCATGGCATTGAGGTTTTATAAACTATAATCATTTGTTTTGAGTTGGTTATTCATATTGCAATACTAAACTCTTTTCAAAAGAAGGTTTTCAAATATCGAATCTTGTAGTAAAACGAGGTATTGCAACATGTAAACGAGCCATGAATCCGCGGTTTCGTTGTTTATTTTTTGACATATGTTTCAGGTGGTGTTGAATGATGTTGAATGCGACTAGGATGCATGCTCACTTAGGACTGGACGAGGCCTTAGTGACAAAATAACAAATGATAGACAATGTAGTTGTGTTTTATCTTTAACTTCAAGACAATGTAAATGTTTAATAACTAAATAAAACGAAACTTTTGAATCCATGGTTGTGAAACAATAATTCTGTCGCTCCACTCCCCGACGTTTCCGCCGCGGATTCGTTGTTTTACGCGGTCGGGGTTTGACAGAAATCCTCGTTATAACAAACCAAGGGGATACTAGAAACATCAAGGATCTGATAACTTACCTCAATCGGCGGCCCTGAAACCAGGATAGATCTGAACATCACGCCAACATAGGCTCGTCCTAACTAATGCCAACGCACCCTCAGGAATAACCAAACACTCTGAGGGTCAGGCAATCAACGCCTTAAACAGGGCATTCTCTTGATATTCCGCCTTCGGCGGCACAACGTCCTTCACCTTTTCCTTGGCCTCCATCACACGCTAATGCATTTCCCCTGGAGTAACATCGACATCTATAAATAAGAATTCTTCTTCCAATCTTTACTTGAGGGCACGAATCAGAGACACGCCTCATTAGTGCTTCGACTGCCGAATGTAAAGATGGGGGATTTCCACACCAACGTATACAAGGCACGGAATACAAGCGATTCCGGTAAAAACCCAGGCTCAAACAAGCATACTCAAAGTGACGAAGCTTTGCAAGACCAAGAGGATGCATCTGGGATATGTGTATAGCATACTCATTAGGCATCGACTTGCAGAACGTAGTAATGGGAAGCCGGAAATTGCAGAACATGAAAAAATATGCAAATAAAGTGATATTGCCGTCCTTCAGGGGAAAGGCAGTGTCCCTCTCCGACGGCATCACCGGATGCCACTCCGGCCTAACACAATATGTTTGTAGCAACAATTCAAATGAAGTTTTATTCCATTTGAAGTAAAGGGCTTCGTCGTGAGATGAGACATCAGAGGTTTTAGGGGCCATTGAAGAAAAACCAAGAAAGGAGAAACGACGGTTGAAATAATTGGGGAAAAATTTTAACCTTTTGAGATCAACTCCCCATTTATACCCGTTATTTCCACGTTTCAAAATTCAAAAATGGAGCCCAAATTGACGCGTGGCAGCTCAGGTAATAATGAACAAGTCGTTGTCACAACGCCGCCAAACACCCTTTTGGGTACCTTGCATCAGACATTGTGACATATTTATTTATTTTTCCGATTATACATTTAATTATTGACGTACTTTTAGTGGTTTTGTCACTTTTTTAAGTCCGACCCCATGCAAAACCCCATAGAATCGGACTGGGGGGACACATGGAGGAATGACCTGGCCCGGTCATTTCGGTCAAATATTAACCATTAAATAAGTTGTAAATACGGAGGATATCTCCATGCAAATCTACATATCAAATAACTTCCAATAAAATAGGAGTCGCCTAACCGACTTCTCAAATTACGTGGAAACCCTAAAATCACCCATAAGTAAAAATAAAGGGATCACCATGAAGGTAAGACACATTGTTCTCTCATTACATTCTTTTTACTCCCACGAACGAATACTTATTCTCACACCGGTGGATGGTTGCAGCAATAACCCCATTCCTATAACGAGTCCTAACAGTGTACTGTTTTGCAGATCGAAGATCGAATCACTCTTCATCGGATCAACCAGCTAAGGGACGTATTTTAGGTAACGTTCTTACAACTGCAAAGTTAAAAATAACAGTCTTGCAAAAACCTTTTATTTTTTCTTAAGAGTAAATTATAAAAATCGTCCTTTACGTAGTTGTTTCGTGTAACGTGTACCTAACACAACACTTGTGTATGTTTAAAATCAAAAAAGTTGACTCATTGTTTTTGGGAACAGTAGGAAACCCATATTCGAGTCTTAGGCGTTCTATACGTACTCAAGGTCTTAATATCTAAGTCCCCAGAGGACACTGAGGTTAGAGTCTAGGTATCTCTACATAAACCTAATTCGCTGAAACCTATAGCTCTAATACGAATCTGTCACACCCCAAAATATCAGAGCTTGGCGTGACTGGACTGGTATCTTCATTGCACAGCGGAAGAAGTTAAGCTAAGACTTCTAGAAAACGAACGCCCACTGAGTTCTCGAATCTCCGATGGTTCTCCTATTCCAACCGTGCCATAATTTGAAAAAGTAACCTGAGAAAGAAACATGCAAAAAATCAACATAAAGTTGAGCGAGTTCATAGTTTGTTTGTTTTGAAAAAGATTTAAACCAAATCTTTTTTTTCACCTGTTAAAAGTTGTTGAAAAAATATAGTAAAATCCGTTTCTCAACATGTTGTATGAAAACTATGAGTCTAGCCCACGAGAGTCTTTGTGCATTGCACGAGAGAGAATGGGCCGAGCCCAAAAGTGTATTTGTAAGCAGGACCAACTCGTCCTCTTACTTATACATAAGTTGAAAAGCGTTACCAAAGTTCGTAATCATGTATTTGTGAGCTTTTATCAAATAAATCTTAAAAACAATTGAAAATCCGAGTATCAAAAGTTGGTATGTAAGTGTCCCTCTCCGACGGCATCACCGGATGCCACTCCGGCCTAATGCAATATGTTTACAGCAACAATTCAAATGAAGTTTTATTTCATTTGAAGTAAAGGGCTTCGTCGCGAGATGAGACATCAGAGGTTTTAGGGGCCATTGAAGAAAAACCAAGAAAGGAGAAGCGACGGTTGAAATAATTGGGGAAAAATTTTGACCTTTTGAGATCAACCCCCCATTTATACCCATCATTTCCACGTTTCAAAATTCAAAAATGGAGCCCAAATTGACGCCTGACAGCTCAGGTAATAATGAACAAGTCGTTGATGTGACAACTGACGCCGCCAAACACCCTTTTGGGTACCTTGCATCAGACATTGTGACGTATTTATTTATTTATTTATTTATTTATTTTTCCGATTATACATTTATTTATTGACGTATTTTTAGTGGTTTTGTCACTTTTTTAAGTCCGACCCCATGCAAAACCCCATAGAATCGGACTGGGGGGCACATGGAGGAATGAACCGGCCCGGTCATTTCGGTCAAATATTAATCCAAATAAGTTTGTAAATACGGATGATATCTCCATGCAAATCCACATATCAAATAACCTCCGATAAAATAGGAGTCGCCTAACCGACTTCCCAAATTACGTGGAAACCCTAAAATCACCCATAAATAGAGGGATCGTTATGAAGGTAAGACACATTGTTCTCTCATTACATTCTTTTTATTCCCACGAACGAATACTTATTCTCACGCCAGAGGGTGGTTACAGGAATAACCCCATTCCTGTAACGAGTCCTAACGATGTACTGTTTTGCAGATCGAACATCGGATCACTCTTCATCGGATCAACCAGCTAATGGACGTATTTTAGGTAACGTTCTTAAAACTTCAAAGTTAAAAATAACTGTCTTGCAAAAACCTTTTATTTTTTTCTTAAGAGTAAATTACAAAAATCGTCCTTTACGTATGTCACTTATTGCAAACTGTGTCCTTTGTCTTCAATAATTACAGAAAACGTACTCGATATTTGCAAACACTTGCAAGTTATGTCCTTTAGCCCGAACTCAGTTAATTTTTACGGCTAAATCTGACCAAATGGACCCCATATGAGAGTATTTTTGTGGTTAAATCTGACCAAATGGACCCCACATGAGAGTAAAATGACCAAAATACCCTCATGTGGGGTCCATTTAGTCAGATTTAACTACAAAAAATTAACTGAGTTAGGCCTAAAGGACATAACTTGCATGTGTTTGCAAACATCGAATACGTTTTCTGTAATTATTAAAGATAAAGGACATAGTTTGCAATAAGTGACATACATAAATGACGATTTTTGTAATTTACTATTTTCTTAATGCCAAATTTATAAGCTTTTTGTTTCTCACAAGGAAGGAAACATTATTTTTTTTAATAAAAATTTTCTTTTGCAAATAAGAGTGGGTTATACAAACAGGGGCGGACTTAGAAGCTTATTAGGGGTAGCACGGGCTATCCCTCAATCCCGTCTCCGTAGTGTAAAAATACACCTTAACTCCGTTTTCGTAGTGTAAAAATACCTCTCAACTTCGTCTTCGTTATACAAAGGATACCCCTGATCTAAAAAATAAAAAAAATAGGATACCCCTAAATTTTTGGGCTAGTTCCACCACTGTATACAAATATGATAATCAAAGTCGTAATCTGACCATATTTCTCATTGAACTTTTAACATCAATGTGGCTATTACAACATAAATATCTATTAATTGTAACTTTGTAAGGAAAAATAGAAACCAAACTTTATTAGATAAAGTTCAAAAATTTTGCCTAATTTCATGTCATTTCAGTTGATACGAGATAAAAAATGAAACAAAAAGCAAAAGGGGTGAGATGACTGATACACTATAATCGGAAAATATACATGAAATATTAAATCAAGTTGACATAAAAGAATCATAATATAGGATGAAGAATCCCAAACAACATCAATTCCAAGTAGAATATGCTTTCCAAGATCCAATTAAGTTTTCTTTGATTCTTTTATATAGCAAATGGGTGTTATTACTTATTAGTGCGTCTTCTTTTTCTTCTAGATTACTCTCACGGTGAAAATTTAAAAAACTTAATGAATTACATCAATGTTACTCAAACAAACAAGGAACTTACAAAATCAGTGTTTTTTTTTTTTTTTTTTTTTTTTTTTTTTCACACCAACAAATATGGTGGTTCTAGGTGGCAAATCCCTCTGGACCAAAGGGTTCTAAGGGACAGCACCCCTAACCAGGTGATCAACATCGATATTAACTATGATTAGCATCAAATATGTTATCGCTAGTAACTGCGATTAACGGTAACTTGTGCTATCAATAGTAACTGCTATCAGCAGTAACTTAGATGATCCCATTAACTGGTGATCAACACAAACTGTGCATCAATAAACAACTTGGACGATCTACAAAAGTTGTGTTACCGTTGGTATCAACTAAGTTACTGCTGATAAAGTTATACTGAATAACCGTCATTTATTATAACCACCAACAATATCAAGTGTCGGCTAAAATACTATGCTCTTTTTGTTTTTCCCTAGGTACATTGTCGCCAACTCTAATTCCAGACCCCTTCACATGCCATGGCAACAAAATAGTTATAAGGGTGTAAGGGGTGCTCACCTAATAGGTGAGTCCCCCCTCTTACACATGACCAACCAGAAAGTGCCACGTCAACTCCCCTCTAACACTCCCCTAATACCCCTTTTTGATGGCGGCACTCCCCTATTAGGGGAGTTGGTTTTTTTTTTTTTCTAAAATGATGCATGTTTATAAATTAAAAAAAGATTAATAAAAATAAAAATTAAATAAAAGACATTTCATTAAATTAAAAAAAAAAACATTCGAACTAGAAAAAAAAATACATTCAAACTAGAAAAATATAAAAACAAACTACTCGTCGTCCGAATCAACTTCAAGGTGAGGCAAATCTAAACTTCCGAGATGCTCAACGAGATCGTGTTTTAGCCTCCAATGCGTGTCTTCGTCAATGAGCTCCGTATAGGCTGTATCATCGAAGACGGGTTCGACTGGAGGATCTTGAATATGTACCGGTGCTATCGCCCTTCCGTCGTCTTTTATAATCATGTTGTGTAAAATAAGGCACGTATACACGATGGACCTTATCTTTCTCACCGTTTTCGAACGCATTGGACGATTTAGTATTCCCCACTTCGACTTTAACACACCAAACGCCCGTTCCACATCTTTTCTTGCGGCCTCGTGTTGCCTCTTGAACTTTTTTTCATTCGGGTCGTGTGGATATGGAAAAGACTTCACAAACACGGACCAGGTAGGGTAGATCCCATCAGTAAGATAATACCCGCGTTTGTATAAGTGGTTGTTCACTTGAAATGGACAATTTGGCGCCGTTCCGTTTCGTTGAGCAAGAAATAACGGAGATTGTTGCAACACGTTGATGTCGTTTTGTGAACCCGCTGGCCCACAAAAAGCATGCCAAATCCACAAATCTTGAGACGCTACCGCTTCTAACATAACCGTCGGGTATTGATGATCGCCTCTCATGTATTGTCCACGCAATTCTGTGGGGCACATTCTCCAGACGAAGTGTGTACAATCCAGACTACCCAACATACCAGGTAGGTGATGCCTCTCCTCATGAGCCTGATACAATAGCGCGACGTCGTGGCTCGTTGGTCTACGTAGGAATTCACCGCCATACCTTTTACATACCGTCTCGCAGAAATATTCAAGGCACTCACGAGAGGTCCTTTCAGACATATTTAAATACTCGTCCCCCTCGTCTGGTGGGTTACCGGTTGCAAGTTGTTTAATTGCCGAAGTAACCTTTTGCAACGGTGTAAAACTTTTCTTCATTCTCCCGTCTAAGCCTTCTTGAAACCACTCGTCATACGCTTCCACGTCACTAACAATTTTTAGGAATAAAGACTTGGACATACGAAACCTGTGACGAAAAGTATCTTCATTAAATTTTGGATTTTCATCAAAATAATCGGCCATGAGTGTCTCGTGGCCCCCCACACGATCTCGACGGACATAATTTTTTTTACTAGACGATGCCGTGTCTAGTAGCTCCGCTTGTTGGATGAGATTTTGGAAGAAAATTAAGCTACTATCGCTTGACGATGTATCTCCATCGTCGGGAAAGTCGGGTAGGGTAGAAAGAAACGGAAGCTTAGAATCCATTTTGTGTTTGAAAGATTTGAGTTTGAGATTTTTGGTGTGGGTTTGAGTTTGAGAGTGGTGAGTGTGGTAAAAAAAATTATTTAGGTTGGTTGATATATATTGTTTAAAAAAAATTGATTTTTTTTTTTTAATCAAAGTCGACCGTTGTTCAACGGTCTTATCTCGAACAATGCGCCAAATCAATCGGTGAACCCACACCCAAACCACCCCCCGAATCGGGACCCCGCGGTGATGGCGGCGGTGTTCCCGATCGGGGAAACCCCTCACCGAAGGCCCTCCCCGAGAACGCCCCGTACACCCTAAGGTTTATATTAAGAAATCAAATTTGGGAATTTCCTTTGCAAGGTCTTTCTTAGTCTAATTTCCTGGATATCTTCTAGCGTGCTTCAATGGCTAATGTTTCTACGTCTTTTCTTCGCAATGAATGGCGATTGTTTGTGCTAAGTTAAAACTTTGATTTTCATTAACGTAAGACAAAGAATTAATTTTATATGCATGAGTGTGTAAATATTTGAGGAGATTTATAAGTAAGAAGCCGAAGACGTCATGTAAAAGCTCTCTACATTTATTTTACTCCTACTCCCATACTTCAGTCAAATGGGTTAGAAAAATGTGAACTTATGCATACTCGTGGACAGTGGCGGACCCATGAATTTTTCCATAGGGGTGTGCAATATTTTTAAAAATTTTAGGCCCCAAGGTATATAAGTAAAAAACCGGTTCGTATCGGGTCATGTAAAACAAAAGAACATCGAACTAAATTTATATAATTATAAAAAATATGTCAAACCTTGTTACAAACATAATTAAAACGTCACCATACGGGTTTTCATTTTTTGAAATCTATCCAAAACATGGCTCCATAACATATTACATAATATATCAAATATTCAAGCCCTAGAAATCATAATGTAAATAACCCTAAAAATCATCTAAACAACATATGCACCATAAAAAGAAAAAGCCAAAATTGTTCACTAACAAATATAACCCACCAGATCTACTGTGTGTTGTATATGGCCATAAAAAAAGCAAAATATCATCACTAACAAAATATAACCCACCATATAAAATAATGAAAAACAAAACGAAGCACATGTCTACTCTCATGGTTAGTATGTGGCTAATATCAACCAAAATTCATCAAAAATAACAAAGAAATTTACCCATGTTCGATCGGCGGTGGTATGGTGGTTGATTACGGTGGTATGCGGCTGCTGACTGTTCACTGTTGTCGCTGATGTTCTGATCGCTGGCGTGCAGGGAGGATAGAGAGAGCGAGGGAGAATATGTAAGGTAGTGTTTGGTATGCAGGAATAATAGGTGGAATGGAATGAATGATTACGAGAGAATGAAGAAAATGGTGTTTGGTTGGTCAAATGATCCATTGCATTCCCTCGTCCATTCCATTACCTCGTCCATTCCATTCCTTCGTTCATTCCATTACCCCATACCAAACAGACCCTAAGGGTTTTGGGCTTGTTTATTTTATTTTAGTTTGAAATATTGTTGATTTGTTGGGTTGAGTTATTTAGGTATTAAAAGTTATGTCGTGCAAACGACGAACGCACCACTGGTCTGAAAAAAATAAGAGTTTACTAAAAAAAATTAAAATATAAATGGATAACACTTTTTACCTAAGGGGTGCATACGACAAGTTTCAAGAGGTGCGGACGGAAAATTCCAAGGGGTGCGGACGAAAAATTCTAAGGGGTGCGGATGGGATTTTCGACGGAACGTAGCACTAATTTTTTTTTTCCGGGGATACACCCACCCCCTTGGCTTTGTCTTAAGTTCGCCCCTGCTTGTGGACACAAATGTTGGACCATATTTCATGGCTCGCACAAACAGTTCATAATTTTTCTCAAAGGGTGCTCACATTGACTGAGTACACATTGACACGTATCGGGAGTCACGTTGATTCTGTTGCATTTTCATATTTTTTTTTTGAACGGTCAACGAATCCTCCAAATGGGCTACTGGCGAAATTCACCACATCGGGATACACTCGCCTTCCGAACCGGGGAAAACCCTCACCTAGGGCCGAAGCCCGTGAACACTCGCCCGAAGGCACGACAGTGCGGTGAGGTAAAACCCGCTCAGTTCAAGGATCGAACTAACGATCGCCGCCTACTCGTCTAGTCTCGCATCATCACCAGGTGCCGCAGAAACTAAATGCTAGGGGTAGGAATTGAACTTGGGTCACTTGGAACACAAGGTCTCTCCCTTACCACTCCACCACTTATGAACTGTTTGTGTGAGCCATGAACTGGTTGCATTTTCATATTGATCAGTTCTAGTTTAGCGTTTACCAATTGCATTTTTCCTTTATGCTGTTTACTAGTGGCAAGGGGCTTGGCATGAGGGGCCAGGGAACACCACCGGAAGGGGCGGGGTGGGGGCAGGAGGGATAGGAATCATGGTGCAGAGGAGATGTTGGTGGTGGCCCCATGTCAACGATCTCATGACCGTTTAAACCTATAAAAAATTAATTAATTAATTTTCGGTTCAAATTATATATAATTTCTACCTCATTCACATTTTTATACCAAACACCCACTTCCCACCCTCTTTTCTCGCAGTTTCTCTCTACATTTTATAGAACTCCAAACATTTTTATAGAATCATGTTTCCTTAGGGCAACATAGACCCGAGCAATCCATACACAAGCATATAGAATAATCCCAACACACCTACCCCCAACACACCAAACTCTCAACCCAATAACTACCTCTTCGCCGGTTGTTATCGGCGGGACGCTGATCCAATCTTTGAGTCGCCACAAGCCGCAACGTCAAACTTTTTTTTATTACCAATACCAACTACACACCCAAGGTTCACAAATCGCCATACCCGAAACTCAACATGACATGGTTCAACCAACACAGACGGGCCCATTGCATAAAAAAAGATCAAAAAAAGAAAGCATACAAAAAAGGAGGACAACCCCCCCCCCCCCCCCCCCCCCCCCCCCCCCCCCCCGTCGTGTGGATGCCTGCGGATGCAAACGCTTTGGCTTGCGCTTGGGTCGACATCTTGAAGGACCCGACATCCGGTATTATATATAATTTCATATGTATATTATGTTTTTTAACATGTTACATTTTTATATGTTATGTTTTTTACATGTTACATTTTTTTAGCATGTTATATTTTTTATATGTTTTGTTTTTGAAATGTTACATTTTTATATATTAAGTAGGTTTCTTAATATATTATTTATGTTTCATAGGTGACCATCAAAGATAGGTGACCCTTAAAGATGAACAAACTTTTGGAAGCGTGTTCATGAAACCTTCCACAACATTTTAGAACATGAGCCTTACCGCAATGCGTATCAAATTTTCGAAAAATGAAGAGAAATGCGTAGAAAAATTACCGCCTTCAACGTCATCTTCAACACCTTCATCAACCATTGCAGTGGTCAACCGAACGATGCGCGTGATGTTTGTCACACCCAGCTGGTAGCGGAAGCGTAATGCGTGTGACTTATGAAAGGTAATCATTGCATCCAATCGTGTAAACAAATATAAATCAACAACGATGCCATATGTACTGATTTGCAACAAAGGTTTACAAATTCCCAAACAAGTTCACAATGTTATCCAAAATATAGTTATTGAGTTACATTACACTTCGAGCAAAAGATTATTTTCGTCATAAAAACATGTTGAGGATTTTGTCCCCTATATACCCATACGAGGTTGGGATATAAAAGACAAATCCTCCAAAGGCATTCGTTGTCATGTCATTCCCATTTCCCATGGTCTATCACTGACTCAAGTCTCGTGTCCTGAAATACATGTAATTTTAAAAAGTCAACAAAAGTTGAGCGAGTTCATGTAGTTATTGTTATCGTATGAAATCTCACGTTTGAAATCCGGTAATGAAATCATGTTTGTAATCCAGTAATGAAATCATGGTTGTAATCCAGTAATGTAATCATGGTATTATTAGCATTCAGGGAGTTTAAGGATCTATCAGTGTGTAGCTTGCACCCTGACATATGTGCCATAATAAGTAACCAAACCGAGACAACTTTGACATCATTGTGATCACAAAAGCACTCCTAAGGTACCAACCAGGAGTGTTGGTAGTTTGTTTGTTCGATCGTTATATATATAATTATTTCACAATTTGATATTTATACATTTAGTGTTTCTTAAATCGTGTATGAACGGGCCTCACCCTTCACATGTTGTAACACCTCGTAAAATCATGTCCAATAATGCCAAGACACGTTAAACCCTAATGAAGTCAAACTTTGACTATGAGTGACTAAAGTTGTCAAACAGTGAAAAGATGTATGTGGAGTGACTAAAAACGTCATTATGCCAAACTTGTGCCTCTGAATGACCATTTACGGATTTCGTATACATTAATAATCCACACGTTGGATTTACGAAACCATTTGAGAAACAAAGCAAAAGTTTATAAATAAAAGGGTTAAAAGCGTCAACATGTTTAATCATACCTCTGAGTGACCTTTTAACCGAACTGGAGCTTAACCATGTTTGTTATAACTTCCAAGACTATTAAAAACTAACTTTAGGGGCCAAAGATGCTTAAAATGAAAGTTATTAGGGCCAAGGACTAAAACTGCCAAGAAGGGAAACTTGGATTACCTGTTCGATGGCGAGTCGCGGGCCGCGACCAAGTGCCCTATCTCTCTTGCGGGGTGCGAGAGAGTGCCCAGTTCTGAAAAAAATGGACAGCTGCATGTATTGTAGCCTTGAGCCCCAATCAAACCATACAGCCTGATTTCGATACAAGGAGCATGCAAATGGTTTTTAAAAATATCTTGGACACCTAGAAACATCTGAGAACATCATAGAACACTTGGATTGATCTTGGACAAGCTCCTTGCACTATAAATAGATCCCATAATTGCATTTCTTCCTTGCACCTCATTCTTTTCTTACTTCTATCATCTCTTGGAGATTCCTGATCATAAAGGAGACTCCCCTTAGTTCAATCTTCAAGCTAGAACCTGTTGTAAGTGTCCCTAGCCTCTCCTTTCAGTTTGTAAGTTTTTAAAAACCGAAAAGTCAAAGTTTCGATAAAAGGCTTTGACTTTCGGTTTAGACCTTAACAGTGCAGCCATTGTTCGAGGCGAATATTGTGACACCCCAGGAAAACCAGTGAACGATTGAATTTACCTAGCTTCCTCAGTGAGTGCATACCAAATTTCGGGACGAAATTTCCAATTAGTTGGGGATAATGTGACAACTCGGACTTTAGACTTGCTTTGATGTAACGTTACGTGCTTATGTGACATTTTGAACTAATGGATGTTATGTGATTTATTGAATGTTGTTTTGTGCTTAGTGTTTTACGTGTTTGCATGTTAATCGAGCCAAACCCAAACCACACTTTATAATCGGTCACACAAGCCCTTTGGGCCACACCTTGCTCACGGATCCATTAGGCAGCCGAGTGGGCTCGGCCCACTCCCCACTCGCAAACACTAAACCCTTTGGTAAGGATTTGATTCTCATTGTTGTTACAAAACATAACACACACAACCCTAGAAGCTCTTGCTCTCTCTCTCTCGTTTTGCTTGGAACCCGACGGCAAGAACATCCCCTACTCGGATCACCCTCTTTTTCCTTCTTTAATCCGGTTAGTGATTATGTTATTGGTTGTGTGTTATTGTTTGTATGATGATAATTGCTTGATACCCGAAGGATTCTTGTTAACATATTGTTTATGATAATAGTCATTATTGATTGTGAACCGGCTGCATGATTATTGAATTGGATTGGTCCGGATGTTGTTTGATAACCGGCTGTGATTAAAGAATTAGGTTGCATGCTAGTATGATGATATGATTATGATTCGGTTTAGTTTTGATGCTGTTCTTGAACATGATATGAACAGGTTGAATGTGTTTTGAAACTGATTAAATTATGAGTTTGATCTGATTTCCGAAACTGCCAAACTTGTTTGCTGAATTTACGGTAGTGATTGGGATTGAATTTAGGAAATCAGGAAATCAGTTACACACTGGGTTGCGACTCAGATTGCGAGTCGAAACCTCACGGTCACGACTCGAGACCACAACAGCACCAGCCGAGACCATGGTTGCGAGTCCCGTTGCGACTCGTAACCGGACCATGATGAGCCGAAATCACCATTGCGACTCGTAACCTCCTGTTGCGACTCGTAATCTCCTGCTGTGACTCGTAACTCCCGGTTGCGACTCGAGATCGCCGGTTGCGACTCGAGACCACCTGTGCACGTAAATCTGTTTGGGCCTACACCGTCACGGGCCCAACCGTTTGGGCCAGATGATTGAATTTGTGAACTGTTTGTTATTGGACTAGTATGTGTTTACTATTTGGGCCGGGTTATGTCGGGCCAGGGATTAACACGCACTAGTATGCTCTTGACTGCTAATTGGACTGCTTAGCTGTTTGGGCCGACTACTTGGACTCGTTATATGATTTGAACTGCTGATACGTTTATGTGATTTGCCATGATCATACTCGATACCATACGTGATACGAACGTGCTATATGTCACACCCCGACCACGTGGTACAACAAAACGTGGCGGAAACGTCGGGGAGTGTTGTGACAGAATCATTGTTTCATAACACATGGAAATTTAAATATTGTTTTATTGATTAAATGAACTCGTTGTTCTATTACAATCACATAAGTACAACTATGATCTTCCAAGTTTTAAAGTTGCTAAGGCACGAGTCCATCCTAAATGTAGCATGCATCAACAATCATCTCAAGACAGCACCTGAAACATGTGTAAAAATAGGTACGTCAGCATAAAAATGCCTGTGAGATACATAGGTTTTGTGAAAACGGAGTTCATGACTTATGTTTGAGAAAATGTTTAGTCATGAACTTTGTAAATTTGCTTTGTCTTGTAAATCATTTGAAAAACGATAGGATCAGATGATATGTATAAATAAGAGAATAATGTAGGGTTAACTGAATAACCATGTAAAATGAGTTTGTATAAGTTAAGTTGTTTGAAAAACAATGTTTTAATAAAACGTTTATGGTATATATAAAATATACCTTGGTTTTAAGAAAGTTGAATAAGTAATATATTAAAATATATTTCAGTTCCAATATTGTTAACTCAAGTGTGCTAAATAACGCCACGGTATGTAATGCAATGAAAACACTTATATATAAGAAGTACCAGCGGCGTATCTACCATGTTTTCATCACATTACACTCGTTCCGTTATCTAAACACTAACCAAAACCAAATCGTTTGATAGATAGTATATTAAATATACTTTAGTTGTTCAAAATAATAGTTTTCAGTAGTATATTACAAGTATACCTTGGATTTATAAATAACATATTAAACCATGTTTTAGTTTTGTAACTAACATATCAGTATATGCTTTGGATGTGATAAATAACATATTAAACTATGTTTTAGTTATGTAAGTAACATATCACAATATGCTTTGGATGATTACAAAATATATGTTGGTTCTGTACAACACCACACATGAGAGTATATCAAACTATACTTTTTGGGAGTATATCAAAATATACCTTAAAGGTGCGATTTAAGAATTCATTCAGAGCTGGTGCATCAAACTACACCTTTGAGACTATAGGGATACCACAAAGGAAATCCCTATTTGGATGGAGAAACGAATTGGTTTCAGACATTCCATGACAACAGGAATGGGGTGTCTAGTCCTATAGCGCTATATCATACTACCAATCGGTCTGGTGAACAAAATAAGTACTATTCCAACAATTACTTTTGTAATTTTTGAGAAATCAGTGTTTAAACCATAGATAGTCATTTAGTTTGTCAAAAGATAAATATTAACATGTATAATCAATTATACTTTGAAATCATGAAAATAACAGATAGGTACACATGCTTCACCCCAAAACAGTTCGGAAAATAGTAAAAGAGGGGAACTATGTACTCACCTGAGATTGCTTTGGAGTTCTTGTATAATAACCAGATAATGCTAAAGATCACGGGATATCAAACGGCACCTAATAGGTAGCTATGTTAATATACCGGACCAAATCGGAAGGATCGGATGGTACGCGGGTTCGTAAACCAAACGAGTATGGAGACTCGTGTAGTATGGTTTAACAAAGCCTACATACTAAAATGAAACTTAACCTAAGTGCTTACGGTCCATCACGACCCGTTTAGGTAGCTTATGCTACCTTACGCGTCGTTTGCGTAGAACGCGTTCGAAACGCCTAACATTGCGACCACACGGTATAACCTCGGAAGGTTATAGCTATGGTCACCTAATGTGTTTGGTCGGGTCCTAATGACCGACCAAATGGGTCGGGTTCGAAAGTATAAGCGATGGTTTAAATCGCTTACCTTACGACCCTATATAAGCACTAAACTAAAAGTGACGAGCTAAGCATGTTAGAACATGCTTAACTAAGTTTAGAAACAGGTTTGGCATCAAAACAAACGGCTTTGATGCCCACGAGTAGTTTGGTTACAAAATACGCAAGAATGCGCATTTTGGCCGAAACTACGACTCGTCACTGGGCCTAGTTAACGTGGTGATCAGTAGGTATAGTCACTACGGACTATAACCATCGTGATCACGCTCACGTTATGAAGTTCCATGAACTTCGCATCGACCATAAGCTGGTCAATGCAGAAAGTCAGCAAAACGTTGACTTTCGGACTCGAAAAGCGAATAAAAGAGCGAAAGAAGATTTACGGAGGGTCCCTGAGTGCTAATCAAGACCAAATAGCTCAGGTATGAAACAATGGTTTCAACTTAGAGCTTTAAGATCTGATTTTGTGATTTTTACACAAAAGGGGGGGGGTATTTATAGGAAAAGTGGAACCGTTAGGATCGTTTTATCGAATATCGTGCCTTGATCTCGTGCGTACATGTGTCCAGTGGATAAGTTCAGTGAACTTGACCCTTGGCTCTTCATTGGGTGAAAAGGCATCGCCCCTTGATCGAACGAAAGGCCAGATTCTGCATTAAATGCAAAATCTTTCTGTCAGACATGTTCACGCGGCCCGCCTAAGGATTTGGCAAATCCTTACGCGGCCCGCCTAAGGTTCCCAGACCAGAATTTTCAATTTTGGTCCCTGCACTTCAGAAACACGTATTTTGGCCCATTTTTGGCACGTTTAAGCCCCGTTAACCTCATTTCAAGGCTCTAAGATGAAGTTAAAGTGTAGGGGACTTGAAATATGCTCAAAAATATTCCGGATGTCGGTTCGTTTGGCCGTACGATCGCGATGTTCGCTTAATTACGACGGAATGCGCATAAGCGCGAAAGATGATCCAAATGACGCGACGAATGGATTTTTCTCATGCCAAACACTAAGGCATAATATTATAATGCTTACATAAATTTTCGGATGTCCGGATGTATTCAGAACGTAGGTTATGCGCGAAAGTGCAAACTTGTGCACTTTTTGACACTTTTAGCCCCTGAATGATCCAAAAGTTTGTTTTAGCATACCAAACCCCTCAAAGCCTATTTCTAAGCTATGTAAAGGATATATATGGTATGTTTAACTTATGGACATGTTCCGGAATGTTCGTTACAGTTCAAATTGGCATACTTTCGCAGTTTGTCAAGTTTAGTCCCTGTAAGCGAATTAACTTGTTTTTGCCATACCAATGCCTTCAAAACTTATTTCTAAGTTATGTAAAGGTTATTTAAGGTATGTTAAGTGTATGATGGTCTCCCGGAGTATTTGTCGCATTAAACTGAGTACGTTTATGCACCAGTTTGCGTATAATTCTCCAGAAAGCGTTGTAGAGTATGAAATTGAACAAGAATTGATATGTGCAAAGCATACACATATTTATACAAATCCCAAGTATGAAATACAATATTTCCTTGGTTTGGCATTTGTTTGATGGTTGAAGTGACACAGGTGTCACAGTCTCCCCTACTTTAGGAAATTTCGTCCCGAAATTTAATTCTAGAGGAAACTCGTGAGGACAGCTGTGAAGGTTTCGCCTTATAATAGATCCATTGAACCCTTAGGTAAAACTCTGGGCCATGTTAGGATTCTTAGCGAATTTGTTAACCCTCAGAGTGAATTCCTTGAAATAGTAAAACATGAAATTTTGAACTACTGATTGACGAACGTTTCTTATGAAGGCTTATCATAGGAAAACTTGGTGTGTGATTGAGGTCAGAATTGGGGGAGTGTGAGAATAAATGACATTGGTCGAGGTCCGAGACTTCTCCCGTATCATTATTCTTGTCACTAGGTCTTAACACATGATGAAACTTCCTGTGGTTCCTGTGCACTGAATTCCATAATTATGTAGGCCTCCATAATTACGTAATTCCTTGCACAGTCCGCACAGTCCATTTCATAATCCGTAGGAAAATTACTTGAATAAATATGAAGCGATTTGACTAGACCACCAAAGGATCCTTTTAATTCGATCAACGAACGATCTTTTAACTAGATCAACACATGATCTTCTTAACTAGACCGTCGTACGATCTCTTTAAATAGACCGCTTAAGGGATCATTTTTATATCATCACATGATATTTCTAATCAGATTTTCAAAATCAATCTGTTTAAGCAGACCTTTCAAGAGGTCCAATTATAGAATAATACTTTATAACCTGAGGGACTTAACTATACTGTTGAAATCCATTAAGGGTTTAAGATAGTATCTTTGGATATCCCATTATGAATCTCTCGTATGAAGATATGAAAGATTCTATGAGGATTTGGGTGGATCACATACAACCACAAAACATGTAAGAAAATACATAAGCACAAATTTAGTTAACTTGATTCTTTATTTTGTTATCCTTAGGTATGGATATTAAGGCACACTAGGAATCCAACCTATGGATTTCACTTGGCACTTTAACGATTTATGAAGATCTATCTATAAAGATAGAGGGATTCTCAATAAGTGTTTGACTTTGTTTCTTAAAAGAAACGAGAGTTTAAGGTTCTTGGGGAGATCACAAGTGATCATAATATGACAGAACCATACGAGTAGTTTGTCGTTGGGCTGACATCATAAAGTTGCATCAAGCATTCACACAAACGCATAAATTTTGCAGAAATAAAAACAACAAATCTTTATTTATGTGGCAACGGATTTGTCTTGAAGTGTCAAAAGATAGCAACTAAGGAAATACAAAACACTAATTGTTCACTGCTGCATCATTGTTCATGTTTGCCTCATTGATGTTGAACACTCGTCCACGCGCTGGAGGTATGTTAACAAGCCTTGGGCAATTGTTCCTGTAGTGGGTAAGGTCACCACAGTTATAACATGACCCTGGGGGGAACCGTGCTTGAACAGCAGCAGGGTTTGCAGCAGCTTGATTTGCATAACGACAAACATTGATCAAATGTCCCACCCGCCCACAGTGGGTACATTTGTGACACTGCTCTTGCTCTAGATGATGACGGTTGCATTTGTTGCACAACGGTGCAGTACCAACATAGTTTTGTCTTTTACGAGGTTGTGTTGGCTGGTTTGGTGCAACTTGTTTGTCTTGAGCAGTTACAGCGTAGCTTTGAGAGGCTTTGCGCTTTTTCTTCTTGGACACCTCAGCACTTTCTTCCTTTGGTTCCACATGAGCAGTCTTGTCAGATGGTCTTAGGTCGCCCTTCCGAAACAGCTTGCGCTTCCTGATTTGGGATTCAGTCAGAGTGGCAGCCAATTCAATGGCTTGTCTGACAGTAGTAGGGTTGCTGCCAGTAACGATGTCCTGAACTACGTCAGGAAGCCCATCAATGTATTTCTCAATCGCCTTATCTAGAGGCGTAACCATAGTAGGGCATAACAAGCTCAATTCCTCATAGCGATCAGTATAGGCTCGATGTTCCCCACTGTCTTGCTTTAAATCATCAAATTCTCTTTCTAGAGCCCTAAGCTCATGACGAGGACAGAACTCCTTCATCATAAGAGCCCTAAGCTCGGCCCAAGTCTGTGCTAATGCAACCTCTGCACCGTGGTCTCTCATAACCCCGTTCCACCATGTAAGAGCCCTCTTCTGAAACACACTCGAAGAAAACTCGACCTTGCGATTTTCAGGACACTGAACGTGACGGAAAGTATTCTCAATGCTCTCGAACCATTGAAGAAGCCCAGTTGCTCCCTCAGAACCATTGAACTTGAGCGGTTTAGCTGAGTTAAAAATCTTGAAATTGCATGGAGCATTGTTGTTGTTGTTGATGGCTTGAGTTATTTGAGCATAAAGAATTGGGAAGGCAGCAGCCATTTGTTGCGCGATGATTTCCGCCAGTTCGGCATTCGCCATCTGATTGTCGCGTCGAGGAGGCATTCTAAAAGAGGAAACATGTGAGGAAACGAGTGAGAGAATTAGACGAAAAGAATGAGATGAAACAAATCTGATGAAAGCAAGGATAGTGGCCGTCCGTCTGTTACTACAAAGCAACAAACGACCTGGTGATTAATCAAAGCAAATAGGTCAAAAATAATGTATCGCGAAGACATGCTCGCCTATAAGTGGACACTCACCCCAAGAGTTCCCAGGTAAGAGTGACTGGTCCGATTATGTGGATTTGTACGAACACTCTAGCCTTAGACAGAAAACTCAGGGTACAGGCACCCACCCTTCCAGTTTGCATGTGTTCACAATATTTAGACCAACCTTGACGAGAGTTTTGAAAATTCGAAGGGGTTCAAAACCTTATAACAGAGGGTTCAAAACCTAGTAATCAATCATCCTAGAACAGATGAATAGTTTTCAAAGCGGTTTTGAAATTTATGTTCTTGTTGCGGTCGTCGCCTAAGGATAGGTGACGGTGTTGTTTTATGACTAAACGCAAGTAAACTCGCGTTAGGGTCCTAGGAAGGTTATAGACTAGGTCAAAGCATTACTAATAACCTAATTCCCTATAACCATGAGCTCTGATACCAACTTTTCTGTCACACCCCGACCACGTGGTACAACAAAACGTGGCGGAAACGTCGGGGAGTGTTGTGACAGAATCATTGTTTCATAACACATGGAAATTTAAATATTGTTTTATTGATTAAATGAACTCGTTGTTCTATTACAATCACATAAGTACAACTATGATCTTCCAAGTTTTAAAGTTGCTAAGGCACGAGTCCATCCTAAATGTAGCATGCATCAACAATCATCTCAAGACAGCACCTGAAACATGTGTAAAAATAGGTACGTCAGCATAAAAATGCCTGTGAGATACATAGGTTTTGTGAAAACGGAGTTCATGACTTATGTTTGAGAAAATGTTTAGTCATGAACTTTGTAAATTTGCTTTGTCTTGTAAATCATTTGAAAAACGATAGGATCAGATGATATGTATAAATAAGAGAATAATGTAGGGTTAACTGAATAACCATGTAAAATGAGTTTGTATAAGTTAAGTTGTTTGAAAAACAATGTTTTAATAAAACGTTTATGGTATATATAAAATATACCTTGGTTTTAAGAAAGTTGAATAAGTAATATATTAAAATATATTTCAGTTCCAATATTGTTAACTCAAGTGTGCTAAATAACGCCACGGTATGTAATGCAATGAAAACACTTATATATAAGAAGTACCAGCGGCGTATCTACCATGTTTTCATCACATTACACTCGTTCCGTTATCTAAACACTAACCAAAACCAAATCGTTTGATAGATAGTATATTAAATATACTTTAGTTGTTCAAAATAATAGTTTTCAGTAGTATATTACAAGTATACCTTGGATTTATAAATAACATATTAAACCATGTTTTAGTTTTGTAACTAACATATCAGTATATGCTTTGGATGTGATAAATAACATATTAAACTATGTTTTAGTTATGTAAGTAACATATCACAATATGCTTTGGATGATTACAAAATATATGTTGGTTCTGTACAACACCACACATGAGAGTATATCAAACTATACTTTTTGGGAGTATATCAAAATATACCTTAAAGGTGCGATTTAAGAATTCATTCAGAGCTGGTGCATCAAACTACACCTTTGAGACTATAGGGATACCACAAAGGAAATCCCTATTTGGATGGAGAAACGAATTGGTTTCAGACATTCCATGACAACAGGAATGGGGTGTCTAGTCCTATAGCGCTATATCATACTACCAATCGGTCTGGTGAACAAAATAAGTACTATTCCAACAATTACTTTTGTAATTTTTGAGAAATCAGTGTTTAAACCATAGATAGTCATTTAGTTTGTCAAAAGATAAATATTAACATGTATAATCAATTATACTTTGAAATCATGAAAATAACAGATAGGTACACATGCTTCACCCCAAAACAGTTCGGAAAATAGTAAAAGAGGGGAACTATGTACTCACCTGAGATTGCTTTGGAGTTCTTGTATAATAACCAGATAATGCTAAAGATCACGGGATATCAAACGGCACCTAATAGGTAGCTATGTTAATATACCGGACCAAATCGGAAGGATCGGATAGTACGCGGGTTCGTAAACCAAACGAGTATGGAGACTCGTGTAGTATGGTTTAACAAAGCCTACATACTAAAATGAAACTTAACCTAAGTGCTTACGGTCCATCACGACCCGTTTAGGTAGCTTATGCTACCTTACGCGTCGTTTGCGTAGAACGCGTTCGAAACGCCTAACATTGCGACCACACGGTATAACCTCGGAAGGTTATAGCTATGGTCACCTAATGTGTTTGGTCGGGTCCTAATGACCGACCAAATGGGTCGGGTTCGAAAGTATAAGCGATGGTTTAAATCGCTTACCTTATGACCCTATATAAGCACTAAACTAAAAGTGACGAGCTAAGCATGTTAGAACATGCTTAACTAAGTTTAGAAACAGGTTTGGCATCAAAACAAACGGCTTTGATGCCCACGAGTAGTTTGGTTACAAAATACGCAAGAATGCGCATTTTGGCCGAAACTACGACTCGTCACTGGGCCTAGTTAACGTGGTGATCAGTAGGTATAGTCACTACGGACTATAACCATCATGATCACGCTCACGTTATGAAGTTCCATGAACTTCGCATCGACCATAAGCTGGTCAATGCAGAAAGTCAACAAAATGTTGACTTTCAGACTCGAAAAGCGAATAAAAGAGCGAAAGAAGACTTACGGAGGGTCCCCGAGTGCTAATCAAGACCAAATAGCTCAGGTATGAAACAATGGTTTCAACTTAGAGCTTTAAGATCTGATTTTGTGATTTTTACACAAAAAGGGGGGGGGTATTTATAGGAAAAGTGGAACCGTTAGGATCGTTTTATCGAATATCGTGCCTTGATCTCGTGCGTACATGTGTCCAGTGGATAAGTTCAGTGAACTTGACCCTTGGCTCTTCATTGGGTGAAAAGGCATCGCCCCTTGATCGAACGAAAGGCCAGATTCTGCATTAAATGCAAAATCTTTCTGTCAGACATGTTCACGCGGCCCGCCTAAGGATTTGGCAAATCCTTACGCGCCCCGCCTAAGGTTACCAGACCAGAATTTTCAATTTTGGTCCCTGCACTTCAGAAACACGTATTTTGGCCCATTTTTGGCACGTTTAAGCCCCGTTAACCTCATTTCAAGGCTCTAAGATGAAGTTAAAGTGTAGGGGACTTGAAATATGCTCAAAAATATTCCGGATGTCGGTTCGTTTGGCCGTACGATCGCGATGTTCGCTTAATTACGACGGAATGCGCATAAGCGCGAAAGATGATCCAAATGACGCGACAAATGGATTTTTCTCATGCCAAACACTAAGGCATAATATTATAATGCTTACATAAATTTTCGGATGTCCGGATGTATTCAGAACGTAGGTTATGCGCGAAAGTGCAAACTTGTGCACTTTTTGACACTTTTAGCCCCTGAATGATCCAAAAGTTTGTTTTAGCATACCAAACCCCTCAAAGCCTATTTCTAAGCTATGTAAAGGATATATATGGTATGTTTAACTTATGGACATGTTCCGGAATGTTCGTTACAGTTCAAATTGGCATACTTTCGCAGTTTGTCAAGTTTAGTCCCTGTAAGCGAATTAACTTGTTTTTGCCATACCAATGCCTTCAAAACTTATTTCTAAGTTATGTAAAGGTTATTTAAGGTATGTTAAGTGTATGATGGTCTCCCGGAGTATTTGTCGCATTAAACTGAGTACGTTTACGCACCAGTTTGCGTATAATTCTCCAGAAAGCGTTGTAGAGTATGAAATTGAACAAGAATTGATATGTGCAAAGCATACACATATTTATACAAATCCCAAGTATGAAATACAATATTTCCTTGGTTTGGCATTTGTTTGATGGTTGAAGTGACACAGGTGTCACACTACTGACTTCCGGGTCGGAAGGCCACGCTGCGTTGTAGAGAGGACACGTTACGTAAAGCCTATGTAACCCAATACCATCTACTGACTTCCGGGTCGGAAGGCCACGCTGCGTAAAGCCTACGTAGCCCCCACGCGTACCACTGTCCTCGGGGAAGGGCACGTCACGTAAAGCCTACGTGACCCTGTACGTTTTCCTGTTCTCAGTAAAGAAGAACACATGGTCGGAAGTTAGTCTAGTAAGTACCACTGATGAGAAGCCCTCATTAGTAAGGAATAATCGTGGGAAGCCCCCACCAGTAATATAAACACAAGGTTTGGGAAGCCCCCACCTTAGTACACACTAGTATGGGAAGCCCCCACTAGTTATACTTATGCACTATGTTATGAACTTACTTACTGTGAACTCGCTCAACTAGTTTGTTGATTATTTGCTGCATGCCTTGCAGGACCTTAGGTACATTATGGAGCTTGCATAAGGAGGAGCAGGTCGTTGTGGGATACGGATCATGAACTTTATCTGAACTTATAACTATTTTGAGAATACATACTATGCTTCCGCGATTTAAACGATGTTTGGTTTTGGAACATCAATCATGTCATGATGTTTTATATTAATTACTTTTATTATTTGCTATGTTTGATAGGATTGATGGCTTGATCCTGGTCATGTCACGCTCCCAAGCGGTGGTACTCCGCGTGTGGGATTTTGGGGGTGTGACAGATTGGTATCAGAGCCATTGGTTATAGAGAACTTGGTTTTAATATGGGAAAACGTTTTTATTAAAACCGGACTATAACCAGTACAGTGCTCTCAACGATCCACAACGACGCTTCGCTCCACGTGCAAGACTCGACATCCTAGGTAATAAGGTTATGTTTATTGCCTGTTTGCTAGAACTGCTTAGAACTTTGCTCGCATTACGTTTAGATACACATGATATTATAGCATGAGAATCCCTACGTTCTTACTCTTTTCTGTCATCGCCCTATTCGCGAACCATTCTCACTTACGCTACTTGTTGCAACGAAGATCATGTCTGGACGAATCAACATGACACAAGCCCAGTTAGAGGCTCTCGTTCAAGCTCAAGTTGCTGCGGCAGTTGCAGCTGCTCAAGCAGGTAGTATATCCTGCAGTATAGGCACACACTAGGATCTTTAGATCCCACATTAACTCTCGTATTTAACTTCGTCCTATTCGTACACAATAGGTCAACACGCGCAGCAGCCTGTCTGCACATTCAAGAACTTCATGGACTGTCGTCCAAATTCCTTCAGCGGCACAGAGGGGGCAGTGGGACTCCTCCATTGGTTTGAAAAGCTAGAATCAGTATTCGAAATGTGCGAGTGCCCTGAGGCTCGCAAGGTCAAGTTTGCCACCGGCACTTTGGAAGGAATAGCGTTAACTTGGTGGAATGCCCAAGTTCAGATCTTAGGGTTGGCAGCTGTATAACCTGAAAAATGGTTGGATCAGAGATTGAAGCGTATACTAAACGGTCGAATGAGTTGGCCGTTCTGTGTCCAACTATGGTGGACCCTCCATACAAGCGCATTGAGATGTACCTCAAGGGGTTGGCACCAGAGATCCAGAGCCATGTCACGTCGGCTAATCTCGATAACATCCAGGAAATTCAGCGCCTCGCTCACCGTATCACTGACCAGGCAGTGGATCAGAATAAACTGCCTAAGCGTGTCAACGCTACTGCTACAGTCACTCCATCAGTTACTCCTGCTACTACTGGCGAAAGCAAAAGAAAATGGGATGGAGATTCTAGTAAAGGTTCAGCATCTGTTCAGCCACAAGCTCAGCAGCAGAAGATTGACCACTATCAGAGTCCCAGTCAGCAATCCTCTAGTGGTCACAGGCAGAGGAGATATCAGGGAAGTCAACCTAAGTGCTACAATTGCCACAGACATCACAATGGCCCATGTAACAAGGGTCGTTGTCAAAGGTGTCTTAAGATGGGTCACGAGGCCAAAGACTGTAGGAGTCCACGGCCTGCGAATCAGAATCAGCAGCCTCAGCAACCCGCTCCACAGAACCAGCAGCAGCAGCCACAGCGTGGAAACCGGGGATGTTTCCAGTGTGGGGCTGAAGGTCATTTCAAACGCGATTGCCCTCAGCTGAACCAGAACCAGAACCGCAACAACAACAATCAGGGCAACGGGAATAGCAACAACGGGGGAAACAACAACAACGGCAATGAAGCTCGTGGTCGTGCATTCGTACTAGGTCGAGGCGACGCAGTGAACGATCCCAACGTTGTTATGGGTAAGTTTCTCCTCGACAATATTTACGTTACTGTTTTGTTTGATTCGGGTGCGGATACAAGCTATATGTCTGTGAAAACGTGTCAACTGCTAAAACGTGCACCAACACTTTTACCCACCAAACATGTAGTAGAGTTAGCTAACGGTAAAAGTCTAGAAGCCACGCACGTAGTTCAGGGTTGTAATCTTATCCTAGCTGGTCAAGCTTTCTCTATCGACCTCATTCCCATAGTTTTGGGTAGCTTCGACGTCGTAATTGGGATGGATTGGTTATCCCAACACCAGGCAGAAATTTTATGCAGAGAGAAGATTATTCGCATTCCTTGTTCTGGTCAAGAACCTCTAGAAGTTCAAGGCGACAAGAGTGGTGCAGTGGTTGGCATCATCTCTTTCTTGAAGGCTCAGAAATGCTTACGTAAGGGTCACACAGCCATTCTGGCACTCGTTACAGACGCATCAGCAAAGGAAAAGAAATTGGAGGATATTCCAATTGTACGTGATTACCCTCAGGTGTTTCCTGAAGACTTACCTGGCTTACCGCCACATCGTCAGGTCGAATTCCAAATCGAGCTCGCTCAAGGAGCAGCACCCATAGCTCGCGCACCATATCGTCTAGCTCCATCAGAATTGGAGGAACTGTCAAAGCAGCTACAAGAGCTCTTGGAAAAGGGCTTTATTCGTCCAAGCTCTTCGCCTTGGGGAGCTCCAGTACTTTTTGTGAAAAAGAAAGACGGTACGTTCAGGATGTGCATCGACTACCGTGAACTCAACAAGGTGACGGTGAAGAACCGTTATCCTCTTCCGCGCATCGACGACTTATTCGACCAGTTGCAAGGGTCGTGCTACTATTCGAAGATAGATTTGAGGTCGGGGTACCATCAGCTGAGAGTCCGGGATGAGGACATCTCCAAGACAGCCTTCAGAACTCGTTATGGTCACTACGAGTTTCTTGTCATGCCATTCGGGTTAACGAACGCGCCTGCTGTATTTATGGATCTTATGAACAGGGTGTGCAAACCCTATCTTGACAAGTTTGTCATAGTATTCATTGACGACATTCTGATTTACTCCAAGAGTCAGGAGGAACACGAGCAGCATCTTCGCCTTATATTGGAACTCCTTCGGAAGGAACAGTTGTACGCCAAGCTTTCTAAATGCGACTTCTGGCTTCGTGAAGTCCACTTCTTAGGCCATGTAGTGAACAAGGATGGGATCCATGTCGATCCATCCAAGGTAGATTCGATCAGAAACTGGCCTGCACCGCGTACGCCAACAGAAATACGCCAATTCTTGGGTCTGGCAGGTTACTACAGACGGTTTATTAAAGACTTTTCGAAGATTGCTCAGCCGCTTACACTACTGACACAGAAGGGTGTCACCTATCGCTGGGGAGAACCTCAGGAGACTGCTTTTCAGCACCTAAAGGATAGACTTTGCAGTGCCCCTATCCTCTCTTTGCCTGAAGGCACAGATGACTTCGTGGTTTATTGTGATGCATCCATTCGGGGACTTGGATGTGTGTTAATGCAGCGTGACAAGGTTATCGCTTATGCCTCTCGTCAACTCAAGATTCATGAACGGAACTTCACGACGCACGATTTAGAGCTGGGAGCTGTGGTTTTCGCGCTTAAGATATGGCGACACTACCTGTACGGTACCAGGTGCACGATTTATACCGATCACAGGAGTCTCGAGCATATTCTTAAGCAGAAGGATTTGAACATGCGTCAACGGCGATGGGTCGAGTTACTGAACGATTACGAATGCGCCATCAAGTACCATCCGGGCAAAGCCAATGTTGTGGCTGACGCCCTTAGTCGAAAGGACACCTTACCGAAGCGCGTGCGAGCGCTACAGCTTACGATTCAGTCTAGCCTTCCTGCACAGATACGAGCTGCTCAGACAGAAGCACTGAAGCCCGAAAACGTCAAGGCTGAAGCCTTACGCGGCTCACGACAACAGATGGAACAGAAGGCGGACGGCGCCTACTATGTAACGGGGTGTATTTGGGTCCCACTTTATGGCGGTCTACGCGAACTTGTGATGGACGAAGCACACAAGTCTCGCTACTCGGTACATCCAGGGTCGGATAAAATGTACGACGATATTAGCACTACTTATTGGTGGCCTAGTATGAAGGCCCACATCGCTACGTACGTTGGAAAATGCTTGACCTGTGCGAGAGTCAAGGTCGAATATCAGAAACCAGCTGGCCTACTTCAGCAGCCTAAGATACCTCAATGGAAATGGGAAGAAATTTCCATGGATTTTGTTACAGGCTTACCTAGATCCCAGCGTGGGAATGATACCATATGGGTGATCGTGGATCGACTCACCAAGTCTGCACACTTCCTACCCATAAAGGAAACGGATAAGTTCTCCACTCTCGCAAACGTTTATCTTAAAGAAGTTGTTTCGAGGCACGGGGTGCCCACATCTATCATTTTGGATCGTGATGCACGATTCACGTCAGAACTCTGGCAAGCGATGCACAAATCTTTCGGCTCAAGGTTAGACATGAGCACAGCATATCATCCTCAGACGGATGGGCAGTCTGAGCGAACGATTCAAACGCTTGAAGACATGCTTCGGGCATGCGTCATTGATTTCGGCAACGGCTGGGAAAAGCACCTCCATTTGGTGGAGTTCTCGTATAATAATAGTTATCACACCAGCATTCAAGCCGCTCCATTCGAGGCATTGTACGGGCGTAAATGCCGGTCACCCCTCTGCTGGGCAGAGGTGGGGGATAGTCAGATCACGGGTCCAGAGATTGTAGTGGACGCCACAGAAAAGATTGCACAAATAAGACAACGCATGGCGGCAGCACGCGACCGTCAGAAAGCCTACGCGGACAAGCGTAGAAAGCCTTTGGAATTTCAGGTCGGGGACCGGGTTTTATTGAAAGTCTCACCCTGGAAGGGTGTGGTTCGTTTTGGCAAACGGGGCAAACTAAATCCGCGATACGTCGGACCATTCGAAATCATCGAAAAGATTGGCAAAGTAGCCTACAAGTTGAAACTACCAGCTGAACTCGGGGCAGTTCACAATGTTTTTCATGTATCGAACTTAAAGAAGTGCCTATCAGATGAAAACCTCATCATTCCTTTTAAGGAACTCACTATCGACGAGCGGTTGCAGTTCGTCGAGGAACCAGTAGAAATCACGGACCGGGATGTGAAGGTCCTCAAACACAAGAGAATCCCTCTTGTTCGAGTTCGTTGGAACTCCAAACGTGGCCCAGAGTACACCTGGGAACGCGAAGACAAGATGACAGAAAAGTACCCCCAGTTATTCGAAACCAATGCAACCACTACTGAGGCCGAAGCTACTACTTCGGAATTTCGGGACGAAATTCCAGATCAACGGGGGGAGGATGTGACACCCCAGGAAAACCAGTGAACGATTGAATTTACCTAGCTTCCTCAGTGAGTGCATACCAAATTTCGGGACGAAATTTCCAATTAGTTGGGGATAATGTGACAACTCGGACTTTAGACTTGCTTTGATGTAACGTTACGTGCTTATGTGACATTTTGAACTAATGGATGTTATGTGATTTATTGAATGTTGTTTTGTGCTTAGTGTTTTACGTGTTTGCATGTTAATCGAGCCAAACCCAAACCACACTTTATAATCGGTCACACAAGCCCTTTGGGCCACACCTTGCTCACGGATCCATTAGGCAGCCGAGTGGGCTCGGCCCACTCCCCACTCGCAAACACTAAACCCTTTGGTAAGGATTTGATTCTCATTGTTGTTACAAAACATAACACACACAACCCTAGAAGCTCTTGCTCTCTCTCTCTCGTTTTGCTTGGAACCCGACGGCAAGAACATCCCCTACTCGGATCACCCTCTTTTTCCTTCTTTAATCCGGTTAGTGATTATGTTATTGGTTGTGTGTTATTGTTTGTATGATGATAATTGCTTGATACCCGAAGGATTCTTGTTAACATATTGTTTATGATAATAGTCATTATTGATTGTGAACCGGCTGCATGATTATTGAATTGGATTGGTCCGGATGTTGTTTGATAACCGGCTGTGATTAAAGAATTAGGTTGCATGCTAGTATGATGATATGATTATGATTCGGTTTAGTTTTGATGCTGTTCTTGAACATGATATGAACAGGTTGAATGTGTTTTGAAACTGATTAAATTATGAGTTTGATCTGATTTCCAAAACTGCCAAACTTGTTTGCTGAATTTACGGTAGTGATTGGGATTGAATTTAGGAAATCAGGAAATCAGTTACACACTGGGTTGCGACTCAGATTGCGAGTCGAAACCTCACGGTCACGACTCGAGACCACAACAGCACCAGCCGAGACCATGGTTGCGAGTCCCGTTGCGACTCGTAACCGGACCATGATGAGCCGAAATCACCATTGCGACTTGCAACCTCCTGTTGCGACTCGTAATCTCCTGCTGTGACTCGTAACTCCCGGTTGCGACTCGAGATCGCCGGTTGCGACTCGAGACCACCTGTGCACGTACATCTGTTTGGGCCTACACCGTCACGGGCCCAACCGTTTGGGCCAGATGATTGAATTTGTGAACTGTTTGTTATTGGACTAGTATGTGTTTACTATTTGGGCCGGGTTATGTCGGGCCAGGGATTAACACGCACTAGTATGCTCTTGACTGCTAATTGGACTGCTTAGCTGTTTGGGCCGACTACTTGGACTCGTTATATGATTTGAACTGCTGATACGTTTATGTGATTTGCCATGATCATACTCGATACCATACGTGATACGAACGTGCTATATATGAACCTGACTTGCATAATAACCATGATAGGACGTGGTTGACCATTTACTTGCTACCTGTACTCTTTGTGTATCTGCCGAGCAAACCAAGGTGAGTTCACACAGCCAAGGCATGGGATTCCCGGGTTGGGAATTGGGTTGGATAGGTTGAATATGGAATGATTACTCGTACTTACGCATTCTCTAGACTATAGACCATCGTCCTCAGGTTAGTCAGGACACGTTACGTAAAGCCTACGTAACCCAGTATAATTGCCATTTGTCTCCCGGGTCGGGAGGACACGTTACGTAAAGCCTACGTAACCCAATACCATCTACTGGCTTCCGGGTCGGAAGGCCATGCTGCGTAAAGCCTACGTAGCCCCCACGCGTACCACTGTCCTCGGGGAAGGGCACGTCACGTAAAGCCTACGTGACCCTGTACGTTTTCCTGTTCTCAGTAAAGAAGAACACATGGTCGGAAGTTAGTCTAGTAAGTACCACTGATGAGAAGCCCTCATTAGTAAGGAATAATCGTGGGAAGCCCCCACCAGTAATATAAACACAAGGTTTGGGAAGCCCCCACCTTAGTACACACTAGTATGGGAAGCCCCCACTAGTTATACTTATGCACTATGTTATAAACTTACTTACTGTGAACTCGCTCAACTAGTTTGTTGATTATTTGCTGCATGCCTTGCAGGACCTTAGGTACATTATGGAGCTTGCATAAGGAGGAGCAGGTCGTTGTGGGATACGGATCATGAACTTTATCTGAACTTATAACTATTTTGAGAATACATACTATGCTTCCGCGATTTAAACGATGTTTGGTTTTGGAACATCAATCATGTCATGATGTTTTATATTAATTACTTTTATTATTTGCTATGTTTGATAGGATTGATGGCTTGATCCTGGTCATGTCACGCTCCCAAGCGGTGATACTCCGCGTGTGGGATTTTGGGGGTGTGACAAATATGGCTACGTGATCGTAACTAGGTAGGTGTTAATCCCTCAAAAGGCACCTCCTAATTACCAGATTTACTTGGTCAATTGTCGGGTCAAAGTTATTAAAAAAAAGTCAAACGGGTCAGTTTTTAAAGTGAATCAAATATGATAATGTAGAGGTTATTTAAGGTGTTTTATCACTTTAATAACTTGGTAAATATTATTAGAACATGTATAAACATGTTCAACCCGACAACTCTAGGTTTATGGTCGGTTCGCAACCGAAAGTCACAACTTTTGCTTTGAGTTTCAGTTCTGACCCGAATTAGCATAATTTCTTTATGTCTTAAGGTTCCTTTGTGACCATATTATGTTGTAGTATAACCCTCTGAGGTTATATTACATGGTCACCTAGTAATCTGAGTTTGTTTACTTGTTTCCGTTATTATGCTTAATGTTGACTATTATGCGCTTTTATTCGAAAATGAGATTTTAAACATAAGCAAGCATGCAAATGAATTACATTCTGATATGTAAACATGTTTAGCATATTTTGATATTTATAAACTGGTCATAAACTGAGTCTGCCTAATTAATCAAAATTTATGCTTTTATAAGGACTAAAAAGCCTTTTGCATGCAAATTAAGTTTTAAACATAATTCTGACATAAAACTCTTTACCTACTATTGTGATATCATATTTAGGATTTATTGGGATGTTGAGTCAGATTATATACTGACTTTAACTTCAAGTTCTTGTACAAAGTTTATAAATGACGATAATACCCTTTTTGCAAATAAAATAGGTTTTAAATATAATAAACTTGCAAAACCTTTTTGCTACTGATATATTATGAAAAATAAAATACTTTGTCCATTCAAAGCTGGTCATAACCTCAGAATTACTTAAATTTCGAAATTATCGTCATTTACCGACTTTTACGCTAATTAGGTGCATAGTATGGTTTTAAACCATACGTAGCACCCAAAAATTGTTACCTACTGATTTTATAAATCATTTTTAATATTTTTACAGTAGGTATAAGTCATGAACTCAGAATCCTAAATAACTCCTTAAAACTATGTGTGAAATGACCAAAATGCCCCTACGGTGCATAGTTTGGCCATAAAGCATAAACCACACATATGTTTGATATCCTACTGATATAATATCAAAAAAATTAAATATTTTTACAGAATGTTTATGACCAAAACTTCAGTTTACATGCAAGCTCCTTTTATAAATCTTAAAATGACCAAAATGCCCTTTAGAGGCTTAATTCAGTTTTAAAATCTTTATGGGCATATATGTTGATATCCTACTGATGTTGTAGGATCGTTTTCGGACCCGAACGAGTCGATCGGAAGAGTTTATACTCAGAATGAAAGGCGGAAACAATCAAACTGAGGTCAATTCAGCAAGAATATCACTTAAACAGCCTTTTTGATTGATTAGATGACAAATTACAGCGAGACAACACTTCGGCAGCACTTCGTTGCACAAACCGGAAAAGATCCTACTGATTTCGCATGAATAGGTATTTATAGACCTGTGATTCCGCACGAAGATGGTTCCAAGCGAAATTAGATTCCATGCGGAATCTAATTCCGTGCGGAATTACTTCAAACAACTTTCATGCGGAATTAGCCTTACATGCGAAATTACATATAATCTCGAAATACGTGCCCTGATCTATCTATCTATATACAAGACTCGATACAAGACGAAGTCGACAAACGCATGCACCAACAGACTCCCCCTCGAATGTTGACGAGTCTTAAGTGTCGAGTCTTCGCATCTTCAGACTTTATCAGTCTTTGGGCTTCTCTTCGAAGTATCTTACACTGTAAAGCATCCTCAAATCTCTCTCTTCTCTTCAAACAATCGTCCCCTCGAATGTTGATCTCTTATCTTTTTCCCAGAATCGCAACCTGGCTCTTATATATCTCTTGATCAGGTCTCTTGATTCCTTAAGTTCATCAGCATCATCATCTTGCGTGAACTTTAGCTCCAGGATCAACACTGGCTCTAACTGCTTAAATCACAGAGTCCTCAGGTATTGGAAACTGGCTCTTCAATCTACAGACTCCCCCTTGACTCATGCTCGGGATTGTGGTCTGGCTTTCACAGATTCAAGATCGAAACCTGGCATTCCTCAGGATCGATTAACCAAGCTCTTATCCATACCTGCACAATCTCTACCACAAACATAAGTTTTATAACATTTAAAATTTTGCAACCTCAAACACCATTTGCAGATCTCTTTCAACATTCAACATCTATATTGAGATAGAAATATTATCATTTTAATCACAGACTTCCTTTCAAAATGATCATCATTTGTAAACAAACACACACAAACTCCCCAAACCTGTTCGTAATTTTGAAAATCAGCTTTTCAACATCAGTTGTCGAAAACCTTTTTGGATTTTTTTATAATAAATGAAATGCAGTAAAGAAAATATTTACAGACAGTATTTTTGTGAGTTTGTGTAAGAGGATCATATCAGATTTTGAGACAAATCACCAAAACCGTCAAGCTTTAAATCGTTTTAAGTTCTAAACAATTCACCTAGATTGTCAGTATACTGGTCCTCTTAAATTTTCACACAAAATTCAACTGTTTCGAGATACGAGATTAATGTCTTAAGCTCTTAAACTTATTCGCGTGTCCCACCACTTGAATATACTCCCGTATCCAGATCCCAATATTCAGTCTTACAGGTGAGTATACCTAGATGATATCTGTAAAAGGGTTAATATGCGAAACCGTGAGAGCTCAGGTCAGAAATTCCGTTCAGCAGAGAGATGACGGCTCGACTTTTGGTGTGTCCCCTTTAGAGGATCTTTTCTTCAACAGCACATGATTAGCATTTTTCAATGTTTCATCATTTTTTGTACTGAGGGTTGCGCTATATTTCAAGCAATTGCAAAGTATTATACGGGGACTAGGCCATTGCTTCCGCAAAATCAGAAGTCCCGGGATAATACCCCAGATATCACTGAGTATAAAGACCTAGTATCTCAGAAAGAGGGACCTTTCAAACAAGATTTTGGGGGTTACCCATATATCCAAGAAATGTTCCCCACGAGATAAGCAAGTTTGAAATTTAGGTTTATATCTCGAAAACAATCTACTAGATGTATAAAAACCTACTGGCACATCCACAGTGAGATTGTTTATCACATTTTTGACTTTCCATTTCTTTAGCGTGTTGTGATAGTCCACTGATGTACTATCATTTCATCTTTTATACAACAAAACTCATTTTTGCTTTTTTATCATGTTTTTGACTTTTTCAAATTTTCTAATTTTTTTGGATTTTCTGAAATTTTTACTCCCCCTAAAATACAAACACATTTAAAGAAATTTGAAAACAAACTGTACAAGAAACTTGACAACTGTAGTGAATCGCTTCAATTCGTCATCAACTTGGCATAAACAATCAGAACTCCCCCTTACAACAAACTATTTTCCCATTAAGATTTCAAAACATTTAAGTTTGTTTTAATCAAAATGGTTTTTCCGAAAAATAAGTTTTGTTAAAACCACTTGTAGGTTCAGGGATCAATTCATCATCTTGTTTTTCAACCACATGAATGAAGATTACATCAAGTTCAACCTAATGACCTTGATGAATCACTAATAAGAACAACCCTCTGTACCACTTGAAGAACGAAAACACTTTTCGTGAATTTCTCAAGAAAAATACCACTTGTAGGAAATCAAGTACAACTTAATGTCCCTGATTTACCACTTGTATGTTAAACCATTTTGTAAGTATGAACAATCAAACCTATTATAAAGAATGATGCTGATTCCTGCTCCACTCTTACCAACCTGGAAGCTCCGGCAAGTCACACTTAAACATATTCAAACACAATTTTTAAGAAAGATGCCGATTCATGTTCCACAATTACCAATTTGGGAACTCCGGCAAGTCAGGTTTTCTATTCAAAGAATATATCCACCCAAGCCTGACCAGCCTTGGGTGATACCGAGTCACCAACACTCGGTTTCTTACCTTCCAACTTCTTCTCGTAGAACTCTTTAACCCCTTTGACTTTTCTGTCAATCATTTTACCAAAGATGTGCTTCACTTTGGGGTTAAAGGCCTTTTCAACATCAAATTCCTTTTTATCAGAATAAAATTGGTTTGAAATTTCAACATTACCAACTTTCTTCTTAAAATTTTCAGCCTGAAGTGGTGGAAAATTCACATCATCCACAATCAACACTGATTTTTCACTTTTTTTCTCCACCTGTGGCTCCTATAATTTTGTGGAATCAGATTCATCGCCAGAAGATAGCTCCTCTGATTTTGATGAATCAGAATCATTGCTAGCATTACCATCAGATTTCTTAACAACCCACTTTTGGTTGTCAAAAGCCTTTCTTTTGTAAAATCTGTTTGAACATTTACCAATTTCAAATTTTGAATTTTTGAAAAGTTTAGTTCTATCAATCGGTGGTTCAAACTCAACCATTTTTCCTTTCAGTTTGCGAGATACTCCCTGTTTTGTCTGAATTGCCTTAGAACAATCCTTGGCAATGTGTCCAACAGTGTTGCATTGGAAACAGGTTCTCGTTTCTTTCTTCTATTCAGCAAACTTCATTTCTTCTTGCTTCTTAGCAAGGAATTCCCTATTTAATTTTTTCCAGAAAGGGCTTTTTATCTCCTCTTCTGAACTTGTATCTGAAACAAATACAGTTTTTCGTTTATAAATTTTCTCATTTTTATGATTTTCTGGTGGAATAAAACCAAGACCTTTCTTTTTGAAATTACCGTTATGATTTGGTTTCTTTTGATAACCAGAACCAGAACTGTAACCCTTTTTCTTGTTTAGACGTTGTTGAACTCTTGAGGTGTATTTTTTTAGGTTTATCAGTAAGATTTACATCTTTTATTTCAGAAATATTAATTTCTGTTAATTTGAAAACCTTTTTTTATCAATTCAGGTTTAACACCTCTTATTGGAAATTCCTTATCAGAATATAATTTGTCAGAATCATTCAAAGTATATGCAACTTTAAACGTTTCGTCACCCAAATTAGATTTTGATAACAGGAATTCTTTGTTGTAAACTCTTTTGCCCTATTTTTCGGTTTGACTCGGAGTGCTGGACTCAGACTTTGACTCCAACATAGACTCCGACTTTGACTCCTCTATTTCATCGTTATCTAAGAGATGATCCCCCACTTTCTTCATCAATTGAGATTGTTGATCAGTGTCAGACGATGTGAAAGTAACATCAATATTTTCTGGCAAAGTAACTGTAGGCTCAGACTCCCACTTTAAGTTTGTTGCCTTTTAGACTCTTTAAGAATTTGGATTTCTGGGCAAATATCCATTTTCCAGCAGGGGTGGACACTTGTTATAACTGACACCTTGTTTGTTACCAGAATTCTTTTTGTTAGTCTTTTTCTTTATGTCAATCTTCTGTTCTTTCTTCTTTTCAGGTGTCTTCTTTTCAGAAACCTTCTGTTCTTCAATTACTTCATCATCTTCAAATGCCTTCGTGCCTTCAACAATCGGATAGATCCTGTCAATAACATAAGAAGTACATGAGTAACTTTTCAACAAACGATTAACTCTTTCTGTTTCAATTCTTTGTAATTCCAGTTTTTGTTCCAGAGCTGCACACTTCTCGATGTAATTGTTCACCACTTTTTGCTTTATCATGAAAGCTCCTTGAAGTGTCTTCATTACTGTTGCCTGTTCTTCGCTTGTATCATTGTACATATTCATGGCTTTGTTCAGAAAACGTACTGTTTTGTTTCTTTACAGCTTCACAATTTTCACAAATCACTGGACTCTTCTTTGCATCAGCTTCTTCATCAATCTTGAAAGCTGGAACTTCTTTCACTTTTCTTCTCACCACTGGAACATCTTCATCATCACTACTGACCATTCTGATCTTTTTCTTTTTCTTTTTAGCTTTTTCATCTTCACTGTCACTTTCTACCATCATTTTCAAATGCTGTGCCATCCTTCTTGCATAATACTCAGTACCATCATCACTGTCTTCTTCAATTCGAGTAACAAACGCTTTTTGAGTTGAACTTTTGTTTGGATCATAATCATCCCAATTGAAATTCTCCCAACTAAAACCTTCTGGCAATTTTTCATCATCTTGATTTATCAAACATGCTTTACCATCAGCTGAAACATATTTGTCCCAACTGAAATCTGTTGAAGCTTTTTGATCATCTTGATTTACCAGACAAGCTCTCTTTGAAAATTCTTCAATCACTTTTCTACCATGTGCTACCTATGGTTCTTGTTGTTGTTGAGCGACTTGATGGTAGATCGCCTTCCGGTAATAATCATTGTTGTTGAATGGATTTTGAGCTCCACTTGCTTCGCGATTAGTGCACTCCCTCTTGAAGTGTCCTTTCCCTGCAACGAAAACAAGTGACTTTAGATTTATCAAAGCCTAAAGTAGAAATATTTGCCTCATGTAAATCATCCCTTCCTGTGATTTGCTTAAATTTCTCAGCTCGTCTCAACACACTAGCCAAACACCATTTTATATCCATTAATTCCATCTCCTCAGCATCGATCTGATCGTAATCCTCTTTTGTAAGCATTGGATTCCCGATCCGACCTGCAACAAAGCTTCGATACGACTCCAACACAGTTCCTAACAAAGACATATGGCTCTTGGCCAGTTCCTCAGAATATTCCTGATCATTTTCAAGGTTCAATACAATGTTGCATTGAAGCTTCTTGCCATTTTTCTTTGTTGAAATGTTTGGATCAAAAGATGGATATGATGAGAAACTTGTGTTGCTGTTTGATCCTTTGGGTGAACTTCCTGATGAACTCTTTGCATTGAATGCTGTTTCAACCTTTGGAGATAAATTGGTAGATTTATCATTCAATCCTGCTTTGTAATAAAGCCCAATGTCTTGTTCACCGTCAAAATATTTCATTCTAGAAATCTTTCTCTGCTCCATCTCTTGAGCCTCAATCTTTTTGTAGGAACGTTTTCGCGACCTGACGAGTCGATCAGAAGAGCGCTTAGACAGAATCAGAGGCGGAATTCATTGATTCGGTCTTCGTATAGCTTGATTTCACTATTTAACGTCTCGTTTATTGATCTATTAACTAATATACAAGATCCGGAGACAAATCGGCAGGGCTTCGCCGTTACACCTTCAAAACACACACTGATCCGCTCATAATGATCTCCTATATATAGGCAACATGGTTCGCTTATATGGACAGTCCATATAAGTGAACCTCATATGAACTCATAAGCGAACCAACATCTGAGTCCATACGAGCGAACCTTATGTATAAGTGTCATATAAGCGGACCGTATCAAGAACCACATAAGCGAACCTATGTTATTGACATATAAGCAGACCTACCTAAACTTATGTGTTTCTTGATTTTCGTTCACTCTATAATCAGCCCTAACCCAAGACTCGAACTAATATGTAGTCGACAGACAACTGCACCAACACTTTTCAATAAACTTGTTAAGTGTCAGATTGCTAAAATCTTTCTTGTTCCTTAGCATCATGAGATATGTGCCCCAAGTCTCGTGTGGCAACGCATCTGCTAATTTCTCAATCAACTCCTTATTGTCTTTGTTGATGCTCACTCTCCTCATGTTCACCAACAAATTGCAGTACCTTTCAATTATATGCTTTGTGCTCTCATTTTTTAAACCACGAAATAGATCAAACTCCTTCTTCAAAAGCGATTTCTTGTTCTTGATCATTTCTTGACTACCAACAAACTTTGATCTTAAAGCTTTCCAAATCGAATAAGCACTTCCATTATGTTGCAATAAGACCAGGATGTCTTCTTTCACAGCTTGTTGTAGTAGACTTAGCATCATTTTTTATTCTTGTATTTCCTTTTATCATCAGCACTCATATCCTTGATAGCAATCTCCTCCTCATCGTCATTTGTCGGTCTAACGTATTTTGTCTCAACACATTCCCAAGCATCCAAATAGTTTGCTTGAACCTAGTTTTCAAACCGTCCTTCCCAACCTTTATACTCCTCGATGTTCATGAGCTTAGGTGGTTTTTGCATAGTGCCCATTTCGTTTTCCAGCATCGTTTGCTGTGTAACTGCGATCGGGGTAGCAAAGGCGTTGTAGAATTCCTCTTCCATGTCTTGGATTTTCAAAATTCACAAAAACAGTCTGTTCAAACGGAAATACACTCTTCACATGAAATTCCTTTCAAATGGAATTCAAATTCCGTACGAAATTACCAAACAGAATTACTCCTCTGAAACGGAATTACTAATCTCGTGTGAACAATTCAAAAGGAATTAACAATCTGGTGCGGAATTAGGCAATCTTGTGCGAAATTAGAACCTAATCTCGTGCGGAATATGCTGATGTCATCATCTCGAAGCAAAATTTGTCAAATTTATTTAGTTCTAGGCCGATTTTAGTTCTGAAACTTTCTAGGGTTTGTTAATACATAAAAGCGAGCACACAGTGAGAAATTCAAGTCATTTTAACCGTAAAAACAGGTTCATTTTGAAAAAGAAGGTGTAGAAATCAGAATTGGCAGCTGAATTGGTATGAACTCTTCCTCCTGAGCTCTGATACCACTTGTAGGATCGTTTTCGGACCCGAACGAGTCGATCAGAAGAGTTTATACTCAGAATGAAAGGCGGAAACAATCAAACTGAGGTCAATTCAGCAAGAATATAACTTAAACGGCCTTTTTGATTGATTAGATGACAAATTACAGCGAGACAATACTTCGGCAGCACTTCGTTGCACAAACCGGAAAAGATCCTACTGATTTCGCACGAACAGGTATTTATAGACATGTGATTCCGCATGAAGAGGGTTCTAAGCGGAATTACTTCAAACAACTTTCATGCGCAATTAGCCTTACATGCGAAATTACATATAATCTCGAAATACGTGCCCTGATCTATCTATCTATATACAAGACTCGATATAAGACGAAGTCGACAGACGCATGCACCAACAGATGTTATAACATGTTTTAAGCATAATAACATATGGAAATTGTATATGACTCATCCGGTTACCCGTTAATGCCTATACGCGTTCGGTTCGATTTATGTGACTAGTTTGCAAAAATTAAACGAAACGGGTTTAACCTTATCATTTAAACTTCAAAATCCAGAATGTATTTAGTTTACCCATATTATACAAGTCTTCATACTTGTTGGGTCTAAATAACATTCCATTCTGGTCATCGCTTAATCTAGCATTTCGTACCATAAATCGTTCCTTAAACTAACCGGTATAAGCCTACGACTTAAATAAGGTCCGTTAGTATTCTAATAGGTTAATATTACCTTCATTCCAGACTAGGAAGCCGCAGTAAAAGCTACCTTCACAAGTCTAAGTAAATTATATGGCTGAATAGATAACTCTTGCAAAAGAAATCAAAGTTAAAACTCAGGTAAATACTTTTAACTTATTTCCCCTTATACGGGCTTGGGATACGGTAAATTATTACCGCTTGGTCGGGTATGGGATCACTTGGTCGGATTGTGACTAACAAATCCGCATGACCTGTTTTTAATCCGTATTGTTTGATAACATAAACATTGGGTGTTAATGCGACCGTGTCTTGGATATCCTTGACTCATTTAATTGCAAATGGCCACGACTTAAGCACAGGGTGTAGGCATACACCTGACAGATACGAATGTTAAAAATATACCCATAATGTTGGGGATAACTCCTTTGTGGGTTTATATAAGTGGTGTGTCGATTAATAATGTCCCGGCTTCTATACCGGGCCCTAAACGTATGACAAACATGTAAATCTATATACAAGATTATAAATGTAATTATCCCAAGTTATAAAAGATTTTCGTGCCTTGTACACCTAAACCAATTTTCTTAAACATTTTTCAAACGAGTCAGTTAATTGTATTTACCAGTGTAAACTCACATATTTTCAAAAGACTAAGTGACAGGTACTACACGTAATAGGCTGGTAGCTGCTCGGTGTCTAAATAGAGGATCTTGCAAGTCCTTAAGATGCTTTAAAGTCTGTTAAACTTCGTTTTGTATGTGACACCTGTGTCACTTCAACCATCAAACAAAAACCAAACCAATTAAATATTGTATTTCATACTTGGGATTTGTATAAACATGTGTATCAGTTGCACATATCAACTCTTGTTCGATTTCGGGCTTTAAATCGCTTTTTGGAAGGTTATACGCGCACTGATGCGTAAATATAACCAGTTTAATGCAACAAACACTCCGGAATAGTGACATAGGCTTAACATACCTTAAATAACCTCCATATAACTTGGAAATAAGTTTTGGATAGTTTGGTATGCCGAAATCAGGTTTATTCGCTTACAGGGACTAAATGTGACAAACTGCGAAAGTATGTCAATTTGTACTGTAACGGACATTCAGGAACTTGACCATAAGTTAAACATACCCTAAATATCCTTTACATAGCTTAGAAATAGGCTTTGAGATGTTCGTTGTGCTAAAATAAACTTTCTGGTCATTCAGGGACCAAAAGCGTCAAAAAGTGCATAAGTTTGCATTTTCACGCATATCTTATGTTCTGAATATATCCGGACATCCAAAAATTTATGTAATCATTAAAATATTATGTTTTAGTGATTGGCTTGTCAAAAATCCATTCGTCGTGTGATTTGGATCGTTTTTGCGTCCGTTACGACTTCCGTGGTAATTAACCGAACAACGCAACCGTACGACCAAACGAACCGACATCCGACATACTTTGACCTCATTTTAGAGCTTTGAAATGGGGTTAACGGGGCTTAAACGTGTCAAAAATGCATCGAAAACCAAGTTCAGAGTCATAGGGGCCTGTTCTGCCAATTTTGCAAAGTTGCTGCCAGCACCTAGGGTCCTTACGGACCGTATGGGACCTCTTACGGTCCGTAAAGGAGTCCCAGACCAGCAGACTTGCAGAAACATTGAACCTGGCCTCTATATCATGCTCTAATGGTTTTTAATCCCTGATTTTGATTCTATGGACTGGTATTTGGGTACCCCTTGTATGGCAAAACCTTGTGCTCACTTGTATGGCCAAGATTGTGCCTTCTTTTCCAAGAAATGATCCTAACGTTTACCCGAAAACTATAAATACCCCCCACCCCATTCACTCAAACCCACTTAATTTCTGAGATTTTCTCTAAGTTGGAGTGGTTATCACTTCATACCTGAGAAATACTTGGAAATCAATCTTGCGGGGACCTTCTGTAAGTATTCTTTCGTGCTTTTCTTTCGTTTTGGCGTTAAAGTCAAACTATGTTTAACTTTCAGGTTTGACCAGTCAATGGTCAACGCGAAGTTCGGTTGAACTTCATAACGTGAGCGTAATCACAATGGTTATAGTCCCTAGTGACTATACCTACTGATTAGCACGTTGTTTAGGTGTAGTGACGAGTCGTAGTTTTGGCCAGAATGCGTATTCTTGCGTATTTTGTAACCAAACTACTTTTAGGTATCAAAACCGTTTGTTTTGATACCAAACTTGTTTTCTAAAATCATTAAACATGTTTTTACATGTTTAACTCGTCACTTTGGGTTTAGTACTTATGTAGGGTCGTAAGGTAAGCGATCTAAACAATCGCTTATACTTTCGAACCCGACCCGTTTGGTCGATCTTTAGGATCCGACCACACACATTAGGTGACCATAGTTGTATAGGGAATAACCTTCTGAGGTTATGCCTGATGGTCACGTAGTTTAAGTAGTTGTATGATAGGTAGTTTATATGCCTTAGGAAAATTACCAAAATACCCTTTTTACGCATAAATTCATTTTAAGTATATTTAACCTAAATTTTGACATCTAAACTGATTAGGCAACTATATTAGACATGATAAGGCATATTCTACTTGTCATAGGACTAGTTAGGTGGTCCGAACGCGTTTTACGCAAACGACGCGTTAAAGTAGCATAAGCTACCTAAACGGGTCGTAATGGGTCGTAAGCACTTAGGTTAGGTTTCATTTTAGTATCTGGGCTTTGTGAAACCATATCATATGAGTTCCAATACTCATTTGGTTTACGAAACCTCATACTATCCAATCCCCCAATTTAGGTCCGGTTATTTATGTAGTTATCTATATAGGGTGCCGTTTGATTCCGTGATCCCTCTAGCTTTGCTTGGTTGTTGTTCAAGACTTCTAAGCACCCTCAAGTGAGTACATAGTCCCCTCTTTTACTGTTTTTCAAATGTTTTGGGGTGAAACACATGTGCCTACTTGTTACTTTCATGCTTTCATGTTTTCACATCATATACTTGCTATGTTCATTAGTACACTATTAGTACATGATTTCATTATGTTTTTGCTATGTATGTCCATTGTGTGCATACTTAGTACATCGTTCTACATGACATTTTATGCTATGTATGTTCGTTTAGCGCATACTTAGTACATTGTTTTACATTACCTTTTTCACGCTATGTATGTTCATCATACTTAGTGCATTTGTTTTACATCACATGCTATGTATGTTCATCATACTTAGTACATTTTCATTTCATCACATGCTTAGATTTTGGGTATGACATTTGGTTTGTTTAAGTGGGACCATATACATTCATTAACTTTGATCACACCACGCTTGTTAGTAGGTAATGGTACCATAGGAATTGACAACTCCCGTTCCTGACATCCTAGGTATGTTTGGATGGAAGGAATGACCGAATTCGATATACATTTACACAGATAGACCTTTAAATTCATTTAGGGGTTTATCACCACAGTCGCAAGGCTTGAATATATGCATTTCCATAATACCGCATAAATGTTTGTATTCAGTATAGCATGCATTTCCACAAAACATAACATTGATTTAAACCACGTTTTACTTCAATACATTGTTTTGTGCATTTTTACCTATGGTTTAGTTGATACATATTTCACTTGCCATACATGACATTTTGTTTACACATTACATGATTGACATTTGACATAGACATTTTGATATTGATATACACATTTCATGGACTACTTTTTGACATAAACATTTTGACATGGTTTTCACAAAGACATTTGACAAGTGGTTTAGACATGGGCAATTTACATTGGTGGTTTGTTTGGGTAAGTGATTTAAGTGACGAGGCGTGTGTAACATGGTACAAGCATGGTGGATACGCCGCGGGTACTTCCTATATATAAGTGCTTGTATTATATTACATGTCGTAGCGTTATTTAAATCATTCAATTTTGACTTATAGATTTTATACAAATAACATATTTTTCACAAGACATTGTTTTACAAAACAGTTTGTTTTATACAAACTCATTTTACTTGGTTATTCATTTAACCTTACATTATTCATTTAAATATACATATCTATCATCGCTTTTTAAATGATTTATAAAACAAAACATTTTACAAGGATCATGACTGCCTTTTGTTAAACAACTTTTTCTAAACTTATAAGTCATGAATCCTAAATCAATAAAACCTATGTACTCGCCGGCATTTTTATGCCGACGTACCTATTTTCACATGTGTTTCAGGAGATGATGCATAGGATTGATCAAGATACACATAGGCGGACTTGGGCCTTAGTGACAATAAAAGATGCAAGACTAGTTAATTATGTTATACTTCTTTGTTTGTTTAGACATTGTAACTTAGTTAATCAATAAATCAAAATTTCAAATTTCCATGTGTTACGAAACAATGATTCTGTTACAACACTCCCCTACGATTCCGCCACGTTTTATTGTTTTACGTGGTCAGGGTGTGACAGAAGAGTTGGTATCAGAGCTCATGGTTATAGGGAATTAGGTTATTAGTAATGCTTTGACCTAGTCTATAACCTTCCTAGGACCCTAACACGAGTTTACTTGCGTTTAGTCATAAAACAATACCGTCACCTATCCTTAGGCGACAACCACAACAAGAACATAAATTTTAAAACCGCTTTGAAAAGCAATCATCTGTTCTAGGATGATTGATTATAAGGTTTTGAACCCTCTAAGTCTTCAAATCTCGTCAAAGTTTGGGTCTTTTGATGTGAACACGTGCAAACTGGAAGGGTGAATGCCTGTACTCTGAGTTTTCTGTCTAAGGCTATAGTGTTCGTACAAATCCGCAGAATCGGACCAGTCACTCTTACTTGGGAACTCTTGGGGTGAGTGTTCACTTATAGGCGAGCATGTCTTCAGTGATACATTAATATGACCCGTTTGCTTTGATTTGTCACCATCTCATTTGTTTGCCTTAGGTAACAAACAAATGATCGCAATTCGTATGCATTTCCATTCTGCTTGTTTCAACCGATAACATTTCACTTGTTTCTTCCTATATCTTCCATTTTCTTCTAGAATGTCTCTTCATCTCAGCAACGGTCAAATGTCTGAGCTAACAGCCAAATTTGCCCAGCAAATAGGCGAAGTGATTCTGAAGTCTGCGGATTTAGGCATTGCCATGTCTCATCTCAACAATGAAGCCACTCCAGAGTCACCGAAGGAAGCAGAAGTTGAGCCTGCACCAAAATTAAGGAAGCGTAAGGCTTCAAGGAAACCCGTAGCAGTTACACCTAATCAAGCGGGACCTAGACAAGTGGCAGCACCACCAGCTAGGAAACCGTACTTAGGAGCTGCCCCATGGTGCAAACGATGGAATCGTCATCATTTAAACCTCATACCCTGCTCCAAATGTGCCTACTGTGGACGGTGGGGACATTTTACTAATATATGCCGCTTTGCTATCCAAAACGAAGTTGTTGCAAACCTTGCTGCTACCCAACTCCAAGTCAACCCTACTCAAGCTCGTTTCCTGTCTGGTACTTGCTACAACTGTGGTGAGACGAGCCATTTCAGGAACAAATGCCCGAAGATTGTCAATGCAAATTCAACCCTTGAATGAGCATTTGGCCGAGCCAAAGATGTTGCTGTCTTATGCCTTTGTTTCTTTTGTTTTCTTGTATTGTGAAACAATCTGTTTTGTTCATAAATAAAAGTCGTTGTTCGCAATTCTGATATACAAATGTAGTTACATGTGTGTATGGCATTTCCCTATGATACCTACATCAAGGAACTATGCTCTTTACAAACTACTCTTGTGATTCTCCCTTTCAAGTGATCGCTTATGATTTCCTCGAAAATTTTAAGTACTCGTTTCATTCTAGGAGACGAAGTACAAGAAATAAAGCGAAATTAAGAGTAATCATGCTTTTTGCACATCTGTGCCCTTGAATCCTTGGTTAGATAACTAAGGGTATTTTCAAATCTCATACCCATTACGTTTTGATTTTTCAACATGCATAACATAAGTTTTCAAAACAACCTTCATGATTTCAAAAACATTTTATATATAGTACGAAAACATTTTTATAGTGTATTTATTTAACATATCAAATGCATGATTTCAAAAGCATTGTCTATGTTTTCAAAAACAACCTTCATGATTTCAAAATGTTATTAATACAGTATAATTACTTATATGAAGTGCATGATTTCAAAAGCATCATTCATGTTTTCAAAAACCTTATGCATAATTTCAAAATTCATCTCGCATGATTTTAAAACATTTTTATAAATATACCTACCTAATACACCTACTTTATGATTTCAAAAGTATTATATATAAGGTTTCCAAAAAAAAAACATTGAACACATTTTAGAACCCCATGCATAGTTTTCAAAATATTTTCCTCATACATTGACTTAACCTTCAAATTCCGCTTCATATGTCGCCTTGGCATATCTAGCATCTCAATTTCATAAGCATTTTTACTTCATGTTTTGACTTAAGCACATCCAGTGCAAGGTTTCAAAACACCTTCAACTTCTTAAAAAACAACCATATGGGATCTTCTTATCGTTACAATTAGATCCCTGTGGATAATTATCATTCAAATCAGAGTCCTTAATTGAATTCCATGTGTATCTTAATTCGAACATTTCGGTTCCTTATAATCGAAATCGAATTTTCTCTTTAAGATCCTTCTATCCTTATAGGTGGATTCTTGGAAATATTTAAAGCACCAATCAAAATCCACTGATTTGATACCTGGTGTGCTTAAAATGCATGTGCACAGTTAGCAAATTAACAAAATGATAACAAATTAAAGATCAAGATAAAAAATTTTGTGGTTATGTGACTATGTGTTTATGCACTTTGTGTTTTCTTTTATGCATTTTGTGTTTTTCTATACTCTGGATATTCGTTATCTAAATCCTCATAGAACCTTTCATATCTTCATATGAGGGATTCGTAGTAGGATATTCAAAAGGGTACTACCTTAAATCCTTAATTGGGCTTCTACGTAATAGTCAAGACCCTTGAATTATATAGTACCATTCCATGATTCAAAGAGACCCTGTGAGTGGTCTAGTCAAAAGATTGATTCAGAATCTAGTTAAGAATGACATGTGATGATATAAGCTGAAAAGACTCCTTGGCGGTCTAGAGATCATTTATTGACTCAATTAAAAAGGACCCCCCCAGTATGGTCTAGTCACATTCGTCACAGGTTTGTTCATTTGGTTTCCCCTACACATTATAAAATACACTGTGCGAACTATGCAAGGAATTATGTAATTATGGACGCGTACATAATTATGAAATTCAGTGCACATGAACCACTTAACTTTTTATATGTAAGAACCGATAGTGGCAACCATAACAAAATGTGAACAATGTAATGGAGGTACGGTGGACGCACCAATAACACTTTATGTACTTGTATATAAGTGTCCCTCTCACATTGCAAGCATGATGTTATTTAAAGTTACTAGAAGTTCAGGACTCTAACCAGTGTTGTTTGATCTTTTTCAACTTCATGTTTCAAGCTCTCACAAGTTTCCTCTAGATAAATTTCGGGAAGAAATTTCCTGAAGTAGGGGAGACTGTGAAACCTGTGTCACTTCAACCATCAAACAAAAACCAAACCAATGAAATATTGTATTTCGTACTTGGGATTTGTATAAACATGTGTATCAGTTGCACATATCAACTCTTGTTCGATTTCGGGCTTTAAATCGCTTTCTTGAAGGTTATACGCGCACTGATGCGTAAATATAACCAGTTTAATGCAACAAACACTCCGGAATAGTGACATAGGATTAACATACCTTAAATAACCTCCACATAACTTGGAAATAAGTTTTGGATAGTTTGGTATGCCGAAATCAGCTTTATTCGCTTACAAGGACTAAATTCGACAAACTACGAAAGTATGTCAATTTGTTCTATAACGGACATTCCAGAACTTGACCATAAGTTAAACATACCCTAAATATCCTTTACATAGCTTAGAAATAGGCTTTGAGGTGTTCGGTGTGCTAAAATAAACTTTCTAGTCATTCAGGGACTAAAAGCGTCAAAAAGTGCTTAAGTTTGCATTTTCGCGCATATCTTACGTTCTGAATATATCCGGACATCCAAAAATTTATGTAATCATTAAAATATTATGTTTTAGTGATTGGCTTGTCAAAAATCCAGTCGTCGTGTGATTTGGATCGTTTTTGCGTCCGTTATGACTTCCGTCGTAATTAACCGAACAACGCAACCGTACGACCAAACGAACCAACATCCGACATATTTTCGAGCACATTTTAAGTTCCTTATACTTTGACCTCATTTTAGAACTTTGAAATGGGGTTAACGGGGCTTAAATGTGTCAAAAATGCATCGAAAACCAAGTTCAGAGTCACAGGGGCCTGTTCTGCCAATTTTGCAAAGTTGCTGCGAGCACCTAGGGTCCTTACGAACCGTATGGGATCTCTTAGGGTCCGTAAAGGAGTCCCAGACCAGCATACTTGCAGAAACATTGAACCTTGCCTATATATCATGCTCCAATGGTTTTGAACCCCTGATTTTGATTCTATGGACTGGTATTTGGGTACCCTTTGTATGGCAAAACCTTGTGCCCACTTGTATGGCCAAGATTGTGCCTTCTTTTCCAAGAAATGATCCTAACGGTTACCCAAAAACTATAAATACCCCCCACCCCATTCACTCAAACCCACTTGATTTCTGAGATTTTCTCTAAGTTGGAGTGGTTATCACTTCATACCTGAGAAATACTTGGAAATCAATCTTGCGGGGACCTTCTGTAAGTATTCTTTCGTGCTTTTCTTTCGTTTTAGCGTTAAAGTCAAACTTTGTTTGACTTTCAGGTTTGACCAGTCAATGGTCAACGCGAAGTTCGGTTGAACTTCATAACGTGAGCGTAATCACAATGGTTATAGTCCCTAGTGACTATACCTACTGATTACCACGTTGTTTAGGTGTAGTGACGAGTCGTAGTTTCGGCCAGAATGCGTATTCTTGCGTATTTTTAACCAAACTACTTTTAGGTATCAAAACCGTTTGTTTTGATACCAAACCTGTTTTCTAAAATCGTTAAACATGTTTTTACATGTTTAACTCCTCACTTTGGGTTTAGTGCTTATGTAGGGTCGTAAGGTAAGCGATCTAAACAATCGCTTATACTTTCGAACCCGACCCGTTTGGTCGATCTTTTGGATCCGACCAAACACATTAGATGACCATAGTTGTATAAGGAATAACCTTCCGAGGTTATACCTTATGGTCACGTAGTTTAAGTAGTTGTATGATAGGTAGTTTATATGCCTTAGGAAAATTACCAAAACACCCTTTTTACGCATAAATTCATTTTAAGCATATGTAACCTAAATTTTGACATCTAAACTGATTAGGCAACTATATTAGACATGTTAAGGCATATTCTACTTGTCATAGGTGGTCCGAACGCGTTTTACGCAAACGACGCGTTAAAGTAGCATAAGCTACCTAAACGGGTCGTAATGGGTCGTTGACGGGTGGTCCATAGGACAACCCTTAAAAGGCTTAATTATACGCACATTCCATACTTTAATCAGTTAATTGTATGAACATGATAACCACTAGATGATTTTATGTGCAGGTATTATAAGGCACAAGATGCAGGTTTTAGAAGGTGGGATGGATGTCGGGAGTTGTTGGAAATAAAAAGTGAAGAAACTAGATACTTGATGAGGAAACAAGGAAAAAACTCCACTGACCGCCGTAACCTACGGCTAGTGGCCATAGGTTACGGCTCCCATTTTGGTCCGGGTGCATAGCCGTAAAACAAAAGGAAGGAGCCGTAAGGTTTAGCTGCTAGCCGTAACCTACGGCAGGCGGCCGTAGGTTACGGCTCTGTGTTGACTGGCTGACTGGCTTATTGCCGTAACCTATGGCAGAGGGCCGTAGGTTACGGCGTCGACTGGGCTCAAGGTGTAACCTTCGCATTTAATGGCCTTTTTATAGAGAATTAAGGTGTCTAATCATGTTTTCTTCGGTTACAACCTGCTAGAAACGAGTTTGGGAGTATATTAGAGGCACTTGGGAGTGAAGAGCAATATCTTATCACTTATTTTCTATCTAGTTTTGTTGCTTGTGATTGTGTTGAACAATATTAACTTTATTTGCATTATGATGTTGCTTCAAGCCATGCGTGGCTAAACACTTTATGGTCATCTTAGGTGGAAGGTTTGTGAAAACTATTGTGCTTGTTTTATATTTCTAGAATGATGAATTAAACTTATGTTTTGTTTATCATGGTGTGTTCTTGTTTGTTTGTAAATTGTTGATGTTTACAATTATTCTTCTTTGAAACCATACATTCTTGGTGCCGTTGGCAATCGAGATATCATGGGTAGAATTAGGATTGGGTAAGGGTCAATTGGTCATCGGGTAACAACCTCACGTTCTAGGAATCTGAGTACTTAGTTCCCTTTTATCATAATAAGTAATTTCATATGAACTATGTCTATGTAGTTCTTTCTAGTAAATGATAGCACAATTGTTGAAACAAAACCGAAAGCTTAGGATGGTCATTTGTCTCTAATCTGTTTACAACCAACTCTTTTCTCTTGCAATTTATTTAGTTAAAATTAGTCCTATGACCATTTCACTCAAATCAATTCTTGAACTTTATTTTCTTGCAATTAGTCTAATTTAGTTAATCTAGATAAATTCTCAATTAGCACATATTCCACAAACTCCCTGTGTTCGATACCCACTTACCGCTATCTACTTAGTAGTAATTGGATTAAATTTGATTGTGACCACGACATCACGTCAAATTTTGGCGCCGTTGCCGGGGAGTAGTGCGCAATGTGTGTTATCTTGTGTATTAGTTTTGAGTATTAGTTAAAAAAAATAAAATTAAAAAAAAAATCCCAAAAATATTTTCTTTGATGTTCGTGATTTACACTTGGTAGTTGAGTTGTGTTGTGCAGGATAACAGTGCGTTACACAGATTTCAGCTTCTCTACGTGTAGATTGTGCGGGGGTCCACGTCATCCGTGTATCGGTTGCCACGAGGCCCACTACAGGAGGGCACATGGAAAACCGGTGTCTTATGTTTCACAGCTTCCACCTCCATCATACGTTAATGATTATGAATCAGAAATGGAGGATGATTATTACTCGGATGGATATGATCGGGACGAGGATGTTTACTATGAGACAAGGATGGATAGTCTATGTTTTTGTTGCGGTCGCGATCACACTTATGATTATGATGTGTGCATGGTGTATTCAGAAAACCCAAACTATTGGAATAAAAAAATGATGGACGCGCCTCTTAAGACCGTATCAGGGATATCAACAATATCATCCCGAAGAGTATTCTGAGCCCGAAGGTGTTTATACTTATCAGACCGAGGAGGAGAAAGAGCTTGCTATTTTGGAAGTGACTTTGTCTAAACTCGAGCAATATTTAGCAACACCCAACCTCTCCGATGAAGATTGAATCAGCTGTTTAGTTTCTAAGTGTCATAATTTAAAAATGAAGATAGAGATAGAACAACGCCTCTCACCATTACCTGATGATATTAGAGATTATTCTCACATGAAGGAGGAGGTTGTGGAGGATAACACCACACCAATGAGTCCTTTATCTGATGAAGAGTCACTGGTGGATCAGATAGTGTGTGAAGATGATGAGGCAGAACAGTCTGAGGAGATGAATATGTGTACCGAACCTCTTCCCATATCAATCATTCAAAATAACAAGTGTGGGGAAGAGGGTTCGAGGAAGAAGATGAGAAGGGTGAAACCACAAGACATCAGGGTATACATCATGAAGTGGATTAGTGAAACCCGCAGGTGCAGTCTTAACATGCCAATTATACTGATAAATCTATGGAGATGGCATGTAAATTTCCGGGCATTCATTGGAAATGTTTTGGGTAAGTGTGCATTGAGACCACCATAACGCAAAACAGGTATGGTCTGGCTGAAGACCTTTAAACTTAGCGCTCTCGGGAGGCAGCCCGAGGATGTAGATTATTGTATTCGTGTTTTGTTTGGCTTTGTTTTGGTGTTGTGTTTGTGTTTTTGCAGGTTATTACGTTTCAATCCTCGCGGATGCAATGATTCAAGTGTGGAGATGTTTGGCAACATCCCTGTTGAGATATCAGCGAATCTAAGAGATGTTTATGTTCCTGTCTGATTATCGCAGCTGCATCACTACCAACACTGATGATTTACTGATCAGGTTGTGTCTTGTTCTCATTTTTTTGCACCTTTGTATATATTCATGTTTATGATCATGATTGGGCGGATGGGTGGTTTTTAATGTGTTTGATGTGTTTATGGGATGTGTTAGTTGGTGGTGTGTTAAAAAAATACAAAAAGAAATTTGGGATTTGAGAGTATTAGCGAAAGCTAATGTTCTTGGTTAAAAGCGATCTTCCCTTCAAAACAATACATTGGGACAATGTATCCCAAGTGTGGGGATGGGGGGAAATTTTTGAGAATTTTAAAATTTGTGAACCAAGTGAAAAATTGTCGGAATTTGAGCACTTGATATTGTTTCACTTGACACACCGACACCCCTTTCTAGTCATTTCTTGGTGAGTGTTTGAGCCACACATGATTAGTAAAGATGATGCTTTCTTTGTTTTGAGTGGCGGTGTGTGTATCGTGTTAATAGAACCTGTGTACGAATTCTTTTTGAAGCCTAGGATTAGCATGCTTGTGAAAATGATAGGGGACTTTTAGGTAGCCTCGTCTAGATGTGTGAGAGTGTGGGAATTGGGGGTTGGACCTCATACATTACATATATGAGCTTGGTATTGTGAGGGGTGGGGGTTTGGTCTTTAGATAGCCATGTTTGAGCCTTATACCATTCGGTTGTTACCCAAACCTACTTCCTACAAACTTTACCTTTTGAGATGACCCGGTTTAGGAAATTAAGTATGAAATGTTGATGTTCTTGCATATATTGCTGAAGTTAAAAAAAAAGGAGCAAAATACAAAAAGAAGGATGTAGTTGCGAAAGTTGAAGAAGTTGTGTATATAGTTGGTGTTTGTTTTGTTTAGTAGTGAAAATAAAAACTGGGTCAAATCAATTAGCTCTTATATATATATACCAACATTTTCCTACCTTTGCACCTAGCCCCGTTACAACCCGTAAGTTCCTTTGATTCAAAAGTATGCTTGATATTGGTTAGGAGGAAATTTGATTCTTATACAAGCTTATTGTCGCACACACACACACGCATTGAGTGATTTTGCATTACATGCTAGTAACTCTTGTCACCGAGAGATTTTTGTGAGGGGTGTGTCTTGTGGTACGATTGAAAGTTAGTAAAAGGACGGCACATTTTACCTTGGTTTGCATAATTGATCGCTTGTGGTTGTGAATAGTTTTGAATGGGTTGCTTGGGACAAGCAACGGGTAAGAGTGGGGATGTGACGGGTGGTCCATAGGACAACCCTTAAAAGGCTTAATTATACACACATTCCATACTTTACTCAGTTAATTGTATGAACATGATAACCACTAGATGATTTTATATGCAGGTATTATAAGGCTCAAGATGCAGGTTTTAGAAGGTTGGATGGATGTCGGGAGTTGCTGGAAATAAAAAGTGAAGAAACTAGATACTTGATGAGGAAACAAGGAAAAAACTCCACTGACCGTCGTAACCTACGGCCCCTAAAACAGAAGGAAGGAGCCGTAAGGTTTAGCTGCTAGCCGTAACCTACGGCAGGCGGCCGTAGGTTACGGCTCTGTGTTGACTGGTTGACTAGCTTATTGCCGTAACCTACGGCAGAGGGCCGTAGGTTACGGCGCCGACTGGGCTCAAGGTGTAACCTTCACATTTAATGGCCTTTTTATGGAGAATTAAGGTGTCTAATCATGTTTTCTTCGGTTACAACCTGCTAGAAACGAGTTTGGGAGTATATTAAAGGCACTTGGGAGTGAAGAACAATATCTTATCACTTATTTTCTATCTAGTTTTGTTGCTTGTGATTGTGTTGAACAATATTAACTTTATTTGCATTATGATGTTGCTTCAAGCCATGCGTGGCTAAACACTTTATGGTCATCTTAGGTGGAAGGTTTGTGAAAACTATTGTGCTTGTTTTATATTTCTAGAATGATGAATTAAACTTATGTTTTGTTTATCATGGTGTGTTCTTGTTTGTTTGTAAATTGTTGATGTTTACAATTATTCTTCTTTGAAACCATACATTCTTGGTGCCGTTGGTGATGTGTGTAAAATGCAACATATAAATTACATCAAATGAGGCATAAAACTAACCCTTTTTAAGTACTAATGTTGGAAAAAAGTGTTTTTGTCTTCCTTTTGTATTTTCAGGATGAAATGAGCTCAAATTCACAAAAGAAGCAAAAAGACAGCTAATTCTAACATAAATACAAGAAAAGGAACAAAAGTAGATTGCCCGAATCCTCAACGGCATCCTCCCAAGCAAAGAAGAGAGGCCAGAAGACTGAACACGCCCCGTGCTCAGCCAGCACGGGGCCGTGCCCAAGAAGCAGCATAAAAGACAAACCTATAGAAGCTTCCATTGCCCACCACGGGGCCGTGTCCAGTGAGCACGGGGGCGTGGCGAAAGTACAGCAGGCGCATTAATTGTAATTGCGAATTACAATTAATGAAGAGAGAGAGTGTCAGACGGGCACGTGGGCGTGTCCAGCGGACACGGGGCCGTGCCCAGCCTTCTGTTCAGCCTATAAATAGGAGTGCTTGGTTTCATTTCAACTCATCCCTTGGCACACCACCTCTCTAACACTTCATCCACCACCCACCACCACCATAACACCATCATCCACCACCATCATCCATTGTTCATCATAGAGTGTGTGAGTCGTCTCGGGATCCAAGATTGATCGTAAGAGTTCTTGACAATCAAGGCCATGTTTGCCTAAGTCTCTTACATCACTTGGTGAAGACAAGTGTTTAGTATAATACTTTTTATTTTTAATCTTTTGCACTTTTTATTTGGTTTTGTATTAATGACTTTAATAACTAGTTGCTTATGTTGAAGGTGATCTTTCCTTATCGTTTGTCCGTGGTGTCTTGGCATTATTTTACTGTCTATATAAAATAAAAGATTTTCACCATTCATATCTCCACGGTCTATATGGAGGTATGTTGGCTACCTGGTCGGGGGTTAAGGGAACGGTTTGGTAAGGGTCTTGCCCTTGTTCAGCGTTTAGAGGTCCTGCAAGGGACCTGGGTCAAATTTAGTAGGATCTCCTTCAATACCCATAGGTATTGGATGGCGGGGATCCAAACTCTTTGACCCCCTCATAAGTTAACTACTATTAATACTATAACCCGGCTATTTAGGACTGTATCCCTGCTGACTCAGACTACTTAGCCGAGGGTAACGTCACCGCCAAAAGCTGGGCCTACCACAATTTGCATTAATAACTTAATTCATTATCTTCCAATAATCCAACCCTTTAGGATTGTATCCTTGCTGACTCAAACTACTGGGTTGAGGGCAACGTCGCCTTCAAAAGAGGGGCCTACTACAATAACTAAGATAATCTCTTAAACAAGTGCAAAAGTGCGAAAATAATCAAAGGTATACTAATACACGAGTCGGATCCAAGTGATTCATCTTGTCTATCTGTTTTTATTTTATTTTTATTTTTCAGCATTTAGTTAGTTTTTATTTTCTTAGTTTAAAAACCTTTTCTAACTTTTTGATTTGATTAGACGTTGAGGATAAACCGGTACTAAAAGCTCTTGTGTCCTTGGACGACCTCGGTATCTTACCAACACTATACTACGTCCACGATGGGTGCACTTGCCCATATGTGTGTTTAGTGTTAGTGAATATCGTGTTTTATAAATTTAAAACTTGGCTAAAGGTGTAAAAAGGGCTTAAAATATATCTAAAAATATATAACACCTCACACACATCAGTTGGCAATCGAGATATCATAGGTAGAATTAGGATTGGGTAAGGGTCAATTGGTCATCGGGTAACAACCTCACGTTCTATGAATCTGAGTACTTAGTTCCCTTTTATCACAACAAGTAATTTCATATGAACTATGTCTATGTAGTTCTTTCTAGTAAATGATAGCACAATTGTTGAAACAAAACTAGAAGCTTAGGATGGTCATTTGTCTCTAATCTGTTTACAACCAAGTCTTTTCTCTTGAAATTTATTTAGTTAAAATTAGTTCTAAAATCATTTCACTCAAATCAATTCTTGAACTTTATTTTCTTGCAATTAGTCTAATATAGTTAATCTAGATAAATTCTCAATTAGAACATATTCCACAAACTCCCTGTGTTCGATACCCACTTACCGCTATCTACTTAGTAGTAATTGGATTAAATTTGATTGTGACCACGACATCACGTCAGTCATAAGCACTTAGGTTAGGTTTCATGTATGGTGAATATATAGAAGCTACTCAACCCCATAGAAAATGTACAAAACAACGTTTTTGAATAACCTAAGTTTAAATCAAATGTTATGTTTTGAAGAAAAACAATGCTTTATGATTACAAACATTTATGCAGTAATGTTAATCGCATACATTCAAGCCTTGCGACTGTGGCGACAAACCCTTAAACGAATTAAAGTTTTATCTAAATTATGTTGTCGGATTCTGTCATTCCCAACTTCCAAACAAACCTAGGAAGTCGGAAACTGGAGTTGTCAATTCCTATGGTACCATTACATAAGTCCGAGCGGCGTGATCAATGTTAATGAATGTATTATTGTCCCGATTAAACACACCAAATGTCATAGCCAATGTAGCATGTGAAAACCATGTACTAGGAATGCTAAGTAAACATGCCTAGTAGAAATGTTCATGTAAAACAATGTGCTAGCATGCTCAGTGATCATACATAGCAGAAATGTCATGTAAAACAGTGTGTTCCATATGCTAGTAAACATATGCAACAAATGTATAACAAATCAATGTGCTAGCATGCTTAACATACATAGCAAAACATAGTGAAAGCATGTACTAATTATGTACAAGGTGAAACTATCATGTTTATGTCATAAAAGCATGAAATGCACAAAAGTAACACGTATATACATGTGTATCACCCCAAAATATTTGAAAATGGTAAAAGAGGGGAACTATGTACTCACTTGGGGTTACTAATTAGTCTTGAGAATAAGACCAATTTAAGCTCCAAGTATCACAGAATCAACCGGCACCTAGTATAGGTAACTATGTTAATAAATCGGCTCCTAAATCGGGAGATAGGATAGAATGAGGTTCTATAAATCAAATGAGTAATTGAACTCATATGGTATGATTTAATAGACCCTACATTCTGATTGGAAAGCCTACCTAAGTGCTTTTGACCCGTTTCGACCCATTATGGTAACATAAGTCACTATAATGCGTCGTTAGCGAAAAACTATGTTCGGATGGTAATCTATGTGCTATGTCAAGTCTTACATGCCCAATAATCCCTAAACATGTTACTAAATCAGATTATATGTCAATAATTATGTTTACATAGTCAAAATACAGATTCATGCTTCAAAAGGGTATTTTGGTCATTTCCTATGGGCATACAAGCTAACTAGCAAATGACTAACCAATCCTAGGTCATCATAAGGTATAACCTCAGAGGTTATTCCCTATCAATTATGATCACTAACTAAGCTTGGTCGGATCCTAAAGATCGACCAAACGGGTCGGGTTCGGAAGTATAAGCGGTTTTTTAGACCGCTTACCTTACGACCCTAAACAAGCACAAACTAATAGTGTCGAGTTAGACATGTCAAAACATGTCTATCCTACTGATTTGGTATCAAAACAAAGTGTTTTGATACCCTAAAGTAGTTTCGTTCAAAATGCGTGCTAAAATGCATTTTGACCGAAACTTTGACTTGACACTACAACTAGCTAACGTGGTAATCAGCGGCTATAATCACGAAGGATTATAACTATCGTGATTACAATCACGTTTCAAAGTTCAATTGAACTTTGACTTGACCAATTGATGGTCAAAACCGAAAGTCAATCTGTTGGCCAAACGTTTGACTTTCTGCACTACATAAGGAAAAAGGCAATAAAAAGAATGAAAGAATGCTCACTAAGGGTCCTTGCTATCTTTTCAACAAGAAGACAAAGTCCCAATTCAGATTAGAGAGCTTCCAAAGCAGATAAGAGAAGAGAAGAAATGAGAATGAGCAAAGAATGAAGAAGTTGGCCATGCTATTTATAGTGTTCATGAAATCACAAGATCATGACACTTGTTTGTGTGGGCAACAAGCAAAGATCTTAACCCTACAAGTGTTAGGAGCTGATTGGGAACCTTGGTGAACACTTAAACTTGCTCAACATTCCAAAAAAATGCATAAACAGCCCCTGAAGTTGCAACAGATTGCTGAATTTCAACTTTCTGGAACTGGGCATGCTGACGCGGCCCGCGTAAGATAAGGGAGAGGGCTTACACGGCCCGCCTGGGCTCCCCAGTTCAGCAGAAGTTTGATATATTGGCAGCTTAGGTCCCTGCATGCATTCGAGTCCATTTCAGGCCTTTTTGACCCCCGCTAAGCTATTTTCAAGGCTCTACAAGGTCAATAAAGTTTAGAGGACTCAAAATATGCTTGGAACATTCTTGGATGTCGGCTCGTTTGGTCGTACGGTCGCGTTGTGTGACACCTGTGTCACTTCAACCATCAAACAAATGCCAAACCAAGGAAATATTGTATTTCATACTTGGGATTTGTATAAATATGTGTATGCTTTGCACATATCAATTCTTGTTCAATTTCATACTCTACAACGCTTTCTGGAGAATTATACGCAAACTGGTGCATAAACGTACTCAGTTTAATGCGACAAATACTCCGGGAGACCATCATACACTTAACATACCTTAAATAACCTTTACATAACTTAAAAATAAGTTTTGAAGGCTTTGGTATGGCAAAAACAAGTTAATTCGCTTACAGGGACTAAACTTGACAAACTGCGAAAGTATGCCAATTTGAACTGTAACGAACATTCCGGAACATGTCCATAAGTTAAACATACCATATATATCCTTTACATAGCTTAGAAATAGGCTTTGAGGGGTTTTGGTATGCTAAAACAAACTTTTGGATCATTCAGGGACTAAAAGTGTCAAAAAGTGCATAAGTTTGCACTTTCGCGCATAACTCACGTTCTGAATACATCCGGACATCCAAAAATTTATGTAAGCATCCTTATATTATGCCTTAGTGTTTGGCATGAGAAAAATCCATTCGTCGCGTCATTTGGATCGTCTTTCACGCTTATGCGCATTTCGTCGTAATTAAGCGAACATCGCGATCGTACGGCCAAACGAACCGACATCCGGAATATTTTTGAGCATATTTCAAGTCCCCTACACTTTAACTTCATCTTAGAGCCTTGAAATGAGGTTAACGAGGCTTAAACGTGCCAAAAATGGGCCAAAATACGTGTTTCTGAAGTGCAGGGACCAAAATTGAAAATTCTGGTCTGGGAACCTTAGGCGGGGCGCGTAAGGATTTTCCAAATCCTTAGGCGGGCCGCGTGAACATGTCTGACAGAAAGATTTTGCATTTAATGCAGAATCTGGCCTTTCGTTCGATCAAAGGGCGATGCCTTTTCACCCAAATGAAGGGCCAAGGGTCAAGTTTACTGAACTTATCCACTGGACACATGTACGCACGAGATCAAGGCACGATATTCGATAAAACGATCCTAACGGTTCCACTTTTCCTATAAATACCCCCCCCCTTTAGTGTAAAAATCACAAAATCAGATCTTGAAGCTCTAAGTTGAAACCATTGTTTCATACCTGAGCTATTTGGTCTTGATTTGCACTCGGGGACCCTCCGTAAGTCTTCTTTCGCTCTTTTATTCGCTTTTCGAGTCCGAAAGTCAACGTTTTGTTGACTTTCTGCATTGACCAGCTTATGGTCGATGCGAAGTTCATGGAACTTCATAACGTGAGCGTGATCACGATGGTTATGGTCCATAGTGACCATACCTACTGATCACCACGTTATCTAGGCTCAGTGACGAGTCGTAGTTTCGGCCAAAATGTGCATTCTTGCATATTTTGTAACCAAACTACTCGTGGGCATCAAAGCCGTTTGTTTTGATGCCAAACCTGTTTCTAAACTTAGTTAAGCATGTTCTAACATGCTTAGCTCGTCACTTTTAGTTTAGTGTTTATATAGGGTCGTAAGGTAAGCGATTTAAACCATCGCTTATACTTTCGAACCCGACCCATTTGGTCGGTCATTAGGACCCGACCAAACACATTAGGTGACCATAGCTATAACCTTCCGAGGTTATACCGTGTGGTCGCAATGTTAGGCGTTCCAGACGCGTTCTACGCGAACGACGCGTTAGGGTAGCATAAGCTACCTAAACGGGTCGTGATGGACAGTAAGCACTTAGATTAGGTTTCATTTTAGTATGTAGGCTTTGCTAAGCCATATTACACGAGTCTCCATACTCGTTTGGTTTACGAACCCGCGTACTGTCCGATCCTTCCGATTTGGTCCGGTATATTAACATAAGCTACCTATTAGGTGCCGTTGATATTCCGTGATCTTTAGCATTATCTGGTTGTTATACAAGGAACTCAAAGCAATCTCAGGTGAGTACATAGTTCCCCTCTTTTACTGTTTCTGAACTGTTTTGGGGTGAAGCATGTGTACCTATATGTTATTTTCATGATTTCAAAGTATAATTGATTATACATGATAGTATTTATCTTTTGACAAACTAAATGACTATCTATGGTTTAAACACTGATTTCTCAAAAATTACAAAAGTAATTGTTGGAATAGTACTTATTTTGTTCACCAGACCGATTGGTAGTATGATATAGCGCTACAGGACTAGACACCCCATTCCTGTTGTCATGGAATGTCTGAAACCAATTCGTTTCTCCATCCAAATAGGGATTTCCTTTGTGGTATCCCTATAGTCTCAAAGGTGTAGTTTGATGCACCAGGTCTGAATGAATTCTTAAATCGCACCTTTAAAGTATATTTTGATATACTCCCAAAAAGTATAGTTTGATATACTCTCATGTGTGGTATCGTACAGAACCAACATATATATTTTGTAATCATCCAAAGCATATTGTGATATGTTACTTACATAACTAAAACATAGTTTAATATGTTATCTATCACATCCAAAGCATATACTGATATGTTAGTTACAAAACTAAAACCTGGTTTAATATGTTATTTATAAATCCAAGGTATACTTGTAATATACTACTGAAAACTATTATTTTGAACAACTAAAGTATATTTAATATACTATCTATCAAACGATTTGGTTTTGGTTAGTGTTTAGATAACGGAACGAGTGTAATGTGATGAAAACATGGTAGATACGCCGCTGGTACTTCTTATATATAAGTGTTTTCATTGCATTACATACCGTGGCGTTATTTAGCACACTTGAGTTAACAATATTGGAACTGAAATATATTTTAATATATTACTTATTCAACTTTCTTAAAACCAAGGTATATTTTATATATACCATAAACGTTTTATTAAAACATTGTTTTTCAAACAACTTAACTTATACAAACTCATTTTACATGGTTATTCAGTAACCCTACATTATTCTCTTATTTATACATATCATCTGATCCTATCGTTTCTCAAATGATTTACAAGACAAAGCAAATTTACAAAGTTTATGACTAAACATTTTCTCAAACATAAGTCATGAACTCCGTTTTCACAAAACCTATGTATCTCACAGGCATTTTTATGCTGACGTACCTATTTTTACACATGTTTCAGGTGATGTCTTGAGATGATTGTTGATGCATGCTACATTTAGGATGGACTCGTGCCTTAGCAACTTTAAAACTTGGAAGATCATAGTTGTACTTATGTGATTGTAATAGAACAACGAGTTCATTTAATCAATAAAACAATATTTAAATTTCCATGTGTTATGAAACAATGATTCTGTTACAACACTCCCCGACGTTTCCGCCACGTTTTGTTGTACGACGTGGTCGGGGTGTGACAGAAAAGTTGGTATCAGAGCTCATGGTTATAGGGAATTAGGTTATTAGTAATGCTTTGACCTAGTCTATAACCTTCCTAGGACCCTAACGCGAGTTTACTTGCGTTTAGTCATAAAACAACACCGTCACCTATCCTTAGGCGACGACCGCAACAAGAACATAAATTTCAAAACCGCTTTGAAAACTAATCATCTGTTCTAGGATGATTGATTACTAGGTTTTGAACCCTCTGTTATAAGGTTTTGAACCCCTTTGAATTTTCAAAACTCTCGTCAAAGTTGGTCTAAATATTGTGAACACATGCAAACTGGAAGGGTGGGTGCCTGTACCCTGAGTTTTCTGTCTAAGGCTAGAGTGTTCGTACAAATCCACATAATCGGACCAGTCACTCTTACCTGGGAACTCTTGGGGTGAGTGTCCACTTATAGGCGAGCATGTCTTCGCGATACATTATTTTTGACCTATTTGCTTTGATTAATCACCAGGTCGTTTGTTGCTTTGTAGTAACAGACAGACGGCCACTATCCTTGCTTTCATCAGATTTGTTTCATCTCATTCTTTTCGTCTAATTCTCTCACTCGTTTCCTCGCATGTTTCCTCTTTTAGAATGCCTCCTCGACGCGACAATCAGATGGCGAATGCCGAACTGGCGGAAATCATCGCGCAACAAATGGCTGCTGCCTTCCCAATTCTTTATGCTCAAATAACTCAAGCCATCAACAACAACAATGCTCCATGCAATTTCAAGATTTTTAACTCAGCTAAACCGCTCAAGTTCAATGGTTCTGAGGGAGCAACTGGTCTTCTTCAATGGTTCGAGAGCATTGAGAATACTTTCCGTCACGTTCAGTGTCCTGAAAATCGCAAGGTCGAGTTTTCTTCGAGTGTGTTTCAGAAGAGGGCTCTTACATGGTGGAACGGGGTTATGAGAGACCGCGGTGCAGAGGTTGCATTAGCACAGACTTGGGCCGAGCTTAGGGCTCTTATGATGAAGGAGTTCTGTCCTCGTCATGAGCTTAGGGCTCTAGAAAGGGAATTTGATGATTTAAAGCAAGACAGTGGGGAACATCGAGCCTATACTGATCGCTATGAGGAATTGAGCTTGTTATGCCCTACTATGGTTACGCCTCTGGATAAGGCGATTGAGAAATACATTGATGGGCTTCCTGACGTAGTTCAGGACATCGTTACTGGCAGCAACCCTACTACTGTCAGACAAGCCATTGAATTGGCTGCCACTCTGACTGAATCCCAAATCAGGAAGCACAAGCTGTTTCGGAAGGGCGACTTAAGACCATCTGACAAGACTGCTCATGTGGAAACAAAGGAAGAAAGTGCTGAGGTGCCCAAGAAGAAAAAGCGCAAAGCCTCTCAAAGCTACGCTGTAACTGCTCAAGACAAACAAGTTGCACCAAACCAGCCAACACAACCTCGTAAAAGACAAAACTATGTTGGTACTGCACCGTTGTGCAACAAATGCAACCGTCATCATCTAGAGCAAGAGCAGTGTCACAAATGTACCCACTGTGGGCGGTTGGGACATTTGATCAATGTTTGTCGTTATGCAAATCAAGCTGCTGCAAACCCTGCTGCTGTTCAAGCACGGTTCCCTCCAGGGTCATGTTATAACTGTGGTGACCTTACCCACTACAGAAACAATTGCCCAAGGCTTGTTAACATACCTCCAGCGCGTGGACGAGTGTTCAACATCAATGAGGCAAACATGAACAATGATGCAGCAGTGAACAATTAGTGTTTTGTATTACCTTAGTTGCTATCTTTTGACACTTCAAGACAATTCCGTTGTTACATAAATAAAGATTTGTTGTTTTTATTTCTGCAAAATTTATGCGTTTGTGTGAATGCTTGATGCAACTTTATGATGTCAACCCAAAGACAAACTACTCGTATGGTTCTGTCATATTATGATCACTTGTGATCTCCCCAAGAACCTTAAACTCTCGTTTCTTTTAAGAAACAAAGTCAAACACTTATTGAGAATCCCTCTATCTTTATAGATAGATCTTCATAAATCGTTAAAGTGCCAAATGAAATCCAAAGGTTGGATTCCTAGTGTGCCTTAATATCCATACCTAAGGAAAACAAAATAAAGAATCAAGTTAACTAAATTTGTGCTTATGTATTTTCTTACATGTTTTGTGGTTGTATGTGATCCATCCAAATCCTCATAGAATCTTTCATATCTTCATACGAGAGATTCATAATGGGATATCCAAAGATACTATCTTAAACCCTTAATGGATTTCAACAGTGTAGTTAAGTCCCTCGGGTTATAAAGTATTATTCTATAATTGGACCTCTTGAAAGGTCTGCTTAAACAGATTGATTTTGAAAATCTGATTAGAAATATCATGTGATGATATAAAAAATGATCCCTTAAGCGGTCTATTTAAAGAGATCGTACGACGGTCTAGTTAAGAAGATCATGTGTTGATCTAGTTAAAGAGATCGTTCGTTGATCGAATTAAAAGGATCCTTTGGTGGTCTAGTCAAATCGCTTCATATTTATTCAAGTAATTTTTCCTACGGATTATGAAATGGACTGTGCGGACTGTGCAAGGAATTACGTAATTATGGAGGCCTACATAATTATGGAATTCAGTGCACAGGAACCACAGGAAGTTTCATCATGTGTTAAGACCTAGTGACAAGAATAATGATACGGGAGAAGTCTCGGACCTCGACCAATGTCATTTATTCTCACACTCCCCCAATTCTGATCTCAATCACACACCAAGTTTTCCTATGATAAGCCTTCATAAGAAACGTTCGTCAATCAGTAGTTCAAAATTTCATGTTTTACTATTTCAAGGAATTCACTCTGAGGGTTAACAAATTCGCTAAGAATCCTAACATGGCCCAGGGTTTTACCTAAGGGTTCAATGGATCTATTATAAGGCGAAACCTTCACAGCTGTCCTCACGAGTTTCCTCTAGAATTAAATTTCGGGACGAAATTTCCTAAAGTAGGGGAGACTGTGACACCTGTGTCACTTCACCCATCAAACAAATGCCAAACCAAGGAAATATTGTATTTCATACTTGGGATTTGTATAAATATGTGTATGCTTTGCACATATCAATTCTTGTTCAATTTCATACTCTACAACGCTTTCTGGAGAATTATACGCAAACTGGTGCATAAACGTACTCAGTTTAATGCGACAAATACTCCGGGAGACCATCATACACTTAACATACCTTAAATAACCTTTACATAACTTAGAAATAAGTTTTGAAGGCTTTGGTATGGCAAAAACAAGTTAATTCGCTTACAGGGACTAAACTTGACAAACTGCGAAAGTATGCCAATTTGAACTGTAACGAACATTCCGGAACATGTCCATAAGTTAAACATACCATATATATCCTTTACATAGCTTAGAAATAGGCTTTGAGGGGTTTTGGTATGCTAAAACAAACTTTTGGATCATTCAGGGACTAAAAGTGTCAAAAAGTGCATAAGTTTGCACTTTCGCGCATAACTCACGTTCTGAATACATCCGGACATCCAAAAATTTATGTAAGCATCCTTATATTATGCCTTAGTGTTTGGCATGAGAAAAATCCATTCGTCGCGTCATTTGGATCATCTTTCACGCTTATGCGCATTTCGTCGTAATTAAGCGAACATCGCGATCGTACGGCCAAACGAACCGACATCCGGAATATTTTTGAGCATATTTCAAGTCCCCTACACTTTAACTTCATCTTAGAGCCTTGAAATGAGGTTAACGAGGCTTAAACGTGCCAAAAATGGGCCAAAATACGTGTTTCTGAAGTGCAGGGACCAAAATTGAAAATTCTGGTCTGGGAACCTTAGGCGGGGCGCGTAAGGATTTGCCAAATCCTTAGGCGGGCCGCGTGAACATGTCTGACAGAAAGATTTTGCATTTAATGCAGAATCTGACCTTTCGTTCGATCAAAGGGCGATGCCTTTTCACCCAAATGAAGGGCCAAGGGTGAAGTTTACTGAACTTATCCACTGGACACATGTACGCACGAGATCAAGGCACGATATTCGATAAAACGATCCTAACGGTTCCACTTTTCCTATAAATACCCCCCCCCCCTTTAGTGTAAAAATCACAAAATCAGATCTTGAAGCTCTAAGTTGAAACCATTGTTTCATACCTGAGCTATTTGGTCTTGATTTGCACTCGGGGACCCTCCGTAAGTCTTCTTTCGCTCTTTTATTCGCTTTTCGAGTCCGAAAGTCAACGTTTTGTTGACTTTCTGCATTGACCAGCTTATGGTCGATGCGAAGTTCATGGAACTTCATAACGTGAGCGTGATCACGATGGTTATGGTCCATAGTGACCATACCTACTGATCACCACGTTATCTAGGCTCAGTGACGAGTCGTAGTTTCGGCCAAAATGTGCATTCTTGCATATTTTGTAACCAAACTACTCGTGGGCATCAAAGCCGTTTGTTTTGATGCCAAACCTGTTTCTAAACTTAGTTAAGCATGTTCTAACATGCTTAGCTCGTCACTTTTAGTTTAGTGTTTATATAGGGTCATAAGGTAAGCGATTTAAACCATCGCTTATACTTTTGAACCCGACCCATTTGGTCGGTCATTAGGACCCGACCAAACACATTAGGTGACCATAGCTATAACCTTCCGAGGTTATACCGTGTGGTCGCAATGTTAGGCGTTCCGGACGCGTTCTACGCGAACGACGCGTTAGGGTAGCATAAGCTACCTAAACGGGTCGTGATGGACCGTAAGCACTTAGATTAGGTTTCATTTTAGTATGTAGGCTTTGCTAAGCCATATTACACGAGTCTCCATACTCGTTTGGTTTACGAACCCGCGTACTGTCCGATCCTTCCGATTTGGTCCGGTATATTAACATAAGCTACCTATTAGGTGCCGTTGATATTCCGTGATCTTTAGCATTATCTGGTTGTTATACAAGGAACTCAAAGCAATCTCAGGTGAGTACATAGTTCCCCTCTTTTACTGTTTCTGAACTGTTTTGGGGTGAAGCATGTGTACCTATATGTTATTTTCATGATTTCAAAGTATAATTGATTATACATGATAGTATTTATCTTTTGACAAACTAAATGACTATCTATGGTTTAAACACTGATTTCTCAAAAATTACAAAAGTAATTGTTGGAATAGTACTTATTTTGTTCACCAGACCGATTGGTAGTATGATATAGCGCTATAGGACTAGACACCCCATTCCTTTTGTCATGGAATGTCTGAAACCAATTCGTTTCTCCATCCAAATAGGGATTTCCTTTGTGGTATCCCTATAGTCTCAAAGGTGTAGTTTGATGCACCAGGTCTGAATGAATTCTTAAATCGCACCTTTAAAGTATATTTTGATATACTCCCAAAAAGTATAGTTTGATATACTCTCATGTGTGGTATCGTACAGAACCAACATATATATTTTGTAATCATCCAAAGCATATTGTGATATGTTACTTACATAACTAAAACATAGTTTAATATGTTATCTATCACATCCAAAGCATATACTGATATGTTAGTTACAAAACTAAAACCTGGTTTAATATGTTATTTATAAATCCAAGGTATACTTGTAATATACTACTGAAAACTATTATTTTGAACAACTAAAGTATATTTAATATACTATCTATCAAACGATTTGGTTTTGGTTAGTGTTTAGATAACGGAACGAGTGTAATGTGATGAAAACATGGTAGATACGCCGCTGGTACTTCTTATATATAAGTGTTTTCATTGCATTACATACCGTGGCGTTATTTAGCACACTTGAGTTAACAATATTGGAACTGAAATATATTTTAATATATTACTTATTCAACTTTCTTAAAACCAAGGTATATTTTATATATACCATAAACGTTTTATTAAAACATTGTTTTCAAACAACTTAACTTATACAAACTCATTTTACATGGTTATTCAGTAACCCTACATTATTCTCTTATTTATACATATCATCTGATCCTATCGTTTCTCAAATGATTTACAAGACAAAGCAAATTTACAAAGTTCATGACTAAACATTTTCTCAAACATAAGTCATGAACTCCCTTTTCACAAAACCTATGTATCTCACAGGCATTTTTATGCTGACGTACCTATTTTTACACATGTTTCAGGTGCTGTCTTGAGATGATTGTTGATGCATGCTACATTTAGGATGGACTCGTGCCTTAGCAACTTTAAAACTTGGAAGATCATAGTTGTACTTATGTGATTGTAATAGAAAAACGAGTTCATTTAATCAATAAAACAATATTTAAATTTCCATGTGTTATGAAACAATGATTCTGTTACAACACTCCCCGACGTTTCCGCCACGTTTTGTTGTACCATGAATCCTAAATCAATAAAACCTATGTACTCGCCGGCATTTTTATGCTGACGTACCTATTTTCACATGTGTTTCAGGAGATGATGCATATGATTGATCAATATACACATAGGCGGACATTGTAACTCAGTTAATCAATAAAACAAAATTTCAAATTTCCATGTGTTATGAAACAATGATTCTGTTACAACACTCCCCGACGATTCCGCCACGTTTTGTTGTTTTACGTGGTCGGGGTGTGACATTGTATTTTATTTAAGATCCGCCTATGGATCCGTTCTACAACCGTCTGTATATTTATTATTTTGAACTTTGAACATTCGGTTGTAATAGTATCTTCCTTCCAAGACTTCCGCTGTGCTATAACTGTGTATACTTATCTATGATGATAGTAATTACGTCATGATACTCCCCACCGGGCCCACCGGTTTATGTGGAAAATATCGGGGTGTGACACATGTCCTCGTGCCTTGCACGTGTGTCATTGGGCCTAGCCTATGTCATTTATGTTATTGGGCCTTGCCCATGTCTTTATGTTATTAGGTCTTTCCCATGTCTTTTTATGTCATTTGGCCTTGCCCATGTCTTTTATGTTATCGGGCCTTGCGCATGTCTTTATGTTATTGGGCCTTTGCCCATTTATTTTTGTCATTGGGCCCTTGCCCATGTATTTATGTCATTGGGCCTTTGCCTATGTATTTATGTCATTGGGCCTTTGCCCATGTATTTATGTCATTGGGCCTTGCCCATGTATTTATGTTATTGGGCCTTGCCCATGTATTTATGTAATTGGGCCTTTGCCCATGTATTTATGTTATTGGGCCTTAACCATGTAGTAATGTTATTGGGCCTAGCCCATGTATTAATGTTATTGGGCCTAGCCCAACTAGATTTTATATTTTATGAGTCCATATATTAGTGTTCTTGCATTTTGTAGAATTCACTAAGTATAGAGTTTTAAGTATATTCATATACTTATATGAATTCACTTAGCGATTTTTATATCTCCAAACTTTCTAGATTTTTTTTTGTTATCGTAAATATATATATGTCCATTAAGTGTCTAAAAATACATTATTTTAGACGCGTCGTCGTAGTCGTTTGATGGCGATAGGCTCGTTTGTCGTCGCCGGCCATTATATATCCCTTTATTGACCGATTAGTTTATATGTCTTATTTGGTCGGTCGAAATATATTTTAGTTGTTAGGAATATATTCTTATATTTTCGTTCGTTGTCCGAACTGGCCGCTCGTCCGTTTATTCGTTTAGGGATATAATGTAAGTAAAGTTTATATACCCATTCTCTTAGCATCTCCTTGGAAATTTTGAGGACGTTTGTGTATATGTATTAATGTGTCTTTTATACTTGTCTTCTTACAAGTATTTTCTTGGTATCATTTGTGTATTATTCAGATCACCCTAATATTATCTAAATATATACACTTAGCACATAAACATATACACTTTGGTGAGTTTCCTAAGTATATATAGTTTCCTATATATATATATATTTATATTTATAAGTTTCCACTTTTATCTTTTAAAAAGATATCATGAGTGTTTAGGAAAATACTTAGGAGTTTAATACTTAAACTTTCACCAAAAAGTTTATCTAATCATAATTAAGACCCTTAAGTGCGATTAACCATTTTAATTACACGTTAACCCCCACTTAATCACTATTGTAATTTTAGAAAATTTCGCCATAGTTTCCCCTAAACTATGACGTTTCTCACATTTTCAAAACGCGTTCAAATCACCAAATCAATTTTCCAATTCACCACATTTTATCAAGTTTCACCAAAGATCTTTTTACATATCATAATCACTTACTTTTTCCTTCAAGTTTTTCATGAATGTCACACCCCGACCACGTAAAACATCAAATCGTGGCGGAAACGTCGGGGAGTGTTGCAACAGAATTATTGTTTCACAACCATGGCATACAAAGTTATATTTTATTCATCAAACCAGAGAGTTACATTATCTTAAATCAAAATGAAACAAAGAGTACATAACATGTTTTAACTAGTCTAGCTTCATTTTATGTCACTAAGGCCCGAGTCCACCCTAGCGTGTCACGAACATCCTATGCATTTGCTCCTGAAACACATGTGAAAATAGGTACGTCAGCATAAAAATGCCTTTGAGATACATAGGTTTTGTGAAAATAGGATTCATGACTTAAGTTTAAGAAAATGTTTAATAAAATTCAGTCATGAACCTTTTAAATTGTTTTGTTTTGTAAATCATTTGAAAAGCGTTAAAATCAGATGATATGTCTAAGTAAAAGAATAATGTATGGTTAAATGAATAACCAAGTAAAATAAGTTGTATAAAATAAACTGTTTCGTAAAACGAAGTCTTGTGAAAAATATGTTATTTGTGTAAAAATGTATAAGTCCAAATTGAATGATTTAAATAACGCTACGATATGTAATACAATACAAGCACTTATATATAGGAAGTACCAGCGGCGTATCCACCATGCTTGTATCACATTACACACGCCTCGTTACTTAAGTCACTTACCCAAACAAACCACCAATGTAAAACTGTTTATGTAAAATCAAATGTCAAAATGTTTGTGTGAAAAACCATGTTAAAATGTTTATGTCAAATGTAATCCATGAAATGTGTATATGTAAATATCAAAATGTCTATGTCAAATGTCAATCAAGTAACGTGTAATCAAAATGTCATGTATGGCAAGTGAAATATGTATCAACTAAACCATAGGTAAAAATGCACAAAACAATGTGTTGAAGTAAAACGTGGTTTAAACGTTATGTTTTGTGGAAATGCATGCTATACTGATACAAACATCTATGCGGTATTGTGAAAATGCATACATTCAAGCCTTGTGACTGTGGCGATAACCTTTAAACAAATTAAAGGGTTATCTGAGTTATGTATATCGAATTCGGTCATTCCTTTCATCCAAACATACCCAGGATGTCATGAATGGGAGTTGACAATTCCTATGGTACCACTACCTACTAACTAACGGCGTGATCAATATTAATGAATGTATTTTTGTCCCATTTAAACAACCAAATGTTATACCAAAATGTAAGCATGTGAAAACAATGCACTAAGTATGCAATCAAATGAACATACATAGCGTGAAATGTAATGTAAAACAATGTACTAAGTATGCACACAATGGACATACATAGCATAAAATATAATGTAAAATGATGTACTAATAGTGTACTAATGAACATAGCAAGTATATGATATGAAAACATGGAAAGCATGAAGTAACAAGTAGGCACATGTGTTTCACCCTAAAACATTTGAAAAACAGTAAAAGAGGGGTCTATGCACTCACTTGAGATTGCTCAATAGACTTTAGATATCCACCAAGCAAGCTAGAAGATCAGGGACTCAAACGGCACCTAATATATGTATCTACATTAATAAACGGACCTAACGGAGGATCGGGTAGTATGAGGGTTCGTAAACCAAATCAGTGCAAGAACTCATGTAATATGGTTTAACAAAACCTACATACTAAAACGAAACCTATCCTAAGTGCTTTTGACCCGTTACGACCCGTTTAGGTAGCTTATGCCACTTTAACACGTCGTTCGCGTAAAACACGTTCGGAATTGTCACACCTTGGCTTTGCGGAAGCGTGGTTAATTTGGTGTGACTTCTTAATACCATAGCTTAATCATAACCAAGCTATATGAATTAAAAATATGCAAGAATCATCCATTAAGTTTTAAAACCAAATACAGTACCATTGTTTTAACGGGAAACACGCCCTAACAACCATAACCCTGTTCAACGAACATTACAAACTTAAACATAACATAAACACAGTTTAAGGACTGTGACTTGTCCAGGAAAGAGTCACATTCCCTAAACCCCGGATGATCTTGGAAACTAGTGCAGCGGGAAAACGTGCCATACCGTGCCAGATCTTTTAATTCCCTGAAATACATGTAAGTTGAAAAAAATTTCAACAATAATGTTGAGCGAGTTCATGTGTAAGTGAGTAAGTAAACCTTTGTATTTATCAAAAATCCTGGTATGTAGCAAATAAGGAAAAAGAGATCACCAATGGTTTGCAAGGCCATTGATATGTGTGAAATGCAAGTAGGAAGGCTCAAACCTAGCAGATTTATGCGTCGGGTACAAAGTCATCCCGAGGTCCGTTATGCTGGGCCTGGGACTGGGCTCGCTACACCCAAATAGATCTATCGCTCCTGCCCCTCGGTCCTACCCTGAGGATTAATGACCTCAAGTTTCCGCCTACCCATTCACATGATCTAAAAAGTAACCCTCCTTACGCTAACCATACCATGTATAAAGTAATCATAAACATTGTAACATGTATTTCACCCCCGCAGTTTAGAAAACTGAAAACAGTTAAGAGAAAAGGGGGACATGAACTCACAGTCAGTGCGTCGCTATACCAAGTACTCCGAATGTCAGGCCGCTGTGCAACGACCTACATGTGCTAATTCTATTAGACGGATGGCCGTGCCTTAGCTTTATAGTTTAAGTTTTTGGGAAATAGTTAGACAACTATTTCGTGTTTATATTTTGCATGTACTTGGTAGTTAATCTCCTTCCCAAGGATGGGGGATTTAATACATGTGCGTTCAATTTATAATATTAAGTCTCACTTAATATATTTTCATTTCTAATTCCAAATATAAATATTTTTCTCAAAAATATTATATTTCCATTTCACATAATTTTCCCCAAAATAATACGTTGATAAAATATTCGTTCATAATCATTTTCGTATAATGCGTAAGTTACGTTTTAGTAATCGTGTGGTAATAATAATTACCGTTGTAACTTATATAATTATCGTAGAGGCGTTCGTATTATTTTGGATCTGTTAACGTTCGTAAATATCATTTTTACTCTAAAAATAATATTTATGTATTTTTCACAAAATAATCATAAACAGTGTGGTGAAAAATATATTTACCAAATATATTTATCACGTTTAGTTTTGTGAAAATCCCACCTCCGAATATTTGTAAATAAAGTCGTGGCGAAATATGTTTTGAAAACATATCAAAAATAATTCTAACACTTGTAAATAATTCTAAGTGTTATGTTTTTAGAAAAATTTCGCCAGAGTTTCCCCTGTAACTGGAGGTGGCCACGCTTTCAAGCGTATCATTTTCTTTTACAAAATCACTTCAACACTTCTTTAATCAATCAATCAATTTCCGACACATCAAACTAGTCGACAAGTATGTAAATCGCATAATCACATGAACTTGTAGTTTTTCCGAAAACTATAGTGTGGATCCCGTTATATTTGGTGGATCTTTATATAGAGTAGCTTAATCTCGTAAAAACCTCGTTTTTAGAATAAATCTATCTTTACAACTTCCCGTCATCTTTCACAAAAACTGTTATTTTGTCGAAACTTTTCATTTCACAAGTGTTTACACACTTGTGGGTTATAAAAATCATACTTGTTAGTGTGTTATCCGACTTTTAGAAAACATGATTTTCTTGACACTTGGTCCTTTGAAAATACCACTTGCAGCTACGTAGATCCGTTAGTTTTAAACACTATTTTACAAGTAAAAATGCTTTTACACAAGTTCATGTTTCTCGTGTGGTAGAGTTTCACCTTTTAACCCTTGTACCGTCCGAAACAAGCTTATGTCATGATCCATGATCTTAACCGAACCGGGTTAAATGGTGATCCGAGCTACCACAACATAGATCGGGCCTAAATAATCACACAAAATCAATACTACAACTTTTACACCACTTATGTGCTTTTAACCATCAATATTCATGTTTTAGTAGACTTTAAAGCTTCAAAAGATAAGTTTCCGCATTTTAACCGTTACAATACATATTAACCACCTTAGATTAGTTCGAGTATGAGTTTTAAGTGTTATACCTCTAGCTCGAGGCTAGGGAAGAATCTATGCGAAGAAGTGGTGGATAAAAGCAAGATAACGAGGTCCTTCGCCTTCCGTTAGCTCCAAGACTCCTTATGTGTGACCTTGAACACTTGAATGATGTTGGAATGTGGAGTTCAAGATCGAAAATGGGTGGGTGTCCAAGGGGGTTCTTGGCCGTAGCTTTAGAGAGAGGGAGAGGGTGTGCTTAAGTGGTGTTGTGTTAAGTGAATGAACTTATGTACATAAGTGTGGTTTTATAGACAAAATCAAATTCCTAAACCAATGGATCATATGCCTTCTAGATACTAGACACAATAGAATAAAATAATCAAAAGTAATCAACTCTTGTCCCCTCTTAGTTGGGCCGATTTCAATGGGGAGGGGGGTACTAGTTCAATTTCAACTAGATAGTTAGGGTTTAGTTTGGTTAACTAGGTTAGATTAGGGGTTTACTCGGTTAGTGGTGTGATGTGTTATAATGCGGGTGTTAGGGTATTCAGGGACCCTAACTGGCTCAGAAAAAGACCAATATTGTTAATGTCAATACTTTTATGTCCCGGGTATAATCCGGTTGTTCGGTTGGATAGTAATCCGTTAAAGTGCTTAAGTAAGCTTTTAAGTGTCGTAATTAACATTTTTAGTGACACAACTTATTCTACAAAGTGTCAGGAATATTTTCCTCATGTTTTGGCACTTTATTAGTTTGCCAGAAGCTGGTATGTTAATTAAAGTGCTGTGGCTTGTGCTTAGAGTACGTTTTAGGCACATCCAGTCATTATATCTTATTCCTAGAGACGCAGTTCTACAACCCTTGTATCCCTACACTCACTATGGGTGTAGTAAAATATTTCTGGCTCATACAGGCCTTAGAGGCAGTGTCTGCCTGATGCTGGCTTTATCAGCATGTTCAATAGGTTATCCGTTCTAATGCTATTGTGCTTTTGTGCATCATGTTTGTCACTAAGGCTCAACATGTAAATAGTGTAGTGACAGTATGTGAAGTATGATGCAGGTATATACAAGTACTAGAAATCAAGTAGCAGTTCATCAGCAATTTCAGTTAAGCACAGTAATTAAGCAGCAATTAATTATTAATTAACTCGTACGGATACCTGGTTTAGTGAGGGTTGTCACATTCTCCCCCCGTTAAAGAAATTTCGTCCCGAAATTTTAAGTTCTGCTTGTAGAAGCAGGGTTCTCAGGAAATAGGTGGGGGTATTTCTCTTTCATTCGGTCCTCACGCTCCCAGGTGAATTCAGGACCATGTCTAGCATTCTAACGAACTTTGACGAGCTTGACACTGCTCCGGCGGGTCTTGTTTACTTTCCAATCCGTGACCTCAACAGGTTCTTCAACGAAATGGAGCGTGTCGTCAACATGAATTTCGTCGGTGGGAATGGCAACGGTGACTTGTGTTGGACTTCTCTTCAGACTGGATACATGGAATGTATCGTGGACACCATTTAGTTCAGCCGGTAAATCCAACTTGTATGCTACTAACCCGATTCTTTCCAAGACATTGAACGGTCCAATATACCTTGGATTCAACTTCCCACGCTTCCCAAAGCGTGCCACACCCTTCCAGGGTGATACCTTCAACAAAACCATATCACCAACCTCAAACTCTAGAGGTTTCCTGCTTCGATCTGCGTAGGCTTTCTGCCGGTCACGAGCCGCACTGATGCGATCTCGTATCTGTGCGATCTTATCTGTGGTTTCCTGTACCATGTCAGGACCAACCAACTGTCTATCACCTGCGTCAGACCAACAGAGCGGTGATCTGCACTTGCGCCCATTTAAAGCTTCGAATGGCGCGGCACCAATACTGGCGTGGTAGCTGTTGTTGTATGAAAACTCAACCAGAGGCAAATGTTTATCCCAGCTACTGCCTAAATCCATAACACACGCTCTCAGCATGTCCTCCAACGTCTGAATCTTCCGCTCACTTTGGCCGTCGGTCTACGGGTGAAAAGCAGTGCTCAGATTCAATTTTGAGCCAAAAGCTTCCTGGAAGGATTGCCATATCCTCGATATGAACCTTCCGTCTCTATCAGAGATGATTGAGAGAGGTACTCCATGGCGTGTAACAATCTCTCTCATGTAAATTTCGGCCAGTTTGCTCGTATTATCCTTCTCTCGGATAGGTAGGAAGTGTGCTGACTTCGTTAAGCGGTCCACTATTACCCAAATAGTGTCATGGCCTCTTGGCGTTCTTAGCAACTTCGTAATAAAATCCATAGAGATTTGTTCCCATTTCCACTTGGGAATCTCTGGTTGCTGCAGAAGTCCCGAAGGCTTCTGGTATTCCGCCTTAACCTTGGCGCATGTTAAACATTTGCTCACATAAATAGCAACATCGCCTTTCATCCTAGGCCACCAATAGTAATCTTTAAGATCCTGGTACATCTCATCCGCTCCAGGATGGATAGAGTACCGCGACTTGTGAGCTTCATCGAAAATAACCTTCCTTAAACCACCAGACAGAGGAACCCAAATCCTTTTCTCAAAACACAACGTTCCTTCCTTGTTTGGTACCAATAACTTCTCCATCCCACGGAGATACTCTTCTTCAAGGTTTCTTTCTTTGAGAGCTTCCTTCTGCACGGCACGAATGCGCAGAGGAAAGTCGGTTCGAATAACCATCTCCAAAGCCCTAACCCTTATGGGCTTGATTCTCTCTTTTCGACTTAGGGCATCGGCGACCACATTCGCCTTCCCTGGATGATACTTAATCTCGCAGTCGTAGTCATTCAACAGTTCTACCCATCGTCTTTGCCTCCTATTCAACTCCTTCTGGTTGAATATGTGTTGGAGGCTCTTGTGATCTGTGAAGATTGTGCACTTCGTACCATAAAGGTAGTGTCTCCAGATCTTTAATGCAAAAATTACTGCGCCTAGCTCCAAATCATGTGTGGTATTGTTCTTCTCATGTACCTTCAGTTGGCGTGACGCGTAGGCAATAACCTTTTGGCGTTGCCTCAACACACAACCCAATCCTTGACGCGATGCGTCGCAGTATACCACAAAATCATCTGTACCTTCTGGTAGGGCTAAGATTGGTGCGTTGCAAAGCTTATCTTTCAATATCTGGAACGCTTCTTCCTGTTTGATTCCCCAATCAAACTTCTTGTCCTTCTGAGTGAGGAGCGTCAATGGTTGAGCGATCTTTGAAAAATCCTCAATGAATCTGCGGTAATAGCCAGCCAAACCCAAGAATTGCCGAATCTCGGTTGGCGTCTTTGGCGTTTCCCAATCCTTGATCGCCTCGATCTTGGTTGGATCCACGTGGATTCCATCTCCATTTACCACGTGTCCAAGGAATTGCACTTCTCTTAGCCAAAACCCGCACTTAGAGAATTTGGCATACAACTGTTCTTTCTTTAGCAGCTCCAGAATGGCTCTTAAATGCTGTTCGTGCTCAGCCTTCGTCTTTGAATAAATCAAAATATCATCGATGAATACAATCACGAACTTACCCAAGTATGGCTTACAAACTCGATTCATCAAATCCATGAACACTGCAGGTGCGTTTGTCAAACCAAACGGCATAACGAGAAACTCGTAGTGTCCATATCGAGTTCTGAAGGCTGTCTTTGGGATACTCTCCTCCTGTATCCTTAACTGATGATATCCAGATCGGAGATCGATCTTCGAATAGAAGCTTGAACCTTGTAGTTGGTCAAACAGATCATCGATTCTTGGCAGGGGATACCTATTCTTGATCGTCAGCTTGTTCAACTCTCTGTAGTCAATGCACATACGGAAACTACCGTCCTTCTTCTTGACAAACAAAACTGGAGCTCCCCAAGGCGAGAAGCTCGGTCGGATAAATCCCTTGTCTAACAACTCTTGAAGTTGCGTCGACAGTTCTTGCATCTCAGACGGAGCAAGTCTGTAGGGTGCCTTAGCCACAGGCGCGGCGCCTGGATCTAAGTCAATGCGGAATTCCACTTGTCTTTGAGGCGGCAAGCCAGGCAAATCTTCTGGGAAGACTTCTGGATATTCCCTCACGACAGGGATGTCTTCGATCTCGGCTCAGCAGCCTTCTTATCCACAATGTGTGCCAGAAAATCAACACATCCTTTCTGCAAACACTTTCGTGCTTTCAAGCAGGTGATAATCCTCAACGGCGTCTCACGCTTCTCTCCGTGAACAACAATGGTCTCACCATCTTCATTCGGAATACGAACGACCCTTTTCATGACAAACTATCTCGGCCTTGTTTTCCTGACAACCAATCCATTCCTACTACCACGTCGAAGCTTCCCAACTGGACTGGTAGTAAGCCTAGCGTAAACCCGTGCCCTCCGAATTCCATCACACATCCTTGGACAACTTCACTGGTCTCCACTAGTTTTCCATTTGTTAATTCGCTCGAATATGGGACGTCTAACTTACTAGGCGTCAAACCAAGAATATTCTCAAATTCTAGTGACACGAAGCTATGATCGGCACCAGTATCAAACAAAATAGATGCAAAAGTTTTGGTTGCTAAAGAACGTACCAGTAATCACGCCTGGATCCTGGCATGCTTCACAAACTCCGATGCTGGGTGTTCTTTCACGGTCTTGTTTCAACTTCGGGCATTCTCTCTTAAGATGTCCAATGTCCCCACAATGGAAGCATCCTAGCACTCGGCCATTTCCTTTCATGCTTCCACCTTGAGCGTTGTTACAGTTTTCTCCTTGTCTGGGACTCTTCATCCCACAACCATCCTTGTTGTGCCCTTTTCTCCCGCAACTAGGCTTTCGACATCCACATTCATGGTGATACTTGCACCCAGCACGTCTTGATTTAGTTTCTAAGTAAATCTTATCATTGGCCTGTCTGTTGTTAGGGCAATCTTTCTTGAAATGCCCTTTGTCTCCGCAGTCAAAACAACCTCGGATAGATCTTTGTTCATCATTATTCGTTCGGTATCTTCGGTAAGCTTCCTTTTGTTCTTTCCAGACGACTCTACCTGAGTCTCCCTATCAGGGTTTGCAAGTTTTTCTAGTCTAATGGCTTCCGTAACGAGTGCCAAGCCCATCTTACTTGCAGCCATAGTTGTTGGTGGCATAGATGCTGTCATTAAGCTCAGGACTTGAGGTGCCAATTCCCAAATGGAATGTCCTAATTTCCTTAATTCTGGTTCCACCAAGTACGGAACTACTCGTGCCAAATCATGAAGTCTTTGCATGTATTCCAACATTTTTGGACCTTCCATTATCAGGCTCTGGAATTCACCTTCCAACCACTGTGTTTCTGTTTGGGCGCAATACTTCTTACGCATTATTCCTTTCAACTCATCCCAAGTTAACGCGTATGCTGTAGTTAGGCCCCTTATTCGAACCTGAAGATTCCACCATAATCGAGCTCCATCTTGAAACAACTCAGAAACGTATGGGACTTGTTGTTCTGGCGTACAACCACTCATTCGAAAGATGGATTCCAGACTTTCAATCCATTTCACAAAAGCTATGGCACCCCCAGTGCCGTCGAACTTCGGAGGCTTGTAGTTGAGGATGTGCCAGTAGGAACAACCGTTATTTTCTGAGGTGCCTCTGTTAGGTTCGGAGCGTAGGGCCTCGTGCTGTGATATAGCTGCAGCAATTATCTCTTGAAGTTCCGCCTCTGAGGTGGGCATGCGCATTTCGCGTCTTGGTGGCATCTTCTAAAAGATGTTTCACGTAGGTTAGGTCGTAGCAGGTAAAATGTACGTATGTATTCAACAATATCAGCACATAACATCTCATGCTATCAATAAATCAGCCACATAACATCTCATGTCATAGAACATAAACCATAGATCAAACATCACAAGTGATGAGAATACTGCGATTGTATTACCACAAATCGAGACCACAATGTAAAGCTTACACGTACATAACTGTATCATACAACAACAATGACTTAGTAGGGGACGGACCTAGGCAAGTCATGCGATTGCTGGACATGTTAAGGAATCTCTGGTTCGTCCATTTTCAAGTTCCAGAACTCCACCTTAAGCTTCTGGATTCCAGTCCTAGAACAACATTTCTTCTTAATCATTTCTTTGAGCTCGTCCCAGCTCAGTGCATAAGCAGCATCTGTGCTAAGGGCCTGAACCTGATGGTCCCACCATGAGAGTGTGCCATCCAGAAATGACCCCGAGGTAGAGGTAACACTCTGTTGGGGCAAGTCATTCTTAGAATGGAGTCTATCTTTTCGGACCCCGAACAAATGCAATGGCGCCTCATGTTCCATCGAAGTTCAAGGGCTTGCAGTTCAGGAGCTGCTCATAGGTGCAGTCAATTGGAGGGTTATTTCCATTAGTGCCATCACTGTGCTTAAAGCGGAGGGCTTCATGTCGTGCAATTGCCTGTGAGTTGCGTTTTTGCAGCTCGGCTTCTATCCTTGGCAACGTACTGGTGTTTGTGTCATGCCTGGGTGGCATTCTCTTTTGCCGAAGTGGCATGAAGCGGGTTAGACATCATCTCAATTGTCTAGGAGATACTTAGCACCATAAGCCATCATGTACCCACCCAATTTTACAAATAAATATACTCAATGTATGGGTGGGGAAATAAATTTTCCTGAGCCTTCACATAGGCTTGCCAATTTGGCTGGTTGCTTGAAATAGAATGAACTCGAGGCTTCATCGCCTTGGTCATTCGTGTTCGAGTTATTTCCTGCTACATTGGTTTTCATTAGCTTGACCCGTAGAGTCCACCAGGATTTCTGTGCACTACAAGTCGTTATTACGTGGGTCCCCGTAATAATAAATTGTCTTGCACAGTTACCCCAAATTTTCTCTCGCCCAAGCAGATGATCAATCAAGGAGCAACAGCAGGTGCATCGGCATGAACAGGGTTATGCTCTAATGCGGTGTTAGGAGTGATGCCTGGCTCAGGGGTCACGGCTGGCTCCGGATCAACCAACTCCATCTTAAAATCAGCTGGATCAACCATCACAGGGGGTTACAGGATCCTCCAAGGGCTGGCCTAAGCGTATGAACTCAAGGTCATGGTCTGGATCAAAACCAGATGGAAGAACAGGATTACCCTCAATACTGTGATCAAACTCAAAGCTATGTGCGGGAACCGGTGCAGCCGATGATGCCGTATCAGGGTCGGCGTTGTGTGAATGGTGCTGCACTCCCTGTATATGCGAAAATGCGGATGTCAGCAACTCAAATGAGTCTGGGACAGGGGAATGGGCATGAGTTTCCCCCGCAGGAGCGTCCGCAAGCAGTAGGCTAATACCAGCAGCAATAGGGTCTCGCCCTCGAATGGGTCCTCCTCTAGTAGATCGTTATCGTCGTCAGAGGCCACGTCGGGGGGGGGGCATATCAACAACAGGATAAGCGGCAAGGGGTACAGGAGCAGGGATCACCGCGAGTGGCAAATTCCCAACAAGATGGCCATCAGTAGGCTCTGCTACGACTTCAGGCAGCGCAAAAGGGCTGAAAGTCGTCATTGTCTGTGCCGGTAGTATCGGAAATGTACTCCTCGTGCTCCGATGAAACTATGTCGTCTGATACTATGGCCATGGGATTCGTAGTGTCCATCTTTCTAGTACATGATGAAGGCATGACGTTTGTAACACAAACACGTATAATAATCAATCATATATTCATATAAATATGTAAGTCAACAATCAAATAATTCTCCTAGTCCCACTAGCCTCCCAGTCTCCTAGACTGACATTCCTAGTCCCACTAGCCAAATTCCTTCCAGTCTCTAAGACTGCTCTATCATCCACCACGACCTCCTAGATCGAGCCTCGGCCTCCATGACCGAGCCTCAGCCTTCATGACTGAGCCTACTCTTCCTAGTCTTACTAGCCATCTACCTCGATCTCTAAGATCGAGCCTCGGCCTCCAAGACCGAGCCTCAGCCTCCAAGACTGAGCCTATTCTTCCTAGCCTAGCTAGCCATCTACCTCGATCTCTAAGATCGAGCCTCGGCCTCCAAGACCGAGCCTCAGCCTCCAAGACTGAGCCTATAAATAATAAACATCTACCTCGATCTCTAAGATCGAGCCTCGGCCTCTAAGACCGAGCCTCAGTCTCCAAGACTGAGCCTAATCATAAATAAATAAAAGGTGCTCAACATTTGTTTGTAAAAACGTTTTGGATCTGGACTTAAGTGGTATGCAGTAAAAATGTCTTCGTGAGAGCCCTAGTGATCATAGTCTAGACTCGAGAAAGAATCCTAGTTCGCTATGATCAGAGCTCTGATACCAAGCTGTCACACCCTGGCTTTGCGGAAGCGTGGTTAATTTGGTGTGACTTCTTAATACCATAGCTTAATCATAACCAAGCTATATGAATTAAAAATATGCAAGAATCATCCATTAAGTTTTAAAACCAAATACAGTACCATTGTTTTAATGGGAAACACGCCCTAACAACCATAACCCTGTTCAACGAACATTACAAACTTAAACATAACATAACATAAACACAGTTTAAGGACTATGACTTGTCCAGGAAAGAGTCACATTCCCTAAACCCCGGATGATCTTGGAAACTAGTGCAGCGGGAAAACGTGCCATACCGTGCCAGATCTTTTAATTCCCTGAAATACATGTAAGTTGAAAAAAATTTCAACAATAATGTTGAGCGAGTTCATGTGTAAGTGAGTAAGTAAACCTTTGTATTTATCAAAAATCCTGGTATTTAGCAAATAAGGAAAAAGAGATCACCAATGGTTTGCAAGGCCATTGATATGTGTGAAATGCAAGTAGGAAGGCTCAAAGCTAGCAGATTTATGCGTCAGGTACAAAGTCATCCCGAGGTCCGTTATGCTGGGCCTGGGACTGGGCTCGCTACACCCAAATAGATCTATCGCTCCTGCCCCTCGGTCCTACCTTGAGGATTAATGACCTCAAGTTTCCGCCTACCCATTCACATAATCTAAAAAGTAACCCTCCTTACGCTAACCATACCATGTATAAAGTAATCATAAACATTGTAACATGTATTTCACCCCCGCAGTTTAGAAAACTAAAAACAGTTAAGAGAAAAGGGGGACATGAACTCACAGTCAGTGCGTCGCTATACCAAGTACTCCGAATGTCAGGCAGCTGTGCAACGACCTACATGTGCTAATTCTATTAGACGGATGGCCGTGCCTTAGCTTTATAGTTTAAGTTTTTGGGAAATAGTTAGACAACTATTTCGTGTTTATATTTTGCATGTACTTGGTAGTTAATCTCCTTCCCAAGGATGGGGGATTTAATACATGTGCGTTCAATTTATAATATTAAGTCTCACTTAATATATTTTCATTTCTAATTCCAAATATAAATATTTTTCTCAAAAATATTATATTTCCATTTCACATAATTTTTCCCCAAAATAATACGTTGATAAAATATTCGTTCATAATCATTTCCGTATAATGCGTAAGTTACGTTTTAGTAATCGTGTGGTAATAATAATTACCGTTGTAACTTATATAATTATCGTAGAGGCGTTCGTATTATTTTGGATCTGTTAACGTTCGTAAATATCATTTTTACTCTAAAAATAATATTTATGTATTTTTCACAAAATAATCATAAACAGTGTGGTGAAAAATATATTTACCAAATATATTTATCACGTTTAGTTTTGTGAAAATCCCACCTCCGAATATTTGTAAATAAAGTCGTGGCGAAATATGTTTTGAAAACATATCAAAAATAATTCTAACACTTGTAAATAATTCTAAGTGTTATGTTTTTAGAAAAAGTTCGCCAGAGTTTCCCCTGTAACTGGAGGTGGCCACGCTTTCAAGCGTATCATTTTCTTTTACAAAATCACTTCAACACTTCTTTAATCAATCAATCAATTTCCGACACATCAAACTAGTCGACAAGTATGTAAATCGCATAATCACATGAACTTGTAGTTTTTCCGAAAACTATAGTGTGGATCCCGTTATATTTGGTGGATCTTTATATAGAGTAGCTTAATCTCGTAAAAACCTCGTTTTTAGAATAAATCTATCTTTACAACTTCCCGTCATCTTTCACAAAAACTGTTATTTTGTCGAAACTTTTCATTTCACAAGTGTTTACACACTTGTGGGTTATAAAAATCATACTTGTTAGTGTGTTATCCGACTTTTAGAAAACATGATTTTCTCGACACTTGGTCCTTTGAAAATACCACTTGCAGCTACGTAGATCCGTTAGTTTTAAACACTATTTTACAAGTAAAAATGCTTTTACACAAGTTCATGTTTCTCGTGTGGTAGAGTTTCACCTTTTAACCCTTGTACCGTCCGAAACAAGCTTATGTCAAGATCCATGATCTTAACCGAACCGGGTTAAATGGTGATCCGAGCTACCACAACATAGATCGGGCCTAAATAATCACACAAAATCAATACTACAACTTTTACACCACTTATGTGCTTTTAACCATCAATATTCATGTTTTAGTAGACTTTAAAGCTTCAAAAGATAAGTTTCCGCATTTTAACCGTTACAATACATATTAACCACCTTAGATTAGTTCGAGTATGAGTTTTAAGTGTTATACCTCTAGCTCGAGGCTAGGGAAGAATCTATGCGAAGAAGTGGTGGATAAAAGCAAGATAACGAGGTCCTTCGCCTTCCGTTAGCTCCAAGACTCCTTATGTGTGACCTTGAACACTTGAATGATGTTGGAATGTGGAGTTCAAGATCGAAAATGGGTGGGTGTCCAAGGGGGTTCTTGGCCGTAGCTTTAGAGAGAGGGAGAGGGTGTGCTTAAGTGGTGTTGTGTTAAGTGAATGAACTTATGTACATAAGTGTGGTTTTATAGACAAAATCAAATTCCTAAACCAATGGATCATATGCCTTCTAGATACTAGACACAATAGAATAAAATAATCAAAAGTAATCAACTCTTGTCCCCTCTTAGTTGGGCCGATTTCAATGGGGGGGGGGTACTAGTTCAATTTCAACTAGATAGTTAGGGTTTAGTTTGGTTAACTAGGTTAGATTAGGGGTTTACTCGGTTAGTGGTGTAATGTGTTATAATGCGGGTGTTAGGGTATTCAGGGACCCTAACTGGCTCAGAAAAAGACCAATATTGTTAATGTCAATACTTTTATGTCCCGGGTATAATCCGGTTGTTCGGTTGGATAGTAATCCGTTAAAGTGCTTAAGTAAGCTTTTAAGTGTCGTAATTAACATTTTTAGTGACACAACTTATTCTACAAAGTGTTAGGAATATTTTCCTCATGTTTTGGCACTTTATTAGTTTGCCAGAAGCTGGTATGTTAATTAAAGTGCTGTGGCTTGTGCTTAGAGTACGTTTTAGGCACATCCAGTCATTATATCTTATTCCTAGAGACGCAGTTCTACAACCCTTGTATCCCTACACTCACTATGGGTGTAGTAAAATATTTCTGGCTCATAAAGGCCTTAGAGGCAGTGTCTGCCTGATGCTGGCTTTATCAGCATGTTCAATAGGTTATCCGTTCTAATGCTACTGTGCTTTTGTGCATCATGTTTGTCACTAAGGTTCAACATGTAAATAGTGTAGTGACAGTATGTGAAGTATGATGCAGGTATATACAAGTACTAGAAATCAAGTAGTAGTTCATCAGCAATTTCAGTTAAGCACAGTAATTAAGCAGCAATTAATTATTAATTAACTCGTACGGATACCTGGTTTAGTGAGGGTTGTCACAGGAATGCCTAACTAGTCCTATGACAAGCAAGATGTGCCTTAACATGTTTAATATTGTTGCCAAATCAGTTTATATGTCAAAAGTTATGTTACATAGGCTTAAAATGAGTTTTAGCGCAAAAAGGGTATTTTGGTAATTTACCTAAGACATAAGAACATCTTATCATACAACTACTTAAACGACGCGACCATAAGGTATAACCTCAGAAGGTTATTCCCTATACAACTATGGTCACCTAAAGTATTTGGTCGGATCCTAAAGAACGACCAAATGGGTTGGGTTCGAAAATATAAACGATGGTTTAGATCGCTTACCTTTACGACCCTAGACAAGCACAATTCTAAAAGTGACGAGTTAAACATGTTAGAACATGTTTAACGAGGTTTAAAAACAGGTTTGAAATCAAGATAAAGGGTCTTGATACCCAAAAGTAGTTTGGTTACAAAATACGCAGAAATACGCATTTTGGCCGAAACTACAACTCGTCACTGAGCCTAGATAACGTGGTAATCAGTAGGTATAGTCACTAGGGACTATAACCATCGTGATTACGCTCACGTTATGAAGTTCAAACGAACTTCGCTTTGATCATAAACTGGTCAATGCAGAAAGTCAAACACAGTTTGACTTTAATGCTAAAACGAATGAAAATCACGAAAGAATACTTACAAAAGGTCCCCGCAAGATTTGACCCGATTCATTCTCAGGTAGGAAGCATATACTTCCACTTAGAGAGCTTGAATCAGATTCAAATGTGAGGAAGAATGAAGTGGGTGTTGCTATTTATAGGAAATCGAAGACCGTTAGGATCATTTCTTGCAAAAGGGGACACGATCTAAGCCGAACACTTGCCATATCTTGATTGGGCACCTTGATGGGCACACAAACCAGCCCATAGTTTACCAAAAACCATGTGCACAAGTGGGTAATAGCTGGAACAAGCTGGAAATCACTTACTGCTGATCTGGGCATGGCTTACTGTTACGCCCAAAATTTCACCTTCCTAAATGTGATATTATCAAACTATAATTTAACAAAAAATCGGGCATGACCCGTCCATAAAACGAGCATACCCCTGTTTTAAACATAAACAAACTAGCTACAATTCTACAATTCGTTCAACAAGATACTACTAAAAACCAATACAACAAATTTTGGATCAAAAACATTTGAACAAGCTAGCGGAAGCGTTTGGTATAGCATAACACAAACACGCGCTCGCTCCGATTCTCCAAGTCGCCAAAATTGAGGATTTACCTACATTCAACAACAAAGCTTTAAAAAGTTAGTCATTATACTTGTTTGCTTATAAAACCGTCATTTTAGTTCCATTCGTGTGCGTACTTTCATTTTTCTTACGCATTCGATTACCCAATTAAATGGGTATGACATATACTCTCATACAACTAACCTGTTAGTAGATGGTGACGACCAAACATATAATATTGTATAAACTAAAACGTCCATAACATATTCTAACCGTTTCATTATTATATCAACACTTTGAAAGTCCGACATTCATCACCTGCACTTTCAAACATACTCAATAATAACTTGGTTAGCCAAACCCGTAATCTCAACATATTCATTTACTACATCTTCATAAAAAGGATGTTAACCATTTAAATGCATCCAATCAACTTATATTCCAAACCCAAGGGCATTATTAGTAACGCTAATTCTCAAATGCATCCAAATCATGCATTCGCACATACTTGCACACATACAAACTTACAATCATACACATCTACATACCTAATATACATTTAATCATACCTACAATCATGTATTCATACCTACGTGTTCCGTACGTATTTTTGTATACATTTACATGTAATACATGTCCAACTTCATTACATACATCTATCACACTCTTATATAAATTACATGAGGCTTAGACTTGGGTTTACAACTTATAATCGTCAAGGAAACACTCGAAATCATGTTTGGGAGGCCCGTCGTAGTTCACGGATAATATACCGAAGCCTACGGCGCATAACTCACATAAATAATATTTTTGACAGAACCTTCACCCGGCCGTGTCAGTTCACCACCCGGCCGTGTCAACTCTGCACTTTTCCTAGCCATTAATCCTTACTGAAACGGACATAACTCTCTCATTTTTCGTCCGTTTTGCATCACGTTTCTTCCTATATGATTGTAATTTAACATTCTATCACGTGATCTCGAAGTCCAACATCCGAGTTAAGGAATTCCTTAACTTATACGTATTCGGCTTGTTATTCATCTATGAATTATTCGACCCATTCGTGCATTTATCAAAATAATCCATTGATTTAACCTCAACTTCATATGAACTTAATAATTAAAACATTATATTACTTAAACAACTAAAGAAGTGATTATAGAAATCACTTACCTTGAGTATTCCAATAAGTGTATTTGTCACCTTGCCTTATCTTGACCCGTTATCCTCCTATGCTTGAGCTCTCCTTGACACGTTCCTATTATCTCATTCCATTACATCCATTCAATAGTTAGTATACGTAATCATACGCATCACTAATCACACTTCTATTCACGTGTCAATCGCTTAACGAGTTCAACATGTATCATAATACTACAATGCTAATCAATCTAACAATTTATCATTCCATCATCACAAAAGTCATACATGAGCTTCTAGCATGCATAATTATGTATTTACATCATGTTCATTATTCGTTCAAAATTCCATACTTAGAATGATAACATTCTCTAAGTTAGGCAACTTGTTTCATACATTAAACATTTCATACCATTTCTTAACACCTTGGTTTTTTACACATCCATTCTACTATTTTCTATCAACAACCCGTTTCGACCTGTTGGTGCAATCATATGCATAGACTAGTTGGTAAGTGTTTTAGACACTTAAAACAATCAAATAACTTACTAATAATTTATTAAAATCAGTAGTTCATGATTCATACAAGTGTGCATAACAATACAACTATTTTTACTTAATATTTATACTAAAAATGTGCAGCAACTTTCTGCGCAGCAGCTGTTCACGACACATTTTAACCCATTTATCTTCTGATTCAGTTCTTCATGTTCAAATATGAAATGATCTACACTCAGAGATCTTTCTAAGCATATAAAGATCGTAACAATCGGACATTCCTATGATTTTATATGATTTTTACAAAATCAGCACAGAAGCTGAAATGCTTCCAAACAGCTTGCTGTCAAAACGAATTTACTAACTTTTCATGCTGTTTTGACCCACTAAATCTCATAACCAGCCTCTTATAACCAAATATGAAATGTAATATGCGAAACAACCTTTTCAACGATATAAGGCTCGTTGTCTAACTCCTAATAACGAATGAGATACAACCTTTACAAGATGACTATCTAAGGCTGTCAAAAGTAACTATTTTACACAAACTTTGTAGGCATTTTATCAAACACCTTGTAAGCATCATAATCATGGTATTCGGTACAAGACTATAAGGCACATTCTTATTAGTTTATCATCATACAACATTCATATTCATTCGGAAATTACAAATTAATCATTCAAGCATTTAGTCGAACACTTGGTGTGCGTATGACATTTTAAACACTATGTACATGTATGATATGCATAACCTACTAGTCCTTTTCACAATGATCAATTCAACCTAGTTTCACATAGTTTCTTAGTCTACAATCAAGTTCATCTAACAACACTCTACTGTTTATACATTCATACTTCAATTTCAAATAACTTTCACTATCATAAAATCACTACATACCACCATACCACTAGAACAAAAATGGGTTTCACTCAAGTTCTTCAATTTCATCAAATTCGAGCAAGATTCTCGTTCTACATGATGATACTAATTCACATACAACTCGATTTCATACAATTTTCACAAATTGTTCAACACCCACTAAATCATGAAGCATTAAAACAGAAAATTGAACTCACCTTATGATCAATACACTTAGATTAAAGGGTATCTAGACTCATGCATTCGATCAGCCCTCGATTCCCCTTTCAATTTGATGATTTTTGGTTGTTTAGGGTTTTGGTTCCCTTGGTTCCTTCTCTCGATCGCACGCCCAGACCAAACACTGACTAATTTTTTGTCAAGTGTTTATTTATAGCATATTTCCATTTTAACCCCTCTATCTTTTAAAACATGCCACTTATTTCATTTCACATACTAACTTGGTTAACTTTATGTGCACATATGCTTTAAACTTTCCATAGTTTATAAAACTTTAATAATAGTAGAAATCTATGTTTATCATTTCTGAAAGTCAAATATTGCAATTAAAACATTGTAATATATCTTACGAAATTTGGCGTGTTACAAGTCTACCCCCCTTAAAGAAGGTTTCGTCCCCGAAACCTTTCTTATTCTTAGTAGACCAATACTACTCTTACCTTTCCATCTATTCATTCACGATGCTTATTACAACATGAATACATTCGGGATCTTGGTCAAAAGTTTGTTTCATACCTAAACATGATTGTACGCATTGTCCTTACGTTCTTAAATTATGTAATTTATTTTCATAATCACATAAAACTCATAATCTCATCCAGAGCTCTTATTAGTGTCGTTTTCACTTTCTATGATTTGTTTCATTCTATCATTATATCATATACATTATTTCATTATGTTCACCACGAGCAAACCCTATCATCCCGTTACCAACGTCCCTTCTTAAACTTACTTATCCATACTTAAATCACGAAGACTAAGCATTATTTCCATGGTTATTATTGTTATTTATGCCATGCGTATCTTTTCTACAATGTCTTGTTCAAATGAACATGACCAACAAGCCGAGCATCAAAGTTAGCATTTCTTAAGGATACTTATCGTCTCTTATATTTTATCAGAATTTCCACAGTTACGAGCATTCAAGTTCAATACTACCCGACGATCATTACGAACATTTTGAAATTCACTCCACATTTTGCATTACGGTTTGTATATATACATACATTCTATTCTGACACACCCATTTCTAGTCGAGTACTAACCTCCTATTAAAGTTACACTTCTTTTTATACATACCTGACGGAAGTAAATTCCATTGATTCGTTATCCATACCTTACGATGATCCTTCCTTTCTGATTAGTAACATTGCGTGTCCATTCATCAAGCTCACCTATGAGTACAAAACTTAACATATCAAAACATTAACTACCGAGTTCAAATGGCGATCGCCATCTGACCCGTATGACCCATTTATCCTTTCGACCATTCTTATACAAAACGCATTTGCATAAATATATTCATATATATATATATATATATATATATCGAAGTTCAAGCATAAACTGAATCACATCACTTAAGGAACATTTATTTGTCTGGTACGTAATTACTTCACATTCGAATATCTTCATTCTTGTCATTCCTTTGTTCATTTGCTTTACATTTACTTATATGACTTGTTTGACGCAATCATGGTCAAACTATTGACTCTTCTTATGTAGACTAGTTTTCGCCTTTTTATACCTTAAGTCCGCTTCGCGGATTTGAACATTGCATTCATGCCTTTCATCTCTTGAATCCGTCTCGCGGATTCAAGCATTCATCCATATCTTTCATTCTTTGAATCCGTCTCGCGGATTCAAGCATTGCATTCGTATCTTTCATTCCTTGAATCCGTCTTGCGGATTCAAGCATTGCATTCATATCTTTCATTCCTTGAATCCGTCTCGTGGATTCAAGCATTGCATTCATATCTTTCATTCCTTGAATCCGTCTTGCGGATTCAAGCATTGCATTCATATCTTTCATTCCTTGAATCCGTCTCGCGGATTCAAGCATTGCATTAATATCTTTCATTCCTTGAATCCGTCTCGCGGATTCAAGCATTGCATTCATACATTGTTGGTCCGTACTTCTTACGGATTCAACATTTTATTCTTATCACTTGCATTTTGTACTCTTACGTAGTACTCTCAATCTCCCGAGAGTCTTACTACTCATTTCACCCGTACGCCCACCTGCTACCCAATTCTAACGGACATACATGTAACAATTATCGCGGTCTCACGAACGTCATACGTTTCTTGTGTACTGGCCAGGTACACAATCCACGTACTAGTTTCGTGTCTTCGCGCAATCGCCACATTATGCCCGAAGAATTAAGTTTCGGCATGTGTTACATTTTTAAAACTCCTTTACCATGTCGTTGTTATATTCATTTAGATTTTCCTTTCACTTGCCTAATTATACTATTTCATACATCAACGCGTTGAGTATACGTACCAGGGATCAATTCGTCTTATTACTTGCCTTGATGCCGGTCCTAGACCGCATTCACGGATCATTCCTTCCGAACAATTGCGCTTACCCTTCACATAACCCGCGTGCTCTTGGCCTTATAAATAGCATATAAATAAATGATTAGCATATTCCGTCTATCTTATCCACTAATCGTGGTCACATATGTCGTACTAGGCCTTATATAGATCTTACACGAACATTCATTAAGCTTGTAGACAATTTAGAAACTCAAAGTACGAAAACAAGGCCTTTACAAGTTTCTTTCCATCGTAACCACTAATTGTGGTTAGATACATCTTATTAGGCATTATTTGGACCCTACATGAACATTCGAATGGGCCTTCGGACAACCCGGTAACTCGAAACGCGAAAATAATACTAAAATAAAATTTTTAGCAGATTGTTACTCCACAAGCCGTCGGCGACGGGTCCTGGAATGTGGTTTCGGCCACTTTTGCCCGTCGGCAGACACTTAGGGCGTCGGGACTAAGGGGGCGTCGGCGACGGCCAGGAGCCCGTCGGCGACGGCCTCCCGTTTGCTGAAACGCTGCTGAATTTCTTTTGAGTGTTCCGACCATTTACCGGGTCCGTTTTCAGCTACACGGGTCCCGGGACTTCTTATTTTACACGCCTTATCACCCGTAGCCTACTTGAACCTTAAAACTTATACCGTAACACACTATACATACTTATATCAATCGAAAATTTAGAATTTTACCTCATTGGCAATCTCGGAGCGAGCACACTTTTGCACGAGCCATCGGTTTGAGTTCAAGCACTGATACTCTTGCTCGAATCCCTCAAACCTAGGCTCTGATACCAACTTGTTACGCCCATAATTTCACCTTCCTAAATGTGATATTATCAAACTATAATTTAACAAAAAATCGGGCATGACCCGTCCATAAAACGAGCATACCCCTGTTTTAAACATAAACAAACTAGCTACAATTCTACAATTCGTTCAACAAGATACTACTAAAAACCAATACAACAAATTTTGGATCAAAAACATTTGAACAAGCTAGCGGAAGCGTTTGGTATCGCATAACACGAACACGCGCTCGCTCCGATTCTCCAAGTCGCCAAAATTGAGGATTTACCTACATTCAACAACAAAGCTTTAAAAAGTTAGTCATTATACTTGTTTGCTTATAAAACCGTCATTTTAGTTCCATTCGTGTGCGTACTTTCATTTTTCTTACGCATTCGATTACCCAATTAAATGGGTATGACATATACTCTCATACAACTAACCTGTTAGTAGATGGTGACGACCAAACATATAATATTGTATAAACTAAAACGTCCATAGCATATTCTAACCGTTTCATTATTATATCAACACTTCGAAAGTCCGACATTCATAACCTGCACTTTCAAACATACTCAATAATAACTTGGTTAGCCAAGCCCGTAATCTCAACATATTCATTTACTACATCTTCATAAAAAGGACGTTAACCATTTAAATGCATCCAATCAACTTATATTCCAAACCCAAGGGCATTATTAGTAACGCTAATTCTCAAATGCATCCAAATCATGCATTCGCACATACTTGCACACATACAAACTTACAATCATACACATCTACATACCTAATATACATTTAATCATACCTACAATCATGTATTCATACCTACGTGTTCCGTACGTATTTTTGTATACATTTACATGTAATACATGTCCAACTTCATTACATACATCTATCACGCTCTTATATAAATTACATGAGGCTTAGACTTGGGTTTACAACTTATAATCGTCAAGGAAACACTCGAAATCATGTTTGGGAGGCCCGTCGTAGTTCACGGATAATATACCGAAGCCTACGGCGCATAAATCACATAAATAATATTTTTGACCGAACCTTCACCCGGCCGTGTCAGTTCACCACCCGGCCGTGTCAACTCTGCACTTTTCCTAGCCATTAATCCTTACTGAAACGGACATAACTCTCTCATTTTTCATCCGTTTTGCATCACGTTTCTTCCTATATGATTGTAATTTAATATTCTATCACGTGATCTCGAAGTCCAACATCCGAGTTAAGGAATTCCTTAACTTATACGTATTCGGCTTGTTATTCATCTATGAATTATTCGACCCATTCGTGCATTTATCAAAATAATCCATTGATTTAACCTCAACTTCATATGAACTTAATAATTAAAACATTATATTACTTAAACAACTAAAGAAGTGATTATAGAAATCACTTACCTTGAGTATTCCAATAAGTTTATTTGTCACCTTGCCTTATCTTGACCCGTTATCCTCCTATGCTTGAGCTCTCCTTGACACGTTCCTATTATCTCATTCCATTACATCCATTCAATAGTTAGTATACGTAATCATACACATCACTAATCACACTTCTATTCACGTGTCAATCGCTTAACGAGTTCAACATGTATCATAATACTACAATGCTAATCAATCTAACAATTTATCATTCCATCATCACAAAAGTCATACATGAGCTTCTAGCATGCATAATTATGTATTTACATCATGTTCATTATTCTTTCAAAATTCCATACTTAGAATGATAACATTCTCTAAGTTAGGCAACTTGTTTCATACATTAAACATTTCATACCATTTCTTAACACCTTGGTTTTTTACACATCCATTCTACTATTTTCTATCAACAACCCGTTTCGACCCGTTGGTGCAATCATATGCATAGACTAGTTGGTAAGTGTTTTAGACACTTAAAACAATCAAATAACTTACTAATAATTTATTAAAATCAGTAGTTCATGATTCATACAAGTGTGCATAACAATACAACTATTTTTACTTAATATTTATACTAAAAATGTGCAGCAACTTTCTGCGCAGCAGCTGTTCACGACACATTTTAACCCATTTATCTTCTGATTCAGTTCTTCATGTTCAAATATGAAATGATCTACACTCAGAGATCTTTCTAAGCATATAAAGATCGTAACAATCGGACATTCCTATGATTTTATATGATTTTTACAAAATCAGCACAGAAGCTGAAATGCTTCCAAACAGCTTGCTGTCAAAACGAATTTACTAACTTTTCATGCTGTTTTGACCCACTAAATCTCATAATCAGCCTCTTATGACCAAATATGAAATGTAATATGCGAAACAACCTTTTCAACGATATAAGGCTCGTTGTCTAACTCCTAATAACGAATGAGATACGGCCTTTACAAGATGACTATCTAAGGCTGTCAAAAGTAACTATTTTACACAAACTTTGTAGGCATTTTATCAAACACCTTGTAAGCATCATAATCATGGTATTCGGTACAAGACTATAAGGCACATTCTTATTAGTTTATCATCATACAACATTCATATTCATTCGGAAATTACAAATTTATCATTCAAGCATTTAGTCGAACACTTGGTGTGCGTATGACATTTTAAACACTATGTACATGTATGATATGCATAACCTACTAGTCCTTTTCACAATGATCAATTCAACCTAGTTTCACATAGTTTCTTAGTCTACAATCAAGTTCATCTAACAACACTCTACTGTTTATACATTCATACTTCAATTTCAAATAACTTTCACTATCATAAAATCACTACATACCACCATACCACTAGAACAAAAATGGGTTTCACTCAAGTTCTTCAATTTCATCAAATTCGAGCAAGATTCTCGTTCTACATGATGATACTAATTCACATACAACTCGATTTCATACAATTTTCACAAATTGTTCAACACCCACTAAATCATGAAGCATTAAAACAGAAAATTGAACTCACCTTATGATCAATACACTTAGATTAAAGGGTATATAGACTCATGCATTCGATCAGCCCTCGATTCCCCTTTCAATTTGATGATTTTTGGTTGTTTAGGGTTTTGGTTCCCTTGGTTCCTTCTCTCGATCGCACGCCCAGACCAAACACTGACTAATTTTTTGTCAAGTGTTTATTTATAGCATATTTCCATTTTAACCCCTCTATCTTTTAAAACATGCCACTTATTTCATTTCACATACTAACTTGGTTAACTTTATGTGCACATATGCTTTAAACTTTCCATAGTTTATAAAACTTTAATAATAGTAGAAATCTATGTTTATCATTTCTGAAAGTCAAATATTGCGATTAAAACATTGTAATATATCTTACGAAATTTGGCGTGTTACCCTTACGGACAGTAAGCACCCCCATACGGTCCGTAAAGACCCTGCAGACCAGCAATGTTTCAGTTTTGGCAGTTTAGGTCCCTGTGCGCGTATGGTCATGTTTTGGCACTTCTAATACCCGTCAAACCCATTTTAAGCTCTACAAGGATGTTAAAGCATAGGGAACATGAAACATGCTCAAAAATATGTTGGATGTCGGTTCGTTTGGCCGTACAATTGCGTTATTCGGTTAATTACGACGGAAGTCGTAACGGACGCAAAAACGGTCCAAATTGCGCGACGAATGGATTTTTGACAAGCCAATCACTAAAACATAATATTTTAATGATTACATAAATTTTTGGATGTCCGGATGTATTCAGAACGTAAGTTATGCGCGAAAATGCAAACTTATGCACTTTTTGACGCTTTTAGTCCCTGAATGAGCATAAAGTTTATTTTAGCACACCGAACCCTTCAAAGCCTATTTCTAAGCAATGTAAAGGATATTTAGGGTGTGTTTAACTCATGATCATGTTCCAGAATGTTCGTTACAGTTCAAATTGGCATACTTTTGTAGTTTGTCAATTTTAGTCCCTGTAAGCGAATAAACTTGATTTTGCCATACCAAAGCCTTCAGAACTTATTTCTAAGTTATGTAAAGGTTATTTAAGGTATATTAAGAATAAGTTGATGTTCCAGAGTATTTGTCGCGTTTAACTGTACGTTTACGCACCAGTTTGCGTATAATTCTCCAGAAAGCGATATAGAGTTTGAAATTCAATAAAAGTCAAAAAAATGAAAAACATTAAATACAAACAAACAAACATTGGAATCAAATGACTTTATTTCATTGATAACTGAATTGTTCACAATGATTATAAGCACAAATGTCACAGTCTCCCCTACTTGCGGAAATTTCGTCCCGAAATTTGTTTAGAGGAAACTCGTGAGAAAAGATGCGGATACTTCGCCTTCATTTGATCTTCACGTTCCCAAGTAAACTCAGTCCATGTTTAGATTCCCAGCGAACTTTAACCAAAGGAATGTGCTTGCGTTTAAGCCATTTGACTTCACGATCCAAAATTTCCACAGGCTTCTCAATAAAATGCAGCGTTTTATCAACACGAATTTCGTCAAGTGGTATGTGGAGGTTCTTATCAGCTAGACACTTTTTGAGATTGGATACGTGGAAGGTTGGATGAACATTTCCAAGTTTAGGAGGTAAATCAAGTCTGTAGGCTACCTTGCTGATTCTTTCGACGATCTTGAATGGTCCAACATATCTAGGTGCAAGTTTTCCATTCTTTCCAAATCTGATCACGCCTTTCCAAGGTGAGACCTTAAGTAATACACGATCACCGACTTGAAATTCCAAAGGCTTGCGTCGTCGGTCCGCGTAACTCTTTTGACGGCTTCGAGCTGTCTGAAGGTTATCACGAACTTTCTTAACCTTGTCAGTTGTCTCTAGAATGAGGTCAGGTCCAGTAAGCTGAGCCTCACCTATCTCATTCCAGCAGACTGGTGAACGACATTTTCGACCATAGAGAGCCTCGAAAGGAGCCATGTTGATGCTGGAGTGATAACTGTTGTTGTAGGAGAATTCAATCAATGGAAGATGTGAATCCCAACTACCACCAAAGTTGATCACACAAGCTCTAAGCATATCATCCAAAGTCTGGATTGTCCTTTGAGTTTGGCCATCTATTTGTGGATGATAAGCTGTGCTCAGATTAAGTTGGGTCCCCATAGCAGATTGCATGGTTCTCCAAAAACGAGAAGAGAAGCGAGCATCTCTATCAGAAATAATGTTCAAAGGAACACCATGTCGAGATACAATTTCATCCACATAGATTTTAGCCAACCTTTCAGGAGAAAAATCCTCACGGATTGGCAAGAAATGCGCTGACTTAGTAAGACGATCAATAGTTACCAAGATGGCATCATGACCTTTCTTAGTGCACGAAATTTTAGTAATGAGATCCATAGCAATGTTTTCCCATTTCCAAACTGGAATCTTTGGTTGCTCCAGAAGGATGTTGGTGTTCAGCCTTAACCTTAAGACAAGTAAGGCATTTTGAAACGTACAAGGCAATGTCCTTCTTCATACCAGGCCACCAATACTGAGTACGAAGATCCTTATACATCTTGTCTGAGCTAGGATGAGTAGAGTAACGAGACTTATGGGCCTCATCCATAAGCAAGGTGCGAAGATTATCTTGGCTTGGGACCCACAAACGGTCCATGAAATAATACGATCCATCTTCCTTCAGAACAAGATCAGGCTTAATGTGATAGGGTAATTCCTTATCCATCAAATCTTATGAAACACAAGCATGTTGAGCCTGAGAAATGCGTGCTTGAATATCGGATCGAGCTTGAACATCAGATTGAACACAAACACAATGAAGCTTAGTACGTTCCTTACGGCTCAATGCGTCAGCCACAATATTCGCTTTACCAGGATGGTAGCGAATTTCACAATCATAGTCGTTTCGGAGTTCAACCCAACGTCGTCGCCTCATGTTGAGTTCTTTCTGATTGAAGATATGCTGAAGACTTTTGTGGTCAGTGAAAACCACACATTTTGTGCCATACAAATAGTGTCTCAAGATTTTAAGAGCGAAGACAACTGCACCCAACTCAAGATCATGAGTGGTGTAGTTTCTCTCATGCACCTTCAATTGCCTCGATGCGTAGGCTATGACTTTGTTCCCTTGCATCAGAACATAGCCAAGACCCAATTTCGATGCATTACAATAAACAACAAAATCATCATTACCCTCAGGCAAAGTCATAATAGGTGCGTCACAAAGCTTCTGCTTCAAGGTCTGAAACGCTTCTTCTTGTTTAGAACCCCATTCAAAGGGTTTGTTCTTCTGAGTTAGAGCAGTTAAAGGAACTGCAATCTTCGAGAAGTTCTCAATGAAGCGGCGGTAATAACCCGCAAGACCAAGAAAAGAACAAACCTCAGTAGGAGTAGTAGGCGTATCCCAATCCTTAATCGCACTGATCTTGGAGGGATCTACATGTATACCTTGTTCGTTGACAATATGTCCCAAAAATTGAACTTCCTTAAGCCAGAATTCGCACTTGGAGAATTTGGCAAAAAGTTGCTCTTTCTTTAGGAGTTCCAGAGTAAGACGAAGATGTTGCTCGTGATCAGCTCACGTCTTAGAATAAATCAAGATGTCATCAATAAAAACGATGATGAACTTATCCAGATAAGGCTTGCAGATCCTATTCATTAAGTCCATGAAAACAGCAGGAGCATTGGTCAAACCGAATGGCATGACTGTGAACTCATAATGCCCATATCGAGTGCGGAATGCTGTCTTGGGAATATCCTCTTCATGCGCACGAAGTTGATGATACCCAGAACGAAGATCGATCTTCGAAAAGCATGTAGCACCTTGTAACTGGTCATAGAGATCATCAATGCGTATCGGTTCTTGATGGTAAGCTTATTCAGCTCACGATAATCGATGCACATTCTGAAGGATCCATCCTTCTTCTTGACAAAAAGAACGGGAGCAACCCAGGGTGAAAAACTCGGACGGATAAAACCCTTGTCAGAAAGCTCCTGAAGTTGCTTAGATAACTCTTGCATCTTAGACGGTGCAAGACGATATGGAGTTCTGGCAATAGGATTTGCACCAGGTACGAGATCAATACAGAACTCGACTTGGCGTGCTGGAGGTAATCCAAGTAACTCTTCAAGAAACAACTCTGGATAATCCCAAACAACAGGAATATCTTGGATAGACTTACCTTGGCCCTTATCTGCTGTAACATGTGCCAAGAAGGCCACATAGTTCTTTCGCAGATACTTCCGAGCTTGAAAACAAGACATAAGCTTGAGGCTACTAGCAGGTTTCTCACCACGAACCTGTAGGATCTCACCAGACGAAAGCGGCACATGAACGATCTTCTCAAAACAAACTACCTCTGCGCGATGCTTGGCTAACCAATCCATACCCACAATAATGTCGAAGCTTCCAAGTTGCATAGGCGTGAGGTCAATGGGAAAAAGATGGTTGTTAAGGTTCAACTGGCAGTTGCGAAGAACAGAATCAAGAACAACGGGTTCACCACTAGCAACTTCGACGGTCAAAGGCTTACCTAGTTTTGTTCTAGACACGCGAAGCAATGGCTCGAAAGATAAAGACACAAAACTCTTATCGGCCCCTGAATCAAAAAGAATAGATGCAGGTTGGTTATTAACAAAGAACGTACCGTTCACCGCTTCGTTGTCTGCTTGCGCCTCTTGTGCATTCATGTTAAAAGCTCGACCTCGAGCTGGAGCCTGATTCTGATTTGCATTAAACAGCCTTGGATACTGGTTTCGATAATGGGTCAGGTCTCCACAATTAAAGCACGAACTAGGAGGAAAGTTGGGTCGTGCAGCTTGTGCTTGCTGTTGCACAGGCGGTTGAGCAGCCTGTCAAGCTGGGTTATATGCAGCTAGATTCTGAGCAAAACGACAGTCCTCAGAAAGATGACCCGACTTCCCACAGTTGGTACAGAAACGACATTGAACTTATGGCTGATGGTGGCTATTGCATCTGTTACACAAAGGTGCATTCCCTGCATACTGTTTCTTAGCTGGCGGTTGAGCAGGCTGATTGGGAGCTGCCTGGTTAGCTTGGGTGGTGAGAGCAAAATTTTGGGAAGCCTTACGCTTCCTAGAACCCTTTGTAGAACCCGAATCCTTACCCTGCTTGTTTTTACCTTTCTTGCTATCCTTCTTATCAGACTCTTGCTTCTTACCCTTCTTGTCACACTTCCTGTGCAACTTACCCTTTCGAATCTGCGACTCAGTCAACGTCGCAGATAGCTCGATCGCCTGACGGACAGTGGTAGGATTACTACCAGTAACGATGTCTTGCACGGAGTCAGGTAGACCATCGATGTACCTCTCGATAGCCTTCTCGAGTGGGGTAAGCATTGTTGGGCATAATAAACTCAGCTCCTCATACCTATCAGTATATGCCCGGTGCTCACCACTTTCCTGTTTCAAATCATGAAATTCCCTCTCCAACGCTCGCAGCTCATGACGTGGACAAAACTCCCTCATCATAAGAGTTCTTAGTTCAGCCCATGTTTGTGCAAGAGCAACTTCTGCACCACGGTCTCTCATAACCCCGTTCCACCATGTCAGAGCCCTCTTCTGGAATTCGCTAGAAGCGAACTCGACCTTCCAGTTCGCAGGACACAGAACATGACAGAATGTACTCTCAATGCTCTCGAACCATTGAAGAAGCCTAGTTGCCCCTTCGGTACCACTGAACTTGAGTGGTTTAGCCGAATTGAAGCTCTTGAAGTTACAAGGAGCATTCTGATTGTTGTTGGCGTGGTTCACCTGAGCGATAATGTTTGGGAGTGCCGCAGCCATGTGTTGTGCCAGAATATCTTCCATTTCGACATTTGTTAACGGGTTTTCACGTCGAGGAGGCATGCTAAAAAGAGGAAACATGAGAGGAAACGAGTGAGATGATTAGATGAAAAGAACGAGATGAAACAAAATCAACAAAAGCAAGGATGGTGGTCATTCGTCTGTATTACAAAGCAAACAAACGACACACAGTGACTAATCAAAGTAAATGGGTCCAAAAATAATGCTTACCGAAGACATGCTCGCCTATAAGTGAACACTCACCCCAAGAGTTCCCAGGTAAGAGTGACTGGTCCGATTATGTGGATTTGTACGAACACTCTAGCCTTAGACAGAAAACCCAGGGTACAGGCATTCACCCTTCCAGTTTGCACGTGTTCACACTATTTAGAACCCAAAACTTTGACGAGATTTTGAAAACTTGGAAGGCACAAGGCCAAAAGAATCATTCAAAAACAAATGATAGATTTTCAAAATCAATTTGAAAAATCAAAAGGGTTCAAAACCATATAATAAATCATTTGAAACCAGAAGATTGTTTTTCAAAAATCGTTTCAGAAAATTGGGTTCTTGTTTTGGTGATCACCTAAGGATAGGTGAAGTGCATGTTTTAAAATCTAAACACAAGACAACTTGCGTTGGGGTCCTAGAAAGGTTATAGTCTAGGTCAAAGCATTACTAATAACCTAATTCCCTACAACCATTGGCTCTGATACCAACTCTTCTGTCACACCCCGACCACGTAAAACATCAAATCGTGGCGGAAAAGTCGGGGAGTGTTGCAACAGAAATTATTGTTTCACAACCATGGAATACAAAGTTATATTTTATTCATCAAACCAGAGAGTTACATTGTCTTAAATCAAAATGAAACAAAGAGTACATAACATGTTTTAACTAGTCTAGCTTCATTTTATGTCACTAAGGCCTGAGTCCACCCTAGCGTGTCACGAACATCCTATGCATTTGCTCCTGAAACACATGTGAAAATAGGTACGTCAGCATAAAAATGCCTGTGAGATACATAGATTTTGTGAAAATAGGATTCATGACTTAAGTTTAAGAAAATGTTTAATAAAATTCAGTCCTGAACCTTGTAAATTGTTTTGTTTTGTAAATCATTTGAAAAGCGGTAAAATCAGATGATATGTATAAGTAAAAGAATAATGTATGGTTAAATGAATAACCAAGTAAAATAAGTTGTATAAAATAAACTGTTTCGTAAAACAAAGTCTTGTGTAAAATATGTTATTTGTGTAAAAATGTATAAGTCCAAATTGAATGATTTAAATAACGCTACGATATGTAATACGATACAAGCACTTATATATAGGAAGTACCAGCGGCGTATCCACCATGCTTGTATCACATTACACACGCCTCGTTACTTAAGTCACTTACCCAAACAAACCACCAATGTAAAACTGTTTATGTAAAATCAAATGTCAAAATGTTTGTGTGAAAAACCATGTTATATGTCAAATGTAATCCATGAAATGTGTATATGTAAATATCAAAATGTCTATGTCAAATGTCAATCAAGTAACGTGTAATCAAAATGTCATGTATGGCAAGTGAAATATGTATCAACTAAACCATAGGTAAAAATGCACAAAACAATGTGTTGAAGTAAAACATGGTTTAAATCAACGTTATGTTTTGTGGAAATGCATGCTATACTGATACAAACATCTATGCAGTATTGTGAAAATGCATACATTCAAGCCTTGCGACTGTGGTGATAACCTTTAAACAAATTAAAGGGTTATCTGAGTTATGTATATCAAATTCGGTCATTCCTTTCATCCAAACATAGCCAGGATGTCAGGAATGGGAGTTGTCAATTCCTATGGTACCACTACCTACTAACGAACGGCGTGATCAATGTTAATGAATGTATTTTTGTCCCATTTAAACAACCAAATGTTATACCAAAATGTAAGCATGTGAAAACAATGCACTAAGTATGCAATCAAATGAACATACATAGCGTGAAATGTAATGTAAAACAATGTACTAAGTATGCACACAATGGACATACATAGCATAAAATGTAATGTAAAACGATGTACTAATAGTGTACTAATGAACATAGCAAGTATATGATATGAAAACATGGAAAGCATGAAGTAACAAGTAGGCACATGTGTTTCACCCTAGAAAGTTTAAAAAACAGTAAAAGAGGGGTCTATGTACTCACTTGAGATTCCTCAATAGACTTTAGATATCCACCAAGAAAGCTAGAAGATCACGGATTCAAACGGCACCTAATATAGGTACCTACATTAATAAACGGACCTAACGGAGGATCGGGTAGTATGAGGGTTCGTAAACCAAATGAGTGCAGGAACTCATGTAATATGGTTTAACAAAACCTACATACTAAAACGAAACCTATCCTAAGTGCTTTTGACCCGTTACGACCCGTTTAGGTAGCTTATGCCACTTTAACGCGTCGTTCGCGTAAAACGCGTTTGGAATGCCTAACTAGTCCTATGACAAGCAAGATATGCCTTAACATGTTTAATATTGTTGCCAAATCAGTTTATATGTCAAAAGTTATGTTACATAGGCTTAAAATGAATTTTAGCGCAAAAAGGGTATTTTGGTAATTTACCTAAGGCATAAGAACTACTTATCATACAACTACTTAAACGACGCGACCATAAGGTATAACCTCAAAAGGTTATTCTCTATACAACTATGATCACCTAAAGTATTTGGTCGGATCCTAAAGATCGACCAAATGGGTTGGGTTCGAAAGTATAAGCGATGGTTTAGATCGCTTACCTTTACGACCCTAGACAAGCACAATTCTAAAAGTGACGAGTTAAACATGTTAGAACATGTTTAATGAGGTTTAAAAACAGGTTTGATATCAAGACAAAGGGTCTTGATACCCAAAAGTAGTTTGGTTACAAAATACGCAGAAATACGCATTTTGGCCGAAACTACGACTCGTCACTGAGCCTAGATAACGTGGTAATCAGTAGGTATAGTCACTAGGGATTATAACCATCGTGATTACGCTCACGTTATGAAGTTTAAATGAACTTCGCGTTGACCATAAACTGGTCAATGCAGAAAGTCAAACACAGTTTGACTTTGACGCTAAAACGAATGAAAATCACGAAAGAATACTTACAGAAGGTCCCCGCAAGATTTGACCCGATTCACTCTCAGGTAGGAAGCATATACTTCCACTTAGAGAGCTTGAATCAGATTCAGATGTGAGGAAGAATGAAATGGGTGTTGCTATTTATAGGAAATCGAAGACCGTTAGGATCATTTCTTGTAAAAGGGGACACGATCTAAGCCGAACACTTGCCATATCTTGATTGGGCACCTTGATGGGCACGCAAACCAGCCCATAGTTTACCAAAAACCATGTGCACAAGTGGGTAATAGCTGGAACAAGCTGGAAATCACTTACTGCTGATCTGGGCATGGATTACGGACCGTAAGCACACCCATACGGTCCGTAAGGACTCTGCAGACCTGCAATGTTTCAGTTTTGGCAATTTAGGTCCCTGTGCGCGTATGGTCGTGTTTTGGCACTTCTAACACCCGTTAAACGCATTTTTTAGCTCTACAAGGATGTTAAAGCATAGGGAACATGAAACATGCTCAAAAATATGCTGGATGTCGGTTCGTTTTGCCGTACAATTGCGTTGTTCGGTTAATTACGACGGAAGTCGTAACGGACGCAAAAACGGTCCAAATTGCGTGACGAATGGATTTTTGACAAGACAATCACTAAAACATAATATTTTAATGATTACATAAATTTTTGGATGTCCGGATGTATTCAGAACGTAAGTTATGCGCGAAAATACAAACTTATGCACTTTTTGACGCTTTTAGTCCCTGAATGAGCATAAAATTTATTTTAGCACACCGAACCCTTCAAAGCCTATTTCTAAGCTATGTAAAGGATATTTAGGGTGTATTTAAGTCATGATCATGTTCCGGAATGTTCGTTACAGTTCAAATTGGCATACTTTCGTAGTTTGTCAATTTTAGTCCCTGTAAGCGAATAAACTTGATTTTGCCATACCAAAGCCTTCAAAACTTAGATTTCGGGCTCTAAATCGCTTTCTGGAAGGTTATACGCGCACTGATGCGTAAATATAACCAGTTTAATGAAACAAACACTCCAGAATAGTGACATAGGCTTAACATACCCTAAATAACCTTTACATAACTTAGAAATAGGTTTTGGAAGGTTTGGTGTGCCGAAATCAAGTCTATTCGCTTACAGGGACTAAATATGACAAACTGCGAAAGTATGCCGATTTGTACTGTAACGAACATTCCGGAACATGACCATAAGTTAAACATACCCTAAATATCCTTTACATAGCTTAGAAATAGGCTTTGAGGGGTTCGGTGTGCTAAAATAAACTTTTTGGTCATTCAGGGACTAAAAGCGTCAAAAAGTGCATAAGTTTGCATTTTCGCGCATAACTTACATTCTGAATACATCCGGACATCCAAAAATTTATGTAAGCATTAAAATATTTTGTTTTAGTGTTTGGCATAAGAAAAATCCATTCGTCGCGCAATTTGGATCATTTTTCGCGCTTATGCACATTCCGTCGTAATTAAGCAAACATCGCGATCATATGACCAAACGAACCGAAATCTGACATATTTTTGAGCATGTTTTGAGTTCCCTATACTTTAACCTCATTTTAGAGCCTTGAAATGAGGTTAACGGGGTTTAAACGCATCGAAAAATGCCTAAACATGTGCAGGGACCAAAACTGTAATTTTTGAAACTTTTCTGAAGCTGGCACTTGCTAGCGTTGCGCGAGCACCTTCTTCCTATCCCGTAGCGCTACGCAAGCACCTCATCTGGGTAGAAACACCATTTTTGCACTTGCAGGTCCATTTTCAGCACTTCTCTTGAAGTTTAGGGGCTATTTTGTAACGTTTTCAATACCGTTTGCTGGTTTTGGGGCACCCCTAGTATTCCAAAACCATGTGCCCCATGTGTACGGTCCAGATTAAAGCTCAATAATCGAGGAACGATCCTAACGGTTGTGCAAGAACTATAAATACCCACATCCTCTTCACTTCTTCTTCACACATTTGCTCTCAACATCTTCTCTAAGTTGAAGATCCCCTTGTGGAACTTCACACCTGAGAAATTTTGGGTTCAAATGTTCAAGGCTTGGACCCGTTGTAAGTATTCTTTCGTGCTTTTCGTTCGTTTTAGCGTTAAAGTCAAACTGTGTTTGACTTTCTGCATTGACCAGTTTATGGTCAACGCGAAGTTCGTTGGAACTTCATAACGTGAGCGTAATCACGATGGTTATAGTCCCTAGTGACTACACCTACTGATTACCACATTATCTAGGCTCAGTGACGAGTCGTAGTTTCGGCCAAAATACGTTTTCTCGCGTATTTTATAACCAAACTACTCTAGGGTATTAAAACCGTTTGTTTTAATACCAAACCTGTTTTCTAACTTAACTAAACATGTTCTAGCATGTTTAGCTCGTCGCTTTTAGATTTGTGCTTATTTAGGGTGGTAAAGGTAAGCGATCTAAACAATCGCTTATGCTTTCGATCCCGACCCATTAGGTCGATCTTTAGGATCCGACCAAACACTTTAGGTGACCATGGTTGTATAGGGAATAACCTTCCGAGGTTATACCTTATGGTCACGTCATTTAAGTAGTTGTATGATAAGTAGTTTCTATGCCTTAGGAAAATTACCAAAATACCCTTTTGTCGCCAAAATTCATTTTAAGCCTATGTAACGTAACTTTTGACATCTAAACTGATTTAGCAACAATATTAAACATGTTAAGGCATATTTCACTTGTCATAGTGCTAGTTAGGCATTCCGAACGCGTTTTACGTGAACGACGCGCTAAAGTAGCATAAGCTACCTAAACGGGTCGTAATGGGTCATAAGCACTTAGGTTAGGTTTCATTTTAGTATATGGGCTTTGTTAAACCATATCATATGAGTTCCAATACTCATTTGGTTTACGAAACCTCATACTATCCAATCTCCCGATTTAGGTCCGGTTATTTATGTAGTTATCTATATAGGGTGTCGTTTGATTCCGTGATCCCTCTAGCTTTGCTTGGTTGTTGTTCAAGACTTCTAAGCACCCTCAAGTGAGTACATAGTCCCCCTCTTTTACTGTTTTTCAAACATTTTGGGGGTGAAACACATGTGCCTACTTGTTACTTTCATGTTTTTAATGTTTTCATATCATATACTTGCTATTTTCATTAGTACACTATTAGTACATGATTTCATTATGTTTTTGCTATGTATGTCCTTCGTTGCATACTTAGTACATTTGATTTATATTACTTTTTCACGCTATTTATGTTCATCATACTAGTACATTGTTTTACATCACATCACATGCTATGTTTGTTCATCATACTAGTACATTGTTTTACATCACATCACATGCTATGTATGTTCATTTAGTTCATACTTAGTACATTCACATCACATCACATGCTTACATTTTGGTATGACATTTGGTTTGTTTAAATGGGACAATGTACATTCATTAACATTGATCACGCCGCTCGGAAGTAGGTAGTGGTACCATAGGACTTGACAAATCCCGTTCCTAAAATCCTAGGTTTGTTTGGATGGATGGAATGACAGAATCCGAAAACATTTCTTTTTGATAACTTTTACTCTAAGGTTATCCTGCTGTCTCAAGGCTTGAATGTATGGAATTTTCACAACATCGCATAGATGTTTGTATCAGTATAGCATGCATTTCCACAAAACATAACATTGATTTAAACTGAGTTTTACTTCAATACTTTGTTTTGTGCACTTTCACCTATGGTTTAGTTGATACATATTTCACTTGCCATACATAACATTTTGTTTACACATTACATGATTGACATTTGACATAAACATTTTGACATGGTTTTCACAATGACATTTGACAATTGGTTTAGACATGGTTTTCACAATGACATTTGACAATTAGTTTAGACATGGGCAATTTACATTGGTGGTTTGTTGGGTAAGTGATTTAAGTAACGAGACATGTGTAATGTGATACAAGCATGGTGGATATGCCGCTGGTACTTCCTATATATAAGTGCTTGTATTATATTACATGTCGTAGCGTGATTTAAATCATTCAATTTGGAATTACACATTTTTACACAAATAACATATTTTTCACAAGACATTGTTTTACAAAACAGTTTGTTTTATACAAATTCATTTTACTTGGTTATTCATTTAACCTTACAATCATTCTTTTAATCTATACATATCTGTCATCGCTTTTCAAATGATTTATAAAACAAAACATTTTACAAGGATCATGACTGACTTTTGTTAAACAACTTTTTTTTCTAAACTTATAAGTCATGAATCCTAAATCAATAAAACCTATGTACTCGCCGGCATTTTTATGCTGACGTACCTATTTTCACATGTGTTTCAGGAGATGATGCATAGGATTGATCAAGATACACATAGGCGGACTTGGGCCTTAGTGACAATAAAAGATGCAAGACTAGTTAATTTTGTTATACTTCTTTGTTTGTTAAGACATTGTAACTCTTTTAATCAATAAAACAACATTTCAATTTTTTGTGTGTTATGAAACATTGATTTTGTTACAACACTCCCCGACGTTTCCGCCACGTTTTGTTGTTTTACGTGGTCGGGGTGTGACAGAAAAGTTGGTATCAGAGCTCATGGTTATATGGAATTAGGTTACTAGTAATGCTTTGACCTAGTCTATAACCTTCCTAGGACCCTAACGCGAGTTTACTTGCGTTTAGTCATAAAACAATACCGTCACCTATCCTTAGGCGACAACCACAACAAGAACACAAAATTCAAATCCGATTTGAAAACTATTCATCTGGTCTAGGATGATTGATTACTACGTTTTGAACCCTTTGTTATAAGGTTTTGAACCCTCTAACTTTTCAAATCTCGTCAAAGTTTGGGTCTTTTTGATGTGAACACGTGCAAACTGGAAGGGTGAATGCCTGTACTCTAAGTTTTCTGTCTAAGGCTAGAGTGTTCGTACAAATCCGCAGAATCGGACCAGTCACTCTTACCTGGGAACTCTTGGGGTGAGTGTTCACTTATAGGCGAGCATGTCTTCAGTGATACATTAATATGACCCGTTTACTTTGATTAGTCACCGTCTCATTTGTTTGCCTCAGGTAACAAACAAATGATCGCAATTCTTATGCATTGCCTTTCTGTTTTGTTTATCAGATAACATTTCATTTGTTTCTTCCTATATCTTTCATTTCCTTCTAGAATGTCTCTTTATCTCAACAACGGTCAAATGTCCGAGCAAACAGCCAAATTTGCCCAGCAAATAGGCGAAGTGATTCTGAAGTCTGTGGATCTAGGCATTGTCATGTCTCGTCTCAAAGATGGAGCCACTCAAGAGTCACCGAAGGAAGCAGAAGTCAAGCCTGCACCAAAATCAAGGAAGCGTAAGGCTTCAAAGAAACCCGCAGCAGTTACACCCAATCAAGCGGGACCTAGCCAGGTAGCGGCGCCACCAGCTAGGAAGTCGTACTTGGGAGCTGCCCCATGGTGCAAGCGATGCAACCGTCATCATTTAAACCTCATACCCTGCTCCAAATGTACCTACTGTGGACAGTTGGGACATTTGACTAACATATACCGCTTTGCTATCCAAAACAAAGCTGTTGCAAACCATGCTGCTACCCAACTCCAAGTCAACCCTACTCAAGCTCGTTTCCCGTCTGGTACTTGCTACAACTGTGGTGAGATGAGCCATTTCAGGAATAAATGCCCGAACATTGTCAATGCAAATCCAACCCTTGGATAAGCATTTGGCCGAGCAAAAGATGTTGCTGTCTTATGCCTTTGTTTCTTTTGTTTTCTTGTATTGTGAAACAATCTGTTTTGTTCATAAATAAAAATTGTGGTTCACAATTCTGATATACAAATGTAGTTACATGTGTGTATGGCATTTCCCTATGATACCTACATCAAGGAACTATGTTCTTTACAAACTACTCTTGTGATTCTCCTTTTCAAGTGATCGCTCATGATTTCCTTGAAAGTTTTAAATACTCATTTCATTCTAAGAAATGAAGTACATGAAATAAAGTGACATTATGAGTAATCGTGCTTTTGCACATCTGTGCCTTTGAATCCCTGGTTAGATAACTAAGGGTATTTTCAAATCTTATACCCATTACGTTCTGATTTTTCGACATGCATAACATAAGTTTTCAAAACAACCTTCATGATTTCAAAAACATTTTATATATAGTTCAAAAACGTTTTTAATATAGTGTATTTACTTAACATATCATATGCATGATTTCAAAAGCATCATACATGTTTTCAAAAACCTTATACATAATTTCAAAACTCATCTTGCATGATTTTAAAACATTTTTTTACCTACCTAATACACCTACTTTATGATTTCAAAAGTATTATATATAAGATTTCCAAAAACATTGAACACATTTTAGAACCCCATGCATAGTTTTCAAAGTATTTTCCTCATACATTGACTTAACCTTCAAATTCCGCTTCATATGTCACCTTGGCATATCTAGCATCTCAACTTCATAAGCATTTTTACTTCATGTTTTGACTTAAGCACATCCAGTGCAAGGTTTCAAAACATCTTCAATTCCCAAAATCCATGTGGGATCTTTCTATCTTCACCTTTAGACCCTTGTGTATGATATCATTCAATCAGAGTCCTTAATTGGATTCCTTGTGTACCTTAATTCGAAACATTTTGGTTCCTTACAATCGAAATCGAATTTCGTCTTTAAGATCTTTCTATCTTCATAGTTAGATTCTTGATAATGTTTAAAGTACCAAATGAAATCCACAGAATGGATTCCTAGTGTGCTTTAAATACTTGTGCGCAATTAACAAAGTGATGACAAATTTAAAATAAACAATTGTGTGATTATGTGTCTATGCATTTTGCGTTTTCTTTTATGCATTTTTGTGTTTTTATACTCTGGATATTCGTTATCCAAATCCTCGTAGAACCTTTCATATCTTCATATGAGGGATTCATAGTAGGATATTCAAAAAGGTACTATCTTAAATCCTTATTGGGCTTCTACATGGTAGTCAAGACCCTTGGATTATATAGTACCATTCCATGATTCAAAAAGAGACCCTTTGAGTGGTCTACTCAAAAGATTGATTCAGAATCTGGTTAAGAATGACATGTGATGATATAAGCTGAAAAGACTCCTTGGCGGTCTAGAGATCATTTATTGACTCAATTAAAAGGACCCTATGGTAGTCTAGCCACAATCATCACAGGTTCGTTCGTTGTTTTCTTCCCCTACACATTTTAAGATGCACTGTGCGGACTATGCAAGGAATTACATAATTATGGACGCGTACATAATTATGAAATTCAGTGCACAGAAACCCAGTAAGAATTATTATGTGTAAGAACCGATAGTGACAACAATAACAAAATGTGAACAATGTAATAGAGGTACGGTGGACGCACCAATAACGCTTTATATACTTGTATATAAGTGTCCCTCTCACATTGCAAACATGACGTTATTTAAAGTTACTATTCAGGACTTTAGCCAGTATTGTTTGATCTTTCAACTACATGTTTCAAACTCTCACAAGTTTCCTCTAAAGAAAATTTCGGGACGAAATTTCCTAAAGTAGGGGAGACTGTGACACCTGTGTCACTTCAACCATCAAACAAATACCAAACCAATGAAATATTGTATTTCATACTTGGGATTTGTAAAAATATGTGTATCGTTTGCACATATCAATTCTTGTTCGATTTCGGGCTCTAAATCGCTTTCTAGAAGGTTATACGCACACTGATGCGTAAATATAACCAGTTTAATGCAACAAACACTCCAAAATAGTGACATAGGCTTAACATACCCTAAATAACCTTTACATAACTTAGAAATAGGTTTTGGAAGGTTTGGTGTGCCGAAATCAAGTCTATTCGCTTACAGGGACTAAATATGACAAACTGCGAAAGTATGCTGATTTGTACTGTAACAAACATTCCGAAACATGACCATAAGTTAAACATGCCCTAAATATCCTTTACATAGCTTATAAATAGGCTTTGAGGGGTCTGGTGTGCTAAAATAAACTTTTTGGTCATTCAGGGACTAAAAGCGTCAAAAAGTGCATAAGTTTGCATTTTCGCGCATAACTTACGTTCTGAATACATCCGGACATCCAAAAATTTATGTAAGCATTAGAATATTTTGTTTTAGTGTTTGGCATAAGAAAAATCTATTCGTCGCGCAATTTGGATTATTTTTCGCGCTTATGCACATTCCATCGTAATTAAGCAAACATCGCGATCATATGACCAAACGAACCGACATCCGACATATTTTTGAGCATGTTTTGAGTTCCCTATACTTTAACTTCATTTTAGAGCCTTGAAATGAGGTTAACAGGGTTTAAACGCATCGAAAAATGCCTTAAACATGTGTAGGGACCAAAACTGTAATTTTTGAAACTTTTCTGAAGCTGGCACTTGCTAGCGCTGCGCGAGCACCTTCTGCCTATCCCGTAGCGCTACGCAAGCACCTCATCTGGGCAGAAACACCATTTTTGCACTTGCATGTCCATTTTCAGCACTTCTCTTGAAGTTTAGGGGCTATTTTGTAACATTTTCAATACCGTTTGCTGGTTTTGGGGCACCCCTAGTATTCCAAAACCATGTGCCCTATGTGTACGGTCCAGACTAAAGCTCAATAATCGAGGAACGATCCAAACGGTTGTGCAAGAACTATAAATACCCACCTCCTCTTCACTTCTTCTTCACACATTTGCTCTCAACATCTTCTCTAAGTTGAAGATCCCCTTGTGGAACTTCATACCTGAGAAATTTTGGGTTCAAATGTTCAAGGCTTGGACCCGTTGTAAGTATTCTTTCGTGCTTTTCGTTCGTTTTAGCGTTAAAGTCAAACTGTGTTTGACTTTCTGCATTGACCAGTTTATGGTCAACGCGAAGTTCGTTGGAACTTCATAACGTGAGCGTAATCACGATGGTTATAGTCCCTAGTGACTACACCTACTGATTACCACGTTATCTAGGCTCAGTGACGAGTCGTAGTTTCGGCCAAAATACGTTTTCTCGCGTATTTTGTAACCAAACTACTCTAGGGTATTAAAACCGTTTGTTTTAATACCAAACCTGTTTTCTAACTTAACTAAACATGTTCTAGCATGTTTAGCTCGTCGCTTTTAGATTTGTGCTTATTTAGGGTGGTAAAGGTAAGCGATCTAAACAATCGCTTATGCTTTCGAACCCGACCCATTTGGTCGATCTTTAGGATCCGACCAAACACTTTAGCTGACCATGGTTGTATAGGGAATAACCTTCCGAGGTTATACCTTATGGTCACGTCATTTAAGTAGTTGTATGATAAGTAGTTTCTATCCTTAGGAAAATTACCAAAATACCCTTTTGTCGCCAAAATTCATTTTAAGCCTATGTAACGTAACTTTTGACATCTAAACTGATTTAGCAACAATATTAAACATGTTGAGGCATATTTCACTTGTCATAGGGCTAGTTAGGCATTCCGAACGCGTTTTACGCGAACGACGCGCTAAAGTAGCATAAGCTACCTAAACGGGTTGTAATGGGTCATAAGCACTTAGGTTAGGTTTCATTTTAGTATATGGGCTTTGTTAAACCATATCATATGAGTTCCAATACTCATTTGGTTTACGAAACCTCATACTATCCAATCTCCCGATTTAGGTCCGGTTATTTATGTAGTTATCTATATAGGGTGCCGTTTGATTCCGTGATCCCTCTAGCTTTGCTTGGTTGTTGTTCAAGACTTCTAAGCACCCTCAAGTGAGTACATAGTCCCCCTCTTTTACTGTTTTTCAAACATTTTGGGGTGAAACACATGCGCCTACCTGTTACTTTCATGTTTTTCATGTTTTCATATCATATACTTGCTATTTTCATTAGTACACTATTAGTACATGATTTCATTATGTTTTTGCTATGTATGTCCTTCGTTGCATACTTAGTACATTTGATTTACATTACTTTTTCATGCTATGTATGTTCATCATACTAGTACATTGTTTTACATCACATCACATGCTATGTTTGTTCATCATACTAGTACATTGTTTTACATCACATCACATGCTATGTTTGTTCATCATACTAGTACATTGTTTTACATCACATCACATGCTATGTATGTTCATTTAGTTCATACTTAGTACATTCACATCACATCACATGCTTACATTTTGGTATGACATTTGGTTTGTTTAAATGGGACAATGTACATTCATTAACATTGATCACGCCGCTCGGTAGTAGGTAGTGGTACCATAGGACTTGACAAATCCCGTTCCTAAAATCCTAGGTTTGTTTGGATGGATGGAATGACCGAATTTGAAAACATTTCTTTTTGATAACTTTTACTGTAAGGTTATCCTGCTGTCTCAAGGCTTGAATGTATGGAATTTTCACAACACCGCATATTTGTTTGTATCAGTATAGCATGCATTTCCACAAAAGATAACATTGATTTAAACTGAGTTTTACTTCAATACTTTGTTTTGTGCATTTTCACCTATGGTTTAGTTGATACATATTTCACTTGCCATACATGACATTTTGTTTACACATTACATGATTGACATTTGACATAAACATGTTGACATGGTTTTCACAATGACATTTGACAATTGGTTTAGACATGGTTTTCACAATGACATTTGACAATTGGTTTAGACATGGGCAATTTACATTGGTGGTTTGTTGGGTAAGTGATTTAAGTAACTAGACGTGTGTAATGTGATACAAGCATGGTGGATACGCCGCTGGTACTTCCTATATATAAGTTCTTGTATTATATTACATGTCGTAGCGTTATTTAAATCATTCAACTTGGATTTACACATTTTTACACAAATAACATATTTTTCACAAGACATTGTTTTACAAAACAGTTTGTTTTATACAAATTCTTTTTACTTGGTTATTCATTTAACCTTACAATCATTCTTTTAATCTATACATATCTGTCATCGCTTTTCAAATGATTTATAAAACAAAACATTTTACAAGGATCATGACTGACTTTTGTGAAACAACCTTTTTTTTCTAAACTTATAAGTCATGAATCCTAAATCAATAAAACCTATGTACTCGCCGGCATTTTTATGCTGACGTACCTATTTTCACATGTGTTTCAGGAGATGATGCATAGGATTGATCAAGATACACATAGGCGGACTTGGGCCTTAGTGACAATAAAAGATGCAAGACTAGTTAATTTTGTTATACTTCTTTGTTTGTTAAGACATTGATACAGTCTCATATTTTGTGTATCTGTGAGGACCGTGATCTCCTTCAATAAACACTCCGACCGGTTTGGTTATCTACAAGCAATGTGCGGAATCCATGCTAGTGATTGACATAAGAACCAAACAGATACCGTTAAGATCACTTCTCATTGATAATTGCAAAGTTACAGACCCGAGAGAATTTTGGCAGAGCTTCGCTTCGTCTCACCGAAAGCTACATTTCATAAGAACCCAAGACCCATATTTATAGACATCTGAGGCCTTCGTACGAAGCCCTCTGTGGCTTCGTACGAAGCCAGGTCTTGACTCCCTATATACTAACTTGCCTATTCTATCTACCTTCATATGAAGGCATACATAAAATACAAAATCAAACAAGTTAAACACAATCACATACATAGACTCGATACTCGACGTAAGCTACAGACAATTGCATTCACAGACTCCCCCTTGGATGTAGCTCTAGTCGTCTTGTATAGTCTTCAATCAGCTTTGTCTCTTGTTCCTCCTCTATCTGTATTTTCTCTTTCGTTCTTCAGCTCTTTCAGCTAACATTCTCTTTCTCTTATGTCTTCCTTCATTTATCCACCACTCACGCTTTTTCTTGATTCCATCCATTGACTTTCACCATCTGGGAATTTTTCGTTCTTCAGATTCAATCAGAGTTTGATCAGTCTCAAAACTCCTCAATCCCAGTCTCCATCTAGCACGCTTTGCTGCTTCGGCCATCTTCTTATCCATTCTTTCATTTTGACGCTCTTCTTTGAGAAACTCTTCCAATTCAGGATCTCTGCACTTTGACTCCCAGTAGCGCCCTGAATTGATGTCTTTTTCGAAGAAAACTTTCACCAACTTCTGGTATCTTAGCGCCTGCTCTTTGTCGGCCTCATAGTACATAATCTTGTTGAAGAAGAGACATTCGATATCCTTCTTTGAGCAGTTCACGAGCCACATAGGATCAAGAACGTGAATTTATCGCCACAAACCTGTCTTTGCATCAAACAATGTAAAACACTTAGAAATTTTTTCACAACTTTAACCTATTGTTGCCTTCGTACGAAGCCAGCCATGACAAGTTGCTTGTAGGAGGCCACTTTTCTACGAAGCCACAAATTATGTGTAAACACTATTGAAATCAAAGAAATATAACACATATCACTCAAACAGTTAACCAATTCAACAGATCATGATATCTACGTTGGCTTCGTATGAAGCCAGTGGCTTCGGACAAAAACTCATGAACATTTCTTAAAAATCAAAGATCAAAGATTGTATCTAAACATCAAATTGATCATTCCAATACAACCTAATATCGCCGATTATCAGTTTTACATCCTCAATTTCAACATTTAACCGCTAAATCGATGTAGATCTAAGATTATATGGCCGACGGTTATAAAAACACAAAATTGAATGGTTTAATCATGAAATAACCAGAAATCTTACCTTTCCCATTGAAAGTGTTATGCAAATCAACACCCCAATATAAGATCTTGAAAAAAAATTTGGCAGAGTGATGTTTAGGATCGAGAGTGTACAATACGAAGGGACTGTTGCAATAATGAGCCTTCGTACGAAGCCCGGAGAATATATAGGGCTATGGTGGCTTCGTGCGAGCCACGAAATACTCTCACTTGCCTTTTGTTCGAAGCTGCTTGTGCACCAAATTTCAAAATTTTCAAACTTTTTCAAACCAATTCATTTTTAGTTAGATTTTTTATCCACTCGGGTATCCAGGTCCAAGTTAATGACCCTGCTTACTCGATTTACCAACCAAGTCCAAGTTAATGACCTTGGTTAACCCGATTTACGAACCGTCTGACGTTTTTTTTATCAAATTTTCAATTTTTTAAGAAATTACAAGTTTCAACTTAATGAACTTGTTTAACTTTTCAAGTTTCCCAACTTTTCAGATTAGCTCCCACCCAATCTATTCAGGATCTTTCTCTGCATCTGAGATTCCGAAGATCAGCTTTCTAACACTGGTTTATTGAAAATAACGTAGAATTTTTTTTTTGTATTTTAAAAACTTTATGCTAAAACACACTGAAAATCTTTTTGGGTTTTAATCTGAAATGAAACAACAGGAAACTATTTACAAACATATTTTTGTGAGTTGTGTTAGAGCATCAAATTAGCTGCCGACAAGTCACAAGCACCGTTGAGCTTATAACACACTAAGTTTTAAATGGTTCACCTAGATTGTCAGTTTACTGATCCACTTAAATTCTTACACAGAGTTCAACAGATTCGAGATACGAATTTAATGTTATAAGCAATTAACTTATTCGCGTATCCCACCTCAGAATATACTCTCGTATCCAGATTCCCCATATTCAGTCTTACAGGTGAATATACTAGATTTATATCTATTCTCTGGGTAGTGCGAGACCATGAGAGCTCAGGTTAGAACTTTCATTCAGTCAGAGAGATGATGGCTCGACTTTAGGTGTGTCCCACTTAGGGATCTTCTTTACAACAGCACTTGATTTGTATCTTTTGATATTTTATCAATTTTTATGCTGAGGGAAAGCTTTATTTAAAGCGCGTAAAGTATTGTACGAGGACTAGGCCATTACTTATGCAAAATCAGAAGTCTTGGTATAATACCCCAGATATCACTAAGTATAAAGACCTAGTATCTCAGAATTTGGCAATCTTTCAAACAAGATTTCAGGGGTTACCCATATGTCTGTAAGATGTTCCCTACGAGATAAGCAAGATATTGATTTTAGGTTTATATCCTGAATACAGTCTACTAAACATGTAAAAACCTACCGACACATCGTCAGTGAGACCGTTTAACGCTTCTTAACTTTCCAAATCTTTAGCGTACCGTGACAGCCTAGCTGATGTACTATCATTTCTTCTTTTTACACTAACTCTTTTGTCTTTTTCTATGTTTTTTACATTTTTTCATTTTTTACTGTTTTTGTATTTTTTACATTTTGAATTTTTTACTGTTTTTGTAGTTTTTACATTTTTTTAATGTTTTTGTATTTTCTACAACATTTTCTCCCCCTAAAAACCAAAACATTTAAAAATGTGACAAACCAATGCAGATTGCTTCCCACCATCCTCTGCACTGTAATTTTCATCAACGCCAACTATGTCTCCCCCTGACGACAAAAGCTTCATACCGTTTAGTTTCAAAAGATAATGAAAACTATTTTTATCAAACGGTTTTGTGTGAAGGTCAGCCTTTTGTTCGTCAGTGTGGATTTTTTCAATTCGAATCAACTTCTTCTGGTAACAGTCACGGATGAAGTGATGTCGAATCTCAGTATGTTTAGTTTTAGTGTGATGTACCGGGTTTTTGGTGATATTTATTGCTGCCTCATTATCTACAAAAATAGCCGAGGTAAAAAATTGCAAACCATAGTCCCTCATCTGCTGTTGAATCCACAGAATCTGTGAACAACAACTGCTAGCTGAGACGTACTCAGCTTCACATGTTGAGACCGCGACTGTGGTTTGTTTCTTACACTGCCAAGTTACCTGTCTTGGACCGAAGAATTGGCAGCCTACAATTGTAGATTTTGAATTGATTTTGCAGCAACCAAAATCTGAATCTGAGTAGCCCTCAAGTCTGAAATCGCCATCTTTGGGATACCACAGGCCTAAGCTTGGAGTTCCTTTCAGGTAGTGTAAGATCCTTTTCACGATCATGAGATGAGAGACTCTCGGACTTGACTAATATCGGGCCGCAAGGCAAGTTGGGTACATTATATCAGGTCTTGATGCGGCTAAGTACATGAGCAAACCAATCATACACTGGTACAAGGGGTTGACATTGTAGCGTCAACCTTATCTCCCGTGAGATCCGGATTGATACCATGGTTGGTTGCTAATGGGGTTGACATTGTAGCGGTCCCTAACATGCTGAATTTCTCCAGTACATCATGAACATACTTTGTTTGAGGTATAAAGATCACTTCTAGTAGTTGATCGACCTGCAAGCCGAAGAAGAACTTCATCACACCCATTGAGCTCATTTCGAACTACTGCTTCATAACTTTTTCAAATTCTTTGCAGAGCTCATCATTGGAAATCCCAAATATAATGTCATTAATGTAAATTTGTACGATCAGAAGATGACCACCGACTTCCTTTGTGAAGAGAATTGCATCTACCTTCCCTCGCGTGAAGCCATTCGATAACAGGTGCTGAGAACGCGTCTCGTACCAGGCTTTGTCGAGAAGATAAACCTTATCTTTTAGGGTCAGTGAAGCCGGCGGCTGATCGACATACACCTCTTCCTTGACGCCGATTTTACATCAAGCTGATACACCTTGAACCCTTTTCAGGATGCGAATACGAGAAAGATGCGAATAGCTTTATTGCGCACAACAACACCTAGTTACAGGAGCATATACTTCCGTGAAATTGATTCCTTCTTGCTGGCTGAAACCCTAAACGACCAGGCGAGCTTTATTGCGCAAAACCACACCTCTGTCGTTTCTCTTACAATTAAAAACCCATTTTGTATTGATCTTTCATTGTCTGTCGGGCAGATCCACAAGCTTCCAAACACCAAGTTTCTTGAATTGATTGGGCTCTTCTTGCATTGCATTCACCCACGATTCCTTAGTCAGCACCTCTTTGTATGTTCTAGGCTCAACCTACGAAATAAAGCAACTGAGAGAAAAATCGTTTTGTAATGAAGCAACTTGTGAATAAAAACAAGAAAAGCCTTGGTCAATCTGGTGTCTAATTCTGACTCCTGCTTGTAACTCTCTGATGATGAATTCCTCAGGGTGATAAGATAGCGTCCATGTCATTACCTCACCAGGAACTATCATCTCACTTTCCAAATTAGTAACATTTCGTTCAGCACTCTTGTTATGGGTGGTTTTCTGCACATATATCATGAATTATATTCTGACTCTATTACTTTTGATTGTGATCAGGATACCGGATCAGGATGTTGGTAACATCCTGATGCAGTATCCTGGTAATAACTAATTGTTCACGTGCAGATTAGCAAGGCTCGCCTATAACATTTAAGTGGACTGCTTCTCCTGAAGACTCGGACTAAACTGTTGAGAAGAGAAAGTTGAAGCCGCAAAGAAGGGGTCTCCAACGTTCAAAGGGGAATATTCGAAGCATCCCTTATTTTTAGGATAGTTTGTTATTTCTTTTACTATATAAAGGAATGTACGGATCAATAGGTACACACAATTTTTCACACACACTTCTGCTTTCTACTAGCTGCAACCACTCTGAATCACCAACACTTGCACTCGAATCTCATTGTAACACTTAGTTTATCCGTATCATGTCCTGCATTATATCCTGAAGTTTGAAGTAATAAGAAGAACAAGGCAGCTGCGATTGTCAGCTCCCGAGGTTTTGTGCCGGCAATCTAGATTGATCAAGGGCTTTCCTCGTACATCTCGTGTCACCCTTTACTTTTCTTCTCATTGTTTGATTGTAGATATAGCTCTGTATCCTGAGTTATATCCTGAAACTGTTTTTGCAAAATAACAAACCAACATATTTTTCACAAGTGTTACTAGCACACTACCTCACTTAACTAATTTGATCACTAAATTGCTTCGGTAATTTTTGACCAAAACAATTTGGCTCCCACCGTGGGGCAAGTGATGCTATTTCTACTAAAAGCTTTCTTAAAATCACTACTTGTTTTTCTATTCTCAAAACTTTTTGCACAACTGTTTTTAGTGGCCTCAAAATCAAACATGAGCTCTTCTACCATGTGTGCTACAACCTCTGCAACAATTGGTTTGGTGCTTCCACCACCTCCAAGGACGCAAGCTTCTTCTCAGCCTCAAGATCCAAGGAGGACCGAAACTCAAACAACTCGGGATATTGTGCCTACTCAGAATATCCATGGATCAGCTGCCTCAGGGAGAACTCCTATTATGGCTTCTAATGATGAAATTCTAACTTTGTTTGGTAGTATACAGGATCAGATGAAGCAACAGTAGGAAACCAACCAAATGCTGATAAGAGAGATACAACCCTTGAAATCTAGCTCAAGCAGGCCTGCTGAGGATACTGTTACTCCCTTGCTGCCCAGAGCATTGAACTTCAGTTCGGCGGTATATACTGAGGATAACAGGGGCAATATTGTACCTAGTCATTCCCAGAGTCATACTCCTGAGATACCCTCATCGGTCAGGGTATCAACTGTGAGAAGCTCATGATATGCTCCAGGATATGGCCAGAACCTTCAGGCTGGTAACGTGTCTAATAATACTAATAATCTTGCTACTAACGGTATTGGATCTTTGCAGGATACAGGTGTGATGTCGGCACTCTCTAGGGAACTTCAGAAGTTGAAGGATAGATATCTAGCGTACTTGGGGTGGTCCAGCCAATTCCAGAAGTATCCTAAAATAGCCACAGGATATCCCGATTTGCATATCCTATTTGTGATGCTGAAATCCCGAAAAGATTTCAAACCCCCAACATGAAGCTCTATAATGGAACCACGGATCCTGAAGAGCATATTGCTCAGTATAGGGAAAGGATGGAAATTAACCATATCCCTCCGGATCTCAAGGAAGCATGCCTCTACAAGGGTTTTGGTTCTATTCTGACAGGATCAGCCTTAAAATGGCTCTTAAACATTCCACCTCATTCGATTACATCATTTGCTCACTTAGTTAACTTATTTAATAGTCAATTTTTTTGCAGTCGAAGTTTTGAAAAACTAACGAGTGATCTCTACAGGATAACTCAAGGCCCTCAGGAATCCTTAAGGGATTATGTGAACAAGTTTAGTAGGGAATCCTTGGACATCTCACATCTTGATGTTGCAACAGTCGTGCAGGCATTCAAAATGGGGTTGCAAAAAGATTCCCAATTTTATCAGGATCTTGTAATGAATTCTTACAGGAACCTGGATGAAGGTCGAAACAGGGCTTTGAGATATATTCGAGTAGAAGATGATAAAAAGATGCAAGAGAGGATGAATTCATCCTCAACCTACGAATCAACTAACAGGAAGTCAGAATACTCATACAAACCATATCGCTCTAAGCCATATGGCAGGAATGACAGCAAGAAAGTGAATACTGTTGAAGATGAGGATCCTGAGGAGTATCCTGAATTGTCAGAATATTGTTTTTCTGTTAATATACCTAAACTAATGTATGCTATGCAGGGTTTGGGAGATAAAGCGAGGTGGCCTAGGAAGAACAAACAAAAAGCCGATTGGAAGGATAAATCCAAATGGTGTGCCTTCCATTAGGATTTTGGACATGTTACGGAAGATTGCATAGCCCTGAGGAAGGAAATAAGCTACCTGCTAAGCAAAGGGTATCTGAAGGATCTTCTGGGCTGAAAGAAGAATAAGGGCCAGGATACTGAGAAGGATCCTGAACGAGCAGCATCACCTCCTGCGGACGCCAAGATAATTAACTTTATTTTAGGAGGATCCGACATTTGTGGAACCTCTTATTCTGCAGCAAAAAGACATGCAAAGGAGGCTAAGGCAGAACGGGGAGATAAGCCAACCAGGATGACAACCCTGACAACTGATAAAGTGAAAACGTTTGACAGTGATGACAGGGATAGTGTCCAGGATCCCCATCATGATGGTTTGCTAATAACTTTATATATTGCTAATCATTTTGTGCGCATGATACTGGTGGATAATGGCAGCCCCGTCAACATTATTCAACTAGAAACGCTGAAAAGGATGAATATTTCCCCGATGGAGATCACTTCAAAATCCACTGTACTCGCCGGGTTTAGTGGAGAGGCCAAGAATACTGTGGGAGAGATAAAGCTGCCAGTATATGTTGAGGGAGTCAACTCAATGCAACGCTTCCGTGTCATGGATTCCTTATCCTGCTACAATATCATATTGGGCAGACCATGGATCCATGATATGAAAGCTGTGCCATCAACTTATCATCAGTGTATCAAGATTCCTACCCCTTGGGGGGTTGTCAAGGTGGAAAGTGATCAACAAGAGGCAAAAGAATGTTATTCTTCCTTGATGAAATCCTCAACAAAGCCCAAAGCAGGATAGCAATTAAAGATACGAGCCCAGGATATCGTGGAGACTTCAGAGCAGGATGTTAATAAAATTATCCTGGATCAGGATAATCCAGATATCTCGGTACTTGTAGGAGCCAATATCCCTCAGGATATTGAAAATCAGTTAACTAACTTTTTGAAATGCAGGATGCCAACATTCGCATGGAAGCATGAGGATATGACAGGTATTTCCAAGGATAATATAACTCACAAGCTTGGGAAGTTTGCTCCTGATGAAACAATGGTTAACCGGGCAGGGTTAACTCACTGGTCTCGTCAAGAAGGGTTAATCCCTTCCTCCCGAGGATCGCTGGCTGGATCACCGGTGGGTTGATCTCCTACACAAGGAAACAAACCGTGACTCGTAACAAGGAGAATGGGGTGGGGGGTGCTCCTTGTTATCACTCTCCGGCGTGAGAATCAGTAGTTTGCTTGGGAAGCAAAGTAAGATAGTAGTAGTAGTGAGAGAGTTGTGAAGAGATACCTCAAACCTGGTTTGTGGTTGGTATTTATAGCCGAGGAGTGAAGGAGGAGGTGGATGGATAGACTGACGGCATGCTGCACCTTTGTAGGTGTGTCAGACATGTCGGCCGTTGAGACGACGCCACGTCAGTCTGTCGCTTCCGTAGATCTGACAGGTGACTGCCATTGGTTCCACTTGCACTGTGGTGTCAGTCCCACTTGTTGAGCGTATAGGATGCGGTGCTAGCCGCATCGCTGTCTGCGGTAACATCTGATGTTATCGCGTCTCTTGCTAGTGATCAAGAAATACGCGAGATGCGGTGCTGGCCGCATCGTCGCCTGTGGTGACTGTTGCTGTTCTCCAGCTTCCTTGTATTGATAGAAGTGTTCACTGGACGCGATGCGAGGCTGCATCGCTGTGAATACTTCCGTTTTCATACACCAGATGTGGTGCTATGTCGCATCACTCTACCATTCTCATGTTCCATGTAAGTCCTCCTTCGTTACTAGGTAGATTGGATTTACCCCTTATGTCAATGCGTTCTCGCATGGGCACACGTAGGTTGTTAACTGGTGGGGGTTTTGATAAGGGTAATGGTCACTCGCGGTCGATGCTGACGCAAGATCTGGGACCATACCCCTTCAAGTCCCCACAGTCTAGTGTTGCTGCCACATACAAGTTGTATGTGGGAGGAGTACTGGACTATGGTGTTTAGAAGGTAGTTTGGAGTCTGGAGAAGATCCTAGACCATGTGGATGGTCTTTTCTGTTTGTAGATCAAGCTGGGGGTCCGGAAGGGTCATTTGACGCCTCTTCCGTACCGGTGAAAATGTTTCGTCTGATACGAAATTCTCAGCCTTTGGCTGGTTGCCACCTGTTGGTGTGCCGAACCAACTGGAGGAATTAGTTGGAGGAAGTGTACAAACTTCGAACCAATCTTTGAGATGTGGTTGAAGGTGTGCACAAACTTCGACCCAACCTTTGAAGTGGTGAATGAAGAAGAGAGCATGTTGTTCCCATGATTGGATATCTAATGATGATTCCGTTCGTGGGGTGTTCATGTTCTTCCCATTAGCTCTCAAGTAACCACACGTCTTTTGCGGTTACCTCGTTGCTTGACATTGTTGGCCACGGTTGTGGGAGCAACGTTGGGTACTTGCGTCATTGTTGGCCATGTTTGGTCGAACAATGTGATTCTAGATAACGGTCAAATAAACATGATCATAGGCATGGTAATGCCCATCATTGTTTATTCTATCCAACGTACAAGTAGGGTAACAAAGTCATAAGCAGACTTGTTACCGCTTGTTCGATCGCTTGTTGTTCGACAAGGGCTCGTATGATCATTAGGGATCTTGTCCGCATCTCTTCCTTAGGCACCTTCCTTTCCGCTCCAGTACCGAGGAGTTTTCCTTGGAGTAGTTTCGTCTCTCGATGTGGAGTTAGTTGTGGCTCTACCGTAGCAACCATTTCCGGAAGCTATGGTTATGTCCGCAGTGACTCATGAGTGTCTGCGGTTTTGCATTCCCATATTCGCTCGAAACGGGTGTGTTGCTCGGATGTGGCTCTTGAAGGTTCAGGAGTCAGGGTTGCTGATGTGCGCGCGCGTACATTCCCTTCCTTCTTCAAGTTAAAGAAGGTGTTCATGTACCCTCTGCGGTTGTGAACCGGACAGGAGGGATTTGAAGCTTGAAGAGAATGAAGGCAATGCGGTTTACCTGTATCTGAGATGCGGTTCAGTCCAAAGAACAACGCTGGTTCTGAGTATCTGACACACCTGAACGGGCTCGTGTGTGTCATTTCCGCATACTCCACGTGTGCTCGTGGGTAGTGCGGAAAGGTATTATACCCCCTTATAGTGTAGAGATATATATTTTTGCCTATTTTTAGGGGTATGTAAAAAAAACGATATGCGGTATGGGTTATGGTGCGGGAACCAGAGAAACCGCATACCGCTTGCAATTGGATAAGGTAGTCGTTTTTTGTTGCATACGTGGCTGATCTCACGTGTGAGTTGGTGGAAGTTGGTGAGATCTTTCTGGCATGTGCTGAAATGAAAGGACGTTTGCACTGCCCGAGGCATTAAATGCACTGTAGCAAAGAGTGTAAACGTCTCTTATGTCAGGCGCGTGGGCGGCCACGCGCGCGTGATAACCGTCAGCGAAAACGGCGCTTGACACGTGGTGTCGCGCAATTCGTTCTTTTTGAATGTGATGATTCGTTTTCTCCCTCCGCATTAATTGCGATGGGTATATAAGGGGAAACCGTTCGTGGTTTCCCCTCACTTGTTTCGAAATTTCAAAAATTTGCCGGTGAGAGAACATTTCTTTGTCTTCTCCGACGATATTTGTTGAACTTCCGGTGAGGTTGAGTTTAGTTTTTCTACTCACTTTCTTTCGTTTCTTCAACATTTTCTGATGGCTGAACCATCAAGTCCACACAATGTGGAGGGTGAAAACCCTGAACAGCCGGTAGTAGCGGCTGATGAAGACGAAGATGATGACGTTGATGTTCCCGGTGGTGGGTTACCGGTTTTGAAGAGGTCAAAGGGTGGTTTTAAACTCCTGATGACCACTGTGCAGATGGCCGATGAGTGGGATGCTACTTACCCACAAGAGGGGGATACCGGTGCCGATGCTCCGGCCGGTTATATAACTTTGTGGGCTGATTTTTTCAACGACGGCAACCTTAGGTTGCCGGTGACGGTGTTCGTTGCGGAGGTGTTGGAGTATTATCATCTCCATATCTCCCAACTTAGTCCCTTTGGAATGTTCCGAATCAGGAACTTTGAATATACATTCCGTGCCCATGGCTTGCCCATCACTGTTGAAAATTTCCGGCGATTCTACCAGTTGACGGTGAACACTGGTTTTTTCTCGTTTACTCAACGGCATGGGAGCTTGAAGTTGATGACGCCTCCCAAGGGTGTGACAGGCTGGAAGAAGAAATTCTTCTATGTTAAAGCCTGTGCGGTTTATGCCAGCATGTCTTTCAGGAACGTCAACGTTGGAGTTTCTGATGAAGATATTCCTGTTGCCACCGCAAAGACTATGGATTGGTTCTCTAGGCTGCGGCCTATTGAACTCAAGAAGTTGGATAACATTCAGCTGTGGGTCTTGCGGATGATGCTCACTAGACCGGATAGGAAGGCAAGGCCCGTTTTGCGGGAAAAGAGTGGTGGTAAGTTTGTTACTATTTGTTGTTTTCCTTACTTCCTAATCCTTGTAGTAACCTGCATGCATGTGTTGTATCAGTGGATGCAGTTGGCTTGTGGAGAATGTTCGAGCCCGATTTTGAGGGCCGGGTTGAGCTTATTGCGGTTGTGCTGAAAAAAGGCTTCAACCTAGAAATTCTTAGCAACTTCCGCGTGCCGTCGCGTGCAGTGCTGGATGCCCCGGTGCCGGGAGACGCGAGAGGTAGTTCGTAAGTTGCATCTGTTTTTCCAGTTTATCTTTTTGACTGGTTTTCTTGATTGTTTCAATGCAGGTATCCTTGCGGATTTGGGGAAGTTTGAGAAGCGCATCCCCAAAAAGCATGCGGAGAAGAAACCGGTGAAGAAAACCGTGCGGGGTCGTGGCAAGGGGAGGGCTGAAGGCTCAGTTGCCCCTTCTTCAGTGTCTGAAGCCGCAGGTACCTATCGATCTTGTTATCGCAGATATACCGATTACGTGGTAGTATCTGACACCCTTGAGGGTTTGGGTGTTATAGGTAGTGGTGCGGCTGCGGGGGGAACTGCTGCAGGTCCCCCCGTTGTTGGTGAGAAAAGAGGACCAGAGCAGAAGGCTGCTGGTGGTGGTGAACCAAAGCGACGGAGACTGCAGACCAAAAGGTCTGCTCCGGCGCAAAAGAAACCTGCGGTTGTTGTTGGTAAGTATATCCCTTTTCATTGTTTTGCATGTACAATATGTTGGATAAACAATTGTTGCTCTTTGTGTTGCAGAATCCCAAGATGCAGGTTATTCTTTTTTTGACTTCCCTACGTCTCCCCTGCATACCGCTGCTGCGGGTGCGGGTGTACCGAAGGAGCCTGTTGTGCCCAAGGAGCCTGCGGCCCCTTACGTTGGGCCGGTTCGCGATCCCACCATGGAGAAGACGGTGGAAAAGACTGCTGACCAGATATTCGACACTGTGGATTCCTCTGACAATCTGATCTCTCCTAATGAGGGTGATGGATTGGACTTGAGCTTTTCAGATGGTGGTAAGCAGAAATCGGATGCTGAGGTGCGGCAGCATGATGCTGAGCCGCAGAAGTCTTCTGCTGGTGAGAAGGGTACCGGTTCGTCTGCCGGTGGTGTGGGGTATGATGGGCCTCCAATTCAGCCTGGGGAGTCTGAATTGGAGTATTATTACCGCACCTATACCCAGGGTCGAAGTACTATTTATCACCGACCCCCCTGGACTGTTATGCAGGGGGATGATATTTCTAACGACCCTTCTGCGTGTAAGGAGATTCTGGGTGGTTTGGGCACCCCCTTTGAAGTGGAACGTGCCCGTGCCGCCCCCCGTGAGTTGCGCATCAATCAACTCTCCACCTTGCTAGTGGGAAGTTCCATACTGGCTAACGCCATTTTGGAAGACTACAAGGTGTTAGGCCGCAGAGAGGATGAAGCTGCTCGCTTGCGGGCCGAAGCGGAAGAGTTGGTCAAGGCTGCTCATGCGGGTGCGGAGCAGCTTGAGAAGGATAGAGCTGCTTTTGAGAAGCAGAAGCAGACCTCGGAGTGGGCTGCCACTGCTCAGCTGAAACAGGTTCGTACTCTTGCCAAACTTCTTTCTGATGAACGCAAGAGTTGGAATGAAAAGTATTCCAATGAGCGCAAGAAGTGGAATGAATCTTGGGCGAAGTAGAATGACAATCTGTTTCGTGCTCGTCAGGAGTTGACGAATGCCAAGGCAGCGAACGTTGCCTTGGGCAAGGAGAAAGCTGCAGCTGAGGCAATTGCGGTTAAGGCGCAGCAGGCAGAGGCCCTGGCTGTTAAAGCGCTGGAAGAGGCCAGGGAAACGGGGGTCCGTACTGCGAAGGCCCTTGATGAGGCCAAAGAGAGGGAAAACCACACTTCGGAGGTTCTGGAAGAGGCGAACGCGGAGCGTACCCGCTTGGGTAAGGTTGTTGCCTTTGTTTTATACTTCCCTGCTTTTTGAGAATGTTTACTGAGTAAACTGTTTCCTGCTCTTTGACAGGCTGAGGTTCAGACCCGGGAGGTCGCGGTCACTGACCTCACAGCCCGCATGGCTGCAGCAGAAGAGCGAGCTAACACTGCTGTTGAGGCCAAGGATGCCTTGGCATCTTCTTTTAACCAGCTGGAGGCTGATCGCGAGTGGATGCGGAGTCATGGCATCACGCGTGTAAGTATGTTGTGATGTTTGAGCCAAAGGTTGACCATATGCGGACTTTATTATCCTTGTGTTGCAGATTGTTCAGGCCATTATGGACGCTCCTGAAACCGCAGCTGGTTTGGACTTGGTCAAGCAGCGTGCTCGTGACGCTGGCTTTAAAGCTGGTTATAATCGTTGCATTTCCCATATGAACGTCATGTCCATAGGCGGTGTTATCGAAGAGCGATCCGGTTTTCGGGAGGTGGATATCGAAGGTCGCCTGAACGCGGCCGTAGCCTCCTTTTATGATACGTCCCTCTCTTGTGTGGAGAAGTTGGACGACTGTTTAGAGGCTGCGGACTACGTTGACCGGCTGCGGATGCTCTATGCCGATGCAGAAGAGGAAGATCCCGCTGGTGGTGCTGGAGATGACGCGGGTACCAGCGGTACGAAATAGGGTTTAGGTTGGCAAGTGCGCCCCCTTTTTGTTTTCCTCTTGTATATACTAGGAACTTTATGTAAATCCATTAAGCATCGCGTGGGTGCTTGAATTTTTTGAATATAAAGTTTTTTGTTCAGTTTGTACAAGTGTTTTTAATTCTTGCATGTTTGAACGTATGTATGCGGAACTTTACCCATTTGTGAATGGGGTCAAGTATACTCCATACTTTTGTTGTATGAGTACGCGTCAATTCTATTATTTACCCCGTTAGGGTTTTAGAATTGTGTAAGCTTTGTAAAAGCTTATATATCCGGAACTCTACCCATTTGTGAATGGGGTCAAGTATACTCCATACCTTTGTCGTATGAGTACGCGTCAATTCCGTTATTTACCCCGTTAGGGTTTTAAAATTGTGTAAGCTTTGTAAAAGCTTATATATCCGGAACTCTACCCATTTGTGAATGGGGTCAAGTATACTCCATACCTTTGTCGTATGAGTACGCGTCAATTCCATTGTTTGCCTTTTTGGGCTCAGGAATTGTGTTAAGTGTTAACAAAAACTTGTTTATCCGGCCGGATAAATATGCAAGTCTTTTTGCCTTTTGCTGGCCTATTACAATATTTGTGTGTGGTTACCACTTTGTATGGGTATCGCGAATGAAGATTTTGCCAATCTGTTTTTGGGATACCGCAAAGTGGAACACGCATTTGTAATAGTAGTAACAAACAATAATGCATAAAATTGCTTATTTATTTATTTGCCAATGGCCTGCGGCCCGCTATGTGAACATGGCTTACATATAACAGCGTCGAAGCTGTTGTGCGTTCCATGTTCGTGCGATAGGTTCGCCTTCTAACGTTTGTAATTTGTATGCGCCTTTTCCTAAGACCTCTTTGATGAGGTAGGGTCCTTCCCACTTGGGGGCAAGTTTGCCTGGGCGCTCAGCATTAGATGCTTTGTTGTCGCGTAGGACGTAGTCTCCTGGATTGAAAGTACAAACGCGGACTTGCGTGTTGTAGTACTTTTCAAGTTTGGATTTATATTTGGCCTCGATGATGGCAGCGTTTTCGCGCCTTTCTTCCAAGAGGTCCAAATCGATCCTGCGTTCTGTGATGTTGTCTAGTTTTTCAATAGCCAACATTCTAGGAGAGGGGAGACCTACTTCCGCGGGGATCACCGCTTCTGAACCGTAGACTAGGCTGAAGGGTGTTTCCCCATTGCTTGTTTTTGGGCTAGTACGGTGAGCCCATAGGATACTTGGGAGTTCATCGACCCAGCCACGCCTGGCTGTTCCCAACCTTGCTTTGATGCCCTCGACTAGGCTTTTGTTGATACTCTCAACTTGTCCGTTTCCTTGCGGATGTGCCACGGATGAGAATATGTGTTCAACGTGTAGTTCTTTTAGCCATTTTTTAAATTCGTCAGCAGCAAAGTTGGTGCCATTATCGGTGACAATGCACATTGGTAAACCGAAACGGCAGATGATGTGTTCCCAAATGAATTTTCTTGTTATCATAGCAGTGGTTGAGGCGAGCGGTTTTGCTTCTACCCATTTGTGAAGTAATCAACCGCTACTATGATAAATTTGACCGCACCCGGAGCGTCAGGGAAAGGTCCCACAACGTCAAGTGCCCATTTCTGAAAGGGCCATGCGGTTGTGACGGGGACTAAGTTGTTCTTTGGCCGCAAAGTTTTTGGAGCATGACGTTGACAGTCGATGCATTTGCGCAACTCTTTAATGGCGTCCAGGTGCATGCCGGGATAGTAATACCCGGAATTCATGATTTTGGCCACTACCATGCGTGGTCCAGCATGTATGCCACATATGCCCTCGTGTATCTCTCGGATGAGGTATGTGGCATCCTGGGGGTTGACGCATCGTAGTAGTGGTCCTAGGTATGATTTGCGGTATAAGATACCGTCTCTCATTTGATAATGGCACGCTTTGTATTGTAGCTTGCGTGCCTCTGACTTGCTTTCGGGAGTCACACCTGATTGCAGATATGCGATGATAGGTGTCATCCATGATGTTGTACCGTATTGAATGACGTTGACTTGGCGTAGGGGTACCGAAGGATTTTGTAGAATTTCGATGCGTATCTCCTTTGCCAAGTGCTGGAAGCTGGTGGATGCAAGTTTTGATAGTGCATCCGCGGACTTGTTTTCACTTCGATTAATATGTCGGATATTGAACGAAGCGAATTGGGATGTTAGTTGCAGGGCTTGCTCGAGATAGAGGATCATGATATCCCCCTTTGCGGCATAGTCGCCGCGTATTTGTCCTGCAACCAACAGAGAGTCGACGTGTGCTTCCAGATGCTGCACGCCGAGTTTGACTGCTAAACGTAGTCCTGCCAGTAGGGCTTCATATTCGGCCTTGTTATTTGTGCTTTTGAAATCGAGGCGGATGGCATATGTAAGCTCTTGGCCTTCAGGGCTGACGAGTCGCAGACCTTCGCCCGCACCTTCCTCGTTGGAGGCACCGTCGGTAAATAGTGCCCAAGTTTCTGAGGAAGATGGCATTGGTGCAGGGTTTTGTGCTTGTTCGCATTCTTGGATGCGATTCACCGGTACTTCGGCAGCGAAATCAGCTAAGATTTGGCCTTTTATCGCGGGGCGTGGTTTGTAGTTCAACGTGTGCGCGCCCAGCTCTATTGCCCATTTTGCTAATCTCCCAAAAATGTCAGGTTTGGATAGGATCGGGCCGATCCTGTAATTAGTTAGCACCGTGATGACATGGTTCGCGAAGTAGCGTCGCAACCTTCTTGATGCGTGCACTAGTGCTAATACCAATTTTTCCATTATTGAGTACCTTGTTTCTGGGTCGTTGAGCATCTTGCTGATGTAATGGATGGGTGTTTGAACCCCCTCCCGCTCCACTATCAATACCGCACCTACCGCGTTGTCCGCGGCAGATAGGTATAATATGAGTGGCTCCTCCTTGCGTGCTGCGGTTAAGGTTGGGAGTTGTATCAAACACTCCTTCATTTCCCGGAAGGCGTTTTCGGCCTCTGCGGTCCACTGGAATTGTTCTTTCTTTAAACAGTTCCGCAGGGTTTTGATGAAAGGATAAGACTTAGCTGCATGGTTGGCTAAGAATCTGTTGAGTGCCGCTAGCCTGCCGGCTAGTCGTTGCATATCTTTCATCGATGAAGGCGATGGCATGCTCTCGATCGCCTGGACTTTCTCCGGGTTTACCTTGAATCCATCTTTTGTCACGATGAACCCAAGGAATTTGCCTTCTTCCATTCCAAACGAGCATTTCCCTGGATTGAGCTTTATGTTAACGCTTCGCAGAGTCTGGAATGTTCTTTCAATGTCTGTGAGCATGGTATCTTCCTCCATGCTCATGACGACTAGGTCGTCCATGTAGATTTCGACACTTTTGCTTATTTGGCCGCGGAAAGTGTCGTTCATCAGCTTTTGATAGGTTGCGCCCCCGTTGCGCAACCCAAACGGCATTTTTGTATAACAGTAATTCCCGGTGGGAGTGCGGAATGCCGTTTTGTCTTCATCCTCGATCGCCATTTGTACCTGATGGTACCCTTTGTAGCAATCGAGGAAACACTTCCATCTGAATGGTGCGAGATTATCGACCTTTTCGTCGATTTCCGGAAGTGCGTAACAATCCTTGGGGCAGGCTTTGTTAAGGTCTTTGTAATCGACGCACATGCGCCAGCCCCCGGATGGTTTTTCTACCATAACTGGGTTGGATAACCAAGTCTGGTATTTGACTACCCGCAGGATGCCTGCGGAGAGCAGTTCTTCGACTTGCTCTTGCATCGCCTGATTTTTAGCGGACCCAAGGTGGCGTTGGCCTTGGATCACCGGCTTGATACCTGGTGAGGTATTCAAGTGGTGTTGCGCAATATCACGTGGGACCCCTGTCATGTCTGCGGGTGTCCATGCGAAAATGTCCTGGTTCCCGAAGAGAAGTTGCTTCAGGTGCGCTCTTGTGGTCGGGGACAAGGCGTGACCCAATGTAACCTTTTGTTCTGGGTATCTCGCGTTGAGAACCCATTTCTCTGGTTGGTTGTTGGGGGTAGGCCTTGCGACCTTGGTCGGACGTAGTTCGTCCGTCATCATGACGTCTTTTCGTGCGTAGATTATCGCGACCCCCGATTCGGTTGGAAAACCGACAGCAGAGTGGGGGACGGATGTAATCATATTATTCTCTCCCAAGGAGTACGTCATATCTGGAGGTGTGAGGTAAAACCATGAAGTTTACCTCTTCTATTCTTGTGTGTCTGCCGCTGGTAAGACGCACAGGAAAAGTAATCTGGCCCAGGGGAAAGACAGTTTCCCCTGCGAACCCGGCCAATGGGTAATCTACTGCTTGCAACCGATCTTTGTCCTCCTGGTCGAACTGGTTGAAGCATTGTTCGTAGATTATGTCAGAAGTACTGCCCAGGTCGATGAATAGACGTTCGGTGCAGTAGTGTGCCAGTTGGCCTGTAATAACGACGGCGCGCCTGTCGCGCGGTCCGCCTTGGACTTTTGGAAAGACGACTTGCTCGTCTTTCTAGTCATTGTCCGGCCTTCTCGCCGCTTTGCGCGGCCTACCTTTGCCTCCGTTAATCATGTGCGTGGAGGCCACGTACATGGTCTTCTTCCCGGAGGAGGTGCCTTCGCCATGAGGGGTGATGCGCTTGGTGGGTTTTTGTCCACCTGGCAAAAGATGTTGCAGTTTCCCCTCTTTTAAGGCTCGCTCAATCTCCAGCCGGAGACTGATGCAGTTGTTTGTGGTGTGGCCCGAGTCCTTGTGGTACAATAGAGTGTGAGGTCCTGATTTTTCTTGGACTTCATTGGTTGGGCCGGTCGTAAGAGTTGTGCGTCCGTAAGAAGGACTTCGCTTGGCGACACAGTGATCTCGGTCCAGTTGCGGTCCCGAGAATCTTTCTTTGGGGCCCGGTTGTCCCGTTGGGGATTGTAGTTCCTTGGGTCAAACGGGTTGGTCCGCGGGAAGTATGGTTTGGAAATATCGCGATTTCCAATGTCCCGGTTGTGTTTGTTGTTACGCTTGGACCCTTGGTGGGAGGTTTCGGCTTGGGGATGTGCCTTTGCCACATACGGTTCGAGAGACCGCTGCGTTTGGGCGTATGTCTTGACCGCGACCATGACATCTTCCCATTTTTTAGGCAAACCCTCCTTGCCAGAGATGGTCATGACCATCTGCCTGTCCCTAACGGCCTTGATGAAATGGTTCCGTGCCATTTGGTCTTGCACGTCACCTATCTCTAGGCACTCTTTATTGTACCGGACGATGAATGCTTCTAATGATTCGTCGTCCCTTCGCCAGATGTTCATGACGTCCAACGAGTCACGTATGTGACGTCGTTGTTGGCTGAAATGAGCGAGGAACTTTGCGTGTAAGTCCTCGAATGAGGCCAGTGATCCCACTGGCAAAGAATCGAACTATGCCCTGGCCAGGCCCGTGAGGGTCTGGGGGAAAAAGTTGCACCAGGTGGGTTCGTTCCACAGGTCGTTGCACCCTGCGCCCATGAAAACGTTCATGTGGTCGTCCGGGTCGGACGAACCGTTGTATTTCCCGATATTGAATGGGAATTTTGTTGTGGTAACATGGGCGTGGGCAATTCGCGGGGCGAATTTGGAATTTTCGGCCGCAGCTTTGGGCCTGTATGGCTGGTTCTCAGGGTGTTTTGCAGCCCTGAGGTATGTACTGCGGGGGTGAGCGGGAGGAACATAGTTGCGTCCTCCCGGTCTGCTGTTGGTGTCATGCGAATCCCCGATATATGTATGGTCATCCGGGTCGGTACGACCATACCCTTCGGTATATGGTTGCGGGCCCAACCGGCTCTGAATTCCAGAGCCATGTCGGGATGCTGACCGTCGTCTGTCCTCAACGTGAGGACCTAGGCGGGTATGCACTGATCCCCTGGTGTGGGACCCGTATGCGGAGTCATCCTCGTTGATTGTGTGGATCGAAAAGTAAGATGATCCGCGGTCTTCACGTCTGCTTCTCGAAGCTGGACGTGAATGTCCCCTGCCTTCGTATTGTAGAATACGTTCAGCAGGGGTGTGCGGTGCTGGGGTAGGCCCAGCTTGTATTTGCGCTTCCGCACAAGCGCGGTTGTATGTTGCGGCCAGCAGGGTGGCCTGTTGGTCATACCAGATGTGGGGGTCCATGTTCGGGGGGATCACAGATGCGTACTGTGATAAGTCGTGTCCGAACGTTAGGGATGGACCCCTTTGCGTTGATGTGCCGATATGGCCCGGATTCGGTTCCGGTGGGGTACTCCCCACATTTCCTGTGTTGGTGGGGAGTGGATTATCCCCTGTAGTATTGTTTTGGTGATCAGTCATGATTTTGAGAGAGGACAAAGGATGATTGAAAAAGTGCTAAGAGTAGCGGTGGGCGCCAATGATGAAACAATGGTTAACCGGGCAGGGTTAACTCACTGGTCTCGTCAAGAAGGGTTAATCCCTTCCTCCCGAGGATCGCTGGCTGGATCACCGGTGGGTTGATCTCCTGCACAAGGAAACAAACCGTGACTCGTAACAAGGAGAATGGGGTGGGGGTGCTCCTTGTTACCACTCTCCGGCGTGAGAATCAGTAGTTTGCTTGGGAAGCAAAGTAAGATAGTAGTAGTAGTGAGAGAGTTGTGAAGAGATACCTCAAACCTGGTTTGGGGTTGGTATTTATAGCCGAGGAGTGAAGGAGGAGGTGGATGGATAGACTGACGACATGCTGCACCTTTGCAGGTGTGTCAGACATGTCGGCCGTTGAGACGACGCCACGTCAGTCTGTCGCTTCCGTAGATCTGACAGGTGACTGCCATTGGTTCCAGTTGCACTGTGGTGTCAGTCCCACTTGTTGAGCGTATAGGATGCGGTGCTAGCCGCATCGCTGTCTGCGGTAACATCTGATGTTATCGCGTCTCTTGCTAGTGATCAAGAAATACGCGAGATGCGGTGCTGGCCGCATCGTCGCCTGTGGTGACTGTTGCTGTTCTCCAGCTTCCTTGTATTGATAGAAGTGTTCACTGGACGCGGTGCGAGGCCGCATCGCTGTGAATACTTCCGTTTTCATACACCAGATGTGATGCTATGTCGCATCACTCTACCGTTCTCATGTTCCATGTAAGTCCTCCTTCGTTACTAGGTAGATTGGATTTACCCCTTGTGTCAATGCGTTCTCGCATGGGTACACATAGGTTGTTAACTGGTGGGGGTTTTGATAAGGGTAATGGTCACTCGCGGTCGATGCTGACGCGAGATCTGGGACCATACCCCTTCAGCTCCTGAACGAAACGCAATTATTCAGGAAGAGGTTGAAAGATTATTGAAGTCCAAGATGATTAGGGAAGTCAAATTTCCCAAGTGGCTGGCAAATGTGGTCGTGGTTCAAAAGAAGAATGGGAAATGGAGAATTTGTGTAGATTACACAGACTTAAACAAAGCATGTCCTAAAGACCCATTCCCTCTGCCTCATATAGACTCGATGGTGGATGCAACTGCCGATCATGAAATGTTAACCTTTATAGATGCATCTTCAGGATTCCAGCAGATCCAAATGGAACCTTCGGACCATGAGGATACTGCTTTCATGACACCAACAGGTATTTATTGTTATACTGCTATGCCTTTTGGTTAGAAAAATGCAGGTGCAACGTACCAAAGATTGGTGAACATGATGTTTAAAGACAAACTGGGGGACACCATGGAGGTGTAAATTGATGATATGGTGGTAAAATCCAAGAAGGCTGAGGATCATCTTCGGGATATTGAAGGTGCATTTGATATCCTGGATCAGTATAATATGAAATTAAATCCTGGCAAGTGCCATTTTGGAGTGGGGGTAGGAAAGGTTTTAGGATATATGGTGACTAAAAGGGGGATAGAAGCAAGCCCGGAACAGATCAAAGCTATCCTGGGTATCAAGTCACCTTCCAACATCAAAGATGTGCAAAGATTAATAGGACGAGTAGCGGCATTAAACAGGTTTATATCAAGATCCTCAGAGAAATGCAAGGAATTCTACGATATCCTGAAAAAGAATAAGAAATTTGAATGGGGAGAGAAGCATGAAGCAGCCTTACAGGAATTGAAGCAATATCTTTCAACTGCACCTTTATTGATGAAGCCCGAGGATGGTGAACCATTATCTTTGTATCTTGCAGTATCAGGGAATGCAGTAAGTGCTGTCCTAGTAAAGGATCATGAAGGTCAGCAGTATCCTGTCTATTATGTTAGTAAAAGTTTACTAGATGCTGAAACTAGATATTCACACTTAGAAAAATTGATATTAGCCCTAGTTATGGCATCAACTAAGCTTAGACATTATTTTGAGACACGTAGGATTCATGTTAAAACTAATTATCCTGTTAAAAATGTGCTTAGGAAACCTGAAATGTCGGGTAGAATGGCTAAGTGGTCAGTAAAATTAACTGCCTATGATTTAGTATATGAACCTAGAAATGCTATAAAGTCTTAAGCTCTAGTAGACTTTGTGGCTGATTTCAGTAGTGATATTCAAAATGAAGTAGACCTAGAAGTACAACAACTAGGAGAAACCTTAGAATCCTGGACATTATATACTGATGGTGCATCTAATGTGAGAGGTGTAGGATTGGGTATACTACTAAAATCGCCACAGGGGGACATATTACCCCAGGCTATTAGATGTGAATTTCCTGCCATTAATAATGAAGCAGAGTATAAAGCTTTGATTGCAGGATTAGAGTTGGCTAGGAGTATGAATATTAAAAGTTTGCAAGTATATGTTGATTCCTTGTTAATTACTAACCATTTTAATGGATCCTATGCAGTCAAAGGTGAAAGGTTAATCGAGTATCTTGAAATTCTCAAAAATTAGCAGGATATTTCGATATTTTTACACTTGAAGGTACCAAGGGAGGATAATGCTGAGGCAGATGCTTTGGTAAACTTAGGATCATCAGTCAGGATACCGGAAGGAACCCAAATATCAATACTACATATCCTATATCCTGCAGTGGATCTCTTCAAGTCTCAGGATAAGGAAATAGCAGGTATCCAGGATCCCAATGATGAATATCCTAAGAAGGATCCTAAGTCCTAGACGGCCCCAATCATGAAATATCTCAAAGAAGGACACATCCCAAAGTGTCACACCCCCAAAATACCACCTAGGGAGTGTCCCTAATAGGCGTGTGACGTACTGACAATGAGCCACTAATTACATTGTAACACCTCGAATTTTTGTGTCCAATGATGTGTTAACACGTGTCATTTGTTTACACGTGGCATTGATATTAAATAAAGGACTAATATTGACAAACCTTGAAAGTATATAAATTCGAGGGTTATAAATGTCAATCAAGGGTAGAAATACTGTATAGTAACCCTAAATGGTGCTTGTACCTTCAAACGAATAAATCATGGATCGTACGGAAGCGAAACGCGGAAGAAAGTGAGAGATTACAAGCTACAGGGGTTAACTGTGTCAACATGTTTAATTATACCTCTGAGTGACCCTTTAACGCTCCCGAGGCTTTGTAACAGTATAATACGCTCACTAGAATGCAATATATAAATTTCGCGAAGTTCCGTTTTAAAACGAGAAAGTTGTGGTCAAATTCGTATAAGAAGGGTTAAAAGCGTCAACAATGAAAGTTAAGGCTTTCCGAATAATTAATAAATTAACCGGGGACTTAATAATGCGGGTAAATCACACAAGGCCCTTAATTGTAATTAACCGAGGGCCAAACCGCAAAGTTACCCCTTCAAACCCGAAAGGTCAGGTTATTAATTACCAAAGGTTCGTTATTAAATACAAAGATTTAGTAATCATTTGAAAAAGATACATTTTTAACCCCTTACGGACCGTAAAGGGGATGCCTTACGGACCGTAAGGAAGTGAATGATTGCTGATGATCCGCCTCTGGCTTACGGACCGCAAGGCCGAAGCCATACGGTCCGTAAGCGATGCCCAGCGACAGAAATGTGGCTGTTGGCTGATTTAAACGGCCAAACACGAAGTAATGGGTTTATCAGAGGTATGGACGCCCCCTACTCGACCCATAACTCTCTAGGACACCTGCCATTCATCCATGGTCACTTGTAGACCAATGTGTGATGATCTTGGACCTTGTCTTTGACTATAAATAGGCTTGCATTGTTCATAACTATCACACATCTCAAACACACTCATCTGATCACTTCTAAGAGCTCTCAAGCTTTCTTCTTTGTTCTCTAAGCAAGCCTAAGCTTCTGTAAGTTGTTTACATCCTTTGTGATTAAATTTTACTTAGTAATATAGCTAAAAACCAAACCGTCATAACTACGGTTTGACTTCAAAATAAATCCGTAATGGCTCAGTCTTATGACGGATCAAAAGTAGTTATGAGTTGGTATTTATGTGGGTAATAAACCTCTAAAAGGGTTCCCTCTGATCACCACTCTAACTAGCTCAAATGTCGAGTCAAACGAATGCTTAAAAAGTCAACAGAAAGCCATTTTAGCGATTCTTGTATAATCTGTAATATAAATGGTATGCAACCTGTTTAGACACTCATAAAACATGATATTAAGTATATAAACTTGTTTACGCTCGTTTGAATCGACCATTTGCTATATTGAACCGGTTCGGAGCCGAATGTCGCAAAAGTTTGACTTTTGCTTTGACTTCAGTTCTGACCCGTTTTAGTGAGGTATAGATATGCCTTAGGACTCTCTTAGGACTAGGTTACATGATGGTATAGCCCTCTGTGACCGGTTCATTGTTTGTCCGAGTCTTTTACGCATTTCCGTTAATCGCCTAAAAGTTGACCGTAACGCCCTTTTTAAAATAAAACGAGTATTTCAGACACGTGAACGGACCATAACCTTGCTTACTAAATTATAAGCATGTCCTTAAAGTTTCACGTCAATCCGAGGTCTAGAATGGTAGTTATGCTAAATAGCGCAATTAAAGTAAACTTTTGTAATAAACGGCGCAATTAGCATAACGCCTATCTAAACCAAGTTTTCGTCACCAACACTATTACCCACTGTTATAAAATAATATTTTTGGAATTTTAAAGATTTTTAATAATTTTTACCTTGTTCATAACCTGCGGTTATGGCTACGGTTCGGTAAATACCGAATATGCCCGTTTTGGCCGAAACTTGAGTTCTACAAGGTCTTTTGACCCGATTCCAGTTGCTACTGATTTTAAATAATAATTAAAGTATTTTAGACTATATAAACTGTTCGGGAAACTCAGATTTCCTGTAGAACTCGAAAAGCTCTTTAAAAGTCTTTAAAATGACCGAAAAACCCCTACGGGGCGATATATCAACTAAAACTCGTTACGGGCATCACAGAAGGTATCCTACTGATACCACAACCTCTTTAAGGCATATTGACTTAGGAAATAAGCGTAGGACTCTCATGGCTAAATGTTTCGCTTAATGCGCGCACGGTTCGGCTTATGAAACTAGTTTTCGTAAATTAGCCGATATGGGTCAAATTATATCATTATGACCCCAAAATCCAGAGTGTGAACCTTAAACCCATATAAGACAAGTCTCTGAACTTGTTGGGTCAGAATCACACTCCTTTCTCGGTTTTCGCCTTTTCGCGCGATTAAACCGTATTTATATTTCGGAACCAACCGGTCTAGGCTACGGCCAATATAAAGACCCGTTAGGATTCTAATAGGTTAATTAAAACCTTCGTTCCAGAATAGGAGCCCCAGTAAAAGCTATCTGTGACGTAATCCATTAAGGAATATACTTGCAAAGGTAAATACTTTTAACTTATTTTTCCCTATACGGGCTTGGGATACGGTATAATATTTACCGCTTGATTGAGCATCATATCTTCCATCGTTTAGGTGGTTAATTGAATAATGTGATCGGCTCATTTAAACAGTCTTGTTACTTAAAAGCCTTTGGGGGGTTAATGACCGTTGTCCCGGATATCCTTGGCATCATTTTACGAAATGGCCACGACCTCGACATCCCGGTGTAGGCGTACACCCGGTATATTATGTCGACATTATTATTATTAAAAGACGTAGCCGTTGGTTTTTATACTACGGTTTTACGCAATGTGGTGTGTCTATTAATCTTTAACCCGGACAGGATCCGGGCTACTGAACGCATAAAAGGACATGTAATTCGTTCACAAGATTTTAATAATTTTCCCAAGTTATAAAAGAGTTTGTGCCTCATGCATTCAAATCAATTTTAAATAAACATTTTCAAATGTGTCAGTTGAACGTATTTACCAGTGTAAACTGATGTATTTTTTCCCCAAAAGATTAAGTGCAGGTACTACACGAAATTTGGCTGGTAATAGCTTCTTAGCATCACGAATAGTCTCGCAAACTTGATGCTGTATCTGACTGAACAATACTTTATTTTATTTATGATCCCCTGTGGATACAATTCGACTTCTGTAATACACTTGATATTACATTTAAAAGGTTGAATTATATTTATCTTTATGCTTCCGCTATGCATTCATATAATTGTGTGGTTTGACTATATTGTTGCCAACTACGTCACGGTAATCCCCCACCGGGCCCACCGGTGAGACACGTGGAAGTCGGGGTGTGACAGGTTGGTATCAGAGCCAACATTGAGTGAATTAAACACTATCCTAATGTGTTTAATCTCAGTGACACAATTGCACATACTTGAATCTAGACAAGAACTTAGGACAAATTCGAATTGTTATTCCAATTTTGTCTTTTTCTTTTATTATTGGTATTAAAGTTTTATAAAGCAGGAAACATGCCGCCAGTGATATTCCGAGGAAGAGGAAGGGGAAGAAGAGGCAGAGGAGAGATCGTTACTCATCACGATCAAGAAGCCGGACCTTCAGGTACGCGAGCTCCTTCGACTACAAGGAGTGAAGAACCGCAGAGACGAAGAGACCTTTGCGAACCTGCGAGGCATTCCACCTCGCACAGCTCGACGCCATCATACCGGCACTCATTCGGGCCAAATTCAGAGAATGATCCCAACAACCCGCAACCCTCCTTCATACCTCTACAATGTTCGGTATCGCACCGAAATTATGACGACCCTACTCCATACTTCAGAGGTCAGTTTAATCCAGCTGACTACATCCAGGAACCTTTAGGTTTTGTTCCGTTAGGGCCACAAGATCACTTCTCCGAAGATCATATGGACGAAGATACTGATCCGACAGAACCTGCTCGTGGTACGCCCACGCATCCGATAGAAGTCTCTGATGGGTCATCCTTCCATGGCACACCCTATCAGGGGCCAGATAGTTTCCAAGCGTTGTTTGACCGACATGAGTGGTACTACACGCCACCTCAGCAGACATCACAACAACCGCGACATCCGCTGGATCCCTCCGAGGATTCACGCTTCGTGGCAGTTACACCACCACCTCCGCCACCGGTACAGCCAGTAGTGCCTGATCCGCCAAGGCGTAGGAGGACAAATGCTCGTATGTCCACACGAGGAGGAGGGGGTTTCCACTTCAGCACCCCTCGACACTCTAGTAGTAGCCACTATCCGCCACTACAAGAAGAAGGACCTTCAAGTCCTATACAGGAGGCGAACTCCGCACCAGCTGCACCAAATTCGCCACCATTTGGTATGACCAACCCATACCTGCTTACACGGGTCCAACGGCTTACAACCCGTTCGAACCGTCACAAGCACATTACAACTACAATTACGAGCACGACCCATATGTGGTGTTGGCTAGATATAATGCACGCTATCCCGACGGAGCTCATGGGAACATGGGAGCACCGGACTACTCAGCTCATGGGTATCCAATACCTCCCAGACCTCCAGTTCCGCAACAAGCGCCACAACCACGTTTCTCTCCTCCTGAACAGGAAGAGATACTCCAATGACTAGATCATGTGGAGAGAGAGTTCGAGGAAGAGAAAAAGAGCCACCGAGGATTTCTCAAGGGTTTGGCGAACCTACTAAAGGGCAAAAAGAAGAAACGTGACCACTAGCCCTTAATAGTTGTACTAATGTAATTTCTACTTTGAAATAAGTCCCTGGGTGGACACTTATCGTATTTCAGTCCCTACGTGGACTCATCTTTTAGTCCTTGCATGGATACCTATCTTATATTAGTCCCTGCGTGGACTTGTCACTTACTTTAAACCTCCATGTAGGTATGTACTATTTAAAAGTCCCGTTTAGGGCAGTGTGTAATCGTATTAAAATTATGGAATGTTATATTATGAATTTTGATTTTGTTATCACTATATATGAAATAAATCAAAACCATTCCTTTTAATTTGATCTGCCAATATAAAGAATCTTAGAGTGAAACCTAGCCAGGTGTCTTTTAAGATCCGGCCAAGATGGTACGACCGAATTAAAAGATTCAGATTCCCTGTTAACCTCTGCAAGCATGTTGACGATCATGGCAGATGTGATTCGTTAAAATCACACACGTCATTCTTATACAATAATCCTTTAAAGGATTTCAAAAACCCTACTAAATGATTTGTAAATCATGGGTTAAATCATCAATAGAGATGATCATTTGTTTAAACATCCATTAGTGATGTAGTGCCTACGGGCCAACCTTATTAAAACATCCATTTGTGATGTAGTGCCTACGGGCCAACCTTATTAAAACATCCATTAGTGGTGTAGTGCCTATGGGCCGTAATAATTGTTTATAAAGGACAAAAGACAGTGGTAGTTTATGACTCCCTGTCAGAAAGGGGTAAAGTAACTACGGTTCAAACCTCTATGCCTTTGATTCTCTGAAATCTCGACTAATATTATAAAACATCCGCGTGATTAGGACTTATGCCGCCAATATTATTGTTATAGCTAAAATAAGATATATTCAAACCCTAAAACTAAGTGCGTAATAAGTTAATCAGATATGGTCTCTGTTACCATGGTTAACAAATTGTCATAAAAGACAATTCCATAATAAGCTTTTAAATAAAATTATGTTATCTTCTGTAACAGATACAAGTTACGATGGCGGATCCCAACGGAGAAAACAGCCATACAAACGAAGATGACTACGATAATGCGCAAGTGCATCTGACAGGCGCACAGCTAAAGGCTCTGATTGACAACGCTGTTCAGGCAGCTCTGGATCGTCAATATACTGAGTCTCAAGGCAGAACCGTATCAAAACCACCCTCCAAACCAAAGTCACAATCCAAACCACTCTCCAAACCCAAGAAAGATGACGATAATCACTCGTCCGCTGAGAATAGTATTCGTCGTGAACGAGAATATACTGATGCGTCCGGTGCCAAGGGCTGCACCTACAAGTACTTCGTGTCTTGTAAGCCCCGGGAATTCACAGGCGAGAAGGGTACTGTGGATTGTATCACCTGGCTGGATGAGATGGACACCTTGTGAACATCAGTGGGTGTGCGGAGAAGGATGTGGTGAAGTTTGTGTCACAATCATTTAAGTGCGAGGCCCTAGCATGGTGGAGAGCGTTGGTACAGGCATCCGGTAAGTCTGCTCTATACAAGATGACATGGGAGGAATTTATTGCTCTCATTAAGGAAAACTACTGTCCTCAGCATGAGGTAGAGAAGATCGAGTCTGATTTTGTGTCACTGGTGATGACAAACCTGGACTGCCAGGCCTATTTGACGAGCTTCAATACAATGTCTCGCCTGGTCCCGTACCTTGTGACACCAGAGTCCAGGAGAATCGCCCGTTTCATTGGGGGCTTAGAGCCTGCGATAAAGGCTAGTGTGAAGGCCTCTCGGCCGACGACCTTCAGGTCAGTAACTGACCTCTCCTTGTCTCTCACTTTAGATGCTGTCCGTCTGAGGACGCTAAGGAGCAAGGAGGCGGAAAAGAGGAAACGTGAGGACGACACCTCACGGAGGTCAGGAAAGAAACACCGTGGAAACGGTGAAGGCAAGAGAGGAACTGAAGCAAAGAAAGTTGGGCAAGCTGGAGAAAGTCCCAAATGCAAAATCTGCCAGAAACCCCATTCTGGAAAATGTAGGTTTGGGTCGAATTCACAGTCCCAGCCAAAGTCTTTTGCCTGTGGACTATGCAAGTCCAAGGACCATAAGACGGTGGACTGCAAGAAAATCAAGGATGCAACATGCTATGGTTGCAACGAAAAGGGGCATATCAAGAGTAACTGTCCCAAGAATGCCAGGAAACCAGAAGAGAACAAGAAGACAAATGCGAGAGTCTTCCGTATGGATGCAAAGGAGGCTGTGTTGAACGACAATGTACTTACAGGTACTTTTCTCGTAAATAATATATTTGCAAGAGTACTTTTCGATTCAGGCGCTGATAAATCCTTTGTAGACCAAAAATTTTGCAAACTACTGAATATGCCTATCAAAACCCTAGATATGAAATACGAGGTAGAGTTAGCAGACGGCACGATAGAAACCGTCTCCACTGTTCTAGAGGGATGTGTAATGTCCATTAAGAACCACTCTTTTCCTCTATCTCTACTTCCCTTCAAACTAGCGGGTTTCGACATAGTTCTAGGCATGGACTGGTTATCCCGTAACCAGGCCCAAATTGTTTGCAACAAAAGGCTTATAGTACTAAAGACTCCGAGTGGTGAATCGCTCACCATTCGAGGAGACACGCAGCATGGATTACCCGAGGACGTATCTATGCTCAAAGCTTCTAGATGTTTGAAGAGAGGCTGTGTCATTTACATGGCTCAGGTGATAATTGAAGAGCCCAAGCCGAAGGTAGAAGACCTTCCTGTTATTTCTGAATATTCCGAGGTTTTCCCCAAAGAACTACCTGGTTTACCACCAGATAGACAAGTGGAATTCAGAATAGATATCATACCTGGAGCAGCTCCTATAGCTAGAGCGCCTTACAGACTTGCTCCGACGGAAATGAAGGAATTAAGGACCCAGTTGGATGAACTGTTGGCAAAAGGTTTTATCAGGCCTAGTTCGTCTCCCTGGGGAGCACCTGTCCTATTTGTAAAGAAGAAGGACGGATCGATGCGGTTGTGCATCGATTACCGTGAGCTGAACAAAGTTACCATAAAGAATAGATATCCTTTGCCAAGGATCGACGATCTGTTCGATCAGCTGCAAGGAGTGAGCTACTTTTCGAAGATCGACTTAAGGTCGGGCTATCATCAGCTAAAGGTCAGAGACGAAGACGTGCACAAGACAGCATTTAGGACTCGCTACGGTCATTACGAGTTCCTAGTGATGCCATTTGGGCTCACAAATGCACCGGCTGCGTTCATGGATCTCATGAATCGCGTCTGCAAGCCGTACTTGGACAAATTTGTCATCGTCTTCATCGACGACATCCTTATATATTCCAAAAGCCAAGCTGACCACGAGAAACACCTCCGTTGTATCCTCGAATTACTACAGCGTGAGAAACTCTATGCCAAATTCTCTAAATGCGAATTCTGGCTACGAGAGGTTCAATTTTTGGGTCACGTTGTAAGTGAAAGAGGTATCCAGGTGGATCCCGCTAAGGTAGAGGCGGTCATGAATTGGCAAGAGCCAAAGACGCCCACAGAGATCCGTAGTTTCCTAGGATTGGCAGGATACTACCGAAGATTCCATTGAGAACTTCTCAAGGATTGCTGCACCCTTAACCTCTCTAACCAAGAAGAAGGAAAAGTTTATTTGGGGCCCTAAGCAGCAAGAATCCTTTGATATTTTGAAACAAAGATTGAGCAACGCTCCTGTGTTGACGCTACCGGAAGGTACTGAAGAGTTCGTAGTCTACTGCGACGCGTCACACACCGGCATGGGGTGTGTGCTCATGCAGAAAGGCAAGGTGATTGCCTATGCTTCAAGGCAGTTGAAAGTGCACGAAAAGAATTACACCACCCATGACTTGGAGCTGGGTGCCGTTGTATTCGCACTGAAACTATGGAGACATTATTTATATGGAATCAAATTTGTGATCTATTCAGATCACAAAAGCCTTCAACATTTATTCAATCAGAAGGAGCTAAATATGAGGCAACGCCGTTGGATGGAGACCCTGAATGATTACGATTGTGAGATCAGGTACCATCCCGGCAAAGCGAATGTAGTCGCTGATGCCTTGAGCCGGAAGGAAAGGATGAAACCCATCCAAATCAATGCGAGGAGGATGGAAGTAAAGAATAATTTGATTGAAAGGATACTAGCTGCACAGCGAGAGGCTGTGTTGGAAGCTAATTATCCTAAAGAAAAGTTGGGAGTAACTGAGGAGCAGTTAACTCTTCACAAGGATGGACTTTTGAGATTGAATGGGCGGATATGGGTTCCTATTTTTGGAGGACTACGAGATGCTATCCTCCGGGAAGCCCATAGTTCCAAATATTCTATCCATCCCGGAGCCGACAAAAGGTATCATGACTTAAAGGCAAACTATTGGTGGATAGGCTTGAAAAAGTCTGTAGCCGCCCATGTAGCAAGGTGCTTAACTTGTGCTCAAGTCAAAGCCGAGCACCAAAAGCCGTCTGGCTTGCTACAACAGCCTGAACTTCCCGAGTGGAAGTGGGAATGCGTAACTATGGACTTCATAACCAAGTTACCCAAAACAAGGAAAGGAAACGACACAATATGGGTCATAGTCGATAGGCTGACTAAATCAGCTCATTTTCTACCCATCAAGGAGACGTATAGCTCCGATATGTTGGCCCAACTCTATGTTGATAAGATTGTAGCCTTACACGGCATACCTGTGTCTATTATCTCCGACAGAGATACCAGGTACACTTCTCATTTCTGGAAGAGCTTCCAGCAATCTTTGGGCACGCGTTTGAACTTCAGTACGGCTTACCACCCACAGACGGACGGTCAGAGTGAGCGTACTATCCAAACGTTAGAAGACATGCTTCGTGCATGTGCGATCGATTTAGGTGGTAACTGGGATAAGAACCTACCCCTAATCGAATTCTCCTACAATAACAGCTACCATACCAGCATAAAGGCTGCGCCTTTCGAGGCATTATACGGAAGTGGGAGAGGTCCAATTATCAGGACCGGAGATAGTTTTCCAGACAACGGACAAGATTGTCCAGATTCGGGAACGTCTCAAGGCTGCCAGAGATAGGCAGAAAAGTTACGCTGATCCGAAGTGTAAGGATTTTCACTACGAAGTAGGTGAAAAAGTATTGCTTAAAGTATCACCCTGGAAAGGGGTGATGCGTTTCGGCAAGAAAGGCAAACTGAGTCCGAGATACATAGGACCTTTTGAGGTCATTGAATGTGTCGGATCAGTCGCCTATAAGTTGAACTTGCCTGAAGAGCTCAATGGAATTCACAATGTGTTCCACATCTGCAATCTCAAGAAGTGCTTCGCCGATGAATCATTGGTGATCCCACACACAGATGTGCATATAGATGAGAGCTTAAAGTTTGTAGAGAAGCCTTTGTCGATTGAAGATCGACAGGTGAAGAAGCTTCGAAGAAAACACGTACCGATTGTAAAGGTCAAATGGGATGCTCGTAGAGGTCCCGAATACACGTGGGAAGTCGAAGCCACAATGAAAGAAAAATAACCTTATTTATTTGAGTAAATCTCGGGTCGAGATTTATTTTAAGGGGGTGAGGATGTAACACCTCGAATTTTTGTGTCCAATGATGTGTTAACACGTGTTATTTGTTTACACGTGGCATTGATATTAAATAAAGGACTAATATTGACAAACCTTGAAAGTATATAAATTCGAGGGTTATAAATGTCAATCAAGGGTAGAAATACTGTATAGTAACCCTAAATGGTGCTTGTACCTTCAAACGAATAAATCATGGATCGTACGGAAGCGAAACGCGGAAGAAAGTGAGAGATTACAAGCTACAGGGGTTAACTGTGTCAACATGTTTAATTATACCTCTGAGTGACCCTTTAACGCTCCCGAGGCTTTGTAACAGTATAATACGCTCACTAGAATGCAATATATAAATTTCGCGAAGTTCCGTTTTAAAACGAGAAAGTTGTGGTCAAATTCGTATAAGAAGGGTTAAAAGCGTCAACAATGAAAGTTAAGGCTTTCCGAATAATTAATAAATTAACCGGGGACTTAATAATGCGGGTAAATCACACAAGGCCCTTAATTGTAATTAACCGAGGGCCAAACCGCAAATTTACCCCTTCAAACCCGAAAGGTCAGGTTATTAATTACCAAAGATTCGTTATTAAATACAAAGATTTAGTAATCATTTGAAAAAGATACATTTTTAACCCCTTACGGACCGTAAAGGGGATGCCTTACAGACCGTAAAGGGGATGCCTTACGGACCGTAAGGAAGTGAATGATTGCTGATGATCCGCCTCTGGCTTACGGACCGCAAGGCCGAAGCCATACGGTCCGTAAGCGATGCCCAGCGACAGAAATGTGGCTGTTGGCTGATTTAAACGTCCAAACACGAAGTAATGGGTTTATCAGAGGTATGGACGCCCCCTACTCGACCCATAACTCTCTAGGACACCTGCCATTCATCCATGGTCACTTGTAGACCAATGTGTGATGATCTTGGACCTTGTCTTTGACTATAAATAGGCTTGCATTGTTCATAACTATCACACACCTCAAACACACTCATCTGATCACTTCTAAGAGCTCTCAAGCTTTCTTCTTTGTTCTCTAAGCAAGCCTAAGCTTCTGTAAGTTGTTTACATCCTTTGTGATTCAATTTTACTTAGTAATATAGCTAAAAACCAAACCGTTGTAACTACGGTTTGACATCAAAATAAATCCGTAATGGCTCAGTCTTATGACGGATCAAAAGTAGTTATGAGTTGGTATTTATGTGAGTAATAAACCTCTAAAAGGGTTCCCTCTGATCACCACTCTAACTAGCTCAAATGTCGAGTCAAACGAATGCTTAAAAAGTCAACAGAAAGCCATTTTAGCGATTCTTGTATAATCTGTAATATAAATGGTATGCAACCTATTTAGACACTCATAAAACATGATATTAAGTATATAAACTTGTTTACGCTCGTTTGAATCGACCATTTGCTATATTGAACCGGTTCAGAGCCGAATGTCGCAAAAGTTTGACTTTTGCTTTGACTTCAGTTCTGACCCGTTTTAGTGAGGTATAGATATGCCTTAGGACTCTCTTAGGACCAGGTTACATGATGGTATAACCCTCTGTGACCGGTTCATTGTTTGTCCGAGTCTTTTACGCATTTCCGTTAATCGCCTAAAAGTTGACCGTAACACCCTTTTTAAAATAAAACGAGTATTTCAGACACGTGAACGGACCATAACCTTGCTTACTAAATTATAAGCATGTCCTTAAAGTTTCACGTCAATCCGAGGTCTCGAATGGTAGTTATGCTAAATAACGCAATTAAAGTAAACTTTTGTAATAAACGGCGCAATTAGCATAACGCCTATCTAAACCAAGTTTTCGTCACCAAAACTTTTACCCACTGTTATAAAATAATATTTTTGGAATTTTAAAGATTTTTAATAATTTTTACCTTGCTCATAACCTGCGGTTATGGCTACGGTTCGGTAAATACCGAATATGCCCGTTTTGGCCGAAACTTGAGTTCTACAAGGTCTTTTGACCCGATTCCAGTTGCTACTGATTTTAAATAATAATTAAAGTATTTTAGACTATATAAACTGTTCGGGAAACTCAGATTTCCTGTAGAACTCGAAAAGCTCTTTAAAAGTCTTTAAAATGACCGAAAAACCCCTACGGGGCGATATATCAACTAAAACTCGTTACGGGCATCACAGAAGGTATCCTACTGATACCACAACCTCTGTAAGGCATATTGACTTAGGAAATAAGCGTAGGACTCTCATGGCTAATCGTTTCGCCTAATGCGCGCACGGTTCGGCTTATGAAACTAGTTTTCGTAAATTAGCCGATATGGGTCAAATTATATCATTATGACCCCAAAATCCAGAGTGTGAACCTTAAACCCATATAAGACAAGTCTCTGAACTTGTTGGGTCAGAATCACACTCCTTTCTCGGTTTTTGCCTTTTCGCGCGATTAAACCGTATTTATATTTCGGAACCAACCGGTCTAGGCTACGGCCAATATAAAGACCCGTTAGGATTCTAATAGGTTAATTAAAACCTTCGTTCCAGAATAGGAGCCCCAGTAAAAGCTATCTGTGACGTAATCCATTAAGGAATATACTTGCAAAGGTAAATACTTTTAACTTATTTTTCCCTATACGGGCTTGGGATACGGTATAATATTTACCGCTTGATTGAGCATCATATCTTCCATCGTTTAGGTGGTTAATTGAATAATGTGATCGGCTCATTTAAACAGTCTTGTTACTTAAAAGCCTTTGGGGGGTTAATGACCGTTGTCCCGGATATCCTTGGCATCATTTTACGAAATGGCCACGACCTCGACATCCCGGTGTAGGCGTACACCCGGTATATTATGTCGACATTATTATTATTAAAAGACGTAGCCGTTGGTTTTTATACTACGGTTTTACGCAATGTGGTGTGTCTGTTAATCTTTAACCCGGACAGGATCCGGGCTACTGAACGCATAAAAGGACATGTAATTCGTTCACAAGATTTTAATAATTTTCCCAAGTTATAAAAGAGTTTGTGCCTCGTGCATTCAAATCAATTTTAAATAACCATTTTCAAATGTGTCAGTTGAACGTATTTACCAGTGTAAACTGACGTATTTTCCCCAAAAGATTAAGTGCAGGTACTACACGAAATTTGGCTGGTAATAGCTTCTTAGCATCACGAATAGTCTCGCAAACTTGATGTTGTATCTGACTGAACAATACTTTATTTTATTTATGATCCCCTGTGGATACAATTCGACTTCTGTAATACACTTGATATTACATTTAAAAGGTTGAATTATATTTATCTTTATGCTTCCGCTGTGCATTCATATAATTGTGTGGTTTGACTATATTATTGCCAACTACGTCACGGTAATCCCCCACCGGGCCCACCGGTGAGACACGTGGAAGTCGAGGTGTGACATACATTGAACCCACAAGTTTCAAAATAAAATTCTCAATTATTAATAACAATTCCATCACAAGTTTATACGAAATTCAATATGTACAACGGAAGCAAATAATAAACCATAATTAAGTTGTTCGAAAGCCAATGTGTAAAAGTAAACAAATAATCACATGAGTCTCTTCAGTCGACCCATGACCACTCATGCTCCTCCAGACAGCAAGTTCCCAATCGAAATACCTAACGACCTGCGAGCATGCAACAAGTGTATCAGACAAAGCTTGCGAGTTCACAGTTTTAGAAACGTTTGTTATCAGTTGTATGTAAAACAGTTCACTGACAAATGCAAGTAATATTGTTAATATTTCAATTCCGAACAAGACGGCTCCTGATGTACATGACTGCCCTTTCCTACGTACTCCTATCCAATACTGGGCCCGACTGGGTCATTAGTTCACATCCGTCCTATCTAGGAGCGGTGTGAGGGTGCCAAACCTAAGCAGCGCTACCAACTAATACCCGTTACCCTCCAAGTAACAAAATAAGGGACTTACAAGAATGATAGGTGAGAATATTAACCAATATACCCGCTTTTACCCAAAAGACTTATCCCTCCACGGGATACCCACTGACTGTCCCCAACCACTGGGACGCATGCTCAAATGTAGTGAACCCACCTTGGTTTGCTCGGTAAGACTAGTTACGTACTCAATGTTGCACAACCAAGTCCTAATATAGTTATCAGTAACAATCAGTCATGCGCAATAGTGATCACGTATTTAATACACACATTTAAACAAATAACTTATAAGGAAACACGTATCGACATTCACACGAGTCTCTACAGTGAGTCGTATTTCGTGACAGCCTATCAACATCGTATGCTCCATAAAAAGGGTGCGGCCCAGTTTATTATTTAGATATGTACGGCCCGATCTCAATCTGTAAGCCTACGGCCCAGCTTAACACATAAAGCCCAATGTAACCAAACCCACCCCTGCCCACTAACATATAAACATATATACTTTAGCAATTCACTAATTTATCTAATGGCAGTTAGTACAATCAACATGTAGATAAGGACCACATGCCCCAAGATATCATTTTTATATAATTATTTAACGAATTCAACATTCCATCTGATTAATTAATCACAAACATACCATAGCCTTATCATCACTAATCGACCTATCTTATTGGTTCGACTTTATGAAGGTTCCATATTCACGTAAGCAGTTTAATCATTTCAACACCTCAAAAGAACCCTATCTCATATGAATTCTAACCAACCGGTTTCACCAAACATAAATCTCATCTATGTTTTGTATTTACAGTTTATAGATACAAGCAATTCATAATACATCAAATCTTTATCATCACACAAATCTTGCACGTATATAACTCTATACCCCTAACTTATTAGCATGCAATCTCCTTTATTATTTATTCTGTTCGATATCGATAAGAACCGTTTATTCGCATCACACACAATATTCCCAAATTACAAGATCAAAACACTGAATGTAAACAAACTGACCGAGGGATGTTGAGGGCAACAAGAAGAGGACTGCCCGATGTTGCTGCTGCTTCGCACGAGCCGCCGCTCCGGCAGTCGTCGGCTCCGCCTCCACCTGCATCCCGGCTCCGGTTTTCGGATTTGACAGCTCCTCCGTCTGTCTCCATCCCTGATCCCTAACCCCGCCACCATCGTCTTCCGTCTTCTGTTACTACTGCCGTCGAGGTCGTGGAGAAAAGGTCGAACTGGGTGTGTGTGGTGGTCGGAGCGAGGTGTGCTGGAGTCTCCGATCACCAAACGTGAAGGAGGGACAGGGAGCAAGGGCTGTAAGTTTCATCGGAATCCCATCGCTGGCTGGAGGAATCGTCAGATTCAAGAACGAAAGGGAGAAATGGCTGTTGTCGGCTGAGAATAGACAAGCGGGTTTAGGGTTTGCATTTGTAATCTTTTTTTTTAAAGAATGAGTTTGCACCTCCCATGCAACTCGTATACAAATAATAAAAGGAGGTGGACCGCGTTCAATTTGGGCTGCACGTGATCGGCCATGAGTCCAAATAAACACCAAAGGTGTGAGAGTGTGTGGCCGACATAAGAGGGGCCCTTTGACCAAGTAGTTTGTGTGCGCGGCTCAAAATAATAATCATTCAAGAGTTACCGGTCCACTAGCATTTGATATAACTCTATTTTAGTCAAATATCTTGGCACAATTTAACCATAGATCACCCCGTGAAGATTTTGTTTTGACGGCTCATTAATCAACTCAAGAACTCATCCATTGTATTAATTCAGTGTTTGCATGTGAATAATAGTTAGTGGTTCACCATGTGAGAATCATAACATTAAAGCGGCCCAATGAGACTTTATTAATTAATCAACATTGTCAGGGCCATGCTGCGAGTAAATGTTACTACTAAACATCTAACAACTCACTAAGCAGTCCAAACACAATAACTATTTCAATCATTCACATATCGCACTCATGTTACGCCACAGAACGAATCGTGACAACAAGTTATACCTAGAATAGAACCTTGAGATTTAGGGCTGTCACATCATCCCCAACTTAAAAGAAATTTCGTCCCGAAATTTGATAAGCAATCCAAAGAAGCAATCCAAAGAAGTGAAGTGACAAATCAAGATTATTGCAGATTTTCCTCAGGTGCCACATCATCCCCAACTTGAAATGGAATTTCGTCCCGAAATTCATCAGTGATACTAGAATTAGATTGGTCAATAGGGAAAAGTTGAGAATATTTCAGTTTCAACTGATCCTCATGCTCCCATGTGAACTCTGGTCCACGTCATGGGTTTCAACGAACTCTCACAATCGGGATACGTCTATGTTAACGAACCTTGACTTCCTGGTCCACGTGTTTGATAAATTCCTCCAGTAAAGGTATCGTACGTGTTTTATTAGGCAACCACTGCCTTAGATCCGAAACATAAATGACTTCGTGTATGTTTCCCGATTCGTTGGGTAACTCGAGTTTGTAGGTTACGCTACCGTTTCTTCCCAGACTGTTGAGTGGTTCATCGTGACGTCAGTTAAGTTCGCCATGCTTCCCAAGCATCCCACACCCTCCCAGGGTGAGACTTTCAACACAATACGATCGCCTTTATTAGCTTTCCTGATGGACAAGCATTGCCGCCAATTGACTCCCGATCCAAACAACCTTCCCAAGAGTTTCGAGTACCAGTCCTGGACCAGTAATTAAGTTGTCCACCATCTCAATCTAATAAGAAGGTTGACATTATTGTCTATGTAATGCCTCAACAGAGCTGTCTGGTTACCAAGATGATAACTGCCGCAGTAGAACTCAACCATTGGTAAAAGTCCTTTCAGTTTGTACCAAAGCCCGTCACACACAGGCTCACAGCATGTCTTTGAGTGCCAGGAGGGTTCATTTTCTCTGATCGTTTGCCCAACGGCGATAAGCAATGCTCTGGTCCTGATGTGAGCCAAGGGTGTTGTGTATTGCCTGACGTAAATCATGCATAAATTAAATTCAGAGGTAACAGAAGTTGGCACCTCGTACTTTAAAGCCGCCTCTCTCAGAGGAACATTCACAACTGTTAAGACTCGTCAGTTTTCTTGATTGCAAGAAAGTGTGCTGCGAATGTGAGTCCATCAACGATCATACAAGTGATAATGTTTCCATTTCGAGTTGTAAGTAGACCAGTGATAAAATCCACGGCAGTCTGTTCCCATTACCATATATGCGTTTCTGGTTGCTAATATCCTACTATGACTTCCCCACAAGTCAAACATCGTTCTCATGCGTTGCTATGTTAGCCTTCAAGCCCGGTCATCCGTACATGGTCTTCAGGTTTAAATCCATCCTACCTAAACTCAAATGAATAAGATATCGAAACCCGTGTGCTTTGCCTGCACCAGTTCCCTAAGGTTGCTGTATAGTGAGGTCCATGTTCGTTCCATAATCTAGCAAATATCGTCCGACCTGCCAAAGAATGCTTCCCCATGCCCCACATGGGTCAATCTTGTGAACTCTCTTCCTTCAGTTCTTCAGTTTGAACAAGGTGAATCTGATCAAACATGTTAGAGTGGATAGCGAGCTGCAAAGCCCGTGCACGTCCAGGTTTCACAGTCGTATTCATTCAAAAGTTCCATCCAGCGATGCCATTAGCTGATCTAACTCTCTCGTAACCAGGGTACACTGGAGGCCATTGTGATCGGTCTAAGTGGTGCATTCGGTACCGTCCAAGTAATGCCTCCAATTTAAATACAAAGACTACGGCTTCCACCGCAGATTGCATGTCGTGCAGTTCCTCTTCGTAACACCATTATGTAAGTCATCACTCTCTCGTGTTGCATAGGCGTGTAACCGGGACTTTGATTCGAACCATCATAGTATACCACTAGATCGCCCATATCTCAGGTAAAGACAATACTTAGTGCATTGCAGAGTTGAGTTGAGTTTCAAAAGCTGAGATGATGTTCTCCTGTTTTTGGTTTCCATAGGTTCACAGCTCCCCGCCGTGCTAAAGAGGTTAAGGCTGCGCAATCTTCGGAAATCCTACGATGAATCTGCGATAATATCTACCGAGACCAAGGTATTGCTGTATCCTCGAAGGGATCCTTGGTGTCGATCAGTTTCCAACAAAATGGATCTTAGCGAGATAAACGTGTATTCCCACTTCGTTGATTACATGACCAAATATGTACCTCTCATCTCCAGAAGTTACGCTTAGCAAGACTTCGCGTGTAGTGGCTCCTCCCCTAGAAGCTCTACGATGAGATACAAGTGCCGCCCATGATGTTCCTTTCCCCTGAAAATGATTCAAAACGTCATCAAAACACGGTCGATTCATGTGATTCGTAAAGCTGTTGATGTGTTGATTACCCAAAGGTTATGGAATACAAAGTCGTATGGTTGTACAACGTTTGATATGCCGCTTTAGGAACATTCTCCCATTGGACTTCCATCTGGTGATAGTTCACTCGTTAGTTAACCCTCTAATAGAAGCTTAACCTTCACAGCTGGTCAACAGGTTGTCAATACATGGACGAGGCAGAAGATTCTTGACTGTCACCTTGTTGAATTCTCGATAGTACATATGAAAAGGCTTATCTTCACGGATATAATTGGGGCTCCCTAAGGCAAAAAGCTAGGTCCGACAAAACTCCTGTTCAACAATTCCTGTAGTTGATTAGACAGTTCTTGCAACCCTCCTAGTGCAAGACGGTAAGAGTGCGTGTAGTCAGGGTTGCCTCTGGCGCGAGATCAGACTGAGATTTTGCCCAATAGTTGTGGAAGTAAACCCGAAAGTTCCTTGGGTAGCACATTGAAAGGAATCACGAATGATTGGTGGATCCTCGATCCTCTGTTTCCTTAGCCCTAACACCAGTAACGGTTGCTAGTATAGCGGAGTAATCCCTCCATAGACACTTCTGGCCTCCATAGCTGAAATGGCGCTAACCTTTGCACCACTTTGACGCTTTAGAACAAATAACGATTCTCCACACAAAATTTTCTCCTCACTGATGAATCTGTGCGATCTCTTGATAACCAATCCACACTACCTACTGTACTGCAACCATCAAGGGTAGTGGAAGGAATGTTGATGTCGAACACTTGTCCCACAAGGTCGAGTTTACATCCCAACGGACATATGAGATTTCATTTGACTTGCCATCCGTTGCTGCCATAACAAGTTCAGTTTCAAGAAACATCAGGGCAAACAGATCGGAGATGAAGCGAACAGCTACCCATCCAAGCTATCGTATTGCTATTACGCCTGGTATAGCCCATGCCAATACTAAATGTCCTTCCATGAGCTTCATTTCCAGTGTTGTTTTCGTCACGAGAATTTCCACTACTGCCATTGTTCCCTTGGTTTTCGTCACCTTGACTTAACACAGTCAATCCTTGTCGAGGTTACCTTCGTTTCCATACTGTAAGCTACGATCACGAGTACCTTGATGTTGCCGCGACTGTTGCCTCTAATATTGTTGCCTGTAACGGTGTCCTGCGTCCTTTCCCCATTAGGGTCCATCCTTACACATTTCATGTCACGTCCTAAGGCACCACTCCTGGTGCGGGCAGTTTTACATTCCACCCCATAGTCAATTGTCGTCGATTACGTCCCGATTGATTCGTAAGTGTTGACTCCCATTAGTCGCTTACTAGGGTTAAGGATTCGATTAAAGCCAATTGCTGGTGTTCGTTTCCTGAAACCAAGGCCGTTCTAATACTGAAGTCGGTGAGATACTACGGTCATCCTCTTGTCCATCGTTCTTGCAAGTTGACTGAGTAATACACGGTATGTTGCGAGAGTGTTGCAGAAGTGATCGCACTTCGGGATCTAAGGCGTCAACACGCTAAGTTCCAGCAAACAAAGATAAGTGAGGAAAATATAGTCCAATCATTTGACGCTGAGCCATCCAACTCAGGGACGTTCGTACTAGCACCTAACATTCTACACAGTTCGCTAGGCGTTCAGATGTGTGATCAGGTGATACTCGATAGCATCAAGATTCGTAAGGATTCAGAAAGAGGTGAAAAGGTCATGTTCGAGTAGGAGACAATCATTGCTATGATTCCTATAGACTGTTGAGTTCTAACATAACATCAATTAACAGAGCGGAACCCCTCTCACACTCGTTAAGCCTCACTGGGACTCACATGCACCCCACATTATTATTATTATGTGTGCACCCATAATAATAAGGCAATTTGCATGCTTATCTCAGTGCCTCTTATCTCGCGCAAAAAAAAAGGTTCCCCGAATTCGAGCAATAAGACAGACGACACCACAACATGGATCATGAAAGTTCAAGAAGCGTCGCACTCTTAAAACAAGTACATGGGTTGGTAACATAGAAGTTCATACTGCAACGCTAAGTGTGCATTCACGTGTGATGTTATTCATAAGCAAACACTAGATATACTATGCAATAGTAAACGAGAAACGAACCTTGCAATCTGGAGCTGAGTGTCATGGTCGATTTCGGATCTTTTCGGTTATAGTCTAGTTTCATAAAAACGTTTTAAAACCAAGTTCACTATAACCTGTGGCTCTGATACCAAACTGTCACACCCCCAAAATACCACCTAGGGAGTGTCCCTGATAGGCGTGTGACGTACTGACAATGAGCCACTAATTACATTTAACCCACAAGTTTCAAAATAAAATTCTCAATTATTAATAACAATTCCATCACAAGTTTATACGAAATTCAATATGTACAGCGGAAGCAAATAATAAACCATAATTAAGTTGTTCGAAAGCCAATGTGTAAAAGTAAACAAATAATCACATGAGTCTCTTCAGTCGACCCATGACCACTCATGCTCCTCCAGACAGCAAGTTCCCAATCGAAATACCTAACGACCTGCGAGCACGCAACAAGTGTATCAGACAAAGCTGGCGAGTTCACAGCTTTAGAAACGTTTGTTACCAGTTGTATTTAAAACAGTTCAATGACAAATGCAAGTAATATTGTTAATATTTCAATCCCGAACAAGACGGCTCCTGATGTACATGACTGCCCTTTCCCACGTACTCCTATCCAGTACTGGGCCCGACTGGGTCATTAGTTCACATCCGTCCTATCTAGGAGCGGTGTGAGGGTGCCAAACCTAAGTAGCGCTACCAACTAATACCCGTTACTCTCCAGGTAACAAAATAAGGGACTTACAAGAATGATAGGTGAGAATATTAACCAATATACCCGTTTTTACCCAAAAGACTTATCCCTCCACGGGATACCCACTGACTGTCCCCAACCACTGGGACGCATGCTCGAATGTAGTGAACTCACCTTGGTTTGCTCGGTAAGACTAGTTACGTACTCAATGTTGCACAACCAAGTCCTAATATAGTTATCAGTAACAATCAGTCATGCGCACTAGTAATCACGTATTTAATACACACATTTAAACAAATAACTTATAAGGAAACACGTATAGACATTCACACGAGTCTCTACAGTGAGTCGTATTTCGTGACAGCCTATCAACATCGTATGCTCCATAAAAAGGGTGCCGCCCAGTTTATTATTTAGATATGTACGGCCCGATCTCAATCTGTAAGCCTACGGCCCAGCTTAACACATAAAGCCCAATGTAACCAAACCCACCCCTGCCCACTAACATATAAACATATATACTTTAGCAATTCACTAATTTATCTAATGGCAGTTAGTACAATCAACATGTAGATAAGGACCACATGCCCCAAGAAATCATTTTTATATAATTATTTAACGAATTCAACATTCCATCTGATTAATTAATCACAAACATACCATAGCCTTATCATCACTAATCGACCTATCTTATTGGTTCGACTTTATGAAGGTTCCATATTCACGTAAGCAGTTTAATCATTTCAACACCTCAAAAGAACCCTATCTCGTATGAATTCTAACCAACCGGTTTCACCAAACATAAATCTCATCTATGTTTTGTATTAACAGTTTATAGATACAAGCAATTCATAATACATCAAATCTTTATCATCACACAAATCTTGCACGTATATAACTCTATACCACTAACTTATTAGCATGCAATCTCCTTTATTATTTATTCTGTTCGATATCGATAAGAACCGTTTATTCGCACCACACACAATATTCCCAAATTACAAGATCAAAACACTGAATGTAAACAAACTGACCGAGGGATGTTGAGGGCAACAAGAAGAGGACTGCCCGATGTTGCTGCTGCTTCGCACGAGCCGTCACTCCGGCAGTCGTCGGCTCCGCCTCCACCTGCATCCCGGCTCCGGTTTTCGGTTTTGACAGCTCCTCCGTCTGTCTCCATCCCTGCTCCCTAACCCCGCCACCATCGTCTTCCGTCTTCTGTTACTACTGCCGTCGAGGTCGTGGAGAAAAGGTCGAACTGGGTGTGTGTGGTGGTCGGAGCGAGGTGTGCGGGAGTCTCCGATCACCAAACGTGAAGGAGGGACAGGGAGCAAGGGCTGTAAGTTTCGTCGGAATCCCATCGCTGGCTGGAGGAATCGTCAGATTCAAGAACGAAAGGGAGAAATGGCTGTTGTCGGCTTAGAATAGACAAGTGGGTTTAGGGTTTGCATTTGTAATCTTTTTTTTTTTTTTAAAGAATGAGTTTGCACCTCCCATGCAACTCGTATACAAATAATAAAAGGAGGTGGACCGCGTTCAATTTGGGCTGCACGTGATCGGGCCATGAGTCCAAATAAACACCCAAGGTGTGAGAGTGTGTGGCCGACATAAGAGGGGCCCTTTGACCAAGTAGTTTGTGTGCGCGGCTCAAAATAATAATCATTCAAGAGTTACCGGCCACTAGCATTTGATATAACTCTATTTTAGTCAAATATCTTGGCACAATTTAACCATAGATCACCCCGTGAAGATTTTGTTTTGACGGCTCATTAATCAACTCAAGAACTCATCCATTGTATTAATTCAGTGTTTGCATGTGAATAATAGTTAGTGGTTCACCATGTGAGAATCATAACATTAAAGCGGCCCAATGAGACCTTATTGATTAATCATCATTGTCAGGGCCATGCTGCGAGTAAATGTTACTACAAACATCTAACAACTCACTAAGCAGTCCAAACACAATAACTATTTCAATCATTCACATATCGCACTCATGTTACGCCACAGAACGAATCGTGACAACAAGTTGTACCTAGAATAGAACCTTGAGATTTAGGGCTGTCACACAAAGGATGAGAATCCTAAGGCTTTCAGGATGAAGGTATCTCGATTCACTATTATAAATAATGTTTTGTATAAGAAGTCTCTTGCAGGACCATACCTGAGCTGCTTGGAGGATCCCGAAACTAAGGAAGTACTTCAGGATTTACATGAAGGAGATTGTGGCAACCATACTGGGGGTAGATTGTTATTCTTAAAGGTGTTAAGAATAGGATACTATTGGCCGACGATGAGGAAAGATGCTGCAGAATATGCTCGAAGATGTGATGCATGTCAAAGGAACAGTAATATACTGCATCAACCTACTGAGCCACTATATCCTATTGCTTCCCCTTGGCCATTCATGAAATGGGGTATGGACATAGTGGGGAAATTGCCAAAAGCTCCAGGAGGAAAAGTTTTTATGCTGGCAATGACAGATTATTTCTCCAAATGGGTTGAAGCTGAGGCATTTGTTCAAGTAAGAGACCAAGAAGTAGTATCCTTCATAAAGAGGAATATCCTGACTAGGTTTGGGGTACCAGCTGAGATAATTTGTGATAATGGATCTCAGTTTATCAGTAAGAGGACTACCGATTTTTGCAAGAATTGGGGAATCAAGATGATCACATCCACTCCGGTACATCCTCAAGCAAATGGACAGGCAGAATCCTCGAACAAGATAATTGTAAACAATTTGAAGAAAAGACTAAGAGCTAAGAAAGGAAGATGGGCAGAAGAGTTACCCTTTGTTTTATGGGCTGATAGGACAACAGTAAAAAGTGTAGCTAGGCAAACCCCATTTTCCTTAGTGTTTGGAGCAGAAGCGGTAATCCCAACGGAGATGGTGATACCTACAGCAAGATCCAACCTCCGGGATCCTGAGAAGAATCCTGAAGCTTTATGCCAAGAATTGGATATTGTCGATGAGACAAGGGATGCGGCAAAGTTAAGGATGGCAGCATACCAACAGAGGATATCCAGAGCATATAACAAAAACATAAGGACTAGAAGGTTTCAAGTTGGAGATTCGGTATTAAGGAAGGCTTTTCAGAACACTACTAATCCTGTTGATGGAAAGTTAGCTCCAAAGTGGGAAGGACCATATGAGATTGAATCGGAATTTGGGAAAGGAGCATACCAGCTTAAGAATATGGAAGGGGATATATTGCCAAGATCCTGGAATGCTATACACCTCAAAGCCTATTTCAAGTGAGTTTAGAATTTGATTTCTAACTCAGGATGGTATGAATTCTATCTCTTTTAAATATAATTTTATTTTATTCCTTTTTAACCCAATACTGACTTAAGCATCTGAGGGGTGTTAGCAAAGATTAGAGGATTGGCCCCCTCTCTCACGTTTAAGGGATTCTAATCCCTTCAAAGGTTTAAAGGTATTCACCTTTCTCTTGAACTGGGTTTAAACACCCCGCCTGGAGTGCCAGTTGTCTAGGAATAGTTCAAGATAGCGGGACCAATCCATGTAAAAGTGGCTGACAATTTCGTTATTATTGGCTATATCCTGGATCCTAAAGGTATATGAGGATTGATCACCCTCTCTCACGAAAGGGTATTTCATACTCTCTAAGGATTAAAGGTTTTCACCTTTCTAAGTCTTGGAGTTTATACACTCCCGCCTGTAGCGCACGAAAATTTGGGATTATCCCCAGTATACTTAGGGAATATCCCTAGAATATTGAGGATTTATCTCCAGGATATTTAGGGTTTATCCCCTGTAATACTAAAGTTATATACAAGTATGACATCAGTTCTAGTCGGGTTGATGCACAAAAATTCCTAAGTATTTAAAAACAACATGCACAGGGGACATTCCTCCTAAGGCATCGTGAAAAGCTCAAAGGATCAAAGTTGGACTTGGTTTACTAAGTCTCCAGACTGGGGACATCTTCGATGGGATGATTGCAAGAGGATTGAAGTTTAAGGATTGAGATATATTCTATCTTTGTTATGATCTCTCTTTTTTTATCCTTTAGAAGCCTTATCTAAATTATCTAAGTTTTTGGGATTGTGTTTGACAAAAATCTTTATAGAATATTTATTAAGAGTATCCTGACCAGGATATATTCTCAGGATATTTGGTCAGAATATTTGAAATGTTATACTAAGATTAAAAATTCGAACTACATTCAAATCAAACAAAATTTACAAAGTAAAAATGGACAACAGATAAGGCTGAAAGATTAGTTTATTAACATAGCAAAAGATTGTGTTTTTGGCTTCATCTCAAACCGAGATCCATCCACCAGAAACACAATTAGTCTTAAACATATTTACTTAGACAATTGAAGGCTTCGTCTTGAAACCCTAGATCCCTCCACCTTCAGTTATTAAACTATTCAAAATAAAACATACTAAAGATTGATGACCAAGGGCTTCGTCCTGAAACCCAGGATCCCTCCATCTTTGGCCATCAAATTGTTCTAAGTGCAGGAATTTATATTGTTCAAAAGACAGAAAGTAAATTGTTTGTTTAACCATAACCATCGAAATTTAAAAAAAAAAGTGGGCTCCGGCCTAGGCATGAATATCCATCATTGCCCACTTTGCTGCTTTCAAGGAGCAGCACCTTCTTCAATCACAGCGTCTCCTCCAACACCTACACCAGCATCACCGTTAGGATTCTTCCCAGCATCGTCACCAGCATCAGCCGCCTCCTCTGTCGCCTTGGAAGGCTCCTCAACTGTAGGCTTAGCAGGATACTCCACAGGATTACCCCCGAGATCCTTCAACTTCACCTCCCAAGCATTAACATTCCAGGAGGGGCATTCGAAGCCCATGGCTTTGGCTTCATAAGCCATCTTTAGCCTGGCTTGAAGGAGGGAAATTACAACAGACCCTTTAAGGCCCTCTCGGTAGATGGTCATATCCTGCTCATATTGAAGACGGGCGGCATCGAGCTTGGCTTGAGCGTCCTGGTTGGCCTTGTTGATAGTGACCTTAGCTTCATGGGTCACAGCTTTATATTTGTCTTCATAATGTTGTGACTTGGTGGCGGCTATCACTCCTTGATCAGCGATGGTGGTCTCTGCTTTCTTCAGCTTTACTTCCAGCATCTTATTCAATCCACAGCTTTCCTCGTAAAGGCTTGTCAGGCGTTCAAGACCCTACAAACAAAGGATACAGGTATCAATATATAATAACATATATGGTCAGCATATGAGTGCAGGATATAGGATGAGGATATGTACCTGGTTAAGGATGCTGGTCATAAACCCACTGGATTCAAGGAACCCATGGTTTTCATAGGGGAAGGTTTCGGATGAAGTTGGAGAGTCAGTCTCCTTTCTCTTGCCGGAGCTTGAGGCACGCGGTTTTGTAACAGGAGAAGGCTTAGGAACGGCTGCTGCTTTGGAGCTGGTTACCGGTTTGGAAGCGGTAGAAGGTTTGTTGGGTTCTTTCTTCAGTTGGACAGGGCCAGACTAGCTGTCCAACTCTTCAAGGTCGAAGACTTCTAGAATCTTGGCTGGTGCTACATCACATGGAAAATATCTAAATCTCTACCCTTATTTTATATTTAACTAATTAAATATGTAGAAAGTTATATGATCCTTACCAGACATGTCAGATGAGGAATATTGGCTTGAACTTGGAAGGTGCAATGAAAAGGTTCTATCACTATCAGGCAACTGGTAGACCCTGTTAATTCTCTCTTCGGATTCTTCAGTGGGAGGAGCCAACTCTTTGAAGTTTGCTGCACAGAAATATAAGGATATTAGTACAGGATATATCATTAGGATATATCATTAGGATATATTTAGGGATATCTTAAAACCCTAAAACCTACCGGAGGTCAACCATTTCACCGGAAGGCTATCACCTTCGGCAATGGAGTCCCGTCTTACAAAGAAAAAATTTCATTCCCACCCATCCTCGTTCCTTGTTACTTTAAGGATGAGGGGGTTGCTGGAGGTTGAAAAAAAGCAAGAAACGGTTGTTGCTGTGTGATCAGAGACGATAAGAAATCAGAATATCTTCGATGCAAAGGTCAGGGACATGAAGGGTTTTGATCTGGTTAAGCACGATGAGTACTCTCTAGATCATGGGCATTGTTTGGGCAAAACAGAGACCGGTGGTTCAAAAAAATTGCATGATGAATTCTGGAAAGAGATAGCGAAGGCCAAGAGAGAAAGGGTATGCTGAAAAGCAGATCCATTCTTCAAATGATATGTCTGATCGGATGCTCCGGTCGAACGGACGAATCACCGCCCTATCGAAAAAAGCGTTGGAAGCTCTCAGTGCGGCGATGTCAGCGTTGTCGAAAGAGCATACCTCCTTCTCAGGACGTTTGAGTAGATTCTGGTTAGTGAACGATGAGGTGGATTCACCGGAGTGTGATCGGGTTCTAGTGGCCATCGAAGAACTAAAGTAGAGAGAATTTTGAAAGAAAAGGGAAGAGGAAATACCTGAGAATTCTGAGGAGGGTAGATGATTATCAATAAGAAAGTGAGAAGATATAAGGGCGAAATAGATAGGCATTAAGTATAAACCGCGTGGGAGGTTGCACTCTGTCACTTCAAGCATCTCTTCATCTTAATTACCTCGAAATATGCGATAAGTTTTCAAATATATCCATTAGAATTTAGTATCCAACAGATATATTTTAGGGATAATTGTTATGGGTGGTTTTCTGCACATATATCCTGAATTATATTCTGACTCTATTACTTTTGATTGTGATCAGGATACCGGATCAGAATATTAGTAACATCCCGATGCAGTATCCTGGTAATAACTAATTGTTCACGCGCAGATTAGCAAGGCTCGCCTATAACGTTCAAGTGGACTGCTTCTCCTGAAGACTCGGACTAAACTGTTGAGAAGAGAACATTGAAGCCACAAAGAAGAGGTCTCCAACGTTCAAAGGGAAATATTCGAAGCATCCCCTATTTTTAGGATAGTTTGTTATTTCTTTTACTATATAAAGGAATGTACGGATCAATAGGTACACAAATTTTTTCACACACACTTCTGCTTCTACTAGCTACAACCACTCTCAATCACCAACACTTGCACTCGAATCTCATTGTAACACTTAGTTGATCCGTATCATATCCTGCATTGTATCCTGAAGTTTGAAGTAATAAGAAAAACAAGGCAGCTGAGATTGTCAGCTCCCGAGGTTTTGTGCCGGTGATCTAGATTGATCAAGGGCTTTCCTCGTACATCTCGTGTCACCCTTTACTTTTCTGCTCATTGTTTGATTGTAGATATAGCTCGGTATCCTGAGCTATATCCTGAAACTGTTTTTGCAAACTAACAAACCAACATATTTTTCACAAGTGTTACTAGCACACTACCTCACTTAACTAATTTGATCACTAAATTGCTTCAATAATTTTGGACCAAAACAACTCTGATCATCGATTTGTTTGTCTGACCTTCAGATTGGACCTGCTTCCCGTCAGATTCTGAATCTCCTCTATCAAAGGTTGGACTATCTGAGTCAGATTCTCCTGATTCATCGAACACCGCTGTTTGATTATCTTGAACAGGTTCATCTTGTACTGAAGTCTGAGTTTGTTGTACTTCTGCATCATCTTGACGAGTGTGACTTGGACCAGCTTCATGATCATTAGAAGTTTGATGTCTTTTTGAAGTCTTGGTCAGACCTTTGTTCACTTGAGAAGACTCATAATCTGGATATAGCCTTATCTGATCTACAAAAGATGGTTCTTCAGGAAGATGAAATGATTCCCATAGCTTTTCATAGTTGAATAACCACGAGTCACTAGGTTTTTATATTGGCATAGTATGACCTTGGCACTCCAAATGTTGAGCTTCAATCACTTTTGTTGAGACTTGGAAGATAAACTCGTCTGAGCGGACTAGCGTATCCCACAAAGAATCCCTCCAAACATTTTGCACCGAACTTCCCGTCAGGATCTATAACCGTGCAGGGTGACCCAAACGGCTCAAGATATTCAAGGTTCGACTTCTGATTGTTTAGCAACTCAAAACATGTCTTGTTATATCGTTTCACGGTCAGCACTCGATTTAAGGTATAGCACGCAGCTGACACGACTTCAGCCCAAAAACTCACAGGGAGTTTTGAATCAGCCAACATACTACGCGCCTCTTCAATCAGTGTCCGATTCTTTCTTTCTGCCACTCCATTTTATTGCGGAGTGTACGGAGCACTGAATTCTTGCAAAATACCTATTCTATTGCAGAACTATAACATTTGGTTGTTCTTGAATTCTGTACCATTATCGCTGCGAATACGACAAATAGGCCGATGTTACAGATTCTCTAACTTTCGGAACAAACTCAGGAATGTTTCATCTTTGGACTTCAGAAATGTTACCCACGAGAACCTCAAATAATCATCAGTCACCACAAGGCAATAAAGATCTCCGGTAAGACTCTTCACATTAACAGGACTGAAAAGATCCATGTGTAGCCTTTCTAAAGGTTTAGTGATCGAATTTTGAAGCTTCCTCGGGTGAGATTTCTTGGTTTGTTTTCCTTTCTTGCAACTAATGCACTCACCTTCTAAGTGGAAACTCTTCAAATTTACACCTCTCACTAGATCGTTGTGGACCAAATGATTCATCTTTCGTAAGTGAATATGACCCATTTTGCGGTGCCAAAGAATCGACTCCTTTTCGGTAGCCTTAGATACGAAGCACTGAGGTTGACCATTTGCTGTAGTTGCCACACTCATGTCCAGAACATAAAGACCGTTCTCTCTCAGTGCTCGCATTAAGATCCACTCATCGGGGACAACAAATCCTGGCTTCAAGATCAGACATTCCTTATCGGTGAAGTGAGTAGTGTACATTCTGTCATAGATCTGAGAAATGCTAAGTAGATTGTTCTCTAGATCTGGAATGTAATTTACTCTTTCAAAGGACACTAGACCATTTTATAACATCCCTTCCTCGATTATTCTACCTCCCTGGTTTCCAAGAAAACCCACGTAACCACCATTAAAACCTCGAACGTCGTACAACAGGGGTTTTTCTCCCTGTCATGTGCCTGGATGCTCCGCTATCTATTATCCATTTAGAGATTGATATCGGGAGCTCCTACACATTTCAAACACGATCAGTGAAATGAAGCAACCCAAGCCTCCTTTGACTCGGGTAGCTTGACTTTGAGATGAATTGTGGATAGGACAGGAAAATTCTTATCATTTACATCCAGATCTTTTTCTGTTCCAACCTCAACCTATTTGTATAAGAATAATTCCTCTTTGGTTGGTTGAACAGTTTTAGGAACATACTTCTTGACCGGAGGGGTCGAAGAAGTCTGTTTCTTCTTATCACTTGCTGAACTCTTAGGAACAAACTTCTTTACCTAAGCGGTTGAAGTAGTCTGTTTCTTTTGAGTTTCAGTCTCAGAAATCTTTTGATAAAACTTCTTGACTTGTGCAGTGAAGCAGTTTGTTTCACTTCTAGTTCAGATGTCTTGGCTTCAGAAGGCTTCCAAGTTTGTTGTTATGGAACAAAATGTTTTGAAGATTCACCATTTTTCTTAACAGGTTGTTTTACTGGTTTAACATTGATTTTAGCATTTTTAGGTTGTTGCATCTTCTTTTCAACAAACATTGGCGCCTTGCCTTTCACATCATTCGGTTTCTTTTTGTTTTCAACAACCACGGACTTAGGTTTGGAGTTGGTGCACTTTCGTCCAATATGTCCAACTTCATTGCATTTAAAGCATGTCCGGTTATTAGTAACCTGACTTGGACCTTCAGTCTGTGTTTGTGATGCTTTCTTCGCAAAGAATTATTCATTCGATTTCGAAAAGATTTCATATTCTTAATCATTCATAGAACTCAAACTTTTCACAAATGTAGTTTTCTTAACAAATTTCGACTTCTGAAAATTTCTTCTCTGTTGTTGCTTACCAGCCCACTGCCCATTGTACCCTTTGTTCTGATTGTTGTTCTGAAAACGTGGCGGATTTTTTGGGCTTGTTATAGTAAGATTTATCCTTTTGGAAATTCAGAAATCGTTCGGAACTTGACAACTTATCAACCTCTGACAAATTGACCTCCACAAGTTTAAAAACTTTTTCCAGCTTATCCACATTAACATTTTGTATCGGAAATTCCTCATCCGAATACAACTTATCAGAGCCACACACCTGGTACATGACCAGGGTAGGTTCATCCTTTAAGTTATTTTTGGATTTGGATTTTGGAATATAATAGTTTAGAAAACAATCATCATCCTCATTTGAAACTATGGATTTCGTGGAGTCATTGTCAGTTTTCAAAACATTTTCAACCACATTTTTTACAACCTCAGAATCAACACTATCCTCATCGGATGGTTCACTAAATATGACATCTATGTTTTTAGGCAGATTGTCAACTTCACCCTTAACATTCATGTTTAATTCTTTTTCCACCCCAAAATGTTTCTTTGTAAACTTATTGTTCATGGGTGGTGGAACAGTATGATACCCGACCCCTATTCCATTCTGATAATTATCTTCACCATCTTTGTTCTTCCCGATAGGTTTCGGGACAATGTATTGAAGAACAAAGCTGGCGGAATGATAACTCTTCAATTTCAAATTGATTCATTCTTTCTCAATCTTAACTTCTTTAATTTGAAGTTTCAAGTTTTCAATCCCATCCAGTTGAGTGTTAATTTGTTTCTCTTTTTCTTGAATGACAGTTGTTAGCTTTATGTTTTCTTGACGGGTTTAAAAATCTCTTGAATCAGAATCTTTGATTGTCTTTTTCAAATTTTCAAAAGCCTCGGTTAATTGTCCGTCTTCAAGAGCAAGTTTTTCATTTTCTTTTCGAAAATGCTCAACATCTTTTTCATCATCTTTTATCTTTTCGGTCAAAGAATCAATTCTCTCTTTTGAGCTTTTCACAATTCTATCTTTCAAAACCATATCATTTTTTAAGTTGTTGATTTTACCAGTTAACTCCTGGATGTTGGATTTCAACACAAACTCATTTGTAATACAGACTTTGCATGACTTCATGCAATTTCTACAATCACTCTCAGTTTTAGTATCCCGACTCTTACCTATTTCGAGATTATGACCGACTGAACTGACCTTGTTAGATGACTCAGACTCAGATGCAGATTTGGTATCTACCTCAAGTGCTTTCACCATCATCAATTGATCAGCCAATCTGTCAAACCTGATAAATCGATTACATCAGAGCCGGGTGTGATCCGAATGGTATCTTCAATGCACAGCAGAAGTATTTGAGCTAGGACTTCTAGAAAGTTGAATGCCTACTAAGTACTCAAATCCCCAGTGGTTCTCCTATTCTAACCGTTCCATAGTTTGAAATTTTGACCTGAGAAAGAATATGCGAGAAAAATCAACATAAAGTTGAGCGAGTTCATAGTTTGTTTTGAAAAAGATTTAAAATGAATCTTTTTTATAACCGGTTGAAGTAATGTTGAGAGGATGTAACAAAACCAATTTCTTTGGCATGTTATATGAAAACCTTGTGTTTGCAAAAAAGTTGTATAACCGTCAATGTCCGCGTACGACAAAGACAACATGCCCGCATGAGCCTATAACCCACCCCGTGCTAGAAAGTGCCTCGCCAAACTGCTTACTCAAGGCGGTAGACTAGCAGGCGTTTATAGTTCAAATGAGTAGCGAGGACTTCACTGTACAGTTTTAAGCGACCCTACGACCCTTAGTTGAGTAGTGGACAATCCAGTCCTTGAGTTCTTCATGCCTCGCACGAGCAAGTGTGAGCCTAGCCCACGAGAGTCCTTGTGCTCGCACAATTGAGAATTGGCCTAGCCCGTTTGTGTTTGTAAGCAGGACCAACCAGTCCCCTTATTTGTATGTAGGACAACCCAGTCTCTGAGTCTGTAAGCAGGACCAACCAGTCCTCTTACTTGTTTGTAGGACCAACCAGTCCCGTTATAACTAGGACCTTCCTGTCATTAGTCGTGAAACTCATGAACGTTTCGAAAATACGCGTGTGTTTTGTAAAACCAGTATGTTTAGTATAGATCTTTCGTAAACCATTTGAGTTCATTGAAATCCATTCGTAACATGGTTTAGAAATCCGAGTTTTTCATTCATTGAAATGTTGTTTGCTTTTGTGAAACTTGCATGTCTTTCCACCGCCGAAAATATTTATAAAAATGTAAAACCGTGAAAAGTGGGGGTTATTAACTCACCTGGATATTCTTGTGCAAAGCTAGCTTAGTGTTCGTAGTGCCGTTCTAAGAACGTGAATTAGCTAGCATGCAACTATGACATTCCTATGAAGGAATACTTATAAGTTTTCTAATTTAAACGTAGCTAAACTACGTGTCCAGCTCTAACGAGTCGTAAATAAAACGAATCTACGAAGGCATTGTTATTTTGACTTAGAATAACCAATCTATGGTTATTTGATCCCATTTTTAAACGGGATAAAACTAAGTCTCGAAAACGACTTAGTTTTCGAATGGTTTAGAGGATATATATATGTGTGTGTGTGTTTAATTATAAATATACTTACAGCTTCGTGTTAGTTGTCGCGAATAGAAATACGTAATTGAATAAAGGTGTGTCTCGTTGTAGTTTACGTATGATAAAAGTATATATTCACGTACATATGTATATATATATATATGTATGTAAAGACGTGGCGTATTCGAAATCTTGTATATGATACGGGAATATACAGTTGTAGCTTACGTAGAACATAAAGAAATGAATATATATATATATATATATATATGTATATGATATCTTGATATTTGAAACGAATACAAACAATTATGCTCATTTTATAAGAATATTCGGGTTCTAAACGATCGAAAAAATTATAAATAATTATATTTATTTTATATGTATTTCGAATACTAAACGTTTGAAATACATGTTCCAAATTCCGTCGTTTGAAATAAGTACACACATTATATTTATCTTATAGAAATACTCGGAATCTCGGCGTTCGGAACAAATGTAAATATCACATTTATTTTATAAAAGTATTCGGGCTTCGTTAGTTAGTAACTCGTGTGTGTCGAAATGTTATAATCTTGTTTTATAAGTTATACAACGTCGCCAAAAAAAATATACTTTATACTTATTTCACAAATATGGTTTGCTTCCGATACATGTCATTTGTAAAATAAAAATGTTTCATATTTCGATTTTTTTACGAAAAACGGGCAGAGTTTCCTCTGTTTTTGGAATAACCCCGACAACTCAAGTTGTTGTCATTTTGTCAAAATTCAACAATGTCGCAAACAATATATTCAATCAAAATATATCAAAACTTTTCGTCAAGTATTGTAAAAATATAAAAAACAAGCCACTAAATATATTCGGTTCGAGCTCGGTTTCACGACAACTATAAAATATATCAACTATGTAATAAATATTCGTGTCGTTTAACTGTTACCGGATCTCGGAGTTGACTTTGTTTTACCGCAGTTGGCTGAGTTGACCCGCACATCAAACCGTAACTGACGTTTGACCAGCTGTTAATCCTAACATCGAATCGAAACAGAGTTGACCCCCCTTTGACCGTGTTGACCCGAGTTGACTCGGGTTTAACCCGAACCTGAACATGAACAACACTAGAATCCTGTCAATCCTGAAGTATCTTGAACCAACCCACCAAATATCGCAACATCCAACATCAACCCGAGTCTATATCTGATTTGAAACTGATAACCCACCACTAGTGCTACCGTAGACGGCTTGGCTCCGGCGGCCGCGTGTTAGGATCTGAGTTTGGTTTTGATTGTGTTTTACGTTTGAATAAAGATGAAAATGAATGAGTTGTGCAGCGGAATTATAATGGAAACAAACTTTGTACACAATCAAACAGGAGAATTGCTTTAATCAAACATTTTCAACAAAGAACCGAAAGATTAAATTTATTTCAATAACGATTACAATGCATGAATGAATACAAACTCCCTCTCAGCCTGAGCTCACAGTATTTGTTCGCGCAGGAAGGAAATGGTGAAAGAGCTAATAGAACAGTACAGAGCATTGTTCTATTTATAGGCATGAGCAAACCACTGAAGCATCTAAGCTAACGTTACCATGAAAGTGACATCTAACCTCCTAACAAACTCTAACCTCTGATCTATACAACCTCTGCTATGCCAACTACTGATATTACAATACGTTACATAAAGTAAACAAAACTACTGCTGCATCCTTCCACTGCTGTGAACCCAGCTGTACTTGTCATGATCAGCAGTGCTTGACTCAAGGCAGTAGATTGGGCAGCAGGGCTTTAGTTCTTCATCAGTCTTTGACTAGATCAGCAGTTGTAGGTCAGCAGTTTGTATGATCAGTAGATAGGAGGTCAGCAGATGTTGAAACCACTTTCAAGGGGAGAGACTTGTATGCATAACATCTGCTTATTCTGGATCCACTGACCTGATCCAGTTTTGGCTCTAATTATCTGTTCCTCTGATAGGGTTCAATCCCAACAATCTCCCCCTGGAACAGATAATGCCAAAACTCTTCATTATCGTAGATCTTTATTGCCTCATCAGCAGTTCCCTTATTTGCCCTTTGAGTTGAAGTTCAAAGGCTAAGGCATCTGAGTAGTCATCATCCCTGCTAAGTGGAAGATCAAGTAGATCCTGCAAATCTTCAGGACTCAGGCCAAGAGCTTGTTCCCTTGATATATTCTTCACTTCTCCACTAGACTTGAGCAATGTCAGTACGTGGGTCTGTTTGTCAGTTTTACACTTTAGTACTTTTGAGTCTGGTGGGTTTCTTGGGAGATTTTTATTGGATGAGGTGTTTGGTGATGCAGTCCTATTCATGGCTGCCTGAACAGTGTTTACAGATTGTTCCAATCCAAGATCTTCTTTAATCATTATCTTAATACCCTCTTTTACAAGGGCATCACCAGCCATTAGATCTTGGATTGTTTCAGCACCCAACTGTTTTTGTGGCCTTCTTTTAAAGATGGCTGCACCAGCTGGAGCATTGTTTCTCCTGATTTGCAGTTTTGATGGCTCTTTTGAAACCTCTGCTTCAGGATAGTCAGGCTTTTGTGGAACGTTTGGATCTTTCTTTCTTAGTTCCTCCAGCCTTTTGTAGGTGGCCTTGACCCTATCTTCTCCCCACTTTGACACAGAATTCTTTGACCCATAATCAGCTGCTATCAGCTCCCCTTTCATTCTCTTCAACTCTAAAGCTTTGTCAGATACAATCTTTTTGAATTTTTCAGGAGGAGTATGTTTGACCTTATTTTTAATCATTTCTTGAATCCTGGCTGCTTCATTTTCCAGCTCAGGAATGGTCCAGTCTTTGTACATGTATTTCTCTCCTTTGTATTTCTTGTAAGTCATTATGTTATCAATGTAGTCTTTTCTCAGGGTCTCATCTGCCCTTTCGGAGATTTGTTGACATACATTTTTAGCAAATCGCTCCAAAGCACTGACTTGTGAAAGTAGAAACTGATAATTTTGCTGAAATTCTCTATCAGATTTCCCTTGTTTATTTCTATTTGAGATATCCTCTGCTTGCTTAGCCTTGACTTTCAAATATTCTTCAATATTGTTTGGCCTGGGATATCCTTCAACTGATGACAAACTCCTTTTAGCAGGGTTATCCTCATAATAGAAAGATTTGATTTCTTCCCTAACTGCTATGAGTTCCAGAGGAAATAAAACACCTGCAGGAGGTAATGGCTTTTGAATTTGAGCTGAAGAGAGAGGAATGGGATTTGGAATTGTGACAAGTGCTAAAGGTTTTGAAGATGTTGGTGGTGGTGATGGAGAATCATCATCTGGTATGATAATCCTTCTCCTTTTTATTTTAGGAGAGGCAGATGATGTTTTGGGTGGAACAGTGGTGGTGATATGAGTGGCAGTGATTTGTGATTGACTAACAGCTGTTGAAACAACTGGTGTTTCAACCACTGTTGTCATTACAACAGATGTTGTAACATCTGCTGTCTTCTTCTTTTTTGCAGGAGGTGATGGTGAAGATGTTGTTTTTGGTGGTGATGGTGGTGGTGGTAAGGTAGTGGTTGTGGTGTGTGTTGAAGTAGTGTGTGTTGAAGTGATATCAGATGTTGAAACAACTGAAATACCAGCAGATGTTGATACAGCAGGAGTTACAACAACTGTTTTGGTGGAGGTTTGATGTTGGAGGCTTTTGGACTGTGGTTTTGAGTATGCTTTGTGAGTCTGGATGGTGTGGACTTTGGTTCCCTTACTTTTCTAGTAGGATTTCTTTTTGGCACAGGATTTTGAACATCCTTTAGCCCAGAACAACCCTGGGCATTCAGCTCCATGTAAGCTCTTTTCTCCTCATTCCACCTTGACATATCCTTTGCCGCTCTGTCCCTTTTTACCATTGCTACTCCTTCATCAAGTGCATTTTGGGTAACATCAACCTTCTTACTGCCATCTGGCAAGGGGAATTTTCTGAGCATAGCATCCTTTTCTGGCTCAATATACAAACCATCATCAATCCCTTTCTTCTTCCACTCCTGAATTTTCTTCCCCTTTTTGGCATTATCTGGGGGCAGTTGATCAATGAATAGAACAGTTGGAGGAGCAGTGCCAGTGTTGTCAATAGATGGGCCTTTATAGCCTTGATGTCAGCTTGTGTGTTTCTGAACCTAGACTCCATTGTGTTTCTCAGCTCTTGGACATGTTTTTCATGTTGCTGAGTAGCCATTTGTTGTTGTTGTTGGAGAAAAGGTTGGAAGAAGTTCCATATCTCATCTGTAGCAGATGCTTGTGGCGGAGTAGGTGCTTGAGGTGGAACAGCAGTGGATTGCACCTTTGGCACTGTTAACAACTGTTGCAACATTTCTTTGATCTCTGCAACCGAAGTATCCAGTTTTTTAACACGTTCCGTCAATTCGAGGTACTTTAAACCATCACCCAATTTAATGGGATCATCTGATTTTCCCACTAGCAGTGGTTTTATCAGAGGTTGAGGTAGGGAGTGTAGTCCAAACATCAACAACTGATGCCCTTTTTTCTTGGTACTGGGGTCTTCTTCCTTCAACACTTGACAACCTTTTGATGTTGCCAGTGGTCAAAACAAATCCACTGGTGGATGTCAGAGGTGCTATGGAAGGAATTGCCTCCAAGGAAGTCTTATGGATGTAACCACTGTCCAAATGCAAACCAGTGGGTTCAGCACTTGTAGTGGCTGCTTCACTTGGATTACCACCAAGAGTTACTTGTAACTCAAGGGGTGTAACCTCCTCAGGCATTGTTGGTGGGTTAACTATGATTGATACATCAGACCCAGTCATTTGTTGAAGTATATTCTCATTGGCAGCTGATTGAGAAGGACTGGTTTGTGCCTGGTACTAATCAATAGCATCCAACAATAGTTTAGTTGGTGTGGGAATTGTGGATGTGAGGCTGGGTGTAGAAAGAGAATTTGCCCCGGGCATTAGGCTTTGGATGATGGAAACGAGTGATTCCAGAGCATCATAAAGTGGTGTCCCTTGTTGTACAACCTATTCTTTTTGAGAAGAAACAGGAGGAGTTTCAGCCGTGGTGTGAGATATTTCTACCAACTGCTGTGAGGAAGTAGCAGCAGTGGTGTGTTGTGACTTTTGTGTTGTCACAGGCAGTTGCTCTGGTATCTCATCTTCCAGAGTTGCCTTTTTGATAGGTTTGGGGGGTTTTTGAGTTTTCTTTTTCTGTGGCTTTTTGGTGATTGTAGGTGTCGGTTTCAAAGCAGATGTTTTGCCACTTTGATCACCTTGAGCAGTGGGCTCAGCAGCAGATACGTGAGGAGCAGTGTTTGCTGCTAAATTCTGCTCAAGTACCTCTGCTTGTGTTTTACAAGGTGTTGACATTCTTGTAAAAGTTTCAGCAGTTAAGCTGTGCATTTGAAAAGATTCACCTTAGTTTATTACAGAAATATCATCCTTACTGAATTTCTTTTCAAAATAATAGCTTAGAAATCTTGGAAACAGTAAGAATGATTTTGTTTCAACATTTTTAATCATATCATTAAAGATTACCTGGGAATAATTAAAATTTTCTACTTGAAGAATAGCATACCCCAGGTTTTGAATCTTTAATGGTATTTCATTAAAAGAAGTTGTTTTATTTGAAGCACACATTAGCAGGGTATGGAATAAAAATCTTGTTGCAAGAGGGAAGAAACCTTTTTGTAAGGTATCCCTCTTCAACATTGTATCAGCATACACTCTTTCAATGAAGTCAATTTTTAACTCACTTTTGGGAAAGGAAGTTTTACCTTCTTGATCATTGAGTGCAAAGACTTCAGAGATAGATTGTGGTGTGATTTTGACAGCTTTGCCCTTTAAGGAAGAGTTAATGGTAGTGACAGTCTTACCTTGTTTTTCAAGGGTTGCATTTTTTCAAAACTCTCTTTGGGTCGTCAAGTAAATTGGTGCATCTACTGTTAACAAAGTTTTATACTTTGAAGCAGTGATCATATCGAGGATGGAATCGAAAGCATCTGTGGTGCCGGGTTTTGTGAGAATACCCAGAAGATTGTGAGAAGGTTTGTGTGGAATTTCTGTGGTTTTGGCCTTTTGAGAGGCTTCTTTGGAAGATGATTTTGCGAAAGACTTTGATTTAGTCATTTTGGAGAAGACGATTGAAGAAATTTGTGAAAGGATTTTGATGAAATGTGATGAAAACTGCTTTGAGAAGAGAATTTTTAAGAATTCAATTCGACAGTAAAACCCTATTTGGGGTTTTGAAAGGGGGTTTTAAAGAGAAAAAGTGAATGCTGACGTGGCAGCGGTTACAAAAGGTCTGACCACTATGTACTGTCCACGTGCCATCCCCTGATGAGGCGAAGGACAGTACTTTTGTGAAAACTACTGATGAAGGTAGTGGTTGCAACGGTAATGAAGAAAGTGGATGATTTTTACTATCAGTGGATACAACACTGATTTTGAACAACAGTGCTTATCAAAGGAATATGGGAACAGGGGATGACTTTCAGCAGTGGACAGACTTTTGAAGTAGAGCAGACTTTTGAACTCATCAGTGGTTATGGCAGACTTTTAGGATTTTAATGAAAAATTCATTTTTAGCTATTTTTAAGGAAGGATTTTTGATTTTCTGAAAACATTTTAATGCTTTTATTCATAGAAAAACAGGATTTTGCCTGTTATTCCATGTTTAGCATGCCAATCCTAGAGATCAAGCTTTCAAAGGTGGATGTGTCTAATGCTTTGGTTAGCACATCTGCCAGTTGATCTTTAGTTGGAACATGATGCAGAGAAATCAAACCTTTTTCATAGCAATCCCTCACAAAGTGATGCCTGATGTCGATGTTTTTAGTGGTTGAATGAGAAACTGGATTTTTGATGATATTTTCTGTTGCTTGGCTGTCCAACATGAGTGGAGTGATACCAAATTCTAGCAACTGATTTTGAAGCCAGAGCAGTTGGGTTGTACAGCTTGCAGCAACTATATATTCTGCCTCAGCAGTGGATGTGGAAACAGCTGCTTGCTTTTTGCTTTGCCAAGACACTAAGCAATTGCCTAGGAATTGGCACCCTCCTAAAGTGGACTTCCTTGTTTTGTCACATCCAGTAAAGTCACTATCTGAGAAACCTGAAAGCTCAATTTTACCATCAGCTGGATACCAGATACCAAGTGTGGGAGCACCTTTTAGGTATCTGAATATCCTTTTTACAGCAATAAGGTTTGACTTTCTAGGGGCTGATTGGGATCTTGCACAGACACATGTTGCAAACATGATATCTGGCCTAGTTGCAGTCAGGTACATTAAAGACCCAATCATGCTTCTATATAAGGTCTGATCAACCAAATCATCCTTCTCATCAGACATGACTAATTTATTGGTTGCAACGGGTGTACTGCATGGCTTACAATCATCCATATCAAATTTCTTTAAAAGTTCTTTGGCATATTTGCCTTGATGGATAAAAGTGCCATTTTGCAGTTGTTTTACTTGGAGACCAAGAAAACACTGGAGTTCACCCATTGCACTCATTTCAAATTCAGCTGTCATGAGTTGTCTGAACTCCTCACACATTTTGTTACATGTGCTTCCAAAGATGATGTCATCCACATAAATTTGGACAATCATCAAATCCTTCCCTCTCCATTTTAAAAACAGTGTTTTATCAATTCTGCCTCTGGTGAAACCAATGGAAAGTAGAAAGGTGGAAAGAGTTTCATACCAGGCCCTTGGTGCTTGTTTCAAGCCATACAAAGCTTTATTTAACTTGTAGACATGATCTGGATTAAATGGATCCTCAAAGCCTGGAGGTTGACAAACATAAACCTCTTCTTGAATCTTACCGTAGAGGAATGCACATTTAATGTCCATTTGATACACCTTGATGTTGTGGTTGACAGCAAAGGCCAGAAAGAATCTGATAGCTTCAAGTCTAGCTACAGGGGCAAATGTTTCATCATAGTCAATGCCCTCTTCTTATCTTGTCTGTACCCTTGAACCACAAGCCTGGCTTTATTCTTGACAACAATGCCCCTTTCATCAGTTTTGTTTTTGAAGACCCACTTTGTGCCAATAGGACTTACATTCTCTGGCAGTGGTACAAGCTCCCATACTTGTTGTCTTTTAAACTGTTGGAGCTCTTCTTGCATGGCTTCTACCCAGCTATTGTCTTTTAGTGCCTCTTGGTACTTGACTGGCTGATGGAGTGATATTAAACCAACAAAAAGACAAATGTTTTGGGTTTGGCTTCTTGTGAGCACTCCTTCATTGATGTTGCCAATGATTTGGTCAGGTGGATGAGATCTCAAGAAGATTAAATCTCCTTGGTATGGGATGATGGCATTTGTTGGTGAAGGCTGCAGATGTGTATCATCTGAGCTAACCACTGCTGGTGACTTTGATGATCCAGCAGTGGCTTCAAAAGGTGGTGGAATAGGAGGTAAAGGCGTGGACACATGCTGACTTTGATCAATTGTTTGAGGACTTTTATCAACAGTGTTTGATGATGTGGAAGCAGGGGTTAATGGGCTACTTTGGTCAACAACTGTTGAGGTAGCAGTGGTTGAGCTTTGACAGCTGTTTTGAACACCTGCTGCTCTTCCTATTTTGACAGACTTTTGAGGGATGATGATTTCATACCCATAGTCTGGTGTTGAATCCTCTGATGGACCTGCACTGTTAGTCTTGATAGCAGTGTTTTCAAAAGTGAATTTATCAAGATCAAACAAATCAGCAGGATTTGCTGGGATTTTCATTGATGAAACTTCATTGAACTTTACATTCAAAGTCTCCTCCACTGCCTTGGTCCGTGTATTAAACACTTTGTAGGCCTTGGCAGTGGTTGAGTATCCCAGGTGATACCCACAATCTACTTTGGCTACAAATTTTGAGATGGAATCTTTTAAATTCAAATAAAACATGGGCAGCCAAATACTTTAAAGTATGAGATCAGTGGTTTGATTTTATACAGAATTTCATAAGCAGTCTTTTTGTGCCTTGGGTTGATTAAAACTCTATTTTGGACATAGCAAGCAGTGTTTACTGCCTCTGCCCAGAAGGTCAAAGGTAAACCTGAGTCAGCAAGCATGGTCCTAGCAGCTTCTATCAGTGTCCTATTCTTTCTTTCAACTACCCCATTTTGCTCTGGTGTTCTAGGGATGCTGTACTGCCTTACAATCCCTTTCTTCACACAGAAGGCATCCAACTCCTTATTTTTTAATTCTGTGCCATTGTCACTTCTGAAGACTTTTACTGGAAGGTCAAATTGCTTTTCAACCTATGTCACAAAGTCTTGTAAAATGCCTGCAGTCTTATCTTTTAAGTGTAAAAAGAAAGTCCATGTAAACCTAGAAAAGTCATCAATAATAACCAAACAATATCTCTTCTTTTTGAGACTCATGACTTGAACTGGGCTAAACAAATCCATGTGCAGCATTTGCAAACACTGGGTTGTTTTGGACTCTTCAATGGACTTAAAAGAGCTTTTATGTTGTTTTCCTTTTAAACAGGAAACACGATGCTCAGGACATGAAAACAATTTTTGTGGTAAGCCTCTTACTAGGCCATTTTTTGAAACTTCAGTGATTGTCTTGAGATTTGTGTGCCCCAGTCTTCTGTGCCAAAGTTCTGTCTCTTTGTTAGAGGCAGCTGAGAACAGACAGGCATCAGTTCTGGGACACTCTTTTGACATATCAACAATATAAACATTGCCACTTCTTTGAGCAACAAGTTTTGTTTTTCCACTTTTTATTATTGTTTCAATCTTTTCAACCATTTCTGGTCCAACAATCCTACAACCCTCCTTTGTGAAGAATGACACATACCCATTATCACTCATTTGTGAGACACTCAGGAGGTTGAATTTCAGATTGTCTATCAGATTGACATTTTCAAATTTTACATTTCCAGACTGAACTGTACCAGACCCCAAAACTTTCCCTTTACTATTATTCCCAAAGGATATATCACCCCCTCCATGGATTTTGAAATCTTTGAGTAGGGCTTTACATCATGTCATGTGCCTGAAGCCTCCACTATCTACATACCAAAGACTATCTAAGCATGCAGAAGCTCCCTGCACATGAAGTAAAAGGATTAGTTCATTAAGGTCTCCAAAGCCAATAAGGCTTTGGATGGGGTCTCAACAGTGTCTGGGACGGTGGCAAATGCATGGACAGTGGTTAGCTCAGGGGTTTGAACATTTTTGGGAATGTTTTTCTCTAACCACTGTTGGGGGTCTTGGCCAATCACCTGTTGATAACCAAAAGGATGCCTGTTCACTCTTGGTTTAGAGGGCCTTTTGTAAGCCTCATAAACATGTGGGATCGTTTGGTATGATGGTTGTCCTTTACCTCTCCTGAATTGATTTGTAGGAGGTGCATCAGTCACTTGAACATGCATCAGTCACTTGAACATCTCTTTGAACAGATGTTTGATTCAGCTGTTTCGTGACAACTGTTTGGACTGGGAAAAATAGTGGTTATTTCTTGGTGAATTTGACAGATGATGCTGATGAACTTAAGGATGTTTTTGCAATGTACTCATTCTTTTTCTCATCAAATTTTTTGAGATACACACATTCCTTAGTTTTGTGGTTATTTTTTCCACAGATGGTGCAACTTTTAGTAGATACAATGACACTTGTTTTGTTTAGATCATGTGCTTTTAGATGAAAACGGTCTTTTGTTAGATGATTCTTTTTTTCACAAAAATCAAAAAACAGGTTTTTAATCTTTTCTCTCTTCTTCCTTTTCTCAGATTCTTTTGCAACAGAGTTTTGAACCACTGTTGGGATATCTTTGATAGGAATAACATTCGCTTTTGGAGCTTTAACACCATTAGTGGTTGTGAAATCCATTGGTTTGAAGTTTTCCAGGATGTCACACTCATCAGACCATGTGGGTTTAAATTGATATTTCTCAATCTCCTCAAAAGTTGAGGATCCCACAGATCTTTCCAGAGTAATTTTGTTACCAAGTTTGTCAGTTATTTTAACCTCTTAGCCATTCTTGTTGGTTGGTATTATTTCAGTTGAACCAGCTTGTTTTCCACCAGTGTTTTCAAGATCATCATATTTTCTATGTCCTATACCAAACTTGACATTGCTTTCAAGCTGTTTTGCAAGCATAACCTCATACCCTTTACAAGATTCCACCCATCTTTCACAGGTGATCTGGGTGGACTCCAACTCCTTTTTGCAAACTTGGTATTTTTCTACCATAGTTTGGAGTTGAGTTTTGGTTATGCTCTGCTCTTCTTTGAGACTGCTGATCACTTTATCTTTTTCAGCCAATTTGTTTCTAAGTTCTTTTAATGACTTTTCAAATTTGACTTCATCAGACAAGACTTTATCCCTAAGGTTTTCATTTACCTCTTTAATGTTAGCAAATGCAATAATACATTTGTCTGAACACAGTTTTTCAAGAACTTGAGGTGTTACCTTGGCAGCAACCATCATGGCACAATTACATTGATGATCACTTTCTTCATCAGCTCTCCCTTCTTCCTCACCAGCTTTCTTCACTTCTTCTTTCTGTTTGTCTTCTTTGGACCAAGGGTCAGACAGTGGTTCAATCAGGGTTTCTGAATTTTCTCCCAGATGTAGTTCACCAGCAACTGCAGTAACCACTGCTTCAGCAACTTCATCCACTGTTTCAGCACTTAGCTGTTCACCTTCAGTTTCTACCCCTTCTAGTATTGACTCTAATGCCATCAAACAAAATTCATCATCAAAAGTATCATTAGAAGCATAGAGAGCAAAATTTTCATCACCAAGTTCATCAGGCATGCTGCTCCAATCAACAAAGCCTTGTGTGAAAAAGCTTTGCTGTAGGGGTATATTTGGTATAGTGCACAGTGTTTGTGGAACAGTGGTTTGAACATAATGCACAGACACAGGGGTTGCAGCATAGTGAGTAGTGTTAACATGTGCTGTAGGGGTATATTTGGTATAGTGCACAGTGTTTTGTTGTTGTGGTCTAGGGTTTGAGCTAGGATGAGTAATTATTGGACCAGTGGTTTGACTCCTGCATTCCCTAGCAAAATGACCTAGCCTATTACACTTGTAACACTTAATTTTTGACTTATCCAACCCTACCCTTAAATTCCCATGAAGCCCTGGGAATTTTCTCCCTGTTCTTTTGTAGAATTTGCTTGTTCTAACACTAAGCAAAGTCAATTGATGCAAAATGTCCATCTCTTCTAAGTCAGTGGGATCAAAATGTTGCAAATCATTGAGTTCAAAGCACAAGTTATCTGACATCTGGTATTCACAATTTGCAGTGAAAGCATAATTTGCAGAGTGAGGATCAGAGTTGTTAAAACCAGCAGTTATGTCAATAAAATGATCAAAACTCTGATCCTTACTACTGCTACCAGATTCTTCCTGACCAAAAAGAGCTGTGCTGCCAAATGAATAGTCATCTGCAACTTTTCCAAACTCTTGCAACCTCTTTTTCTGGTTTAACTCCCTTTCATAAGTCAGGAGTCTACCATGAAGTTGGGTCAGGGTCAGATCTTTGAACTCAGCTGAATTTCTAGTGACAAAAGCAATCGTGTCCCATTTTTCAGGTAGTGATCTAAGAAACCGGCAATTTTGAGTTGCATTTGGAAATGTAACTTTAACAAGCCTTAGTTCACTAATGAGACAGCTAAAACATTCAAACTGTTGGGTTAATGATTCACCCTTAATGTGACAGAATGTTTGATACTGCTGATTCAGAATTTCCCTGTTGTTTTCAATGACCTTTTCCGTTCCCCCAAATTGTTCCTTCAATGCATCCCACAATTCTTTGCACTGTTACAATGTAACAGCCCAACATAGATTTCATTGGGTAATGCAGATGCTATGATGCTAAATGCTTTGGCATCGAGTTCGAACTTTTGAAAATCAGTTTCAGTTGGTTTAGGTACGAACTTCTTTGTATCCTTAGCACTTGGCACCATAGGAACATGGGGACCAAAAACAACAGACTTCCAACATCCAGTGTTCTGTTGAGCAAAGATGTGGCCCATCCTTCTCTCCCATATACCATATTCATTACGTTTAAGCATGGGTGGTTTGAAAAGAGAGCCAATGTTGTTTTTATCATCTTGTGATTGTGACGTCATCCTGGTTGTTTTACAGGCACTGATTAATCAACTTTAATGGTGATTAAACCTTGCTCTGTTTTCAACAAAATGAACAAACTATCAGTATCAACGATTTCGAGCTGAACTATTTATGTCAAAATGATTGTTAAATCAAATTTGACTGTCCAAGCTCTGATACCAATTGTTAGGATATGAGTTTGGTTTTGATTGTGTTTTACGTTTGAATAAAGATGAAAATGAATGAGTTATGCAGCGGAATTATAATGGAAACAAACTTTGTATACAATCAAACAGGAGAATTGCTTTAATCAAACATTTTCAACAAAGAACCGAAATATTGAATTTATTTCAATAACGATTACAATGCATGAATGAATACAAACTCCCCCTCAGCCTGAGCTCACAGTATTTGTTCGTGCAGGAAGAAAATGGTGAAAGAGCTAATAGAACAGTACAGAGCACTGTTCTATTTATAGGCATGAGCAAACCACTGAAGCATCTAAGCTGACGTCACCATGAACGTGACATCTAACCTCCTAACAAACTCTAACCTCTGATCTATACAGCCTCTGCTATGCTAACTACTGATATTACAATACATTACATAAAGTAAACAAAACTACTGCTGCATCCTTCCACTGCTGTGAACCCAACAGTACTTGTCATGATCAGCAGTGCTTGACTCAAGGCAGTAGATTGGGCAGCAGGGCTTTAGTTCTTCATCAGTCTTTGACTAGATCAGCAGTTGTAGGTCAGCAGTTTGTATGATCAGTAGATAGGAGGTCAGCAGATGTTGAAACCACTTTCAAGGGGAGAGACTTGTATGCATAACATCTGCTTATTCTGGATCCACTGACCTGATCCAGTTTTGGCTCTAATTATCTGTTCCTCTGATTGGGTTCAATCCCAACACCGCGCCGCCGTCGGACCACCGTCATCATCATAATGTTCAACATCAGTTATCGTCGGTAAACCACCCCTATCGACGCACTTGGAACTTGAAAAGTTTCAAAAGAAAAGAATAGAAGGAGAAGGGTTCGGGAAGTTACCAGCTAAATGGTGGTTTGTCGCCACTCGATTCCGATTGTTGGAGTGACAGCGGCCGGCTCCCCTTCCCCCTGTAGCTCTCTCCCTTTCTCTCGCTCATCTCTGTCTTCATGTCATCATCATCCTCGTCGTATCACTGTCAGCGTCACCGGCTCCGTCGGTTTCACCGGCCGGAGTCCGGTCGAGCTTTTAGGAAGGAAACAGAATGAGAGGGTGTGGGGGTTGTGCGAGTGACCTGCCAGCAACAACAGGGGCGTTGGTGGCCGGAATTTCGGCCGGTACCGGCTAGTCTCCTCTGAAATGAAGGAAGCAAGGGTGCTGTTTGGTGTGTGCGGCTGCGTGAGAAAGAGGAGGAGGGTGGTTGGGTGCATGAGGATGGTTGATTGACGAAGATAACCGGTCGTCGGAATCCCGATCTCCGGTGACCGGACATTTTAGAGAGACCAGGGACATGCGGCTGAAGTGAAATAGGGTAAATGAGGTTTTGAACTTTATAACAAACTATTTATAGTAGGGTTTTTAGATTGGACTTGGGCCTCAGCCCCACATGTCACACCCTGACTTTTGCAGAAGCGTATGATGTGTGACTTGCTTAATATCTTTGCATTCAATTATAACAAACAACCGTATGATTAAACCATGATGTTCATCCATTGATACGATTCAGAATAATACAAACCACATTGTTTTAGTACCAACCAAAGACTTCAGGTTTTACATACAGACCAACCAAATGTTTTAAGTTCCATAAAGGACTTTAACAAAAGATATAGATAAAAACAAGGCTTTGATTCATGTATCTCATCGAGGATAAGATACACAACTCAAACCCTTCAAAACGGGATGACATCATGTCTTATAAACACATCTTGAAAACTTTCAGACTTCGCCAGATCCACCAATTCCCTGAAATACATGTAGTTTGAAAACATCAACAAAAGTTGAGCGAGTTCACGTGTTTGTATGTGTGCACGAATAACCTTGTAAACATTTGTAAGTATATATTTGTAAACCGGTATGAAAGTGTCTATGAACAGATCGATTAATGATTTGCAAGGTCATTAATATGTGTTCAATGGTGCAGGAAGGCTCAAACCTAGCGGATTTTGTACCGGGCCTCCGGCTGTAAGACATAGTCACCACCTTCAGCCACTTCCGGCCCAGGGGTAGGGCTCGAAACACCCAAATAGATCTATCACTCATGTCCCTCGGTCCTTATACGAGGATTAATGGTCTTAAGTGTGCGCCTACCCATTCACATGATCTAACAGTTCATTCCTTAGCTAACCATACCACTTGTAAACGTTTGTACACATTTGTAACATGTATTTCACCCCTGAAGTTATAAAACTGAAAACAATTAAAAGAAAAGGGGCACATGAACTCACAATCTTGCGTTCTTCAACCAAGTAACTCAAAGCTTCTCCTCGGGTCGTACGACTACCTACACACGTGCTATGGTTTATTAAACGGTTAGGTTGTGTAACGACTCTTAGTCTTAGTTGCTTTGTTAAGACTTATTATCCTTTGAGCTACATTTTTGATGTACTAAATATTATTCCAAAGTATATAATTATTAGTTAAAATAATAATATTTTAACTTAAATTATATTTACCAATTATTTGGAATATTTGTTAAAATAATATATTTTAACTTATTTTGTTTGTAATCCTTCATGAATATTTCCCCAAGGATGGACATGATTATACTTTTGTATTTGTAGGCTTGTGTATGTTGCCAAGTATTAGTGGCGTATTCCGGTGTGTATTTGTATACTCAATGTTGTATTTAATTTTCTGGAATATTATTTTTAATCAAATATAAACCACCAATTTATATTCTTAAAATGTATATATTTTAAGAAAACTTTTATAGGAAATTATCTATAAATCTCTCTTGGCAAAAATAATTATACCTTCATATAAACCTCAAAATAATCTATTTTCAAGATTAACTTAGAAAAAATTTATAATTCCATTTTTCACATAAAATAATATATTCTTAATTTGTTTAAGAAAATATATATTTTCCTCAAAAATAGTATATTTTCTAATTGTTCAAGAAAATATATATATATATATATTTTTCTCCACTCAAAAATAATATATTTTCTAATTGACAAAATATAATATATTTTGTAATACTTGTAAAAATCATATTTTCCGTTTCTTTGGTTTCCAAAATACCGTTTAACTCATTTATCAAAATATATATGAATTTAATTCCGGAATATATATAAGTGTGGTCCTGTCCGTTTGTCCGATTGTCCAATATTTGGGTATAAATTATATATTTGTTTTCTTGGAATTTTGGTATTATTTTATATTATAATTTTTGGTATTTTGGTAAGTTATATTATTTTCAAGTTCCTAAAAAAATAATATAACTAATACACATAATATACAAGTAACACACAAATGGTGACATCTAAATATATATTTTCCTAAATATATACTTAGTCACTTTTATTTATCGAAAATCAACCTCCAAAATTTGTAATTTTTGTAACAAAAATTATGGCAAATTTTATTTGAAAACCATGATCAAAATTTACTTATAAATACTTGTTTAAAAATATTTTTCTAAGTGTTTAAATTCTACAAAAATTTTGACATAGTTTCCCCTTAAAAATGGAGATTTCCATGCTTTAAAAAGCAAATCATTTTCTTTTAAAATCATCGTCAATCATCAACAATTCAATCAAGACTTGCCATGAGCCAAAATCATGCAATTTACACTACATCATGAACTTGAAATTTTGTAAAAGTTTGTAGTAACTTAATATGTTATTTAGTAGGTTTAGTTACCCTTTAAAACATAGCTCTTTGTTTATAAATCCCTTTCTTGTAAAATTTAGTCCTTTACAACTTACATGAAGATTTTCCAAAAATGATTTTTCTTGTATTCTTCTTGTTACCATGTTTCTAGCTTGATTTAACACTTAAAACATGATTAGTTTCTTTAAAAATCATGATTATGTAAATATTGTAAATAACTTTGGTTTCTTGAGAAAATTAGTTTTGTAATCATCCATTTACAAGTCTTATAACATGTATCCATCATCATCATGCACAAAAACATCTACATTTTTCAAGTCCATGTTCACATAAAGGATGATCATTTTAATTTTCACAAGATTCATCCTCTCACTTGCTAGATCATGTGTTTAATCACAATCTAGCAAGCTTCTTATGATGATTAACATCATAAACAAAAGAAATCAACAATCAAGTATCATGCATACACTAAATCAACATAGATTCTTATGTTATTAAGCTTTATGCGAGAGTTCATCTTCTTGTTTCTTTATGATTCTTATGATTAACAACTTACATAGTCTTTTAACCAACAAAATGAGAAGTAAAATCAAGTTATAAGAGGCTTACTACTAGCACAAAGGCAAGGGAAGAATCAAAGATGAAGAAGATGATGAACAAGGTGGATGAAAGCTCTATGGAGTGGTCCTTCAAGTTCCAATGCCTTCAAGCTTCTTAACTAAGCTCCTAGCACCCTTGGATTGTATGAGAATGATTGAAAATGGTGGGAGTATGGTGGTGGTGTGTTGGCCGTAGACAAGGAAGAAGAAGGAGAGGAGAGTGAGTGTTTGAACCGATGAAATGAGTAGTGTGAGGGACTTGTGGTTCTTCAAAACAAATTCTCCAACATTAAATTGTCTGGTGGATCATATGTGTAACACCCTTGCTTGTTTTATACAATATTTTATATAAGTTTCGTATAAATACATGTTTATACGATTACACATACGTATGACAATACGAGTTTACTAAAACTTTTACAATTTTAAAAAAATAGTACAACATAATGTAATTGAGTTCGTCGTTTAAAAGTTACGACGTCACGCCGTGCGGAAGCTTTAATCTCGTGTGTTCGATTTTTCTTCGAGCTTGATCTTCATCCGGGCACTCTTGGTTATCACCTATAATCAAAACCAACTTAAAAGTTAGCTTTGATAGTTAAATAACAAGTTTAAACAAGTTATATGGGTCAAACAAACAAAAATTAAACAATTTTCGGAATCAGGAGGGGCTAGACGCTACGCCTAGGGGCTAGACGCTACACCTAGCCCCTTTTTTGACAGCAGGTTGCTTAATTGCTGCTGCATTTGCCCAACTCCATTTTCGGTCGAAATTCTAACTTCAAAGATTCATATCTTTTGATCTAGATGTCCGTTTTATGCGATTCTTTTTCCTACGCGTTCGTAATTTAATTCTCCATCTCATGGAGTAAAGGCCCGACATCTGTATTCTCAAAATTTTAGATTTCAAGCTCTCGGCTTGAAATTCAATTATGACACTTTTTGACCCGTTTAGAGTGAATTATGTACATTTAAGCATCAAACTCTCTCTTCTCTTTCTACACTTCATATTCTCATTTTTAAATAGCCTCTTATATTCCACCCCAACTATTTTTGTGGTGGATTTAACATAATGGACCGCTATCCTAATTTTACCCCTTAGGATAGTCATTTTACGTGATTGACCCGTTCATAGGCATTTGACCTCCAAGGTTTATGCCTACAACTCTTACATGATGGATAATCATGAACTTCATGATTTAAACACTAATTCAACAAGTTTTTGACTAGGGTTTACTCCTAGACTTGTTTTCCTTACTAATTTCATCAAAGCATTCATAAATCAAGCTCAAATTTCGATTTCTAACATTCATCAAAATTTCAAGATGTAATCAAAAGACAAAATTTAACATACCTTGTGATCCTTTCACTTAGGTGATCACTAATATGAACTTGGATTTTGATTTGGGACTGATTTGGCCTTTCAATTTGATCAATTTGAGCAATTTAGGGTTTGAAGATGAGAGCTCCTGGCTCCTCTGGAAGTTTCGACCAGAACACACACTTAAAGTGTGTGTTTTGGTGTTTGGTATTTTTATTTAATAAATCTTGTTTCAAGTTTGCTATATTTGGCCCCTATACTTTACCCATGTTGCATATAACATGTTTTAACCAAAGTTTCACATAATTACAAGACTTGTGATTAACTAGGTTATTTATTTCCTAGTTATTTTATCTTGTTTATTTTTAAGTCCCTTTAACTCGGGCCTTTTATATACTTTGTTTTCTCAAAAACTTTTATCTCCTTTTTATTTAATATTAGGTTTATTTATTTAAATCCTAATATTTACCGGATTAATTTCACCACTAACGGTATTTTATCCGTTCAAAATTATTAACGTGGTTTGATTACCAAACCCGTTTTCGGGTGTTACAATATGTTCCTAAAGGGATTAGCAAATCAATTAAACAATTGCAAGAAAATCAAGGAGGGTCCACCCTTGTAACCGTCGATTAGGGGGGGGGGGTATATGGTTGGATTTCAAATGCTTAGTTAGTTAAGTTAGTTGAATTCTAAGTGTAAGATTTAGTGTTATATGTGTTATATGTTTATAAGATGTATTATGATATTCGGTGACCATAACTAGCTCGGAAATGTTAAAACAATGCTTCTAGTGAAAATTTGGTGTTTCGGGTAGTGTCTGGTTGTTCGGTTGGTTACTGGTTCGTTAAGGTGCTAAATTACGCAGTTTAGTGTGCTTTGTGTTCCCTTTTATGACAGTTTTGATTCCCGACACCTAGGAAGGTATTCTGGACCATTTAACCATAATTCTGCATTGTATTTTGTTATTAAAGGGCTGATTTTTGCAGAAATATGCAGAAATCTGCAGTTTTTGAGAGTTTTAGGCACTTTCCGGCACTTAAACTATCTCTAGGAAGGCAATTTTATGATCCTTACTTCCCTACACACTATGTCTGTCTGAGTACTAAACTCTCGTCAGTACTTCTAGTGTGTATGATAACTGTGCTAACTTGGTTTTGTGCACTAATTAAATCATATTGTGTTGCATGCAATAATGAGAAATAATCATGCAACATGTAATGCACTTGTATGTATATGACAATAATCAAAAATCATTCATGTCATTAATTTAAATCAAGCAGATTTATTAAAGCACAAATTACTGTTTAACATATACGGAATTACATGGAAAATTGACAGTTGTCAAACCACAAGCCCGTTTCGCACGGCCCGGTACGTTTACGAAGCCCGTTTTTTTAATCCAATTGTCATAAATTGTCGTAAGATATTGTTTTAGGGTCAAATGTCCTTAAAATTTCACTGTAAGTTATTAATAGACGCGTTTGTTAGATTAGTCACGTTAAATCGCATAAGGCCTCGTCTATCGTTTCTTTTTCGTTTTTCGATCTGATTTCAACTACGAATATTCGAAAACAAGCCAAAAATATCATGTTATATTAATGTCGAGGCATAACTCGAGTCCGGTACTTACGTTTCATTGTTGATTGTTGGTGCGATATTGTTTCCGCTTTTTTCGTTCACGTTTGCGTTTTATGCCGTTCGAAAGCGTGATAATTTCACACGACGAAATCCCTAAGTATAAGTTATATGTATAAACTTCGTATTTTTCGGCGTTGTCAGCATTTTTTATGGTATCAGTTCGTTATTGTTTAACGCTCAGCAGATTTCCCGAAAATCACCATACGCGTACTTTAACGTCATGTAAGCGTTCCTAGGCATTCCAATAGCCTAACTGAGTTAATTCGTGCCTTAAACACTATTTATTATCGCCTTAAACCTTTGCAAACCACGTAATGAGAATCCGTTAATTACCGTTGCCACATTCTCCGCCTGTTGCAGAAATTTCGTCCTCGAAAATTAGACTATGTTATATCCTCAGAGTTGTGTCGTTCCTAGGTAAGTCTGAATAATACCAAAGTGAGTGACCGCGTAATCGAATCAAGACTAATTTGGATTACGTGAGTGTAAAGACATTTTTGCATCGATAAGAACCCAACGGTTCAACTGGGTTTGTTCTAGAAATAGATGTCAAGTGAACGAAGCGTTGTGATACAATCACCAATGCGACTAAGTTTACCGGGGTTCACAAAAGAGGCATTTTGACCAATAGGATTCCAAATGAACGTTCATAATATGCGATCAATTTTTGAAATAATAGAATTTACTACCAACGGAAACTTGTGTTGGTTATTGTATGATTGAAACTCGAATTCAACAAGCTCAAATAAATAGAATCATAAAAATGATTTGTGAACTATCGAACCCTTAAATGAGTAAAATCAACGTGTTGACATCATTGAGTTACAAGGATACACCGAAATGAAATACAAATGAACTTGGTGTATCATCGTCTTAATACATAGTTGTATTACGACTATTTAAATGATTAGTCAAACACAGAGCGTACGTAGTTTTGCATGAAATGATTGATCATGATTAGCACAAGCCACAAGTTTATACTGACACCACAAGGTGTCGTAGTGATTGAAATAATTCAGTAATAGCGGTGACCAAACAAGTATCACCGTGTTTTGCATGAAGCACTCGATCATGATTAGCACAAGCTACAAGTTTATACCGACACCACAAGGTGTCGTAGTGAGTGAAATAATTCAATAATAGCGGTGATCAAACAAGCATCACCGTGTTTAAACCAAATGAAGGCTCAAACGAAGTAGATGTGAATGTTTGTTCCAAACAAATCCCATGGATTTTCAATTGAAAATGAAACGAATAAATAATGTTTTTCGATCGAAGATCAAGGAGCACTAAACATCGCAAAACGTTTGATCGATGTTGAATGACCCGTTAAGAGGTACACCGGAATATGAATTAAATTTGTGTACTATTATCTTAACACATGATTGTGTTAAGATTGCTTTAATATGATAAACCAATAAAGCGGATTTAATATAAATAAATAAATAAATAATTTATTAAATCCATACATGATGTGTGCAAACGAGATTAGCGCAAGCTTCAAATTTGTGAAAACGCCACCACAAGGTGATCGTGATCAAAGAAGCGATTCAATGAAGTCGAAGACCAAACAAGCCTATTACGGTTCGAAACAAATGAAGTGCTTGTTAGGATTATGTTGAATATGATAAATTCAATCCATCATATTAGACCTTCAATTGAATATATATCATGAGAAAGTTCAAACAATTGAACTTGGTTTATTCACATTCCAACAATGAATGCATGTATCGATACGAAATTTCGACATGGTTACAACGAAAAACCATGTGTGTAGCTTGAAAGAGGAAAGAAGTTTCAATGAGTTTCATTGAATCGATATCAAGGAGTCAACACTTTGCAATAATGTAGTCATCAATTCACAATGTGAAATTCGAACATAGCGAAACAATATTGAACGTTGATAAAGCAACGATTTAGAGTGAAGCCACCGATGGTCTTCACGAATCAATTTAACCGCATGTGTAACAAACAAAACATGCGTAACCTATGAAGCTGTCAAGAAATGAAGCAATTGATTATTCGCTATCATGAAATAAAACCTTCATGATACAATGACCACTAGGGAGAGTAGAAATGCGAAAATCCACTCACTATATGGAAAAGTCAGAATTTCAATAAAAGAAATTTAAGGACTTTACCTGGAATTTCGTGTGATGACCGGTTGTTAGATGGCATTACCATGGAATGTCGTACATAGCGTATTCGCCGTAAATGAAATAGGGGGAATGCGAAGACATGTGACTTCTTTTGCAGCGCCAATAATTTGTGAGTCTCATCAGACTAAGTACCGACCGTTATGAAATCTTGTTTAAACGTACCTTAGCGCGATTCATGTCATTTGCAGGATCACGTGGTAAACTGCCGCATTTCGATCCGTAGTTCTCCCGTTGAGGGGGTTAGCACCGTTGTTGTCATGTCCAATCATGTTTTCCAAAGGGCTTGCCTCAAAATTTGTGAGTAATGTACTTCGACGTCCGCTGACGTATAGTTTAAGTTTCACGTGTATTCACGCACTAGCATTTTGTTCCGCGTAGGTTACCTACTCGGGTAAGTAAAATGGCATAGTCGAGATAGTGTAATGGTGTGTGCCCGAGGTAATGGTCGCGGCTCCTACAGGAGGACCTTTAATGAATTTCGACATAAGTTTTCCAAAGTCCAAAATGCATGTTATCAAAATTCTCAATGTTTTGCTTAGTGTATGTAATCGCTTCGTGTACCGTGTATCCAACACAACACTTGTGTACATTAAAAATCTGTCACACCCTCAAATTACCACCTAGGGAGTGTCCCTGTTAGGCGTGTGACCACTAGTAATGAGCCACCAATTACATTGAATCCATAAATTTAAGATAAAGTTTCATCATTTAATAATAATAAAATCCGAACATAAGTAATTCAGAAATCATCAAGTTCAGCGGAAGCGTTAACGTAACATAATGTAAATACTTTCCAAACAACCTTAGTAATTAAATGTTTGATAAATAAACCCATCAATGCAACCATGGCCACTCACGCTCTCCAGCCAGCAAGTTCCTGTTCCCAAGTACCTAACGACCTGCGAGCATGTAACAAGTGTATCAGACAAAGCTGGCGAGTTCACAGTTTTAGAAAACGTTTGTTACCAGTTGTATGTAAAACAGTTCATAACCAATGCAAGTAATATTGTTAATATCTCATTTCCGAACAATGACGGCTCCTGAAATACACGACTGCCCTTCCCACGTACTCCTATCTAGTACTGGGCCAGACTGGGTCATTAGTTCACCTCCGTCCTCTACAGGCACGGGGTGAGGGTGCCAAACCTAAGTAGCGCTACTAACTAATACCCGATGAGGGACTTACAAAAGATGATAGGTGAGATTATTAACCAATATACCCGTTTTTACCCAAAGCCTTATCCCCCATGGAATACCCACTGACTGTCCCCAACCACTGGGACGCATGCTCGAATGTAGTGAACTCACCTTGGTTTGCTCGGTGTGATTAATTACTTGTTTACCAGTTGATCAAACACGTCCTAGCACAGTTACCGACACAATCAGTTTCGGGTCTCCATATTCCACACCCAACGCGTACAAATAGTTCATGCATCCCCTATTCACATAACACGTCATTTAAGTTGCATGTAGCACACACGTGTAATTCGTGTCATAATTGTTAATCTATCAATCTAGTGTCGACAATTAATCACTTAACACGAACTCGGTTCATAAGAGAAATCATCTCATGGTCTCACATAAGACATTTAGCACTTAACTCTTCAACACAAGAACACGCCAACTAATCAGATTCATAATTCACAAGTTAATGTTTCTCCTAGGCATGGTGTCTCCTGTGATAATATTATACACATCATGATCTGCTTATGGCCCTCTCCCTTAATATACACAAACCAACCGATTATAACCGGGTCCACTACCGTTAACAGTTATTGCTCAGCCGATTGTAAATCATAAAATCATCACTTAATTCACAATATTCATGTGGCTAACTACAGTCTCGTACCACTAGCATACAGGGCCAACAACAACTAAATCAACCCACCCCGATAATTCAAACCTGTGCGGCCCAATACTAGTTCATGTTACAAATAGGAACTACAAACTTAATTCTCATTCATTTGTGGTCATAAAAATAGTTAAATGGCAGTTAACATGTGCGATTACTCATTATCATCTAACAAACCTCATATAAGTTCATAGCCCATCATGACCGTCATTTATCGGAACATTCAATTCACAAAAGAAAATAAAACATCCTCACATGGTCATCATATCATCATGTATAGATATGGCAACAATTAGTAAAGGCTCTAATGCTTATTGGACCTACACTTCCTTAGTGGATCTGACACAAGCATCTACTAGACATCATATCCATCACATGCTAATCAATTTACCATTATCAATAATTACAATAATGGCCGATGACTTGTTTGAACATTCAGAGAATGATTTTTAATTGGACCGATATATATAAAGGTGATCGGTTCCCAACAATCTAGCCGACCATTTGTATGTAATTTACCATGGATCTCATTTAGTTCAATTATATGATTAAATATGGCTATGCATATACACTGAAGACAAAAATAGCCGCCCAAACATGATTGGACCGACTGTCATTCAAATCAATTTACAAGAAATCATTCAACACATACATGCGGCCACTTATTAGTATAACAAATCATTTAACTACATAACCAATCAATCATGAAACATTGTAAGCACACTAACCGATTAAGAAGAGAAACGAAATCAAGGAAGGCTTTGAGATAAAATCTGATTATCGCCGGCTTCTAGAGAGGGAGTATGAGCTTTAGGGTTTTCAACTTGCGTGTGTATTGTGTTTAGTAACAATGAGGAATAACCCTTCCTATTGCGTGGGTTGAACGAATGAGAGGAGTGGGCCGATCCTCCATTTGGGCTGTCCACTAAGCTCGGTTACAAGCATACGACCACTTGGGCTTGTGCGATCGGGTTCTACGTTGCGCGTTTCAGGTTGGGCTCGATTAACATTCAAACACTTATTATACATAGCACATAATCACATAACGTTCACGTAAATTCACATAGTCACATATCGTAATGTCATAACATTCCATACGTCAATTAAGTTCACATACGTTACATACGTTACAAAGACGGGTTCGAAGTACGAGTTGTCACATTATCCCCAACTAATTAGAAATTTCGTCCCGAAATTTGGTATGCACTCACTGAGGAAGCTAGGTAAGCTGTATAGTTCACTGGTTTTCCTGGGGTGTCACATCCTCCCCCCGTTGATCTGGAATTTCGTCCCGAAATTCCGAAGTAGTAGCTTCAGCCTCAGTAGTGGTAGCATTGGTTTCGAATAACTGGGGGTACTTTTCTGTCATCCTGTCTTCGCGTTCCCAGGTGTACTCTGGGCCACGTTTGGAGTTCCAACGAACTCGAACAAGAGGGATTCTCTTGTGTTTGAGGACCTTCACTTCCCGGTCCGTGATTTCTACTGGTTCCTCGACGAACTGCAACCGCTCGTCGATAGTGAGCTCCTTAAAAGGAATAATGAGGTTTTCATCCGATAGGCACTTCTTTAAATTCGATATATGAAAGACATTGTGAACTGCCCCGAGTTCAGCTGGTAGGTTCAACTTGTATGCTACCTTGCCAATCTTTTCTATAATTTCGAATGGTCCGACGTATCGCGGGTTTAGCTTGCCCCGTTTGCCAAAACGAACCACACCCTTCCAGGGTGAGACTTTCAACAATACCCGGTCCCCGACCTGAAATTCCAAAGGCCTTTTACGCTTATCCGCGTAAGCTTTCTGACGGTCGCGTGCTGCCGCCATACGTTGTCGTATCTGAGCAATCTTTTCCGTGGCGTCCACTACGATCTCTGGACCCGTGATCTGACTATCCCCCACCTCTGCCCAACAGAGAGGTGACCGGCATTTACGCCCGTACAATGCCTCGAATGGAGCGGCTTGAATGCTGGTGTGATAACTATTATTGTAAGAGAACTCCACCAAAGGGAGATGCTTTTCCCAGCCGTTGCCGAAGTCAATAACGCATGCTCTAAGCATGTCTTCGAGAGTTTGGATCGTGCGTTCAGACTGCCCATCCGTCTGAGGGTGATATGCCGTGCTCATGTCTAACTTTGAGCCGAAAGATTTGTGCATTGCTTGCCATAGTTCTGACGTGAATCGTGCATCGCGATCCGAAATGATGGAGATGGGCACCCCGTGCCTCGAAACAACTTCTCTAAGGTAGATGTCTGCGAGAGTGGAGAACTTATCCGTTTCCTTTATAGGTAGGAAGTGTGCAGACTTAGTGAGTCGGTCCACGATCACCCATATGGTATCGTTTCCACGCTGAGATCTAGGTAAGCCCGTAACGAAATCCATGGAAATTTCTTCCCATTTCCACTGTGGTATCCTGGGCTGCTGAAGTAGACCCGAGGGTTTCTGATATTCCACCTTGACTTTAGCACAAGTCAATCATCATCCCCATGTGTGCCTATGTGGGCCTTCAGGCCCGGTCACCTACACATGGTCTTCAGGTTTTAGTACATCCTATCAAAACTTCGATAAATAGGATATCGAGACCCGTGTGCTTCGCCTGCACAAGTTCCGTAAGGTTGCTGTATAGTGAGGTTCATATCTGTTCCATGAAGTAGCAAATATTGTCCGATAATGGTTGCTTCCCCATGCCCCGCATGGGTCAATCTGGAGAACTCTATTCCTTCAGTTCTTCAGTTTGAAAAAGGCGAATCTGATCAGGTATGTTAGAGTGGATAGCGAGCTGCAAAGCTCGTGCACGTCCAGGTTTCACGGTTGTATTCTTTCAAAAGTTCCATCCAGCGTTTCTATCACATGTTTAGTCCTCTTGAACAAGGGTACATGGGAGGCACTTGTGATTGATCTAAGTGGTGCATTCGGTACCGTCCAAGTAATGCCTCCAATTTAAATCCAAAAGCTAAGGCTTCCACCGCAGGTCATGACTCGTGCAGTTGTTCCTATAAGTCCACCACGTGAGTTATCTCGTTCTCATGTTGCATCGTTGTGTAACTGGGACTCTGATTCGAACCATCATGATATACCGCCAGATCATTGGTACACTCGGATAGAAGTGATGCTCAGTGCTTTGCAGGGTTGGGTTTCAAAAGTTGAAAAGACGTTCCCCTGTTTTATTTCCCATGAATTCACAGCTCCCCGTTGTGCTAAGGAGGTTGGGTTTCGAAAATCCCATGTTGAATCTGCGATAGTATCCAGCGAACCCAAGGGATTGATGTATCCCTGAAGGACTCTTTGGTGTCGATCAGTTTCAAATGAAATGGATCTTAGCGATATCCGTGTGTATTCCCACTTCGTCGATTACCTGACCAAAATGTACCTCTCGAATCCAAAAGTTAGACTTCACCAGACTTCGCATGTAGTGGCCGCTCGCTCGGGAGCTATAAGATATGTTACAAACGCCGTCCATGTTGTTCCTTTCTCCTGGTAAGTTAGTGATGATCCGAATGTCGTTAGTAAATACGATCGATTCATGTGGTCCATAAAGCTGCTGATGTGTTAATTAACTCGATGATTATGGTGTACAAAGTTGCACTGGCCATATTGCATTCGATATGACGTTCCAGGAACATTCTCCCCTTGGACTTCCACCTGATAATAGCTGGTTCGTTAATCAATCCTCGAATGGAAGCTTGTCCCTCGCAACTAATCGACAGGTTGTCAATACATAGTCGAGGCAAACGGTTCTTAACTGTCACTTTGTTAAGTTCTCGATAATAAGTACACATATCCAACGATACAACCTATCTTCCTGGATATAACTAGGGCTCCCCAAAGTAAAATAAAAACTAGGTCCGAGAAAGCTCCCGTCCAACAGTCCCTGTTATTGATTTGACAACTCTAGTAACCCTCCTGGTGCAAAACGGTAATAGATACGAAGAATTAGGGCTGCCTCTGGCATGAGATCAAACTGAGTCTGTTTAATAGTTGTGGAAGTAAACCAGATAATTCTTCCCGTAGAATGCTGAGTGGAATCATGAACAATTGGTGGATCCTCGATTCTCTGTTCTTAGCCCAAACATTAGTAACGGTTGCCAACATAGAGGGGTAGTCCCTCCGTAGACGCTTTCTGGCCTTCCTGTGCTGATATGATGCTAACCTTCACACCACACATAACTGCGCGATATCTAGATAACCAATTCATACTAACCACTGCATCGAACTATCGAAGATGGCAGAAAGAAGGTCGACATCGAACACTTGTCCCATAAGGTCGAGTTTACATCCCAAGGAACATATAAGGTTTCATTTGTCCTGCCCTTAGTTGATTCCACAACAGGTTTGGTTTCAATAAACATCCGGGTTAAGCAGAATGGTGACGAAGCAATTTGCTACCCATACAAGCTATCATGTTGCTACTATCCTGGCGTCGCCCACGCCAATCCTAAATGTCCCTCCATGAGCATCATTTCCCGTGTTGTTGTACTCGTTGCGAGGATTTCTAGTACGGCCGCCGTTCCCTTGGTTGTTGTCATTTGATTTAACAACGGCCACTCCATGTCGTAGGCACCTTCATTTTCCATACTGTTGCTTACCCTTACATATACCTTGATGTTGTTGTGACTGTTGCCTCTAATGCTGTTGTTTGAAACGGTGCTCTACGATCTTTCACCAACAGGGTCCACCTCTTCACATCCCGTGGTACGTGCTAAGGCACTACCCACTGTGCGGGGAGTTTCACATTCCATTCTACAGTCAGTTGTCATTGTTTATGTCCTGATTTGTTCGTAAAGGTTGACTCCCATCAGTCGCTGACTAGGGTTGGAGATTCGATTGTAGTCACTTAGATGGCATTCGTTGCCGGTAATCAGGGTTGTCCAATTACTGAGGTCGGTAAAACACTACACTCACCCTTTTGTCCATTGATCTATTAAGTCGATTGAGTAATACGCGATATGCTACGAGAGTGTTGTAGAAGTGATCACAATTCGGAGTCTAAGACGTCAATACATAGAGTTCCATCAAACGAAGAGAAGCGAGAAAGGTATAAACCAACTCAAAGACGTTCGTGCAAGCACCTAACATTTTACGCGTTTCGCTAGGCGTTCAGATGTATGTTCAAGTAATACTCGATAGCATCGAGACTCGTAAGGGTTCAGAAAGGAGTGAAAGGATCGTGTTCGAGTAAGAAACAATCACTGCTATGACTCCTATAGACTGTTATGTTTCACATCGATCAAATAACGGAACGGAACCCCTTTTTCACTTGTTAAGCCTCGCTAGGACTCGCATGCACCCCACATTATTATTATGTGTGCACCCACAATAATATTGTGATTAGCATGCTCATCTCAGCTCCCCCTAACTCATGTCAAGTGGTTCCTCAAACTTAAGTAACAAACAAAGAGCATCACGAAACGTAAGTCATGAATGTTTAGGGAAATATCACCCTATCAGTCACATAACACATGCAACTAATACATGAATTCATACTGTTGTGCTAAACGTGCGTTCGCATGCAATATCATATGTAAGCGTTCACTAGTTATTCAGTACAATGAGTATACAAGAGACTAACCTTGCAGTCTGGAGCTGAGTGTCATGGTCGATCTCAGAACTATCCGGTTATAGTCTCGTTTTATGAAAACGTTTTAAAACCAAGTTCACTATAACCAGTGGCTCTGATACCAAACTGTCAGACCCTCAAATTACCACCTAGGGAGTGTCCCTGTTAGGCGTGTGACCACTAGTAATGAGCCACCAATTACATTGAATCCATAAATTTAAGATAAAGTTTCATCATTTAATAATAATAAAATCCGAACATAAGTAATTCAGAAATCATCAAGTTCAGCGGAAGCGTTAACGTAACATAATGTAAATACTTTCCAAACAACCTTAGTAATTAAATGTTTGATAAATAAACCCATCAATGCAACCATGGCCACTCACGCTCTCCAGCCAGCAAGTTCCTGTTCCCAAGTACCTAACGACCTGCGAGCATGTAACAAGTGTATCAGACAAAGCTGGCGAGTTCACAGTTTTAGAAAACGTTTGTTACCAGTTGTATGTAAAACAGTTCATAACCAATGCAAGTAATATTGTTAATATCTCATTTCCGAACAATGACGGCTCCTGAAATACACGACTGCCCTTCCCACGTACTCCTATCTAGTACTGGGCCAGACTGGGTCATTAGTTCACCTCCGTCCTCTACAGGCACGGGGTGAGGGTGCCAAACCTAAGTAGCGCTACTAACTAATACCCGATGAGGGACTTACAAAAGATGATAGGTGAGATTATTAACCAATATACCCGTTTTTACCCAAAGCCTTATCCCCCATGGAATACCCACTGACTGTCCCCAACCACTGGGACGCATGCTCGAATGTAGTGAACTCACCTTGGTTTGCTCGGTGTGATTAATTACTTGTTTACCAGTTGATCAAACACGTCCTAGCACAGTTACCGACACAATCAGTTTCGGGTCTCCATATTCCACACCCAACGCGTACAAATAGTTCATGCATCCCCTATTCACATAACACGTCATTTAAGTTGCATGTAGCACACACGTGTAATTCGTGTCATAATTGTTAATCTATCAATCTAGTGTCGACAATTAATCACTTAACACGAACTCGGTTCATAAGAGAAATCATCTCATGGTCTCACATAAGACATTTAGCACTTAACTCTTCAACACAAGAACACGCCAACTAATCAGATTCATAATTCACAAGTTAATGTTTCTCCTAGGCATGGTGTCTCCTGTGATAATATTATACACATCATGATCTGCTTATGGCCCTCTCCCTTAATATACACAAACCAACCGATTATAACCGGGTCCACTACCGTTAACAGTTATTGCTCAGCCGATTGTAAATCATAAAATCATCACTTAATTCACAATATTCATGTGGCTAACTACAGTCTCGTACCACTAGCATACAGGGCCAACAACAACTAAATCAACCCACCCCGATAATTCAAACCTGTGCGGCCCAATACTAGTTCATGTTACAAATAGGAACTACAAACTTAATTCTCATTCATTTGTGGTCATAAAAATAGTTAAATGGCAGTTAACATGTGCGATTACTCATTATCATCTAACAAACCTCATATAAGTTCATAGCCCATCATGACCGTCATTTATCGGAACATTCAATTCACAAAAGAAAATAAAACATCCTCACATGGTCATCATATCATCATGTATAGATATGGCAACAATTAGTAAAGGCTCTAATGCTTATTGGACCTACACTTCCTTAGTGGATCTGACACAAGCATCTACTAGACATCATATCCATCACATGCTAATCAATTTACCATTATCAATAATTACAATAATGGCCGATGACTTGTTTGAACATTCAGAGAATGATTTTTAATTGGACCGATATATATAAAGGTGATCGGTTCCCAACAATCTAGCCGACCATTTGTATGTAATTTACCATGGATCTCATTTAGTTCAATTATATGATTAAATATGGCTATGCATATACACTGAAGACAAAAATAGCCGCCCAAACATGATTGGACCGACTGTCATTCAAATCAATTTACAAGAAATCATTCAACACATACATGCGGCCACTTATTAGTATAACAAATCATTTAACTACATAACCAATCAATCATGAAACATTGTAAGCACACTAACCGATTAAGAAGAGAAACGAAATCAAGGAAGGCTTTGAGATAAAATCTGATTATCGCCGGCTTCTAGAGAGGGAGTATGAGCTTTAGGGTTTTCAACTTGCGTGTGTATTGTGTTTAGTAACAATGAGGAATAACCCTTCCTATTGCGTGGGTTGAACGAATGAGAGGAGTGGGCCGATCCTCCATTTGGGCTGTCCACTAAGCTCGGTTACAAGCATACGACCACTTGGGCTTGTGCGATCGGGTTCTACGTTGCGCGTTTCAGGTTGGGCTCGATTAACATTCAAACACTTATTATACATAGCACATAATCACATAACGTTCACGTAAATTCACATAGTCACATATCGTAATGTCATAACATTCCATACGTCAATTAAGTTCACATACGTTACATACGTTACAAAGACGGGTTCGAAGTACGAGTTGTCACATTATCCCCAACTAATTAGAAATTTCGTCCCGAAATTTGGTATGCACTCACTGAGGAAGCTAGGTAAGCTGTATAGTTCACTGGTTTTCCTGGGGTGTCACAAAATCAAAACAGTTGACTCATTGTTTCGACAATGGTTGGAACCTACATTCGAGTCCTAGGCATTCTGTATGTGTTCAAGTCTTAATAATCTAAGTTCCCAGAGGAAAGTGAGGTTAGAGCCTAGGTATCTCTACAGAAACCTATAGCTCTGATACCAATCTGTCACACCCCGATAAATCCATTACATCAGAGCCGGGTGTGATCCGAATGGTATCTTCATTGCATAGCGGAAGTATTTGAACTAGGACTTCTAGAAGGTTGAACGCCTACTAAGTACTCGAATCCCCATGGGTTCTCCTACTCCAACCGTTCCATAGTTTGAAATTGTGACCTGAGAAAGAACATGCGAGCAAAATCAACATAAAGTTGAGCGACTTCATAGTTTATTTTGAAAAAGATTTAAAATGAATCTTTTTTTATAACCGGTTTAAGTAATGTTGAGAGGATGTAATAAAACCATTTTCTTTGGCATGTTATATGAAAACCTTGTGTTTGCAAAAAAATTGTATAACCCTTAATGTCCACGTACGACAAAGACAACATGCCCGCATGAGCCTATAACCCACCCCGTGCTAGAAAGTGCCTCGCAAAACCGCTTACTCAAGGCGGTAAACTAGCAGGCGGTTATAGTTCCAATGAGTAGCGAGGACTTCATTGTACAATTGTAAGCGACCCTACGACCCTTAGTTGAGTGTTGGAAAATCCACTCCTTGAGTTCTTCGTGCCTCGCACGAGTAAGTGTGAGCCTAGTCCATGAGAGTCCTTGTGCCTCACACAAGTGGAATAGGCCTAGCCCGTTTGTGTCTATAAGCATGACCAACTAGTCCCCTTATTTGTATGTAGGACAACCCAGTCCCTGAGTCTGTAATCAGGACCAACCAGTCCTCTTACTTGTATGTAGGACCAACCAGTCCCATTATAACTAGGACCTTCCCGTCACTAGTCGTGAAACTCATGCGCGTTTTGAAAATACGCGTGTGTTTTGTAAAGCCGGGATGTTTAGTATAGATCTTTCATAAACCATTTGAGTTCATTGAAATCCATTCGCAACATGGTTTAGAAATCCGAGTTTTTCATTCATTGAAATGTTGTTTACTTTGTGAAACTTGCATGTCTTTCCACTCCCGAAAATATTTATAAAAATGTAAAACCGTAAAAAGTGGGGGTTATGAACTCACCTGGATATTCCTGTGCAAAGGTAGCTTAGTGTGATTCCGTAGTGCCGTTCCAAGAACGTGAATTAGCTAGCGTGCAACTATGACATTCCTACGAATGAATACTTATAAGTTTTCTAATTTAAACGTAGCTAAACTACGTGTCCGAGCTCTACCGAGTCGTAAATAAAACGACTCTACGAAGGCGTTGTTATTTGGACTTAGAATAACGAATCTATGGTTATTTGATCCCATTTTTAATCGGGATTAAACTACTTTTCAAATGGTTTAGAGAATATATATGTGTGTGTGTGTGTGTGTGTGTTTAAATATAAATATACTAACGGCGTCGTGTTAGTTGTGGCGAATAGAAATACGTAACCGAATAAAGGTGTGTCTCGTTGTAGCTTACGTATGATAAAAGTATATATTCATGTACATATGTGTGTATATATATATATATGTAAAGATGTGGCGTATTCGTAATCTTGTATATGATATGGTAATATACTGTTGTAGCTTATGTGGAACGTAAAGGAATGAATATATATATATATATATATATATATATATATATATACATATATAGGGGGCTGCTAGAATGAGAACCACCTCGAGTTGTAAGAATCGCGAGAACTACACCCCACGGAGCGCCGTTCGCCATGATTTTTTTTTACAAGTAGATGTGTGTATTATAAACACAGCCGTAAAAAATCATGGCGAACGGCGCTCCGTGGGGTGTAGTTTTTTACACCACAAGTTTGGTGTTTTTTAATTTTTTTTCTTTTTTCTTTTTTTTTTCACCAAACTTGTGGTGTAAAAAACTACACCCCACGGAGCGCCGTTCGCCATGATTTTTTACGGCTGTGTTTATAATATACACATCTACTTGTAAAAAAAAAATCATGACGAACGGCGCTCCGTGGGGTGTAGTTCTCGCGGTTCTTACAACTCGAGGTGGTTTTCATTCTAGCGGCTCCCTACATATATATATATATACATATATATATATATATACATATATATATATACATATATATATATACATATATATATATATATATATATATATATATATATATATATATATATATATAGTGGTGGGTTCAAATGAGAAGAAATTTTTTGTAAGAATAAAAAAGAAGTTTCAACCAATAAGAATGCTTCATTTTATTTCATTTAATATTTTCATTTAATTTTAATATAAGGGTATATTTGTAAACTTACATAGATCATTAATTTGTAGTCTTCCTCTTTAATAGCTAACTACATTAAATTTGTAATATATTTTTCAAAATATATATTTTTTCAAAAATAAAAAAAAATTAATTTAGAGTGTAGGACAAATTAGTAGGCGTGTAGGATAAATTACAAGTTGTGTAAGATAAATTTCGAAATGTGTAGGATAACTTTTTATGTGTGTAGGCAAAAAACAATTAGTGTAAAGAAATAATAATCTTTATGAGTAATTAATTATTTAAAGATAGTAATAAATGAGATTAATGAAAAACTACTTAACATTTTACAATTATACCCTTTGTTCTTTTTCTTCCCAATTAAATTTTCTTCTCAAATGAACCTCCCCTATATATATATATATATATATATATATATATATATATATATATACACTAGTCTAAGTACCCGTGTAATACACGGGTGACTAAAGAACAAATAAATTATACTTTGAAACGTAAATTCTTTATTACAGCTTCGTTCGAATATTATGATGTATTTTAATCTACATAAATGTAAAGTTAGTACCTCAGAACATTATGATCAATGATGCCTATTGATAATACCCGCGAATATTGCAGTGTTGAACAATGATATGTTTCTTACTTTTTGAAAACAGAATACGTTGTTATCATATCAATTTGAAGTTATAATATAAAAAAGAACATATTCATCGTACTACAAATGTAAAAAAAGTGGATAGATGATGTGTATGTAAGAAATATGATTCTCGGATGTCAATATATATTTAAAATTTGTTACTCTAAAACGTATGGTTCATGGAGTTTCGTAACAAATAACTTCAAATTCGGTTTAGACCAATTGAAAAAACAATCAGTTGTACATTACTAAACTTGTAAATCTATTTACAATTAGTTGTAAAAAAATTGAACATCTAATAATCTAATAAGAAATTTATATCCTAAAATAAACAAAACAATAGGTATTAAAATTTTTTGAGTAAAATATATAAAAGTAAAAAATTCTTACCAAAGTTACCGTCCAATTACTTTTTTTTTAATAAATATTTTCGGCAAAAATATATGATAATATCTTTTAACAAAACAATCATCATCATCATTGCAAATATATCAAATCAACTTCTTGAAAATAAGCTTACCTTCTTCACATGCTTCAAGAAAAACTTCACCGGCGGTTCTAAAAATTGGTAAAGGTAAGTTCCGACTTCATCTCCGATCAGTTGTAAGAACATGGTTACTTTCATTTACCAACTAAAATTATCAACGGTATTACAAACAACTCAAGAATTGTGTTTATTTCCATCGATTATTGAAGAATTAGACGTGAAATCAGAGTTAGGTTTTCATTAATTCGAAAGTTTTGTATGTTATCTGTGTTTAAGAAGGAGTATATGTATTGCATGTCTTTGAGTGTATATAATTTCGGTTAATACTTTGATTTGGTTGATAGATTTTGATGATATTGTTATGAAGAAAAAATGTTAGTTAATAGTGTGATTTGGATGATTGAATAGATATGATTATCATCTTAAATTTATGATCCAGAATTTTTTTTGTTGAATTGTATTCAAAGTAAGATTATATTTAACTCATCTTGAACACTATAAAATGATAATTTTTGGTAAAAAATAATTGACTCATTTATTTATTTCTAATAATCTATATAAATGTAATGATCAGGAAAAGTTGCTTTAGTCTTGTTTATATGTATATTGTAGATATTAATTGTATCAGCAAAATGTGTGTGAAAATCTGTTTAAAAAATTATTTTCTTATTGATATGAACATATATGTATCCATTGAAGTTCAACACTAAATGTTTATACCATATGTTGGTATAATGCAGGTTTAAAAAATGAGTCCCTCATGCATTGCAATCTTAGAAGAGCCATCGTCGTTAAAACTTGTATGTATAAAGCTTAAAAAATAATATATATAACCTGTATTACAAATTATGTAAAGACTAACTTTAACCGCAGGTGCTGCCAATTGATTTTGTTAAGAATGTATACGGAGAATATTGGCAAAGGAAAAAAATAATGATAAATCATGAAAGTCGTAGAAGTTGGCCAGTTTCTTTAAGAAGTGTAAGTGGGGAATCTGTTATAACCGACGGATGGAGTAATTTAGTAAGGGATCTTGAATTGACAAAGAGGACGATATTGCGATTAAGGATAATGGAGGACAAAAGTATGGAAATCAGTTGCTTCGTTGAAAACATAAGTGGTGAATCTTTTGTAACATTCAATCGTTACAACGTTTTAAAGATAATAGTAAGTATACTATTATTTGTTAATGATTTTTTATTTTGTCATACTTGAAATATAGATGATTTACATAAATATATATCAATAAACTGTTACATTACTTTTTAGGTGCTTCCAGAAGCTTATGTCACAAAATGTTACTCGTACGTACCAGTGAACGACTGTTACAACATAAATGCAGCAGGTCATAGTTGGAAAGTTGAGACGGAAAAAATAAATGATAACTATGTTTTTACAAAAGGTTGTCCGAAGTTATTTCATGATCTTGGAATAGAAGAGGATGATTTACTGTTGTTGACGAAAACTGACAACGCCACATTTGAGATAAAGATATATCGTAGAGGAGTTGAGTTAGATGTGAACATCAAAGAAGAAAGTGATGATGAATCTGTGCTGGAAATACCTAAAGACACATACTACAAAAACGTTGACTTTGTAAGTATTTTATACTAAATTATAAGAGTTTAGTAAAAAATCCGACTTACTTACGTATGCTATTGTATGACAGCCTTTCTGTGAAGATGATGATTCAGTTGATCTGTTTATGTGTGAGGTAATAAGCATCCATTTATGTAGATAAATATAAATTACAATTAGCTTTTGGGATTTTACTAAGTATAAATGTATGATAAATAGATGAATGAAAGTGGTTACAAAGATGAGGGGAGTAAGAACGTTGGTGGAGAAGAAGTCTTGAACGTGGAAACAAAGTGTGTGATGAGAGAAGAGATAAACCAACTGCCAAAAGAAGATGTAAGAATTTTAATCATAATAATACATGAGTAGTACTTTTAATATGTATAGCCATATTTATTTTTTACTTCTTGGTTATTGATGTCTAAAATAAGAAATTGTGTAAACAGGTTAAGAAAAAAGGAAAACATATTGAGGGATATTGTAAGGCAGACGAAGGTAAGGCGCTGATATGCGGAACAGAAGTGGAAATGCAAACCGTTTCAACAGTTGGAAAAAGAACACGCAGTCGGTTGGTACGTATAACAACATTTTTTTATGATTAACTCAAAGAGATTAAAATATATAATATATATTTTATTATAAACATTATGTGTTTCTGTAATAATTAGGAAAAAGACATTAGAAAGATATCGGGCAGTAAATTGAAGATATTAGATGTTGCACCAAAACGTGTTGCAAGGAAGAAATCTGTTGATAAAGATGGTAACTGTGAATTTACACAAAAGGGAGGTAACAGAATGGTATGTTTTTTCAACACTAATTGATAAACGGTAAGACTATAACATTCATAAGGCTGGTTTAATTGTTAATTATCATATTCATGCAGAGATTGCCTGCTAATGTTGTAAGAATTGGCGGATTAAAAAACAAAGTGCATGTGTTAAAAGTGAGGAACATGAAGGGAAAAACAGTCGATATGAATGTTAGGCGCCAAAAGAATGGATATGATGTGAGGTATGCAATCGAAGGTTGGCCAATGTTCATGAAAGAGAATGGGCTTCGTCTGGGTGACAAAATGCATTTCAAATTCATAAGCACAGGAAATCTGCTGATCTTATCAGACGTGGATGAAGTTAATGCAGGTTGAAAGGTAAATGTATAAGCTAATGAAGAAGGTTTTTTGTGTACTCGAATTCAGGACTATATTATGCTAGTTATGTTATGTTTACTTTTGTTTTGGACATGTAATCAGTGGTTATGATGTTATGTTTACTTTTGTTATGGACATGTAGTAAGTGGTTAACCTTAAGGACAATTAGTTATATATCATGAAAAAAAAAACCATATTTTGGAATGTAAGTAATGTTGGTATCATCTATAAAAGGTTGTTGATTAATATGTGTATGTATATATATTAACATAATAAGTTATTGTTGTTTATATGTGAATCGGTTACTTTATATAATTTGAAAGTAATTAATTTGTCGGACGGAGAAATATGGATCCTTGGAATAAAAGTTCATGTCCCAATATTATTACCAGAAATAACTATTGATTCAATAATACATAAGAATGTGAATATACTTTAATGCGTAAATACTTCGTTATAAGTTTCTTCGCATATAATAAAAAACGATACAAATAACATGAAGTACGAAAAAAAAATGACAAACATAAAAAAGTCACAATCCATTGAATATCTCTTTATATACAACATTGGTTGTTTTATTTGTAGGCCTGCCATCATTGTCAAGTATTAGTAACTTGATTCCATCTCGTCTTGTAACCCTGGATAAAGCTACGTACAATTGACCATGTGTGAAAACTGGTTGTCTTAGGTACAACCCAACCTTAGATAGCGACTGTCCCTGGCTTTTGTTAATCGTCATTGCAAAACATACAGTTATTGGAAATTGCCTCCTTTGAAATGCAAAAGGAATCTTTCGGTCCGAATGTACCAAATTCATTCTAGGTATGAATGTCCGAGAACCAATATTACCACCAGAAATTATCTCAGCTTCAATAACACGGCTGTAAAGTTTTGTGACCTTTAACCTTGTACCGTTACACAAACCATTTCGTTGGTCAATATTTCGCAACAACATTACTGGAACACCAACTTTAAGCACTAACCTATGATTTGGTAAACCAGACACTTTGAGACCATTGAGCACGTCGGGGGAGTATATTTTTTGCTGATCAACATTGCCATCTTCAGTAGGGCATAGACTGTCAGAACTAAGATACTTTTTTTCTTCACCAGGGAATACTGCCAACAGTCTGTCGTTAATCTCGTGAACAACCTCATTCTTAGGCGCAAGTATAGCTCTGGTACTAAAGTAATTACGATCATTGTAATTCTCCAAAATTAACGGATAAACAAAATCAATCAGGCTAGAAATTGGATCAGATATGCTATCAATTAAAAGCTCAGGTGGTATTTCAATTATTGCTTCTCCATCATTGGAACCACCAACATTTCCCTCACCAACGTCCAACAACCATTTTGCAAAATTACTGATCTCTTCAACTTCAGATGATGGTCTTCCAACAGTTAACCTCATGTTTCTAGATAACGTCAACAACTTACACATACTCCACAAATAAGAAGAACATAATGAGGCATTCACAATTTCTTGACGTCCACCGTTTGGAACAACAGGTAGTATTTGCCTAAAATCACCACCAAATACAATTACCTTTCCTCCAAATAAAACATCAGACCTGGATGGATTAGATATATTGAAAATGTCATGCATAGTTCTATCCAAAGCCTCAAATGCATGTTTATGAACCATAGGAGCTTCATCCCATATAATGAGTTTGGTCTGCTGTAGTAATTTAGCTACATCATCGTCTGGTTTGATATGACAAACGGAATCCTCATTAAGATTCAAAGGTATATGAAACCTAGAATGAGCCGTTCTTCCTCCCTCCAACAGCAATGATGCAATTCCGCTAGATGCAACGTTTAATACAATCTCACCTTTTGACCTAATTGCAGCAGACAATGTTTTCCATAAAAATGTTTTACCGGTCTCGCCATAACCGTAAACAAAAAATACTCCTCCATTGTCTCCATGAACTGCGTTCATAATTTCTTCATATACTGCACGTTGTTCATCCGTTAACAAATTCACCTGACCTTGATAAACATTTTGTAACTCTGTTCTGTCATAAGCAAGCTCTTCGTTAATCAATCGGCAGCGAAAGTTATCTAAAGATGAAGTATCCGGGTAAGGCATTGATAAAAATCTCCGAAGCGATGAATTATTCCGAGTTAAAAACTTCTCGATTTCGCATAAAACGTAGTTCTTTAGTTGCTCATCAGGAATTGATAAACCTGTGAAAAATCAAAACCACATATAAATTTAATGGTAAATTTTTTGTAACTGTCACAAAAACATAATATGAAATTTATAATTTTACCTGAAACACGATGATACTTTGAAAATCTGTACAGAAAATCATCTGTCATATACTTCCATGTGCTTTCCCAGACAACTTCAGGTCTAGATAATGTGCTTGACAGTAACATGGTGGCGAATAAATTGCGAATATAAGCTGCACTACCTGATATATTTGCTTCTTTGATGGCCTCAATGTACTCCGAGTCGTCATCCAACAAACCAAGCGCATAGCAAGCATCTCTAAAAGTATCGTACACTCGACCATTAACTGTTTTAATATCATCAAACGATGTTGGTCCTTTAACTTTGTTAAGAAGAATTCTTAAATAGTACGCTTCACCGGTAGAAGGAGAAACGGAATGAATTCTTCCAATTGTTTTTCCTTTTATTCTCGGAACCCATATACGCTTGTCAAGCTTCCACACATAAAAACGCGGAAACTGTACATATGTTAGTGTACGTGCAACATGGTCGTTAGGATCTTGATTATGTTGCATCGAAGATAAAAACATTGATGAGTTCACCGATGGTTTGTTTAGCACTTGATTAATATCTTCATTAGGACCGAAACAAACTGTTTGTTGTCCAGGAAGATGGAAAGGAAGACGCATAACAGAAGGACTCCTATAATTAACTTCATTAGAAAAAATCCTCCAAGAGGCTTCACACGCAGATATATACCTACAGTCATAATACTCTTTAATTTCATCATTTTCTGCTTGCTCGTTTTCATTATTGCTCGGAACCACAGCAACTGTTGCTCTATCAGGACCTTTATTAATATACTTGAACAAATACTTTATTGACGCCGCTTGGTTGCACCATTCAACGTTTATATGCGCCCGATATCTTTTCAAAAGCTTTTTGTTATAAGGTACAACACTTCTGTTGTCTAACTCAATTTTATTTTTTAAAACGAAGGAACCGTCATCTCTTCTTCTGTATAAGGGAAATCCGTTAGAATCCAAGGTTGAGTGATCTTGAAATTTCTTGGGAAAACCTTTTGAACATTTTCTATCAACCATACATGGAGAGCTCATTCTAGCATTACCACATGGACCGTGAATCATATGGTCTTTCACAAGCGTATATAGTTCCGGGTCTTGGTTTAAATCAGGGATTTCTGCAGAAATAAACTGATCAACATGGTCTACAGTTGGAAGTTTGTAATCATTCTCCATGAATAAGCACATATGCGCATGAGGCAATCCTCGCTTCTGAAACTCAATAGTGTAAACAACTACAAAAAAAATTAAGAACCTTGTAATTATAATTAAGGTTATTTTTAAAAAGTAAATTTATAAACATACCAGCAGAAGCTTTTCCAAACAAATCACGGTCTTTCAAATCTTTACAAATTGCATCCAGCTTTATTTTAAAAATTCGAGATAAAATATCAGGCCTATCCTCCGGATTAAGATTTGTGTCCTTAAGAAACCTTTGAACCTCCGGCCATTTGGGATTGCAGGTAATGGTTATAAAAAAGTCTGGATAACCATACCATTTACAAATTGCCATTGCGTCAAGATAGTTTTGCATCATATATCGTGACCCGCCTGTATAGGAAGATGGAAGGAAAATACGTTTTCCAACCTTAGACAAATCTTGTTGGCCGTTATATCTTAGTTTCCGGATATTCTCATATGTATTAGACCTGAGATCTTGTTGCTGAAATCTTATAAAGTTAAGTCGCTCGCTCTCAATCATCGTATAAGCATCAACCAAGAACTGTTGGAATAACCGTCGAGAATTTAGAATCAATGAAAACTGGTTACTACGATCTTGTACACGATACGCAAAAAACTCTCTCATTGTACAATTCGGACGTTTCTTGTTAGTAACATCAATGACACCCCTATGTGGTATGTCAATTCTGTAACCGTCGTCTCCATATGGGAACAAAATAGGATACTGAAGTGCAAGATAGGAAGGATGCAATTCACTTATTCTTTTTAATGAACCTGTTTGTGTCTCGACAACGATATCTCTTTTCTCAAGTGCGTTATCGATATCTCCAACAATAAGAGCAGCAACCTCTGAGGAAGTAGGTAAGTTATAAGTCCGACCATCTTGTTCTCTTTTGCCAATTAGGCGAAGCTTTAAAGTGGTATTAGGATTTTGTTAGAAGCAATCTCTAACCATCCTATAAATTTTCACAAGCACATTTTCGGCATCAAACATTGCTTTGATTTGTTGTATCAGCTTATTATCAGTTTCATCTGAAGTGGATGATGAGGAAGCATTGTCTGAAGACCTGTTTCATCAAATTGAAATATTAAGTAAATATATACTTAAAATAAATGTTATTAATAAAATTAGTTCATGAATGGTACCTAAAAACTGATTGCTTGTTTGCCAACTCATTTTCAGTATCGTATATGTATAACTGACAAAATTTAGGCTTCCCTCCGTTTGGTGGCACAAGACTACCAATAGAATGGTAATTTTCACCACTAATTCTGTAGCAAAAAGGAGCATTACCAGTATTCACGGTTTGGTCAACCTTACCACCCATTGAGGTAAACGCGAACATAGAATTGTAACGTCGAATGTTCTTCAAAAAGTGCTTGCTTTCATTGTCATTGGACATGAATAGACTTTTATAATAAGGTGTCGCGGTTTTGTAATCCGTTAAGACAACTTTGGCATAACCACAACATAACATATGACATATTTTGCCACCCTCTTTTCTTCCGCTTCCTTTCTCTGCGTCCCATAACTTTGCATAACAAACTTCACAAGTAATAACTTGATCACCGTAATCCAAATAATCTGTTAAAACATACAACATTATAGTTATATATACAACATTCATTACAATAATAAGATATACGTATTTAAGACTTAGTATTTTTACAATATGTAGCGCTACTTATCAACAAACCTAACCTGTAGAAACACCTTTATAAGGATCTCGCTCTACGGTTTCGTCTGTGGTCAAGTCGATCATTGGTATAGGAGACGAAATACGTGCTTTGGATACCAACTTACGTTTCCCAGATGATAGCCTTTTCAAATTACGGTTCAATGATGATGTGCAGGTGGTTGATGTGATGCCAGTTGAAATATTATTCCCAATATCATTTTTTCTCGTTGTACGATTGCTGGTACTACAAATAATGTTACCTGCTACAATTGACAAATAGCATATTAAAAATATCGATGCAAAACAATAAGAACATATTCCCAAATATATAAACATTAAAATAAAGAAATACTTACTTGTTACAATACTTGAAGGACTTGGATTAACATTATTAGTCACCTTAGGAGTGGATTCAAAATTGTGAAAACCAATTTTGTTGACTATGTTATCCGATGTAACACACGGAGTGGAAGTGGAATTAATATTAGTGGAATCAATATTGAGGGATGACGATGTAGTTCCCACATTTGATTTCTTATTATCCAAGTATAATTTTCTTAATTTTCTTCTATGAGATGCCTCGTCTCGAGTAACAATTGGGAGGACAGCTATTATAAAATCGTAGACAAATTGAAAAAATTATAATGAACAAACAATAACAAATCAAAATAGTTAGTTGTAGATAAGGAAAAAATATTTCTAATTTTGTTAAAAAAATATATACTTAAAATAATACCATTCGTTATGCTTGATAAAGGTCTTCTGCCTCGTCGAACTTTAAAGAGACAAAAAAAAAATGGAAGAATTAATAAAAAATTCTAGCGTAATAGTGAGCTAAGTAAGTAGGTCTAAAATAATATAAATGGACAATGAAATAATTAGTGCTATACCATTAACAATGTCGGAGGATGTGTTTTCATTCCGGTGAACTGCGGATAAAAAAAAATATACATCTCTATCTATATAATCAAATAACTAAGAAGGTAAAAAAAACTGTAAAACTTTAAATAACTTACCATCCTGAGTGTTTTCTTTATCAATGTCATTGTATACGGAGACAATTTTTGGTCGTTTAGGCATTGCTATGAATTTAGAAAAAGAATTGTTAAATTACATAGTTGGTATGTTAGAACACATGTTAAGTAATATTTAATCAATCATCAATAAAGATTCATATAAACAATTTAACAAAACAATAAGGTCGTAATTGTGTACAATGGTCTATATTTTATACGGAGTGTTAAATCATAAAATTTGTGTATTATATATGTATAAATATATAAATATAAAGATACATTATAATGACAGCGCACAACTTAAATGAATGATACTATGCGAAAACAAATATTGTGAAAACCAAAAATACATACAGATTCAAATAAAAGGCTAAATGATTAAATAACAATAGATAAAAATACAAACTGAACAAACTAACCGAGTTGCTTGGTTGAATACCGAGGATGAAATTATCAAGGGAAAATGAGTGTTTTGATCAATTCTTATTGAATCATCCAATACGAAATGAAAGGGGGATATAGAAATCACAAATTGGAAGAAGTCTATGACAATATATAGAGATAGAATATACAAAAAATGGAAATATATTTATGTAATACGTTAATTTTATAAGTTTTTAAATTGTAATATATGTTTCCATAAATGAATTTGCTTACCTTGTATTAAAATTTTTTTTAGGAAATTGAGATTTATAACATCTTTCCAAATACATAAAAGATATGAACTGTGTAAATATGAAGATTGTAATTACTTACTATAATAGACATATAAAACACTAACAAAATCTAAAAACTATTACAAAATAAGTCACATTAGTATCATTACAAAAGATCTAAATAAAGTCAACCATGGGAAAGGACGCAAATTTTTCATGTTCATAACCACAACCAAAAAATTAATCTATTCAAAAGACTAACAAACAAACTAACCAAACCATAGCTGTTTTAAACACACTTTATAGCAGTCTTCATTAGATTGAAGTTACACCGTTCAACACAATCTTCCTCTGTGAAGTTACATATGTGAAGTGCAACATGTGTCCAAACTGCAACTGGTTATCATCCATAAATTTCCTCAATCCATCCACAGCGTAACGTAACGTACCACTGTTTAACTCTGTCTTTGTGTCATAAACTTCAACATCACCATTCAAGTTCTGGACAGATATAGGTTGCAATCTTTCAGACAGGCCGGCTCTATTAACAACCTCAACCGGAAGCCGCTAAATGCGTTGAAAATAACAAAAAACTATAAGCAAATATAAACAATTATAAAATTTTTAATGGTTGATCAGGTATAAAAGAAAAAGTACCAGCCTATATTCAGCTTTACGGCTAAATTCGAAAAATTCTGGATCAATGCCGATACGGGAAACTTTGTTTGCATTCCTTGAAACCTTCTTTGGATGCTACCCATTTTTAACAACAGTTAAGCATTTCTTTGCCTTTGATAAGGAAAATAATGTACAATACAAACGGATATTAGTACACTTAAAATAAAATACATAAATTATTTAATACCTTGACAGTTTGATCAGATGTTGTATAACGTTTTCGGCCTTTGCATTGTTTGTTGAAATTATCAAATGTGACGGATCGGTCGACAGAAAGTTTACATTTTCCCTTTCCTTTGAGCTGTTGTGAAATAAAAGAGTTAGCACATGAAATATTTTACATCTTATATGTTTTTTAAATTTAAAGCAAAAATTTGTCAACAACAAATTACATATACAAAATGTACTAATTTTTAAGAAAAAAAAAGGAAAAAATACATCCAAGACTCACCTTCTAATTGATCTAATAAAGTTGGAGGTTATTTTTCAGACATAATAAAGTTGTTAAATTAATTGTACATTGTCATGTTTATTTAATTAATATTTGACTTGTAAACCAAAGAAATAAATAATGAAGTTCCAACAACTCGAATACAACTATTATGATGATTGAAACTATTCCATGGTATTACTGATAAGGCAAATTGATTAAACTATGTGTTTGTACAAACAAACAAACAAAAGAACTATAAAAGTAATAATATAGATGCAACCATTGGTTTATTATCAGTACTAATGCTCGTATGGGTTAATTGTAGGTTGAATTAAAAAAAATTGAGTTATAATAGGCAATTGTCATAAATAAATTAATATAACAATATAATAGAGTCTGTAAACTTACATCTTGTCTTGTCGTGAAATGTAAACCATCACCTACTTTCAACGTCTCTTTAACATGAACATTCTTCGGTGTACTTGTCAGGACTGTTCCTGATGGACTTTTAACAGATGTGGGCTGGTTATCATCTACCTCTATGTCCTGAAAAAATCATATTAAAAAAAAGATTAAAAGAAGAATAAAACTGGATACAAAGTATAATACCTAATAGATTCGAACCTTAAAAAGCGCTTTATCGTAATCGGCCCAAGATATCTGAATTACATCATCATCATCATCATCAGATTCAACCTTCTTGCTCAACCTTATCTCAACCTCGTCTCGATACACCGTTAAACCAAACATAACATCATTAAGTTTTTCAAAAACCAATAAATCATCTTCTAGAACGCCAAGATCGTTGCAAAGTTGAGTCCAACCTTCTGAAAATACATAGTTTGAATTAACCTTACTTGTTGACACCGTCCACGGGGAACCCTTATAATTAACTTCATATGAGCCAGCCATTACATCGTCTCCAAAACATTGTTGGACAAAAGAATCTTCAATCATCTACATAATATGAAACATAACAAATTGAATGTTGACTATGTACGTTATATTATAAAAAGTGAAATACATGTTACATATAAATTTTAAGGAAATTTAAATAAAATTACGTACCGTAAAACCCAATCTTAGATGACGATTAATCGTGAAATAAGATTGCTCACATACGCCATTAACATAAGATGAAAGATAGAGACCAAAATGGTTCATGGGACGAAATGACAGGAGACAATCTTTCTGAAGTTTGAGATCTGAAACAACTGTTCCCCAGCCGTCAGTTAAGACTGGCATACATTTTAATCGTTTCAACATTACGACCCAAATTTTCCCACTTGAGTGATATATACGCATCTTCCTATCGGCCCAATCCTCTCCGTAGAATTGAGTAACAAAGCTGATAGGGACATCCTGTATATATACTAATATTAATATTAACTATATTTAGTATTATAAGTTTCAAAGATCAAAATTATAAATTATATTACTCTAAAAGCGGATTTATAGATTACATAAAGAATACTACTATACTCAATGAAGATGGGTTTAGAAGATACTTTACAAATGAAGTATACATTTTGAAACCTGCAACAATAAATTCTTTTCAAATTCTCATACTTTACCAAACACTAATATATACAGTATACAACAAAAAACAATATATACATACCACTGATTGGACTACAAAAAACGACGACTTAAATAATGAAAAACCCCAAGTTATATGCTTAACAAATTAAAATTTTATATGAATATACATACAATATTATAAATAAATTAATGCATCAGCAATTAAAGTTTAATACCAGTATCTAACAAATTTTAAGTAAACTATTAAATACAGATTCATCAACAAACGTTTATGAAAAATTTAGGACCGGTATATAAACACCTTTTGACATAGCATAATAAACTAAACTACAACACTATTTTTCAAACAATTAAAGACTCAAATCTTACAAAAAAACAACAATATTAATGGTTAACTTTAGAAGTACATCAATGTAGTGGTCTAAAATCAAATATATAAACGATTAAAAGTAAAGTTTATGACTGATCACAGGAAACATAAATGTTGTTACCTTTAAGTGAAGATTTAGAAACCCTAGTTTCGTTTGCCGGAAACCTAAATGAAGGATGCTTCCGGCGATAATCCGATGATAAGATCCGGTCGCCGATTTGCGTTCTCCTAGGGATGATAAGAATGATAAGAAGGATGATTTGATGGTAGAGTATGGTAAGGACAAAGTCATTATTTAGAACCGCCATAATGAAATTTACATATACATCCCCTATAGTTTGATTTCTGACAAAAATAAAATGGATTTAAACATAAATTACCACAACAACCCTTTATGTTCCACTAAGGGTTAAATACTGTTACCATGTATTTGTTACCCATACAAGAAGAGGGTCAGTTGAAATCAGCTAAGTAATTGTGGTAATTCCTTGGTAAAAATATGTATATAAAAATAAAAATAATAGTATAAACAATATATATTATTCTAATTAATATATATATTTAGAATAATTTATGGTAACTGTTATATTAAAAATTGATAATGTATTAACTACATTCCTTAAATACATTACATTACATGTATAATTAAATTGAATTCAAATATCAACCAATAATTATATTTTACGTTTTATTTACATAAAGTAACAAATAATATTAAAATTTTATATAATAAAAAAATATGGATATCTAAGTGTGCCATATTAACGAATTATCATATTGGGTACTAAATTTTAAGTAAGATTCATTATTTAAAGCACGGATTATTTTTTTTATTATTTAAATAACGTTAAAAAGTTGTTATCATATTACTGTGTAATTTTTTCTAAATACCTGATTAATAAATACATAAATATTAAATGATACGTTCTTAAAATGAGTTATGTACACAAAATGATATTAGTCTTATATTTTAAATAAAAATATCAATACTCAAACAATATAATATTAAAATGTTAGTTACCAAAAAGAATAATGATGTCATATGTATAAGAAACAAAAAGTGGGATTAGAAAAATAAATTAGCAAAATAACAATTGATATTCAAAACAAACAACTAAACAATAAGACAACCATGTTCATAAAAATCAACCACACAGTTAAAACCATTGTCAAAATAAAAAAAATAGCAAATACTTAAGAAAAAACAGCCGATGAAATCAAATGTTC